>NC_068559.1:19847500-24735000 GCF_022201045.2 Citrus sinensis | reverse complement strand
TGGTGTTTTTAATATGTTTCTCTTTTGCTTAAGATTTCAATAATTTGTTATTTGCTTAATTATTTTTTTGCTTGGTGATGCAGAGGCTTTAATGTCATGAGGCCAAGCAAACATTTGGAATTACATAATTAATTGTACTTCCATTTCTATGACATCAGAGAAAAAAGTTGAATTGTGCTATATTTTTTTCCAATTACCTTTTTCATTTGATTATGTATCCTTGATGTTTTCTAAGTGTGCCAGATTCTGACAAGTCTGTTTATATAATAATTCACTTATGATGCACTGTATCTAATTTTAAATATTCCAGATATTGATCCCATCATCGTCATCCATCAAAAGTAGCCTGGCCATTTTGCACCAAATTCCAGAAGGCCACGTTGGAGTATATTGGAGAGGAGGTGCCCTTCTAGAGACAATTACACACCCAGGTCTGATTACAGTAGTCTTTTCCTTTGTGGTTCGCATAACATAGTTGCTTACGTATAACCTCTTGATTGCTGCACCTACTCATTCTTAACTTGCAGGCTTCCATCTGAAGTTGCCTTTGATAACACACTACGAGCCTGTTCAAGTGACCCTTCAGACAGATCAGGTTAAATTTGTTCCAATTTATGAAATTGGTGATCTCGTGTAGTTGCTTGATCCCTTCCTCTGTCAAAAACTGCAGGTTACTGACATTCCATGTGGGACCAAAGGGGGTGTAATGATCAACTTTGAGAAGATAGAGGTAAGGTTCAAGATACTTCTTGTTAACAATAATGAAAATCTAAGATTGACGTTCACCGTATGTATGTGTTGATTTGTATGCTCTTTCCACAGGTTGTTAACCGGCTTCGTAAGGAATATGTGTACGAGACTCTGCGCGACTATGGCGTGCAATATGACAAGACATGGATATATGACAAGATTCATCATGAGATCAATCAGTTCTGTAGTTCTCATAGTCTGCAACAAGTCTATATTGATGTGTTTGATCAGGTAACAACAAATCTGAACATAAGTTTGCAGATAACAGTTTGCTGTCTAATAACATTGACCTGTATTTTTCATGCAATTCCTCAGTGCTAATAATAGCATCATTGGTTTTCCTATATGTGTGATCTGAGGGATTATGGGGTTCAAACTATGTTATACCTATTTTCTAGTGTTGTCGGTGGAATAGATGCAGCTATATTTTAGGTGTGTGGAGCTGTGGAGATCATTAATATCTCACTGATACCATTCTCTGTCACTGCAGTAACATACCCAAGCTTTACAAACACTCACACACAAATCAATCAAGGTGTGCTTGTTGTCAAATGAAATTTTAATGCATATGACAAAAATAGAGTTGATTCTTTCAAATTGATGAAAATGTGAAAGATTCTTGTAAGTGCTCACTCTATAACAGACAGTAATCAATTTATTAGTTTGTTATCAAAATTATAATGCATGTTAACAATCATCAATTTAACTTTCAGATTGACGAAAAGATGAAGGATGCTCTTCAGGTTGACTGCACGCGTTATGCTCCAGGCATTGAAATTATCAGTGTGCGTGTTACAAAGCCTACTATTCCAGATAGAATCAGAAGAAATTTTGAACAAATGGAAGAGGAACGTACTAGGGTAAATTAAAATTGATTTTTTTTCTTTATTTGGTGATTTTTTATTGTAAACCGTTATTGGAGAAGAAGAATTCTTGAGTTTAGTAAATTGTACATGACCAAGCCAGGGTTCTCGCAGATACTACTTTGATTCTCTGTTATGTTTGCAAACTTGTCCTATGCTGGGCTAGGGCTTCTGTGTCATTATTGATATGCACTATTGTTCTGGCAAAGGAGGTATTATGGGGGAGGTGGGTGGGAAAAGTGTTGTATGATTTTATTGGTGAACATGGTCTTCCCCAAAGCAATGGGTCTTCTTGTGCTAAGAATGTTTAACATTTCATTGCAAAAACGTAGAAGGTTGCATTTGTGCCTGTACTAAAACACACACACAAGCACACAGAGAGAGACACGAATGGTTACTGTAATATGATCAGCCTTTGATAAAAGATAATATGCACTGATGTATTGTTTGCCCTGTTACCATCAAGGTGTTAATTGCTATTGAGAAACAGAAAGTAGCTGAGAAAGAGGCAGAGACAAGCAAAAAGATGGCTATCAGTGAAGCTGAGAAGAATGCCAATGTTAGCAAGATCCTTATGGAACAGAAGTTGATGGAGAAGGACAGTGCTCGGAAGCAGGAGGAAATTGACAATCAAATGTACTTGGCTCGTCAAAGGGGCCTGGCAGATGCTGATTTCTACCGGTAAGATGATCATTTTCCTTTTATAGGATTAATAAATAGAATGAGATGATGGAAAAGATTTATAGTGTTCTTCTGTCCCACTGTCTGTTATTTGCAGCGTACTGAAAGAAGCAGAGGCAAACAAGCTGATGCTTACTCCTGAATATCTTGAACTGAAGTTTATTGAGGCCATAGCTGATAATACAAAAATTTTCTTTGGTGAAAAGGTTCATTACCTCTCTCTCCAACCCCTCCTTTGTGTTGTGTGTGTTAGAGTGTACTGAGCTTGAACTCGTATCTTTGTCCTGCAGGTGCCTAGCATGATTTTGGATCAAAGACTGCTAGGGAACTTCCTTCAAGAGATCTCCAGAAATACATCTATGAAGGGATCTGCATATGCTTAAATGCTAGTTTGTGTATGTTGTGGTGCCAGTAGGTGCAGACGTACTGTTACAAAAAGTCAAAAGAGAAAGTAATAATTCAATGCGTTTATCCTACAACGTAATCATATTTTTGGTGAGCACCATTTGTTTTTATAGGGGAAGGTATCCTTTTTATAGGCGATCACCTTTCCTTATGACTATCGTATATGAAAAGCAGATCGTATTTCTCATGTTAAGAAAACCTTTTTGGTTTTTCACTCTCTAACTCTGTTTCTATGGTACTTTTGTTTTTTAAAAAAATTGTCCATTAAGAAATGATACAGGATTAGCGATTTTGCTATTTTTGTCTATTTTCTTGTGATGCTTCTAGACAAATTCTCTCTAATAGGCCGAAATAACTTCTGCTACTGAAGTCTTCTTGTGAACTTATAGTGATCCACTCTATTAGAGGTAGCACCACCCAAATTCTTGGGGCATTAGATGTGCAGACTGTTACATGCTTTAAGTATTCATAAAATTTTAATTATGCATCACATTTTCAATTTTTGAAGAATTTGAGAGAAATGTGTAATTTAAAAAAAATTCAACAAAATCTTAAAAGATAATAAAATATAAATATATATATAACTAAAATAATGTAACTCATTGCTGTTGTAGCATATAGTTACCCTCAGCGGCACTGGCATGTATAGTGCTCTTATAACACGCATTGCAATGAGGCATTCTCTCAATAAAGGTGTCCGGATCAGTATGGAGCTCTCAACGTGTACTTTGGTTGTGCTTCAGGGTTGGCAATAGGATGAAATGGGTCGGAATTTGTTGATTTTGATCCTAATAATCGAGACAAAAAAAGTGTCTCTAATCTTGTTTTAAATAATAAATTAGACAAAAATATGTCGGGATTAATCGGGATCTTAAATTATTTAAGATAACGTGAATTCTGTCATAAACAATATGCCAATACTTATAACCGACATGTCATAAACAACATGTCAATACTTATAACCGACATGTTATATATATTATTATCAAAACTGTTTGTTCTACGCATATAATTGACGTGTCAAAATCATGTGATTCATCAAATCGATTTCTAAAATCTAAGATTTGAGAAAATTTAACGTCCTGAATTTCAACCTAAATAAAAAAATTAGACAAATTTTATATATCCCGATTGGAATTCAAGGAACTCTGTCAACCCTAATTGTGCTGTGGCTTTCCTTTGTAATGGCGATAGCTGAATGCTGAGATTAACAGGCAACAGCCCACGTGGGAGTACCATGTTATTCCGGAATTTGGAACTTGACACGCGTCACGGGTGTATTCGCAGTCCCTATCTCACGGTCTGCCTGCCATCAATTTCAAAGTTGTAAAGCACGTACGTAACTAACCACAAAAGATACTTCAACTCTCTCAAGCGTCCTCGTTTTCGCGGGCCAACACAAAAACCTGCATTTATGCAACATTTCTCTCGCTATTATTTACTTACCAGGCATCGTACCTTATATCTAAAATCTCCTGCTTAGCAAGAACTGCACGTTAATCTTGCAGATTTCATTCAACTCCTTAATTAATTAACTTCTAATCTTTTTTTCTTTTGAAAGGAATTAACTTTCTAATCTAGACCAGATAGAATCATTCACACGATATTTATGCAGCTATCACCTGGCCTTGACAGTTACTTCAATTTCTCACGTTATATTCACCAGAAAATACAACAAAACCAACCAAAAAAACAGAAGTTGAAGTTAGCGAGACACGGAAAACACGAAACAAACTTTGACTGTAGCTACGTTAGAGTTCATTTAGGTGGAGTATGAATCTCAACTTCATATGAAAAATAATAAATAATAATAAATTTATTATAACTCGTTATGATTGAGATTTATACCCACCGTATGTGAACTTCAACGAACCCTCAATCTTTTTATCAAACCGTGCTAAATAAAATAATCACTTAAAACTTGTCACTCATTCAATTGGTGACAAAATTGTCGAAGGCAATTTTTGCAAAATTTTCAAACTAGTGACGTCAATCTCTCACGCTACGTTGACTCGGAAAGCAAGCAAGATCCAACCAATCAATGAACAGACTTCACTGGCCAAAACGTGGGAAATTTATTACTAAACGATGCATCTTTCGTGTATGTCTTGTATCTAAGAGAATCAACTTGCGAGATTCCGACAGATAAGCGGCAGATCCTGATTCCTTCGTAAAAACCCAACCCATTAAGCTGTTCTTTCGGAAACATGAACATGAACATAAACAGTGTTTAGCTAGATGTGTATTTGTACGATTTCTGAACTTCACGGCTTCTGACATTATCCTGATAACAACTGGGTCCTCTTCTTGCCTGAATTAGTAGTTTGTTTTACAGCGGGTTCGTACTTTTGACTGTCCGGTGATATTTCTTTCTTTCCGCCTCTCATTTTGTTCATTTTGTTTGGTGGTGCACCGGAAAGTAATAATATCACTTATGTTGTCGCTTTCATTTGCCGCATCATGTTTACATGTGTTATCAGCACTTGCAATTTTTATTTTTTTTTAAATTTTCCCCTGATTTATGGGAACATGGTGGGTAGTTTAATGGGTTCACTTCCTGAAATGATATCTTCTCTGGGTTTGCTTTGATTTTTATACTGTTTTAAGTGCTTCCGAGATGCACTGATTTATACTTTTGATGCATCCAATTTAAAGGCAAAAGAAACACTGTTTCTAGTGAAAGTTTGTACTTGACTAGATAGTTATGGAAGGCTAAGATGGAAATCGATTGACTCAAATTTGCAACTTGATTGTAGGATTTCGGGGAAATCCCTTGCTTGACTACTCTGCAAACTGAGAGCGTTAATATATCCAGTGATTTGAAAATGTATATGGTGGAGAGCAAAGCAGGTGCCATAGTATGCATGCTGTTTTCTCTGTTCTTTTTGGGTACATGGCCTGCTATTATGACTCTTTTAGAAAGACGAGGCCGCCCTCCCCAGCATACTTACCTTGATTATACCATGACTAATTTATTGGCTGCAATTATTATAGCCTTCACATTGGGTGAGTTTGGTGATGCAAGGCCAAATTTTGTATATCAACTTACTGAACTAAAGGTGAGTTTCTTTTGTATTTGATAGTGTTATGCTATATTATCAAATTTTGCTTTTTCATAGGCAGTTAATTAGATTAAGGGAGATCAAACAGTTATGTTATTGTTAGTAGAAATCTCTTGCAGCAGAAGTAATGACCTATAGTTTGGACTTTTGGAACTGAGCAGATTGAGAATTGCCTAAGGATGTTGTATCTAATTAGAAAAAAAGGTAAAGAACTTTGCTGGTCTGTGGAAGTTGATTGCAGCAAATTAATTATTGGAATCTGTCTTCCAAATTGTAGAAATTTAAAGCAGATTTGGTATCTTGGTTATGAACAAAGATGACTGATTTTGACAAGCTGTCAAAACATAAATGAACAATCAAAATCTGGAAGGCTATTGTCAGCCCATATGAATCTATGATGGATTTTGTAAGCAAGGTTGCAAGAAGAATCAGTATATTTACTATGAGAAAGATGTTTACAATAGGAAAATAACAGCCAGTGTGCTGCTAAACCCCATATCACAGACGGCCTTCTCCAATTGAATGAGAAAGGACCAGATTAACATATTGATATCTGTAGCTCTTCATGTAATGTCTAGAGGCTCTGAACTTCTTGAAAGGTGCCAATTTAGTGTCTTTGTCCACTAGTTGGTGCTTATGTCTTATTTTAATTATTTAATTTAATTTGTAGTTTCAGTGGCCCTAGCAATGTTTTGAGATATTAAGTGTCTCAATTTGATCAAGGTTTAATGGCATTTATATTCACATATGCATTGTTGTCGTGTACTCATTGCAATTTATTTTGATCATTTAAGGTGATTGTCTGAATGATGGAGCGTACTTGGCCAAGCATCTTGTTTGCTATGCTATATCATTGCTTATAATGGGTTTCTGAATATTCTAGGGTAATTGATGCAGGATAATTGGCCATCTGTTTTGTTTGCAATGGCGGGTGGAGTGGTTCTCAGCATTGGAAATCTAGCAACACAGTATGCCTGGGCTTTTGTTGGTTTATCAGTAACAGAAGTGATTTCTTCAAGCATCACCGTTGTTATAGGTTAAGTGATGTTATTTTGTTGGAAGAACTTGACTATTGGATGTCTTGATTTGGTGCTGGTTTTCCTTCAATTATTGACTCTGATTTGATTGTAACAGGTTCAACCTTCAATTATTTCTTAGATGATAAAATCAATAAAGCTGAGATCCTTTTTCCCGGCATTGCTTGCTTCTTGGTTGCAGTTGGTCTCGGGTCAGCTGTTCACTCATCCAATGCAGCCGACAATAAAGCAAAACTTAACAACTTGCCAAGTGATTCCAAACCTGGAACTAGGTATGCCTTCTTCTCCTCTGTATATGACTAACATGTGATGCTAGGTAATGAGAATGCATGATCATTCTTTGTTAATGAATGCCTTTATTCACCCCAAACCAGTTACCAGATCTTCAGTCTATCTTGGTTAAATCACTCGTCATTGATTTTCCATTTTATTAGCTTGTATCACAGACTGCAATGTTGAACTGTTATATTCTTAGTACTTGTATATGATATGATTTATGAGCACTTAGCCCAAACACCACGATGAGAAGTTGCATCAAATTAATGAAATTGTCTCTCTCTATTTTAATTTTGGTCTTGGTGTTGTGTGTGTGTATGTTGTTTCTGTACTAAAATAGACCTTTTCCCAGGGCTACATTTATCCCCACATCCTGTGAAACATTGCCAGAGAACGGTAAAGACTCTCTGAAATTGGGATATTGCAAGTTTTTTCTTATTTTTCATGTTAATTGCATGACAGTTCTGGTTTCATTTACTGCGGACAGGAATAAAAGATCCGGAGGTTGGAAATGACACAGTAGGGAAATTAAAAGCTGGGACTGCAGGCTTCCTTGTAGAAATTGAGAACAGAAGATCAATTAAGGTTTGCAGTTCGACTTCATTTATGGCTCTTTACTTGTGATGGCATGTTGTCATTCTGCTCTTGCATGCTTCTACAATAATGGGTTGAGCACTATTTAAACTAAACACTTGCTATTGATACCATGGAAACTGAACCGGTTCATCACTTCTTTTCTTTTAAATGCAAAATAACCATTTTCGTCTGGTGCATATGTCACTTCCCAGCTTTCATACAGGACCTATGTTTACAACAATTGGTTTAACATCTTGCAGGTGTTCGGGAAGAGCATTTTGATTGGGCTAGCCATAACTTTCTTTGCTGGTGTTTGTTTCTCTCTCTTTTCACCAGCATTCAATTTGGCAACAAATGATCAGTGGCATGCTTTGAAGAAAGGGGTTCCTCATTTGATCGTCTATACTGCATTTTTCTACTTCTCGGTATCTGGTTTTGTAATTGCCCTCATTCTAAATATCAGGTTCCTTTTCAGTCCTATTCTGGACACACACAGATCATCATTTAAGGCTTATTTGAATGACTGGAATGGCAGAGGCTGGGCCTTGTTGGCTGGCCTCCTGTGTGGGTTTGGGAATGGTCTCCAATTTATGGGTGGTCAAGCTGCTGGATATGCAGCAGCTGATGCTGTACAGGTTAGTTTTAATGCATGCAAGAAAAGTACAATTATGTATTCAAATGTTGAATTATTCATACTTATGCATGTTGTCAGGCACTTCCGCTTGTAAGCACGTTTTGGGGCATACTTCTGTTTGGGGAGTACCGAAAATCATCTCGAAGAACATATATACTGCTTGTCAGTATGTTATCAATGTTTATTGTGGCCGTTGCAGTCCTGATGGCTTCGGCAGGGCATCGGAAATGAGTATGCTCAAGGTTCTTGGTTGGAAATTGTGTAATCCTGGTTGGTTGGTTGCTGGAGAATGTGGGAATCCTCACATCATTTCACGAACAGATTCAATAGTCATTGGCCAATTGAGAAACAAATTTAGAAAAGAGCAAGAAATACTGGTAGAATACTAGAATGTGTAAAACTGTAAATATAAATAATGCATAATGAACCTCAAATTCAATCACGACTGATTTTTTTTTTTTTTTTTTTTTTGGGAAGGAACCTTATTCAAGATCTCAGGCTTGTAAATTTTATTGTTCGTTCTTTTCTGCAATCAATATTCTCTTCCTTAACTCTGAAGTAGCAAAAAAGGGGCCAAATTGCGCATAGGGTACTATGATACCACTACACCAGATGCGCTTTTGACTGTACTACTTTCGGAACACATCATATTGACTGGACTCTCAATTTGCACAAATAACGGACTATTTCAAAAATTCCTGCAATTTTCTTATAGTTTAGTAAAAGGAGTTGAAGCTTATTTGTATGTGGTTGGCAATAATATTTGGCCGAGTAAATAATGCTTGCCGGGGTCAGATTTTGTAGAGCCAGTGCACTAATTAGTTTAACATATATGTTATCAGAAGACCACAAAATCCAATTCCAAAGAGAATTGCAGTAAATTTATACTTCAACAGCATTTATCAGAGATTTAAAAACAAGTTAAGATGCAACAATCTGATTCGCAAGGAATATGACCAATACACACACACACACACACACACACACACACACACACAATCTATGTCTCCTCTGTCACTTGGTAAGAATAGACATTCGGAAACCCGACTCTGAACCTCCATGTTAAATTATTGATAACCTTGCTTTCAAAAATTTAAATGTCAGATAGGACATCTGGGCAGCATGTAATTTTAAGATATTGAAGGAAATATTGTTTACCCTCAATCTGATAAGCACTTGTCTTCGTCAAAATTGCACCAGAATGACAACAGTGTTCTCCATCTGATACTTTTCTCTCCATTTTGATTCACCAGGATTCAGATAATCACCTCAACCCCAAATGTGATCCATAAATTTTATCCGTTCTCACCAATTAGGTGTGGAACATAGAGACTGACTAGTCAATCTTTTTATCTAGCGGCTCAGTGATCCAATTTGCCTTCCAAATGAGAGAGGGAGATAGAAGATGTTCAGTTTTCCAACCTGATGACTTCAGCTGCACAAAAAGTGAAGCTTATGAATGGCTATGTCACTTAAAACTAGAAAATTATAAAAAATGGTCACCTTCCAAATAACAGTAAAATTGTGCTTCCAAATCAGTACCTTGTGAATAAAAACTTCATACTTTTCATCCATCCATGATTGGCTTTCCCAGTGTACAGATCTGTTTCCAACCACCATCTTTGCCACAACAAGGGCATGAATGTATGACTGCAGGACATCTGCAGCACTTGCATCTTTATGTACAATAGCTCCAATGATCCCTTTCCTCTCCACTAGCAAGTACTTTGCTGAAAAGTCCAAGGTACCTTGAAGAGTTAGCACATTTTGGTTTTAAAAAATTATAATTTGATAAAATGTAAGTTGAGTTGAACCTTTCTCGTAAATAGCAGCAGAGGAATGTAGCAGGTCCATCCTGTTTGACAATATTAATGAAATCAATAATTTGTTTATAAAAAAGAGCACTGGTTTTCTTATAGGCAGCTCAGAGCTGCCTACATAGTGGATGCAACAAGAGCTGAGCCATTTTTTCCCTTATCCTTTTCTTTTCTTCCTTTTTTTTCTTTTTTTTCATAAGATGAGATGAACCATTGTCTTCACTCAAAATGATTGAGATAAGTAAATCCATATTTTAACAGTTCAGGTAGCCCCTATACTTGTTGGAAAAACACAATAAGAGCATCACTGCTCTTTAGAATAATCCACAACCACTTCGCAGAAGAACTCTACACTCAAAGGACCCTGACATAAATTTATGAGTATGAATGCACAAAGGAACTCACATTTCTTGGTGACCAAGTGAAGAAACCCTCACACCTAATTCTACCCGCATGTGCAGTAACTTATCCTTTGAGATCCATGAAGTAGTCCACATTGGCAAAACATGCTCCATGGTAGAGACCTGCTCCGGAGAGAGAACTGGCAACATATTCAGGTGTACGCACTAATATCCACTTAAAATAAAATGAACAAAGTGAAAGTAAACTTTGAAAGCAATTCATAACTTCATATTTGGGTTTACAAAAGCGGTAAAGTTACAGATATATTCTGGATCAATTTTTGTTGCAACAACATTTGTCTGAATCTAGTCACAGTACAAATTGGAAATATCTTAAGATCTAATTTTACTGACCTCAGTTTAATCTCCTGCCTAGATGAAATAATGGCAGGCTTCAGAGCAAGTAGGAAACTTATAATTAGAAGTCCTATATATTACCTTGGTCAGTCTCCATGAACTGCTGCAAAAGAATTGAGCTCCTCTGAAAGTTTAATGAATTCAATGAAAGGCATCGGACAGCCCTGTAGTTTGCTGCACACAACAATTATCATTGCTTACAGTAAAATAAAAAGATTTCATTGGTGGCTGATATTATTGAAAAGTTTTTTTTTTTTGGGGGGGTCCTATCTAAGTATAAATATTAAGGATTTCATTAATATACCATTCAACTAACATAATACACTATAAATGTTGGGGGTCAAAGAGGAGCTAGCATTGGAAGTTTATTTCAGTTCTAGAGCTCATGCACAGATCTCCGTCCTTTCCCCATACCTGTTTCTTACACTTAAAAAGATGAGAAGATGAACAATTCTCCAAATTATATCAACCCAACCAACAAGTGGTACTTGTTATGGACACAGATTTCAAGTGGAAGTTTCATCCCCGGTTTTGTGTGACAGAAAAGTGAAAGTCTCTATGTACACTTTAGCAGTAGAACTTACCGTACATATGAAACATTGTTAGAAAGAGAAAAGAAAACCAAATAGCAAAGGGGTTTCCCATTGTAATGCGAGCAAGAAGCATCCCCAGAGCCATGCCAATCATTGTTGCCATTGTCTCTTGGCTCCCTTCCTATTAGTATTTAGAAAGAAGTAAATGTTGAATGTTCACGAATTTTTATGAATCTCATCCACAGTTAGAATGTCTTTAGTTATTTACCTTGGCAGATATATCAGCAGCATTATTCTGGAGGGCAAAATGCTGTGTCAAAGCAGCTCTAGTAGCTCCACTTGCAACACCAGCTAATTGGAAAGACGATTTAGAGGAAGATTCATTTAAGAAACCAATCAAACTCTTGCTGTATTTTTACGCAAGAAAGGGTAAAAATCCATGGGGAATACACATAGACATACTTTCAGGCACATAAAACATAAGAGTTCCAAAACATGAAACTCTGTTGACAGCTTTCATAATGTACTGATGAGTATATTGTAACAGACAACAATAATTTAATTCAATCATATTCCCCAACATACATGCACCTTGAACTGAGGTATTAGCAGATGTTAAGTAGATCATAGAGAATTTCATGTTTTACGTTGGAGGACTAAAGAAACTTACTGAATGATCTTGATAAGCTCCCTAAGCAAACAACAAATGCAAAAGCTGAAGGAAACAAAGGGGAAAGAAGGTCCATCAACATCCCTGCAAACAATATAACATCCATTATTTTCATTGATGTCCTCAACAAGAGAGATGTAACAAAACCTAATCAATTGTGTGCAATTCATCTTTTTCTGCTTAGCAAGATTTTCAATCTAGACCTAACCAACTTCAATTAAGATTTTCAATCTGAGAGAGATATATTAAATATACTGCTCCACAACCACAAAATTAAACACCTGCAGAGAGAGCAACATACCAAGATCATTCATAAGATCTGCGACCAGACGCCACATTTTAGCATTGCTATCCAGATTTGAGCCCTAAAGATTAAAAATAAACACTAGACAGTGTCAAAATCTAATTGAATTTATATCATCAGCTTCTTTTATTTTTCAATTTTATAATTTTTTTAATTGAATTGAAATTCTCTATCTCTGCACGTATGAGAATGCGATGGCAAATGCCTTGAACAATTTTTTCCAAATCTACATCAGCTGCCAACTATGGACAGTTGGACACCCAAATTTTGGACTAAGTACCTAGAAAATGAGTAGACAATAAATCAAAAGCAAATCACATGAATTAACGTACATCACACCTGATAAAATGTGAACAAGACACCTCCAAGCATTCCAGTAAGATCCCTCAAAAACCACTGCAAGCATTTGGATATGCAAAAGCATTGATCAACACATCATTATTCCCAACAGTCACTGTGAGAACTAAAAAAAGCCGAAATCAAGCGTAACTACAATAAAAAAAGAAAAAAGAAAAAAGAGAAAAGAAAAAGAAACTGTGATAATAACTAGCATGTTTCATAGGCATTATAATTTACCTGAAATGTTGCACCGATAACAGTAGCTGATTTCTCACCAACGCCAATGGCACTCAAAAGAGCCTAAATCAAAATTGAAGAACAAAAAATCTGAAGTAACAGTCAAAGAGATTTGTGTATTCGGATACAAAGAAAACTAAAAATGGATCTTACTTGAGTAGAAAGCATGGTCCTAATGTATGTCGAAAGGCCCTATAAAACACACAAATGAGAGTAAAACAATCAATTCCAATATAAAGAAAAAAAAATATTTATACATGCAAATATAATGTGCCCACCTGCAAAGAATCCCATACTTGAAATGGGACATAATCTGGAGTCACACTGCCAGGAAAACCCTGCAATTTGGTTTTAAAAAAGATCATTGACTCTTAAAATCAAGCAACTGAAAAAACACAAGATCAGAGATTGAATAAACATGCCTCAGGTACAAAAGCTTGGAGAACTCGGCTCCAGACATGCGTAAAACGACTACCGGATCTGCGTGTCACAAAAATAAACATAAGTTAAGGGGAAAAGAATGATTTTGATGATGGAAAACAGAACAGAGAGAGAAGAGAGTTGAAATTTGTGGACCTGTGAATGGAGAGAGACGGAGATGCGAAAATTGTAGCGGTTTTGAAGAGCTTGGTTGAAGATGATCCATTCCATTCTTCGATTATCAGCTGTTGCTTTGATTTTGCTACTTCACTTATACCTTCCATTAACTTCGAAATTGATTGAGACAGAGCTCACTCGAACTCGAGTTTTGGTTGTTTTGACTCCCTCGCAACAGCTTTGTGCTTCATATGTGCTTCGTAACTGGTTAGCTTTTGTCTTCTCTTTATCCCGTGCATTTCTCTTTTTTCTTTTTCTTTTTTCGTTTTTAACTTTTTATACGATATTTTATTTTATTTAAAAAAAAAGAAGTGTAATAGAAGAATTCATATAATTTACTTATAAAAAAAAGAATTAATATAATTTAACATAAATCTTCCTGCAAACTTATATGATATTCTTGGTTTGGATGCATTTCTAATATTTTTCATTTGGATGTGCAGGCCGTTCTCCATATTAGACGATAATATTGATGATTTTGTGGTTCCTTTTGGTAGCTTTATGAATTTTTTTTCATATATATATATATATATATTTATATTTACTTTAAGAGATTTTAATTTTATTTTTTTTTCTTGTGTATTTTATTTTATTTTATTTTATTGATGGTAGGACTCCATCATGTTGGTGGTTTTTATTAAAGAAATTGCCACGTAGCCTGTGTGGTAAATCAGGGTTTGGTTCGTGGTTATAATGTAGGACTATAAAATTAAATAGGTAATAACAGAAAATCAGTAAATGAAGAGGGCCAAAGACCAGGCCGTCAAAAATGGATAAATTATAAGTTTAAGTAGGTTGCAGTATTGAAAACTATAAGATAGAACCTAGAGGGACCAAATATTAAATTAATAAAATTACAAAACAATCCCATATATATATATATATATATATGTAAACACAGTTCTGCTTCTGCAATGTAGTACACGGCGTCACTATAGTCGAGTACACGTCGTAAGAATAACTCAAAACACAAGTGAAATTAAAAGCCACGTATATTGAACCTTCCAACTTTAGTATAAAGGCAAGAAAGAGAAAAATAAGAAATGTTATGTTGTTATTCTCTCTTTCTAAATTTTAGTTACTAACTAATCTGTTAAAATAGTTTTTATCGACAATATCAATACCTCTAATTTATCATTTGTATTTTATAAAATACTCATTAATAAAACAAATCTAGTCAAATTTGATGATGGAGAGTGTAACACAAAAACTAAAGAAAGATAATTTCGACTTGTCTTAATCCTAGTCCAATAAGAGAAAATTTTTTCAAGCAATAATTTGCAATACCATTTGGTAAATTTTGAAATGCAATAAAACGGTTCTAGTAGGTTAATAACGACTTAATAGACCCTTAAAGAGGACCTCCTACTTTACATAAAATGAAAAGTTATGGCACTATCCGGCGAAACCTAAAATTGTTTATGAAGACACATGTGCGTTTAGGTCTCGAACGTCGCACTTTGTGGTTAACAGCCACAGGCTTAGCCAAGTGAGTTATTCCGGCAATGTTAGGGTGGCATCAGATATTAACTGATAAAGGAAAGATTTTCTTCATGCATTCGCCCACATTCAGAAACAGGGTCGCAGAGCAGACAGAGCAAGTTTGGAGATGATCATAGAATGTGGTGGAGAAAAGAGGCTTCCTTTATGCTTATCCGCAAAAAATTCTTATGTTCCTCATCATCAACTTCACCTGAAACCCCATCACTTTACTCCTTCCTCCAACCCTCAATCTTTTCCCTTAAACCAAAATCGCCACAACAAGACCCCACCAATTCTCCAACTCAACAACAGCAGCAGCAGCAGCAGCAACAAACCCTAACCCAAGACAACATCACATCACTAGAAACCAATCTTCACAAATCCCTTCTCACCAACAACACCGATGAGGCCTGGAAGTCCTTCAAGTCTCTAACCGCAAACTCTTTATTCCCCTCTAAACCCGTCACCAATTCTCTGATCGCCCACCTCTCCTCTCTCCAAGACAATCACAACCTCAAGAGAGCTTTTGCTTCTGTTGTTTATGTCATCGAAAAGAACCCCAAGTTGTTGGATTTTCAAACTGTGCATACCCTTTTGGGTTCCATGAGAAATGCCAACACTGCTGCCCCTGCTTTTGCTTTGGTTAAGTGTATGTTCAAGAACAGGTACTTCATGCCATTTGAATTGTGGGGTGGTTTTCTTGTTGACATTTGTAGGAAAAATAGTAACTTTGTTGCTTTTCTTAAGGTTTTTGAAGAATGTTGTAGGATTGCGTTGGATGAGAAGTTGGATTTTATGAAACCTAATATATATGCTTGTAATGCTGCATTAGAAGGTTGTTGTTATGGTCTTCAATCTGTTAGTGACGCTGAGAAGGTTATACAAACTATGTCTGTTTTGGGTGTTAGGCCAAATGAATCGAGTTTCGGTTTTTTAGCCTATTTATACGCCCTAAAAGGACTTCAAGAGAAGATAGTTGAGTTAGAAAGTTTGATGAACGAGTTTGGTTTTTCGAGTCAAATGGTGTTTTACAGTAGTTTGATTAGTGGATATGTTAAGTTGGGAAATTTAGAGTCTGCCTCGAGGACTATTTTGCTTTGTTTGGGTGGAGGAAATATGGAGCAATCTGATTTTAGTAAAGAAACTTATTGTGAAGTTGTTAAAGGTTTTCTTCAAAATGGAAATGTTAAAGGATTGGCAAATTTGATTATTGAAGCTCAAAAGCTGGAGCCTTCTGGGATTGTGGTTGACAGGTCTGTTGGGTTTGGTATCATTAGTGCTTGTGTTAATCTTGGGTTATCAGATAAGGCTCATAGCATTCTTGATGAGATGAATGCTTGTGGTTGTTCTGTGGGGCTTGGGGTTTATGTGCCAACCCTGAAGGCTTACTGCAAAGAGCATCGAACAGCTGAAGCTACTCAACTGGTTATGGATATAAGCAGCTCGGGGCTTCAATTAGATGTGGGTAACTATGATGCTTTAATTGAAGCCTCCATAACGAGTCAAGATTTCCAGTCAGCTTTTTCTTTATTTCGGGACATGAGAGAAGCAAGAATATATGATTTAAAGGGGAGTTACCTGACGATAATGACAGGTTTGATGGAGAATCACCGGCCTGAGTTAATGGCAGCATTTTTAGATGAAGTTGTTGAAGACCCTCGAGTTGAAGTGAAAACCCATGATTGGAACTCCATTATTCATGCATTTTGTAAAGCAGGGCGATTAGAAGATGCAAAGAGAACTTTGAGAAGGATGATATTCCTGCAGTTTGAGCCAAATGATCAAACTTATTTATCACTAATTAATGGTTATGTGACTGCAGAGCAATATTTCAGCGTTTTGATGATGTGGCATGAGATTAAGCGCAAGATTTCAACTGATGGGCAGAAAGGGATTAAATTTGAGCACAACTTGGTTGATGCATTCCTTTATGCCCTTGTTAAAGGGGGTTTCTTTGATGCGGTAATGCAAGTAGTGGAGAAATCTCAAGAGATGAAGGTTTTTGTTGATAAGTGGAAATACAAGCAAGCATTTATGGAGAACCATAAAAAGCTTAAAGTAGCAAAGTTGAGAAAGAGGAACTTCAAGAAAATGGAAGCACTTATTGCTTTCAAGAATTGGGCCGGTCTTAATGCATGAACTTCAGAGACTTTTTGTTCACAGCTTATTCTTCTGCATGGACATCACTACTGCTCAACTAGCTTATTGGATGCCCTGGGGCTGCTCAATTGGAATTGGACATTTATTATCTAGATGAAACAGGAACTATTTCAAAGTTTTCAAGCAGTTAGAACATATAATTGAGCAACAATTGTGTAAATGCCTTGTTTTACCAAGGTTTCTGGTTAAATGGAAACGCTGGCCAAAGCCCTTGATTTTGGGCTTCTTTAACCTTGCAGGCTTTGGAGGCTAGCTTGCCTTTGACAGAGATTGAAGCGTCATCATCATTGCTAGTTAGAATGGTTGAAGTTTCATTTTTGACTTGACAGGGCACTATGTTTTGTCTTCAGATAAGAATGGAAGGCGTTATGGACAGAAAATTCTGTGTTACAGAGGTTTGGTTTTGAATTCTTTTGAGCTGTCAACCTCTTCAGGAAATTCAGCGTATTTTGCATTGTAGCCGGAATGAACACTATGCATTGGACAATGCTTCACTTACAATTTACAATTGTACGACTGCATATATTTTTCAGGAAAAAAATGTGAAAATATATCGTTTCTTTGCAAAATAATGAGAGAAGATCAAGTTACTCCTATTGTAATCAGTTTAGATGGCCAGTAGGATTGCTGAGATCAATAAGATAATTTTGTTAGAATTTCTGTGCATATGGATCCATGACAATTATTCTATTCATACAAATGAGTTTATTTACTTGTATATTTTTCTTCATTTATTTCGGTAAGCTAAGTATATTAAATCATTTGCATTCTGTTACGGGATTTTGATGACAATTTGAACCTACAAATATTTTAGGACACACGATCAAACAGGAAATGGAAACAGAAGTGCCCCATGTCCATTTTAACTTTTACCATTCTTTTCTGTTCGTTTTAAGTGTGAATAGGGAACAGGTATATATCCACTCGCTGTTTTGGTTCACAAAGGTTTCTTTTCAATGAGCATGATGTTGCAAATTTTCTTGTTGAAAATGCATATTGCTTTTTAGCTAGATCCCACAGAATGGATTGGCTCTGCTTTTTAGGAAGAAAAAGATGCAGAATTTTGACTAAGTTCACCCCCACCGAAAAGAAAATATTTTCTTGTTCCTTTTCAAATATCAACTGTTCAAAGTAATACTCTTCAGTCTGTTCAATATTTTATGTTTCTTAATCTCCTACTCTTCGAAAATCTTCACCAATGTCACCTGCTTCAAATCCATTCCTCTTTACCAACATATTGCTCCTGCTTCCCTTCCTCCATACGTTATCGTCCGCCGTCCCTGCCATCCCAGTTAATGGCACATGTCGCGACACATGTGGCACAATCTCTGTAAAATACCCCTTTGGTGCTGAACCTGGCTGCGGGCACCCTGACTTTGCTAGATATATAAAATGTGTCTCTGGAACTCTGGAGTTCTCCACTGGATCTGGCATTTATAATATTTCTTCCATAGACTACCCAAGCAACACCATAGTTGTCACGGACCCTTTCATGTCAACTTGTTCTTTGATGCAGAATTCTGGAAGCTTTATCTTGGATAAAGCCAGTCCATTTACTATTACACAAGACAATATCATCGTTTTGCTTGGCTGTTCCAGTACATCTCCTGTGTTTGATCCATATGAAGATTTGTGTGCTACTGGTTCCCGTCTTCGTGTTTGTAGGGGAATGTATTCTTGCAAAGGGGTGTCCGGCATTGGGTTGCGGCAGAAGGGACCTGCATCCACTTGTTGTGTTTACGAGTCTCCAACTGGCCTTGGGTCAGGTTATGCATTGGATGTGCCCAGGCTACAATGCTCATCATATACATCAATATATGGGTTTGGTGGCAACGAGGGAGATCCAATGAAATGGAACTATGGGATTTCTTTGCAATACAATGATTCTTATAATGCTGATGCATGCAAGGATTGTGAAAGCAGTGGGGGTTCGTGTGGCTTCACTGGTTTGGATGGGTCTTTTGCTTGCATTTGCCGCAATGGTCGGAACACCACCACCAATTGTCTGGGGCAAGGTCAGTTCACAGTTCATACTGTTATTAGTTTCCTCAATTTTCTTAATTCTTATTTTAATTTGTTTGTATGATATATGGTTTTACTATGATTAGGCTACGCTTGGAGCGGGACATGGGGGCCAAAAATTCAAACCATGTGGAGCACTGGAGGTACATTAATGGCAATGCCTTTTTCCTTGTTGACTTTATAGACATTATCTTTTAGCAGCAAAAATCTTTTCTTATACTTTTTCTTTTCCCTTCAGTTTTATCAAAGGACTCCTTTGTTTTTGCAATCAAAATCTCTTCTTGAATGATAGTTTGATTCCCAAGTTACACAATTTTTGCTATTTGATGTACATGGAGGTGCTTCTACTCAAATATCAACTGTTTGCAGCTCTGAAGCTTTGGTTGTTTTGAATTTCATTACTCATTGATGCACTGATTTTGTAGATATGTCATCAAAGTAATCTTCTTTGAAGGAATGTTGTCATCTTAATAAAAAAATTTCTTAGGCATTTGTTGATTGCAGAATCGAGTTTGGTGACAGTTTAAAGTTGTTCCTGGAGCGAGTAGAAGTTGCTGACACCCATAAAAGCCTTTCTTATAAAGATTTAGTTATGAATGAACAACGAACTTAGCTTTTCTTCCTTTTTGTTTGGCTATAGGATTTCTGCTATTGTGGATGACACTCTTTATTTGAAGCAAAGAGTATAGTTGCCCTCAACTCTAGAAGACTTCAAGCATGGAAGGGTTTCGACTTTCAACAAGAGTTGGCTCAAAGCTTCTTGCCCTCATTGCAAAAGCAAAGGCATTGCTATCTTCATGGACTTGAAAAACCTTTAGGAATTTATTTTCTTTTTTATTATATAAATTTCTTAATCTGTGTTCCTGGTTCGTGCCATTCAGAAACTTTTCCTTTTGAATGGCAGCTGTAATCCTGATGCATGAATCTAATTTTGTGAAGTGATGTCGTAGCATACATTGTTAGATCTTAAATTTTAATGGAATCAAATGTGCATTATATTGAAAAGTATATTTAAAAAAGAAATGAAAAGAGAAAAGAACACACACACAATGGCACAGACAGAGACTGTTCTGTCATACTTATTGAAACCAATTCGGAGATGTTTTGGATTGCCAATGAATTAATTTATACAATTCTTACTATTAGTTACATCTTTCTGTTTTTGGAATAAAATCTATATCAAGCAGAAGGCGGGATAGTCCTAAATTCTAAAAAAAATTACGCGGTATATTGAACTATTGTCATTGTTTTTAAATAATTTTAGAATCAAATTATATCGTTATTATAAATATTTAACTAAGTTTTATCCATTAAATATTTATTCATTTCATCGTAGGCATTGGATTATGATTTATGTGACGCGTTAAGCCATCAACAATATTTTCCTAAAACGACACCTTTCTCTTTTATTTGGTTTCTTACCACTAACATTTATAAATGGTCTGGATGACCGTTAAAAGAATCGTTTTAGAATTACAGTTACTCTTCATTTCATGTTACTTCTGTTCCTCGTTCCACGTGCCCGGACGATGAAGCAACACTTGACGAGTTGACTATTCCTTTCATATCTTGTTTCTTTTTTATTTTTCTTTATTTTATGGAGTTATCAGATTATTTATTTAAATAAATACCCAGTTGATTATTTGTCATTTTTCAGCTTGTCATATTAATATCGAGTGTTTGCTTTTGTACACAAGTCATCAGGCAATGCCTTGCTTTTCACGAACCTTATCTTGATTCTATTTATTACATTATTTGAGTGGGACGAGAATAATTTAGCTTTTGTTGAAGTTTACAATTTTAAGAATTAATATATTTCAATATACTTGCTTTGAAGTTTCAACTTGCACTCTGGGTTCTGGGTTTATGAAGTTGTTCTTGTCGGCTTATTATTTTATCTGTTTTTGATTGATTTTAGATTGTTGGTAGGATGAGGGAATTGAGATCGATCTTCTTGGGGATCTTGTTGGTTCTTGGAGCCTTTCGATCAACAATTTCACATGAAGATCAACCGCTCTCAAAGATTGCAATTCATAAGGCTGTATTTGCTCTTGATGACAATGCCTATATTAAAGCCTCTCCCAGTATCCTTGGAATGAAGGTGAGCTAGTGATCTACAGTCGCGGCACACTTCTTTGTTTCTCTTTCTTATTATTTTGTGAACATATATGAAAAGCAAAATTAATTTGATCACCACTTAATGGTCATGAAGTTGGATATTTGATGATCCAGTGTCATTTTCATGTTTATTGAAACTTCTATTGCTCAAAGTTTCTTCCTTATGCTTAGAACCAACAGTGAGAAGATTAAATATGCTTAAGAATGAAATATCTAAGTTTATTTTGCTTTGGCTTAAAATTATTTTTCAACTGTTTCAGGGGCAAAATTCAGATTGGTTGACAGTGGAATATAATTCTCCAAATCCATCAGTTGATGATTGGATTGGAGTATTTTCTCCCTCCAATTTCAGGTAATACATATATGTCTTTTCATATTACTTGCATAATGAATACACGGACTGAAAAGGGGTACATGTATGTATGTTATCTGTTGGTCTTTATAATTGAACTCAATTGTATGGATCTAATTGCAAATAATAAATGTTTCACTGTTTCCAGTTCTTCCACTTGCCCTGCAGAAAACCCAAGAGTTTATCCTCCTCTGTTATGTTCAGCGCCTATTAAGGTTTGCATTGTGCTTCTTTGTCACAACTTGTACAGCTTCTTTCTTATCTTGCTTTTGGCTGAAGTTGTACTACATTACTTCTCCTGACAGTTTCAGTATGCAAACTACTCAAGTCCTCAGTACAAAAGTACAGGGAAAGGTTCATTGAAACTTCAGTTGATTAACCAAAGATCGGACTTCTCTTTTGTGCTATTTACCAATGGTTTGTTAAATGTACGCTTCTAACTGCTTTCTCCTCATACTCCCTAAGGTTATCTGAATCCTACTTATTAATCCCCAGATAACCAAATTGTGAAGAACCAAAGATTTGGGTGGTTGGCCTGCATAATTTTTTTCCTTTTACTGAAGGAAATTCATGTTGAGATGCTTAGCAATTGTCTTATAGAAATAATGTGTCTGTTAACTGCTTGATGGATAGAATTATCTTAGCAAGTCATTAACCTAATTGCTCGGGTTCACTATGTGAAGATGATTTTGCATGGTAACATCTTTTTTTGTTTTAATCATGACCGGTGTCCTCTCCTCGGCTATTCTGACATATTATTGCAAATCTTTGCTTTATTTTCTTCATCTTGTTTTTTCAGACTAAACGTGGTGAAATACATGAGAGGGAGGGATGTTTGTGGTTCTTACTCAATATGTTTCTTCTATTTTATGTGGTTCTTACTCAATATGTTTCTTCTATTTTCAGCATCATATCAGTTTGACTATCTTCATCTGTTTAAATTTTGTTGTATTATATGATACTATTGACTTATTCTATCCTATATTTTCACCTGGAGGATGCAAGTTTGTTTCTCTGGCATCTGTTTATCCAATTCTTCACTCTTGCTATAATTTATTTGTTTTTCCTCTTATTGCTGTAATAGCCGAAGGTGGTTGCAGTGTCAAATAAAGTAACTTTCACAAATCCAAATGCACCAGTTTACCCACGTTTGGCACAAGGAAAAGTGTGGAATGAAGTTAAGTAAAACTTCTCATTGTAAATCTCAAACTCATGCACATTAGGCCCAGTAATTTGATGATTCCTTTGAGCATAGTAGAACTTTTGTGGCTGACAACACTTTTCAACTTCATATTCAGATGACAGTAACATGGACCAGTGGATATGGGATAAATGAAGCAGAACCTTTTGTGGAATGGGGCCCAAAAGGAGGTGATAGGACATATTCCCCTGCTGGAACACTGACATTTGGACGTGGGAGTATGTGTGGTGCGTAGTTCCTTAGCCCTTTAAATTTTCATCCAAAAAAGATGTGCTTGGGAGTTCACTGAAATTGCACAAAGAGTGACAAACCATTATTATCGTAACTATGAATTCTAATGCAATTTATGGCGATGAATATCAGTTATCAGATAGAACCTTTTCTCTGTTGTGAAAATAGAGATCCTTTATGCATGTTATCCTAGAAAGATGGAGAAACAAAAAAAAAAAAAAAATTAGTTACGACATGAATAATAAATTACTTATGTGATTACTTAATCAAATGGCTAATCATTTGATTGTTCTCTGAAATTGTGTTTATAACTGCATGAGTATTGTTTCTGTCTTTGCTTTTCTTTTTTGACTTGATAAGGCTTCTTATAGTTACAAAATTAACTAAGGCTTCTCATAACTAAGTACAATGGATTTTGTGGCTGTTTGGTTTTCTTCGCTGGGAAAATCACCCAAAAGTTATGCCCGGACACGTTTGTATAAGATGGATGATTAATATCAAATTTAGCAGCACAGGTGCACCAGCAAGGACGGTGGGATGGCGTGATCCCGGCTACATACACACCGGCTTTTTGAGGGAGTTGTGGCCCAATGCAATGTAGGTTACATCTTATGCTAATTTATGATGTTGATTGTAGGTGTGTTAAACTTCTTATACAAGTTGATACTATCTTTAAAGTTATTATAAAAAATAGTATCACCTTTTTTTTTTTTGAGAAGAAAAAATATATACTGAGAAAAGCAGATAAAATAGTATCACTTGGTTGCTAGTATTTCAGTACAATATGCAGAATACACTGGGGTTTTTTTTTTCAAATTTTATTAGCAGAAACTTTACCCTTTGGCCGAAATAACCTTTATGTATTGTTCAATTGAAATTCATTTTTGGTTTTAGGCAAATCACAATTAGGCTCTGGAACTATTTCCTCTCTATTGTGGAACAATCCAATATTATATCTCTCTTGAAAGGATTGAATCGAAGTGCGAAGTTGATGAGTTTTACTATCAAATATAATTGCTGGGAATTAAATTTGCACCATGTTTAGATGATTTCTGCCAATCTTTTAGCAGTACAATAAACTCAACATATTTATCTGCTTTTCTCAATTTTTCCTTTCTCTTATGCAGGTACACTTACAAGCTGGGCCATAGATTGTTCAATGGTACATATATTTGGAGTTCAGAGTATCAGTTTAAAGCATCTCCTTATCCTGGTCAAGATTCTTTGCAGCAAGTAATAATTTTTGGCGACATGGGAAAGGTTTGAACTATCTTAGAAAATTTAAAATAATGTCAACTAGTGGCACTGATGAGATCTGAGATACTGAAATCTAAATTTGTTAAATGTATTACTGCATCAGGTTACTATCCATGTGAATGAGTGTGTGCATATGTGTAGATTTGTCGCTGTCAATAATGCTTGAACTAATCACTCATTAAAAAAAGATTTTAATTCACATCCAACAATGTAATCACGATAACCATTTAAGGTGAATATGCAAATCTATTTTAGCTTTCTGATGATAGTGTGAACTGTTTTTGTTGAATAATGAGTAAATCTCATGCAGTATAATCTTTTATTCCTCTTTCTTCGAAGGTATTTCTCTCTGTTTCAATATCACCTTATGTTTAAATTGGTTTGATGATATGTTTAAAGATTATGACAGAATTTATTCCAAATAGCAAATACCAACTTAAACACAGTTTGTGAAGTAGTTTGTTTAACTTTCATGTTGCAGGATGAAGCTGATGGTTCTAATGAATACAACAACTTCCAGCGTGGTTCTCTTAACACTACTAGACAGCTTATTCAAGACTTGAAGAAAATTGATATAGTTTTCCACATTGGAGATATATGTTATGCAAATGGCTACATCTCACAGTGGGACCAGTTTACAGCACAAATTGAGCCAATTGCATCAACTGTGCCATATATGATTGCAAGGTTTGTCATAATTCACTTACGTAGCTCGCCAGCTTGGCACGGCGTTAACTGGTCCTAAACTTGATCTTACGTTGTAATTGGTGATTTCTCCTTCCAGTGGTAACCATGAGCGTGATTGGCCGGGAACAGGTTCTTTCTATGGAAACATGGATTCTGGTGGAGAATGCGGTGTGCTGGTTGAGAACATGTTCTATGTCCCAACTGAGAACAGGGCTAAGTTCTGGTATGGGGATTTGGGTGAAAAATTATCAACTTAATTTGGTTTATAATGCTATAGGATCTATTGTAAGAATTTCGTTATTTAATTCAACTGTCGATGGAGGTTATTTTGTTTACACCTTTGATTAATCACTTTATAGTACCATGATCTTATTATTTTTGCCCCAATTTATTTCGTTTATAATAAGCAAAATATTGATAAGTTGAAAGGATCTAGATAGATTTTTCTGTTCTTTCTTAGTTTCTTTCACTCATTTGTCTCATGATTCTGTGGCATCTAATGTTGAAATTTTTTAATTTTATTTCCAGGTACTCCACGGACTATGGCATGTTCAGATTTTGTATAGCTGATACAGAACAAGATTGGAGAGAGGGAACCGAGCAATACAGATTCATTGAGCACTGCCTAGCATCTGTTGACAGGCAAAAGCAACCATGGTTGATATTCCTGGCGCATAGGGTTCTTGGATATTCTTCTGATTTATCCTATGCTGTAGAAGGATCATTTGCTGAACCAATGGGGAGGGAGAGTCTTCAAAAACTCTGGCAGAAGTATAAGGTTGATATTGCTGTTTTTGGTCACGTGCACAATTATGAAAGGATATGTCCCATATACCAGGTATTATCCCAATTTAAAAAGCATTGATGAAGCTACTACACCTTGTTTCTTTGCTACATTTTGCATCTCTGCCTTCTGATAAGCGAAATTATGAAAATATGACGTTCGACCATTTATGAGTTAAGAGAACAGAGAGGAAAAATGTGATCTGCTTTATTTGGACAGAGTGGAAAAGCACTAATGTGTTTATCCTTTCTCATACCACCGTCAGTTGTTTTCTCCGTCGTGTCTTTAAACTAGATCTTAGTAGTTTTTATAACATGCTTATGCCCTTTTTTATGCTTTGAATGTGTGAACATATTTTTGTACGTCAATTCTCCTATCATTTTTGGTCATGATCTTTCGTTTCCACAGTGGCATCATGTTTAATTATGGATTGGACAATTATCTATAACACCCATAGTCACAAATCATGCTTTGGAAGCTACACTTCTCTTAGCTAACAACTGAGCTGTCAAATTTTCTGCTGCAGAATATTTGCACCAATAAAGAGAAGCACTATTACAAGGGCAGCCTGAATGGGACGATACATATAGCTGCTGGTGGTGCTGGAGCGAGCCTTTCACCATTTACCACCCTCCAAACCACATGGAGTTTATACAGGGATTATGATCACGGGTTTGTTAAACTTACAGCATTTGATCATTCAAATCTATTGTTCGAGTATAAGAAGAGCAGAGACGGAAAAGTTTACGACTCTTTTAGAATATCCCGGGATTATAGAGACATATTAGCCTGCAGCGTGGACAGTTGCCCGAGCATGACTCTTGCATCCTAGTTTTTGCAAGGGGTTACAGGTTTAATAAAATTTCTTGTGAAAAATTGCAATTCATATTGTGACATCCTAATATATGTTATTTTCTTTGGTTTCATGTTTATACTATAGGGCTCCAAGATTTTGTAAATATATTTCCAACTCCAAATGTGGCTTACACGACTAGACTTGACTCTTGAGTGGTATTTTCCTCCTCCATGTAATGATTGTAGTACGAGAGGCATTTTCATGTACACAAAATTCAATAAAAGTGTACAAAATTTAGAATATCTAAGCTTTAATTTAAATCGTGGTGTTGAATTCGGATAACAGAGCGATGGACTTCAGCCATGGATACAAATATTTCATGCTTCATTGTTTCTGTCTAATCCTCAACCGTGTGGATTGAAACGTCAGAACAAGCCAAAACTGTGGGTTCTGCTGATTTTAGGCCAAAAATCAGGGGCACCATTGAAAATTTCCCAAATACGTTTCTGGAACCGCGCGCCCACTGCCTGGTTGGCAATTGGGCAGGCAACAGCGTTGACCTAGTGTGGCCCCCCGCCCGCGCGACAGAATTAACTTTCCTTCTTAAGCAAACGATTAGTGGACTCGTGCCTTTGGTTTCACATAAAGATTGATGTAGAATATTTGAAAAAGACCTTCCTTCGTAAGAAAGAAACGGCTTACTGTCTTTCGGATCTGGTGCTACATTCGATAGTACTTGAAATGATCGGTATTTGAAAGTACCGACTTCATCCGATCTCAGTAATAACTTCTGCCTGATTCGTCATCTTCTTTCATTAATACATTCCACTTGGTCAGCACTCCGTGTTCACTACCCAGTACCATTGTTATTTGTTTTGTTATATTATTATTTTTTCATCAACTTCTTTAAATAGCCAGTTGGTTATTTGTCATTTTTCTATCAGTCAGACGAATGAGAACTGTGTACAACATACTAAGTAAGAATTTGTTTCTTGGTGTACAAACGGTTGCTCCTGTGATTGTTTAATTGTAATTTGTCATCTTATGAGCCAACGACTCTGGTTTCACGTATATTTATCTCACTTATATTCATATTATTTGCAAGTGTCTGGAGAATAACTGAACTTTTTGTTAGATTTAAAATATGGTTGAGAAGTGGACTCCCCCACTTGTAGGTGTAAATCGAGCGATCTTAATATCTCGGCTTCAGCGCAGCTTACCAAGCTATGCTCGATAGATGCTTGGCCAAAGCTATCATTTTATGAATATGGATTTAGACTCGCGACAGCCTCTGTTTTATTGCATCAGTAGATTGTAGATTGGAAAAAGATATCGTGTTGCTTTAAATTTTTTCTTTCCGGGCATAAGCAATGATAAAAGTTGGTCTATTTCACCGTTGTTATCATGCTTTGAAGTTGCGATTTGAATTCTGAGTTTTGGGTTTCAGAAGACGTTCTTACCGATTTATACCATCTTTCCTGTTTTTGATTGATTTTAGATACTTGTTAGGATGAGAGAATTGAGATTGATCTTCTTTGGAATTCTATTGGTTCTTGGAACCTTTCAAGTAGCAAGTTCTCATGGAGGTCATCCGCTCTCAAGAATTGCTATTCGTAAGGCTACATATGCTCTTAATGACAATGCCTATGTTAAAGCCTCTCCTGCTGTAGTTGGATTGAAGGTAAGCTTCAGCAACACAATGTTCCTTTAATTTGTTTCTCTTTCTTATCATTTGGTGAACATACATGAGAAGCAAAATTAATTTGATTACCTCTTGATGGTCATGAAGTCAGATATTATTTTAGCATTTGTTAAAGCTCCTGTTGGGTCAAAGCTACTTCAAAATACAAACCACCGAAAATCTTAAACACACTAAAGCATGAAAAACACAAGTTTTCTTTGCATTTACTGAAAATATATTTTACTGTTTCAGGGGCAAAACTCAGAGTGGGTGACAGTGGAGTATAGTTCTCCAAACCCATCTGTTGATGATTGGATTGCAGTATTTTCTCCTTCGAATTTCAGGTAAAAAAAATATTTCTTTGCTTTTTATATGCATAACGGGTTGATAAGACATACATATATTTATGTTTCTTGTTGGTCTTTGTTGATTGAGCTGAATAATATTAGTCTAATTATAACCATATATCTTTCACAATTTCCAGTGCATCCACTTGCTCTGCAGAAAACCCAAGTGTTAATCCGCCACTGTTGTGTTCTGCACCAATTAAGGTTTGCATTATGCTTCTTTGCCACAACTCTTTTACCTTCTTTCTTATCCTGGTTTTAAGTGATTGTTTGCTGGAATTCCTATATCAATCCTTAACTACCTTATTTCTCTTGACAGTATCAGTATGCAAACTATTCTAGCCCTCAGTACAAAGGTACAGGCAAAGGATCATTGAAGCTTATGTTGATTAACCAGAGATCAGACTTCTCTGTTGCACTATTTTCTGGTGGTTTGGTAAAAGTACGCTCCTAACTGTTGTTTTCTTCATAATTTATATGGTTATCCGAATTTTTCCTAATGATTTTACCCCTTAGATACCCAAATTGTGAAGAAACAATGATTTATTTAGTTGGCCTGTCAATTATTTTCTTTATTAAAGGAATTTGTTGAGATGCTTAGCGATTGCACAGAGAAATAATATTTTTGTAACTGGTTGATAGATTACAAGCGCAATCCATATTTTTGACTTTGATTTGACCAATATATAACTTCTGACCTTCCTCTTATCCTTCTAGAACCTTCATCCTGATCCAAATGAAACCATTAATGGTTTGGTCTATGCTAATCTTTGTCTTATTTTCCTCATCTTGTTTTTCTTATACTAAGTTTGATGAAATATTATGGAGGACTGTTTCTATTGTTCTCAACATCAACCCAGTTTGTCTTTCTTCTTCTCTTAAAATAATATTCTATCATTTGATATTAATGACTTATCACTGTTACAGTACTATCTTTACATCTGAAAGATTCAATTTGTTTACTTATCCTCTTGCTATAATTTTTTTGTTTTTCCTTTTGTTATGATAATAGCCAAAGCTGGTTGCAGTGTCAAATAAAATAGCTTTCACAAATCCGAATGCACCAGTTTACCCACGCTTGGCACAAGGAAAAACATGGAATGAAGTAAGTTCAATTTTTTATTGTAATTATCAAAACTCTTGAAATTTAGGTCATGTAATTTGAGATTACTTTCAACATGTTAAAAGTTCTACAATCATTTATCTCTACATTGACACGCTGTTCAATTCAAAAGTCCACCAGCAAACTGGACTTGAATGTTACCAACGATGTTCATCGTTATTTCACTTTAAAGCTGACAATATTTTTAAATGCAGATGACAGTAACTTGGACAAGTGGTTATGGAATAAATGAAGCAGAAGCGTTCGTCCAATGGGGCCGAAAAGGAGGTGATCGTACACATTCCCCAGCTGGAACACTGACATTTGACCGTGGGAGTATGTGTGGTGCGTAACTTCTCTGCCTTTTAAATTTTCACCCAAAAGATGTACCTGGGAGTTAACTGGAATTTCCATAACTTAAAAATGTCAAACTGTTGTTAAATTATGAATTAAATGCATTTATAGCAGTGGATATTAAATAGAAAATAGTCTGCTGTACATAATGTAAATTCTGATGCTTTCTGCATCTTATCCTGAAGACTTAGTTTCAAAGTATATTGCAAGCTAATAATTTGATTGTTCTCTAAAATGATATTCTATAACTGTAAGTGTTACTGAATGTTACTTCTTTGCTATTTTTTAAATCAGTAAGGCTTCCCCAAGTTAAAAAAGTAACTGAGTACAATGGATTTTGTGGCCTTTTGTTTTCTACGTTGGGTAAAGTCACCCTAAAGTTTTTTCCTGGGCCCTTTTGCCCAAGGAAGATGACTAATATCAAATTTTGATGCACAGGTGCACCAGCACGGACAGTGGGATGGCGTGATCCTGGGTACATACACACCAGTTTTCTGAAGGAGTTGTGGCCCAATGCAATGTATGCTGCATCTTATATTAGTGCATGATGCTGATTTAACTTAATTAATGGACGCTTATCTATATTTCGTTGCAGTATGCTGAATTTTTCATGGTTTTATTTGAAATTTAATCAGCGGAAACTTTATACTTTCCCAGAAATAATTGTTGAAATGCAATAACATTCATATTTTGTTGATTTGAAAGTCTGTTCTGATGTTAGGCAAGTCACAATTAAGCTCTGGATCTATTTGCTCTCTCTTACGCAGCAATCCAATAGTACATGGCTATCTTAAAGTCAGATCTTTACCATTGAATACAATCATTAAATATTAATTTAGCACTGTGTTTAGAAGATTTTCATCAGCCTTTTGCAGCACATGGAACTTTAACATATTGTATGCCTTTGACTATTGTTCTTTTTTCTTATGTAGGTACACCTACAAAGTTGGGCATAGATTGTTCAACAGCACTTATATTTGGAGTTCGGAATACCAGTTTAAAGCATCTCCTTATCCCGGTCAAAATTCTTTGCAACGTGTAGTCATTTTCGGTGACATGGGAAAGGTCTGAACTGTTATAGAACATTTAAATTATGTCAATTGGTGGCACTGATAAGATCTACTCTATTGACAGCTCTATTTTGTTATAAGTAATATCGCATGAGGTTATCCATACATTTGAATGAGCATTAACATACCCTTTTGTTATTATTCTCAATATTATACTCGTTATTCTTGCTTAAACTAATCATCTCTAAAATATTATTTGATTTTGCTTTTCATCTGGCAATGTATTCATGATAACCATCAAGGTTATTAGCATAGCTATTTTTGGTATTTAACGAAGGGCGAGTTGTGTTTGTCGAAACTTTTAAGTATACATAGAGTACCATAGGCATTTTGTACTCTCTTTAAAGGTCTTTCTCCGTGTTTCAGCATCTTCTTATGTGCAATTTGTTCATGTTTCACGTTTCAGGATGAAGCTGATGGTTCTAATGAATATAATGACTTCCAGTATGCTTCTCTTAACACCACCAGACAGCTTATTCAAGACTTGAAGAACATTGACATAGTTTTCCACATTGGAGACATATGTTATGCAAATGGATACATTTCCCAGTGGGACCAGTTTACAGCACAGATTGAACCAATTGCATCAACTGTGCCATACATGATTGCCAGGTTCGTCATAATTTACTTGTGTAGTTCAGCAGTTTCTTGGAGCATAAACTAGTCCTGAACTTCATCTTATGAGGCAATTGGTGATTGGCAATCGGTGATTTCTCCTTCCAGTGGCAACCATGAGCGTGACTGGCCGGGAACAGGATCTTTCTATGGGAACAAGGATTCTGGTGGAGAATGCGGTGTGTTGGCAGAGACTATGTTTTATGTCCCTGCTGAGAACAGGGCTAAATTCTGGTATGGGGATTTTTCAGGAAAAAATCATCAATTTAATTAGCATTCCACAATGTTACAATATCTTTTGTAAGAATTTCATATTTTACTTTGACCCTTTTTTTGGTTTTTGACCTTGACAACACCTAGTTACATCATAATTTTTAATGACATAATTTATTCTACTTATACTGTAACAAATGCAAACAACACTTAATCATATAGGATTCAGTGTCTGAGATTATTTGCAAGCATAATAATCTGTGAGAACTAATACAAAAGGACCTAGCAGATTATTCTTTTATTTCTTAATTTGCTTTGTCAACTTGTTTCCTTATGTTGTGGGATATATTGATTAAAGTCATAATTTTTATTACCAGGTACTCTACCGACTATGGCATGTTCCGATTTTGTGTAGCTGACACTGAACATGATTGGAGAGAGGGAACTGAGCAATACAAGTTCATCGAGCATTGCCTGGCATCTGTTGACAGGCAAAAGCAACCATGGTTGATCTTTCTTGCACATAGGGTTCTTGGCTATTCTTCTGGTATATTCTATGCCGTAGACGGATCATTTGCAGAGCCGATGGGGAGAGAAAGTCTTCAAAAACTCTGGCAGAAGTACAAGGTTGACATTGCCATCTATGGCCATGTGCACAATTATGAAAGGACATGTCCTATATACCAGGTATTATTCCAATTTGAAGCACTGAAGAACTATGCACTGTTTTGTTGCCGCATTTTTGCCTACTAAGGAATTCAGTTTAAGCTAATTTCAAAGAAATAGAAATCAGTTACTAATTCAGTTTTAGCTAATGTCAAAGAAACAGATATCATTTTCTTTGCCTCATTTGTTTTCTGATAAGCTGAATTATGATGGCATTCGACTATTTATAAGGTATTTTATCTCAGCCAAATGGAAAATGCGAATAGGGAAAAACTCCAAAGCAACTCATATTTGTCTTTTCCACATTCCACCATTGGTTTTTTTTTCCATTAGGGCTTAAACAACCAAAAAAAGAGAGAGAGAAATTACAGAATATGGCTGCCTTTATGCTTTTAAGTTTGAATGTGACCTAGTCATGTATGTAAATGTTCCCTTTAGTTTTCTTTATTGCTTTTCATTTCAGTTATTGAAAATCAAGGTTTAAAAATTACAGTTCTCTTAGCTAACAACTGAACTGTCAATATTCTGCTGCCACAGAATATTTGCACCAACAAAGAGAAGAATTATTATAAGGGCACGCTGAATGGCACAATACATGTAGTGGCTGGTGGAGGAGGAGCAGGCCTTGCAGAATTTACCCCTCTCCAAACGACTTGGAGTTTATATAGAGACTATGATTATGGATTCGTTAAACTTACTGCATTTGATCATTCAAATCTATTGTTTGAGTATAAGAAGAGCAGTGATGGGAAGGTTTATGACTCTTTTAGAATATCCCGTGATTATAGAGACATATTAGCCTGCACTGTGGGCAGTTGCCCGAGCACGACCCTTGCATCCTAATTCATGCATGGGTTAGAATAAACTTTTTATAATAAACATTCTTGCTGAATTTCATTCATATATTTCCGTGTTCCCATTCCATAATTCAATTGTGGTTTACTTTATTTTCATATCTAAAGGCCTACAAAGCTTTATTTTGTGAATAGTTTTAAATTGTACTCCCAGTGGAAGTTCATTCTTTCATGTAATGATATGACGTGAATTGTAATTTCATGCAATGAAATTGATTCCATTGTGTATATTTTTATTTTATTACCAGATATTATGATACAATGGAAAAAAAGATGTCCTATGAGGACAAGAATATAAAGTAGAGCAGCATGGCAGAAATTCTGAATGTTTAGGCCAGAATTTGGTCCTTGTGTAAAATGTGGATAACAGAGGGATGGACCTTAACCATATATTTTCTACTTGTTTGTTTCTCTGTCGGCATCCTAAATCTTGTGGCTCGAGATGTCACAACAGATACTTTGTGCCAACTGCCAAGCATAAGGTTTTCAAAATTTTATACTGTTATATACCTTAGGACAGAGATAGACTAGTTCTTTTAACTTTTTCCAAATTCTCTTGAAAATTGTTGATGACGAGCTCGGTTTCATTCGGAATGTACTAAATTAACTGTCAGTTCTTCTTTCTATGTTCTCTGTAGCTTTTTGGGCATTTTATGATCCATTCATTTACGTGGCCTGGAAGCTTGGATATTTTTTGCTTTCGGGTCTGGGGTTACTCAGTTGCTGTCTGAAACAAAATACTCTGGGTTAGTGTGTATCTCCTGAAGAAGAGACTCAAGAGAGGATATGGATTTATGGGCGGTTGCAGCAGCAACTGGTGCAGGGTTCGTAGCCAAGTACTGGCGGAACTTGACATCCAAAGAAACAGAAAGCTCATCAGAATCTTTATCCTTGTATTCAATAGATGAGCAACCTGAACCCAGGAACTTGCTGCAGCGAAAACAAGATCAAACCAATCCCTTCTGGAGACTAGCTGGCAAACATGACAGAGATGGCTTTTTATTACATGAAGAAGATCTGAGCGGAGTTACAATTACTAATAACAGTCAAAGGCAAGGGGAGAATAATGAAAACTTAAACTTGCTCTCAGTAACAAGTTTTTCTCAAGTGTTGGCAGATAATGAAAATTTTCGAGTAATTGGAAATGGAATGCAGGGGAAGATTAACCTTTCTGATGCATCTGGGCATATTAGGAGTAGCTATCATGGGAATGAGAATAGTTTCTACAATACATATGATTTGTATGATCGTATGATCTCTTCCTCTTTCAATGTTAGTGAAACTTTAATAGCTGCACTCTTGCCAGGGTTTCACAATGCAAAGTTCAGTTTCTTCCTTGGCATCTCTGTTGGTATTATGTCTACTATAATTACTAACAGAAGTAAAGTGGAAAATATGAATGCACTGATAATGGAGACCGAGAACTTGGTTCAAGACTTGCAAGAAGAGCTTGAGATGACCGATTTGATGAACATAAAAGAGATTGCTGATGAAGATTTGGAAGTCTTGGGAACAAAAAAACACCAATCATTAAGTGGCACACCATATGCACTATACACCGAACAAGAATTGCATGTACATAACAAACCTGTTGGCGAAGAACCAGATGATCAAAAGGAAGAGAAATCTGAGGCAATTTTAGTAAAATTGAGGCAGAGCTTGTTGCAGAACTGGAGAGATTAGAGCTAAACATGAAGAAATCTAGCTTCGAAACAATTTCTGACTCTATGGAGGTAAGTTTATTGACATAACTAGGATAGTTTATGATCAAATAACCCTGTTTTTGTCTGTCTGAAACAAATTCAGAATTCGACAATCATTTTTTTTCTTTTTCCAGCGGGATCCTGTGTAGTCACAGATGTTGTCCATGGTGATCTTAACTAGACAAGGCCAATGATGAAGCTGGCAGTTTATCTTATCCAGATAATGATGTGAGCGAGACATCAACCGATCATCCAGATGAAACAAAGTATGCTGGGTCACCTCAGGAGTTAAGCTTGCGTCTTCACAAAGTCATTCAATCAAGGCTTGAAAAGCGGATCATGGAACTTGAGACAGCCCTTGAAAATAGCCAGAGGAGATTGCATTCACTGGAAATGGAAAGCATAGTCTCTTGGAGGGACTACTATGGCAAAGTAGAATCTACCTCCCAGGAAAGCCAAACTTTTATGGATGAATACTATAACGACAATGACTCTTGGTTATAAATAATATGCAGGATACCATCATTGACCTTCAATAAAGCAGTTTGCGGTAATTGGTTTACAATGGAAAGACTTTCTTGTGTTTAAAATAGAACAAGAACGAGAAGTACAATAGGCAACCTGCAAGACCTGTTATAACCAAAACCCAGTTAAATGCTGATGGGTAATCAAAAACTGATGCTTTCAAGTTCATTCCAAATACTCCAGTTACAACTGCAAATATTGTAGCCACAAAAGTTGCCGCAGTAAGAAGCAACTCAAATTGAATCAATTGATTCTGAACATTACCCTGTTCACAGAAGAGGAAAGACCATTGCTAATCAAAACTTAAATACTTCAAGAAAATAAAGAAATCACCACCAAATCTGTAAGCTGTCATCACTACTTACCAATTTAATGTTGATCAAATCTTCCGTATCATCAATGTATTCTTTAAGCTGCATCACCGATCAAAATCAGTATTTTAGCATCAGCCTGATTATGAAATAACTACTATTTTTGCGATTCTCCAATGACCTTATTTTAAGAGAGTCTACTCTTAAATACACACAAAATTAAACAAAGAGCCAGACACTCAATTACGAATGGATGAACATAAGAAACCTTCAAATAGGAACGACAAAATTAGCAGCAAAAAAATACCCAAGCTAAATGTTAGAAAACTGTGCTATCACATGCCTCAAACAATCATAAGACAGTCAAGTTGCAAGAAATACTAAATATGGTAAACTGCCAACCATACAAATTCGAAAGGACTTAACACATTGTATAATAAGGTCAGTTGTTTCTTACAGTCTTACCGATAACAACTTGCTGAGTGTATTGTCAACAACAACAAAGTATGCTTCCAGCAGCATTTCAAGTTGTTCAACATTTTCCCTGTTGCTAGATGAACTAATTAAGCTTCCATGTTTTGAAGTCACGATACTGCTAAAAGCCCTTTGCAATTTCTGAGCTCCACTGATTGACCCCACTGGTGAAACAGGAGCTGATTTTGAAACCACCCTGTCCAAACTTGAAATATTAGTCTGAGTATATCCGTCGCTTGAAGAGTCCAGCCTTTGTTTCTTCTCTGTAAGGTACATCGCAGCCATGTCACCATCATCATCCATGAGATGCTCTATCTCATCATGGACCTGAAAACCGAATCTAAACAATTATATAGAGGATTACTGGAGGGAAACAAAGAAATTTCCTAAGAGGATAAGATTAGTTTACCTTCTGAACTTGTTGGGTCAATGCCAGGAGGTGGCCTTTTAATCTACGGAGATGTTCCAGATTAAGAGTGCTAATAGATGATGCTAGTTCATCAAGTACGGGATATATCTCCATACCCAGTTCTTTGACCTATCAAATTGTACACTCACTCATTAGAACGGGATTTAGTTATGACAACAATTCATGTTTCAAACTGGCTGGCAGTCCTTTCATAGTTTTCATGACGTGATTACTATTTAGTCTTTTTACATCAGATATATTTATTGAAGATACCAATAAAATATCAATTTTTCTTTTTGGTAGTCCACCGAATCATTTTCCAGAATGCACACTTTACCAAGTCCACAATTCAACTCCCTGTCACAACCTTGCATGTTATTGATTGAGTGGGTGATGCTGGGAACTAATTATTCTATAATATCTAAATTCTTATGTAATGTCTCGTTGCTTAAAAAATAAAAAGTGTAGAGGCAGTTGAATCACAGATAACGTGAATTACACAGAGTTGAAGCAAAAGTGATTTGAATGGCATAAGTTTTGACTGTGTTGAGACTTGATGCAAGCTGAGTATGCAAAGATGTGCATGGATTCAAACAATGCTATGTTTGAGTTGGAGCTATTTATTTCAGGAATCCCATAATTAGCTAGTAATGCAGACTAAAGCATACCTGAGCATCAAGAGACATGCAAGTTAATTCCAAAGCCAGCTCCAGTGCCCTAAATTCAAATGGCAGGTCATCTGAATCAAATTGTCACACATTGTAAGCAGTTTATCCAGATAAGCACTACTACGAGAAGATAATAAAATGTTTTGCTGTACATCTAAAGAACCAGTTTAGCATACACAAAAGTTTGGCTTTATACACTTGTGTTAAACAACTTATCATGTCGACAGATACATTGATGTAGTCATTGCAAGTCTTAGTCTTTGGCACAGATTCATGAGATGCACCAAACATAAAGAAAATACATTTGGGGGGAAAAAAAGAAAACTATTTCAAATATGGCTTCTTCATAATGGAAGAGGGCTGAGGAAGGAAGCTGATGCAGGTTATATGATAGCATTCATTCTTACTCTTCAACCAAAATTTTGAGGGCAAGTGGCGTGGATAACAAAAAGTTATTTGAAAGGCATATTGGAGTTTTTCCTTCTGTCCTTTTTCAGAAACTCACAGAAAGCACGTGAAACCAAACTATTAATAAAATTTCAAAGCTTCATCTAGAGACAGCGTTTTACCAGCTTGATCCTTATTTGTCTGCAGGCGTTTGCACAATTCCAAATAGTACTGAACGACACATCCATCCAAGGAATTCATTAAAATAACCTCATCGGCTGTGATTATACACCTGATCTGTACAAGACTGACAACAATAGCCTTCTCCCGTCCTAATATAGTTGATGGATAAATGAACAAAGGGTCCAAAAGCCGTAAATCCCTGGCTGGAAGAGAACAATGTCTCATAATGGTAGTCTTATCGAGCTCCAGAATCTCAAAGTTTCCATCCTGATCAATCTTTATCCAAGAACGACTTGCATGACCTCTATTCTTTGTGCCTACAGAATGGGACCCGCGATTTCCTCTTGCATCTAGGTTAAGCCTTCCAGTATCATCAGAGGATGTTGATCCAGGAATAAAGGCACGAAGAAAAGGACCCCTTGATTCGCCCATTGGATTTCAAAATTTCCTTCTTCAGATACCAAGCCAAAGTTTCGCAAAAGGTTAACATATAAGTACACATTAACGGATTGCAAAATGCTACTCTTTGAACATCCCAACATTGTTTGCATGAGATGGAAACTGAAAGCTTATAGAACCACATCTATTGATGCTAATGTTATCCATGATCTTTGTGCATTTCTGAAGTGAAACCTGAAAATTATATATTGTATATGAGAAAGAAACCTTCAATCAATTCATAATTGAAAGATGACACTGCTCAACGGAAAGCAATCAGCTTGATTAATGAAGGTATCAATCAAAACTTTACTCTTTTAACTAGTTAAACATAATTTGAGAATGCAAAGGGATATCTCAGTGTTTGATTAAAAAGAGAAAATAACACTCCCCTGAATTGAAAGTCAAAATTTGGGTATAGTAACTCAAACCCAAATAAAGATTAACTCATTCGGTGCGACATCTTCAAAAAGTCTAGTGATTAGGTATCATGACCTAAGAGCATTTCATGGTCTTACTACACTCAACAATATTAATTGCATAACAATTTGACAAACACAGACCAAGTAAATTAAAGGAACCAAGAACATGAATAAGCAAAGAATCCTACATGGCCCAAAAAAGAAAAAGCACAAGAATTGCACCAGTTCGAAATAGCTTCAGATTCTCAAAGATAGTGTTGCAAAGCTTGCTTTTCTGTTAAAGGACACAAGTAACCTGAAGATAGCAAAGCTTGCTTTTCCTGTTGAAGGACACAAGTAACCTGAAGATATATGGCTTTGGTTTCATGTGCCACCACGACACATCTTTCCAACGTGTTCCTGTCTAAACTAATGCTCATATAATCAACAGTTTGTATTTTCCATTTTCCCTTCTTTCGTTTTCTTTTTTAATTCTAATCGTCAATCCCAATCTGTTTGCGTATGAATTTTACTTTTCTAACGCAGTAGAAAGGCGTGCTTCTTTGCTGCTTACATCATCTATATTCTACAACTTAAGATTTACACCAAACCCGACATCAGTTCACCACAGTAAAGACAAGGGCATCTAGTGAAATTACAAATAAAACCAGGCTTGGATGTCAGGCCCATTAACAGAGGCCCAAGCCTACATGTGTAATGGATCCACTTATAACATGAATAAGCAAAGGCCAGAAACCAAAGATTCAAAATAGCTTCAGTTCTCGGAGATCATTAGTGTTGCAAAGCGTAAACTGAAGATATATGGGATTGGTTTCATGTACTGCCACCACAGCACAGCTTCGCTTCACGTTTTTTCTCTAAACTAAATAATAGAGGACATATAGTCAAGAACATAGCTCAATAATATTGGACGGTGATTTCATGTCACAAAATAATATATATTTTCAATCCATATAGGTAGGTGGGTTGAGTCGATTGCATTACATATTAAAACATTTGCTTCCGTAGAAAAAGTTGTCGTATGACCCAAAAACAGACTCGTGTTGCCAGCCTTTGTCCGCTCATTGCTAAGAGTCAAAGGCCGAAGCCTCCTTGTCGTCCAGTCTAACAACATACATTACTGTTACCGCAGAAGAAGCTGCTGCTGTCTGCTGACACCAAATCGTCTGCGGATACTTGATGAGCCAAGGAGGGATTAGCACTCAAGTCACACTCAAACATCGTTCCATTCAACGTAAAACTTATCATGATCATTACGGTAAAAATACAAACCTATTATGGTTACTTTCCCTTCTTTGCTTGCTTGCATGGGCAGACTGTCTTGCCCAGAATGACTGGAATGAGAACAAGGGACTCAGACTGGGCTTGCCCTACCGCGGCTCCAACCAAATTATGGTGAATGAGCTAGTCTTCCTTTTCTGGGTTCACTAGAAATGCTAGATATATATAAAAAAAAAAGTAAATATATATATATATATACACACACACACAAAAGTTTATAGGTCTAGCATTGTTCAAAAGTTGTTAAATTTGGGAGTAATAATATATTAACAAATTCTTGTACAAATTAATTTTTTACGTGACATGATAAAATTAGTTAAATTAAATATTTTTTGGTTCACATAATTTATTTTTATTATTTTGTATTTTCATACGATTAATGAATTAATATCAAATCAGTTTGTACTAGATAAATTTATACAGTAGTACGTTGCTGTATGTCACTCTAAATTTAAATGTGGTACTCAATCATAGGTCGATCTAAAGAAGTTATAATAGAACCTGTCGTACTAGAATCATTCTTCCCGCATAAGTTAACGGGGAGATGGCGCGAAAATCAGCCCGGAGGGAGTTAGTTACAAAAGGAACCAAAAACGCCGAAAGTACCGCAACGCCTTCCGTCATTAGATTTTCCACGCGCTGAACCAATTCCAAACCCTAATTTCTAGTTTTTTTCTTTTGTAAAATTTATTTTCCCAAATTCATTCCATTTTCTATTATTCCCGGGTCTGAAAAATACAACCCCAACAAACTTGTCCTCAAAAGACACAACATCACATTCATTCAGCTTGGTTTTTTCTACTCTTGGGTTGTTATTTCATGTATCCATTTTCTCTTGTCCCTTTTTCGTATTATGTACTTTTGATGTTTTCACAACGCGGTTTATGCATTTCAATAATTTATTTTTACTTTCATTTTTAATCTAAGTTATGTGAATTTACAGATTGATGAGGTAAAATTGGATGTGTAGACCGCCGGAGCCGCTTTCCGGCGAGGTTTTTTTATTATAGCGGCTCGGTTTGTTATTGGATATTCTGGAATTAAATGAGCATTTAATGATATAATGTGAGTTTCTCTGCTTATTCTTCATCACCATTTTAATTGTTTAGGAATTTGGTATCTTTAAAATTTTGATTTTCTAGTTTCAATGTTCCGAGGAAAATTTTATGCCAATTCATGGGATGAAGAATGATGTGGACTGCGGGGTGTTTTTTTGCCGTGGGTGAATTAGCACATAAAGATTGCATATTACCCAGATACAAATGTAGCAATTAGGGATTTGGAGCTGCTTTCTAGTTATTTTGAAGAAATCTGAGGATAAAATCTTTTAAAGGAACTGGAGTGCAACGGCAACGATTATTTTAACAGTTGTATTTTTGCGGTACTTCAATGAAATTTGTAATGTTATGAGATGATGATCTTGATTGCCATGCCCTTGTCCCCTTGTAGATGCCATTTTTTGGAATTTTTGCTTTATCTTCATTCTCCTGTTTGATATTTGTTGTGGAATTGTAAGTAAAATTATAAAGCTTTGATCTGATATTGTTAATACTTTTCAGTTATGGGTTCGGAAGATAAAAGTGGGAGAAGTAATCATTTAGAATCACATTCAGGGACCACTGATCGGAGTGGAGGTAATATGCATTCAGATAGTCATCCAAGAGACTTCAATGGCAATTGGAAACATCTGGAGATAATTCCAGAGCTCTTTGGTAGAAGTGGAACTAGTACGCATTCTGAAACTCGTCCTCAGGTTACCAATGGGAGTGGAAGCATTGACCTTTTCGGCATAAAACCTGAAGTTGTCGAGGGAAACAAAAGTACAAATCCATTCGAGACAGTTCCAGAGCTTCCTGATGGGAATGAAAGCGGTAAGCATACGGTAATGCATCCAGGCACTACTTTTAGTGTAAGTGATCTAGTTGTCTCAATCAAAAGTTTAAGATCATTCAATTCGTTTTCTGCATCAGTATCGTCATCAGAAGATCTTTTCCGAGTGGATACAGAACTAGGCAACTTCAGGTCACGAACACAACCATCAAAAGATGAAGAAATCAATGCTTCCAATAAAAACTCCTCCAAATCAAAAGCACTTGACAATTCTCCAGTTCCCGCTTCAACATCTCGATTATCTCAGTTCACCAATGAATTGATGGTCCATGACATGCCACCAACGCAATCCCCTCCAATACAAGTAATGGATCGCTCGGGAGAATATGATCCCCTAAGGATACCGTCGGCTATCTTTGAAACAAGTAAATCCTCAACACCACAAGAATGGAGTGCTGCTTCAAATGAGTCGTTATTTAGCATTCATATAGGCAATAATAGTTTCTCCAGAGATCAGTTTAAGTCTGGAGAACTTACCAAGACAGATGACATGATCATGTTCAACCCAAGCCCTACCATTCCGGAGGTGAGAGCTGACGGAGAGGGTTCTGTATTTGAGAAGAGTGATGCAAATGGAGGATCAGTAAAGAACACTAAGGAAGGAACCACAGTAGACAAAAGTCAGGAAAAGGCACCACCTGCAAATGTATTGCGGAATCCTTCTGACATGTCCAGCCATTCAAATGAGAGCTCTTGCTCATTTGTCTTTCCAATGTAAGTTAACATCATTCTATCTCAAAATACTTCTGTTATTTGCCTTTATATGCTCAATTTAATTTTTATGAACGTTTGTGCAACATACGTTGCAATGGTACTTGCATTAACGCAAAGTGAGAGTTTCTGTCAAATCTGTCACGCATAATTTTACATGCACACTTGTTATATTTGTATGTTGGATGGAATATTTGTGCATGCAAGTCACAACAGAGATGCCTCTGCATTGGACTGTGTTTTAACCAGATCCAGCTACCAACTTTACATGCATATTATAATAGTATCTATAATTATACGGAAGTTCCAACCCGTTCTGGCTGGATGAGGAATATTCCTTTGTGTTGCAGAAAGAAGAAGATGAAGAAGATGAAGAAGAGATGTTGTGCATGTGGATGTGTACCCTGTATACCCTTCTTTTGTTGCAGAAAGAAGTGTAAAAGGAAGAAGTGTGCATGGCCATCATGCTACTGTTCTAATTGTAGCTGCACGTTCTGCTACTGTTCATGGCCGAGCTGCTACTTTAGGTGGCCAAGCTGCTACTGTTCTAATTGTAGCTGGGCGTTCTGCTACTGTTGGAACTGTAGCCTAAAAAGATGGTGCTGTCACTCTTCTACCACGTATGCTCCTGTTTCTCTTACCCTGTATTAGCCATGTGCCAAGATTAATTGAAAACATAGTAATACAGTCCATTTTACTAGTATTTTTCATTATCACATTAGATTTCCATGTTCATCTATTTATAATCTATAAATGCCATATATATAGATCATAGTGCACCTTTTAAGGCAGTGCAAGCTCTACAAAACCACTGATGCAATTTACTTTGGATTATTGCAGTTTGACAGACAGAGTGAAAAGTGCTTCGGTGAAACCAGATGTTGAAGAAAAGAAGCAAAAGAAGCCGCTAGCCACTGAAGTAGTGACCCAAAAGTCATCAACTAGCTGCTGCTGCTGCTGCTGCTTGTCTTGGTTCTCTTGTCGTCCATGTTCTTGGTCTTTTCCTAGTTTTCATTGTTCTTCTTCTTGTTGTTGTTGTTGTTGTTGTCGTCGTTGTTGTTGTCGATAACGACTGAACCCTGAAGCCATTTTGCGCCTGTTGCAAGAAACCTGCCTGACCCTTTCTCTAGGTATCTGGAACCAAACCAAGAATAGCTATTTCAATGACAACAAGTCCCACCAATCAAGAGCCCTCAAATTTGACAGTTGCTCGTTTACCTCTGATTGATAAAAACAAGATGTTCCAACCCAGGGTCAGGCTCAGGGATTGTTTCTTTTCCAGATTATATCAATCTTACTTTATCCCAACCGGAAGAACCTTGAGACACTTATTGAAAATGTCGGTTAGGGCTCCATAGGTAATTCTGCTCCTGTTTCAATCTTGTTAAATGATGTAAATTCTCCTTCCTTTTTAATTGTGCAGTACATGGTTTAGGGATGACTGGATTCAGAGTCAATGCAGGCATACAAGCACCTCTTAGTTTTAATCAATTTCCTGGTTTTGAGTTCGTCAGCAGTCGAAGAACAATACAACAAAGCTCTTTTTTTTTTTCTTTTTTTTTCCTTCATATCATGACAACGTCTTCACATCTAATGATTTAGTTTAGATTACCAAGTCCTCTCACATTAATCACACTACGTATTTAAAATTGAAAACAGTTTATATGCTCAGGTATCTAATTAAGAAGGTCGTATTTCTTTTTTTCTCTGTCACTCTTTTTGTTTTCATTTTGATTATTCATTAGTTAAATATAAATAAATGAGAACTAAATTCCAAATTTTTATGGTATGTGACGGTATTAAATTCCTTCTGACGGGACCTCAAAATAAGCAAGACAGATTAATTTAATTGTAAATTTTTAATATTATAATTTTGAAAGAGTGCCCTTGAATATTATTTCTTATCCATTCATTATTTGATATTTATATATTCTTAATATTATAAATTAGTTGACGTATACAAACAGTTTAAATTTTCTTTTTTATTTCTTGAGTGAAAGTTGAACTCCCTCGAATATTAAAAAGGATAACATCTGAACTATTTTATATAAGATTTGATACAAATTAGTCTCAATTATTATGTTATTATAAATACTAATTATAGTATCATTTAATATGTTGTGTCATGAGCAATAATATTATGTAATAAAAAAAATACAGGAATAAAAATTAAATGAAAAAGAAACAGCACATAAGTACTAAGACTTTACTTGAAAACACAGCGAGCTTAAAGAGAATTAAAAACCAATCCTACATATTATTATTTAAGTTTATTAAATTATATCACCAACCGACGAGAATTCTCTCGTCTCCCGCCGACGGGCGGTTACTTCCCGGTTTAACATTAGATTCCCCTATGTCCTTTTCACCGCCTTTTTCGGGACTCTTTAACACTAAAAACGACGGCGTTGTACGCGCCATGCATTAACTTTGTCCGTTATTACTTTAAAATTAGGATAACATCGCTTTATATTTATTATTTATGGTTTCAAATTTTGAAATCCCTTGGAGCCAGATATCCAACGTGGGAGATACGCGGATGTATTTGGCAAAATTAAGGGCCCCACAGCCCGTATTGTCTAACAGGGAACTGCCGTATGTTGACGGCATGATGCATTTGGTTGACTCGGCGGTGGTCCCCACCCTCACCGAGCAGAGTATGCTGGGGCCCACTCCCCTGGAAAAACAGGAACCCAGGGACTTCTTAGAAAATGAGAGTGTATCAGCAAGTACCAGTCAGCAATATAGCATCCAGGAAATTATTAGAAAGGATTTCCTGTAATAAATCTAAAGGTTGCAGGCTCTTAAAAAGCTCAGAGAAATACTGTGGTTTCTTTATCTCTCACCAGTCACCATTGCCAGAGAAAATGGAATGCGGCATGTTCGTTAAGGCTTTGATTTTTCTTTTGTTATGTGCTTTCTCTTCAGTTTCCGGGAAAGTGCTCCCTGAGAAAACGATTCTTCTGGAGTTCAAGAACTCGGTTTCTGATCCTTCAGGGATTCTCTCCAGCTGGCAAACCAACACCAGCAGCCATTGTTCATGGTTTGGCGTCTCCTGTGACTCTGAATCAAGGGTCGTTGCTCTAAATATCACCGGCGGTGATGTCTCTGAAGGTAACTCAAAACCTTTCTTTTCTTGTCTCATGACAGCACAGTTTCCATTTTATGGTTTTGGAATGAGAAGACGAACATGTTTGCATGGTAGGGGTAAATTAGTTGGCAAGCTATCTCCACTGGTGGGAGGACTTAGTGAACTTAGAGTTTTGTCATTACCTTTTAATGGTTTTAGTGGTGAATTTCCTCCGGAGATATGGGGTCTAGAAAAATTGGAAGTGCTTGATGTTGAGGGGAATTTCTTAAGTGGAAGATTGCCAAATGAGTTTGTGGGGTTGAGAAATTTGCGGGTTTTGAATCTTGCATTTAATAGGATTGATGGGGATATTCCATTTTCTCTTAGGAATTTTGAGAGTTTAGAGGTTCTGAATTTAGCCGGTAATCAGGTGAAGGGGGTGATTCCCGGGTTTTTGGGTAGTTTTTTGAAGTTGAGGGTGCTTTTTTTGTCGTATAATGAGTTAAATGGCTCCATTCCAAGTGAATTGGGAAAATATTGTCGGTATCTAGAGCATCTTGATCTTTCTGGGAACTCCCTAGTCGGTAGGATCCCGAGTAGTTTGGGGAAATGTCAGCAATTAAGGACACTTTTGTTGTTTTCAAATATGTTAAATGATGTCATCCCCCGTGAGCTTGGCTGGCTACGAAAGCTTGAGGTTCTAGATGTTTCTCGAAATAGACTTAATGGTTTGATCCCCACTGAGCTTGGAAATTGTGTTGAATTGTCGGTTCTTGTCCTCTCAAATCTCTTTGATCCTTTGCTAAGTGGTAGGAATATAAGGGGAGAGCTGTCAGTTGGGCAGTCGGATGCTTCTAATGGTGAAAAAAATTCTTTTATTGGCTCCATTCCAATGGAAATCACGACCCTTTCCAAACTTAGAATAATCTGGGCACCAAGGTTAAATCTTGAGGGTAAACTTCCGAGCAGTTGGGGGGCTTGTGAAAGCTTGGAAATGTTGAACTTAGCTCAGAACGTTTTAAGGGGAGATCTGATTGGTGTTTTTGATAGATGCAAGAAACTACATTTTATCGACTTGAGCTCAAATGAACTAAGTGGGGAGCTTGATGTCAAGCTTCAAGTTCCATGCATGGCCCTTTTTGACGTTAGTGGGAATCACATGTCTGGATCTATCCCCAGATTTGATTACAATGTTTGTCATCAGATGCCCTTGCAGAGTTCAGATCTTTGCCAGGGTTATGATCCATCATTTACATATATGCAATACTTCATGTCTAAAGCTCGCCTTGGAATGCCTTTGCTAGTTTCTGCTGCTCGGTTCATGGTGATTCACAACTTCAGTGGGAACAACTTCACTGGTCCAATTTGTTGGCTTCCGGTGGCACCAGAGAGGTTGAGAAGGCGGACTGATTATGCATTTCTTGCTGGTGCAAACAAACTCACTGGATCATTTCCTGAAAGTTTATTTCGAACGTGTAATGAATTCCATGGAATGGTTGCTAATCTTAGCAATAACAACATAATTGGTCATATTCCTCCAGATATTGGTGTCATGTGCAAATCACTAAGGGTTTTGGATGCCTCCCATAATCAAATTTCAGGGATAGTACCCCAAAGTCTTGAGAATCTGACATCTCTTGTTTTTCTTGACTTGAGTGGGAATAAACTACAAGGTGAGATTCCATCCAGTCTCCATCGGTTGAAGTATCTCAGACATCTCTCCTTGGCTGATAACAACTTGACTGGTGGTATTCCATCAAGCATCGGTGAGTTAAGATCCCTTGAAGTGTTGGAGCTTTCTTCAAATTCTCTCTCTGGTGAGGTTCCAGAAGGCGTTGTGAACTTGAGAAACCTAACTGCTCTCCTGCTCGATAATAATAAACTCTCAGGGCACCTCCCTTCTGGTTTAGCTAATGTGACATCACTATCTATATTTAATGCATCTTTTAATAACCTGTCTGGTCCGTTTCCGTGGAATGTTACTACAATGAATTGGAGTGGTGTTATTGGGAACCCTTTCCTCGATCCATGTCAAATGTATAAAGATATATCATCTTCAGAGCTGACCAGTAGCAATGTAAATTCTCAACACAATATAACTGCACCAACAGGAAGTAGAACTGAAGATCATAAAATTCAGATTGCATCAATAGTGTCTGCGTCTGCCATTGTTTTGATTCTACTTACTCTAGTTATCCTCTTCTTTTATGTGAGGAAGGGTTTCCCAGATACCAGGGTTCAAGTTTCTGAATCTAGAGAACTTACTCTTTTTATTGACATTGGGGTCCCCTTAACGTATGAAAGTATTATTCAAGCAACAGGGGATTTCAACACCAGCAACTGCATTGGGAGCGGGGGATTTGGTACCACTTACAAGGCTGAGATTTCTCCAGGTATCCTAGTGGCTGTAAAGAAGCTTGCTGTTGGAAGGTTCCAGCATGGTGTTCAACAGTTCCATGCTGAGATAAAGACTCTTGGAAACGTAAGGCACCCCAATCTTGTAACTTTGATAGGGTACCGGGCAAGTGGAAATGAGATGTTCCTCATTTATAACTACTTGCCAGGAGGTAATTTGGAAAACTTTATCAAGGCAAGGACTTCAAGAGCTGTTGATTGGATGATCCTTCACAAGATTGCTTTGGATGTAGCATCTGCACTTGCATATCTGCATGACCAATGTGCTCCGCGAGTTCTACACCGTGATGTCAAGCCAAGTAATATATTGTTGGATGATGACTTCAATGCTTATCTATCTGACTTTGGATTATCAAGACTGTTGGGAACTTCTGAAACCCATGCAACAACTGGAGTGGCTGGAACATTTGGTTATGTAGCACCAGAGTACGCATTGACCTGTCGGGTGTCTGATAAAGCTGATGTTTACAGCTATGGTGTTGTGCTGCTGGAGTTGATATCAGACAAGAAAGCCTTGGACCCTTCTTTTTCATCACATGGAGATGGATTCAACATCATTTCTTGGGCTTCTATGCTCTTGCGACAAGGTCAGGTAAAGGATGTATTCAATGCAGAGTTATGGGCTTCAGGTCCCCATGATGATCTGGAGGATATGCTGCATTTGGCACTTAGGTGCACTGTTGAAACCCTCTCCACTAGGCCTACAATGAAGCAAGTTGTTCAATGCTTGAAGCAAATTCAACATTCTCCTAATTAGCAAGATTAGCAGCATCTGTATCCGTACATCTGAGCTTCATAGGTATGAAGTTATAGATTATATTAAGACATAACCATCCTCTGCATATCTCAACTTTTTTGTTGAGGGTTACTCCTGGATGAACTTTTAGTTGTAGTTTTTCTTTAATATAACAGCAGACATATGTCTTCTTGTCAGAGGAAAACAGAAGCAAGTTCAGCCGAAAATCTTTTGGTTACTTGCTCTTTACAAATCTATTATGCAGATATGTCTAACTATGTATATTTTCATCAGCTTTTTTTTGGATTTGATCGCAGGATTATGACATCTGAAATGGTTTGTTGACCAGTTTAACTAGATGGATATATAGCTATTAAGACATAAATCTTGCATGATCTGGACTAGGAACTCATTTGCACCAAATAAATTGAGGTTCGCTTCATGGTGAGTGCAAGCCACTATGAACCTTTACATATCTCTCACATGCATTTTTGTTCAGACTTCAACTTTTACACATTGCTTGGACCCATTCTTACGAGGGTCTGAGAAGGATTCTTGTTTTATAGTTAATAAGATCAGATCAACTGGCTGCTGACAAACTTTATAGAATGGCTTAGAAACACAGAAATTACCTGCAGCATGCCAAGTTCACGTTTGCTGGACCGATGGCTTCCCCCAGACAATTAGATCCAGTGTATAAACTATGTCTTGGCCAATCGATAAGATTCTATACACCCTTGAGCAGCATTGGGAATGCGCCGTTGCATTCCGTGGATGATGAATGTGATGACATCTGAGTTTTCATAATGGTAGATATATTATTGATCACATGGTCATTGAATCGGCTAGTTACAAATTGGTAGCAGATGTTATATTAGCTGTTGGTGGCCAACTAATACTACTTACCACCAAGGTCATCCTGCACTTAAGAAATTGCCTACTAGCTCTATAGCCGAGTATCAAGACCATAAAAGCAGCAAAGTAATTTCAAAGTGAAGTCTGGTCTTGCCATTTGCAGTAGCACTTTCTTGAATTGTTGTCCATAATGGCTATCATTTTAAAAGAAAACATTAATAAATGTGGCTCAAAGGGAGAAATTTCAAACTAAAAACCACAGTTGGGAGAAAAAAGGACACCAGGAACAGTGCTTGAATTGTCTGATGGCGCACAGTTCACACTACCAATCTTGAAGATGCGGATCAGTGACCCTTAACAGTTTTACGAATGCCTCGCATGAAAATAATTCGTTTAACATTGACTACAGCAACTTTGCATTTCATTATTGATTAATTGGAAATTTATTGCCTTCAAATCTAACAATTATTTGAAAATAGACTAAGCCAATATATTCATTATTCTTGTTATGAAACGAAGAGAATTGACGATCTATGCAGTCATGTTTCTGTCAAAAAGAATTCATTCCACCCCAGGATTGGAGGCCACTGAGCTGCTGGTAGTGACGATGAAAATCACACCACAACTAATATTAAGCTTTGACATTCTGCAGCATGAGAATAACCTAAGTGCAGCAAATTGAAGCATGACAAATATGTGGTTATTGCTTCCATTTTTGTCTACCCATAATAGTGCCGATGGTCCATGCAACATTTTAGAGACAGAAGATGAGAAAAGTGAAAAAGACACCAAGATTAGCCGCCTGCCTCTTAACAAAAGATGCATTCCATGATGTGAAAAACTCAATCAAACATGATACACTGTTATCATATATATTAAGTTCCCTTTCAAGAACTTGGAAAAATTAAATTAAAAGACTATTTTCCAAGACTCCTCTCTACTTTCTGCCTATTTCACAAGCCCATTTGGAAAGGGCAGGACACAATCATGAGAAAGGAGCAGCAGCAGGGTTTACAACAATATGCCGAAGTGGGTGGTCAACGTCACCACCCCCTGCATGCTTGACGAACTCTGCTGGGGAGAGAAAACTGCCGTGGCACACACACATTATCCTCACTTCTTCTCCCTTCCCGTACCTATATAGTATACCTTCTATTTTTCTACCATTAGGACCATCTCCTTTTGTGAACACGCAAGGCATATCTTCATACGTATTCATTGCCATTTCCCTCCCCCTACTATTCCTGCGATCAAGTTTATTGGACAGATTCTCTGGCCTGGAAGTGTGGCATGCATTTTCATTTATATTTGTCACTGAAGAACCTACAGCCTCTTGACTGCTGCGATCTTGCAAAGCCTGAACAGTAAGAGGGGTCCTTGCTTCACCACCACTACTCATTCCTGAGATGTAAAGAACATAATAACATTTAATAAAATCCACTTGGTTATCAAAAACAGAGTTCCCACGTTCCACCCCCCTTTCCTTTCTCTCCTTCTCTCATGGTACTTAATTAATTACACCATTGGATATTTAAGTAACTAAAAGTATAGCTGGGAATGCAACCAAATATCTTGAATTAAGCTTTTGTAAACTATTCAGATAACCAGCACATTAAATTTAAGAGAGTATAAAATTGTGAAAGCTCTCAAAAGAATTTCTTTAAAATAGAGTGACAACGAAAAAGAAATTGACACCCGTTGAGCTAGCGCCCCCCCCCCCCCCCCCCAAAAAAAAAAGGTTGCTTGAAAGAATCATGGTGATTTTATAAACAATGTCAAGAACAGTTTCTAAGGACCTCCATAATGATTTTTGACCTCCTCTGTTTACTGCTGGCTATGTAAGAACAATTCAATTCTTTAATATCGACAAACAACAGATTCTCTGGCAAGGTACAGTAAATTCCTCCCAGCAATGTCATGCAGGTTGTTCATTAGAGGTGAATCATTACAGAAAATTGAAGCAAAAGCTTCCAAAAAGCATTCTCACTCAGAATCTAGTTTGTCCACTCCCCTTTACTCTTCCCATTTGTCCCATTGGTACATGGCCATGCACTTTCTTATCATGATGATTACTCCAGTAACCTCTGTTGTAGCCATGCAATTACCATAAAACCCACATCCCACCCCCCCCCCCCCCCCCCCCCAAAAAAAAAAGAGAAATTTCATCTCCTCCCCTTTGCTGGACATCTAAGCTTTCATAAATAAATGTTATCAACTAGTCGGTGATCAGTAGTTTTGTGCTTGAGATATTTATGCTCAAGAACATAAAAAATTATAATACTTAACATGGCACGTTTGAACCATCATTGGCTAAGTATAGCTACAATGCAGATGTTAGACCTTAAATGCTGTGTTGGGCCTCAATAAGTTGATAGGTAAGTATTGCAGAAAGAAAAAAAGTCCCAATTGAATTCTCTCAATCAAATGCGCATGTTTCTTTTTTTTTCTTGTTTGGTTGTCAGTAAAGGCAATCAAAACTTGATAACATTAGTCTAAACAATGACGATGAAGCAATGGAGAAGCCATGCAAATAGCTGTATATTTCAGAAGAAATCAAACAAAAATTTCTGATAATTAAAAAAAAAAAAATCCAACCATGCTAACAGACCAAAACTAGAAGTTTAAACATTGAAAATAATTGTCAGCTTAAACAGCCACTCAATCTAAGCCAAGGCCCAAGTTAGCTGCCAGAGTGCGTCCAGATACAAGACTTAAATGCATCCGGACGCAGGCTAAACTGAAGAATTATCCAATTCACTTACTGTAAATCCTAATATGAACATATTCATCTATATTGCTAACTTACTGGCTTCAAAAATTCATCTCTATGGCACTATGAAGTAGGACCAGATTCATTCATAATTTAGGAATCTTTACCAAACTACATAACCACCTCTCCATCTTCCACTGTCAAATTTTCTTGGTGAGTACTTAGGAGTCACCTGACGCATATCCCATACAATACCCATTACAGCTATCGTATTAGATATTACTTTATGCACAGTCCATGGAACAAAGCTCTACACTAGGGAATAGCAGTCTCCATATCAATTATAACAATCAAGAATTCTTAATATATAGCCAGAGGTGTATCTGTTTCACTACAATGCTAGTAACAATCACCCACTGAATCCCGTTAGATCATGAAAAATCTATAATAAGAGCACATCAGATCTCGAGGTGGAGGATCTTCCTTTCTGGAAAAGACACTACAACAAAGTCCACAGTACGTCAATAATCTATATTTACCATGCCCTAATGTAAAGGTCTAATCCTGACAACCCAACAACTTGAGCTAACAAACACATCAAGTTGACTAAAGTTTAGGAATCATCAAAGTCTAAAGTCAAAATATTTATGACTATGGTGAGAGCAACTAGCTGTACGAATACAAACTACCAGCTATCTACCTATATCATTGCAGGCATCCTTCTGGAATCTCAGTCAATAACAGAATTGACAGTAGTCACCACAACAAGTCACTAGTGTAGATGCTAAAAAAGTCATTTTGCTCTAATTGGATTTTCTTAATTTGATATCATGTATTTAATTATGCAGAATTATCACCGGTTGAAGAGTTTCACCCTTCAGTAAATGCAGGCTAATGAGTCTAAATCAGGCATTATCCTCAAATGCAAATTCAAAGAGCCACTATACACAAAAGATAAGTTAGCTTGATAAGTGTTCAGAACAATAAATAACATATTTTTTATCAATTTCCTTGTCGTCTGAAGATTGGGTAAGCATCCAACCCTTTAGCATTGTAGAACATATCAAATTAAAACACCCACTTGCAAAAGATTAAAAAGCATTAAAAATGGAAGAAACTCTTTACTAGCAAGTATTATGGAGTCTAAGAGGAAGCTGACACTATATTCTAATATAACAGACAAAACAACTAAAATCATACCAAACCAACACAGTACCCCGCCACCACAAAACCCAAAAAAAAAAACACCAATTTTGTTTGTAATCAAAATCAATAGACACAAAGAGGAAGATAAGACTTTGAGTACCTTGAAGAGGTTTACTCTCCAATTCAGTTATCCCAGATGAACTTCCACCTTGAGACTCCACAGACCCTTGAGAACAAGGCTGCACCAACCCCTGCAAGAACCCACCACCACTACCACCCTTCACTCCACCACCGAGCAAGGCCTGCCTAGCCGCTGCTGCCCAGCTTTGCATCCCAAAAGGTGGCGCCACCGTCCTATTCCCTGCCAAATTATGCTTCTCATCCTCCAAATTCACTTCTGTTTTTGCACTGTTAATGCTAGCACTGGAACTCGAATTCCTTTGCTTTTCACTTCGTCTTCTCTTTGCTTCCATTCTCCTTAAAGTCTGCAACTCCTTCCTCTTCCTCCACTCCTCTTCTGTCTCTGTTGGCAACGAAGATGCTCTTATAAGAGTAGGATAGGTTGCTGCTTGTGTTGTAGTAGTATCATCCGCTGCTGGTGTTGTTGCTAAATCAATCTCTCTAAATATTGGTATTGATCCTGCTATTGATGATGATCTTAGAAGCTTCTTCTTTGCATTCTTGTCAACTCCAAATCGTCCACCAAGTGATAATCCAAGATTCAGCTCAATTTCTGCTCCGGTTTCTCCGCTTCGTGTGAGCTCCAGAGATTGCTGTGAGTCACTTGTAGACCTGAACCTCTGCAACAGATCTCTTGGATACTTCTCTATTTGTAATGAAAGGTTGAGCATTTCTTTTCTACTTTTGTTTCTGTTTTCATTGGCATCTCCCATTGTTTTGGAAAAAAAAAACACAAAGAACTGAAATATGTTATCGCTACCTCTCGTTCAGAAAATAGATGATGCTTTGCCTTAGGCTAAGCAAAAGAAAAAATCTTTGATCCAATTCAGTGTTACCCATGTGTTAAAATTTTGATTTTTATCAATGAGTTTTATCAAACCCATCTAGAAGATAAAATAAAACGTTAAAAATTAAACCCCAACTTGCAAACAGAAAGCAAAACAGAAACAAAAAACGTTTCCCTTTTATCTTTTATTTCTTAAATACGTGATACTAAAAGAATCGTTACGTGGTGAAAAGCAAAGCGAACAGATGAAACAGAGTGAAAAATCTTGCGGGGAAGAAAATAAAACAAAGGAAACAGACACATAAAAAAAAAAAAAAAAAAATTATGAAAACAAAAGAAGAACAATGACAGAAAAAGAGTTTACGTTTGAGAGGGGAAAATTTTATGTCTTTTTTGTGAGACGAAAATACCCATGTTATTTGGGAAGGAAAGTAAAGTACCCGGTACGAGCCAAGTGGCGATCATGGCAGGCGCCAGCGCGACACGTGGTAAAGACTGACACTTACTTTTTTTCTTTTCACTGTCAGATGTCTCTTTTGGCGTATTTTTAACAAGTTGGGGGAGTTGGCTGGCTGGCTGGGAACACGTGTCGCTTTTTTATAAATGGCAAAAGGTTGGACACGTGTCGGTCGGCTTAGACTTCTGGGAATTTGACACGTGGATGTTAAGTGTTGTTTTTTATGCAGGCAATATATATACATATATATCCATATTAGCGTTGTGGGATCACCGGCGTCGGTTTTGCTCGTGTGCCCAAGTTGGGGGGTCTCACTCTCACTTCGTTGTCGTTTAGAGTTATATCACTAATGGGGGATCTTGACTTGCGTACGCTTCCATTTTCTCCCTTACGTTCAGTTTGTGAGTTTGTAAAGATGATTTATTTTTAAAAATCATTTGATCTTTTTTGAAAAAAAGACAAATTTCGCTGCCTTCACCTTTGAATGATCTAGGTGTATAATTTATAAATTCTTTGATATTGAAATTGATAATTGTAGTTTTTTAAGTTGTGTTCAACAAATACTAATTGATGTGACTTGAAAATTATATCAAATCATTGTAACTTAAAACTAAGTTGATTTGATCCAACATAAATGATAAATGAAATTACTATTTTTAGCAAAGTTATTATTAAACAACCATATATATTATATATTATCAATTTCGTTTCATAATTTTTTTTATAATAATTATATCTTAAAAATTACAGCATTTCAATGTCGAACATTGCTTTATATTAAGATTTCGGATAGACGTTCGTTTAATCATTATATTTTGACTTAAATACTCATTTAGTCTTTATATTTTAAAAAATACTTCAAATCACCCTTGCATTGTTACCATTGCTTTTGCTTTACTTTTACGGTAATAGTTTAGCAATAATATTCTTCACAATAATTAATTTATCTATAAAAAATTTAATTAAAAAATTAACCAATAATTATTCATCAGCAAATTAACAAAAAAAAATCATAACGAAAGAACTGGTGTTTTTTTTGTACCCATGCAAAAATCTTGCAAATAATTTTTTTATAAATAAAATAAATATCAACTAACTTAAAACAATATTTTAGTATCATTGTAACAATTTCATTAATAGTTCTTTTATTAAAAAAATTAATTTACCAAATTATCCTAAAAGTAGAATAATAGCATAAAAATTTGTAAAAAATTTTATGTTATTTTTAAGGCTAACATGATAAATTAATATTTTTTTCTTTTCATTAATATCCTCAAAAAGACAGAAATATTATTGTTAGGATATTATTTATGAAATTAACGAAAAACAGAGGGGTATTTAATATAAATGGTATCTTGAGACATTTTTTAGAATATATGAATTAAATAAATACTAAAGTTAAAATATAGATGATAAATGAGAACTTACCCTTAAGAATTATAACCTATAGATTATGTTTAAAAAAAAAAAAAACAATTTCTATCAAATAAGTATATACTTTTATTGAGGTCGGACTGAAATACTATCGAAGGCAAGTGAAAGCAAATTTGACTAATTTAAAATTTGTGAAATCTATTTGCTATTATCCAAAGGCAATGTTGATCAAAGAACCATTTAATAGAAAAATCGTTCATTCTTATCAAACTATCTTTAAAGAAATAGATGAACGTTTAAATACTTTATAAATTTAATGATCAACATTGACATAACAATGTTAATTAGTAATTAGTGGTCGAGTGAAACCACTTATTCAAATTGACTTACAATTTTGTATTTCTAAAAATAAAAATAAAAACATTTCACAAAAAAAGAGTTCAAACATAACAACAATATGTTAAATTGCTTGCGGATCCATGAACCTAGTTTTGACACGTAATTGGCAACCGGAAGCTGCGGGGTGGTGGGGTGCTGGCGGCCGTTGATCTAATTAACCAATCAAGCAATCACGTGTAGGCATGTTTTTGACATCGTGAATGTAGGTTTGACCGTCGTCCAACGCAGTTAGGGGACAAGTCAACGAAGAACAGGATGGGATAAATCGGCGTAGAAGATGGTCGCGTGCCGCACATGGTCCCAACACAAGGTGGACGTCACGGGACACAAAGCGGGGCCCAATCGTGGCAAGTTGCAGATTGTCAATAAAAGAAGAAAGAGTGGAGATCAAGGGACTGGTGGTACATGTACGTGCCACGTGTGGAAAAGGCGAGAAAAAGGGCACATGGCGAAGTGGGTGAGTGCGCCCACTTGGTGAGTACGTAACAATCAATCACAATCTTTTTGGTTCATTGTCCTGACATCAGAAGTTAGCATTCTGTCAGACGGAGCAATCCTAACATACCTCACTCATACGTGTGCGCCTCTTACTCGACACTCTGTAACATTTTTTGTATGAATCCCTTTTGATATCATATTTTACGGATCATGTAATATAAAAAAATGTCCCTTCTGAATATTATTATATACGGCTATTTATTTAATTATATTGATTTATTTAAACTTTTTTTTTATCTGTGCTTGTTAAGTTACATTAACCCAACACTTGCTATAAGTAATATAAAAGCATAAATAACAAAAACTAAGTGTGTGTTAGTGGTAACAAATGTTAAGTTGATGTAGGTTACATAATTATGTAACTTAACAACTATATTTTTTATTGTAACTACTAACATGATTAAAAGATCATAGAACTAAATCTCCTAATTTTTTAATTAAAAATCTATTTAATATCTTTAGCGAATTCTAAAATGATGTAGTCCGAATGAGCTTATAATTATCTAGTAATAAATTTTTTTAAAAAAAATCAAACGTCTATATAAGTTTCACATATTTATAAGAAAATTAGTTTAAAACCCTAATTTGTAATATGGCGGTCTCAATATCTAAACTTAGAATCAGCTAGACATATTTACATTTACTTTTGATACCTAATAACACTAACGAGAGACTTGAAAGTGGTTAAGCATACAATGTTTGGGATGATATGATTGATATCAAATGAATGATTAAAATTTAAGTTTACAATTAGATCCATTATTAACATTTATCTTTGGCGAAGAGTTAGAAATTTCTATAATACAACAACAATTTGTACTTGCTAATAGAAAAAAACAAAAACCTCATCGTGTAAGGAAAAGTTTGAGTTTTCACGGATCTTATTAGTGTAAGGTAGATATTATAGATTTTCAAACTATGCTTTTATATGCTGTAATATAAACTTAAGAAAAAAAGAATGAGTAAACACATTTATAAAGAAGAAAGGAAAACTATTTTGTTTTCGTCTCTCTCTCTATTCACCTTTTATTGAGATTGCGGCACTAGATTCAGAACAGGCATGCATCGACTCGGGAAAGAAAATTATAAAGGGGTTCCGTTTTATCAAAGGGTTAAAGAAAATCGAAATTATAAAAGCAATAAGGCCTTAGTACAGGAAGAGATAAAAGGGACCACAAAATGGAGAGACGTGTGAGGCTAATGATTCCAATCTAGGCCAATTTTATATATATTACTACTTTTGGTGGCAAAGGCTTTTTGAAATTTTGAATAAGAAATCTGCTTAGGACGATTTGCAGGGACACGTATCTGATGTTGACAAGGGAGATTTTAAAGATTCTCAAACTCTCGATGCCACGTGTTGTCTTTGGTTAAAAGCAAAACGACAGTATGTTTAATGTTTGGTCATCATTCAATACGACAGATCAATGTGCAGGCTTGGGTGGCAGGCAGGCAGGCACAGCCTTTCTTTGCACAAAAATTGAAAGAATTGAAATTGTTATGGGACTTTGCTAGCTTACGGAATCTGTAAGTTACAGACTGCAGCATCAGCCGTTGGATGTGGTTGGATGTGAAGTGAGAAATTCAACAATAGAAAATGGAGTGGTGGGAGATGTTAGTTACAGAGTCTGCACTCATACACAGGTCCATTGTTATGAATTGCCAGCTACGGGTCCACCAGAAAAGGGCACAAGAGGGAAAAACAGCCCCCGCTCAGCTTATGTTCAACGCCTCCAAGGTCAAATAATTGGATATGGCCATTGCAAAAAGATTCACAAAAGATCGAGCGAGCTCAAATACAACAACAAATCAGGCCAAGCGAAATTATTAAAGAAAAACATTACAGACCTACCCACTAATTTGTATTTTATAATTAATTTGACAAGGACTACTGCGCTATACACATTTGTGAAATTCATGATTCGCTAACGTGATTAAAATTTAACTCATGATAAAAACAAAACCCCCATGAACTCCCCACCCAACAAAGGACAGTCTAAAAAAACAAAAAAAAAAAATGGCGACAAAAGCGTGAGCAAAATTCGATTTCATAACTTGGTTGGTTTCTCAAATAACGGGCCGTTATACCCCTTTATCATATCCTCTCTAATGATTTCTCCAAACTAACCAACAGATTTCGGGCAAGAAACCACTAGTTTTAAACATAAAATTACAAATCGGGCAAATGGAGGAAAATAATGCAGATTATTTGTTCTTATGATTAAAAGGATATGATATTTCTAAAAAATGCCTAGACTCAAAGTAGACGGATAAAATCAAAAGTGCCTCTGAATCTCTTTGCCTAACAAGTAAAAGCTTCACTACGTGATTTGAGGAGGGGAAAAAAAATGTGATGACAAAATTCAGGCAGAATGACTGGGCAATTTATTTCATCATCCCACCTTGACTGGGACCTTGACAAGCAACTTTTATCCCACCCTCCGGGCCTTTATGGTTAACCTCTCCATTGCGCCCATTATTCACTCTACCTCGACCAGAGAAGTCACCCGGCTTTTCATAATCGTTCCTCCGGTAATTACGTCCTTCATTATAGTTCCCACGGCCCCTAAAATTGTTGTCCCTGTAACCACCTTGATTTAGTGGAAACCTTCCACCATTACTATTTCCTGCAACCCACGTCAGAATAAGAGTAATTATCATCTTCAAAAACCGAAAAGAATAGTTGCAAAGTGAGAGGGAGAAAAAATAAGAGAGCTAGAAAAGAGAACATTTTACTTGCCTCGCTTCACTTCAATAGAAGCTTTTCGACTGCCAATGACAATAGGAGAAGCCTGTTATAGTAATGAATCAAAATATTAGATGCAGCACTAACATAATTTCAAATAGAATAACTAAATACATTTTACTAATTGAGTCTTTTGCGATATTCTTCAATATAAAAATGATTATTTGCTGATGACTATGTGAAAATTTTTATTGTATCAGAAATATAACAAATTCCTCCAAATCAGGCCACGTTTTTAAATTTACCCCAAAAATAAAGGCAATTAAGCATAACTTTCATTCCAGTGAGGAATTTTCTCATAGAACATGGGTAATAAGTAATAATCATTTTCAGTAGGTTTTCTGCACTTTTTGAGAGTTTACTTAAAGTTCTTATTAGTTACACATTTCTAAAAGTTAACACACCTGGCAACAATAATCCAATCAAGGATCTAACAAGATGTAACTCTTACAAGGCAAACGTATTTAAAAATTCTTCAACACTACTTTCTCAAAAATACACTCATAAAAAGTATTTTCACTCAAATAGGAAGATGATAGTAAAAGAATCTGTTTATTCTTCAATTTTAGGGAATACCAATATACAGTTTCAAAAACACTTGAAAAAATCATTATATAACTGAACAAATACAGTCCAAAGAACAGACACCACCGAGCAACAAAGAAAATAGAGAATCAATTCAAAAGATATAACAAAATTAAGGTTTGTAGCACAGAGAGAAGTAGAGAAACACAACTATCCACATCTTTACCTTAAGCACACTTTGCACTGAACTGGCAGATTCAAATTCTACAAAGCCAAAACAGTTTCCCGTTTGCTGCAGACAGAAAATCCTCTATGTAAGAATGCTATGTCAAAAGATAGAAGAGCAAGAAGGTGAGTTCAAACTGACCTTCTGACTTCTGACTTGAATACCATCCGGTTTAACAGGTCCAAATTGCTCAAAAATCAACTTAAGTTGGTCAACTGTTGCAGAATCAGGCAAATTTCCAACAAATATGGAGTGACCCTTAGCTGCAATGAGTAAAATTAAAATATCAAGACAAGATGCAACCCAGAAAAAGCTGTACAACATTTTAATTTTGAACCAGAAAGGTTATAATCTATCAATGCAGAAGATATGAATTAAAACCTGCATGATCATTATTCCTCTCCAAGCTACTGTTGCTACTAGGAGGAGCAGCTACTTTGGGTGCTGCAGTTGCACGTGAAGATTCCACTGTTTTTACAGATGGAGCCCTCATGATGACATTAAATGGAGCTTTACTCTTATTCAAATCATGTACCTAAAACAACCACAATAAAAGAGAAACACATGAATTCACGTTCAATAATCATTAGTGCTTTTGGACACTGAAGTCTAAAAAATTGTACGCACAACTGATGCAAAAGATTTCTTGGGAGCCTCCTCTTCATTTTTTGAAGCAACTGGCTCTTTAGCCGGACGAGCATCATTCTGACTTGCAACAACTGGAGGATCAGCAGCAACTGCTTTCTCAGCCACCAAAACCTGTCCGTTGTCCAATGGATGACTAGCTTCATTGCTGCTTTTAGCATCCTCATTCACAGGGTTTACGTGATTCAGCACAGTGTTATTGGGAACCTGTGTTGGCTCTGTAATCACAAAGGTTAAAACCTTCAAAACACAGACAGAGAAAACATTCTAACTGTGAACCAAAGAGACAGAAAAATCAATATATCGTGCAAGACAAAACAAGTACCAGGATCTGGAGTCAAAGGAGCAGCTGGAGCATTTTCATCAACATCATTTATTGTTAATCCAGCAGATCCGTCTTTTTCATCTATTTCATCAACATATCTCAGAATATCATTTAAGACAAAGTATCCTTTGTCTTGTGGGGCTAAAAAGAATGATTGAGTAAATTTTCTCCTAACATTGTCCTTTCCAATCAAACATCCAGTTACCAGAACGGTCAAACCATTGTCATAAGAAGCTTGAGCATCAGCTGAAAATATCTGGACATTATAATTCTGGTAGTCCAGAGAGACAATCATGTCATTAATTTCCTGGTCAAGGAAGAAAAAATCCAATTCAGGGCAAAAAATCTTATTGAAGTATTCAAGAGAAAAGGTTAAAACTGCATGCTGTACATTGATTATTACTAAAATAATTTCAAGACAACATGACAGATAGAAGCACTAATTTTTTGGGTACAAAAAGTCTCTTTTCATTGGAAAATTGACAGAACTGCATGCAGTATACATGGATTATTACTAAAATAATTTTAAGATAACATGACACACAGAGACAATGTTCTTTTGTGTAGAGAAAGTATGTCCTCACTTGAAAATTGACAGAATTTGGCTTTTTGAATTCTGAGAACCCTGTTAAAACAATTAATCCAAAATTGGCACTTTTGCTACAGACAACTTACTTTAATGGTTGTCACTGAGGTCATAGATCCTGACTGATCTGGCCGGCTCACCATACTCGATTCCTGATAAAATCTGTGAACCACATCTGGATTTTGATGAAGAATACAGTAATATTGTTCCACAAAGGCATTTCCCACTACTTGTGGACTCAGGGCAGAAGAAGAATCTGCCTCCTGTGCCATCTCTGCAGATATAGAGTAAGAAATATTATAATAAGAACAACACCCCAATGCAAAAAAGAAATCAACTCTCTCCAGGAAAAAAGAAAAATGAAAAGTTACAACAATAAACAATTACGAAATCTAACAAAAACACACATTTAGAGGAAAAACATAAAAGAGAAAAGGGCACACAAGTTCAGCCAAACAGAACCATAATAACACCTGATTTGGTAAGGGGCATTGATGAACCTGAACTAAAACATGAAACATAAAATTTTATTCTTATAAAAATTTAATCCTAAAGATCTTTCACATGTTTCTTAACTAGTACTTATCCCCGTTAAATTTGAACGAATAACAAGCGTACTAAAGGAAGTTCTTTTTTAAGACAACATATTCAATCATCTGCAATTAATTGCTCTTGAATTTTTAGCACGCTGCTTTGACAAAGCCTCCAATACTCGATAACCCATTTGATTAAGAACACTGTGAACCTCAACAACAAATCAAAAGCCCAGACTGTTTGCGCAACACAAATTTTCCAACACGCTATGAGAAAAGTGAGATTGATTAACATAGACACCAAACTAGAGGTTAAACAAAAAGGAAGAAATTAATTAAACCGACAATATTTAATATTGGCAGCTAAAAAAATCGATCTTTTATACAATCATCTTCATCACGATGGAAAAGAGACAAACTTTTGGACCACCGACCGAAACTGAAACATAAGAGAAAATAATAAAAACGATGAAACTCATTCAAGTTTCCAATACCAAATTAAAAAACAAAGCAGAACACTAGATCTACATAGAACCATACACAATTTAGTGAAAAAATCAATACCGTGATTCCGTTAAATAAATAAAACGACGCCGGAACAATGCCTACGAATCTTTAGAGAGATCGAATATAAGAAAGGAAAAAAGAAACCTCGTATGGAGAAACCGCGAGAGATACAGCCGTTGGTGTTGTATGTATTACAGAGAGCGTGAGAGCGAAATAGATTGTGAAGTTGGTCCAAATAATGAGATTTTATAGGGTGGATTTTTGGGAGGGTTTCGGAATCCTAGTCCGATTTGTTCTCGACCGATTTTTATATATGCATGTATATATATGTTGGAGGGAATTCTCAATTCTCGTACTCTCTCTCGCCCGTTGTGCGTTGCGTTCAAACTTATTTATTTTCAAAGGTGGGTCCTGTTTAATCACGTGATTTTATTTTGTGGGGCACGCAGTTTGACGGCTGTGATTCGTGAGTTAAGAGTGGATTCTTTGATGGACGAATTTTGATTGTTTAAGATTGACGGGTTTTTATGCGGCGGTTGGCGTTGGATTGTTTGATGGTGAAAGTTACCGAGCTTGAATCAATCGCGTGACGCCCACGCGCTGTGGGAAGGACGGAGTGATTTTCTCCCTTTGTGGCAAAGGGTAGTTTTATTTTCGCAATGAACCGAAGGAAAGCAATTGCTGTTACTGAAGCTGAAGAGGTGACGGTAGAGTGGCAAAATCAGTCGTATTCGTGTTATGTTAGTTTTGTGTTGCGTTAAATTTTGATTGATCCAAATCCAACACAGAAAAAAAATTAAATTACTTAATAATCTGTTTAATATTTATATATTAAATAAAATTTACATCAAATATTTACCCACTGTCGTACATATATAAATACATACATAATTTATCGATATTATAAAATATACATTTCTTAACAATATTTTACATATTTACATTATTAAAACTCTAAATGTATATAAAATTTTATAAATAAAATGCTATGTTTATATTCCTTTTTTCAAAAAATAAAAATAAAAGAGAGAATCATCTCTATATATTTGAGTTTTGATAATAAGAACCTATAAATTATTTTAAAATAGAAAATATAATCGGTTCATTGATCAGGTAAATGGGTCAAGAACTTTAACCCTAACCCGACACGGAAAAAAATCATGTCGACCCAGACCCAACCCATTTAATAATCGTGTTAAATTCGACAACCTATATTTATTTATTCGTATCGTATTCGTGTCGAGTAATCGAGTTGTGTCAAATTTTGCTAGGTCTTGACCGACCATTTGCATTTCGCCAAGTCTAAGCCTATACCGTCACAATGCATGCACATGTCCCCTTTAAGTTTTAATTTAACGTTACCAATATTGAGCAGTTATTTGTAAGTATGCACTCGGCAAAGCATTTGAGCAGTTATTTTCATCTTTTCGTTATCACATTCCTCTAATCAATTAGCGTTAATCAACAAAAATGATTAATAACGTAAATGGAGGTACTTGGGCTCAAATCTCTAAATTAAACTCGTGATCATTAATATAAGCAAACTACAACAAGTCTATCTTGATCAACGTTTTCAACTCTTCCAGGATTGTCCCACTTTTCAAATTTTTTATTCAAACAATTATTGAAAGCTCATTTCTATATAATATTTTCACAAGAAATTTGTTGCATTCATAAATGGGCAACATTAGACAACAACAATGCCAAAATTATTGAAAAAAAAGTTCTAATCACGGCCTTCTGCTAAGTGTCTTTAAATGGTTGGTTAATCCCCAAGATTTTTTATTTGTTGCTGCTGTGGTGTTGATTTTTTTTGTGTAGAATGGAAAATTATGATGAGGAGGAAGTGCAAGAGGCGGAGATTGATGATGGGAAAAAAAGAAAAATACCTTTGAGATCAAATGGTTGGGCTCATTTTACCAAACTACCTTGTGGAAACAAAGGAAAATGTCATCATTGCCGTAAAATCTTTGCAGCTAATAGAGGAAATACCACTAATTTGAAGAATCATTTGGATAGATGTAGGTCATATGAAAGTGTGAAGGTTGAAGGGGATCCGAAGCAACAAGTACTTTTCCGTCAAAAGGGAAAAGATAAAGATGATGGAGTTGTTAAACTTAGTGGCGGGTTTAGTCAAGAGGCTTGTAGAATGGCACTTGTGAAGATGATTGTCAATGATGAACTACCTTTTAGCTTTGTGGAGGCTGAAGGGTTTTTAGAGTTCATATAAACTTGTTGCCCAAGATTTGATGTGCCATCCCGAAGAACAATTACAAGGGATATTCTTGAATTGTATCAGCATGAAAAAGGGTTTTTAAAAAATGTTTTTGGTGCAAGCAAGCAGAGAGTGTGTATTACCACAGATACGTGGACATCAATTTAAATGTCTAACTACATGGTCATTACTGCTCATTTTATTGATGCGGAGTGGGTGTTGCATAAAAGGATTCTTAGTTTCACACCTATAACTAATCATAAAGGAGATGGTGTTGGGAAGCTAATTGAGGCATGTTTGATTGATTGGGGGATTGAGAGGTTGTTCACAATTACAGTAGACAATGCAAGTGCCAATAAAGTTGCAATAACTTATGTGAAGAAAAAGTTAGCAAATTGGAATGTGAATTCAATGGTTTTGAATGATTTATATATGCATGTGAGGTGTTCGGCACACATAATAAATTTGATTGTGCAAGATGGGTTGCCGGAGGTGAATCATTCAATAGCTAGTATTCGCAATGCAGTAAAGTATGTTAGATCCTCTCCAGCAAGATTGCAAAAGTTTAAAACATGTGTTGATAGGGAGAAAATCTCATATGGAGGGCTTATGGTGTTGGATGTGCCTACTAGATGGAATTCAACATATTTGATGTTGCACAAAGCGGTTGTGTTTGAAAAAGCATTTGATAGGATGAAGGAAGATGATGGACATTATGTTAATTGGTTTGTTGAGGATGAGGGTGAAAAGAAGAGGGAGGGGCCACCGAGCGATGATGATTGGGCAAATGCAAGGAGGTTAGTCAACGTTTTATCGATTTTTTATTATGTGAACTTGAAATTTAGTAGCTCTCTTGATGTCACTTCCAATGGTTACTTAAATGAAATGGCAAAAGTTCTAATTAATTTGAAGTCACTTGCTACTTCTAGTGATGATTTGTTGAGGAAAATGGCCGAAAAAATGGAGCAAAAGTTTGCTAAATATTGGGGTGATTCTTTTGATCATGTTAATATGTTATTATTTGTAGCAAATGTGCTTGATCCTAGATGTAAATTGGAGTTTGTTACATTTTGTTTTAGTAGCATGTATGAACCTAGGAAGGTTGAAGAATTGAAATCTAATATTAAGGAGTTGTTGATGAAGTTATATAATAGCTATATTGGTGGGAGTGATGTAAGGAATAATGGTGGTGTTTGTTTTGGTGATATCCATGACGGTAGTAGTAGTGGTGGTGGTGGTGGTAGTGGTGGTGGTCCTAATAGTAGTATAATGTCAATTGATCTTTTTTCATCTTTCAAAATGATGAAGCAAAGTTCAAATGATGACATTAGTTCGAAAAATGATGTTGAAAAGTACTTGACGGATGCTAATGAGAGTACTAGTAATGCCCATTTTGATATTTTGACTTGGTGGAAGTTGAATGGGCATAGGTATCCGATTTTGTCTCAGATTGCCAAAGATGTTTTGGCAATTCCAGTATCTACTGTAGCTTCATAATCGGCATTTAGCACAGGAGGACGTGTTCTTGATCATTTTAGAAGTTTTTTAACTCATAAAACTGTTGAGTCATTGATTTGCACTCAAAATTGGCTTCGCTCAACTCTATTAGGAGAACGGATAATACAACCTACTCAGGAGGAAACTGAATTCTATGAAGTTATTGAAGCATGTAATATGTTACTACTATATTTTGATATTGTTTTGGTTATTTCACTCTTAACTAATCATTCTAATATTTTTGTTTAATTTGTTAATGTAGAATTTGGTAGGCCAATAGTAGCTCAACAAGAACAAGCAGCTGATGAGTAATTGAGATTTGGGAGTTAATTGATGTTTATTGCTTTTGTAGTTTTGTTAAAGTTTAAAAGACTTTTTGCTTATTTATTTTGATTTGAACTTGTTATTTGAATATGTTATGTGTTCTTGAACATATTTTGAGACATATTTTGATTTTTTGTTTGTTAACTTTTTTATGTTTGTAGTAGATTTATTAATTTAAGGTTTTAAATTTAAAAAAGTCCAAAATAGGCCCAATAGTCCCATAATCAAAATAATCGAACCGAATTATTTCAATTAATCGAGCATTTGATTATTTTGGTAATTTGATTAATCGCGATTATGATTTTAAAATAATCGTAATCGAACGATTATGAAAAATTTAGTAAAAAATTGAACCGAACCGAACCGCGCCCACCCCTAAATAAAATCATTCTCCAACACCTTAACTTAACAGACAACATTAGAAGAATATCTAAATCTTATAACTTAATTTTTATCTATTGAAATCTTCTTAATAGACAGTTACGATGTAACTTATATATTTATAAATTTAGTATAGCACAACCTATACCCCTAGGTCTGAAACGAGCATTTGTCTCCACATCATTGAAATTCCACACCACCTTAACATAACAGGCAGCATTCAAAAGGAAAGCCTTCTGCCAAAAAAGGGGAAGCCCGTATCAACACCAACTAGGCTAAGGGATCTGGCCCACGTTGAAAAATTCTACTCGTTCCGAAAGCCGACGTCGACAAAAAGCTCCCGGCGAGGATCGAACTCGCGACCTTTCGCTTACGAAGCGAACGCACTACCACTATGCTACGGAAGCAACGAGAAGCAATTTTTGTAAAATGCAATTTGACAGGTCAATAAAATAATTAATGAGAGATCTTGGTGAATGCATGCTCCCAGATGAAAGGGTGGTGCTAAAACCCTTGAGCACGCAAGAGACGGTTACAGGGGTTTTCTATTGAGACCGAAAGAAATGTGTGGAATTGCTCTGATAATCTCCGGCAGTCGCATCGATTTATCATCTATCCTTGTTGATGCAACATCTCCGCCCCCAAAGTCCCACCAAGTAAGCTCCATCCCCTCCAGCATCACTCATCTTCAGCTTGATTTTTATTCTTTTATTTTTTTTAAACTAATACGGCTCTGCACTTTTTGGAACAGCGGCTGGAGTTTTCTGTGGATGATCTCAAAGCAGCACTGAGGAGGAGAGGTCCTGATAGCATGGGTTCCAAGAAGCTTTTGCTTCACTCAAACAATCCAACTTCGATCGACGACCGACAAATAATTTCGGTTATCGAAGACAGCAGCTCTTCTTTGAATGGTAAAGCTGAACTGCTTTTTATTGGCGCCACTTTACAACTTAGAGGACTCTATCCTATTTTTCAGCCCTTCCTAGATTCGTCCCGCAATATTCTTGTTTATAACGGTAAGATTATGTTTAGTTCCCGCAAAAGCACTTCCAAATGCATCGTTACTCTTTTCAAACTGACCCTTCTGCAGGCAATCACCTGATATTTAATTTGGACTGCGATCGTTGTTTTTACCTTTTACAGGTGAAATTTTTGATGGGATTCATGTTGGGAGTCATGGCAATGATGGTGAAGTCCTTATGCACACTTTGGCTCAGTGCTGCTCCTGTAAGTCGCATAACGGTTGTGAAGAGAAGGGGCGAAGTTCTGTTGTGGATGTTCTTTCATCAATCAAGGGTCCCTGGGCTCTAATCTACTGGCAGGTAATTTGAGTGGTAAGTTCCTTTTACGGATATCTAAAGTTATGTAGAATCTGTAACTGCAGGGAACTCGTCTCTGAAGTTTTATTTGATTTATGATGTAAAGGATAGTTCAAAAACTCTGTGGTTTGGTCGAGATGCACTTGGTCGGAGGAGCCTGCTTGTTCACTGGCCAACTGAGGATGATGCTCGGTTTCTTTTATCTTCTGTGTCACCTCCGTCTTCTCTTGAGCAAAATTTGGGTATATAATGCTTGATAGATAATTATTGCTATTGTAGAAATAAGAAGATTAGCATTTTTTTTTTTTTAAGAATGATTCTGGTGAAAAAGACTTTGTTAAAATGACTATCTCGGGATTAAGAAACTTTTTTGTGGTAGTTTGATTCTGGTGTCCTTGATATTTTCATAATACTTTCTTGATATTAACAAGTTCCATACTAATTGTAGATCCTGAAGTTGAAAATGGAATTAGCAAGCTCAACTTCTGGGAAGAGCTTCCATGCGGGGTATACAGTTTGTCCATGGATGTCTCAGAGCTGGATAGATGTTTTGTTGGTGAACTTAGGAAGCATGAATGGACCAATGCAATGCTAATGGAGCTGATTAAATGGGAGAGAATTTTCGTTGAACCTACAACTGAGAATTGTGGTTTTTCGAATTGTGAGACACATTTGGGGGAGCATAACATACATTCCGCTTGCTCTGATATAATCTCTGAATCAGGTTTATACTTTATAATCATATCATGATGCATCTAAAGTTGTCAAGGAAAATAGAAAAATTGCAATTTATGTAATTATTTTGCATAGTTCTTTAAAATAATTTGACCAGTGAAACTATAAGCTTCATTGTCACACGGATTTGTAACCTTTCGTCTTTTTTCCCTCTTTTTCTTTTGGTGATTAGGACCTATACCAGCTTCAGTTCCATGTTCAATGTCAGTGCAGAGAGTTCTAAATGCTTTAAGAAAATCTGTCATGCAGCGCTCTTCTTTGCATACAATATTTCAGGTTTGTTGTTTAGCTTTATTTTGTTGAAAGATGTATTTTGTTAAAATAAAATAAAATAAAAACTATGAAACTATTTAGAAAATTTTTGTTTCTTTGGACAATCAAAATCTTCAAACGAATACTTCAAGACAGGTATGATTTTATGTTTAAAAAATTTGGACTTGGCTTTTGCTACTGTGATTGTTTACAAGTTTTACTACTTTGAATCTTTCCAATATAACTTATTTAAATATTTACTGAAATTAGTAAACAAGATGGTTCTTTGTTAGAATGTTGCCACCAAAAGATTCAGTTATAGTGGGTCATACATGCTCTGTTTTCTGACTGATCCTTGGCCAGAAATTTAGGGTTTGCTTTCCTTGACTTTTGTTTCTGTCTGAACCATGTCAGCAAGATTCAATTGCATGACCTCTTGTACCACCCAACGAGTGCTTACTATTAAATCAACTAATATCTACCAATTATAATTGATTACTCGTCCATTGAGCTAAAACTTGAGTCCTCAAGGTTCTTCAAATTGAATGAGCTTCATTTACGTTTAATTATGATTTTATTTTCTAACTTGGATTTGAATGCATAGGCAGTTATATGTGGTAGGAGACAAGAGGAAATTGCTCCAGTGGCAGTGCTCTTCTCTGGGGGATTAGACTCTATGATACTTGCTGCATTACTAAATGAGTGCCTTGATCCTAGCTGTAAGTGTTGCTGCATATATTTCCCATTTTAATTTTTTCTTTCCTCTTAAGTGTTTTGTGTATGATTATCTCAATAAATGTCTGCTATTTGTTACATTTCCTAGGTTTATGGAACTTATAATAGAGCAGCATGTTTGGTAAATATGCAAGCTCAGGGCTGTTAGGTCTTCTCCATATTAGGATTCTTAGAAATTCAATCTGAAATTTTTATTGGATTCTTGATCTGTTAAAATGTAGCTGACCCTGGAAAAAAAGAAACTAAAAGCCTGGAGAACCTGTTTGGTATGCTTGATAGTTCCTTCAGCTGAGTGTTTCTCTAATTAAATTTCATTTGGCAGATGAGATCGATCTTCTTAATGTGAGCTTTGATGGCCAATTTGCTCCTGATAGAATCTCTGCTAAGGCAGGGTTAAAGGAACTGAGAGGAATCGCACCTTTGAGAAGGTACAGCTTGAACTTTTCGCATCGTGTCTGTGTCCTTGTTGTACTCCTAAATGTAGATCTATGTTTCTTGTATTAAGAAATTTCATTCTTAGTACAATATGAATAATTATTAACTGGGGAACTTTTCCTAGTTAGAAAGTCAGGTAGCAAATGTTAAGAGTTGAGAACCTAGAATCAATGGATGTGCAAATAAACAAAAAGAGACTTTTGAGTTTTTCTTCCTGCACCAAAACGAGAAACCCATTAGTATTATTTCCTCAGACAAGTTTGTCATTCATACAGTGAGTTTTAGTTGGCTTTGAATTCAATTCATTGATAATTTCTTCTATGTTTCTTAGTATATCTTTTTCCGTCTCCCTCTCTTTTTCTTCTAACCGACGTAATGTTTGACCAGGATCTACTTCAACCCCACCTCATCCCACCCCTTTATTATTTTGAGCGAAAGCCCAAATGGCATTTGGATTTCCTTTAAAAGTTATCTTGCTGAGTATCTTAAAATTGATTTTAAATGGTCTTGGAAATGCAGGTGGAAGCTTGTGGAGATAGATTCTGATTTGTCCAATCTGACTTCAGAGACCAAGCATGTCATGTCACTCATAAATCCTGCTAACACCTACATGGTATCAAGTCTGATTTCATAGAGAAGTTAGTTTAAGACATGTCAGTTAATAGGTTCTGTTCTAGATTCCATTGAAGCATTTAACTAGCTTTGTCTTCTTAGCTATGTAATTGGCTAATTTGAAGGCATGCATATATGTATCTTATGCTTGAGTGGCTGCTTTGTTTTTCTCTTTTTCTTTCCTTTTTGATCTTTCAGAACCTTGTAATTATAACACTCCTTTAGATTTCTTAAGGTACTCTATGATCTATAATTTGTATTAGTCCATGCTTGTGATAATTGCTTAGTGGTTTCCCATGTATAAAAGTGTCAGCTTGGCTGCCCAAATGGATGGAAACTGACCTTTAAGTTAATGTTTCAGGATCTGAATATAGGGATAGCCTTATGGCTGGCTGCCAGTGGTGATGGTTGGGTCTATGAAGGAGTCACCAGTAGTAATGATGTGGATCAGCAGCGTGTGAAGTACATTTCTAAATCAAGGATCATTCTAGTTGGTTCTGGAGCTGACGAGCAATGTGCTGGCTATGGCAGGCATAGAACGAAATATAAACATGGAAGGTATGCTTATCCTGCTCTTAGAGAGTAGGCACTGAAGTGATACTGATAATTTTTTCTGTGTTTTGGCATCAATATGTTGAGAGCCTAATTATACACCGTCAAGAGTTACAATAACTTTTTTTCAATGAATATATTTGACATAATTCTAAATAAATCATCATGTATTTTGTAGAGAAATACATTTTTATTTTATTCTATACATGCTATAGTTGGGTTGGGCTAGACGAGGAAATGAAATTGGACATGCAGAGAATTTGGAAAAGAAATCTAGGGAGAGATGATAGATGCTGTAGTGATAATGGCAAGGAGGTATGTCTAACTAGTTAAACAGAACATTAGTCCATAACCCCCTGTAAACACATCTAATAATTGTTTTCTACCAGGCTAGATTTCCTTTCTTGGACGAAGATGTTATAAGGACTTTGCTTGATATTCCTTTGTGGGAGATTGCAAACCTCGATCAACCCAGTGGAACAGGTGATAAGAAGATTCTGAGAGAGGTAAGTGCTATTTCTTTAAGGTTCTAAAATCATGTGCTTTACATTAACCTAACAGAAAAATATCTTTTTTCATGTATCTTGAAGGTAGCAAAGATGCTTGGTTTATATGAAGCTGCTACTTTGCCAAAACGAGCAATTCAGGTAGCTCTATTTGCAATTAAATTTGACGAGTAGAATATACATTTCCAGCCTTTTAGCATTCAAATGTGCACATACATGAAAATTTGAAATTGTGCAGGACTTCACACTTGAACTTTCTTTTTGGTTTTCTGCTTTCCTAAAGAAGCTATTTGCAGAAGCTTATTGTATTGAATAATAGTGAAGCCTTAAACCTGGAAAAGTTTGTATGAATAAGAAGATTTCATATAATAAATGATCTAAAGTTTTCTGCTTTGTTGGAATAGTTTGGTTCAAGGATTGCGAGGGAATCAAATAGAAAGAATTTTGGAAGTAATCGTGCAGCGAACCAGGCATCTGCAGGAAGTGTGGTAATTCGCAAGCAAAATTCATCTTGATGATGACTACTTAGTCATATTCTTTGCCGAAATCCAGAAATGGATCGAGATATTTGTGAGCGGCCAACAACTTTGTTTCTGCACGTTTACATTCTATTGTCCTGCTGGCTTTTTGTCCGGAAGGTCCCCAAACTGGCTTTTTGTAACGGCAGCGTTAAAAAAAAAAAAAAGATCGTTCCATATAAATGTAGCTGGCTCATGTAGTTTTTATTCTTTACTTCCATTATTTTCTTGGATTGAGTGAGCTTTGTGCTTTAACTTTTTGTAACATTGGATTTGATAGTTATAGGATAAAAAACAATAGGGTTCGAATGTGTTGGAACAAGATAGAACACTCTTTTATAATCACATTATTATTATTTATCATTTTGTGTGTGTGGTTATAGTTCGCCTTTTACCTTGCAACAATTATAAAATAATCATGACCTAAATAATATATAATAATCAAATCATAATCATATATATTGTTATAAGCCTGCACGTAACAAAAGGTTGTAAAAAGAACAGCCAATGGTGGGCGTGGTATTAATACACTAAAATATTGTTTGATCACATTTTTAAAGCCCATCATTAAAATTTGAAAATTAGAATTTTACTCGATTTACCCATCTAAATGCTAAATATATCCAAACAAATCTAAATTTTATTTTAATGTAACTACTAAATAAACCCATTAAACATAATTAGCCCATGGATACCCACAATTTGATCCATTAAGCATCATTAACCCATGGATACCCACTAGTTGACCCATTAAGCATCATTAGCCCATAGATGCCCACTAGTTGACTTTTTCAATTTAGCTTAATAAAAACATAAAATAAAGCTTAATCTAAATCAATGGAATCAAATTTAAGTTGCGTAAATTTTCGGCCAAATAAATATTTGGAGTTTATTATCAATGAAATCAAGCATTTGGGATTGAATTAGTTATAAAAACAAATAAAATTCAAATAAATATGAGAGAAATGTTAAACAATTAAAAGATTATGAAAACTTAGCCTTGTCTTCCTATGTTTCTCCTCTGGTCCTGATTTGCTTTATTTCTAATTTGCCAAGACATTTGTAAAAAATATATATATTAGAGAAGCCTCTTGGATTTTAGGGTTTAAAGGATGACAGTGGATGTTAGGGGAAAAAAGAACTTAGAGTTGGGTGTAAAGAGTAAATTATTATTTTTTAATTATATGTTATTGGATATTGGATATTATGGTAATAATCTCGTCCTCAACAGTAAATATGTTATTGGATATTATGGTAATAAATATTTTTTAAGAAAATGTAGGTTTACAAAATATTTTGGTGGGTTTAAATAGTCTTTTTTTTTTAAAGCTTTGATACAGAGTTAAAAATTATTGTAGCCCAACAAATAAAAATAAAGACAAACCGAACAAAAAGAAGAAAAATAATATTGTCAATGGTAAAATTAAACTTTAAAAGAAGAGCTCAAAATGAACTGAAAGATGCTCACCACTCAATCAATAAGTTGTTTGTTAATTTGTTACTTAGTTGAGAGACAGAGGAAAAAAGAAAAAAAGAAAAATCTTTTACCATTTAAATATGTTCTGTCGTTTATAACCTCACCGCAAAGATGACTTGTCGTAAAACTTTATAGAAGTAGTATGACATGTAAATATTAATCCCAGCCATACATTAATTTTCTGAACTCGTCAATAAAAATTAATATTTTGAAACGCTGCGTTTTTCTGTTTCTACTCCTTAGTCTTCCCTCGTGGCTCTATGGGAAAAAGTTCGCTTTTTTTTTCTTTTTTTTTTTCTGCAGAGGCAGGACAGTCTTCTATTCTCTTATATTGGCGGCTAAATTAGAGATTATAACGAAAAACCAGAGATTGGCTCCAAAAATGGAAAGCAAAGGAAGGATTATGAGCGAGCACAATGAGAAATGGAAAGCTGAAGAAGCAATTGGTGGAAACAGAGCAGCAGTTGAAGCTCTTAGAGAGCTCATCACTTTCCCTCTTCTCTACTCTTCACAAGCCCAAAAGCTTGGTCTGAAGGTAAGCTGCAATCTCCAATCCTTCTTTTATATTGATTTATTCGCTTCTAATACTAATCAGTGGTTTTTTTTTTTCTCTCTTTTCCTTCAGTGGCCTCGAGGTCTTCTCTTATATGGTCCACCGGGCACCGGCAAGGTATCACTCTCATTTTACTAAAGTCAACATTAAGCAAAAAAAAAAAATGATTTATGGTTTTATTTTATTAACTCAGTTTTCTTGCAATGCTAGACAAGCTTGGTGCGTGCAGTTGTTCGGGAATGCGGTGCTCATTTAACTGTTATCAGGTTATAGTCAATTTTTTAAGGATGATGTCATGAGAATGAAATGGTGTCACATTTGGGTTATTTTTTATTTGTCTTTTTTACTCTTCATATCTGCTGTATTAGATTTATCTACATGTGTTGTTTTGGCTTACAAGTGTGCTCTGCAGTCCCCATTCTGTACACAAAGCTCATGTTGGAGAAAGTGAGAAAGCTTTGCGGGAGGCTTTTTCACAGGCATCATCCCATGCATTGTCGGGCAAGCCGTCGGTTGTTTTTATTGATGAAATTGATGCACTCTGTCCTCGTCGTGACCATAGGTACAGAGTAATGAATGATATCCAATAGTCTTTCTTGTTTTTCTTCTATGTCCATGATGACTTTTCAACCCTCCTCTCCCTTAGACTTTGGTAAAATCTGGAAGCATGATTTTATATGAATCAAGACATGAAAAATCTACGTTGCTCTCTTGATGTGATAAATGTTTAAGTCATGTGTCAAATGCAGACGGGAACAAGATGTTCGCATAGCTTCCCAGCTCTTCACACTGATGGACTCCAACAAGCCATCAAAAACATCTGTTCCACATGTTGTTGTGGTGGCATCTACAAACAGGTTATTGTTTATTTACTTCTGGTGGCTTTATTTCTCATTAGTTTTCCTTAGTCAACCTCAGAATATACTAGAATTGTTAGAATTTAGGAAATTCAGGTTGTTGTATCATACTTTGGGATGGTTTCTTTATTTCGCTCTTTCATAGATGTGGTGTTTTTGAATTCTCAAGTGATGATCTTGCAAACTTGACAACATGAAATCGTTTTCAAATGTTTTAGCCATTGGCTTGTTTAAGGCTTTCGTGATTATAAACTTATTTATTAGCGTGTGCTTATAGAATCTTTTTGGGGTAAATATATTTTAGTGACAATCTAATTCAGAATTTATATGTTCAATTATGTTGGATGGTTTTTTTGGTCCTACATTTAAGACATTAAATTTGGATTATTTCTTTTCATAATTTTTTTAATGATGTCAACACAGAGTGGATGCAATTGACCCTGCACTTCGAAGGTCAGGGCGTTTTGATGCAGAAGTCGAAGTCACTGTTCCTACTGCAGAGGAACGATTTGAAATACTCAAGGTTAGGATCTTTCGAAATTTATGAGCATCTGTGTTGTCTGGTTTTCAGTAACATCTACCAGCCACTAGAATTGCTGTCAACTCAGTAAAGTCATGATGTTATTTGTGCCAATATGTTCAGCTTTACACAAAGAAGGTTCCTTTGGATGCTAATGTTGACTTAGAAGCCATAGCTACATCTTGCAACGGTTATGTTGGGGCTGATTTAGAAGCTTTATGTCGTGAGGCTACCATGTCTGCTGTTAAAAGATCCTCAGATGCAAATGAATGTGCTGGTGTGCTTAGTGTAACAATGGAAGATTGGAGGCATGCAAGATCTGTGGTTGGTCCAAGCATTACAAGAGGTGTTACTGTGGAAATTCCCAAGGTGACTTGGGAAGATATTGGAGGTCTAAGAGATTTGAAGGTATGTAAGTTGCTGATACATCCATTACACTCTGAAAATGCTAAACTTCTGACTAGATTTTAATAAGGTTATTCTAATTATGGACAGAAAAAGCTCCAGCAAGCTGTTGAGTGGCCTATTAAACATTCTACTGCATTTTCAAGGTTGGGAATTTCACCTGTACGGGGAGCACTTCTTCATGGACCTCCTGGATGCTCGAAAACAACCCTTGCTAAAGCTGCTGCCCATGCTGCCGAAGCTTCATTCTTTTCCTTGAGGTTTGATAATATTTCATATCTTTGATATCTTTCAGAAAGAAATGCAATTACATACCATGAAAATTTTGTACCATGACTATGACTTTTGGTGTGAAATTTATATGATTGTAAGGAAGAAAAGTAGGAAGTAGGGGGCTTTCTGAAAATTGAAATTTCTCGGTTGCTTTGCTATGCTAGGTATTGTGACCTTCCATTCACTGATGTCCATTCCTCCGTTCAAAGAGTTTTAGGCTGAAGGCTTTGGTATTAACCATTTTGTTTCTAAATCATAGTAGTGAAAGCAAAAGTGTAACACATGGGAAGTCTTGGTTTTAGGCTGGATTGATTTTCTAATCTCCCTCCCCTTCTATTTTAGCTGACAAGAAGCAGTTCAGTTAAATACATCGGTAATATGATAAAATCTCCACAAGAAACTGAGTACGTTGCTCAGAAATATCAACCAAAAGAGATCCAACAAGAATGAACAAATTGGTTCAGCAAACCCTTGATTCTCAGATGCTAAGTACTGGATGAGCGACTAGGAATCCAGGAACAGAATAAGACAACTAAAGATCAAATATCAAATTTTTAAATAAAAGTCAGTGGCTGTGGGTTCTTGAACCCCTAGGTGTCTTGTAGTCATTTTTCAACCTATCCGTCATCTTATTATCGCTTTACTCATAAAACAAGCCATTAAATTATTTGATGTCTGTCATGTAAGAATTAATTAAAGATATTTCTGTCTTTAGTGTAAATATTCTCCTGCTCTAGCTACTTGGCCACCTTAAGTTGTTGAAGGAGAAAGAAGTTCCACCTCAATGTCCAAGTTATCTTTTTCATGTTTTGGTCCATTTATATATCCTATGTAAGCATTAAGTACAATTTGTATATGTTCTACTGTTATGCTAAATCATGAACAATGAATAGTGGTGCAGAATTGTATTCAATGTATGTTGGAGAGAGTGAAGCTTTGTTGCGAAATACATTTCAAAGAGCCCGTCTTGCAGCACCAAGTATAATATTCTTTGATGAGGCTGATGTTGTCGGTGCCAAAAGGTCAGTGTGTTGCATTTGTTAAGTAAAATTCTTCAGTTGTACCTTCAATCGAAGGCTACATATGACTATCCCTATAATTTTATTTCATGTGAGATTTCAGTTTTCACATTGGGCAATTCTTGTATCTTCACCTTCTGAAAGATGTCCAACTTTGCATGATGTATGTTAGTATGCACACAGACACATGTTATCAGGGGCAGTACCTTTTCATATAAATTATCATTTGAAGCCTAAAACCTTACTTATATGTGTTATTATCAACCCCTGTTTGAATTTCTTGAGAATGTCTGTCTTGTATGCAAATATGGTTTTAGGCAAATAATTGGCACGGGCATTCATGTTTTCAAGGTGAAGGTGTAATTTTTTTCTTTTCTGTCATTAGAGGTGGGAGTTCAAGTACTAGCATTACAGTTGGAGAGAGGCTTCTTTCTACCTTGCTGACAGAAATGGATGGTCTAGAACAGGCTAAAGTGATTATTTATTCCATAAGTTTTATTTTCCGGCCATCTTGAAACTGTGCCTCATTGGTGATGGTATAAATCTTTTCTTGCAATTTGACTTTACACTCACATTTTGCGATTACTGTCAGGGAATTCTTGTTTTGGCTGCAACAAATCGTCCCCATGCAATTGATGCTGCACTTATGCGGCCTGGACGTTTCGATCTGGTGAGGTCTCTGCTCCATCATATTGAGCTTTTTGCCATATCTTGTAGTATAGTATAACTAAGTCCTATTCCAGCTTTCCTTTGGAGATGGTATAGCAGTTGTTAACACTATATGATTTATAAATTAGTTTTTGGTTCTGCAATCTGGGAGATATTAAATTTCCCAAAGTTTGAGCTCCTTAAGCGCCTGCATTAGATGTCAAAAAAATTGCTTAGGAGTCCTGTTAACTTTATCAGTTTCTTTGAAACTGTAGGTACTTTATGTACCACCACCTGATTTGGAAGCTCGACATGAGATACTCCGTGTGCATACACGTAACATGAAAGTCAGGGATGATGTTGACCTTAGAAGCATAGCAGAAGAGACCGAGCTCTTTACAGGGGCTGAACTGGAGGGTCTGTGTCGCGAAGCTGGGATTGTAGCTTTGAGAGAAGACATATCTGCCACTATGGTGTGTAATCGTCATTTCCAGACTGTGAAGGACTCTCTAAAACCGGCATTAACAAAAGAGGAAATTGATTCATACTCCTCATTTATGAAGAGCCAATCTCCAAAATCTTCTGGCCGGTTAGAATCCAGTACCAGTAGCGGCAGCAAGAATAAAAAGAAGAAATTGGTTCCAGTTTTCTCAGTTACGTCGTGTGTTGTGAGCATTGCAATACTTGCTGCTGCAAAATACTTTTCCACGCGCGCAAATCGAACTCCAAATGAACTAGTTGTTACCTAAAAGAACCGCTGAAAAGATACTGATGCTGAAAAATGAAGCTGTTTTGGTCTATTACTTGCAAAGTTGGCTATTTTTTATTTGGATCTGGCTATATTGAAACCACATTAAAGTAAAGCATATCTTCGCATTTACACAATTAAAATTATAATATATTTTTTATTATTTATCACTTTGTATATATAGTTGTGTTTTGTACACTACCGTAAAGTACATCCAAGGTGGCCATTACCTTTTTAGAATAATAATGGAGTAGTGAAAAGGCCTTTCAATGCCATCTGTTACTGGTTGATTCATTGATTGTCTGTCACAAAAGCAGTTGATTCCTATAATGATCAGTTTTATGATGTGTTCATGGGAAATCAAATTAAAATTTCAGTCAATAATTGCGAGGAAACAAAAATTCTCAACACAACACAAACTAACCTTTCTTCAGTTCAATAAAAACAAAGGTTCTTCATTTTAAAAAAAAAAAAATCCTATAAAAGATTAGAAAGAATACTTAATTTAGCTGTGAATACTGATTAGAAAAATTAGTAGTGAACTAAAAGTATCATATCACATGTTATAGGTGGGAGGGTAGTTTCATATCTTCATTTGTGTACGAGATAAAAAAAATTTATGAGTGAGGCTATTTAAAATCATCATTTTACTTATTAATTTCTCAATAAAATCATCATTAAAATTTAAATATTAAATTTTAATTTAAATATTAGATTTGTACTCTATAAACTCTAGAAAATCTCAAAAATAGCCACAATTAATTTTTTTTTTAATTTTTTTTGCCCATTATTAACTTCTCTATCGCTACAACGTTAATCTCTTTATTCTCTCTAAAACAACTAATTCCTTTTCTAAGTTTTTTTCAATTAATTGACAAGAGATTGAATCGAAAAAATGGGCCATCTTCTTAAAACCAAGGACAAATTTATATTTTTTTAATCTCCCATTCATGCCTTCATAATATTATGTATGGCTTTACCAAAAGAATTTACTTTTTAAATTAGAGAATTAGAATTTAAGATAAGAATAATTGATGATGTTTATTTGTAGGCAGAGGTAAGAATGATAATGAAACATATAAGACTCACATGTTTTTTAGATTAAGGAATGACAACTTAATTCTCATAAGAGTCAAGAATTTCATAATTTTATTATCATTATTATTATTTTTATTAACAATAATTATTTTTAATAATAATAATAATCATAACTATTATAATAAATAATAATAATTCATTGTAATTTTAAAATAAAAGTAAACACGTTATTAATAATAATAATAATAATAATATACGTCAATCCAATTAGGGACTATAAAATAACGTCTTTATGGTCATATAGGGGAGGGGAATAACACGGCATGTGGGAAACCCAACAGGAGTAATTCTTGTTTGATTTCGTCTGTTGATTTACCGGAATATGATGTTTATTTTAAGAAGAAGAGAAGCAAAGAGAGCAACATCAAGTTCTTTCTCAAACAAAAACTGAAGTGATAATCATAGTTTGTTTGTTTTGGGAACTCTTCTGTTCTGTACATTAATAAGTCTCGAGATGCCGTCAGTGGCTGAAGGCGAAGTGAGTAACTCCACTCACAACCCCAAGCTTCACTCCAAACCCTTCTTCAATGACTCCTCTTCCAGGTGACGGTGTTTCTCTTCTCTTCTCTTCTCGCTGCTTGATTTCATTAAATCTTTGGCACTCAGTTTTAATCAGGCTTAGCCTAGTGAATGCTAATGTAGAAAAGAAGAAAAATAATAAACTACGATTTATTTTTTCCTAATTCTCGTTGTGGTCAACCGAGAAACAGACAAGTTGCTGATTGATTGTGTGATTATTGAATGCATTGCAGGAGGCAAAAAATTCTTCAACAGAGAAAATCCCTGCCAATTGCTTCAGGTAGTGATTGATTTTTGTTATATTTGTATATTAATGTGCTTATTAACTGTTTCTTTTCTTTTCTTTTTTTTCCTATTAAAATTAACTTTTAGTTGAGAAACGACTTGTGGAGGAGGTCCGTAAAAATGATATTTTGATTATAGTTGGTGAAACCGGAAGTGGAAAAACAACTCGTAAGTTCTTTGGTACTCTTTAAAATTTGTAGAAGTGGTTCTCATTCATACTTACCAATTAGAGAATGGTTAAGTCGAATGTTTCTTTATGCTTTGATGCAGAATTGCCTCAGTTTCTGTTTCATGCGGGATTTTGTCGCGATGGTAAACTTATTGGAGTAACACAACCTAGGCGGGTTGCGGCTGTCACTGTCGCTAAGCGGGTAGCAGAGGAATCTGGTGTTGAGTTGGGCCAACGAGTTGGCTATTCCATTAGATTTGATGATAGGACTTCCACTTCAACAAGGATCAAGTACATGACTGATGGGCTTCTATTAAGGTAAAATAATAATAATAATAATAATAACAATAATAAAGTATGCGCATTTTCTACGACGTGATGTTGTATATTGGAGTGAAAATTTTGCAAAAAATCTTATGTTGGAGGATTGTGCGAGTCAACTTTTTTTAATGCACGTGCTGTTTTTTGCTGTGCGAGAGTATGTTAAAATTTTAGTACATTATGAGGACTTGAGGGCATAAAGAATTCTGGGGCATCATAAGATGTGTTTCATGTTGATGAGAACTAGTGACTTCTGAGAATCAAATAAGGGCCTTGACAGACATATCTCAGACAAAATGATGAGGACCAAGTGAAAGTTAGACCTGTCAAAAACTACATCCTGGACTTTTATCGTTTGTGAACTAATGCAAATCTTTTTTAACCTTTTAGGGAAGCATTACTTGATCCATATCTCTCTCGGTATTCTGCCATCATTGTTGATGAAGCTCATGAGAGAACTGTCCATACTGATGTATTGCTGGGCTTGCTGAAAAAGGTACAAAATGCAAGGTCAAAATCTGCAGATGGCCACTCTAATGGCAATAACAATAATGAAAACAGTGACATGATACTGGACAGAGGAAATGACACAAATGGCATCAATACTTTGAAGCAATGCCAAGGACGAAAATTTGCTCCTTTAAAGTTAATCATCATGTCTGCAAGCTTGGATGCTCGTGGTTTCTCAGAATACTTTGGTTGTGCTAAGGCCGTTCATGTCCAAGGGAGGCAGTTTCCCGTTGAAATACTTTATACACTCTATCCAGAACCTGATTATTTAGATGCAACCTTAATTACCATATTCCAGGTTATTATTTTACTGCTTTCTTCCTGTGACTCTATCAACCTAACCTCAGTTTTCAAGTTGTTTTTACTGGTAGAGTTGAAGTTGGTTTATCTAAGAATATATTTTATTTGCCTTGAGCTTTTGAGATACTGATGCTTGCAAGTGCTAAATGTCAGTATTGGTATGCAACGCTAAATTGTATGTGAATTATAAGTCCATATATATTCTCTGGCTTCAGTTTATGTTTATGTGCTTTCGTAAGCTGTGTGTCTGTCAATTTTATTAAATTCTATTTCCTCCTAAATTTTTGGCATCTGCGTTGTCCTTTTCTCAGTTGGAATGGAATTATGTTGGGTTTGAGTGTGTCTATTCAATTAGCCCATTTTCCTTGCATTATGGATTCTATTGGGAGTTCATTGTACGGCATCTTACATGTTTGATATATATATATTTTTTTCTCAGGTTCATTTGGACGAGGCCCCTGGTGATATACTCGTCTTTTTGACGGGGCAAGAGGAGATTGAATCCGTTGAAAGACTTGTCCAAGAGCGGCTTCTGCAGTTACCTGAAGCCAGTCGAAAACTGGTAACTGTTCCTATATTCTCATCTCTCCCATCAGAACAACAAATGCGAGTTTTTGCACCTGCTGCGGCTGGTTTTCGTAAGGTAACTGTTGGCGCACTTACTTCTCTACAACATATGAATTCCTAGCATTTAGATGCTGTAACTGTTGATGTGATAGATGTCCATACTTTGCTGAATTAGGGAACTGGACAACTAAAAAGAGAATGGAATTGGACAAAGCGTTCCCATTTACCTGATATTCTGGAATTTTGGACACTTGTTATTTAGATGATGAAAGTTGGGGCCTAATCTCCCTGGTAGGGTCCAGTGTTCATATTAAATTAGGATCACCTCTCTATGACTAATGCAAGCGGGCCCTGTTTATGAACCGAAACAGGTATCAGACACATGCAATTTAATTACAGTGTTGAAAAAGTGCCCAACTAATATTTTTATACGAGAACCGTTCAAACTATCATCAGTTTGAAGAACTGTAAAACAACTATTGAGTTTGCATCTACCTCTCTTAGGTTTCTTGAGTTTCAATTAAAGAAATTTAGATATTGGAAATCACCATCATAGCACTATTTTCATTGCGCCTCTGGTAATTGTGACAACCTAATAATCTGCCACTGTAATGAAAATTTTGTTATCACAATCACTACGACTTAAGATTACCACTGTTACCACAATGGGATCATTGCCACAGTATGTACCTTTGTAATGGTTGCTGGCAGTATCTCTGCTTTTTGCTATATTATGTTGGTCCATCACCAATGCTGCCTCCCCCTATGGTTTCTCAATCTCTGCTTCTGCTTCTTTCCTTTTTTTAAGTACAATCTCAGTTTAGCTCTTGGGTAGGTTACTCTTATGCATATCAAGATGCTTTGATTTCAGTTTTTTATTGCTTCATACAAAGTGGTATATACTTGAAAACTATTGAGAAAAATTTGTTTAACTATCATTTATTAACCATGTTTAAGACTTCTTTCTAGGTTATATTGGCGACAAATATTGCTGAAACATCAGTGACCATACCTGGAATCAAGTATGTCATAGATCCTGGATTTGTGAAAGCTCGTTTGTATGATCCGGTCAAAGGGATGGAATCATTGCTTGTTGTTCCAATCTCAAAAGCACAGGCTCTTCAAAGAAGGTAAGCGTAGCATTATCAAATGTTGCCCAAGAAGATTTGATGTAAACTTTTTAAAAAGCTTACAGATTGGGACAAGCTAGGGCCATTTTTGGGCTTTCGTGTCTAATATGTCTACCACTCTAGTTAAGTAATGAAGTTCCTTGTTCAAGTAGTTTAATTATTTTCTTTTATTTTGACTTTGCTGATTCTCTTTACCTATAACACAAATTTCTGGCTTTGCCTGTCAGTTTGTAGCCCTGTGTTTATTTAAGACCATGTTAATGGATGATAATCCAGAATGATTATTGATCTCTTATTGCAGTGGGCGTGCAGGGCGTGAAGGACCAGGGAAGTGTTTCCGTCTGTACCCTGAGAATGAGTTTGATAAACTTGAGGATTCAACAAAACCAGAGATCAAACGCTGCAACCTCTCAAATGTCATTTTGCAGCTCAAAGCCCTGGGTGTTGACGATATCATTGGGTTTGACTTCATGGAAAAACCATCAAGGTGAACAAAATATTCATCATATTTAGGCTTCTATTGTTTTAGTTCAATTTTGTCATTTTTTTTTAATCAATTACCAATTCAAGAGCAAGAAATGTGCCTGAAAGTGTGTTATTACACATTTGGACAGGGCATCAATTATCAAATCACTGGAACAGTTGTTTTTGCTAGGTGCTTTAACGGATGATTGTAAGCTGTCTGATCCAGTTGGGCATCAAATGGCTCGGCTCCCCTTAGACCCTATTTATTCCAAAGCTCTAATTGTAGCTGGTCAGTTCAACTGCTTGGAAGAGATGCTGATAACTGTTGCAATGCTCTCAGTGGAATCTATCTTTTTCGCTCCCCGGGAGAAGTTAGAAGAGGTCTGTTCTAATTCTAACCATTCATATTTGTTTTGTAGAGTAGTCAGGCAATGGAATTACTCAGCAAGTTCTTTACGAAATATCATGTCTACGATGATAAGTTTTGCAACCAAAGGACTCTGGTTCATTTTGGCCAAGAAATCAGGTTTGATAGGCTTAGAAACTTTAGCATGACAGGAGAGCAACATCCTGTGAATGAATTTGAATACTAGTTCAGCATCTTGGTCGGTTATGGAAGTATGAGTTTTTGTGATTATAGGAACAGAAAGCTTGGAGATGAAGTTGTCTTGGCTACTTGTTTGATGTAGGAATTTTTGTTCTCGTGATTTTTCATTTGTTTCTGCCTGTCACTTTTTTCTTATCATAGAGAGCTTAACTTTCTTTCTTTGATGAATGTGGATCATCCTTTGTGTTTCAGTTATTTATTTATTGTTGTGTTAGTACTGTGCTCTTTTTCTTCCTTGTTAATACCCCCTGTGAAAATGCCACAACTTATCCTGTTTGTTCAGGCAAGAAATGCAATGAAATCTTTTGCAAGTCCAGATGGAGATCACCTCACTTTGATTAATGTATATCGAGCATCTGATGAGTTCTTGGAGAAGAGAAAGATGGAAATTAGTAAGGAAAAAACTGAAAAAATTCTGAGAAAATGGTGCAAGGATAATTTTATTAATAGCCGTTCTTTGAGGCATGCTCGGGACATCCACAGGTATCATTCTCTTTTTGCATCCTCAAGATATATATGAATGCAATAAATGCATTCTTAACTTTGCTGGGTTCTTTGGTAGTCAAATTCGAGGACATGTTGAACAAATGGGTTTTCGTATATCTTCTTGTGGAGAAGACATGATTATGTTCCGCAGATGTCTTGCTGCTTCCTTTTTCCTCAATGCAGCTTTGAAGCAGCCCGAGGGGACATACAGGTAATGATTTTATCATAAAATGTATTTTGAAATTCCTTTGGGAGATCCTTTGAGATTGTGTTCTGTAGTTGTTTATACTCATTCTGAAGAACAACCTTTATCAATGATAAGGATGTTCCAACGAAATTTCTAATTCTATCCTCTTAAACTTGTAAAATGCTTGTTAACTATTTTGATTTCCTTCAGTTACCCTACAATAACTCCTCTCATCTACACAACCAATTGGCAGGGCTTTGGCAGGTGGTCAGGTGGTGCAGATTCATCCTTCTTCTGTCTTATTTCGAGCAAAACCAGAGTGCATAGTATTCAATGAACTGATCCAAACTAATCACAAATATATCCGGAACATAACTAGAATTGACTACTTATGGTTGACTGAATTGGCTCCTCAATATTATACCATGCAGAATTAAAATATTCAATTACAAACAGTAACAGGTAATACGTTTTACTGAATTTTTTTATGTACAATTACTCATGCTGTGAATGGTCTTAATAAATTTGATAGTGAGTGTCATCACCCACCCCTTTGGTTTCTTTGATAGTGCTTTGGATGCTAATTTCAAGAGTATAAGATGAGTGCTACTTGTTTTTTTTTTTCTGAGAAGTTTTTATGGAGAATATCATGCATGAGTTTGTTCTTATTCAATCTGCATGAATTTGTAACCTAAACATGGGTGGTAGTTGGTTGATCAACTGGTAAAATCTTTTGGGGTGGTACATGATGTCTAGCGTTTGAATTCTACTCACACCCAATTGGAGAGGCAAGAGGGGTTTGGTTTACATTTATGGAATATTTTAAAGAGAGAATATTTTTATCTTTTAAGATTTGGCCCAAATGATATAGTTAGAAGGTTAACCGAATGTCTTTTTATCAGTATACATATGGGCGTGGCTGAGGTACTTAAATTGTTAGCCCCAGAAGGTTTATATTATTACTAGTTGCACACGGTTATTACTAGTTGCATCAAGCTTAATCATATTTTGAATGGAACTAACCAATTTTGGGAGTTCACTCGTCTGCTTGGTTGAAGCCTTGATTTTGGTTTGTTAATATTTATCACAAACTGCAAATTCTTGACTTTTAAACTGTGATGCTGCAGCTTGATGTCTCAATTCTATCTCGCATCATCGAAATGGGAGCAAGTAGATCAAAATTCTTTCACTGATTTACATTGCTGGTTGTTGGGAGCAAGTAAATGTTTCTGCTGGAAACTATTGGGAAGTCAAAACTTGATGTTAAGATGCATTACTGGTCCTATTCTTTTGAAAATGTTGCTGAACAGGTGGCTGCAAAAGTTTGAGAAGCTTCGCTGCACTACAAACAAGCCTGGTTGTTGCCCATGATTTTACCATGAGCTACTTTGTGGCCTTCACAAGTTGGTTTGAAAAATCTGCATGTTTGGGTCAAGAATCAGGATGTATGAAGAATTGAGAAATGACACATCACGGATTTGTGCATAGTTACGGCTGCCTATTTTGAAGCGCTGTTCAAGAATAAGTTTTACTGCTTATATTAGTGTTATGTTAGGAGTGAACGTGTGAAACCCTTTCAATTTTGGTTGCATTTATTTGAATTATTTTCATGTTTTCTGACTATGCTGAGCTTTCAATGGTGGCCGGTGATGTCAATGCATCATTTTCAACCAGTACAGAAATATTTTCAGCTGAAGACAGCCAATTGTATTTTGTACTCTTTGCACTCAGTAATATAATTTCAGGATAACTTTCTAATTTTTCTGCCTTTTAGTCAATTATAAGTTGCGCGTTTGTTTGATTGTCAAACAAGAAAATTCACAGTAGAATTTCAAAATAAAATATTCATGCACACGCTTACAAGGCAGTGGATACGGGAAAGGTCTCTCTTGCTACAATTTTTATCTTCCAAAAGTACCTATTTATTTTTCACTCGCCGCTCTTGTCTAAGCTCGAGTTCTTTAAATTCTCTCTAACAACTTGTAAAGAAGGCGTACGATCTTTTTCATATGTAAGTTGAGAGTACACAAAATTACTACAAATATTCATCCATCAAAATTCAAAAGCGATTGATATTAATTCTGTTGTATTAATGCATGCAGCTGACTAAATGGGAAATGCAGTCGGATGTGTCTCTGCTGGCGTGAAGGCGCCCAAAAAAGCCTCAAGCTATGCATTTAACCCTTTCCCTTTATTCAGTTCTTTCCATGGACGTCCGAGAAATGCTTTACAATCTTCTAGTTCTTCTTCGAGGAACAAAAAGCAGAAAAGAGAGAGGATTCAAGTTGATGAAGGCTCCGTCATAACATCCGAACAAGCTCTCCCCGCAGCTGCTCTTCCGTTTCACAGTGACCAAACGAGTAGCTCTATCCCTTTTAGCAGATCAACTTCTGTCGTGCATCCTTCTCTGGGTTCAAAGAAGCAGAGTTTCCAAAGAAGCTCAAGTGCTAGGCGACGCTCCAATAATGATCCTTTAATAATAAGATCTCATCAACTTGTTAACCAGGTTTGATTTCTTTTCAAAGTACATATATTCATAGCAATAATGTTAATTCATCACGTCTTTTTTTTTTAAAAAAAAAAATTTTTTAACCATGAATGATGTTCCGGGGCACATTACATGCTAATATAATTCAATGTCGATTTTGGTCGAATGAGTATTCATGCATGCATAATCATACATGCTTCTTATCATTTGCTGCTGGTTTCGTTGTACTACTTATTACAAATAGCACTACTCTTGTTTTTTCTTTAACTGGGAGGTCTAGCAGAAGATTTGTTTAATTATTTGACATGAGGATACAATTTTGTCTACTTATTAGACACTCACAATTGTCAAGTTATAATTTTGGGGTGGAGCTTCAACAGGAAGTTTCATCAATTTTTGTGGTTGTATCATTTTATGATAAGAGCTCACTCCGAAGAACTACAAGGTTGTTGGTGTTTGCCTCTTTTCTCCAGCCATGAATTTTCTTTCTATTTTCTTTGTTATCTCTATTTGACTGAGTTGCTCAGATTGTTGATTTTTCATATCGACCTGCTCTGGTAGGAACCTGATGGCCTCGTAGGCACTGAACAGGTTGTTTTAGAGGAAATAACATTTTATTCATGCTATCATGCCAAAATTAGATCATCATATTCAAACTTTCACGCATGCCCTAGTCTCCCCATTTTTCTAATAACAAGAAAGAATGAAAAAAAAACAAAGTTATTAAATCACAGTTATGAACTGGTCAAGTTGAAGCATTCAATTTGACAATTAAACCAATCGGGCGGAAATGTAATTTTTGAATGAATGCAATTATTAATCAAGCATTGGAAACGATTTTGGTGTTATGATTAAGTCTTACGTTTATTTAGTGGTAAACTGGTTGAAAAGCATCTATAGAAGCAGCATAATGCTCGTTAACTTACTGTTCTAATGGGGTTAACTGCATATAAACAATTAAAGACGGACCATGTTTCTAGAAAATTGAATTAATTGGATGGACATGCTACACCATGACTTGGAAAGAGAACTAATGCATGCTAATTATTTCGGAATGTTTGATTAATTACGTTGATGCTACCAGCTGCTAACGCATCACTCTCAGCTTCTCGATTTTGAATTTATGCAATTAATTTTCTTGCTTAGGAACCGAAGATTGAGAGTCCAGAAACGAGCCATTTTGTCTTGGTTCATGGCGGTGGTTTTGGTGCCTGGTGTTGGTACAAAACAATGACACTTTTGAAAGAAAGTGGGTTTAAAGTTGATGCAGTTGACTTAACAGGTTCTGGAGTAAGTTCATGTGATACAAACAGCATTACAAGTCTTGAGCAATATGTCAAGCCTCTAATTGATACTTTCAACGAGCTAGGAAATGAGGAGAAGGTTTGATTTCTGTTTCTCTTTCGCTTTCTCCTCAAAGTGGCGACGTTAAAACTTCGTAATTAATCTCCAGCAAGAATGCAGGTGATTTTGGTTGGGCATGATTTTGGTGGTGCTTGTATCTCATATGTGATGGAGTTGTTTCCATCTAAAGTTGCAAAAGCTGTTTTTATTGCCGCAACAATGTTGACTAGTGGCCAGAGTGCTCTCGATACGATCTCCCAGCAGGTAAATTTGCGCTGTAAATCGACATTTTACTTTCTGATGAAGTAAGGCATTGATCTTTAATTGATCTGCAATTGTGAGAAATGGATCCTCTGCCCTGTGTGAGCAGTAGTGAGCTTGCAATAGCCTAGATGAATCCTGCACCAAGAATAAAATTCCGCTTAGTTTACTTGAATGTTAAGTAAACCCTTTGTGCTTATCTCAGATGGGCTCAAATGATCTGATGCAGCAAGCTCAGATATTTTTGTACGCCAATGGGAAGCAAAACCCTCCGACTTCAATTGATCTGGACAGAACATTATTGAGAGACTTGCTGTTTAATCGAAGTGCAGCTAAGGTGAATGTTCATTACCAGCTAGTTAAGAGACTTGTTGCTTCATCCTACTTGAATTAACAGTCTCTAACTTGCTGGTTTCTTTATTATCCAGGATGTCGAATTGGCATTAATATCAATGAGACCGATCCCATTTGCACCAGTTTTAGAGAAACTCTCCGTTTCTGACGACAACTATGGCTCCGTTCCCCGGTTTTATATAAAAACTCTCCAGGACTGTGCCATTCCTGTCTCTGTGCAAGAGGCCATGATAAATTCAAATCCCCCGGAGCTCGTTTTCGAGATTAAAGGCTCCGATCACGCACCTTTTTTCTCAAAGCCACGAGCCTTACACAGGATATTAGTAGAGATATCAAAGATTACCCACCGTTAAGCAAGTCCGAATTCTCTTTACAAGAGATCTTATTGACATGTTCCAAATGCTGGACACAAAATTATGAGCAACAATATTCAATTAATCAGCACCATCATTGGTGTGTGTATGAATCTTTTCAGTTAAGTCGTTATTTTATTTTAATGTAGGTTAATACGTGCATTGTGTAAAATTTCTAAACAATTGTTTAGGGGGAAGACAAAAAAGAAGAAGAAGAAGAAGAAGAAGAAGAAATTGGCTTAGCAAAAAATGGTAGGTGAGCTTTCAACAAGAAAAATATAACCTACCTAACAATGAGGGATTGACAAGACTTGCCACCTAAGTTGGGGCGAAATGACAACACTCTGATGTGCGAAGATTGTTAGCTGGTCCTAAGTTGATTCGATTGTTCCTTTCACTACTCTTTCATTGAAACAGACACCTCAGATTTTATGGCCGTTCTTTGGCTTTTATAGCACCTTTTGCCCTATTCCGATAAGCATTATAGTGCGGAGATTGTCAATTTTTGTTTCTTACAATTAATATATATCACTTATCTTCATCGTAATATTTAAAAAAAATTATTGTATAAAAAGTTTTAAAAAAAGAGATGAATAAGTTATTCGTTTGATAATTTATCTCAAATCTCAATAATATAACATATAAATTTATTATAAAAATGTATTTAAAAATAAGTAAAAATATTTTATGATTACTTTTTTAATTCACACCTAAATATATTTTCTTAATACTTAAATTTTTTATTTTAATTTTCATTCATATGTTTTATTTGATTTAAAATAAATATAAATAAAAGTATATATAAAAAACAAAGATAATATTATAAAATTATATTCTCGAAAAAATTATTAGTTATTATATATTTTAATTTCACTATAAGAAAAAGTGGGAATCTCTCCATATGGTGGTGTTTGTAATGATTTCCTTTTGTCTTCGTTAAGCATATGTCTTTATGTCAAAATCAAACAAGAATGGCAACCAATCAACCAATAGAAAGCAATATTAGTAGAGGATATAGTGATTATCCGCTAAAGATATCAAACATATATCTTTATGTCAAAATCAGACAAAAATGGTAACCAATCAACCAATAGAAAGCAAATTTGGTGATGTAGTATCGGAAGATATTGTCTTATTTTATTTTATTAATGATTTTTTATTTTATTTTATCCTTTAAGAGGGTTTTCTAACCATAAATGTCAATAGATCTTGCATCTTTTCAATTGTCAAACAAATTTGTAATTCTTTGACCACAAATCATTTATATTTTATAAAGCATAATTTAATTTTAAAAATCTGAGTATCGTTAGTTTTAAAAAAAAAAGAAAAGAAAAGAAATGTTAATATATAAAGATGTCATCTTAATAGGCAACGAGAACAGTGAGGTTACCGCATATTCTAACTAATCTAATATATATTTCATGCACGTGAAATGGCAGCCAGCTTATCCACCGCTTACAACGTAAGCTACCCTTTCCACTCCCGTTTTTGCTTTGTCCAATTATTGACTGTTGTCTGATCACCGCCGAAAACAAAGGTGTAAATAACATTTGGGTCCCTAAACTTCAAAACCTCACAAGTAAAGGAGATACAAAGTTTTTTGAACAAGTCCATGCAATGTTGTTAATTTTTGTTCAAAGATTATGTATAGAGGAGTGTAAGGGTGGACACTAATTGGTTCGATTCAGTTTTTTCTAAGAATCAAACCGAACAATAATGATCGTTCAAGAAGTCATGAATTGAACCAAAATTTAGTTCGATTTTTAAGTATGGTTTGGTTCTACCTGATTCGAATATTTGTCTTTTATATTAGTCAAATTTTAATATTTTTTCACTTAAATTTGATTATTTTTTAGCCCAACTCAATTATATTCACTAATCATTCATATTTTATGAAAAAAAAGTAATAATATATAAATTATTTTTAAAAAAATGTTAACACTGAGTTGATCAGTTTCTAGTTCAATTCAAACAAAAAATCAATTGGTTTGCATTTTTTGAATTATTCAGTTTTTACAAATCGAACTAACATATTTCGATTTTATTTAGTTTGGTTCAGGAAAAACCGAATTGAGCGCCCTCCCATAATAGTCAAAGATTAAACAACTCCCCATCCATAGACCCCAAATTAACCTTAATTATCTTCCTACCTACATTTTGAAGTTGGATTGGATTTGATTAAATTAGATTGGACTATAGCGGATTATAAATACTAATTTTTTATTAATTTGGTATAATGTCGAATAGGTCTGTATTAAATTAAATTAAATGAAGCTAAAATAACTATTTTAATACTATGTTATTTCTTAAATTATATTACTAATCATTGAATTTATTATTCTAATATTTAATATTATCGTAAATAAATATTTGAATAATTTTTAATGTTTAAATTGCACAGTAGTTAAAATAAATTATTGAATTAAAATTTTTATATTTAATCTTAAATTAATTACAAGTTAAAAATAATTTATTGAATAAAATTTTGATATTAGTAGAAAATTTGAATTATTCTAAAATATTTAATCCTACCTAAACCCATGTGAAAACGAGGACTATTAATCTCATAGTTTTTGGACTAAAATATAAACTAATTAATTAAACTTGACTGCCAAGCATGATTTTATTCTTCATATTACATTAATCCCACACTTTATCCAACATCAAAATATAGACTTAACTTATGATCAACTGTATTTGTTTTTTTTAAGAACAATTAGATCTTTAAAAATTAGTTATCTAAGAACCTATTTATTTTCAATATTTTAAAAATATAATCGTTAACTAATTACTTAACAATTTTTTATGTTCTCCCAAAAAAAAAAAAGGAAACAATTGATTTGGCTTTTCACAATAAAAACATGAAAATAGAGTCAACATTCTGAATGTTGCTCGCATAGCTACCAAACCTTTTGAAAGAGATTATTTAATATTTAATATATGTGGGTGCACACTGCAGAATAATTATAATTTATATTTACAAAAAAGCAGTAGAATGTTATGGAAATTGGAAAGAACCAGATAAGAAAATAATACAAAATTTGCTTTACTTCATGATTGTATAAAATAACAGGGAGCCGGATGTAAAAAAATGACAAAAGATCTGGAAGAACCAAAAATAAAAATAAAAAAATTGGCGGAAATATCACATGGATTTAAATTAAAATCAGAAATTAAAAAAAAAAAAAAAAAAAAAAACAAGAGCAGCTAACACATAACATAACAGTGACCGTCTAAGCACTTGGTATAAAATAAAACGCACGGATATCGCTTTCGGCCACTCCTGCTTCGGCTTTACACACTTCTCACACTCCAGATCTGATCCAAATCAATCCCAACTAGTAAGGTAATCCTTTCTTCTTCTTCTTCTTCAATTTTTTTTTTTTTTTTGCCTCTTTTTCATTTTCCCGCTTCTTTATTATTACTGTTATGTACCTTCAAGATCTGTTAGTTCATCTCCAACTGTTACTCCCCCACCCCCCCGGGGGCTTTGGCACAGTTTGATTGGTTTTAACATTTGATATAAGAATTTATGTATAAGATATATATATATATATATTTTCAATTATGTGGGCGTCGATAAACTTTCAATGTGAAGGTTTTACTTGGGCTTGTTTGCTTTAACCTGAAGTGTGTCAATGTGTAATTTGATGTTTAGGTTTAATGAAAAGAACTGGAAGGCAAGAAAAGAATAAGGAAATAATTAATTCTGTTGATCAATAGTATGGAAGAAAAAGATGGTTGTAAAGCATTCAAAGATTTTGATAATTTTGGGCCCTTAGTTATGTGATGATTTTAGGGGCAATTTCTCTCTCTTGAACTTGAGGCAGAAACCTACACTCTTATTATAACATATCTAATCTGATTCGATGGGAATGTTTTTTAGGAGTTAAAAATTTATTATGTTTTGCTGATCGTGTTTGATCTGGCTTTCTGGATTGAGCTCTATTTTGATTCTACTGTCTGTCTTCTTGAATTTTCTTGGAAGACAGGGTGTGGGGCTTTTGGTCTTAGAAGTTGGAGAGAATGGGTCGTGGAGTTAGCAGTGGTGGGGGGCAGAGTTCATTGGGCTATCTGTTCAGCGATGGAGAGGCTCCAAAACCAGCTGCAAAAGAAGGGCAGGCTCAAAACAACGCTCCTACCCAGAAGCCTGCTCCTGTTGCTCAACCAGTAGATATTACCAAGCAGCTTCCTGCTGGTATCAACAGTACTTCAATGAACAACTATATGCGGGCAGATGGTCAGAACACTGGCAACTTCATTACGGTATGATTCCTATTCCAATAGCTTTGTTTGCATATTCTGTGATGCTTGTAATGCATCAGTGTGTGATTTTTTTAACTTGTTTGTTTGTTCTGAACATTCTAAAGGAATGGTTTTGTCTCTCTTGGGAAATTAATAAAATTGTTCTTCAGGAATAGTTTGTTCTATAGAGAGAACAGCAACCATCATTCTGTGTGAGGCATAAAAATTGTAGTCCACAATATTTTGATGCTTCGGTCTTGGGTAGTTCAAAAGACTTTTGTTTTCACTACGTTTGTGTTTTGGGGATTTGAACTGTAAAAGAACTTCTATTCTTGTTTCAGATTTCCTATTGAAGTTAGATCTTTGTTTTAAAATTTTTGTGAAGTGAGACTATTGCCGGAAATTGTTAACCATTTTGTAAATCAAATGTCTTGCTATGGTTCTAGGAAATGTAGTAGGCCCAACTAACTGCGGTGTACATCAAGACTTAAAAATGCAGTTGGTACATGTTGCATGCTTTTATGAAGTAATGAGGAATAATTTGCTTCGTGTCACATACAGAGTCAAGAAATGAGTATCTGAGCCCCTATTAGTTGGTTTCAAATAATCAATTCACTTGCGCATGAACCACTTGCGTTCATTCCCCTCCACCATTAGCATGATTTTCTTGTTAGACATTGTGCAACTTGAATTTAGTTCAAATTGTTTTTACATGATGGTTGTATCTGTCATTTAGTTTCAATAAGCCTTAAATGTCTTGGGCCTCTTAACTATGTAAAATCCAAAACTAAGTTTCCCAAAAGTATGCATTATTCTGTGAGTCTATTTAGATTGCGTAAGCTTGTTTTAACTGTCTGTTGAACGGCTAAATTTATCATTGTGATGACAATCTCTCTGCGTTTTTTTTTTTTTGTTGCAGGATCGGCCTTCAACCAAGGTCCATGCTGCCCCCGGTGGTGGATCTTCACTAGGTTACCTCTTTGGTGGTGGCAGCAACTGAGATGTGCCTCCCTATCTCCATATGAAGTATTGTTGTGATTTTTGTGAAAATGTAATTTGGATGAGGCAATGCACTCATCGTTTACATAAACAATTCAACTCGTTTGATGTTGTGATGTAATATAAAGATGGTGTGGTTGTCTGCTTAATTCAATCAAGAATATTTTTATGCATAAACTTTTGTTACAAGACGCAATTGCAATCAAAAAGTGAAGTTTTATATTTGTAATGCAAACTGTTCACTTGTCTTTTGTGCAGATAAATATTAGTTTTCTTCCTTTATTGCTTTTGTTCAAATTTTTCCCGAAGTTTATGTTCCAAATCTTCTTTCGAATGATATAAAGGGGAAGTTTATGTTCCAAATCTTCTTTCGAATGATATAAAGGGGAACAAGCTCATATATCCCTGCACCCCCGGCCCCCGGCCCCCGGCCGACCAATCTCAATCTCAATAAAACGGGAATATATAGCTTTTCCCCGAACCTTTTCTCCATTTACAAGTATACATGGGTCTGCAAACCATATTACAATCTAAAGTTCAAGAAATTTTTTCTAAATGGCTTTGTCAAGCTCACAAGTCCGCCTAATTGGCGGCGCACATTATAGTGCAATAACTTGTACTAATCAATGGTACAATTTCACTTGGGGAGTATTAACTCTTCATTGATTTATACAAATGTTCCAGTAGTTTGAGCTGTATCCCAACCAAACAAAAACAGTTCCGACAACAAAAATTCTCTGACATCACAGGGTATACATTGACTTAAATAGGGTCATACAGGAGCAGCAGGAGAAGGGACTATTCCCCATTTCTTTCGAAGATCCTCCAAATCCTCGTGAAAGTGCTGCTCGTAATACACACACATGAGATCTGTGGACTGCATGCCAGCCCGGATGGCCCATGGAAAGTAGTGTTGGAAGAACAGTTTCCTTTGCTTCTCACTAAATCTGGCAGAGCCCCCTATAACTGATAAGAAGCACATTGGAAGGTACATTTGCTGGAACTCTATTACTTTTAGAGCAGACTCACCAATCAAGTTGGTGGGAAGACCAAAAAGGGTGTGCCAGAAGTCGTGCACCTCACGAGCCCGCATGGCCACATATGCTAGTTCATCTGTGTCCATGAACCGCACTGGTGGGCGATCATCTGGAGAGAAGTTCCTGGATCCCATAAAACTTGCATAGGCAGCACCAAATGTGTTTGGTGGTAGATCCCACGCATGGCCTACTTTTTCATATATAACCCGTGGTCGCTCCAACAGTACTGCCTATACCCCGGAAAAAAAAAAAAGCAATGCATTAAATAATTACAAGGTTGACAATTAACTTTAAAATACACTTGAAGATAGTGACAACAAAAGGGACAAATCATAGCTGGCCAACATAGACACATTACAAAGATGTGGAGAGCTCAAACTTTCTATCACTGGCAGAAGTAGAAAAAGAGTTTCATAGTGCCAAATTATTAGATTTCAAATATTCCTGTTTCGTTGATTATTACAGTATGTGTTAAGAGTCATAAGCATAATGCAACTAAGTTGTCCCTGAGCCACACTGTTGTTTACGATCAAGCCGCATATAGTCCCAAAAAATTATCAAGGCATGGCATAATATCAAGACCAGAAAAAATTATTGAGAAAAATTCATACATAGGATGAGACTAACTGAAACAACCTCTGGAAACTGATCCAGATGATAATATGATAATTATCAAAGAATCCCAATTCACTTAAACAGGCTCCATATATATGAAGTATATTGCAATAAAACATTCAAAGTTGCATCTGATATTGCATCTGATATATTCCACAGATTCGCATGTACAGATCCTCAACCAGACGCCTAAAGAATTATTTACATTTCTCTCGACATTGCGTCCAAGACCAATAAGTCGAATCATTAGATTCTTGAGGGGAAAAAAAATTAATTACAAAAGTTGTTTGACATGTTGTTTAAGAAGCTTCACCGTATGAAACATTTTTGCTATATTTACAAACTTCATCCATGATGACTTAAAGACTTAAGAGACCAAAAAGATTGTGACTTATTATTGAGAAAAAGGAAATCCTCTGATCAAAAGATTTCTTGCAGTTATTTCTACACAGAATTAGTTAAACTCGAGATTGCTAGGTTATTGAACTAGATCGATATACCATTCCTCCAAAAAATCGTAAAAATCTTTACTTCATGTTTCAAAAAGATTGGAAACCAAGTCTCCATTTTAAGATAAACATACAGTTTTCCGCATAGAGTTTACTCATTCAAAATTCAGAATCTGCAATTCCTCTATGGACAATTTTTCATAACATACACGATGTCTAAGTGTTAAAACAGCAATAGCACAAAATAAATAATTAAAAAAAAAGGGCCAAACTCACAGGCACAAACCTAAGTACTATTGAATTCATTTGATCAAGCATAACAGAGTTAAAAGGTAAAGGAAGACTTACTCTGCCTTCAGGGCTCCTCTTCATTCTCTGAAGTACACTTTCAAAAGCAGGCCTGCCAGTGGTCTCTCCAAGAGCTGCTATTAGATCCGCTCTTCGTGGGTCTAGCAACGCACCAACTGCTGAACCAACAGCAACCGCTACCTGTTGCCACCCATTCAGCTGCACTCGCGCACCTTGTATCATTATATTAACCCCAAATCAAAACCTACACAATACCAGAACACCAAAAAAAAAAAAGGAAAAAAAATTAAATAAAATAATAATAACACATTTCAGGATAGGGAAGGCAATGGAGTGAGTTCGGGCGGGGATCATGATCCCCAAATCCAAACTTGAAGCAATCCCAGAACCCGCCCCATGCCTGAAAAACTTTAATTGAGTTAGTTCGGAGATCTCCCTAATAATCCCCAAATGGAACTGGGACATTAATCATACAACACAAAGCACATCTATTAAAAAAAAAAAAAAGAGGGAGAGAGAAAGAGAGATCAATCACAGTTTGAAAATTGATAATAATTTTATGGGAAAAAAGAATTATTATATAAAAAATTTAAATACTTCCAATAACAGTCCAAATTCAAAAGCTTTTTAGCTGGAAAATTTATCATTTCCCAGAGAAGTATATTGAGTCCAATTCCTCTAGAAACATAATTAGCAAAATCTAAGCTTATAATCATAATTAGGACCTGTAATCACTATAGTAACTATTGGAAGTGGCAATAATTATAGTAATTGTCAAAAATTTGGACGAAAAAGCATAACATATGGAAAAATTTCACACTTACAAAACCCATCAATTTTATTGCCAGCTTTTAGACCATTTAAGAAAACCGAAAGGGATAGCTAAACTTGATTTAATTTTTATATTTTAACTTTATTTACAGTGATTTTATGTGTTAAAATACTGCAATAAAAGGAAAAGCAATTACCTTCATCGAACGCAGCGACGGGTGCTTGAGCCCAGTGAGAAACGAGAACGCCGGTGAGAAAGGGTTAGCGTCTTGCGCCAAACGGGTAAAGCTTGGTCTTGACGGCGAAGCTGGGTATTTTGGCGTTCGACGCGACGGCCGGAAAGGGGAAGCTCCGTTGGAGGTGTCGTGTTGGAGAAAGGTGAGTTTGGGTTTTGGTGTCGCGTCGTTGTCGGCTGTGATTTTGAGAGAGGTGAGTTTGGATCTACGGTTTTAGTTTTACAATAGTGTGTTGAGTTTTTTTTTTTAATTATTTTGTTAAATTAAATAATGTTTAGTTGGGCGAATTTAAAACATATTTTATTTTGAAAAAGAAAAAGAAAATCTTGGATTTGGGTCCGGGTTCGGGTTTGGGGACATAAAATTCTCAAACTAAATCCGAAATATAATTGGGACTCGGGCGAAACTTTCTGGGAGTCCATGTGTCCAACTCAAATTTATCATGACCCGCAGGTACGAGACCCCCGCAAAAAAATTGCCTGGGTAATTTTTAGGGACTTCCCCTGAGGTTTACTGTATTGACACATAGAGAGAATATATCCACGTAATTATAATCACCTCTCCTTCCGTTAGTATCCGGTTAGTTTGACTGTTAGTTGACTGTTGAAATGACTAAATTACCCTTCCCGCCAAAAGTAAAGTGAAATGAAAAAAGAAAGAAAGAGATGTACCCATGTTTACGAGTTACGACAACTAAATTAATCATTTACTCACTTTATCATCATCAATGAGTTGAGATTTTAAATCTCTTCTTTACTTTACTGTAAAGCACCACGATCATTGTCGTGACTGCAAATTCAGTCATTCCCATTACGGTCACTGGATTCTTGAAAATCAGAACCAAAACAACTGCGGCAAGAGCTGCCTTTGCATTGCCAAGCACCTGTAAAGTCAATGTACATGTATGCTTTTTGACAAAAAATTTGGTCAAAATAACCAAATAAGCAATGGTGGCATTCCCAAGTAACAAGTACACAATGAATCTGTCTTTTCAAGCTTTCTCAATTGTAATTGCGGCCACATGCCTTCAATGTAGAGGGTAAATGGAAGAAAGATCGATGCAGCCATGAGTGCCATATAAACCAACAAATTCATAGAATTTATTTTTTCAGCCTTTGACGTTAACATGATTTGTTGAATAGCAGATTTCGAAGCACGCCTAGTTGTGGATCCAATACAAACCAAGAACCCAAGTAAATAAAATAGGGGCTCGTTGTTGCTAGCCAACACAATAACAAGCACAACTGGCATCAATGCACAGTAAACCTCGGCAAATTCTTTCTTGCAAGTAAGCAGAAAAGTGGAAATTGCGTTGAAGAACGCGGTCGCAGCTCCAATGGCATACCTCAGCGAAGTGTTGCTGCAAACAACTGAGAAACAGAAGATGGCACTCAAAGCAAAGATTTTCAGAAATTGCTTTTGTGATAAAATCGTTTTTAATCTTGATAAAGCTTCAGGCAAAAGGAGCTGCTTCTTCATATCTTTAAAAAGATGAAATTAGTGCTATGGTTACATGGAAGAGAAAGAGAAAGTTAAGTGGATGTTTTCTTTTGTCTACTGGTTAATGCAAAGTATTGGTTAACAAAGTGTAACAATTAATATTTATCGTATATCAATAAAATATCAACTTGAATTTTGAATTATTTTAAATTTTAAATACATTTTTACACATTTATCCTTATATACTGACGGCATATGTATTTTCGTACTAATAGGAGGGGAGGTGGTTGTAATTACGTGGATACATTCTCTCTATGTGTCAATAAGGTAAATCTCAGGGAAGGTCTCTAAAAATTACCCAAAATTGCCCACCCAATCTGAGGAATCGGAGAAGACCAAAATACAAAAGCTATTTGTGTTTGTTAGCACGAGGCTGCAATTTTACAAAGCACGCGGTGAACGGAACTGCTGGCTTAATAATAAATAATATATTATACATATGATGCGCGCGATCCCATGGAGGATCCCATTTATACACGTAATATTTCTTCGGTAGATTTCTTTTAGTTGTTGAACTTTCCAACACGGGGGATGTAGCTCAAATGGTAGAGCGCTCGCTTTGCATGCGAGAGGTACAGGGTTCGATCCCCTGCATCTCCACTGTAAAAAATTATATTTTTCACTATACGTACACGCAGAAAATTACTCGTATTTAGTTGGAAAGTTCACCTCCAAATAAACTGTATTTAGGTTTAATAATGGAAATTGATAACAACACTTTTCTCTTAATAAAATAGTAATAAGGTTTTGCACTTGGATGCAAATGCACATACCCATCACCATCTGAATCTCTACTCTATTGATTGATTCAAGTGTTTCACTAAGATATCATCACTATCAATTCTAAATTAAGTTTCTCAATCTAGGAAAACAAGATTGGCTTGAATCAAATTAGGAAACTAAAATATCCTCATATCAAGCAGATGCATCATGCAAGGAAATTGCAGACGATGAGAGCCTATTTCTGATATCAGGTAATTGTAACTCCACTAAAAATACAATTTTAAGTTTGCTTTGTACCCAATACTTAAATTGCATATCATCAATAATCTTGAACTCTTTATTGGGCAATATTGCCCCCAACAAAACTCACCTAGTTATAATCATCTTTTAATTTCCCTTAAAGTCCAATGTTTGCAAATTTATTATGATTCAAAAAGCAATATATAGTAAACTGGAAAGGTTGAAATCCCAATCACTAGTCAAAAGCCCACTAAAAACACCCAAGCTCAGCTAATCATTGCAGAAGCTTCAGACATTAAAATTAAAGTAAATTTAAATAAAGTAACTGTTAAACACTGGTCAAGTTCTTTAACATGTATTATAACAATCAATTAGAATTAAAACGAATTTCTAGTAGCTGCGAAATCAATATGTGAAATCTGCTACAATTTCATCAGATATTAGAAAAACTTATTGAGTAATCAATAAATTGTTGATTTCAAGATCAGTTAAAGATCTCTTGAATTCTTATATGTTTAAATGCCAATAAAAAAAAAAATAAAGTTAAAGAAACCTATCTAATGATGACAAAGAGAAGCTAAATTACAGGACTTTTAGGGATCTCAATCTTTTTATTTTTTACATCGACAACATCCATCACAAAATAAGTGACTTTCGTTATTTTTAAAATATAAAATAACTTTATTATTGCCGTTATAAAGTTATTCACTTATCCATCACAAAATAAGTGACTTTCGTTATGTCCATATTTATAATTGTTACTGCTAGATCGATGTAAAGCTCAATCTAAAACCACCAAGATCTCACTAAACTCTGTGATTAGTGATTTAGGCATACCAATTAGTAACACACACAAATGAACCAACGGAAACAAATAAACAAGAGGCACAAATTTTAAATGGTTCAGTCTAGAGATAGCCTACACCATTGAAAAATAGAGTAGCAATCTTATTTTAATGACCGAGAACAAGCTACAAGACTCATGAAGAAGATACAAGCTTTCATAATCTGATAACCACAACCTCTCAGACGATATATACATATCTGGAGGAATCTAGAAAGATTGCTGCTCAGCCAGTTGTACTTTGGGTTTATTATAACAAACCCAAAATTTTCCGGCCTTCATAACAGCCTTTAACGACCTTGAACCCGGCTTAGATCTCGTCCACAACTCGTGTCTTGAATAAGCGAACAAAACGATTTCAAGACTTGTCATTTTGAGCAAGTAAATCACGTGAACCAGCAAGTGACTTGCTTACTGCAATTGACTGAAATTACAATGCTATATTGTCTGTGTCATTTTAATTCCAACCGACATGTCAATTTGATCAATCTCACACTCCAACAACAGTGACATAAGGCGCCACATAAACCCTCATTTTATTATTATTATTATTATTATTATTAGTGTGTGTGTATTAATTGACGTTGATATTACAGTGAACTTACAATTTGATACCATTGCCGTCAAAATGGCGTTTGCTTAAATCTGAAGACAATTGCATAGAGGAAGTTCCGCGTGAGATTAATGAAGTTGTAATTTATGATGTTGTGATTGACTGGGGATACAAAGAAAGCCCAGGCTTTAAGCAAAAATTCAAAAACCTCTACTAATATTACTTGATAATACAACCCATTTTATTATGAGAAAATAAAAAGCCTATGAGCAAGCCATTACGAGTTGGAAATAAAAGTCAAATTAACAGCCTGATGAGTTCAAATCTCTGCATTAATAACTAATGCGGGAAACAGACTGACTTTATTTGAACTAGTGCTTGGCACCAGAAGCATGAGAAGGAAATAAAGTGGGACAAATTGAAGTTTCTGAAATTCATCTTCAACAGCACGAGTAATGAATTTCAATGGCGTTACTTTTTTGGAATATTAGCTTAAGCGCTGCCGGCAACGCAAAGCCATTGACCAACGAAAATGGCATCACAGTTGAGATTGGGGTTGATGGCACTAAAGAACTCGGTGCTCAAGCTGAACGCTTTTGCAACGTCAAAACAAGTATCTCCTTCTTGTGTACCATACACTGAATCACAAGTTGGGAGAGACTTTACCGCCCCACCGACTGCATGAATGCGCATTTCATTAATCATAAACAATTAATTTACAAATTACATGCACATGCATTATCAAGTTATAAAATCATAAAAAAAAATTTAATCTCTAATTAATATTGGAATGCAAATACTTACCGGACAACGTGCGACTTTCAGCCAGAGACACAATGAGGAGAAGAGCAAGGACCAAAGCTAAACTGCGAAACACAGAGGTTTTGTTGCTGGCCATGTCTCAATTAATTAATTTCTGTATTGATGTCGGTTAGCTAATAGAACTCTACGCTCTTTGTGATCCGTGTTATGAATTCCTTCAAGCCTCGTTTATTTATAGTGAAAGTTACATGAAAGAGACAGGAGAAACCTTCTATGTTTTGATTTCTACACAGTTAACAGCCGGCTTTGAAATCATTTGATTTATAAAATAACCTCAACATTGTTACGGACTGCAATAATTAACTTAAGAATGCATTGGCGGAGTACACTAGAAAAATTAACCTTGCATTTACATGCGTTCTACAAAATAGGAGAAAAAAAAAATTTGGAAATTCCGACGCCTGAGAGATTCGAACTCTCGCGGGGAAACCCCATGTACTTAGCAGGCACACGCCTTAACCACTCGGCCAAAGCGTCGGTTTCGTAGTGTTTATCACAAATGATAATATTTTTCTATTATTCTTTCAACATACTAAATTAATAAACTCCACATCCAATTATCCTAATACAATTAAAAAAATTGTCATCAGGTATACATATTTTTAGTAAATCATGCATACAGGAAGACGCTCAATAACAGAATCAACGTAGAAATTTCCTCCTTTAAGCAAAAAAAAAAAAAAAAAAAAAAGGTGGCTCAATAACATGATAAGGACTTCAATTTGAAAGCAACGCCATATTAAGAACCAAAATGTATATTGTTAAAGTAGTTTGTATCATTAGCTGAAAGGAAAAAAAAATGGGCAAAGTGCTTATTAAACAGTCATGGTTAGAAATATAAGTCTTATTTGGGATTGAGATGCTATAACTTTTAAGCTACAATCAGCTGCTGTGGAAAAAAGTTATAAATATGAAATAAAAGTTAATAATTTGTAGTTAATATAAATTTTAAATAATAATTTTGACAAAATTATTAAAGAAATAATAAATTTTTCATGATACAAGTGAAAAACTATATCAATATAACTTTCAAGATACAACCGTTAGTGTTTACTAAACACTTTAGTACTATAGTTTTTAAGCTACTACTGCTCAACCTCAATTTTAAACGCACCCATAGTCGAAGAAAGTTATTTAATATAGTTTTTATATATCTAATAATAACCTTTGTAGTGGAATACACCTGCTTGCTTAATATAGCCATCTTCATTTATACCAAGAAGTGATGTGTGAAGGAAATACTTGACGTGAATGAAATGTATTTTTTCAAAAATATGAATACATATCTTTTTTAAAATAAATTGAGATAATTGAGAGATGGGGGTTGATGAAATAAATTTAGGGGTTAAATATGATTCCTCATTAAGTTATTAATCTATCTGTTTCCATTTGGCCCCAAATTTATGTACAATTTTGCTCAAGTACTACTCTATTAATATTTTATATTGTCGCCCATCTACTTTCTAATTAAACAAATTCTTTAATCTTTGTCCCATAAATTGTAGTTAATTAAAAGTGAGCGTGCTTACATGATATTGGTTGGCTGAATGGGCGATTAGTGAAGCTAACTAGGTAGTAATGGAATCAAAAATGATTTTCTAAGAATAGTGTTTATAATACTTTGCTAATTAGAGAAATTAGATTGAAGTATTGAACATTAAAATTTAAGTCAAAAATATATTAGTTTATAATCAATTAATAATTTTAAAATCCATGCAAACTATATTTGTCGTGGTCAAAGGACGTTATTAAGTCAAGAAAATAATTTTTCTCTCATTTATTTTACAGGTTGATGGCAACTAAATTTGAGAGCTAACTGAAATAAACTCTGAACCAAAGTAAACCCTAAAGATAGACCCAACACCAATTTGAAAGCACAGCAAAGAGTTAATTTGAAAACAACCTAACCAAAATTATTAAAAAGACTGAAACAAATAGGTAAATTGAATTATAATTGTTGATGAAATTTGAAGCCGATTAAGGAAAACCAAGCCTAATATTTACATTAGGAAAGTCTTGCAGTTATGCCCAAATAGGGAACTTAAGAGTTGGACTGCTATCCAAAGACAAACGGAACCCATTTCCCTATACTTTCGCTCCAAGTTGTTAACTCAATTCTCTGCCGTTTGGATTTTGGAGACAAGAGAAGAAGTTGGTTTGAACATGACAATAAATTTAGTTTCCTTACTTGATGGATTACGAATCCTTCAGCTATATATTAGTTAAACAAAGTATTTAACATTATATAAAGACACAACACAGTACGTCTGGCGGTGTTCATCTCTTATTGTAGCAATTCAATGATGTTGTCGTTCCACTTCGACGGGCTTCGTATGGTGCTGGCAAGGAGCAAACCCTCAAGATTGATCAAAGCAGGCAAATGCACGAGTCTGATAAAACAAACTCAGAGTCATCTAAGTTTGCTGAAGAAGAGAAGAGAGTGCGTGATGAGGCAGACTCGTTCTGATATTGCTCAGCTTCTTCAAGATCAACAACTTCAGAAAGCTTTGTATAAGGCTAAGCAACTGTACAAGGACCAGTATTTGTTATCTGCATACAGCCAAATAGAGGAGTTTTGTGGATGCATTGCCACCAATATGCCTAAAATCCGCAGGACTACCGGCGGCTTCGAATCTTTGCCTATTGACGTCCTTGAAGCGGCTTCAAGTTTAGTATTTGCTGCCTCGAGATGTGGGGAATTGCCAGAACTAAATTCAATGAGGTGTCTGTTTAAAAGATGCTTTGGTTATCAATTTGAAGCGGCCAGTGTTGAATTACAGAAGGGGAATCTTGTGAATTCAAAGATGAAGCAGAATCTATGCATAAGGTCTGTACCTGTTGATGAAAAGATCAAGTTGATCAAGGAAATAGCAGAAGAAAACAGTCTTGAACTGTGGTTTCAGGATTTTTCCGGGACCATTCCCGCAGGCCATCCTGAAGCAGACAAGCAAGAGAGATATTCATCGGCATTGAAAAGTTCACGAAGAAGATCATCATGGGGTCCCTTTCCCTGGAGAGAGAATCATAACCACAAAGCGTTACTCGAAGAATGTCATTCTTTGGAAAGTTCGATTGACAACGAACAAAACGGAAACTTGTCCTACCCTAGCCATCATGTCCACCCAAAGCTTCCAGAATATGAAGATGTAGTGGCTAAACTTACATACCTAAACCTAAAGCAGAGGATTCAGTGTTTTGAGACCACTCCAGTTCCAGGCCATTCTGAAGCTGACAAACAAGAAACTATGTCATCGGCATTCACAAGTTCAAGCTCGAATTCTGATCCCGTGACAGACAACAACCGCATAGTGTTATTCAAAGGTCTTTCTTTGGATAGCTCTATTGATAAATTGAAAGAGCAAAATGGTAAGTTCTGTTGCTCAGGCCATGTCCATCCAAAGCTTCCAGAATATGAAGATGTGTTGGCTAAACTTACAGACCTGAAAGTGACGTACAAGCTGCGGCGGCTCGGTGGAGGGAGTTCTGATTAGAGAATGTTTAACTTAGATACTTATTTATGAATTGTAATGTAATTCTTAATACTTATTCACGTTATTGTAATTCTCATCAGAAATTAATAAAGAAGTTCCTTTTTTTCCTAAATAAGTAATCAGATAAGCGTCGAGTTTACATCATCTGACTATGGTCGATCATGTGAATATCTCTTAATTTGCATATTTGTTCAGGCATCTACGGCTAATTTGTTCAGAAGTATGAATATTTTGAATTGTCGAGCAGTAGTTAGGTTCACTAATACAAATCTAGATAATTGCGCAATTCTAAAAACAAGCCTTGCTATCAAATGTAATTCGAATGGTTAGCATTTGAAGCTAAAATGCTAGACTGCAAAAATTTGATTATATGCATAAAGACTACATGATGAGCCCGAAATATCATTTTAATTAACTGCGTTTCAAACTCGACTTTTCAAGAGGAATAACAAAGAAATTTTTTATCTAGGTTAGAGAATCATTCATTAGTGATTTTTCAATATATGTTATAGGGTAAAGATTCACCCTCTGTACATCATTAAAAAAATATATAAAATTTAATGTCCAATCTTTTCGTGTTGATATACGTGGCTTACCATTAAAAATTTTAGGAAAATTATTAGTCATATACCATTAAATGACACTCGTATCAAAGGTACTACAACACTTTTCAAGTGTATCACTCGTATACCCTAAGTTGACAAAACACTTCTGCCGTCCACCAATCCGTTAACTTCCGTTAGAAAGTTAACAGAATTGTGGCAAATTGACTATTTTGCCCTTGAAACTTAAAATGAGGTAAAAAGATAAATTTATCCCAAAAATTAATGTAAATTTTCAATACACATTTTTTTTATTAACAATACATTTTTTTATTAAAAAATATGAATTATTAATGGTACATATTATTAACAATTATCCGTAAAAAAATTCATATTATACCATAAAAAATTATTAACAACATATTATTTACAATTATACATATTATATAATAAAAAATTCCAGTTGGAGCTTGGAGGAGTACATCTTCAAAAATTTAGGTTAAATTTTGGAGGAGTAGATTCGATTGTAAAGTAGTTTTTTTCTAGCAATTATTAACAATTATCCGATAAATGAGATGACATGTCATTTTTATCAAAATATATCATATGACATGTCATTTTTTATTAGGTAAATGGGATGACATGTCGTTTTTTAGGAAAAAAATACTAGATTACCCTTATGATGTCAGCGCTTGCAAACAGCAATTAACGGATTGATGGACGACAGAAGTGTTTGATCAATTTAGGGTATACGAGTGATATACTTAAAAAGTGTTGTAGCACGTTTGATATTGGTGTCATTTAAGGGTATATGACTGATAATTTTCTAAAATTTTAATATCTTTTTTATAATTAAAAATTTTATTCTTATCGACATTTATCACCATAAATCTATATTATAATAAATTTATGCGCTTGCAAGTATAATAAAATTTACAGAACAAAATTTTGGAGTCATTTTGTGTAATTCTCACCAAATTAATTAGCTTATACAAAGCTTAACCAAATTTGAGCTTTGGTTAACCTTATCCAAAGCTTTTCTGAAGCTGTTGATCTTGAAGCATCTGAGCAAAACGTGTCTGCCTCATCATGCACTCTCTTCTCTTCTACAGAAAACTTAGATGACTCTGAGCTTGTTTTATCAGACTCATGCATTTGCCCGCTTTGATCAATCTTGAGGGTTTGCTCCTTGCCAGCACCATACGAAGCCCGTCGAAGTGGAACAACAACATCATTGAAGTACTACAACAAGAGTTTAAGAGGTTAAATACAAAACGTATAACAACTATGTTGTGTCTTCATATGGTGTTCGATAGCCTAACATATAGCTGAAGGATTTGTAATCCATCAAATAAGGAAACTAGATTTATTTTCAAGTTCAAGACAGCTTTCCTTCTTCTCTTGTTTCCAAAAGCGAAATTATAGTATATGAGTTAACAACTTAAGGCGCAAGTACAGTTTATGAGATGAGTTTTACTTTAGCATGCTGATATTGTTGAAGGCTTAGGCCAAACGTTTGCAGAAGCCCAAATCTGTCTCAGGTTTCCTTTTCGCCAACATTTCCCAACAGAAAACTGAAAACGCCCTCCCTTTGTTTATTTATTTTAACTTTACACTCTCTTATCTGTTTTCTGCCTTCTCATCTTCTCGCAGTCGAACTTCAAAATTATTCTGGCAAGCGGCAACCACGGGCAAGAAGTCCCAATTCATAGCTGAAAAAACCTTTTATCCTGTGCTTTGCTTCTTGAAACACACAACTGAGAGTTTGACTTTTTTCTTTCCAATATAATTTGTTGTTGCATGCCTTTTGTTTAGCATGCATGTCAACTGTTTGATTAAATTCCTATTCTCACGCTTTAACTGTCTTTGTTGTCTTCTCTACAAATATTTGTTTACGGAACTATGTTTGTAGGATTATAAACTCTGCAAAGCCAACTCTTTGTGTATATGGGTATTAGAAATCTCGGGAAATATGATCACACAATATATCTGCCATGATTTATTTGATCTAAGTTGATCACCGTTCTTAAATTTTTATTTTCACCAACAGTTGTTGTGATTATATTTTCTTCGGGCATGAATTGGGTTGTACAGAATTCTGTTCTGTCAGTTCACTGAACGGCAGTGCTAAATTTTATATCTCAGTCAACAGTCGGTATAAAAATAGGTCTCCTAACAACAATGAATTTCAGATCCATCTCATTTTATTTCTATTCTTCTATTGCAGTTTTGATGACATAAAACTCCATGCTTTCAAGTCTGCAAGTGAATATGCTTATGCAACTATGTACAGTAAATGCATGAATGCATTATATATGCTCTCTGTCTCATAAATCAAAATGCTGGCCAGACGATTAAGCCTGACTATACCGTTAACTACCTTCCTTCATGCACAAAGCCAGCATGTATGCCTTTTAACCACCACCGAGCCAAATCATCCCCAACTCACCAGTTGTACCAACAGAGCCCCAGTTGACCCAGGCCACCTCGTCCGAGTCTGCACCATCCTTTACCAACAGCAATACTCACCCGAATCACGTCTCCACTCAAGCCTCTCCTCATGCAACTTCAACCTTACACATGAATTTTTTCTTCAAATCTGCAACAACTTTCCCCTCTCTTGGCGTCCTGTTTACCTCTTTTTTCAATATACTCAAAAGGCACAACCATGCTTTGCTCACAACTCTATAACCTTTAACAGGATGGTGGACATTATAGGTAAATCTAGAAATATTGATCTTTTCTGGGAGACTTTGCAAGAGATGGGAAGGAGGCGTTTGGTCAATGATAAAACTTTCAAGATTGCGTTGATGACATTGGCTGAGGTGAGGGAGTTGAAAAAGATGGTGAATTTTTTTCATATAATGAATGATTGTGGGTGTGAGTATAGTTTGGAGATGTTAAACAAGGTAGTGAAAACTTTGTGTCAAAGGAAGCTTGTTGTTGAGGCAAAGTATTTGATTTTAAAGTTGAGCGAATGGATTAAGCCAAATGAGATTGCTTATGGATGGTTAATTAAAGGGTATTGTGATGTTGGTGACTTGATTGAGGCCTCCAAGATTTGGAACTTGATGACTGATGAAGGGTTCGAGCCAAGTATTGATGTGGTTGATAAAATGATCGAGACCTTCTTTAAGATAAATAAAGATGATGAGGCCATGAAGGTCTTCCAGATGATGAGGGTTAAGAGAATGGATGATTTGGGCCTCTCAACTTACAGGATTGTCATTGACTGGATGTGTAAAAGAGGCAAAATTTCTCAAGCGTACACAATGCTTGAGGAAATGTTCAAGAGAGGGATTGAAGCTGATAATTTAACGCTATCATCCATAATTTATGGGCTTTTAGCAAGGGGTAGACTTAGAGAAGCCTACAAGGTTGTTGAGGAGATTGAAAAACCAGATATTAGTCTGTACCATGGATTGATAAAGGGGCTTTTAAGGTTGAGAAGGGCAAGGGAAGCAACACAAGTATTCAGAGAGATGATAAAGAGAGGGTGTGAGCCTACAATGCATACCTACATTATGTTATTGCAAGGGCATTTGGGGAAGAGAGGGAGGAAAGGTCCTGACCCACTTGTGAATTTTGACACCATATTTGTCGGAGGTTTAGTGAAGGCAGGGAAGTCATTAGATGCTGCTAAGTATGTGGAGAGAGTGATGAATAGAGGAGTTGAGGTACCTAGATTTGATTACAATAAATTTTTGCATTATTATTCCAACGAGGAAGGAGTGGTTATGTTTGAGGAAGTGGGGAAGAAATTAAGGGAGGTTGGGTTGGCTGATTTGGCTGATATATTCCAAAGGTACGGCAAGAAAATGGCTACTAGAGAGAGGAGAAGAAATAGAGCAATTGAACCATGAGATGAGTTTCTCGACACAGTTTGCGAATCTGTTTACTGGTTTAAATTACTGTAAATGAAACACTCTGTATTACAGGAACCGAGATGATGAAATTATTGGTTATTTTACTTGAAAAGTTGAGTATCAAATGCTAGTTTAAAATGGCACTTCAGGCGTCTTACATTGTAGCCTTCATGCATGTTCTAATTAAATTTCTGCTGTCTAGCATTTTCACTATTAACCATGCATCTGCATTGCATATGACGCCTGCAAGGGTTGTTGTTTAGAGAGGCATAGAGTTATTTAATCCAATTAATTGAATTATGCCCCTCAGTTTTTACAGGAGTCTATAGTTTATCTTAACTCTTGTTTTAATCATTAGAAATTTCGACGAGTTAATCTTAGAACTCAAGGATTGCCAAAAGTGTGATCTTGAATTCACATATGGGAAAAGTGTATGACAATTTAATTCAAATTATTAAAGCCGTTGATGGAACTTCATTATTTTTTTCAAATGAGTGGAACCTCATTTTGAAACATCGCTCGTTGCTTGGCATCAGTAATCACCTATTGAGCCAACCAGTATCATGTAAGCGAATTCAATATTAATTAATTACAAACTTGTTGAATAAATAATATATACTTAAATCTGAATGTGGATGGGCGTAATAGGAGTACTTTGAGCACAAGTTGTAATTAAATTTGGGCCCATATGCAACCAGATGGGTTAATGACTTAATGGCTTAGAATTAAATTAGGAACAAATTCGGGTGCAGAGCCTATAATAAATGAGCAGGGTTTGGGCGGCAATGTCGGTTGTTGAATCTCTGTGATCAAGTAATTAAAGAACGAAGATGGAACCGCCAACTGATGAATGCGATGGTAAGTGATGTTAATGCCAATTTTTCTTTTTTCTTTTTTAAAATTCCTGTCTTAAATCAATTTCCGTATTGTTACTTTGCCGGGCAACAATTATGTTCTAGCAATGCTATATCTGAGTCTGCATGTACTCAAGATGTTCAGCACGCTGGGGAGAGACTAGTGTTGGTAGCTCCACGCCTATGAATTTTTGTACAATTTGGTGGCTCAGTTGTTGCTGGTATTAGATAGAAGTGCTCGTCATGTAATTGAGCCACCTCTTTTTTCTGTTTAAATGAAAGAAACTTCTGTTTTGATTTTGCTATTGACTTTCTTCATGTGTATATATGTTCTGTTAAATACTTTTGTTGCTAATGACCATATTCTTAATTTATTTATTTTTTCATGGTGCTCTGTTGCCACATCAGGCTTAAAAATTCTTTCTGTTCATTTCTCAACTTTTGTGACTTTTTTTTTATTTTTTATTTTGCATCCTTTTGTTGCTGTGCTCACCTCAGGTGGAGTCTTAGTAGTGTAGCATTTTCCTGCCAACTTCAGGATAAAAATATTAAATGTTACTGCTTCACGTCAGCTCAATTGCATTACACGTGTTCGTTTGGAGAGTTAGAATTTAGGACGAGTGGAGTTGAATTTTGGGGATCATTGCTTGTCCATTGGCTGTTTCTGATTTGGATTCCACATGTTAATAATCCGTTCACAATGCATGGATATGGATCTATATGTTGTTCACAAAAATAACCTCAACGAGTACATGCTTGTTCTGTCTTTCTCTTGTTTAGGCATGGAGTTGGTTGGTTAGAAGCCTTGAAGGTTGTTTTCATCCGTATGGTTTCTGCTATGTTTACTGGTCTTCCATCCTGATTCATATCCAACACTAGTATAGTGACCATTTGTCCATTTTTTTTTTTCAAATTTGGCCACCTAAAGCTGGCTACTCGGGTCAAGCACCTCAACCGGTAAAACCCGAACGGATTCAAAGCTTCAACCCGTTCGGGTTGAAGCTTTTTTTTTTAAGATTTAACTTTTAAATTAAAAATATATATACATAATACATTAATTAAACAAAAAAAATCCCTAAAAATCCCTAAACAAAGTAAAAAATCTCTCAACTCTCACTTCGTCTCCCTCCCGGCCTCCCCCTCCTTGCTCCCTCTTCTCATTCTCATCTCAGTAGCTGACGACATCAGCATTCAGCACTTCAGCAGCACTGCAGCAGCCACCAGCCAGCCAGCCAGCCACAGCAGCCCCGTTCAGCAGTCAGCACTTCAGCTCCAACAGACAACAGCCACAGCAGCCCACGACGACAACACTCACAGCAGCAGCCAGCAGCCCCGTCTAGCTCCAACAGACACCAGCCGTTCATCGCAGCCCACTCGCCGTCAGCCAGCACGCCTCGCTTGCAACTGCGCTGTGCATTCACCTCGCGAGCCACTCAGCCCAGCATAGTCTCGATCTGCCGACGCTGTAGCTGCTCCGACCTCCGAGATCAAGGTTTGTCTTGCCTTGCCGACGGCGACGCTGTAACTTGCTGACTTGCACGCAGCCGAGTCTCAAACTGTCTGGTCACAACAACAAGTCAACAACACACTTTATCCAGATCCCAATCTATGTATAATTTAATCTATTAACAGCAAACACCATCATCATTCATCAATGTCTGCACTTTCATTCTCACCACATCTTCACATCAACATAAACAGAAACCCCAAACTCATTCCAAAACGAAGGGCTAAACCCAACAATATCGTTGCTATTAATTAAATTGTAAATTAACCCGAACTAACCCGAATTATTCTAACCCGAACTAATCCGAATTAACCCGAACCAAAATTATAACCCGAATTATCAACCCAAACCGATCCGAATTGTCAACCCAAACCGAACCGAACCGAAGTAAATTCGGTTCGGTTTGGTTCGGGTTGATGTTTTCAACCCGATTGGGTTCAATTCTCCAACCCGAACGGGTTAAAACCCGAACCGAAACCCGAACAACCCGAACCGAAACCCGATTTGCCCACCCCTAATTTGCACGATTCTGCTTTCTTCTAGCTCTACCATATGCCAATGACAGCCAAAGCACAATGCATGTGAAGAATGCCTATTTTTAAACTGCGTTATGTACTCTGCAGGTCAGGCTTAAACATATCAATCTTTTGAGAAGCCTTGATTTTCAGTTACTGATCTTTGTTTTAGTATGTTAAAGAGGATGATAATGCAACAAATTTTAATGGCACATAAGATTTTCCTCATTTCTGGCAGCATGGCCTTATGATCGTGCCAATTCATCATCCAAGTATTGCAGGTTGTAGGCTGCTTTCTTGTTCCTAGTATTTGGCCGGGATGGACTGAGCACACACTAAGATTAATGCCCTTTTTGAAAGAACAAACCTCTAGATATTATGTTAAAGCTAGCTAAATTCATAAATTCTTTTCATTATTAATGGAAAATGACCCTTAGATGGAGCCGAAATTAACAGAAAATGCCAGATATGTACAGTAAATGTTTATGTATGCAGAGGACAAAAGAGCGGATGATAATGATGTGGATTCAAGGATACATGAACTTCAAGCGAAAATAGAGTATGTCCAATTGTCCATCTCTGGAAGGCCCTAAAGGCTCATTTAAGATAAGTGGGCCACTAAAATACAAGTGGATTATTATTATTTTTTTTTCATTTTTCAATCTTATCATCTGATTTAAACGTTTCTTTCATCCCAAATTGACAACGCCTACAAAGTTAGGTCACCCAGCTCATTGGTTGGAGGAGACTGGTGTGGCATTAAAGTTAAAAAGGGTCCCTTTCTTTGGTACAATTTCTGTACACATTTTTGGCCAAAGCTAACAACTGAAGTCGGTGACCATCTTGAGGAAAATAACAGTGACGAAATTCCCATCAAAAAGATTCAATTTTTATCTTATCCATCAAAAAGAAAAGTTGTGTTTATCTGCTACAATTTTTAATTCCAGGTGTAAATCTTGTGACCAACAATGTGATGTGTTCTCCATTTCTTTTATGTCCAGTTGTGCAAGGATGGCAGATTTTTTCATGATAATGATCATCATTCATCAATATAAAGACCCCATTTGCTATTTGCCAATGAAAGAAATTTATTCTCCCCTAGATTGATACCAATTTTGGAATTCCATGAAGAACATGGAGGCCCATAATTGAGAGTGACCCGGCACAAATATTATGTTACTATCAATTTTTTTTTTTTTTTGGAATTATATGGGATTGATGTTCAAATTACAACTCATATTTAATGAGATTAATCTACTGATATTTATAATTAGATAATTATTGAGACTAATTTACAAATCTTATATAGTACAATCCAAATTTTAATCCTCTCTAATATTCAAGAAACGTCCACTCCATTGACATTTCGAAAGAGAGATGATTGTCTTCACTCAAATTGAGAAAGGAAATTAACCCTCACAATACGTCGTGAAGGCTCGTATTGTGAGGTCACGAGTTCTAACCACTAAGCTTTATTATCAATTCTTTTTACATGATCATTTCAGATTTTTTTTTTTTTTAAAAAAGCAATTTAAAGTGAGAGAGAGGGAGTTTTTTTTTTTGGGGGGGTTTAATAATCAAACTTATATGAGCATTATTATTATTGTCCCACTGAGATGAAATTTCATCCGTTTAGGTCTCATCATGGAGATTCAAAAGTGGAAACGATCCAAAAAAAAACCTGGTAATGAGACTGATGGGATCTTGGAACTAACAAAGTATGTCGATTACAGTGAAACGCATTATTAATTTTTTGAGTTGATTCTCTTCTTCTCTCCGTTGGTGGGGTTGTAATTAGTTGATGATAAAATATCATGCCCATGCTACCATTTTCTTTTTTTTTTTCTTAAATTAAATAATGCCCACCAAAACACTTTGAGAAAAAAAAAAGTTGATTTCCCATTTTCTTTTTTCTTTTTTTAACTAAGATTCATCAAACCCAGTAATGTTTCGTGCTGATGGGAGACAAATAACTCCTCCTTACTCGCACAAATTCCATTAATATATTCGACCCATTTTATTTTACTTGTTCCATAATTTTCATATTGCTCCTGTTCAGTAAAAATAAATAAATAAAAAATTAAAGGGTTGTTCCATCACAACTTCACAAAAGGAATCTGTAAAATAGAATATTTGTTATTATTGACGGGAATTAGTCTTCGCTAACTAAAGCCATCAAAGATTCCATGTGAGTTTCCAAAGTTTCACTAATTGCGGTGGTTGAAACTGAAGAATTTCTCTCAAGTGAATGATTGATTGATTATACTAACAAATATATAAACATTTTCAGCGGTAATTAAATATCACAATTATTAATTAACACGTTAACTTTGCTTGCAGCCTTAAAATTTTGTATCCGCGTTGGTTGGTTGAATTTGAATCAAGGAAAAGGAAAAGAAGAATTGAATTTTGTTAAAGTTTTTTTTTAAAAGAGAAGAAGTTGTTGTTGATGGCAAGGCACGTAGTAGTAGTAGATCCCCACACGCCAGTGACGAGTCTTTTAATCTTAAATTTTACAAGAAAACAAGCATCTCGCCTTTTAGTTTCAGTGAGTGAGAACAAGTCATTGATTATTATTATTGATAATTTGATATGTTAATGTTGTCTTCAGCCGTAAATTCCCTTCCATGTTGAGTGGCTATTAGTTTTTCATTTATTGTGCGACTCTTAGGCCTGGGCTGGCCGAGATTGTTTCTAGTAACCGTCGGATGAAAAATATATTATTATTATTAATTTTTATTAGTATTTTAATTTTAATTTATATGATATATTTAATTAAAACAAAATTGAATGAGATGTTTCGTATCGTGCATATAAAATACCGATTTTTATATATATCAAATTTTACAATTTGGCTGAATAAATATTACCTCTTAGCATCTATATTTTTCAACCAAATTTAAAAGACATCGGTGTCAGCAATATCCATCATCTTCATCCATGCTTTCAAAACTTCTAATACATAATAATAATAATACTCCGGAGCTTTATAATTTATTCTTTAGTTCTCTATTTTCAAATCACTAACTTAATATTCGGAGGTCTCATAATTGTCATCGACTATTTAACTGTTTGCTTTCTCTTTCTACGTCACTTGTGCCTTATTTCAAAGGATTATAGAACAAAACACTAATAACATCTACATGACAATTAATCTTAATTCTCTTTGTTAATTCATCACAACTTAATTAGAAGATGGGATGAGATCAAATGAAGAAATTTCTCACTTTAGAATGCTTCAAAACATGTAAATATCATGTAGAGTGGTTGTGTATTATAAGAAGAATACATTTCGGAGGCCATAACTTGAGTTATAGGTGTTCGTTTTCAGCATATAATATACTATTTCGAAGTTTGCGACGAGACAAATCAAATCCAGAACTGTATGCACTGTTTTTTTTTTTTCTTTCTGAAGTGGAGCTGAAAATTCTGCTCTTTTTCTAGTCATTTTTCAATTCTAAGATTTTTTTTCGTGTTTTTCGTATTTTTCATGATTCTTCTATGATTTTTAGAGTGAGCTTATTAGAGTGTGTTTTTCTTGTCTTTTAACTTATCCCTTATTAATAATTAAAGGAATTACTCCTTGAGAAATATTATATATGTATATATAAATCAAGTCCGAAAAGTCTAAACATTATAAATACGTATTTGAATGTGCACTAGGCGCTACCTATACGCTACCATAATTGTATTTTATAAGATAAGGATGTCCGAATCTGATCAAGTCCACATCCACAAAGGGGTCTGTTGAGGAATAAATAAAGTTTGATGATTAAATTGTAAAAAAAAAAAGAAGGCTTCCCCACATGGAACTTCATCCTCCCATTAAGATGTAAAAAGAGAAGTAGTAAAGCTAAGAAGTAGCTCTCCATAAACTAGTTGAATATTTGAAGTGGGATTGGAGAATGATCGTATGATTGTGATCAAAAGAAATCCAGAAATGCACTATGAACTACGAAGCAAGACATTGTCTTAAAGACATGGATGGTGCTTTAATGGCTCCTCCTCTTGCTTCTTCTCTCCAAAAGAGTAAAGACTCCATCAAAAATTGTCAGTCCCCTTTGATAATTGCTAGCTAGATACCCGAAACTGGGGTACCCCAATTCTTTGATATGTCGTGATGTGGGGGCTTTGATTTATTTGTTCAGAGTTTTGCAAAATTACAAACTCTATAAAAAAATATACATACATATATACATACTTGACTTGAGCATTAGCAAATTCACTCTCTGCTTTTGGTACTACTGCTTGATATCGATTGAGAGAGAGATTCCAAACTCTCATGATATTTTCATTATTAATGCTATTATTATTAGTACTACTACTATTTTGTGGTGGAGGTTGGAGAAAATGAAGAAAATGATGGCTGGCTGACATGATCTCTCTTCAAAACAAACACTATATCCATCCAGAGACTCGTATGAAAGGCCACATACATCAAGTTTTGTCTTTCTACGAAATAAGCTTTTGCTTCACACATTTTAACTACTGAAAAAAAATATTAAAAAATCAAAATAGTACTGCTAAATATTAAATAACTATATCTGGGTAAACTTAAATTGATGGGCCAATGTTTGTATAGACCTGCCCAAAGATGAATTGGACCTAATTTCATTGACTGACACGAATTTACTACACAATCAATTTATTTCCTAGCATAGAAAAAAAAAATTGTAGTTTTCTTCTAACGAAAAAATTTGCTACATACATATTTATTTATTTTTTAAATAATTATTTTATATTTGATTAAATTTTTAAAAAATAACAAAGCTATACGTTTTATAGCATTCAAACAACTCTATTTATTTCATTAGATTATTTAACTAAAAGAAATTTAAAAAAAAGTGTGATTCACATATAAACATCTAAATCTATTCGTCGTTCAGTCACATTCATAGATATTCAGTGTTTAGAGGGGAAAAAAAAATACCATTCAAAACTTTTATATTGTTGTATCTCACCAATTTTTTGTTACACGTATCATAAGATATGTAAATACAAAAAATAATAAAAAATCGTAGCCCAATTTTGTCCAATTTTGATTTCTTTTCACTTTAAGCAAGTATAATTTTCACCTTTTGTTTTCGTACATTATTATAGTGTAATTTTTTGTTTCCTTCGTAATTTTGAGGTCTAAATTCAAGAAATTCATCAGTACAAGAACCAAAAAAAAAAAAAAAAGTCATAAATTAATTTAAAAAAAATTCTTTTTAACAGGTATCTTTCTTGATGCATAATGTTGAAGTCTATAAAGGTAACATAGAAGATAGAAGCCCACAAATACTAATACATAAAGATAAAATCAAATGAAAATGAACTCCTTCAATCACATTGAAGATTTGAACCACGACCTTAACGTGAAGAGAAGGAGACAGCACCATAATAAGTCTTTTGATGTATTTCTAAATTGTAATTTGCATTTTGTTTGGTGGAAATGGAATAAATCTTAATGTACTAAAGTGGGGGAAAAAAAAAAAAGAAAAAAGAAAAAGAAGATAACACCATGTCATTTAAATCAAGCTGAATGGAGGATGTACATTGCCGATCATAGTTGTCAAAATGACCTTTAGGACTTCAAGATCTGTGGGCTACGATTTCAATTGTTTATTCATTCACCATGGAGTACAATTTACACGACACATATTCATTAAAATGTGGGATCTTCCATTCACCATGCAAGAGTTGTTCTCAATAATTTAAGTGTAATTTAGTTGTTAAACGTTTTTGAGAATAATTTTCAAGCTAACGAAAAAATTTTAAAATACATTAGAAGTATTATATTAGTTATACAATAAATAAATAATATTATAATACATGTATATCTATTTTAAAAAACTACCATATAAATTATGAATATATTAAATTTAATTATCATATATATATATGTATTAATTGATTATATTACTTTTAATATATTCTAAAATTCTACTAAGTAAAATCTCACATAAGGAGCTAGCTACGGTACAGATTCTGTAACATACAGACCAGGTTAACCAGCTCCCAGTGGTGCCATTTGCTTGCTTTGTTTTCACATGGTGGGACACGTGGAGTGCATGGAGTGGGGGATGTATGTTACAGAATCTGTAAGATAGACTTCTCCCTCACATAATATTATAACTTCACAGTCTTAGTAGAAGAATATTTGAGATTAAATATGAAAGAACTGATGGAAGACACGCACCCAAATACGTACAGAAGAAACATATAAAAAGTGTAATAAAGTAGCTGATTTTGGGGTGACATTCCAAAAAGAAAATTAGGAAAAAAAAATTGAAAGAAAGCTAATAAAGGAACAAAGAAAAAGCAGTAGATTTTATTTTTCTATAAAGAAAACATAATTTTTCATATTACTTGCTGCAATTAAATTAAAAAATAACTAAACAACAAGACCCACTAAAATATAAAAAGATTCTTCAAAAGACAAAAGTACCCATGAATACACTTGTCATGAAAAGAATTGGACAGGTGTTTGGTTACTTTAAACCCTTTCTTAACTCTTGTCTTCTTTCCAAAAATATGAAACACAAATAATAATTACTTATCCAAACAAATTTATCTTTTTCTGGTAAAATGCTAATTGCGTTTTACTTGTAGGAAAAAAAAAGGGGGGAGGGGAAAAAAAGAAAAAGATGTTTTAGGAGAGATTATAGGAAAGAGAGATTTTCTCATAATCTTGAAAAGAGAAAACAATTAACACAAAACAACACAGTGAGTTTATTATTATTATTATTTATTTATCCATTTGCTATTGTAATGTTATGTGTTTTGTCACGATCGTTGGATGCAGACGGAAGCCCAGAAGGTTAAAATTCTTCCTTTCTCAAACTTCATCTCAAGAAGTTGAGAAAGAAATTTTTATTATATTATAAACGCAAACACTAAATGGATTAATTTATTTATTTTTAATATATATGCATATATATATATATATATATATATAATCTTTCATATTTATTTATTATATATTTTGGTACATGTAAATGTTGTTATATAATAGTTTCGTGTTGATACCCATCTTTCATCTTCGTCAGTTTCTTGCTTCTCTTTGCCACCTATCATCTTCTTTCCTTTTTTTTTTTTCTTTGTAAGCATTTTCTCTTTTCTTGTTTTATTTATTTTTTATTTTGCTATGTGTTTCAGTTACTGAGATTCTTAATTGCATGTGTTTTATTTGATCTTGATGTATGTTTTGCTTTCTTTGCGCAATGTGGATGTGAGTTGAAGTTGTTTTATGATCTGGGCATGCTTTTGTTTGCTGTAAAATTTATCTATTTCTTAATGCATATTTAACTGATTCCGGCTTTTTCACATTGATCTGTGATTATTTGGTTGTTAATGATCATACCCTTGTAGTTGGATTGCCTTGTCGAAGTCAATTATGACTTCATGCATACCATGATCTGTTTGATGATATGAAAAACTTGTTTTTTAATTTATTTTTTCATTAATTCTGACTGCTGACGATTGCAATTTTGCTTTTAATCATGTTCTTGTAAGGATTAGATGATTTAGTTAGTGTTAATGATCTATAGAGTTGGTGGCTATTTGCTTTCATCCATATTTATAGTATTGATGCTTAACTACTTTTACTTCAATTTTAGTTGATGGAATTGTATCTTTCATATTTCTTCAATCTCAATCTGGTTATTTTTTTTTTTTGTTTGTTATTGTGATAGAGTTGATAGCTTGTTGAAAGCATGGCTTTTTCTGGGGTTCATAGAGATAGAGGGGAGTTGAGGATTCATGAGAGTGTGGAGGAGCTTAGCACCAATTTGGCAGACTATATTGCTGATTTGTCAGAGGCATCAGTGAAAGAGCGTGGTGTCTTTGCCATTGCCTTATCTGGTGGTTCCCTCATTGGCTTAATGGGGTATCATTGCCTCCCTTTTTGTTATTTGATTAATTGGTTTTGTGTTATTGGTGTTCTTGGATAAAGTATCTTGTGTGAAACAGGAAACTCTGTGAAGCTCCTTATAACAAGACTGTTGACTGGGCTAAATGGTATATATTCTGGGCAGACGAACGCGTAGTGGCAAAAAATCATTCTGATAGCAATTATAAGCTTGCAAAGGAAGGCCTTTTGTCCAAGGTTTGTATCTTTCTTCCATGTTGTCTTTCTTTCTTCTTACTTTTTCGTCCCTTCTTACTTCTCACTGTATATAGCCTGTTCTTGGTTCTAAGAAAGGTTAAAAGTCAAGCTTCCTTCTCAAATATTTGGTGCATTTTGTTTCCTCTGTTCTTGATAATGAGAAAACGACGACGATCTTCAGTTGGTTAGTATGTGGTGTGGCTGGGTCAGTACAAATCCGTCTTAGAATTGGTCTTGATCCCTTCAGTTTCTGGATGTTTTTGCTTGAGATTAGTTGCTCAGCCAATAAATCTGGTGCTTGTCACCTTCTGCTGTTGTTGTTGTTGTTTCATCTGCCATTAATTAGCTAAAACCTCTGTTTGGATGATGAAGTATCTTCTCTTGGTAGGTTCTAACTGCTTCAGTTCCATGTATTATGGTGTGGCATGCTGTGGTTTGGAATCAAACTTTAATGAATTGTAGTAATATTTACTTATCAAGTGTATCCATTCAAGTTTCTTGTTTGCGAACACTTATGCAATATTAATCTCTGAGTTTCACAAACTATTCCAGGTTTGTTTTTTAGCCCAATTTCTCTTTTTACTGTTGTTTTCTGATATGGAAATTTGAGTCTTAACGGTTTGCTGCACTTATATTAAAGATGGGGATATTGCCACAGAAATTTTTATTAAGTTCGTGACGAGGAGGAAATGATTGCATTATGTATTGACTTTGAATTGGAATCCCTTTTTCCTAAGGAAGCAGAAAATTTTTTAACCCAAAGAAAATTGTTTGGTAGTTGTTTTGGGTTTCCTTACATTTATAGACGAGTACAACTTGAAGCAATCTCAACCACTTATAAGCCACTGAAGCTATTTCAAACTTAGCCATTAAGTGATGTGATAAACCATTATGTTATCACCCTCATATCATATTCGTTCTGTAGGAACTCCTAAGAAGAATTTGATAAATCTTCCTATTATACAAAAGGAATGTTGCATATGGAGAAAAGAATTTCTCAAATATTGCAATTTGTATGACAAACTATGTAAACTTTTTGTTGGTTCTTTCCTTTTCCATCTTTTTCCATCATGTACATTCACACCGGATTATGCATAAGCAAAGAATTGTGTTTCTGATTCTTAGGAAGTTTTCCAGTTCGCACTGCTCTGGTTGGATTTTAAGTCTTTGCATGAAATATTTTTCCACATTAGCTCAAACTTTTCTCTATGCGATGCAGAAATATTTTTAACATGTATCATTGACCAAAACTAACTCTGAGTTCATAATTGCGGCCATCATTGATATGCTGGTTTCTGAAAGAAAACTTTTTTTAAGTGTTATTAAGTATCAAGTTAGACAAATAGGACATGTGATCTTTCTTTTTTCTTTTAAGTTAATATAGTTAATGTCATGAATAATAATATTTTTACAGTTATATTAAGTGCCGCTATGAATGTGCAAAATCTATGTTGGGAAGCTGTAGCACATTTAGTAGTATTTATTATTGTCAGAAGAAAAAGGAAATCATATTGATTGCGGAGATACTACAACCAGTTTTTGATAGCTTTCTACGCGGGTGGGCGCTTCTTCTTGTCGTTTTTTTCTTTTTTTTTGGCACGTCTAAGTGAAGGTGGTTGGGCATGTCGTTTGATGTATCTTTCTGAATAATGAGAAGGACTAATAGTTGAAACTGCTTCAGTATGTGCTTTCCTGGATTTTTTGATAGCCTTCTAATTTCGGACAAGTGCATGCCTTGTCTTAAATAAGGTTGTCTAAGTTAGATATCAGAATGTGGTAGTATCAATATTGCTTTCTGTTTTGGCAACCCAATCCTGTTTAATTATTTTTCTCTTGATAATAAGAACATTTTGTTATAGCAGGTTCCGATAGTTCCCAGTCACGTACATTCCATTAATGATTCATTGTCAGCAGAGGAGGCTGCTGATGAGTATGAGTTTGACATCCGACAGCTGGTGAAAACCCGGATGGTCTGTGTCTCTGATATTAGTGACTGCCCCAAATTTGACCTCATTCTTCTTGGAATGGGCTCTGATGGCCATGTTGCCTCACTGTTCCCTAACCATTCGGTGCTTGATGTGAAAAATCAGTGGGTAAGCTTTATCACTGATTCGCCTAAACCCCCACCAGAGAGGATCACATTCACTTTGCCTGTCATCAACTCAGCATCCAATGTAGTTGTGGTCGTGACAGGTGAGAGCAAGGCAGAGGCTGTGCACTTGGCGATTGATGACCTTGGACCTAATTGCCCATCACTGCCAGCACGAATGGCCCAGCCAACAAATGGGAAGTTGGTATGGTTTTTGGACAAGCCGGCTGCCTCAAAGCTCCAAAGTGTTCAATTTTGTGAGTAGGGTCAAAGCAATTCTTGCCCAAGTGTATGTTTGTATGTAGTGGAGGGGTTTGAGAACTATTGATCCTTTTAGCTTCTTCCGTTAGGCGCCACTTCTTTTATGTTGCTTTGGGTTGAATTCTCCATTTTGGCCTTTTTTCCCCCTAGATTCTCTTTTTAATCCTCTCTTTTCTAGTGGGGTTGAGAAGTGTTGTGATCTTTTTTGTAAGATGAGGTAAATAATGTTGGAGCCTCAATGAGAAAGCCTTTTTCTTTTTTCGCCCAGTTGTTCATTTGAGGATGACTTGAGGTCGTTTAACAGTCACAAGAAATTTAGATTATCAAAATGCAGAAAAACAAGCCTGCTTGGCAGTATATGCTAGAATCATTTTCGTGAGAGCAATTAGTTTTGTCTTATCACATATATTCCCCGTTAATTCTGTCAATTATGCTAGTCATATTAATAACTCAAAATTCCTGCTATAAATATACGGGTCTAGCTATGGTGTAATTGTGGTATCATACTACAATTATTTTTAACCATTGAATTCATCTATGGTGAGAGCAAATGGTTGGATCTAGGCTGGGTGTAATTGTGGCATGGTGATGGTACCACAGTTGCACCATCGCTAAGTCCTAAATATACATAAGTGGAATTTGCTCCTATAAATATAGATTTCACGTGTATTTCGTGTAGATTTTTTGGATTAATGTGTTATATAACTGAAAAAGAAAAAAAAAAGTATAAAAGTGGTTGTTTATGAAGCCCGATGGAAGTGGAGATGGCAAGATTATCCACCAACCAATCCACCTGCCAAAACCTACTCACTATTAGTACTTTTGTGGGTCGCGGACACGTATATTATTTTAAATTGAAACCCACGACAAATTACAGGTGGGTTTAATAGTAGAAAAAATCCATCAAATATTTGTGTAGGTATCTGCCAACCCACATTCTTTATTTTAATTCTTTATAATTTTAATCATAAAAATTATGTTAAAAAATTTAATCATAGATATATAAAAGTAAAAACTCTTAATCCTTAAACTTAACCTATCTTATTGCAGTACGCGTGAGCATACACGCACATGGCAAGATAGATATAATAAGATTATAATATATAGATATTTTATAATTTTTAAGTTTAATATTATTGATATTTTATTTTAATTAATTGATTTTATTTGTTTTACTGTAATGACTTGAACTAAATGATTGCTTACTAAAGTGGGTTTTGTTTGTTTAATTAATTGTTAACAATAGTTGTACAAAAATTTACTTGTAAATATTCTTGATAATACTTGTATATTGATTAAAAGATGGAGCAAGGTATTAATAGCAATGATGGTGATTTCCTTACAATAGAAATATTTAGTGTTAGATTTATATATTTTATGGTTTGAATTATATAATTTAAAAGTATTTTTTTAATATTTGTGATTTTAAATGACAAAACACGCAAAAAATCTGCTACTGGTGCTGGGTGGATTTGATAAATGTTAAAACCCGTAGTAGAAAAAATAAAAATCCACTACGGGTTACAGGCGGATTTAGTAATTTAAATTTTTTACGGGTGCAAGTTTGTCATTACGGGTGATGTCCATTGCCATCACCAGATAGAAGCATTTAAACCCACTTTTCTATTGCATCAGCAATTATGTGTGCAACAATACCAGAAAAAGTCTGGGACTAATGCCCTTTAATCCCCGCAACTTATAATTACATGAAAATAAAGATAAATGTAAGTAAATAAAGATAAATGTAAGTAATAATAGAGATAAATTTTTATACCAATTATTTTTATACAAAGTAATATGACATAATGTTATTAGTTGAGTAAAAATATAAAATAATGAAGATAAATATGTATCATATACTCAGTTCAATAATTGTCCAATATATATCTACTCTTTGGACATTTTGTTATTTGAGCATTTAGAATAAATTATTTAAAAATTAGTTGAGTTACACCATAAGATATGAGAGCTTTATTTAGTTGATAATTCTTATAGTTTAAATTTCATAAGGTAAAATTGTTTTAATAATTATAATGTTAGGACTAAATTAATTTTTTTACTACAAAGAAGGTATTATTTTAAGGTGTGGTTATACAAATTGTTGTCTAAAATTGATTTTTCTTAATACAAGTGACATAGAGGTAAAGTATGCAATGGAATGATAATTAATGAAATAAGTAAAATTTAATTAAAAAAAGTGATAAAAATAATTTTAAAAAATTAATTCATATATCTATATAATGTTGGGAATATGCAAAATCATCTTAAAAGTTTAAAGAATAAATCATTGTACGAATCAACTTTTTTAAAAAATAATTTTTTTTTAATGTAATGTAGCGTATATATTTTTTAATATACAATTAATTATTTATATGTGGAGGTAAGTACTTTAAGATGAGATATAAAAACATTATAATTTATTATAATGTTGAATTTATTTTTATCTATAATTAATTCAAATTGAGACCAAATTTTTTATGACTATATAGAAATTATTTCTATATAAAATATTATTATCAAAAGGTTTTACTGAATTAAAACTGTTAATGCTGTGTGATGCCAACAATCAATAATGTAAAGCGGGTATTGGCTACATTTTATGCTTCAAATAAATACAAGAAGGACGTGTGAATGTGATCAGCTTGTAAAAGCAAGTGAAAGAAAACAGCACCTAATCCTAACTCCTACCCTAAGAAAACATCAATTAATAATGTGATCAGCTTGTTTTACCCAACCTCAATCATCCCCTATTAAAATAATGGACAATACCAATTATATCATTACATTTATAGGCCATCTGTTTCGAGAAAGTGATTGTATTCAGCTATCTTTATCAGACATGATGCAGATCCCACAAGAATAAGAATAAGATTAACACAACTAAAAGCACTTTTCTACAATCCACCTTGACATGCACAAGATGAAGAAATTCAATAAAAGTTTCAATATAAGATTACTTTTTTTTTTCCCCAGTTTAACCATCCTAATTCATACCATCCTTGTATACAAGAGCTCTTTCTATTTTTGAAGTAAAACTTGTGTCTTTAAAATCCCAGCAGTATGAAACACACAGAGTGAAAGGGTACAAGAATCCATCAACTTAAACCCATACTGACAGAAGACGAGAAGAAAAATAACCATTCACTAAACCAAAGAAGAAAAGAGGAGATAAATAATGCAAAATTTACCTGTTAACTAACAGTTCTAGCTTTGGTCATAGATGTTATCCTTACAACTCAAAATTGGGGTGACAAAATTAATGCTACCTCCATACCCCTTCCAATTGGAGAAGAAATGACTCGAATTACTTTACATGGTAAAAAGAGAATTGCAGTCAGAGGCGTATGATGCATTAAAACCTATGAATCAGTATACCTCCCAGGTCAACTAACAGGCTTGAGTGTGCGGTATTCTTTTTCTGTCATTGATCTTATGCCATAAGGATCAGGTTCCACTTCTTCTTCCATACCTTCTTTAGGAGGGTAGCCAAGGGTACGTGCTTGGGACCACTGATCTCTTACCCCACAGTCAATAGCATACTTGATTGTGCGCACCAAGTATCCTTTATCTGTTATGAGATGTGGCTGGACTGTCAGCATTCTCATGATACCTGAAAAAGTGTCACAACACAATCACAATTTAAGAACTTTATCCCATCAGGCCATCACATATGGATCATTAGACACTTGATGCCCAAGCAATAATCCATTTTGTTGTTAACATGTATGCATTGGTGAAACGTCAAAGACCAAAAAATGCTCAGTTATGACAAATTCAAAACTGGTGAAGAAAAAACTGGAGCAGTTAGCATGTTTCAAGAGTAAGCTAGCAGACCTATGTCTGCATTTCTGTGGAAGTCACAACACTACAAACTAAGGTATCTTATTTTAATCCACTTTTACATCTTTTACTAGCATAGTTCCTAAAAAAAAGTTGCTTGTTTCTTTGTCATTCACCAAGTTTAGTGCCAAATAAGCACTACATTGAAACCCCTGTTTCTTTTCCTTTTTGAAAGAAACTACAATAAACTTAAGTTTCTTTTGGTTAATTAGGGCTACGTGTGATACTTTTGGTTGAATTGATATTATCTCTGGAGATTACATTAAAGGAAAAAAAAGGTATAAATTAGGGTTACACTTTAAGAAAGATAAGGTGAAATTTGCAAAATATCATTGAAGTTTTTTTAGTTGATATAACATTTAAAAAAATTCATAAATATATTCTCAAAAATCCAACAGAAACTTTTTAACTTGACAAGTTTTTCTCAGAGCGCAAAAAAAAAAAACAACTATAGGAAATTGAAAAGGTTGCAACTGCTTTTTCTGATAAGTGATAAGACAGGAAAATAATAGTCTTTCTTTGGGAAATTGAGTGATCTGTGTAACAGAAATGCAGAAGTCAAAAAGAGGTTTCACAAAAACTGGAGAAAAGCAAAGTAGTGTCAGTGACTTGGTGAGACAATAGATCAATGGAATTAAATAAGCATATCAACAAGATTATACCTGCAACAATGCCATCTCCAGATGCTGACATATCAGAAGTGAAAGGGGTAAGTGGAGCATCCTCCGTCCCAAGAACCGCACCATCATCCTCCTTAGTGTAGTAGTGTACCTTAGAAGTCCCATTTGTTACAAACAGAACCTTGAGATTTTCATGCCAAAGTGGAGCAATTACTTCAGGTTCATAGTGGACAAACTTAGATTGTGCGTTGTTTTTAGTGTCAAATTCTTCAGTGGGCTTAATCCCACATAAAAACTCCAGTTCCTGCTTAGTAACCTCAATCACATCTGCAAGAGTCCATGCTTGTTGAATGAACATCTTGGTTTCTTCACCAGACTGCCACAATGGCAATGGAAGGTTAACATCATAGAAAATAATTCCTCCAAATTGCTTTGAGATCTTGATGGCTTGCAATGTAGTGGATTTCATGTTTCGTTCAAGCATAGAATGTGTGCTGAAGTAAAACATCTTAGCCTGCATTAGAAGTCATATAGAAATTCAGTAATTTCCTGATGTAATATAGCCAGTAAAAAGGCTTATTAATCAAGTAGTAAAGCAAACAACATGAAGTTGGACTCAGAAAATATGAGTCTTCTTTTGTATTCAAATTTTTATTAATCTTATATTTTAGTAAAAGAACTAATTATGAATGATTTAAAAAGATTTTTGCATTACATGCAGGAAAAGCAAGACCGGCACAACTTAATACATCCAACCAACCAAAAGAGAAGGAATAACTAATGATTATTATATTGTCCCATGGATACGGATCCGTTACCTCCTTTAGCACATCAATATTGATCTCAGACTTAGTCAGAGCATCCTCTGCACAAGGTTTGACACAAGTCATTCTTAAACGACCTCTCTTACCAATCTTCATCTGTGATACAGCTGTGGGCCTTTTGGCATCAATGCGAACTGACCGAGTCTGGACATTGTTGACATTCATGTAATAAAGCATGGCCTGCCCATACTCATCATCCCCAAGTTTACCCATGAAGGCAACCTTACCGCCCAATCTTGCTAGAGCTATCGCAGCACTACCTGTGCATCCCCCGGGAGATCTAATAAATTTTTCTGGGGCCCATAATGCATCCTTCATTCTTTCATGTATTTCATGATCTATAAGTCTATTGGCTGGCCTTCCTGATGGCACAAAAGCATGTTGTGCAGATCCAAAGCAACAAACAAGAGGAGGCCAACCATATGTAAAACTAATATCTTCCCCATCGTCTTTTTCCAATTCTATCTCTCCCTTACTCTCATCATCAACAATGTTAATGAATGTATACTCCTCAACATCACTAATTTCAGATTCATTACCTTGATCCTCTGTTTCATCACCAATCTTTTTTGTGGTCTTCCTCCTCCTCCTCACTTTCTTCTCAGTTTTTTCTTCCTCCATGCCAGTCGAAGCTGATGCAGCTGTGAATGATTAAGCAATGGTTTTAGGACTAAGATACACAAAATCAGACAAAATACTCAACAAAAAATATGGGGTGTACCTTTCCTTCGAGTCATTCGTGGGGTTTTCTTAGTATCTTTACTTGATGAAGCCACAATACTTTCCTCATCTGAAGCATCCCTACTTAACTCCAAATCAGAATTCTCATCCAATGCATCAGTTTCTGATTTCTTCCTCGTTTGTTTGAAGGTAGCACGTTTTGTAGTCAGAGGTGTCCTCTTTTTAACAACTGCCTCACTGCCACTGAGCTCATCTTGAGCTGACGCTTGTACAATTTTCTTTCTAGAGGTAGCCACAAGATGCCATTTAGCACTATGTAATCTGAAATTCTGAGCATGCATTAAGTTTACCGATGAACAATACTGCCAATTTGAATGGCACCTACATTATAGAACAAACAAAGTTACTATTGCATATATTCAACACAATGAATACTTATTTGATAAATGAGCCGAGGCAAGTTCTTCTCCTCGTGGAAATTTCCAGTAACATGTCCAGAAAATAGAATTTACAGAGTGAGAGTTCCAGAAATCGTCTCAGCAAATTAACTTGAACTCTTGCTCAAATGAAATACAAACAAAGGGAAAAAAACATGGGCTTTTAGTTCATTTATACGAGCAGTTAAATCATGAAGATTAAAGAAAATATCTTGTAGGGATTAGAGTTCAAAGGACAAAATTCTAAATTACAAAGGGAAATGAGTTAAAGGAAATGAAGAAGTAGAGAGAAAAAGCATATATAGAGAAAGGGATAAAAAGGAACCTGGGCAGAGAAAGAAAATGAGCGAAAGAGAGAGAAGCCATAGCGATTAGCCCAGCCCTTGAAGAGCTCCGACTCAGTGCTCTGCAATTACCAAGACTCGGTTGCTGGGTTTTAGACTGCCAATGCCAGAGGATGAGGGGGTTTAGGGAGCAAAGCAACCATTAACTGTAAAATGATCAACGTAAAAGATAAAACGAAGTTCGAATAATTACATAATGATAGTAAATAAGGCCACTTACTCATTCACCACCCGAATTTTTTAAAATATTTTTAAAAATACGCAAAATTTTATCCTTTATAAAAATCTATCTAAAATTTATGAAGTGTTTTAATTATCTACTCTCATTTTAACTCCGTCAAAATCTTGCTGACATTATAGGCCTAAAATAATCATTTCACCTGCACCTTCGAAAACGACGTCGTTTGCACGGTAAAAAAATTAAAAACTAAAATTAAAATATAAATATAAATATAAATAAAATTCACATTCTCGTCGTTCACAAACGTGTCTCAATTCTCAAGGAGCATTCTCTTCTCTCGCAACTCTCAAGCCGCTCAACTCATCGGCTCACCGCCGACGTTGATCAGTCACCGCGCCAAGCCTTCAGCCTCCCCAGCAGCCACCGCACTGCCAAGTCTCCACCGCACCAACAGCCACGCAATTTCTTGTTGCTCAGAACTCGCTCCACCGCGCCACACTACCAGCATCGTGTCACCATCTTCCGCTACAGCAAGCCGGCAATCTTTCGTGATTTTGTTTTTGCCTCTTGGTAGTTGTAGCTGCTGTTGTGTTAGGGTTGGGATATTATCTTCCAATTAAATTAGGGACTTCGAAATTTCAGTTGATTGGTTGCATTCAGCTTGTTTCTAACACCACACTCAAATGTATGATTGTAAGTTTGGCTGAATTAGGTGCTGCATTATATTTATGGTTTAGTTGGTAAAGTAATTTGCTTGCTGCCCTTTTTTTTTAATTTGTTTGATTTCAATTTGGTATTTTTTTAATTTGAGTTATATATGTTTTCATTTCTGAAAATAATTCAGTTTGTTTTGCATGCTTATGAATTGTGATCAGTGCTTAAATAATCCCCTTTATTGCTTTTGTTTTGTCCGATCTATTTTAGTTTAGTTAGATTAGTTTCAAGCTATAAGTCTAATTCGGAATTTTACTTTTACGATAAACTAAGTAGTTAAGTTTTTGCAGCTGTAGTAATTTCACTAGAGGAAGAACAATCTGATTTTCTTTTCCTATCTTTTAATATCTATATTGCAAACAAATAAGTTATCTGATTTTTTCTTTTTCTTTTTGGGGTCATTTATTGGGGCAAAATAGTCATTTTATGTTCATGGCAAAATTGTCATTTAATCAATATTTTGTTAATTTCTTTAATAGAGTTAAGATGGCGGACAACTCAAACACTTTGTAAACTTTAGGTGGGGTTCTGCAAAGAAAAAATGTCTTTGTGTATTTTTAAAAAAGTTCGAAAAATCAGGTGGTCCGTGGATAATTTCTCATAATGATAATAATAGTAACAATAGTATTTTTAACGATGGCTGTCTTTCCCAAAACGATGAAATTTCCACATTAGCGGTGCATATTAAATTGACCACTGTCCTCTCTTCTCTTCAGTCTCCATGAATCAATTGAATTCAATCTGTAGTGTCATTTGTTTTCCTGTGCATGTCCCTCTTTTGGGTTATTCAATTGTTCACTTACATCAAATTTAATGAAGTAAGGCACCCAGTTTCATGATCTTTCATCATTCTTATAGTTTACAGCTTTTAGTAGCATAACCTCTCAAAGAAAAAGGAAAATCTGTGGTTTCAGAATCTTTGAAGTTCAACTTTGTATTACTTTCTCTTAGTGAAGATTAAGATTTAAATTTTATCGTTTTTCATATCTTTTTTGGTATCATATAGATTGATGCCGTGTGAAGGGAGTTATAACTAGAAAAATATGATCAGCTTCACCTAAGTTATTGAGAAGCTACTCCAGATGAATATTTTCAATCTGCTTTTGCCCACTAGACGTGGGGTTGGTGCTGTCATGAAGGGCTGTAGAGGTAATGTGGATTTGATCTTTTATTATTGTATTGCACTTTAATACCAATAATGTAGCCAGACTCCACTCTTGTTAGATGTATGTAATCAACAATCAGCCATGAATTTATGTTTTGGGGTCCAAGTGACACAATAAGTATTGGAATTTTTCTTACATTGGAGGTTATGAAAGTTTTCTTCGTTAAGTTCTTTGACAGTTGCTACCTTTCATTGCAGCAACGTGTTATTCATTTTTCCATTCATCCCCAGAAACCACGGTTGAAGTTCAATCCCAAGAGCAGGAAGTAGTGATTGCTATGGGAAGTAATGTGGGTGACAGACTTTGTAATTTCAATGAAGCCTTGCAATTGATGAAGAAATTAGGTGTAAACATCACCAGGCATGGTTGTCTCTATGAGACTGAACCAGCTTATGTAACTGATCAGCCTCGCTTTCTCAACTCAGCAGTTAGAGGTGTTACAAAGCTTGGGCCACACGAGCTCTTGGGAGTGCTTAAGAAAATTGAAAAAGACATGGGTCGTACTAATGGAATAAGGCATGGTCCAAGACCAATTGATTTGGATATACTGTTCTATGGAAGGTTCAGTATTCATTCTGATATACTAACTGTTCCTCATGAGAGAATTTGGGAGAGACCGTTTGTAGTGGCCCCATTGTTGGATTTATTGGGATCGTCTGTAGAGAGTGATACAGTTGCTTGCTGGCATTCATTGTCACAACAACACAACGGACTTTTCGAAACATGGGAGAAACTGGGTGGCGAGTCCTTGATTGGGAAGGAAGGGATGAAAAGGGTTTTACCTATTGGAAACCTTTTATGGGATTGGTCTCTGAAAACATCTGTCATGGGTATCCTTAATTTGACCCCAGATAGTTTTAGCGATGGAGGAAAGTTCCAATCAGTAGAAGCAGCAGTTTCTCAGGTTCGCTTGATGATTTCAGAAGGGGCAGATATGATTGATATTGGTGCACAATCCACACGGCCTATGGCCACCAAGATTTCCGCTGAAAAAGAGTTGGAAAGACTCATCCCTGTCTTAGAAGCTGTTCTAACAATGCCGGAGATGGAAGGGAAGCTTGTCTCTGTGGATACATTTTATTCAAAAGTTGCTTCAGAGGCAGTCGGCAAAGGGGCTCATATCGTAAATGATGTATCTGCTGGGCAATTGGACCCTGACATGTACAAAGTTGTTGCTGGCCTTAAGGTTCCATATGTCGCAATGCATATGAGGGGAGACCCATCCACAATGCAGAATGAGGAGAACCTGCAGTACGATGATGTTTGTAAGCAGGTTGCTTCCGAGTTGTATTCAAAAGTTAGAGATGCAGAATTATCAGGTATCCCAGCTTGGAGGATTATTATTGACCCTGGAATTGGGTTTTCAAAGAAAGCGGAACATAATTTGGACATCCTCCTCGGGTTGCCAGCTATAAGGAGACATATTGCAATGAAAAGTTTGGCTGCATCTCATGCTCCTATATTGATAGGACCCTCCAGGAAAAGATTTTTAGGTGAAATATGCAATCGCCCTTCTGCTGATGAGAGAGATCCTGCAACCATTGCTTCTATCACTGCTGGGGTTCTGGGAGGTGCAAACATTGTGAGAGTACATAACGTACGAGATAATTTAGATGCGGTGAAGCTCTGTGATTCCATGTTGACTCGGGTAAATCTCTTGCATGATTTAGAATGATGCAGATTATTATTTCGTTTATTTATTTGGTAGGATTCTGCTTGTTTCTCTTTCTCTTTCGGATTCCAAAAATGCTTCTGTGATAAGGTCAAAAATACTAATAATAAAGATTCCTGATTCTTCAGCGGATGTTGTATCTTTACCCAAATGTGTTTAACGCAACTGCCCAAGCAACTCATGAACTTTGCTTGTTTTTAAATAACTGTGTAATTCATGACATTGTTTGTCTTAAACATGCATAATCACGCAAAGAACGATGAATGTTCTTTAGAGAAATGAGTTCTAACTAACTGCCATTTCACGCTCCTTTATTTAGTCCATATCTCGCTCATACTCATAATATAAATTCGAACAGATAAAATGCAAAAGTTGAAATTGCACATCTGATATGAATGACTTGAATTAAAACTGAGATATCATAGTACCATCCACCAGGTCTCAACTGATATGACATCCATGATGAAGAAAGCAGTTATGACCAGTATAACATCCATGAAGAAGAGGGGAGTTATGAAATCGAAATTTGATTAGGTATCTACACAGTTATATAGAAGTAAATTTGCATCTAAATAAAATGCAGGTATTCCTTTCTCTCACAAAGGTTCTACAAGAGAGTTACCGGTAACTTACAGATATTGATGAAACTAAAAGAAGCAACAAAAAGAAACAAAAATGTTAGTTTGTATACCATTACTTCATTCAGGCCCCAGTTTGCAATCTAAGAACTATTGTTTTGCTTCAAAACCTCAGCTTCAGCCCTGGCCATAGGGTCATCCTTCATCTCAGAATCTTCTTCTTTTTCTCCTTCTCTATCCTCTGCCATTTTCTTTCTATGCAACTCCTCTGCAGCCTGCATTGCGGCACGGTTCTCTGCCTGCAAACGCTGCATCTCCTCCTCTTGTTGTTGCCTCTCGAACCACGTATCGGCATCCGCCCAAACTGGAAAATGAGAAAAACAGAATTGAGTCTCATCAGAAAAATACTGATCTGCCTGATCATTTAACACCTGATACATACAACACTAGCATTTAGTGCCGGAAAGTCCTAGATCTCCTGTACTTTATAAGATATCAACAAAGTTTGTGTTTGATATAAGTAACCTGAAGAAAACAAATATGTTCTCATGGAATTAACCACAAATTTTATTTTTCACTGATATCACCGTGACTATGAGATCTAATACACACACAAAGCTAAATACACAAGCATTGAATATTCTGTCCTCAACCTTCGAAGAAATCAACCTATACCTACCACTGAAAAATGACAAGAAATAGAAAATGTCTTTATGCTTCTTAGAAACCCTAAACCTAGACAAGAGAAAGGAAGGTACAGAAAAGAAATTGAAAATCTTAAACGTACAACAACAATTAAATTGAAAATCAGCAATTAACAGTGCTGCTTCCCAGAATATTATTCAAAAACACCATCGTAAAAGATTTTATATAGACTTGTCTAGGAGAGAACAAATTAAAATGGAATAGCTAAGAGACTCTTCCAAGTTCTTTCCGCCTCTACAAGACAAGTGGTTGAAACATATTCAAGTCCTACAATAAATAAAATCATAGACACAAACAGCAATGAAGGGAATCAGTGATAATTTTAGCAATCAAGGTAACTGAGCTCCAAAACTCAATCTGATGAGAGATCTATCTTCAGACCAAAAAATATTCATTTTTCATAATTTCATTTCAAGGGTTAACAATCAATTATCACTGCCTATGAAGAAAAATTATAGAGAAGTCAAACTAATATTTACTTCTAACAAAGCCAAACCTAAACCCTAAGCCCCGACAATACAGTGGGTCAAAATCAAAATTTAGTAACAAAACCAAATCTAAAAAACGGAAGAAAATTGAAAAAGAAGAAAAGAAAAAGAAAGCAAGGGAAACATACTGGGCTGAGCGGCCCAGCCTTGCTCGCCACCCTTGATGCGTTCCGGGAGGGCGTAGTTAACAGTAAGGACACGGCCGTAGAGTTCAGCACCGTCCATGTTATCCATAGCCTGGATGGCGTCTTCTTTTTCGAGGAAGGTAACGAACCCAAAAGAGCGATGCTTCTGGGTGGCCTGATCCAACGGCGTCTTCACGTCCTTAATGTCGCCGAAGGGTATGAATGCTGCGTGTAGTATTGCCTCGTTCACTTCCTCTGCTAGTCCTCCTACGTACAGCGTGTTCTTCTGTACTGCCAGATTCGCCATCCCTTCTCCCACCACCCCTTCTCTTCTTTCTACTTTCTTCTTCCTTCTCCCGATAAATTGCTTATGCTTATTTTTAAGAGGAAATTTAACCAGTTAGTTTTCACGTCGGCGACGTAGGAACAGTTTCGCTTTATATTTTATTATGGGTTAATTCTGTCCTGCTCCCAAATTTTTCAACACATACCACTGTACACCCAAATGTTTCAACAATACTCAATCCACACTCAAATCCGTTAATTTGACCATTTATTCTAACGGTCAAAGGGTAAATTTGGAAGTTCATGCCATAAATATTATTTAATAATAATAAATTAAATTTATTTGATAAATTAATTGATGGGATTATTATTAATTACTTTTAATTAAGAATTTTTAATGTAAATATTAATTATTAGATTAATATTTTATCCCATTTAATTCTTTTCTAATTCAAGATAAGGGGTATTTCAGACATTTCTTTAACTTTCAAATAGTTCCGTTAAAAATAACGGTCAAATTAACAGAATTAGGTGTGCAGTAGAAAATGTCGAAAAGTTTGGGTGTTCAGTGGAAAATGTTGAAAGATTTGGGGGTTAGGTGGAAATAACCCTTTTATTATTCATCGATTATCACCTTGAACTGGGCCAGCAAATTAGGAAAAGCCCAAAATCCATTATTTTATAAATTTTTTTTTTTAAAAAAAAAAACACTGTTTATTCCGTCTGGGTAGGTTTCGTTATAACACCTTTCTTGTATATGCTGCTATCTTTCTTTATTCTGAAAGGAAGTTAATTCCAATGACTCATGAACTTAAACGTCTGTTATTCTCCAATCTTTAGAGTTTGGATTGATCCATTCCAGCCATTTCCAGGAATAGCTATCCAGATTACATAGCTTGAAGCTCAAGATATCCCGTGAACATTATTGTAAGTGAAATCCAGCGAAATGGTTTCAATCAAACTTCCCAAACAAGTGGCGTCTAATGAATATACAGTTTCGATAGCTGCTGAAATAGGGGAGGCTATTGAGTTTACATACATGAATGCTGCTCACAAATTCAAAATCATACACTTGAAGCTGCTTACAACTCGAAATCTCCGCTTCAGAACATTATCAATAACATCATTATATTTAAAACATGTTAGACATAATAAAATTGAGAATCTGGGAACACCTAATGAATTGGTAGAACTCTTAAAAAATAAAAATAGAAAAGAGAAATTATTGTGCGTCACCGTTTTTCTATAAATTATAGCCTGCTTTTGCAATTCCAAAATTTCATGCAAGCATACTAGACAGTTTAATGGAGATGCGTTGGTTCACTTCTTGCGCAAGCACAAGAAGCCAACCATCACGGAGATGCCAACAACAGCAACAGGAGCAGCCCAGTATTGCTTTGTCAAGTTCTTGAGCTTTAGTGCAAAATCTGACGGTTGCCTTTTAGACGAAATTTCAAGTTCTGGGATCAATGGAGATGAAGTGTCAAGCTCACCGATACAAAAGCTCTCCAGGAGTTCCCTTGCATCTTTGCTATGCCCAGCATCTTCAAATTCGTCTGTTGCATCTTTTGCTACAATAATGAAATTACAAGCATCAAAACATATCGAGGGTTCAACATCTATGACATTGATACAGAAGGTAATACTCTTTGAATTAAAAACATAATACATAACGTAATCAGATCCCACATCGTCACAGATCATACTTGGATTGTAATAGACTTGTGCAGGAAAGTTCCACGAGAGATATATTATGTATAAACTAACTGCAAGAAAAGAATTACCCGTTGCAGCAAGAACTACATCATCTCCACCAGGATGATCATCCAAATATGAAGTGACATCATACACCTGAGATTGACATAAGAGATATTTACCAAATTTCAGAACATTATTTACCAAAAAAAAAATATATATTTGAAATTCCTTGGAACCTCTGATTCAATCAATAGCAATAGGCATTACATATATCACAATCCTCGATCTACTCTACAATCCGGTAGCTATTAGTATGCGGAACTATTCAGCAAGCACAGAAATTTACTAAAGGTAATCAATCAGCACACAGTAAAGATAAGCCAAATGGAACAAAACATGGATGATACTGAAGCAATTAATTCAATACCAATCGTCGGAGCAATTACCAATCAAGTAACGCTTTTGGGATTAACTGTTCACAAATGTTTTACACGCCAGTTGTGACTGCATCTTGATAATAATTTTATTTTTCAAGCCCAAAGAGCAACTATTTGACCCATGGCTAACCCGGTATTCAAATCCTAACTTTTTTGGCTAATGAATTGAATCAAATAAGAAGTTTGATTGATGCAAATCACGAAGGGGGGAAAAAGAAAGGGTACCTTGTTATGAACGACAATCCAGCAATCGTCTTTGGTGTTGTGGTGAGCAGCTTCTTGCATCGTGTAGAGCTTTGAGAGAGTCGGCATCTTTATTGGTGGGCTTTTGGTCAGCCGCTCTCCCTCTCTCTCAACAAGATTTTCTGAGATCCTCACCTTCAACCCTGTGCTCAAGAATTGGGATTTGGCATCTCAGGCCCGTTTTCTGTCTCTCGGGTTAAAAGGCTCTGACTTCTTCGGCCGTTGTTTTAAATAATTTCCTTATTTCTTTTTTATTATTTTCTTACAAGGTTTTCCTTTTATTACTTTTTCGCTGTCAAAAGATTTTTTATTGCAGGAATAATAATAAAAAAATCACAAATAATTTTGAATAAATTAATATGTATAAATTGATATGGCACAAAGAAATTAGTTGAAAAATGTAATATTTTTTTCTAAATTATGTGGGATCATAATAATTTTATATAATTAATATCTTCGTCAGTTTGTACGCGCTTATTTATACAATGTGATTTTAGGATTTGATTAGGATTAATATTTAATTCACACTGTGAATCAATTTAAAAAGAAAGAGAGAAGATGTGAAAGCTGAGAAATTAACCTATTGAGAGAGTATGTAATTTGTGTGCTGCATTCTGATCATAATTTCGCCTCCTTGGCATCAAATGCTTATTAACTTGATCAACTGCAAGCGTTCTTTGGCTGGCTTTATCACACGCCACCATGAATCCAACTGTTATTGCAACGTGCACGCTCCAATGTCAACGTAACGTCGTCGAGCCAACTCCTGCTGAAGTTCAAGTCGAAACTGTTGTTACTGAAAACCGGTGATTTCCATTATTCCATGCAATGCGTACGTGAAAACAAACCCAGCTAGCTTACTGATCCCTTCACCCAGTGTTCCAATGGAGCTCACCGACCAATTTTATAGCGTCTATCATATGCATATGATGAATTGGTGTGTTTGATTTTGACATAAGTGCGTTCCATATACGAAAGAATTGTATGTGTTTCGCAGTTAGTGATATAATTAAGTTTTTGGGTAAATTTAGCTCACGTAGGTGGAATTTGGTTGTCAATCTTGTTTCCTAGCTGGGCCTAGGACTTTCGGCTTCGGGCCTGCGGTTCACTCAACAAATCAGTGGCTAGGCTTGGCCAAGACTGGTCCGCGTATCCGACCCATTTGCCATCCCTATTACTAGTAAAAAGTTTTTTGGGTAAATTTAATTGTTGAATTTCGTGATTTTAAATTTGTTCAAAAGTAGAACAAAGCTTAAATTCAAATAAATTAAACTAATAAATTAAAGCTCACAGGCCAATAATCACCTGAAAATTAAAATCTAATTCATGCCTTTACAGTTATCTTTTATATTTCGGTGGCTGATTGTTTTCATGCATCACCTTTTTATTGGCAGGACTATGTCGTAATCTGTGAAGACTATAGCCCGGCTAATAAAATGGTTATAGCGTACCATGGTGTGCATAATATCAGCCCTCTTGTTTTCATAATATTAAAAATGGCCATTGTTTAATCATGAAAATTTAAAAATGGTATAGCATGAAGAGGCTCCATAATCTCAATGAATTTCCAAAATAGAATCGAATTATAAATAAAAAGGTTATATTAAGTAAACGTTCATAACTCTTTTTAAAATGTTATATCAAACAAAACTTGGTGTAATTCCGTTTAAGAAATACAACTCAAGTAACGCTGGCATGCAGCCACACTATTACTAATTATATCAACCTCATAGTTTACATATTTTCGCAACAAATAGAGTATCCGATCTTATCAGATTGGGAAACAATTTCTATTATTCCATTTTAGGCTTATATGCTTTAATCACTGCAATCAGCCCGAGATAATTGTATGACTTCGTTCTTTTGTCGTTTTAAGGTACCGTAATAAATGTGCACCATCTAGATTCATTCATTACTTTTGTCACTGCTCTATCCTATCATATATAAACACTAAAGTCATTCAAAACTGAGAACTCTTCTTGTAATTTCAAACATCAATGGCGTATTTCAGAAAAAAATACTATCAATCATAGCCTCAGTTTGTTCGAGCGTTGTTGCCACTGCATTAGCTTGCTCTAATGGACAATGCAATGTCACATTTCTTTATAATGAATACATTATGGAAAAAAATATATAAATAAATAAAAGAGAAGAAAATTGACAATAAACGCTTTAATATGTTTGTTTAGTTAATTTCTGAGTTATGAGTCTGATTCCGATAATTAATGTCTGCCATTTTCGCCTGGAGATGACTGCTCATCTGACGGGGTTTGCGCGGCTGGACTCGATTGTTTCCCTTGTTCCTTAGAAAGCACAGGTTCAAGATGTGTTAGATCATCTTTTACAGACCAATTCAAGCTTGAGGTAAATTTATGTCCACTCACTTATTGTGTGTTAAGTATCATAGAATTCAAGTTTATTTATTTATTGTTTTCCCCGATTGACAAAATATATACTCAAATTGAAATCTCAAATATGAATATTATTGACATGAATTTTAATCATGTTTTTTTTTTCTCAATTTTTAACAGAAGGACTCATTGCATTTCAGCAAATATGCGTTCCTAACAACACATAATTCTTTTGCCATTAGTGGAGAGCCGCCACATACTAGATTTCCAAGAGTTACCTTAACAAATCAAGAAGATAACGTCACACAGCAGCTTAATGTGAGGTTACTCCGTCGATTACATATTCAAATAAAAAATTTTAATTAGATCAAATTAGCTATATATACATTTTTTTTTTTCCCCCAAAATTCGCAGAATGGTGTTCGAGCCTTTAATGTTGGACACATGACTTCAAAGGGGACATATGGTTGTGTACTCCTTCGATGGAAAATGTCTTGACATAACTGCATTTGTAAGTAATAGATTACTTACATTTCTTAATCAAATTGATTCAATTAAAACACACACAATTCTTTCTGATGTTTTGTCCTTCAAAAAGGAACCTGCTAGAGACACTTTTAAGGAAATAGAAGCCTTCTTGTCAGCTAATCCAACAGAGATTGTAACAATAATTTTGGAGGACTTGAGACCCCAAATGGCTTAACCAAGGTTTTCAATGAAAGCGGTTTGATGAAGTACTGGTTTCCTGTCTCAAAGATGCCGCAAAACGGACAAGATTGGCGGCTGGTTAAGGACATGGTGGCCAGTAACCAAAGGCTTATAGTCTTCACTTCAAAGAAATCTAAGCGAGAAAGTGAAGGCGTAGCTTATCAATGGAACTACATGGCAACCGATGGGCTAACTTTGTTGCTGTCGAATTTTACAAAGTATGAAACAGTTACTTAAGTATTAATTCATCTGCCACTTCATGCTTTGAGATTATTATTATTATTAATCATTATTGATATATATATATATATAATTGATGCAGAGGAGCAATGGAGGAGGAGCATTTCAGGCTGTAGACACATTGAATGGGAAGCTGTTGTGCGGCTGTAGCGATGTACATGCATGCGTGGTAAGAGTTCATGTTCATGAATTAGTAAGTAGTAGCTATCTCATTTCAAATGCCTTTACAAAGAAGCAGTGTAGGTTGTCCAAAAGTGTTCAAACTTTTTCATAAAAGAAAAAAGGACACTCATATCTTGAAGGCTAAACTATTCCTTTAAATTTTAGAAATGAACGTAATGTACTGTATTACTAATATAATTAATGTATTATAATGTTCATAAACATTAAAATATTATAATTCTCTTATCTTCATCAAAATAGTGGAAATTCATGATCAATAAAAGGGAAATTTAACAATTAAACATTTCTGAAATGTTGCAACTAGTTATTCAATTTTTTTTTTTTTTGGAATACTGCCATCTACCTCTACTTACTGAAAGGATAATTGAATGATTAGTTACTCTGCCCATTAATAGGAGATTTTTTTTTTTTTATGACATGAGACTATTACTTAAATTACAACTCATATTACATGAGAGTATAACTGATATGTACAATTATATATATATATATATATACTGAGACATGTTGACATCAATGTTGATATAACACCGCTCAAATTTTTAACTCTCTCAAATATTCAAAGGACGTCAACTCCTAACTTGAGAGAAAGACTGCCTTCCTAAGTTATTCATTTTGGAGGAGATCTGGACATTTTTTTTCACTTGGTAAAAAGCACTTTATTCATGGCACAGATTTAAACGGGCTTGTAATGTAAACAAGTGATCTGTTAAACTGGGCTAATGTAAAAGTTCACAGTTTTCCAATTGTATTCTCACGCAGTGTGATTAATTTGTAGCACTATTTGTCTTTGTTTTGCAGCACGGATCGCCGCCCGGATCATGCAGTGATGAAGGGGACAAGGACTAGCACGGGCAACAGGCAACAGGCAACAAGCAATTGGTCATGTTTTTTGTTTTTTGTAGTTAAATGCGAGATAGTAGAAAGTGACAGTGACAGCATTAAGTAACTCACCCTCAAGTAATTAAATTGTTGCACAACAAAACGGAGGATGGGTGGGGTTATGTAGGTTTTCAATTGAGGTACATTATTAATTGCTTTGCCTCTTCAAAGCCTGCCAATAAACGTGCCAAGCTATGCCTGTATGGCCGTGTCAACTATCAACGATATCCATGCCTTTCTTTTATAGGTCGTTTAGCCTTCAATCTAGGCTCGTCAACTGATAAACCCATCAATAAATATTTTCTTATTAGTCATTAGATCAACATCAACCAACCCAGTACTTCAAAAGAAAAAAATCAACCAACCCAGCAAAGTACATTAATTCTTAATTTATTAGCAGTAGCATGCTTGCTATCGAGCTTAATTCTCAACATGCACAAGCCCCTTTGGATGATCTAATATATTAGAATTTACATGTACTTTCTTCTTGTTCTGGCAAATTAAAGGAACCTATCATTATTTTTCATTTCAGGCTCTAATACCATCGTTTAACAAAAGTATTAGGGATAAAAGTTCATTTAGTCTCTATATTTTAAAATTAGTATTCATTTAGTTTGTGTACTTTTAAAAATACCGTGAAACATTCCTGCCATTAAAGTATTGATACTCCTACCATTACTTTTTATCTCTTTTGACTTACTTTTACACTATCACTCTTTTATAATAATTTTTTTGTTTGGGCATTAATATAAAGAAAATAATTAAATTACCAATTTAACCCTAAAAATTAAAAAAAATTATATTAATTTTTTTGCAAGCGTCATTTGCACACTTGGTAGTTTGCATATAATTTTTGACAATTAAAAATTAATATAAATTTTTTTTATTTTTTAAGATTAAATTGGTAATTTAATTATTTTCTTTTTATTAATGTCCAAACAAAAAAAAATATTATAAAAGGGTAATATTATAAAAGTAAGCCAAAAGAAATAAAAAAGTTACTGTAGGGGTATCAATACTTTAACGACACAGATGTTTTGAGCCATTTAAAAAAATGCATGAACTAAATAAATACTAATCTTAAAATACAGGGACTAAATGAGCTTTTATCCAAAGTATTAGCATATGCTTATCTCAAGAAACCTACATTTTTACTCACAATCTAGGCATTAACAAAAACGACTTTACACCCATCAATTGTAACAGGAAGTGGCGGCGCCATATTAGGACTGGGGGAGCCCCCTTGACTTTTTAAAATTTACAAATTTAATTAGATATTTAGACTATTTTTTATTTGATTTACTATGAAAGTCCTTGCTAAAATTAAAAAATAACCAAAATATTAAGTATATATTTTTACACTTCCAACCCATTAAGAAACATTGTTATTTTGAAGTTCCTCAAGCCCTAAGTCTCCTCACATAAAAGAAACAAAAACCACTTCACCTTATTGAGTTTATCCAAATGATTTTTTTTCAATGAATCTTATGTCACTTAAAATTCAACTTGATGTATACATCATGGAAGTGGATTTGATAACAATTTTTCAAAATTGAAAGGGATTGATAAGCAATGTTGAGTTAGGCGCATTTGTATTAATTAATTATAGTATGGGTAGCAAGCCTTTTTGTCATTGTCACTTGGCGAAACATCGAAATGTGAATGTTTAATAAACAATCAAAGGATCTACTGCTTCATTCTGGCTAAGGTCTATTTTGGTATTAAGATTTGTAGCATTTAAGCTATATCTGTTGTGAGAAAAAAAAAATTGTAACTATGAAATAAAAATCAATAGTGTGTAGTAAATATAATTTTTAAATAATATTTTAACAAAAATAATAAAGATGTTATAAGTTTTTCATCATACAAGTGGTGGATCAAATCAATTTAGGCTCTAAGTTACAGCAACTATATTTAACAAACCCTTTAATAATATAGATTTTAAGTTACAACTATCTGACCTCAATATCAAATAGAGCTTAAGAAAGCTTATTGTGGAACTGGTTTGCATGTGAATAGATTGATTCATTACTGTATCTACAACAAAACCAATGCTTTTATAGTAAGAAAGTGGTGGTTCATTGGACCATAAAATATTTCAAATTAAGAGCTATTTTGGTAATGCTATAGATTTAACAATAATTACTGTTAATTATGTTGTAGAAATAATCAACGGTAAAGATAATGAGTTAAATATTTGGTAAAATTTATTTTAAAAACTGATGCAAGTTTAAAGTAATTATAGACATTTGGTAAATCTTATTATTGAATTACAGTAAGAATGCAAATGACTAAAGTAGACATGATATTGAATAAAATTCATTTTCATATTTATAAACATGTATATATAATATATAATAATTGTTAACTAAAATAATTTTTTATTTAATTAATTTTGTTTGTTGTGTTTCTTTTATCTCAAAATGATTGATAATAATAGTATTCTCTTCAATTTAATAATAATAATAATAATAATAATAATAATAATTAAATAAGAATGATTTTGAATTTTTATAATATATGTGAAGACATATATAGAATTGTATTAAGTATAAAATTGATTCTCAAAATTAGATTTTAAAAAATTATTTCTCCCGTACTCTTCAAAATCTACTATAGGATAGAGTAATTTTGTCAAAAATAATTTTTTTTAAAATTACCAAATATCAAAATTAACTTTTAACTTTTCAAAACCACTTTTGAATCTCTCAAATAATTCCAAACATATCCTAAATACCATGGTTGTTAAGGCTTAAATACTTAAACATAACAAATATTATTAAACTTCTTAATTAGATTGCGGATTATTGCTTCAAATTGTGCTGTCTACAAAAATCAATGACAAGTACAAAGAGCAAAGTTTGATAAAGGCAACCAAATTCATTTTTTTAGACAAAAATGAAACCCCGCACACATGTAATTTTCAGTGGCATAGGATAACATAAATACAAGAATAGCGTCGGATGTTCTAAAATTTAATTTCAAATGACGTTGCATATTCACACGAAATTAATTCATTTATAATTTTTAAAAAAATTTCTACCACTGATAACAGATCACATATATATTTGAGATAAAATTTGGAACAAAATTTTTTAAAAACACATCTATTATTCATGAGGTTTGATTATCTCCATCTGATCGTCATGCACGCACAATTTCAGAGCTCCACAAAGAATACTCCTTAACTCTCTTAATAACTTCTATCTCCAATTTTGGCTCTAAATTGTCATAAATAACAACAGATCTTCCAATAATATCCATCTACAGATCTACTACCGTTTTATATTTTATAACCCAAGAGCTACTTCATATCTATACAACTCCCATTTTAACACATTAAAAAAAAAAATGAAAACCAAAACATTACCAAACACCAAGATTTAGATTGAGACAATTACTTAAAACTATCTCACAGAAAATCTACCTTCACAATAGGAAGCAAAAATGAAAAAAAAAAAAAATTACCTATATATATATATATACATATATAAGAAGATTTTCACTAACAGACAGACAAGGAAAGGGAGAGGAGTTTCGAGACTTATTTAACCCTCGTTTGATAAGGACATTTGGGAAGAAAATTTGCTAATTCCTTATACACGGAATTGCCGACAAAAATAAATAAACAGTAATAAACTTCATGATGTCATAAATGATATTTTCTCTCAGAATAAGCGGATTATTCGCATAGATTGTTAAATAAATTATACTAGGTGGAAAAAAATTTCTTTGGACCAACAGGCATCGGGGCGCTTTTCTTTCGACAACAGCATTTACATTGAATCGGACACAAAAAAAAAAAAAAAAAAAAATCTAAACTAATAATATATAGAGATTTTAATTCACACTTAACGAGTCATGCTCTTGCATGAACAATATTGTTCACGTGTTATGAAACAACTCCCGATAGATGCTAAAGTAGAGTTGCATGTTAAATACTAGTGTTGCGTTGTGCGGTGTTAAATTCATATCTCTCGTGAGGGTAAAAATCTATTTAGTTTATGTATTTTAAGTTTAGTATCTATTTAATTTTTGTATTTTTAAAAATATTTTAAAATATTTATATCGTTAAAGTATTGATACTCGTACCGTTATTTTTTATTTTTTTAATATTTTTATTTTATAACAATTTTTTTATTTGGACAAAGGGATCAAGATAGAGAAACAGAAAGAATGAGATGGTGAGGAGACGAATGATATGCAAGAGACAAGTAACGAGTGATGAATCACATCAAAACAATTGCACGTGGGGGCTCACTGACATACCGCACGATCTTGCGGTCTCAGCCTGCGTGTTTCTTCTTCACAAGTCAATATTTCATCATTTTAGCTTCAGAAATCAGAAATCCAAAAGATTTGTTCCTGCTCTCGCCCTGTCACTGCTGTCAAGCATCCGATGCCCTTTGCAGTCGCATACTTTTATGATCGATAATTCCTTCATACGCTATATGTAGTTAGTCCAGTCTTTCCCAATTTTATGAAAAAATTGTTTGTATATTCGTCGTGCCAGCCCATGATCGGCGCAATGATGAGCAACGCAACTGAAACAAATAGGTGTTAAACAAGAAGAAATGCAATTTACTAAGAGAAGAAATTTATTTCGGGAAATTTACACTAATAACCATTAAAGTTTTGGTTTTTTTCATCTTAACCCCCCAAACAAATTTCTATCAACATTAGCCATAAAACAAGCTTTGAGACCAAAATACCCCTCTCCCTCATCTCTCCCCCAACACTCCCTTTCACTCATCTCTCCCAAACCGAACCAACTCCCATCATCGGCGGCAACATCAGCCCTCGTCGGCGGTGGCTCCATCTTTCATCGACGTCCGATCTACAATCTACAACTTTCAACAAAACCTAGATTAGCCATTTTTTTTATTTTCATTAATTTCAAATGAAATTTTAGAATAATAATGGTTGTAGTTTGAGAATAATGGTGGTGGTGGTGGTGTTTGTGGTGGTTGGTGGTGTTTTGGGAGTATTGTTTTTGGATTTTTGAGTGTTGTGGGGAGGGAGGGGGGGTGGGGGGCAGCGCGGGCGCATGTGCGCCCCACTGTCGCACCAATTTTGGTGCGACAGCGCCCTACTGCCGCACCAATTTGGTGCGACAGCAAGCCTCTCGCACCCTCTATTCTTTATGTTTTTGCATCCAGTTTTTCCAAATTTTGAATTTGTTGGTCTGCTTACGGGGTAAATGTCAGTAATATTGGTCTGCTTACGGTTGCTTCAAATTTTCAGGATGATATGTCTCGTAAAGACTGGAACTTGGTTAAGGTGCCGAAGAAAATTTTTAAGATACCATAAAGTGATGAATATTGTTCTATGAACGATTGGGCAGTTGAGTACTGCTCTTGGAATAATGCAGTCAATCTTTCTTTCATGCTAAGTTTTGTTAATAAATTTTTCATAGATACTTTGAGATAATCGATAACATGAATCTTTTAATTTCTTCGGATACTGATTCCAAATTCTGGGATTTTCTTCATCTTTCATTTGTTAGAAATTGGTGCCTGAAGCCTGAAGCCAAACGAACATATTGGCAGTTTTAAATCAAGTACCTTGGACAACCAATGATTCATTTAAAATAAATTTAAGAAAGAAAAAAAGAGAACAGTAACATATGACATCTCAAATACGGCCAAAGGTTCAAGCTACAAAATGTGCCAAGCCATGTTGTTGAGCAAGCGTGCCTCTGGAACTTCCATCTTCATCAACTCTACTTTCTTCCAGCAAAACAATAACCAAGCAAATGCGATTAATCCTCGAATAAAACTTGGTGCGACAGGTTGCCTGTCGCACCAAGCTAAGTGCGACAGGTTGGTTTGCAAATCGTTTTACATTACAGAATCAAAGCACTGCAAGAAACTGAAGCCTCTTCGCCAAGAGCACTTACCAGCTGTTCTCATTCGATATTCAAACACAACCCATCTTGATCTCAGTCTCTATCCACGCATAAATGACCATTCTTTATTTGCAATATCGAAAATCACTAGCTTTACACTTCAATCTATTGATCTTTCACGTTCTTGGGGCTTTTCAAGTTCTGGGTTGCTGAGTTTGACGTTGAGCTGTAAGAATTTGGAATGATTTATGGCTTCGAAGTGACACAAAACCGAACTTGTTGAAGACTGGACCCTCTGTAGCTCGCACTTATGGAAAAGCAAAACTTGGTGCGATTAATCCTCGAATAAAACTTGGTGCGACAGGTGCCTGTCGCACCAAGCTAAGTGCGACAGGTTGCCTGTCGCACCAAGCTAAGTGCGACAGGTGCCTGTCGCACCAAGCTAAGTGCGACAGGTGCCCGTCGCACAAAGCGAAGGGCGGCAGGGTGCCTGTCGCACCAAGCTAAGTGCGACAGGTTGCCTGTCGCACCAAGCTAAGTGCGACAGGTTGCCTGTCGCACCAAGCTAAGTGCGACAGGTGCCTGTCGCACCAAGCTAAGTGTGACAGGTGCCTGTCGCACCAAGCTAAGTGCGACAGGTGCCTGTCGCACCAAGTTTTTTTGCGACAGGCACCTGTCGCACCAAGTTTTTTTGCGACAGGCACCTGTCGCCATATTCACCCACGACTCAGTTCACTGAAACTCTCGAGCAAGTTCAAAAAATAACTCATGTGATGCCGATTAGTGTTGGATCCGGATAGATTATGATCAGATTTCACTTTTATCGTTGTCTTTTGCCGTCGCCGTTGGTTGATGATTAAAGAGTGGAAAGCTGCCTTTGGTTTGACGATATGTGAGAAAGAAAGTTGCTTTTGGTCTGTAAAGAAGGGTAATTTGGGGAGAAAAGCGTGTGTTTGGCTAATGTTGATAGAAAAAAGTTGAGAGGGTTAATTGTGAAAATAACAAAATTTTTATGGTTATTTTCGTAAATTTCCCATTTATTTCTCACCTAATTTGAGGAGACGAGAATCGAAGACCATCCATTAACAAGAAAGTCTTAAGTTGGATGGAAATATCGCATGATCCTTATGACTATCTAGTATAATTTTGAATTTAACACGTGTACTTATTTTGAAATTGACCAATTATAATGGCGAGAAAAAAAAAGTGTGAAGTAATTTACAGTGGCAATGCATGAATTTATTTTTAAATCACATTGGAACCATCTCTTATACAATTTGCTTCCAACCATATGTGTTATTTTGTTTTAGGAGACATAAATTGCTGGCATGCATTCCACTCTGGAATCTAAGGAATATGGTTTTCAAGAGCTTCTAGGGAGGAGCTACAATGCAGGACTTGGGTCATTTCAGACCCCAAATTTGTGTAATGATATTCTCTATTAACCTAAAGCAAATATTGATGAAGTCAATAGCTAGCGAGATAATGAGTGTAAGAGCTAGAACTTAGAACTTTAGAAGTGGTTCAGTATAAAGATAATTTCTCCAATGTGGTTGATGACACATTAGTGAAATTTGAATAATGATAAAGATTTTACAACGTTACGAATTTGTTGTGTCACGTGGACTTCCTTCTAAATAATATTTTTAGTATACGAAACCTCTTTAAGTTTATTTAATGATGTAAGATTTTGTGTATATTTCTTCATTAATTGAGGAAACACATCTATTTGCATAAAAAATAAGTTTATCATAAAATTTGGATACGCTTAAAAAATTGAAAAGATGACATGTAATGGAATCAATGCTATGTATAACTTATGTGACGACTGGTTTGATCATGAGCAGTCAATTTTTGACTCATTTCGAAATCAAATCTTCATTTCATTAAATCTATTTTTAACTTCGAAAAATCTAATAACAAGTAGTCATCATCTCTGTTTTGAGCTTTACACATTTACTTAACTAATATTTTAAGGCTTGTCCCGTATAGAATGTATGTAAAATGTGAGGTCTCTCTCTCTTTAATGTTGCAACCACACCAAGAAGTTTTTCTCTTGTGGAGCAAACAAGATAGTCCTAGTTATTCTAATGCATATCCTCCGTATTGGTTCATTGTCATAATAATAATAATAATAACAATTGGGAGGTATTGTATTTGATGAGTAGAAATCTTGAAAATTAAATGCACATTGGTTGAATTTCTCTTTGCCAACCAACATTTACATTTTACAACACCAAATCTTCGAGAAAAGATTTTTTTTTTTTTTGAGAAGATTTAATGAAATGAAGATTTGATTTCGAAATGAGTCAAAAATCAAATCTCCTAGATTGTGCTACTATTTTTATAACTTTTTCTTTTATGCTAATTCTGGCCTAGGAGAAGATTTCACTTGTCAATTTTGGTACCATTTATTACAATGCATAGGTAATGATAATGAGGTCACTAGGAGGTGCATGGTTTGGCCTATATAGCATCCCCTTCTGTCTGTCTGTCTGTCTCTCTCTCTCAATATATATGTGGGTGTGTGGGTGTGTGTGAGTGCGTACATAACTACATACTTTGTAGTATTTGTCCAGAGACACTCATAATACACAGACAACTGACTGAACCAAAACCTGAACCCAAGCCATACTACCATTTGCAGAAGCAGAAGCACAACTTTTTCTTTTGAGGCTTTTCTGCTTATTGGGAGCATCTATGGCAGTCCTGGCTATGGTGGTTTGCTGTTTGGTTTTGGGGTTCTCTTTCTTATGCTTTGCTCTCTTGAAATGGAATGAGATAAGATACAGAGGCGAAGGCTTGCCTCCAGGGACGATGGGTTGGCCAGTTTTTGGTGAAACAACGGACTTCCTCAAACATGGACCAAATTTTATGAAAAACCAAAGAGCAAGGTTAGGTGCTCCTTTTCTTGTTACAACATTTTTTTCTTGTTATTGTTAAGACATATTTTTGGCTTAACTTTCTTTCCTTTTCAGGTGCTTTCTTTTCTTTTTTTATATAATTTTTCTCTATGTTTGTTGAGTGTTATTGTGTCTCTTTGCCTTGTTTCTTCTTTCTCCCACACAAACATACACAAGTTGATTGACCTGTAAAGTGATTTAATTCTCTTTTATATACCAAGTGGTTTGTGATTCTTTCACTCTGAAGTTAGCCTGGCAAAAAGCAGAGTGCTTTAGCTTCAAGCAGTTTGTTAATCACAAGCCTCCTTCTTCTTCCTTTTTTTTTTCTCCCCTGGATTCAAAATGGCTACAGGCATGAAATGATTAGTGGGATCTTTCCAGGTGGTTAATTAACACATTTTAATCTGCATGGATACCACCACTGTTGCTTTGCCATATGATCTTTCTGAAAAGGAACTTGTTGTCTATTATTGTTAGCAAAAGCTTAGTTAGCAATTTGGGTGCCATCATACAAATGATAAATTTTCACAATGTTTCCATCATGTGTACGGCTTTAGTGATCATTTGATGAAAAGTAGGCTAGCTGCCTTTTCTTTTACCTTTTTATTTTTCATTGCAGAACTCAAAAGATACATTCCAATCGTTTGCAAGAGAAGTAATTGTAGTTTTGGATGGTACAATCCTAGCATTATTGCCCCAAAAGTTAAGGCAAAATTGAAACAAGTTGAAAAGAAACAGCTTTACCAAAATTTTCCCATTTTGTATGTCTTAGTGCTGAATCCCTGACAAACCAATTTTCTTTTCTTACAATTTGTCTTAGTTGTATTTCTACTGCAATTTTTATTTACAATGACATTTGTACATCGATGGCCGTATACTTAGCAGGTATGGAAGTTTATTCAAGTCACATATTCTGGGGTGTCCCACCATTGTTTCCATGGATCCAGAGCTTAACAGATATATCCTTATGAATGAAGGAAAAGGACTTGTTCCTGGCTATCCACAGTCCATGCTTGATATACTGGGCAAGTGCAACATTGGTGCTGTTCATGGATCGGCTCACAAATATATTAGAGGATCAATGATGTCACTTATAAGCCCTGCGATGATAAAAAAGCAGCTTTTGCCAAAAATTGACAAGTTTATGAGATCCTATCTTCACAATTGGGATGGCAAAGACATTGATATCCAAGAAAGAACCAATGAGGTTTGCACACTAACCACAAGGAAACAAGAAAACAGTTGTCTATGTTAATTGTCACGTATAGTTCATGAGTCTTAATCCATTGTCATTTTACTTTCTTTTCTAGATAGATTGTTTCAATCTAGAAGTAAGATCACTCATCATTAGAACGACATTACAATTACATGAGGTTCCCCCATTGTTTATAGTTAAAGTTGGATTTAGCTTTTGTACCATTTCTTATAAGCATTTGTTTTTATTAATAAGCAGTATAAAGTAGTCATATTACCAGAAGAATATTTTGAAAAGAAGTTGGACGATTTCTGGATACTGATTTTTCTGACTTTCCCTGCCTTTTTTCTTTTTTGGCATCTAGATGGCACTATTCATATCCTTCAAGCAGATTGTAGAAATTGAATCAAGTCAGCTATATGAGACCTTCAAACCAGAGTTCGATAAGCTGATGGTTGGAACATTGTCACTGCCTGTCAATATTCCCGGGACAAATTACCATCGCGGGTTCCAGGTATATCATTGAAGACTTAATCTTATTTCACAGTTTCTTCAGGATAAATGATGCGTATGGAACTCTCAACTGAGTTCAATTGGACTGTTTAATTTATAGGGAAGGAAGAGAGTCGTCAGAATTTTGAGACAAATTATGGAGGAGAGAAGAGCATCTTCGATAGTTCATAATGACATGCTTGATCATCTTCTCAGAAAGGAAGAGTCTAACTACAATCTCAGTGATGAGGAGACAATTGATCAAGTTATTACAATTTTATATTCAGGTTATGAGACGGTTTCAACAACATTAATGATGGCGATTAAGTATCTCCATGATCATCCAAGAGCTCTCAAGGAACTTAGAGTGAGTTAGGGCCTTTATGATCCTCATAGTTAACATGTAGCTTTATCATTATGGAGTTCATGATCACGCTTTGGTTAACTCATTCAGGATGAGCATATGGCAATCCGACAAAGGAAAAAGCCAGAGGAACCAATTGATTGGAATGAATACAAGTCCATGAGCTTTACCCGCGCTGTAAGCAATTTGAATCAGCTACAAGCCCCGTGTTATTTATTTTATTTTATTTTTTCCAACATGATGAAAATATGTTATGAGCATTACTTTTGCAATGCAGGTGATTTTTGAAACATCAAGATTGGCTTCAATAGTCAATGGGGTTCTGAGGAAGACAACCAAAGATATAGAACTGAATGGTATGTTCGGAAAACTATTTTCGTACCACAGCGGTAATCGTCTAACATAATCTTTTAAGAATTGCATTATGTTTTTCAGGATTTGTCATTCCTAAAGGATGGAGAATATATGTATACACAAGGGAGATAAACTATGATCCTTTCCTCTATCCAGAGCCATTAACTTTTAGTCCATGGAGATGGCTGGTGAGTGACACAAAACTGCTCTTCTAGCTTGTTTCTCTTCCTATTTACTAACTATAGGGCTAAAATCACATGAAATGGAATGCAGGATAAGAGCTTGGAGTCTCACAACTACTGTTTTGTATTTGGAGGAGGAAGCAGGCTTTGTCCCGGCAAAGAATTGGGCATCGTCCAAATCTCTACATTCCTTCACTATTTTGTTACAAGATATAGGTAAGCTATATTAGTCCAATAATGGTAATTCATCTTTATATGAGACAATGAAATTGGTAAAACTCCAGCGCATATGTTTGATCTCAATTTTAATGTTTGCAGATGGGAGGAAGTCGGGGGAGATAAAATAGTACAATTCCCCAGAGTTGAAGCACCTGATGGACTCCGCATCAGGGTATCAAAGTACTAATGTATTATATATATATATATATATATATTCAAATGAACATCAAATTCTAGAAGATATGTATAGATTTTAGAAAGAATATAGATTTTAATCCACAATCTAACGGCTGAAAATGTTGAAGGAATTGAAGATTTAGACGAGACCTTTAGATCTTCAGTTCATTATTACATAATTTTGCACTATATTTTTATTTCGGGACATCAAATTTAGAATGTTAAAATTGCTATTGCTCCAATTACTCCGAGGAATTGCAATCCCAATATAATTTGCAAGTTAGTTGACAAATATTTCCTAAAAAATGCGACTACGGCTCAGCGGCTCCCTTTTGATTCTGCTATTTTCTTTTGGGAGCACGTTGATTGTCTTATACAACTATGTACTTCCCAAAAAAAAAAAAAAATGTAAAATGTGATATTAAATAATTTTCACCATACAATCGGACGACTAGAGTTTTATTATAATAACAAGCAAAACCTTAACTTAATAAAGATTTAATCTGTAGGAATGTCAGATGACACGTCGTCTGCCCCGATCACGATGAAACGTTAGCCCAGGAGTCTTTGCATACCAGTGAGTTAGGTTACTATCATTAATCAATTCGGAAATATAACAAGCACGTAAACATAATAGCCATGTCTAGCGGTAGCGGGACATCGTCGGGGAGAATAAAAGATGGGCTTGGGCTTATAGGAGAAGAAGATGAGCATTTCCAAATCAAAGCCCAAGCTCCATAATTATGTGTTGATTTAAAAATTAGAAAAAAAAATCAACGAGAAGAATAACCTTAATCATTTGTGTTTGAGCCTCAGATTTTAGAGGTAAGAGGAAGTATCATTCGGAAAAGAAAAGAGAGGGAAATTAACCATGTAATGTAGGATGTGGTATTTGACATCAAAGCCTGTGGGGGTGGGGAGGCTCCAAGTCTTTTAAGTATGTTAATGCAACATTCTAAATCCTAGCTGTAAGTCTATGAACGAACGTGAAGCCTACTACTGAATTAATTGGTGGTTCCATTAATTAATGAGCAGTCCCCATGACCAATTCTTCTGTCAAACCACGTTCTTAGCGGATTAGAATCTTTAATTTGCACAATGAATCCACTCATTTAACAAAATTATGGATCAACCCGCAACACCAGCAACATTATGGGATGGCGCATGCGCCGACAGAGCCAGTGGCCAGGTCAACTACCGTGAAATATGGGATTAATTAAACAGCCAATACAGATTACAGGCTGAGGCTGCTGTGAGAGCGACTGAGTGAGAGAGATGTTGGGATAAATGTTGTGTGAAATTAAAATTTAAGGTTATTATTATTTTATTACTTTAAAAATTATCAAATATTAAATAATTACAACAAGTATTGTCTCATATTATTTTTTTACTATATCTTTATAAAAATATTATTTTATTACTTTTCTGTTATAACCGTTAGTTGACTAACAAAATACCAATTTCATCATTTATGATTAAAAAAATTACTTGAAACTTGTTTACAAAAATTATTTTTAATATATTTATTAAAATGGATATAAAATACCAACATAATTTTTTTTTGTTGGAATTATGAAAATGAAGCTTATTTACAAAATAAATTCGTCTTATTATTTTTTTAATGAAGCTTTTTTTTTTAATCATGAAAGGTAAAATTAGTATTTTGTTAGTCAACTAACTGGTCAACTAACGGTTATAACAGAAAAGTAGTCAAATGATATTTGTTATAACGAAAAAATAATAAAATGATATTTTTATAAAGATAGTAAGAAAATGATAAAAGATAATACTTGTTGCAGTCATTTGATATTTAGTAATTTTTAAAGTAGTAAAATGATAATAACCCTAAAATTTATTATTGCACGTCAGTTGCATGTGTGCTCACTGTTCTGCAGGGCCATATTCATTTGTCCGAATATTCTGTGGCTTCCAGTTTCTACTCTTTGTTCATGCTTCCATTGCCTTGTCTCAAATTCAAGCATCCCACTTAATAATATCCATTACCGTCATAACATGCACGACTCTCTTTTTTTATTTTTCTTTATTCCGGCGGTGTTTCTCTATTGGATTTGGATCTTCCCATTATTCCATTCATTAACTTTGAATATAAAATACATAATACTTTGAGGGTCAAGTTTGTTAAAATACCAAGTTACTTATAAAATAAGGCAATAAAGCCACCGCCTAAAGTTAGGTTAACGCGCAGTCATTAGTGGAAAAAAAACTACATATTAAATTTTAAAATATCCACTTATCTCTTAAAATCAAGTCTCTTATATATATTATCTTCTTATTTTCTTTTTACTCCAAAAAAAAATTGTCATTCTTTGTCAAAAGCTAGTACATGATAAGCTGGAAAATAATAAAAAAAATTCATAGAAGAACACTATTAGAAAAAAAATTCAAATATTTTTTTTATTGGAACTTACCGTCTTACCTCTACAATAGACTAGTAATGTGAACAAAATGAAAGAACTTAATGATAAAGTCAAAACCTAAGGGAGCAATTGGGTTTAAATTAAAACAACACGTATTTTTGCAACCTTAAATTTCTATGCATATGGAATGCTTCATATATATTTATTCTTAATCAATTTATATAGAGAATCACATGTTTGATGTGAAATAATAAAAAGATATTTCTGCAACTTGAATATTTATTAGTTGTTTCATAACAAACAATTAGTTAATTTCAATTTTTTTTGGAAAAAAAAATAACAACAACAACTAGATCTCTCTATTAAGATTCAAATTATTGACTTGCAAATTGGAATAAACAACACAATTACACCTTACCAAAAGTCTGCATGCTTCACTTATATTCTTTTTGTCACTCAAAATGAAACTAGGGACAGCCGACAAAGGACGAAATCTACAATTATGAAAACCTCGATGGGCCAAAAGAATATTACTTAAAAATATAAGGACTGATACGGAATTTTATCCTTCACTGAACAAACGCCCTCGTCTATATATGAGCCATAACCAGTAAGTTTGAAAACCCATCTGTAGGACGCGACCGGAAGTCTCTCTCTCATTTTGTCTCAAATTTTTGAAGATGGCAACTCCTTCAACAAAGCCAACGCCACTGCTGAAACACGAGCTGGATATCGTGATACCGACGATTCGAAACTTGGATTTCTTGGAGATGTGGAGGCCATTTTTTGAGCCGTATCATTTGATCATCGTACAAGATGGTGACCCATCAAAGACCATCAAGGTCCCTGACGGCTTTGACTACGAGCTCTACAACAGAAACGACATCAACCGCATTCTGGGTCCTAAGGCTTCTTGCATTTCCTTCAAGGACTCTGCTTGTCGATGCTTTGGCTACATGGTCTCTAAGAAGAAATATATTTTCACCATTGATGATGATTGCTTTGTAAGCTCTCTTTCTCTCTAATTGCCTCATTTTAGCATTTCTGTGAATCGTGGACAGATAAATCATATGATTTGCTCTTGCTGACTCTCAATTTTGAAATTTTGAAGAATACCATGCTATAGTTTTATACTATTTTTCAAAATAGATGTCTAAAAGTTTCAAATTTGACATTTGGTTTTGATCTTCGAACGTTAATCAGTTGAGGATTCTCCCTCTTGCGCCGATTTTGTGATGGTTTTAACTTATCTTATTGTTTGTTCATTCTTTATCACCAGGATCTTGTTATCAGGCTATCACCGTTATAATTTGATGATAACGGCTCTTGGTTCTTGTTATTGAATTTTAAAGAGTTTTAATTTTAAGAATCTGCTATTTGATGTGCAGGTTGCCAAAGATCCCTCTGGCAAAGAGATCAATGCACTCGAGCAGCACATAAAGAACCTGTTGTCACCATCCACTCCATTATTCTTCAACACCCTTTATGATCCATACAGGGAAGGTGCGGACTTTGTCCGTGGATACCCTTTCAGTCTCCGTGAAGGTGTCCACACGGCTGTATCTCATGGCCTCTGGCTGAACATCCCTGACTATGATGCACCCACTCAGCTGGTCAAGCCTCGTGAGAGAAACACCAGGTATATTTGAATCTCATATGCCTGGTGATAATACTAACTACATTCTTCAGAAATCAAGAACCTTTTTGATTTCTTTTTTCATTTATGCATTTGTTCCTTTTCATCCGCAGGTATGTGGACGCTGTTCTGACGGTTCCTAAGGGAACCCTGTTCCCAATGTGCGGTATGAATCTGGCATTCGACCGTGAGCTGATTGGACCGGCAATGTACTTTGGACTCATGGGTGATGGACAGCCAATAGGACGTTATGATGATATGTGGGCTGGCTGGTGCATGAAGGTACTGTTTTACTGTATGGTATATATTCTCTGCTTTAGTTAGGGTCTAAGCCATTAGAAAATAGGGGTGATCTGAGATTGTATTGAGGGTAGCTAAGAATTTGAGAACTGGAAGCATACACATCTTTGCTGCTATTGATAGCTTCTGCCTGATTTAACTTACAAACCTATGCTCATTGAACGGTGAAACTCACATTTTTCATGTGGATGAATTTTCAGGTAATATGTGATCATATGGGATGGGGTGTGAAAACCGGTCTGCCTTACATATGGCACAGCAAAGCTAGCAACCCATTTGTTAATCTGAAAAAGGAGTACAAAGGTATCTACTGGCAAGAGGAGCTAATCCCATTCTTCCAATCTTGTGTTCTTCCAAAGGAATGCACCACTGTTCAACAGTGCTATCTTGAACTGGCCAAGCAGGTCAAGGCCAAGCTTAGCAAGGTGGACCCTTACTTCGACAAGTTAGCAGAGGCCATGGTTACCTGGATCGAGGCCTGGGATGAGCTCAACTCTGCTGGGCAAAATTCTGAAAAGAAACCAAATGCTGCCGCAAAGTAGAGACTTCCAAGTTTGGAATAATTATCTTCTGTTAGTTCTAGATTCAGTAGTTCCTTGATTGTTTTTGTAACTTCAATTATTTTTTTACTCCACTATTATCTTGGTTGTTGTTACTATTATTTATTCTATTAACATGATATATTTGCTTTTGAGTGAAAGCATTGAGCTTTTGAACTTTTCTAGAGTGGTTGCCACAGTTTTAGAACCGTATGAGAGGCCTAGAATTTGAAATTGAATTTGGCTGTGATAGTGGTGCGGTGGCTTTTCTCCTATCGATATATTTGGTCTGGCGGATTTGAAATTTGAACCGATGGTGTCTCATAATGAACTTTTTGCTTGTCTCGTGAGAAAATTGATTCATTGAAGCAGGTTGTTGTGGAGTTTACTGGGAATTTAAGCACACATAATTTCAACCCAAAAGTCTCATCGAAATTGAATGAGGGAATATCTACGCCTACCTCTATTCTACATTTTTTTGGGAACTGATGTTGGTTTGTCGGTGCTGTAAAAAATCAGCAACGTTTATGTGGCCCATCAAGTTACCTTAGTGTGAGCTGGCAGCTTTGTCTCTTTGATGGAAATCTGGAACTGTTTGAATTTCGATTCACCGTTGGAGTTTCGAACGCAACCAAGATTCGGATCCATTTTCCAAATCTGTACGTGATCATTCTGTCCATGTCGTGGGTCTCTTTGTCGACGGCCTAACAATTCAATTATACGTCTGTTGGACGGTACCCATCGTTGAAGAGAAATTAAGGCCGAGCGCGATTAACGTCGAGGCCGCAAATGTTGATCCACGTGGCCCAACTATTCCCTTGTCACATTATCGTCCACGGAATTTCTCCAATAGTGATTTGCGGTTAGATTTTTTATCAATAAATCATTGCTCCATTCTGAGTTTGAATTTAAAGTATCATATCACCAAAAGATTTTATTAAATTTTATTTTTTAAGTACTTATTTATTTATTTATGCATTAAATAAAAAAATACTACCCTCCAAAATACTTTTCAAATAAAAATAAACGAAATATTATTTTAATCAAATAACTTTTTTTAGGAAAAAAATAAATAATAATTAAAGCATTTCACTATTTGATAAAAAATAATAAGATATGAATTAAAGAAAAAAAGACACTCAATGATATTGAAAAAAGAGAAATATTTCTTATTTAAAAAATCTTAATTAAAGCGTATTTTGAAGTCTTAATGCTCATGTGACTTTTCAAATAAAAAATATAATTTTATTTAAATAATCTTTTGGTGATCCTTTTAGTCGAGTTCAATTGCTTAGAACCTACTCTAAGATTGGGGGAAGATGCTCCTTGCTACTAAGCTGAATCTTCAGTGATTTGCTATTAGCTAATCAATCATAAATTCAGTTATGAATGAATGCACGAAAGGGGACATTTCAATTTACCCCTTAACAAATTAATATATTGCAATTTATCCATTTATTATTGAAAACATCAAACCAGCACATTTATCATTAAGAAGACAAAAAATTTGATAAAAATTTCAGTATCACAACTCCCATTTGCCCTAATTTTTAAACAGTAAATGGGAGCCCAACAAAAGAAAATGGCAGGAGAAACCCGGCCCAAATTTCCACCTAGCTCAAATTGCCATGCATCAACACAACGGTAACTTTAATTACAATAATTCAGCTCATAAAACACGTGCATGGAAAACAAACAACCAGATATCGATTAGCAGAAAGAACGGAGAAAAATGTAGTTTAGAAAATTTAGTGGTGAACCAGATATTTGGATTAGAAACTGCTTCAACTTCCTTCCAGTTTTATCATGTATGTAAGTTGAACGTAGCTGTAAACTAACTATACGTACATTGGCAATCTCATGATCGTCACAGAAACCGAACAATGAACTGTGCATTTGCGACAGAGCAGAATACAAAATTGTACAATTCATGTATGTGAACTGGCTTATTCGACTGAAACATGCAAAGTTCATTGGAAGGAAACTTGTTTTTGTTTCATTGATTCGCAATGTTTTCTTGGGCATGCAAATAAACTAGCAACTGACCTCCATCAGGACCATCACCGGCAACAGCCAAGGCTTGCAACCCAGAATCATCCGTAGCTATACATGAAACAGTTCCACCTAACACCATTGAGAAAGAGTAAGAGAAATCACTCAAATGGTCAAAATTCAATTATTTATGGACATGAGATTTAAAAATGTCACGCCCCCAGATAGCACCCCAACAAAAAACAAAGCTTTGTTATTGATCTAAAATGCTCAATCTTGTGAAGCATATTGTTACAATTGAGTGAAATGTGATTAAGGCAAGACACTGAGAAGTGAGAACCCTACTACTGCCCAAAGCAGCGCCCTAAAATGTCAGTCACATCAGTTTCTCTTCTAAATTTTGGAGGATGAATGGGGTCATTAAAGAAATCAGTACTAAGTTCTGTGGAAATAGAAATTCTCTTTCTAATATGGTGAAGTCAAAAAGTCCGCACTCTGCAGCGGATAAATATTTTACCTGAATGAAACATGAACCAGTGTCAGGACTTAGGAATAATAGAGATTGAGAATACAGATTATCAGTATGACAGTATGAAGTTAGAAGAGCTGCAGATGGTGAAATAAGACAAGACGATGGTTTGTCCTTTCTTTTCTACAGACAAGTAAAATAGTAATTCAAATTCACGAGAAAAAAGGGCAAAATTTCATTGACACCAGGATGTATGCAAGAAGAAAAAGTAACAACCTAAGTTCCAGAAGCAGAGCATCTAAAAACAGAAACAGTAAGGATTGTCTTCAATAGCTAAAAGTATAGCACCTTACAGAATATCAAAAACCTCATGCTAGCTTCAAACAGAATGAAAAAATATACTCTAATCACAAGACATTAAAATTATTTTGGAAAAATGCATTCGACCATTCGGGTAATCACGACTCTATGCATCTTAAGGTGTTTCCGGTCATGAAGCCACCAATTATAAAAGCCCGATTACTAACAATCTGCACAAGCAGTAAGGTCCATTAAACGTTATCACCTTACGCAGTCATACAAATTGCAATAAAAGGTTTCCTATAGATCAGTATGAAGTAAAATTGGAAAAACCTAACCCACATCACTCATTTTATGGTTACATGCTCAGTACTGCTTCCAAGTGGATTACTAGCTTCTCAATCTATCAAATGCAAGTCACTCCTGTAAGATGAGACAAACCTTTGAAATGATGCAGGATGCCAAGTTTATTTCCTGAAGACAATTCCCACGCATAAACAAGTCCGTCATTTGTCCCAATGATCCCAAGGCCAGATGATGCACCAATAGCTGAGGCCCTGCACAGTAAGGTTTATAATTTGGATTCTTTTGTCACATTTAATGCCTAAGAGGATTCAAAATGACAAAAACATGAAAGAATTAGTGAAGAATCAGCTATACTTGAATACATTTTTTCATCACGGAGACAAATTCATAAGTACATTTTCCAGTTTTTGCACCCCTCTAGAGGTACACATTTTGACCATTCACCTGAAAAAGTGGGGACATTTATCTTGTCTCATGACCTTGTAATTGATGTTGAACTGGTCTAATCAATGGATAATTGTGGCAACCAGAACATTTACTTGCAACAAATATACAAGACTCCATAAAATGTCTAATCAAAGCCTGAAATCACATGAAATATGTTGCAAGCATCACACTGCATTTCTATCAACCCTACAGACGAGCATTAGATATGACAATGATCAAACAGAATGGAACAAGTCCATTTTGGTGGGCATCTAAAAAACTGTTCAATTTCTGTAATCAGGAAATCCAGATTAAAACTTGGACAATAAACTACATAGCACCTTGGATCCAATGGGCTTCCCAAGATCACCCTATTTTTCACCAGCAAGGCTAGCCTCCAAAATCTGACTGGATTTTTTTGGCAGTCCCTCGACATGCAATTATGTTGAGCATCAGAATCAGAGATAGTTGAGACAAGAAGCCAAATGGCAGAGTCTTCCCCCACTGATGGGCAAAAGGAACTTTTCTCACTGTGCTTTGAGAACAATGATGTTGTTGCAGTATTGGTGAGCTCCAGACTAGCATCCATGGAAACAGAGCCATTTCTTTGCCAACTAAATAAATTGATTGGAAAAAATTGATAAATTGAAGCCCTTGCAGCAGAGAACCTTGAAACAAGGACTCGTTTGGAAATATCCCTGAAAAAGGGGGGAAAAATTTGCAATTGATTAGAAAGAGTGTCTCAAAGAGAATTGAAATGAGCTGTACCCTATGGTGGGAATAGCAGCTTAATTATGTTAAATAGAGTTGTCTGTGACAGGAAAAGAACTCGTATGATCAGTTCCCAGCTCCAGCTTTTGTAGATAAGTCAAAAACCGATTAAAAGTTCTAAGTAACAATAAATGTGTTTAAATAGTAGATAGCAGAAGCAAATTGAAAACCAAGGGATATCAGAAGTAGAGAGCTTTTAAGAAGGTCGAACCCCAGCTATCCGACGGAAGAAACAATCTGTATGGATTAACATACTCTATATCACAAATGGCTAAATTAACCAATAGCCCCGTAAAGTTTGGTCAATTAAACAAAACGGCAAGTAAACCCTGAGTTGATCAGATTAAGAATACAGAAAAATCTGAGCTTCTGCACAAACTTGTAATCACATGTGCCTGGAATCAAGACCCATGTCTTTCTGAAGTTTCTTTCCACAATATTAGAGGCCTTAATAACTTTCATGTCTTCGTTTTAGACCCTTTTGCAACATCAAATATGTCTAGTGATCTAAATTTCTAATGTGATTATTTTACTTCTGTAAAATCCAAGAAGTCCCAAGTAACTTTTAGATTCCACTTATGAACTAGATACCCGTTAGAGTCGTAGAAGTTTGAAAATGGATGTGCAAAAACAAAACCTTGCAAAACCACAAAAATAAAAAATAAAAAAAGAACTAATGATGCAAAATTCAGATCATTGTGCCTTTATGTTCTCAGTAAAACCAGTACCAAGCTAAAATTTGTTGAAGAAGTACAACCAAGATTTGGTCCAATCAAGATATGTCCAAAACCAGGAAGACCCTGTAGGAACTCTTTACTATCCAATTGAAATCCATAATTATAGAAGTCAATCAAATTCGTTCAACTAGAATGAAAAAAATGATAATAATATTGAAATTTAACCTTGTAGGAAATATACTTGTAAAAAAAAATCGCAACTGGACATGAAATTGATGAAATAGTAGGTATTTCGGCTAAATGTAATTGTATTCCGTTATCAAATAAGAGAAAAATATGAGAACATAAAGGTTTCTACTATAGATGCCATTAACTAGACGAACAACACATTGCCTGATTACAAAATTAAATAACAAATATGAATTAAAGAATATAGTTTTCATACAGTACATCAGTTGGAGAAAGCAATTTACCATATACCAAATTCCCCGAAACCATTATGACCAACAACAAGAGGGGCACACTTTGGGATTCTCTTCATCTCCACTATGCAAGGATATATGCAATCATTAATTGGTATAATACATTCTTCAACCTGTGCACTGAAATTGTGACATTGAAACGAAATAAGTTATATTCTCCATTTGCAAACATTAATATATATATATATATCTAATATGAAACATCCCCAACGATAAAATATTAAAACAAAAGTACAAATGTTCACTCATGTGGATAAGTGGTTCATAATATACCAGAGACCATTACTTCATGCAAGATCTTATCACTAGAATGGGAAGAATTAAAACTCTGGACAAATCAAAGACATCATCAATTTAAGTTAGCATCTAAGCTTGATGAATTCTGAATAAACAAAGATCCAATTCTACTGATCTAAAAATTTGCCGACCAGTTACTCCGCAGGACTGGGCTTTTTTTTTTTCCTAAGGGGAGGAAAAAATGAAACTACATACATATAATAGCCTGAGAATTCATTTCCCCTAAGTGTCACTCCCCTTTATCTTGCATCAATCCCTCCAAAATGTCATGAGCATCTGGTAGGAGGAATTGAGTGGAGAAGAAAGAGGAAAAGTGTTTAAGACTTGAATATAGTCTAGCAGTTTATGGTGTGTATAAATTTAGCAAACAAAGACTTTATCTCCAATCATAAAGAGACAGAAACCCAGAGAGGAACCAAATAGTTTGACGTTGAGATCAGTTGACTGCTATAACATTAAACCCCAAGAATAATTACGCAGGTTATCCCCCAAAACCAGAAAAGGCATGACAATTACTTAAAGGAAAAAGGAGAAACTATCAGATAAATTCACCTCCAACTTGAATTCATTTCCCAGAGATGCAGTTTTCCACTCTCTCCAACAGCAATGAGATGTTTGGGTTCACAAACCAATATACACTGCACACAATCATCAGTTTTCAATTTTGCCACAACTGAAACATAGCCAGGTTTTACTTTCACAATCTTCACTGCATTCTCGTCAAGGCGATGTGATGTACATGTTGAGCACAAACAATCACTTCTCCCTTCCCTGAAAAGAATGTATAAGAAATTATTTTCATTGTTCTTGTCCCCGGTTACTAAAGATGTTTTGCACCTAAATCGTCAGAGACAAACAACCTGCAATAAGGTGTTTTCATGCTGTCAAGTAGAACAAGATACTGTCCATCCGGAGTGAATAGTGCACAAGATCTTTCCAATGCAATCTAGTAAACAGTAAAACATGTGACAAACTTCATCAATAAGCAAGCAAGCATACAAAATGCAAGGAACCAAAACAAATTATATAAAGGTGTGCAAAGTATTCATATGAAAACTTACTTCTCTACCAAAGTTATCTTTCAAAAATGGCAACATTACTGATGTATGACCGACACAAGAAGGGTTCCCTACCCTTGGTTCTTGAATATCAACTGTATAGATGAACAGGGTTCTCTTCTTATCAACTAGAAAGCCACATGAAACACAAACATAGATTTTATCCCCAGTTGTGCTCAACAATACTGATAAAATAGGCAAGGGGAAAAAATAGCATCCCATAAGATCAAAAGTGCCAGCTAGCTCATTAATACATTCCACATTCTTTTGAAGCTTCAAATCTGAACTAACTTGAGATTCCTTGGCATTAGAAGAGGTATATTCACAGCCACTTATCTCCTGTTTTTGAGATACCACAGAAGAGTTGAACTCTGCAAAGTTCAACTGTTCATCCAATTCCTTGCCAGAATTTGCTTTTAAATTCTTCATGTGTAAAGTAGATGGATCAAAAGAGTTATGGAAATCCTTGTCTTTGGTGGCACAGAACACTGTTGAATTCTTTGATATAACAGGCAAACAACAGGATTTTACCTCAAGCAAATCTCTAGCAGCATCAAAATTTTCTCTCCGTGGTTTGTAATCAGAAGATCTCATTTGACTAATCTCAGAGGCAAGCAACGTTTCAGCAGTATGTTGTTGTTTGGCAACATGATCATCTATAAAGTTTCTGCATATGATACTTTCCGAGAAAGGACCATCAAATTTTTTCATTAAAGGAGCTCTCTTTGAGACCTTCCTGGAATATACTTTATGTGGGACTTGCACAGGCGACCCAGTCTCACCACTTGCCACTTTAACAGGAATATCCTTTCTTGACAGTTGCACGGTACTATTCATCCCTCTTGTATCAGCATCATTTGCACCTACAGCAGTACACACACCTATCACTATTTGGTTACCTAAGAAATATAAACAATAATGTAAAGCTCCTGTTCTTGAAACTGGTCCACTTGCAGATAGTAGATTAGGTTATGTGCATCTACTGATTTACAGCATCCAGTTTTTGCGAACAGAGACAACAATTAGTTCCCTTCGGAAACAAACTGTTTCGGAAGAAATGGTATTATAGTAAATCTATGTATTGATCTATATGAAGGGGCAGGCATAAAGTGGTTACTTGCCCCTGCTGCCAGGCACAAAGTGGGTAAATTGGGCTTGTCACATATTAACATGCGGTGAATACTAAATAAGAGCTACAAAAGAAGATTGGACTAATGGCATTACCTTCAGTACTCTCGGGCTCATTTTTGAGGTCTTTCTCCACAGGATGGATTTCAGCAACAGTTGAGTTTTTGCTCAAATTTGCAAAATTATCTTGTACTTTTTTGGAGAAAACTTCCTTGCTAGAAGATCTGCAGTCTAGAACGGACTCAGATATGCATGCATCTCTGTCCAGAAGCATTTTATCTAGGTCCATGTTTGCCTGACTCAAGACATTTTTGCTGTTACTGGTCTCAACATGATAAACAAATGATTCATTCCTTGCATCTTCTACAGCACAATCTTTCTGAGGGCTGGGAAGATTTATATCTTTATCGGTACTAGGTTCATCAGCTTCCACAATATTACAAGACAATTTTACTTCGTTAGTTATGTGATCCCGATGTTGATCATCTTCAAAACTGTCGAGAACAAAAGACTTAGAATTTTCAAAAATTGGGGCATCAAGCCCAAGATCCACATCCTGATTTTGCAACTTTTCCTCCCTATCACCATTGGTCTTCTCAATTGCAGCTGCAAGTTTAAGAGAAGAAAGCAGTGACGAAACTAAGGACACATACACCAAACTTAACTTGAGAAATCTTGGCAAACTAAAGCATTAGAGCTACTGTACTTGATATCGGCAATAAAATTATCAGCAAATGCTCAGGTTTTAGGATTCAATTGTACCTGGAGATGAAGGTTTCATCGAAAGACTAGTTTCATTTTTCCCCTCCTGCAGATTAACCCTAATCGGTGAAGTCTCTGAGAGTCTAAAGTTTGCCTTTTCCTTTCTTGAGACGTTATTGAGCAGAGGAATTGCTTTTGGAAGTAAAACTGTCATCATGGCCTCGGTGATTTCCTGACCAACTGAATCAAAACCACCCTTCCCAAAACTTGCATTTGAATTAGATGTGCCAATTTCTTCTTCTGCATGTGAATCAGCTACAATTCTTTCAGAATGGACATTGTTGGCTGTAGTAAAGTCCTCTTTCAAACTGTAATTACCTTTATCACGAGTAGATGGAGAGGAAGGCATAGTGTTGTCTGCATTATCAGTAACAGGAGAATGATGATATATTGTTGATAGTGGTGCATCCATTACCATTGTAGAAACAAGCAACTATGGATAAGGAATACCTTGCACAAAATCTAAAGTATCAGGTGCACAAAGATTGACAGTTTCTACACATGGAGAGTCTTTCAGGACTGGTGCATCTCCAGTTACATCTTCTGTTGCCTCCAGTAAACTGAAATTTTTTGACCTATCAAGCTGTGAGAAGTTAAGAATGTTTCTCACTCTACAGTATATAACCACTGACCATTAAATCCCATATGTACATACCCAGCCAAAAAATAGAAATGAATAAATACATAGCTCTAAATATTATAATTTGCATGTCACAATTTGACTTTACCAACACACTGTGGAAAGTAGAATGAAAAAAGTGCCAATCACAAGGCACTAATATATCCTTATAAAAAAAGACGAGTTATAAGATATACAGGCTCACAGGTTTTTCCTCTTCAATCAAGCTGTTGGCTACTTCTTGAACAATAACAGATCCCTCTGCAAGGTGAACAGAGAAGTCAATGGATTCTGAAGGAAAACCATCTTTGGCTGAAAAGTTACCATCTCTCTCTTTATTAGTTTTGGAATTTAAGTGCACTGATGGCTGCACTTTTGAAATGGATGGAGGTGCAGAACATTCACGCTTATGATTCATCTCATTTGCAGGTCGGGGTTTTTTAAAGCCACTCCTACCAACTGGCTTCCTATTAGTGACTTCATTTTTCCTGCTTCTCTTCTTTGTAACCGGTGCTCTTTGCAAGTATGGTTGGAAATCAGGATCTGCACATGCTCCTGAGTTTTGATTATCATGCTTTGAGCTGGAAGCCCCGTTGCAGAAGCTTGAGGACAACAAGTTCCTCTCCGCTTCTCCATTGATATCTGCCACCAGTTCTCGAAGTAACCTCTGGACAAATGAATTTTTGAACCCAAAAAACTGCACATTAAATGCACACACAAGAAATTCCATTTAGCATAATATGTCAGCACTTGGTCTCAACTTTCAATCCAAACCATGCAGGCATATATTATATTCACAGAAACAACATGAGGAGGATGAAACATAAGCACAACCATATGCATTTTGATACAAAGAAAAAACTGACTGCTAATAAAATGCAGTAAGATCTACCTCCACACCATCTATCTTGCACGAAAGTCTCTTTCCATGCCAAGTCTTCATGCGGGGGCAATGTTTCTTTTGAAACTTCTCCCATGCAATATCTGGAGTTTGCCCAGAGCATGAATGTGCATCAGAGGAAGTAATCTGCATGAAAATGTTGTAAACCTTACTTAGTACAAGCCAAAATCCTGCTACATCACAAGTTGAAAGTGCAGGATCTTCCTACCCACCATGAATAAAGGGCCTTTTGGACCTTCATGAATTTCCATCTTACATGTGCTCCCATTGTGAGCTTGAACAGCATGGTATCCCACAGGATAAGGATATCGATCTTTACCCTACATTAATATGATTCAGCCAACTGCAATTGTGATCTGAAATATTAATTTGAGCATATAGCACTTAGTATATGACTGCCATGCCTAATTCCATATTCCCCAAGGATAATAGCCAACACCTTGGCACAACATTCTAACGAAAACCAGACACAAGCCCTACGGAGTAAATTCTTGCTGTTTAATCCAGTTTATCTACCATATTTAGTCTCCAAAACCTTGTTCACAAAAGTTTTTAATGCAGGATTTCATGCTCACGGACCAGCTTCATTAGAATTCAATAAAACCTGTGTCTGAAGGGGAAAAAAGAAAAAAAACCCCAATCTTATTCACTCCGCAATTGCTATTGATTTATTATGAACATACTACGCCCATTCTTCTTATTCAAGAAATTTAACAAATCTTGATCAAACCTATCGCCTCAACGACTGTATTCATAAAACATAAAAAATAAGAAATGAGAATAAAAATAAAATAAAGTTCCAAACAGACGCTGACACCTGTATACAACTTTTCAATTGTCCGAAGATGACAAAGAATTTCTCAATTTTCAAAAACAATGGGCAATCAGATATGTCAAGGCAGACTACAGCAGCAATCCTTAACAAAATAGGCATCAATGGCCTGGGATCCAGTAACACTATGGTCATAGAATAAACATTTATCTTGTTCCGAGTTATCCAGTAGAATGGTTTGGAGTTCTGGAAATTATTTCAGACACACTGAAAGTCTCAAAAAAAAGAAAAAAGAAAAAAAAAAAAGGGCTATCTAATTCGATTCTAGATAAAAATACAATCCTTTTCTTTCTTTTATTATATTATTATTATTTTATATAAATCCGTTTGGGGGAGTTTGGAAGGAACAATTTTAGATATAATTCTAGACAATAATTAAAAATCTAATAACAATACAGAGCTAATTTTTTTCATTTTCTATCCAAACACTCCAAATAGCATCCTGGTTAGAACACAGTATTCAAAACGCAAATCAAACGCCCCTTACAGTTTCCTTCTTAAATTTTAAATTCATGCTGTCTTTGGTTACCGCATGTATTTCATACTAACAGATGCAAAATATTTCAAAATGAAGAATAAACAAACTGCGATTTCAATTATCTTGTTATCTAATCGTCTCAAATTCTAAATGCAATAGTTTGATTAACAAAACCATACATCACAAAATATTTGTAAAATTGAAGGCGAAACTGAAATTGAAATTTTCAGAACTCAAATTGAGAAGCGAGGTAGAAATCGAACCCTGGAGGAGCTCCAGTACTTCTTTTCCCAGGGACCTTTGTATAGATACCCAATCGACACAATTTCGAGTCCCTCAGATTTCACTTCTTCTTCGTCTCCTCCAAACACTACCTCTTTTGGCGTCGCCATTGGAACGCAAGTGCTGAGATCTCAAAACATCTGTAACAGTAAATGAAGAATGTAAAATGAACAGTGATTGATCTGGTTGTTCAGAGTTTAAAATGGCGGGAAAGAAAATCACAAAATGCTCGCCGGGTTTTTGATTCCCTCCAGAAACAGGAGCTATTTATTTTCGAAGTAGAGAGTAAAGTTAAAGCCACAGCCAACGAATTTAGATGTATGACTGTCGGCTACGATGGGGTGATACGCGAGAGGTCAAAGATTGACTTTTGTGTTTTTGGGAGATCGTGGCTTTTTGATTGGTTGGTGACTTTTATTAATCATTAAAATCGGTTAGGAAAAATTCCATTCATTCCCTCACAATTTTACTAAAATATGAAAATAACCCCCGATTTTAAATTTTTGAAGAACTTGGTGGCGGGCCGCATTTAAGCCCGCAAATTGCTAAGCCCAATCCAGACAACAAGCCTAATTTCATTTTAAAAAAGGGGAACAGAAACTATGATGTAATTAATTAAAGAGATTGTGCAATTCAAAAACATATTTGCGTGGAGAGATTGTGGGTATTGTCTGTTTTTCTCAAAGAATCACACCAAAACTTTATTCCGAGTAAATACAAGTTAATAATTACTTGTTAATAAAAAAAATTACAAATTAAAGCTACAAATTTTGATCATATACAGTAAAATAAAATAGTATACAGCTGGGTGCAAGTTCCTTATTTTGGACATTTAGCTAATTCGATGGTTCATGATTATCTTGTACAATCACTTTGGATTCTTCTGGAAATTTATTAAAAGCAAGACGACCCAAGTGACATATGATTTTACAATTCATTTGTGAGTTAATATATTTCTTGATCATGCTGAAGCAACATCAATATTTATCGAATGTAATGCCTTAATCTGTGTTTCAAAGGGACCAGCTTCCAGAGAAGCTCTGAAGGAAATAGAAGGCTTCCTATCAGTCAGCTAATTAATCAGAGATTTTACATTCGTTTTAGAGGACTTTATTGTTAAGACACCAAGAAATGAAACGGGGTTTGGAGAAGTATTGGCTTCACGTCTCAAAGATGCCACAAAAGGGGCAAGAATGGCTGCTAGTTAAAGACATGGTAGCCAGTAAGCAGAGGCTTCTTGTCTTCTTCACTTCAAAGAAATCATGGCAAGAAAGTGAAGGAATAAGTATTGCTGATAACTAGCTTGTCGTATTAAAACTAATTAATATATTTTTTTGTCTACTTCTAATTAATGCAGATGAGGATGAAGGGATGCATTCTGAAAAAAGTTCAAACCATGCAGAATCGAAACACTTTGAATCTGTTCCACTTAAAATAAAGAGTTGTAATGACAATTCCTCAAGTGATTGATTGATGCGGTTCAGACATGTTATGGTGCGGCTGGGAACCGTTGGCTAAATATTTGTTGCCGTCGACTTTTACGATTAAAAAATTAAAAAAAAAGGAGAGCATTTAAGGTTAGTGAGAAAATCAATGGGAACTGGAAAGTACGGCATGTGGTGTGGTTTTATTGAGAAAAATTTGGTCCCAATAATCACTATTAGCAAGTGATATAATATAGATTATATCTAGGGGTGGGCATAAACCGATTTGAATTCGGTTCTGTCCCCAAATCGAATTGAACCAAAAGTAATTAGTTCATAAATATATGAACTGAATACGAATTTAATTATAGAACTGAAACGAATTATTTTAGTTCGTTATTATAGTTCAGTTCAATTCGGTTTAGTTAGGTCTAAGTTAAGAATTTTAATAATTGTTCTTATATATTTACTAAAATTTTAGACTTTTTATCTAAATTTAAATTTTTTTTCCTGAATTCAATTCAATTTTAGCCACTACGATTCATCATTTATACAAAATATCAATGTAAAATAAACCTTGAAATAAAATCTATAACAAATGCATTTGTTTTCACCTTTAATCACTTGTAACATTCTTGATTTTCCCCTGAAAAAAAAGCTATATCCATTCTTTAATAGGACTTTAATCTCTACCTGTCTTGTTATGATCAATATTAGTATATTGTTGTTACATATTTCACTTCAGATAGTTAAATTTCAATGCAATATAAAGAGAAAAAGGTAAAGCTAAATTAATATTTCCTTCGTTTTTCTAAACCAATGGGTGCTTTCATTCACCCATGTACCAATTTTGAGCGTTTTATGATTCATCACGAAGAAGATTTCGAATCATCCACGTAACTATATTTTCTCAATATTCATCTTGATAAAAAAATATCCTTTAAAATAGTCATTTTATGTTATTTCTTTAACAAATTTATATAGGACCGGAGGTGGCAGTACTAACTATTAATGTTTTTTATCATTTAGCAGAGCAATGAGTCTCAAAGTGGGCACCTATGAGTTCCACCAAATAAAATTAAAAAACCATAGAACCACTTTGAAACCCATTGCTCTACAAATGGTAGACTATCGGGGCTTATAGGTTTTTTCTGGATAACTATGTAAGTTTTTCTCTATAGGTTTGTCTAATACGGGCAAGTTTAATTTTGCTCATGTTAGATTTTTTTTTTTTTTGTCTCCATAAAAAACTGTTTGAAGTTCTTAATGAAATCTACAAATACACATCTTCATTTCGAATGCCACTAGGTTTTATCTAAACTTTGTTGTTTAGGCCCTCAAGTGTGCATTACTTTATTTCAGTAATTTTAAGACAATTATTTTAACAATAAAGGTCGAACGTTAAAATTATAATTTAAGGGATGCAATGGACATATATATAAAATCTTGAGTAGCAAAAATGAGAATATTAAGGGGACCTAATGTTCATTCTTCCTAATAAAATACATAAATTTATAGTTTCCTGCTTCCCTAAGTTTATCAGCACTAATGTAACCATATTCTTCAAGTTGAAAGTTCTTTATTATATTTGAGACATAAATATGAAAAGAATAACATCAATCGTGCTTAATATGAAAGATGTCAATATGATATACATTTTTTTATATTTAATCTTAAATCTTAACGTCAACCCAAAAGTACATGAAGCAATGATTTTCGACTGGATTCCTTCTATGTTTTGAGGATTATGTAATGATTTATTTTTTTTTTTTTTTTGGTTAATATTAATTCATGAACAACATATTCCTTCCTTAAATCGGATTATCTCACACAGCATAATAATTGATTCCAAACAATTTCATTATGTAATAGCCATAAATAAAAGATTGAATACGAGGGAACTGTTCTCTTACACGCAGAGACGAAGGGCGAGAGAGAAAGAGATGGAGAGAGCTGTCAAATCAGAAGTTCCCTATATAGATAAGAAAGAGAGGTGAAAATAGATCAAATGATTGTGTCCAAATCCGTTAATGAACAGAACTAAAAGTGTCAACAAGTTCATAAGATTAAAGGCAAAGACACGGGAATCTCGTGGCAAACAAATGCCCCCCTTAAAAATGTATCAGGGAGCTACGGAGAGGCTGTAATTAGATGAAAAAAAAAAAACAACAACAACAAATACATCGGACTGAGGGCAAAGGCAAAGGCAAAGGCAAAGGCCCTAAAGCAAAGCACCTCGGGAGAGTCGAGTTACACGAACAAAGAAAGGTTAGGGTACCAAGTGCCAAAATAGCTTTATTACTAAGTAAGGCATTTCAGGAACCGTCCCATCATATATAAAGACACAAAACCCATCTCCCCCTTCTCCTAAATGAATATGATATTGACGTGTGATTTTAGGTTCTGTCACCGTCAACTTTCCTTGTTTAACATTGCACCCACAAAAGGTGGAATACATGGGCAGGTGCTCTTCTCTTCACTATCTTTTCAATTCATTCAACTCCTTTGATTCGATATTTTGGACAGGACCCCACGTAGTTTCTCTTTTAACTCATCTCGTTATCACTTCCTGCTAAAATTTCGCTGCAGCGCTGTGCAAGTTTTGGTTCAATATCGATCATGTAATATATGTGTGAATCATGCGTGCATGCCACATATATAATTCAATTACTAATTGCATGCGTGCATGTCGTCTTCTTAGTTTTGTTTTTTTTCCAATTATTTGTTTTATATGATAATTAAAATTAGTGGTAGCCGTAGCTAGCCGCTAGGGTTTCATGCTGCCTTGATCATATGAAGCTCGTGCACATGGGCTAGTCCAATTAGATAGTTTGGAAATATAATCTTGATTATTTGACTTAAGCTTGTTGAAAAAGTCATTCGCAAGTATTGGAATGAGCCATTTAGCCTTATCTGGTTTTGCAACAGCTAGCAAATCTCAGAATATAAGGAGCGATTAATGTCAAGAATTCGCTCATGAGAGAATATTTCTATGATTAATTTTCTCATTTTCCTGCTGAAAATAGCTTCATCGCAGATTATAATTATAGAGCAAATCGATCGTTTAATTTAATTCTTTTTTTTTTTTTGCCCATGTACCTCTTTATTGCAAGTAGCGGTGTTCAAAATCCAATCCAATCCGCTCAATCTGTCTGATCCGCTGAATCCGATCCGTATAAATCCAATCCCTGGATTGGTGGATTGGATATGGATTGAAAATTTAAAAATCCGCAGTCGATGGATTGGATATTGATTTACTTCTATAAATCCACATAAATCCGTGAATCCGCAAAAAAAAAAATAAAATATATATATATATATATATATAATAAAAAAATTATTATAAATTTAATTAAAAAAATTATAAATGTGACATTGTATAGGTACTAAGCACTATAACATATCTTAGCCATTACCCAATAATAATATAAAATGAAAAATAATTAAATAATTAAATAATCAAATATACAAATATAACTTGTAAAAATTATAAAACAAAATAAAAGTAAAGTCACACGCACTAGCAAAAGCAAAGTAACATAACGCTAAGTCATCAATAATTTGCAAACAAAAAACCCTAAGCTTCCTCGCCGTCACACACACTAGCAACACTCAATACTGGTTGGATACACTCTCGACACAGATTTAAAGGACATCGGCCGCGCGATTCCAGCGAGAGCAAGCCATCTTCTTTCCCAAGTCCATCTAGCCACTTCACATTCACTGGTTCCAACTAATCACAACCTTCAAGATCACCACCCGTACGGCTTCTCCTGGTTCCCATCATGGATGGCTCCGTAATCACCACTTTTCGACATGCGCAACAGCCCTGGTGAAGAATCAGATTGTGTTTGGTTTCCGAAATTTAGCCATTTCAATTAATTGTGGCTTTATTTGAACAATTAATTTCGGTGTTATATTAATGTATTATTGTAACTTTATTTGAACAATTAAGCTTGGTGTGTTATATTTTGAAATTTTGAACGTATTATTGTAGCTTTATTTGAATAATTAGTCTCGATGTGTTATATTTTGAAACTTTAAATGTATTATTTTAGCTTTATTTAAACAATTAATTTATTTAAATTTAATTGGTAGCAAAATTATTTTTATATTAGATTTTTTTATTTCATTAGTTGGAGAGAACTAAAAATTTTTAATTCGAAAACTAATGCGCAAAATGGTGGATTGCATATGGATTGAGTCAAATCCGCATTCGATCGGCAGACGTATGGATTGGATATGGATTGAGTCAAATCCACATTCGATCTGCATATGTATGGATTGGATTTGGATTCAATTTTATCAATCCGTGGATTGGATTGAATTGAAAAATTATAATCCGCAAAATCATGGATCGGATATGGATTGATGTCCAATCCGTAAAATCCGATCCGCAAACACCCCTAATTTCAAGAAACATTCAAGTGTAGCTTTACTTCAGCCCGCTAATCTCTTGTTTACCATGAATGCTCTATAAGCATTAATAGTACTTACCGTAAGATTTATTTATGTTGCGAAAAAGGTTATAGATGACAACTTATGGGAAATTAAGATATGGCGCAGTACAAAAGTAATCATTCTCAGTGCGAGTATTTGCATTTTTTAAAATACGGTTTTAGTATTTTATAAGAGGCATGCTATTTACACTGAGGGAAGACAAAATGAAGACAGAAACGACTCCTCTCTCTCTTGTCCTCTCCGTGGGCCCAAGGAGAAGCAAATTATAAGTCACTAAACGGCAACAACATGCTGCCGTTTTTGTCTTCATTTTGTCGTCCTTTAGTTCAGTTATCATTTTCTCTTATGGGAAATTAAGATATGGCACAGTACAAAAGTAATCATTCTCAGTGCAAGTATTTGCATTTTTTATAATAGTGTTAAATGCTTTTATAATATTTTTAAACTATTGAAAAATCATTTTACAACTTTGTAAAAGTATTTGACACTATTGTAAACTGTAAATCCGTAGTTTAAAAAAAATATAAGTATCTGCACTAGAGAAAAACTCAGTACAATACATTTATATCCGAACCTCCTATTCAAGAGAAAACAGAAACAAAACACGAAATTAAAAAAGAGAGAATCACCATGAGAATTAAATGGACGTAGCAGAGCCGCACCTAATATGTTAAATTGTTGTATAGATGCCCATACGTAGAACGTATTATAATTTATTTGCATTAATGACGTACTTTTGTCGGTTCCAACCCAACAAATTTTTTAGCTTGAGGAAAACCATGAACCTACGAGCTGATCAGTGAATCAGTGATGATACTTCGTTGCAAAGCCTAAAATTTACTGTACTTTGTACTTTGCCTTCATGTCCAATCCATATTTGACATGTTCTCAAGGTCAGTAATTTGTCAGCCTCTCTAATGTGTCTGTTGTCTGTTAATGGGAACACATAACGTTGTTAAAATCACGCACTCAAAACAGTGGTGACATATAATTAGGCTCCTGTCAAACTGCTTGAATTTGATAAAAAATTTAACACTTTTGGAGGTAATTAGTAAATTGATCGCAAATCCTATGCAAAACTGTGTTAAGGCAGTACAGCTACTAACACGGCGAGGTAATTAGGGAGAGGGTTTGGAGTTTTGAATCTTCCAAGCTAGCTTTACAGTGAACTTAATCCAAACATCTAGATTTGTGAAACTTTTATGTGTTTGAAAAATTGAATTTAGAATATATATATATACAGCATAATTCTCTCACTTCTTGATAATTACTATCTTTATAAACGAGCTGTATTTTTTCACTATCTTTTCCTTAATTACTGTTTATTAAATACGTTGTTTTAAAACCAAACGGTTGTGGCTCAGTTGACGACGCAGACTGGGAAAGTGGGAAGAGCTCTTGGGTTCGATCCCCACTAAACACACTATTTGGGAGGGGAAATGAGCCTTAACTGTGACTACACCTAGAATCCGAATTAGTCGAGGCCCAATGCGGTAGCTGGAAACCGGGTGATTTTAACCCAAAAAAAAAAAAAAACGTTGTTTTAAGTGTTTAAAACATGTTTTATAAAATTTTATGCGGTGCACAGCCAAAGTTTCTGCTATTTCATTTTCTATTTTCTTCTGTAAAAACCTCTAATCCGCCGAGGAACTTAGAGAGACATTTTATGAAAGCAAAGTTATAATTAGAAGAAATAACTAAAAGAGATCATATAGAAGTAGGCTACAGGGCTTATTCGTACTGAAAACCTAGTACATAAGTTGCGGGCTAACACAAGTTTATAATTTTAGCCTGGTAATATGAGATATTGTCAAGTGGAAACACATGAAATATTTTAGCTTAATATTCTTTGAAATATTTTAGCTTAATATTCTTTCTTTTTTTTCTTTTTCTGGTCGTTGTTACGTGGAAGGGTATACTATGATATTTTCACTTGTAAAGGTAGATGGATATTTTTGCTATCAAGCTAATCTTGGTCTTTTTGACTGACATATGGGATATTTATGTTATCAAGCTGATCTCAATCTTTTTAAATGGTCTTTGTTATGCCTAAAGGTAGTGTCAACTCATTCACAGGTAAATTAGAGTCTAATATTACAAAGAAGAATAATGATAAATCAACAAACCCGAGACAAAACCATGACAAAAACTTAGGTATTTTGACAAATTTTTGGTTTTTTTTTTTTTTAAGAAAGAAGTGAAATCATTAAAGAAAAATTCATAAATCTGCTATAACACAAATTTTTTGTCATGATTTTGTTTCTTTATCATTAATCTATATATTAGAAACTCATATGCCTAATTTATACGCAACTCTAGCTTGTGAGTTGAGATTCTTAACTGGTGAAATGATATTTTCCTATTTTTAGATACGATGATTATAAATCCACAAGAAAGAAAAAAGTTGATGTTATTGGAGCGAACTTTGTTGCCCACTTTTATCGTTATGATCTCATAGGATTGGGACAAGACCAGGTACAACATGGCAAAGAGTAAAAAGATAATATCGTGAGATTTTTACCAGTGAGTTGAATCTGAGCATCAAAGCAAGCGCCAGTGCAAAATCAATTCAGCTCTGCAGAAAGAAAAAAATGCAGCCCACGTACATATTGACTTGTATAGTAACCCCTACATCTTTTTTATTTTTAACGCCTAGGTAGCTACTCAGTGCTCACACCTCTAATAATTTACTCTCTCACCACTTCTCTCTTCTTCTTATCAATTATTATCTGAAACCCTAAAAGCTCCATCTTCTTTTTTCTCAAAACTTAAACCTAGCTGCTTGTAAAAAACTTAGTCCCCTCTTCTTCTTTGAAAATGAACCTTGAAGACAACATCTCTACGGACCTTCAAGTTCCACAATCTGAGCATCTCTGCTATGTCCGCTGCAACTTCTGCAACACTGTTCTTGCGGTAATTTCATGTTCACCCTTCATTAAACTTACCCATTTGATCAATTTATGCCTATAGGAGTTCATCATGCATAAAGCGATCTATTGGAAAAAGAAGGAAAGAACGAAGAAGCATGGTATACACACACACACACACACGTATAGAGGAAAGGGCCGCGTTTATGCTTTGTGAATGTTGCTTTATTTTATTTATGTGAACGTTGCTTTAATTTTCGCCTACTAATAGATAATTAAGGCTAGAAATTAATAAAGAGTTGGAAAATTTATTTGAAGAGTGCTTATACAAAATATGAAAATCAATGATTTTTTATATCATTTTTTTAAAGAAAATTTCTTCTTCTTCTTCTATATTCTTTTTTTTTTTCAAGTTCATTATTAATTCATTTTTTTTTTTAAATTTTGGATAGGTTGGCATTCCATGCAAACGGCTGCTGGACACAGTGACTGTGAAATGTGGTCACTGCAGTAACCTCTCCTTTCTCAGCACCAGGCCTCCACAACAAGGTCCATCTCAAATGAGTCTCAGATTTCAGGTATATGTCTCCAACTCCAAATGCTCCATTAAATTAAATTTTCAAAGTCAAAATCAAATTAAAGACTGAATTATTTTATTAAACATACTGTAAAGAATATGGTACTTATTGGTACCTATGACAACTGAACATTCATTTTTCCTTGTGAATGATATGAAAGCAACATTATATATCATAATTCATATATTGTTATATATACATTCATATTGTGTTTTCACAATCAATTTATATGCCGTTACCCATTTTGCATCATAGAAATTACTTTTATGAACCCATAAAGTAATATCTTCTGGATCTTATATTAATGGAAGGTGTGTGTCCGCTCTTTTAGGAAAAGCAGAGCTTTTGCAATGACTTCAAATTGGGCAATGCCTCATCATCGTCTTCATCAACTTCTAGCGAGCCATTGTCCCCAAAGGCCCCATTTGTCGTGAAACGTAGAAACCTTTTCTCGACAAGCATTATGTGTTGAATTTTTATTACTTTTATGAATTGCTTCCTTTTACATACAATTTCGTTTTCTTTTTTTATTATTTTTTAATTTCTTTTCCTGCAGCACCTGAGAAGAAACACAGGCTTCCATCAGCTTACAATCGATTCATGAAGTAAATCCAAGACTTCTTTTCTCTTTAATCTACTGTTTATGTTGTGACCTTTGATAAGATATGACACAATATTAAAATATACTTATTTTTGGATACATTATACGTTATATTGATGCTTCTTTTAGCTTGGTAACGGTAATTGTCAGACTCGATCTCCTTCGATTTCCAACGTTCTTGTTACTGTTATTTACTTTACATGATTTATATATATCATGAAACGTCGATTTTATATCTATATATTTTCATTGAAAGGGAGGAGATTCAGCGCATTAAAGCAGCCAATCCTGAGATACCACACAGAGAAGCTTTTAGCACAGCTGCGAAAAATGTAAGTTCTACATTAACTTTCAGCTCACATACATATAATATGGATGTTCCTTTCTAATGAAACCAGCAAGTAAATCAAGTGTCAAATGCTTGTGCACGATTCTCTCTAAAAGACTAAGGCTAAAAAGCTTATCTAATTGATCTCTATACCCTCCCTTCAATTAATTATGATTGATAATTTCTCTAATCTAAGTTGTTGGTTAATTATTCAGTGGGCAAGGTACATTCCAAATTCGCTAGCTGGGTCAACTTCTGGGAGCAGCAGCCATGTAAGAGATCGATAACACTCTCTATTTTTTTTTTTATAAGATAACACTCTCTATTTTGAAAAAAAGAAAAAGGATGGGAAACTAAATATCAGCCTCTAAATTAATGCCAAGATTTATCTTTTATTATTATTCGAATTCGGGTGACCACGACCTGAAAGAGGGCGTCCTCCCTATTTTGTTTGAAAAAACAAAGTTATCTATTAAGGGTACTTTAATTTTTGTTTCAGCTGCTTGAAGCATTGATGCATATTAGGGTTTTATTTTTATGGCAGGAATGATATAAATCTATGTTTCAAGCAAAAACGCTGAGCCGACACTGGATGTTTTCAAAAAGCATGCACTTGAAGTTGAAAGATGATCGGTTCAGTTTGTTAATTTGGATTTTCGCCTCATCAAAACTTTACTGTCTTTTACTACTTTATCATGTCTTGTTTTATTTGTTATTTGATGATGCTACTCGTTTCATGACAACTGTTGGAAGACAGTTGGAACCGTGTTATATTGTTTGATGTTATGGATATGTATGGTACTCTAATTTCTTGTCAATTGCTAGCTTTTAGATGAGAGTAATAAGTTTCTTCTTTTTTTTTTTTTTTCCTTTCTGGATCACTATAAATAAGTGCTAAGCTTATAATTACAATTCAAACAATGAATTACCATATACATATGTATATACAGCAAAAAACCTAAGAAGTTACATTTTTTTCTTTTGAAAAAAAAATGTAGAGTATTGTGAAACAAATCTATTAAAGCAATGGGATTGGAAGTAGTAGTGATGATCAAGACCATGCTTCAATCACATCACGTTGAAATATTTACTCGATATATAAACATATAAATGACCTTGCTAGACAGTGATCCATGCATTTAATTAAGCAGATTAAATTAAACTGCATGAAATTAAAGTTCAAAGGCTATATATGTGTTTCCACTTAAAAATTTGCCTTAAAAAAAAGGGGATAACGCAAATTGAAGGCCTAAACAAGGAAATTTAGACAGAATTCAGCGAGCCTATTGATGAAGAAATGAGTTTATAAATTTCACCCAGAGCTTTGAAATGGTACATTATGGACAAAAATCTGACACCATTATCAGCAAAATCTGCTCGTGTACTCGAACCACACCACAGTTCTTACTTCCCATTGTTGATTTTGTCAATTGCCTGAAATGCTTCTCCTTTTCTGTAAAAGTCGACGGCTACAAAGTTAGCCCAACGGTTGCCGGCCGCGCCATAACATGTCTGGACCATATCAATCAATCCCTTCGAATTGTCTCTAGAACTCCTTAGCTTAAGTGGAATAGATGGAAAGTGATTTACAAGCACTAGAGATTTGGTTTTGTCATTAAGCGGCACCGATTCTGCACGGTTCGAACACTTTCCAGAATGCATCCCTTCATCCCCATCTGCAGTTAATCACGAGTGAATAAATTAAATATGTATTAAGACTAGCCAGCTATCAGCAATACATATTAATTTTTCTAATAACCATCGCTAATGGCTAGCTACCTACTTACAATGGTTTTCGACAACGTAGTTCCACTGATATGCTATTCCTTCACTTTCTTGTTTCGATTTCTTTGAAGTGAAGACAACAAGCCTTTGATTACTGGCCACCATGTCTCTAACTAGCGGCCAATCTTGCCCGTTTTGCGGCATCTTTGATACGGGAAACCAATACTTCATCAGACCCGTTTCATTGAAAACTTTGGTTAATCCTTTTGGTGTCTCAACATAGTCCTCTAAAAATAATGTTACGATCTCTGATTTATTAGCTGACAAGAAGGCTTCTATTTCCTTAAAAACCTCTCTAGCAGGTCCCTTTGAAACGCAGATTAAGACTTCAGATTTGATAAATATTGATATGTTGCTATTTATAGCATGCAATGCGTGATCAAGAAATATACTGATCATAACTTACAAATGATGTATAGTCCTCGCATTTTCCCTTGGAAGCGTGACACAACCATATGTCATTTTTATAGTCATATGTGTCCAACATTAAGGCTCGAATACCATGCTGCAAATTCAGAAGAGAAAAAAAAAAAGAAAAGTTAGGTCCAGCTAATTTGACAATAATTAATAAATTGTTGATTTTCAAATACGCAATCATCAAATTAAATAGACTCACATTAAGCTGTTGTGTGATTTTGTCATCTTGATTTGTAATGACAAGACTAAAAAGTCCAGAATGGTGCCCTTCGCTAATTGCAAAAGAGTTATGAGTAGTCAAGAATGCATATTTATTGAAAGGCAAAGAGTCATTCTGTCATAGATGAAAATTAAAAAAAAAAAAAAAATACCATCAGTAATATACATAATTCAAAATTCAAATCAAGCATGGATGTTAGTAGAAGTTAGACAATGACCTTGGCAGTGGCGACAACGCTGAAACAAACTAAAGTTATAATTATTGATTGCAAATATCTGAGAAACACCATTGATGTTCAGGGGTTATAGGAAGATTGTTTTTCAGCTTCGGGAGAACTCCTAGTAAATGAACTGGTACCTTAAAATGACAAAAGGGCGTAGTGGTTAAATAATCTTGGGTATATCCCTAAAAATGGAAAGATTGATCATTGTTGTATCAAGATTGGATAATACAACGTGGATGGCAGTGTCACTTGGGTTGCGTTGCCTTCAATTAGAATTCCGAAAAAAAGAAAATCTCAAAAAAAAAAAAAAATCCAGAGTCATATACTCATATTTAGCTTTGTTTCATAGTTGTTATTTTATCAAATTCATTGCTATGACCGAAATAATAGCAGTTTCTACCGAGACAGCAAATTTAAGAATGGTGAACCTCAACCATTTAAAAATCGAAACAAAGTCAAGGAAGGGGGTAGTTTATCCAAAATTTCCAATCCACGCATTGCCTACGCAAATGATTCAATTAATGGAGTTTGAAAATAAAAAATAAGATGAAATTTAGGGACTCAAAAATTATTACCCCATAAAAATGTAGATAAAAGATAAACCTCTCATGCGTCAATTCTTTGTGTGGAGCTTATACAATTGAATATGACTTGATAATGGCAGCGCATGAACAGCAGCGAGCTAGTTCTTTGTGTTGACGCCCATAATCGAAAAAGAACAAACTAGAGAGGCACGTTATAAAAACTGAAACGTTAGGGGCAAAAACGTAAATTTAAATAAAATAGGTTAAATTTCAGAAAAACCCCCTGATATTTCCCGGAATTAGTTTTTTGGTCTCCTTTATTGTCGTCTATTATTTATAGGATGGATTAGTCGATTTCCTTTATTTTAGGTTAGAAGTACATTAATTCCTCTTAAACAAGGATATCTTTTGGGAATTGTTTCTTAATGAAAGATCATATTGATTTGGCCACTACTAATATCAGAATATGTCTTATCTCTTATAATAATGTCCTATGTTCGGAGTGATTAATGTATTAAATAAAAAAATTGTGGGGATGTTAATGTGGTCCAACTATGTATCCCATGCCATGCATCTTTATTATAATCTTTAGTTCTTGACTTCTTGTATTCCAGAACTAATCTTTCTTGATTGCTTTATGAATCATTTTAGGCCTGCCCTGTCCTATCAATCTGTTCAAACAATGATTCCTTTCGTATACCAAATGGCCATTAACGTGTGTCATCAGGCTCATCACTCATCAGTGATGTCTTTTATTTATTTATTTTCTTGAAAGATTATGAACTACACAAAAGTAGGCAGCTATGGGGCCATCCACGTGCAAAAAAAAGGCAGTTTCATACTTAATGAGCAATTTGTAGTTCTGTGGAACAAAGTTAATTTAGATTCCCATGGGGATTGGCGGCTTCATTCATAGTAACTCTTGTGATTGGTGTGCCTTTTACAACTAAGTGTCATGCTGATTAACAAATGAACCGTTATGGGTGTGATTTTGCTGGTGTGCGAGATAATAATATTCACAAAAGACCCACCTTAGACACAAATCTTTAATTCTTGATTTTAAAAATTCAAAGAAACCAATCCTAGTCAAAACCCCCACAGTTTTGGTATAGATTATATAAGTTAGTGATTGCTTAAGAAATTTGAGAGAAGTTATTATGGCTCCAAGACCAAATGCTGTCCACAAACACTAATGCTGCATCATATTTAAAAAGTTCTAGTTGCTCAAGCATAACATGTGTGAAGTAAATAATTGGTAGATCTTATCAAAAAAAAAAAATAATAATAATAATTGGTAGATCCATAATTATTAAATACAGAAGCTTTTAGATTCCTTTATCAACTTTTAAGGTGGCACAACCCCTTTGCCTTAATTTATCTTCCAACTTGTCCCTTCCCTTCACAACCTCCAAAGAGATAGGTGAAGGTGATGGAGTGGGTCTGTGGGGATAGAGAGTCGTTCGAGAAACCAAAAGCTAAAAGTGCCTGAATGATGTAATAGTTGTGTAATTGATTAATTGAATCCTTAATCCGGCACTAATATTATTCACAGTTAAAAGGGGTGGAGAAGTTAAAAGGAACAAACTTACATCACTTTACAGTCACAAGATCAACAGCCAAAAGTTCTCAGAGTATATAGTAGCTGTATTAACCAGCATGATACTTGGATAAAGATCAACGGGGGAAGGGTTAACTGAAGGGACAAGCAGACTTTACAATAAGAAACCCAGCACAGCTTTCTTCCTGTTATATGTACCTAATATAGAAAGGAATTTCCTATAAACTTTATCTGAAGTTCTAATAGCCTTTTCCAAAAGCACAAATGAAATTAGCCAATTTTTTTGGTGCAGAATATCTCCTACTCCTTTTCCTTAACCTGCAGCAATAATAATCTGTCATTTGCGAGTTAACATACATAATACATTGTTTCTTTTACCGTACAATGAAAAATATCTTCAATAAAACAAAGTAAAATGCAATTAAAAAGATGATGAGAAGTTTCACTTCACTGAAGAAGAAAAGTTCCTAGAATTTATTTTCATCAAAGAGAATCTCTCTCCGATGAAAATACTCCAAGATTCCAGAAAAAATAAATAAAACACCACCATTTGATTTATGTTTTAGACAACCACAGGCATGTTTGCTTGCCAGCCTATTCATCCATTCACAAACACATCATACATTAGGCCGGCAAAATGCTTCAATTCTCAAAGTCTGTTAAAAAGGTATCAGCAATAGGGCTTCGAATTGTTATGCTTACATACCTTGATCCTTCTGCCCCTTTCAAGTGGTTAGGAAACATCAAAGGTCATCAGTATGCTGCTTCGGTTGAATGGAATTCCTCTGTTGCTCCACCCTTTTAAGATGTGATGACAGTTGTATCAAATCAACAGTGAACCCTTGTTCAGGAGAATAACAGTTCTTGTCCTTAAAAAAATCTGACTCTTGAGAAACTTCATCTGTTTCGACTTTCAATTCAAAAGCATGACCGGCATCAGGAACCATTAAGGACCGCATCTGAGCACCATCCATGGAGTTCATTCCAGATGTATAAAAGCCTTTTGTTTCATATTTTCCCAAAGGTGTTGTGCCTGAAGTTTTGACAAAATTTTGACCAAGATTAAGATGAGTGTGACTTACTTGACTAATCAGGGGCCTAGCCATTGGGATTCCTGATAAATGATTAGGCATTGACTGTGATTGAGCTGACAGAAGAGAGAGAGCACCACTGGAGTGTGAAATCCCAGATGAATCCTGGAAGGTCAATGCTGTATCAAGAGGAATTGCAAGCCTATGTTGTTTCTTGTTGCCTTGATAGAGGGAAGATTTTGTTAGCAGCTGCTCGTTAGTGTTTGGTACTGCTAATTGAGGACTATAGGGGGGTCTCTCTGAAAATTTAATCTGCTTAACCGGTTCATATCTTTCTGGAAACAGAATGCCACCTGGAAGCATGTCTGGGTACACAAAGGATGTTCCGTTTTGTAAAGAAGTCCAAGGAAGTTCGGAGCCTGCATGATGCATATCTATACAATGTAAGAAATAAAATTTCTGTTACAAAAGGAAACATAGAGTTCTGACAACATGTCATTTAATACATTATCGAAGTAGGTCAATGATCCATACAGGTCCCATGGGCATAAGGATTTAGTTTGAAGTAGTCTAAGAATCTTATTTTCAAGCATGAAAGCAAATGATTATTAAAGTAAGAGCAAGGTATAGGTAGCTAAAAAGTTATATCTTATTTCAAATTATAATTGCTTCATACATTTGAAATTGCACAAAGCCACTGCACAGGTGTGTAGTTAAGAAACCTATACAAGAGTATCATGTGTAATTTATACTTCTACTACCTTGAAGTTGTTTCCACATCCTTCATATTCAACACTGATTTGGGTGTTTCAAGACGAGTATTGCTTGATTTATGATATTTTCTCAAGACCATGATATTACTCAATTCTAATAATTGGATGCTTTAAAACCAATGAGTCACTTCTTTAGACAATATAGCTCTCTTTCGTGCATATTGCTACTGCTCCCAAGTCTCTCACAATTATCTCTCAATTAAGAGACTCATACAATTCACCTAGACAAAAATTAAAGGCAATAAGATATTATTGTAGCATAGAACCAAACATACAATTGTTGGTACCATGATTTGACAAAAACACATGTTTTGCACCATAATATGGTCTTTACCAATCAGATTGATATAAAGTGGAATCTAGGGGACATTATTGGCATCTTTTGTGATTCTTGATGATCTGTAAAGATGACCATGGGATAAACCATCTTAAAAATGACCCTCACGGCTGATGATTTGACAATTCCTTTGCTTTGAATATGGAATAGGTAAATTCGTAGGATAGAAAGTTTTATTTTTATATGGCCGTAAAAGTTGACCTAGTCAAAGAGCCCAGGACAATAGGATAACTTATAAAAAGAGTGGGATTTCGGAATAATAGAAATTATCATGCTCTAATGACTAAGTACCGCCCATACAAAAAGTCTGTCTACAGGACATTTATGAAAGTTTACTAGCCAATCGTATAAATCTGTCATAATTAGTTTCAACATCTTGCAGTTTCCCAGGGACCAGTTACTAAGAATAGAATGAATATTTACAGGTCAGGATACAAACATTTAAGAATTTAATAAAAAAGAAGAAAAGTATCAGAAGAAAAGTCTAGTACAAGAATCAGTTTAGTTATTATCCCAGAAACCTAGCAAAAGGAGTTACAAGCATAACAGATAGCACATGTTAACTGAGGCAGAAGAAAAATAAAATTTCTTTAGAGACTTTTAGTATGTGAATCTAAACATAGTCTCTCTAGATTTGAGGGAGAGAAAGCTAATTTACTCCATTTCAATCGTTCATAGATGAGTCATGCATTTTCTTAGTAGGTAAGAAAGCAAATATTATTCATACCTTGATACAACTGCAGCAACTTACGTGATCTATCAGAATGGATATTAAATTGAGGCTTCCGTCTACGCTCATTGTGGCCTGCAAGGCGTCTACGACAACTGCGCTTACTATCATCAAATTCAGCCAGCAGATGAAACCTGATTAACCAAAAAAAATTTACCCCAGTTCATAGCAACTACAAGAAATAAACAAATGTACTTAACAAAGGATGATGATTTGGCTAGAACGTACATACAAGGAAAATATCAAAAAAGTAAAGGAAAATTCACAGACTTTAGGTTCATGTTACAACAAACTGATAATACTACAAATTAAAGAAAACCTAGACCTATTGGTAACTTGAAAACTTGAACACAATTTTTAACAAGTAAACCTACTAAAAAGAACACAAAACAGAAGACCTTCAAAGTTTTATATAAGTTGAAAAAAAAGAATCATCAAATGAGGCTAAACTAGTTACATTGAGCCAATAATACACATAATGTGAAAATAATACTAATATCTTATGTAAAAAACTGCTTTGATATCTATGACAGTATAACTACAATCAAAAGCGAAGGCCGGAGGGAGATAATAAGAAAAACTAACCTGCTACACTGCTGACAAAACCTTTGCTCATTGCCATTAACAATAACTTTGGGAGTCTTTGAATGAACGTCACAAACTTTATGCCTTTTGTGATAATCCTTTGAGGAGCTAAGATCCTTGTTGCAGCCATAAACTTGGCAGAGGGGAGTTTGAGAGCATGAACTAGTCGTGCGAACTTTCTTTGCCATCAAAGATGGATGCGCAGAAGATGCAACCGACCTCTCCTTAAAAAGTTTACCACACTGCTTATCTCTGCCATCAACCAATCTCCCTAGCTTCAAATCAATAAGTGCTGAATCCTGACTAATAGACTTCATACAAGAACTCGATATTTTTGACCCAGATTCCGCCCCACAAAATGAATTTGAAGTAACCATACAAGGAGTAGTAGTTAACCTTTCGTTAGTATCACTACCGACTTCACCATTAGGTGTCCCCAAACTTGAGTTACTATGACAAGGTTTTCTTGTCAAGTCAGTGAAACATAGATCCATAAATTCCATATTTTCGACATCATCACTATCTGAAAAAAGCTTATTGATATCAAAATTATAAGAGGGTTTACTTTCCCATGCCATCAATGTTTTTCTACTTCTTGTAAAAGGGTCAACAGATGAGTCCACCTCATCAGAATACAAAATGCCTTTCCCTTCAGATCCATAGATCCAAGACTCCATCTTAAAGCAGTATCGAAGTTGCTCAAAGTATGCAATATGAAAATGCCTATCAAAATTCGCAAAACAGCAATCATCATTTCAATTCAAAAAAAGTAACTGTGAAACAATAATGAAGTCTCACAAGTTCACGCCTAGTATACATTAAATAGCGATAGCAGCAACATATAAGAAATAACAAGTAATATTGATAAATATGAATACGAGGTAGCTGATACAATAGATCGAGTCCTGTTGCAATTGAAATACAATAGCTTAATACCTAACATCAAAAACAGTGTTTGTAACCAATATGTGAAAAAACAAGAAGGAAAAGGGCTCTGTTTGGTTGCTGAGAAAATGATGAGAAAAAATGACAAACGAATGGATTTACTTTCAATATTGGGAGAAAGCAAAGAATCAACTCAAAAAATGTTTTGTCACAAACTTTGTCTGAGTCAAGCTGAGATTTGTTTTTCCCTTTTCTTTCATCTAAATTGAATAGAAACTGGAATATTAACAGATTCAAACTTCTTTCCACTCATTAAATTAAGTTTTCCCACTAACCAAACAGGACCAAATTAAAATATTCAAAACACATAACCATAAACACATTCAATGGTGAAAATAAAAGCAACCGACTTTACAAAATAAAAAATTTCAACAACGACTTTCACTTTCAGAAGCCCAAGAAACAGAGCAAAGAAGCTTGAAACTCATAACTGTGCCGAAAAAAAACTTTATTAAAGAAAATGAAAAAAGCAGGAATCTTTGAAAGATTAAAACAATAATACCATCCACGTACGATAAATAAAAAACTATACAGGAGTAATTTATCAGCAGTTGCAGTATCCTAATTTTTTTTTTTAAACTCGTTTCCTTCACTTCCCCAGAAACCACTTGCAGCAAAAAACGAAAAGCCTCAGAATAATAATAAAAGTGGAGGAGCGTTCCTTCATTATTTGTTTTCTTACCAGAGCAAAGACAAGCAAACAAGAACAGTGAAAGCCAAAAGCCAGTGAGAGCGAGAGTCTGTTGGGTTTTTTTGGGTGAATTTTTTTTTTTTTTTTTCTCAGGGGAGTGTTGAAGAGGTCGAAGGAGATACACTGATGAAAGTCAACATGATTTCTACTTCACTAGCGTCGCTCAAATTAAAAGCATGTCTCCAGTCGGGGTCTTTTTTGCAGCTAATTTTTGACGTTTTGTGAAATTCCACTTTTGGACATGACACAAGTTTGATATTGATTGGTGCTTCCACTGTTCTGGTAATTAACGGTTAATGTGATAATTGATGGGGGCGGATGTCTGTCTATCTCGCTCTCTCCCTCTGTGTTAATGTTTTGTGTTATAATCATTCATTGAACTACTCACTAATCCACACTTATGTTTTATGAAATAAATTATCCAAGTAAATTGGGGAGATTGTGATGAAGGCAGGGCATATCATAAGGGGAGATACACTAAATTATATACATCTCATGGGTATGGGTGTGTGTGTGTGTGTGTGTGTGTGTGTGTATTAATGATTGACAAGACCCCTTGTTGCCACGTGTAAATCTGGTTAAGGGACCACGCGTTATACGAAAATGGAAAGGGTAAATGGAAATGGAAATGGAAAGGAAAGTGGGTGGGAGTGAGTGAACGAACCTGCTGAGCATCTGGTGGCACATATGGCATGCTCCTGCTGCAGCTGCGGCTCGAATTTGTCTGTATGAGTGTGACTGTGACCCCCCAGCTTTTTTTTTTTTTTTTTTCTCTTCAAAATAACCACTGCATGAATCAATGCCAACTAAAGGCCAGCCAGCCTAGCCTTTTGCCTTTGCCCTCTGCCCTTGCCACTGCCAAAAGTTGCCCATTATGTTCTTTATGCTGCAACTACTGGCCCTCAATTCAAAAGGATCCCAATCGAACAAGATATGAACAACAAAACACATGACACTTGCACACTTTCTTTCTTCTCTCTCTCTCTCTCTCTATCTATTGCAACTTGTATTTGTTTTGGAATTCCACTGCATCACTTAAAAATCCATCATTAATTGACGATTAAGCTCCTACTCATTTCTCTCTCTTCTACGCCAAGGAACCAAACACACGCTTCCAATCATGACTTTAGGCGCGGACACAATTCTAAACAGAGTTTTAAAAAGCTCAAATGATGCATACATAGCTTGCTACAAATTTGCTCTTTCCATTAACAAAGTTGGGAATATGCACGGTTTTTTAAAAAGTTGAACACAGGACAGGGTGCATATGCTACTACTACTAACAGCTTATTTAACTCATTCATACATCTAATTAATCAATATAGGCAACATTTAAGTCAATTCATTTTTTGTTAAATACAACGAGAGATCGATGTCTTGGTGATAAAAGAAGGTAACCAAGAATGGCGAAATGTAATTTGTCGGCTGGGGATATACATACCGCAGAAGGGAAAAAGCATGAAAAGAGACACCTGACACATTTTTGTACATATCCTTATTTTTTATGCCTAGCTATTCAGATACCACAAGTCCACAACACCACACACCAAAGGCGCAATTGTCTGTCCCTATCCATTAGCAATCAAACACTCTTATCTCTTTGGGCTCTGAATTGAAATTCAAATGATCATGCGAGTGCAAAGCTGCGAATTGCTTTATCTTTAACGGCCACGGGCCACGCGCCACTATCACAAGTGCTACTTTTTGTTGGCTGGTATGTGCAGCAGAGAGATCAAAGAGTATCTCAACTCTGATTTTCATTTTTTCTTTCCTTTTTCTTGGGTTTGTTTCTTTGTGATTTAATTTGGTGGTTGTGTATAGAGTGTTGGCTTGTAACTTTTTTATGCTGTATTTAGTGATCGTTATTCATGTAACATGCTCCGGCTTCAAAGAGGAGATTAATTCCTTATTTGTATACCCCGCACGTGCCATACAAGACAGACCATCAAATTCATTGATAAGTAATTAATATGACAGGTATGGGCTCCAGCCCATGTGTGAGAAACACGTGTCATGTGCACCAATTGGGCAGGTTGAAACCCAGCAAAATTGCAATCAATTTGGGCCAATTGGCAGCAAGTGTGCGTGATGGAGGGGGGCCGAAATTGTGTTGTTCATCTCAGTTTTGGCTGGTTTTGCTGCATTAACTTGAAAGCTACAAAAGTGGATGCAGACATTAGACGTTAGACAGGATACAGACGTGCTATTTGGCTATTTTAGGTTTGATTTCGCCCTCTCTTCGGGGGACCACAGATATCAAAGAGAAAGATGTGCGAAAAGTTAATGACAGCTAAGTTCATTGTGAACATTTGACACCGATTCTTATTCACATGGCTTTTTAGCTTTAACTCATTCCTATTCTTATGCGTTTCTTCATATTTACTTACTTTTTGTGTATATAGTATAATTTTACATGTATACATATATCGCAAATAATATCTATCTTGATCACCAATGAATTCTATTGATTCTTATTACATGCATATACAAGGAACTTTGGGTGAGTGAGTGCACGGGCGGATGGAACTAGAAATTTTAATTCTACTTCTATAGGAATAAGGTGTCCAAATGTAAATTATCATATAAATATGTAAAATTTCACTGAAGTCAATTATTTTTTCTTAAGAAATTTCCGACCTGGGTACCGGGTATGATTTAATTCGGCCCAAGACCCATTCTCAACTCAAATCAGGTCCAATCTAATATGTCATGGTATTGGATCAAAACCACCCACCAGACCAAAAAGCTTCTGTAAAGTTTGTCTTCTGTTTGTTATCCTGATTGAGCCAAACAGCTGGGGCCAACCAAATTGGTATATTGTTTCTGACTATACCCCACACAATATTGAAGACTAAAGGATTGGAAAGGGCTACATGATATCTTTTGGAACGTATCGACCCAAACAACAAATTTATCATTCTCAAAAGCTAACATAGTTAAGTGTGAGCAATAACGTTACAAAACCTAAGAGTACACATTGAACTCTAAAATTATCAAAATCGTTCATTTGATCTTGAATTTTAGATACCATCTAATACACCTTGATTCCGCTGTCTTTCCTATTGTTAACTAGATCAGAGACACCTTGAGAATCAGTTTCCATAGTAATTGAAGATACATATGCATTTTTTGTAACCTGCAACCCCCATTCTACTGCCTCAAACTCTGCAAAAATCACATCTTCATGAAACTTTGATGTCTTTACTACAATAACTATATAGGTCCCATCATAATCTCTTACAACAACTTATGTGAGTTTACTTTCTGCGAATCAGAATGGATAGGAATCGTAATGAGGAATGTAAATCTGAATAAGTTAATTATTTGAACTGTAGAAATCAAAATCAGAATCAACAATGTCCTAATTGATATACATATCTTATGTTCAAAATGAATTGTTACAAACCACAAAAACACTCTAAGTTAAGATTATGTATTTACAAAAAAATAAGTAAATATTTTTAAAGGAATATATGTAAATTTATTATAATATTGAGTGTAGTGCAATTATTTTTAAGTAAACTACTTCCTTTTCTCTTCTTTATTATTATTGTTGTTATTGTTAAGATTATTATTATTACTACTACTACTAATTAAAGATGACAATTTTTCCTGTTGAGATAGGATTCTGCAGGATCCCGCAATATCCCATCCCGTTTGGGATGAGATTGATGTTGGAGAAAAAGATCAGTTTTTTAAATTTAAATAAAAAACCTTTTAGGATCGCTCTCATATAATATATAAGAATTTGTAATCTAAAAATCGTACCTTAAAAATTCGATTTGACTTTTTCCGTTGAAGTGATTTAGGCTCCTAGATCACAATTCGTCACCACCACGCCTGTTAGATCACAATTCGTCACCACCACGCCTGTTAGATCACAATCCGTCACCACCACGCTTGTTAGATCACGAACTGTCACCAATGATCTTCCAGATTATGACTCAGATTCGATCTGCACTTGACGTGTGGGCGCCTTTATCACCACCAAAGCAACTAGCACGAGAAAATTTTTCTCTGATCTGTATAAAGTAGCTGCTCTCTTTTTCTTTAGAGAAAATAAGTCTTTTTATATCTCTCTTTAGTGAAAACCCTAGGCTCCAAATAATGAAAATCAAAACTCACGTTACTTGCTTTTTCTATAGGGGACCCACCTTGTAAAATAACATAAGGCCTCTTACACACAAGCTAATTAAATGGAGTCTCCCACTAAATGATATATTTAGGCTTTTGACCCAAATATTAATCCAATAGTGGTGCAGTCAATTAAATGAGCTAACCCCGGGATCATTTGAGAACATACAATAGTGGCTATAACAATTAGGCATGTAATTAAAATAGCATAATTATTTAATTCCAAATCTACTCAACTAAAAGATTGGAATTGACCTCCATAATTGTATACTCGAATAATAATTCGTCCCAAGCCTCATTGATTTCTTTCTGCACAATCCTTTGTATCACATCATTAATTAAATCGATATCTCAACTGTCCAATCAATTTAATTACATCTTATTCCTTAATACTTACTGGTTTTCTCTAATGATCATTTTCAACATACTAAATATGTTGACACACTCTGGCCAGAGAATTTTATGATCAAGTGCCGAAAACCCATCAAGAGATGTGTTGTACAAATTCTATATTGTTAATCCATAACTCCAATACTTATAATTGCTCCCACCAAAATACCGGGTAATCTTGACCACAAGTATGTGTCGTGCCCATTGGTAACTCAAATGGAATAATAATTACAATCATGAAATCATAATTAACTCAAGATTAAGATTACAGTAAAATCAATGCCTATGAGATTTAATAAGTCTGACAATTATTACAAAGTTAATTAAATCTCATATGTGATCTTATTCAATGTAGTCGTATTACATCAATAAACTCATACATCATTAAGACAAATCATTCAATGAATTCATTACAGTCTATACCTAAATAAAGTGTCCAACTTTATTTATCAACTGCGAACTAAATTTATTTAATCATAAGATAACTTGTATTTATGTCTTCTGTGAATCCACATGGTGATCACATAAATACATATAATATGATTAAATGGACGTTAATCAAAATATTAATGCAATTAAGATATTTGAATAAAATACCTCATTTATTTTATTAATTAGAAAAATTGTTTATTACAATTAAATAAACACATATGCTTTTAAAGAGCACATTTTCCCAACAATCTTCCGCTAGCTCTCAAAGCATATTTGGCATCTCACGCATGCCCATGGATTCTAAGTGCAAGTTAAAAGGTTTCCCAGGTATGGCCTTAGTAAAAGGATCCTCCAAGTTTTGCTGTGACACAATCTGAGTAACCTCCACATCATCTCTCTGCACTATATCCCTTATAAGATGATACTTCATCTCAATATGTTTTTGTTTCTTGCGGTTCCTTAGATTGAGCTACTGCACCATTATTATCGCAAAATAGTTTAAGGGGTGCAGTTACAGCAGGTACCACCTCAAGATCTTGTAGGAACTTGTGGAGCCATACAACTTCTTTTGCAGCTTCGGATGCAGCCATATATTCAGCTTCAATTGTGGAGTCTGCGATATAAGATTGTTTCACACTCCTCCAACTAATAGCTCCACTTCCCAATGTAAACACATAACCGAAACTTGATTTTCTAGAATCCTTATTTGACATAAAGTCAGAATCAGTATAACCCACTGGAATGAGTTCATCATCAGAATACACAAGCGTATAATTTTTAGTTCTTTTCAGATACTTCATTATATGCTTGACCGCAGTCCAATGTTCAGGTCCAGGATTAGATTGATATCTACTAACCATCCCTACCGCAAAACAAATGTCTGGCCTAGTGCAAAGCATGACATACATGAGACTTCCCACAGCTTCTGCATAGGGAACTCGTCTCATTCTCTCTATCTCTTCAGATTTTTTAGGTGATTGATCCTTAGAGAATGTAATTCCATGTCTGAATGGTAATAAACCAGTCTTGGAATTTGCCATGTTAAATCTAGCCAATATCTTATCGATATAAACCGCTTGAGACAAGGCTAAAGTTTTATTCTTCCGGTCTCGTAGTAACTTGATACCAAGAATATAACTTGCATCTCCCAGGTCTTTCATATCAAATTTTTTGCTAACCAACTCTTTATTGTAGTCAATACTCTTATATCGTTTCCAATTAGGAGAATATCGTCTACATAAAAAATTAGGAAGGCTACAGATTTTTCTTGAATTTTCTTGTACACACATGGTTCATCAATGTTCTGAATGAATCCAAACGATTTAATCGCTTGATCAAATCTGATGTTCCATGACCGGGATGCTTGCTTCAATCCATAAATGGATCTCTACAACTTACATACCATGTGTTCTTGGCCTTTTTGTATAAATTCATATGGTTGCTGCATGTAGATTAGGGATGGCAATTTAAGAGCCTAGGCCGGGCTTTGCCAAGCCCAGGCCCGAGCCTATATAATGTTTAAAAAGTTTAGGCCCTCTCAAAGCCCATCCAAAGTGGGCGGGCCTCTGCCGGGCCGGGCCTAGGGCCGGGCCTAGGCTTTTATGAATTTTCAAATATTTTTTTAATGAAATTATAAATTTTCAATACATAATACTACAATAGGCTAAAAACTTAAATATAATTCTCTAATACATGATTAGCCAACACACAAAATATGAAAATACTAACATCACAAGTACCGTACACAACATACAAATCAACCACTAATATAAAAAAGAAACTAATCCAATATTTGCGGGCCATCTTCGTCCACATCCTTCAATTCCTCCCCAGTAAAAATTTCTTCTTCAGGAACTCCACCTAATAAAAAAAAGTGTTAAAATAAATAATAAAGCAAAATAATTAGTAATTAATTTTGTAAAAAATGTTTTTATACCTCCACTGCTGGTAGCCCATAACCAAAGCTGAGAGCACATGATAGCTTCCAACGTGTCTGAATGTAGTCTACTCCGATGTGGACTCAATGTTCTACCCCCCTGCACTAAAAGCCGACTCCGAGGCAACAGTTGTCACAGGTATGGCTAGCAAATCCTTGGCCATCTCTGCCAAAATAGGATATTTACCTTTGTTCATCTTCCATCATTGTAAAACATCAAAATCCAGAGTTCTTTTGACTAAAGGATCCTCCAAATACCTATTGAAGTCGGACTTCGAACTAATAGATTGACTATTTTGGGTTGCATATGCATCAAAATCACCCATATCATCTATAGCATCAAAATCAGTATGAGATTGGTTGGAAGGAACAACAAGTGCAGTAGAAGACTCACCAACAACACCATATCTCATAGTTGCGGATTTGGCCTCATAATAATTCATCATTTCATCACAAAGCTCTCGCACTCTCTTAAGTTGATTTTCAAGGCCGACTACATAAATCTTTGGATAATAATAATTAATCAACATCATCTTATATCTCGGATAAAAAATAACAGCCATGACCAATACCCCACTAATCTCATCCCAATACTTCAAAAATTTTCCAATCATGTTATCCGCCATATTCTTAACTGCAGGAACATCTGATGTTTGCCACCCCTTCAATGCAATCCTCAGTTTATAAACCAATGGAAAAAATAGATTAGCAGTGGGGTATATTGTACCCGAAAACATCTCAGTCAACCTTGAAAAAGGCCTCAAATAATCTAACATTTGCTTAGCCAACTCCCATTCCTCACTACTAGGCAAACACTTGTATTGCGGCTCAAGTGTTTGCAGTCGAGAAAAAACACCTTTGTACTTCACTGCAAGTTCAAGCATCGCAAAAGTCGAATTCCATCTAGTTGGACAATCAAGCCCCAACTTTTTCATATCCATTTGCATTTGACGACATGCCAACTCAAACTTTTCCACCCGTTTTGGCGATGAACTCCAGTAAGACACATTGTCTCTAACACATGTAATACCACTCTCAATCACCGACAACCCATCCTTCACAATTAAATTCAAAATATGAGCCGCACACCTCATATGAAAAAAATTACCGCTCAATATTAGAGACTCAGTTGACAACAATTCCTTCAATCTTCCAACCATCGCATCATTAGTTGAACAATTATCCAAAGTAACCGTAGATAACTTTCTATCTAGATTCCAATCCATCAAATACTTCACCAAAATTTGGGAAATGCAATCAGCTGTATGTGGGGCTTGCACGTATATAAATTTGTTCATTCAAAATAATAATAATAATTATGCCAAGTTACAAAAAAATTAAATAAAAATTTTTTAAATTTAATAAAGTACCTATACTATACAAATTTAAATACAAAATTTTAATATTTATAAAGTAAAAATACCTTAGGATTCGATTTTGCAAATGCCAAGAGTTGTCAATGAAATGTCTTGTAACAACCATATAACCTTTCTTTTGATTACAAGCCGTCCACATGTCCGTAGTAACTGCCACCCTACTATTATTTATCTCCAATAAATTCATTGCCTTCCCCTTTTCAACATTATATATCTCAAAGATCTCACTCTTTAAAGTGTTTCTGGACATATGCTTCACCAATGGATTGCAATAATCAACAAAATCTCTAAATGCCTCATACTCCACAAATCTAAGAGGAAGCTCATGTTTAAAAACAATTGTTGTAAGTTTTTGACGTGCAACAAATGGATCAAATTTTTGAATTCCAAGCTCACCACTTTCGATTTTCACCAAGTGTTGCTTATTCTCAAAAACTTCTTCAATTGTCGGTTGATTAAAACCATGAATTTGTCTCGTATGCCTATTCAAATGACTAGTTCCCGATCCATAAGAAAGAAACATTCCACAATGATTGCATTTTGCCTTTGCTACACTACCAACATTTATTTTTGTGAAATGGGCCCAACAATTTGAAACAACCCTCTGTTTTCTTTTTTTATCACTCCGCATTTCTTCTTCAATATTTTCTGACTCCACAGATGGATTTGAAGGCAAATTAGTAGATTCAGAAACATTTTCCATTATAAACCTATACAAAATTAAAGAAGATAAATAAATAAATTAATTAATTAATTAAGCTAAATGTAAATGTTGTAAACACATATTGCATTTACAAGCACAGGAGTGACAGTACACTATGAATTGCAAGAAGTGAAACCAGTATCATCTCAATCACAGTACAAGTGTACAACTACAAACACTATGAACTGCAGGTTTGCTGCTCATAAAAATTGCAACGCCATGGCTCTACTATTTTCAGAAAATGAACAAAGGATCAAGATTGCATCTGCATGGCCCTATCGATACCATCAACTGTCAATTAATCACTAACAAATCAATTACAAGGGATTCACTTAAATTAACTCAAATGGCAGGCCAACAAGGCAGCAACCTACACGGCTACAGTTTACACACGCAAAAAAGGAAAAAAAAAAGGGACGGATGTGCCTATGGCTGTGCTGGTAATGGTATTTTAAACTATAAAATAAAAAAAAAATTGAAGCTTAATTGACCAAAAATAGACTTATGAAGTTATGCTTAAAGGCACTTTACCGGAGTTAGATGCATTGTCGCGCGACTGTGCTGGAAGGGTGGGAGGCGCTGCTGCGACACGCAGGAGATGCTGTTGCTGCCTTGCTGGGTGGCTGGATGGTGGGTGGCTGGGCGATGGGTTACTCCTTACGCGGGAGATGCTCGCTGTTGCTGCTGCTGTTGGATGGTGGGTCGCTGATGGCTGATGCTGGCTGGACGCTGCTCAGCTGCTGGAACGTGGAGATGCTCGTTGTTGTTGGCTGCCGGTGGCGAGAACAGTGAGATGCCATGACAGTGATAACTGATAAAGAATGCTCACGATTCATGCTAGAGAGATTTAGGGATTTTGCGTTTTGCCCTATTTTTTAATCGTTTTGTTTAAGTTTTTTTTTTAATTTTATGATATATTAAACAATTTTTTCTTTTAAAAAAATATATTATTTATTATAAAGCCCGGGCTTAAGCCCAGACTTTTCATTCAGGCCATTGACTGAGCCCATATGTTAATGACTTTATTAAATATGAGCCCTTATCCATAATTTCAGCCGCGGGCTGGGCTTAAAGCCCACGGGCCTGGGCCGGGCTTGAGCCGGCCCAGGCTTTTCTGCCAATCCTATTGCAGATGTTTTCTTCAAGATGCCCGTTAAGAAAGGCAATCTTGACATCCATTTGCCAAATTTCATAATCTAGCACTACAACAATGGAGAGTAGAATCCTGATGGATTTAAGCATAGCAACCGGAGAAAAGGTTTCCTCATAATCGATTCCCTCTTTCTGAGTAAACCCTTTGGCTACTAATCTTACTTTAAATGTTTCCACCCTTTCGTCTACTCCTCTTTTTCTCTTGTAGATCCACTTGCACCGTATAGGTTTTACCCCATTTGGTGCCTCTACAAGTTCCCAGACTTTATTAGAATACATAGATTCCATTTCTTGATTCATGACCTTTTTTCAAAATTCAACATATCTACATATTAGAGCTTCGTTGTAACTAGTGGGATCTTGTACATGTTCATCTGAGATAGCCGTATAGGTTTCTCCCAAAAGCATGTATCTCGCAGGTAACCTAGTTACCCTCCCACTATGACGAGGTTCTAAAAGTGATGGTTGTTTAGGGATAATCTTGTGTTGATCATCTGGTTGTTGTTGTTCTTCATGTTTTGTAACAGGCGTTGAAAGATGAGTATCAACCTGATCACCTGACAGTTCTTCAAGTATTACCTTGCTCTTAGGTTTGAAGTTACTCATATAGTCTTCCTCGAGGGAAGTGAAATGTGTGCTCACGATCACTTTCCTATCTTGAGGACTATAAAATAAACCTCTCATTATTCCTTTGGGATACCCCACAAACATACAAACCTCAGAACGTGAATCCATTTTGTCTGCCTTTGGTTTCAGCACATGTGCTGGTGATCCCCAAATACGGACATGTCGTAAACTTGGTTTGCGACCTGACCATAATTTTATTGGGGTTTTAGGCATTGATTTAGATGGAACTAAGTTTAAGAGGTAAACTACAGTTTCCAGTGCTAGTCCCCAAAAAGAGATTGGTAATAACGAATAACTAAGCATAGATCTCACCATATCCAAAAGAGTTCTATTTCTTCTTTCAACTACCCCATTTTATTGTGATGTTCCCGGGGCAGTTAATTGAGATATAATCCCATTTTCAACCAGATACTCTTTGAAATCTCCTGAGAGAAATTCACCACCTCGATCAGATCGAAGTTTCTTTATGTTCTTATCTAATTGCTTTTCTGTCTCAGCCCTATACTATTTGAATTTCTCAAGAGCTTCAGACTTGTGACGCATCAGATAAACATAACCGTATCTCGAGTAATCATCAGTGAAAGTGATGAAATACTCATAACCTCCTCGAGCTTGTACATTGATTGGTCCACATACATCTGTATGTACCAATTCAAGTGGTATTGTTGAACGTACTCTTTTGGCCGAGAATTGCCTTTTGGTCATTTTCCCTTCTAAATAGAATTCACAAAGTGGCAATGATTCATTTTCTAATAGACCCCAAAGCCCATCTTTGATCATTCTCTGTATCCTATTTTGGTTTATATGACCCAAGTGTAAATGCCAAAGGTAACATTAGTTGGAAGAAATATTTCTTTTCTTAGATAAATATGTATGCTCATCATTATTTATCACTGTGTCGTGCATAGAATGGATCATTGGACTTAAATGATATAAATTATCTTCCAATGTACCAGAACAAATAAGTCTCTTATTATAAAAAATAGAAACAGAGGATCCAAAATTTATAGTGTACCCTTGCTTTGACAAACAAGCTACTGAAATTAAATTCCTCTTTATGTCTGGAACATAAAGACAATTATTCAAAATTAAAGTCTCATTATTAAAAGATAATAAAACAGATCCAGTTCACTGCTGACACGAACGGTCATGTCCCTAACTGCAGCTTGACGCTTCCTTAACTTATTTTCCTGGTTTCTTGAAACCAATAAAGTGAATTACAAATATGATTAGTTACTCCTGAATCCAACACCCAAGTGTCAATAGGATTCTGAACTAAACATGCCTCAATTACAAAAAGATTTCCCATACCTGATTTCACAATCTTAGGCCAATCCTTTTTCCAGTAACCTTTCTGTCCACACTTGAAACATTTGCCTTTCGGCTTGCCATCTTACTTGGTAGACGGTCTCTTTTTCCCAGCTTTCTTCTTACCTTTGCCTTTCGACTTAGGTCTAGAAGAAGAAGCTTTTTCAGTAATATTTATGCTTCCCAAAGATTTCTCAGCACGATAGATCTCTTCAGCAGAATGCAGTTCGTTCATTCATTCAGTTAAGGCCATGTTTCTTTTGTTCATGTTATAATTGACCTTAAACTCCTTGAATGTTTCTAGCAGAGATTCTAGCATCATGTCTATGAAATGCAAGTTATGCAACCCAAGAAGGGGTGAATTTGGATTTTAAAATTTATGCAATACAATTCGCACAACAATTTAATCTATTGCCTTAATCAAATCAAAAACAATAAATTCAATCAAGCACAATATTAAAAGAGTAAGGGAAGAGAAAACAAACACAAGGATTTTTACGTGGTTCGGCTATCTCTGCCTATGTTCACGCCTTCAAACTCACCCGGCTTGAGGATTTCACTATCTAAGCCTCCCAAGGTTTCAAATGTTTACAATTGACTTCCAAAGTGTCAATAAACCTTTACAACAAGAGATTATATCCTCAATCTCTTCACTCCAAGTGTTTCTCACACATGTACACTCACAATTTGATAAGAAATAAAAATCACAATAATGAAACTCTCTTTAAGAGTAAATAACAAATTATAGCTCAATGATGACTCAATAAATGATGATTTACTAAATGGAAGCTCAATATATGTTATATGATCTTATTTTTCCTTGTATTAGTTCTTAAAATGAAGTTGGAGTTGAGTTTTTATAGTTAAAGCCCGAAAACTAGTCGTTATAGGTAAATTCCTGCGCCCATGCGGTTAACCGCTCATGAACAGTGATATTACCGTTATTTTTGAATTTTGCTACAGTAATACTGTTCACTAAAATTACACTTTGGCCCAAAACTTCTTATAATTATACTACAGAGCAAAACGTTAGAAAACTTTACAAATAGGTCCAATTTCAGAATTTCCTAATAATAATTGTCTTTCCAAAACTTTTTGAAATTATGATATAACCCCAAAGATATTATTCTTTCGCAAAAAAAGTCATTTTCAACATAATACCTATATTTTTCAAAGTTCTCAAAATCTTTCACTTTAGTCCTAAATATTCATAAATTATAGTATGGCCCAAAATATTTAAAATTTTTGCCAAAAAGGTCCAACTCTGAAATTCAAAATAATACTTATTAAAATCAGAGATTTCAAAACTTTTCATTTAAGTCCAAATTACTCAAATCCACACAATACTCTTTCTTGTAAATATAAAACCTTTTTAGTTTATGAAAAGTAATTATTGAATTAATCTCTTGAGCTTCTCAAATGCTAAATCATGCATCAATTAAATCATACCGGCTTTACAAGAATTTGTCGCAATAATTTATCCGTTGAGCTCTAAGCTTTATTCTTGATTTCGCCGTTGTCCGTTGAGTGTCTTCAACTTGATTTCACTTGATTCACTTGCATAAATATTATCCTTCAAAAACTAGTGAAAATTGTGAATTACAATATTTATTAAATCGCTTAATACACATGTTTGTTATCATCAAAATTATATTATATGTAGCCCTTTAGGCTAACAGTCTATCTTTGAGTTATCATCGATTTATGCTCCCTGAATCTTAGCCTCATTCAAATAGTCCATCATTTTGAGGACATGATCACGAACTCTTGTGTACCCTTCCCCATTTTACTGTTCATAATTCCTTTCAGCGCTGCTTGTCTCGTGGAATGAGTACTATGCCCGAACATCTGTTGGAGACTATCCATTATTTCAGTGGCAGTCTCCAAGTTCTGATGTTTGGTCTGCAGAATATTAGAAATCGAGGCTAAAATGTAGCATTTTGCCATTTCATTAGTCTTTTGCCATTTCTCATAAAGCCTCCTCTGATTTCTATGAGCATCATCCGCTGGAACTGGAGGGCATGACTGGGTTAAGACATATTTATAATTTTCAGCAGTCAGAACAATGAAAGATTTTTTTTCCAATCTATATAGTTCTCTCCAATGAGTTTGTTTTGACTCAGAATAATAGTAAGTGGGCTCAGAGAAGATATTTTCTGAAAATAAAGCATCCATACATAAATAATTTAAAATAATATTCACAATAAATGACAAAAATGCATAAAACCATAAATGCATTTTAATTTATTGTAACGATAATCTAGTTCCGTTTTGACAAGCTATCCGTTGGGGAAGTCATGTCTATACTTACTAGACCTAATTACCCATTGGATTATTTACTTTCATGTAGAGACATAATAAATAATTATCGTTATCCTTTTTGGGCCTAAATTTGTTAACAGAGCTTCGTTGGGAAGGTTAATAACAAATTTTAGTTGAGTGTATAACCATTGTTTCAATTTACGTATTTTTCATATCAATAGTCACCGTTGGGGTAAACAATCGATTGAAAAATATTTCAATTTTATCTTTGAAGAAGTTCATCAAATAAAATATCTAATAGATATACCCTCCGAAGAGAGTATCACCGTATCATGAAGTCGAGGTACATATATAATTTTATTATTGAACTAACAATGGAGCCCGTGGGAAAAATATCTTGAATTTTCCCTCTCCCACTCAATATTTTAAAATTGGCTTTTCCTTTTAAAACATACATATTTATTAATTGCATGCTTCCTATAATATTATCTAGATGATATCCAATATTATTAAGTATACGCAAATTTCAAACATATAATGAAATTTATTATTCTATATGACATGTTATTATCCAAAACATAACATATAAAAAAAATAATTAAATAATCTTAATTCGTGGCTTTCATAATAATGAAAAATACATTAACCCTAAGCTTAATCTTCATTGGGCTTCTTGTTAATGTCCATCTTCCATAAGCTTGTATTTGTTAATGGACTATGGGAAATTGGGCTTTTAAATTTATAATTGGTCTAATTTTAATTTTGAAAGGAAATAAATAAATAATTAAAAATTTTATTAAAATAAAACTTTTGGACCAAAAATAAATTTAATGTATTTAATTTTCTCTATGCATTTTAATCCATTAAGCCCTATTGAAATTGAGACTAAAACTAGGATTCATTAAGCCCAAAACTGTTTTTGGATTTAAACGCAAAAAATTAAAAATTTTCTGCCCGAAGGAAAAATTATGAAACCATAAGGACCTCCATGATAAAAACCATGAAACCCTAAAATCATATTTTTCTTTCTTTCTTCTTCCCCAGCCGCCATCTCCACAAATGCCCAGCCGCTGTTCACTGTTGCCACCGATCTCCGATGCATCTCCGACGCCAAACCAACCGCTGCCGCCTCGCCGAAAAACGTGTCGAAACTTGCGCGCGCAACCGGAAGCCCTTTACTTGCGCTGCAGGCAGTGTTACAGCGCGCACTGTAGCTACTGCGTGTGCAGCGCCTGGCAGCGTATGCTACTGGGCTGCGCGCGCTGCTACTCTGGTTCGTTGCCGCAGTTTCCAGCAAGTTTCCGCAATTTTCCAGTGATTAATTTACAAACTTCCTAGGCCAATTTTAGCTTACAAAATTTCTATAGCAGTAAACTAAATCAAGAGGGAAACATGGTGATAATAAACCACCCCTCTTGTTACAGATCTAAAGAAAAAATACAGTAGAGAATCTAACCATTAATTAAGACAAACCATAACATGCTTTATTCATATATTAAACAAATAATATATATCTGAATAAATTGTGCCACTCTAATACATAAATTTTAAGATTAATTTCATACGAAATTCTTATATATTAATATGAGATGGCTCTGATACCAATTGTTGGAGAAAAAGATCAATTTTTTAAATTTAAATAAAAAACCTTTTAGGATCGCTCTCATATAATATATAAGAATTTGTAATCTAGAAATCGTACCTTGAAAATCCGATTTGACTTTTTCCGCTGAAGTGATTTAGGCTCCTAGATCACGATTAGTCACCACCACACCTGTTAGATCACGATCCGTCACCACCACGCTTGTTAGATCAAGAACTGTCACCAATGATCTTCCAGGTTATGACTCAGATTCGATCTGCACTTGACGTGTGGGCGCTTTTATCACTACCAAAGCAACTAGCACGAGAAAATTTTTCTCTCAACAACAGAGAGAAAAATCTTTTTCTCTGATCTGTATAAAGTAGCTACCTTTTTCTTTAGAGAAAATAAGTATTTTTATATCTCCCTTTAGTGAAAACCCTAGGCTCCAAATAATGAAAATCAAAACTCACGTTACTTGCTTTTTCTATAGGGGACCCACCTTGTAAAATAACATAAGGCCCCTTACACACAAGCTAATTAAATGGAGCCTCCCACTAAATGATATATTTAGGCTTTTGACCCAAATAGCTAGTTATCTTTCTTATTAATCCAGTAGTGGTGCAGTCAATTAAATGAGCTAATCTGGGGATCATTTGGGAATATACAATAGTGGCTATAACAATTAGGCATGTAATTAAAATAGCATAATTATTTAATTCCAAATCTACTCCACTAAAAGATTAGAATTGACCTCCATAATTGTATGCTCGAATAATAATTCATCTCAAACCTCATTGATTTCTTTACTGCACAATCATTTGTACCACATCATTAATTAAATCAATATTTCAACTGTCCAATCAATTTAATTACATCTTGTTCCTTGATACTTACTGATTTTCTATAATGATCATTTTCAACATACTAAATATGTTGACACACTCTGGCCAGGGAATTTTATGATCAAGTGCCGAAAACCCATCAAGAGATGTGTTGTACAAATTCTATATTGTTAATCCATAACTCCAATACTTATAATTGCTCTCACCAAGATACCGGGTAATCTTGACCACAAGTATGTGTCGTGCCCATTGGTAACTCAAATGGAATAACAATTACAATCATAAAATCATAATTAACTCAAGATTAAGATTACAGTAAAATCAATGCCTATGAGATTTAATAAGTCTGACAGTTATTACAAAGTTAATTAAATCTCATATGTGATCTTGTTCAATGTAGTTGTACTAAATCAATAAATTCATACATCATTAAGATAAATCATTCAATGAATTCATTACAGTCTATACCTAAATAAAGTACCCAACTTTATTTATCAACTGCGAACTAAATTTATTTAATCATAAGATAACTTGTATTTATGTCTTCTGTGAATCCACATGGTGATCACATAAATACATATAATATGATTAAATGGACTTTAATCAAAATATTAATGCAATTAAGATATTTGAATAAAATACCTCATTTATTTTATTAATTAGAAAAATTATTTATTATAATTAAATAAACACATATGCTTTTAAAGAGCACATTTTCCCAACAATTGAAACATATTTTCACATCTCAAATTAAAGTGGACGAGACAATGACAAAAAATAAGTTTTGCCTTTATTTGTGAGACGAGAAGAGGACCAACTATAAAATATCATCATGTCTTGTGTATCCCATTAATAATATAATTTCAAAACTATTCTAAATTTTTAATTATTTCATATGTTTAACTTAAGTAACATTCAAAGTTAAAACTTAAAGGGTAAAATTAAATAATAAAAGTAATATAATTAGAAAGCGAAGTGTCAACCAAAAGCCAAAATTAACATTACGTTTTTTTTTTGTCAAAATATAAGTTGGTTACTATTCAAATCTATAACTTTTGAAGCGTAAATCTTAATATTAATGTGCAATGGAAGCAAACATGCAATTAAAAAATATTGTCATAAAATTGTATTTGAACATGCATGTAGTCAAAATAAAAATATTATTTAATTATTGTACTTTGTATTTATTCAAGATTCTTGCTATATTGAATTATAATGATCCTAAAAAAAAGTCAACATTTATTTATTTACATTCGGGATTGTTCAAAATAATAGGACGAGACAAAATATTTAACGGAACAGAATTAGCACAAATTTTTGTTCCCAAAAAAAATAAAGAGACAGAAATGAGACATTCTTTTTTTTCTCACTTGCATATACGGGACATGATTAAGATTGGAAAATCTCATCTCATCTCATTCCATTGGCAACCCTGTAGCTAATAGTATTATTATATATATTATTACTATTATTAATATTAGTATAATTAATTATAATAACAATAATTATTTCGATTACAAATATTATAACAGTAATTATTATTATTTAATTTTGTAATAGGACACAATCAAAATTTTAAAAATTAAGGGAATGTAAAATGGTTAGATCAAGGAATGAGGATCTCATTCTCAACTCTCCATAAAAATGAGATTTTCATTCCTTATTCTCGAATTTAGTAGGGGTGGGCTCTACTAATTTCATTTCTATTCCCAAATGCTAAATAAATAAAAAAAACAATGGAACCATTCTCATCCCTTCATTCCGATGCTCGAATTTGATAAATAATCGTATCACTAATGTCTTTGGTTTTTCTTGTACCGCTCTTCTTAATTTTGTTGTTTACAAACTTAATTTACTAAGAATTTCAAGTAGCAATTCTAAATTTTTACTCAGAATTTCAAGTATCAAATGATAATAGACATGGATTCCAGAAAAGCTGAAACTGTATAGCAGTAATTTTTAAGTAAGAGGCATTAATTATGATGGAACTGCAAGAGGTAGAATTAACTTGGTAAACGCACCTTAATCTCAACTTTTGATATGAACAACCTAACTAGCTAGAATTAACCTGGTGATTTGATTACATTATAATCATATTAATTAGATCAATTTTGGTGAATGCAATTGATGGGGGAAGTTAGATTTCTAACAAAATTAGGTGGTTTGGTGGGTTATATCTATCATTTAACAAAAGAAAGTGAGGATTTGATTGTTTTGCTCTGTGAAAAAGAAAAGCTCTCAGCAATTCATCCTCTTTCACAAAGATTCTTGATTGCATTGAATTAAAATAATAACATGTTTGGGCCCTCCACTTTACTTTTGATTTGAATCTTAACATGCTTTGTTTTGCTTTCTTGGTGTGCCCCATTTTTCTCATTAGCGTGTGTCATGCCGTCTTATGGGCTTTCTGGCCTATTGCCCCCCAATGCATCATTTTTATGTATCATTCTTTCAAAAGCCTATCCTTAGCTTTCATCATCATGCTCCTCCCGACTTTAACCTTTATACGCATGTTTAGTGTTTAGTGTTTAGTGCTTACTCCAGGAGAGAAAGAGAGAAAAATACAAGCACACTCAGCTAATTTATGGCTCTATCAATAATCCACTTAAGCAGGAAAATTATCAATACGTTTGTTGAGAATTAATCTAATAGATAACGTGATTCGTGTTTTACGGCGAACGATATGATATTATTATCTCATTTTATCTGTTTAATTCACAATCCCTTTCATGTGTGATAGAATCATCAAAAGTCATATGTATGTGTTAAAATCTTTCTAAGAATCATCAAAATTCACATGTTAAAATGATAAAATCTTTCTCTCATATACCCACTAAATTTAATTTGTCAAGGGGTGTGTCGATTTTAAAGGATAAATAATCAAGGCCGACTCTTTATGAGACCTGGGGGCTAATGCTGCCAAAAATAATAAAGAAATCTTCACATGTGGCTTATTTCAGACATGATTAATTCTAATTCTATCTTCCGATTAGATTTTGCCTTTTCCCTCACTTAATCATAGAGCTTAGAAAGCTGGACCATTATCTATGCCTAATTAAAAGATCTATAGTTTAATTTGCTTCTTTTTTCTTTGTCTAGATTTTGTATCTAATGCATATAAAATATAATATTTTTTATTATTAAGGTTTCCTTTTTGCCTTAACTAAGTTTCTTTATTCATAAAACTTCAAAAGTTGCCATTATTTATCCCAAATTTCCCTTTAATTAAAGGAATCTAATATATGTTGTCCCCAGTGCTGATCAGAAAACGAATTTTGCCTTCTTGCCTTCCAATTTTGATCTTTTGACAAGACAGCCGAGTATTACGATATATATATATATATATAGCAAACAAGAATTATAATTATGAGTTTGGCTGAAAAATAGATGCAACATTAACTCAATGTTCCCTTTTAAATATGAGTGTAGCTTTTCGTCTGGCTCCCATATTGACGCTACTCTTCTGAACGTCTAACCCAGCATTCTATTATCCTCGCATGTAGTTGTAACATCTCGTCTACATGCATGAAATTGAAATAAGTAAATGAATTATGTCTAAGGTAGAAATTTTGTGTGTGTGTGTGTGTGTGTGTGTGTGTGTCTATGTATATGTATGTATGTATGTATATGTATATATATATATAGCAGTTTTCTGGTTCGAAATTTTAAAATACAGGAAAAGTTTGGGAAATCTTTATAACTGTGGGGTTTAAGAGACTTAAAATTTAAAGCATTTAAACCGCACATTTTATGCATTTTTCTGGCCTTTTATGCACTTCAAAATTTTAGATTAAAACATTTCTATATATGTATGTGTGTAGAGTAGATGATGGTACTTATAGTGAGTAGTACTGATATATGGCGCAATTTAACTAATCTGCAACTTTAATATTATACGCAAAAAATCATAAAATTATATTTTATGTTCATATACTCACCGTAGGGCAGATCCTTCAATTTAATAAGATGATGATTAAGATAAAAACAGAAAAATATCAATTCAATAATTGAGGTTTACTATACGCATAAAAATCAAAACCCAGGAGATGTCACCAGCTATAATTGAAACGATAAGTAGATCATTTCGGAACCTCCATTGGTGAATAATCACAAAACATTGAAGCAGGCATACATACCCATCTAGTGACATACACATACCATCAAAATTCACGTTAGACATGTTAGGTTGCTGAATGGGAATTCTATTTCTTTGAAAAAAAATAAGAAAAAAAATGGAGAAAACAAGATATGTGGCTACATGAATCACACGTGCAATAGAAATTGATGAATTATTGCCCCTTGTCCAAATTCAAAAGATTGAAAGATACAAGTCCACATGCTGTGATCATGCTATGCATTTTATCTCCATTGATTTAGTGGAAAATCTCTTTTCAATGGCACAATCTCAAATCAGTCACAACAACGGTGGACATTTAACTTTGTTCTTGCACTCCATGAACAAAAAGTAAAGACAAGCAAACATTCCAAACTGTACACACAGAGGGGGGGGAAAAGCATTGAAAGAACTTTGAAAGAAGCTACAGCAAAATCTAAGACATATCGGTTTCTTCTCACAGCTTCTAATAGTAAGTAATAAAAACAAAGAAATTAAATTAAATTAAAACCATAAACAACGTGGAAAATGTACACAGTTCACATAGCGCCATTGGAAATTGGTGCTCCTCTCTTGATGCTATCCATATGAGTAGTCTCATACACAGGCAACCCACTTGAGTAAATACCCAAGTCATAGTTTTGTAACTCAAAGAGATCTGAGCTTGAATCACTGTCAGCACCGTCATCAACTTCATCGAATTTTCTAAATTCTTTCTCCTCAGATGAATACTGATCAACCCAATTCCTAGTCTTGTGCTTCTCTGAGTTTGTGTTATTATTGAACTTGAAATTGTCATGATGATCCAATATTGTTGTTACCTCATTATTTTGTAGTAAGGCTGTTGTAGGTTTCAGTACTACTTGTCCTCCAATATTATGCTTTGACAAAGACAAAGACTCCACTTGATGCTTGTGATCTGAGTAGCTTCTAAAATCTTTGTAACTCTTTGTGGGTGTGTATGCATAAGCAGGAGGTGTCCTAAAACCTGAACTTGAAGAAGAGTACAATGACTTTGATGAAGAATCAGTAGTGGTGCTTGAGCTCCGAAAATGGCTGATGCTGCTCCTTCTCTTTCTCCTTCCCCCAGGGCTCTCTTCTTCATCTTTCAGCGACTGAGTCGTTGACTTTGACTTCTTTTTCTTTGAACCTGATTGGCTGAACAGAGAGTTCAAGAAGCTTGCAAGTCTCCCTCCTGGAGAGCTCGGTTGCTTGTATTTCTTCTCTTTCATTTGCTTTTCAATAGTGTTAAGTGATTGTTTCTGGTAGCTAATTGCATTATTAGCATGATGTTGAGGAAGTTGTTGTAAAACTGAGTCTCTCAAGGGCACATCCAAGCTGATTCTGCCACCTCTCCAGGCCTGCCTGTGATCTTCTCTCAGGATCTTTTGAGAAAATGCAGCGGCTGCAGCTTCATTGTATCCTGAGAAATATCGGGCAGCTTCAAAAACATCAAGCTCACCAGAATCATTCCTGTGATGGAATGATTTCTTGTAAATTTTGTCTGTGTCTGAAAGTGTCAAAGACATGGCTGATGAATCAAACTTAGAAAGTTGTGTTTGGAAGTTATGTCACTGAGTGTGGGAAAATAAAAGGAGGAATTTGTGAGATTGTAGAGGGAATTTAGATTGGACTTTGAAATGATTGAGAGTAGTGGGAGGTTAGCTTTATAATAATCAAATGCACTGTCAATAATAATATTTTATGATGATGATTGTTTTGGAGAGCCCCCACTTGATGTGAATTTGTGCTTTTGTTATAGAAGTGAAGTGGGGTTCCATTGCAACTAGCTTTTATCCTTCTCATGCTGTCAAAAACAAGAGGTCATGCTGGGGGCTGTCAATTGTGGGGAGCAAAGAGCTGTGTTTTCTTGGATTCTAGGATTTCAACTAGATTTAGTGGAATTGGCTTTCAAGTAGATGTTGGCCATGGGGCTATGTTGAGAAGAGTAGTAATACTTTGCATATAAAGTAACAAAGATACAAAATAATATCTTTCTGTAGCAATTATTCAGTTAATAATTTCACCAATGCTAGTATACTTCTAAATTAAGTTAAACATTAAGTTAGCTTGTATCTCAACTAATGTGATACACACGCGCACGCACACATATGCGTGTGCACACGCACGCACTGCTTTTATTTATTTTAATGCGGACACATTATTAAGCCGTGTGTTATTTTTTAATGCACTATAAAGTTGTGAGGTTTAATAACATTAAAATTTAACTCTCTTAAACCGCATAGTTTAAAAGCGTGTTCGCATGAAAAAAAATAAGGATGCCCACACTAGAGAAGGACTACATGTGTGTGTTATTAAATCACACATGAATAACGAAATAATGTAATAAACTATTATTGTAAACATAAATAATTATTTATAGGTGAAACATCAATTAAAAAGCAAATTTTAAATCTTAACTTAGTGAACAAAGGGCTATCAATTGATATGAGAGTCTAATAACACCTATCAATAAATAATATGTCGTATGTTACATTAATTGATAGACAACTGTATATGTATAACTATATGTTATTCCTATGTGATTCTACAAATTCCTTTACATGTATATCATTATACGAATTTATGGATTGGTAGATCCCACTCTTTCTTTTTCAGAGCTTGGAAGTCACTCTTTAATAAATTGTTAACTTTAGTTAGATGAAAGTTAATTTGTTTGCTTATATATCTTTGACCGTCATAAATCAACTCTGGCCCAGAAAAATTTGAATGCCTCCTCTTTAGGGAAGTTCTGGGGTTCGATTTTTATGAATTGTGATAGTAACTTGCGGATTGGACTCAATGTCCATGGCCGGGCTAGTTGTGTAGAGAAGATAAAATTCCTTGGTCTAATATTCTTGCTTGTTCATTTGGGAACTTGAATGCCCCTTTCCCACATGATCTCCTTTTGGACACACCTCAAACATCAAAGATAGAGATTGTTTCACATGAAAAGAGAAAGTGGAATGTGATATAATAATCCATACTTCCAACCACTGGGAATAACATTAATGAATCTTTGAAGAATATATTAGCATAAATCACTATTGGTTCCAACACTCTCATGCCTTAAACTCATTTGAAACTATTTCTAGGAAGTTCAAAAGTGGTTTTGAAAGGTTAAAAATTAATTTTAATGTTTGGTAAATTTTTTTAAAAATCATTTCTAGTAAAATCATCTCATCCTCCAACAGATTTTGAAAAAGAAAGTAGGAATACTTTTTTAATATCTGATTTTCAGAATCAATTTTTTGCTTAATACAATTATATATATATATATATACATATAATTACATTAATTAAGAAATAAAATAATTAATTTTTAAGGGATTGTTATTACCAATTATATTGAGATAACAAAATAAAAAATAAAATTAATAATATAAAATTTATATGTTAGTCATCAATTATTATATATACACAATAAGAAATGTTTTTATATACATGTTTATTTTTATCAAACGTTTAACGAATTTTCTTCACAGTTGATTATTTTTACAACATAATTAACGGTAATTATTTTAAAAATTAGAGCATTACCAAACTAGCCCTTAATCTTCAAAGGAGCCTTAAATAGAAACTAGGCAACCATGATTTTCTTCCTAAGTTGCTGTCTAGGTCAATAAATTTTGGATGTTTTGACGTCATTTTGTCTAAAAACTTAAATTGATAGGTGCACACCCAACAAATTGGTATTAAAGATGATTCTCAACACTCGTCTAATAGAGTGAGATGTGAAATTGAACTAGAGACTTTGATTCAAATATCATTTATGTGAAATCACTTATACATAATATTTTTGATGAATTTTAACAGCGAACTTGCAAACCAATACAAAATACATTGAAAGACAGCTTTACATCCATTTAACGAGAAGAAAATCCAAGGTTATACGTATTAGCTGCCAAGCGATCAATTTGTGGATCAGATTGAAGATATATAAACGATAACTATGTACGCGATATAAAATCTCTTCAGGAAACTCATAGTCTACTCGGTGAAGTCCCCACAGAAAGAGAAAAAGGAAAAAGAAAAACAAAATGGTGGGAGTGTGAGCTTTGAAGTGTTGAAAGAAACAGATTAAAATATGAAGCGTAAACAAGTTTCTACTTTTGAGATTTCGGGTTACTCAAGAGATTTGGCCCAGTAATTGCACAAATCCCCATCCCTCGATGTCGGGGAAGCTGGTCTTATTTTATCGTGGCGTGCGTGTGGGCACGAGCACACGTGCATGTGATAACATTGCAATTAGCATGGCAACTCAAAGGGTCCGGCTATGTTACAACTGTGGTACCGTGCCACAGTTGCAAACAGTTATTGGATTCACTTGGATAAAGGGTGCAGCAGTAGATCCAAGTAAATCCAATAACTGATTGTAACTGTGGCACGGTACTACAGTTACAACATAACTAAGTCCCAACTCAAAAGCGTGTGCACGTGACTTGCATGATGTCATTTGTCGGAGTTTCAAAATTGTGTATATCCACTTAGATTATCATCATCGAAGAGAACATGATCAAATCACATTTGGCCAATTAAGCTAGATGATGATCATGACAAGAGATCATAAAAAATAATAATAATAATAATATTAAGATCGAAAGGATCACCCGATCACTAGTCTATTTTACGCATTTGATCATATTATTGAAAATCCAATGAAATGGTCCCTGCCCTACTTTATTGGCCTTTTCCTTCGTTACAACCACGAAGGTGCACCACAATTTCAGTTCACCAGCCAGTCCGTGAGTTCCCTGACTTCTCATTGTCAACTCCTCGATCTAACTGATTGTCTCACAAAGGGTGAATGCTGACTTAAACCTGTAATTTGAGCTATGGATAGCAAAATGTATTTACGAATCGAATTCTTGTCGAATGCTAAATGAATTTAGCCAAAATTTGATGGATTTGAATTTTGTTCGTCTATTAAACGAATCATAACCTTAAGATTCTGATTCTTGTTTATTAAGCGAATATCCATTTATTCGTTTAACATAATTGATAAATAAATTGAATCAAATTTAGATTTTTTTTTTAAATTCACTCAACTACAATTACCATATTATATATCAAATAATAATTAAAAAAATGACAAAATCAAGCAAACTAAACTACCATAAATTTATCATCCTAACAATTTAAAGTTTTAAACATCTTAACTCCAAAGTTCTAAACTTCAAATTTCAAATCCATTAAAAATATAAATAATAATAATTAAAATCCTCAATCTAAATATTTTAAAACCAAGGTGACTTTTCGATATGATTTCATATTTTCACTGCATTGTTCAGTAAACAAATTTTAAACAAATAACTGAATTTGCGAGCTTAAACCCATCTTCGGTTCATTTACTTAGCATATCAAATTGAATTTGACATATTTATTAAGCGAATCGTTTTTTTCAAATCCAAATCCATAAAATTCTTATCAAATTGAATTGAATAAACAAATCCGACCTATATTGCTACTCCTAAATCTTGAGCAACTTTACCTAGTCATGACATGCAACAACTCAAATATAAAGAAATAGATATATAATAGAGATTTTTTGAATAATTTTTAAAAGTGTATAGAATGAATGAATAATGAGATCAAATTATAAGGATTAAAACAGTAATGCTGCGCCTCATCTTTTGATAATAGCACATTGTTTTCTGCTGACAATGCTAGTTGAACAATCACCTGATCACCAACTGAGGATAATACTTAAAAATTTCACAGGCAATGTCAGTAGCCATCCAGGCGTCTAGTAATTTTAAAATTGAGTCAATCGGTTTGGGTTGTGAATTGGATCGACCTTTGTAACAAAATATTCATCAGTATATGATTAGAAAGAAGCACTATTTTTACAAGATCTTCGTTGTAGCTCTATCTAATACGGGCCAAGTAAATTACAAGCCACAAATTGGAATGTATAAAGAAAGGAGCAATCTGATATGATTAAGCAGCCAAGTGCCTGGGATCTAAGGTTCATGAAGGACCTACAGCATAGAAAGGTAACCACATGAATTAGAATTAGGCCTATTGGGCGGCTGTTGAAGATCAGAATAATGGCATGTCAAATGGCCGTGGAACACCTGTCGTGACTTGGGCTAGCCAATAGTTTCATCCCCTCTGGCCAAATTGTCTGTGATCTTGGATTGATACGTGTTTGATGTTTTGTTCTTTTCTTTTGTTATCCACCATGCATTCAAAAAGTAACCTTGCATGGCCATTGTTTTTCTATCAGTCATCAGTCCCATCGCTTTCCCTCTGTGCTCCAGGTCTTGTACCTTTTCACTAACATTTTGCCACAATATTTTCCGAAGGCTTTTGCTACCTTACATGCAATGTAAGTTACAATCTCTCATAAAATTAGTGAGTTCAAGTGGAATTCGTAACTGAGTTTGTGAGAGGTTATACCTTACATTACATGTAAGGTAGCAGCTCCCTTTTCTGAGAAGTTGGAATTTGTGAACTCGCTATGTACCCAAGTTTTTTGTATAACTACTTCAAATAGATCGAACACACAAAATTGAATGGCACTCGATTTGATAATTAATGAGAGTATGAAAGTTGAATTCGAACACTAAAGCTCAGCTCTAGTAAAATTTATTAGGTTCCAACATTAGTATGATTTGAACAGAAGCACCTTTGTGCAGATGGCAATTGCACTTCCTCGAGGGTTCATTTGCCCACAAACAAACAATAAGGTGGCATTTAGTTGAGAGGAGAGAATGGAAAATAGGAAAGTAATTTAAATTTTATTTTTATTTTTATTGTTTGGTTGGACAAAATATAATAGAATTTAATTTTTATTAGAATTTAATATCCATTCTAATGTAGAATTTGAATTCCACACCAAGGAGTAAAGAATTTAAATAGGGATGGCAATGGGGAGAGGAGAGGAGGAGACCGACCTCCCTGTATCCATACTCGATATTCTGCATATGTCATTGTCCTCTCCCTGTCTTCGAAAAAATTGCTTTAGGGAATTCTCGTCCCCTCCCAGAATAATAAAAGGGGATCCTCAAAGGTCCCAAATCCCCAAATAACGGATATATTTTTAATTTTTTGTTTTAATTTAATCATATTAAAATAAAAAATTTTAAATAAACATAAAGTTTAACGATATATCTTACATTAACATTAATCCATTACAAAAGTTACATTATAAAATACAAATCACCATAATAATTATCTTCGTCAATCTTCATAATCCTACAATAAAAAAAAAAGAAATTATTTCTATATCAACAATGTGATAAATGAAATGAATATAGATACTTAATCAATATTTCTAATAAAAGTATTTACCTTTTGCTCTCTTGCTCCTCTTGTTCTTCCTCAAGGAATGTGGCAAATTGAGAGATAGCCTCAAGTTTCAAATTTAAAATAATAAAAATAATATAAGTAATGTAACTTCTAAGTGCAAATATTAATTATTATATAATATAATTACAATGCAAAATAAACTCATACTGTTATTGTAAGCTTGTAGCTAACTTTGACAACACATTAAAGCCTCCAATGTGCTTGAATGAAGCATGTTATAGTCCTCAGCCACTGGTGCTAAAAGCTGATTCGGAAGCAACAATTGTAATTGCCAAAATATCTCTAGTATTTCATGCCAAGAGAATACCGATGGGTATTTGTTTTTCACCAACTCAAAATATTAAAATCTTCCATCTCATACAAATATTAATGTAGTCAATTAGGCCCAAAAGTTTAATAGTATAATTAATTTGATATTTGTTATTTATACTAATATTTAATATTTTTTAATTTACATTTTATTATTTATTTACTAATAATTTAAAAAAATTAAAATTAAAATGGGGAAAATGGGGAGGGATGAGGATTCCACCTCATCCTCATCCCTTCTTTAAATAAAAAACTGGGTAAAAAATTGTCTTCGTACCCTCCCTAAATGGGGGAAGTCTCAGAGGGTCCCCGTCTCCGTGGGGATTTCTTCCATCCCTAAATTTAAATTCCTCTTATATTGGAAACCAAAACTTCCAAAATTACTCTTCAACTTTTTAACTTGTTTAATGCCATTAATAATTATTATTTATAATTTTATTTATCAATTTAATGTCATAAATAATTTTAAATTAATTAAATTTAATGAATGATTTAATAAAATTAACAAAATAAATAAACTTATTTATTTATTTAATGTGAAAATATAAAATATAAAATAATTGTTACTGGAACTTTGCTAAATATTTGCTGGAACTCCACCGGACTGCCGTCGACCGTTGCTGGATTGCCATTTTATTTTATCTAGAAAATAATTTGGTATTGATATTACATTATATTTCATTTCTAATATAGATAGTATAGTATTTGAGGCAAATGATAAATTTGTCCAAAGAAAAAAATTATAATTCATTTCCCTATCAAATTTTATGTCAAATTAAACAATGAGATTTAATTTCACTATTCTTGCCACTCCTTTCTTCCACCTTCCTCTCCATCTACTCTTTTCCTCTCCTCCCCTTTATTCAAACCAAATATGGTCTAAGGTTAGATTTCCCCTTATGCTATGTTTACTTACTGGAGTGAGAGTGAGGAGTAAATATTTCTATTACTCCAGTGTTTACTTGCATATTTTAAGGGAGGATTGAGAGTCTCATTTCATAAGACCCATCCATTTTTTGAGTGGGGAGTGGGAATGGGGGAGTTGGTAGTGGAAATCCACTCCTACCTCTTCCTTATTTGTCCTTATTTTATTAAATTTAATATAATTATGTTTAATAAAATAAATAATATAACAATTATTTAAATAATATTATTATATTTAGTTAATCATATAATTTACATTGATTCCAAGTTAAAATTACTTAAAAATGATATTATTTTATTCATAGAGAATTAATAATATTCCAATATACTATCTTTATTTGAAAATACAATATTATTATATTTATTTAATATTAATAAATAATAGTAACAAATAGTTCATTCTAAGAAAATATTAATGTTGCACTATATTATTAATAATAATGTTTCATTTGTGTTGCTTGTATCAATAATTTTTAATTTTAATTAAGATTATTAATAATTATTATTAATCTACAAATAAAATAAAATAAAATAAAATAACATAAAATAAAATAATTTTATTTTTAAAATATATTTTTATTAATAACATAATTAAAAACTATATTTTTTTTAAATAAGGGTAAAACTATAATTTGAAACTATTTACTCCCAATCCAAAAAAAAAGTAAATACATAAATTGGATTATGATTCCAATTCTATACTCCCATTTCAGTTTAAGTAAACAACACATTCTTACTCCCACTCCACACTCTCAATTTCAAGATTCATACTTCTTAAAATTCCCACTTCAATCCAAAAATATAAACGCTATCTTAATATATCAAAGTGTATTTCATTTATTGGCTCAAGCTTTTGAGCCGTTGAGTTTTTTTTTTTTAATACTAATGTTGAATACTTGGATTGGACACTTCACTTCATAGCTTTAGGTTTTTGGGTCTAGTGGTTTTTTAACAATATTTTCAACAGACTTGCCGACTGTACTGTCACTGTATGGATTTAATTTAAATCCCACCATGCCCCTAATTTATGGTATCAGAAAACTGTAATATATTAATTCAAGAAAAACATAAGTTATGATTTACAAGATTTTATAACTTTATTTAAATGGAAAAAGTGGGAAAGAAGGAACAAGTGGATTTTTCAATGAGGTTTTGAGAATTAAGAAACCGTAATTGGCGGCGAACCTAACTTTGGTATGATTTCAGCCCATGAACGGTGTTGATTGAGGGAGCAAATACGCAAACAGGTAACCCCACCGGAAGCCAGTCTTGCTGCAAAAATATGGAACATGATTCTAGATTGTCCCCCTATCTCACCATCTAGCTATGACTTCTAATAATGTTTTGCTGGCATGCAATATCCAATGGGATGCCTTCAACTTTGGTTTACAGGTTCTCCATAGGGAGAATAAGATAGAGATAAGATAAGAGAATTTGGGTATGATGTGGGTACAAATTACATGAGGGATGAGCTCCAAATGAAAATCTAAGAAACATTACAAAAATGATTCCCCTTTTATGCACTAATATTTGTTTTAACTCATTTGTTTTGTTTATTGCTTAAATTCCATTGTACTCAAGCAATCTCGACAAATCACTATGTATAAACTTATCAAACGTGGCCTTACAAGCTGCACAAGTATTGCTCTGTCACTAATCATCTTTGAATTAATGGAACAATTTATGGCTTTTTTCAAAGGCTTCCAAGTTCCAAAGCTTTTGTGCTGGATGTACGTACGTGGGCGCAAAGCATGTGGTAAGGAATTTGGAATCTTTCTTTCCCGAACCTTTATATGGTATAACAAGTATCTTATCAGGGAAGCTGGCAAAGCATCGCTAAATTGGATATCTCATCCATCGCTACTGGCCCCTTTGTAAAATCTGATTTTGAGTTAGCATCTTGTGCTTTGTTTCCTTGCTGATCATGCTCATCTGAAAAAGTTCATTTAATTTTGGAGCATTATCTTAAAATAAAAATGGCCCATGCAGGTTTCGAACCTGCGACCTTCGCGTTATTAGCACGACGCTCTAACCAACTGAGCTAATAGGCCTTGCGGTTTTTGTAACTCATAATTAGTAAAAATTGTATTAAAAAGAAGTTATCTTAAAACCACACGTAATTTTTTGTGTTGCCCTAATTTGTTAACTTTTTTGTACATCTCCACTTCCTGCATATTAAAATTGAATTGTTTATTAGTCATAATAATCCAGTTCGAAATTAAGTCTATTGTAATGCTCTTTTCTTTCCATATAAAATGGAATATTGTAATTATTGGTAGTAAAATTTGGGTCATGAAATTAGAGCATGACACATATACGGCAACATCCATGACCAATTGGCCCTTACAAAATGTGAAGAGAAATTCAAGGGGGAAGGGTAAAATAGGAAGATTTGAGGAAAATAGCATGAGTCACCCTATTAATCTAGAAGTTCAGAAATTGTCTCTCAAAATGCTTTAAGATTGCCTCATTTTGATGGAGGACCACTTGTTAAAAGATAAGATTACCACAATAACATCTCCTCCAACCAAAATGGCTATGCGTCACCATGATATGATCCCCATAGGAATCTCCTCAAAATATCTCTCCAATAGTTATACGCACTAAGGGTGAGAGAGGGAATAATCTTAGCTTTAATTTGACCCACCAATGGAGAAGTTAGCTACTCTAAAATTATAATTGGCTCATTTGAAACAAGCCAATAAGCTATTAAGATATACTGTCATCGTGGATAGTCTCTTAGCCGACATTGTCCAATCTTAAAAAGGTTAAAGGACTCAATTGAATAATCAAATTATCTGAAAGACCCTACATAAGGAGGAGATAGTTTATTACAGCTATCACGTGTCCAAAAAGAAATCAAGATGCCCTCAGGGGCATTCCTTGTGTAATTTCAAGTCAATTTTAATAAAATGTATTGTATTCAAATTCTTCCACACAATTAGGATTTCTTAGAAACCCAGCACCCTTTCCAATACTTACTTGACTTAACCATCGGATTTCCATCATCTGTCACCATTAGTGCTGCTTCTAACAACCATTAATTTCTCTTATTTTCTAGACTGTCCCAGTTTTGTTCATCTCAAGAAAATCGTTTTGAGACAAATTAGCTCTCTCCATTGACAAGACGACCCCACAAAAACAAGCTCTCATAATATTTTTAGGTTGAACCAAAATCAGACTAAAACAATAATGTCTGTTGTAATGCTTTTTACATCTTCTTATGTAGATGAAAAGGAAAAGCTATTAATCCTTTTAAGAATATTAGAAAGCTTCCACCATTCAGTCACAGAATAAATTATTTCATTCTATAATTACTGTTAATATTATTCGTCACACATATAAACGAATGCACTTCTTGGTTTCTTGCCACTACAATTTTTTTCTTCTTGTACGTTTTAGTTCAGATTCGTGATAATAAAGATGAATTGAGATTTTAAAAGATTAAATTGAGAGAGAAATATATAGAAACCGATAAGAAAAAAATGGAGGGAATCAGATGCTAGCACTCATATTTTATTATTTATTGTTTATATAGGTTCCAATTTATCCATTATACTTACTTGAAAGGCTCAAACCCATACGTCAACCAAGCCCGACTGAGTTGTTGAGTTAGCGAATAAGAGAAGAAAGAAGTTAAAAATGAAGATGAAAAAGAAATAAGAGATGATGAATAGTGGGGCTTTAAAAATTATTGGAACAAACCCTCTTAAGGGATCTACAAGAATCTAAATCTATAAATTATACAGTATAGCTCAGAGTTTATTATTTCGTACATCTCACAGATTTGTGCTCAAAATGAATGATATATCTATTCAATAATTATAAATACATTTATTATAATGAGAGATGAGTCATTTCCACATGCTTTGAACTTTGATGCCATGAATCAAGGTTTCGTACTTCCACAGCAATTACCTTGATTTAAGGTTTCATATAATTAGTAGTTATATTTAATTTATCTATATCTATATCTATATATACACACATATAGGGATGGCAATGAATATCGCTCGCAACATGGTTGCCATTACCAAACCCACCCGTAACCCACCGTGAGTTTTATTTTATTTTTTTAAAATTGACCCGTTGTGATTTTTGACAATTACCAAACCTGCAATGGTACCCAACATATTTTTTATAGGTTTCCATATTTAAAATCACATATGTTTAATATATAAATTTATAATAATTACCTAAAATTTGACATAACATACTCAATTCTAAATTTAACCAATGTAAATAAAAAATTAAAATTTCAACATCAATTCAACATAAATTCTCAAATTTAAGTATAAAAAATAGAAATCCATAAAAAAAGCCTCAAACTAGTATCTAAATTTAGCAATTATCACTTCATATTATCATTCAACACAAGCTCCAAGGGAATATCTTTGTTTCATTTACCACCATTAACACTTGTCCAATACGATTCCTACAATAATGATTAAAATTAATATTTTTTTAAAGAATAATAATTTTAGATACTAATCTAAAGAACAAAATTTTAATAATGAAATAATTCATGCATTAAGTTAAAAAAGTTCAATCAAAATTATAATAAGTATATTTTTAGATTTAAATATTTTTTCAATTAAAAAATAATTAGAAAAAGTTGCATGGATATTCTCGAATATTTAACTAATACCTAACCTACCCGCAACTTACCTACTGTGGGTTTTAATTTATAATATCCAACCCGCTCATAATTTATAAAATTACCCACAACAAACGGAATTTTGGAGGTAAATTTAAGAAAATTTGTGAGTTTGCGAATACCATTAGCATCCATACACGCACACACTCTTCAATTCTCCTTACGCAGGGCTGGCCTATGATATTACTTGGTGCCGAGTTAACGCGTGCCACGTCGTCGCACGGAACACCGAGACTCCCGCAGCTAAACCTTGACCTTGACGGTAATATTTTCTCGAAAAAGAAAAAAGAAAAAAACAAGAAAACGAAAAAGGAAAAGCAAGAAGAAAGAAGGAAACGATTGGGGAACGGGACTTGACTTGTAGCGAATCAGAAATCGAAACGTAAGAAGCTCTGTACGCTGCAGTGCTGCACTGCCTTGATTTTTGACTGCAATGCCATCGCTTCATTCATTTTTCTCCTGGTCACACTCACCCGCAGTTTACACACAAATCCTTTGCAAAAATCTTCTGTGGCCGAGACCAGTACTGCGTTTGACAAGTACGACCCTTCGAGTACGACCCTTCGAATTTACTTACTCGTACTGTGATGATCAAGTTCTTTTGATTAGAATCCCCAAAAACTCTTCTAGTATAGTTGCTCGCCACCTCTCTGTTTGAATCTACCCATACTATATAGTAAATAATAGTCCCTACAATATTGTTTTTGTTTTTGTACGCTTGTAGTCTTGTTCATGTTTTGTGTTAATTTGCTGGGCGACATTGCAATCAGATCACTTATTTAGGTTTCTGCCTCCTTGTCCCTCATCATCACGGATCACCTTTCTGAACTTTGCTTTCTTTGAGGTATTTTAATTTTGAATCCTTAATTAGCTAGAAAGAAAGTATAATAACGTATTAATTAACCTAGCCGTTGAAATGACCGCAGGCAGTACTATCATGAGCAAAATAATCACACTTATTTTGATACTAACAAAACATGTCTCCTAAAAACCTAATGAAAGTATGAAACCATAATTATCGCCCCAATGGCAATGGCAATGGCAATGCGCGAACTTACAAGCTGTCAGTCAAATCTCTGGATATTGGTTGGCTACTGGCGAGGCCGCTATCGGTTTCATAATTTTTGTCATTGCCCACATTAAACAAGTAAAGAAACTTAACAACAAAAAATCTTGTTAAGATGTTATCTTTTGTTATTATTTTTATTATTTTTATTTGGAAGAGCTGTGGTGTAATTACAGCAAATGAAGGTTCCAATTTTTTTTTTTTTTAATAAGGGCTGGAAAGATAAATATAAAGAAGCATGTATGATAGTTTGGCTACTTTTGACAGGATTGAAGAGCATTGCTCTTTATCTATTTTCCCCTAATTATATATATGCTTGAACCTATTGTGAACCTATTGTAACAATATGTATACACACACAATAAACATTAAATTAATAACAAGTAATGTTTTTAGCACGCTTAAGACTTTGCCGATTACAGAACTAAGAGTGTTTTATTTTACCAACCATTTTCTTCAATAATTCAGCAGCACCGCAGCAGGGATGAAATCGACATATGGTGGTCTTAGCAGGGGTGAAATTGTCAAGAATATTAGAACTCCCCCGACATTAGAGAACTGAGGACCCTGTGGGTTTGACACGTAGAAACCCTAAGCTCAGGAATGTTAAGGTTGTCTTTGACACTAATGCAGTCGTTTTATTATTGCCAAATGCAAATAACAAAAACAAAGTAAATTAAAGAAAAGAAAAGAAAAGAAAAAAAAGAAAGAAAGAAGAAAAATTGCTGTGGTAGTTGATAGTACAAATGTATTTATTCTTTATCTAGCTGGGAAAGGCTGGTATCTGATGAAACCAAACCAATTAGCAAAATTAAAGGTACCCAACTCAGATCAAGTCAATTTAATCTCTCCTTTTAGGAGTGTTCTATACTAAATCTTAAACCTAGCTATCAAAGCAACCTGATCCCAGCTTCTTGCCCTAAACAACAAGATCTGCAGAAACAAAATCTACTAATTTATAATTTATTTTTTAGCCTAAAGAAACCCAAAAAAAACAAAAAATCATCCAGCTATCCAGCACTTGTAAGTATATTAATAATGGGAAGGGGAAAAGTAGAGCTGAAGAGGATAGAGAACAAAATAAATCGACAGGTGACTTTTGCAAAGAGAAGGAATGGATTGTTAAAGAAAGCTTATGAGCTCTCAGTTTTGTGTGATGCTGAGGTTGCTCTTATCATCTTCTCTAGCCGCGGGAAGCTCTATGAATTCTGCAGCAGCCCTAGGTGCCACTTTCTCTTTCTATTTTTATTCATGTATTTGAATCTGTTTGTTTTGCAAATTTCTTGTTTGGGTTTGTGTCTTTTTCGTTATTACTAACTCTTTCTGTTGATTTGTTGATAAATGGGTGATTTTTACGTGTTCTTTTGATGAAATATACTTCCTTTCCTCTCTGGTGTTAGATCATAGATGGTGTGTATTATGGAGTTTTATTTGAGGAAAAAAATCCTTTTTTTCCCCCTTGTTTGGATTTTGATGTGAGTTTCATTGTTTCGTGAGATCTGCCTCAGTGGAAACATCCCTTGTTGTCCTAACATATTTATTTGCCATAGATTCCATAGTGTTATGTCTTCATTATTAACTTACTTAGCTAGATCGAAGTGGATTATATAAATGAAAATTTCCATCTCTCTTTAACAAATTTATCAACTTTATTTGTGAAGTGATGATGTGCTAAATAAACGTACTTGATCCTTAATGTCTTTCTGTTTGTTGATTGTTTTTTGACTGATTCTTCTATAAAAGTGATTCCATTAATGTTTAGGTACACAATTCAGCTTTTTTTTAAAAAAAAAAATCTAAAAATAAAAATTAAAAATTAAACACTCACAAATATTGTAGTTTTATTGTGTCCTTCCATTTTAATTTATTTCTAATTTCCAAATCATGCTGAGGAGTTGGTCATGGATTTCCAATAAGAAAAATAAGAGCTTGCCCTTTTGTCATTGTGATATCAAATGACAACCTAAACTATATGTTGACATTATGTTCGTATCACTGAGCTTGTAATCAAGATATATGTAAGAACATCGTTAGTACATGTGCATTTAAGGTTTTGTTATTTAATTTCAAGTTGACGACATTTTACGGGGTGTTGAACCATTGGTTTTATATGAATTTTTTGGTTATTTCCATATTGATTTATCTTGCTAGAATCCCTCGCCTTTCCCTTACCACTCCTTTGGATGTGTACAAGCAAGATTGATCTGTTAGTCTAACTTTCTTTTTCCCTTCAATTCAATCGTTGATAGAGAGCTGAGTTGACAGTACAAAATACTCCCTTTTTACTTTTGCTAGTGCAAACTCATGTAAGCAATTGGACTGAAGTAAAGATTGGGTGTTGGATATTGCCCAGAAAAGATATTATGTAGTCAAAGGGATTGGAAGTTTGCATGTTTGGATGTATCTATTTGTGCATGGATCTATTAAGAATAGATACCAAAAATTTGATTAACCTACATGCAGTATGTTATGCATTGACAATTCATATGTGTTGGTTAATATCAAGCAAAACCATGTTTTTTTTTTTAAATTTAGAATTGTGTTAGTTTTTTTTTTTAATGTCTATGCATCATTCTTACTTTAAACTCAAAATATTAATCCCTAAAAGATAGTCAAATTGGTTGGTCTTTTGTTCGAGTAATAGGGGACAAAAGGCTGGTATTTAGTTGGTGAGATTTTTCATCTCCATCAAAATCTTTTAAAAATCTTTATTTTAAATAGTAAACGGTATGAGCTATACTAAATGATTTGTAATTTTATGAGGTTAATTTCATTTCAAGTTTTAATATTATGGAAATTTTGTGTGCTAATTATTATTCTCCTTTCCTTTCCTTTTTTAAAAAATTTGCAATGCAAATTAATTTTAATTCTTAGAAAAATTATTGTATTTATTTTTGTTTCCTTTTCTTATCTTCCTTATCTTTTCCATCTATAAGTTTGATTGGTTATATATTCTTATACCTGAAGGTACCCAACTAAAATGTTCCAATGGAATGAAAGACCTGAATCAGTGTTCAAATAACAAAAAATCGCTATCAGCATGTTAGTGAGATTTTGATAGTTTTAATGTCTCATCTTTGATCTCTCAAAGATAGTAGCTTATAAATTTCTCATTTATGATTGTTTGTGGCACCAGATTCCGGCATTTTCAGTTTCTCAAATACAGAAAATTTTGTTTATGCTAATTAGTATAGTTAGTAAAATATCTTTGATTGATACAAAAAATTAGGGACCAAACCCACTCATATGAAAGATTTAACTATCAGCTGTTTTATGCTTAAAAAAGTTACCCCCAAAAAAAAAAAACATTAGACTAATGGCAGATCCAGCTAGTTGCCATCAAGCTTTATGCAATTGCCACTTAGGGTATGTTTGGCGGGCGGGTCTACAAGGGTCTGTCTTGTAATATAAATTCAGACCCGCGTTTGGCTGCAAAAAACAATTACCTGGCTTGAAAAGATTGTGCGGTAATTGAGGTGCAAAAAAGACCCGCCTCCCCCTGCGTGTCTAAATTGCACATCTCTTTTTCTATTTTAACTATTATTTATATTAGTTATTAAATTCAATACAAATCAAATATAATATTTCTTTAACATATTAATTTATGTTTAATTGATGAATAAGAAAAGATGCTGAAATCTACTGCAGATAATTATATTTTTATTAATAAATCTAAATAATAAATTAACTTAAAATTAAAATATTTATTAAATTCATTAATATTAATTTAAAAAATAAATAAATAATAGCTATTTATTATTATTTAATATTATTAAATAATAAAAATATATAATACATTCCATATTCGACCAAACATGGTACTGTATTATTTAATACATTCCAATACAATACATTTTATTACAATCCAGTACAATCCAATCCAGTGCGGCACACCAAACGCACCCTTACTGTGTAGCTTTGCATGCATTCTTCACAAAAAGAGAGAGAAAATGAAGTGATGCTTATATCATTCACGCTGATTGTGTTACATGATGGATAACTATAGAGCGGTAGCTAGCTCCATCCAAAAAGCACTGACTATATTAGATGAATTTGCAGCATAACTCCCCAGTTTAAGTATTTTTGCACAATACTATCTTTCTAGTTAGATTCGCATATCCTTACTGTCGTCCCTGATTTTCTATCAACATTTCAGTATGCACCAGACACTTGAGAAGTATGAAAGGTGTAGTTATGGAACACTGCAAGCAAATCATCAATCAGCCAAAGAGACGCAGGTTAGTTCATTGTTCTACATATATGCTAAGTAGGAAATTGTATAAAATGAGAGACTGTACAAAGAAAATAAACATCATTCTTGTTCATTCCTAATGGCTACAAGGCTCAATTTAACAATGATATTGAAGGAAAATAAACATCACATTTGAATCATGATTCTGTTCATAGCAATTAGCAATCTTGATTTTTGCCGCTGCATGCCATAATAATCTTGATTATAACCTTATTCAAATGAAATTATGATCTTGATCCTCATTCAGATAACTGCTTTTTATGTCATAATGACATTGATTGAGGAAGATCTTAGTTATTACTACTGGAGACATCATTTTTTCCTTAAATTTACTGGTTTTTTTCTTGGGATCTAGATAATGTTCATCTTGGGATTGTTTTGATGTGTGTGTGTGTGTGTATAAAATTGCCGGACATAGTAGCTTTTCAAATTGTGATTTTGAAATCAATTTTATCCTTTACATAATTTCAAACATATTCTCACATGTTATATAAACCCAAAATTTTCCTTCCTCAATGAGAATAAATTAAATTAGTAAATTTAAGAGATGGTCAATACTATTATGTTTTCCTTAATACTTTGATTATACAAATATATGCGTTATTTGAACAAAATTGTAATGAATTTGTTTATTATCAATTTTTTTGCGATAATAGAACAAAAATTATAATTAAAATACTTTTTTTAGCCACCAATAATGAGTTGACCAAAAAAAAAAAAGAATAAAGTATAAATAACATAATAAAAATATTATTAACCATTTAACATACTCAATAAAAACATTATTAACCATTTTTTATTTATGGAAGTTATTTTCATTCAACATTTTTATAAATTTCCGTCATTTACATTGACATAATAATTTAGCAGTAACATTTACAAAATACATATTAAATATTTTTAAAATTCACAATAGTTTTAGAAATAGTTTAAATTTTACTAAATGATTAACTATATATTCTTGGAAACTGATTATTTTTATACCATAATTGACAATAATTATTTCAAAAGTTATAATATTACTGAACCGAATCTAGATTTTTTTCCTTCTTTTGGATATTGAGTGTTGCCAGGTTTTTCTTTAGAATATTTTGTCATGGTGGCTATAGACATATTTCATTTATGCAACTTCCTCAAGCAGGCCAGCTACGAGGAATACATAAAACTCAAAGAGAAACATGAGGCCCTACAGCACTTGCAAAGGTAATTCACCACGTATATGGTTGAACTATTATGCCATGTTTAGTTTAAAGAAATGAAAGTAGAGGAAAAGAGAGGAGAGACAAGGAAGAGAGGAAAAAGAAATAAGGGAAAAAGAGATGAATTACATGTGTAACTAAATAATGAAATTGAAATTGACTCTCTCTTTCTCTCATTTTCTCTCCTCTCTCTTAGTTTTGCTACTCACCTCTTCTTTAATTTCTTCCAACCAAACATGGCTTAGGACTCCAAAATTTTTTAACAAGTTGCTACTCATATTTAGAACTGTGGAGATAAAGCATCTGAGTGTTTGGACTTAAATGAAAATATTGAAGAAGTGATAGGCCAATATGTAGATTAACTTCAGTTCAAGGGGCTTAGTGATATTTTGCATAGCAATGAGGAGTCTGTCATGCGTTTTCCAGAAATATTAATATAAAAGGAGTTGATTAACAGCACCTGGTGTCAGAGTTCGATTTCTTCGTTGTTTGTTACTCATTTTGCATAGAATTGTTTCCTTGGGATCTACGCAATCGCATCTGTAGATCTGATTTGTATCACCAGTGTTTTAATAAATAAAGTGAGTCGATTTTTCCTTCGCAATTTGACTACGTGCAACAGTTCTTCATTTCTTGTTTTTCGGTTCTGAGTTTTGCTCTTGATTCCGTTTTTTGCTCAGTCTCGTTAAATCAATTAAGTTCTTAAAGAACCAATTTGTTAAGCCCTTAAATCCTCAACAAGCATTATATGTTGCATTTTCTTAGGTAATCTACATATTAATGCTAACTGCGACTCAATCTTCATTTTTTAGACAATTTTTTGGGGAAGATTTGGGACGCTTAGGCTTAGAGGAGTTGGAACAGCTTGAGAGACAGCTGGGCAGTTCATTGGGCCGAGTAAGGTCACTCAAGGTAACCATTAGCAATTTTGATTCCTAAGAGGCTTATTCGCGTGTCGTGTTTAAATAACGATATTAGAAATATAAATTCTACTCATACAAATTGATGTGACATATTATCGTCGTCATATATCTTATATCTTATATTATTATTTTTTTAATTTTCATAACAATATGGGATATGTAGTAATTTAGATCATCTATTCATTTTTTTTTAATTTCTTTTGGCTTGCTTTTTTGAGATTCATTGATTGATGGTTGATCAAAATAAAAATAATAAATGGATACATCTAAACCAAATATGATTAATAATGTTACATGTGTTACAATAACTTCCTCATTTATCAAGCTGCATCCCACTGATACTTGGAACGAAATCTAAAAATTTAAAAGATGAGGCATGTTGATTGCTGTCAGTTGTAGTGGATTCACTTCTCTTCAGCGCACTCATCCACAACGACAGAAGAATAATCTGATGTGCACATAGATGTAAAAATATGAAACTTCAAATAGAGGCTTTGTTTTATTTTATTTTGTGAAAGCTATAAAAAGTGTTTACCAAATATTTACAATTTGATTAAACAAACATCTCTTTGTTTTCCAAAATGAATTATAAGCACAAAACAATATTTAGTGATTTTATATGACAACCCCTGTGAGTTTTAAGCCATAACACGTCAATGCCAGAGCTAGCCTAAACATGTCTCTTTTGATCTCTCATCCACTGCAAGGGGCCAATTTAACTAGGCAATTTTTTGGGATCCCTTAACTTGAGGAGATTAAATATGATTTTAGAGAATGCAATGTCATTTTTTTATTTTACGGCACAGTTAAAGAAAGTAAGAACAATGAATAAAATTAGTCTACAACCGGACTGATTTCAAATTAAACATAGGCTCTAAGTTATACATGAATATAAGAAATTGATTCTTGCAATATTTACGTGTAATGTGGTCCCGATTCTGGAGAAAGATCTTAATATGATTCAATATGATCTTAAATAAGATAGACCAATTTGTGACTTCACTTTATTCATTAACTGCAGACCCGGAATCAGCTGGATAAGCTTTCTGAACTTCAAAGGAAGGTATATATTTATAAACTAAATTTAGTTTCTCATATGTACATGTAGATTACACATAAAATGATGTCTCCCACATGCCTTTATACTTTTGCAGGAAGAAATGTTGCTGGAAGCCAATAATATTTTAAGTATGAAGGTAAATCAAGCTTGCACAATTTTAAATTTAGACTTTGTTTGGTATTGTTGCGTTATTGCTTAAAAATTTTAGTTTTGAAAATGGATGCTTGTAGCATAAGAGTTGATAATAGGGGTCTGGCTATGGTGCCCCTGTGACACCATACCCCCACTTTTTATCATTTTCTTATCAGCTATTATGAGTCATAGATTTAACATCAAAGTAGTTCAATGGCTTAGATGGATTTAATAGGTTATTAGCTCTACAATCCCTATTGTTTGCTTGCTCGTTAAAAAATAATAAATTTTCAACATTTTAAAATATAACTCCAAATCGTTTTAAATTTTTACACCTAAGTCCATTACCTAGTTTGACTTTTTTATAACTTATTTTAAAATTTGCATTAATATATTAATTATTTAATATATAATAGATCTATATATTATTTAATAATCACTATTTACTATAGGATAAATTTGACTTCACACTAAATAAATTGACATGTATTACTCTGCTCTTAATGTGATTAGCCCATCCTCATCTATTAGATTTTTTATTTATTTAACCATCAACCACCTTGATCATATAGAATTTACTTATACCCTTATTAAAATTAAGGAAGAAAAAGATTAATTACCATCACAATTGTTTCCAAAAATATTTTTCTCATTTTGGTTCTAATCATTATAAGTTAAAAAAAAAATTGCATACAATCACTGGTAATTTTATTGTTATGATTACAAATAAATTGCTCAAAACTTTCTATTTCAACCACCGAACCTTTTACCCGCTTCTAGACATGAAGAATTTAAAGTTATAATTTCTAGGTGCAATGACATTTACATATGCTATGAGACAATACTCAATAATAGTATTTTAATTTTTAATCATTACTCTTTTTTTCTCTCTCCTCTCTCTCTCATGTCCCCCCATTTTCTTTCATTTTCTCACTTCCTAAACACCCATTATAAGATAGATTTTTTTAGATTTTATTATATTAGAGAATTATATTTTGTTCATGATCAAATAATTTTAATGAGTGAAAACTAAAATTAAAGGATAAGACTATTTGAACCTATAAATATATTCATTATATGAGGATAGTTTAGGAATAACAAATTTTAAATGAAAATATGTTTGAACTTTGAAGAGTAATTTTAGGGGTTAGAGTAACGAGTTAACTATAATTTTTCATTACATTTGAGTGAAAATGTAAATAAAAAAGAAAGTAAGGAGTTAAGTGCAATTTACCAACAACTAAAGACAAAAGGTGAGAGTATGGTATCAGAGGGGCACCGTAGCCGGACCCTGATAATAGTAGTGAATATGATTTTTAAAAATTATTAATTTTGACAAAATAATAAAAATCATATAATTTTTTATGAAATAATTTTGGAGTAAAATCACACAATTTGCCAAACTACAATTACAAGTGCTTATTAAATATTTTGGAGCTGCTGAACTACATTCCCATATTTTGGTTATAGAATTATCAGAGAAAAAGAGAGAATTTCTGTTTGTGCATCACCAAAAGAAAGTGCGTTTTGTGCTTCTAATTGGGTCGAGAAAAAGAAATATTTTTCTTCCCCATTAGTCTAATTCATCTGCTAATTCCCTCTAATTAATCATTTCCATGTCACTGTAATTGTGGCCAAGTGGTTGTGTATGAAACGCAATCTTTTGTCGGGGGTAGGTAGTTGTCAACAAAACTTGTTCATAGAAAATTGATTCCAACAATAAAACAAGGAAAGATGTTGCGAAGAAGCAGGGGCAATGTTGTGGCTATGGAGTTTGGAGGATCAATTTTCAATAATGGAACTAGATACCTCAACTATAGCATATACTTGAGTGCAAGAAACAAAAATTGCTATAGAATATGGCCAACCAAGGCAATAAAAAACCCACGCTCTCAACAGAAAAGCATTGGTTCAAGGCCCTACTTCCCTAAATTTTAGTAGGAGCAGATATTTTCCCACATATTTGTGAGAAATTTTCATCCTAATCCATAGTAAACTTATGAGTGTACTACAAGTGCATGTATTTATAGATTGTAAATTCCATGCCCTCGGCTCTCCCTTGAATCTCATGTGGAGCTTGCAGTTGGAGGAAATTAATGCAGCTCGGAGATCACATCCATGGGCAGCTGAGGAACAAAACATTACATACAGCAACCAACCTGCTCATTCGGAGGGTTCTTTTGGCCATTTACACAGCAATGGTACATTGCACTTGGGGTAATTTATTCTCCTTGTAAATAATGCATCATTTGCACGTAAAGCCTTTAGCTTTCATTATATGTGTTGATTTGCCTTTTACATTTTTTCAGTCACAATCCTGGAGTAACAGCTCATGAAAGGACTGTTGCTACTTCAGAACAAGATGTTCACAGCTTAATTCCAGGCTGGATGCTCTGAGCTATCAACATCCGGAAACATGCATCAACAATTTTTAGTGTGGAACTGGCAACAGATCAGAGAATAAGTCGTGGGCTACTGTATTTGTAGCTGAAGTTATCGTATAACCAACCTGATTGAAGATTGGGGCAATGCTATTTTATTAAGTGCTGATGAATCATATGTTAAATTTGATCCATGCTTCTAAATTCTAATAAACTGTAAGCTGTATATTCATGAAGGCACTGTTCAATATTCTGTAAAATGATTTCTGTGTGTTATGCAATAAGTCAATTAATTGTTTGACGAGAATTTGGTCTCTGCTCTTTATTGGGGAGCCACATTCCACAAAGGGAATTTGTGTTGTGTTGGGATGTTATTTTAGTGGATCAAATAAAAGTGGGCAGCGACAACACTCATATTGTATTATCTTAATCCAAAATCCGCTCTTCTCTCCATTGTCTCCGTTAATTTGATGCAGTGCCCACAAAAATATTTATGAATTGACCTACTTCTGGTTATTGGTGGACTTCAACTTATGGAACAATCGATGATGTGTTACGTCGTGTGTGCATGTCCCCTCGTGTTCGTGTTACACATCTCTGACAACGCTTCATCAAGCTAAAAGTTTTCGCTTTTATTCGAAAATTATATAACGTGTGCAGGAGCTGATGTTTCATTTTATGAAATTGAAGGTTAGAAAGATGAAACTCATCATACCAAAGCGTTCTCCCTGGAAGTAGATATTCTGGAAGTGTGGTGCGGTAGTATTATGTTGACTCTAGAAGACTAGAACATTGTTTCAAAAGGAAGGGAAAAAATGTATAGGAGCAACATTTTTTTTTAAGGTCTTAATAGTGGGTGTTATCTAGTTTAGATGATGAAATTTTTTATGTTGAAAAAAAAAAAATCAGAGTTCAAATCTGCTTACATAGATAAAAAAAAAAAAAAAGACCCGCTTCCATAAATAAAAAGACCAGATTTACATAGGTAGGATAAGTATTGAATTCTCCTTAAGTTAAACAATAAAATAAATAAAAATAAATAAAATTTTGAAATTCTTACCCTGCATATCACGTCTTCCATGGACCCCCGTAAAGGAGGCAATTCAACATCATCTGTGCTTATCAAATAGGAGGCATTTCTAGCTATTCTTGTAAAGTAGGAGTTCTCTGTCGGCCGGCTAATTGTGAATCAGATTTTTTTTTTTATTAGTACGAATTTGAGAATTGAATTGAATCAATTTTTTTTTCATCATGATTAATTTTAAGATCAAATCTCGTTGGAGATTCTGTTCAGGATGTTTATTGTGTGCAACTTGAAAGAATAGACTATTCAATTAATGAATGAACTGATTTTATTTATAAGTTGACGTAGAATGGTTGTGTAGAATGAATAGATACCTTTTAGCTAAATGTCTGTTTTACGCATTTAATACACTATTTTGAAACTTAAGATCAGATTAACTAGACCTAAAATTACTATTGCCGTTCTGTTTTTAAATTATTTTCTTTTTTTTCTTATTTTTTTCAAGATTTTATCATTTGTTTAAGTATCGAATTTGGGTGTCATTTTTTTCTCTTATATAGACTAAGAGGATTTTATTATAAAATAATATTATTGGTTTGCTTATTTTGGTAAATTTGTGATATTCAAAATAGTATAAAAAGGACTAACATCCAAGTTTTGTTCATTTAAATTAATTAATATTTTTATTTTTTAGAAACTTTGTTTCTCTTAGTTTATTAGTACTTGTTTGGTATGGTTTATATAATAGTTATAAGCATTTATTTAATCTCATAAGCGCATATGTTTCCATATCGTCATAAATCAAACGAACCAAAGTTATACAAAGTTAGTCATTCACTGTCGGGTTAATTTTAATCTTTTATGTTTCCACGTCATCTTAAATCAAAATAACTTCTCTTCACAACTAATTTAGAACAAAATTAAATAATTATCCTTTTAAATAAAATCATGATTTAATCCGAATTTTTCATCCAACGCACCTAAATTATTCCATTGCTTTTTCGTAAGGTTTACCGCGGATAAGGATATAGAGAGCCAACTAAAGCTAAGTGTCTGTTTGCCATGACTTATCTAATGATTATAAGTACTTATTTAATCCCATAAACTCTTTTAACATTTTTTGTTATTGTTTGGTTGTTTTCTTAGTAGAACTTTTAAAGATTAAATAAGTTATTTCACATTTATTAGTAAAGCTTAAATTTTAGGTTTTTGAGAGTAAAAGTTGAAATTTTTTAAAATATTAAATGTTTAAAATATCTTTTCTTTATTTCATTATTTTATTTTATTTTATTTTTTCATAATAGAACTTTAAATAACTTGTCTATTAAAATAATTTTATAATTTTTAATAAAAATTATCATTAACAACCAAACAATTACATTTTTTTTTTTTGCAAAAGCTCTATTTGTAAAATTTTAATAATAAAAATTTTACTTAAATAATTTTAATTAAAAACTTATACCAAACTGAGATTAAGTGGCCGTACTTAAAACTTGATATTGAAAAAATAATAATAAATTTTACTTCATTTGCGATTATTATGTTTTATTTTATTTTATGTGATTTTTTCTGGGTTCCCGATTATCCTAGGACATAGATTATTAGCTGTTAAGATTGATTGACGAGACTTCACAGAGGTCCACCATAGTGGCCGATAAAGCCTGCACTGTAAGAGTCATTATAGCCAGTGACTGGTCGGACAGTCGGACACGGTATCATCAACTATTCTCAGGTCTTTTTTATTTTTCCTTAAAAACAATTGTCTAATTAAAAACCCATGAATAATAATAATAATAATAATGATAATAATACTTTTAAAAAAATAATGATAATAATGATGTTGTTGAAATAACTACTGTTTCTTCTGCAACTTTAACTCGGAGGCCATGTATATGCCGTTGAAGGTATATTTTGATGACTCATGGTCCATAAATGCGAGGTAATATTTGATTGACGCATTGACGAAACATTATCGTGATTCTTCCGGTCCAATGAGGAGGAATAAGAATAGTGAAAGAAATTTATGTGGTGGAAGCTGAAGCAATCCTCACGATACAAAGATAAGTTATTCCTTTAAGATACCAATGTGATGGGGACAATGGGTGTGGTGTGACATTGATGTGCTTAGGCCCCAACCTTTCCCTATCCATTAACCTATTAGCAAAGAGCATAAAGGACCCCAATTGTTTCAAAGTTTGTGTTTTAGTTGATGGAATTGAGAATTGACATCACTGGCTCGGGTGTCACTTGCATTTGTTATCACTAGGTCCCCATATTCAGAAATTGATCTTCATTTCAGGGTTGGCGCTAAGTTACGTTGAGCGGTCACTGTTGTTGTGAGAGACGCATGTTACGCTCAACGTAACTTAGGACCTCCCTCATTTCAATAGTAGTTTGTTTATTTTGTTTTCTTTTTCGATAAAACTGGTAGTTTGTTGAAACATCAATTATTATTTTTTCTTTTTCTTTTTACACTATTGCTGGCATGTAAATGGGAATTTAATTTTAGCCCCTAACAGTCCTGTCACATCTCATTTCCCAAGTTGTCTTGTGAACAAGATACAAAAGTGAAAACTGTAAAGATCAAACTTGTTCGAAAAATGATTCTTATGGGATAATTTTCGGCCCTATGTTGTATTATACAGTGTTGTGAACTGTTCTAAAATAAAAGCTATCTTACAATAACTTGACTCTTTTTTTTTTCTTTTTTTTTTCTTATGATAACTTCTCTTTCTCTTTTAGAAAATAAGATATTAAAAGTTTAATCTCCCTTGAAATAATTTTTAAGAGGCATAGATTTGAATTTAGTGAAGATATGGATATTATTAAAGAAAGATGTATGTTTAGGGTTAGTTTGAAATTGTGGTAACTAATGAAATAAGCTGCTTCTACTAGTTGACTAAAAAAATATTTTTATGTTTGATAAATTGCGTTATTGTGATTACTGTGAGTTCGAAAAGTCGAGTATAAAAGTTCGGTAAATTTTATTATGAAAATTTCATTTAGTTATGACCAAAATAAACATAAGTTTAAATTGCATTTTATGTATATAATAGGGTTTATGGAAAACTAAGACATTATTGTCTTTTTGTTAAAATAATAAGATTATACCAAGAACTTTAAAAAGACAAGGTGCATATTGAATAAGATCCTTATAAAAAAAAATTCCCTTTCTTGCTTTTGAATCTTACTCTGAAAATGCAAAAACTTATGAAATAAGTTGTTTTTTAAAAATTTATCAAACATCATTTTTATCAAAATTTACGAAAGTAAGTTGTTTATAGTATTTCAACCAAAAATCTAAGTTGGAGCCTTAATTTAATTCGAATCATATATTATAAATACACATATAACACAAAATCTTTAAAATACAGGACACAAGTTAGTAGATATAAATTTAAATTTAAAGCGAGCTGGGTAGATTAGATGATAATTTTGGAGAAGATAACCTTTTAGAAAATGAACTTTGGTCCTAACTATCTGACAAAAATAGACCATGTGTCTTTTGTAATTTAGTATGACTACTTAAATTTTGCCAGTAACAAGAAGAAGAAGAAGAGTCAATGACATTTGCAAAACCACTAAAGAGCACATACAGAAAGTTCGAAGTTCAAACTACTTCAAAAATCGTTAAACATGGAACTAAACGAAAGTTACGAAACTAGAATGGTGGATCATGTCCTTCATGCCTTCGACAATTTGTAGTTCAATGCTTAAAAATATAAAGTATAAAAATAGACTCTGTTTACTACGAATGTTATGAGGTAAAGTTATTTCTATTAATTTATTTCTTAAATGATTTTTTTTTCTTTTTTCTTTTTTTTTTGGAGGGGGAGGCTGGGGGTTTGCTTTATCAGTTCTGTTGTAACTTGTAACATATAATTTGGAATTTATATTGCTATATATTCAGGAAGAAATAAAGCCAAATTAAGTAATTGGCACCATCGAATTTTTAATTTCTTATATTTGAGAGAGGAGATAATTTTCTAAATTACAAAATAATTTATTGAGATTTATTGGAACATAAGGAATTTAAATCTAAATATTTTAAGAAAATCGATATTAAAATTCACATAGAAAGACTTAAACTCAAATTTAAAAAATGAGAAAAAGATGAGTGGGACTATTGGCACCCCTCCAAATACCTCTTAAAACCCCATTAACTATTTTACAATTTTAACATCTATTAAAATCACATTATAGGACAATTTCTAGTTAACCTCCACTCAAAAGTCAAATAATTTTTATCGTTAAAAAAATTAACAATTTTAGAAATTCAAAAGGTTTTTTTTTCTCTAATTTTTTAGTTAAGGAATTTACCATTGGTGGTTGTAATAGAAAGAAGAAAATTCGTTGCTTTTTTTTTAATCCAAGAAACTTCGTTGTTGAAATGAGGTTTACTAATAAAATGAATAAAAATTAAAGGATGGGATTAAACTAAATAAGTTTTAATTAATGGTATTTTTTTAAGTGTTAAAAGAATTTATAATTTTTAAAAATATTTTAATAGGGTCAATAAAAAAAAAAAAGGATGTTAAGGGGGTGTTAAGAGGGCGCCAATGGTCTCACACAAACAAATTATTGGGGTTATGACACTGTTTATACTTTAGAGCGTTTCCATTTAAAGCTTGTAGCATTTGTCCTTTTTTGACTTTCCAGCACCAGGCAAGTGTCAAACTCTATGCACTGTGTTACGACTTAGCAATCCAGTGTTTTTAATAAATGGTTGCTGCTCCTTGCCACGTGCCGCTTTCCCAACTAAAAGATAGGAGGGCACCCCTTCTCCCGAAATTATGAGGTCAATTTGACGAATTCCTATTACATGGTTCTCTCAAACGCCCTACTATACTCTAGTTTTTCAGATTCATTGGATTGAGTCTATCACAAGTGGTTCTCTCCTATCCGTAACCCACGCTCCCGTTTCTTCTTTTCTTTTTTAGCATCTCCGGAACTATCCTTTCCGGCTGCCCCCTCCCCCCGGCCTCTGCTTTGCCCCTCGGTTTGTTTAATTTACTTTGAGAGAATAATAAGATGGCAATAGCTAAGTTGAATCAGCTTCACGATGAAGCATTGATGATAATTATTAAATTATAATAATAAGTGTAAATTTAATATTTATTTTAATAATTATACCATCATTAAAACTTTAAAAGTACTCCACCGTGTAACTGATCTAACTTACATGGATCAAAATATTAGTCATCAGCTCAATAATAAATTTTTTTTTTATTCAAAGGTGCAATTAATTAAGTGCAGCATAGTTGGAAACGATGTCATTGAGAGTGAAAATAATTCATCACGGTGAAAAAGAAAAAAAATTGAATCACTATTTACTATACAAAATTTGCTATACAAATTAAAAAGATATTTAATGAATAAAATTAAAAAACAGATGGGTGACCATGTCCGTTAATAACGACAATGTCACATGCATGGGTGCCAGAGTTTTACGGAGAATTGGTGTTAGTTGATAGAAGCAACCATGGATCCAAACTATGTAGGCCCCAAATTCTTCGTCAGATAACTAGCACTGATTATACAGTTCCTTTTGAAAAAAAATAAATAAATAATAAAAATTGGTTGAGGCCAGTGTCTTGTTCAAGTGGTAAAAAGGTTTTTCAAAGGTTCAGCCAGCACCTAGTTCAAGTGTGTGAGTTAATGAATAATAATAATAATAATAATAATAACAATAATTGGGTAGCTAGTCCAAACTCCAATGTACTTTACCACTTCTTCATATTTATGATAATTTAATTCTCCAATGAAAGGAGTCACTCAATAATAGAGTGTTAAATTCACTTTTAGTTTTTTTGTGTTGAAGGTAATTTAAGTGTGTATGTGGAAAAGAAGAAATATAGTATTGAAGAGGTTGAAATTTATCTTCACACGTATTTTTGATTTGTAGAGAACTTGTGATTTGTAGAGAACTTGTAACGCTTGTTGATCTTGAATTCGGTGAGGTGGGAACCTGAAAAAGGCACTCTAACGCCCAAGTTAGTGTTTGATTAAGATTTAAGAAAAGAAAAAGAATGAAGAATACTAAGTTTTTCTTTCTTTAAGAGAGAACAATGTTCTTAGAGGCCAAAGTCATTTTTCTCTTAGAGATGGGTCTCTATTTATAGATAATAAATAATGTGGATTTAGGGTTTTACTTTGAGCCCTCAACCTAATGACATATGTCACTTATTATTTTTGTACACATGGAGGTGAATTTGATTCGTAGGAAAATTATTCCGCACGTGCATATTTTCCTGTCATTATAACTTTTGGGTATGATTTCCTTGAATTAATGGATTACAGAACTAATTCCCCCATCTTGCCATCTTTGTGAGCTTCAAGATAGTTTTTCATTAAGCGTTATTCCCTTGAAATAGTTTGGGTGTTATGTTGCGTTTACTAAACTAAAATTGGAATGAACTGAAATCAAAATGAGTATGAATGTGAATGGACTGGAATGAAAATAGGAAATGAGAATCAGAATAAGTTATTTATTTGAACTGTAGGAATCAAAAGTGAAATGAGTTGGATTGTTATTAATATTTTTACATTATTTTTTAATCGGAATCAGAATGAGTTAGATTGTAACAAATTACAAAAAAAATACTTAATGAATTATGGTCATAATTATTATTCTATAATTTAATTATAGTGATTATTTATTCAAGAACTATCATTATTAAGATATTATTGTTAATAATATATTAATATATTATTTAATAGTAATAATCATATTAATTAACTAATAATAATATATAAATTAATTATTAATAATTATTATAATAGTATATTATTTAATTATTATAATAATATTAATTATTGTGATTATTTATTCAAAAAATATAATTATTAATAATTATTGATAATATATTAATTAATAGTAATAATTGTATTAATTAATTAAGGAAAATTTACAAAAATAACCACAGAAGTTTAGCAAATTACAAAAATAGTCACACAAGTTTTTTTCTATCAAAACTAGCCAAACCCCAAATTTTTGGGCCAAATTACCACTGTCATTCTCACCCAAGCTCACTAAAATCTCTCTCTCACCGAAATCTCTCACCTACTGCCGGTGCCTTAGAGCAACATCGAAGTCCATCATCAGTGGTCAATCTCACCGAAATCACGTCCAACAACACCAATCCCACTGAAATCACGTCCAATAGCAATCAAGATTCCCAAAATCAACAATTAAAGTTCAAAAACTCTAGGTTAGCAACTTCAAATATATGCTTTATTTTATTCTTGCATTGTGTTGTGGTTGTATGTTGCTATTGCTATATGTTTTGTTGGTGGTGGCGGTGCTGGAGGATTAAGTATTTATTGGTGTTGTTAGTGGTGGTGGAGGAGGTTATTGGTGTTGTTGGTGCGTTGCTAGGAACTTCATGTAATGGGTGCTACCCATCGTGCGAAGATTCACATGATGGGCATCACCCATCGCACGAAGCCCATCACACCATTGACATTTTTGTGTGAGAGGCGAGCCATCACACTAAATCAAATCTGATTTATTATGCAACAGGTGCCCGTCTTACAAAAATTAGTGTGACATGTGCCTGTCACACCAATTTTTTTATACAATCTGTTTCCAAAACACATGACCATTTTTATTTTTTCATAAATACTTTTTATTTTATATTATTGTTATTTCATATAGATGGCGAAAACTAAGTTAGCAAAGCGTAATCCACCCGAACCTAAGAAGAAGTCAGGCGTAATAAAGTTATGCTTAAATGATCATTTCTCGTGCCATATTATAAAGACATCAAAATTTAAAATAGTTGTGAAAACTATCCGGCGTAAGCTATGGTGCAGACAGTTGTTGTTGTTCAAAAGTGATATTTTTTGGCACGCTATGGATTTGGATAGCTATGCATTCAGTTGTGTTATAATCCACAACCTATTGCTTAGGCAAATAGCACATAAAGAAGTCAATGAAAATCAATTATGATTTCAAATTAGAGAACACTTGATACGTTTATCGATTGGAGAGTGGTGCCTAATTACAAGGCTTTCCAATGGTCTGAATGTCTTACTAAAAAATATGAAGGCGCATCATAGGATGTTTGATAAGTACTTTGGTGGTAGGTCTAAAGACTTGAATCTAAAAAAATTAGACGCTAGATTTTGCGCTTTGAACTTTCGTGCTATGGAGCACATTGATGCCCTAAAAATCGCATTGTATTACTTTGCATATAGGATACTGAATAAGAGAAAAGATAATAGACAAGCTGATTTTTAGATAATGAATTATGTTAATGGTATAGACCATTCGAAGTTATCTATGTGATCGTTTATCATGGCAAAATGATATATGACAATACTGACAATGTATTGAATAAAAAAGCCAATAAATTTAAGAAGGAGCCTTGAAAATTTCTTCTCATAATATTAAGAAACACAATCTTTATGCCTTCAATCATAGGGTTCAAGTGGGTTGGTAAAAAAATATATATCAAAGTTAGTAAGTTTTGTACTTATGAATAATTCACAAAGTTATTTTTTTTAATTATTTTTTAACTTTGCTTGTTGTAAGCTTGACTTTTCAAAATGATTGATGAGATACCATCGCAGTGGACCATGAAAACAAACAAGCAGATTTCTCACATCTTAAAGTTGAAGACATTTGCTTTTTCGAAAATAACCAACATCATCAGAACTACAACTTCTAACTAAGTCTGGAGCAACTAAGTTTGAAAGTAAAATTGGAGTAAGATTTAAGAGGTGGTCAACTGTTATCTTCCTTCTCAAATGGGCCACTTGAGGAATCAGTTGGTTGTCTCTATTATCAATAAAAATGTCGTATTGACCCTCAAATTCATTATTTATAGGAATATCAGAACAACCGACATACCTATCATGAGTTGAGCTATTGAAATGATTGTCTGTTGTACTATTATACGGTTTTACAAAAACATTATATGCTTATGTGTTGCCAATGTCATCAATATGATCATTATTGTTGCAGAAATCATTGTTGTGGAAGGAAGAGTAATGTTGTTCTAACGATGTTATTAATGGTAACACATCTTCTTCAACATCTGCTAGCATAATACTATTGTTATCAATGGTGTCGTTGTTGTCGTGGAATGAAGAGTAACGTTGCTGCAACGACATCATTTGTGGTAATATTAAGGACAAAGACGTTTGCTCTAAAAGAAGTTTTAGTTTCTATAAGTGGCTTAACATCTCGGTTTCAAACTCGAGGAGATGTAGTAATAAATATAAGGATGCATCTATAATTGACTACATCAGAGGCCCTATGTAATACAACATTGGCCATTTCGTCATTAAATATGTCAATGAGTAGTGAACATGTGCAATAAATTGTGTTACAAGACCTCAAAGTTGTCTTCATCATGATACTATATTTATTACTATTTATCTACAAAACCTCACAAACTCTTGCCAAAAATTAATCAAACGAACAATCTTTCCAAACAAAAAAAAAAATTGTATTATTACCATTCACATACTCTATACGCTTATTCGCTAATGTCTCCCACCAACTATAATTGAAGCACAACTAAATCCATTAAACTTGAAAAATATTTTTAAAAATAAATGTGAGTACACATTACAAAACATGATAAAGTGAATATGTGAAACATTTTATCGAATGTCGCACAAACAAAGAATATGTGTGATGGGCAACTTTATGTGTAACATGTGTTTGTCGCACTTAAATTAAGATAAATGTTTGGTTTGGCTATGGGAGAGACAGGAGAAAAAGGTTGTGGTTTGATTCGTCTCGTTGCAAGCTTCGAAACGGTATATTATATGCTAAAAAGGACACATGTAGCCCATGTTATAACCTCCAAAAAGTACCCATCACACGTACTGTAATTTTGTACGACAGGCTGAATTATGTGCAACAAGTTGGACGACAAGTGCCTGTCATACAAGAATCTGTTGCACATAAATACTACTGTACTTTTTTGTGCGACAGGCACCTAACGTGCAGCCTGTCGCACATAATTCAGCCTATCGCACATAACTTCGGTTTCATTTATAACTCAAGATTCTACCGTTTTCAATGATTTTTTTGATTTCTCAACTCAAATCTAAGTACTTTAACAAATTGTTTACTTTATAAATGAAGAATAACAACATTTACAATAAAATCTACATCAATTTTGAACTTATACCTTAGGCTTTATACATTAAAAATTCATATTGTGTAATAACATAGACTAACCTTTAAGATGCTGTCAAATTGATGAGTTTATACTTCTGTTATGCTGAAAGTGTTGAGATTTATTGAGAGTGTTGAGGTTTGTTGAGGGTATTGAGAGTATTAAGGTTTGTTGAGAGTGTTGAATATTGTAAGAGTGGCATTATTTAAAAAATTGTTGAAAGTGAGGAGTGCAATTTGGTCCAAAATATTAGTATTTGTCTAGTTATGATAAAAAAAAGTTTAAGGGATTAAATTTAAAAAATGTAAAAATATTGTGGCTATTTTCGTAAATTTTCCATTAATTAGTAATGATATATGAATTAATTATAATAATAATATATTAATTATTGCTATTATTTATTCAAAAACTATAGTTATTAATAATTATTGTTAATAATATTAATATATTAATTAATTATAAATGAGGAAAAAGTATACATTTTTTATTTTGGAGGAGGGCAAAATGGTCAATCATGGGAATGGGAAACTCATTCCCACTCACTCCTTGGGAATGAGTCTCTCATTCCTCATTTTCAAATTGTGGTGGACCTCACGATCCCGATTCTGATTTGTAATTATATTTTACGAAGTAAACGCTGTCAATGATTTTGATTCTCTAGTTCGGAAAGTGAACACACTATTATTTATTCAAAATACTTCTTTTGTTTGAAAAAATGGACACATCGCATAGTTTAGTGCCTTTGGTATACGGCACCTACAAGGATGTTTTAAATATATGGGGAATCACTCTATAATTGAGTGTTAAAATCACTTTTACTTTTTTGCGTTGAAGGAAATTTAAGTGTGAACGTGGAAAAGAATATAATACCATGTTATATGTGTGTGTGTGGAATCACTTAATAATTGAGTATTAAAATTACTTTTTGATTTTTGCATTTGTTTGAAGGGAATTGAAGTGACTTGTGGAAAAGAATATATACAGCCCATTTTGTATGCACACACTCAATAATTGAGTGTTAAAATCACTTATAGTATTTTGTGTTGAATCCAATTCACCGTGTATGTGAAAAATATATGTAGAATGTTATATTGGGATGTTTAGTTTTCTTGTCTTTTAATTTGTATTTTATTATTAATGTAGGGATAACTTATTAAAAATTTATTCGAAATACATGTCCCAATTTTTGTTTGTATAGCCTTATTTTTTACACTCGCTTGTTGATCCCCAAATAATTTGTTCTTAATTGGGGATGGTTTGTGTACTTTATTGTAAATAATTAATTAAAAAATTACTATGTAACAATGTTTCAAATATCTCTAAAGGATAATTGAGTTGATTGGTGAGAAAATAAGAAGCGAAAGATGGTACAAGGAAACATAAAAAAAAACAAAGTTGTGAAATTATTGTTTACTATTACTTCAATCTAACAAATATTCACTCAATTATTCTTTTTTTGCCCTTAATTTATTAATTGAAAATATGAAATAGAGGACGCCTATTTTCGGTATCGAGGTTTGTGCTCAATCAGGACTGAAATGAAACAATCCCAAACCTTGTGGGCAAAAATAAAAAATGTCCATGGTAAACAATTGTGTATAGTAAAATCCTTAAAAAAATTCCGCCGTCAACTCAAGGAGTGACCGTACAACTCTGACAGCGAGAGGGCTTTAATTGAAGAGTTTGGAAAGCAGATAATAAAATAAAAGTTCAAACAGCAGACAGTAACGACTACGCTATGAGGACAACCAATGAGAAACCGACACGCTATGAGGACAACCAATGAGAAACCGACACGCTATGAGGGCAACCAATGAGAAGCCGACACGCATCGACCCACTTTTTCACTGCAACCATTACTCCACATCTGAAGCTGTTATCTCTATTTCCTTTTAATTTCCTGTTCTATAAATGTGCATGCTTTCTTAAACAAACTTCACATTTGGCAAGAAGAAGAAAATCCTTTTATGAGATATTAGATTTGGGTTTCTGTTTTTGGAGGGGCTTTGGTTGTTGGGTTTCTTTGGGGGAAAGAGAAAAAAAAAAGAATAGAAATTATCAAATAATCTGTGTGAGACAGAGAGAGAGTGAGACAGATCATACAGAAGAATTCATAACAATGGGAAGAGGTAGGGTTCAGCTGAAGAGAATAGAGAACAAGATCAATCGCCAAGTTACCTTTTCCAAACGGAGAGCTGGCTTCTTGAAGAAAGCTCATGAGATCTCTGTGTTATGTGATGCTGAAGTTGCTGTTATTATCTTCTCTCACAAAGGGAAGCTCTTTGAATACTCCACTGACTCTTGGTAATATTCACCCTTTAATCTGCTGTCTCTCTCTCTCTCTCTCTCTCTCTCTTTTATTTCAATAATGTTTTTTGTCCGAATTTTCTTCCCATGTTCCTGATGAAAGGAAAATACGTTTTCTTTTGCAAAGATTTTGCTGCACTTGATGTCAGTTTATTTTCTAGTCAATGTTGAGTTAGATTTCTGATGTCATCGAAGCAGCTGGTGTTTCTATTTGCCGCTTTGTGAGATTAATTTCATGCAACCTTACTAGATAATGGGGTACTTAAATTATAACTTAAAAAATGTATTATTAGAAGTCCTCCTTCATAATCTTGCCAATGGGACTCCTGTCTTGTCAAAGGTGAAATCTGACTGAAAGAGTCCTTGATCATTGGTCCTAAATGAAAAATATTCTTGCGTTTTCGGTGTACAATTTTAGAGTTTCTTTCCTTTTTTCTTTTAAGAAGTTATTACATATAATGTTAATAGACTGGTAGCTAGACGCATAACATGAGATAGTGGAAAATTGATGATCTGATAGCTTATCTTTTGTTGTTGTTGGCGTTTTCCCTTTAGTACTGTAGTTACGCCGAATATCGGGGAATGGACTATGATTACATAGATTAGTAAACCCTTATTAACTATGTTGGGCCTACAAAGGAGGTAATGCATTTTTAATTCAGGATCTAGGAGGCAATACTGTATTTATTTATTTATTTAAAATCTAATTGTTCTCTGATTGGAGAGAGCACATTACCAGTTTAGTGAAAAGAAAAAATTGCATCATACTAGGGGTCTAGGGATTAGGATACTTTTTCTTCCCCAGAAAAAAAAACCTCCTCGCATATGTTAATTAAATAAACTTGGTGTAAAAAAATAAGTGTCTATTTAACATGGAGGGAACTCACTGGCTATAACCTATAAGAATGTTGTGGGTGTAGCAGAAATAAGAAAATAGGGCCTTCCCCAAATAGTGACACATGATTTCAAGCTTGTAATCCTGATAATATCACTCTTCTCTTCTGTACGGACATCAGACATATTCCTGCTAAAATAAACACAATACAGATAAGTGGGAGGAAATTCAAAGAGTCTTCCCGTAGAAATAAAGAATAATTCATGCTGCATTTACAAACTGATTACACAAAATTATTTGTACAATTAATTTGAAACAACAAATAGAAGAAAATGAAAAGTCAAGTCACATCATTGGAATTGTTTTTCATGGTAAAAAATAATTTTGTATCAACTTTTCTACCTTACTCTTCCAATTGCATTGCGCTTAGTTGGTTTGTATTATCAAATTTGTGCGATGTCAAACCTGCATACAAGGTGCATTTGGTATGTTAGATTAGATGGGTTAGGATAGAACGAGATTAGATTATATTTAATATTTTCTCATGATTGATGATTGAATTAGATTAGATTATATTAATATTGTCTCAATGCCATGTATGCATTCATAATAATTTGTGGATAATAATTTTTTTCTTTTAAAAGTGCACAACTAAGATTTAATCTTATGTATATTATTATCCAATAACTAATAATCACAATCTTGTCAAAATCAACACAAAGATCGAAACTCTAACCATCAAGTAAAAGTCTATAGATATTTAGAGTCATGAATTTTAAATTTGGATAAGAATAAGCCAGAAGAATAATATGATATTTTCATTAAACAATTATGAACTCAAATTAACTTAGGTTCTATAACAAGTTAGAAGAATTTACCAAACACTTTTGTTACTTAATTTTGAAAGTATGAAGTTCAAATACTTGTTTAGGATCTCTGAGAATTGTAAAATAAAAGAGTAAGTTCCGAAAGTTTCGTAGGTATTATTTAATTGATTATTTTTATTATTCTTGTATCTTTGTTGTTATTAATGACTTTACTAGTAGCAGGATTCTTCTTTTCTCTGTCTATATGAATGAACCTGAAACCAAGTTAAATAATTGCTTATTTTTATGTGATACGTGACTTATTTGACCTGTTACTCATCTCAATCTATAAAATAACCTTTTGTCTTTCACAATGTTGTGATATGTTAAACTTTTGCCCGAAGGTGTTTAATAGCAAGTCATATGTTCTAATGTAGCATCAATTTACATTTATTTCTAGTATCGGTTTCGTTTGTCATTGAAGAGCTATGAGTCATAGTAAATAGGTTGAAGTTGCACTTGAAATCTTCATTGGTGATGTCCGCATGAATATTCTTTCTTCTTTAATACAATTGCATCACTTCATCTAATTTGGTCAGTAACAATAATTAAAAAGTTTTCAACCGGATGAAACATTTGAATAAAACATATTCTAAGAAAGCTGGAGCAAGAATTCTATATTCTAAGAAAGCTGGAGCAAGAATTCTACTGAAATAGTCAATTGAGCAAACAGTACTGTATTTAACGGAATTTAAAGGTACATTTTAGAAACCACATGCCACCCTCCTGTGAGATTTTTTACCTGCTAATTAATATCGGCAAAGGTTCAACAATTGAATTTGTATAATTAAGAATAATGCTAGAAATTAACTCTTCTTTTAACACAGCATGGAAAAGATACTGGAACGCTATGAGAGGTACGCCTATGCTGAGAGACAGCTGATTGCCCCTGATCCTGAATCACAGGTACGTATTGTACTTCTATTATAGCCAAGATAATACTTGAAAATTTGAGGCTAATTAATCAGTAAACAACGATGAATGGGTTGATTAATCTTAGGCGGTAGCAAGTACAGTCAAAGTTAGCATTTCTGATAACCAAAGTTGGTTGGTGTGAGTGGTTCGGTACTCTCACTCCTTAAGAGAGGTCAGAGGTTCAAGCCCCGCTCTCATATGGAGTCACCACTTTAACCAGTACTTTACTTCTTACGGGACGACCCGGTGTGAGCGGGGATTAGTCTGGGTTGTGGTACAGACTTAAAGGTACCTCCTACAGTTAGTACTCACTCAGAACCACCTCGTGGTTCAGACAAAAAAAAAAAAGTTAGCATTTCTGATACTGAGTTCCTCTATGTAGCGTAACTGGCCCCTGGAGTGCAACAACCTTAAGGCTAAGATAGATCTTCTGCAGAAAAACCAAAGGTACTTTAATCTGATCCTATGCTATAAAAATAACCACATGTTAAGGGATAAGTGATCTTTTTTCTTCAAATAATGCACTTTTAAGCTTTTCTTTGAAGATGTTCTTCCAAAAGTACATTCTACACTGGTTCTCAAATTGACCTCTTCAGGCACTATTTGGGAGAAGATTTAGAGTCTCTGTCCCTCAAAGACATCCAACAGTTGGAGCAACAGCTGGACACCGCTCTCAAACACATCAGATCAAGAAAAGTATGTTGATTACTTATTATTTTATCCAGATTCAGTCAAGTCAAGTCTATAATTTTTGCATAGTTGATGTTGAATTTCACTCTTTGCGCAGAATCAACTCATGCAAGAGTCCATCTCTGAGCTTCAGAAAAAAGTAAGACCTTTTAACGTATGTGTGTGTACTGGTTATAAATTTTGTAGTATGACAATGGAAGCTTTATTTTTTGCCTGCTCATTCGTGGAAAGCGAGGAAAGCATACCATCACATATATTGTATCACTTCTCAGAAAAGCATGCCATATTTTGGTGGTTTTAGAGTGTTAGCTAGGCTAATGGGTTTCTATAAATTTCTCTTGCAATTCTAAAACAAAGAGAATGATGAATACAATGGGTTTTTATCTAATATACAGAACAGAAGATAAATTTTGCAAAAAACTGTTCTACGCATGAGATTGAAAATTTACTCCAAGCTTTACCAAAACCCAGTTCAGTAATTTCTCTGATACATCATGGTTTGTAGAGCACACATATATTTGTTGGAATGCCATCTACATCTCTTATTATGTTCTATGACAGGAAAAGTCTATAGAGGAGCAAAACAACTTGCTGGTAAAGCAGGTGATCCTTCTTCATTAATATGTTTGTACATTCGAATTAACTTCATTACAAACCTCTATATGTATATATCTCTCAATGTCAATAGATAATGCCACTGCACCTTGCTTTCCTGTTAGGACTTAGAGCAAGCTGTGGGATGGAATATTTTAATACTGAAATCTTAAATAATGCATCTTAGTGATTCTACTTTTCCTATGATATGGAAATAGATTAAGGAGAGAGAGAAGGCTGCAGCGCAACAAGCTCAGTGGGGGAATCAAATTCAAAACCAGGTTCCCAACACATTATCCTTTCTACTTCCACAGCCACCTCCTTGCTTAAGACTTGGGTAATTTTATCTTCCATGATTTCGATATGCTGTTTTAGTCTCAACTATATAGTAGTGCAATTTGCATAAAAAAATCTATTTTCAGCTGCTGAACATTCTTTAGCATCAAATAGTTATGTAAGCATAGGGAATAAGATAAGATATGTGCATATGTTAGTTTGTTTATACATTGAAATATATTTCCAAGATAGTCCAATTGATTTGGTCTCTTGCAGTAGAATTAAGATGTATTTAATTTGGGGTGAGCTATGAGGTAATTAATAAAATAAATCCCCATTTTTTCCTCATCTTCTTAATTTGTTGGAGACGCTGCTGTGTTGGCGTGGCCATTTATGTAAGTATTTGGGTCTATATATGCATAATGTAGGTTATGTTTCGACATTAAGGTATTGTGATTTTTAATCCACAACAACTGTAACAAGCAAATGAACAACTGTAAACAATAGGAAGAATGACTACCAAACTAATAGAAGTAGGCAGAAGCATGGCACTTAGAAACAAATTCCCATATTAATTTATCATTTATAGATTTAATCGATGCCTAGAAAAGGGATGTAGAAGATGCAACCACCAATTTATGTGAATTCCCTAAATATGTTGCTTACCTTTGTCCAAAATGAACCTCTTTGAAGACTAGTATCACTAACTTGATTACGTAACGATTTTGATGCAGCGGTGCCTACCAGGAACAGGCATCGGAGATGAGGAGGAACGAGCTTAACCTCACCCTTGAACCCGTATGTTCGTGTAGCCTTGGATGCTTTGCTGGATGAACTGTGAGAGAAAAAAATTTGGGGGGGGGGGGGGGTACACTTTCTAGCTAATAAACACCCGTATGAGGCATGAGAAGAACAAAAATCATTTAGTACCCCTCCTCCTTAATCTATCTTATATGACGTGACGATATCTATGGTGATGATGTTATATAAATGTATATTCAAACTCCAGTCATGGTAAATGAATATCTGAACGTTTGTTAGTTGGATGTCCTGGTTTCTGTTAATTCCAGTTTTCGGAAAATTCCAGCTTTTGGAAGAGTAATATGACTCAAGAGAGATAGCAAAATGAAAATAATTATTGGTAAACGTAATATTGCTAGGTCACTGACTGACCAGAAGAAAGAAAAATTATAGGCTAGCCAGTGAAGTGAGAGTTCACTGAATCGGCTATACATTGATCTATAGAGTTCATATATATATTTGGAAAGACCTAACAAAATTTCAATCGCAAACAAATGAATTTTTAATGGAGGAAAATTCACATGCCTAGCTAGCTTCGTAAACTCAAATTAATGTGAAAGCCTCCTTAAAATGAACCCACACACTCATATCTGTTTTTTCTTTCCCACAGTTAAAATGTTCCTCTGTGGTTTTAGGGTGCCTGCTGTACTTCGATCGTCAAGTTGTTTCATCAAATACCATCACCTACAGTGTGCAACCCAAGATATTATTCAGTTGCATTATAAAATCAGTCTACGTTATGAGGAAAAGCACTAGTGTAATAAGTTGTTTCACTAGTAAACTGTCTTATCTTTAACTTGTATACTTATTTTTCTTCATTATCAAAGTCTTGGAAATTTCAAATTTTGTTTTTCCGGCACAAGGGAAAGGGGCAAGGGCAACTCGAAGCAATCAAAAGACAAAAATATGAAAGAAACAAAAGTATATAAATACCTTGCTGCAAACAGGACATGTTGGGCTTCTCTCCATCCACTCATATATACAGCTTAGATGGTAGTGGTGACGACACTGTGTCACTATCTTTGGATTTTCAAGAGTGTACTCTGCCAACACGAACCCAATGTTAAAAAATCAAACACCAAGTCAAGTATCATGGTCCACCCAGACTTCTCCAAACGTCTACTGGGATAAATCCAAATTGTCGCTATTATAGAACAACCAGATTATGTTCAAATTATATGTACACATATATAACAGAAGTTAGAGGTGTTACCTTCAAGACACGTGGGACAGACATCCTCGTCTTCAGGTCCCAATTTCCTGAGGGGTGATTTCAGCAAGAGATCTAAACGTTCCAATTTAGTCAACCTACCGTCTTCCTCGGCACGTTCCGGGTAATTAGTACTATCACCATATCTAAGTTGTTTGTGCAAGAGCTGAGGATCAAAACGCATAGTTCTTAGCTGAGATGTAACGATCTCAGGGAGTATATTACAAGACGACGGCGAACTAGAAGAAGAATTAGAAGTTGATAAGGCTGCGCCTTGATGGGCATCAGAAGGGCCAGCAAGGGTTTCATCTTTCTTGAATAATGCTGTATACTGCAAATAAATTAACATCCATTAGAAAAGGGGGGAAAAAAAAAGAAGCTTTTATTATATGCCATAATCGGAGATGGTTGTTGAATCAAGAAAAATACCTTGTTGAGTAAGGTGTGGAGGCGGCAATTTGGACACCTGCAGCCTTCATTATCGTTGGAATTACTTAAGCTACTATCTTCATGATCGTTGACACGAAAACAACAACATAAAGAACCCATGATGCTTTAACTTAAATCTTTACAAGAAGGAGAGGGAAAAAAAAAAAAAAAAAAAACAGGTACAATTAAATATAACCAAACCGAAAGGACTAGATAATTAAGATACAAGAATAAAAACTAATTAAGATACAAACCTTGAAATAGAAAAACAAAACCAAAAGCAGAAAATTGATGGGAAAAAAAAAAAAAGCAAAGATTTGAAGGTTTAATAGAATAGAAAGACTTAAGGAAAGATTTGAAGATTTAACAGAATAAAGAGAATGACAAGGAGAAGGAGAAGGAGAAGGAGAAGTCCAAGTTCAATACGATCAAGGGAAGGAACATGCAAAAGATTCTAAAACTTGAAGTTTTTCTCTGCATGTACGTCGCAATCATATATCAAACTAAATCGTTTGATTTTATGGGATCCTCATTTAATATTTTTAATAAATAGAAACCGATAATTATCCGATCCTAGTTGAACTCTTTATACTTTATCGTATTATTTTATTGAATAAAGGATATGGATGAGTTATTATCACTTTTGACTTTGAGTTTACAAAATTTTCAAAAGAGGGATAAGTGGATAACGCTTATTGATTAAATTGGTTTTAATTAACCTTGATCGCTTAATCATATCAAAATCTCTGTAAATATTTCCTTCAACATTAATATTGCTACGTTAAATCGCTGGAAGATTCTCTGATAATCTATTCAATTTTGTGATTTGTTGATTTCTTTCCATCTTTGGTGCGAGGCTTTTATGGACTATCGACAAGTGTGGGCCTGAAATACCCGCCCACTCAGCCCAACACATTGGTCACGCAAGCGCCCTGCTGTGTGTTATATAGTCTATTAAAATCGTACGTGGCCCTATTAAAAGGACCTCCCGCACGGTTTCCCCTACACTCAATTACAAACTATGCGTAAATCCAACTAGTCTTTTTCTTTCTTTCTTTCTTTCTTTTTTTTTTAAAAAAAAAAGGGAAAAAAATGCAACTTAAATAAAATTACAAATATTAGTTCTTAATGTATGGGATAAATTATCAAATTCTTTTTAATAATCATTTTAGTATGACCTAATGGCAACGGATTCTTGCCTTGTCCTTGTGAGAGGGTTGGAAGGATTTCAAACTAAAATAAGTTTATCACAAAATTCACTAAAACAGTAGTTAGTCTAGTCAGTAATTTAAACATATTTTAAACAAAATAAATTTTTGACTGATAATAACCGTGAATTAAGTTTTATTTATTTATTTTGGTTTTATAATCGAGGATTGCATAGGATTTGGAATCCGAAGAAACAACTTTGTTTTTGTTTTTTTTTTTCTTTTTTTGGGGGTAGCAAATAGAGATGAAATTTACGTGACCACATAACTCCTAGCCAAGAAAATTCTTTTGGGGATAGAAATGATGATTAAAAACGTTAATCTTTGTGGTTCAGACTTGCAGTGCCATTTTAAAAAATTTATTAAAAGCTAATACCATCTCAAATAATTATTAAAGATGTCACCACTCTCCAGTTAAACACAAACACGTAAGGGACCTTTTTTTTAATTTTGTTTTTAATTTTTAAAAGCTTGATTTGGAAAGGACCTTCTACCCGTCATATGATGCAAAGTTAGGGAGAGTTGTTGAACCCTGTTTCCAGAGGTAATAGACATGATTAATAATATAATCTTGAGAAGTTGGCCCTCAATTTAAAAGCGTTTAATTGGTTTATTTATCTTAATCAATATTTTTAACTTTTTCTAGTTGTCACCATGAAGTTGACTTACCTTTTGTTTTTCAATATTTGTTACGACTTTGATATTAGGGTTACTTGGTATCAGTAAAACCGATTTTAATTTTGATAAATATCATTCATGATAGTATTAGTTAACCATATATTCTTTGTTTAAATGGGAATTAATGATGATGCGGTCGCGTGAGGAGTAAGCTTAATAAATATCAACCATGAACGCAATTTGTGAACCTTTTCAATGTTTTGATTTGCTAATGTGACTCCAAAATCCAAACTGTGTTGGCAGTTAAGTAGAATTGGAAATCCTTGGCGAAGGCGAATTATTGCCATTACTTCTTGTGATTGCGATCCCATTTTACTGTGGCCGAGGCTGACCGTGTAGACTTCTTCCCATCATTTATACATTTTTTGGTTCTTCTTAATGAAACATCTCAGCTGCTCTTAGTCTATGCATCCTTATCCATTGATTTTTTTCTTTTTTTTTTTTAATCACATTTTAGAAGAAACTGTAGGAGTGAGGATTTTTTTTTAATAATCATCTCCTCACCTCATAATTGAGGTTGAGTGCTCGAGTCCGGTGTAATGATTTCAATGGCGTCACACATCAATGAGATAGGACTAAATATGTAGGCTGTGAGCACCCGACTCTCTCTCCTTATGCTCGATGCGGATTTCTTCAAATGTGTTCTACCCAATGCGTTTGTAACAAAGCTTCAAGTAAATTTTCTTCCGATTGGACTGGATCGAGGCAATTAGGAATCTGCGTAATTAAAGCATCCAACTTTGTGATAATTAACATTTTCTTTTTTCCAAAGGAAATTACATAAGAAAATGTCACCAAGGGAACGAACAGAAGGAACCTTCACGTATCATGAGATGGTGCCTTGCATTTTTATTGGAATCAAAGCCAGGGGGGAAAATAAAAGCACGTTATTAAATTATTTGATGCCGAAGCGCACATAGCTAAATCCATGAGCGGCAGTGTCCCTACAGCTTCATGAGAAGCACGTTCAGGAATAGCCCCACAAAAAGAAAATGAAAAAGAAAACCAATAGACTAACATGATTAAAAAGGAAAAAGGCAAAGCAGAAACAATAACCAAGTTCCCCCGGACCAGCACCTAGAAATTCGTGTCCTATTTCCAATTGATTCTTGATTTGCTTTTCCCCTTCTTCTTCTCCATATAATTATTGGGATTTGGGCAGTCTCCTACAGAAACCATCTGATCAAATTCTGAAGACATGGGCAAGAAGAGTACCGGCACAAGGTTGCCAAATTTCTGTCTAAACAGGATTAGGCCGCTTGTTAAAGTGCGTTCCCCGCCTATAAAATCCAAGCTGCCTAATGCCATTAATTCTGCCACAAATGGAAGTGATCATAACAAGTGCAACAATCCCGGCATTAATGTCGGAGAAGAGAAGTCGAACGACGGCCAGAAATTGGTAAGTAGTGGTCGGAAGATCATGATCGTGGTTGATTCTAGCAATGAAGCTAAGGGAGCACTGCAATGGTCACTCACTCACACGGTTCAGAGTCAGGACAAAGTTGTTCTGGTTTATGTCATCAAGCCTTCTAATAATAAACAAGGTTGAAGCTACAAAATATTTTCTTTTTCTTTTTTTCCTTAAATGTTGATTAAGGAAACTAATTAAGATTGTTTCAATATCACTGCAGCCACGGGTGAAGAATCCGGGAAGCAGAGAGCTCCAAGGGGCTACGAATTTGTTCATTCATTAAAGAATATGTGTCAGCAGAAGAGACCAGAAGTGAGCCCGCTACGATGAACTTAAATATAGATATAAGCTAAATGTTGAGTGCTCGAGTCTCCTCGTGTATATAAACTAATGCTGCTGTGACTTTGGGACTGGCAGGTACAATTTGAGGTTGCAGTGGTGGAAGGGAAAGAGAAAGGTCCAGCAATAGTGGAAGAAGCAAGGAAACAAGGGGTGGCGCTTCTTGTTTTGGGGCAGAAAAAGCGGTCCACAACGTGGCGGCTTTTTATGATGTGGGCAGGGAATCGAGTCCCAGGTGGTAGTTTTGTCGAATACTGTATTCAAAATGCTGATTGCATGGCGGTTGCCGTGAGGAGAAAGAGCAAGAAACTAGGAGGTTATTTAATCACCACCAAACGTCACAAAGATTTCTGGCTCTTGGCTTAATTACATCAGTGATCGATCGTCTCTCAACTTATTAAGCCAGTTTCTTTTGCTGTGATAACAGGAAGTTGGAAGTCTAATTAATCTTGCTGTATACATATCGAAGATGTGATTGTTCTTGTATTGTTTTGTAAATGATGAAGTGAAGATGAAGAATGGAAAAAGTGATTGCCGTGTGAGTGAGAAGAGATTGAGTCATAATTTAGGGCATTTGGCCTACTCCTAGAATGATTTAAGGGAGAGACAAGGAGGGTCCCTTGACCCTTCTAGAGTTTCTAATAGATGCTACAGTGACTCATTGAGGCACATGTTCCAGGGTTTTAAGGGCTAGGTGGGAGACACTTAGATCCACCAGGAGGCTGGAAACTGGCCTTGGTGTCCAAGTGAGCTTTGCGTAAAGCTGGAGCATCCAATGTATCATCATACCTTCCAATACACATCCGACTTTGTTGTGGCCAGGGGCCAGCCGAGACTTTTTTTACCCCCCAGCACCCTCATCCAACTTAGGGTTTATATTCTATTTTCCATTTTTTATTTATTTTCTACACCTTTTTCAAAAGTTAATGCTTCTTTTTTTTTTTTAATTGTAAAAAGGTGAGATATTTAATTAAAAGTTGGTATTATCAAAACCCAAGCTAAATTTTGAGGACAGTTAAAAAAAAAAAAAAGATTCTGTGGTTGAAAAAGTTATCTTGATTGCGTTGCATATCCATACAAATAGCCATCTGTTAGAAAAAACTACAGAACTTCTGAGAGTGATTGTGGAACTGCTTCAGCAAATCCTACATTCTTTGACCTTGTAATTATTCTGGGGCTATTAAAAAGTTCAGATGGGTACTGACCTATTTGGAAAATAGTTTGGGTTTATTTAACACCATTCTATTTTTAATTTTGGCTTTTTAAGATAGTATGGAAATCTGTATTAAGAATGGAGTTTCCACCCCATTGGACAGAGTTAAGCTCCCACGTCCTAACACCCCGTAAAAGCACTTTATGAGATCTCACTGGCTATATTAATTTATGGCACTTATATTATTGCAATAATTATGAAGAAAGACAAAACATTAGAGTTAATTACAGGAGAAATTTCACTTTACCTCACAAGCCACAACATAATTCAATTTTAAACCCTCTTAAAGTTAATTGAATCAGTTAAATTTCAGCAATGAAAATACCATTTTATCCTTAAATTTTCTATTTATATCAAAAATACAAAATAATCCTTAAAATAAAGCTCACACTCTATAATCATTACAAGGTAAAGTTGTAAATTCAAAGATAGATGAAAAAAAAAACCTTATTTTTATAAACAAATAACCAAATAAAAGTAAAATAGAGATTTATCAAAATTTTGACTAAATTCTAAAGCAAGTTATTATCAAGCCTTAATTCTATTCCATGTGCTCCCAAGCCTAATCCTAAACCTAAATAACCCGAATTTGACAAATCCTAGTGTAATGTGATTCAAAGTTGGCGAGGCGCTAAAAGCGACGGCTTGAAGTCAGAGAGGTTGCTATAAACCTATAAGGAAAAACTCACTCTCAAAAATCAACTTATATGAGTAGGGTGTTTTGAGATTAATAAACTAACAATTAGTCTCATCCCTAGTTGATGTGGGATTCTAACATTCCACCCTCCTTCAGAATTGATTTCCACTGTGATTTACACATTTCAACTAAGTGACACACTTAAAGTTACGAAATTAGGACCACTGTGGCAAGAGCCAACTTTAGAGGATCGAGCTACTTTAATTTTGATATCAATTGTTATATACCCATAAGATAGAACAAACTTTTAAAAATCAGCTTGTAAGAATAGGGTGTCTTGGCGTTAATAAACTACCGACTAGTTGTGGAATCCTTATAGAGGTGCTGCGTAGTGTGGCGACTATGGATTTGAGATGTGCTACGCATGGTAGCTTGGCTTGACAGTGCTGCACGAGGCGACCTGAGGCTTGGTAGTATTTCACGCGGCATAAACGTGAGGTTAGGGCTACTAGCGGGCGGCAACCTGAAGATTGGAGATGATGTACAATTGCCACATGTTTGGGGATTATTTGTGAAATAATTTTGATGTTGTCTGGATATATTTAAGGCTTTTGTGTGTGTTTTTGTAAATTATATTTATTAAGATAAATTTGATTTATTTTTAATCTGAGAGGAATCAATTTGAGGATTATTGTCTAATTAATTGGTTCTACCTTTTCTATTTACATTTGTTCTCTCAAGTAATTTTTCCTTTGGATTTAAATTTTGATTTTATAATTTAAATTTTCGAAAAGTTAATGTAAGAATTTACCCTTTAGCTGTTAAAATTCAACGGAAAAATTAACAGAATGGGTTACATTGACGTTTTCAATTTTGGTGGGATAAATTGATTATATCCTAAATTATGGGGGTAAAGTTAAATTTTTAGGTAATTCAAATCTGTCCTCTTATGTAATTTCCTCTTGTGGTAGAACTATAATTACAGAAAAATGGGGCTCTATAAGGATTCTAACGAGGGTGTGAAGAGTATTACACCTGCCGAATCAGTAAACAGGATGGCTTTAATACCCGACCCGGATCCAACCCAAAATGCAAACCGCTCGACTTTACCATCAACCTAAGACTAAAACCCCAGCTCCAAACATCCACAAAACCCTAAACTCCTCCAGCAAAGCAAACCGAAACCGTAATCATGGCTAAATCCGACAACAAGCCGAGCAAGAAAAAGTCAAAAAAGAACAAGAACAATGGCCCAAAGTCGGTAGCCATGAAGAACAAATCCACCAAAGCCGACAACCCGTTCGAGACCATCTGGTCTCGGCGCAAATTCGACATTTTGGGCAAGAAACGCAAGGGCGAGGAGGTACGCATTGGACTCTCTCGCTCGCTAGCCATCCAGAAGAGGACCAATACGCTGCTCAAAGAGTACGAGCAGAGTGGCAAATCCTCGGTCTTTGTCGATAAGCGTATTGGTGAACGAAACGATGGGTTGGGAGAGTTTGATAAGGCTATCATGCGCTCTCAGCGCCAGCGTCAGGTAGCTTTTAGTTATAGACTTTAAAGCATGTCATTTTTTCCCTTAAAGTCTCTTTGTTTGTTTACTTTTTCTTTGTTGTATTTCACAGCTGAAATTGGGCAAGAAAAGCAAGTATAATCTATCGGATGGAGAAGAGGATGAGTTTGAAATGCCTGGCATTGATTCGCTCTCTGGAAGAGATGATTTTGAGGATGACATGCTATCTGATGATGGTGATAATGATGATGAAGATGAGAGTATGTAACACTTTATTTTGTTGCAACATTGTTCTTTCCTTCCTCATTTTGTTTATATTCAAATTGGCATTATGGATGTTATCAGATTTTCTTCCAACTACTTTTATCAGCAGCTCTTGTGCTCTTAATTTCTTGGTTACTTGCTTAGATCATGGAGTTGTTCGATTCACATTGTATTGATTATTTCGGTTATTGTAGTTGCTAATTGTTTGATTCTTGTGAAGTTGAGATTTTGAAAGTAGAATTGGTTATGTTTTTCTTACTCTATGCAGGTAGATCAAATGTGTTGAAGCAACTTAGTTCTCATCATAGACAGAATTCAGATGAAGGGGATCTGATGGAAGGAGAGAAGAATGTGAGTCCTATTTTATCTATGATTCATTTATTTTCACTGATCTCTCTTTTACCTATTTCTTTACTGGTTAACATATTATGCCTCAAATTTGATTTAAAAAGATGACTTTCCTATTGCAGAAGCACAAGAGCAAGAAGGAAATTATGGAAGAGGTTATTCTGAAGAGCAAATATTTCAAGGTGGTGATTCATTTTTATATTACTCAGACACACGCACACACACACACACAAACACACACACAGACATAGACATATACATATACATATACATACATACAAACATATTTGATTGAGTGTGTTTTTTCTTTTTAATTTATTGTTTTTTCTTCTTAAAAGGCACAAAAAGCTAAAGAGAAGGAAGAAAATGAACAGTTGATGGAAGAATTGGATAAGTCCTTCTCATCTCTAGTCCAGTCTGAGGTGCTATTGTCATTGACTGAACCTAGCAAGATGAATGCCTTGAAAGCTCTTGTCAACAAGGGCATTCCAAATGAGCATGTGAAGAGGGATGATCAAAATATGGAAACATCTAAACAGGTACACTTTTATGATGGTTCTAGAGATACAACTTTTTGAAATATATGTTGTAAGGTTTTATTTCCTATTTTCCAAAGCTCTGGATTGTATTTCTGAATAAATCTTCTCCTTGACAAGTCAGATCAAATACTATATAAGGACTTTTATGCCTTTTGTGCTGATATTAAAAGAAAATGAAAGCTCTTATACCTTCATTATCAGTTACTGTGGCTTCCTACCATTGTTCTGGACAAAATATGAACCAACATCCACCATATATGAATTTGATCTGTTCTTATCTTTTCACTGTGTTGACAGGAACAACCTGATTCTTATGACAAACTTGTTAAAGAGATGGCATTGGATATGCGTGCACGACCATCAGACAGGACAAAGACGGCTGAGGAGATTGCCCAAGAGGAGAGAGAACGACTAGAGCGATTGGAGGTAAGTATGTGTGGTGTTCATGGAAGCTGAGGTGATTTGTAGCTCCAATTATTTTGACTATTCTTGTTAAACATTACTGTTATTGTAGTTCCTTTTGGAGAAGAACTTCATATTAGTAGGTTTAACGATTATAGCGTATAGCATATGTGTCTGTCTGTCATGGATCAGAGGTCCCTTCTTTTATAATAAAATTATGACACAATTTATACTGTTAGATCACAAGACTCAAAGAGCATTACTTATGCATGTTAGATTTATCCTCAACTGTTGAAAGTGCATTGATCCAATTGCTTGAACATTGTGTTACGATTTGAATGATACTTTCCTAAAACCCATTCTTGTGGCACTGCATGGTTGCATTTTGTACATAGGTATGTAACTTATGGTGGATGACAGTGTCCACTGGAGCAAATCTGTATTCATAGATAGAATATTTTGAGTACCTTTAAATTCTAGGGGTTGTTTTAGATAGATAAAGTAGAAAGAGACTTCTTCTAACATCAAGTTCTACAAAATATAATCTTATCATCTTCTCTTTGATCACCTTATAGTTTAATCGTAGAAAGAAAATCTTTCGGAAAAATTTAAGGATTGTAGTCAGCATGTGACTAATTAAGATTAAGTGTTAGGATTTTCATTCATCTTTCAATAATATGAAATTTTGTTATTCTGCAATATACATTTCATCTGAATTTTGTGATATTCTGGATAATTTGAATGGCTGCAAAAATTTTTTCATCTCCGATAATATAGTTTTCTGTTTATCTGATCTGGTTTGAATGACTGAAATTTTGTATTGTTCATTCATCTTACAATGATATAGTTTTTGATAGCTTGAATGACTGCAAAATTTCAGGAGGAACGTCAGAAAAGGATGTTAGCAACTGATGACACTAGTGACGAAGACAATGAAGATGAGGAGAAATCTTCCACCCAGAGGCCAAGATCAATTTCTGGGGATGATCTGGGTGATTCTTTCACATTCGATGAAGAGCCTAAGCCTAAAAGGGGCTGGGTAGATGAAGTACTTGAAAGAAAGGATACAACCGAGAGTGAAGATGAGGATTCCTCTGAGGATTCAGGTGATGCTGATGGTGTTGATGTGGAGCCTGATGAAGATAATGATGAAAATGAAAATACTATAACCTTGAAAGACTGGGAGCAAAGTGACAATGATGATCTTGGCACAGATTTGGAGGAGGATGAAGAGGGCGAGAGAGAGTTGGATGATGATGAAGATGACAGTGCTGATGGTGAGAAAGAGATTGAACCAAAAGGAAACAAAGTCTTGAAGGAAAAAGTTAAGATCAAGGAAAAAGATAACAAGTTTTTTAATGCGAAGAAAATGAAATCAGATCATACACAGCCTTCAACTCAACCAGATATTCCTTTTCTGATTGACGCTCCTAAGAGCCTGGAAGAATTTTGTGCATTAGTGGAGAATTGCTCTAATGCTGACAAGATTGTGGTTATAAATCGAATTAGGGCAAGTAATGCAATTAAACTTGCAGCAGAAAATCGAAAGAAAATGCAAGTATGGAAGTTTATGCAACTTTTTGTTTGCTCTCCTTTCTCTCTGTCTTTATGCGTATGTGTGATAATTGAGCATCTTTAGTAGTATAATGCCTTCGTTTCTCATAGTTGGTTTCAAAAGAATTCAGTTCTTAATATCTGGGAGTAGCAAGCCCATTAAGGGTTTGTTAAGGTAGATGGTATGGTAGGTTCATCAAATTTTAATTTTATAAATTCATGACCTTTAATAGGAGGAAACCAGTTAAAGCAAAACAGCCAGGGTACATATGAGGACCATTGAAGAGAAAAATAATTAATGCCTCGATATGGCTTTTTCGTACTGGTTAGTTGTATCTCTAATACTAGGTGTGCACTTTCAAGTGCTAAAACTCTAATCATAATAATGTATTATTGGTTGTTTCTTGTTGTGGACAGAAGGCAATGAATTTTTAAGTGGTTCTTGTTTTTAGATTTTGGTTGCTATTTGATTTCATGTAACTTACTTATTTGAGTCTGTACATTAGAGAGGCAAGTTAGATTCCTTAGCACTGTTTCTGAGTTTTTTTGATTCATATGCATAAATCTTTGGTTAAGGACTCATTTTATTCTGTTAAATTATCTGCTATTCTCGGTTCTGTCTTTGACTCCATATTTGAAGTGAAAAGTAATGTATCCGCCCTTCCCCAGGTATTTTATGGTGTTCTACTGCAGTATTTTGCTGTCTCAGCAAACAAAAAGCCCCTTAACTTTGAGTTGTTGAATTTGCTGGTCATGCCACTGATGGAAATGAGTGTTGAAATCCCATACTTTGCTGCAATATGTGCTCGTCAGCGAATCTTACGGACCCGAACCCAGCTTTGTGAGGATATCAAGAACCCAGGTTTTTGATGATTGGAGAATTTTTGGTTCTTATAGTCATCAAACTAGGTTTATGAAGGTTTCTAACCTAATAATTTTACTTATGCAGAAAATGGCTGTTGGCCTTCTTTGAAAACATTGTTCCTCTTGAAGCTGTGGTCCATGATTTTTCCATGTTCTGACTTCCGGCATGTAGTAATGACTCCAGCAATACTGCTGATGTGTGAATATCTCATGCGTTGTCCTGTCATGTCAGGCCGGGATATTGCTATCGGTTCTTTCTTGTGTTCCATGGTTCTTAGTGTATGTATCCTTCATTCCACATTCCTCTAATTTAGATAGCAAGATTAGATTTTAAGATCTTGAATTGTGGGGGCATAGTTTCCTTCTCAGCTTTGCATACTATTTAATGTTGTCTTTTCTCCATGTGAACCTGTCTCTTCCAACCATGCTGCAGCCTAACATGAATATTCACTGTCAATCCAATTCTCATTGAACTCGCATGTTAATTATATTTTTCTTCTGGAGTTGCCCTTTCTGGTTGTTTACGTGATAAATGATATTGCAGGTCAGTAGACAATCTCGGAAGTTCTGTCCAGAGGTTATTGCATTTCTCCGAACTTTGCTCGTGGCCTCTACAGACAGTAAACCAACATCTTATCAGGAGTCTGAGGTAAATGGCTTCTCCAGAATGCCGCTTTTTTCTTGCATGTCAATTTTTCAATGCAGTAGTAGTATTTAATTCCAGATTCTATTTAATGAATGTCACACTGTTTTTCTTTTTGGTTTATTTTGTTGCAGTTTCACCATCTTCTGGAATTTAAAGCACTCAGGCCCCTGCTTTGTATACGTGATTGTGTAAATAATATCAATCCACTGAATTTCCTTGTGATAATGGAATTGCCAGATGACTCTTCTTTTTTCAGATCCGATAATTTTAGGTGAGTAATTGTTGGTACATTTTGCACAGCATATGTTGATTGGAAATTTTAGGCCTTGCCCACAAACTTCGTAACTGAATGTTATAAATCCGAATCTTCATAAAACTTGTTACATTTTTGGAGTGCTGTGGTCATGAGATTTGAATATTTCGTTAACTTAAATTGGTCTTCTTTGAAGTGTAGTAGCTAGATCTTTGCTAGGTGTATGGTTCTGAGACTAGCTCCGATCAAGATGTGATTTAATTATTATGTCGAAGAGATGCTCGATAAATTTCAATGTTCTACTGTTGGTTTATTTATTGATGAAAACTAAATATTCCTTGTGCAGGGCTAGTTTGCTGATGACTGTGATGGAAACACTTAGAGGATTTGTTGACATTTACGGAGGATTGAATTCTTTTCCTGAAATCTTCTTGCCATTAGCAAGATTGTTACTGGATTTGGCACAGCAGGAGAACATGCTAGCTGCTTTACAAGAAAAATTTAAAGATGCTGCTGAAGTTATTAAGAAGAAAGTTGATGAACATCACATGGTGCGGCAGCCACTCCAAATGTGCAAGAAGAAGCCAGTGCCCATTAAATTGTTGAATCCAAAATTTGAGGAGAAGTAATGCCACCCTATCTCCTCGCCCTCTCTCTTAATGTCTTAAAACTGATTTTGTTAGATTGTGCTTCTAGAAGTGGGGTTTGGTTGTGTTTATCTAATGATGTTGTTGTTCTGCAGCTTTGTTAAGGGTAGAGATTATGATCCAGATCGTGAACGGGCGGAAGCAAGAAAGTTGAAGAAACTCATAAAACGTGAAGCCAAAGGTGCTGCTCGGGAATTGCGTAAAGACAATTATTTCTTATCTCAGGTAAAGGAAAAAGAGAAGGCAGTGTTAGCGGAAGAAAAAGCTGAGAAATTTGGGAAGGCAAAAGCTTTCCTTCAAGAACAAGAACATGCATTCAAATCTGGACAACTGGGAAGAGGCAGGAAGAGAAGGAAATAAAGGTGTCTGACTTGACTCTTATGTATGTTGTGCTATGATTTTCCTCTTTTATCAATTTTTTTCTTAATTTAAAAGGTCTATTTATATTATTATTATTATTATTATTATTTGATATAATGTATCATGGATTCAATCCTTTTATGCATGAAAAGTCCTCTCTATCCTCTCTCAGAAGCTTGCTCGCGCACGCATATCTTTCCCTTTTTTGTGTTGAAGGTAGAGTTTATTCGAGGCCTAGCTGTATATAAAGTGAGGTTGCACCTTTGTTAAATTTTGCTCAGTGACGTGCGGTTATAAGAATTTTCTTTGTATCCTATATTTTAGATTATTCCTCAAGATTTATTTGGAGGCAATGAAGAATCTAGGTCATGGGTGGAAAGAAATTGGATGCTACTTGTGAGTGGGAAAATCAGTGAAAATTATCACTCGCCAGACTAAAATTTTAACCCAGCAGAATCCTGGTACCCTTCATTAATCTCAAAGAACTCATAATTATATTACAATCATATGTAAGGATAAATACAAATAAAATTAACCTTACTTAATTGCAATCTTAGTAATCCAGGCCACCAAGGTTCTACAACCCATATTGATAAGGTTACCGACGAATCAGAAACAAGAAATTAAGAGGGGAAAAAATATTAAAATGAAAAACTATCTATCGTCTACTTGTTTTTTTTAATTTTTTAAAAAATACATAATTCTTTTTTTTTTTTTTTGGAATCCACTTAAAGTTATATTTTGTTTCACTTTTTCACTTCCGTTTGAAATCCGTTAAAAAAATTAACGGAAACTTAAGCAAATAACTATTTTACCCCCCAAAATGAAAATTACAATCACCTTAAAAAATATAAAAAATAATCAGATTAAGTAGAGTTTTATTATTCATTGAGTTATAATCTCTAGTAATTAAGATTTTTTTGTACTTCATTAATGTACTAATAATGATATTCATCAAACGAAAATTATAAATTCACCCTAAAAATGCTAAAAATAATTAGATTAAATCTGATTATTTTTGTAGCTAATGGCTATAATATTTTTTTTATTAAAATTATAAAAAAAAGACCCTGCATTTGATGGTTGTGGAATTAATTTTTTTATTGATTGATGGGGAATTAATTTCTTAATCTGATTATTTTTGGCATTTTTAGGATGAAATTTTAATTTTCGTTTTGAGGGGTAAAATAGTTATTTTTTTAAGTTTTCGTTAGTTTTCTTAACGGATCCCAAACGGAAGTGGAAAAGTGAAATAAAATGTAACTTTAGGTGGATTCCAGCAAAAAAAAAAGAATCGCGTATTTTTGAAAAAATTGAAAAAACGAGTGGACAGTTGATATTTTTCCATATAAAATTGAACTTTCGCCGTTTCAACTTTTTTGGAAGGCAGAGAATAATACATACCTGACGAAAGTCTAATTATTATTGTTTTTTTTTTCTTCAAATATACACTTGACGAAAGTATAGCAAAGAATTGTTCTAAGTATGACTCTCTTATTATACAATTACAAATCCGAATTGCTTCTCATTCTCTCTTTTTTCTTTTGTATTCTCAAGATTGCAAAAATAAATTTTAACCTTAAGTGAAGTACGACTAAAAGAGAGATTTAAAAAAAAAAGAAAAGAAAATTCGTATGTTTTCAAGTACACTAATTGCAAGCCACAAATGCTATGTCCGATTGTAACGATTCATATAGATACAGACCTTTTTAACTGTGAAGCAAATACCTAAGCAGTACGCTTGAATTAGCTGCCACTTATGTTGATCATATCCAGTAAATAAATGTAAACAGAGATTAATTGAACACATTTCGAACTTATGGGGGAAATTTACGAAAATAGCCATAAATATTTTATCATTTTCACAACTAACCCTCTCAACTTTTTTCTATCAACATTAGCCAAACACAAGTCTTTCTCCCCAAATTACCCTTTTTTACAAACCAAAAGCAACAATCTTTCTCCCATATCATCAAACCAAACGCAACTTAATCATCAACCAACGTCGACGGCAAAAGACAACAGTAAAGGTGAAATCCGATCATAATCTATCCGAATCCAACACTAATCGGCATCACTTAGTGGTATGAGTTATTTTCTGAACTTGCTCCCATATCATCAAACCAAACGCAGCTTAATCATCAACCAACGTCGACGGCAAAAGACAACAGTAAAGGTGAAATCCGATCATAATCTATCCGAATCCAACACTAATCGGCATCACTTAGTGGTATGAGTTATTTTCTGAACTTGCTTAACTGAGTCGTGGGTGAATCTGGCGACAGGCTGCCTGTCGCACCAAAAATTTCTGGCGACAGGCTGCCTGTCGCACCAAGCTTCGGGCGACAGGCAGCCTGTCGCACCAAGCCTTAGAGATTTATTAAAACTGTATTAATTTGATCCGGATCCAATTAATTTTTTTTTTATAATTTCAGGCTTAATGGATTCAGTTGTACTTGAATTGTGTTACGATGGTTGGTGGAAGACATTAGAGGATGGCCGTATGGAGTATGTGAATGGTAAAAATCGAGCTTTTTTTGTTGGGAAAAATTGTCTGTTTGATCAGTTATTGGCAAGAGTATACGAGGTGTTACAAATAAACCCTAATAAATATAGTATTACAATGAAGACAACTTTGAGGTCTAGTAACACATTATATCGTATATGTGCACTGCCCATGGATATATTTGATGATGAAATGGTGAGGGTTGTGTTGCATATGGCATCCGACGTAGCCAATTTTGGATGCATTCCTATATTCGTGACCACATCACCTCGAATTTCGAGCGAAGGTATTGAGCCACATGTCGATACAGAAACTTCGTTTAGAGCAAATATGTCTGGCCCCGATAATGATGAAGAGGTGTTGCCAAGGACAATATCGCTGCAGCAATATTACTCTCCAATCCACGACAATTATGACAACATTGATGATAACGGCGTTACGTTAGAGGATGTTGGAGCAACAATATTTCCAATAACGACGTCGTTGGAGCAACGGTATTCTCCGTATCACAATAATGATTTTCGGGACAATGATGATTTTCATCATGAGACAGAGGGGGATAATGTTTGTGCAGAACCTTCTAATAATACGAGGGGCACTCATTTCAATAATGATGGTGATGATGGAGGAGCCGGTCCTTCGAATGTTTCGTCGTTTCAGCACGACGATGAGTGTGAAGACAATACTCCTGTGAATAACAGAGGCAATAGACCTAGTCCTTTTATGGTTCGATCGAGAAGGCGAATTGACCCCCTTACAAGTCTTGCTCCAACTTTGCCTTCGAACATGGTTGCTCCAAGCTTTGTTAGCAGTTGTGATTCAGATGATATCAGTGTGGGTAAGCTATTTGCTGAGAAGAATGAGTTTATATTACAACTACGCAAGGTTGCCTTTAGAGATAAGTTTGATTTCAAGATTGCACGGTCTACTACGACACGTTTCGAGGCTCACTGTTGTTCAGAATCATGTAAATGGCGTATTCGAGCAACTAGATGTTCGAACGAGCAAAATGTTCCTTGGGTGGTGAAGAGAATTGACAATGTACACACTTGTCATAATGAGGTATTGGTTGATGGACGTCATCAAGTAAGGACTCGGGTTGTCAGTCATATTATCGTAGAAAAATATATTCAAGACAAGAGGATTTATACTCCGAATGACATAAGAGCATATATGCAACAAGAATACGATGTTCAGTTAACATACCAGCAGGCATATCGGGCAAGAGAAGTTGGTCTTGAAATAGTTCGAGGCAACCCTGTAGAGTCATACAACTTACTCCCTAAATACTCTCACGTACTAACTACAGCTAATGAGGGTACAGTCACTCACCTCGAGCAGGATGGAGATGGTAATTTCTTGTACTATTTTGTAGCACTCGGATCTTCCATCAAGGGTTTTATGCAGTACATTCGGCCTGTCATTGCTGTAGATGGTACTCATCTGAAGGGACTATATCGTGGAAGCATGTTCGTGGCAACATGTCTTGATGGTAACAATCAATTGTATCCGTTAGCCATTGGGATCATGGATTCAGAAAACAATTATGCTTGGGAATGGTTTATGATGAAGTTATACGGAGTGATTGGCGATAGACCTGAGTTGGTAATTATCTCTGATCGATGTACTGCATAAGGAGAGCCGTTCTTAAAGTATTTCACAATGCAAGTCATGACGTTTGTTTTTACCACGTCAAAGGTAACATTAAGTCTCAGTTTAGAATGTCCAAAGCTCTTTGGGATCAATTTGAGCCTACCTTTATTAATGCAGCAAAAGCATATGGCCACGAGGAATTTAAGAGACAACTTGAAGGGTTGTGGATGATCCACTCGGGTGCGGCTGATTACCTAGAAAATAATATCGGTACGTGTAATTGGGCAAGGTCTCAGTTTGAAGGTAGGAGGTACAGCATACTTACCACCAACATCGTGGAGAGTGTTAATTCTTTCATACAGGAACCTCAAAAATTTCCTGTAACTCATCTTGTTGATCACTTTAGAAAAACAATGCAGCAATGGTTTTATGATAGAAAAATTGTGGCTGAATCAATGACTACTCGGCTAGCAACATGGGCGGATGAAATAGTCACTGAGAGAAGAACTATAGTTGAAAGAATGATAGTTCGGCCGGTGTCTCCACATCGATTTCAAGTGGTAGGCGGTGGGCTTAAGGAAGGTTTGGTTGACTTGCAAAAGAGAACTTGCACATGCAGAGTGTTTCAGCTTGATCAGCTTGTATGTGCTCATGCAATTGCGGCGTGTCTAACACACCGGGTGGGTTTTATTAACCTATGCTCGGACTTTTACACTACAGAATCGTTGGTGATGGCTTATGCACAACCAGTAGAGCCAGTTGGTGATGTGGCTGATTGGGAAATTCCAGATGAAATGGTGGAGATGCAAGTATACCCACCAGTTGAGACACCACCACCTGGCCGTCGTAAAGAGCTCAGAATACCCTCGGCTGGCGAGGACGTTAACAGGCGGACTGTAAGATGCGGGCGGTGTCATGAACTGGGCCATAATCGTAAGCGATGTAAGAATCCCATTGCGTCGACTCGAAGTTAGTTGTTATTGTGTTTTGTGTATTGTACAATTATATGTCATAAAACTTTATTTTATTTTAAATATTAAAATGTGAGCATTAAAATTATATAAACTTAAGTGCGTAAATTAAAAAAAAAATTCAAGTTTAAACATTCAAATTACTACAACGGTTTACAATACAATATCGTCATTAAATATGTCAACCGCAATCTTCTTTCTAAAGTACTCGACATGACTAGCGTTAAACTCCAATCCAAGCCCGAACATTAAATACATCGTAACCATCAATACAAAAACACCGCAATCGCCAGTTCCGGGCTCCTGTTGTGGCGTGCTCCTAACTACGATAACTTTCCAGGGGTCGGCACTCCGCAACTCAGGTCGGATGTTGTAGAACCCAACATATTCCAACCATCGAGAGAAGATAACTTCAAGTGGCTTGAATTTCAACCTGTATCTTTTGTCGTCGCGGCATGTGATTAATGAGTCATAAATCCAGACTTTGTTTTTCCGAAAGTCTACTCGTGCCAGTACCCAATGCTCGCCGTCCAAGTTAACAGGGATGAGTAACTGTATATAAAAATTCAAAAACATGTTCGTTATCTATGAAATTGAAAAACAACTAAGAAAAATCGACAACTTATATATAAAATGCAATAAAATATATACCATATCGACATCCGTCATTGATTTGGACATTGTGTGCTGTCGCCCACAAAGATAACTATTCATGCGGTCGTCGAATACTAATGAATCGACCGCACAATCCCCGTTGTTCCATAACCGATTTAAGAACACCTAGTACATAGATAACCAAGAAATGCATAAATTAACAAAACTTAAAGGCAATAATTAAAAAAAATTAAATAGTATTTATAAGTTCTGTCGGCACATTACCCAAAAAAATGTGTCAGTATGTGTGACACGTTGGAGTAAGGCATTTGGATACTGCCGTTCTTTCTCGCTAATCAAGCGGAGATACTCGTGAATATGCTGTAGAGAAACAGAAATATTACGATTTAAAAAAAAATTTATACACAAATCCACAACAGTATACATCACGACGAAAATATAAATACCTCATCGCCTAGCCATCCCATCGAAGCTGTCCCCAAGATTATTTGAAAGAATGACCGCGGGTGCTGGACTCTCCGGCGGACTCTGCTATCACCAGTGAACCATCGATCAAACTCAGCAAACATACTAGAGTCCTTCAATCCTCTCAGTGGATTTATTTTCACAGTCATACTCATGTCAATCGCATGCTCCAAGATTTGGAGTCGAGGCAAAGGCCGGACGTTCTGTCTTCGCCTGATTGGAGGAATCATGTAAGGACTGTTATAAACATACGACGGTATGTACGCGCGGCCGAACTTACTAACGCCGGGAGGCACCTCAGAGAACACCTGCACGCTTTCTCCACTAACATCCCCGTAGAAACTATACAATGACGTGGGCGTAGACAAATTTTCATTGCCCACGTTAGTATACACTCCATAGTCATCCGGGGCCTGCCCATTCGCCGAGAATAACATATTAAACAACTATCAAATTAAAAGTTAAACGAACATAATTATTAAATAAAAATTTGCTTACTGCATACGAGCCTGCAGTGGGAGAATCCTTATTTGGACGTTTAGCAAATGTGTCGATGAAGCCAACTACGGTTTCTTTAAAATCTTTTAATTCTGACTTTATTTCGTACACGTTACGATCAATCTTATCCAGCCGTCGTCGTATGTAATCATTAAACTGCTTTGTCCTCGACTATTACAAAAGAAAAAACAGAAAACTTTAGAATAACAAAAAAAAATTTATAAAGAAAAAATATCGTATATTATTTATAACCTCAGAATCTCGTGCGTCATCAGAGTTGTCTATTTGCTGCTGGTGGTCATCAACAGCCTCATAAGTGTCATGACGCTGCTGGTGGTCATCAACAGCCTCATAAGTGTCATGACGCTGCTGGTGGTCATCAACAGCCACCTCATCCTCATAAGTGTCATGACGCTGCTCTGGTATTGGGTTTGGTATGTCGTCATGCTCGTCTGATTGCCTTGTAACCGACAGCATCACGTTGATTGAAGGTTGGTGCTGTATAAAGTATCATTTAAAATTATTAAATGAAAAGTCAAAAATTTCGATTAAAAAATTTTGAGTACTTAGATTATACCAATCTTAAGAACCCAGCCTGGAATGCTTGGCAAGTAATCCTTCACAGAGACCCAATAATTTCTGCTACTCTCCTTTGAATTTGGCTCAAGAGTTTGTAAAACGTCCCCCTGCAATAAATTAAATTGAAAATTTTAAGTATACATAACTTAAATTTAGTAAAATTAAAAAAATAAGTAATACATATTACTTACAAGACGAGATTCGTCGTTGAAGAACGAATAAACCTCCGCAAAATTGATTCTCGAAGACGCCATGGGCTTCCATTGCAAAATGCGGGGAATCTTATTCTTCATTTTGACGACCCATGTTGATGGCAACCCTTCAATTGCTTCGTAAATCCAAGCCTACAACAACCAAATTGAAAAATCAAATAAAACAACATATTAAATATTTAATACTATAAAACTTATTAATAAACAAAAACAAAAACGCACCTGAACCCTAGACATAAAGCCATAAAGATTATATTTTTCAATGTTATGATCTGGATTTTTCAACTGAGTCTTCTTAAATTTCTCGTCTTTCTCGAACAGTACATTGTCAAGACTCTCGTAAATCATTTCCCACGACAACAGACCCCATGGACGCTTTCGGAAGTACTGTGTATCATCAACTTGGTCAAGCCAATCGAAATTGATTTGACAGTGATTTTTTCTTGCATTTAGTACTCGGTCCGCAAAATAAAACAGCGCAATCTTTAATGCGTCCATATCGTCCATTTCCTCGAATTTCAACTCCTTAAATATTGCATCGAATTCCTTCACATTAATCTTACGATGAACACCACCAAAATACGTATTCCGTAGCCTCTGCTCCATTTCATCATTTTTTTTATTGGTATCAACACCAAATGAAAGTCCAGTAACCAAGCACCATTCGACAATTGACAAACGAATCAAATGCTCACCAATTTGAAACCATAACTGATCCTCACGGCTATCTTCTTCATGGGCCACTTGCCTCAGCAAAAGATTGTGCAAAATTACCCCACTAAATGAAAAACTTCGACACTCCAAGAAATGCCCAAATATATCCTTTTTGAACATAGTCAACTGCCGCTTTGTTAATTTTTCCTCGATGGCTTTTATGACCGAAGATAACTTACACATGCTCGAAATTCGACCAGGAAAGTGATCGGCATAACTAAAATACATCTTGCCTACATCAATATCCGGTGATTTTGATTTCACCATGTATCTGTAATATTTATAAAATTATTACATTATGTTTACAGAAAAAAAATACTCGTTAAAAAAAAACACTATAAATTTTGTCGCACCAGATTTGGTGCGACAGTGGGGCGCGCATGGGCGCGCGTGCGCGCCCTACCCCCCTCCCTCTCCATCCCCAAAATTAAGCCACAACAAAATCGAAAAACAATACTCCCAAACACCATCAACCACCACAAACACCACCACCATTATTCTCAAGCTATTACTATTATTATTCTAAAATCTCATTTTAAATTAATGAAAATAAGAAAAATGACTAACCTAGATTTTGTTGAAGGTTGTAGATCGAATGCCGGTGAGAAATGGAGCTGCCGCCGACGAGGGTTGATGTCGCCGTCGATGATGGGAGTTGGATCGGTTTGTGAGAGATGAGTGAAAAGGAGTGTTGGGGGAGAGATGAGAGAGGGGTGTTTTGGTCTCAAAAGTTGTTTAATAGCTAATGTTGATAGAAATATTTTTAAGGGGTTAAGATGAAAAAAATTAAAACTTTAATGGTTATTATTGTAAATTTCCCAACTTATGGAAAAGGACGACAGCAGTACAAAATATTGTAAGCAGAAAAACTATAGATGATGTAACACAAAGCCAACTCTCATTCTCAAATCAACGTCCAATCGGAATCATGATCTCAGAGAACTCTACCCATGGACTCATATCAGAATTACAATTTCCATTTATGTTGGCAATGTACGGATGACCGCAAGTAGAAACTATGTCCTCTTGAATATAATGATCAACAGCCCCTTGTTGCCGCCATGCCAACCCCAAATTGCACAACACATCACCCATCTGCGGCCGATCACATCCTCTATCTGCCAAGCACTTTTTTGCAATGTCCGTGAATGTTTTGAAACATCCTGGATCAATCTTTCCTCGAAGAAATGGGTCAACGACCAATCCTAATGTGCCCGATTGATAACAACATAGTGCTCAATCAGCCAAATTCACCCTATCGTGCTCTACTTCTTGCTCATTTTCTGCCATTGGTAACATGGCAGGCCTAGCACACAGTACCTCAAATTGAACCACCCCAAATGAGTACACATTAGATTTCTCCGTCAGTTTTGCCGGTAGTATTCTCGATCCAAGTAACCGAAGCTGCCTTTCACGGTTGTGCTAACGTGAGCGTTTGATTAACTCAGCATGTTTGGGCCAACTTTTGCCAAGCCTAAATCTGAAACTTTAGCCACCCAATTCTCATCTAGCAATATATTGGTACTCTTGACATCACGGTGAATAATTATGTTCCTTGTACCCGTGCGTAGATAATGCAATCCTCTCGCTGCACCAATGCATATTTTCAACCTCCACATCCACTAGAGTGGAGGTTTGTGGTTATTGTAGAGGTGATCATGTAGAGTACCCCGAGCCATGTAATCATAAACAAGAATCATTTCTTTGTTTTCTACATGGTGACCAATCAAAGAGACGAGGTGTCGGTGTCGAAGATTCGAGAGCTAGGAGATTTCAGTTCTGAACTAGTTTAGACCTTAGTTTGAACATGTATTGGCACGCTTTATAACATCAGTGGTGGTGCCACCGTCCATGAAACCCTTGCATTCCTTGCCAAATCCACCAGCTCCGATAAGTAAACTTTCTAAGAAATTGTTTAACATATCATTTTCTAAATTTCACTCTAATTTGCATTCTCACAAAAAGAAGATGATATGACAAATTCACAACTAGAATTTGTAATCAGAAAACTCAAATTTTGATTTAAGATGGGTTGATTATTATAGAAGATTTAATACATATTTATAATATTCATATTCAACTATACCGACTACACTCCACTCAACAGACACACCAACTACATTCTACTGGACAAAACACACCTACTTTATTCCATTATCTTGGCTTCATGTCTCATGCTGCATCAGTTTCTCCTTCTTTTGAAAACAACTTGTCCTCAAGTTAGTTAAGGAATTTGTTTTGGACTATGATACTTTGTACAAATCTTGAATACTAACAGTGTTAGAAATGAAATAATGTTTAAGGAGATCAATGATATAGGTATTATCATTAATATTCTAAAAGATGCAAAAAGGACCAATTTTCTTTTGCTCGAGCTTATTGTATTCTCCTACGGAAGTCGTCCTTTGCCCATGACATAATTGCCCACTTTTTATGACTCGAACCTTCTGTGTTTTTCAATGATGGCCTTGTATTTTGTGGTAGATTTTTTCAACTTCTTTTTTATCTCTCCATGTAGGTCGATCAATTTATCGATTAGATGATTGGCAATAATGCTCATTTTAAGAAGTTTTGGTAAAGAAACCAAGTTTAAAGTCTGCAAGGATGGATGAATATAAATAATTTCAAATGGAGATTTACCACTAGAATGATTAGGCACATTGTTGTAAGCAAATTCATCTTGCGATAAAACATTATTCCATTGTCTTGGGTTTTCTTTAATCAAACATCACAAGATATTACCTAGTGTGCGATTGGTGACTTCAGTCTACCCATCTATTTATGGATGACAAGAGTTGTATCAAGTCTTTTCCACAAAGTACGCCAAAAATGACTAAAATATTTGCTATTGCAATAAAAAACTATTGTCTTTGGCAAATCCATGTAAACGGAAAACTTCTCGAAAGAATAGTTGAGCAATGTAAGTAGCATCTGAAGTTTTCTTGCATTGAATCAAATGAATCATTTTTAGAAAAATGATATACCAAAATAAAGATAGAATCTGAACCTTTTCTATGTTTGTAGTAATCCCAAGATGAAATCTACGAAAAAGTCATCCCAAAGTGCATCAAGAAATGCTTGTATAAGTCTTCCCAATGTGTAGTCCGGCATGTATAACAACATTTGACAAATTTTTTTGACATTATGTTTAGGATGCGGCCAGAAATATCAAACTTCTACCAAGAAAATGGTTTTGTCTCATCTTATATGACCTTCTAAACATCCAGCGTATAGCTCCAGAATGATATGTTCTCTTAGTGATCCTCGTGGAATACATAGACAATCTTCAAAGAATAAAAATCCATAATGTATTTGGTGTTTACTTGCAACTCAGCTAGTGCACTTCTGCCATTCTTCATTGATATCCTTATCATTTGCATACAAATCTTTCAAATAATCAAAACCAATTATTTCATTATAAACAATAGTCAATAACATGACTTTGCAATTTAGTGCATCAACGACTTTGTTCAATTAGCTTGGCTTGTGTTTGAGTGAAAAGGTGAACTTTTGAATGTAAGCAATCCATCACACATGCATTCAATTGACTTTAGAAGAACCATAGAAATACTTGAGAGCTTGATAATCTGTGCTTATAATAAATTTTTTTTGTACTAGGTATGACTCCCATTATTGCAAAGTGTGAACAATTGCATACAATTGTTGCTCATATGTTGACCACTTCTTTTTGACTTCTCTAAGCTTCTCACTAAAAACAATGATTGGTTTAATTTCTTGAGATAAACGACTCCAATTCCCACTCCAGAAGCATCACAATCAACTTCAAAAAATTTGCTACAGTTAAGAAGTGTAAGAACATGTACATTTATAAGTTTCTCCTTCAAGACTGTAAAACTTTATTATGCTTCTTCTATCCAAACAAATTGTTTTTATTTTATACAGTCTGTAAGTGGTGCAGCTATGGTGTTGAAGTTCTTTACAAATCATTTGTAAAAAGATTGCGAGGCCATGAAAACTCCGAACCCCTGAAATTGTCTTTAGTGATGGCCATTTTCAAATAGCTTTCACATTTTCTTGATCAATTTTGATTCCGTCTGAACTCATAACAAAGCCCAAGAAGATTAAGTTGTCTTTCATAAAGTTGCATTTCTTCAATTGCTATAAAATTTATTCTTTCTTAACACTTCAAATATTTTTTTCAAATGTTGAATATATTCTTCCTCACTATGGCTATAAATTAAGATGTCATCAAAATAAACAACAACAAATTTTTCAATGAAAGTTGAAATACTTGATGCTTAGAGCATTGGACATACCAAAAGGCATAACTAGGCATTCTTACAGTCCTTTATGAGTTTTGAATGCTGTTTTTCATTAATCACCTTACAAAATAATTTTGACCCTCCCAACCTATCAAACGTATTATCTAATTGAGGACTAAAAAATCGATATCGTACTGTAATCTTGTTAATGGCTCGACTATCTACATGTATCCTCCGACTTTCATCTTTTTTTTTGAGTTAGAAGTTTGGTACAGCTACAAAACTCATACTTTCTCGAACTATGATTTTCTTGAGAAGATCTTGGACTTGTTCATGCATAATCTCATATTATTTAGGGCTCATCCAGTAGTGTGATAAGTTTGTGAAGCTTGCTCCCGGAATAAGATCAATATGGTGTTTGATATCTCTAAGCGGAGGAAGTTTGATAGGTAATTCATTAGGAACAACATCATCGAATTCTGCCAGTAAATGTTGGATTAAATCTAGTACATTTTGTGATATAGGAACATCTTTAAGCACCAAAAGGAGGTTGTTTATGGTTATATAATAAAAGTCTCAAAACTCCATAATTACAAGTTTATAAGATAAGTAAACTTAAAGGAAACATAAGATCATCCTTCTCTTATTCAACTAGCAAAAGTAAATGAATCCCTAGCTCTAAATATAAGCACACCTCACAACAAATTTCTCAATCTATAAAAAGTAATGACGAGGAGTAAGCCGTCAACTCAATAAGTAAAACTATTTTCAACACATTAGGGTTGTCGAATACCAAACGTGTTGCAAGCCCTTTTTATCAAAACATATATTAGAAATAATAATTTTATAAAATGACATTTTATAACAAAAGGATTTAAATTCATAAATGATTCAATAATCATAATTAATCATGAAAGCAAATTGTATAACGCATGTGCACAGAAAACAAAAGGTTAGCCCATGTCACATAGTGTTGCCTATACTTCCAATGACCTAGCCAAAAACAAAACTAGAATTAGAATATCGTGTGTACATTCAAAATAAAAACTGATCTAGAACATATTTATCGTATAATACGATCAGAATCAGAATCAGAATGACTAAGGACAATGAGCCAAAAATATTTAAATTCATTTTTCATATATAGCAACTTGCACATGGTACTTTGTATTGCATGTGGCACTTCATGGCACTCTAGCCCTCGAGAGGTGACCGCCATATAGTCTTAAAAAGTGGCTCCCACATAAATTTTCATAAATAATCTTAATTGAACATGAGAACAAAACATTCATATTGGTTTTGTAAAAGATCATAACAATGATTTAAACTTGAAAAACAAGTTCTATTTATTATTTTATAGACAATTTCATAAAAGATAATCATCTAGCAAAATAAATCACACATTTTAAGGCATTTATAATATTTTGTTAAAATCATAAAAATAATATAATTTTCAGATTTGAAAATATATACATAAACTAATTTTGTTATGAAAATCAATTAATTCTTAAAGAACTATAAAAACACATGTACTTATAATATTATCAAAATAATCATATATATCCAATATATTAGGAATAAAATTGCTTACCTTGATAAAAACAATTATAAAAAAAATGATCTAAACAACCTCTAAGCCTCTAATAGTCTCAAACACTTTAAACAAATACAAGATATAACTATTAACAACGTATTCCAACATCATGATTTTCTAACCCATATGGCCATATCTATACAAGTTTGATACTCTGAATTTTTACTCTTAATCTTATAATCAAATTGACACAATATTATACAAAGCTATTCTAGATATCCATGGCTATCTCCCATAAAACTTATAGGAGGAGTTAATACTAAAAATGTTTCAAAATTATTTGTATTTTAACAAGTTCAAAACTGTCTCACAGTGCCTTAACTAAACAGTATAAGTTCCGAGATTTTTATAAAATCATATATTGATAAAAAAAATTATGAAATAAAAACTGAGAATACTAGACACATATAATAATTTCTATTTAAAATTTCAGAATTTTTTGAGTTTATATATCACTCCAAATAATTTTGTAAATTTGATCATTCTGTTAAAATCACAATTTTCCGGTACAACAGTACCTATCTCAAAAATCCATATAAAATTGAAAATAAGGTCAAATCTTATGAAACAAAGTTTATTCAATAAGCACTACATGTCTAGTTTATAGAAAGACAAGATCTTCTCAAGAATCATTTTAATATGTCTTATTGTGAGATATTCATGCTATTAAGAAATTGTTCAATGTGTTTATTGTATCATGAATTAGCTAACAAAACTTAACAATAAACCAACTCAGTAAATATAGCTTAAACACATCCTAAATCATATCAGTCTGTAATGTTCTAAAATCATGCAAATAAAACTCTTAACAGAACACAACGATGGAGAATCTAGTAGAGCATCGAGATAATAAGACTTACCCACCATTAAAATTGTTTTCTATGCAAAATTCTAAATTTTAGGGTATGAGAAAAGAGTGATGAGTAGATGAGAAAATAAACAAAAGAAAATTACCGTTGTGAATTTAGGGTTATGGAAAAGGAAAAAAGTGTAAATTTATATGGAACTATACAAACCCTGTTAACTTTGGAAATAATAAATCTTTGCCAAAATTATCTCATTAAATCCTAATTAGGGATTTAACTTTCCTTATTAATAAGGAAATATTGTCATTAATGATTTCTTATAAAACAAAAGAGAAAAGATTTGATACACCCCAAATGTTTAAAAAAAGGGACACAAAACTCCCTAGCATTTTAAATAAGACATTTAGACCCCAATTTGTTAACGGATTCGATTTGTTTAAATAATTAAAAGGTTGATATGGTACATTCCCTTACTAATAACTAATGAATTTGCCGAAAAACCCTCCTCTACTCTTGCCTTAAGCCTTTTCAAGTATTTAATTGTGTCATTGAGAATTGATGCTTTGTCAACCTGCACAAACATGAATTTATCTTTTTATTTGAAAAAAGAATTATCAAATAATTTTCAGTAGTAACAGTTGAATATGTTACCTCACTGATATATGGAACCACTGACCTTAGCAACATAAATTTTTCGTTCTTTGTTCTCTTATCTAATGAAACATGCTCTTCACAAAAATTCTCACTTTCCATTGTTAAAGGACAATATTTTCTGCAAATTTCTTTCGGGGACCTATGAGCGCAACCACCATACATCAAAGGGACTGAAAATAAATCTTCTTCAGTAAATTCTGCTGTACCCGTGGCCTATATATGCAAGTTAACCGTTCCTCCTTTCTTCAAACTTTCAAAACTAGATTTGTGCTCAACACTAAGGAAAGATAGGTTATCATTCAACTGATTTGACCTTCCAAAAATAGCAAAAAGAGTTTTCTTGTAGTATGCGTCATCATCTATCCCAAGATCCAACGAACTTAGTTTCATATGATTGCCTTCTTGAAGCTCTTTCAATTGAATGTGGCTCATGTTTTCATCATTTGAAGAAGGAAACCCCTTTGCTTGATTCACAAGAGAAGAAGACAACTACTACTGCTCTTTTCTTCTTTTTAATTTTATTTTCTGTTAGATTTAAATTTAATTTTCTGTTTAGAAATTAAAAGAAACCTATTGATGAAGACGAAGAGCAAGATATTGAATTTAAAGATGAGCAATTGGGAAAAATAGGATATGAAAATTGAATTTCTACAGCAAAATTCTCCCTTTATAAATAAGGGTATGTTCGTAATTTCATTAACAATTTATAGGCAAATGGGTTTGCATGTTAGAGGGAGATAATGATAATTATGAGCTGAAATCTATTAAAATTAACTGAAATTAACGGAATCCATTAATAATTGGGGTTGAAATTTTTTTTTTTTAAACATTGGAAAGTTCTGTGTTATTTCCATAAACGTTTGGGCTGTACCAGTTATTTTTCTAAGACAAAATTTCCATAATCAAGAATTTGGAAACACGCCGTTACATACACATTTCAACTTGACGGTATGAGCGTAAAGAGGCGTTGGAACGAGAAAGTGTGCATGGATAACTAAGCCTCAATAATGAACATTATGAACTGAAGTGTCGGCATCTGTTTGTCATTTTCTTACTGGCCAAACACAAATTTTGTTTGCTATGATGATGATATGAGGCTGGTATCCGCAAGAATGCCTCCTAAAATTTGGCGGATCAGATCATAATTCACAGCACAGTTAGGTACATGATTTTCAATAAAGAAAGCTTGTGTATTTTATTTGATTGAATCCTTGACCCTACGTCTTCTAAGCACCGTTGAGAAAAAATAAATTAATGAATATCAGTAACGCACGTAATTTTTCCACTGATTAATCCGCGAAATTAGAATCATAAGCCTAAAGGAGATCACTGAGAACAGGCAATTTAATGAACAAAATTTATTTTAATATTCAGATTTCATCTTCAATTAGCCAAATGCTTTCGTTGGTCCCACCGACGCTACCCGACAACCTCCCGCCCCTACTTACAAAATATCCTTATCCTCACCCAGTCACCCTCATCTTATTATAGTATATGACTGAAACGTCAATAGTTTCTTCTTTTTTTTTTGTTTGGGATTCAATAAATTGTTTCTGTTCGCCTATCCACTAACTGGTGCTTTAGTTCATGCTAATAATAAGCTCTTTGCAAAGATTGTTGCAGCGATGGGATCACCGATAATATTGTATGCTGCTACAAGTTGTTTCTGTTTAGTGTTCTTCTTATTTATTATCAGATTATTCAACAAACTATGGTGGATTCCAAATCGAACGCAAGCTGTGATGGGTTCACAAGGAGTCAGAGGTCCTGCTTACAGACTGGTTTATGGAAACACCAAAGAGATCCTCAGCCTGAGAAACCAAATCTGGATTAGCCCCATGGGATTATCACATGACATACTTCCCAGGATTCTTCCGCACATTTGTTCATGGACTAAACAATATGGTAAATGAATAGAAGTTACTGTATATATAATCAACCCATAGTTTACATATTCATTGGACTATTTTCAATGGTGCCACTTACATATTTGGCACAGGGATGAACTTCTTGACTTGGTATGGTTCACGAGCTCAATTGGTGATCACACAACCTGAGCTGATTAAAGAAATTCTGAGCAATAGCGATGGAACATATCCGAAAGTACAGGCCCCAGGATTCTTGAGGAAGATCTTAGGTGATGGTCTTGTAACAGCAGGAGGTGAAAATTGGCATAGACAACGAAAACTTGCCACCCTCGCTTTCTATGCAGAAAGCTTAAGAGTAACAAAATCAAATTGTTTAATGTTTAAACTCAAATCAATAATCGTTATGTTGTTTAATGTTTTCGTACCCATGCAGGATATGATCCCAGCGATGGTTGCAAGTGTGGAGATTATGTTAAAAAGATGGAGACACAACGAGGGCAAGGAGATCGAGGTATCCCAAGACTTTACGCTTTTAACATCGGAAATTATTTCCAGAACAGCTTTTGGAAGTAGTTATTTGGAAGGGGAAAGCATATTCAATAAGCTTACCAATATGTCTTTCATCGCCTCCAGAAATGCCTATAAGATTAAAATTCCTCTTATTGGGTTAGTATCTTCTCTTCATTTATAAAAACTCGTGTGGCTGTTTAGGCCTGTTTAGTATCTTAGTACTGTGGCTTAGCTGTCAATTGAAAGTTTATGAGCGTTCGGTAATTACCATTACCTGTCTTATGAAAGTTGCATTTATTGAACTTGTTTCTAGCAAACAACCATAAAACAAGAAATAAGTTGCACTACCAAAATGAAGGTCCATGGCTGCCATATAGCCTAAACAAATGGAGCCTTAATGTTACAAAGATGCATGCTTAATTAATTTCACAGAGAAAATATTTTCTATTGTTGCAGAGATTTTGTGAAAACATCTGATGATGTTGAAGCGGACAAACTCGAACAGGGGATTCGAGATTCAATCATAAAAATGATGAAGACACGAGAAGAGAAGGCGATGAAGGGAGAATCAGAAGGATATGGAAATGATTATTTTGGATTGCTCCTGAAGGCTTATCACGATCCTGATATGACCAAGAGAATCTCTCTTGATGTACTAATTGATGAGTGCAAGACATTCTATATTGCAGGACATGAAACAACCACAAAATTACTTACTTGGACAATTTTACTTCTAGCAACGCACACAGATTGGCAAGAGAAATTAAGAGAGGAAGTGCTTGAGTTATTTGGCCAGCAAAATCCGACACCAGATGGCATAGGAAAATTGAAAACAGTAAGCAGATTGTTCTTTTCATAATAGAATTGAATCACTTGTGTGATTGTGTTCAATGCTGTATTAACTAAATATTTCTCTATTTGTGCTTGTAGATGAGCATGGTTATAAATGAATCTTTAAGGCTGTATCCGCCAGCTGTTAACATTTCGAGGAATGTTGAAAGGGAAGTGAGACTGGGGAAGTACATTCTTCCAGCAAATATGGAACTTGTTATTCCAATTCTGGCAATTCACCATGACCCTCAAATTTGGGGAGAAGATGTTGATCTTTTCAAGCCAGAGAGATTTGCAGAAGGTGTGGCTAAAGCTAGCAACAACACACCAGCAGCATTTCTTCCTTTTAGTTCAGGGCCAAGAATTTGTGTGGGCTTGAATTTTGCAGCTACAGAAGCAAAGATTGCGCTCTCAATGATTCTGCAACGATACAGGTTCAATCTGTCACCAAGTTATGTGCACTCACCGGTTTTAGTTGTGACACTTCGCCCTCAACATGGACTTCAAGTAATATTTCAGCCATTAAGTGTCAACCAGAGAAACTAGCTATAGAACTTTCTTCATTTTGAAGCCTTCCATGTGTTGCATGTATTCGTAGCCTTTTGTATTAGATTAAAAATTTGTTCTGTTTATGTTTAATTTGAAACCTTTATGGTTGAACTTGGAAAACAGTATCAATTGTCACAAAAGCGCAACTTTTTATTGAATGCTTATTATGTAGTATAAATATTTAAAGAGCCCTTTATTTCACTTTTCTCTTTTACCTCTGTAGAGACTGGAAAGCTAGACCTGCAGGTTATTAGGATCAACTTCCTTCATCAAATAATATGCTTAAGCAATGTATTTCCAGAATATAAATTCTGAAACAAATTTGTTTATAGAAGGGCAATAAATCATTCCAGCGGTAAATTGAAACCCTCCTTAATCTCCTTCAAAAAAAGTAATTACAGAAACCAAAATGATAGGAACTTTTATAATCCAAGTAGATTTCGCTGTTAGATTTTACCTAAAATTGGGTGAAGACAGGACGAAAAATATGCCCAGATATCATGGCTACGCTACAGATACCTGCAACCAGTGTACGCAATTGATCAAATTAAGGGAAAAAAAATAAAGAATGCCATGCGAACAATATGGCAAAGCATGAGAGAATGAGAATCATTAACCTGCAGTCAGCTCAAACACCCTTCAGCGTCCTTATTCCATTGAAGAAAGAACTTACTTGGACCTTGGTTACAGAATTTCCTTATGTGTTGCTCTAGTTTATTTTTAAATTCCAATCTTTATACATTTCAAGTTCTCAACTTGCAAATTGCGGAGTGAGTAAATACAGAGGTTTATGTTGTGGATTGAGAAATATCCAAAATATCCAAGTGAATAATGTAAATAATTAATATTAATGGGGTCGAATCATAATGAACAAATAAATAAAAGATAAGCTTGGAGAGAGCTTTTGATTTCCATGCTTGCATTCAATTGCTTGAATCACAGTGAACAAATAAATAAAAGATAAGTTTGCAGAAAATTTTCAATTTACGTGCTTGTATTCAATTACTTGAATTATTGATATGAGTAAGTTACAAATAGAGATGGTTATTTTGAGAAAATATTTGAAGAGATTTGAGTGGTGGAAGGATTTGTCATTAGCATTACATTTTCTAATTTATGAAGTGTGAATGAAGCACACAACTCAAATTAATTGGTTCATTTTACAATACACCCTTTGAATCCCAAGGTATTATGTACAATGCGCCTTCTAATTTGATCTATCGTTTTGCACACGCTAGGCGGATAGAAATGTGTTCTCAAAGTTTAATGATATTTTTTCAGTACCCCCTTCAAAAAAAAAAATCTTTTGTCCGTAACATAATTCTGACAGGGAGGAGTTTTATTAGAATACTATCAGGTGTTGTTAGTAATGCTCTACAAAAAAATCGGGCCGGACTCATAAATTGCCATATCCAGTCTGCATGGCAGGCGAAGCCCGGAGGCCCACATGCTTCAATAATGAAGTGTTGGCATTACTCGGATGCTCGTTTTCGATATTGAATAATGATTTGTTTTTTAAGCTTTGGAATGTTGGGTTGTAGGAGTAATTTCTTACACTAGGCTCAATTGGCTTTCTATTATATTTTTCAGGTTTAGGCCTTAGAATGTTGGGCTTTAATACTATACTATGTTGGAATTGTTTGTAAAAGAAAAAAAAAAATTGAAATTTTTATGTCAGTAATGCACGCAATTTTTATCAATAATGCACGCAATTTTTATACTGAATTAGTTGAAGAAAATGATTCATTGAATATCAGGAATGCACGCAATGTTTATACTGATTAATTCACGAAATTAGAATCTTAAGCAAAAAGGAGATCATTGAGAATGGACATTAATGAATAAAAATAATTTTTATACTGAGATTTCATCTTCAATTTTGCATGATCAGCTGCCAAATTCGTTGACAATGGCATCTGGATTTTCCCCTCGAGCTTGGAGGTAGCTTTTAGCCCCACACTATCCGACACCTCACGTACGGATTTCTTATCCTGCTTTGATTATATTATAAGATATTAGAATAGAAAAATTAGACAAATGGCGACAAAAGCACCATGTTAAAGCACTTTATTTGCAAAACTGAAATCCAGCAGGGGTTTAGTATCTATCATTGTGCATGACCGAAATGTCAATAAGCTTTTTGCATGAAATGAAAGCTCTTTAATGTTACATTTCGTTTTTTGTTCTGTATTCTTCTTGCTCCTCGTCAAATTATTCAACATACTATGGTGGATTCCAAGTCGAACGCAAGCTGGAATCAGAGGCCCTGCTTACAGACTTGTTTATGGAAAGACCAAAGAGATCCTCAGCCTGAGACACAAAATCTTGATCAGCCCCATGGGATTATCACATGAGAATACTTCCCGGAATCTGCCGCACATTTATTCATGGACCAAACATGCAATATGGTAATTAAATTTTAAAAATGTTACCACATTTATAAAATCAACTCATTAATGCGTAGGCCTCATCACCCTTTTTTTTTTTTATGGTGCCGCTTAATTACATATTGGTACTACAGGGACAAACTTCTTAAATTGCCCAGAACTGGTTAAATAAATTCTAAATAATAAAGATGGAGCTAACTTTTATTTAACTAAAGTAGATTTGGCTCTCATAATGTTTCTAGATTTTATCTAAAATTAGGTGAAGACAGGACCAAATAATGCCCGGATATCATGGCTACGCAACTCATACCAGCAACCAATGTATATAATTGATCAAATTAGGGGAAAAATAAAAAAATGCTATTTGGTGAATAAACTGTATTATTCTGAGCATCAATAATTGGCAGATTATGTTACAATTTATCAGAGGATCATTAACGTATAACAGTTTCATATTAAGAGAAAAATCAAACACCCTTCATCATCCTTCTTCCATTGAAGAAAAAACAAACACGGTTAATCGGAGACACTTTTTCCTTATTCTGTTCTAGATAAAACTGCAATACTGTGGAGTAATGGGAGGAGTGGTAATCTATCTTTCAAGCTGTCTGTGTTTACTGTTTCTTTTATTTGTCATCAAGCTCTTAAACAAAATATGGTGGACTCCAATTCGTATACAGTCTCAGATGAGATCACAAGATATCAAAGGTCCTTCTTACAAATTCTTTCAGGGGAACAACAAAGAGATCATGAACATGAAGAATGAAATGATCATGAGCAGTAGTCCCATGCAATTGTCACACCAAATATTCCCGATAACCGAGCCTCACATTTACTCTTGGATCAAGCTATACGGTACAAACTTCCTGATGTGGCATGGTTCTCAAGCTGAGTTAGTAGTTGCTGAACCTAAGCTGATCAAGGAGATTATGAACAATAACAGATCATTCCCCAAAAGAGAGCCCAGAGAATACTTGAAACTTTTAGGCAATGGGCTTGTGACTACTCGAGGGGAAAAATGGCTTAAGAAGAGGAAACTGGCCGTCAACGCTTTTCATGCAGAGAACTTGAAGGTACCTAAATCATTGCCTGTTCATTTTTCTTGTCATATATATAAGATGCCGCCGGCTTATTATATATATGTATGTATGTCTATATATATGTATTTATTTATAATCTTTTGGTGTAGAATATGATTCCAGATATGATTGCAAGTGTGGATATGATGCTAGAGAGATGGAGAGACTATGAAGGCAAGGAGATTGACGCATACCGAGAGATCAAGGTTTTAACATCAGAAATAATCTCCAGGACAGCTTTTGGAAGCTGCTACCTGGAAGGGGAGAACATATTCAATATGCTAACGAAAATGGCTTACATTGTTGCCAAAAAAAAGTACAAACTTGAGATTCCTGGAATTGGGTATGCTTAATATCTCTGATTCCCCCGTTTTTTATTTTTTATTTTTTTATTTTTTCATATATTTTAGTTTCCAGGGCCAAACTAATCCTCAATAGTGGAGAGAAATTTAATTAATTAACCCGCTTTTATGCATGATTGTTACAGTAAACTTCTGAAAACAAATGATGATATTGAATCAGATAAACTTGAACAAGATATAAGAGATTCCATCATCAAGGTAGTGAAGAAGAGAGAAAGCAATGTACTGACAGGAGAGGCAGAGAGCTACGGAAATGACCTTCTAGGAATACTAATGAGGGCCTATCACAGTGCGGATGAGACTCAGAAAATATCTTTAGATGACTTGATAGATGAATGCAAGACATTTTACGTTGCTGGAACGGATACAACTGCAAGCTTGCTCTCCTGGACTATTTTTCTTCTCGCAATTCATAGCGACTGGCAAGACAAAGCAAGGAAGGAGGTTCTGGAATTACTTGGCCAGCAAAATCCAAGTGCAGATAACATCTCCCGATTAAAGATTGTAAGCAAGCAATAGATCATGATCATATTTCATCAATTCTGGAAGAATCTCTCTCTCTCTTAACTCCTCTCTAATTATTCTTTTAGGTTGGTATGATTATCAATGAAACTTTAAGGCTATATCCTCCTTTCGTCGTTTTTGTGAGGGAAGTTAAAAAGGAAGTGAAATTGGGTGATCTCATAGTTCCAGCTAACGTTGATGTAACCATTCCAGTAATAGCAGTTCACCATGACCCTCAAATATGGGGAGAAGATTTTCACCTTTACAAGCCAGAAAGATTTGCACAAGGAGTGCCCAAAGCTACAAGCAACAACATGGCAGCATTTCTTCCCTTTGGTTTGGGACCCCGGACTTGTGTTGGCTTCAACTTTACAATCATAGAAGCCAAGATCGCACTCTCAATGATTCTGAGACGTTACAAGTTCACTCTGTCGCCAAATTATGTTCACTCACCCGTTCCACGTATCACACTTTGCCCACAACATGGAATTCAGGTCATGCTTCGTGCGTTGTAAATAGTATCACTACATGGTGGGTACTGGTGCTTGCTAGCTCATCTTCAGCTAGCGAATATAGAACGTCCTATTCTAGTTCTGGCAATTGTCCTTGACCCTCAACAGGGGCTTCAAGTAATATTTCACCCATCTAAAACTTTCTATTCTAGCCAGAATTACTAGCTAGAAATGGAAATGGTAGTTACACCTGTCTCTATCTAAAACTTGAAACCTTTAATGAATGTGTAAAGCCTTTTGTATTAGATTTGAAATTATTCTATTTGTTTTAAACTTGAGTCTTTAGAGTTGAATTTGAAAATTGTATAATCAACATAACTTTTCTGATTAATTATTTCATCCACTAGTTCGTCATATGAAAGCAATGTGGCAAATTGTCGAATTATGGACTCGTTAAATAATGGAAATTGTTGTATTACACTTGGTTGACAAAATATAGAATGACAACAGCATTTACTAAACGCAATATTTAAGTACTCATCGAAGAATCATGATCATTGAGAATATATTACAGAGAATAACATATAATTAACACCATTTAGACCCAATCATATGAGCTTTCTAATTATTTTAGCGTAAATTCAATAAGCTGGAATTTGTCACTATATGAATAAGAAGAAGCATAAGATAGATCCTTCTCCAATTGAAGAAAGTTATAATTACTTGGTTGGCTGTAATTTTTATAGAGATTAGAACAAAGGTTTGGGAAGTGATGGAGGCAGTGACTATCTACCTATCAATTTATTTTTGTTTGTTATTCCTTCTAGTTCTTATCAGGTTCATTAACAAACTATGGTGGAATCCAATTTGGACACAGTCTCAGATGAGATCACAAGGCATCAAAGGTCCTTCGTACAAGTTCATTCATGGAAACACCAAAGAGATCATTAATATGACAAATGAAATCATGAGCAGTCCGATGGAATTGACACATCAAATCTTCCCCAGAGTCTATCCTCAGGTTTACTCTTGGATCAAGCTATACGGTAACTCCAATGTGTTTCTAAACATTTTGGTTTTATTATATTTGATTAAGAAGATTTTTACAATAATTTCGTTGATGATCCGGTGAAGGTACAAACTTCCTTATGTGGAATGGTCTTCAACCTCAATTAGTAGTCGCTGAACCTGACCTTATCAAAGAGATACTAAACGATAAAGACAGAGCATACCCCAAAAGGGAGCCTACAAATTTTATAAAGAAGTTTTTGGGGGACGGGCTTGTAACAACCCAAGGTGAAAAATGGTTCAAGCAAAGGAAACTGGCCAACCACGCTTTTCATGTAGAGACCTTGAAGGTAAATGCATGATAATTTGGCCTATTAGTACATGAGCAGTTTTTGTGCAAATTAATGCAAAGATTTTTTTCTTCTTCTTCTCTTGTAGAGTATGATTCCAGATATGATTGCAAGCGTGGAGATGATGCTAGAGAGATGGAGAGACTACGAAGGCAAAGAGATTGATGCATACAAAGAGTTCAAGGTTTTAACATCAGAAATAATATCCAGAACCGCTTTCGGAAGCAGTTACTTGGAAGGGGAGAACATTTTCAATATGTTAACAAAACTGGCTTTCTTCATTTCCAAAAACGAGTACAAAGTTAGAATTCCTCTAATTGGGTATGCTTAGTCACTATGATTCCCTTCTCTTTTCTTTTTTTTCAATAAATTTTAGCTGCCAGAGCCAAATTATCTTTTAACTGAACCACCTTTTGTGTATAATTGTTGCAGTAAACTTGTGAAAACACGCGATGATACTGAGTCAGACAAAGTTGAACAAGATATACGAGATTCTGTCATCAAGATAGTAGAGAACAGAGAAAAAAATGTGATAACAGGAGAAGTAGCTAGCTATGGAGATGATCTCCTAGGAGCACTAATGATGGCCTATCATGATGTGGATGTGAATCAGAAAATATCTTTAGACGATCTAATTGATGAATGTAAAACATTTTAAGTAGCTGGACAGGAAATCACGGCAAGCGTGCTCTCTTGGACAGTTCTTCTTCTTGCAACTCACAACGATTGGCAAGACAAAGCAAGGAAGGAGGTCCAGGAATTGTTTGGTCAACAAAGTCCAAACGCAGATAACATCTCACGGTTAAAGATTGTAAGCACACCATATATTAGTTATAACGATCAAATTTCAACAATTTTGTCTTAAATGTGAATTAACTTTCTGTGCCGTGTCCTTTTATATTGGTATGATTATCAATGAAACTTTAAGGCTATATCCTCCAGCTTTTCACATTCTGAGGAAAGTGCAAAAAGAAGTCAAATTGGGAAAGTTCATAGTTCCAGGCAATTTGGATATAACCATTCCAGTAATAGCAGTTCACCATGACCCTCAAATCTGGGGAGAAGATGCCCACCTATTCAAGCCGGAGAGGTTTGCAGAAGGAGTGGCTAAAGCTACAAACAATAACGTGGCAGCATTTATTCCTTTCGGTTTGGGACCTCGGACTTGTGTTGGCTTGAACTATGCGATTACAGAAGCCAAGATTGCACTATCTATGATTCTGCAGCGATACAAGTTTACCCCGTCACCAACTTATGTTCACTCACCAGTTGCCATTATCACAATTAACCCACAACATGGACTTCAAGTCTTGGTTCATCGTCTGTAGGAACTAAGGTCCAGTTTGAGATTGGTTGACTTATAAATAAAAGAATTTGCTTCTGTTGTACCCAAGAAATAATTAATTGTACCAACAAAAAAAAAAAAACAACTAATTGTTTATGTTGTGCTCAAGAAGTATGCATGCGCAGATAAATATGGCGTTTATGTTAGAAAATATTAAAAGATTGTAGACTGAGGTGTCCCAGAATCAGGTGACACATACAATGTACACAGAAGAACTCAAACCCTAAAATGGAATGAATGCTGCCATGTTATTTTCAATATGTTGGCTTGAACAATTTAATTATTTTTTTCTGTTATGTTAGTGTAACACCCACATATTTTTGCATACTTGTTCGTATTTATAATGAAAATATTAATTTTTATCTTATTTCTTTTATGTTACTTTTAATTTTGAAATAAGAATTGATTCAGAAGTTTAGTAACTTTCCGTAATTAATTTGTACTCAACTTCTCTCACTTCTATAACCACTGCTAAAATCAGTTTTTGCTGGATTGTAGGCCACTCACTTTGTACTTCAAATTTCCTTAAGAAACTTAAGCATTTTCTGCTTTCTTTGATTTCGGTAAGTGAATTCTTTAAATAGTTTGAATTTTGAGTAGTATGAAATATAAATTTTTTTATCTCTATTGATGTTCGAACATCTAAGAAATATCTTGTTATAAAATCAGAAAGGGAATTTAAATTATTTTAAAACGACTTGCTTAATTTTTAGATTTCTTATATAGTCTTTTTGCCAATTTTATTTCTTTTATAATTGATGTATTTTGTTGAACTTTTTAAAATTTGTTAATCACCTGTTAAACTACGGTTATTTAATTCTCGTGGATTTTAGCATTGAATAAGGGATTTAGAATTTGAAGGAAATTTAGAAGAAAATTTGTTTCTGAATGTCGTCATTCTTGACCTTGAAACAGCGGTACTTTTATAACTTTGGATATATGAAGGATAAAATTTTGAATTTTGGATATAGTTAAATGCACATATGGACGAGTCTCTCTATAAATTTTCATAACTTTTGGTGGCCTGTTGGATTGCTAGGTTGTCGAGAAAATCTTCATTATTTACTGAAGGAAGATTCCGACAGTAAGACCTTTGAGTATTGAAAATTCATAACTCTGAACATACAAGGAATAAAATTATGAATTTTTGGGTAGTCATACTAGACATCTGTAGTTTTGATATGGTATAATGTTTGAGAATTTTGAAGTTCATTTGGCCTTCCAAACATTTTGTGAAATTCGGTTCAAATTTTGGTAGTTTAGGAATTGGAGATTGAGTTCACTACTTTCCTGGAAATAGATGTTTTAACCTATTAAGTAATAAATTCTGATGTCTAGGGATTAATTAGTTCACATGCAGAGATAATATTCTGGAAAATATCAGAATTTTTGTTTAAATGTCCTTAAACATTTGAAATATATTTTGGATGCCGACTGTTATGCAAAATTTTAGCGATTCATCTGTGATAAGGATTTTAGATAAGATTTTGATTTATTCTATATAGATTTAATGATAGATTAGCATATGTTTAGATCTTAAGATGTGTTGGTGATATTTCGGATTAATAAGTGAAAGGTTAAGATTTATGTCGAGGCCAAGTAGGTAGACCTGTCCGTGATGAACTCTTTCGTTTTTCAAAAGTTGTCCAAATTAATTTTTCTGCTACCATGTATGTTTTTGTAAATTTGTTTCTGTAACTAAATAAATATTTAAATTAACTTTATTCGAGACAAGTTTGGATTAATGGTGTGTTTACTCGAGAGTTTAGGAAATGTGAATGAAGAAATGAGAATGAAACCCATATTTACTTAACAAAATGTAATTTGAGAATGGAAATAAAATGTGTGGATCCCACACAATTTGGGAATAAGGAATGGGAATCTCATTCTCATAGAGGGATTAAGAATGGGGATTCTCATTCATTGAACTCACTTTTGTATCCCTATAATTTTTTCATATTTCCCAAATTATCTTCGTTCAAATCACAATTAATTTTATTATTATAAATGTCATTATTATTATTTTTATTATTATTAGTTTTATTATTTTAGTTATTATTAATTATTGTGATTTTTATTTTTATTAATATTATCATTATTAACATTTATTATTATTTTTTTGAGTTTTTTTCGGAGACCTCCCCTGAGGTTTAGTGTATTGACAGTTAGATAGAAAGTATTCATATAATTACAGAGACCTCTCCTGACATTAGTATTTCGTTAAGTGGACCGTCAGTTGACTGTTGAAATTCCAAAAATACCCTTGCCGCCAAAATATGTTTTTAACAGAGGAGGTTGCGCTCTTAACATAGCCTTATTAGCATTCATTTCTGATCCTTTATTCTTTTAAGTCCGAACTATATAACACCATGACAAACTTGGTTTAATCATAATATCATCACCAACCTTAAATCATAACTATATAAAACAACATATCATTACACACGCTTAGCTCCAAGTAGTTCAAGTACCTAGAACATTCGCTTTATGCATGCATATGAAGCAGTTTTGTTCATAGCATATTGTATTATTGGAACCCATATTAACTCAAACACAAGCTCTTTGCCAAAAAATTAAAAACCAACTAAAAAATGCAATCTTGAGCGCTTTTATCTTTTTGCAATGGTTGGTTGAATCGGACGAAAGCACTTTTTAAGATCAAGAAAAGCATTTGGACGGCTTCTGCCATAAGCACTTTTAAGAAAAGACGTTTCTAGGGGAACAAAAAAATGCAGTTAAAAGTGTTTTCAAGAAAAGCACTTAATTGATAATTCTCCAGAAAGCAATTTAAGGTGCTTTTGCAGTATGCACCTTAAATCAAAACTGCTAAAACTAGCAGTTGAACACCAACCTCAAACAATGCATTAGGAACAAATCTACAAACTACATTATCTTGATCCATAATTCTGAAATCAATATTAAATTCTCATTTGAAAACAAATTTTTTTTAAAAAAGTTATGAATTAAGAAATAACCTGAACAAAAAGCTCGAGATCTTTGCCAATTGGCACAAGATCCAAGTTCTAATCAAAGCAATACACCTGTACACGACTGCCCAAACTGCCGGCGTAAAAAATAACAGTGCAACTCTTGGAGAGCTTCAAATTGGGGGAAAACTTGCAGCTGAGACCGTAATCCATAGCGGCGTCAGAACAGGGGGCATGGCCGGGCATGAGAAACAAGACGACAGCGATCAACATGACGGGGATGGAAATGACGAGCAGAACGTTGTGGTAACGCTGGATCTTGTCGGAGAATGAGCCGTGCTGGCGATTGTGAGGCCGCTTGATCATTTTGTCCGAGGAGTCGGTCTCGGGGAGCTCGGCAACGGCGGGAACCAATTTCTAGTCCAATAATTTCAAGATCCTGCCACAGATCTCCGTCAACTCAGCCTCGATCTTCGATTTGTACTCCTTAATCATGGAGACATGGTCCTGGTTGACGCGCGGCTCCTCCTTCTGCTCGATAGAGGACACGATGCGCCAGGAGGCGCGGTGTGCGCCGATGACGTTTTTGTAAGCGACGGAGAGGAGGTTGCACTCCTCGACGGTGAGTTCCTCACCGATTTAGGCGGAGGCGACGACTTTTTCCATGTATTGGACCATCTCTTCGTACTGCTCGGCTTGCTCCGCAAGTTTCGCCATGTATACGTTTTCTTCCCGTAGATAAGGGGTTGCCATTGTTCCGTTCAATTGTGTTTGTTTGAATTTTGTTTTTGTTTAACTTTTAAATTTATTTTTACATATTTACTATTTATAGTAACGTTATATGTATTTTTGTATTAACGTCAGAGGAGGTCTCTGTAATTACATGAATACTTTCTATCCGACTGTCAATATACTAAACCTCAAGGGAGGTCCCTAAAAATAACTCATTTTTTTAATTAATATTATTTTTATAATAATATTTACACATGTATCTAGTTAATGAAAATTATTTTAGTTATTATTAATTATTGTTATTATTATTTTTATTAATATTATCATTATTAACATTTATTATTATTATTATTAATTTTATTTTTTAATTAATATCATTTTTATAATAATATTTATATATGTATCTAGTTAATGAAAATTACATTATTTAATACTATGGGTATTTTGGTAAATTGATTCTCATTATAATTCCTCATTCCCATTTATTTTGTTAAGTAAACACATTAATGGCATTCCAGCATATTCTCATTCCTTTTTTTTTTTTTTGTCAAGTAAACATTGGAATCTCATTCTCATTCCAGTCAATTCTCATTCCATGAAGTAAACGCACCATAAAAGTTTGCATTTAAAGAGTGTAATTTGTATGGCGGCCACCTTTTGAGAACCAATATGCTGTGAAATACCATGTGCAGATAGCTATATAAATTATAAGTTCGTATTTAATGAATATAATTTAAAAAATTAGGCTCAATGTTGATGGTTATTTCTAATATGATATGCTCTATTTCGATCAGATCATCTGGAGAAACGAGTGACTTTCACTAATAAAATTTTATTTTGTTGCGCAAATTATATGTTCTTATCTATGCTAGGTCAGCATGGGTGCAGGTGACACTACCAGATATGAGTCCATATAATATGTCATGATATGATATATGTTCTGATACGTTTTGACATGATTTATATTTCTGAATATGTTTTGATATGATAAATGTTTCTGGATTTAACTTGAGTTCAACGATTATTTTTTTTAAATTTTTTTTAAGCAAAATAGTGTCCAGCCAATCTTCTATCCAAAGGTTAATGTATTTGTTCTGAATTTAAAGTTAAATTGAATTTTTGAAAATATTGAGTTTCTACTTAATGAGTAAGGTAGGCAAAACCGGGTTCAGGCCGAGTTTGGGTCAACCCGATCGGGTTTCAGGTTGTTCGAGTTAGACAAAAATCAATATGAATGAAACCTGAATTATTGACCCAACCTGGTCCAAATTATATTCGGATCGGATTGGGTCAGGTCAATAATTCAAGTTTTATTCGGGTAAGATCGGGTTCAGATTTAAAACAGGAGAAAGTTATGAAACTTCAAAAGTCAAAGCTTTAATTGGGTTCGGGTCACAAAGGAAGAAACTTAGAAATCGGGTTGGAGGCTTTGGCCTTAGAGCAGCAAATCGGTCCCAATGGCAACAAATCGCGGTAGCAGATCACGACAGCAGATCGCGGTAGGCGGCAATAGATCGCGGCAACAGATTGCGGGATTGGAGCAGCAGATCATGGTTGTTGGCTCTTGGTTGTTGGGCGTCACCGCGTCAGTTTCTCACAAGGCTCTTAGTTGTTGGTTGAAGAGGGTTCACGGTTGCGGGTTGTGTGGTTGTGTGCGTGAGTGATGAGTTTGTTCTCTATTGTTTCCTTGTTTGTGTGTTTGTGATTGTGTGTGACTTTGTGTGTGAGTGTGGAATGTGTTTAGTTTAGCTTTAGTTAGTGTTTTTTGTAACCCGATCGGGTATTCGGAAAACCCGACCCGATAACAACCCGATCGGGTTTGCAATATCACACCCAATCGGGTTTCAATGACAACTCGATCCGACCCGAACCGAACCCAAAATTGTTCGGGTCGGATCAGGTATTTTGCCCACCCCTATTAATGAGTATGAAAGCTCACCCCTTGTCAATCATTCTCTCTTAGACAATAATAATTATTAGTTTAAAGGATCTTTAGAAGCAAGCTTTAGGGAGGACATTGCTTTGACTTGAGATTTTAGACTATGTTCTATGTTTATATATGTAATTGGAAGACCTTTAGTATTTGTTATAAATACATGAAGGATTGTGGAACTATAAGTGGATTTGTAAGACTTCATTTTAGTACTAGATAGGTTATTATTAGATTATATTTGACGATTTGTCTTATTGTGCATAATTGTGTTTGAAAATAAAATTTTAGAGATTTAGAACATAAGGATCTAGGGTGCGTTTGGAATTAAGGTTGGGCTAGCGTTGGTAAACACCGACTGCTGTAGTTTAGAAGCTATATTGATATGATTGTTTACTTGTATGATGGAAAATCTATTATATCTTTAATAATTTTGTGAAAAATATTATTTAAAATTTATATTTACTACATATTATTAACTTTTGTTTCATAATTACAGCTTTTTTTTCCACATCAGTTGTAGTTTAAAAGATACAGCACCCTCAATCTCAAACAAGACCTTAGCTCCTCTTGGACTCGATGTGTGCTTTTGGCACTATTTGAGTCCAGGGTATTACATTTACGTCTGAGTTTATTATTCTTGTTTGTTTAATTTGGTTTTTTTTTGGGAAAAATGCTAGAAAATAGAAAAATTAAAGAAACGGTTGCTTGCCTGTTATATTTCTTTTATTCAGTAAATCAATATTTTCAATTAATATTTCACCACAGCAAATACTGCTAATGATTAAGAAAGCTAGAACTAAAATAAAAGAATGATGTGGACTCAATCCCATCTGGGTCAATTATTGATAATACAAAATAGATGTAGTTTTGTTATTATTCGCATAACTTTTCTGATGAATTATTTCATCCACTTCATTAGATTATGCAACGTGACAAATTGTAATTTAAATGATTGAAAATGTTTATGTTACTCTTTTGGACAGGCATAAAATTTTAGCATATTTAAATTTGTTCTGACAAATTAGAGAATGACAGAAACATTTACTAACCACAAGATTTTGTTTGTCGGCAAGTAATAGATCAATGAACGAATATATATTTAAGCAAGCAATGAAGCAAGAACCAGATCCTTCTTCCATTGAAGAGAGTAATGACTCAATTGTGGCTGTGATTTTATAGAGAAAAGAACAAGGTCTTTGGTTGTGCCCGAAGCAGAGATGATAGTATATATTACAACATGTGTGTGTCTGTTTTTCCTGTTAGTTCTCATCTGGTTCATTAACAAAGTATGGTGGACTCCAGTTCGCATACAGTCTCGGATGAGATCACAAGGTATCAAAGGTCCTTCTCACAAATTCATTCATGGAAGCACCAAAGATATCCTCACCATGAAAAATGAAACCATGAGAAGTCCTATGGAATTGTCACATCAAATATACCCCCGAGTCTCTCCTCACGTTTACTCTTGGATCAAGTTATACGGTAACTCAAATCTGTTTCCAAATATTAACTGTCTAATTGTTTGTAAAATGAGCTTTGCCTTAATTTTAACCGTCTAATTGTTAGATTTGATTGAAAAGCTTTTTGACTCGGTGAAGGTAAAAACTTCCTTATGTGGTACGGTCTTGAAGCTCAATTAGTAGTCACTGAACCTCAGCTGATCAAAGAGATACTGAGTGACAAACATAGAGCTTACCCAAAAAGAGAGCCTAGAGAATATACAAAGAAACTTTTAGGGAACGGTCTTGTAACGGCCCAAGGTGAAAAATGGTTTAAGCAAAGGAAACTGGCCAACCATGCTTTTCATGCCGAGACTTTGAAGGTAAATCAATTAATTTTTCTTGTCCCGCTGGGTGTGTCTAAGATTATATTAGTTTACTTTCACCATTACTAGTTATGGCATGTTTGGTATTGAGGTGCTGTAACTTTTAAATTATAACTGTTGTTGAATATAGCTATTGTGGAAAGAAATTGTAACTATAAAACAAAAGTTAATGGTATGTAATAAATATAATTTTGATAAAATTAGTAAAGATATAATAATTTTTTTAAGTGTAAAATCAAATTAACTTAACTTCTAAGTTACAGCAACTATTGTTTATCAAATACTTTAATACCATAATTTTTTAACTATAATTGTTCAATTTCAATCTCAAATAGAGTTTTAGTTAAGTAAAATATTAGTCAATGCGGTTAAAAGCAATGAAAGATTTTTCTTATCTCTACTTCGTTTGTAGAGTATGATTCCAGATATGATTGCAAGTGCGGAGATGATGCTGGACAGGTGGAGAGATAACGAAGGCCAGGAGATTGACGTATACCAAGAATTCAAGATTTTAACATTAGAAGCAATTTCCAGGACAGCTTTTGGAAGCAGCTACTTGGAAGGAGAGAACATATTCAATATGTTAACGAAATTGACTTTCTTCATTTCCAAAAACGAGTACAGAGTTAGAATTCCTGTGATTGGGTATCCTTAATCTCTCTATTCCCCTGTTTTCTTTATAAACTTTATTTGCCAGAGCCCAATTAACAGGCTTCCTTGATTCTTGATAGTCACAAGGATCATTTATCTAATTGAACCATTTTATATATACAATTGTTGCAGTAAACTTGTGAAAACACACGACGATATTGAATCACACAAAACTGAACAAGACATACGAGATTCAATCATCAAGATAATAAAGAAGAGAGAAAGTAATGTTATGACGGGAGAAGTAGAGAGCTACGGGAGCGATCTTCTTGGAGTACTAATGCAGGCCTATCACAATGTGGATGAGACTCTGAAAATATCGTTAGATGATCTAATTGATGAATGCAAGACATTTTACATAGCGGGACATGAAACCACCGCAAGCTTGCTCACTTGGACAGTTCTTCTACTGGCAATTCACAACGATTGGCAAGACAAAGCAAGGAATGAGGTTCTGCAGTTATTTGGCCAGCAAAGTCCAAACGCAGATAACATCTCCCGATTAAAGATTGTAAGCAAACCATAGATTATGACCTTATATTTTTCATTAAGTTCGGTAGAATGAATTTTTCAGTTTAATGCATAAAGAATTTGTCCTGGCAGATGAGTATGATTATCAATGAATCTTTAAGGCTATATCCTCCCGTGGTTTTAATTCTGAGGAAAGTGAAAAAAGAAGTCAAATTGGGGAAGTTCGTGATTCCAGCAGATGTGGACATAACCATTCCAACTCTAGCAGTTCACCATGACCCTCAAATATGGGGAGAAGAATTTCACCTTTTCAAGCCAGAAAGATTTGCTGGAGGAGTGGCTAATGCTACAAACAACAACATGGCGGCATTTATTCCTTTTGGTTTGGGACCTCGGACTTGTGTTGGCTTCAACTATGCAATCATGGAAGCCAAGATTGCACTCTCAATGATTCTGCAGCAATACAAGTTTACTCTGTCACCAACTTATGTTCACTCACCAGCATCAATCATCACACTTAGACCACAGCATGGACTTCAAGTCCTGCTCCATGCTCTGTGACAAGAATTTTAAGGGTTGATGTTCTGAGAGAGTTCAAAAAATTCGCTAATTTCTTCAAGTATATAAACAGGGACCACAGCATGAACGCAAACACTTCAGCCGTAAGAAAGCAGAAGTGACTTGGCCATTTTTCCTTCAATGCTTTTGTCATTCAAGCAACAAAATAAGAGAACGCTTTGTAGTCATTCCGACACGGATCAATTATTGATGCCCAGAATATTATAGTTTATTATCACATAATTTTCTGATTAATTATTTCATCCAATGGCGATAGATTTAGCCAATACCAGTGTGGCAAACAATAATTGGGTATCCAATCGTTTACATTATGCTAATCCTTAGTATACTGTTATGAAATTTAGCATATCAAAATTGGTTTGTGCAAATAAAGGATGACAACATCATTTTCCTAACACAGATTTTTATGGCCATAAAATTCATTAATCAATGAAGCAAGAATCATAATCATTTTGAATATCTTATAGAAAATTATATATAACTTGTACTACTCAGATAAAATTAGGGATTATTTAACACGTGCTCGTGATGAATATTTCATAAGCTTCTTCCATGGAATCAATCAGTTGACGGTAATCTTGTAGAAAAAGGTCCTCGGGGTTTCGGGTTGTGATGTGAGCTGTGATAATCTACTTGCAAGTTGTTTATGTTTGTCTTTCTTCAAGTTCTCATCACTGTCATTAGGTTCATAAACAAACTATGGTGGACTCCAATTTGCAAATAGTCACGTTGTTGTGCGCGGAATACGGAATCAAGCGCACCAAATAATTATAGAAAAATAAAGGACACAAGAATTACGTGGTTCGGTAATTAAACCTACATCCACGAATGCAAGAAATAATAATTGTTTATTTAACAATTAATAGAGTACAATATTTGAGGAACGAATCTCACTTCTCAGAAATCCAAATATACCCAGTACTCTCACACTCTGCAAGAAAGATAAATTCTCCAGACACACTTCTCTCACTTCTCTCAAAAGCTTAAAAACTTATAAGCTTAACAATTTTGGGATGAAATGGAATGAAGAAATACTCTCTATTTATAGGCTTGAATCTAGTATTATTCCACCTAACCCAAGCACTATTTTACCTAACCCATGCAAATATGGCAATGGTGTCAATTTGACAAATTTGACAAATTTGCCAACTTTTCATTTTTTCTTCAATTGTTTGGTAGCTCTTTGAAAAATTGCATGCTTTCTTGAATTTGCATGCCACGTGCATGATTTTTCAACAATTCTCCACCTCGGCGAAAATTTGTCCAAATCTGAGCCAACTACCAACGAACCATCATCCCCAAAGTAGCTGCATCTTTGTGACTGCCTACGTACCCAAAATTTGGGATCAAGCCAACCGTAGTTCAAAATTCCTAAAGGACATATCTTAACACAAGTGAATGATTTGAATTAGTTTCAAGCAATGTTGAAACTTAACTCTAGAAACTACCTTTGTCAACATATCTGATGGATTATCTTTGGTATCGATCTTTCTCAACAACACAACACCGCTCTCGATAATCTCTCTCACATAATGATATTTCACATCTATGTGCTTCGTCCGAGCGTGATATGTTTGATTCTTCGAAAGGAATATCGCACTTTGATTATCACAGAAGACCGCAATGTTCTCCTGGATTACTCCTAAATCACCTAACAAACCTTTCAACCATATAGCTTCTTTTACAGCCTCAGTTGCTGCCATATACTCTGCTTCCGTAGTGGACAGAGCAATTGTCGATTGTAGAATCGACCTCCAGCTAACCGGACCTCCACCCAATGTGAATACGTAGCCCGTTGTTGATCTTCGCTTGTCAAGGTCTCCAGCGAAATCAGAATCACAATACCCAACACATTGTTGACCACAATCCTTCTTGAACAATAACCCAACATCAATTGTCCCATACAAATATCGGAGAATCCACTTTACCGCAAGCCATTGATTTTTACCCGAATTGTGCATGTATCTACTAACCATGCTCACTGCTTGAGATATATCAGGCCTTGTGCATACCATAGCATACATAAGACTACCCACAACACTAGCATATGGAACACGAGCCATGTAATCGCGCTCCTCTTGAGATCTAGGACATGAAGAATAGCTTAATTTGAAATGAGGAGCTAGAGGTGTACATATCGGTTTAGTTTTGTCATCCATACCGAATCTTTCTAGCACTTTCTTCAAATAAGACTTTTGAGTCAACTATACGCTCACATTCTTCTTGTCTCTACGAATCTCCATCCCAAGTATTTTCTGTGCATCACCTAAGTCTTTCATCTCGAACTGAGAAGCCAACTACTTCTTTAATCTTTCGATCTCATCTCTATTCTTCGAAACTATAAGCATATCATCGACATAGAGTAACAAATAGATGAAAGCTCCATCTGGTAGTCTTCTAAAGTAAACACAATGATCGTGTTCACTTCTGGGGAATTTCTGCCCTTGTATAAATTGATCAAATCTTTTGTACCACTGCCTTGACGATTGCTTCAGTCCGTACAAAGATTTAATCAACCTACACACATGATTATCCTTTCCAGCAACTCTGAAACCATAAGACTAAATCATATAGATTTCCTCCTCCAAATCTCTATGTAAGAACGTCGTCTTAACATCCAATTGAGCCAACTCTAACTCATATTCTGCAACTAAAGCAAGTAGGATACGAATGAAAGTATGTTTTACAACTGGAGAGAAAACTTCATTGTAGTCAATATATTCCTTTTGAGCAAAACCTTTTGCCACGAGCCTTGCCTTGTATCGAGGAGTTGTTTGATTCGAAGATCTTTGCTTTTTGGTGTAGATTCATTTATTGCCAATAGCCCTTTTCCCCTTTGGTAACTTTACAAGTTCCCAAGTCTGGTTTTGATGGAGAGATTTCATCTCTTCTTCCATGGCTAACTTCCACTGATCACTTTCACTGCTGCGTAATGCTTCACCGAAAGTGTTGGGGATGTCATCATCAATAACTGAAAGTGCATAGGCTATCATCATATCTTTAGTAAGCCATCTGGGTTTCTTTATCTCTCTTCTTGGCCTCCTTGTTGCAATAAAATCATCATTATCTACATCATCAATTGTTTCTTCATTTTGTGGGACATTAGAAGAAACAACCTCTTCTTCAACTCTAAGTATCACCTCCATAGTTGAACTCTTCTTTGATGTAAAACTAACTGGTACATATGGAGTTGCATCAAACTCCACCCGCTGCAATACCTCTTTGGTCTTGTTCTCCACCTGCTGAGAACTTGAAGCTTTCATCATTGAAACTTCATCAAATGTGACATCTCTACTACACACAAATTTTTTGTCTTCGAGATCCCAAAGCTTGAAGCCCTTTACTCTACCTTTGAATCCCACAAAGATAGTTTTTCTAGCACGAGGATCTAGTTTACCATCTTTAACATGATAATAAGCTGGATACCCGAATATACGAAGGGAATCATAGTCTTGTGCATGCTTTCCAGACCACATTTCCATAGGAGTTTTACCTCAAATTGCAGCAGAAGGCAACCAGTTTACCAAGTGACTTGCGTAGCTCACAGCTTCAGCCCAAAACTTTTTATCTAAATCAGCATTAGATAACATATACCGTACCTTCTCCAGTAAAGTACGATTCATACGCTCAGCCACACCGTTCTGTTGCGGAGTATGTCTCACCGTGAAATGTCTTTTAATACCCTCGTTCTGGCATACTTGCAAGAATGGATCAGAAGTATATTCACCCACATTATCAGATCGTAATACTTTGATCTTTCTGCCAGTTTGAGTCTCCACTAATTTCTTCCATTTCACGAAAATCTCTAGAACCTCATCCTTTGCTCGCATGATGTACACCCACACACGTCTAGAGAAATCATCAATAAATGTAACAAAATAATGGCTTCCACCCATTGATGCAGTTTTGGTTGGTCCCCATTCATCACTATGAACATATTCAAGGATCTCACGAGTATCGTGATTAGCTGTACCAAACTTGACCCTTGTTTTATTGCCTACTAAACAATGCTCACAGAAATTTAATTTACAGAGTTTGGTACCTTTTAAGAGTCCATGCCTCAGAGTTTGCAAAGATTTCTCTCCAGCATGTCTCAGTCGTACATGCCATAGCTTGGTGGTGTCACTGTGCGCCTCAACAGCATTTGCTTCATCAGTTGTACCTCCCTTCAAATAGTACAGATTGTGACACCGAACCCCTTGCAGAATCACCATAGCCCCATGTGTAAACTTTATTATACCATCTTCAATGGTAACCTTGTAGCCTTTAGCTTCCAAAGCACCCACAGAAATTAGATTTTTCTTTAAAGCTGGAACAAATCTAACCTCTTTGAGTTCTCTGACCATTCCATCAAACATTTTGGGCCGAATTGTTCTTATCTCCATTGTGCGACAAGGTTGATCATTCCCCATCACAACTGCACCGGATTCCAGATTACGAAAATTCGTAAACCATTCCTTAATAGGACACAAATGATAGATTGCTCCAGTATCAAGTATCCACTCGCTCGAACTAGCCACGTATGCTGCAGGAGTAATACTTAGTGAATAATCAGAGCCCTCATCTTTCCGTGCCATGTTTGCTGCTGCTGGTTTTTTTCCATCTCTCTTTTAAGCCTTTGGACAATCTTTCCTCCAATGGCCATTTTCATGACAAAAGGCACACTCGTCTCGAGCTATATTTCTACTTCTCGATTTAGATCGAGAATTCTTTCCACCACGCTTCTTTTGTTTCTCCATCGCCCAATCTATACTCACCAAAGCTTCAGACGATGCTCGTTCAGAATTTTTATCATTATTCTGAATCTCCAAGCTAGTCAATGTTGTGCAAACATCTTTGAAGACGATCACACTCTTCCCATATATCAAAGTAGTCATAAAATGACTATATTCCTCTGGTAGTGAGTGTAACAGAATCATAGCCTTGACTTCATCCTTAATATATTCATCAAGATTCTTCAAATCAACAAGTAACTTTTCAAATCTTGAGACATGATCGTGCATTGACACCGCATGCTTCATTCGAAAACCATATATTTAGCTCATTGCATGAAGGCGATTTTCAGGACTTTTAACCAGGTACTTCTCTTTCAATGTACGCCACAAAGTCACCGCACACTCCTCATCTTTCACCAAGTATTTCACCTCTTTGGTCAAACAAGATCTGATCTGACCACAAGCTTTCTCGTTTATACGATCCCAAATTTCATCATCATACAAGTGTCTTTTATTTTTCAGAACAACATCGAGATCGATTTGAATAAGGGCATCCATAACTTCACGCCTCCACATGCTGAAGTTGATTTTCCCATCAAACTTTTCAACATAGATCTTCTAGCTTCCTATAACATGTGTTGAATAGCGATTTAACAAATCTCGCCTCCCACCTGAAGTGTCTCCTGAAATAGTCTCGGTAGATATCTCCCCAATTTTGGAAGTTTCACCTTCTACCATTTTCTCAACGAACTATTTCCACTTGAAAAAAAGTCTTTATGATGTTAATTTCGCATGAATAAATGCACTAGGAAAGTTCCCAAGAGACTGGACGGGAACTCGGTCCCAATTAAAAACCAGAATCCTTAAACTCTTATCGCCTTTGTTGACAGAACTTTCCTAGACATGCAAAAATATACACTACTTTCAATATACTATCTCCCAAGTACAAATGATCGTCTCCACCGTATTCGTGAATAGTACCGTATGTGAACAGTACCGTATACGTGAATAGTACCGTATACGTGAACAGTACCGTATCCCCCAAGTACGAACCGTCGGCTCTGATACCACTTGTTGTGCACGGAATGCGGAATCAAGCGCACCAAATAATTATAGAAAAATAAAGGACACAAGAATTACGTGGTTCGGTAATTAAACCTGCATCCACGAAGACAAGAAAAAATAATTGTTTATTTAACAATTAATAGAGTACAATATTTGAGTAACGAATCTCACTTCCCAGAAACCCAAATATACTCAGTACTCTCACACTCTGCAGGAAAAATAAATTCTCCAGACACACTTCTCTCACTTCTCTCAAAAGTTTAGAAACTTATAAGCTTAACAATTTTGGAATGAAATTGAATAAAAAAATACTTTCTATTTATAGGCTTGAATCTAGTACTATTCCACCTAATCCTAGCACTATTTCACCTAACCCATGCAAATATGTCAATGGTGTTCATTTGGCAAATTTGCCAACTTTTCATTTTTTTTCTTCAATTGTTTGGTAGCTCTTTGAAAAATTGCATGCTTTATTGAATTTGCATGTCACGTGCATGATTTTTCAACACCCGCATGAGATCAGAAGGCATCAAAGGTCCTTCATGCTTTTTAATTAATGGAAACACCAAAGAGATTGTTATCATGACAAATAAAATCCTGAGCAGTCCTATGGAATTGTCGTCGCACTCGCATCATATGTTCCCAAGAGTCTATCATCACCTTTACTCTTGGAAGAAGCCTTATGGTAGAAACTTCCTCGGTAGAATGGTCCTCAGGCTCAGATAGTAGTGTCTGTACCTGAGCTGGTTGAAGAAATACTAAATGACAAAGCATTCCTCTGAGAAGAGAATAAAGGATTTGCAAAGAAGCTTTTAGGGGACGAGCTTCCGACAACAGTAGGTGGTGAAAAATGGTTGAAGCAAAGGAAATGAATCTTTTAGACTATATCCTCCGGTGGACCAAATTCTAAGGAAAGTGAGAATCTTTAATACTATATCCTCCAGTAGACCAAATACTCAGGAAAGTGTGAAAAGAAGTGAAACTGGGGAAGATATTTTATTCCAGCTAATGTAAATATAACCATTCCAGTTCTAGCAGTTCACCGTGACCCCGAGTACAGAAGCCAAGATTGCAGCGATACAATTCCACTCCGTCACCAGCTTATACTCATTCACCCGTTCAAGTTATATCACACCGAGCCCTCAACATGAAATTCAAGTCAAACTTCATGCTTTGTGAAAAGAATACTAGAATTCTGTAATTATGTCCATTATAGGGTTCTTAATTTCTTATAGTAGTAAGTTCTACCGAGCACCCAACCTCAGACACTGTTTACGGTTGAATTCAACAATAAGCATTCTTGTTTTGGTTGATTTTGTATGGACACATTACAATTGCCACTAGAATTTCGCAAAGCAACAAACAAAAGACAATTAACTAAAAGAAGTTTTTATTTAAATACTAACATTTGTCCACATCCTATCCTAGCCAAATTGCCTTATTTTCAAAGGCAGGATAAGCAAAAGGAGCCTTCTTTCAACAGCCAGAGTAGTTGTCCCTTATAGACCGGATAACCAAAAGAGCTCAAAACAAAGAGGTAACATGCATAAAAAAGTACCAACACAACAAAAGGTTATAGTTACAACTTACAAAAATGAAGTAGCAGTTCCCACATGCAAACATTAAAAGCTAAAATATGCACCCTTCTTCCGCAACTCAACCAAAAACAAACATGATAAAGTGAGGTACTTTACAGTAATGATTCTCTGCCTAAGTATTTTAGAGAGAAAAAAAAAAAGAAAAAAAGAAAGAAAAACAACAACAACTACACAGCTTTATAAATACAATTTGCTGAGTGAGTGTTTCCTAAAGAATGCTAAAAGATACCATATGAAAAAATCAGAGGCACTAGCCATGTCAATTTCCAAATATCACCAGCTAAAAAGAATTGGTGTATAAAATCCTTTTGTTAGCATTCAGTGACATGCAGTCAATAAAAATTTCTCCCTCATCCGAGAAATAAGCTTAAATTTTTCCTCAGCTTCAACCTGCTGTCGAACATCAGTCTTTGATGCCCGGTCAGGGTGAAATCTTAACAAAGCTCGTTTATAAGCTGCATGCACCTGAATTGGCCAATACCCTTCATTAAAATATTAAGGACAACAAGAATAATTAACATACAAGATTGACATGAGTTGTCTTTATGACCGCTATCTCATGACTTCACAATGCAATAATTAGACCAAACCCATACAATTACAATTCAGAAGAATCTCGGAGCCGTAAAAGTTGCATATCACAAGCCATTAATCATGAATAGTATCATACTGTTTCCATATCATATGCAGGGGCACAAAATTCAGAGGAATCATCCATGAAATATACAAAGCAATTAGATTAACCATGTTTAAGTCTGGAGCTCATAACAGAAGGTACTTAAGTTATTTTTGGGTATCTAAGGAGAAAGCTTCTTTAAGTTCATAGCAAAATAAAAATTTCTTATCACACCCCTTAACTAAAATTTTTTAAATGCACAAAACACTTTAAAAGAGCACTTTTTTAATTTGTGGCCACATAACCAACACCTTTTCCTAACACACTAAGACTTCACCCAAATTTCACCAAAAGTAATCAATCACAATAAAATTTAAAAATAAATAAAATCTAACTTACCTCCTGTGACAAGGGACGAAAGCTGCCTCCCACATGTATTCCCAAGGCACGAAGTAATGAGGCCATATCTATGCATGTGGTTTCCAATTTACAAAGCTCCTTTCTCACTTCAATACGGATTTTCTCTTTTAAGTTCATATTTTCCTCATCCTGAATTTGGCACCACTAGTTAGCATATTTATCAAAAAAAAGGGGAAAAAAACCCACAAAAGTATAGCATTTTAAATAGAAGACAATGACATGCAAGTTGACAAAATAAAATTGAACCTTCTTTTGCGTCTCCCTAATTTCTTCAAGTCGTTGTTTTTGCCTTCTCTCCATGTCCAATAAACGCATACTTTCTGCTCTTTTTTTCTTACGTAAACGCTGAGCCTCTTCTGCCTGTAAAAGTGCTAGCATATTTATGTCAAATAATACAACAAACAAACTATGCCTTAGTTCAATTTCCTTGAAATGCACAAACACAATGCAGCACAAACAATAATTACATGAAGATAATAGAAAACTTAACTGACATAATCCAGAGGAAGCAGCAAAAAACAATAACTACAATATAATAAAGTACTTAAGCAACATAATCCATAGGCATGTGAATTGTAGACACTGCAGACACAGAAAAGGGGAACTATGATTTCTAGGATAGTTCTATTGAAAATGACATTGTGGATACTTTACGACAAACCAGCATAGATCACCAATACCACCACTGTGTATGCACATAGTTTACTTTCATGAATGCATCCACCTAAAACGAAAAACACATAATATTAGAGATGAATGCTTCTCCGTCGAGAAACTTCCACTTGTGGCTCTTTTCCTTTCACAATCAGTAACGGTTCTACTACAAGCCAACAAACAATAAATTATAACTAGCTATGGATGATTAATTTCACGAAATTAACAGATATATGTTCTTATCTGCGGTCTAAACAATTAAGGGTTCATAGGTATTGATACGGAACACTTCCACTTCAGGTCTGTACCAAAACATGGAACTTGTTATATATGCGCCAAACCCGAATCAACTTTTGAAATCCACTAATTAAAACCATCACTGCAGGATACAAACTATTACAGGGGAGAGAAATATCAAACATTGCATCACCCATTGATACGGAACCTGATAAATGTACCTGAATTTGTAACTGCCGCTGTCTGGATGCCCATTCTTCTTCCATTGCTCGTTTGTATTCATCAGTCTCCTTGAGCTTTTCTCGTTCATTAATTATATCATCCGCAAAAGCTGAGGTGAGACTAACACCTTGAGTACGTCTGGCATCTGCTCCAGCATCTAGTTGATAGTTTGACATTGAACCAATAACCTGCTGCTTTACTTCTGTCGAACAAGGACGCTCTTGCTTACTTTCCCGATCAGCACATTGTGTTTCACAAGAAGAAATCCCCTCTGAATCTGGTTTCTCGGCATCTTGTTGATCGGATTTATCGTTACAAACTTCTGGCATGCCTGATGAGGGAATCTTGAATGAGACAGATTCTTCAAATATAGCCCCGGCATTACATTCAGAAGATGCAACACTACATTCAGCTCTTTTATCACAAGATGGTTGAGAACTTGACACTGGCGGATCTCCAGAAATTGCTTTTTCCATAAATACAGTCCTTGTACGATGTGATTTTCCAGGTGATGAGGTGCAACTAGAAGTTGCCTGAGAAAATTCTTTGTAATTCTCACTTGGAACAACTTGCTCAGTGTTATCGTGTCTTTCACTTGATTGTTGGCTCTTGCATAAAGAAGCCTCTTTATCCTGAAAACTAGTGTTCTTATGATGAAAATTTTGGTTAACCCCCTGAAAACTAGTGTTCTTATCATGTGTTTCACTTGTATGATGATGTTGCTTGTCTTCCTCTCCTCTGTTGTACCAAAAAAAGGGCCGTGGAGGACTTTGCCCATCAAGGAAACTACTACCACTGCCATTATTCTTATGTTTATAACTTTGCCACCACGAAGAGAATGAAAAAGGATCTTCCATAACTGTTTCTCTTCTGAACTGAAAATCAGCTTCCTTGGAAGATGAGTTTATCTCCTGGCCAACTTTTTTATCAGATTGCACCGAAGGACGTTCCATTCCAGGATTGAGAGAAGCAGTGTCCAAATTTGTATCATCCGTTGGAACAAAGGGATGGGAATTTTGGCTTTTGTAACCAGTGTTGCTTGAATTACAGCAAAAGGAAGTTTTTGAGCGCTCTTCACTGCTTTTCCCTGCTTCAACATCAACATCCGGACGAGGATCATTATTCAAAGAGGAAGGACTAGCCTGATCCTGTACAGCAGCTTTACCTTGATGGACATGAAATTTTCTCTTAAGGTAAGCTTTCTCCCACTCTTTATGAAGCTTTCCAAAAGAGCCTTCCATGACCTCACAATCAGAACCATCGGTATCAGATGAACTACTCTCAAACAAACCATAACGATTACTACAGGGATATTTATCAGATGCTTGCTTGCACTTTGATATCCCGAATGCATAATTCCTTTCCTTAACAACCCGACATTCATCATCGCCCAAGTCCTCAAATTTATTAGCATGGTCAGGAGCAGGACAACTTTTGCTAGAAGAGGAATCACTATCCATTTCAGAACACCCCACATCTTCATCATCGTCAATGCTAATTATACCTCGAAACTGAAACTTTTTGCCCTTCATCCGAGCACTAGAACTCCCAATTTTATGTTGCAAAGACTCCGGAACGTCGATAAGAATAACATTATCTAATCTCTCACTGTCAACATCAATGAGAACAACATTATCAAGATTCCTTTTCCTCTCACAGCCATTTAGAGTTCGCTTCCTCGGCCAAGTTTTGGGTAGAGAATGATCTCTCAACCCTCCTTCCCCTCTCATTTTCATTCGCCACGCTATGAGAGACAAAATATAATCTAGTTTAAAGAAACATAAAACAAGAAACACGCATTAAAAAAGCAAGAATTTAATCAAAAGTTAATAACCCCGAACCAATCGCAACACAATCAAGAAACCCTAATTTTCGAATACAGATTACTGAACGCGAAAATGATAAGATTCCTGAAATTCCCAATAGAGAAAAGCCAGAACTTGGAATGAAAACAACCATCGCCAATAATTTAAAAGCGATAATTAAAAAAAAAAAGAAATTTTTAAATAAAGGAAAATAGACATTAAAATCAAGCAAACGAACTTACATATTTTACGGTGGGTGATCGAATCAGAGTTTCAAAAGGAAGAGATTTGGGGACGCTTCTACTTTTAATAATATATGGCACGTGAGAGTTTTGAAAATTGAAACAGGGCAAAATTTTTGGTCCCAGAGGTGATGGTGATGAAATTATCAAATTTGTGGTGGCGCCGCTCATTGTCATGTAATCCGAGATACGCTATTACGTACGCTAAACTCAACTTATCAATTTGGGTGCATTGTCATGTGGCGTGAGAGTGACAGCACATGACGGACGAATAAGATGCGTAGTTGCTAACTATTTTCCTTGGTCTGTGATTGGATTTTCTGACAGTCGCGTGACGGTAATTTTTTTCCAACCAAATTCTTTTATTAATTTTGTGTTATTTTAATCAGGTACAAGTCAATGGTGTGTGCGTCATTACCCCCGAAGGGATTGACTAAAGCTTAAAAGCTAACAACAACTAGGAAATTATTCAGCATTTTCCATGTATCTTCGTATACATATGTTTCCGTTTATATTCAATAATTTTACTTCTTTAATATGAAGTATGATGCAGAAATGTAAGAAAACTTATAATTAAGGCCTCTTTGGGATTGAGGTGATTTTAAAATTTTAAAATTTAATTTTACTGTTTAGTAAACAAAAATCAAAATCACTTTTCTCATAATTAACCTATTTTACGACTAATTTTGAAAAGTAGAGAATGAGTAGTTTTTATATTTTAATTTTGAAAATTAATTTTATCCTTTAATACAATTCTATAATATCTTTAAAATTATTACCTAAACTCAAAATTATTATTATTTAAATTGGAAATAAAATTAATATTTTAATAAATTTTTGTTATAATTCATCAATATAAATTTATTAATATCAATTGTTGGTCGAATTATTATTAAATTTCTTTCACTATATTATAAATTTAATTATCAGTCGTTTTAAGACAAAAAAATAAAAAATCAATATATTATAAATTTTATTTTTAGTTAAAATTAGTATAGTACGCAATAAAAAATATTGTATGTACATGTTTATATATATATAAGTAAATTTTATCCTACATTATTTATATTTTAATCATTTATTTTCTCTTAGCAGTTTAATAGTAAAATTTACCAAACGTCTATAAGTGCTTTTAAAACTCACAGTACTTCTGAAAACAAAATTTACCAAACACTTAACTGATTCTCTTCACAATTTATTATTTTTACAGCACAGCTAACAACAATTATTTTAAAAATACAACATTCTCAAACTGGCCCTAAATATGATTTTAATAGGAATGGCAATGGGGTGAGGAGGGGAGGAGACTGATATTCATGTATCCATCCCTGATTACATATGTCTCTGTTCCCTCTCCATCTCCGTCATAATTATTTAAGGGGATTCTAGTCTTCTCCCCGAATAATAACAGAGAATCCCCGAGGGTCTTTGATCCCCCCCAATAACCTTCAAATAACCGATAAGTTTTTAGTTTCTGAATTTGATTTAATCATTTTAAAAGAAAAAATTAAATAAAAGTAAATTTTACAATATATCTTTGTAAAGTTTGGATGTTATAGCTTTAGTTTTTTATTTAACTTTCGTTTTATTAGATAAAAGTTTAAAACAAATATTTTGGGCCAAGGCCTTCCGAATAAAACCTGATTGAGTAGTAATTTAGAACTACAATTAGTTAACTATGCTGAGTAATGATCCAACCACAAACTCTTGTACAAATTTATTTTGTACAAATTGATGTGGCATGATAAGATTGGTTGAATTAAATATCACTTAACCCATATGATTTGTTTTTATTAATTTATATTTTCATTCAACTAATGAATTAATGCCACGTCAGTTTGTACAAAATAAGTTTGTACAAGAGTTTGTGGTTGTATCATTAGTCTAACTATGCCTTAAAGTTTCATGGTATATCTGTATAAATACTTTAATATTTGTTATTTATACTAATATTTAATATTTTATAATTTAAATTTTATTGTTTATTCATTAATAATTCTAAAAATAAAATTAATTTTAAATTTAAAATGGGAAAATAGAGAATTGAAGAGAGGTTGGGGATTCCAGCTCATTCTTGTCCCTTTTCCAAGAAAAAAATTGGTAAAAAAATCATCATCATTCTTTTTTTGAATAAGAAATTGGGTATAAAATCATTATTGTACCGTCCCAAATGGGGAAAATCCTCTAAAGACCCTGCTCACAGGGATTTCTGACATCCCTAGATTTAAAAAATGCTAATACTTCCAATTAATACAATCATGATGCGTGTTCTAACTACAAAACCTTCTTCCTAATACAATTTGATCATGTAAACTTAAATATTTTTTATGTTTCTTTGATCACATATATATTTCTCTGTTTTTATTTTATTTTATTGCATTTTAATGCCATTTAGAACTAATAATCAGTTTGGCATTGAATACGATGATTACTATTTGCACTAGAGACTTTGGAGTAGCGAAGTGGTCATGGAATATATGAAGAAAGAAATAAGCATACGGTTACATATGGACCAAATAAGCAACCACTTCAGACATGTAAACATTAATTATACTGAAATTGAACATTCAATCCAATTCGAACAGACCAATGAGCCTTTGGTCTAATGGGAGAAGACTTGCACTTACAATATTGAGTGCAAGGGTTTGAGCCTCCATAAGAGCTTTATGGGGGTTAATTTCAGTACTCCCTCAATTATCAATATAATTGAGTGGAAACAGTATCTCCCTTATGAAATGTGAGTAAAGTAGGCACCCTTCGAATATTAGAGAGGGTTTAAAATATATGGACAAGTGCTTCAGTGTGTCAATGTATGGCGATGGTTCCAATTATATAATATGATTGTAAATATTAATTATAATGTCTGAAGTAATGTCAATAACATCTCTGTATAACAGACTTCTAAAAACAAAAAAATCCATTTCGAACAGATATTATATATATATATATATATATATGATAACGAATTTGGTTTTGCCAAAAAAAAAAAAAAACTTAGGTTTTGGACCATCAAAGGCCTTCATAAAGTTAAAGCGGAGGCCCATCCTAGATAATAGGCCTATTTCAAAATATGGGTTAGTTTTGGATGTTGAAATGAACTCAGTTTCGAAGCCCAATAATGACAATTTGTAGTGAGAGGTTACAAAAGTTTTCACGCTGGCTCGGTCAACATACTTGATTCTCGGTGTGTTACGCATAGTCATGGGGTTTCTTTTCAGCAAGCACCTATCATCAAATTATAAACTCCGATTCTATTTTTTCTCATTTAAACATAATTTACAATTTACAATTTACAAATAGTACTATAGTTTGTCTTCCACCCAACAAGATATATGAAGCCATGGCTTTTGGTTTTACGTGGCATTCATCCAAAGCGTTCTTCATAATAAGTAAGAATCCATGATGATGAATGATCAACAAAACTCCCCTGGTCTTTTTTTCACAAATATTATTTTATGAGAAACTGATTTTTAGATTTTTAATCGCTTTTAAGATTGTCATGAAGGTTCGTCACTTTTAAAGTATCATGTTTCACGTTCTAAATACTGTCAAATGATCAATTTTTTTAATTTTTTATTAATTTTTTGATCATATGACGATACTCAAATTAGGGATAAGGTGATTTAAGGTACTGTTGTTTTTAAATCACAATTACAAAATATTTGTTAAACACTTTTAGTTATGACATTAAAGCCAATATGATTATATTTTGGTGAAAAACATCTATTGCTCTAGCTAATTTATTAAAATTATTATTTTTAAAATTTTAAAATTTACAGTTATCAACTTTTACCAACTTTTATTTTAAAATTTGAAGTTTAGAACTTCCGTTTCATAGCCACTAAAACTTTTAAGCCACAATACATCGATATCAAACAAACCATTAATTACATCATTAGCCCCATTTTGTAGTCAATCAACCTCCACGTGTAAGTTGATGCATCCCTCAGTGATGATGCTATTACAAAGGTTAGATGTTGCTTATTGCAATTTTTTTGGATAGTGGCAGAAACAATTTAAAAGTACGAAATTGCAATACAATGGTACAATTTTCAGTGATATAGAAGAAAAATCTACTAAATATACATAGCCAACGATGATACAGCAAATAGGATTTCTCACATTTACATTGATTGACACACTGCTTGCAAGAAAATTCAATGGGATTTTTAAGTATTTCCTTCTTGGATATTATATGAGGATTCAAGCATAGAGGGTAATACAAGAGGAGAAAGTAGAGGAATGGGATCTTTATTTTGACTGAATGAACTGAATGAAGAAGAAGAAGATTTTGCAGCAGCAGCTGCTGCTGATGATGAATTCATGTTGTACCCCATTGCTTTTGATGCACTCTTGCATTCAAGAGAAGAAGCCTTATTATTAGGCTTAATTAGCTGAAGAGGACATGGAGCTCTTTTTTGCAACCGGCTCAATGGCCTTTGAAACGCATACTCTTCTTTGTGAACACAAATTTGGAAGCCGGGGAACTCAGCACCAGAGTCCTCCATTGTCCTGTCTTTATTTTTTAATGTTCTTTAATCTCCTTATGTACTCGCCTTAGGCATTGTTTGAGATAAGAGAAAACTTGAGCATTTAATACAAGAGGCAATCAGGCTTACTCTTTGTTGATTCTCATTATGAAAAATATTCACAAGTTTTGGACAAATGCTGCTATACCATACAGCATACATAAATCCTCCGATCAACAAATGGGTGCTAATCCTAATCAACCAATCAACCGTTCATGCCCCCACCATCAGCCAGCGGCAGAACGACACATCATGAAGCACGGTAAGACCTAGAAATACTGGATAATACGAGAAGTACAATAAAATATAAGATATGCATAGCTCTTAGTAAACCATTCATGTGATGAGATGAGGTTGCGCAGTTGCCGCTGCCTTAAGAAACCTGCATTTGCTGATCATCCTCCATGTGAGGAAGGAATCAGTGCACGCATTTAAAGAACCCCAAAGTTTTCAGTGACAAGATCCTCAGAAGCCACATGACTCTTTATTAATATAATAGTTAAATGAAGTTACAGAAAGCAAGTTTCCTTAAGACCAAGGTATTCAACTTTTCAAAAAAGTTTATGGTAGCTATCATGTAGATTACACAGCTATTCAATTAGATAAACATTTACAATCAGAGCCGATTTTTTATATTTCAAAATGGATGGTCATAATTTTGTTATGATAGTAAAGCCAACTTGGCGGTTCCAGTAATCTTGAACTTCAATATCACTAAAAAATACCATTAATATATTCTTTTCTGGTGGATATCATATAAATTTCCATTGCGTTCTCGACGTGTTAAGGGCAGAACATTGACTGTTGGCATGTCCAAGTAGCAGAAAAAAAAAAACAGTGATGGTGCATCAGTCCCTGTGTTTATCGCAAGATACACGTATGCAAAACTATTTAATAGGTTAAATGCTTAGCCTACGGGGCTGATCTTATGAAGATGATGACTATTAGCTAATGTGAAGTTTGCATCATAGCTCATGCTCCTGGCAAGTCCAGTTTTCAGTGTCACCGAAGCAGATTGAAATACATAATTCAATGTACATCAGCAACATAGAGTTCAAAAGATACAGTCTTGTACATAGGATGGGATTAGTTACTAATGTGGGACTCCATGATCCTTTACCGGGACGAAAAGCCACGTGGCAGTACCCTGAAAAACTACTGCCCCACCAACCAATAATTATAAAGCCAATCATGTAGGTGTTGAAGATGATATTGGAGTCATGGAGTACGAGCATATAATTCTGAAAAAGGAAACGCATTTTGTCTTGCCTTTATCTCTTTCCATTCCCATTTGAGTTCCTTGCTTTAGGATTTCAATACGACATCATCCTCTCAGCATTTGGTCAAAAAGAAGGATCAAATCACTTTCATTTAGATTATTAGAACGAGATTTTGGTTGGACCGTTTCCAATGGGAAAGAAATAGGTGGATTGGCTTTGCTGGTCCACATATCACAGTCGTTTTTAGTTGGAAAAACCACATCATCAATCCCCGAATAGTCTATTTCCCATTTGGGTTCTGAATGGGACCAGAGAACCAAATGAAGAAGCTCCCAACAGTTTCTTTCACATGTGTAAATGAGTTGTCTAACTTCAAAAAACCACGACGTTCAACAAAATACTAAATGGGATTTTCAAAAACCAAACCCATCTTTTTAATGCACGTCTCCATCTGAAATGAAGTTCAAAATTCATTCACATCCAAATCTGGTTGAATGTGGAAAAATTAAGTCATGATTACCTACAAATAAGCTGTCGCCAATGCTGCGGGTCCTTCTGCTTAAACGGAGGAATTTAAGAGTCAAGGTTGGTACCTTCACTCACCAATCAAAAGCAAGTAAACAATTCAATGATAAAATAGTTCTTCCAACTAGGTTTCTGACTTATTATTTGGCCCTTTTGTTTAGTTCTGTTGATTGTTGGAGAGTAGTTGCTTTATATTTGTGGACGCCAGTCCAAAATAAATGTCAAACATAATTTCCAAGTCGTGTGTGACCAACATAAAATAGATTCAAGGAGCTAATTGGAAAGAGATTGATAAAGATGCCAGAAGATTGAATACAGCATTAAGTAAACTATGTACACAAGTTAAAGCTGACTATTCCAGGGCGTCATTACACATAAATTTCCTTCTCTGCTTTCAGGTCTCCAACATCAGATTGGATCCTCAGAAAAGAAATAGATGTTTAAAAGGGGCAAATGGGGGAATTTACAAGAACTTTGAGCTGCCTCAACGGCTTCTTCCATATACCACCTTTGAGAAATGACAGGGCTCCTAAGTTTAAGTTATTCTTCAGTCAGATCAAGGTTAAAAGGCAAGAATATTGTGAAATTAACCTAGGTGGGGGTGGTTTCTATGTACATCGAGGTGAGCTAAATAAAGTTCATCATTCCTCAGGAACAGGATCTAACCAAGCCAAAGTTAACAAAAGATCTGGACTTGAATAGACCACCAAAAAGGAATCTAGTAGGAGAATCTTGTGATGCTGGTTTTAGGTCTTCGGGGTTGCCCTTCACCTTAAGTATAGTCTGGCCAATTGACTGTCGGATGGAATCAATTATTTTAGCATCAACAGGATACCCGGATGCACCACCAACATAGAAAGTATTGACAGCTTTGCCTGATTTAGTTGCAACTTCTGCTCTAGTTACCGTGAGGCTATTTTCCCGGAAGATGCGTGTAACATTGGATAGCAGTCCAACTCTGTCTGTGGTGCATAATTCTAGCTTCAATCCCTGAACATGGAACAAACTAATCAATGGGAATGTTCAGAAAGATTATGTTTCATACTTTCATTGGGCTGTTTTCTTGAGTTGTATTCGTTAAGCAGAAAAATTCATGTTAACTTGTCAAAGCACATTGTCATTGGCAGATACACGTAAAAGAACATAATAAGACACAGAAGCTGTTGACAAAGATGAAAGATTCTTGCCTACAGAGTGTCTGCAGGCATGGTTGGATTATGACAACAGAAAATGATAATCACAAAAAAAAAATTATATTTATTATACAGTTATTCTCAAAATCCTCCCAATTTCTAAATGAAGGGCGACTTGAAATTCAGTAAGAGATGAGGCTAGATAATTAGTTTGTTTAAAAAAAAAAAAGCACCATTCAGTAAATCAATGGAACTTCTCTGCGTAAAATTTAAAACTGTAACTCCCAAATTCAAGTATGTGATTTTGCGCTGACCTCAGAAACTCTTCTCTCAATAGCTGCTTTTAGACACTGTATCACTCTCTCTCTCTCTGCATCCGATTTCACAGGGGATCCATCTATATGCCTGATAAAGTATTCCTACAAAATCATCCCATTCAAAAATTAGAAATAACGAAACTAATAGAGATCCAACACATTTCTTTATCCGTAGAATCACAGACATCAACACGTAAATTTAAAAAAAAAAAAATACCTGATATGCTTCTGGTCCCTCAGCATCAATATTGGCGTGAAAAACAACATACTGCATATCTGTCAAAGTGCAAACTGTATCAAAGACAAGCTTTGGCCTATCTTTACTCGTAATTGTAACCACTGAGTAATCTTTGTCATAACAATTAACAACATTCACATTAGGCCTTTGCTTTTCATCCAAGGAATCATCACCGGTGCCAGTACGTTCATAGTCCCTATCAGCAAACATCATTTGGTGAAGCCTCCTCTCAGTGTGGGTGACATCTTGTGAAACCTCAGTCTTGGCCAACCCAGATTTGTTGCTCCCCTTAAGTACATTACATAAAAGCTCCTTAATCACAGAAAGCCTCTCTGGGTCAGTGATTGCACCCCCAGTTTCTTCATCAGTCACTTGCATCAGGGCTGCAGCCCTTGTGTTGTGAGTCCACACCTCTGCACTCACTACATTGCATTTAAGGTGAGTGAGAACAGCAGTCACTTCAGAAAGTAGCCCTGGCCTGTCACTTCCAGTTAATTCTATTGCTGTGTGGTCCATCGATTGTTTAACCCCAACGGACTTCATTGAAGATGCAAAGCAAGCTTCTGGCCCAAGACACTGAAAGAGAAAGGAAAAATACCCGAATAATCAGTTGCCTGCGAAACATACCACAGGAAAAGAAAAAAATAAAAGACAAAACCACATACAACTCAGCTCACCTTTCTAATATAATCTAGAATCCCTTCATCAGTAATCTTGTTTCCATCTTCATCAGTAACATTAAAAACTGTTCAAATAAGAAAAACAAGAACACATGAGACTTTATCTTCATAGTGAAAAATGAAAAAAGCTATAAAGTTTAGAGGGGTGGTGTTTGTCAGGGAGAATCTTACCATCCATAAACCAGCAACCATCAGAAGATATGTAGGCTTTAGTTACAATAAGGTTAAGATCCGTAAGAACTTGCACGACTTCGAGAAGTATTCCATGTTTGTTAGCACTATCAACCTGCAGAACCACAAACCGGAATGAGTACCAAAAAGCCAAGATTTGTTGTTTAAAGAGTACCCAAAAAGTAAAGAATAAGAGCTAATACCCGTATGACAGTTGCATTCTTGCAGGCTTCATTATCAATCACAACCCTGACAAAAGGCCCATGTACAAAGTGGTGTAAATCGCAAAGTCTATAAATTTTTTCACACTTGAAAAAAGAGAGTGGGAGGGGTGAGAGGGTGGCTTTATCTGTAAGAAAAGAATTTGAGGTTGTGTTGATACCTGGGTGGATTCATTCTTCTGATGAGTTTCTCATATTCATCATCACTGTCATGTGAATAGCTCATGCTCAGCTCTGAGGAGAGAAAAGAAAATGGAATTATTTCAGATACAGAAACAGGGATAATACAGACCAATAACAGAACAAAAGGAGAGTAAAGTTTACAACTGAATCGTCACGGCCAATCAAAAAAGAGATACTTGAACTTAAAAAGGCAAGAGTAAAAGAAGAGAAATTTAAGCAAATAACCATGAAAAGGACTTCTTACAAACATCTTCGGATTCAGAAAACTGACCCACCCACCCCACCCACAATGAAGAGCTCAAAAACTCTGTAACAGAACCCACATACCAAGGAAGCACCAATAGAACACAAGCACAAAAAAATTTGTCTGAGCAAAGCTTTCAATTAAAGGCCTCAAAGACCACCAACTTAACAGAAACACAAAAACCAAGATATATTAACCAAAAAGAATAAAACTGAAAATAAAGAAAACCCAGAAAGCACGAGAAACAAAAACAATGATAACAACCAAGTTAGCACCTACCCATTACAATTCTTCAAAGTGAATTTTGTTTTTTTTTTTTTTTTATCTTCTCTCTTTTCCTCTCTTGCAACAACACAACACAACGCAAAAGCCTTTGCTGTTCTAATTGTATATTTGCTGAATGAATATAAACATCAACAAAGTAACACTACATAAGTATGTATATATATACACGCGCAGGCACAGGGCTGACTCTATTAGAAGAGATCTTATTAGTACCCGGGACTCTCTCTTGATCCCGCTCTCGTTAGGGAAACTAAAATATTTTATGAATATTTTATTACCATAATCAATTAAAAATATCCCCGATGACTCATTCGTTTACTAATCAGTCACCAGACACGATGCTCCAAAACCGAAAATCAATTCAAAAGCACCCCCACCACACACACTCTGACACTTATTTTTATTTTTAATTTTTTTTTTAATCTTCGTATTCGGTTGTCTATTTTCAGTATATATTTGGCGAGTACCCAAAACGGGTAGATGTCAGCAATTCTAAGACGATCGAGGCGTATATTAGCCGCTCTCCCGAGATTATGCTATTGTATACTGGATGCGTGGCGTTTGTGTGGGATAATTAGGCACGTGATGGAAAATGTCTTGGGGGTAGGATTATGATGTTCCACGGTTTCTGGAGAGGCCGATTAAGGATGCGGGATTCGGGAACAGGCGGCAGATTACGAGTGGCTAATTAAAGATTTTCGAATTGGCACATTTTCCTGTTAACACCTATAAGTTAGGCCTCTGATTCTACTCTTTAGGGTGGTTTAGGGGCTGTCCCTGATTTAGACCGGTCAATTTTGTGAAATATTATCTTTTTCAATTAATTATTGGTTGTTACTATGTTTTTAAACAATATTATCTTTTCGTTCATACTTTGTACTATTCAAAACAAATTGCATTGGTTAATCAATTAATGAGATGAATGCATGGTTCAAATAAAAGTCAATTTTTAGTTAAGGATAAATGGGCAATAATTACTAATGGACCTTTAATTCAATGTGAGAAATTTTACACTTATAATATTAAGTGTAAGGGTTCGATCCTCTATAAGAATTTTATATGGTTTAATTTCAGTACTCCGTTAATTATTAACATAATTGAATGAAGACAGTCTCTCCCTTACGAAATGTGAGTGGAGTAGACAACCATCGAATATTAAAAAAGATTTAAAATATATAGGCGAGTGCTTCAGTGTGTCAATGTATGGCGGTGGTCCCAATTATATAGTATTAATTGTAATGTATGATGTAATATCAGTAACATCTCTGTATAACATACTTTAAAAAAAAGGGCAATAGTTTGTATAACTTAATTTTTTTAATCTATTGGAATGAATATCTAGTTATAATTTTCTTCTCAATGAATAAGATTAAATGAAACATATAATATAATTAGTGACAAATTTAAGATGTTGCACAATTTTTTTTAAATTTTTTCGTCCTTTTTAAATTCAAATACTTTTTTATTGTTTTATCTTAGTTATGTGGAATTTGAATTTAACTTGCCAATCAAAACTCAAACAAATATTATTAAAATATGACATGTTGAGATATAATTCTTGTTAACTATCTTGTTCTTAACGTGATTTTATTCGGTCTTAAGAAGACAGCCTAAATGATTTTGTCTCTCGATGATCTGTCTTATCACGAAAGTAAAAAGGTCAAATTTTTGAATTCCCGCACCGACCTAGATTGATCGACTATAATGTGGGAGGAGTGGGGTGCATAGCAATTGAAAAAAAAAAAAATTAGTTGCAAAAATTAAGATCTTCATTGGTAAGTCAAAACCTCATGCATGTTTCTCTAGAAACTTGAAGTTTTTTGAGCAAATTTGTCATTTATAAAATCAAACACGTTGAAAGGATTATTTGTTCCATGTAATGTCACATTCACATCGAGAAGGCGAGGCACTTGTAAATTCCATAGGATGTCAATTTATTGCCAGCTTATATATAAGCTGCATGAAATGATATAATGTGCGGTTAATTGTTTAAAACGTGACCTTTAAATATCATTTTTGATAAAAATACTGCATACATATAACGATTAACGACCACAGCAATAAAATTGGCAAAAATACACAAACAGTTTAAATTAAAAGTATCGCAACATAAGTTAAGCACAAATTTAGAAAGAGATCACAAGTGAAATCAACAGGGAATCGGAGTGGAATTGGCAGTCAATCAAAACTGAGATCGGCATCGTGTACCTTTCTTTTTTTTTTTTTTTTTATTGTATCAATACTTTGACTTTTTTTCTCTGAGGATATTATATCCCGTACAATAATTGAACAGATACATAACTGTTCTTTCTCTCAATTTCATCGAAAATTTTAATTAAAAAAAAATATATGGAAAGAGTATAACATTATGGTCGGTTTGAATCAAATGTACGAGACCAGGCAACGGATTTGTAAATCTCATGTCACAGAAAGCTCCCATTTTAAGTATATTTGTAACCGTTGCGTTTTTACTTAATTTAAAAAAAAAATACAGTAGCTAAAATATTTGTTAAGTAAAATTAACTATGAAACAAATATTACAAATTATTCTTAAACTTGTTGTTACGCTATATCAATTTCTTTGGTGGATGGCATATATACCCCGTAAATCATTAAAAAAAAAAAACCTAAAAGCACTTTCAAATCTTGAATCTATCAAGTTATTCTTTGAACTTAAAAAAAAAAAAATTAAAAAAACAAAACAAAATGGTGTAGTAATTAAGGCACGGTGGATATAAATGCCAGCACATGGTGGTCGAGAACCGCTTGGGTCAATATTAGTGTGAGCGCATACACGCGTGTCTTACGGTGGATGCCGGCCTCATGTCCGCTGCACGTGGCCCCATCTCTTGCTAATTAACTTTTACTACTCATTTATTAATTAATATATTTATATTCCCAATTTCTGTATTGGGTACTCCTTAATTTGCTGTAATATGTTTGGAGAAAATTCATACTTGCTGCTTTGGTCTTTGATTATATATGGGAAAAATAATATAGCATTAAATGTTAATACCTTATACCCACCATAAAATTAAGTATTTATACGTATGGCACAATTATGTGAAAAATATGACTCATCATAAATAATATTAAACTTGTGGATCAACCAAATAACATCTCGTTATAACATCACTCAGTAAATCATTATTCCTCAGTTCTACTCTACCTACAATACATTGGTTGTAAATCAAATGAAAAGATTCAAAACGAGAAAATAAGGCACAAGTGTCTAGTCGAATTGTTTAATGAGAGTACTTGTAATCGTACGTATTGACAAAATGCGGGAAGTTATTTAAGGATTAGGTATGCATTACGTACGTGTTTGTGCTGCTTTGATCAATCATCAATCCAAATATAAACTTTTTATTAAAAAAAAAAAAAAGCATGATTTACGCAACAGCGGTTTCCGAAAACTCCTTTGATGTCGGAATATTTTGGTGTAAAATTGGTGTCTTCCACCCATATTTCGGTCGGCGCGATTAAAGTGATTGATTTGATTGATTGGGGCGGGCGGCGTTGGTGCTGCATCTACGCAAGGGGCACAAATTATAAGACATCGTGTGTGCTAACATGTGCAAATCCAAACGAGCCACATTACTCAACTCCCGGAATTTGTCTCGGCACTTTGACGAACAACAAAACAAGTGGAACGCGACTGCAATTTGCAAAATTAATGCGACATTCGTATATGCAACGCGGGCACCAGTGCTAGCGTAACCCCCTGGCCATTCGTTCGAGTGGCGTCCTAATATGCAGCCATCTTTTTATCTTTTAGCAAAATGTATGTAATGCGCGCATTATCTTACCTAGCCCTAGGCTGCCCCTCTTGGAAACGACATTTCTTTATAATAGCCAAAACGTTTCATTTTGATTAGTACATGTATAAAAAGGTGTTTTATCATGAGTTTATAATTGAAACATATAATGGATTGAGAAAAGAAAAGGGTTCCATTTTGTTGTGTGTCTATGTTTTTTGCACTAAACCAAGCAAGACGAGAAGTGATAAGGCAACTTTGATGGCACGGTGGGCGCAACCCCACTTTGTGAAAAGCAGCCAAATAAAAATCATAACACTTATCTTGATTTGATATTTTAATGGAATCACTAATATATATATAATGAGGTGGTTGATTTTATTTGTGAGAGTCTTTAGTGTTCACATATCTTCACTCCTTATCTATTCATTACTTATCACATGCCTATAAATATTACAGAAGTAATATTTAACAGTGAGCGAATGAAAACTAAACAACACTTCTAAAATACCCAAGATTTCCTCTTTATACTAACTTTATATATCATTATAAATAATATTACATTCATTCGTTAGATAAAAGAATTGTTAAATAAATAATTTTACATGTTAGGAAATTTCATCGTCTAATTAATAATTTATACATAACTTGTTATTAAATCTTTTAATTAAGACATTCACTTGAAAAACGTAGAATTATTGACGGACATTGATGAGTTCTTTTTTTAAGAGAAAATATCATTCAAGTATCGATAAACCACGTGCAACAGCAGTCCACGATTGGAATGGACGAACCCATCGGCTTGACAAAACCACGGCTAACTACTAATAACTACCATTCCAACTGTCTTCCACAAAGCGTCATCAGCGCTACAAGTTAATTAGACAACTAATCGTGGTTAACTGTAAGCTTTAAATTCATTAATACACCTTACTTCAGCTTTCAGTCAGCGGTCAAAGCGGCCCGGACTGACGATGTCACAGAGAGCGAGGTGGTAGTGTTTCTTTAATTAATTTTTAACTAATTTTTTGGGGACAAGCCAAAGGTGCACGTGACATGCGGCAGACGAGTTATCAGATTTACATGTGGAGCCAGCATGGCAGTCACGCACGTAACACGTGCGAGTCATAATATTCTTTTCTTTTCTTTGTTCTTCTTGGACTTAAATAGTAAAATTAAAAAAAAAGTATTAACTACATATATTTTTTTTATATACAAAATAATACGAACTCAGAGTCGCAGAGGTCTCATGGAGCAGCCGAAGGGGCGTTCTCATTTGTTGCCAATTCATCATCCACGTAAGAAAAAGCTAAAAAGTTTAAAGGTGGGGGGTGCGATTTTGACGTTGGCAAATGGTCCCTTTTCTTTTTAGTTCATTATATGTATAAAAATATTAGATAATTAGATATTTTTGGATGTTTGGCACAGTTTGGATTGGAACCCGCTTTTTAGGATCTGGGTCCATTTTGCGGATAGTGGACCCAATGTTGTTGGAACCTGCTAGAGGTGTATGAATTTAGTTATCCATTTGTTTTGTTTTTTTTTTTTTTTTACTTTACATTGGCACAGGTTACATATAAAATCCAGGGCAAAAAAGAGAATCATAATAATAATAATAAAAAAACTAGTATTCAAAATCTCTAAAATCCTTAAGAGCCAATGCTTCCCGCCAAATTTATTGAATAAAAAGTTGTTGTTTATAGTCGAGTGACAGTTTTATTTTTGGGACAGAAGCCAGCGGCGTTTGGAATTATTAGTGTTTAGTTGGGATGCGAAAGGAAGGCAAAGGGGAAGAAGAAACAGAGACGCAAAAGGTGGGGGGGGTCCCCGAACGCAAACAGAGTCGGGGTTCTGCGGCAGCACAAACGCAAACGCCCACAGCCGTATCAAGAAGATTCAAAAACGCGCCCACGTAATAAATGAAACGACAGTTCGACCCGCGTCGGGTCGGTCCCCACGCCGACCACACGCCATCTTGATTCTCCAAAGATCCTCTATCCGTTGATTGGTATGATTGATAGGGAGATTGATAGATACACTGAAATCTGAAAAGCATGCAAGTTGGTTTCTCTGGTAGACAGCTGGCCGAGAAAACGAGGCTTGATTTTTAATTAATTAATTTGACGGCTGATTTCCGTTTTGTTAATTTCCAAGAAATAATTTTTTTACTTTTACCAAATCTCGTTTATTATTCAGAGACGCAGTACATGGTCGTCTAGTAGCAAGATTCGTCGCAGTACTGGCAGGGTCTTGCTCTTCGAGTCTCGAGCCTCGGCTCTTCAAAAATCAAAATCAAAATCAAAATCAAATGCGTTAGTCTAGACCGTAGGCGTAGCTACTCTAAATAAAGCTTTTGCAGTGTTATGGATATGGCCACAGATTCTTTTTCAGCTTTTCTTTCTACGTAAAAACAAGTTCTCCCCCCCCCCCCCCGTCCCCGCCCCCCCCAAAAAAAAAAAGTTTGCAATTAAAAAAATAAAAGGAGTTGGGTATTATTATTATTATTATTATTTTCTAATGATAGCTCCTGCTAAGTTACACTATCGTTAGTTCGTTACGTACATGTTACCATGTGACCATGTGTTTGACAATCAGAATTGTGTAATTTACGACCAAATTTGTGTTCATGTTGCGCTCATTTAACTAGTGACAAATTTATATATTTGAGTTTTGTACGATTAAATTTAAGAAATTACATCTTTTTCATTAAGATTCTAAGCCAGTAAACCGTTTCAAAATACAGATAACTAACTAACACACACAAAGAAACAATTTTATTTTTTTTAATTTTTTGTTTTCGTAAATGTTAGCGTGTAATGTTGCAATCAATAGATGAGCACGCAGACTGCTTGTTGATGCTCCACCTATAAAACTACTTCTCACTTAATTAGAGTGCGTTTGGAATTAAAATTGGACAGCTGTAACTTTTATTAAAATGTTTGGTAAACATTAGATGTTGTAAATTAAAAGTTATATTAATATGATTTTTTATTTGTATGATGAAAAATCTATTATATCTTTAATAATTTTATCAAAATTTATATTTATTACATATTATTAATTTTTGTTTCATAGTTATAATTTTTTTCCACAACAACTACAATTTAAATTTTAAATAGAACTTTAATTAGGTGGCACGACATCTCCATGCATGTAATTTTTTTTTTTTTTTTGGTGCAAGAAGATGTACGCACATCATTTTTTCAGGTCGTTGTAAATGCTTTTAAAATAAAATTAAACACTTTAAAAATATATATATTTAAGGTGTTGGATACTTGGATCTGTGATTGTGAGTGTATGGACCCTAATTCGCAATTAATATCATTGCTGATGCATTTCTGGATTAATGACCATTTTCATATATTTATATTATGTAAAGGTAGTGTAAGGCGTAAAGTTTGTATTGCGAGTTTTCGACAACATAAGAGATTAATGGTGCGTTTACTTCCTGGAATGGGAATGAGCTGAGAATGAGAATGAGATTTCAATGTTTACTTGGCAAAAATAAATGAGAATGAGAATGTGCTGGAATGCCATTGATTTGTTTACTTGGCAAAATAAATGGGAATGAGGAATGAGAATAAGAATTAATTTGCCACAATACTCATAGTATTAATAATTAATAAAAATAATTATTTTATCATTATTAACAATATTATCATTATTGTTGTTTTTGTCGTTGTTATTATTATTATTATTTTTATTAATTATTATTTTTATCATTATTTTTATTGTTAATAATGATAATATTAATAAAAATAAAAATAACAATAATTAATAATAACTAAAATAATAAAGTTAATAAAATTTAATAATAATAATAATAATTATTATTATTAATGACATTTAAAATAATAAATTATTTGTGATTTGAACAAGGGTAATTTAGGAAATATGAAAAAATTAGAAGGATAGAAAAGTAAATATATGTTTAATTCTTATTCCCACATTTTCATTCCCGACCCCTCACGGGAATGAGATTCTCATTCTTTATTTGCAAATTATGTGGGACTCATATATTTTATTCACATTCCCAAATCATATTTTATTCACATTCTCAAATCACATTTTGCCAAGTAAACATAAATTTCATTTTCATTTCTTCATTTTCATTCTTTAAACCCACGAGTAAACACACCGTAAAAATCCCCAATATGCACCACTGAAAATGGAACGACGGAAGTATCATTAATTTGAGATAAAGCTGCTAGTGATATTCACGTTCAAAAAGATACTTAAATGAACATGTTGAAGAATTTGATCTTTTCCTTCAATTCATCTTCATAATAATTCACCCTATAAAACTATTTAGCTAGCCCTACTACATACCATCATGAACCCTAATGATGAGAGAGAGACACACTAACAATTGGGGTGGATTGAAAAGCACGTCACTCGAGATTCAAAGAGTACAATTGTACAACAGCCACGAGAAAAACATAAGGCAGCGTACAACAACAACAACAACAGAATTATAGGGAAGCACTAACAACCAAATAATGAGTACCATTCATATTAGTTAACTATAAACTTCGTGCCCACCTAATTAGCTTTTAAAACAAAACATAATATACTAATTAAATCTGACTTTAATTTAACTTGCTTGGCATAAAAGCTACACATGGATAGTCGTTTGCTAATAAGATTTGTTAGTTGAGAGGTTGGTAAACGCCAGGATAAGATCTACCTAGCTAATTCATAATAATTATTAAAAGCAAAACTAAGTAACGAAACGCTTCGTGCATGGCATTTGACATCGCCGAGATGTGTGTATATATATGTAGCTAGTTAGGTTTCACGGCATGAAATTAATTTCCACCGCCAGCACTCAGAATTAAAGGGAAGCGTCGTGCTTTTTAATTACTGTGTACTGCTGATATATATCAAACAGCCATCACTTTCGGTACTCGATCTTCATTCAGTGAAGAAAGAACATTAAACGTGTGCTATGATCGCGACAACGTAACGAGAGAAATTAAAATGTAGCATGAGCTTCATCTTGCACACCAACATACGATGTTATCAATCGGCAAAACGAACAAAGAATTTCCAATGGCTTAATGTGTTTTCTTGATTTGGTTCGCGGGTACTATTGAAATAAGTTGACTCAAAAGCAACTCATATGGCTAGGCATGGGGAGGAGATGAATAGAATTAAGATTGGCTGTCGGACTCAGACATGTTAAGCGTTAAACCATTAATAGGGAAGGTAAAATTGTTGAAATGTCATTGAGTTTTTTGTAGCTGGCTTTTATACATTTGCCAGCTTTGATATGTTTACGCTAACTACATTTTCAGCAGATACAATGCCGTGGCCAATTTCAGGCCACTTTGTTGCTGATTATTCCATGCCTCTGTGAATTCTGGTTCGGGTGGCCGACATCTAGCATTTACTTAATGAAAAATCTAGGTAAAAATATTGAAAAAAAACAATTGAAAGCCCGTTTATTGGAGAACATGTTTTGGTAATCCGTAATAGCTACGCTTCTGTTCACAATTCACTAATACTGAATCAGTATCATCTTTTCGAAATTTAAAGAGCCCTGTTGTGCATTTAAAGATGCGCTGTTTCAGAAGAAAAATGTTTCATTATCTCATTCAAAGTTCCAAACGAAAGTTCTCCTTCGCTGAAATAATTTGTAAATGATGCATTTTCTTTGGCAGACGGAGGTATGTAACCGTCTACTATTGTTCAGCGTCTAACACATCTATTTTTATGCAATGGGCGTAATCAAGAGACTAGTGAGGTGCATTTAGAAAATTCATCCAAAGAAAAACAAGGGCATCGTATATTTGATCAAATACAATGCCCAAGCACTTTGGGCTGCCTTTCTTTTATAGCCTTCACCTCATCTTTTAGGAAGGAGTGGTTATATCTAAACCCCTTAATTTAACCCTCCTTCCCCACTTTTCTATTAAATCTTTATTATGCATTTACTTAGTAGTCGAAATGGGTTGAAATCATAATAAATTGGAATCGAAATGAGCATGAATCAGAATAGAGAATGAGAATCATAATAAATTATTTACTTGAGATGTAAGAATTGGAATCAGAATAAATTATATCGCCATTAATATCAGGGGCGGATCTGTTAGTGGTCTATATAAAAAAAATTAGTTAGTTTGATTAAAATTACGAAAAATACCATTAATTATTAATTACGAAAATACCATCAATTGTTAATTACAAAATATCATCCATCATTATTACTTTTCTTTTACTTCTATCGACACCATTATAAAAAACAAAAAAATTTCCAACCCTTCACGATTCTTCATTCTTCATCAATTTACATTCACTGCTTCACAAATCATAATTCATCATCGGTTCATATTTTCCAATTTCTTTGCAATCTCTACATTTTTCTATTGGTATGTTACTATACTTTTAGAACTTGCATAAATTATTTATTTTTCTTAGATAGATTTTATTGATTTATTTTACATATTATTTTAGTTTATTATTTTGAATGTTTGATTGGCTTTTTTTTTGTAATTAGTTTTGTGATTTATTAGTTTGAGTTGATTTATTATTGTTATTTTTTCACTAATAATATTTTTTAAAATGAAAAAGATGAACAAAATTGAATTGTTTAATTTATTTAAGCATGCTAATTGAGCTTGAAATGATTAATTAATTTATTAATTCTTATGTAGTTTCATGTTATGGTAATTTATAGGTTGTAATGTCCGATAAATCCAAGATAAGGAAAACTCTTCTTTCTTTCTCTGCCAAAGTAGATGAAGCAATTTAAAAGATCCATTTAAACATATTGATAAAAGAATGAATGCACAATCTTCACAACAAGTTTCAGAGAATTGGTTGCGGCTAAAAACCTCAATAACAACTACCAAGTGGTTAGATACTATTGATTCATAATCCATAATTGATGAATTCCATATTTGAAGCCGCGAAAAGTACAACTTTAGTTATATTTTTGTTTTGAATTACATTTTTATATAATTAGTTTGTTTAAAGAAATTATTATTTGGTCTAAAATTTCTAATGTCCTCTTCTTATTATGTGTATTTTATTTTTTTCTTATAAAATTTTATGTTCACTTTACGATATAACTTTTTTTTAAAAAAATTTAGCCCGGGGTACTTTAAAATCATGGATCCGCCAAAATACTGGATTTGCCCCTTTACTAATCAGTAATCGGAATAAACTGGATTGTAATTGGAGTATAGTGGAATTGAAATGGGCTAAAATCCGAATGAGAAATGGGAATCATAATACATTGTTTCTCTTTAGTTGTACGAATTGGAATTGGAATGAACTGCATTGCCATTGATGTGTTTACTTTATCTTGAAATCGAAATGGGTAATTACAACTTACTAAATTGACCTTAGTTTAGTATTGTCATAATAATAATAATAATAATAATTAAGTGGGGATAAAATAATAAAGGATAAAATAAAAATTGACCTTAGTTTAGTATTATTATTATTATTATAATAAAGGATAAAATAAAAATTATAAGATTTAAGTGGGGATAATATGATCACTTTTGGGAATGAGATTCTCATTCTCGCCTCTCCCCATGAGAATAAGAACTCTAGTAATTATTCTCAATTCTAGGTGAGACTCATCACTCTTATTCCTATTTCATTTCTTATTTAAGCAAGTAAATACACTATTCATTCTCATTCTTTGATTCTCATTCTCATTCCCAATAAGTGAACCCACCATAAATTGGTACAAGTTACCAAAAGGTCCTTAATTAACTATTATCATAATACTATTTTGTATTTTAATGATTGTGATTATTGTTAATAATAATATTATTAACGTTAATATTAATTAATTATAATAATACTACTATTATCACAACAACTACTAATAATAATAGTAATAATCATTAAAATTTTTGATTATTTTTTATTTAGGGCTATGGTAATGTGCGCTGACAAAACCTCTCAATTACCACCGGCGGCTGACCGATCTACCAAGAAAGCAAAGTTTAAGGCTCAAGGGGCGGATGGGGATAACCCATCTCCTTTGTCTTTCCGTGACATGTTAATGGACATGCAAGAACAATCTGATAGTGGGAAGTTTGGCCGGAAGGATGACTGGGAGTTGGAGGAGGATGATGTGACGTACAGGGAGGAGGAATCTATGCCATTCATAGCATTCTCAAGCAAAGTTCATGAACGGTTAGTGGAACCTTGGGAAAACTCAGTGGTGGTCAAAACATTAGGGCGCAACTTGGGGTATCGTGTTCTCAGTTCCCGGTTGAACATGATCTGGAGTTCTACCACAGGGTTTGAAATAATTGATTTAGCTAATGATTATTTCCTGATCCGTTTCAACAACAAAAAGGATGTGGAATATGCCCTTACTGAGGGACCATGGACAGTGATGGGGCATTATTTATCAGTGCAGAAATGGTCTCCAGACTTCGATGTAGTTAATAATAAAATCAACCACATCGTGGCTTGGATTCGTCTGTCTCAGATGAATATTCAATTTTATCATAAGAGTATTATCCGGCGGTTAGGGCACATTATTGGTCCAGTCATCAAAATTGACAATAACACAATTACTGCACAGAGAGGCAAATTTGCTCGCCTTGCTGTTGAATTAGATCTTCAGAAGCCTCTAGTTTCACAGTTTAATCTTGAAGGAAGGATTCAAAAAGTGGAATATGAAAATTTGCCGACGATTTGTTTCGGTTGTGGCAAATTTGGCCACTTCAAGGATACATGTCCTGATAGTGCTGACATTAACATCATGGCCAAGGACACTCCAGCCCCTCCTACGGAGGCTGAGGGGCAAGCCGTTGTAGTGGCTGCAGCAACTGACTACCGAGAGCCTAAATTTGGATCGTGGATGGTGGTGGCCCGCCAGTCGCGCCCTCGTAAAGTCTTAGCTAAGGATAATCCTAAAGTTCCAGATAAGGATCAGCACATGCCAAAAACTAGCCAGTCTCGATTTGGTGCTTTGGAAGACCTTGATATTGAGGGTGAGATCTCTCAAGATCATGATACAGACCCCGGTTCTCAACGGGAACCTATGATGCCTATATCGGAAAGCATCCAAATCCTAGCCCCAAAACCTCGGAGTATGAAAAAGAAAAACCCTAGTCAACTCACCCGGAAATACCCCCCTCGCAAAGTTTCCATCACCATTCCTCCAAGTCAACCCGTAACTGAAAATTTTGACCCCAATATTCAAATTCCCACTAATTATTCCCACCAAAATAACCAACCCCCAGCCATGCATGGCATGCATGCTCCACCCAAATTTTCCACGTCCACTCCTTCTGCTCCATCGAATGCCGCCTCCACTTCCATGCATGGTATGCATGCTTATCATAATTATGGCCAACACAATCCAGATCCATTTCCAGTATCCATCACCCTTAACCCACTACACCATAGTGCCGTATCTTTCCCCAAGACTTCTTCCCCGAAGGCAATTAATCATCCCCCCTCTCAACCTGTTGGTGACCCCTCTCTTGTTGGTGAACCACCGGACAAGGGCATTCCGAATGACCCTTACATTATGGCAGCCATTGTTGAGCCTGAAGATTCCCCAGTTGCAAGCAGGAGTGGCTCTCCTTTGTCTGCCACTAATATCTTCTTTGTTGCTGATTCTGGCATAGAAATTGAGGCTGAGGCTTTGAAGTCCTCCCGGTAACCCTACTTGTTTCCCTTTCCAATATCTCTTATGTTTATTAAAACCATGTTTTGGAATTCTCAAGGTGCAGCGTCACCGTCTTTTCGTCGTTCCTTTATGGTTTTAGTTCAGAATTACAAACCTTCCCTGGTTGTGTTGATGGAGCCCTGTATTAGTGGTTATAAGTCTGATCATTTTATTAAAAGAAGTGGTTTTGACAAATCATTCCGGGTGGAAGCAGAGGGATTTTCTGGCGGCATTTGGGTCCTATGGAAAGATATTTTTCAGGTTGAGATTGTTGCCAGCCATTCTCAGTTTGTTCATCTTCGCATTTCCAACAACAATAATGTTCTCTCTTGGTTGACAGCTATTTATGCGAGCCCTAACCCCGGTCTTAGAAAATATCTTTGGAGTGAGCTAGATAATTTAGCTCAAACGGTTTATGGTCCCTGGATTTTGGGTGGGGACTTTAACACTATTTTGTATGATTCGGAAAAGAAAGGTGGCTCCCCTACAGGCACAGGAGCTTGCACTCTCTTCCAGTCTTGGTTCAACCTTCACAACATGCATGATCTTCAATTTCATGGGCCAGGTTTTACTTGGTCTCGTGGAAGCCTATTGAAATGCCTTGATCGCGTTATTTGCAACAGTGAGTGGGCTTGTACCTTTTCCAATTCTTCTGTGCTCCATCTGCCGAAATTGAACTCTGATTATAGGCCTATCCTGGTGCGAAGTACTGATTTGTCTTCGAGAGTTCTGAGCTCTCGTCCTTTTCGGTTTCAAGCGGCTTGGCTTACCAATGAAGGATTCAAAGATTTCGTGTCTGAATACTGGGATCAGAATCTTCATTACTTAGATGCTGCTAATAAATTTCGTCTTAAGGTTACTGAATGGAATAAGCGGTGTTTTGGGAATATTTTTTGGCAGAAAAAACGTTTATTAGCTCGTCTAGGAGGGATTCAGCAGGCTTTAGAAAGTTATTACTCTAAAGGGTTATTAAATCTTGAGAAATAATTAAAAGCGGATCTAGAAGAGGTGCTCACCCAAGAGGAAATTATTTGGCATCAGAAATCTCGGAGAGACTGGCTGCTTCTCGGTGATCGTAATACATCTTACTATCATAAAAAAACTCTTTCTCGAAGGAGACAAAATAATATAGCGGCCATCCAAAACAATGCAGGGCTTAGGCTTTATAAGGATGAGGAAATTAAAGCTCATGTCATTCAGTTCTACTCAACGTTATTCTCTTGTGATTCTCCTGACCTTCAGCACTACCCCCATCCAAATTGTTTTCCTCTTATCGAGGATGACTTGCTCCATATCTTAAATAAGTGTGTGGAGGATGCTGAAATTCAACAAACCATCTTCGGCATGCACCCTCTGAAAGCCCCGGGTCCTGATGGTCTCCATGCCATTTTTTATCAGACGCAGTGGAACACTGTGGGCTCTCCTTTATGTCGTTTGGTGAAAGTTGTTTTCCATGACAAATATCTTCCTTTAGGGCTCAATTCCACGCTGATTGCTCTCATTCCCAAGACAGAAAGCCCCTCCTCGTTGAAAATGTACCGTCCTATCTCCCTTTGCAATGTTGCCTATAAGACTATCACCAAGCTGCTGGCTAATCGCCTTCAATCCATTTTACCCTCTCTGATTGGCCCCCATCAAACTAGCTTCGTCCCCGGTCGTCATATCACGGAGAACATCGTGATTGCTAAAGAGGTTGTTCACTCTATGCGCAAGAAGACTGGCTCTACTGGTTTTATGGCTATTAAAGTTGATTTAGAAAAGGCTTATGACCATCTCAGTTGGGAATTTATCAGTGATACTCTGCGTGAAGCTCGCATTCCTTCCGATCTTATTCAAGTAATTATGGCATGCATCACTTCGGTTACTATGAGGGTCTTGTGGAATGGGGAGGCTACGGATGAATTTTCTCCTTCCCAAGGAATTCGTCAAGGCTGCCCATTATCCCCTTACCTCTTTGTCCTTTGCATCGAACGACTCAGTCACGGGATTCACAATGCTATTAGTGCTGGAAAATAGCGTCCGATCGGTTTATCTCGCCATGGAACATGTTTATCTCATCTTTTTTTTGCTGATGATCTTCTTTTGCTTGCAGAGGCTACAGTTGAGCAAGCTAGAGTTATTTCAACAGTGTTAGCAGAATTTTGTGCTTGTTCTAATGCCAAAGTTAATACCAGTAAAACTCTGCTTTATTTTTCAAAGAACATAGGTGCCAGAGATGTCTCTGCAATTTCGGGTCTTCTTGGCTTCTCAGTTACTTCTGACCTCGGTAAATACCTTGGGATCCCTCTTCATCATTCAAGGGTTTCTACCAATATGTATCAGGGGATCATCGATAAGGTGGAGAAACGACTGTCGGGTTGGAATGCCTATCACTTGTCCTTGGCTAGCCGTATCATTCTAGCTCAGTCAGTTCTCCAGGCAATTCCCATCTATGTTATGCAGTCTGTTTCCCTTCCTTGTGGGGTTTGTGAGAAAATCGATAGAACTTGCAGGAGGTTTATTTGGAGCGGTTCTTCTCATCAGCAGAAGCTCAACATGGTTAGTTGGAAGAATGTGTGCAAGCCTAAAGCTTCTGGCGGTCTTGGCTTCAAGTCTTTGGCAATGATGAATCGGACATTACACATGAAGCTAGCTTGGGGCATAATCTCCTCTCCGAATAATTTATAGGTCCAGGTCCTTATTTTGAAGTACAAAGTGGATCCTTACAACTTGCCTCCCGTCCTTCCAACACGCTATGGTTCTCACTTGTGGAAGTCTCTTGGGCAGGTTTGGAGTGAGGCTCTTGCAAGCAGGCGCTGGAGTTTGGGTGATGGTCAATCTGCTCGTTTTTGGTAGGATCTTTGGATCACTGATACGGTCCCCTTAATCGCCTACGCAACAAATACTATACCTGTGGGCATTTTGGATTGTAAGGTGGCAAATCTTGTTGATGCAAATGGGGCTTGGTGTTGGCCTCGGTTTGATCGATATCTTCCCAACCATATTATTCTACAAATAGCTGCTCTTCACCCCCCTTCCCACGTGAAAGGCATGGACACTATCTTTTGGGCTCATTCAAAGCACGGAGCTTTTTCTACAAGCTCGGCATATTTGGCTCTCTCTGAGTACGATCCAAAGTCTGAAGATAGAGATTGACAGTTAGTATGGAAGTGGAAAGGCCCTCAAAGCGTGAGAATCTTCTTGTGGCAGGTGTTTCACGCTGGTTTGAAAACTAAGGCGGAGTTGGCTCGGCGGCACTTACCCATCTCTCCTTGTTGTGATCGTTGTGGGGCTGTGTGTGAAGATATTACCCATGCTCTACGTGATTGTTGGTTGGTTAAGCAGTTTTGGCTCAAAATTATTCCGACAAGCAAACGTCACAGTTTCTTTAATTCTCAGCTTCATCTTTGGCTCTGCTCGAATCTGGCTGTTAATAGTAAGGTAGGGAATGTTTCGAACTGGGCTGTTTTTTTTGGCGTTGCGATATGGAGGATCTGGTATTGGCGAAACCAGTTTCTCTTTAACAAATTGATGTTGGACCCTTTGGCTTTGTTGGTGGATGTCCATACAAGAGCTGAGGAGATTCACAAGCTTCATAACCACCCGTTGCTCTCTAAGAATATTAGGACTCACATGTGGATCTCTTGGCATCCTCCTGAGTGGCCCTGGTGTACTCTGGATACGGATGGTGCTCACAAGTCTCAAGGGAATTCTACTGCAGGTGGTTTGATTCGAGATCACTTAGGACGTTGGCTAACAGGCTTTGGGATGATGATTGGTTCTTGCTCTGTTACTGTCGCGGAGCTCTGGGGCGTATATCAAGGGATCCAGCTTGCATGGAATTCTGGTATCCGCAAATTGAAAGTTGAAACGGATAGCCTTTGCGTTACTCAATTGGTGGCTAGACCTTCGGTGATGACCAATGAATATGCTCCCTTGGTCCAGGCTATCAAAGATTATCTCAAATTGGATTGGCATGTTTCCATCTCTCACATCTACAGAGAAGCAAATTTTGCTGCAGATTATATGGCGAACCTCGCTTTTTCTATTCCGCTAGGCCTTACTGTGTACCCTTCCCCCCCTTTGGGCGTTAGGGCTCTGTTATTGCACGACTCTTACGGGGTTTCTCACCCCCGTTCTGTTGTTCTCTAGCTCTTCTTAGAGCCCCAATTCATCAAAAAAAAAAATAATAGTAATAATCATCAAAATCAAAATCATCATCATCGTTGACATCATTATTGTCATTAGATCAAAACCGGTGGCGGTTGGCGACATGATCGCTACTGTTGGTTCGATGCGACCATTGCTAGTGGTGGCTCGATGCCATAAGTGCTGCTTGTGTGAATTGGATTAGCCAGAGATGAATCTAGGGTTTGGTTTGATTTTCATTATTTTCTATTTTTAATTATTATCTAAATCAAGGATAAAATGGAAATTAGGACTTTTAGTTGGGGGTAAAAAATTCATTCATGGGAATGAGGTTTTGATTCCCAAACCATTGAGAATCATAACTCAATGAATTTTGGGTCGTGCACAATTTTCATTCCAATTCAAAGCCTGCAAGAAAACGCATTATTAATTTCGTTTCCAAAATTCTCATTCTATTGTTAGTAAGTAAAGATGCCCTTAGTTTCTAAAATTCCTCTTGTAAAAACAATTAAAAAAATTTTTTTTTTACTCTCTCATCATCATCACTACGGTTCACCTCCACCTATTTTCAGCATGTGACGTCCATGGCTTCGTTTCAAAAAAAAAAAAATGCACCCCCGGTTTATATCGATCACATCTACATGCCCTGTTGTGATTTTCTCTGGTTGCTGTATTTTTTAATTTTGAATAAAATAAGTTATAAGACAAATAAAAAACTCAAAGTTGATGCAAACTCCGCCAGCGCCAGCAAAACTAACTAGAATATCTAGAATTTTGTCAATTATCCAAATTCGTCGGCAGCAACAAAATTAAATAATTCAGAAGTTAACAATTAAAGAAACTCGTAGCCAAATAATTAAATAATTTGACAGGAAAGCGGAGAACAGATCAACTCAGGATGGTAATGCTGAGAGAGTGTGCGTAGATGAGTGAGAAGGGAAAAAAAAAAGAACATTCTTGAAAATTATTTTTATTTTTTAAGAAGGCTATCTTGGAATAAACAAAAATAATTTGAAAATGGGATAAATTGAGGATTCAAATATGATTACCCATGTGATAATCCATCAGCATTAGGTCCCTACATTCTTGGGAAGGTAGTATTTTGGAAGTTGGAATAGAACCAATTGACTGTAATTAACAGTGGCTTAAGAACTATTGATTCCTTCACTGTCCTCATCTCGTATCAACAAAAAATTTTAGAATATATAAAAGAGGCTGGCGCTAAGTTATATTGCACGTAACTTACGCTTCACACAGCAACAGTGTCCTGTCCCACCAGTGGTACTGTTATTGTGAGAGGGTCGTAAGTTAAGTTGAACGTAACTTAGGGTCTCCCTATAAAAGATATTATGTCGGTCATACAATAAAGAAATTACATCAAGCTAATGAAGTTAATTATAGAAGTGCGCATAGGAAACGGCAAATGAAGTTTGAATGCGCAGATCAGCTCAGGCTCGGCCCGTCAGCCGCGCACTTCATTTGTAAACTTACGAACTGGCTGGTGTTCATTGTCCAGAGGCCCAAAAGATGGAACTCTTTTCCATGCGTCTTTTATTCAGCCCCCACTAGTCCACTACTTATCTCAACAGACCCCGATGATATTATTTTTTTGCACTTCTCTTTTTCAATTTATCTTCGACTTAATTTAACCAAAAACACATTTGAAAGTTCAAATTTTCACTACTAATTTTCACTGGCTTTTCTACTCTGTATGTGAATCTATCTCTAAAAATTTTCTACCCAAACTGAATAATCAACCTAGGACCAAAACATGTCTGAATTTATTCTATGATGTTATGAACTATTGTTATTTCTAGACGGAATATCTATCATGAATGAATGGTTAATGTTTAAAAATAACAAGATAATTTGTCTGATTTCAGACTCAAAAAAAAAGGAGGGGGGAAAAAAGGAAAAGAAAAAGAGGTTGGGGACTCATCCACTTCTGTCAATTCAGATAATTGGGGGCAAAAAGAAGTGAGTTTTATTGTTCTTCCTTCATGGTTTCATTTTGGATATAAAAGAAAAAAAGAGAGAAAAAAAGGGGCTAGAGAGAGAAGGAAGCCGTGGATTTTACTTGCAGGATCATTGAATGCAATGTTTTTGTTATGCTGTTTATTGATTCATTCGCATCTAAGGATTTGAGAAAAATAGTAATAAGGGTGACTGTAGAATTTATTAGGGTACATTCAAATATTTAATCTTTTAATGATAGATATTCAATATCACGAGAAATTTCACAATACATCTCAAGTATCATGTCAGTTATACAAAAAATAAATGATATTATAGTATATATGTATTTATTTAGAAAAAAAATGGCATGTAAATTTTAGTTATATGAAATTCAACTACGCATGTCATACATGTATTAATTGATTGTATTATCTTTCATGTATTATAATTTCTCTCATTTTAGAGTTGGTGAGATAAATTATAGTGTTAGATGTATTACTCAATTTTTATACTACTAACCCCACCTCAAAAATCCTTTTAAACCCCATTTTCTCAATATACTTATTAAAATATTTAAAAATCATATCATTTCTAATAACACCCCTTTCAAATGCAGAAAATAACTCCAATTTCTTGCTTAACCGATTTCTTTCTCAGTTCTCATGGTTTTTGTATTATGAATGGAGTTTGCTGTTTTAACCCTAACAGACTTGGCAACTATTAATGTAAAATATAAGTGAATTGTGAAAATATGGTGTTGATTACGGATCTCGGCAACCATAAGAAATCGTCAAGCAGAAAAATTAAACATGAAAATAATAGCCGTAAAATCAAACATGAACAAATATAATCTATGAAATTCTTAAACGAATTTCAAACTTAAAGATACACAAGTGAGGTGTAAAGAGTTTGTAATGTAGTCTTCCCACCCCACCCCCCCCCCCCACCTTATGATTAAGTGTAATTTTAATAAAGAGTAATTAAATTGCAAACAATCAAAAAAGTTTTAGGAGGACATTAAAACAGCAGATGATATATCCATAAATTTTTATACAAACCTGTTTTATTTGAATTGATATGACATAAATTCATTGACCAGACGAACATATAAAATTAAAAATAAAATAATGTAAACTAAGAGATATTTAATCCATCCAATTGAGTTATGCAACATTAATTTGTATAAAACAAATTTATACGAGAGTTTACAACTCTTATATTTTTAAACATAAACATTGGACAAACAACTTGGAAGTATTAGAATAACATCTAATTAAGAGTGTGTTTGGCACTTTTTACATCAACTGTATTTTATTATAATGTATTTGATAACTTAGTATTGCATTGCATTAAGTTATAATACAATATCATTTTTGGTTTAGTATGCATTGTATTATATATAATAATAATATGTTATATTACTATTTATATTAAAATTAGATCTTTATGATTATCAATATTTTAAAGCTTTATAATTTATTTTTATCAAATCACCAGCGGCCACCGTAGACCACCATAAATTGCCGCTAGTTGTAAGATTCAAGTATCCATTGATGTTGCTTGAATCCTTGAATTCGCGAAGCATCAATGGATTCAAGTATATCCATTGATGTCTATTTCAAAAAAAAAGAAAGAAGTATTCATTGATGTCATTTTTGGTACTAAGAGTCCTCATCAATCATCCCGAGAGCTACTTAATAGCACGTGCATTACCGGCAATGGAGCCTGTAGAGGTGGCAAAAATACCCGCCCGGTCCGGACCCGGACCGTACCCGGGTGTTGCGGGCCGGGTAATACCCGGCCCGGGTATGAAGCCGGGTCAGTCTTGGGCATCACTTGATAAATCCGGAACCCGGATTTTATTAAAAAAAATTATAAAATATATATTATTTTAAATATTTTATATTTATTTGACTTATTTATTATACATATATAAAATTTTAAACACTTAAAGTTTATATTTTCATGTCAAATTTTAAAGAAATAAATTTAAAACTTATAAAATTATCAAAAAATAAAAAATATATACACATAAAATATTAAAAAATATAAAATCCGGGTACCCGGATTAAAACCCGGCCCGGACCCGAACCCGGACCGGTTGCATCCGGGCAGGGTCCGGTCATGGCAATACCCGGACCCGGCCCGGGGTTTTGCCATCTCTAGGAGCCTGCTTTAGTTATCATAAGTACCTGTATTGTTACATAGGAGAAATTATAGAATACATTTAGATTGTGTTTACTTGTTGGAGTGGGAGTGTGGAGTGTAGATTCCTCTCACTCCAGTATTTACTTACCTTAAAAAAGGGGAGAGTGGGAGTGAGAATCTGTGGGTCCCACTCAATTTTGGAGTGGGGAGTGGGATTCACACTCCCATGGGGGGAGGTGGGAGTGGGAATCAACTCCCCCTCTTCCCATTTTATCTTTATAATTAAAATTAAAATAAATAAATAATATTTAATAAAATAAATAATATCATATTTATTAAAAATAATAATTATATCATATTTATTTTATTAAATTTAATAAAATAAAAATAAATAAATATTATATTTAAATTAATAATATTAAACATTAATTTTAATAAATATTAATTAATTATTTAATTAATAATAATAAATATTTTATTCTAAAAAAATATTAATTTTGTACTATATTATCAATAATAATATTTCATTTGTGTTGCTATTATTAATAATTTTTATTCACATAATTTAAATTTAAATTAATAAAAAATTATGATTTACATAATTAAGAATATTAGTAATTATTATTAATTTATAAATATAATAAAATATTTATTTTATTTTTTAAATATATTTTTTATTAATTTTTTAATTACAAATTATAATTCTGTACATAAGGATAAAATTGTAATTTAAAACAATTTACTCCCAATCCAAGACAAAGTAAACAAATAATTGGAATTTTGATTGACAATCCATACTTTCATTTAGTCTAAGTAAACACCCTACTCCCACTCCCACTCCACACTCCTAATCCAAGGATTCCCACTCCAATCCAAAAAGTAAACGCAGCATTATTGTATTACAATTAATTAATGCATGTATGACATGTGTAATTGAGTTTAATACAACCACCACTTACATAATAGCTTACAAACTAAATGCACACATGTCACGACATTATTTACTGTTGTATGATTAATATAATATAACATATATATTCTAGAATTGATCGTTACATAAATCCAGCAATAAGAATTTCAACGACATCAAAATAAGCTTCAACGGACGTAAAAACCGGGTGGCCGATAGTGGCCCCAACGGTGGTCAGCGGTGGTTTCAATTAAAGAAAGCGATCTAATGAAAATTAATATAGTAACAACTGAAAGCTAAAGATTGGGGTGCGGGTATATTTAATGCTAGGTACCCTCATTAATTCAAAATTTAATACAATAAAATTGTTTTTTTTTTTCTTTTTCATTCTACACGTGGGATAGTAGTACTTTTATGAGGAATACTATCTTAAGAGCAAGATAGATATCTTAAATTTTTTTATCTTAAATTTTATATTAAATAATATATTATTTATTAGGTAGTTGATTTTTTTTAATAAAATCTAAGTAAATTAATTATATTATTTTATTCAATTAATTGATGAATATCACATTTGAGATAAAAAAAAAATTAAAATGTATAACACTACTTGTATCATAATAGTATATAATGCAGTGTTCTAAACATGCTCTTAACATCATATTATTGAAAACAAAGACAAAAGCATTTTCAAATTTCTGCCCTCTACTTCCCTCCTTTGTAATTGCATATGCATCTTATTGTTTCTCTTTAAAAAAAAACATTTATTTCATCGTCGGATTGAAAATTTGAGGGCCGTTTTAATAATATGTAATAAATATAATTTTTAAATAATAATTTTAATAAAAGTATTTTAATTTTTTATTATATAAACAGTAAATCAAACCAACTTAAGTTAAACTTTTTTTTTTTTGAATTCAACTTAAGTTTAACTTACAATCGTCACCAACTTATTATGTAATAATATTTGTGAAGGACTTTAATACTATATTTTAAAGCTACGTACGGTCTACAACTTCAATGCCAAACAAACCTCAAATCCATTGGCTGAGGGTAAACGGCTGTATGTCGCTGACGACCTGGTGCTCATCGGGTGAACCATTTGCTTAATATTACAGCTAATGTACGTATTAATAAAGCGTAATATTACAGCTAATGTACGTAACTCAACTGCAGGCTGCAGCCATTTATTGATGTACAGTCGTCTGCTTTTGCTAGTGATGGTTGGCATCTTTAAATTGTCATGTACGGTGTTCGATCTTCCAACATCATCGTTTATGAATCACACCCACCATGATACGGACCCAATTAAGAGTTTAAGACCCGACGATTGATTATTGTCACATGTGATATTGCATATTTTAATATGGCCCTAATAAAATTAATTGTTTCTCTGTTATTCTTATTATGAGAATTTTTTTTTTCTTTTCAAAAGAATAAAAGATTTTTTTTTAATTTTAAATCAAATTGCAACTTGAATATTGAGCTAGAACGAGTTAAATCTATTTTTTAATATGTAAAAGAAAATCAATTTTATTAATACATATGAAAGAACTTAAATTTTAAATATTTAGAAGAAAATTAGTTTTTCTAATACATATAAAAGAACTTGAATCTTCAATTAAAAAAAAAAGAAAATGAAAATGAGACGTTAAGAATGAAGATGTAAAGCACTCAAGATCTAATACTAACTCTTGTAACTTTTGCATGGCTCCCCCCCCCCCCCCCCCCCCAAAAAAAAATCTCTATTTAAATCCTCAAATGAAGTATTGTATCCCTCATTCTCGTCATTAGCTAACTATTTCTTTTAACCATTTTTATCTTTTTTTCTTTAAACAATAGAGCTAGGTAATTTTTTTTTTTTAATTTCAAATACCTCGTTTAAGATTAAGCAAACTAGCTTAAGAGTTAAGAAACTTATGCACCTTTGTGAAATACGTACTTTTTATTTTCTGATGACGGGCTACGTCCCTAGTTACTTTGGTTTGTTTAATGTTTATCACACGATTCTTAAGTAGACAGCTCTCAATTTTATTAACTTGGAATCTGTCAACCTCAATCTTTGACTTCAAATTGTGATTTAAATTCCATGCACTCATTCCATCGAATGTTGTAGATTAGATTAGTTAAAGTAGCGTCCGTTCGAGGTCTGGGAATGTAGATTCATTAAATATTTATTGGAAAAGATTTGCCGCCCTAACGGTCCTACCCGGCTCGAATATGAATTAGTCAAATACCAATATAATTTTCAGATACCAAATAATTTAATATATAAAAAAAGCGTCCGTCCATTCTATTTTATTAATAATAAGAGAGAGCATGATAGTTTCTACTAATTAAAGTTGTTTTTTTTTAATCACTTAAGCCTTTTAAATATTTTGTACTCAGTTTCCTTGTTGCCGTTAAATGTTAAGAAAAGAAGCACGCGAACCATGTGATCTTCAATTTAAAACGTGACGAAGACAATGCATGCATCGCTTTTTTTTTTTTTTTTTATAATACCAATACGGAATTCGAAGATAATATTGGGCGGACTTATTTTGATTTGAGCAGGGTATGACATTTAAGGTACCAAAGCTCTCTTAATGAGTATTGAAGACAACTGCATTCTTTAAGTCTCGAAACCAGGACCACGGATCACTCTCTTTATGTCAATGTCTTTTTTCGAAAATTCTTTGTATCAATGTTGATATTAACATGTCGAGATTTTTTTAGTATTGCAGCAATTTACAGTTTAGTCAAGTGGAGAGACAGGTCTATAGGACATTTGGTATCCAAATTAACCTTAAAAACTAACCATTAGTTGGAGTGGTTCCTCACTTCCTCTTATACGTAAGCTTGTTTATTTTCTCTCTAGCGGCCAACTCAACTACTCAATAATCACCCGCTTACACTAAACTCACGCCTCTGTGAAAGTAGTCCATCACATTCCATGCAGCTACTGGGGCTTAGATCTGATACCACGAATTGGGAGTCAGACCTAAAACACCTAGGACATATATTACCAACACATAAACAAGAGAAACGATGTAGATTAATCTAAACACACAAACATTATTGTAAAAGACGAACAACAGCATCAACACATAAACAATGAAACATTAACCAGTCTACGAGTCTAGAACTTTAATCCAAAGCCATGCAATTTTTGTTCAATGATTTGGTCCAAACGTCCTACCATTTCGGGTGTCAGGTAATTCATCCAATCTCCGACCACACCTCGCCGGAAAAAGGTGTTGTACCCTTCGCCGGAGGACATTTTCCCGTTTCTGTTGACCTCCAAGTTGCTCAAGTTATCAAAGCTACATAACTTCAAGATATCATCCACCAGACCATTCGCTTCTTCTGCTGGCGAAAATGGACATCCCAAGAACTCAGCCAGCATCTTCAAACGAAGACTGGGCTGTTCTTTCAGTTCTTCATACTTTAAGAAGAAAACCCTATCAGGTTTTTCCATGCTTGCCTTCCAGTAGCCCAAAATATGATCCCAAAAGGGCCCATACAAACTCACTCCCCTGCAAAACTTATCAAAAGTTTCTTCAAGAGAATTTGTACCCTTTTCTTCGGGTCTCAGCTTGTTGGTAAAGTGCCAGAGCGACACAAAAATGTCCTTAGGGTTCCTACACAAATACACAAGTTTGCAAGCTGATGATGAATCTTTAACAGATGCAGGCAATGAGACAAAGGGCAAGTGGGTTGCAAAGAGCCTTGGAGAGGTCAAGGTGGTGAGGTCAGGAACCTGATTATCAACATATAATTTAAGCTCAATGAAGGGTACAAGCTCATGAGGATTGTTGGTAAGCAAAGGGTGGTTACAGGGATTATCAACATAACGCAAACGGTTGACTATGGCAAACGTTATGGCCTTCAGCCAAGTGGTGCCTGCTTTTGGAGTGGTGACAAGGAGAATATCAGAATCCTGAGCTTGGAAATGTTTTTGACAAGCAAGAACACCTTGTAACTCCCTGCTTGTGTGCCAAAAGCCTTGGTATTGATAGAGATGATCGACAACCCAACCCGTTTCTGCGGGAAGGGAGGAGATCAACTCCCTGCATTCTTGTGTAAGTTCGTCTTCTTGCAAGTATTTAGGAAGGGAAACAGCTGAAGGTTGAGTTGGCAAAGAAGTGGGCATGATTGTCGAAGCCTGAATATACCTGAGAACTTGGGGTCTTGGTTGTGCGCTGAGCAGGGGAGTTACTTGTGCTGAATTTGATCCAGTGTTGATTTTTTCGTGTTGCCCATTTATATCACGCAAGTCTAGCGAGGTTGTTGGTACGAAAAAGAGACCAAAGGATGTGATATTATAATTTGGGAAAATTATTATTACACCATTTTTATTTATTGCATCACTTTTTTTTTTAATCTTATATTCATCCAACCACTACAAAATTTTAATATACTCTCTCCACTTCCTTTCTTTTTGAATTTGTATCAATTAACTATTTTTGCACTAATACCATTAAATAATTTAAATAAAATGACAATTTTACCCCAAATAAATTAAAAGATCATTTTATCTTATAAAATCTTTGAAAAATAAAAAAAATATAATTACAAAAATACCCCTAAATTTAATAAAAAAATCCCAAAATTAGAATTTTTATTTTTTAAAAAAATTATTTTAATAGAAAATTATAATTATAAAAATAAATGCAAAATCTTAGGATTTAATAAAAATCCCCTAAATTGTTACAATTTTGGGATTTATTTTTAATAAATAAATTCAGCTATTTTAAAAAAACTTTACAAAATTATAATTTTTTAATAAATAGACTCAGTTATTTTTTATTAAAATTTTACAAAATTATAGTTTTTTTTAATAAAAATAACTTTTAAAATTTTACAAATTCTAAATTTAATAAAAGTTAGATGAGCACCTCTATTTGAGATTTATTTTTTTTATTAAATTTAGGGTATTTTTATGATTATAATTTTTTTTATTTTTCAAATTTTTTATGAGATAAAATAATTTTTTAATTTATTTAGGGGTAAAATTATCATTTTATTTATATTATTTAACGGTGTTAATACAAAATTGACTAATCGATACAAATTTAAAAAAAAATTAATACAAAGTACATGTTAAAATTTTATAATAGTTCGTGAACATCAGCCAAAATAGAGATTATGCATCGATAATTTTCCTATAATTTCCTAGGATAGGTTGGTATGAAAAATAGACTAAAGGATGTAATTTTATAGCTAGTGTTACTTCATTATTTTAACCTTTCGTTAAAGTCGTTTTGTCTAAATCATTTAATAGAATTGTCGTTTCATTTATTACGTGAGCTTTTCTATGATTCTATCAAATGAGTGCATGTAACGCCAGTCTTGCAGCATGCCATCGGTTGTGGTGATGACCGGTGATGTCTAATTGGATTCTTCTTTTCCGGCCACAATTAGTGGAGTTCGCAATGAACACGCGTTTCCCTTTGATTGGTGACAGCACTCCTTTGGCCAGAATTATTGCGAACGAGGTACGGAAACAAGAAGGAGACGAATTCGTTCAATTCAATCATTCAATGAGCCAAAAAACAGGAAGCTTCAATATGCAAGAGCGAGAGATGACTGGTGACTAAGAGACAACATGGAAAAGGGGGGACGCGGTCACGAGGGCTGCACGGTGGTTTGGTTAGTCAGAAGTGAGAAAAGGGTGGACGGGGCCACAGTGCCATGTGACGGGGCATAGGCCGCGACAGTCTTGTCCATGTCTCTCTCTTTCTCTCTCTGAATCAAAGTCTAGCGAGGTTGTTGTTGGTATGAAAAAGAGACTAAAGCAGCAGCATGTGATATTATAATTTGCTAGGATAGGTTGGATTGAAAAATAGACTACAGGATGTGATACTACAATTTACAGCTAGTATTACTTCGTTATTTTATCATTTCGTTAAAGCCGCCGTATAGTTTTGTCATCTTTCTATTTAATTTTTGAATTTAAATATCAGTAAATATTAGGACACTTTTTTTAAAAAAAAATTGAAATGAAATGTATTTAGGGAGTAATATTTCTTTTACTCTGGATTTCACCACTTTTCCTCTATAGTTTTCCTAATAATCTCTTAACACTCTTATAACAATTTTTTTTACTAAAAAACTTGTTCCAACCGTAAAATAACTATCTTTTTTATTTGTGTTAAATTTTATCACCACGAAGATAATAAAATACTATGAAAATTGTTCGAGGAAAAAAATTAGAAAATTCATATGAATAAAGGGTTCTCCCAAATTACATTGATTATATAACTTATAATCCAGTTTTTCAGTGTAGGATAATAAGTGAATTTTAAGTCACTGTAAAATATATTGAATTAGGGAGATAGACACTATATCAATCCCCCTCTCTCTTTCTTTCGTTAAAAAACTTTTGCTGGTGTTGGGGCCCTCTTTCATCTCTTCGTAATTCTGGCTCGACTCATGAGATATAGGATTCTTACTTTTTATCATCAAATGGATAGTAAATGAAAAGCCTGAATTACTTCCTTTTTAGTATTTACACGGCTTCTTCTTCAATCTAAGGCCACGGGATTCCTGCAGGAAAAAAACAAAACACAAAAAAGTTGCAGTTCCTTAAAAATTTTTCAAGCAAGTCATGAAAAGTTTGGGGATTTACTCTCACGGCAAAAATTGTAAGAGTGAGTTACTTTGTAGTACATTTATTTTTTCATATAATATTTTGCATATCCCTAGGTTTAAATTTAAATGGCCTTTTAATAATGACCAAAAATCCTAATTTTCTTCTCCTGTTCAAATAGTCTTCCATCAAGAATTCATAGATGTGAGGTCTTTGAAGTGAAGTTGTTAAATCCCTTTTTATTTTTATCTTGTGAGAAGATTTTGATGCTTGATTCATGCATCAGGGTTGACACAATAAGATTAGACATGAGGCGCTTACGAGTGAGAATGTGAGATGCTTTGTAAACTCACTTTGTTTTCATAATGAATTGTTTTGTCTACAAATGGATATAATCACGTGTCAAAGTTTACCATAGATCGTGACGTGACGATCAAAGATTTTCACATAAAAAATCGTGCATCTCGTGGATTTTTATTCCCCCCCCCCCCCCCTTGTTAATAATTAGTATTTGCTTAAACATCACTAAGTCATCATTTGTGAAAGTTTTCGGTATTTAGAATATTTGATATCATAGGAAGTGCTGCTTATTAGCCGGAAGATACTGGGAATCTCTTGTGTTGAAAAAATTGGGAGTACCAAATGGTTGTAGCTCAGTTGTCAGCGCAGACTGAGTTTGTGGGAAGAGTTCTCGGATTCGATCTCCACTAAACACGTTATTTGGGAGGGATAAAGAGCCTTAATTGTGACTACACTCCGAATTCGGATTAGTAGTTTGTGAGAAGAGCTCTCGAGTTCGATTTCCACTAAACACGTTATTTGGTAGGGGTAAAGAGCCTTAATTGTGACTACACTCCTAATTCGGATTAGTCGGGACCCAATGCAATCTTCGAATACCAAATGGCTTACAATTAGTGGAGTTCGCAATGAACACGCGTTTCCCTTTGATTGGTGACAGCACTCCTTTGGCCAGAATTATTACGAACGACGTACGGAAACAAGAAGGAGATTCGTTCAATTCAATCATTCAATGAGCCAAAACACAGGAAGCTTATTAATATGCAAGAGCGAGAGATGACTGGTGACTAAGAGACGACATGGAACGGGGGGACGCGGTCACGAGGGCTGCACGATGGTTTGGTTAGTCAGAAGTGAGAAAAGGGTGGATGGGGCCACAGTGCCACGTGACGGGGCATAGGCTGCGACGGTCTTGTCCATGTCTCTCTCTCTCTCTCTCTCTCTAAATCAAAGTCTAGCTTAGTGAGGTTGTTGTTGGCATGAAAAAGAGACTAAAGCAGCAGCATGTGATATTATAATTTGCTAGGAAACAAAGTGTTGGCATGAAAAATAGACTATAGCTAGTGTTACTTCGTTATTTTATCCTTTCGTTAAAGCCGTATAGTTTTGTCATCTTTTTATTTAATTTTTCTGTTTAAATATCAGTAAATATTAGGACACTTTTTTAAAAAAATTGAAATGCAATGTATTTAGGGAGTAATATTTCTTTTACTTTTGATTTCACCACTTTTCCTCTATAGTTTTCCTAATAATCTCTGATAACAAATTTTTTTACTAAAAAACTTGTTCCAAACGTAAAATCACTACCTTTTTTGTTTCTGTTAAATTTTATCACCACGAAGATAATAAAATACTATGAAAATTGTTCGAAGAAAAAAAATTAGAAAATTCATATGAATAAGAGACGACATGGAAAGAGGGGACGCGGTCACGAGGGCGAGAGATGACTGGTGACTAAGAGACGACATGGAAAGGGGGGACGCGGTCATGAGGGCTGCACGGCGGTTTGGTTAGTCAGAAGTGAGAAAAGGGTGGACAGGGCCACAGTGCCATGTGACGGGGCATAGGCCGCGACAGTCTTGTCCATGTCTCTCTCTCTCTCTCTCTCTCTCTCTCGCAATCAAAGTCTAGCTTAGCGAGGTTGTTGTTGGTACGAAAAAGAGACTAAAGCAGCAGCATGTGATATTATAATTTGCATGAAAAAACCAACAAAGTGTTGGCTCTACTGAGAATGAAGTTCCCTTAAGCGGCTTGATTGAGTTTGCTCTCCAGTTCGAGTCGCAGGCGAGTCGCATTTGTTGGGAGAATCTGTATCTCTCGGTTCGAGCGGGGACTTCTAATCTGAGTTGTGGTACGAGCTTAAAGGTACCTCCCATAGTTGGGACCCTCCCCAAGATACCTCGTGGTCAAAACCAAAAAAAAAAATATAATTTGCATGAAAAATAGACTATAGCTAGTGTTACTTCGTTATTTTATCCTTTCATTAAAGCCGTATAATTTTGTAGGGATTTTTGTCATCTTTCTATTTAATTTTTCTGTTTAAATATCAATAAATATTAGGACACTTTTTAAAAAAAAATTAAAATGCAATGTATTTAGGGAGTAATATTTCTTTTACTCTGGATTTCACCACTTTTCCTCTATAGTTTTCCTAATAATCTCTGATAACAAAATTTTTTACTAAAAAATTTGTTCCAACCATAAAATCACTACCTTTTTTGTTTCTGTTAAATTTTATCACCACGAAGATAATAAAATACTATGAAAATTGTTCGAAGAAAAAAAATTAGAAAATTCATATGAATAAGAGACGACATGGAAAAGGGGACGCGGTCACGAAGGCGAGAGATGACTGGTGACTAAGAGACGACATGGAAAGGGGGGACGCGGTCACGAGGGCTGCACGGTGGTTTGGCTAGTCAGAAGTGAGAAAATGGTGGACGGGGCCACAGTGCCATGTGACGGGGCATAGGCCGCGACAGTCTTGTCCATGTCTCTCTCTCTCTCTCTCTCTCTCTCTCTCTCTCTCTCTCTCTCTCAATTAAAGTCTAGCTTAGCGAGGTTGTTGTTGGTACGAAAAAGAGACTAAAGCAGCAGTATGTGATATTATAATTTGCATGAAAAAACCAACAAAGTGTTGGCTCCACTGACAATGAAGTTCCCTTAAGTGGCTTGATTGAGTTTGCTCCCCAGTTCGAGTCGCAAGGAAGTCGCATTTGTTGGGAGAATCTGTGTCTCTCGGTTCAAGCGGGGACTTCTAATCTGAGTTGTGGTACGAGCTTAAAGGTGCCTCCCACAGTTGGGACCCTCCCCAAAATACCTCGTGGTCAAAACTAAAAAAAATAATAATTTGCATGAAAAATAGACTATAGCTAGTGTTACTTCGTTATTTTATCCTTTCGTTAAAGCCGTATAGTTTTGTAGGGATTTTTGTCATCTTTCTATTTAATTTTTCTGTTTAAATATCAGTAAATATTAGGACACTTATTTTTAAAAAATTTAAATGTAATGTATTTAGGGAGTAATATTTCTTTTACTTTGGATTTCACCACTTTTCCTCTATAGTTTTCCTAATAATCTCTAATAACAAATTTTTTTACTAAAAAACTTGTTTCAACCATAAAATCACTACCTTTTTTGTTTGTGTTAAATTTTATCACCACGAAGATAATAAAATACTATGAAAATTGTTCGAAGAAAAAAAATTAGAAAATTCATATGAATAAGAGACGACATGGAAAGGGGGGACGGGGTCACGAGGGCGAGAGATGACTAGTGACTAAGAGACAACATGGAAAGGGGGGACGCGGTCACGAGGGCGAGAGATGACTGGTGACTAGGAGACGACATGGAAAGGGGGGACGCGGTCATGAGGGCTGCACGGTGGTTTGGTTAGTCAAAAGTGAGAAAATGGTGGACGGGGCCACAGTGCCATGTGACGGGGCATAGGCCGCGACAGTTTTGTCCATCTCTCTCTCTCTCTCTCTCTCTCTCTCTCTCAATCAAAGTCTAGCTTAGCGAGGTTGTTGTTGGTACGAAAAAGATACTAAAGCAGCAGCATGTGATATTATAATTTGCATGAAAAAACCAACAAAGTGTTGGCTCCACTGACAATGAAGTTTCATTAAGTGGCTTGATTGAGTTTGCTCCCCAGTTCGAGTCGCAGGGAAGTCGCATTTTTTGGGAGAATCTGTATCTCTCGGTTCGAGTGGGGACTTCTAATCTGAGTTGTGGTACGAGCTTAAAGGTGCCTCCCATAGTTGGGACCCTCCCCAAGATACCTCATGGTCAAAACCAAAAAAAAAAAATAATTTGCATGAAAAATATACTATAGCTTGTGTTACTTCGTTATTTTATCCTTTCGTTAAAGCCGTATAGTTTTGTAGGGATTTTTTTCATCTTTCTATTTAGTTTTTCTGTTTAAATATCAGTAAATATTAGGACACTTATTTTTAAAAAAATTGAAATGTAATGTATTTAGAGAGTAATATTTCTTTTACTCTGGATTTCACCACTTTTCCTCTATAGTTTTCCTAATAATCTCTGATAACAAATTTTTTTACTAAAAAACTTGTTCCAACCGTATAATCACTACCTTTTTTGTTTGTGTTAAATTTTATCACCACGAAGATAATAAAATACTATGAAAATTGTTCGAAGAAAAAAAAATAGAAAATTCATATGAATAAGAGACGACATGGAAAGGGGGGACGCGGTCACGAGGGCTGCACGGTGGTTTGGTTAGTCAGAAGTGAGAAAAGGGTGGACGGGGCCACAGTGCCATGTGACGGGGCATAGGCCTCGACAGTCTTGTCCATGTCTCTCTCTCTCTCTCTCTCTCTCTCTCAATCAAAGTCTAGCGCAGCAAGGTTGTTGTTGGTACGAAAAAGAGACTAAAGCAGCAGTATGTGATATTATAATTTGCATGAAAAAACCAACAAAGTGTTGGCTCCACTGACAATGCAGTTCCCTTAAGTGGCTTGATTGAGTTTGCTCCCCAGTTCGAGTCGCAGGGAAGTCGCATTTGTTGGGAGAATCTGTGTCTCTCGGTTCGAGCGGGGACTTCTAATTTGAGTTGTGGTACGAGCTTAAAGGTGCCTCCCACAGTTGGGACTTTCCTCAAGATACCTCGTGGTCAAAACAAAAAAATAATAATAATTTGCATGAAAAATGTACTATAGCTAGTGTTACTTCATTATTTTATCATTTCGTTAAAGCCGTATAGTTTTGTAGGGATTTTTTTCATCTTTCTATTTAATTTTTCTGTTTAAATATCAATAAATATTAGGACATTTTTAAAAAAAAAAATTAAAATGCAATGTATTTAGGGAGTAATATTTCTTTTACTCTGGATTTCACCACTTTTCTTCTATAGTTTTCCTAATAATCTCTTAACACTCTGATAACAAATTATTTTTACTAAAAAACTTGTTCCAACCGTAAAATCACTACCTTTTTTGTTTGTGTTAAATTTTATCACCACGAAGATAATAAAATACTATGAAAATTGTTCGAAGAAAAAAATTAGAAAATTCATATGACTAAAGGGTTTTCCTAAATTACATTTATTATATAACTTATAATCCAATTTTTCAGTGTAGGATAATAAGTGAATTTTAAGTCACTGTAAAATATATTGAATGTAATACTATATCAATCCCTCTCTCTCTCTCTTTCGTTAAAAAACTTTTGCTGGTGTTGGGGCCCTCTTTCATCTCTTCGTAATTCTGGCTCAACTCATGAGATATAGGATTCTTACTTTTTATCATCAAATGGATAGTAAATGAAAGCCTGAATTACTTCTTTTTTAGTATTTACATGGATTCTTCTTCAATCTAAGGCCACGGGATTCCTGCAGGAAAAAAACAAAACAAAAGTTGCAGTTCCTTAAAATTTTTCAAGCAAGTCATGAAAAGTTTGGGGATTTACTCTCACGGCAAAAATTGTAAGAGTGAGTTACTTTGTAGTACATTTATTTTTTCTTGTAATATTTTGCATATCCCTAGGTTTAAATTTAAATAGCCTTTTAATAATGACCAAAAATCCTAATTTTCTTCTCCTGTTTAAATAGCCTTCCATCAAGAATTCATAGATGTGAGGTCTTTGAAGTGAAGTTGTTAAATCCCTTTTTATTTTTATCTTGTGAGAAGATTTTGATGCTTGATTCATGCATCAGGGTTGATACAATAAGATTGGGAAATTTACAAAAATAACCATTAATATTTTATTATTTTCGTAATTAACCCTCTCAATTTTTTTCTATCAACATTAGCCAAACACAAGCCTTTCTTCCCAAATTACCCTTCTTTACAAAACAAAACCAACATTGTTTCTCCCATCTCGCCAAACCAAAAGCAGCTTTTCATTCTTGAATCATCAGCCAACGGCGACCGCAAAAGACAACTGTAAAAGTGATATCCGATCATAATCTATCCAGATTCAACACAAATCGACATCACTTACTGGTATGAATTATTTTTTGAACTTACTGAACTCAGTCGGGTGAATCTGAATCTGGCGACAGGCTGCCTGTCGCAGCAAAACTTGGTGCGACAGGCTGCCTGTCGCAGCAAAACTTGGTGCGACAGGCTGCCTGTCGTAGCAAAACTTGGAGATTTATTAAAATTGTATTATTTTAATTAGGACTGAAATAATTTTTTTTTTAATTTCAGGCTTAATGGATTCAGTTGTACTTGAATTGTGTTACGATGGTTGGTGGGAGACATTAGAGAATGGCTGTATGGAGTACGTGAACGGTAAAAATCGAGCTTTTTTGGTTGGAAAAAATTACCTGTTTGATCAGTTATTGGCAAGAGTATACGAGGTGTTAAAAATAAATCCTAATGACTATAGTATCACAATGAAGACAACTTTGAGGTCTAGTAACACATTATATCGTATATGTGCAATGCCCATGGATATATGTGATGATGAAATGGTGAGGGTTGTGTTGCATATGGCATCTGACGTAGCTAATTTTGGATGCATTCCTATATTCGTGACCACATCACCTCGAGTTCCGAGCGAAGGTATTGAGCCACATGTCGATACAGAAACTTCGTTTAGAGCAAATATGTCTGGCCCCGATAATGATGAAGAGGTGTTGCCAAGGACAATATCGCTGCAGCAATATTACTCTCCAATCCACGACAATTATGACAACATTGATGATAATGGCGTTACGTTACAGGATGTTGTAGCAACGGTATTTCCAATAACAACGTCGTTGGAGCAACAATATTCTCCGTATCACAACAATGATTTTCGGGACAATGATGATTTTCATAATGAGACAGAGGGGGATAATATTTGTGCAGAACCTTCTAATAATACAAGGCGGGGCACTCGTTTCAATAATGATGGTGATGATGGAGGAGCCGGTCCTTTGAATGTTCCGTCGTTTCAGGATGAGGATGAGTGTGAAGACAATACTCCTGTGAATAACAGAGGCAATAGACCTATTCCTTCTATGGTTCGATCGAGAAGGAGAATTGACCCCCTTACAAGTCTTGCTCCAACTTTACCTTCGAACATGGTTGCTCCAAGCTTTGTTAGCAGTTGTGACTCAGATGATATCAGCGTGGGTAAGCTATTTGCTGAGAAGAATGAGCTTATATTACAACTACGCAAGGTGGCCTTTAGAGATAAGTTTGATTTCAAGATTGCACGGTCTACTACGACACGTTTCGAGGCTCACTGTTGTTCAGAATCATGTAAATGGCGTATTCGAGCAACTAGAAGTTCGAACGAGCAACATGTTCCTTGGGTGGTGAAGAGAATTGATAATGTACACACTTGTCATAATGAGGTATTGGTTGATGGACGTCATCAAGTAAGGAGCCGGGTTGTCGGTCATATTATCGCAGAAAAATATATTCAAGATAAGAGGATTTATACTCCCAATGACATAAGAGCAGATATGCAACAGGAATACGGTGTTCAGTTAACATACCAGCAGGCATATAGGGCGAGAGAAGTTGGTCTTGAAATAGTACGCGGCAACCCTGCAGAGTCATACAACTTGCTCCCTAAATACTCTCACGTACTAACTACAGCGAATGAGGGTACAGTCACTCACCTCGAGCAGGATGGAGATGGTAATTTCTTGTACTATTTTGTAGCACTCGGATCTTCCATCAAGGGGTTTATGCAGTACATTCGGCCTGTCATTGCTGTAGATGGTACTCATCTGAAGGGATTATATCGTGGAAGCATGTTCGTGGCAACATGTCTTGATGGTAACAATCAATTGTATCCGTTAGCCATTGGGATCATGGATTCAGAAAATAATGATGCTTGGGAATGGTTTATGATGAAGTTACATGGAGTGATTGGTGATAGACCTGAGTTGGTAATTATCTCTTATCGATGCACTGCCATAAGGAGAGCCGTTCTTAAAGTATTTCACAATGCAACTCATGTCGTTTGTTTTTACCACGTCAAAGGTAACATTAAGTCACAATTTAGAATGTCCAAAGCTCTTTGGGATGAATTTGAACCTGCCTTTATTAATGCAGCAAAAGCATATGGCCACGAGGAATTTAAGAGACAACTTGAAGGGTTGTGGATGATCCACTCGGGTGCGGCTGATTACCTAGAAAATAATGTCGGTACGTGTAATTGGGCAAGGTCTCAGTTTCAAGGTAGGAGGTACAGCATTCTTACCACCAACATCGCGGAGAGTGTTAATGCTTTCATGAGGGAACCTCGAAAATTTCCTGTTACTCATCTTGTTGATCACTTCAGGAAAACATTGCAGCAATGGTTTTATGATAGAAAAATTGTGGCTGAATCAATGACTACTCGGCTAACAACATGGGCGGATGAAATAGTCACTGAGAGGAGAACTATAGCTGAAAGAATGATAGTTCGGCCGGTGTCTCCGCATCGCTTTCAAGTTATAGGCGGTGGGCTTAAGGAAGGGTTGGTTGACTTGCAAAAGAGAACTTGCTCCTGCAGAGTGTTTCAGCTTGATCAGCTTGTGTGTGCTCATGCAATTGCGGCGTGTCTAACACACCGGGTGGATTTTATTAACCTTTGCTCGGACTTTTACACTACAGAATCGTTGGCGATGGCTTATGCACAACCAGTGGAGCTAGTTGGTGATGTGGCTGATTGGGAAGTTCCAGATGAAATTCAAGAGCTGCAGGTATACCCACCAGTTGAGGCACCGCCACCTGGACGTCGTAAAGAGCGCAGAATACCCTCGGCTGGCGAGGACGTTGACCGGCGAACTGTAAGATGCGGCCGGTGTCATGAACTTGGCCATAATCGTAAGCGATGTAAGAATCCTATTGCGTCGACTCGAAGTTAGTTGTATTTTGTGTGTTATTCGTTGGTTAAAACTATTATTATTTTTGTGTTACGTTGGTTAAAACTGTTATTGTTTTTTGTATTTCGTTGGTTAAAATTGTTATTATTCATAAAACTTTATTTTATTTTAAAGTTCAAAATGTGAGGCATTAAAATTATATAAATTTCAACATTGAAATTACTACATAGGTCTACAATATAATATCGTCATTAAATATATCAACCGCAATCTTCTTTCTAAAGTACTCGACATGACTAGCGTTAAACTCCAACCTAAGCCCGAACATTAAATACATGTAACCATCAATACAAAAACACCGCAATCGCCAGTGCCTCTTTCTTGTTGCGGCGCGCTCTTAACTGCGATAACTTTCCACGGGTCTTCACTCCGCAACTCAGGTCGTATATTGTAGAAGCCAACATATTCCAACCATCGAGGGAATATAACTTCAAGTGGCTTGAATTTCAACTTGTACCTTTTGTCGTCGCGAAATGTGAGTAATGAGTCATAAATCCAGACTTTATTTTTCCGAAAGTCAACTCGTGCTAGTACCCAATGCGCACCGTCCAAGTTAACAGGGATGAGTAACTGCATATACAAATTAAAAAACATGTTCGTTATATATGAAATTGAAATACAACAAAGAAAAAACAACTCCTCGAATATTTTCAGTATAGAACATGTGAAATGTAATAAAATACATACCATATCGACATCCGTCATTGATTTTGACATTGTGTGCTGTCGCCCACAAAGATAACTATTCAAGCGGTCGTCGAATACCATTGAATCGACTGCACAATTCACGTTATTCGATAACTGATTCAAGAACACCTAGTACATAGATAACCAAGAAATGCATAAATTAATAAAACTTAAAGGCAATAATTAAAGAAATTAAATAGTATTTATAAGTTTTGTCGGCACGTTACCCAAAAAAATGTGTCCGTATGTGTGACACGTTGGAGTAAGGCATTTGGATACTGCCGTTGTTTCTCGCTAATCAAGCGGAGATACTCGTGAATATGCTGTAGAGAAACAGAAATATTACGATTTAAAAAAAAATTATACACAAATCCACAACAGTATACACCACGAGGAAAATATAAATACCTCATCGCCTAGCCATCCCATCGAAGCTGTCCCCAAAATTATTTGAAAGAATGACCGCGGGTGCTGGACGTTCCGGCGGACTCTGATATCACCAGTGAACCATCGATCAAACTCAGCAAACAAACTAGAGTCCTCCAATCCTCTCAGTGGATTTACATCCACACTCGTACTCATGTCAATCGCATGCTCCATGATTTGGGGTCGAGGTAACCTCCGGAGGTTCTGTCCTCGCCTGACCGGAGGAATCATGTAAGGACTGTTATAAACATACGACGGTATGTACGCGCGGCCGAACTTACTAACGCCCGGAGGCACCTCTGTGAACACCTGCACGCTCTCCCCACTAACATCCCCGTAGAAACTAACCAATGACGTGGGCGTAGACAAATTTTCATTGCCCACGTCAGTATACACTCCATAGTCATCCGGGGCCTGTACAATCGCCAAAAAGAACATATTAAATAATTATCAAATTAAAAGTTAAACGAACATAATTATTTAATTTAAATTAGCTTACCGCATACGAGCGTGCAGTGGGAGAATCCTTATTTGGACGTTTAGAAAATGTGTCGATGAAGCCAACAACGGTTTCTTTAAAATCTTTTAATTCTGATTTTTTTCATACACGTTACGATCAATCTTATCCAGCCGTCGTCGTACGTAATCATTAAACTGCTTTGTCCTCGACTAATACAAAAGAAAAAAATAAAACTTTAGAATAACAATAAAAAAATAATAACAACCAAAGTGAAAAATATCGTATATTATTTATAACCTCAGAATCCCGTGCGTCATCAGAGTTGTCTGTTTGCTGCGGGTGGTCATCAACAGCCACCTCATCCTCAAAAGTGTCATGACGCTGCTCAAAAGTGTCATGACGCTGCTCTGGTATTGGATTTGGTATGTCGTCATGATCGTCATGCTCGTCCGATTGTCTTGTAACCGATGGCATCGCGTTGATTAAGGGTTGGTGCTATATAAAGTATCATTTAAAATTACTAAATGAAAAGTCAAAAATTTCGATAAAAAAAAAATTTGTACTTACAGTATACCAACCTTATGAACCCAGTCTGGAATGCTTGGCAAGTAATCCTTCACAGAGAGCCAATATTTTCTGCTACTCTCCTTTGAATTTGGCTCAAGAGTTTGTAAAACGTCCGTCTGCCATAAATTTAATTGAAAAATTTAAGTAAGTATACCCAACTTAAATTTAGTAAAGTTAAAAAAATAAGTAATACATATTACTTACAAGACGAGATTCTTCGTTGAAGAACGAATAAACCTCCGTAAAGTTGATTCTCGAAGACGCCATAGGCTTCCATTGCAGAATGCGGGGAATCTTACTCTTCGTTTTGACGACCCATGTTGATGGTAACCCTCCGATTGCTTCATAAATCCAAGCCTACAACAACCAAAGTGAAAAATCAAATAAAACAACTATCAAATATTTAATACTATAAAACTTATTAATAAACAAAAAAAAGCACCTGCACCCCAGACGTAAATCCGTAAAGATTGTATTTTTCAATATTATGATATGGATTTTTCAACCGAGTCTTCTTAAATTTCTCGTCTTTTTCGAACAGTGCATTGTCAAGACTCTCGTAAATCATTTCACACAACAATAGACCCCATGGACGCTTTCGGAAGTACTGAATATCATCAACTTGGTCAAGCCAATCGAAATTAATTTGACAGTGATTTTTTCTTGCATTTAGTACTCTGTCCGAAAAATAAAACAGCGCAATCTTTAATGCGTCCATATCGTCTATTTCCTCGAAATTCAACTCCTTAAATACGGCATCAAATTGCTTCACATTAATCTTACGATGCACACCACCAAAATACGTATTCCGTAGCCTCTGCTCCATTTCATCATTTTTTTTCATTGGTATCAACACCAAATGAAAGTCCAGTAACCAAGCATCATTCGACAATTGACAAGCGAATCAAATGCTTACCAATTTGAAACCATAACTGATCCTCACGGCTATCTTCTTCATGGGCCACTTGACGCAGTAAAAGATTATGCAAAATTACCCCACTAAATGGAAAACTTCGACACTCCAAGAAATGCCCAAATATATCCTTTTTGAACATACTCAACTGCCGCTTTGTTAATTTTTCCTCGATAGCTTTTACGACCGAAGATAACATACACATGCTCGAAATTCGACCAGGAAAGTGATCAGCATAACGAAAATACATCTTGCCTACTTCAATATCCGGTGATTCTGATTTCGCCATGTATTTGTAATATTTATAAAATTATTACATTATATTTACAGAAATGAAAAATTAACTCGTTAAAAAAAAACTCTAATTTTCTGGTGCAACAGGCGCCTGTCGCACTAAATCTGGTGTGACAGGCAAGCCTGTCGCTCCAAAAAACTGGTGCGACAGGCCCTCTCGCACCAAAAAATTGGCGCCTGTCGCACCAGATTTGGTGCGACAGCAAGCCTCTCGCACCAATCTGGTGCGTGAGGCTTGCTGTCGCACCAAATCTGGTGCGACCGCAGGCCGCGCATGGGCGCGCGCTGCTGCCCAGCGATGGGCGCCGGCGCGCGCCCTGCCCCCCTCCCTTCCCACCCCCAAAATTAAGCGCAATCACTCCAAAATCAAAAACAGTACTCCCAAACACCACCAACCACCACAAACATCATCACCACTGTTGAGTGTTAGAAAATGCATATTTATAAAGGAGAAAACCATCACGTGTACGGTACTGTATACGCTACTGTTCATGATACTATTCACATAGACGGATGATGACGTGACATTGACCGATGATGTGGCATTGACTGATGAGGTGTCACGATCCTGTTGGACTAAAATTCTTATGTACTGTTGATGGTGACGTGGCAGCATATCAGTGGACGAAAAATCGCGCGTACGGTGCATGCATCACACAGGATTATTTTCAACCAAACCGCGTTACTGTTCATCCGGGTCAAACCGCGTTACTGTTCAAAGTCGGGTCAAACCGTGTTACTGTTCATCCGCGTGGTCAAACCGTGGACTGTTGACTGATGACGTGGCGCAATCCTGAGCGTCCAAACTGTTTTTAATCCGATGGCCATGATTTACTCCATGTATCTATAAAAAGGGGGCCTCCCCCCCCCTAATTTGATATCTCTAAATCCATTTTTGGACTCTGTTTTCTGTAATTCCCTCTCCATCTTGTATTTTCTACGTATTTTAATAAATTCTCATTTTATCCCTAGTTCAATTATGAGTGGCTAATTTTCTTTCAAGCTTGGGTTGAAGGTGAAGTCTCAACATGTGTCATGGGCTTAATTTGGTAAATTTATTTTCTCTTCCCCTCTAGTTTTTGTGGATGTTTTGACTTCTCGTCGACAAATAATACTAATCTTGTCTAGTACCGCCTTGGTTTCACCGGCCCTCTAGTACAAGGTTATTATTATTTGGCACGATAAGCCCTTAGCACCATATTGATTAGAGCGTGGTTCATGAGGTGTGGATTCCCCCCTCATGATTTAATTGGCATTAATACGGATTATTTAGCCCATGATGCATGTTGATACGGATCCAGATACCCAAGTAAGTCAATTTAATCGATTTTCTCTACAATTTATTCTCATCATTGCAATTCCAATTTTAGCATATTTTAAATCACTTCCACCACAGATCCAATCAACCATTTGCAAAATTAATTCTATACACAATTAAAATCCACCTCCTCGTGGGATCGACACTCGTCACCATTGATCTATACTACAATAGATTCGTGCGCTTGCGAGTACATTAAAATTTGCACAACAACCACCATTATCAATCTCAAGCTATAACTATTATTATTCTAAAATCTCATTTTAAATTAATGAAAATAAGAAAAATGACTAACCTAGGTTTTGTTGAAGGTTGTGGATCGTAGATCGGATGCCGGTGAGAAATGAAGCCGCCGCCGACGAGGGTTGATGTCGCCGCCGATGATGGGAGTTGGATCGGTTTGGGAGAGATGAGAGAAAGGGAGTGTTGGGGAAGAGATGAGGAAGGGGTATTTTGGACTCAAATGTTGTTTAATGGCTAATGTTGATAGAAATATTTTTGGGGGGTTAAGATGAAAAAAAGCAAAGTTTTTTTGGTTATTAGTGTAAATTTCCCAAAACTTTCACAAATGATGACTCAGTGATGTTTAAGCAAATACTAATTATTAAATAAGTACAACAAGGGGGGGGGAATAAAAATCCACGAGATGCACGATTTTTTATGTAAAAATCTTTGATCGTCACGTCACGATCTATGGTAAACTTTGACACGTGATTATATCCATTTGTAGACAAAACAATTCATTATGAAAACAAAGTGAGTTTTACGGAAATTTACAGTAATAACCATTAAAGTTTTGATTTTTTTCATCTTAACCCCTCAAAAATATTTCTATCAACATTAGCCATAAAACAACTTTTGAGACCAAAATACCCCTCCTTCATCTCTCCCTCAAAAAACTTGTTCTGTGGCCAAAAAGCTTGATTTTTTTTAAAAAAAAAAAATCTAATCTTTTGCGGCTTGTTGCATGATTTTAAGATGGAAAATTTGTCAAGTTGTATTCTATCAGCATTATTATTATTAATGCTTTCACCTGCAAATCCATTGATATTCATTCCCCCTTCCATAATCTTCGTGCCCAAATTGCTTCTAACTTTTCTCGACTTCGACGCGGGTGAGAGATTGCTTTTCCTTTCACCTTTTTGTTTTCTTCCGTTTAGCTTCATTATTTAAAAAAAAAAAAACCGAAACAGAACAGAAACAAAAGCTTCAGCCCGCGGCCACCGTCCAAGGCTGCCGGCTTTCGTTTTCCGTCACCGATTCGGACGCAACCACCACTAAACGGATCATAAATCGCCGGCCATCAAACCCCAAGCATCGAACACCGTTGATTAGCCACAGATCGCCGGAAAAACAACCAAAACAGCCGCGCCAACCGTGCCGTCATTCACCGGTTTCCGCCGCGATTTAGCCAGCACCACCGTAATCAATCCACTCCTCTCCACGAGCTCAACCTCTTTCGTTATTCCCCACCTCCGATCGACCAACCCATCGCCGGAATCTAAGCATCACCAAACAGTTACAACTTATCTCAAATTTCCGGCCAAAACGCCACCGTTTCCGACGAATCACAAACATCATCATGAACAACTTCAAGTTTTGGTGCGACAGGCACCCTGTCATCAGATCCATCCTCCGACTCAGATCAATAAGTTTGAAAATAACTCATGCCACGATGCCGATTAGTTTTGGTCTGTAAAGAAGGGTAATTTAGGGAGAAAGGCTTGTGTTTGGCTAATGTTGATAGAAAAAAGTTCAGAGGATTAGTTGCAAAAATAACAAAATATTTATGGTTATTTTCGTAAATTTCCCGAAAGTTTTCGGTATTTAGAATAGTTGATATTATAGGAAGTGCTGCTTATTAGCCGGAAGATACTGAGAATCTGTTGTGTTGAAAAAATTAAGAGTACCAAATGGTTGTGGCTTAGTTGGTAGCGTAGGTTGAGTTTGTGGGAAGAACTCTCGGGTTCGATCTCCACTAAATACGTTATTTGGAAGGGGTAAAGAACTTTAATTGTGACTACATTCTGAATTTAGATTAATTGGAACTCAATGGGGTCGCCGGATACCAAATGACTTAAAATATATATATATATATATATATATATATATATTGGGAGTGTCTCGATGTCATTATGATTTATTTGACTGATTGATTGAACGGGTAAATCCATTGCATCTCTAATTCACATCCATTCTCGAGTAGAGGGTTTGGGAAATTTAATCAGTTTAGTTATAATTTTCATCAGTTTAGTTATATTTATTATTTATGGTTATTTTAGCAGTCTTAATTATTACATTAAGAAGAGGCATGATGCAGACATTAAGCACACAAACATGATAATGAAGTCAAATAAACAACAAGAAGAACGACAATTAGAACTTCAATCCACTGCCATGCAATTTGTCCAGACATTGCAACTTTTCAGGTGTGAGATGATGCATCCAATCGCCGGCCTCTCAGGTGATCAGTATTCCACTTTCGGTGACCTCCAAATCGCTCAAATTATCAAAGCCACATAATTTAACAACATAATCCACCATGCCATTATTCTCTAAATTCCTCCTGGTGAAAATAGGCGCCCCGAGAAGTCATGTGCTAGCCTCTTCAACTTCAAATGAATTATATTGCGGGCTGATCTTTCATTTCCTCACACTCAAAAGAAAATCACTTCGTCAGGTCCGGTGTTTCCAAGCTTGCTTTCCACTTCCAGTATCCCGAAACATGATCCCAAAAGGGCCCATATACATTCATTCCCCTGCAAAACTTGAACAAAAGTTTCTTCTAGAGAATTTGGACCATTTTCTTTTGGTCTAAGCTGTTGGTAAGACGGCAGCAGCGTGACACAAAAGTGCCCATAGGGTTCATGAACGAACACACAAGTTTGCAAGCTTGATGTAGGCAATGAGACTAAGGGCAAGTGAGTTGCAAAGAGCCCTGAAGAGGTGAAGGCGGTGAGGTCAGGAACCTCATTCTCAAGGTAAGAGTTTCATCTCCAAGAAGGGTACAAGCTCGTGAGGATTGTCGGTGAGCAGATCGGCATGGCGCAAAGCAAACGGTTGGCTAGAAGGCAAATGTCAAGGCTTTTATCATTGCACAAAACAATGTTATTGAGATCCGAGTTGTGCGCTGAGTACAGGCGTTTCTTGCCCCTTGTGTTTTGTATCAACTCTCGAGCGTATTTTACAAAATTAACTAAACCAACCCATATCGCTTATATAATATATTATTGAATAATGCTATAAATATATCTAAATGTCTATCAACATTGTCTAATAGGCCTCTCCTTACAGCTTTCAACAAGAAACACATCGAAATGATCAAGACACTATCAAAACATGGACCAAGAAAGGTGATAAATTTACAGATTAAATAAAAATTGTTGATGCAAGAATGAGAACAACAATGGCAACTAGTTCTACTGCCCAAGTAGTAGAAAAATCCACACACATGACCAACCAAACAGCAAAATATCAAATGCTTCTGTAAGTTCCCAACATCCCCACACCGCCCCCCCCCCCCACCCACACACACACCAAACACCAAAGAAACAAAAAGCAATGCCTCTGTAAGCTATTTTCCCGTGTCATTGGCAAATAACAACACCTGCTCTGCTCACTGAAGAGTATCATTTAATCTTGTGTTTTAATAAACTAGTACAATACTTTCACAGTCCAGTGCCGCTACAAGCCCACAACCAAACTTCACGTTCAAAATTTTGACAAGTTGCCAAACACCTGTATAATATATATTAATACATAAAAGTCTTAACACTAAGAATGTTAGTAGCACCAAATTCTACTTTGGCCTGTTGATGCTTTCTACAGGAAATGAACTGTACATGACCCATCTAGGAAAAAGTAAGCAAAACCTCTTGCGCATGCACAGCTATTACAAAGTATTGCCTACAATAAACCATAGAAAGAATATCCACCTAGAATCTTCAGTAGACAAATGGACTTCTTTTGTCGGCAAATGTCTTCTCTTCACAAAACAAGTAAATCTATCCTCCAATTGTATCCAGACATAACAGCTGTAGGGAGAACAAGGGGGTTAGAGTGATACTGATGAACCAGTGACAAAAAATGACTAGGGTGAAATAGAAAGTACCTCATGACTGCATGTCAGGCACCCCCATTAGGAAACTTGGATCACTGGATCCAAGCAGTGTATACTCTGATCCTCTCACATGCACACTCAAGCAAGCTGCACCAGAAACTCAATTAGGGCATCCAATATGAAAAACGTTCAGGGAATTATATCCTTTTATGCAGATGTAAGAAGGAAAATAAAGCAATAATTTTACATTTAACTTATAGTTTTGCAACCAAAAGAATACAAATATTGCAGATAAAAAGATTGGTCTGAAAGATCAAGTTAAACAGAATATGATTTATTAAACATAAGCTCTCTAACTCCCTCAACAATACCTGGAAAACATTTATCCTTCATTTATTACATATTTGCTTGGATATAGGATTACAGAGTTTACAAACAAAAACACAAAAACATTCTCGAAGCAAGACACAGAAGTTGTTTTCATTCCATGAGGCTCTTTTTAGATTGAGGACAACCTCATGGCTGCTGCAGTGTGTATGTAACATTACTAATAATCCACTGATTCACCATATGGAACTTCAAAAGAAGGCAGCCAACTAATGGAATTAAGTGACGTGAATGCATATGGTTTGAGTTTCTTCAACCCAAACCACATCAGTTTGCCCACCCCTACATGCAACCACTAAGTGACTAAGAGACACCAAAAAAATCAAGGATCACCTTTACATGTCCATGAGCATGGTGCTCAAATTCAAAATTATGAGATTGTCTTCATTTGACAAAATTAAAGTGAAAAAACCGCATCAATCCATTCCACAAGCTCCCAAGAAAAAGATAAAAAAAGTCCAGATATTTTAGCTTTCTTTTCTAAGCGTATCATGACTGGCAATGAAATCCCCTCATCATGACTGGTAATGAAATCCCCTCCTCACCCAGGTGAGTGGGGTTCAAACCCCTGACCTCTCATATCAACCCAAGAGAATTTACCAAAGAAATAGCTACCGCTCAGAGTTCAGATATTTTTGTTATAAGGTTCAAGTCTAGCAATAAATATCCTTTAGTTAAAAGACATGATGTTGCACACAACTTTGGTTGAGGAAACTAGTAATGCCATACCATTCTCTATTTTCAACACACTCTGAAGCATTGTATCCATCTTTGTCTTCATGTCAGAATTATTATCCATAAGTGGAACAACAAGTGTCAGCTCCCTATAGATGTCACGTGAAAACCTGCATATCTTCTCAGCAAAATCAAGCTCCCCGTCTGATATTCGACCAATTGCCAACCGCATCAGTTCTCCTGTCAAGTCCGCAAGCTATCCAAAGAAAAGTAAGCACCTCAAACATATACATATAAACAAGTGCACATTTTGTGCATGCAACTGTGCGCATTCAGTTCAACTGTAGCATCTAATCTTGTCAGTGAAAACAATAGAATGGAAAAACTGGGATCAAATAGATCATTCTAATATCAAAAGAATTTGACTTCATGTGCAAGGAATCTGTCAAGTCCAATTGCCACCTTTCCTTTGGAAGTATAATAATGAAGCTGTTTGACATGCAATAAATTAGAATAAAGTTAAGCAATTACCCCCAGGAGATAGTCGAGGACATTGATTTGCAAAGGCTCGATAGCTGGATCACTGAGTGGTAGTAAACCAGCATTTAGCTCTTCAAGATCCAAAAGAGTTCCAGTCCTGCAGAATTTACAGAATGTTGCAGCTTCAACATACTCTTGCACCTGAAAGAACACAAGAATAAATAAGCCAACTAGACAGAATGTTGATAGTCTCAAAGGGCGGGTGAAAAGGACTTTACCCCAGGAGAGTAGGCTCGTCTTAGTTTCCAAAAATCAGTCCCCTGCAGTTCTTTCACCAATCGGGAAATATACTGATCCTTCACTGCTACTAAATCGGCCTCTGCCTTTTTCAAAACTTCCTCTTTGTTGTCCCTACTGATTCTGTCATCAAAATGAAATTATAACTCCTGTATTTCAATTCCTACCAGCAAAATGAGGAATATAAGAATCCTAAAAGTAAAGCCAAAGAACTAAGTTGTACTAAATTTGCATAAAATACAGAATCGTCACTTATAACCAACAAATTACCTTGCAATAAAATCAATATTCAAAAGATGCACGAAGTAAAAAAACTTCACCGTTCATTTACACAGAAACTGAGAAATTTTAAAAGTACATTAAAATTTTTCCCATAAAGACCTCCTAGAAAACCTAAAAAAGCATGTAACAGAAAAAGAAGCAGAAGACGAGACAGCAGGAAAAGAAATTGCAAAATCTTTTTACCTGTGCACCTGGAAAATGACTTTTTTGCTATTAATTGTGATATCTCGACTTGCTTTCACCACTCTTTCCCGCTTTTCATTCTACAAACACAAAAATGTTTAAAGGGTAATTAGACGAAAGTAAGTTTCAATTGATGTAAAGCAAAGCCATGGATAGGAACAAATGATGCCAGGTAGGTTAGTGCATAACTAGAAATTAAAAAAAAATTGCAAAATATTTCAAACACGTGCAAACAAACAAGCATTGTATATAGATCAATATTCAATATGTCAGTAAAAGTTTGAGCACCTAAACATCCAGCTCCACTTCTAGAATGCACTAATATGCTGTTTCAAAAAATTGATATTACTCTGTAAGTAGTTCCCATTTTCAATCAAGTTTGGGGATTGTGAAAAATATTTCACTTTTCATCTCTCTCTCTCTCTCTCTCTCTCTCTCCTTGCATAAACTTCACATAAGGTGTTTGTTGAATTCTTCAGACAGTATATGTCTCTTAGCAAAAATAATCCATCAAGTAGCAGATTCTGAAGCTCATAATCTTCAAGCACCCAAAATAACGTTGCCTTCAGTTAAACACACAGATGGATTTGAAAAATTCATTAAAAAGAAATAAAAGGTATGCATAAGACTATTTCAAATCCTATTCCAAGCATCTTCAGCACATTAATCTTCAGCACATTAACATAGTGTGTGTGTGTGTGTGTGTGTGTGTGATGATGATGATGATGATGATCATAACAGTGAAGACATGCTGAAATTCATTATACTGTCCACATTATAGTTAAAAAAGAAAAAAGTATTCAAAGAAAGGGAGAAAATACGAGTTCGTTTAGGTAGCCGGCATAATTAGCAAAGGCGTCCTTCATGTAGGATTCAGTGGTTATAGTCCTCGGCCTTTTGGCTATGCTCTGAAGAGCTGTCCCTGACACTATCGTTTTCATTGATTCAGTACTAGTGACTAGTGACTAAGGTAGGGTTTTTGGCTTTGATTAAAATAATTAAATTAAAGATGAGAAAGTTTGTTTACACTTACATTGATGGAGGCGGTGGGTTTTGGATTTGGAAGCCATGATTATGGGTGACCGCGAAGATGAAATCCAGCTCCTCAATGCCGGTGCGTGAAACATCTATCCGTTTGCCACCTACCCTTAAGCTTGTTGTATTATCTTATTCTTCTTGAGTTAATATTTTCTTACCGTTTATCCGTTTTGCCCTTTCCGGTGTTGTGGTCATCACGCTAGTCTAAAGGTCCCCAGTTCGATCCTGGGCAGCATCAAATTCCTGCGGCTAGGATCAAAACCGCTTAACGCCTTTTTTATTTTTCTGACAAATATATGTTGATGCGAGATTCTGGTTGTCCTCGTTCTACGATTAGGATTTCTGCTCGATCAACTTCACTACGATCAGGATCTCTCCTTGTAAAGCTTTTTCTCCAGAGATTCATGCGCACATAGACAGGTCAGAATACGCCGGTTGTTTTCCCGACGCAAACCCTCTGACGCTCAAGTCAGAAATAGGGGTTCTGGGAATGTTTGCCACGAATCTTATGACTTTTTTTTAATCTCCGTTCTCGGAACTTTCTTTTCTTAGTTATAATAGCAAAAAGTCTAACCCTTTTACCTTCGCCGGCTACCTTTTTAGAGGCTTCCTCTGAATCCCGGTCTTCCGTAGTCCACGCCCATTATTCTCCCCACCCTCGGATGTGGATGCCCCATTATATTCATTGTGGGCGAATGGAGATGGACTTCGTGCCTTGATTCTCGGATAGGAACGCACGTCTTGCCAACTGTCATTGACCGGATCTCCTCGTCTCGACTCCTACCAGGAATGGCCTTATGCCTCTAACGGGAGTTCATCCTCATGAATAGCATATTCGTGGACGAGCAGAATATTCTTGCTGCTGCTCCTCTGCTACCAAACTCTTACAGAACACACATGTTCATAGAACTCTGCTACCCAATATCTACTCATCACGTCTGGTCTCGTCGAAGTATTTCCCTCAAACAATATATATATATATATAATATTACAAGCCTTGGCTGCCGCCACTGGTATTTGAACGACTGACTTGTGTAAGCCTTATTGATTTAAACTCGAACAAGCAAATCAACAGAAAGCAGAAACGCGAAATGGTGATCCTAATAGTAGCCACAACGATCGATCCGGCCTCCATTAACCCGGCCAACGCCCTTTTGGCCATGCCCGGCTGGAAACCCGGTCCCTTCTTCCAGGTCTCTCATTTATTGTCTTTCATCCAGCAAGCACCCGACCAATTTGATCTTCACTCTTATTCTTTCTTATAATAACTTTATTTATTATTAATTATTTAATATTTTTAATCATATCTATATAATAATAATACTACATACAACAGGACGATATGAAGAGCTTCGTGAATCAAGAAGTGAGAGTGTTACAACACAACAAAAGCATCATAGAAGAGGACGATCTAGACAAGCGTTGGCAGGAGGCTACCGGCGAAGTCGTTGGCGAAGTTATATTTTTGAGCAAACACACTGCCGTTTCGAATCGCCCCGCGCTTACAGTTCATCCAATCGGTACAGTTTACGTGCTTTAGTTAATTTCTTTAACTTCCTCTTTTTAATATTAATAATATACTTTAATCATTTATTCTTTATTATTTGGCAGGAGTGCCTCATTTGCGTGAAGGAGAGCCGCTGCCACAAGGTGGGAGGCCAGGCTGGGCCGCGCCGCCTAATCCTAGGATAGGCCCGTGGCTCAGACTTTTAAAGAAAATTGCTCTCTCTCATAATTTAGTTCCTGAATTTGAGGTATAATTAACTTTTTATTCACTAGATTAAAAACAAATGGAATATTTTTATTTCTTTTAGTAATGTGAAGTTGCATTTTTTTTATTTTTAATTGTTTTACATGAATGTAGATTACATTAGAGGGTACTCACCATGGACCTGTGACTAGTAAGCCAACTATGTTCCTAGAGATTGGTAAGTTTATGACTTTAAATATATCACTCAGATTTCAATCCTCGTGTTCACTTTGCATGCTTAACGACTGTTTTTGGATTTACAGCTAAATGGTTATTTCTGATTTGCAAACATGGTATTGGTAATATTATCATGGGATTAGAAATTCACATCTTAGTTGAAGTTGTGTCTTAGAAGCTAAGTTTGCATCAACTTCTTTTTTCTTGAATTATTGTTCATCAAAATAGCTTCATTTCAGCAGCAATACTGAAGTTGACTTTATTTCTCAAGACTGACAAATATTTGATCATTCTACTATTACTGTTATGGCAACATCCGTGCGAATATATAGTTTTTTTTTTCTTAAGAATTAGTAATTGAAAGTGAAAAGGGGGGGACCCTTTGTCGGCTCATAGTGACAAATCATTTCATCCCTTCCAGTTTGCTTATGGTTATATCAGGACACGGGTCCTGATATTCAGTTTTGCTCATCTTGAAATATCAAATATGACCATAGGCAAATATAGAGGAAAGAGGAGATTTGAGTTTGGGAAGCAGCTACTGTTAATCCTTTGATAAGACCATTCTGATTATGATTCTTGGAGAGAAATAAAGAAGATATAAGATAACATGGCATAGCCATTCTGTTCAATTATCTCACTATGATGTTGCTTCCACTGCTTTGAATTGACTTGATTAATTGGGTTAATTAATGTTGCCTGTAAAAATAACTTTCATACCTTTTTATCTTTTAAATTGGTCTCTGGTAGTGCATCATGTTGAGTCTCCTTAAAGTCTTTATTGTATGGCAATATGTATTTGAAACTTCTCTTTATACTTGAGCGAATGTTCTGCTTGCTTCAGGTAGTACAGAAGAATACTGGAAGAGACAGGACGCTGCTCAAGTCATTGCTCTAGTTGAGTAAAACTTCATGCTTTTGTTATTCTGCAGCAGTCATTCCATGTCCCTGTTATTATTATTGTTCTTGCTTAACTTTTTGGCTTCCCTATATTTGTATGAGGATAAAAGTTCATTTTATTTTGGCTTCTGGGGTTAACCTTTCTGGTGTTGGTTTCTTCTACTGCTTTGCTAATACGAAACACCAATTTTTTAAACTGAATATGGATAACTTATTGGTTAAATATTTGTATATTAAGAAGGTTCTCATGAGTGATTTTGTTCTCTAACTTCCTTTTTGTATTTGTGTTTGCAGTTAATTTGGGATGGACTTGGACTTGGAGGAGGCGATGCTGTAGGAAACTGGAATAGGTACCAGCATGATAACTGAGACATTAATTGTTAATCTAATGTATTTACAAAAGATTTTCTCAAGTAGTATTGCTGCATTGCTCAATGTTTCTATTTGCTCTGATAGAGAAAAACTCTGTTTCTCTGCCCAAGTAGACTTATTTCAGAATAAAGTTGATAAACCAGCATGTTTATATGCTTTTTTGTGGTGCCCTGGCTATTTCATATGAAATTTGCATTTTTCCATGAGATAGCATGTTCACTAAATGCTTGCTCCATTACCATGTGAAGTTCTTCATTATGTTTTTGGCTGCATTTTCTGTTGATGTTTTTTTAATGTTGATAATTCCATGCTTGTGAGCCACTGCACCTGACAGAGAAACTAATTTTCATGTAAGTTTATCTCCTTCCAGCAGTAATCAGATATTTACAGTTACCTTATGGCGATTTTCTGACTTGGTTCTTGATTTATTGTTATCCAAGGGAGAGTGACAAGAACAAGGTTCTTCTTGGAATCGGAGGAGGACATTATGCACCTCGGCATATGGACATAGTTCTGTAAGTGATTGTCATCTATCGGCTTTCTTATCACATATGACTATAGTTGATAACTTGATTTATAAAAAATTTTATGTGCCAGCTTGGCCAACAATGTTATAGTATTTTGGGTTCTACTAAATTTTAAGATTAAGCAAAAACATCTAAATTTACATGAGTATGTATATTTTCTACTTTACTTGGTAAGTGAAAACTTATACAATAGTGCAATTGCCTCATATACACCATTTTTCATTTCTCAACGCTACCAAAAAGTGTTGGGATTTGCTTCTAGAATTATCTTCCATGAGGAACTCAAATATACTGGATCCATTGCTTGTTCTCTATTTGTGTGTATAAGTGTCCATGACACTGTTAATGGACAACAAATAATTAACTTTCAGCATCACAGCATCTTATACTCAGGAAGTTGTGTTTGCCAAAAGATGCTCTCCTCACCAAATTTTGAAGGATCAGAAGTGAATAAGTTTTATTTGTTTTTTAATGGACCATTCGTTTACATAAACGTAGGAAAGATGATGTTTGGGTAGCTCACCTACTTTCTGGATATTCCTTGCCTATGGAAGATCCAAGCCAGTCAAAAGTGGATTCAGAATCGAAAGAAATTGGTGGAACTTGGAAAGAAGCAATTAAAGCTGCATACGAGGCTACCAGATCAGCTTTTCCCGGTGGGGAGATTCTGGCACATCTTGATCACAAGTGAGTCAGCTATAAAGAATACTTTAAATGCAACTCAACCTGCCATTTGCATGTTAAAACATGTGAAATCAATTCTATTTTGGTCATTATAGGGAACTTGAATAACGAGATTGAAAATAATGTTTAGAAGCAGTTTAATGGCACCTTCATTCTTTTCTAGTAAGATTAGAAAACATTTATAGACACATACTGTCTATTCTGGAATGATACCTCGGAGTCTCGTTAAAATAGTGTGAAAATTTCCATTTATACTTGAACAATGAGGAAGAAGATTGCATATGCACCTCCGACTTGATAGGCTAAGGGTCACATTATGCTTAGGATGTGGCAAAAAATTTTGGAACACATTTTTGTTTTCCAATGATCTGATTGTTTCTCATAAAGACTATAAAAAATTATGCAATTTACAATCTTTAGAATCTATCTTAGACTCATGCTAGTCATTTACAATGGAATGCTGAATTTCAGGATAAAACAGAAAGCCAAAGTGATTATCAAAACAAATTCTTGATTTTTCATGCCATTTCTTGAATTGAGTGAGGCATTTAACAATTTTAGAAAGAGAAAGCAAAAAGGAAAAGGTGGTAACTGATGTTGAATTTAGCATTTAAGAGTTTTGGTTTCCTGAAATAATTCAATGCATCATTTGTTATATCTTGCTTGCTTTAGATGTTGATTTTTCATGACTGATGTAATTTTGTCCAAGCACGCTTTAGTTTGTCAACTGCTTACGCAAATCACTGGTTGCAGGAGTTTTAAGGGCTGGCAGAAGAATGCCATTATTGGGTTTCTAAGTGAGCAGAATATCAAAGTAGGCAAGCCGAATGATTTCATCTGATAATCATGTTTGGTCTTGTGGACGGTTCATTATTTCTAGAAATAAGTAAGCTCGGGGATTCAGCAGATTGGTCTTCAGGAGAAGGCTGCCTAAGACCAAGAGCTTGAGATTGAGACATACTTATTATATTAGAAAAATGTAGAAGACAGAAGAGGTATGTTACTGTCTGTAGACATAAATGTATATAAAAACGTATGCCTTGGTGCTTTATATATTTTTTGAATGCCAACTTTGAATTTTTTAGCTTATTCTTGGCCATTTCCCTGAAGGATGATGGAGGTTTTACCAATAATTTTTTATAATGGGGGTTGGAGCTCGTTGGAGTTTTTTGAATTCAAAGCGTTTACTTCAAACTGGGCAGCTGGCATACGGCATACCTATATTGAAATAAATCTATATTGCGTGGACAATAATAATGAAGTTTGTCAAATTCGTTGTCATGAAAATTGAGGAGATCAGATACCATAGATGTAGAGTTAGCTTTACAATGCAGTCGGCGGTGGTGGTTGGAAAAATTGCACCAAAGCTCACTCATTTGCGTATTCATTGGACCGTTAATCTATCTTATCAAACATAAATGGGCGGTTTCTACATCATTCAGTAGGCTTCGGCTTTAAATCTTGCAAATCTTCTCATCTACAGACTAGAGAGGTCCATGGAGCATGCAACTGCAACCAATGCTCTTTCAACCGTTGACTTTACTATCCCTTCAACTTTCTAATATTTTTTACAGTCTATATCTCAGATGATGTTACATTGTCATTAAATTAGAAGGTAATACGTGCCTTCTGACTTTTCGAATTTCCTTTTTTTTAGGTATAAAGAAAAATGAATTGATTAATTTCCTTCGCTTACTGCTAAACTTGAATGGTAAGAGAACATTAAATGAAATGTTCGATTATGTTGGAACCGCCTTAAATCAACTCGAAAATAACCACAGCCTTGAATGAATAGTCGCGCGTATGTGTGCGTTAACAAGGTTGATTTAGCTCTGATGTGATGAGGATGTGACAACTAATAGGGTAACAGGTAACTGCTTATGCCCTCATTTCTTTTTTGGAAAATGCTACTTTCCCCGGGTCAAACCCCGAAACTCATCCAAACGATACCGTTTCATCTTTTTTTTTTTTTCCTCTTTCATTCTCCCTAAACGACGCCGTTTTGGCTAAGGCAAAACCATTACTTTCTCTTTCTCTTCCGTTTGGTTTAGAAAAAAGGCCAAAGCAACGAGATCCCAGCGCGCTGTCTTCCTCTTCGTTTTACCCCTCTGCAAAAAACCCTCTTCTCTGTCGTTCACAAACCTCTTTCTTCGTTTTACCCGAGCTTCTCTTCCCGTCTTGGCGCAACAGTCTTAAAATCCCATTCCTCTTTCTTGGCATGTGTTGCATCTGTTATGCAAGTGAAGCAGAGGCACAATTTGTGCCGTGTTCCCATCGGTCATGTCATGGCTGCATAAGTCGGCATCTTCTAAATTGCTTGAGATGCTTCTTTTGCAACACCACAGTCCTCGAGGTTGTCAAGGTGGACGAGAAAATATTGTAAAAATTTGTCCTATCCATTTTTGGTCTCTGGTCAGCGTCAGATGAATGGTTGCAGATTAAGCTTGAACTCGGGGATTCATCCTTAAACAAAGATAAAAATGGAAAAGTTCAAGGAAATCGCATGATTATATCTGTGTAGTGTGTAATAGCAAAGGGGGTGGGAAAGATGATCAAGAATTTTTGTAGGGGAAGTTGAGGGCATTATTCTGTAAATATGAGATGCAAATGGCAAAAGAAATATATCTCTTTTCATTTTCTCTCTCGCGGCCTGTAAATTGTGGTACAGTGTTCATTCAAGCTTCTTGTTGGCTTAAGGGACCGAGAAGTACTTAGCAAATTCAATTGATGCAGTGCTGATGCGGAGATGAAAAGCATAGCAAACGACGTCGTTTGATGGAGATAAAAAATAAAAATAAAAATTCACGAAACGGTGTCGTTTGCATTAATTTCGGGGTTTGACCCGGGGTAAATAGCAGAACTCTTTCTTTTTTTTTAGGCTCAGCCAAGGGTAGACAAGATCCTTCCCATTTGGGAGTAGTGTTAATTTACTATGCTGTGATTGTCAGGAGTACTGTGTTCTGATAGTCAAGTTGCGTGATTGATTTTGATACAGTGCAGTGGTCCTAAGTAAAATATTTCTAAAATTATTCATGAAAATTAATAATGCTAGTAATTGGTTTTATATATGCAGTTTGATAACTTTTTGATAAAATAAAATATTTTTAAAATATGTAATAAAAATTAAATTAGATAGTTAATTATTTTTAATTAATCTAACATAATTCATATTTGTTTATTATAATTATGACTACCTAATAATCAAAATTTTTATATATTTAATTTTTTATTAATTGTCTTTTAAAGTAATTTTAATACAAATTTTATTATTAAATATTCATAAATATATAGTTTATATTTATATTTAAATGTCAACTTAAATGCTATTTAATTTCATTCAAATATAATGTAGCATAGTTCAATTCCATATTATACTAAATATAAAACAGTATTATATAATCCAATATAATTAAATTGAATGTAATCTAATTCAATCTTAATGATTAGTCTAATCTAATTATACACACCAAACGTAGTAGCTTAAATAATTACTCACCAAGTATAATGCGTACTTATAATGTGTGTGAGAATCATCACGGCGTCCTAAAAAAATCAGGGTAAACATTTTCAGCGTGGTAGCGGGTAGGGGTGGGCAAAAAAAGTTGATTAATCAAAAATCGAACCGAACCGATCGGTTCGGTTCGGTTTTTTTGCGGTTTTTTTACTCTAAAAAAACCGAAAAAATAATATAGTATAAATAGTAAAACCAGTCGGTTCGGTTTTCGATTTTTAAAAAAAAACCGAAAAACCGAACCGATTATAAAATAAACCGAAATACGAAATCCCTAAATCTAGTGATTCTAATTCTGTAAACTAATTGTCAACTTCAAATTCCTTCAGTTCTGAGTTCTGATCTTCAGCCACTGAACTCGTGACCTTCAGTTGCTGGAATCTCGTCCCCGTCGCTTGTCTCCGCCGTTGATGGTCGCTGCTGCTGCCGCTGCTCGTCACTGCTGCTCATCGCTACTGCTCGTCGCTGCTGCAGCCGCTGTCATCGGGCAATATCGTGATCTCCACAAAGCTACAACTTGTGAGTTGATTCTTCATTTCTTTCTCGTTTTTTCTTTTTCTTTTCACCACGTGATGCTGATGGTGGAGATCTTGCAGAGAACAGTAGAGGAACAAGGATTGGCTTTTGGTGGTGCTGGTGCTCCGGTAAAGGAGGAAGAAAGGACAAGAGCCAGGGCCAAGGAACAAGAAAAGATAAGAGCAGATCGTCAGCTAAGAGAAGAACAAGACGCTGCATATCTTGAAGCTCTCAAGCTAGACCGGGTATGTGCCACCAGGTCGTTCGTTCTCTAAATTCAGAATGGACAATTTACATTCTTTGAGTTAATTGAAAACACCACGTGATGGGCAAGATGTCAACTTGACCAGCTACAACTCATAGATAGCAGTTCTAAGTTCTAACCACGGCCAGAAAAAATAATAAAAATAAATAAATAAATAAATAATAAGAGACAAAAGTCACACTTCTTAGTTGTTAACATCATATTATATGAACCTTTAACATTCTCCAGGGATCTCTGATCTTTGGAAAATAAGAAAATTAATAAAAGAGCTTAAAGCCACCTTTACAGATGTTTTGTTATTTACTACTTTTAATTCATGAAATTTTGATTATACAACTTTACCTAGCCAGCTAGTTGCTCAAATTGTACACTGATTCGGTGCATTAATTAAGGAGTCTATATTTATCAATGAATATGGGAATCAATTCTTGTACATATATTGTTCTATGTGCGTACAATTGATATTAGTTAGTAAAATTATTGAGCATCAGGTTCTTTTTATTTGTTGCTGCTGTTGTGTTGATTTGTTGCTGCTGTGATGTTGATTTTTTGTGAAGAATGGAAAATTATGATGAGGAGGAAGTGCAAGAGGTGGAGGTTGATGATGGGAAAAAAAGAAAAATACCTTTGAGATCAAATGTTTGGGCTCATTTTACCAAACTACCTTGTGGAAACAAAGGAAAATGTCATCATTGCCGTAAAACCTTTGCAGCTAATAGAGGAAATACCACTAATTTGAAGAATCATTTGGATAGATGTAGGTCATATCAAGATGTAAAGGTTGAAGGGGATCCGAAGCAACAAGTACTTTTCCGTCAAAAGGGAAAAGATAAAGATGATGGAGTTGTTAAAGTTAGTGGCGGATTTAGTCAAGAGGCTTGTAGAATGGCACTTGTGAAGATGATCGTCAAGGATGAATTACCTTTTAGCTTTGTGGAGGCCGAAGGATTTTTAGAGTTTATGCAAACTTGTTGCCCAAGATTTGATGTGCCATCGCGAAGAACAATTACAAGGGATATTCTTGAATTGTATCAGCATGAAAAAGGGTTGTTAAAAAGTGTCTTGGGTGCAAGCAAGCAGGGGGTGTGTATTACCACAGATACGTGGACATCAATTCAAATGTCTAACTACATGGTCATTACTGCTCATTTTATTGATGCGGAGTGGGTGTTGCACAAAAGGATTCTTAGTTTCACACCTATAGCTAATCATAAAGGAGATGGTATTGGGAAGCTAATTGAGACGTGTTTGATTGATTGGGGGATTGAGAGATTGTTCACAATTACAGTGGACAATGCAAGTGCCAATAAAGTTGCAATAACTTATGTGAAGAAGAAGTTAGCAAATTGGAGTGTGAATTCAATGATTTTGAATGGTTTATATATGCATGTGAGGTGTTCAGCACATATAATAAATTTGATTGTGCAAGATGGGTTGGCGGAGGTGAATCATTCAATAGCTAGTATTCGCAATGCAGTAAAATATGTTAGATCCTCTCCAGCAAGATTGCAAAAGTTTAAAACATGTGTTGATAGGGAAAAAATCTCATATGGAGGGCTTATGGTGTTGGATGTGCCTACTAGATGGAATTCAACATATTTGATGTTGCATAAAGCGGTTGTGTTTGAAAAAGCATTTGATAGGATGAAGGAAGATGATGGACATTATGTTAATTGGTTTGTTGAGGAGGAGGGTGAAAAGAAGAGGAAGGGGCCACCGAGCGATGATGATTGGGGAAATGCAAGGAGGTTAGTCAATTTTTTATCGGTTTTTTATTGTGTGACCTTGAAATTTAGTAGCTCTCTTAATGTCACTTCCAATGATTACTTAAATGAAATGGCAAGAGTTCTAATTCATTTGAAGTCACTTGCTACTTCTAGTGATGATTTGTTAAGAAAAATGGCCGAAAAAATGGAACAAAAGTTTGCCAAATATTGGGGTGATTCTTTTGATCAGGTTAACATGTTATTATTTGTAGCAAATGTGCTTGATCCTAGATGTAAATTGGAGTTTGTTACATTTTGTTTTAGTAACATGTATGAATCTAGGAAGGTTGAAGAATTGAAATCTAACATTAAGGAGTTGTTGATGAAGCTATATAATAGCTATATTGGTGGGAGTGATGTGAGGAATAGTGGTGGTGTTTGTTGTGGTGATATCTATGATGGTAGTAGTGGTGGTGGTGGTGGTGGTGGTGGTGGTGGTGCTAGTGCTAGTAGTAGTATAATGTCAATTGATCTTTTTTCATCTTTCAAAATGATGAAGCAAAGTTCAAATGATGACATTAGTTCGAAAAATGATGTTGAAAAGTACTTGACGGATGCTAATGAGAGTACTAGTGATGCCCATTTTGATATTTTGACTTGGTGGAAGTTGAATGGGCATAGGTATCCAATTTTGTCTCAAATTGCCAAGGATGTTTTGGCAATTCCAGTGTCTACTGTAGCTTCGGAATCAGCATTTAGCACAGGAGGGCGTGTTCTTGATCCTTTTAGAAGTTCTTTAACTCATAAAACTGTTGAGTCATTGATTTGCACTCAAAATTGGCTTCGCTCAACTCTATTAGGAGAACGGATAATACAACCTACTCAGGAGGAAACTGAATTCTATGAAGTTATTGAAGCAGGTAATATGTTACTACTATATTTTGATATGTTGTTTTAGTTATTTCACTCTTAACTAATCATTCTAATATTTTTGTTTAATTTGTTAATGTAGAATTTGGTAGGCCAATAGTAGCTCAACAAGAACAAGCAGCTGAGGAGTAATTGGGATTATGATTTATTTTGATTTGAACTTGTTATTTGAACATATTAGTGTTATTTGAATATGTTATGTGTTATTGAACATTATTTGAGACATATTTTGATTTTTGATTTGTTAATTTTTTATGTTTGTGGTAGATTTATTAATTTAAGATTTTAAATTTAAAAAAAGCCCAAAATAGGCCCATAATCGAAATAATCGAACCGAACCGAATCGAATCATTTCAATTAATCGAGTATTTGATTATTTCGGTAATTTGATTAATCGCGATTATGATTTTAAAATAATCGTAATCGAACGATTATGAAAAATTTAGTAAAAAACCGAACCGAACCGAACCGCGCCCACCCCTAGTAGCGGGTCATCCTCAGGTCTCATCTCATGTTCTTTTCAAGTAAAATCCAAAACAAATTCGACAAAAAAAAAAGGGACTAAAATAGTAAATAGAAAAAGTAACGGTATTGAGTTGTAAGCTTCGTATCGGCCGACCAGTTCCACTTTCATAAGATGTGCAGTGTCCATTTGTCAAATATCGTAGACTCAAATTAAGAGCACAGTGGCCTATTTAAAGCAAGCAAAGGTGCCAGGCAACCTTGTCACATAAATCGGCTTCTGTCAATTTTGTTTGGTTTTGTCGTTTCGATGCAGCCTGTGTCTGTTTGTGTCTTCACTTCCTTCCAAAAGACAAATCCTATTCATGCATTAAGCACTTTAAAATCTCAGGTAGTGCGGTTAATTTTTCAGACAAGATATTCTCATTATTATTATTATTGTTATTGTTGTTTTTCCTTAGGTGAATGATGATCATTATTGATGATCTGATTCATTAGTGTCGGACAAACCCTTCTTTTCAACTTGAGGTATAAATTTGGTGGTTAGAATTATATTATTTATAGGGTTATTATTATTTTATTATTTTAAAAATTATTAAATATTAAATGACTACAATAAATATTGTCTCTTATTATTTTCTTACTATATTTTTATAAAAATATCATTTTATTACTTTTCCGTTACAATTATTAGTTGACCAGTTAGTTGACTAATAAAATATTAAATTTACCCTTCATGATTAAAATAATAATAAGATAAATTTTTAATCCATATATCATAATTCCAACAAAAAGCATTATTTTGGTATTATATGTCTATTTTAATAAATATATTATAAATTTATTTTGTAAATAAGTTTTAAGTATTTTTTTTAATCATGAAGGATGAAATTAGTATTTTGTTGGTCAACTAACGATTATAACGGAAAAATAGTAAAATGATATTTTTATAAATATATAATAAAAAAATGATAGAAGACAATACTTGTTGTAGTCATTTGATATTTGATAATTTTTGAAGTAGTGAAATGATAATAACCCTTATTTATATTAATACTAACAATAACAATTAGTATGTGATCTGTCTCAGTGTCGTCCATTTAAAATTAAATCTATAAGTCTATTCCAACTAAGAAGAGTTGTCAAAGGTTTACTCACATGCGAAACTTATCTTGACATGATCGGATCCTACACCTGGCTGACCCAATTTGGATGACAAGTGGGCATCGTGCTTATGAACTACCTGAACACAAATGATCTATTAATTGAATTTGCACATTTGTTTCTGGCAAGGCAGATGAGGGAGTAAACATCATTAATTATTACTTACCCCCAAATCAAAGAAATTGACAGGATTAGCCTCTTAATCATATGCTTGGGCAGTTTGTATGACTTACCAAAGGGATAAGTTTTATACAATACAATCGTTAACATTTTTTTTTATAATGTTTTTGGTAGATTGCATGTGAAGGCGAAACTCGGGCTTGCCCTAGATTTATGTGTAATGAAAGAATGGGAACATGGGAGGGAAACTGATCTTTGTGATGTATAATTTAATTTACCGAACCGTCCAACCAGGAGAATTCACTTTGGATCCCCATGCATGCAAAGGCCTTTCTAACTTTTTTTTTTTTTTTTTTTATTGGGTTTAGGTCAAAATCACTGACTCTGTACCCATCTTCAATTGATTTTAATAATAAGAAGATGATAATATAATTAAATATTGATCACGAATTGTTAATCAAGGCAAGCAACAGAAATGAACTGCTGCTACTCAACGTTCCACTCGGTTACGTACTTTAACTATTCTTTTACTTTTAATACTGTTAATGGCAGGAGGAGGAGAGCCACAAATTTTTTTTTTTTTTAATAAATGGATGTGCGCATAAATTAAAATATCATTGTTCATATGATTTACTATGTTATTTAATTTTTTCATTCAATAAAAAGAATTTTACATTTACCCAAAAAGCTTACTCTGAATTTATGGGTTTTAGCCGATTTCACAATCCTTGTGCAAAAAATAAAAATAGCTATAAAAATTTTGTAAGCTTGATAAAATATTAAGATGAATTAAAAAAATATATATAAAGAAGATTAAACAAAAAAATTATCATGTGATCGATTTTTTCATATTACTTTATACGTTTATACATTTGTAGAAATAAGAAAAATTTAACTACTTTAAGATAAAAAAATTTTAAATCTCCTCATTATTTTTGAGATTTGAATTAACTAAAACTGCGCACTCTGTCCGCAGATATTTTAAAAATTAATGTCATATTTTGGGGTTAACATTTGAGAATGTTTATCATTATTGCACGTTTTGGTTACATTCCAATATATGTTTGTGTATGTATTGTACAAATAAACAATAACAAAATCAAAAGTAAGATTGTGGCGCTAAATTTACTACCACAACAACAACTTCCATGTACACGAAAGAGCTACTTCGAGTCAGACTCATCAAAAGATTGAAGCCTGCCCACCTACCTACCTTACCTACTCTACTTGCATAGACCATGCCATGCATCAAATAATTTTTGCTACGATTATCTTCTACTCCCCCATACACATACATATTAATTGTGCACCAACTCCATTTTTACTTAATGTTAACATAATTCTTATAAAAAAATCATGCCCAATTATTTTATTTATAAGTAGGTACAATTTTTTTTTTACTATTTTTGAAAAAATGTATAGTTGAGAACTTTCAAACAATATTTTAAATAAAATAATAAGGTTTTGTATTCAAACTTTGTATCCGTAGTATTATTGATGAGAAAATATTACTTTTAAGATATTGAATGAAATGATGTTCTTAACTTTATATTTTAATGTGATTTAAAAAACTCTCTTCACGTTGAAAAAATAAACATCTCATTATAATTCAAACTTGAATTTCATTTTCTTTTCTTTTCGAAAATAAAAGCCATTAAAAAGTCAAAAAAATATTTCAAAAAACACGCATTAAAGATATTTATATTAATTATAATGTGTTTTTATTATATTTTTAATATTTGAAACTGTTTAAAAGTGTGTCTTCATTATTGGTCCCATCAGTCATATGATATATCATACATTCGCTTCGTTTTGTGGGCCCGTAGCCCTATATTTTGCTTGCGGATCGAAGTCATATGTGAGTCCAAACTGTACCGCATCATTCATTCATCAGTTATCATCCACACGTGTTGCGTTTACCTTACATCATTCCTTATCCCTCGATGGACCCGCAGTATACGTTAGCATAAGGTACGCGTGCAGTCCTATCAACCATCCAGATCATGTGATTATGCTATCGCTTTCCCAGTCCCTTTTAGAAACAGCTCCAATCTGCATGCTTGCGCTGACTTCAAACAACATATTAATCTAAACCATAACCATAATTAGTCAATTAATCCCACCTAACAAATCGAATTTTGTTCATTTTTGGTCTAAAAATGTTTGCTAATGATGATTATTAATAAAAAAGCTATGTTATGAAAATAGTTTTTTTCCCCCCTTAGATATTAATTGACTTTTAATATTTCACTTTCAAAGATAATAGTTGGGAAATACACGGCCAATAAAAGTGAATCACGTTAAATTATTTTGTTTTTTTTTGTTTTTATAAAAAAATATGTGATATAACTGTTATAGTATATTTTATTTTCATAAATACATCGTAGTGTAGGAAGTTATTTGAAGCGAATCGTATTAAATGAGTAGATTTTCACATTAAACGTACCCTGATTGATACAATGAATTTCACATTCGCATTTATATTCTTTTGGGATGGGCGGCTGGTTGGAACAAATCATAATTAATGTCTTTAGCGTGATGACAATAGAGGACGGTGTATAATAGTGCAATCGCACCCTTCATTCTCATAAATATAGCCTAATTAATACGGGTTGTTAGTCAAAGTAAATCATGATAAACTATTGTTTCTATAGGAATTAAGGATATTGTACGTCATAGCTTAATTATTGGGTTCGGCTACGGTGCAACGACGGTACAGTATCATCGTTGTATTCTTGGATCCACTTACATGGATGGATCTATTAGAATCCAACAACTGGATGCAACGGTTACACGGCATCACCGTTGCACCATAATTTTCTCCTAAATATTATTATGCTATAATATGTATTATGATCAGATGCACGATTACGAGCATGTCAATTTTCATCAAAGAGAGTTGAGCTGCGGAGCTCATAACACTATATAATAGAAGCTCAATACGTGTGCAGTTACGTCCCATAATAAAATTTTATTAATTTGCATTGCCTTTTAACCACAATTCATCAAGAGTAATAAGATCAAACGGCAAAATTCATGCTCACAGGATAGAACGAGATTTTGATTCAAACCAGTAGAGTCAGTGGGGAGGACGAAAGTTGAAAGCAGTAGCGCTCACATGGGTCCCAATGAATTATTTTATTTATTTTTAAACAAATAGATGATAAAAAAAAAGGCTGACAGAAATCAAAAGGGACGATTTTGTTGATCCTGAGACAAAAGAATTGTAAAATAGACAATAATTAAAAAAATATATAAAGAAAAAGATAAAAATGGTTACAGAGAGTAACAGAGAGAGAGAGAGAGGGGCCAGCAGCCAGCTCAAGATCTCAACGAACTGATTAGTACTGACAGAGGCAGGCAAGGCAGGCAGCCACTAACAAATAACCAAATACAAAATTTCTCATTTTAGATCAATTACCAATTGCCACTCTAACAAAGTCTCCGGCGACAAGCAACACAACTCACCCACATACGCAGTTGACTTTTGTTCGTTTTAATACGACATCGTTTGTCATCATCAGCTTCAAGGGCTCAAGCCCTTCAACGACAAAAACAAAACAAAGACAAAACCAGGAGAGCAAACAGTTCTGTGCGACAATAAGGATCAAGAAAGTTAAAAATAACCCCAAAAAAAACAAAACTCAAAACAAAACAGAAAGCAAGCTTTTCAGCATATTGGTAAAAAACACGCCTTTGGGTTATTGGGTAGATCGGGATACAAATTTTTTTTTCTCATGTTGCTGCTGTTTGTTCAGCGGGAAAGTGAGAAGCTGGTAAGGGGGGGAATTTTTATTTTCTTTTTATTTAAATTTTTTGGGGTCAGGGTTTAATGTGAAATGTTTTATGTTCTGTTGAGGTGGGGTTTGATAATTAATGTAAATAAAGAGGTAGGGGGGTTCACTTCACTATAAACTGCAAAGAGCCGTTTGATGCTCTCTCTCTAATATTAATTGCAGTTGACCTTTTTACTGGGATTTTGATTATTACAACTCACTCACTCCTTTTAATTTCTTTCCCACTTTTTTCATTTATTTACTCTTTTTCTTTCAATGTTCGCTTTCACCTTCCTCTTTTTTCAAGCATAAGCATTCAGATTTCAATTTCAATACCCTTTTCTTTTCTCTTGTTATTTGTACCTCCTTATCACCTCCTAAGGTTCTTCCTCTTCCCCTTCCTCCCCTATATATATATATATATATATATATATTTTTTTTTTTTTTTTTTTAATTTGTATGCATATTTATTGCTTATTTATGTTTGTTAATCTTTGTGCAGTGATTGTGAGTAGAATCCCAGGGGAGCAAGAGGCCAGTCTCTTTAGCTAACTGAAAGGTACTTGAATGGATCTGCTGTAGATCTCTAGCAGTACTCTTGTTTTGCTTTCTACGGTGTTTGTTTCATGAGATGAAGATGAAACTTATCTGGAATTTTCTCTTGTGAGTTTTCGAATAAGGTACTGAATTTTTTTAAATTTTGTTTTAACTGTTATGGGTTAGATCCGTTTGGAGCTAGCAAACAAAACAGATGGTGTTTGGTTTTGTCAACGGAGGGCCATATCGGTTGTTGATTGAGATTTTAAAATTTGGGTTATGATTTAGCTGTTGAAAGTTTATGTAATCTTTAGTAAAGTTCAAAACTTTTCTCTTGTCTGTTTGTTTAATTGAGGACAAGACTTAAGATTCCTTTTGCTTAGCCTAATGCTCTTGGATTTGGAACTACCTTTCTGAGTTTATTAATCTAATACTGTTCTTGGTGTGTATAATTGGATAATTATTCGCCTTCTACAGCTAATAGCCATACAGTAGCTCGTATAAAATATTGTATATGTACATGGTAGAGGAGGACAACTTGAGCTCTGCTTTTCTTCTAATTCTAGTTTTGTTTTTGACTTTGAGATTGAGAACTCAGCGGATAGGGTAACTTTTCATGATAAATTTATGTGTTAAAGCTGCTCAGTTAATACTGCTCATCATGTTGCCTTTTTATTCTTTTTATGTTTTAAATTGACAAAAAGTGAAAAACAATGATTGAGGTGCATGGTTGTGTACTTTTGACCTGTCAGTTGGAAATAGGTGAGTATTTCTAGTGATTTCTGGTTGATTATGGTTTCCCCACCCCCCCCCCTCCCCCCCCCCGGCGCGGGCAATGCCTCATGCTTTTAGTTTCTAATTGTTTAACAAAATGTTTTGCAATTATTGTTACTGTAAAATTCAGATGTTCTGCGTTTGCACCGGTTTATCTTTTAGAATTCTGCATTACTATCCGGATGCTAATCCTTGAGTTTTGTTTATTATTTTGTACCCAATCCATTTTTTGATCTTCCTGTATTTTTATTTGCTGTATGTTTGTTCAGGATTGTGCAGTGCTTTGATTGTTGCTAATACATTTGAAGCTTGGTTGATATGAGGCTAATTAGCTTTTGAGCAACCATTTTTTTATTATCTGATAGATCCTTCCTCTGCTTCAGCTTTTTGTAAATGCTAACAATTTCTGGTTAAGAATTTTTTGCCCAAAAGATTTGAAGTTGAAGTTGCTTATTAATTTGATTGTATTGTGTTTTTGTAGTCAGGGTTGGCTTGCACTTTTCTAAATTCTGTGTTCTGAAAGACATCACTCATAGTAGTAGATGTGAAGACCTTCCCTATCTTTCTCGGTCCATGTGAATCATGAAATTTGGTAATAACATGGTCTCTTTTTTGTTTTTGAATATGTGTTTATCTGTATTTTATGATTGGAAAATTAGGGATGAAATTCATGAGTTTTTTACCTGCAAGTTCGTAATTGATTTGATCTTCCTTTTATCTGTCAATTCCTTTTTCGAATTTACAGTTCTCAGCAATTAAATATTTTTAATATAGTTTCAGATAGTGAACAATTGTTTCCCCATTTAACTCTAGGCCATAGCCACAAGCCAGATTCAAAACATTCTGGAGCTATATCTGCTTCAAATTCCAATGAGGGGGTTGCAGATCGTTTACCACATGTCACAAATGATGTAGATGGTTGTACAGTGAGAAAGCTTGAACGTTCTACAAGTTTAAATGATTTAGCAAAAGATAATGAAAAGAATGTCCAAGACCTGGAATCACCCAATTCTCATTCTTGTGGAGAAATGGAGTCATTTCGAGAGCCGGTTTTTTATATGGACAAAAGTGTTACAGAATGTGAACTGCCAGAGTTAATCGTTTGTTACAAAGAGAATACATACCATGTCAAGGATATTTGCATTGATGAGGGAGTACATTCTCATGACAGGATCTTGTTTGAGAGTGATGTTGGGAAGAGTGTCCGCTCCTTCTTGCCTCCTAAGGAAGACAGAAATAGTGAACTGCTGGAAGAATCCAAGAATTCTGTTATCCCTATTCCAGATGTACTGAAATCTTCTGCAGAAAATTATTCTGATGAGCATATCGTCAATCGATGTGGTTCTTCACAGGAAAGTGATTCTGATGAGGATATTGATGATATATGTGATTCTAAGGATTTGAGGCCGGCAGGGGATGTTAAGGATGATGCAACGGAGGAGAACACAAATGATGTGTCTAGAAAGCTGTTCTTACTTGGAGATTTGCTTTCAATGCATAATGTGGGCACAAAAAACTCCCTCTCCAAATCTGCCATTGGTAATGAGATTGACGCTGAAAAAGAGTCTTTCCAGGTATGTATGTATATATCCCAGTCAAAACTTGCTTTGGAGTTGCTAAGCAGGATACCTCCAATACACTAATGGATTTCCTTTAGGATCAGGGGCGGACTCAAAAAATTATATAATCCCAGGCTAAAACATTATTTTTTCAATTATGGAATCTGACATTTCAACCTATAATAACATGTAATTATATAAGGATTAATAAATCAATTAAGAATTTTAAGCTAAATTAAATCAATACATGTAATAACAATAAATTAAAATTCGAAAGTAAAACTTTAATGTTTGAAGTCAAGTACTTAATTATCAAGCTTAAATAAATTAAACAACTAGAATTTATTCATCTTTTAAAATTATAAATATATTATTAATCAAAAGTTTCAATAATAAACTAAACTCATCCAATAAAAATATTTTTGAGTGTCGTTGTTTTTTGGGTAGGCACTCTGATGAAGGATCAGATGCCGATAATTCTTTTATTAAAAACTTCTCAAAATACTTAAATTTTATTTTCTAACTTTTCCTCTTAGTTATTATAACTGCTAAATGAAATCTCAAAATTCACATAAGAAGTTTATGAAAATGTTGATAATTGCTATTACGTCTTGTTTTGTAAATACTTTTAGTACTAGTGACAATTTTATATTAGATTGGCATATATTTTTTAATTAGATTTTTTTGAAGCAATAACAACATTTTAGCCCCCTAATGTTTTCAATCTATTCAATAAATATATAATTTAATCATTTCATAAAATAAGTCCCTAATTTTAATTGGAAAAAAATATAATTAATTAAGGACATATTTGAAAAAAAAAAAAAAAACTACTATGATATAAAATTGATGAAAAATATAAGGGTAATTGAGCTAGGGACATAAATGAAAACAAAATAAAAACTCTATTATTATATAAAATTAATAAAAATATAGGGGTATAAATGACTTTTTCCTGATCAAGACTGAGCTACAGCTCCATGTAGCCCAGCTTTAGATCCGCCACTGTTTAGGATCAGTTCGTGTAATAATGTCATCTTTCCTTATTGATGCTTAAGGGACTCCCGTGCTTCTTTCTCCGTTTCAAGCTTGATTGGACTATTGACTTTTATACTAGCTATTTCAAATTCTCAGTGAAAATAAAATCATTAGCTCATGACTGGAATATAGCCATAGTATCACAGGGAACTATGTCAGTACAGAAATTATTCGATGTTAACATGAGTAGGTCAATCATTAAAGTGTTTTAATAATTGCAAATAGATGACCTTAATAGTGAAACTTTTAAAATAACAAAGAAACTATTATTACTTGTTTGAAATTGATATTTGGAGAACAGTGACTATACATTTTGGGACATTTGTTGATGCAAGTTTTTGGGCGAATGATTTGTAGTTTCACAACTTCCTTTTGCTAGAAGTAGCCTTTGATCTTGACTATGAAAAGTATCAATATGTGCATATGTGAGAGAGGAAGGAAGAGAGAAAATGATGGATATTGTAAATATTTGAATGCAGGGATCTAGTGCAAAAGCAGCATTGGCAAACCCCGAAGAAGCAAATGGTGGCACTGCAGAAGAAATCTTGACAGGTGCTGATTTTGTTTCTGCTTCTGAAGAATCACAGAATGGCTGTGGGGAAGGAATCTCAGGAAACCCTACTCTTGTTTCTGCTTCTGAAAAAGCCCATGATAAAAGTGAAGAGGCATCCTTGGCAAGCCCTGATGGGGTTTCTGCACTCAGTGAATCAACAAAAATCAGCACTGCTGAAAAGTCATCCTATAATAGCATGGTGGAAACAGGAAGTATCACGTTTGATTTTGATGCTTCTGCTCCTGGGGCAAGCGGCAAAGAGGAGCCTCTTCAGATAGGTGATTCTCAACGTATTGAGACTCCAGGAATGTCCAGACTTGAAGATGCTCCACGTCAATCAGTTTCAAGCCAGTTTCACAGTGGTCTTGGGGAGTCAAGTTTCTCTGCGGCAGGTTCATTACCCAGTCTGATAAGTTATTCTGGGCCCGTAGCATATTCTGGCAGTATCTCCCTAAGATCAGATAGCAGCACAACGAGCACCCGCTCTTTTGCTTTTCCTATGTAAGTCTATCAAGCTAATTCCTTTATCATTCCCTAACTGTGCATGGATTGGATCCATAACTAACCATTTCGTTTACCTCATTGCATTGACAGATTGCAGACTGAGTGGGACCGTAGTCCAGTAAGAATGGCAAAAGCTGACCGGAGGCACTATCGGAAGCATAAGTGGAAGCAGGGCCTTCTTTGCTGTAGATTCTGATTGTTCTATCTTTCTATCAATAGGTTCAAGTTCGAAAATATATATACATCATCAAAATCTGATATTGTAGTTCTTTTTGTTTATCTACCCCCTTATAGTATGGTTTATTGAGCAATATAGATAGGTATACACCGTGATCCTCTTGATCTGGCTTGGATTGTACCGTGCGGTAGGTTTATTGCATTATGCATTGATTTTAGTCCCATTGGTCTGCGAGTATAACCTTAATTCTTCTAAAATTCATTCTCTTGATCGGTTTAATTTTTCTTGTTTACTGCTGTAACAGTGATTAACCGGCTTTGTATATTATGTATAGTTTTGTCTTCCGAAATTGGACTCCATTTCGGAATTTCCTTGTGTGAATCCGTGAGTGCGATCGATGGTTTGACACATTTCAAGATGCCTTAATATTATTAATAAATGAATGTAAATCTTGATTTGCAAATTTTGTATGGCATGACGGACGTACACTTCCACCGTCCCACGTCTTTGTCTGGCACCTTTCGATTGACAGACTCAATCCTTTTACGTGGTCAAAAGATGACCAAAGTTTGTCCCGCGTAAATCCGCTGAGCATGCAAAATGATTCACACCTTGAAGAGATGGCAAATCTTCGACAAAAGATAATTCCTTTTTTTTTAAAAAAAAAAAAAAATTTAACCTTGGAAGTTAATTAGTCCCTTTGGAAAGCGAACGAGGCAAAATTTTCAAACGAAAGAACGCTAAAGGAAAATATTAATGCTAACAAAACCGTCCCAAGAAGTGGATCAATATTTTAGAATTGACAGATCCTACCACTCGTAAATATACAAAAGAAGAATTACGTAATTAAAGAAAATATTAAAAAAAAATATTTGTGAAGATGACAAACCTATAAACACTCTAATCGTCTAGTATATGATATATGTCATATTAAATATGACATATATCATATGAACAGTGATAAATAATTAAACAGTTCTTGTCAAAGATATATATAATTATACAATAGAGACATTTTGGATAGTTTTTTAAAATACAAAGGCTAACAGGTATTGGCTCAAACCCTAGATAAGAATGATTTACCCCTCATCATTTTACCTAAAATAAACGTGACAAATTTTTATAAGAGACCAATGTACTCATGGAATCACTTTATAGTGAATTATTAAAGACTTTTTAAGTCAATTAAGCTAAGCTAGACGCCAAAAATTGGTGGTTATGTGATGTCAATGTCCTCTGAGAGTGCTTCCTCTTAAGCATTTGGAAATTGGAGTTAAAGTTGAAGAAGCTACATATCCAGGCCATATAATTCTTGCTTGCTTAATGATTCAAGCTTAACGAATGAAATGAGCTGGCCTGCCTTCTCTTTTGCTAAGAATGATAAGAATTAAGTGCGTCACAGTTTCATTATCAAATATTTTCTTTCCCCAAATGAGCGAAAAAGATATATCTAGCTGTTGCTGTATCTCAAAAGTTACTAGCATTTTGGTTTGATGTCGATATGTGTAGCACTGTGTGGACATTATTGTTAAAATATTTGAAAATCAGGGGCCCTCTGTTATAATATGTGACAAAAACATATATGCAACTCAAAATCTCAAATGGTGTGAACTGTGAAGTCTCCCAAAAAGGCAAGTGTAAAAATAAGATATTTGGAGTACTTGTTTTGGAACTCTACAATTTTGTGCTTTGTGTACGAGTGTATGTGTCTTTTTCTCTCTCTTTCTTGGGGCTTCATCCTCTTGTTATAAACTCCAATTCACAAGCACAAAAAGATCATAAGCAAGCCAGCTTTGCATGCAAAATATTCATCATCTGCGAAAGCTTAAAGTAATTATGGAGCTGATGAGAGTCATCACTAGTGTGCTTTGCATAAGCCTCTATTTGTCGCAGACTCCTTTTGCTTCTTTGGAAATTCAGCTGCAACCAACCCATGATGTACAAGGTAATTAATTAAGAGCTTCTTCTAGCTCTCTCTCAGTCTTCTTGTTTCTCTTTATCTTCTCTCTCCATGATCGTTAGCTTAATTAATGATTTTGTTGCGTTGCAAGTAGCTAAAGAAGTTCAACTTTCTCGACTGACGCTGCCGAGGAAGCTCAGAGTGCTCACTGCTGAAGTTAAAGGACTTGAAGCTCAAGTCAAAATGACCCATAAGGAGGATGTTTCAGCTGGTAATCATCCATCTATTAACTGTGAATTATAAAAAGAACACTTGCATTTAGAAAGTTTTAAGTCCACGTTTGGTTGGAAGAAATGAGAGGAGTGGAAAGGTGAGGAGGGGAGCGAAAATAAGAAGAAAAGAAGATAAATTTCAATTCTATTGTTGGTTTGTCTCGGAATTCACCTTCTTCTCTTATTTCTTTCCCCTCCTTTCTTTTTCATTTCCTTCCAACTAAAAATTGAAATAAATTAAGGCATGCTCCCTTACTCCTAATTATTCACGTACGTCCATGTTCCATACAGATATGCATGCAAATGAACTGATTATCAATTCTAATTAAGCGGACAGTCTACGATATCCATAAGATAAACAAAGTGTCTAAGGCCATGCATGCACATAATATTAAATTGAACCTTTAATACATAAGAGGTTTTCTTGATAATTTAAGGATTTACAAGGTATTTTGATATTTATGATTTTAAAATTATAATTACTACGAAATGGAAACTTCAATCTTGAAATAAATAGGTTCCCTCCAAGCTGACCCCTTTACACTTCTTTCGAATATTAAGCCTTTTTTTTTTTTCTCCCTTTAAAGAGATGTTTTCCCTGCTACAAAAATAAATAAATGATCTCGCAAAATCTGATAGCGCATATATAAAAAAACAAGCTTCCTACGTGTATGTATATAAAATTATGAATGATTATGTGATTAAAATATTTGAAATGTGAAATGGGTTAGGTAATACAAACAGGCTTAACAACAAGTACAAGAACAACAAGGAACAAGGAGTGAAGCCCGGAGGCGGGACACGGCAAGAATGGGTGGAAGGAGGAGACACGTCTCAATATTTTACGATGGATTATTCTCACGTCAAAAGACGACGCCCTATCCACAACAAGTCCTTGCCGGCCGCTGCTCCCTGAATACATGCCCCCCCGTGGAAACTGCCCCGCACTAACCTCTTTTGGTTTCCAAATTTTGTTATTGTATTTTAATTTTGTCTATATACTTTATAATTAATTAGTGATTCGTGGAGCGCTGCCGTACGTTATTTCTCTCTCTCTCTCTCTCTCTTTTTAAATACAAATCTATCCCATATTATGTATCAGTTTATGGCCGACATTTTTAACCCTATTTCTAAAAACTGGGGACCTTTATTTTCGAATGTAATAAGATAATCCGTGAATTTTCTCCCCTTTTTTTTTTTTGGTTTAATTTAATTAGTTAGCTACGAACTCCAATATTTCGGTAACGCGCTTTCACAAGTTACCAGCGAGTTTTTGTGTTTTGATGTGAGTGGGTGTGTCCATTATCCTTGATAGACTCTACGCTTTATCACGCCGTACGCTTCGCATATGATTTGTTTTTTTTTTGTAATCGATTGTCGACTGGGCTAATTAACCGAGGAAATCTTGTGTTTGACCATTTGCCACAATATTCAACCATTGACTTTGATTTGATTCACACATTAATCAATGTGCTAATTATTATTTTTAAAATTTTTTTATCTAATACTTCCTTTTTTTTAGAAGCTATCTAGTAATACTTAATGAATAATTAACGATCAAATTAACTCATTGTTATATATGTATATCCCTTACAAAAAACAAAGAGCAATAATAATAGCTCGATTGCACCGGTGCTTGTTGCAAACTTGCATTGGCTAATTGTTTATAAAATAAAGTACTTCTAATATGTAAACAAAATTACATATTATATACAGAGAGTCATTCTCCAATGTATTTTCTTACTTTAACAAAGTCAAAATATCGTTAAAATATTAAAAAAATTACTTATTTCAATACATTAGATATTATTTTTTAACTATTAGTGTATTTTAAATCTGTAACTTTTTATCTGTTAATAACATTCTTATTTTGTTAAAATGAGATTATCCTAATTAGACATGTATGTATGTATGTATTTTGCAAGGAAAGAAATGATCATACTTAATCGAGACAAACCTTCCTTACATAATTACATTTTAGATAATTTGTTGGATGATTTGTTTGTTTACACTGTGGTAAATGGGTTCAATCCTTGATGCCAATATGAATATACATAAACCATGCTCAAACCTAGCTTACAAACAACTTATACAACTAGGATATTCTCTTGACATGTACTGAAACGCTGCTCAAATTTTTTAAACTCTCGAATATTTTAAAGTCTCTCTAATATTTTTTAATATTTGAGAAGTGTCCACTCCACTCATATTTCGTAGGAAAAAGACTATTCCCACTCAATTATCTAATAATTAAAACAGTATAAATGTAATAATTCTCTTACTGAGACAATTGACATGTATATAAAAAAACAAATTTAATTGTATAGATATCAATTAATGCGATTGATAAAATCTAAATAAAAATAAGATATTTGGGATTCCATTCGGATCTCGTAAGTGGAGAAAAGAAATGTAATATTTGCAATAAGAAAACAGATTGAATTCTCCTCGCGACCAAACGAGGACTGTAGTACGTACTCACGACAACATAATTAGCACGTAGTAGCAACACGTTTATGGAGTGAGTGACGGGCGGGCTGACATTGCTTGTCGCTTGATGATTTTGCATATAAGAATGAAACGGCGTCGCATTAACTATCATAAGCGTAGTAACGTACTAACGAAGGAGCAGGAGCTGCTAGCCTGCTGCTGCTGCTGCTGCTACTAGGGGCAGTACAAGAAGCAAAGGACAAACAAGAGATAGACCGGAACGTGAAAAAATGGAGAGTTTTTGGAACAAAGCCAAAACCTTCGCGGAAGAAGCGGCGAATAAGTCTCAATCCCTGACGAACTCCACGAAAATCGCCGATCTGTTCGCCGAGACTGCTAAAAAGTCTAAAGAATTCGCGCTGGAGGCGTCGAAGAAAGCCGATGAGTTCAAAACGGCGGCGCTTAAGCAAGCCGATCAGATCCCTATCAAGTCAATCACAGACATCATTCCGCCTCAGCTCGCCTCCTCTTTATCGTCCATTGCCAGCTCTTCCTCCGGCCCCACCGTCTCGGATTTGGAGCTTCAGAAGTTCGGCATCACCGATGACTTGAGAGACTTTGTTAAAGGACTCACTTCTAGTACATTCCAGAACTTTCCTATTCAAGGTTGGCAGAAAAGTAAATTAAGTCAAAATGTCTGTTTTTTTTTTAATAATTTTTGATAATTTTGTTTTGTTCGTTTGTCTGATGATTGTGTAGATGAAGCTGAGGCCTCTGATGTGCCAAACACGACGTCGAATGTACGGAAGGATCTGACGGAGTGGCAAGAGAGACATGCCACGCTTGTTCTCGCCACTGTCAAGGTTAGTTTCTTGTCAAGATTTTGTTGTTTTTTGCTTTAATAATTTAGTTCGTCACAAATCAAGGAAAGAAACTGTGCGCTTATAAGTGATTGCCTGTAAATTTAAGGAGTGTGTGTTGTTAATTTGTATATTCTGTAGATTAAATTGGGAATTTGTCTTTGATGTTGTGAAATGTACTTTTTGTTGCAGGGGATCTCCAAGTTAAGATATGAATTATGTCCGCGTGTTATGAAAGAAAGGAAATTCTGGAAGATATATTTTACCCTTGTGAGCACTCACGTGGCTCCGTAAGTAGCTTCTAATTTCCATGTACTCCCTGTTTTTGCTGTGATTTCCTTGCAGTTACAAAGTTATATTGATGGATGTTTTGGTATAAATATTGATGTTCTGTCAAGATTGGTTCATTTTTTTGGTTGCACTGTTAAAAGCAAAGAAATAAACCCAAGTATAACAATTGAATTCATATAATGTATTGTGGATGTTTATTCTTTTCAATATCATATTAATGGGTAAACTAAATTTCATCTATTGTTTAAATTTATATTACTCATAATGAATTATACAAATGAATGAATACATGATTTGGATCTTTTAGAGAAGTAGCTTGTTGTGTGACTGTATGGGTCATACATTTTAGTATAGTTGACAGTAACCACTTTAGCCAGTATTTGTCAGTTTCATTGTTTTGATACTACCTCACACTGCCCCATTGAGGTGGATTTTGATTGCTAAATGAGAAGAAGAGTTTTTTACATCGTACTTTTACAACTTGTATATAATTCAGCTTCATAAGAAAAACCTGGAATTTAACCACATATGCTTAGAAAATAAAGTTACTTATTTAATTAATGAAATTGGATCTCCTTTTCTTGCTATGCCAACAATCAGGTACGAGAAGCAGTACATGGAAGAGATTAAGCTCAAAGATGAAAAGAAGATGACAGATGATACTGTGAAGCCAACTCCAATTGTTGGGGAAACTAGTAAATCAGAGGTTACAGAGAAGAACTTGAAAAGTAGGACTTCAACTTCCTCATCAATTGAGCAGGACTTGGATACATATCTTTTGGGGGATCTTGAAGAAAGTGATGGAAGTGATGGAGGTCCAGGTATGTACCTTAACCTTCTGGGTTTGATGTCAAGATGAACTTCCATATGTAATCTTACATTTATTTTAAATCTGATTGTCACATATTTTTCACTTTGTACAAACTTTGATTGCCTGATCCTGGAGGCTATGATATGATTGAAAATTCAGTGCAGTTTTAAGTGTGTGAACTTTTCACACAATTCACTTTGAGGAATGTTGTTATTTTTTATGACGAAATAATGGATCAGTCCATTGTGAAATTGCCAAAGTGGTACTGACTGTAGGAAAGTTGAGCAGTTGCATAAGAGGATGCTGGAATGTCTCATGGAAACATGAAATACTTCAGTGCTTTTTTTATTTGAAAACACTTGAGAGATATGTTATGGATAATAACTGGGGAAGCATCTCTTTTGGACAATAGTTCAACAGGATTTAGTTGTTGTTGCAATGACTTTATGGTTAACTCTTGGACAACCTCATTGTGCTGGAATAACATAGGGAAATAATTATTTAAATCAGTTTTCTATAATTAGCTGATCTAACCTGTCCACTATACTCCTCCCCATAAATACTTTGTTTCTTGCTGGTCATCATTGGTGCATGCAGTGTGCTCAAGTGTCGCCTGTTAGTTGTATTGTGTTTGTCACTTGCTGATCCTTTCTGATGAAGCAGTTGATACTGTGCCTAGAACAGGATTCTAGTTTTACTTTATCTATAAACCAACTTTTAAATGTGCAATAGAGAAACGAACTTTTGAATAAGCGTACTTGACCATTTGCATGTTTATCATCTTTGGTATTCATTTTGGCAACTATTCATTCAAGTTGTTAATTAGTACATTGTCTTTCAGATGACGGTGATGAGAGCTTTGATGATGATTTTGACCAGATTGGCAATTCTGTAAGTTGAAATTATCTTATGATTTCATTTATGGCAATTCTGCGGCATTATCTGTCCGATATTGGCCCTTTTTGATTCACTTTGATGTAGCTTTGTGATTTAATTTGAGGATTCACCTCAATTTGGTTAACACGATATGCTGAGCATGCACTACCTGTACAAATGCAGGATGTTGAGGATGATAAGCATTCAGAGAAGGTGGAAGCTACTTAGAATAGGTTAGAATGCTGCCAGTTCAAGGGATTATACGAAATAAAAGAAAATGAAGTGTGGCTTTATCTGAAAGTTTGTTGGTGAGTGTATGGTGGAGGTAGCTGGTCTGATTGGTTAGTTGGATAATCTTATATGTCTCCGATTTATTAGATTATAGTCTTATAGATATTAACTTCTTTGTGTAATTCTTTGTGTTGATGATGAAGGTAACAAGTTACAATATGTTAATCAAGCAGGGGGAGCTTAGAACCTTTATTTGCTTTGTACAGCACCATTTGGTTAATTCATAATTTTTTTTTTAATTTTAGATTTCGAGAACATCTAAAGTTTATTCAATATGTGGTACTGATGAGCAAGAATGAATGCATGAATGTGAAAATAGCTACATCTGTGTTTCTTGAAATCGAATGCCCGGAGAGACCATACCTTGAGGCCTGCTGAAGGTGAAGCGTTCGATGAAGTTTGTAAAATGATTTTAACTCTTGAAGGTGATGAAATGAAAGATTTTGTAAAACAGCTTAAATTCGTTTCAGAGACTATGATGAATGCGTTTTAATTGTTGTCTTCATGGAGATCACATAGCTGGTCTCCTTTCTTCGCGAAAATTAAAATTTAAAACCGAATCACAGAAATTAACAAACATTTTATATTTTGGGGAAATTATCTCTACATTATTTTTATTTTATCATATATATATATATATACACACACACCATCTTAAAATTTTGACTCTTTGAACCATCTCCAGCTCCAACGCCTACGTATAAAAGAGCTCTTTAAACTTTGCGCTTTATCAAGCATCATTCATGGCTCAGACATCGCTCCTAACTTTGATTATACCCCGAACCTGTCGCTTAGAATTACTCCCCGCCATATCCTCTGCTCTTAACAGAGCAGGAGCACACACCCTGGCTTCATCTTCACCTCCACCTCCTGTCCCAAAGAAAATTCCATACGAAGCCTCGGCTCATGGGCTGACATGGCAAGACCCCTACCATTGGATGAAAAACACCAACGACCCTGATTTTATCAACTACCTCAACCATGAAAACTCCTATGCTCAAGCTTTCATGTCTGACACTCAAACCCTGCAACGTACTCTGTTTTCTGAGATGAAAAACCGAATGCCCTCCAACATTTCAACTCCTCCTGAGCGTTGGGGACCTTGGTTCGTCCATTTCCATACTTGCCCATTTTGCGGTTTTTCCTATTTGACCTTCTTTTATAAATTTCTAGACCTTTTTTTTTCCCTTGTTTCTAGAATGTTAAAATCTCGGAGTTAATTACTGTTAAATTAATTCTGCATATGCTTATTGAGTTATTGTCAGTATTTATGAATGCAAAGTTTAGATTTTATTCATAGAATGCAATCTCTGAGAAAATGTTCTCTCTTACTGTCAATTTGATTGATGACCTTGTGTATCATTAGTTAAATAGCATTTCCCTTTTGGCGGTAATTGTGTTTGAAAATCAATAGGGCCTGCTTTTATCGATACTTGCTAGGTTATACTACCAATACATACCAGAGGGGAAGGAGTACCCGCTTCTATGTAGGAGGTTAGAGACTGAAAAAAGTGGTTGGCTGCAGACAGTATTCCATAATGTGAGAGGAGGATTTGGAAAGGAGGAGATTTTGCTTGATTGGAATGAAATTGCTGAAAAATATGGTGAGTTTTGCTTGGGCCTATGGGCTTATGGCATTCCCCTTTAGTTAGAATTTTTGTTGAGCCGACACAGTTTTTTTATCCTTCCTTACTGGTTTTTGGCTAGTGTAAGGGCAAAGCTGATAATATGTCAATGTTAGTGTACTTCTGAAAGTCACTTGAGTCTTACCTTTGTCTTGGACCCTTTGTATTGCTTGTTGCCACACAGTTTTAACCCGGTTTTATTTTCTTTGAGGTTAATTTTACTTGGCATTATTGCTTTTCTAGGTTACGTTCATGTGGGTACATGCCGAGTTTCACCAGACCACAATTTTCTTGCATACACGATTGATACTTCTGGTGATGAACAGTTCATGCTTCAAATTAAGGATCTTAGAAATCAATGTATAGTTCCAAGGTTACCAGTTGATGGGGTTGTCAGCCTGGCGTGGGCTCAAGATAGCAGGACACTCTTCTATACAATCTCGGATGAGAATCAACGACCTCACAGGCAAATTCTGTTTTGTCTAACCATTTTACTTGGAGGTTGGGAATGCTTTCTCATCCCTTGTATTTAATTTTTGTTATTTTCCCTGGCAGGGTCCTCTGCACAAAACTAGGATCAGATAGTACAGATGATGCTCCAATATTTACAGAAGGTGATTCCGGCTTTTGTGTTGACATAACAAGTACCAAAGATGGCAAGTTTATAACTGTGAATTCTAACTCAAGGGCGTCTTCTGAGGAAGGTTTACTTATTTCTTACTGTTTTCTTTGAGTATGCAAGTTAAGCTTATTTTCTTTCTGGGAGGTTTATACTATTGGTTTTACAGGTTTATGTGATAGATGCGACCAATCCATTAGGTGGCTTGAGAAGAGTACATAAACGTGTTCCAGGAGTACAATATTTCTTGGAACATCACTATGGTTTTTTCTATATTCTTACGAATTATCCTTTTAGTGAAAATGAGGAGTGCTCTAGTGGAGACTATTACTTGGCTAGATGCCGAGCAGAAAAATTGTACTCAGCTAACTGGCAGGTATCTTTATTTTTCTAGTTGGCGTTCTTATTCTGTTAAATATCCATTTTTTTCCTTTTCCTTTCATATTTCTATTTTCGTTTCAGAATATCATTCTTCCTGGTGAAGATATTAGCTTACAGGACATGGACATCTTTGATGGACATCTGGTGCTTTTTGTCAGTAAGAAAGGTGTCCCCATGTTATGTTCCATCAACTTATCGATCAATTTTGAGTGTAAGGTATTCAAATATATTCTTTTTCATGCTCTTACGTGCATGGAATCATCAAAATCCCATGTTATTGCTTGTTATATTAGAGATAGTTTTCCCATTTTATATGCATCTTCTAAAGCTACTCAATTTTGTTGAAGCACATCATAATACTTTCATCAATATAGCAATATATGACAACTACTGTAGCATTTTAGCAAATGGAAACTGGAATTTACTTTGGAACATGTTATGGTACTATTATTTTATTGAATATTATTGTGCTCTGAGAAATAAGTTACATCTGTGCACATGGGTATGGCTTCCCTTCAATATGTAAGCATTAACATATAAGATAGAAATCAACTTATAATATGCTCAGAAACAAATTTTTTAAAATTTCTCTTACATATAAATTAAAGTGTCTACCTTTAGTTGTTACACTTATAAACATATTCCTCATATTCATTTTTAACAAGTTTGAACTGATTTTATGCAGTACCAGATGGAGATTGAGAATCTTAACCCTTGGTTTTTTCCATTGCCATCATCTTCATGTAGCATTGTTCCTGGTTCAAACCATGATTTCATGAGCTCTGTATACCGGGCGGTACTCTCATCTCCTGTGGTATAACTTCTCATAAGCTTAGTTGCTTGACTGGATTTGATGCTTTAAAACTCTCTGTTTCATTCAGTCTCCCCTTCTTTCAAGTAGCCAGTTGTATCTCAGAATTAGTAGACTACCTGAGGCACAACTACCTAGGGCCTGGTCTCTTGATTGCATAATTATAACAACTTTCCAACTTCTGGCTCTACCTTAGATATGATGAAAGAGAAAAAAATATCAACATCTATCTGGTTCCTTAAATTCCTTTAACTTCTCTCTTGAAATACACAGATGCCTGATATGATTGTGGACTACGACATGTCAAGACAGACATTCTCAATAATACAGCAAGAGGAACTACGTGGTACTTCTGATGGTGCCGGATTGAATTCAGCTGCATGTGAGCTGGAAACCAATGAAGTTATTGACACACAAAACTGTGAGGACAACAATTACCAAAATAGTGGGTTGCAGGGATGGAAGGTGCTTTCCAGACTCTATTCTTGCGAGAGGAAGGAAGTTGTATCTCATGATGGTGTCAAAATTCCTCTCACTATTTTGTACTCTCGAAAAGCTTGGCTGAGGGATCAGTCTTCTGGACTCTTACAGGCCTATGGAGCATACGGAGAAGTTCTAGATAAAGGTTGGTGCACAGACCGACTAAGTTTACTTGATCGTGGTTGGGTGGTGGCATTTGCTGATGTCAGGTTGGTTAATTGGATTTTGTTTGACATAATGTGTATGGTGTTGGCAAATTTTGTTTGACTAAGTTTATCATTGAGCAACTGGTAAGTTCGTTTGGGTGGTACAAGTAGCATATTGGAAACTGTTTAAATGCTACCTTCTTAGCTTATGTAGAATGTGTCTGTTGTTGCCTGTGAAAGATTTATATTTTGACCGACAACTCTTTTTGTGGCCAGGGGTGGTGGCGGTGGTGATTCTTCATGGCATAAATTTGGTAGTGGGTTATACAAAAGAAATTCTATCCATGACCTTACATCATGTGGCAAGTACTTGGTTAATGAAGGCTATGTTTGTAAAGATAAGCTCTGTGCCATTGGATATAGTGCTGGGTGCCTTCTTGTAGGAGCAGCTATAAATATGTACCCAAAATTGTTTTGTGCTGCCATTTTGAAGGTTAGACTTTCAGCAGTATTTATACTATTGTTTTACAAGTATTTGGATGCTCTATAGGTTAAACTAGAATTGTGTTCTTGGGATTTTTTTTTTTTAATTTATATCTTAAAGCCCTGTTGAATGAAAGGATTTTGATAATGTGGCAAATGTTTAATTTCATGAGGTTCAATATTTTCTTTCCGTTCTTTGTTCTTCAAAACCAGTTGGATCTTATACATACATTTTGTTTTACTGGTTCTTTCTTGTTGTTCTTGGAGAAGAGGAAAGGAAAACAATTAAAGAGCCATTAGGCAAACTGCTGGTATCTAATGTTGTTATTTGTGTATATACCCTCTGTTAATATAAGTTGGCACTGATGTTTGCACTGTACTTATGTCAGGTACCATTTCTTGATATCTGTAATACAATGTTGGATCCCAGTTTACCTCTCACCAAACTGGACTATGAAGAATTTGGGAACCCCCAGATTCAATCCCAATTTGAGTACATCCGAAGTTATTCTCCTTATGATAACATTCCTTCGGGTGTTTGCCATCCTTCTGTGCTTGTTACTGCATCATTTCATGACGCAAGGCAAAATCACATCTTGTGCTTTCTGTTGTTTATAAATACATGGACATATATATTTTACCTTGTGTTTTATACTTGCCCATACATTTGTTTATATCAGGCTTGCAAGCGACTATTGCATCGAATAACTTGTATTGATAGAAATTATCATTGATTATCATCAGGGTTGGAGTCTGGGAAGCTGCCAAATGGGTGGCCAAAGTACGTGATAGAATGTGCTCTGCTTGTTCTCATTCAGTTATTCTGAAGACAAATACGACCGGAGGACATTTTGGTGAAGGTGGCCGCTATAGTCAATGTGAGGAAACTGCTTATGATTATGCTTTTCTGATGAAAATTTGTGGGGACTGAGCTTAAAGCATGAGTTACGCTTGTTGAGGAAAGCTGTTTCAGACACTCGGCCAAAAGTTAAGGAGACCGTCATGATTCTTCCTGAGCCTGGGTATATGATGTATGTTGACATATCATATACTGGCTCCATTTTTTCTCAATGTACTCCTACAATTCCGAAGTTAATATCTTCAAAATGAAAAGAATGGGACAATCAGCCATCACCATTCAACAGTTTAATAATAATAGTATATTTATCTTTTTTGCAATGTGCCATTTACATAACAATGAAGCTTACTAACATGAGGTGTTAATAATATTTCTTCCCCTCCTTTTTCCTTTTAATAAAATTTATGAGGTATGAAATGTCTTTGAGTTGAGCAATAATCAGCACTTGAGATGTCATCGTTTATTTATTTCTCTCAACTCGTCTTCTATTGCGCATCATTTTTTTCCCCCTTTCTAAGAAAGGGAAATTGAGTCCTTGTGGAAGAAATGTCACTTCTACTCGGAGATGCGTGCAATTTGCCTGATCTGCCTCCATTGGCTTATGCTTCTTCAAACAAATAATCAAACAATTTCTTATTACTTTTCGTGCCACAGGGTTTTGCTGCGTATACTATAAATATGTTGGAAAGTAAATCATAGTTATAGAAGAGAATTGGATGAAGAGATGGATCAGTCACAGCACTAAATTTGGGTTCAAAGAATCTGAATCTGTGGATGTAAATGTGAAGGAGAAACCAGCTAAGTTGGAGCTGAACAGCTCTTTTGGAGAGGCCAAAGCTTGTGCTAAGTTCTGGGTGATTGTATTTGCAACCGCAGCTTTGATGCTGTCAATGCGGTTTCTCCTTGGGAAGCTGCAAAAATTGATGAAAAATGCGCACTGGTCCTCCATCGGTTTCCATATCATCCTTCTCATCCACGTGAAAATGACTAGCATGCTTTAATATTTTGAGAGAGAGACTCAATGGCTGCAATCGGGAATTTACCAAAATAATGGATTTCTAATGGTTTCATGCAATGCAGGATTAAATCAGAACCAGTGTAAGCGATTTGCTTCCTTTTACCACATTACTTGTGGCATATCAAAATACTAATTACCCTGCTTCAAAGATTCGTGACGTGGTGGTTGTTACTTGTTGCAAGATACTCAAATCTGATGCTTACCATTCCAGAATTGGCTCATCAAAACCTATTGGAATGATAGGTACAGACCAATATCATACTTCTCTAGCTCATGCCGTCCTGAACTTGCATATATCATGAATTGCCTTACATTTGCCGTATGTTCCAATACCTGAATTCGCAGATATATATGCTGTAGATCATTTTCATCTCGTCTTTTAGGGACGAAGATCATATACTTAAGGAACTGCCATCAGAGCAGAGGAGGAAAGCAGAATTGGAATAGGTCTATTGGGTACCTCTGCTGCTTGGCAGCTGGAGATATTACTTGAACAGTTCCCGTTTCTTTATCTTCTTTGCTAATCATCTGGCTAATTTTTCCTATTCCATTTACAGTTAAATTATTATTTATGAACTTTTGGCGCTGATAGTTTTTCGCAGTTACCTGGGATTTAGGACGACAGTTCTTCCAAACAAAGAGCTTCAGATGCAGGAAATATTAGATTCAATGCAGAAAGGTGCAAATCTGTTGCTAGTATTTTTTTCAAAGTACTCTCAGTTGCAGAAGATCATTTCTCCGTCCTTTTCAGCGTGAGGCTGTTTTCAACGGTGTCCTGCTTTTGCACATGTTTTGTCTAAATGGGATGGGGATGATCAGAAAGTGACAGGAAAGTGGATACAAAAGACTTCGTTGGTGTAGACACGACAGTAGACAATGGACCATGCTTCCAATTAAGACATAATTCTACATTATTATTATCATAGACACAATTGGCAAAAACATCAAAGACGTGACGTGGCTATGAGAAGATTACTGATCATTTTGGGCATAAGCTATCAAACTCCTGGGCAGAAAAATATGTTTAATAAAGAGTAGTACTTGGACTTTAGGGACGTGACTTATTTTGAAAATATATTCTACAGCATGCCAAGCCATGGGAATTGTCTAACCAATTCCAAAGTTCTAATATTAATGGGGTTTCAGTGCCATCAAAATAACTAATCATTTGAAAACACTGCAAAATGTAGGGAATTCCAACCCTACTCTCTCTACGGCTTTTGGCTAATAGTTTCCAAAACACAAACCTATAATCTGCTCCATCACAAGAATCTCCACTAGGAACCAGAAAACTGATGCAGTTTAAGAGCATGTGTTACTAGGTCAGAAAAACATTAGGAAAAGAATTTAAGGAGCTCAACCCTGGCAACTCAACAAACTCTCAGAGGACAAGCAACACAAAGAAATCAATTCTTACAGGAGTTGATTAGCAGGACTTTGGAAATCTAATGTGAAAGTCAATTATCCAAAGTACAGTTTATATTCTTCTATACAAGCAACATTCCAACAAAAAAATTGGAGAGATGTTTATCATCAATTTGTTAGGGCAAATTTAGTATGGCACAAATAACTAATTTCTTGCTCAAGCTATAGTCCCTAAAGGGCCGCATTTCATATATCTGAATCATTATATATGATACAAGCAAAATACAGGCATCGGCATCCCCTGAATATAAATCACAAAAACTACATAAATGAAATTCAAGGTAAAAGCACTTAACCACAAAATATCGTAAGCACCCAAGAAAACTAAATGCATCGCATGTACGATAATTTCAGGAGAAAACCAAACGGAAAGGCTAGGAAAGAAGAAGAAACTGGGTGAGAATGAAAGATTCAGGAAATCCATAATAGTCTTATTTCCTCAACCGCTTTTGACTGTGATCTGAATCCTCTCCGCTGCTTACATCCCTAAGTTTGGCCATTGCTTGATTGATCGATGGCGGATTTTCCAAGTCCTGGAAAGAATTTGAAGACCGATATTTTCAACTAAATCCACAGAAACGGCTTTAAAATAGTGCATTATAAATTTGAAACAGATCAAAGATTCCCCATTCTAACCAACCCACACACACCTAGATCAAGATCATTCTGCTATCCACCCACTTTATACCTTCGCAACAGATGCCTCAGGCATGAGCCCTCTGTTTGCTCTCTTCCCAAGATCAATCTGCACGGAGATGTTGGCCTGCGACAGATCTATACCAGCACTCTCCAATGCTTGTGTCAAATTGTTTAACAACCTGGTTGGTACCAAATTTGAAATATATTAGCAGCTTGCAATATAGCACCCAAACCTTAATGAACGTAACTGTTTATTTTTACAGTAAAGTTGGGCAATAGCCTGAGACCCTATAAAATTCAACAAAATTTCAAGGAAAGGCCTATCATCAGTAGACAGTAAATAGACACAAACTCCTTATCAATTCCCAATCCAACAATTTATAAAACAGATCAATACACATTCAAATGTGGAACTTTCAAAGATTTAAAGTAAATGACCCCTAAGAAAAATTTTGAACTTCCTAAAGCTACACAGATGGCAATCACATTTTCAACTCTAATAGGAAAGCAACAATAAATTCAAACGAAGATATAGAATCTCGGTGAAAATCCAACACAGAGAAGGATCTCCTTTTTGTAAATGGTAATAGTCTACATGCAATTGATGCACCATATACTTACAGAAATTTAGACAATCGATATTCTTAAATTGAAACAAATAGAAGAAAATCTTAAGATGTTTAAGTATGCACCCCTGTGAGTATATGCTTGATATATTGATCGTCCCCCCTTCAACTGTCAGCTCTTCCTGTTGGTTCATTGTATCAGTAGTAGCAGGACACTCATTTGACTGTGCATCAGAGACTGGTCTCTGAAGAGGATGCAGCAGCACACTATCACTTCGGGCAGGAGCAGGCAAATTTCCCTGTAAAGGCATGGATATAGATATTCCCTTGTTTGCCACCTCAGGTTGCCGATCCATTGGTTTGCAGGCAATATCCCGGTTAGGATCAGATTCTACAGGAGTCTGTGTGCTAGTAAGCATGGTTGGGGACATACTGATGCTATTGTCATCAAACTTCCCAGGAAACATAGACCCTGGACCAGAACCATTTTTTATTGCATGAGGTTGAGTGGCAAAATTCTGGACACGCCAGTGACTATTTCTCTGTTTTAAGCGGAAGAAAGATGAGTTATAATGAGAAGTTTTATGAGCCAAACAACCATAATATTGAAATACAATCGCAATTGATATTCAGTATTCACCACCAATAAATTCCATCAGTGTTCACATTAAGCTTTTTTACCATGAAGGTTTATAACCTCTACAATTAACATGTGTCATGTGATTCTTTATATTCTTGCACAAAACTACACAAATGTTTCTTTCAAAACTTTTTATAAGGATGTCTGTATCATGTATACAACCTAAATTACACTTAACCATTGAAATCAAGTACTGTAAGATATGATGTGTTAGATTAGATGCTTCAAAATTTTATCCTTGTTCTCTGTCAACTAATATAATTGGATATTCCAATTATATCTCAAAAGATGCACTGCGTGTACCAGGAGTGCACCGGTAACTAAATCAGTGTCAGTGAATGTGCATTAACCCACAAGAATGCACTCAAGTAAACCACATACATAGACAATATATAATATCCGAGTATCAGAACTTTACCCAAGGCATCAATTTTGTGGGCTCAGCACTCCAATCCTGGTAAGAAACCTCATACTTCTGCACTTTTTCCTGCAGATATTGCACATACTCAATCACCTGCAAAGGAAAATTTACATTACTCAACAAAATATAACGACAAAGTTCCTCAACTGAATTTAACACGCAAGTCCTCAACATACCTCTAACAAGAACGAAGCCGTATCTCTCTTCTGATCACTATGGGGTATGATCTCTCTCAATATCTGAAATCTGAAAAAGCAACAGATTTCAGCACGCTGTCAAAACAAGTTTAAAACTTTAACCACAAAACAGTCCCATGAACAGTTAATACCCATGCCCAGTAGCAGAAACGCACGAAATTGAGAAACATGTAAACATTACAAGCTCGCAAACTTAACAAAAAGTTAACTTTACAAGTAAAGTAAAAATGAAAAAAAAGAAGACGATAACAATAAGAAGAATAACAAAAATACCTCTCGTTAATTTTGCTTCTTCTTCTCTGTTCAGTAACAGAATGCTTCGATCGTATAACACTGGCCTTGTCACTATTTTTCCCATCTACCAATCGAGAATTTTTTAGGAAAAAAAAAAAGGACTCTAAATATTTCATTTCTTTTTAAAGAAACATAATACGTATGAAAGAAAGAATCAAATGGATCTGATACCTTTGGCGTTTGAGTTAGTAATGTTAGAAGCAGCTTCTTTCTTGGACATGAATTCGTCGTCCTCGTACTCTTCCTCCTCTCGATTTCCTTTCGTTGTTCTCATTCTCTGCTTCAATTTCGAAGTCATCGAATTATTGGCAAATGAATTGAATCCAAAATTCAAGATTTTAATATAAAATTACCTATAAATTTCCCTTTGTTTTTATTTTTTAATCTTCTCCGGCGAGAGAGGTGGAGCTGGCACACTCAGGCGATAATCAGTTGTTTTTGCAAGGAAGTGGGACGGGATGCCATGTGGGCAAGCTCATGTCATCCTCGTGAGGCCAGTCCCCAAACGACACCGTTGCTTTGACTAATAAATTTCTTGCGTTATTTCTGTTTCCACGTGAATGAACATGAAACGTAATAGCTTTTAACGAAATCTGATATGGACCTCGAGTGGGGCCAAGCGACCAATCTTTCCCAGTGGGGTCACGAGCGTGGGGTTCACGTGATGGGGTAATAGTCACATGGCCACTGCAAAAGGTCGTAACCCAAACAAAACCAAATACGAAAATTGGGCCCAAACCTTGGGCCTGGTCCAATCCCCCCTTGCACCGTTAAAGAAAATGTTCAGCGGCCACCAAAAATGAAAACAGTCGTACACATTTTCTAGCACATCGATTACGCCATGACTTTAGCAATTCTCTTCTTTCGATGTTCACTTTAGCAATAAAATCGAAACACTCGACTGGCGAACAAATGTCTAACCCTGAGTTCAAACAAAAATGGTCAAGGAGAGTCATGTATTGGTTTCTAACGAAAAAGACAAACCAAAAGTCGGAGTAATTTAAAATTTCTGACGAGATTAATTAAGAAATAGAGTCCGATGAGATAAATTAAGAAGTAAGTGATAGATAATATCATGTTATATTGTTTTATTAATCCGTAGTCTTAACACTATTTAAAAAGTATCATTAAATTATGTTACGTATCTAAATGTTCAACATATAGTATAAACTAATGTTTACGAGATTATCACCTTATGATTGTTTTGTTTGAAAAAACTTTTACCAAATATTAAAAATAAAATCTTGAATATTTATGAGTATAGATTTACTCAAAAACTTATCAATGGAGTTTAACTCTTGATCAGATACATCCCATCACATGGAAATTCTAAAAAATTCAAAACATTAGTGCCCCCATACGAATCGTCGCCTCTGAGGGGAAGAACCCCACTTTATGATCAACAATTAAAATTGTGTGCGTCAATCTTTCTTGCCCTATTCTTTTATTTGCTTTAATTTATAGTTGCCTATTTTATCTGTTCATGCTTTAGATGCCTTGGGGATGAAGTGAAATAACATTTTCAAAAGCATAATGGGCATAGTAGTATCTAAGCCAAATGATTGTGAAAATCTAGAAGCTGATCAGAATGACAAGTTTATGGAGGAGGAGCTCAAGGATAGGCCGGCGAGTGTTGAGTTGGTTGCCGGCGGCCACGACGAGGAGAATCAATCCGATTTATACAATTCTGAAGAGGAGAATGAAGACAAAGAAGTGTGCTTGGTTGATGAGAAAGACTCGTGGCAAATAGTCCTCTCAAGACCTGACGAAAAGGAAGAGTATAAATCGGTATGTATGTCAAACTTAAAAATTGATGTTCACTTTTTTTTTTTTTTTTCCTATTCATTTCATTTATAGTTTATGCTCCTGAATTTGCAGTTCAATGAAATATTGTCGTATTGGAGGAGAAAAGAGGAAGAGAGATGAAGAGGGTAGTTTAAAACATAAATGTTATATATATATGACTTGATCACTTGGTAGCTTATAATATCAAAGTGTTTATTTTCTCTATAATTAAATGCTGAATGCCAGTTTAGCATTATGACTTGATATGAGGCTGCAGAATAAAGTGTCAAGTCCTTTTTCAAGTTTGATCATCATTTATGCTGTTATTGATGGAGGTTCCAATCTTAACAAAATAGATGTCAAGAACATATGAATTTTTAGAAAGAGTTTTAGGGTCAGTTTGGTAGTATTGCAGGTTTTTAAATAATTATTGTAGGTTGTGTTATATAAATAATTCAAGGTAAAGAGAATCGGTTAAATATGTGATAAAGCCTGTTTCTAAAAGTGTTGTGTGTTTTAAAAATAATCTTATATTTTTAATAAATCTTACTGTAAAAATATAAATAATTAAATTGGACATAATGTTAAAATTTATTTATACATCAATGGACATGATATAAAGTTTTTTTTTTTTTACAGTGTATATGTAATAAATGATAATTGAAATAAATATTTGTATTATTAGTGTTAGATTTTAGAATAATACATGAGAATATATACGAGTTTGTATTAAGTATAAAATTGGTTTCAAAATTGGATTTGAAAAGATAATCATTTCTTTTTTAAAAAAAATTTATTGTAGAATCAGATGATTTTGCTAAAAGTGATTTTTCAAAAAATTTACCAAACACAAAAATTAATTTTAGCTTTTCAAAATCAATTTTGAATCGATAAAAAACAATCTCAAACGAAACCTTAGTCATGTTGCATCTTGCATCTTTTTGAATCACTAATTAACTCTGGCAATATATACTTCCTTGTTATTCAAGAAATGAAGATATTGAAGGGATTGGTTAAGATTTTACACAAAAACTTCTTCAGCTATACAAATATTTACCCTGTTTCACACAGTAGCTGTATCAATTTACTCCAGGGATTGCAAATTGTTTTAATTATAAAGGGTTTATGGTACAATAAATTATATACACAATCCGTCAGTAAAAGTATCAAATCATGAGGCAAAAAAATTTATCCCATATCCCCATATTACAACACAACATAATAGGGTTATTAGACTTTGTGGAAGTAAAATCCTCTTTTAACTTCCAAACGAAGCCTTAATCGAGCAGCTAAATCAACCTCACTTTATGAGCCGTAGAGAAATGCTTTCCAGCAGCAACCATGGTCGCCTCCGGGCCATCTTTCAAGGTCTTTTCACTTTCACTTTTGCCCGTTTTGAAAATACCGAAGCACGAAGCCAATGATGTGAAGAAGAACGATGAGCCCCCGCTCTCTTTTCTGGTCTTACTCATCTCGCTTTTATGTGAATACGATCGATCACTCTTTATTAACAGAAACGATAATTTTAAAAAGAATATGCGCGCGCTCTCTCTCTGTAAATGGAACTCAAAGGTACCCTACATTTGCCCACCTCCTTGAGAAATCAACTTATATAACACAAATTTCCTTTGGGAACAAGTTAAACCGTGTCTCCATTGACCATGACTTACTTCTGTGGTACGGCGTCTGAAACAGTTAAACTCATCGGTGATGAAAATTCTACGAGCTATCATTTTCATATCATTAGTCATTTGACTCGAGAAGAGTTCAAACCACGTGATCAATTCGTAAATTTATTATTATTATTATTATTATTTCAGGTTTTGTCAACATATTTTTTAGTTTTACACTTAATTTGACTTGTAATATAATTGGCTAACCTGGGTTGAATATGTTCTTATTAGAGTCCGTTGGAGTTGAAATTGCTTTTCAGAGGTTCAAAATTGTAGTGCTTGAGCTTAAAGCATATCTATTAGGACCACCACACAGGAAATAGATGAGGCCCGCCATACAAAAAGATAATGAAGTCAAATACGGTTCCTTTTGCTTGTTCTTTTTCGTGATTCTGTCTGGTATTGATTACTTCAATTTCAGCAGTATTTCAGAGAAACTTCAAAGATATCGATGGCTACAATTCTATAAAATTTTTACACTTTCTTCCTGGAGCGAGCCGCCAGTTCTAGGTCAAATACTGGGCTCGCTCACTATTTGCTTGGATTCGGAACTGGGCTTTCTTTCTTAACGACTTGCAAATTGGGCTGCGGCGAAGTTGTTCACAAAGAACCTATATTATCAGTTGTATTCATATTTACGATGGCTTTGATGGTGTAAGTCAGCTCGAAAACCCAATCCTCGATGACGAGAAAGTTAATATATAATTTTGATGTTGTACAAATCACAACATAGTCTTGAAAACCTTAAAATTTGAGAGACTTCAAGAACCTTTAAATAGTTCTAATAAGTAATAACTCTTAGATAAACAATACGAGGAATTAAAAATTATCCTTGAAGGAGTGTACAATTAGTCCACCAATTTAGGGGGGAAAAAAAATGAACAAACGAATCGATTTTGAATCGAATTTTAAATGAATTGGCTCAAAACTTAGTTGATTCAAATTCATTTTGTTTATTAAGGGAATCAAAGTCTTAAGATTCAAATTCAATTTGTTTAATTACTTTAACAGAGTTAATAAGCAAATCGAATTGGATTGGAATTCATTTTATATTTCATTTAATTCAACTATCCTATAATTAATAAAGATTCAAATTGAATATGAAATATTGAAATTGTTCACAATTTGTTTACAAAAATAAGATTAATTAAAAGTTCAAGCAAGAGAAAATAGAAACTACCAACAATTTAACATCCTATAATATTACAAATTTATTATCCAAACCATATTTTTAGATTAAACAAAATAGTGATCCAAACTCTAAATTATAGACCGAACTCTCAAATTCTCTTCTTCTTTTTTTGTCACCTTAAAAATAAGAATCTTGCTGATAAATAAGTAAAAACAATGATACTAGGATGCTGCAATACTGATAAAAGTCACTGTAATATTCAAAAATATCAAATATATAGCAATCGACAATTACAGTGAAGTCATATCATAAGGTGATCGGCGTCATGAATGGTCAAGAAAACAAGAGGAAGAATTGGGCTAGTTGCTTATGTTTTCTACCCCATTTTATTGTCTTTCTTTTATTATTTGTTTATTATAAAAAAAATCAACAATTACAAAATTAACCTTCAATTTTTATATAAAAAATTTAAAAATTAAATGGTAAACAATGTAATTTAGTTAAACCAATAATAAACAAATCTTAAGCGAATAGATTCGTTTATGACCTGTTTATTAAACGAATCAGTAAACTCATCGATTCCTTTATTTAGCTAATTGAATTCAAATTCATTCATTTATAAAATGAATCTATTTTTACTAAATCTAAATTAATTTAATTTAAATCAAATCGAATATAGAATAAACCAATCTCGACTCATTTTGCCACCCTACAAGACCATCTAAGCCCACAAAATCAATCCCATCAGGACATGAGCCCATTTAATCTAACTACAACAAGTTTTAGAAAGGGCCACAAATTTTCCTTTCTTTTCAACATTTTGAAAAAGGGTAATTCGAATACCACGGCTCATACTACTTCATATTACTAAGTGGATAAAGAGAAATTCTTTAGTTGAATGAAAATAAATCGACACTTGCTGTTCCTCTATTTAATTAATTTTCCGTACTGAGTTTTAATTGTGAGTTTATGTTGGGTTCATACACATATTAGGCATTGCAAGAGCATTACAACTGAATTGAAGCAATGCTGGGTGCTGCTGGCAGTTCCCTGCAACAGTATAGCTCTCCTGACTCCACACCGTAACACAAATGAGTCTTTGTTCATTTAAACTTGCCCTCTCTAGGAATTAGGAAACCCACTCTTGTTCTGTTTCTTCTCATGGCATAATATCCAAAATGGTCTCCTAACAGAATCCAAACATAACTAAAAAAAAAAAAACACTCGACAAGACAGGCAGAAGTTACGTCGCACAACCACCCACCCACTTGAGAACGAACGAAACGATTGATGCCCCCAGTGCCTCACGTCCACGTGAGAGATGTAACTAACATTATTATTAATACGAATGACAAAAGGAAACAAGTGGCGAGCCACACGAATCCGCGTGCAACGCCCCCGGTTTGCGGTCTTATTCCGAATTTTCTTCTGACATCAGAAACGACAAAACAAAAATCACTTTTTGGAGTTTGGACCGCGTACTTAAACATCAACTTGTTCACTTATTCACAGCCTGAGAGCGGCCGAACCGGACTGGGCTAAAAAGGATCTGTTGTTGTTCCCCTTAATGGTCTTTGGCCTTTTTTTTCTTTTTTTCTTTTTTCTTTTAGAGTAAAAATAAATAAAATTATTTATATTTCTTCTTTGTCGTATGTTACCACATAAAAGATACCGTCTTCTTTGACGTGGCAGCATGTTGTTCGACCGATGCGCTCCCTTTCAAAATGTATTTTTATGTGTAGTACAAATACAATGTATCCGATCGGGCCGGCAATAGCCAATAGAATTGACTCCACGTTACGAGACAATCTCTCTCTCCCATACCTGTCTGTTAAGTCAGTCCAATTATTTTTCTGCTGGCGAAATTATTACTAGCATATCTTTAAGATAATTTTATATTAAACATATTATAACATTTTTAACGTATACTCATAGTCTATTATAAGTTGATAAAATATATTTACCGTCTACTAAATTATTTGTTGATGTTCAAAAGTTAATTAAATTGTAACAAATTAACGATTTTACCTTTGAAACTCAAATTAAGATAAAAAAAAATTATCACTTGTATATTCTTAAATTGTCTTATTATCACTTATATATATATAAATTATCACTAATATCATTTGTTTTCATATAAAAAGACTAAATTACCCTTATGATGTCATTATAATTAAATGGCAATTTAATTGTTCAATGGATAACAGATAGATTTTATCAACTTAGAGTAGATAATTGATATATCTTAAAAATATTGTAATATATTTGGGTTTCAGTTATCTTACATAATCATGTAAGATATATGATTCTTTCACAGCCGTTAGATGAAAATCTAATAATTATGGAAATAACTTGATTTTATTACTTATATTTTCACAACCGTTGAATTTTCATCAAACGACTGTGGAAGAAAATTATGTATTTTACATGATTATGTAAGATAATAATCTCTGTATATTTGATAATAAATTAAGGATATACAGTTTTCTTATTTTTAAAGTATTTACGCATCTCTATATTATAGGAGAAGTCTATGTTACAGATTCTGTAACATACATCCCCCACTCCATACACTCCACGTGTCCCCGCATTGAAAATAAAGAAAGGAAATGGCACCCTTCGGGGGCTGGCAAACCTGGTCTGTATGTTACAGAATCTGTATCGTAGCCAGCTCCCTATATACCTGAATAAATAAATAAAATAAAATAAACTTTTTTTTCCTGATTGGGGAATAATGGGCATCATGTCATGTGTCTCAATCAAATCGGCCTGCAGAATCGGCACCTACCAAAAAAAATCCCATTAATTAATTCTTTTTTAATTTTTCTGAAATTCTAAATTTGGGATACCGGCCAAGGCTGTCAAGACTAAAAATTTAAAATAAAGGAAAATAACACGTGTCAGGATAAAACCGATCGAGTTGGATAACATAAAAGAGGGTGCACGAGTTACCATCACGTGCCCAGTCGTGGAGATTTCTGTTGACTGAATCATTTATAGCGAAACTGGTGGAATTGGATTAAAAAAAGGAGCAGACTTTATTTTCAATTTTTAATTAATATATCAGCGGCGCTGACTCAGCGCTCTGACCCCGGGTCTGACCGCAAAAATATCTCGACGCTTGACCGGCGCACGTCCCCTTGATCGAACAAATGGTGCCTACTTGGCCTTGCACCATACCGGCCATTTCTTTAATTAATCAATTTTCCTTTTAATTTTGTAATTCTCTCCCGTGAGCAACAATTAATTTAGCCAAAAAATATTATTAAATGGTTCATGTTTAAGGAGGGCATGAGGTTTCTTCCTAATTACTGCTCGTCTTTATTAATGTTTTATGTAAGTGCATAAAATTAACATTTTAATTTTTTAATAAAAGAATATGTGGCATAGATAAGATAGAGTGGATATAAATTTAGTTAATTTTACAAAGAAATTTTTTTTTAGAAAGTATTTAGATGCATCCCACCAACATGGTTACGCCGGATCTGATCAGAATTTTGCAATTAACATGTTTTGGGGATAACGTGAAGAAGTAGTTGTACTAGCTGCACCATTGTTGCTTTAGAAAAAAAAAATTAAACATATTATTAAATATTTTAGTACTGTTTTTTTTAGAAAATATATTCATATACGACATCTAACAAGTTTAAATATAATCTGTGATTAAACTATAAATTTTCATTTAAAATAAAATATATATTTATTTATAGTGATTTTATAATTTCTATATAAATCGTAACGGTCGGTCGGTCGATCTTCGAGTTTCAACTTTTTAATTTAAAAATAGACACAATTCAAAAAAAATAAAAAAGGGATAAAAGTAAAAAGAAAATAGAAAAGAAGGAAAATTGTTCCAATTGTAAGGTTTCAACATCTTTAATTTTCAACTGTTCAGTGGTAGAATTAAGCTTGATATGTTAATTAGGCATGGAAAATGTCCTGTGGCAGGAAAGGAATATTTAAATGCACCATAAAGAAAGTTCAACAAAGTAGTTGTCATCATCATGTGCATTCATCAAGTGGCAGACTTTTTACGCTGTCGATTCTAGATGTCGTATCAAGCCTCTGTCCTTTATGATTATATATAGTTCGATCCTGTGTCTGTATCAAATCCATCATGCGGGGGCAATTGTATTTGTCAAGCCATCCACTAATAATTAAGATAGTCAAGGACATGGGACATAAAACTATTATACTGACTGTAACATTTGCTATCCTAATGGGGTTAAAAATCATGACTCCACATCGATTTTTAATAATATCTCCATGTGATAACAAACTAATGCACACATTAACCTCCAAGATTAAACACCTTATTTTAATCAGTCAATTTCACATCAAAACTTTGATTTGGTTCAAAATGATTACGGCTGCGTTTAGGCGGGAATGTAATATCCATAAACCCTAGTAATGTAGTGTGTAGTTGCATGTCCCTTTCCAATACTTTCACCGATCGTGGCCAGGCCGTTCTTAGGTTGTATTTGAGAGTGGTGTGTGCCAGCCCAGCTGTTAAGGTATTGTAGTTAGGTTTTGGCAACTCAATAGTCATTTTTTCTTAATTCTACTTGATAATAATTATGAATTTTACTTCACAACAGCTGTAATTTTCAGTACCAAACGCATCTTTGGACATCTTAATTTACCAACTTTTAAAAGAGAAAAGACAGATAAAATAAAGTTTTAAAAGTTACAAATTCCAGTTGCCCATCACATATCGTCTTAAATTAGAGTCCTTATGATTTATTTATTCGTTGTCTTAATAATTTATTTCAAATTTTAACCACACAATTATTCAACATTATATTCATGCCCTCTTTGAGTTTCCTTAGAGATAATTGAAATGAACTATAATCCAACTTCACAAGGTTTCTCATGTCTAATTAACACCACAGAGTCATGGTTAGCATCTGATCAGTTACCGGCACTAACCAAAACAAATTATTGTTAGTTCTTTAATTAATCTCATCAAATTTTTCTTGTTTATGTCACTCTCTCTCTCTCAGTTAAATAGCAACCAACCATATTTACTTATTGTAAGTAAACCACTATGTAACTTAGCCTTGGGCCGAGTAATTTTGCCTTTGTGTCATACAGTTTTAATTTCGTCTTTCATATATTTTTATTATCCATTGCAATTTGAAAGGTTGAGATTAATTACGTAACAAATAATCTATGTAGAATTTCATTATCGAATTGTCGATGATTTCAAATTAAACCATCGCAACTTTAACACATTGCATTTAATTTATGCAATAAAGAAAGGAAAAAATTTGGACGCTTCCAGTAATGTTGCATTCACTACAATCTGAGGCCTATAATTTATTTGTTTCCAGTTAAAAAAAAAAAATACTATCTTTAGTAGATGGTGTTGTTTGTAAAATTGTGAGAGATAAACTATCCATTTATTACTTAAAATTTAGTTAGTGATAAGTTATAGTTGGTAAACGAATGTGCTCATTCTATGACGAATAATTATATACATAGCAATTAGCATGATTATATAGCGCCTCATAGCTAGCGCTGAAATTCTGAATCTAGGTAGAAATTAGTAAGTGGCAATGTCACTTATGGTAAGATGACCAAATTATTATTTATTTTTTTTTAAATACTAAAAATGTATTTTTTATGTTTTGGCCTTGTACCTCTACCATTGTTTAAATTCGGGTGTCTAGTCAAATAAAAAAATTTGAAAACAAATTGGTCAATGCTCTTGGGGCAAGATGACCAAGTCATGCATTTGATCAAGATTATCTCCTGATCTGATTATATACTGAGCAAATAATTCAATTACTGAGAGACACATAGTAAAAGATCTTGAAAAGCTCAAAAGAGATCAGATAATGAGAGAATTCTTTTCCGTCATGCATTAAGTTATTACTTCATCTATTACATGGTTATGTTACGTTGAATTTATCGATGGGGCGGGAGGTGCATATGTTTTACATTAACTAAAATATGCATTAAAGATTAGAGAAAAAAATGTTTAAGCAAATAAAAAACTTTATCAATGGGGATGGGGAAGGGGGGGGGGGGCATCCGTTTTACATTAATTAAAATATGCATTAAATATTAAAAAAAAAAGTGTTTAAGAAAAACCCACATGTGCATTTACACGGACTTGTGAGTGTGGGGTTTATAACACTTTCCCAAAACCCCAAACACCAATAATAACTTAAGCATTACTTTAATCAAACGGATAAAAAAAAATGATCTATTGTGATCATCATCGTGAACAAGAAAACTATTAAAATGACCAATTTGATCTTCTTTTTGATAAACCAAAAAGATCAGAAACCATCCCATATATGTGCTAACATTCACTTACAGGAATCGTCCATCTGAACCGTCAGATTGATCATGAAATCTAGTCATGATCGAAAAAAAGCTTTCTAGGTCAGTCGCGATCCTTTCTGAAAATGACATCAACCAATTAGATTCGATCAGTCAATTTTCAACCGTACGATTAGTTCACCTGATAGGTGAAACGCAGTGTTCACCTGGGCCCACTAGTAATTGTAATCGGCGTTCTTCTCACACCTTCTCAGTTCCTACGCTCTAGACTTTTGGCTTTACCAGTACAAAACGCTGTACCAGTAAATAATGATTTTGTGAAAGGGCGTTTCCGTCCATAAGGAAATTTCAGTAGATCGAGGGCGGTTTTTGGAATTATGCGTGGTGAAATAGAAAACTCGTGTATTCGCTGACACTCCCGGAATAGCTGGTGACTCCGCCACGTCACTACCCAATCCACAACGTCCACGTCACAAAACCCAATCAAACGGTTCAGAATCCTTCACCGCTCCCCAAATCCAGCGGCTCTCACGTCGTGTTCTAGAGCCTTCGATTAAAAGAAATTGAGAGCTAACCATGGTTAGCTATTGTAACCCGAGTTCACTCGCTCGGTCAAGGTTACATATCCGCAGAGAGAAGGATTTTAATATGTGTGTAGGCTTTGGGGCAAGAAAACTCACACTGAGTCAACTCGGAGCGGTTCCTTGCCGCCTTTCAAACTTTATTTCAATTCATTTGCTTGTCTATCGCACTTCATGTCTTCTTTGGTACTGAGTTGATTCCAATTTCATTGTTTTTCTTTGAGGAGTTTAAGGTTGTGTGTTCCGTTCAGATCTCGGAACCCGGTAAGCAAATTGATGTTCCATTAGATTAAATTAAAGTTGTTCAAACTAAGATGTTAATAAGTTCAATTAAATTTGTTTTATTATTTAAGCGTTTTATTTCCTTCTTCTTTTAACCGTCGTGACGTTACTAGTGATCGTGGAAGTTTCTTGAATGAGTAGCAATAATGTTTTAATGCTGAAGAAAATTTTGTAAAAAGATTCTTTGAATGTTGAATAGTGCATAAAATCTAGATCCAAACCCTCACATGAGTTTTGTTTTATTTATTTATTTTTTTCTCTTTTGAAAGTTACTTAATTAGTAAGGAACCAATGGATTTATTAATTGTAGCTTCTGATAAGTAACCATCTTTTACCATAATAATTTTTTGCATAATACTCATTTGGGAGCCTGCGTTTTTTGTATAACCATTGTTGAGTACATAGGCCATATTTTCAGCTATTCAGTGTTTGTATCAAGTTTTTTTTTTTTTTTATTCAATTTGTTTTCTTTCTATTTCAGATTCTTGACTCCTGATAGCCCCTGGCTTTTTATCATGGCGTGGTTAATGTAGTATCAGTGTTAAGTTTGTTTCTTTGCTTCCATTTGTGGGTTGGGATTGGTTTCTGAGTAGTTCGATTGATGAATGTTTGGGGATTGTTAAAGTATAAATTAGTATCTGGTTTGGAGCTTGGCGTCTTCTTGGGAGGGAAGGAGGAAATTCTCTTCCATAGCCTTGTTGCCGGCCAAGACATCAGTTTGGTTCCTTGTTCCGTTTCATGTCTCGTAAGTTAGACAGCCCAGTTCAGACTCAGATGGCAGTGGCAGTCTTCAAAACCCCGCTTAGCGGGGAGTACCACGGGAACAAGAGAGTGGAAGGGAAACAGCCTGCGGGGAGGAGACGGGTTTTTGTTCAGACTGAGACTGGTTGTGTCTTGGGGATGGACTTGGATCGCAGTGATAATGCTCATACTGTGAAAAGAAGGTTGCAGCTTGCTCTCAATGTTCCCACTGATGAGAGCTCGCTTACTTTTGGGGATATGGTGCTGAAGAATGATCTTAGTGCGGTTAGAAATGACTCGCCGCTTCTTTTGACACGAAACTATTTGCATAGGAGCTCATCCACTCCATGCCTTTCGCCAAGGGGGAATGATATCCAACAAAGGGATAGGAGCGGTCCTATTGAGATATTGGGACAATCGGATTGCTTTGCTATTACAAAAAAAATGGTGAAAGACATTGTGAAGGCAATTAAGATGGGTGTTGATCCAATTCCTGTTAACGGTGGCCTTGGGGGTGCTTATTATTTTAGGAACAGCAGATTTGAGAATGTAGCAATTGTGAAACCAACGGATGAAGAGCCTTTTGCTCCCAACAATCCAAAGGGCTTTGTTGGTAAAGCTCTTGGGCAACCGGGATTGAAGCGCTCAGTGCGGGTTGGTGAAACTGGGATAAGAGAGGTTGCTGCTTACCTTCTTGACCATGATCACTTTGCAAATGTGCCTCCCACAGCCCTTGTGAAAATCACACACTCGATCTTTAATATCAATGATGGGGTGAATGGGCACAAGACTCACAACAAGAATCTGGTCAGCAAGATTGCATCTTTCCAGCAGTTCATAAAGCATAATTTCGATGCTAGTGATCATGGAACCTCAAGCTTTCCTGTTTCTGAGGTGCATCACATAGGGATACTAGATATTAGAATTTTCAACACGGATAGACATGCAGGGAACCTTTTGGTAAGGAAGCTTGATGGTGTTGGGAGCTTTGGGCAGGTGGAGCTCATTCCAATTGATCACGGTCTATGTTTGCCTGAAACTTTGGAAGATCCATACTTCGAGTGGATTCATTGGCCCCAAGCTTCAATTCCATTCTCAGATGATGAACTTGAGTATATTAGAAAACTTGATCCTCTTAGTGACTGTGAAATGTTGCGAAGGGAGCTCCCCATGATTCGAGAGGCGTGTCTTCGCGTGTTGGTTCTCTGCACAATTTTTCTCAAGGAGGCTGCTGAATTTGGTCTCTGTCTTTCTGAAATTGGTGAGATGATGAGTAGGGAATTTCGTGCTGGAGAAGAGGAACCCAGTGAACTTGAGGTTGTATGCATTGAAGCAAGGAGGTTGGTAGAGGAAAGGGAGAAGGAGGTGTTGTCACCGAAAGCTGATGCAGGAGATGAGGATTTCCTATTCGACTTAGACTGTGAGGATGCAGCATTTGACTTTACACCAAAAATGGCAGCAGATGATTACATGAGCAGAGCCCAATTTCATCTTGGAATTGGATTCGGTAATGGTCGTTTTGCGCTTTCAAAATTGGACGAAAGCATTGAGGAGTTAGAGGAAAGTGAAGGCGAGGAAGAGCAAGAAGGATTTTCTACATTGCCAGCTCCTGAAAGGATTCCATCCATTTCGAAGCTATCCATGTCGCTCAAGACCACCTGTTTGGGTGACAAGAACCAAAAATATCAAAAGTTCTCAGGTTCAAAGCCAGAGAATGGCTGCCTTTCTAACACATCTTCTGGTCACAGGAGTGCAAACGAACAGCTTCCTGCATGTGTTAGCTTTGTGAAGCTGGCAGACTTGGGTGAGGATGAATGGACGCTGTTTTTGGAGAAGTTTCAGGAGCTGCTCTACCCAGCATTTGCAGCAAGGAAATCTGTTACTGTAGGTCTGAGGCAGAGACAGAGGCTTGGTACTTCGTGCCAATTTTGACACAGATACCAAATATATTGGTATCGGAGAGAGTACTTAATATAAAAAATAAACGAAGACTTGTAGGTCTGTTGGACTTGCGACTTGAGAAGGATTGTTAGGATAGGTTGGTTTTGTGGGTTTTCTTCCTGGAAGGTGTAGGTGTTGGAAGTGACTAGTAGAGGAGGAACTTCTGTAAATATTCTTGACATCAGCTAAGTGGAGAGCTGAGTAGAATTGTTTGTATTTGTTGAACGTTTTTGCTTCGCTACATGTGGACTTGTCTGATAAATAATTTTTAGAATAATATCCCTTGAATAATTTGATGTAAATACTAACCCTTTGTGTTTTTTCCATTTTACTTTCGTTCTACGTTTTGTATCATTCTAAGATATGGTTCATAGATTGAGTAATTAAGATGAATCAATTATCGGATTTGTTCTTTTTTAACAGAGAATGATGTGTTTCTGAAGATGAACAACCAGATGATGGCCGCATCCCCGTCCAAAGTTCTTGTGCTTGCTCCATTTCTCCGGAGAATAATGTCCACCGAATTAGTGCGAACATAATTGGCTGAAACAGTGGATTTCGTGTATTATTGAGTTTTGAACACAAGTATCGGCAGATATGAGCTCACATAATATATTTTATGATCCGTGACGTCTTCCATATATCTCTCTGTTCTGAAACATCTGGCTGCCATCCACAGTTTGTTTGGTTAACTAACTATTTTTCCGCCGTCTTATTTATGGGATATTTATCAGGATTGTATGAGTATATTTAATTTCATTCTGAAAAGGACCCAAGTTTTTGTCGTGCTAGTGAGGCTACAGTGTGATCTATACGTAATGGTTGTTCCAAATAATCTATTCAATTGAAAGATTTACCATCGATGCCGACCTAGCAAACAAACGACAAAGTAGCATCACGCATAGGGTGTCCCACTAACATCCGGGACTTTTTCTAAATTCAATAATTGAGGTTGGCCCTTTAAGATTTTGGGAGAGTTGCATGCTGTAACTTCGTTAGCTGCTTGCTCTGTTTTTCTCCAGAAGATATGCTGGGGTTTTACAGTTGTTTCTGCCGTTGGGTTTACCTGCTTCATAGTATGCTACATTAGTGGTTCTCTTCAGACTTCAGACGATACACGAATTCTTAAAGTCATATTTCGCTATCATTATAATAGGGTAATTTGTTTTATATATTAAGTTATGGCTACTTTAAAATTACTCTAAGGCAAAGCACAAATTACAACTACACATACAAAAGAATAAATAATAAAAAATACGTTATAATTTTAATTATATAGTTATGAAAGATTATTTCACTGTTGGACGGTTCCAACATAACCAGATTTTATATATTAAGAATGTGTTTGAGATTGAGGTTTAAGTTACACTAAAGTGTTTAGTAAACACTAACAACTATAACTTAAAATATATATTGGTATGATTTTTCACTTGTATAATGAAAAATCTATTATATTTTTAATAATTTTATTAAAATTTATATTTATTATATATTACTAACTTTTGTTTTATAGTTACAGTTTATTTTCCACTCTTAAAAGTTAAAATATCTCAATCTCAAATGGACCCTAAAATAAACAAAATGATTTAAAAGAACATGCATATAAAATTATTTTACGTGACGCTTTATAACTTTTGCTTGGAACAAAAACACTTGTACCAACAAAGTGTTGGCTCCACTGGCAATGGAATCCCCTTAAGTGGCTTGATTGGGTTTGCTCCCCAGTTCGAGTCGTAGGGAAGTCGCCTTTGTTGGGAGAACCTGTGCCTCCCGATTCGAGCGGGGACTTCTAATCTAAGTTGTGGTACGGGTTTAAAGGTGTCTCACACAGTTGGGGCCCTCCCCAAGATACCTCGTGGTTAAGAAAAAAAAAAAAAAAAAAAAACACTTGCTGTCTCTTGCGTTGCCTCAAAGTTCAAACCGAACATTCTGTAGAAACTTGCTCGAAGATAGCCATCAGCCTATGAGTTTTGTGTGTCAATGTCAAGTTATATTCACGTGTACAACTGAAGTTAATCCGCAAGACTACTGAGAAGAAGATAGACATGGTGGCGTTTGGTAAAATTCTTCATCTATCATATCAGTCACCAAGTTAGCAGGCTATCATAATATCATTGCCTAAATTTGACGAGCAAAAATATAAAATTATAATCTCATCTTATAAGAAAAATTGACACAATGGACAATGACTAACGTGTCACTCTTATCTCTCTTTGGCACTGTAGCTTGTAGTATATTGCCACTTGTTTTAGTGGGGGGTCCATTAGGACATTAGGGTGTATTCTTTCTTGCTTTTTACATTGATTGCAATTTAAGATAAAATCATGAAAACAAGAGGCAGCCAAAAGTGGGGACTGGAGACTTGTCTGGTTGTTCTATACCTTTCAACGTGTTGAAGCAACATGACAGTAACAGCTGACCATGTGTGACAAATGCTGGGACAATCGTAGTTTTGCTTGCAAGCCCTTTGTTTTATTTTGATTAGGGATGGAAATACATATCAAGTTTGGCATAATGTCAATCCATTTATAAGGGACAAATAGTGAATGAAGAGGAAAGCCGGAAGCATGTGCACAGTTAGCATTAACCTCAAGCACCATGTGTGAAAAATGCTAGGGCAATCAAATTTTTGGTAGCTCTTAAATGGGTGATTTTTACATTTAAGGGATGATGTCCATTTCAACCATAAAATAAATAAAAATATATAAGGTAATAAAAAAATGGCTGTTCAATTGAGCTGAACTCATAAGGTAGCGGTATGCTAAGGATGCTCCGGCTCATTATCCTTCCACTATTATAAAAATAATATCTCTTTAATTTCGTTCGACCGGACATTTTTTATTTGAACTTCTATGGCCTGGCCTGCTCAGTACCCAGTCAGGTCTTTTTTTGTTAAATAACTCATATATATATATATAACCGTTGAATGGCATAAAATGTGTGAACCATACCATTAAAAAATAATTTATTTAGATTTGATTTGAAAACTAAAAAATGAAAAGATAGTGGTTCAACTGAGTTGAGCTCATGATGCAGTGGTAGGCTAAGGACACACCAGCTTGTTATCCTTCCACTGTTGGGAGCAGAAGGATTGCGCTGCTCTGCTCTGATGCTCGGCGATTGGTCATGCCATTTACTGAATTATTAATTGTTTATGGACAACGTGTGATAACAAAATTAGAGATGAGCTGCCGAAAATATGTAGTATGCTTGCTTGAGGGGTGGAAATGAAGTGATTTGATCCACACTTGGGCAATTCTGTATTGAGAAAATCTAGGAGAGATTGTATATTACAGATTACTCACTGCTTATTGGCTAAAATCTAGTATAGGGTGTGGCCAAGGTCTTTTACTTGCAAAATGGAAACCATGCATTAAGATGGGCCTGGATAGACCGAATCCTAAAAGGAGTGGGCTTCTATTTCTAAACAACCTTTTAAGATACTTATGAAACCCCAGTCGTAAAATGCAAGTAAATCATAGAAACAACAACTGTAATCAAAATATATCAGTTTAGAGTTTTTATTATTACTCAATTGGGGATTTGGGGGAAAAAAACAAAAAAGAGTAATCCTTCGGACCCCTTAAAATATCTCATAAAATCTCTTTTTAATTAAAATTAATATAAATCAATTTATTCACTGTTTTGAATATAAATTCAATTAAACACTTAGATCAATTTTTTTTAACAAATTTTTTACACCAACCCCATTTCATAATTTATATTTTTATTTTAACTGAAAAATATTTTTATTTTTAGAAGATTATAAGGTTTCGAATTATGAAGACAGAAATTATATAATAAAGAAAAAATTTAGGATAAATTTAATATTTTAGGATTTGTATGCAATTTAAAATGATATATTTAGAAAAATAATAATGAGAAGATGGTTAATATTAATGTATAGATTTATATTATATCAAATAAAAAAACTGAGTGTATTTTGGGAAATAACATTAAACAAAAAAAGAGCTCTATAAGAATTTTAGAGGGGCGATAAACTCGTTAAAAAATTCAAAAGGAATTCGGCTAGTCAAATTGGTCTAGATTAACAGGGCAATGTTGATTAGAAAGAGTAATGATGATTGCACACAAAATCATTAAAAAAAAAAAAAGAAGAAGAAACATTTAACTAAAACACATACTTATTCACGTTATTAATTTTATTCTTTTATTTGTTTTGTTCAATTTTGAGTCCAAATAACATTTTCCTATTTAGAATTTAATAGCACTATGTTTATAAAGTGAATAAACATTTAACGCATTATAAAAATGTAACGAGAGATCAATCAATTCAAGATTGCTTTAATTGATCTCTATTTGCATTGGAAGTTCGGTACGAAATGAAGTAATCTAACGCAAGCATATCAAATACAATATTTTCCTTTTGACTTAATACTTCTATTCTATATATCTCTATTTTGTTTATTCTAAGAATATGGTTCCTATCAAGAGGAGAAAAAAAAAAAAAACAAACAAATATGTTACGTTTGGTATAGAAATATTGTCCCTATTCCTTCTTATTGTAGTGCCACGAGGGACAAGTCAAAGACATTACAGCCATTGCGGTTGCCAAATCACATAAAAGAAAGCTACTCATTTTTATTTTATTCTTTGATGACAAGAGTCACCTAATGCAATGTTGCACAAATATAAATAAAATAAAATAATTAGTTTACAACACTGGGCAAATTCAACAATCTTATCCCCCCCAAAAATACCCAAAAAAAAAAAAAAAATAGATAGAGAGATCCAAAGTCCAAGTTTCTTTCTACTCTGCATGCACAAAATACTTGGGCAATGCATACATAGAAAGCAATATTTACATCTATATGACAAATAAATTGTGTAACAAGTTTCCAAAGTGTTAGCACAAATTGAAGTTAGATATGCCTCCAAGGTCTTTCTGCAAGGCTTACACATTCACTGTACCTAAAACAATCAACAAGATGATCAATTGTTAGCCCTGCTGCTTGCATGAATGAGTACACAATCACCGGTCCGACTAACCGGAATCCACGCTTCAATAAGTCCCGGCTAATGGCCTCAGCTTTCGGAGATCTCAGGGGAACGTTTCTGGGGTATCTGAATTTGTTGATCATTGGCTTGAAATTCACATAACCCCACATAAAGCTACTGAAAGATCCGAATTCATTCAAAATCTGCATTTGGGTAACTATATTAAGTTGGCATCTCAGGATTATAAAACAAAATTAAGGAAAAAAAAAAAAGGTTTATGCAAAGGCATTAAAATTTGTAAACTTGCCTTCACTATGCATTTGGCATTGTCTACTATGCACCTCACTCTGCACTCTGCCAACATTATTGCTGTGTTGGAGGATATTTCTAGGATCTCTTTCTCCCCCATTTTGGCAACACTCTTTGGATCAAATCCCCCAAATGCCTCTCTATTTCATCAACAAATTCAATCTTGTTTCAGTGCATATTAAAATGATCCAAGGCCTTTTGGTGAAACAGAGATTAATTCAAGTGTGGTGAATTAGAATGGAGTTGGTGCAGAGTTAGAACCTGAACAGTTCTTTTCTTTTTAAAATTTCAGTCCAGTTGTAATCCATCAGCATTCCAGACAATGCAAGCAGCTCGAACAATTGACTTTTTTCAACAATATATAACATATACCTGTTAGTATATGCATGCTGCATGACATGTCTCACAGACAATTACTGCTAGAATACTGGTTTAGATTTTTACAGCTGACTTACTTGTCATCATAAACAGGAACTCCCCAACATTCGTCGTGAAATGCAACATAAACTCTATCTGCATCAAAATTCGTGTTAATATCCACACTTTCCATGGATCAAATACATCTTGGTGAGTACATGTTAATGTCCTCAAAGAGTGAGCAATCGAAAAAAGTAGAGTAGGTAGAGATGTTGAACAACACTTTGGATTACCAGTTGCCATTTCTGAATTCAAAACATACGACTTAAATACATATATGCTGTACAGTTGGAACATGAATGCCTTAAAAGAGTTATTTATATCAGCGTTGAGGAGCCCAAACAGTTGCAACAACCCCCATTATAATGGCCACGATGATGACACAGAGTATTTAGTTCTATCATTTTAATTCATCTTATATTGAACTCTTAACCACTAATAGTATTTGACGCTTGTAGACTTGACTAAATCCTTTCTTTTCAAATGCACAAGCACAGAATAGATTGTACAACCTAACCACTACAACAATGTCAAAGTTTAGCTACTAAGAAACTTTTCTCTTGTATTATTATCACATAGAAAAATGAATCGCCATGGAAAAATCTGAAGCACGTAGTATTAACTATTATGCGTTCGAATCAACTCTTGGTTGATAAAAAATGGAGCTTACCACTATTCTTTGTAATCCAATTGCACCTCTTCAGTTCCCCACAACAAGAATCCTGACTTTGTTGCTGCTGCTGTTGTTGCTGTTGCTGTGGTTGAACGTTTTTAGCCACCGTGACTTCTCTTCTTTCAGGTGGCGTAATCAAACGCAGGGCTAACGAAATCCTCTGCTCCAGCGGAGAATTAGAATTGTCTGTAACAGAAGAGTCGTTCGAGTTCTGTGACAAGGACAGTGATAGTGATGATAAAGATAATGAAGAAGAGCTCCTATGAAGGCCAATGGGGTAGACTTTTTTCAAGTGTTTAGATAATAAACTCTGAGTTGGCTTCGGCTCTTTTTCTTTTGGACTTCTATTCTTCTCCAGAATATGCCTTCTTACGTTTGCTTTAGACATGCTGGAGAGAAGATAAAAGAAAAGTCCTTTTGTGTGATTGTTGTATCTTAAATTTGGTAGATGTAAAGGTTGATTGTTGTATCAATAAAAGGTTTTGGGGTTTTAAACTTTAAAGTGTAGGGGACCTTATGAAGTCATAGCTAAAGTTGGTGAAGTGTGAACTTCATAATGGACTTGCTATTTGATTCTTGGGTTTTAAGCAAAACCAATAATGTATTTGGATTTTTTTTTTTTATGCAAAAGATTCTTATCATTTTTTGCATTTAAAATAATTGGAGTCATCATATTGATTCCCTTTTTCTTTCTTTATAGTGTCTGCTGCATCACGAAGCTTGTTCGCCCCCCCTAAAATATACGTAAAATGATGCAAAACCTGTGATTTACAATCCATAACCAATAGTTGAATCAAACAATTACATCATTTCCAATAATGCTAATTCCTGAATATTTGAGAAACTTTTAAGGTGTGCTTTTAGCTTCAGTGGCAGAGCTAATGGCAGCCTCGAAATGGGGAAAAGTCTATAATGATTAAAACATTTAGTTGCAGTGTTTGCCTCAGTGAAGATATTTAATGGGGCCGAAGGAATTACCCTTAACTTGTACTCTTATGCCTTGGGAGCTTTGAGGCATACCTGTTGCCTGCATAGACAGAGAAATTTCATCTATAAATTTTACTCTCATGTCTCTCGTGTCTTTATTGTATTTCTTCTGTGTGTTTGTTTGCGAGCAAAGTCATGGATTGTCGATATGCAAGTAGGCGTATGATGTGCCCGTACCCCCTTAAATTTAAGCTAGTGAGCCTACTTTTCTGCATACCTGATGTCACATTGAGAATGGCCTTGTGTAGCAGCTTGGTCTTCTTGTAACGTATGCGCATTATGCATATATATATCAGCTGCAAAAGAATAATGATACAAAGTTAATTTATTATAACTAAGGTACCCTTTTTTTTTTTTTGTCTGAAATCTTAATAGGTTTATATTTTGTTGAAGTTTGAATATATCTGAATATAAACAGTTGAGTGACATATTTGTTTTTCTTTTTTAAACGTCTGAATATAAATGTTAAGTTGTTTGTTTTATGAACAAGAACTATCTCAAATTTAGAGTTTTGACATTTATGTCCTTTGTAGGTAGGATATATAATTGTTATAAATTTCATAAGTTAAATAATTAAAAATTAGAGTTGAAAAAACAATTACAAAAATATATATATCCAATATATTTATATCGTGGGTATCAACTAGTTTTATTGGTAAAATCTTTTGTTTTGAAAATAAGAGATTTGTAGTTTAAACCCCACCCACATAAGTAAGGAGGGAATTGAGTTTAAAAATATTATTCTCCTAACAATTTATTCAACATTTTTATAACATATGTACATTATTTAACATATATAATGTTAATGGTATTATTTGCCTGTACATGTATGTTACCTATTTTTTGTTTGGTCACATAAGCAAAAATGAAATCAATTAATCATTTATCTTAAAATAATATAACAAAGTTAACCATTGCTCCTAATACAAAAAAAATTATAAATTTTATTATGATTATTAAATTGTTTAGAAGATCAAAAATGTGAAAGGAACTATAGTTATATTGCCATGATAAGGCAAACGGCTACAATCTGCTCAGAGTATTGTCTTCAGCCGAGATGTAAATTGATAAAGTCTAAGCGTAAGAATGGATGTTTTTGGTTTTGTAGTGTAAAATAAGATATTTGTTAGGGGCAGTTTTGAGAGTAAAAAAAATTTTCTATTCAGATATTTTTCTATTCATATAAAAGCAAAAGTTTTAACTTTTTTCATTTAAAGTTAAATGTCTTATAATCGTATATAAGTTAGAAAAAACAAACAATGAAAACTTTTAAAATGTCTGATTATAAGTAAAATTAAGACTTATAATAAAAAACAAACAAGCTCTAAAACTTTTTACTAAAATTTTTAATACAAATATTAAGTTATAGATTTCAAGCAACCTAATAGTGGATAAATAATCATTATTAAATGCTATTTTAATTAATATCTACTTAATTAATGGTTCACGATTTGTATCAAAATTTAATTTAAAATTTTAAATCAAAATAATAGCACCCAAAATTTTTATTTCACTTGATATGTTTATACATGTGTTTTCCTATAATTCGGTACTCTATTAATTGTTGTGGAAGTGAAATGATAAAATGAAGAACCACATATTGTAAATTATTATATATAATGCTGTAGACTAGGGTTGGCAATTGGGAAGTCCAGATCGGGAATTGATTGCTAATATCAATCTCGTCTTAAATACTAAATCGACAGAACAACTGTCTTGAATTCTGTCACAAACAGTTAATCATGACAAAAAAAAAAGTATCTCGATCTTATCCTAATCAAATTCCAAATCCCAACTAAGTTCGCTATTATACGATGCAGATTTTGTCCTAAACGACATGTTATTTGATTTTATTGGACATGTCAGATCTCTTTGATTTATTAATATGACTCGACATATGAATATAATAAATATGACATATCTATATGCTTCATCAAATTGACTTGTCAAACAACTTTGAAAACCCAAACTCGGACACTTGGAATCTCAATGGGATTTTCTAACATTCGAATCATGTTCGAAATAATAAATTAGGACAAAATTGGGATCTTAAATTCCAGCCCAAATAGTGAATTAAGATAAAATTTTATAGCAAATCCTAATCCATTTGAAATGTGTCCCAAATCCCAATCACGGTTCGGGAAATTCTATTAACCCTAGCATAGAGCATTAGCTTTATTCTTAGATAAGAAATCATTAAGAAATTTAACAAATGTTAATTAAAATCCGTAGACGAAAAACTCTTATCACACATTTTATTAACGGGCATTGTTAAGTTACATAATAATGTAAATTACATTAACCCAAAAGGTGTTTTTAGTGATCTAAAAATAATTTAGTTAATTATACTTTTAGATCACTAATTACAATTTAATGGTTGATGTATGTTAGATCATAATCTAGGGTCCAATTATGTTGCAACTGTGGTATGAAGAACTTAAAGAGCTAACAACTCTTATCGTTGCACAAATAAAAGACTCTTTTAATGTCGTGAGTCGAGTTATGGGACAAGAAATCAATGACAAACAAGTAGGATTAAGTAAAGAGTTGAAGAAGATTAGTGGTCTTACAACGATAGAATGACTTAGAGCCACCACTCAAATTACTCATGATGGTGCAACGCTCAATGTTTTTTACAATCTTTGTGATGAGGATAGAGAAACATAGGTTAAACTTTTCCGTCCTTAATGATGAAATTAACTCATGCGCACTTAGATGTTATAGTTTATTAATATCTAGCTTAACTCATTTGAGCACTTAAAATTTGACGAAGTATTTTTTATTTTTTCATATTTTGGAATGTCTTTGAAATTTGAAGATGTTACAGTCATATTTTGAAATTTGATTAAGTATTTTTTATTATTTCATTGAAGCATTTGAAATTTAATTATTTTGTAGTAATATTATGGGCTATTTCTTAAATAGTATTAATGTTTCTTATTTTAGAAAAAAAGTACTTTTGATAAAAGCACTTGGATAACAATTGGTAAAAGCACTATAAATATAATTAGGACATTTGAAACATTAACCTTGAGGCTAATTTTTAAATAGTTAAACATATTTTTAATATTTTAATTAATTTAATATATATATATATATATATATATATATATATAATATAATACAAGGGTAAATTTGTCTAGATAAAAAAATTTATAAAATTCTTTTTCTCTTCTAATTCTATCCTAAACCGAACAAAGGAAATTAAACTCCCCATAATTTTCTTCTCCTTTCCTTTATTCTCCTCTCTTTTCCTCTTATCTCCTCTCTCCTCTTTCCCTACAGCCAAACATGGCCTTAAGGTGTGCTTTTAGTTTCACTTGTACTCTTATGCCTTGTGAGCTTTGAGGCATTTAGTTGCAGTGGTTGTCTCAATGAACATATTCATGGGACCGAAGGAATCACCCTTAACTTGTACTCTTATCCCTCGGGAGCTTTGAGGTACAACTGTTGCCTGCATAGACAGAGAAATTTCATCTATAAATTTTACTCCCAAAGTCTTTCTTGTATTTCTTATGCGTGTTTGTTTGTCAAAATGGGCAGCAGGCGTTTGTTTGCGAGCAAAGTCACTGATTGTCGATATGCAAGTAGGCGTATGATGTGCCCGTACCCCCTTAAACATAACTATATAAGCTATTAAGCTTAATTTTGTCGCATTGAGAGATCGTACTGTGCAACAGCTTGGTGTTCTTGTAATGTATGTGCATAATGCATAAAATATCAGCTGCAAAATAATACAATGATAAGAGTTAATTTATTATAACCTAAACTTTTTACGTAACGTTTTAATACAAATAATGAGTTAGAATTTCAATTTCAAACAACTAAATAATGGATAAATAATCATCATTAAATACTAATTTTTATCCAAATTTAATTTAAAAATTTAAGGTAAAATAGCCGCCACCCAAAATTTTTATTTCATTTGGTATGATTATAATTTATACATGTGGCTTTCTTATAATTAAATTCTCTATTAATTGCTGCGGAAGTAAAATGATAAAATGAAAAACCAAATACTGTAAATTGTTATATATGATGCCATGGACTAGGGTTGGCAATCGGAAAGTCTCGATCGGAATTTGCCAATCCCATTCCCATGCCAAAATCATTAAGAAATTAAACAAAAATTTAATAATATCAAGGTACCGGAGAAAATTATAATGTACCCAGTCGTTCGTTGGATCCTAATTGATTCATTCATTCAAATATATCCAACAACTGAAGTCGTTAGATCTTAATTGATTCATTCATTTAAGCGTATCCAACAACTGAATGCATAAGTGGCTCGTAGCCGGACCCAAAGTACAAGAAAACTGTCACACATTTTATTTTATCAAAGTAGCGGTTTGCAACATTCATATCTCTCTCTAGACTTTCAAAATTGCCGGGGAAAAAACGGCTCTCTAAAGCCCTAATCCCTCCAATCAAACTCTCCTAAAACCCTAAACTCTCGCCTTTCTCTCTCTCTACCATTTTTTATCTTATTTTATTTTCCCGGTAGCAAAGAAAGCAACATACAAGCAAGCAACCTTTCGTTAGACCCATTTGAATGCTCAAGAAATGGATTCTTCTCAATTTCAGAAAGAAACGACAGTTGCTTTCGCCGTTCTCTTCCTCAATCTTCTCTAAACCCTCCGTCTCCGCGGCCAAACTCTCAAGCGACGAACCCGCCATCTCATTCGACTCTGTTGACCAAACCCCTGCTGACCCAGTTCCCGAAATCATTGCAAATTTAAGAAATTTAGGTTTTAAAAAATTCATTGACGGGGATGACTCAAAAAATTTAATTTTGAGGCTGAGTGAGTTTCAAGTTGATCGAATTATTGATTGTCTGAGGGTTGAGAGCTTGGATTTAGCGGTGACATTTTTTAATTGGTTAAAAATTCATTGCGGGTTTAAGCATTCGCTGTTCGCAAGCTTTGTGATTGCCCATGTATTGGCAGCAAAGAGGAGTTTCAAGGGGTTAAGATTGGTCTTGGAGCAAATTCTGCAAGAGCAAGGTTTTTTTTTTTAATTGTTTTAAATTTTTTACACTTTAATCTAGTCTTCTTGATATTTTAATTATAGTGGTAGCCCATCTCTAACTTAAATTTTTTTATTGGATTTAGCTCAAATTGATTTTTTTATTTTGATCCGGTTTCAGATGATTAGTAGTTGTGGGTAATATTTTCCACTATAATTTGCAGATTATTGTTTATGGATTTTATGTGATTTCTGCTAGGCTCTGGTTCTGCTCCTTCTCTTTGTGAGTTGCTCTTGCACAGCTTCAGGGGTTTTGAGTCAAACAGAGAGGTATGGGATATGCTGGCTTTTGTTTATTCAAGGACAGGAATGGTTCATGATGCTGTTTTTGTAATTGCCAAGATGAAAGAGTTGGACTTGAAAGTTTCGATACAAACTTATAACAGTTTGTTGTACAACTTGAGGCATACAGACATCATGTGGGATCTATATGATGATATTAAAGTTAGTGAAACTCCACGGAATGTATATACTAATTCTATAGTTATAGATGGTCTATGTCAGCAGTCCAGACTACAAGATGCAATTTTGTTCCTGCAGGAGACAGCAGGGAAGGAGTTTGGGCCTTCTGTTGTTTCATTGAATGCCATCATGTCTAGGTACTGTAAATTGGGATTTGCTGAAGTTGCAAAGGGATTATTTTGTCTGATGCTCAAATATGGACTACATCCTGATGCATTTAGTTATAATATTCTTATTCATGGTTTATGTATAGCTGGTTCCATGGAAGAGGCATTAGAGTTCACGAATGATATGGGGAGGCATGGGGTGGAGCCTGATGCAATAACCTACTCTATTCTTGCCAAAGGGTTTCATTTGCTTAGTCAAATTAGTGGAGCTTGGAAGGTTATCCAGAAATTGTTAATTAAAGGTTCTGATCCAGATATCGTAACCTACACAGTCCTCATATGTGGATACTGCCAGATAGGCAATGTTGAGGAAGGTCTAAAATTGCGGGAAGTAATGCTCTCACAGGGTTTTAAGTTGAATGTCATTGCGTACAGTGTACTGCTCAGCAGCATGTGTAAAAGTGGACGGATTGATGAAGCATTGGGACTTCTTTATGAAATGGAAGCTGTTGGTTTGAAACCAGATCTTGTAACATATTCTATACTTATCCGTGGCCTTTGCAAGCAAGATAAAGTCCACAAGGCTATCCAACTATACAACGAAATGTGCTCAAAGAGGATCTCTCCTAATTCTTTTGCACACGGTGCAATTCTTCTTGGCCTGTGTGAGAAAGAAATGATAACAGAAGCAAGAATGTATTTTGATTCTCTGATAATGAGCAACTGCATACAGGATGTTGTATTGTATAATATTATGATTGATGGGTACGTAAAACTCGGTAATATTGGGGAGGCTGTACAGTTATACAGACAGTTAATTGAGAAAAGGATTTCTCCTAGTATAGTGACTTTCAATTCTCTTATTTATGGGTTCTGTAAAAATGGAAAGGTAGCAGATGCTAGAAGGTTATTAGACACCATCAAGTTGCATGGATTGGAACCAAGTGCTGTAACTTATACAACTTTTATGAATGCATACTGTGAAGAAGGCAACATACAACGCCTGCTTGCTTTGCTGCAAGAGATGGAGACAAAAGCTATAGGCCCGACTCATGTCACATACACTGTGGTTATCAAAGGACTTTGCAAACAGTGGAAGCTACAAGAAGCTGTTCAATTACTTGAGGATATGTATGTTATAGGTGTAACCCCTGACCAAATCACATACAATACCATCATTCGGAGTTTCTGCAAATGTAAAGACCTAAGAAAAGCCTTTCAGTTACTCAACCAGATGTGGCTGCATAATCTGGAGCCAACGTCAGCTACATATAATATTCTCATTGATGGCCTCTGTGTGAATGGTGACTTAAAGAATGCGGATTGTCTGCTGGTTTCCCTTCAGGAACACAATATCAGTTTGACAAAAGTTGCATATACAACAATAATCAAAGCCCATTGTGCCAAGGGTGATGTGCATAAAGCAATGACATTCTTCTGTCAAATGGTGGAGAAGGGATTTGAAATTTCAATAAGAGATTATAGTTCTGTAATTAATAGATTGTGCAAAAGGTGTTTGATTACCAAAGCAAAATCTTTTTTCTGTATGATGTTGTCTAATGCCTTTCCTCCTGATCAAGAAATTTGTGAAGTGATGCTTATTGCCTTTCATCAAGGTGGAGATCTTGGTTCAGTTTTTGAACTGGCTGCTGTGATGATTAAATCTGGCCTCCTTCCTGATAAATTCTTGATAAACTGATGATTCTCCTCCATCTCATCGTTCGAAAGAGCTGTCCATTGGTTGATATGAAAATTTACCACGTGAGGTACCCTGTTTCTACATTGCTAATGATCATTTCCAACTGCATAATAATTTAAATTGATGCCCGTGAAACGTATCAGATGTTTTCTTTTTTAAAACTTGATATTTGTAAATACTCGTCTATAGGTGACAATATTGAGAGTAAACTAGCTTAATATTTCGTATTATTGGTAGAAAACTCTGAAATGTTTTCTACATTTTGTATCTTTCCCCTTTCCTTATACTTTATTCAGTGGATACTGCATTATCACATGTTTAAAGTGTGGTTGCGTAACTAAAATGTGGATACTACATCTCAATAGTCAAGACCATGCCGCTTTAATGAAATTTCAGCACATGACGAATACGATCAAGGGATTCTCAAGATTTTTTGAATTTTATCAGTTAACTTTAAACATGCTCGGATCTTGTCAAGTTCAGTAAGGTGAGCGTCTGTGATGACTACTCAAATATTTTTTCTCATTTTGGTAAAAAAAGGGGAAAAGGAAAGAGAAGAAATATGGTGAATTTTTACAACCCCCAGTTGACTGAAATGCTGCTACAGTCCCTGCCTCCTGGTGCTGCTTTCTCACTTGGATTTTTCAAGTTCTTTTTATAGCTAAAAGCGAATGCAGAGAACTGTACGTCAATTGTTAGCAACAACTCTATAATTGATAAAACGGTTGTGGGGATTTCTTCTTGGGGTAACTATTTTCTGGAAATATTTTGATGGTTGTAAAATGTTTCTTGCGGGGATAAAAGACACATCAATGTTGCTCCGAAAGCTATTATGAAATTAAACACTGTCAGCCATGTACAGTTGCTGTTCTCGCCTACAACCTTGACGCCACTGCTGTACCCTTCACCAACAACCTTGAATTCACAAGCCAATCAGCCTCCATAGGCCAAGCCAATATCAGGATTAGTATTTTGTTTTTCACAATGAACAGAATAGGAGTAATTCTTTTCTTCCCTAGTAATTTTTACAACCGTAACTTTTGTACACCGTAACAAGGGTGTTGACTGTACACTCACCCAGGTGAATAATTAATGAAAAAAGGAAGGATAGAGCTTGTGACAAAACCAGCCTTCCATTTCTCATCATCTTATGGGAGACACCTTTAGAGACAAAAGACCATCAAGATGTGAAACAAAATCTCCACTGCCAGATGGACCAAAAGCCTCCCAGAACCGAAGAGTCTCATCCGCAGCAGCTGACACCACAGTTAGGCCATCAGGGCTCTGCAATAACAATAAAGATTAGTTTATTTGAAGAACAAAGTGCTCTGGATTATAAACTAAGTTTTTGGGTTGTCAAACCTGGGAAAGCTCGAGAATTCTGGAGGTTTGATGCTGTAATTCTCCCCATTTGGTCATGTGAGGGTATTTCCACAAGCATAATTTTTGTCCATCCCCGCTTGAACTGAAGCCATGGCCGCTCAATATTTCTTTGTGATGCCTGTTCCACTCTAGTCCACAAATCTGCGCAAGCACGTCAAATTACCATAAGCAAAGTGAAATCCAAACGTTGAAATGGCGTATATGGGTAGTTTTACAAAATATTAATGTTTCTAAGAGAAGTGAACAATTTTACTTGCCTGTGCTTTTGTATCTACGCTGTGTATGCATGTACCTTTTTGTACATTCCATATTTTAATACACCCATCTTGTGTGCCTCCTCCAGAAGCAAGAACATTAAACTGATAAGGGCACCAGGCAAGGGCCTTGACTGCAGCACGGTGGTCTCTGAATCGGTGCAAACATTTGGATGAACTCATTTTAGAATGATCCCATACGTGTACAAGATTATCATCACCACCACTGGCCAGTAGATTGCCTTCATTAGACCATTTTAGTCCACACACTTCTGCGGTGTGTGCATTTATGCGAGAAGTCACATTGTTTGATACTCTGACTGCAAAGCCACGGAACAACAGGCAAGGTAAATATAAGAATGATTCATAACTAGAATGACTAAAATAAAGGAACGTGGTTTAGGTTCCCAAGACAGAGATGATGAAATTCAAGTACCATCGTGGTTAATGATGGACTTGTCTTGGCTCCCTGATGTTAAAATGTGACCGTTCCAGTGGTTCCATGATGCAGTTGCTACTCTTTTATCATGACCCTCTAGGTTTCTAATCTGCATGTGAAAAGTAATGCTTACAATCAAGTCATTCGGAGTCCAGAACAAGTAAGCAATCATGAAAGGCAAAGAATGGAGCGTAGATATTTACAAGTTTTGAAGTCTCAGCATCCCAGAGTTGAAGTTTGGAGGCCATATATCCAACAGCCAAAGTTTTGGCATCCTGTGACCATGATATACTTGTAGGGAAATCATCCTCCCCAGTAACTTTTAACAACTTTTGTACTTCCCCATTCTCCTGTTTCCAAAGATACAGTTCTAAACCCAAAGCAATAGCAAGAATGTTGTTTCTTCCCCAATCCATCATGTTTGAATAATAGTCATTCCTAAGATTTGGTGCGTCCAGAATCCTAGCTTCTTTCTGCACACGCCATTAATCAAAGTACAGTCAGTTACTACCATGAAGTTCAGGCTGGTGAGTCGACAGCAGATGATCCCAACTGCATCAGATAGTTGTTCGACTCCTTTCCTAGTTAGCAACTGATATCATTGAAATAGATGAGTACCTTGGGCAATTGACGACGACGTTGGATTTGCTCGGTACTGTTTCTCAATGCCTCTGCATCCTCCCTTCTCAATTCATCAATGAGACGATATGACTTTCTTCTTGATTTTGGGCTTCCCCTAAAAACTAGCATCCTAAATGGTTTCCCTTCTGAATCCAAATTCAAATTCTCTGCCACTTTCTGTCTGTATGCGTCCTATTTCAAGGAAAAAGACAGGACCCGTTAACCTAATTATACTCCATTAATCATGCCCCCATTTAAGAAGGGGAAAAAAATGTTAATCCAAAACCAAATCAGGTAACATCACACAGTAAGATCAACACAAGAACTAAACTACAATATATGAAATCGACCCCAGAAATCTTGGTCAAAATACACAACTTGATCCATATACGAATTTCAAGACAAATTTTTAAAGAAACATTGGGCACCCGTTTAAAGAATTCCCAAGAAAGAAACCATAAAAGAATTTGAAAACAAATAAAAAGAAAGAATGAACTTACATTGAAATTGGGATTCCGAAATTCTTTGGTTGTGTTGGTCAACAAACCGTGAGCTTGATCAAGATTCATCAAACTTCTGTTGGGTATAAACCGATCTCCCTTTAACAAGTACCCAGAAGGCCAAACAACAAGAAAATAGGGAGAAAATTAACGAAACAGATAATTAAAAAAATTCAAAACGCCAACAAGAATACAAAACAAAAGATACTTGAAAAATCAAGAAAACGTTTTTTTTTTTTTCTTTTTTCCTTGGTACCTGAAAATCGAAATCAGTGGGGCTGCCTAGTAATCTCCTTGGCGAGTACCAGTCAGTTTCAAGTAGTCTACTCAGTCTGCTTTGATGATCCATGGAGATAACTCACAATCCAAATGTCAAGTTTCCTTATTTTGGTTACGAGTTACGAGTCACGAGTGAAGGATCGAGTTCAGCGAAGGATTTGGTATCTACCGCCAAAAGACCTGACCGTTAGGATTTATAGCCGCCAAATAAGTCGGGTCGGGTTAGCATTCGAAATTGATCCCGGTATAGGCTAAGTTCGGGTTTGGAATATTTACTCCAAATTAATTATTCGTACTATTTATCCAAACTATACACACTTCAAAAATTTTGTCACCAATAACAAAAATTCAACTATCACGAAGTAGGCAGACCATTTAACAGATTTGTGAATGTACATATAATATAAACGTGGTTTTGTGTTAATTTTCATTGTTTATTCGGGAAATAAATTACTGTATTTATTAAAACTCAGGATTTAATACAACTTGTATGAAATCGAAGTTTTCTCAATTCCTGCACGAGCGTCTCCAAATCCCTCGTGGAGCTCCCACCGCTCTTCACAGCGGCCAAAGCCTTGTCTCTCAACTCTCTGGCTTTAATCTTCGTTTCTCCGCATTGACTTAGTGACTCACCAATGACCTTTCCCAACTCGTCCGAGTCAGGCACCGAGTCTCCGCCCTCACAGACCAGAACAGCTACCCGCAAATCGTCCACCAAAAGCCTTGCATTCACGAATTGATCGGCCTCCATTGGCCAAGCCAATATGGTGACCCCACTCACTATCCCTTCAAGCATTGAGTTCCACCCACAATGACTCACGAATCCACCCACTGCTTTGTGACTCAGTATTGACACTTGCGGGACCCAACCTTTTAGAACCAGGCCCCTACCCGCCACCCGCTCCTCAAACCCATAGGGTATCAGCCCGTACCCATTACCCTCCGCATGGATGACGCTCGTTTTAACCACCCACAAAAATCGGATCCCGCTTTTTTCAAGCCCTAAAGCTAATGCCTCCATCTGTTCTTTACTCAAAACCTTTTGACTCCCAAAGCAGGCATAGACGACGGAGCCATCCGGGCACCCGTCCAGCCACTTTGACACGTTGTCATTCGGATCCAAACCAGAGTCACCACCCCGAGTCGACTCCGGACCGAGCAAACTAAGGGGGCCAACGCCGAAAACACGGTCGTGACCCATTTTCCTCTTCAAGTAATCCAAATACTCGGATTCCAAATCATCAAAGCTATTGAAAACGCAACCCCAACCCCAACTCAAAGTATTTGCAACCATGCCGTCCTTGACAAACTCAAACTCAGGATCAGAGTCGGAGACCATATAAATCCTGAACACCGTAGGCAAATGCTCTTCTTTGAAAACAGGAGATCTTGGCAAATCACGAAACTCAACAACATCCAATGGCTTCACAACACCCGTGTGGTTCCAGCAATAATCGCTAACGGAGGCCAGAAACGACCCGGACGAGAAAAACGTAATTCTGACAATGTTAAGCTGACGGGCGAGATTCAAAGTCCAGCCGAGGAAGAAGTCAGAGAGGATGGCAACAGGAGGGTTAGTGTGGGAATGAAACCACTGGATTATGGGATCATACAGCTTCCCGAGGGCTGACATGATGGGCAGGTTACCTCTGTTTCCCAATTCCTTAACATTTTCGACGCCCGCAGGGACTGATGGGTGTGATGGAAATGGCAGGACTAGGGTTTGGATTGCTGGGCGAGCGTCGAGAAGCGAGGACACGATCGGGAGGTTTTTGGGGGTGATTAAGATGGTGATGTCGAGGTTTTTGAGAGACAAATGGTGGGTTAGGTCGAGAAGAGGAAGCATGTGGCCTTGTGCTGGGTATGGAAATACGAGAACGTGGGTGGCTCTGCTGTTGGAGCAGCTGGACATGGCTTACAGCTTTCTCTGGTTTTTGATACAGATACAGACACTCGATGAATGAACACGTCAAGCACGTAACTCTTGTGTACCTTCTTTCAATTTAAACTCTCCTCAATTAAATTATAAAGCATAGAATGACGGAACGCAGAAACAATCTTTTACCTAATAACATGGACAGAGAGATGTATATGCTTTTTCCTAATCATCACACAACATTACAAATCCACCCCTAGCAACCTAAATTTTCTTCGCCATCACGTCGACGTTACCATCACTAATCTATCGGGACCAACTTTGATTAGCCTAACGACAGTAAGCTAATTTAAAAATGGGTTCCGAATTAGTAATTTCATCCAAACAAAATGTAGAGAAATCTAACTCGCAAGCAACTCTAGGAAGACGAGAAAAATTATAAAAAGTGAAGCACCGTTGAATTATGGAATTTTTATGGTTATAGAACGTAGTAGTAACGCTTGGAATCTCCTCTCTTTGCTGTTTTTCATTGATTTGGGGTGGCTTGTGAAGAAGATCGATAAGGGGAAAGACTTGTATATAGCTGCGGGTGATTGACCAAGGTGATGCAACTTGATACATAACATGCTTTTACTACTAAATGTTCAGGGAGGTGGGTGATTGTAAGTTGCATGGCATGAGAGCAAAATTGACGTTGTCGTCGTCGTCGTTTGATCAAATCTTCAGAAACAGTGCAAAACTTTCGTGGCTAAGACTCTTATTGATTGGCTGTAGGATGAAACTCACTCTCGCGTTTGTCAAGTCAAGACAGGGAGATTAATTAATGGCCTTCCCTCGCTTATAGCTATTTCACCAGTCTCGTGTTGCACGTGTCGCTTTATGCCCTGATGCCCACTCACAAAAATTAAGCGATTCACATAAAAACATTTCATGATATATTTGACCCCCCCTAATTCAATGGCCTTAATTCTTTTACTTTACTTTTGTAATGTACTCGTTTGCAATACTAATAAATAGCCGATGACGAAGCAGCAAAATTTCAAGTTTTTAATGCTCGTAATTTTTTTTACCTGGCAATATTCATTTAATTTTGAACCATTTGAATTTGAATTTTCTAAAACAATCATGTTTTTTAACTTTATTGACATGGAATGACCGAAGAATACTATTCTAAACCCACATTTGGCGTATTAGCCCCACCACATTTTATTAGTGGGTACATTAAGAGTGCATTTAACACACTGTATTATATTATATTATATTATATTATTTTAATACAGATATATTATATTTTATTTTATTACATTAACACTGTATTATAATAATATTATACAACATTTGATGTTACTGTACTGTATTAATTTTTAATTATATTATATTTAGTGTTGTACTGTATTGTATTAATTTTTTATGATTAAGTTAAATTATATATTTAAAAAATAATGTTTATTAATATTTAAAAAATACAAAATATACTAATATAGAGGTCTAAAATTTTAGAAATTTAACAATTTTTTTTAGTGTATGTTAAATTTTATTTAAAAATGATGACAACTATTATTTCTTTAAAAACAAATTTCTAAACTCAAATTTAATTATCAATAAGGGTTGTACAACAATTGTCTTTTTCTAAACAATTGTCTTTTTATAAACAAAATTCTTAAAAAAATTTAATTACCAATAATAATTCCCACAGCACAGTAAAATAAAAATTTTGTGAAGGCATTCAATCTCATCTCAAACAAATCTCATCCATCATTGTCGTCTTCAACCAATCTACAAAATCAAACCCGCTGAATCAAACATAGAAAAGGAACTAAGGGATGTAGCGGCGGCGGCTATTAGTGGTTATATGAAGATGATGAAGAAATGGCGGAGAAGATGACAAACAAGAACCTGAGAAGAAGAAGAAACAGAGAAGACGAAAAAGAAGAGGGGAAAAGGAAAAAATAAAAATAAAAGAAAAATGAGAGATAGAAACAGATATGACGAAGAAGAAGAGGGGAAAAGGAAAAAAATCAAAAAAAAAAGAGAGAAAAACAGAGAAGATGAAGAAGAAGAAGAGGGGAAAAGGAAAAAAAGGAAAAGGAAAGAGAGAGAAATAGAGAAGACGAAGAAGAAGAAGAAGCTAATACGATACAAACCCGAGTCTCACTTTTCCGTTATGCGGCGTTTCCGGCATTAATTTTTTTCTTAATGCAATACCAGAGAAGTGCCAAACATCGTACTGTCATACTTTAATACAATGCAAAGTGTTAATATAGTATAATGCGTCATGCCAAACATGGCCTAAATGCAAAAAGTCTGAGCATTTTCGACATACATATAATCGAGAAACAGTGATTAATTTCCTAATACAGTATTAAGATATAAATTAATACTGTAATAAATCAATTAAAGGGTAAAAATGACACCTTATTTCATTTCGCATGAAGATTTCTCAATTCCTCGACAAGCCTATCCAAATCCCTTGCGGAGCTTCCATCACTCTTCACAGCTGCCAAAGCATCATCTCTCAACTCCTTGGCTCTAACCTTCACTTCGTCTCGTTGACTTAGTGACTCGGCAATGACCTTCCCCAACTCATCCGAGTCAGGCACTGAGTCAGCACCCTCACAAACCTGAACAGCCACACCCAAATCCTCCACTAACAGCTTAGCATTCACAAATTGATCAGCCTCCATTGGCCAAGCCAATATCATGACCCCACCCACTATCCCTTCCAGCAGCGAGTTCCACCCACAATGACTCAGGAACCCACCCACTGCCTTGTGACTCAGTATCGACACCTGCGGTGCCCACCCCTTCAAAACGAGGCCCCTACCCGCAACCCGCTCCTCAAACCCGTCCGGCATTGACCCGTACCCGTCATCTCCTTTTCCGATCATCCCCGTTTTAACAACCCACAAAAATCGGATCCCACTTTTCTCAAGCCCTGAGGCCAAGGCCTCCATTTGATCTCTTTTCAGAGCCTTTTGGCTCCCAAAGCAGACATAGACCACAGACCCGTGGGGGCACCCGTCCAGCCACTTCGTCACGTGGTCATTCGGACCCAACCCCGGGTCACCTCCACAGCTTGACTCCAAACCCACTAAACTAAGCGGGCCAACACCAAAGACGCGATCATGACCCATTTTTCTCTTCAGGTAGTCAGAATACTCGCCTTCCAGAGCATCAAAACTATTGGAAACGCACCCCCAACTGGAAGTATTTGCAAGGTTGCCATCTTTGACAAACTCGGACTCAGGATCCGATTCCTTATAAGACCTAACCATTGAAGGCAAATGGCGTCTCTTGAAAACAGGATATCTTGGCAAATCAGGAAACTCAACAACATCTAATGACTTGACATCACCAATATGATGCCAGCAGTAATCAGCAACCGAGGCCAAAAGCCACGCGGATGAGAAAAAGGCAATTCTGACAATGTTAAGCTGGTGGGCAAGCTTCAAAGTCCAGCCGAGGAAGAAATCAGAGAGGATAGCAACAGGAGGGTTATCGTGGGAACGAAACCAGTCGATTATTGGGTCATAGAGCTTCCCCAGAGCTGTCATGATGGGATAGTTTCCTCTGTTGCCCAGTTCTCTCACATTTTCAATGCCTGGAGGGATTGAGGGGTGTGATGGGAAAGGTAGGACTAGGGTTTTGATCGCTGGGTGGGCGTCGAGAAGTGGAGACAGAATCGGGAGGTTTTTGGGGGTGACTAAGATGGTGATATCGAGATCTTTTAGAGATAATTGGTGGGTTAAGTCGAGAAGAGGAAGCATGTGGCCTTGTGCCGGGTATGGGAAGATCAGAATATGAGTGGTTCTGGTGTTAGAGCTCGACATAGCTTTACTGGTCTCTGTGAGTTGTGTGTGACTGAGCAAGAGACGTATGCTTCTGAGTTCTGAGAATGTCGTCCACTTTTTTCTAGTTTTAAAAGACAATTGCAAGAGCCAAGAAGAATCACACTATTGTTTGAGGGGGTTATTTTTTATTCCCTCCCCTCAACTACACATATTTTTAGTGTGATAGAATGTATGACTGTAATTTCACTTTCACCCCTCGCCTAGTTGACTAATGGAAAGACCAAAATACCCTTCCTTGACCGAAAACAAAGCAAACATCCAAATTTTCAAAAAAAATAATGTGTAGTGCCTATATTTCTGTTTGCTTGCGGAATTGTACGAAGAGAATGAAATGTTATAAGAGAACATATTGACTTTGATGAATCAGCAATCAAACATTAAAAAAAAAAAACTTGCAAAAATTAAAGTAATGTAAAATTATGTGATTTTATCTTAAAAAATCTACAGGTTTGTTCGTCCGAATGCACCTCTTAACAATCTTATAATATAATGTGTAAAAAAGATTCATTTATAATGTTGTGAACAATAGATCTAGATTTTATAAATTTTGGACACTCATACTATCGAAAACCTCACTTTATGTTGAAACTCGGGCCACGTGTTGATTAATTATTAAATCTTATTACTTCGGATTCACACCTTTGATTAGATCATAAAATAGAATTTGATTGTTTGTTAAGGCTCTATGGTAGAAGCGAAAGGTGAAATGACCAATTCCTCTTCACACTAACCATGGAGAGAGGAAGTTCTTCCACTTTTGTTTGTGTGTGAATTGCAAACAAATTTCCAATACTAAGGAGGATAACAATGGGGACTTTTGAACTCGAACTCCAACAACTTCTTTATGAAGTGTATACTTACAAGCATTGCATTCTCCCAATGTTTCAAGATATGTAATAAAAAGGACTATGATTATCACAATTTACATCTCAACAACTACCTTTTTCACTTTGACTTCCAAGATGAGAGGAGTAGTTTTTATTTTTTTGGATACACTGCATATGTATATATTAAAATAAGAAATCTATTCAGTTTAGCTATGGGATAATGGGATTCATGCTTTGATGAACACCACTTTTATTGGCTACTTTGAAACCTCTCTACTTGGCACCTCTTATTCCATCAGTAAACTCCCAATCACAAGGGGAAATTTGGGAGAATGTAATTGATTGATTACGCAAATTATTAATCTATTAAAAAAAATAATAAAAAAAAGAGACATTGTAACCATGAATCTGGAAATTTGTCTGTAAGAGTATATTTTCAGTCCCTCAATCCTGGTGAAACTTCGTAATAAACCACAAGAAATCTAAATTTTTGCTGATTCAATTGGTCTGGTTCCTTTTTCAAAGTAGCTATAAAAGATGCTAGTATAATCTTTCACCGTCTTGTACAATCTCGGCCTGGCCTCATTCACCACTCCGTTCACCGGTCCAACCTCTTGATTCGGATTCGGTAAACAAAATACGGCCAGAGACATTCTTCCCCTTTCCGAATCGGTAACCACCCTATGTATTGGACTTTTAAATATTCCATTGCTCATTATCTGCAACATAATCTCAAGTCATGCTTTCATAAAAAGTAATTAAAGAAAGAGTATTAGAGAATTAACTATTATTAGCAGTTACCTCTATCTGATCTCCAACATTGATAACAAAAGCTTCCGGAATGACTGGAACTCTGTACCATTGATTGTCTTTCAGGACTTGGAGGCCTTCCACTTCTTTATCTTGCAAGAGATAAGTAAACGCTGTTCCATCTGCATGCGGCTTGAGACCTATGGCTAGATCGGGCCTCGGACATGGAGGGTACAAGTTGTACACCGCAATCATTGTTGCTTCTTCTCCATACATGTCCAGAAAACAGTTCTCTTCCAAATTTAATGCCAGCGCTATGGCCTTGAGCAGGAATTCGTTTAATTTTACCATCTTGGCGTTATATTCCTCTAAAATTTTCCTGAATCATTAACACCAAACAAGCTTAGCACTCTGTTCGGTATTGTGGTGCTATGAAAATTGAAATTCTAGTTGTTAAGAGAAAGTTGATGATGGGCGTTAAACACATAACAATTGTACAAAACAATAGTCCACTGTGCTCCCGATGCAAGCTACTACCTAGGGGAAACAAACGTAACCTGAAACTTGATCTTTTGTCATTGTTATTAATTTTGTGCATATAAATTATAAGGCTTCAGGGAAAAAAATATATAATTAATCACCTAAAAGATTCAGGGTTTTCAGGCCAGAATTTGAGTTGTTTTCGATCTTCTGGTCCAGTTATGAGATACAACCGATCAATCCAATCGAATGCTTGCTCCTCCCCATTGATAATGTGATTCGCATACCCTTCAAAGCCAATAGCAATGTCTCTGGCGTATTTATTCTTCTCTTCCGCAGGAAGAGCAAAGAACTGCCTGCCAACTGCCTTCACTTTGTCCAGAAATGCAGGCTCTATTCCATGATTGATCGCCTGAAACTCAAAAATTTAAGTAGTGAGTATAACTAGTTCTTATTAGAATTTTGTCAAAAAAATTAAGAGGCAAAGAGCTGACCTGGAAACAGCCCCAGGAGCTGAGAACAGAGCGAAGCTTCTCAAGTTCTTGTGCGCTGGATTCTGGCGATGTCAGGAGACCAAAATCAATTGTTGGAATGTCAATCAATGGCAGACAAGTATCAAGACTGCCAGCATCACTGCCTTTATAGATCATCTTTTGTGGTATTTCTTTTTCTTGGACTTTCTTTGGTGGTAATGTTTCCACTTCTTGAGCAGGAGATGTACTGGACTTAGCCATGTTGCACGTATTGGAGTTCAGGTGGTGGTGGTGTGTGCGGGTCTGGATGGTGTGTACGGACTTATTTATAGCAAGCTTTAGAAATAGTAACGGTATTTCCAGCGAAGTCCGATTGCAATAAAATATGATAAATGGAGCGAATGAAAAGCATGAGGTCAATAATCCTGTGTCGTTCAATTCAGGCAGCCTGCCTCAATAAAATATTACATTCCGGCTACGCAAGACAAAAACCCAGCCTTTTACTGGAAACTTCCTTGATTTCTTAATGCGAGGCCTTGGATTCATCATTCATGCAACGGCCAATAATCTGTATTCATCTGCTAAACTTATTGTTGTTTTATTCACCAAATTGCTAAGCCCGTCCAAATTCTCCCAGCCGCCCAGAAATTTCATTCAACTTTGGTTAACACTTAACCAGGCACCAATCCACCAACTCGCTTTCCTCCTATTCTTCTTCTTCTCCCCTTATATCCATCTCATTATATTGTTTTCTTTGAGCTTTTTTCTTTTCTTTTTTTCCTTTTTTGGGTAACTTTGAGCTTTAGTTAACCAATTGAGAAGTCAAGACAATTATTGGAGTCTTTTATTAATTCTCTATGGCATCACCTTCACACGTGAAGCAACTTTTCCAATCCACATCTTCTAGCAAATTCTTTATTAGTCTTAAAAGAAAGAATAATAATAATAATAAACTACTCCCATCATTTTCCAACGATTCTTGGACTCATTTTCTCTCTTAATTTAATTGGATAGAGATAGATTTCTCTTTGATTAATGTGAGTGGAACAAATATAATTTTAGTATTAAATAAAAATAAAAATTAAGACTATTTCATAATAAACTTATCAAAAATAATTTTGATAAATTTTTTTATTGTAATTAAATATTGGGTTACATAAATTAAAGGGTTAAAAATTTTTGAATGGCCTCATTTCTAGCAGGAAAAGTCTTGGCTTATTTCTTCAAGCATTGACATCAGCAATGGCTGGCATTTTCCTTTATTTTGAAGACGAGAGAGAAAGAGAGTGGAGAAGCTTCTTGCGCACTTGTTATTAATTTTCTTTTATCAAAGAAAATTTTGGGAGAAGGTTTCGATTAAAACAGAAATACACTATAAATTATTTCAACAGATGATGTCAAGAGGAGTAGTTGGAGTACTGATAAAAATATAAAAGATACTAATATCTTACGTAATCAACGTGTTATGCATGCTCTAATTAAAAATTATTGTTGAAATTTCGTGTCTTTGAAAAAGGTTTTCAAGCTAATGGGCCATCCTTCCCTAAAAAATTTATTTTTTAAGGGCACGTGTTTGAACCAGTGTATATGTTAAGGGTAGGAGTGGAGAAAAAGTCCGGCCCGCCCAAGCCCAGGCACGCGGGCCTCAAGGGGTGGGTCTGGATATGGTCTCAAAAAATACAAAGCCCGCATGTGTTGGCCTTGATAAGGGTTTAGCAAAAAAATCCGGACTTGACCCGAGCTTTTTAATTTTATGAATAAAAAATAAATTTAATTTAAATAAAAAAGAAAAAATTTAAAATATTAAATTAATTTAATTTTTATATATTAGTATTTGTTATATGATTAGGTTGTATTATTAATATTTTATGTATTAGACTATTATTCTTATTATATATTAGATGATTATCTTTAATTTAAATATTTTTTCTTAATTAAAAAAATTTATAATTAATTTAAAAAGTCCATGTCGGGCCCGAGTCCGGCCCAGCCCAAGTCCGGCCTTCCCAAATTTGGACGAGTTTTTTGAAGGCATGTACTTTGTTTGAATGATATTGGCCTGAGCTTCGAAAAGCCCGGCCCAAGCCCACAAATTGCAATCTACTTCCTCAGTCATATAATTGAGTAGGAGTAGCTATTTTTCTCATTGGATGGCATAAATTTCTTTGTAATATTAATGAGGATGTAAATTCGAATAAATTCTAAAATAATATATGCCAACAATTTTTTTTATACTGTAATATGCATATCATTGACCAAAAAAAAAAAAAACTAGGCTTGTTTGGTACTATTGTGGAGCAGCCGTACAAAAGGGAATACTTGCAGCATTGGCTCTTAAGCTAATTTAAATTTATCCAATAATTGTTTGATAAAAAAGTTATAATAACACTTTTACTAGTTTTATAAAAAAAATATATCAATTATAAATCATATTTACTAAATACAATATATTTTTATATTGCAATTAAAGATTTTTTTTTCATAGCACTTATGGCTTGAAATTTATAATATCTCAATACCAAACAAATTCTTAATTGGGAGAAAATTAATTATTTGTATTCAATTTAGGTTTCCCTCAAGTTCATCTATTCATTAGCTTCTTTATGTACTTAAACAATGATGTCTTAATTAATTTGTCAAGATCCAACGTTTTAGTCCAATTAATAAATTTCACAACATTTCATATTCAAATATTAAAATTTCTATAATTAATGGCACTTAAATTGCAAGAAACATAAAGGGATCTTGTTCATTTCATGTCTCATACATTTAGGGATGTAAAAAATACCCACTACGCACGGATCCGGGTGATATAGATTGGCTTATCTCAGTCATTACTTGATAAGTCCGGAGTCCGGCTCGAAACCCAAATTGTATTAAAAAAATATAAAATATATATTATTTTAAATAATTATATTTATTTGACCCATCTATTACATATATTTAAAATTTTAAACATTTGAAGTTCATATTCATGTATAATTTCATTAAAAATAAATTTAAAAATTATAAAATTATGAAATAAATTAAAAAATATAAATATATAATATTATAAAATATAAAATTGAAGCTTCAAAAACCCGAATTAAAAAGCCTAACTTAGATGTCCAAAAACCATATTTGAGACAGGGTCCGAACATTACCATATCCAAACCTGGACCCAAATTTTGTCATCCCTACCTACACACTTTTTAGCCAATACTTCTGTCCTCTTTACCGTCGTGGCGTATTCATCACAGTTGCTGACAGTCCCTGGCCACCCACAGGGGCTTTCCCTAGCCCAAAATCCACTACATAAAATGGAGGCCCACACCGTGGACTCAAAATGAGCATCAAATCAAATTGATAAATTTTGTCACTATTCTAATATTATTAATTAATGGAAGCTTTATTTTAACCATAAATCGGTCCTAGAAATGTTTGTATGTTCATTGCAAAAATTATACGTGCTTGTAATTTTTCTTCCCACTTTTCCCACTTCCGTGCGTTATCAATTCCCTCATGATTTATTAATCCAGTCTTCTTCCCCCTTTCTTTTATCATAACGGCCTTCTTCCTGCAAGTATCGACTGATAAGCAGACTGTTAACAGTAGTATGAACCAATACTATAGTCTTTAAAGCACTTTATCAAGTGGCAAAGGGTTAATTTTGTCCTGCCCCCAAATATTTCAACATTTTTCACCGCGTCTCCAAATGTTTCAACAATACTCACTTCACACCTAAATTCGTTATTTTGACCGTTTATTCTAACGATCAAATGGCAAATTTGGAAATTCATATCCTAAATATTATTTGATGATGATAAATTAAATTTATTTGATAATTTAATTGATGGAATTATTATTAATTACCTTTAAATAAAATTTTTTAATGTAAACATTAATTATTAAATTAATATTTTATCTCATTTTATTTTTTACTAATTCAAGATAAGGGGTATTTCGGATATTTACTTAAATTTTAAATAACTCCGTTAAACATAACGGTCAAATTAACGAAATTGGGTGTGGAGTGAGTATTGTCGAAATATATAGGTGTGTGGTAAAAAATATTAAAACATTTGGGTGCAGGATAAAATTAACCCAGTGGCAAAATACTTAAATATGGTGAGAATTACGAGTAGTACACTCGTGCTAGTACTTAATTTCCGAGAATCGATCGATCGATCACACGTCATTTTGGGGGGTTTCAAGCGAATACCGCCAAAAAGTCTTTAGCTCAAATGCCAAGGACTTGAGATGATACAAGACCTATCACCGACTGCATCCCAACAACAGTAGCCGACGATGGACACAGTTTGTTCAAATTCAGCTTTAACTCCTGTGTGCTATTATTAATTTATTACTTAACATATGAAGAGGAAAAAGAAAAAAACTCTGTAGCCGTATCATAATTCTCCTTTCTCCCTCCATCTTTCTCTCTAGTTGAAACGACAACTCGAAGGCCAAAGCCTCACATCCGCAAATTTAACCCGAGTAAAATTGCAAGAAAAATGAAAAAGGCCTCAGTCACTCGATTTATTAGTCTTTTCCTTTCTTAGCTCTTCGTACAAAAAGAAGAGAGATCGATTCAACCCTTTCTGTCAGGCTCTTTGGGTTTGATAGGTAACTTCATTTCACTTCGGGCATTTCAACTACGCCTAACTTGCCATTGGGTCATGGAGGCTTGAATACTGACGGTTGATTTGACAAAACTGAGCCCCGTATTTTCTAAAATCTTTTTAGGATTTTCGTTATTATAGATTTTTCCAGGGTATAAGATTTTCTTTTTTCTTTTTAATTTAAAAAAATTTATAAGAATCCACAGAAATTAATTAATTTTTTTTAATTTAAAGCTTTTTTGACTATCCCCTTATTGGGAAATCAACAATTAGAAAATCAAACAATTATAAAGATTAAAACACAGCCAAGGCATATGAAAATGAAATTAAAGGTTCACATAACGACACTCTTTTCATCTCTAATGAATGGTCTAATTAGTTTAGTCTTTAACGGTGATTGTAAAAAATGAGAGTGCTCCGTCGTTTACTAAAGATAAAACCATGCATGTGAAAATTTTGAGTTCAACTTCTCATGAATGGATAAAAATCTTCTTCTGTTATGAATTCTCACGAGTTTTTTTTTTTGTCTGAATTATGAGGTGGTCTTGAGTGGACTCCAACTGTGGGAGACACTTTTAAACTCATACCACAATCCAGACTAATCCCTGCTAGTACCGAGTCGGCCTGTAAGGGGTAACGTATTGGCCAAAGTGGTGACTCCATACGAGAGCGGGACTTAAATTTCTAACCTCTCTTAAGGAGTGAGAGTGTCCAACCACTCACACTAACCAACTTTAGTTACTCTCATGAGCTTTTAATAATCTTGTACTATATGTATTTAAATGATAGTGTATGAGTATGATTTAACTTCTTTATTTTCTTTATTTATTAACTACCAATCACCCATGTTTATTTTTACTCAAGAAGAGATCAGATCGTGAAAGAATCCTAATCCTGAATGAATACAAGTATAATTAAATGCATTTTTTTTTGTTGATTACTCCACACGCTAAGCCTAATTACAGAAGACAAATAGGAAGAAATAGTAAAATGGAAATAGGCAATTATCAAAACCACTAGAACCTCAACATACACAACATTGCATTGTAGGGCTCTGTGAAGATACAGGTTTACGTTTCGAACCCTAAGCATGCATCTTCTTTATATTTAAAGTGTCTATATATTAAGAAAACAAAACAATTAGGTGTGCCGAGAGAGAGATAAAAAAAAAAAAAAAAAGAGTAAAGGAAACTGGCCGGTTAACTTAACTAATAATGGAAACTGTGGATTTACACTAATTAGTTGTTCTTTGGTGGGTGATGCCTAGGCGCACGATAATCAGCACTGAAAGCTACAAATTCTTTATCATCCCCATCTTCAGAAACCTTACGAGAAGCAGCAGCATTATTTTTCTTGCATAATTTTGCATGAGCCACCACCTTCTTCCCTTTCTCATAACATCTTTGCTTCACAACTGCCATCTTCCTTCCTGCCAGTATTGTTTGGTCTATTGCAACAACTACAACACTCTCACCATTAAACACCCCCTGAAAAATTAAAATCAAAAGTTTTACACTTTACACACATTCGTACGTGCCAAGAGCGACGCTACTTCAGAAATCAATCATTTGTATGTATTTATATAGTGGTTAATTACCTTTCTTCTCGAAACACCAGCAACTTCAGCAGCTGCATCCGAATCCAATGAAATTTTCTTTATTAATAACCAAGAACTAATTAAAAAGATAGACGAAATAATAACTTGCTTTAGTAAAGTGTGAAACTCTGTTACCTTGGTAGAAATGGGCGTTGGAAAGCAATGCCATCAGCAGAAATAGAACAATTAGGCGGCTCTTGAGCCTCATTGGAGCCATGATCTAGGATATGTTTGTTGCTAGAATAAGGCAGCAGAGAAGAGAGAAATAAATGAAAGAACACAAAGCAGCTTTTTGGACTAGCTATATAGAGATCAAACACAAGCACAAGACAAAATGCGGATTTTAGGACCCTTATACATTTGCCTCCAAGTCAAATATATTAATTGGTTACAAAAACATCCTCCCTATTGGTAGCTAATATTATAAGCATAACTATGCGATCAACAGCTAATTAATCTTGTAGTAGTACCAAAAAACTGCATCAACTCTCGAGTCAGACCATGTGTTGATTGATTGTATCGATATTTGAAACGAAAATCTCGAAGATTCAAAGCTTTTATACATGTATATGGTCCCATTAGGCATAGGAAACGGAAACAAGTTAGACTACAAGGTAGCAAAGAGGCATGCAAGTGCACAAAATAAACAAACGCAACGGTGGTACATAGTGGATACGTTAACGTGAAATGGAAGAAACGTGTGTTTAGCGCCTGTCTGCCGCCATGCAATCAACGAGAAGAGCCTTTTGCTTCGCTTATGCCGAGGTCGGATTCTGGTTTTAATATATACCCGTACACAGAGTCACACACATAATTTTGAAAGTGTAAAAAGCTGTGAGGGAATTAGAAGATCGACGGAATTGTTCCGGAATTGATTTTAATCTTATGGATCAGTGGGTGGTGGTTCCTAGAGGACTGTGCTTAAGCGAAAATCACTAGGTCTAAAACTTCCAGCTGCTGCTAAAATCTGATGTGATCGGAAATTGTGCAGTGTTACCACTAATGTCAATTTTGCCACATGACAACCACCACCATCACCGTCAGATAGGGATGTACAAATTTTTAGTTTAAAATTAAAGCAGAATTAAAATAACTGATTTGACTGTTAATACTAATAGGGAGAAAGGAAAGGCAAAGAAAGCAAAGCACGTACGTACCTACTACCTTGATCTTGTTGCTAATGCGTGAGAATGCTTTTGTAGTTCTGTTTGTTTTTTGTCTTCCTTTTTGTTCTCAAGCTGTGCCTCGAACTATGACTATGTATTGGGATGATATTAAAAGCGCGATAAAGAAATTCTTTGAATCTTCTCTTCGCTCGACTACCAATAACCTTGATTTTTACCAAAAAGTAATTGGGTTCACATTTACCACTTTGTTCATTGCTTCTTGACATGCGTCTTCAGTAAATTTTCTTCTTCTGCTCACGAAACAAAGAGTTTTTCGTAGACCATTAGCTTGATCTTTATTTGTACATCGAGATGAGAGAAGAACGACATGGCTACCTTCACCCCATTTCAGTCCTAAAAAACCCTGGGTGTAGTCAGAAAATTGATCGGGTGCTTCTAGTAACTCGAACGGTCCACTGAGAGAGTCCATGGGTTTTTTAAATCGGAATTGGCTGTTCCAACGCTCTGTTATTCTTGAGGGATCATGGATTCATTTCAGATAATTGTACATTTTCTGGCTCTAGCTAGCTAACCTCTCGTTTACCGTTAACCTACTTTTAATGTGAATGAGAGAGGATTCATCATCTTTGTTCACTTAATAAATTAAACTTTTTTTTCCCTTCTCTAAATATTTATCATATACACTTTTACTACAATAGAAATAATATTTAACCATTATAAATAATAAATTAAATAACCCCACCCATAAATCAAAAAATTAGGAAAAAAGTGCAATGATAATTGACACCCTCATTTTATCTTTCGTATCCATCACTTTTCAATTAACCTCATTTATTTTTAAAATTATCCTTAAATAAATAACTATTGTTTTTAAATTTATTTTTCTGTCTCATACTCTATCTCTTAATGAAAATTCACTAAAAGCACGGTTATTTAATAAAAAAATATTTACAAATTACTTTAAGCACTCAATTTCTATATGCACTCATCTATTAATTTTAAAAAATTAGATTATATTTTGTACACTCTTTAAAATACCAAAGGTACCCTCATTTAATCCTTTTTAAATTAATTATCTTTAGTTACTCTACACATTCATGAAAATGCTACATACACTCAAACAAATAATTCAATTAATCAATATATCCTTAGCCAAATCAAAGATGCGGCTTGCTTTGCTTTGCAAGTTTTGAAGATGAAATTTTCAATCGTAGCCATCGATTAACTACACTCAGCAATTATGGAAAGACATGTGGTATAGGAGACACATGCTAGCCATAACATTGTACTTCAAAACTGAGTTTCAATACTGAATCATGACCTTACAAATGAGACACATTCTAGCCATAACTTTATACTTCAAACTGAATTTCAATACTTGAACATCCCGTTATATTCAACTCCACAAAATTTAGAAGGTAACCATTGGGAAGGGGAAGAATAAGGAAGATTATTTGTATTGTAAACTAGAAAATTAAAAGCGTTAAAGTTAAAATCTTCACATATTTAGTTTCTTTTGTAAATATTTATTTACAATATTTAGAAGAAAAAATTTAAGATTTAAAATGGTAAAAAAATTAAACATTAATTGCAGTGCCCTAAATGAGTGTTCAAAGTAATAATACTATACATGCTCATAATAAAGTGTCCTTAATAGTAATTTATATCATGTATATTTTTGTAATCAAAATATTTATAAAAATATGAGTGTTTTAGAATAATTTTTAAAGTACATATAGCCCCACTCTTATAAAAATTATTCATAATTATTTACAACAATAACAGTAGCGGCAACAATACAAATCAAACAAAGCGTTTTGAGGGAGAGCCCAAATGCCTTCTCAAATCTTTGACAACTGGCCATGTTAATAAATGTTCAAGTTCAGATTCCGAAGCTAAACAAATTTAGGATGATCTTCAAAGCTCGAGTGTAATTTGAGTGCATGGGTATGAGCCACAACAATGGCCGAGACTCAATTTCTTTCTCAATAAAATTGACTAGAGATAGAATTGTCTTCCCGCAATTTGATGTAGAATAGATATTTCTCTGATATTATGTGAGGGTAGAAATTCAAGCTCTGCTATAGTAGAATTATTCAAGATAATCTTAATAGATTTATGTTTATAAATATTCGTAATATTAGTAAGATTTTTATTGTAATATACCTATTTATAAAAAAAAAACAATTATAGGATCGTTGGTGATCGGTATTGTTGTAGGCAAGGGAGAAAAATGATAGACAATGTGCTAATTCTTCAATGTTTAATCTAAAATATCTATAGAATTTAAAATTTTAAGTTATTTCTATGTAATTTTTTTCATTTGAAGTTAAAATAAAAAATAATTGAGAATTGATAAGTGAAATTGAGGGAGTAAAATATTAGTACTTAAAAAATAATTTCACAATATACGAAGAGGTGTCCACCATTCAACCATAGAGTTGGAGTGGTTTGTTATAGATTAGAAAATCAAAAGAGAATTATTAATTTTCATTTCTTAACTTCCTCTTTATTGAAATTAAAAAAAAAAAGTTAGAAAAAATGTTTCTATCGTTATTGAATACAGCATGTCTCTCTTTCTAACGCTATCCTGAAGGTCTTTGATTGAACGTGCGATCAATTACTTGCTCTCTTACCACTGCACGCTTGGGCTTCCATGTCTAGGCTACTACTAATGGCTGCCCAAAAGGAGCCATGACTGACTTCAACTGCAGCTTCTTGCTCTTGAAAAAAACACACAGTTTGAATGTACAATCATAAACTTTCTGGATGAACAGAACAATTCAGAGATCGATGATTAGCAGCGTTTCTTAATTAATGCTTAATCTAAAAATGGGTGGGCTTCGGCAGAAAGCCAAACCACAAACTTCAAAGTCAAAAGGAAAGAGGCAACTTCTTGTGCATAATAATGGGAGTGCTCCCTCTTCTCCTCTTAGCCAGGCCCACCTCCTCTTATTTATTTATTTATTCATCCTTTTAAGTGGTCATTAGCCCACTCTATTATTCATTATTACTGCCCACTCTTGCTTCATGGAAACCCCACATTTTATTTTCTTAAATAGAGCGATCGTCACGAAAGCAGCTTTCAGAATTAATAATTACACACTTACTAGCTTCAAATGAATTCTAAAATCCGATGTGATTGCTACATTAAAACAGTGGAGTAACAGTTGTAATGCGGCCAACTAAATGGTCATTTTTTTTTTTCAATTGTTTGAGCCATACCCATGAGTTAAATTAAAAATTTGAAAATAGTATAATTTCACTCGAATGTATTGCCTGCGATGCAAGATTTGTATCTACCCAGTAATTATTGTCGTGAGCACTCTTAACACAGGGTGGCGAAAGGCATGATTTCCAATTATTGGACCAGTGGCCCACCAGAACAATAATGACTTATGGCTCTATCCTAAATTGAATTTCAAATTAAAAATTTAAATATGGTACGTAAATATACAGAATTACACGTAATATTTATTAACCAATTTTTGGAGAGGGAATATTAAATAATTTGATCACTTACACTGTTATTAAAAAGAAAAAAAAAAGAAAAGGAAAAATCAAGCCCATAATCTCACTTTTAATTAACCATTTAGGTACCGGTAATCACTCTCTCATAGTAATAACCGACAAATATTCCATCCGATAACTTTGTCATTTCCATGATTAATCTCTTTTCTTTTCTCTCTCCCTCAAAACCATAAACCCACACCATAGCTCCTTCATCAAATTTCTCCAAGAAACTGACAGAAAACACCAAACCCCAGATTCCAAAAAGTTTCATAATCTCTGTGTTTGTCTCTCTATAGATTTTTTTTTTTTTAATTTCAAAAACAGCCTAAAATACTTTAGCATGCAGTTCTTGTCAACTTTTTCATACCTAAAAGGGCAAAACTAATATATACTCATCTTCAATCTAATTACAATGGGGACTGCAACATCATCTATGGCCGCAAAGTTTGCGTTCTTCCCGCCAAACCCTCCGTCGTATAACATAGTTGTTGATGAAGCGACTGGGAAACTGAGGATCTCCGACGTCCATCAGAGAGATGACGTGGACGTGTTGAAGCTGAGCACCAAGAAAGGAAATGAGATTGTTGCTATGTATGTGAAGAACCCATCGGCTTCATTGACTGTGTTGTATTCTCATGGAAATGCTGCTGATCTCGGCCAGATGTGTCCCATTTTCACTGAGCTCAGTGTTCATCTTAACGTTAGTCTTATGGGGTAAGCTTAAACTTTAATCAAATCTTGCCCCCTTTTTTCCTTTTTTTTTTTTTTAAAGAAAAAGATTCATTATACAATCAGAAATTTGTTATTAATGGATAAAACATTATTTGTGCTAATTCTTGATCAGGTACGATTATTCTGGTTATGGACATTCTTCTGGAAAGGTATATTATTGATTCGCGTCCCGTCTTTTCTGTCTTCTAAGATTTACTTCTCACAAGTTATAACACTGCTGGGTGATCAAACCGAGTCAAGCCTTAACCACGTGTCATTAGTCGAATACGGAAAAGTCAAAGGAGACGCAGAAATCCATACGAATAATTCAAACTCTGTTAGTTCATCTGGTAAAACTTATCAAGTCTCTGATATGTCTCAGTCCTGTTCATGTAGATAGAGAAAGATAAACAATTCCCCGTCATGCTATGCTTTAAAAATTATTGAATAGAATTTCATGGGGAGTGTGCATGGTTTTAAATTTAAATTTTATATGATGGTTGCCAAGAGAGAGTACTACTGCTAATGCAGCTGATGTATTTGTGTTTGGTGCCAATCATTAGCCGAGTGAGCAGGACACATACGCAGACATAGAAGCCGCATACAAATGCCTTGAAGAGACATACGGAGTTAAGGAGGAAGACATTATATTATATGGGCAGTCGGTAGGGAGTGGACCTACCCTGGAATTGGCCGTCCGATTGCCTCGATTGAGAGCCGTCATTCTTCACAGTCCAATCCTCTCCGGCCTTCGTGTCATGTATCCTGTTAAACGAACTTTCTGGTTTGACATTTACAAGGTTTCAGTTCCTGCGTCATTCCTTTGATCAAACAAAAACTGAAGCTTTGAAACTCTTTCTATTCTTAAGTACCATTATTAGTGTGCTACTGACCCCTTTGTTTGTATTCCAGAACATTGATAAAATTCCACTAGTTGAGTGCCCAGTTCTGGTGATTCATGTGAGTAATTGTCGTTATGGGTTCGATTACACAATGACGAATCCTAATTTTTGTCAATTTGAAGCATTTTTCTGGTGCTTGCAGGGGACTGAAGATGAAGTTGTGGATTTTTCCCACGGTAAGCAGCTATGGGAGCTGTGTAAAGATAAGTATGAACCACTGTGGCTTAAAGGAGGAAACCACTGCAATTTGGAACTTTACCCTGAGTACTTAAGGCATCTCAGGAAATTCATATCAGCCATCGAGAAATTACCGCGTCTTAGAAATGTATCCGAACAAAGTTCAGATCAGCAAGAGAATCAACGGAACAATACAGAACAGAAAACGGAGAAGTTGAGGCCAAGCACAGACCATAAAGAGAAGGCCAGACTTTGTACTGGGCAGAAAGAAAAATCCAGGCTTAGTACAGATAGTAAAGAGAAATCGAGAACCAGCACTGACAAAAGGGAGAAATCAAGAAAGAGTGTTGATCGCTCAGGGAAAGCTAGGAACAGCATTGATCATCCGGAGAGAGCTAGGAACAGCTTCGACCGGTCAGTTATTACAACTCTCTGAGAACCTGTGTCTGTGAATTTGTACTTGTAATTATGTCAGTGGATTATTTGTGACTAATGATTGCAGCTTTGGAGATATGGTGAGATCAGTTGGATTGTGTAATGTTGATTGTTTAAAGCAAACAGCTGCGGAGGTTTGAGGTAATTGAGATCAAATTAAAGATAGTTTTGAGTGCTCGGACTATATACCCATTCAACAAAATTATGTAAAAATTAAGAATCCAATAAATAAAATAGTATATATCAAAAGTACCTAAGTTTTTCTTTAAGACAACATCTTAACTAATTATCAAGTAAATTTCTTCAATTATTGGTTCTTGAGGAAAAGCTACCTTATTTTATTATTTGTCATTTCTCTTGGTAACTCTTGGTATCTTGTGGCTTAAGTCTCCAGTCAGATGGCTTACATTGGCGAAAGAAGAACAGTGTTGCTTGAAGTACACAACAATTATTTCCCGCACGAACGGAGCTACAAGCAGCTGTTCCAATGAAAGCCGTCGCACTTGCACATATATAGTTGCTGCTGCTCCTGTATCTCACCTATTTCAAGTCTTATCATAATCTCAGTCAAATTAGTTTGTGAATACTCCTTTTAGCTGCATTGCCTTTTCCTTTTTAGTGGGTAATTGTTAAATATTTGTATTAGTCTTCCATAGTCTTTGTAGTTTTTTGGTGTTTGTTGCTTGCTCCTAAATGTTTAGCGTTGCAGTTCCCCCAAATGAGAATTGTTCAGAAGTCAAAACAGTTGGAATAAAAATGAATTTTGTGTAATTTTGGAAATGGGATTCGAAATGATTAGAAGAAATTATGATATTTTCTTGTAGAATGTTGAATGTGCCGCTGCTAAGCGGAAGAGGTACGCCTTCCGCACTAACACTGTAACTGGAGTAAACCAGATTGACATGTATGATCTGTCGTGTCTATTTTCGATACATAAATGACAAGTCGTATTATAATTAAGTGGATTATGTAAATAAATTCATTTAATTTTAATCATTTTACAGCCGCAAGTATAAATAAATAATACATAATATTAAATAGTTTAAATTAGGTATATAAATATTTTAGCGTAGGTTATGTATAATGAACTAATTTTATTCAAAAGAATCATTTTCTTTTTCTTTTTTTATCCCTAAACCGAAAGCACCCTGTTATAATTATTATGGGACAATAAAATTATTATACTAAATGACATTTGACAATTGGTTACAAGATTGATATTAATCAATATATTAAATTTGTACTTCTACTTGGTGGTTACACAATAAAATTCAAATTTTTTAAACACTGGAGAAAAAAAAAAAAAAAAAAGATTCAACACACAATCTTTAAGCATGAACTTCCTTTTTTTTTTTTTTTTTCAAATAATAACAACAATAATAATAATAAAAAAATAATAGAAGAGATATGGTGTGTTGCTGAAATGGCGGAATCTGGGCCTTAGAATTCCACAACGATAGCTCCAAAACTCGGCTGTCCCAGCTGCTTTGTATTTGTCAGCCTCTGTGTTTCTAGAACACTCTAATCTACTCGCTCCCCTTCTTAAACCCCTTCCGTCTTCACTTGGTAGGGTTTTTGTTTTTGGCCTTCATTTCTTATCAATTTTCAAACCATCTTATTAAGCCAGCCCATTATCTTCTTCTCTCTCTGTATTCGAAGCCTTTTAATGGCTCCAGTTCTGAGCAGAACATTAGCCACTACCTCTTTAGTGTCACTTCCAACTTCAACTCCTTTTTCTTTTAAACACTCCAACAACAAGGCCTTCAATTTCAGAAGCGCTTTTTTGCCGAGAAGTGGCGGCTTAACTTGTGCTGGATTGAAGTGGAACCTTCAGAAGAGGAATAAAAGAGTCGGGATACGGTGTGATGCTGCTGTTGCTGACAAAGAGGCCCCTGATACTTCTGGTGAGAAGTTCGAGTACCAAGCCGAGGTGGGTCTCTCTTTTTTTTTTTTTTTTTTTGTTCCGTGAAGTTTCGTTTTTTGACTGAATTTTGGATTTGATTGTAATTAGGGTTGCTTAGTTTATGAAAAAAGATTGTTTTTTTTTTTTGTGGTGTAACCAGTTGGATAAAATGGTATTTGATCCCTTGGCTTGTTTACAATTGAAAGTATATTTGGAGTTTTTGTGTGTATCTTATATTTGTACTTCAATCATATTTCTCACTGGTTTTGTTCTGCTTGGATTGCAGGTCAGTCGCCTGATGGACTTGATTGTTCATAGTCTGTACAGCCACAAGGAGGTGTTCCTGCGAGAGCTTGTGAGGTGAGCAACGGAACTTCAAGCTAAGCATCACATTTGTTACTCCATAAAACTATAGCATATCATGCTGAACTTGTATTTGGTTCGGATGTTGATTGTTTGACCTGCAAATCTTTCATTCTGAGAGGTTATGGTTTGTCTTAGTCTGTAAACCCACTCCTGTCTTTCATTTTGCATTCCAGCAATGCAAGTGATGCTTTGGATAAGTTGAGATTTTTAAGTGTTACCGAGCCCTCTCTTCTTGGAGATGCTGGCGATCTTGAGATTCGCATCAAGCCTGATCCAGAAAATGGGACCATCACCATAACGTAAGCCACTGTAATGTTTATTTTCGCATATTTTCTTGGTAAATCAGAGGAGTACTAAAAAATGATTACACTTGATTTTGCAGGGATACTGGTATTGGAATGACTAAAGAAGAGCTTGTTGACTGCCTTGGAACCATTGCTCAGAGTGGTACTTCAAAATTCCTGAAAGCTCTTAAGGTACCTGTTAATTAACTTTGTAACTGCAATGGTATTGTCTGGTAATTTTCTGTTTCTTTGAGAATCTCTTTAATATTTCCTTTCTTCTAGCTCACTAAAAGCCCTTGCTCACGTGCAGGAAAATAAGGATCTTGGGCCAGACAATGGGTTAATTGGTCAATTTGGTGTTGGTTTCTATTCTGCTTTTCTTGTGGCTCAGAAGGTGCAGCGTGATTTTTACATTATTAGCCAAAACATATTTTAGTTTTTAATTTTCCACTTCAATTTCAACATTTTGCTGTCTTTTATTTATTTATTTATTGTTTTTTTCTTTGGGGTAAAGTTTCTGTTGAGCTTGATTATATTGTGTGCAATTAGGTTGTAGTGGCTACAAAGAGCCCACGGTCAGATAAGCAATATGTTTGGGAAGCAGAAGCTGACAGCAGCTCTTATGTGATCAGGGAAGAAACTGATCCTGAGAAGCTCCTAAAGCGTGGAACACAAATCACACTTTATTTAAAGGTACTCCAGTTGATCTTTTGCCTTCTCATTAGATGATTTTTCAGATACAATACCTATGTTTTCATGATTTGAAAACAAAACAAAACAAGCAAGATTATGTCTGATGCTTGTAACTAGTATTCCATGTTCCATGCTTGTTACTTGTGTATGCATAATGTGGAATAAATACATAAGTCATAGTGAGTCTCTTCCTATATTATTTGAAGAGACTAAGTAAGCACTTCCTTTTTTATCTTGTCCTGAACAAAATCCTTAGTTGCAGTTGGATATATCATTTGTGGAGTACCGGAGACAACTTCAGTATTGTTATTATCTTTGCAGGAGGATGACAAATACGAATTTTCAGAACCAACAAGAATCCAGGGTTTGGTAAAGAATTACTCCCAGTTTGTTTCTTTCCCCATCTATACCTGGCAAGAAAAGTCAAGGACCATTGAGGTGAGGACATTTGCACTCTGTCAACAATCAGCTCTCCCTTTCCAAGTAAATGATATCGTCAAATGGTCAATTTTCTCTCGCTTTCCAAGTAAATGATATCATCAAATGGGCAATTTTTTTTTTCTCTTATTGGGAGAGTCTGAGGGTTTAAATGATAGTTTACCTCCTACTGTTCTTGAATACTGCTAGCTAATACACACATGTACAGCATATTCCGGATGGTTATTGGCACTCAAATGTATTTTTTTAAGATGATATTTGTATACTTATGTCCTCACAGTCCTTGAAAAAAATATATGAGAAATCTTTCTATTTATTTGTTTGCTGAATTGACTCTGAATAGGTGGAAGAGGAGGAAAAACCAGAAGAAGGGGAAGAACAACCGGAGGTAGTGAAGATGTGTTCCAAATTGTGGCTATTGCATGTAGATATACTTAATACATGTAGTGTCTAAGTGGTTTTTTGTGTTTTCCTTCAGGGTGAAAAGAAAACGAAGAAAACAACTAAAACTGAGAAGTATTGGGACTGGGAACTGGCCAATGAAACAAAACCTATATGGGTGAGTAAGATTTGTGAACCTTGTCTGTATAATTTGTGTTGTTGATTTATTTTTCCATATCATGATGAGTTTTATAGGCAATTTTTATTTTCTTTTTCCTTTCACTTGTTCTCTTTTTATTTTGTTTTAAATACCACAGTCCTCATGTGTGGTTTTCCCCTCTGTTGTAGATGCGGAACCCAAAAGAAATTGAAAAAGATGAGTACCACGAATTCTATAAGAAGACTTTCAATGAATTTTTGGATCCCCTTGCATACAGTCACTTCACAACAGAGGTACTGCCATCATTGGTATTGTTTTGGATACATGTTTGGTTAAGATATTAACCATTTTTTAAAAACCTGTGCAGGGTGAGGTGGAATTCAGGAGTGTTCTTTACATTCCTGGAATGGGACCTCTAAACAATGAGGAAATTATGAATCCAAAAACAAAGAACATACGATTGTATGTCAAGCGTGTGTTTATCTCTGATGATTTTGATGGAGAACTGGTAAGTTTGCCATCAAGGCATGATATGTTTTGAGCTTTCTTTTGTTTGTGGGTTAATGAGTTTAATGTTAGAGATTTATATATGGCTATCCAGCATGCTATGTCAAAGTTATGACTGTCATTTTGTCAACCCGTATTGCTTGCTTCCCTTACTAGAAAAGATAGGTTTAGCATTATGAAGAGTGTGTTCTATCCGATGACTCACTATGGTTGTTAACCTTGTGGCTCTTTTATAAGTGAATTCTTTAGCTGACTGTAGTTTGTTTGTAGTCTATTACTTTTTCTATTTTTGATTACTTTTGGCCATTTAGTTAAAGGAAAAAAGGAGAATCATTACTTTTCAGATTGAGGTCTGAGAATAAGAATGAACATGATTTTACAAACATTAAAATTTATACTAATAGATATGTTGCTAATAATTTACTTGAGCTTATGTTGGTTGCCTTTATATTACATTTTGGCTTCATCATAAGAATTACTCTCTTTAATTTTTAATTTGTAGTTTCCAAGATACTTGAGCTTTGTAAAGGGTGTGGTGGACTCAGATGATCTGCCTCTCAATGTTTCTCGAGAGATCCTTCAAGAAAGCAGAATTGTAAGGCTGATACCTGCATTTTCTTTTGTTTTGTAATGCATAAGTTTCTTATTTGTGTGGATGCACAAGTGGGATGGTTCTTTCTTATATTTTTGTTGTGATTCTTTTCTACGACGGCTGACTCTTGTTCTCAGTTTTGAGTCGATGAGCTGTTCTGCTCAGGCTTAGCGAAATAGGAATAACCTTATATATTTATATGTTTGTTTTATTAGTCATGTTATTTTTTATATTCAGGTAAGAATTATGAGAAAGAGACTGGTCAGGAAAACATTTGACATGATTCAAGATATCTCTCAAAGTGAAAACAAAGAGGTTTGTAGCACTAATCCATGCAATTACTCTTAATTCTTTTTTTTCCCTTTTTTGTCGTATAATTAAAAAGAGCATGGTCAACTTGATTCCAGGATTATAAGAAATTCTGGGAGAACTTTGGTAGGTTTCTAAAATTAGGTTGTGTTGAAGATAGTGGGAACCACAAGCGCTTAGCACCTTTGCTGCGGTTTTACACTTCAAAGAGTGAAGAGGAACTGATCAGCTTAGATGAATATGTTGAAAATATGGGTGAGAAGCAAAATGCTATCTATTACTTGGCGACAGACAGCTTGAAAAGTGCAAAGAGTGCTCCGTTTTTAGAGAAGTTAGTTCAAAAAGATATTGAGGTACGTACTTCGTTTGTGGAGCTTTATAATTTTAATTTTGCAGTAGGCAGGCATCATGGAAATGATTTTTGTTTTTAGTTAATATGACTGAATTTAGACAAATACCGACTTGTAAAAGGGAAATAAGAAAAAAGAGGACAGCTAAAATATTGTCTTAGCAACACCCTTGTTGTATTTTTTTGTATAATGGTAAATGTCTTTTTGCAATTCAGAAAAGCTTATTTATAGTTTCCTTTTTTGTTGGCTTTTAATATCTGATAGTAATAGTGGATGGGGGGATGTGTCATCTATTTGTCCCCCAGAAAAATTCTCACTGCTGCTTAATGAGTGTGGACTTTATGACATGATCATCTCTTCTTCTGGATTGTTGATGCATGTGTCATTTTGGTTTTAGGTTCTTTATTTAATTGAGCCCATTGATGAAGTTGCCATCCAGAACCTGCAGACTTTCAATGAAAAGAAATTTGTTGACATCAGCAAGGAAGATCTAGAACTTGGTTAGTTAATACCTTTTTTACCCTTGTAGTCATTGTCTCTCCCCCCCCCCCCCCCCTTCCTCCCCACCAAAAACCAAAAAAAGAACAACACAGGCTCACACACGCACACACTTTGCTGTTCCTTCTCATTAAATGGTTTGGTATATCACAGGTGATGAGGATGAGGTAAAAGAAAGGGAAACTAAACAAGAATTTAATCTTCTGTGTGATTGGATAAAGCAACAACTTGGTGACAAGGTGGCAAAGGTCCAAGTTTCAAAGCGTCTAAGCTCATCTCCCTGTGTACTTGTTTCTGGCAAGTTTGGATGGTCTGCTAATATGGAAAGGTTAGTAACCGTTTTCCGGCTTCCAGAGTACAACAGCTATACTTAGTTTTATCTTTTAATCTAATGGTATTTTTCCCCCTTCTGAAGGTTAATGAAGGCACAAGCTCTGGGTGATACTTCAAGTTTGGAGTTTATGAGGGGAAGGAGAATATTGGAGATTAATCCAGATCATCCCATTGTTAAAGACTTGAATGTAAGACCACTCCACTTGACTCTTTATATCATTTTCAGTTCATGGATGGGAAGCTATTTTGCTTCTGACTGACACAATGTACATTTTTATGCACAGGCTGCTTGCAAGAATGCCCCTGATAGCACTGATGCTAAGAGGGCTGTTGACCTGTTGTATGACACAGCATTGATCTCCAGTGGATTCACTGTTAGTGCAAATCACAAATCTCACTTTTTATTCTTTATTATTGATTTTTTTTTGGGGGCTTCGAGCTCAATTTGTAATTTCTCCTCAAACTGTGCAGCCTGACAGCCCAGCTGACTTGGGTAACAAGATTTATGAGATGATGGCAATGGCTCTTGGAGGGAGATGGGGTAGATCAGATGGGGACGAGGCAGAGTCAGTGGAAGGAAATGCTACGGAATCTGAAATTAGCGCTGGTGAAGCATCAGAGGCACAAGTAGTTGAACCGTCAGAAGTGAGGAATGAAAGTGATCCTTGGCAAGATTAAAACTTTATTTTAGAATGAGTAAAACAGTTTTGGCATCATTCCATTGGTATTGTGACAAAAAGATTTTATGCAAAGTAGGTGGTAGATAAAGGAAGGAAAATGTGGGAAAGTTGCGGCGGTGGATGTGGTTGAAATGTGATAAAAGTGGAGTTCGGGGAAATGTTAGGGAAGGTTATACCAAATGAATTTTTCTGAGTTGTTTTTCTAAGTACTGGTAGATGACTAGATGGTTGGAATAATTCTTAAACACTTGCTCTGCAACTTTCGGTTTTCTTTATTTGTAGGGATATTTATCAAAAGTTGCAGATAGTAAAATTGCAACAGAAAAATAATTTGGAAATACCAGGTTTGTATTATTAGTGCACTGTACGTTTCGACTGCAAAATTCAGATGGGCGCACCAATTTTATGTCTGCTGTTTCCAAAATGTGCCTGTAACAAGCAGATGTTCCTCGCATTGTTTTTGTTCTAATTTGAAGAACTTTTAAATTGAATTCTTGGTTGGGATGACCCTATAAAAGATTACCCAAAATTCGTTATCAAATTGCAAAGTGCCTTGGGCCACTTAGGACTAACCAATTTCAAAAGATTTGTAGAGGCTTGAAACACTCTTTCTAGATATAGTTTTTATCAACGGCAGAGGGACGATGCAAAGGTTTGTAGTAGCTTTCGGAATGAAAATCAGTTATTGTTAAATTTTCAGTGGTACGGAAGGCTTGAAACACTTTTTTTTTTTTAAAATAAATAATAAAAAAATTGAATGACCGAAAACTAAGTTCTTTATTGGGTTTGTATCTCAAATTAAAGGTGCGTTTGGTTGGGATTGAGATAGTTACAGTACTAAACTATTTTGTAAATATTAGCTATTGTAGTTTTAAAGTTATATTGATATGATTTTTTACTTGTATAATAGAAAATCTATTATATCTTTAATAGTCTTGTCAAAATTATTATTTAAAATTTATATTTACTACAAGTTATTAATTTTTGTTTTATAATTACAGTTTTTTTTTCCTAGAGCCGTTGTAGCCTAAAAACTATAAAAACCTCAATTCCAAACATGACTTAAATCTATTATCCATTTTTTATTAAACCTCTTTCCCACTCATATATTAATACTATATTATATCATTTTTAGAGATTTAATAAGTTGAACTAACTAATATTTACAAATAAGTGGTGAATTTTACATACATTTTTCTTTGTCTTTCACAGTGTATGGTAGATAATTTGTCCTTTACACTAATTACTATTTTTTTATGAGATTAAATTTTTTTTACTTACCGTTGATTTTTATATGACTTTTTTCTTTAATTTATATACCTATACTATTTATTATTATTTATCTTTAACAACCTTTGTATTAGGGATGGCAAAAATCCCCACGGGGACGGGTACCCTCGGGGATTTTCCCCATTCGGGGAGGGTATGGGGATAATTTCATACCCAATTTCTTATTCGGGGAGGGGACGGGGAAATTTTTTTACCCAATTTCTTATTCGGGGAGGGGACGGGGATGAGGTGGAATCCCCATCCCCTACCCATTTCCCCATTTTAATTTTTAATTTAATTTTAATTTTTTAAAATTACTAGTAAATAAATTATAAAATTTAAATTATAAAATTATAAATATTGGTAAAAATAAAAAATATCAAAATATTTATATTATTAAACTTTTAGGCCTAATTAGCTAATTAAAGTTCTAAATTTTTATTTAGGACATTAAAAAGACTGAGTAGATTCTATTAGCCAAATTTTTTTTTAATTTTGATATTCTTTAAATATTTTAAACTTAAATCTATTTTTTATTTAATTTTAGATGTTATAATTGCCCACAGCGAATCACAATTTTAATATCTAATCTAATCTAATCTAATATTTACTTTTGATTTGCTCCGATTTAACTATTGTGTTGTAAAGGGAATAGTCCACATTTATAAAGTGCCCACGCCACCATTGAAAAAGTTAATTTTGAATCTAAATTTGATTTTATTTGTAACAATTTTGTATTAGACTATTAATTTGTTCATGATAGTTTGTAAAATAAGTTTGTATCTCTTGTATGTTGCGTTACTTACTAATTTAATGTATGTGACTTTTGTAATAGATATTAATGTAAGATATATTTCGAACTTTACTTTTATTTGAATTTTTTATTTTAATATGATTAACTCAAAATCGAAAAAAAAATGTATTAGTTAATCGGGGATCGGGGACCCTCGGGGATCCCCTGTTATTATTCGGGGAGGGGATGGGGATTCTCTCAAGTAATTCTGACGGGGACGGGGAGGGGATGGGGACATACGTAAAATATCGGGGATGGGTACGGGGAGATCGGTCCCCTCCCCTCCCCTCCCCATTGCCATCCCTACTTTGTATTCATTTACGTTCACTCTGATGGATGTGGCAACACTGTATACTATTTATCTTTTTAATTTCGAGTTTGTATATGTTTTGAATTAGAACAAGTATTATTGTTTTAAAATTTAAAAAAAAAACGAAAAGAAACGGAGAATATTGAGGGTCGTGGCCATCGGGTCAACCCACCCGTCCTTTAAAACCGGGTCTGTAACCGCTTTTGGCCCACCTGCCCGCTCATTACACAGAAATAGAGAAATATACGCAGGTTTTAGGAGGGTTTAAAGGCGGCTGCGCCATTTTGTCCTCCTCCTCTAGTGATTTGATTTCAATCTTCTTCTCAGTTACTGTTTCTGCCTTTAATTTCGTTTGCTTTCATTTGTAGTAATTCGTCCCCAGAAATTGCAAGAAAATTTTGCAACATTTCACCGATTTCTAAGATCATCTTCTCTGCACCTCTTATAATTGTCCACGTCCTCTTTTTCTCAATTCATCAGATCATCAAAAGACTCTTCTTCTTCATTTAAAACATGTGGAGAAACTTAGCCAGACAATCTTCTACCAGAAATTTTAAATTTTCCCCGTCGAAGGTTTCTCAAACAACTAATTTCCTTAAGAAAATTACATCTCTTGAGACCCAAACTCTCTTAGATTCTTCATGCCCACTTCTTGGTTTTCGTCGAACAAGTTTTTTATCATCTCAAAAATCCAACTTGGGTCAGTCCAATTTCACTCAGTCAATCTACCCTTTTGGGGTTTTAACTAGTAGAAGTTATGCGAGTGCTGCTGAGGCAATTGCTTCCGAATCAGAGCTTTCGGGTTCTGAAGAAGTGCAAGAATTGATTGACCAATTTAATGAAAAAGGAGTGAGCATTTTGGATTCGTCATCAATGCTTGATAAGCAGCCAAAGAAAAAGGGTACTGGGATGGGCACGGCAAAGTACTACATGTTAAAGCGTAGGCAAATCAAGATAGAGACCGAAGCATGGGAACAGGCAGCTAAGGAGTATCAAGATCTTTTAGCGGACATGTGTGAGCAAAAGCTTGCACCCAATTTGCCTTATGTTAAGTCCTTGTTTCTTGGTTGGTTTGAGCCTCTAAGGGACGCAATTGCTAAAGACCAGGCAACTGCCCAGGACAAGTGGAAACATATGACATATGCTCCGTATTTCAATAATTTGCCGGCCGATATGATGGCGGTTATTACTATGCATAAGTTGGTGGGGTTGTTGATGACAAATGCTGGAGAAGTTAGGGTGGTACAGGCGGCTTGTCAGATAGGTGAAGCCATTGAAAATGAGGTGGGTAGACTAAGGATTTTCTGGATACTCATGATGTTGTTTTCCGTTATTTGGTTGTTTGGATTTAGTGAGCATATTTTTTTGAATTTATATGTGGTTGATCTAATTCGTGTTTGAGAACTGAAATCATAGTATTATTCCTGATTGAGTTGTCTACTTGTCTTCATAAACCTTGCTTTGGAAAGTCAATCTTGTAGACGAAGGACTTGATATTTATATCCTATTTTGTGGTTTTCCCAGTTTTTTACGATAGTTATGCTTGAGTCACTCCAATTTGTCCTGCTTCTGCATTTATCAAAGAGCATATTGTTCTATGGATCTACCAAATGACAAGTATCCGGCATTGTTTTTGTATGTGCTTGTTTAAATTTCTTAACAACATTTTCCTTGTTGCTTACATTTGACTGTTTCGTATGTGGATCAGGCAAGGATACGGAGTTTCTTCGAGAGTACAAAGAAGAAGAATGCAACTGATAATAATTTGGAAGGTGATTCTGAACCTGTGACGAATGATCCGGAGAAACTGATAAAAGAGCAAGACAAATTAAAGAAAAGGGTTACAAGTTTAATAAAAAAGCAAAAGCTACGACAAGTGAGGGGGATAGTGAAGGGGCATGTTGATTTAAAGCCATGGGGTCAGGACGCTCTTGTGAAGGTTTGTGATGTCTGTAGACATAAATGTGGAAGTCAGTCCTCTTTGTCATTGCTGTTTTGTTGTTGTAATTGTTGGTCTGTTTTGATATTTGTTGCTTTCCCAGGTTGGCTGCAGGTTGATTCAATTGTTAATGGAAACAGCCTATATACAACCTCCTGTTGATCAGTTAGGCGATAGTCCACCCGATATTCGCCCGGCATTTGTGCACACTCTTAAAAGTTTCACAAAAGAGGCATTGTAAGAAAGACTGCGTTTCTGATTAATATATTGTCCATCTAAAAATACCACTCTATTTCTCCTATTGTAATGTATACATGTTGTGGTTTCCTATACCAGGAAGGGCAGGAGATATGGTGTTATTGAATGTGATCCACTAGTCCGCAAAGGTCTTGAGAAAACTGTGAGTGGAATATCTTCTTCTAGGGTGGCTTGTATTTCATGCCTTTTGTTCACGTTCTTCTGTTATGGAATAATTCTACGAGTTTGGTTGTTATACACTTTCCCATTTCTTACTTTTCTATGCATAAATTATAAAAATGAAACTAATATCTGTTTGTCCAAACAGGGTAGGCACATGATCATTCCTTATATGCCAATGCTGGTTCCTCCTTTAAACTGGAGAGGGTATGGATTTCATATTTCAGCATTTTACATGTGGCAATAATCTGAAGTTCTCTGCATTGTTATATTTTACTGAAGAGCAGGGTTCTAAATTTATGTCTTAATAATGAATTGAAGGACGATACTTTTACTTTTTTCGGTGCACGAATTGTGTGTTGTAATTAAAATATATTTTGCACTAGTCTGTTGAGGCTTAGTTGAATTGTGTATTGGGAACCAGATTTTGGTTGCTGCTTTTCCAATGGTTAACTATGTTGTTAACATTATTTGTAACAGCTATTGATACAATTTGAGCTTTGCAGTTTGCACTTTTAGATTTTATACTGGATTTATACCATGTTTTTATTTTCTGGCAGGTATAACCGAGGCGGGCACTTTTTTTTACCATCTTATGTCATGAGAACACATGGAGCAAGACAACAACGTGAAACAATAAAAATGACTCCAAGGAGTCAATTGGAGCCTGTTTTTCAGGTTTCCAGAGTTCTCTATTCTAGTATCTTCTATGATCTGTTCAATCTTTACCGATTAATCATTAATTTTTGATGTGTTCTTTTTGTGGAATTTCATCTTGAATAGTAGTTATGATATTTCCAATTTCGTATGTTTGTACTCTGTGAGAATCTCTGTGGCTTGGTTGAACTAGTTCTGTGATTGTTTCTGAATCAGGCACTGGATACTCTTGGTAGTACCAAATGGAGGGTAAATAAAAGGATTCTTGGTGTAATCGACAGAATGTGGGCTAGTGGAGGCTGTCTTGCTGGCTTGGTCGACCAGGAAGATGTGGGTACACTAAAACAAGCCAAAATAGTTTTTTTCTTCAATGTTGGTTCATTATCATTTTTCTTACAATAAGGAGTCAAATAAAAAAATTATTTGTTGCTTAGAGCTTGTGTGCCTAATGCAATGCTTAGAGCTTGTTTCATTAATCATTATTCTTCACTTTCTCTATAATTATTCTACTTAACAGGTGCCTCTCCCTGAGAAACCTGACACTGATGATGAAACAGAAATCAAGAAATGGAAATGGAAAGTGAAGACTGCTAAAAAGCAAAATAGTGAGAAGCATTCACAGCGTTGTGATATAGAACTCAAACTTTCTGTAAGAGACATTGCTGTTCAATAAAATCTACGTGCTGCCATTGCATGCTCTGCTAGCCGAATTTTTAGTCTTTTCTTTGTTTGGGAAACAGGTTGCCCGAAAGATGAAGGATGAGGAGGGCTTCTACTACCCTCATAACCTTGATTTCCGTGGTCGTGCATATCCAATGCACCCATATTTGAATCATCTTGGCTCTGATCTATGCCGAGGGATCTTGGAGTTTGAAGAGGGATGCCCTCTTGGGAAGTCGGGCCTACATTGGCTGAAGATACATCTGGCAAATCTATATGCTGGTGGTGTGGACAAGCTCTCGTATGAAGGTCGGGTAGCATTCACTGAGAATCATTTGGATGATATCTTTGATTCTGCAGACAGACCTCTTGAAGGAAGGCGCTGGTGGTTGGGGGCAGAAGATCCTTTTCAATGCTTGGCAACATGTATCAATCTCTCAGAAGCACTGAGAAGCCCCTCTCCAGAGTCTACTATTTCACATATTCCTGTCCACATGGTATTTTCTGTTTTCACTTAGTGAAAATTCATATACTTAACTGGATAATATCCCTGCCTACTTATATGATCTCATGTTTCTGCATTCAGGAAATATTCTATTAAATAAAATCTTTCCTCTCTCTCTCTCTCTCTGGGCTGGTGGAGTTGACAAACTTTTAAGTTTTCTAGTTATATTTTTATTCCCTTAAAACGGTATGAGACATGAAGTCCAACTTTCTGGACTACAAAGGAAGCAGAAGGTTGAACTTCTACATTTAAAAAACATATTCAGCCTTGTCAATTTATCTAGATACTGATGCATCAGCCAGTGTCTGTGATGAATTGTACTTAGCCTCTGTTGTCAGAACACGCAATGTTTGAAGTTTGACTCGTGTATGGTGGATTAAGATAATTATTTGTTATGGTGTTGAGAGGATTTTTAATGGTTCCCATATTTTTTATTACTTTGCCATTATGTCGCTGCACTCTAATGAGGTTGAGGTCCTCCAACTCCTCTTAATGCATCACAATTTTTATTGGTTGGATGCATACCATCCTTCAAAACTTAATTTTGCCTTTTCTTGTTCTGTTCCTATTGAAGGATGGTTCGTGTAATGGCTTACAACACTATGCTGCCCTTGGAAGGGACAAGGTATGGAACTTCTAGTTGTTAGTTGAGGACAATTTAGTCCTTTTGAGTTGCTGACTTTGGAAGTATAATATAAGTTCTCCATCATTAGAATAAGTTTTTGGCTTTTATGTTTTAGTTGGGAGCTGCTGCTGTGAATCTTGTGGGGGGAGATAAACCTGCAGATGTTTACTCAGGCATTGCTGCCCGGTAAGTTGTACTTTCTCCTGCTCTCCTTCCTTTTCTCTCTCTCATGTTAATCCATCTAATTGAATTCTTTTTTGCAATTTAGAGTTCTTGAGATCATGCGGGCTGATGCAGATAAAGATCCTGCTACTTATCCATATGCGTCATGTGCAAGGCTTTTAATCAATCAGGTTTGTATTGTTGTCATGCTCATTATATTGTATTGCTGTAGTCTTTCTGTAAGAATATGTAATTGATTTGAGAATACATATGGTAGAATTGGTTTTCATCATTTAACTTGATGATACAGCAACTCTTTATTGTGAGGGTTGTGTTTCATCATTATTGGCCAAGTAAGCTTGTATTCCTAATGGGTTACAATTATGACTGGACATACTTAGGTAGACAGAAAATTGGTGAAGCAGACTGTAATGACATCAGTCTATGGTGTCACTTATATTGGTGCTCGTGACCAAATCAAGAAGAGGTTGAAAGAAAGATGTGCTATAGAAGATGATTCAAAACTATTTGGAGCAGCTTGCTATGCAGCAAAGGTAAGGGAATAAGACTATGGTTCCATTTGTGTGTCATGTATAACACGGTCTGAACCCTTTTTTTTCTGCATGAGCAGACTACATTGACTGCCTTGGGAGAAATGTTTGAAGCGGCAAGAAGTATCATGAGTTGGCTTGGCGAGTGTGCAAAGGTTTGTTCATCTAGTTTTGTTATTTATTTGATTAGTGTTTTATATCTGAACTCTGTACTCATCTCTCGCTGGAAAGCTGAGCACATAGTCAGTGAACAGCAGTGAAACTAATGTTTGATTTGAGCTGAGGAGATTGTCCAAATGAGAATTCTGTGATAAGACTGTTTTGTTATAAGCTTGAGGTTCTTTAAGAGTTAAACAGTGACATAATAATATTTGGATCAGGTTATTCTTGGAATGGATTTGGCCCTTCTCTTTTTGTTTCTGACTATAGTAGTTGGATATAAACAGGTGATAGCTTCAGAGAATCAGGCTGTTCGGTGGACAACTCCTCTTGGCCTTCCTGTTGTTCAACCTTACCACCAGTTAGGAAGGCATCTTGTAATGTTCTAAAATATTGGTTGAACTTTAAAAATTGACATCTTAATTCCATTATTACACCATTTTGTATTAAAGCCATCAGTATTTTTAGTTTGTCATTAACAGTTTATTGAAATAAATGCAGATTAGAACTTCCCTTCAGACATTGGCGCTACAGCGAGAAACTGACAAGGTCATTTTCATTTTCCTTTTGACCGTTTGTTGTTACTGATCTCTGTCTTCGAAAACGGTAAAGAGCAAAACTTTAACAAATATGATGAGTATCTATAGCTGTTGATCACTATAATGAAAGCTTAGCCTTGGGTGGGAGTAAAAAAATTTCTTCATTACTGTTCTTTCATATTTTTCCTGTTTTACTGGTTTTACAATCTGTGAATTTATGGTCTGTTGAAAAAATAGATTCTTTAACCCATGTAATCACTAAACATTACATTACTAAACCAATTGCTTTTGTCTTTATTATAGGTTATGGTTAAGCGGCAGAGAACAGCCTTTCCCCCAAATTTTGTTCACTCTCTTGATGGTTCCCACATGATGATGACCGCTGTTGCCTGCAAAAGGGCAGGCTTGTCTTTTGCTGGTACTTTGTGGGCTCTTTTTGTCTTCTTCAGTTATACATATGTATTTATCTTATCCATTTGTGGGGGCTCTAAAACTATTTGATACCCATGTTTGATTACAGGTGTCCATGATTCATACTGGACACATGCATGTGATGTTGATCAAATGAATAGAATACTCAGAGAAAAGTTCGTTGAACTCTATGAGCAGCCAATCCTGGAGGATGTAAGTATCTTATAAATTGCTCTATCATATAGGTATAACTTAGACAGCTAGTTATGGATTTTTATTTCCTTTTTTTTTTCTTTTTTCTTCTATTACTTTTTAAGTTAAAGGAATGCTGGAGTTACTAAGGGTTTGTATCCTCATCAAGTTCTCCTATCCGGTGGAGGGTTAAGAAAATTTCTCTGTGAATTGCAAATAGGAAATGCATATTACCAGTTGCAGGTCCTTAACATTTGTTTCTCATCCTGGATTTTGGAGAAAATTAAGACTTAGGAAGTCAAACAGTTAGATAATATCAATTGCTCTCACAAAATTTGTTCGTTACTTGGTTCAAGTTATGGAAATCAGAATCTGCAAGGTCTATAGAACTCTCGTATTCTCTTGTTTACATAATGTGATTATGGAACTAGATATATTGCTGTTAAAATTTATCTTCCCTTTTTGGTTTATTGTCTAATTTTGCTGCTGATTGTTTGTTCTTACAGTTGTTGGCGAGCTTTCAGAAGCAATTCCCTAAATTAAACTTTCCTCCGCTACCAGAGCGGGGAGACTTTGATCTCAGAGATGTTTTGGAGTCTCCCTATTTCTTTAACTAGTCTGTACATCATGCTTTGCTTGATGCTTCTCCTTTTAAATTGTTTCTTCCTCTGTCATTCGACCAGAAGCTGATGGCAATTGTGCGTATCTTTCATTCATACTCATGATTAAGTGAAAGGCAAGATCCCTACACCCAATATGTGTCGAAAAAGATGAAAGAATTTAACAGTTGGCTGTAGTCGGGTCCTCAAATGCTTTGGTACATACATCAGAATGCCAATGAGCTTTTTCACAGAAGGGATGGCCTACAGAATTCCTTGAAGTATTGAATCTTTAATGTTCTGGCGCTGCTGTAGTTGCACAAGGTAGTTAAAATGAAGCAAGTTTTGTTCATATAAAATGTGTATAGCCAAAAGAAAATTAAAGTTTTGGTGGTGATTGAGCAACACTTGATAAAACGTTCCAGTGGATTGCAAGGCTGTGCTCGTCATATTTAGCTTCCATTTCTCTGTGGATGATGAGATTAATAGGTTTCGGCAGGTGTAATTTCCGACTTGTAGAAAGAGTAGGTATGATTATTCTTTGTGGTATATTGCCACCGTCTGTGTACCATTTGTTTTGTAGAATGTGAACAATTAATCGGGGAACTGATTGTCCTAATTATATTGTAGAGAGTAATAATAATATATATATATATATATATATATATATATATGTGGATCCTGCTTTGTTACCACAGTGGTAACATAGCACATTTGTTTTTGTCTTTTTTGGGTTAATTACACTGAAATTCATGTTTTATTCTAAAATTAGAAAACAATCAGATAATCTTAAATTTTGACTCATTAGTCCTACTTATTTTTATTTTTTTAAACTTAAATCAAAAGGTGCTGAGGGTATCTTTTAATTATTAATTCACACGCCCATTATCAAAGTTTTAAAAAGAAAATTTACTCTATACATTTACCTAAATGTCAAATATGTCTTTGATAAAACTAATTTTTTATTTGTACTAAATAAACTAGTTAAAATAATATAAAAAATTGATTGAATTCTCTACATGACCACTAGTTTCAGTTCCATATCTCTAACAATCAACAATTAAATTCTGTGACTAACTCTAAATTATAGAACATGAGATGTGAAAAAGGTTCTCAAAATAAGTGTGGGGTATAAAATGACTTTGCCTCCAAATTCTTATTAGAAACTTCTAAACTTATTCATTAAGCTCGTAGATGTAAGAGTGAATGACGAGCAAATTCCCCCCCCCCCCCCCAACTTTTTGATACCTTTTTATTAAACAATAAAAAGATTTTAATTGGTAAATTAATATATTTTTATTGCATTTGAAATTATTTATTGTATATTGAATAAGTATTATGAAAAAAATATTAACTACAAATTAAGAACAAGAGATCCAATTCATACTCATATTTATCATAAAATATGGTTTGTAATAATACATGCTTTTACTATATATTAAATTAATTAATTAATGAGAAAGAATATTAATTTAAATATATTAATTCAAATATAAGAATAAATCAATTTATCAGTGAAATTAACTAGGTCATTTGACACAATATATTGTATTGTATTAGCTGCATTGTATTACTGTGTGTGTCATTAAGGTGTATTAAACTATAATACAATATCATGTTCGGTGCAACATGAACTATAGTATACGTAATAATATTTTATATCATTATTTAGATTATTATTAATTTTAAATTAATATTATTCAAATTTATTAATATTTAAGTATTTATTATTCGTTATATTAAATATTTAAAAATAATTAATTTTTATATACTAATTATTATAATATAATTAAATAAAGTTATATTATATTATATTTTTTATTTTTATACATTATTTAAGTATTTATTATTAGTTGGATTAAATTGTTAAATAATAATCAATTTTATATATTAATTACTATAATATAATTAAATAATGTAGTATTATGTTATAATTTTATTTTTATATAATATTTAAGTATTTATTATTAGTTATATTAGCTTAATAAATAATAATCAATTTTTATTTATTAATGTTATAATATAATTAAGTAATATATTATTTAATTATATTTTTAATATAATTAAAATGTTTTAATATTATTGAATAATAAATTGTAAATTTATGGACTTATGTGTCAATATTTTAAACTTTTTTACTTTTGCAATTTTGTAACAAACATTAGAGAGTATAATATTAATAACCCAACAAAAACATTTTAGCCATTGCACTTGTTTGAGTTAAATCTAACAGTTTTATTAGGAAAAAAAAAAAAAAAGGTTCCAGTGGTAACATAGTCCCCTTCTTCAAGTTTGTTTCCAGTCTGCATGTTGTAATCGTTTACCGAACCTGTCTTGTCTATTAAATAGCCGCCGTTTGGGAACTCATATCGTGTCTGCATCATAATGATTTAATACACTCTGAAATTTTTTCTTTTTCTTGTTAGTTGTCACTATACTGATGGTGTTTATATTGAATATTGCTGCAACTTGCAGACAAAGTGCATGTCATAAATCATCGACCAATAGAACACGATTAGAGTTTCTAAACATGTTACTAAAAGTCAATGAATAACCTAACTCCTTTTACTGTTTCATCTATAAGACCCAAAACAATAATATTTATGATATTTTCAGGTTCTTTCGCGTGCAAGATTAAACTTATAAGGTGCCACAAGATCAAGAAAGATAAAAAAGTAGCGAATCAAAATGGCATTATTTATGCAAATTTCTTACATCAAATACCAAACTATAAGCGTCTATGCAAATCTTGAACGACCAAGTCCTACTGAGGCTGATTGAGTCAATGCCTCGGGTCAAGGGTGAAGACCTTCCATCCTTTCTAACAATTCAAAAGTAGTCAAGTTACCACTGCTCCTGGTTTCTCAAGTTCTGTTGCTGGTTTCTCAAGTTCTGTTGCTCCTACAGAGAAGTTCTTTCACAAAATAAGCTCCTACTGGATGTCGGTATGTTTGTATTTATTTTGAGCATGCAGGGAAAGATTCTACTTGCTTTTAATTTGTTTGTAGAGCTATAAAGGTTTTTGAGGTTTTGATAAAATTTACCTGATTAAATTCCGCAGAAAGTGGTTATTGCAACCAGTTTTGTTTTCTCTCAATATCATTGGCATGCATAAGGAAAGCTTTGAAACACGACTGCAATGTGTGTCGATCATCTATTAAATCTTTTATAGGACTATTTTCGAGATGTTTCATCTTCGTGGTGGCAGAGGATGCAATCAAGTGTCATCTGAGCTTCATAATAGGCGCACACACTAATACACTATCTGTGGAGCCTTCCTATTCCATTAAAATTAGACATTCTTGGTACCTAATTGGAGTATCTGATAGAACTCTGCATGCACGGTTCGCACAAAAACCTGCGAATTAGAGAATACTATTCTCGAAGGACTATTCCTTTTTTATTTACGTTGACAGGTCTAAAAAACAGGAATATAACTTCCTCATGTTCTTGAAGTGAATATTATTTTTTCGTATAGTGTTTTCTTGTAATTTACAAAACGAAAGAAATGGTATCTTGTCATTGCTTATATAACTTGGAATGCTTCATATCAGAGCCAGACTAATTTTCTCCGCTTTTTCTTTAGTTCAACAAAGCTGGAACTTCAATTACAAGTCTTGCTGACTCCTTGTTGGAATCTATTTCGGAGATCACGGCGGTATGCATGGAATTAGAAAGTGAAAAGTTTACTGAAATTGGATGTTATTTCTATCGAGCTACTCCAGTCATAATGGAGTTGCAGACAACCAAGTACACTCCAGCCAATGCATTGGAGATTCTGCAATCTTTGTCTAAAAGCATTAGTTTGGGCAAGGATCTTGTTGCGAAATGCAAAAGGGGTGACCATTCAATGTCAGATGCGGAACTGAGAAGCACAATGTTACAGCTGCTGGGGGTGATTAGAAGAATGGGAGAATGTCTGAGCTTGATACCATCATCAACCTTTAGGGGCCAAGAATATGCAGAAGTTGCTGTCCTGTCTCTTTCAAAGGAGATGCTGAATGCTCATTTTGATATTCAAGTACTGCATACCAAAGAGCTGGAATCGCAGATGGACTTGCAAGCCATGGAAGAACAAGCACCACTGGAATCAGACCTCTACTCTGTCAGTGTAGAAGTTTCCATGAATTCTTCCATGAATTCTAAGTCATACGACATGCCACTTCCAATTGAATACTTCGGAAGTACAAGCCTCAGCAGCCAAAGCTCAGATCATAGCACTAGCAGATCAATTTCATTGCCGAAGGTGGCTCAGTACATTGAGCCTCTGTATGAGACTTTCTACTGTCCATTGACTAAGGAAATTATGGATGATCCAGTCACCATAGAGAGCGGAGTAACCTATGAAAGAAATGCAATAACAGCGTGGTTTGAAAAGTTTGAAACATCAGGGGAAATATTTTGCCCAACCACTGGGAAGAAGCTCATGAGCAGGGGCTTAAACACCAATGTAGCTCTAAAGACTACGATTGAAGAGTGGAAAGATAGGAATGATGCAGAAAGGATCAAGGTTTCCCGGGCAGCTTTGTCTTTAGCTGGTTCAGACAGAATGGTACTCGAGGCAATAAAAGATTTGCAAACAGTCTGCCAGAGGAAACAGTATAATAAGGTACAAGTTCGCAATGTTGGGGTGTTGCCGTTGCTCACTAAGTTACTCGAGTATAAAGACAGAAATGTCAGATGTGCAGCAATGGAACTATTACGTCAATTGGTTGTGGAAGATGATGAAGGAAAGGTTTGATTCCCCATATTTCCTGATCTTTTATGACATGCAACAAAATAATATGATCACAAGAGCTTAACAATTCTGATGCATTATTAATTTTTCAAAGCATTTAAGCCAGAAACATTATCTTGGAAAGAGATAAATAATTTACAATAAAAAAATGCAACAATTCACTAAGAACTGCAGAAAGCTAATCTACTAGCCTTGCTTTTGCCATCTGTGATGATAAAAAATAATTTGCATTGAGGAGGGCATTTTTTATTTGGAACAAGTCAAATTGAACTTTGGAAACTTATTCCAGGATTTCTTTTACATTGGTGTAGGAGATGATTGCCGAGACTATGGATATATCAATATTAATCAAGTTGCTCTCAAGCAGTCACCGCCCAGTAAGACATGAATCATTGCTACTCTTGCTTGAGCTTTCAAGCACCCGATCTTTGTGTGAGAAAATTGGGTCAATCCCCGGAGGGATATTGGTGCTGATCACTTTCAAATTCAATTGGTCCATTGATGTCTTCGCTGCAGAGATAGCAGATCAAATACTAAGGAATCTCGAGAGAAATCCAGATAACATCAAGTGTATGGCAGAAAATGGACTTTTGGAACCCCTGATGCATCATCTAAATGAAGGTAATTTTTGAAATGACCATTTTAAATTTAGCATAATTTTGGACTTCTCTAAAATCAGCTTCAGATGATAGCATTCGGAAATAATAAAATGTGCAAAAGCTTTGCTATCTAATTATGACTACATATGTTGTTTCAACATCAAATATATAAACAGGTTCCGAGGAGATACAGATGGAAATGGCAAGCTACTTAGGAGAAATAGTTCTTGGACATGACAGTAAAATCAATGTGCCTGGGAGAGCTGCTTCCACTCTCATCAGAATGGTGCATAGCGGAAACAGTCTAACAAGAAGGATAGCATTCAAAGCACTAATGCAAATCTCGTCTCATCATCCAAGTTGCAAAATACTCGTAGAAGCAGGTATTGTACAAGTCATGGCAGAAGAGATGTTTATTCGGATAATCCACAATGAACCAATGAACTCAAAAGAAGAAGCTGCTGCAATTCTAGCGAATATACTCGAATCTGGGCTTGAGCATCACAGTCTCCAAGTAAATTCTCATGGTCACACAATGGTATCAGACTATGTTGTTTACAACATAATCTACATGCTCAAGAACTCTACCCCAGATGAACTCAACGTCCATCTTATAAGAATTCTACAATGCCTAACAAAGTCCCCCAAACCAATGGCCACCATTGTATCAGTTATCAAAGAAACAGAAGCAAGTTATAGCCTGCTTGAAGTCATTAACAACCCACATGATGAACTTGCTGTTGCAGCAATAAAGCTACTCACTACACTCTCCCCTTACTTGGGCCACGCACTAGTTGAGAGACTATGCAAAACCAGAGGCCAACCTGAGAACTTAATCCAGTGCCCAACTGAAACAATCCACATCACAGAGAAGCAGGCAGTTTCAGCAAAATTTCTTGCAAAGCTGCCCCACCAAAACCTAACACTCAATTTGGCTCTTTCTGCCAGGAATGTAGTTCCTACTATTCTACAGACAATTAATCTAATCCAAAGAAGTGGAACAAGAACAAGCAGGTACGCAAGTGCTTACTTAGAAGGCTTAATTGGGATTCTTGTCAGGTTCACAACAACATTATACGAACCCCAAATACTGTTTCTTGCTAGAACCCACAACTTCACATCTGTATTCACAGAACTGCTTATGAAAACATCATGTGATGAAGTTCAGAAGTTAGCAGCAATTGGGTTGGAGAATCTGTCTTCAGAATCAATAAATCTATCAAAACCACCACAAATAAAGAGTAAAAAGTTCATGAAGTTCTTCTCCTTACCTAAGTCCCTATCAGTTGGCTCATCAAAGAAGAAAAGCGTATCACTTTGTCCAGTTCACAGAGGGGCTTGTTCTTCACAAAACACATTCTGTTTAATCGATGCTAAGGCAGTTGATAGGCTGTTAGCATGTTTGTACCATGAGAATGTTGAGGTGGTTGAAGCTGCATTATCAGCTCTATGTACATTGTTAGACGAAAAAGTAGACGTGGACAAGAGTGTAAGCATGTTGAGTGAAGTGAATGCCATACAACATGTGTTGAATGTCGTTAAAGAGCACAGGCAAGAGGTTCTGCAGCAGAAGTCATTTTGGATGATTGAGAGATTCTTAGTGAAAGGCGGCAACAAGCAGGCTTCAGATATATCTCAGGACAGGTTGCTGCCTGCTACATTGGTCAGTGCTTTTCATCATGGGGATGTTAACACAAGGCAGATAGCTGAGAAAATCTTGAGGCATCTAAACAAGATGCCCAACTTCTCTGCTTCCACCTACACCATGTAAATAAATAAATAAAAAGACGTTCCTTGTAAGTAACTGATGCAGCGGAAGTTTAATGTTCAAAATATTCCGTTGATTCTAGAGAATACCGGAACAAAAGAACAACTAAATTCACGTTGATTCAAAAGAATACCGTGAATTTAGGGGTTAAGACTCGTTGATTCCGTAGAATACCAAGAATTAACTGTTCAAATACTCACAAAGAGATTTGAAAATTGAAATATTATTAAACTCAAAATTCTCTCCTTCAAAGGTTACAAGAGGGAGCTATTTATAGTAGTAGTAATTATCCTAATTCATGAAGGAAAAACAAAATCCTAAATTGAAAAGGAAACAAAATTCTAAATTAGAAAGGAATTTAAAAGTCTTAAACTTTAGTTAATAAGGAAACTAATCCTAGTATAATATGGATTCCTACTCTTCATCATTCCCCCCAGGGTGGAGAGAATTCGCCCGCGAATTCGGATTGTCAGCAACATCTTCATCATGATCACCTCTGTAAGGAATAAGATGCTTAACATTAAATACATCTGCAGTGCGGATATGACTAGGAAGCTTTAATCTGTAGGCATTAGGATTTATCTTCTCTATAATCTCCAAAGGGCCGATTTTCCTGGCAGAAAGTTTGTTGTACTCACCAACTGAGAATCTATCTTTAGTTAGGATAACCCAAACAAAATCTCCCACTTGAAATTCCAAAGCTCGACGTTTTTTGTCTGCCATAATTTTATAACCTTCGGTCGTCTGCTTCAAAGACTCTTGCGTAGTTTCATGAATCTTCTGAAGCTGCTCAATAAAGTCTTCTGCTTTACCGCTTTTGCGAACTAAATTTGGAACTGGAGCCAAGTCAATGGGAGCTCGTGGATTATATCCGTAATTTACCTGAAAAGGGCTTAAACCAGTACTACGCTTAACTGCACGGTTATAAGTAAACTCGACTTGATATAACTTTTGATCCCACATCTTCAAGTTATCGCCAACTAGACTACGTAGATGGTTTCCTAAAGAGCGGTTGACAACTTCAGTTTGACCATCTGTTTGTGGGTGGTAAGCACTACTAAAATTCAGGCGAGTGTTAGTCAATTTCCATAATGTCTTCCAAAAATGGCTAAGAAATCGTGTATCCCGGTCAGATACTATAGAACTTGGTAAACCATGCAATCTATAGACTTCCTTGAAGAATAGGCGAGCAACAGTCAAAGCGTCTGTAGTCTTCTTGCAAACAATGAAGTGAGCCATTTTCGAGAATCGATCAACAACAACAAATATTGAATCCATACCCCTCTGAGTGCGGGGTAATCCTAAAACAAAATCCATGCTAATGTCAGCCCAAGGTTGTGTTGGAATCGGTAGCGGCATATATAACCCAGCATTAGTTGCTGCGCCCTTGGAAACTTGACAAATGCGACAAGTCTCGACATAGTGATAGATTTCACGCCTCATAGTAGGCCAAAAATAAGTGTTGGCTATTAGAGCCAGAGTTTTGTCACGACCCATGTGCCCTTCATTATGTAACTCTGCAATGATTTTCAATCTCAAACTTGAGTCAGGAACACACAACTGATTACTCTTGAAAAGGAATTTGTCATGTAAATGATAATCTGAGCGAAACCCTGCAACAACGTCTTCTAGTATAGGAGCAAAGTAAGGATAAGAAGCATATAACTCTCGAAATGTGTCAAATCCGAGAACTTGATTATGCATCTGTGTCAATAAAGAAGTTCGTCGACTAAGTGCATCTGCTACCCGGTTGGATTCACCAGAGGTATGCTTCACCACAAAAGTAAATTGTTGAAGGAATGCTGTCCACGTGGCATGTCTGTGAGAGAGTTTGTCTTGACTATTGAGGTATTTTAACGCGGCATGGTCAGTGTATAAAACAAAGTCTTTATGAATTAGATAATGTCGCCAATGTTTTAACGCTTGGACTACTGCGTAAAATTCCACGTCGTAAGTGCTATAGTGTGCCTTTGCTCCATTCAACTTCTCACTAAAATAAGCTATAGGCTTACCTTGTTGGCTAAGAACAGCTCCAATGCCGACCTTAGAAGCATCACAATGTACCTCATAAGTGAGCGAAAAATCTGGTAGAGCAAGTACTGGGGCAGTAATCAACTTTTCTTTGATAATCTCGAATGCCTTAGTAGCTGCCTCTGTCCAAGAGAATTTTCCTCCTTTCATGCAATCCGTGATTGGTGCCATAATAGTACTGAAATGAGGAATGAATCGCCTGTAAAAAGAGGCCAATCCATGGAAACTTCTGGTGGCGGATAAAGTAGTTGGCGGAGGCCAATCTCGAATAGCATCCACTTTTGATTGGTCAACAGATATACCATCTTTCGACACCACATATCCCAAAAATAATACTTTCTCTGTTAAGAAAATACACTTGTTTACTGCTGTGTATAAACTTGCTGCTCTTAAGGCTGAAAGCACTTCTCTCAAATGTTGTAGATGTAACTCGTGGCTGGTGCTATATATAAGTATATCATCGAAGTAAACAACCACAAACTTTCCAATGAAAGGGCGAAGAACTTGATTCATGACTCGCATAAAAGTACTCGGAGCATTGGATAAGCCAAACGGCATTACCAACCACTCGTATAACCCTTCGCGAATTTTAAAAGCTGTTTTCCATTCATCTCCAGGTCGTATTCGAATTTAATGGTAGCCACTTTTCAAATCAAGTTTGGTAAAAATTGTTGCTCCACCGAGTTGATCTAACAAGTCATCTAATCGAGGGATTGGAAAACGATATCGAACTGTAATTTTATTGATAGCTCGACTGTCCACGCACATCCTCCAAGAACCATCTTTCTTTGGAGTCAATAAAGCAGGGACTGCACAGGGACTAAGACTTTCACGGATAAATCCCTTTTCTAGTAACTCTTCTACTTGGCGCCTTAATTCCTCATGTTCTGTAGGACTCATACGATAATGAGGTCGATTTGGTAGTGTAGAACCTGGTACCAAATCAATTTGGTGTTGTATATCCCGAAGAGGTGGTAAACCCTGTGGTAGCTCATTGGGGAACAAATCTTGAAATTCCGCCAGAATAGGTGTCACAGCTTCAGGAATCTTTGAATTACCGTTACTCTCTTTTCCCAATAAAATGTAGATTCTCTTTGTCTCTGCTACAACATCTATAAATTGCTTCTTGCTTAACAAATAATTACCCAAGTCTTGCTGGAGAGTAAACTCCTTGTTAGGTAGGAGAACGATCTTGGTGTTGTTAAACATAAAGCTGTAGGTGTTTCTCTTCCCATCATGCACTACGTTTCGATCATATTGCCAAGGTCTACCCAGTAATAGATGACAAGCATCCATAGCCACAACATCACACCAAATTTTGTCTTTATAAATTGAACCAATGGATAAGGAAACTAAACAACATTTTGATACTGTCATTTGATTCCCCTTCTTCAGCCATGTGAGCTTGTATGGAGTTTGATGAGGTTCTGTCTTTAAATTTAGCTTTGTTATGGCTTCTTCTGAAATGACATTCTCACAACTGCCGGAGTCTATGACCATACGACATACTTTACCCCCAATTGTGCAAGTAGTCTGAAAGATATTTTGTCGTAGCCACTTGTCTTTGTCTTGACCTTTAGGAGTGAAGAATGCACGGTTCACGATCAACATTGGTCCGCTATCACCATGTTCTTCAACAGATTGAGCGCTACCACTACTATCAAAAGTTGGTTCTACAGCAAACTCTTCAGTTTCTTCCTCCTGATAGTCTTCGCTTTCCTCTGTGCCTACGAATAAGCCTTTACCATATTTTCCTCCCTTTTTACATTCTGTCATTCGGTGCCCATTTTCTCCGCAATTAAAACAGCGTAATCCCGAACCCGAGGATTGGGTTTTGCTGCTTTGACCGATTTCACTAGGCTTACTAGTTTTATTTGGAGGATTTGGAGGAGTGAAAGTACGAAATTGGGAAGTCGGGTTTGAATTATCACGAACAACACTTCGAGCACCCCGAAAGCTTGAGTCATTAGTACGTCGACTAAATTGCTTCTCCAACTGCAAGGCTTGTTGGTGTGCCTCTGAAACAGAGTATGGGTCAAGTAAATTTAATTGGTCTTGAAATTGAGATCGTAGGCCTCCAATATAGCGGGAAACCTGTTGCTCTTCTGTCTCTGTCAAGTCATTGCGTGCCACCAACCAATGGAATTCTGTAGTGTAATCATCCACTGATCGATTACCTTGCCTTAAATTCTGTAGCTGTTGGTATAACAGTTTGGCGTAATTATGAGGCAAGAATGCTCCATGCAAGTGCTTCTTGAACTTTTCCCAAGAATCAATCTTCTTTTTGCCTTGCCTAATCCTTGTGAGCTTAGTTTGTTGCCACCAAGCTGCTGCTCTTCCACGAAATCGAGTTGCAGCAAGCGAAACTAGTTTATTTTCAGGAACTTCTTTGTATTCGAAAACTTCCTCAATGGCGTTAATCCAATCCAATAATTCTTCAGGTCGACCACTTCCTTGAAATTCGGGAATGTCAATTCTCAACCCAGATTCCCATCTTCTGTCATCAGTAGACTCAGTTCTAGGTCGATGCCCAGAGAATGGGTTAGCAAAGCTTCCACTTGATTTGTCTTCACGTTCTGGAGTACGATGGCGTTCGTCAAGTAACTCTGCCATTCGTGCCATTTGTGCAGCTAACATATCAATTCTGGCTGTCATACTAGCCAGGGATTCATCTTTCGAAACATCTTCTTGATTGTAAGTTGTAGTATGAGCATCACGAGCTTTTCTTGGAGGCATTTTTTTTTAAATTCGGGTTTAAAAAGGTAGTGGGGCTAAACTGAAAGTAAATAAAAATTTTAGGCCGAAACTGTAATTAAGCAAAAGTTTTAGATTTCCGATGACAGTGGTCAGAAATCGAGTAAGGATGGGTGGATCTGAAAGATTTTGGGTTGGTAAGTATGATGGTGGTGGTGGTTTGTCTGAAAAAGTTATGTTTTTTTTTTTTTAAGCTAAACAAAAAAAATCAAAAAGGGAAAAAGGAAAGGTTTTGTGGTAGATGAAGTTAGATTGGTGATACCAAGTTTGGCTCTGATACCAAACTGATGCAGCGGAAGTTTAATGTTCAAAATATTCCGTTGATTCTAGAGAATACCGGAACAAAAGAACAACTAAATTCACGTTGATTCAAAAGAATACCGTGAATTTAGGGGTTAAGACTCGTTGATTCCGTAGAATACCAAGAATTAACTGTTCAAATACTCACAAAGAGATTTGAAAATTGAAATATTATTAAACTCAAAATTCTCTCCTTCAAAGGTTACAAGAGTGAGCTATTTATAGTAGTAGTAATTATCCTAATTCATGAAGGAAAAACAAAATCCTAAATTGAAAGGGAAACAAAATTCTAAATTAGAAAGGAATTTAAAAGTCTTAAACTTTAGTTAATAAGGAAACTAATCCTAGTATAATATGGATTCCTACTCTTCATCAGTAACCTTTTTTCACGCGCAAGATCAAGCATGTGCAAGAATTGTAGCAATGCTAACACTCTCGTTATGCTAATGAGTGACACCTTTGTTTTACGGTGAAGTTTCAATCCAACTGATTCAATTATCCAACTTGATCATTTGATCATTTATTTGGCACAAGATTCATATTTAAACTTTTTGCATTCCAGCACAAACTAAAAAAGAAATGAAAATATAAATAGACAAATGGTACTTCCTTTTATTTTATTTTATTTGGAAAGGCCTTTTATTGTTATTATTTGAATTTAAAAATAGCAACAAGTGAGAGATCAAACCAGGGTGACAAAACACAAGGCAAGACGTCATGCAGAGAAAGTTACGTGACACTTGCTATTAACTGCCTCTTTCTCGCTCTTGGATTGGCTAACTTAAAATTTGAAGCACATTTGTCAAAATATTAGTGGACGGGCGTATCATATCATGTGTAAGGTTATCTCCAATAAACATCGGCAAGTTGGCACTTGGCAGCAGCTAATCGCATTGTTGACACACTATTTTTTAATATAAGAAAAAGATGGCAGGCTTGGCCGGCAAGGCAAAGCAACCATTTGGATTGTCAAATGCCCTTCTTCAGAAATCAATAATTGTTATTCCAGTCTCCCGACTACTGTTTAATTTCTAGCCTTTGTCTTTTACTCTTCCATCTTTCCCTCCGGTAACAATTTGGTAATTTATCAAAGACAGTCAACAAGGGACAAAAATATTTCATTTTCGCGTTATTTATTTAAATGTATGATTATTTGGAACTTATGAACGAATTGGTTGTTAGAAGAAATGAGAAAAATGTTATCGTCCACAACATCAAACGCAACTTGAGTTGATAGGTTTAAAACTTTGGAGTTAAAATATTCAAATAAAATAAAGATTTTTCATGTTGCTATGACTCAAGTTAGCCGAAGTTAGATGCGTATTTATATGACTTTGTCTATGAAGGTCTATATATGCAACTAGTGGTTTGGACCAAGCAAAAAGAGTCTCATCGGCACAGCTGCAGTGAAGAACAAGGGTGAGTTGGCTTGGTCCATTCTCTGTTTCCGAAGAAAATGGCTTCTTATGCAATGGAGGATTTTGTTGGAAATGGGGTTCTCAAAGGACAGCTCCCAAAGCTGTTAGAAGAAGGCTGGGATGATGTTCCAACCCTTAAGGTAATGAATGCAGAGGATATGGATGCAATAAATATGACACAACAACAAAAGGTTGGTTTGTATTGTGAATCGGCTTCTCATCCCCCCCCCCCCCCCCCCCCCCCCCCCCCCCCCCCCTCCTTCTTGCAAAAACATGTACAGTTCTTTGTATTTAAGAGTAGCTATTTCCCTTACATGTGAAGCAAGAATCTAAAGTCGATAAGTTTCATCAATGAATTTAAGTTCTGTAGTTCAAAAATTACAATCTAATTTCTGCCCTCAGGACTGACTTTCGTTTACTGTAGGATGCACTAGAAATCAGATCATACCTGCACGATCGTGCTTTGATGCAATATGCTGACATATTTGAGGCCTCTGGAAAATCTCTTCCTGAACTTCTTAACTTAAGCACTGGGGACTTGTCTTCCCAGTTTGGCATGAAGAGAGGTCATATGGCTCGGTTCAAGGACAGAACCAGTGCATGCTCTGATCCCATGCCCAAATGGGATACTCTCACTGCAAGGAATAACAGTAGTATACCATCTAGAAACAATAGCATTTACAAGAGTTATACATCAATCAAATCCACAAAGATGCAGAGTGTAAGATCATCCCTGTCAAGAACCGGTGCAAATAAATCCCTAGAACAATCACTGGCTGATTTTAAGATCAAAGATGGATACACCTTCAAAGGAATTGTAGCTGCGGGACCAGCTGTGCCCCGAGTATGTGGTTGCATACAAGCTCCTCCAGTCAATGAAAAGGTTGCTCCTTACTCTGCCATTGAGAACATCTCAATTCAGAAACTAACCCCTGAGTACAAGATCGGAATGGAGCGTTTGGTGAAAACAAAGACACCTCCAATGAAGGCTTTAGAGTTGTGGCGAGAAAGGCCAGCTGTCCTCCTCTGCATTCGCCGTCCTGGGTAAACACTCCATGTACTTCATATCTTGACTGGCATGTTTAACTCTAAAGACTGCGCTCGTGATTCACTTGTATAGCATGCAAAGTAAATACATATAACCACATCTAGCTATAGATGATCGAGCAGTAATGAGACTTCAATGTCAAATGTTACAAAGGGAAAAATGCTTAGAAAGCTGATTAAGAATTGGATGCAGGCGTATAGAGAAATAATCAACTTTAGCAATAAAAAGATGCATTCTTTCTTCAATTTTTCATGTGTAAAAATTCTGTCCCACTTTTGTTCTTTACATCTCTTGAACTTTAAACAGGTGCATCATGTGCAGAGCAGAAGCTCACCAGTTGTACGCAAAAAAACCAATATTTGATGCCTTGGGAATTCAACTATTTGCTGTTCTTCACGAATACATAGAATCAGAGGTACAGAGAGTTGTGGTAAGACTTATTCTTCTATCAGTTGACTGATCTTTCTTTGACATGTGATTTCCATAGTGCAGGTGAAAGATTTCTGGCCACGATATTGGGGTGGTGTTGTAGTCTATGACCAGGGTATGGAATTCTTTAAAGCTCTCGGGGGTGGAAAGTTGCTCAAGGACAAGTTCCTATCAGGATTTCTTCTAAACCCCCGAGCTATTGCAAACTATAAGCGTGCAAGAACCCTGGGAGTAGAGCAAAACTTTAAAGGTGAAGGTGAAATTAAGGGCGGGCTCTTTATCGTTGGCAGAGGACGAAGTGGTATAGCTTACCAGTTTATCGAGAGGAATTTTGGTGATTGGGCACCTCTAGCTGAAGCAATTGAGATCTGTACCCAACTGCAGGTAAAAATTGTTGGTTTCTCTGATTTTGTAATGCAAATGTTTTCCACTAAAAGAGTTACTAACCATCTTCTGTTCAACCTGAAACAGGACCAACAGCAAGATCAATCAGAGACAATCAAAACATCACAAGAATAGTATTTAAGTTTGCTACAATTTTCACGTCTTCTTCAGATTTACATCTAGTAAATTTCTATTTTCTTTTATTACAGGAGAGAGATCTAGTCTAATTTCATCATTCTTTTCTTAAGGCTTGCCACTTGTATTTCCTTGTGTGGGTTGTATGGATAATAATTTTTTAATTCAAATACTGCAATTTATTCTAACTATTTGAAAGTACTGCTCTTCAAATAAAGTTTTAGCCTGTCGATCACCAAGCAAAAATACTACATCTCCCATTGAAGTTACTACCATGACAAACAAATTGGAATAATATGACACTTATGATTGATCTAGTTGAAACAGTTGGGTTCACATAATATTAAAGTAGGTATTATATACAATATTTTTTCAGCAGTAATTTGCAACATAAACACAATCTTGAGAATTAAATCCAATTCAAAAGACCTTGTTCTTTATTTAATTGACTTATCAAAAACAACATTTTCAGGAAGAAAAAAAAAGGAAAAGCAAAATAGAAAAAGATCTAAATCAAAATGCAACCAAACAATTGCATTCATCTGAAAATGACAAGCAGTACATCACGTGGAAACAGATGAGTCACGGTAATCATGAAAGAAAAATTTAAGCAAGCATTCATATCCAACAGTATCCGTATGAAACTAGGTGTTTGTCAAAGGTTAAGAGGAACTACGTGCTTTGAAGTTGGATGTGAGCCAGACCAGCTAGGTTCTTTCAATTCCCAGCCCACAGGATTGGATGATGGGATCCCACAAATCACATGTGGGTACTAACAATAAATCATTATTCAGAATTCATTGAAGGATACAATGTCCAATGCCCATACCTTATTTCTTACTATTTCTTCAAAAGTTCATATTATTAAGAGGTGAAGGAGTAAAAAGTTGAGAGAAAGTGAAGAGATGGAAAAAGGAGAATTCATGATAAGAGGTGGAGGGAGCTTTGGCCTATGACCGATTTTGAAGAATGTGGGGTTTGTGAAATTTCTCCTTATCCTCGCATTATTTAATTAAAAAAAATACTGCAAGAAATGATCTTCCATGTGCATCATACATACGCCATAGGTTTTTCCAACATCAGAACCATGATCCAATCACACGCAACCATGTAATAAACATGTGTCACACAGAATTAGGCTGACCTTTATGCATCTTTATGTTACCAAAGGAAAATTATAAAAGTTTTAATGTCTTACCTCAGAAACCCAATAGTCCATCAAAGCAAAATTTGAAAAGCTGGCAAACGACTTGGTGCTAGGCAAGCCACCACTCTTTTGGGTTGAACAATGAACAGAGCAAGTTACCTTCCCACTTATAAAATATGTGAATAACTTTTAACCAAACTTTTCCAATAGTCATGATTTCCTTGTTATATAAATTTGACAGCTGGGATCATCAGATCAAAAGTGTACAATATGTATGACCCAACAAAGATGTTCTTATGGAATGATATGGATCCCAAATGTCCTGATGAGAATCCTAAGTAGTGTCATGGTCACCATTTGATGCCCTGTAATACTTGGATTTGGTCGTTCACCTATACCAGGTTTATTTAATTTTTAAAACAGCTATGGCACCCAGGGAACTTCATCACCAGAAATTCCCACACGAGCACTCTCTATTTTTAAATAAATGAAACCTGACAACATCTCATACCAGTATCTCTCTTCGGGTGATCTTTGAAATATATTTAGTGGCGTTGTGGCAATCACTACAAACCCTAAGGTTTTTAACCACTCATATGGGAAGGCCAGGAGGAATAAACAACAATCCAAATGTGATTGTATATTTAATTTTTAGAACAGCTATGGCACCCAGGGAACCTCATCACCAGAAATCCCCACATGAGCATTCTCCATTTTTAAATAAATGAAACCTGACAGCATCTCTTACCAGTATCTCTCTTTGGGTGATCTTTGAAATATATTTAGTGGCGTTGTGGCAATCACTACAAACCCTAAGGTTTTTAACCACTCGTATGGGAAGGCCAGGAGGAATAAACAACAATCCAAATGCAATTGCAAGCTTCTCACTGTGGTGGTTAAGCATCTTTATTTTCTCTGATAACTCAACATCATGAAGAACAGAACTCATATCTGGCACATATCCCTCCTTTATCATTTTGCGGTTTAGTTTCTCCAGCTCAGCATATATTTGATCAGAATATGGACTTGACCAGTCATCTGCTGAAAAAATATGCACTCTGCTCTTGTATTTGATCCAACTACATCCCGGATCCTTCCTCACTCCCTTTTCTCTCATTGTTCTCCTTAATTGGGAAACATGGTCCCATTTGCCTTTGGATGCATAGATACTTGAGAGCAAGACATAGCTTGCAGGGTTATAGGGATCCAATTCCAGAAGAGACTCTGCAGCCCATTTCCCAATTTCCACGTTGCCGTGAATTCTACATGAGCTCAACAAGGTGGCCCAACCAATTGTATCAGGAGGGAAAGGCATTTTATTTATAAAACTTTTTGCTTCTTCTAACCTTCCTGCTCGGCTAAGAATGTCAATCATGCAAGTGTAGTGATCATGAATTGGTCTAATTCCATACTCTTTGACCATTATCTCAAAATAATGACGTCCTTTCTCCACTAATCCCGCTCTGCTGCAAGCTGAAAGAACTCCAATGAGAGTAACTTCATCAGGTTTCAAACCATGGGACAGCATTTTTTCAAACAAATCAATTGTTTCATTGGCTTTTCCAAATTTTGCATACCCTGAAACCAAAGCTGTCCATGAAACTTCATCCCTGACATTCATCTCGTTGAACAGCCGATGAGAATCTTCTATGTTTCCACATTTACCATAAAAAGTAACAAGTGCGTTGGATACTGTAATAAAGGAAATTAAGCCAGTAACTAATGATCGACCATGAAACTGGGTACCCTCTTCCAAGCTTGCCAGATTTGCACAGGAGCTAATTACACTCCCTAGAGTAAAATCATCAGGTTCAATCCCATTTCTCTGCATATTACAAAATATCTTAACAGCTTCTTCACTGCATCCATTCTGGCCATAACCCACCAGCATTGCAGTCCATGAGACAACATTTTTCCGAGCCATTTTCCTGAAAACTGATTCTGCATATTTTATGCTCTTGCACTTGCAATACATATCAACAAGAGCACTTCCCACAAAGACATTATCCTTATGATCATTCCTGATTATAAAAGCATGAATCTGTTTCCCTTCTTCCAAAGCCAACAAACCCCCACAAGCAGTCAATACACTTCCAAATGTAAACTGATCCATAGCCAAGCCTTCCAATCTCATCTCTCTAAACAAATCAATAGCTTCTCTCTCCAAACCATTTTGCATGAGTCCTGTAATCATTGTGGTCCACGAAATCGAATCTTTGTCCTTCATACCACGAAACAACCTCCTTGACTCCTCAACCAACCCACGTCTTAGAAGCCCTGTGATCATCGTATTATACATAACAATATTCTTCTCAGGCAACTCATCAAAACCCCGCTTGGCATCATAAATCAACCCCAATTTTGCATACATATCTACCAAAGGACTACCCACAAACACATATGAGCCAAAACCAAATTTCAAAATATGCCCATGAATCTGTCTCCCCAAATCAACGCAACGTCGACTTGAAGACATTATAAGCATCGTTGAAAATGTAATCCTACTTAAATTACCAAGCCCATCTTTCAACATCAAGTTATAGACCTTAACTGCGTCGTTAACAGAACCATGACTAGCATGCCCTGAAATAAGCAAATTCCAAGAAACACCATCGTGAAATGGCATGTAATGAAACACACTGTTCATTTCGGAAAGATTGCCAGATTTAGAATAAGCAGAGAGAATAGTGTTCCATGAGAAAAGGTTTGGCTGGGCCATTTTGTCGAACAGGCGGCGTGCATACTTAATGTTGCCTACTTTGCTGTAACAATTGACGAGACAGTTCGAAAGAAATGTTTCCGGGTCCGTCAAGGTTTTGATTATAAGGCAGTGGATTTTCTTGAGTTGCGATTGGTCTTTGTTTTCGCAGCAGAGTTTTAGCAAGGAAGCGTAGTGGTTGGAAGGTGAAGACATGTGTCGTGTTGTGCTTACTGGCGGGAACTGCTCTTAACCTTACTGCCACCGAGTTTGTTGTCAGAAAACAAAAACAAAAACAAAAACAAAACGATCCCGAACTGGAAACTGTGTTCATATGGGCTCCATCCAGTTCATGTACTTAGACGACTGCGACCCCATGGGGCGCCGTCGAATGGCCACATCATTTTTTTTTTTTAAAATTTCGGTTGACTTTTTAATTATTAGATGCTGCGTAGACTGAGATGTACCGTGTCCTCGGCCACTAACGCAGTCGATCCCTAAATTACTAATTAAAATATAAACGAAGTTATGAGTGATATTGCTACGTATTATTCAAAATATAATATATTTTGTTTAAAAATTACTAATTTTTACTCTATAGACAGACTATCAAGGGTATGTTTGAATTTAATTTAATTTAGTGTCATTTTTTTTATTTTTTGGGTTTTTTCTTTTGGTGGGAGGGCTACTCACTAATTTTGTACATGGATCAAGACATCATTTACAACCCCATTTCCTTTCACTCAAATGTCACAGAATATAAATTTTAATTTTGAGGGAAAAAGAAAATAGAAACTATTTTTGGTCTAAAATACAAATGATTGCACATTATGTTTAATAATGGAGAGAGGTCAGATTCCAGGCTGTTAATCCGACTAACATCCCTTTTTCTTCTTAGGCTTGTATTTTCCCTGTCCTAGACTCAGAATGAGAATGAGAATGAACCATTCATAAAACTCACATGCATTTTTATTTGCATCTCACAGTGGATATGCTTCTATCTTATGCACTACCAGATTCTCGAATTGATTGATAACCCCGCCCTCGGACAAATTCCAATTAAAAAAATCCTGAGCATAATCCAGTCAAAGAGTATACACCTTTCCGTGTGTAATTTTATCCTCTAGGGATTTCCATGACACAGAATATTGTGAGCTGTAAATATAGCTGGCTAAACTGAAGCACTCTTGATTTAGGCACAAGTTCCAAGCTCAGGCTCTTCAGGATTCTTCTTGATATGAAGAGTTGGAAGAAGAGTCAAATGAAGAATCCCATGAACAACAATCCAAATACGTCACATGTTATTATTCAATGGGTGCTAGGCTGGATCAGATAACAATTTTTGGCGCGATGGGACTAACAGGAAAAGGATAGCATTACATTGGTCATGGATAGTAGATATAATTAGAAAATACAACTTTTAATTCTGAGCAGAACAAGAACTCGAGGCTTCCACTGCTATTTTGTAAATTATATCCGTATCAGATGAGACTCCTGCTTGTCCACAAGTTTACAACCTATCTCATGAGATATTGGAATATCAATCTATACATTCTTTGATCCGGACATGGGACATGTTCTAAGCTATTCTATTCCCACGAACGACATCACTTTTTCACAACTGATAGTTTAAACAGAAAAACAAGAAGGTTACTGCTGCATCATAATGCCTGAGGATCCTCGAGGCTTAAGAGATGATCCCCAGCTTCGTTTATGAACCGATCCTCCCAAGTTCTGGTACCATCTCAGCAGCATCTCAATTAACAAATAGCGATGAAGTAGGAACGTGGTAATAGCTTTGTTTACTTATATATCCTTCATATTCAATAAAGGAACTCTCATGAGCTTTCCTGTCATCTTAAGCCAGTAATGCAAAGGTATATACGGGGCCGTATCAGTTCGATTGGCATAAAACAAATAAAAATTTATCAAAGTTCAACTTTCATATGACCCGGTGGTGTAGACCCTGCAAATGTTGTAGAGAACTCTTTATTAATCTCAAAAAACTTGGAAAATAAGAAAATAGTGAAATTAACAAATCATACCATTTACATCTTGGCTGTCAGAGGGAGCACTAGTTCCATAACTCATCTGGACAACATTGTGTAGCTCATCTTCCCAGACATTGGCTACCTAGTCAAATAGAGCAAATGAAAGGTCAACTGTATCACCCAGAAACAAAGGCAGACTACATCACTTGAGATTAAGGATTGGGGTGTGGGTTGTGGAGCTCATCTTCATAATTATCTTACTGTGGATAGAAAGATACCTGAGATGGCTCCTTGAATCCTCCAGTCATTGGGGTCAACTGGGAGTTAATAGTTCTCCGAAGTATGTCAGAAGGGTTCCCCATGCCAGGAAGAGCACCATGCATGAGTCCTGCTTGAGATTGATGTACTGGAGGATAAACCAAAGGCATATCAGGAGAAAACCCCAGAGTAGATGAAGGACCAGCTCGTGATTGAAGCACCTGTTTAAGAAAACATTCTTGAGACCTAAGATAATGCAAGAATACTCGAGGAAATTTGCATTACTGAAATGCTCTCCAAATCACTTACATCTTTTGCTAGCAGCTCTTCTATGTTGAAATCCAGTCGCGGATTTACCGTTGCGAGTTTCATTGACAGAAACTGGAGAAAATAAAACAGGAAGTGATACAGAAATGGGTCACAATCAATAACCATGAAAAGTTTCAGACAGTAGTATATTCTGCTAAGAAGTTAACTAATCATTTATGGTAGTCTCAAAGCCACTGGGCTAATGCGATAAACCACAAGTTATTATGCTGGTTTATTGACATAGACCACAAGTGCAATGTACACGACCCATGCATCATCAAAATTTTTGAGGAAATATAAGTGTCCATGCCATATCGAAAACAAATTGGCATCAAAATTTTTTAGGAAATATAAGTGTCCATGCTACATCGAAAACAAATTGGCAGTACGCTGTATCATTTACGAGCAACAAATGTGGAAAAAGAAGGGAAAATTGGAATTTTTGGAATTTTCTCCCCATACCTCAACCTGCCGCTGCAGTGATTGGACATAGTTAATAATCTCATCCAGCATTACAGCCTTGCCGGTGACCTGCAAAAACCAATCAATTTAAATAATGTGAATTTCAATATAATACTGAATTCTGCTGAGAGTTTGTCTTATTGGACTTCCTAAACTGTCAAATCCAATTAACAAACCTTGCTACAACCAGGCACGAGATCTTGAAGAAATTTCATCCTCTCACTGATCTTTTCCCTTCTCACCTGTAGTCAAAATTAACGAATTACAATTTCTGCACAAGACTATAAACTTTTTTAACCAGACACTTGCTCACAAAAATAGAAATACTAAAAGAAAAATGAAAAAAGAAAGGGCTCCATGTAAAATCCTTACTCTTTCAGCAAGACTATGGCTATTTGTTGCCTGGCCTCTTCGAGCTCTGACATGAATATATTCTTCTTTTGGTGGATCTGAAGTTTGAGATCCCTGTTTTCCCTGTTTTCCAGCAGACTTATTTCCAGTTGAGGATGGCTTATGATCTCCCTTCCGTTGATTTTCAGTGTTGTCCTTTGCAGCTTCACCTGATGACTGGCCTCCCTTGGCTTGATCAAACTCAATATCCTACCACCAAACCCCCCCCCCCAAAAAAATATATAAATAAATAAATAATAATTAAAAAATGTGAAAAAAGGGAAAAAAAAAAAAAAACAGAGACAAGTTACAATTGAAAAGATTTTTTTTTAAAGGATGGAAAAAATGGTTTCTACCTGGCCATTCCTTTTTCTTTTCTTTGAAGATAGACCCTTAGCAGAAGGTTCCCCACCGGTTCCCTCTACCGCAGATGGCTCATCTTGACCACCACCTCCACTGAACTCAGCTTCATCAGAGTCACCACCAGACGCACCAACACCTTGTTTTGCTTCTCCATGAGAATTCACTAGGCTCTCACCTTTTCTTTCATTCTTTAGTGTGCTCCCATTACTAGCTCCATGTTCAACAGACAATGAAGCATCTTTAGAAACTTCAGCCACATTCATCTCATTCTTCTGAGACTGACCGCGAGACAGTGATTTCAACCCATTACCGGCAAACACTTCTTGTGGCCCTTGCATCATCCCCCTACCCCTAGAATAAAGGCCTGTCGGTTCAGGAGTGCCAAAAGTGTTCATCATATCACAAAAATTCCCACCACTGAAGGAAGAAAATCTGGCCGCTCGCTCTATGAATGCAGAATCAGCCGGGAACTGAGATAAGCTTTGCGGGAACATTCCAGGGGCATTTGGTAAGAAAATGCCTCCTTTTATCATTGAACTAGCTGGATTCCATCCAATATCAAGTGGTCTATCAATACAACTTCTCAAAGAGGCAGAACTTCCTTTTCTAATTCCTAAAGCATTTGAAGAGCTTGCATTGTGTTGGGCATCAATATTACAATACCCCAAACTCTGCGAGTTGGTAGGATGGTCCCAAATGGTTTGGTTAAATGAATCCACCATTGGAGCAGAAGAACATGAAGAGGAACCAACTCCCAGTGGATTACCAGTGGGAACCAAATTTAGAGCCGCATTTGCAAGATTGGCACCGCTAAATTGCCAGTCTGAAGACATATTAGGTGAATGATAGTCCATAGGATTATCATTCCTCTTTTCTAACACAAATTTATCCTTGTCACTCATATCCATCTCTCCTTAACAAGAACAGCAGAAGTGACCAACAATAGATGGCTTTCTCTCACAATTGTGGTTGAACAACCAGCAAGCAATCAATAGAAATTCACTAAAGGGAATTGGAACCTTTAAAATTGACAACCGCTAAAAAGCCCAAGTGGCTAGATCAGATTAGCCCCAAGATCAAAGACACTTAAAGGGAGGATATGAAAAAGAAAAGCATAACACAAAGTAAAAGGAAAAAAAAAAAACTATCTAATTCCCAGACACATATTAAATTATCACTTCACAAAGAAGTTTTACCCCAAAAGAACAGAAAGTCTGAAACTTACAATTTAAGAAACTTAACAGCAGTCCCAAAGATATTCCTTCGAAAGCCCCAATCCTCCCAGAAGGAATGAAACAAAGTAAGCGTCTGTGCTAACCGAGGAGGCAGACCCAAGCAGACCCACTACAGTACAGTTACTAAGGTTATAGACCTAACAAAATAGTGAAAATATGTAGTAACAAAAATCGCACAACACAAATTTGAGCAGCTACCAAATAAATTTCAAAGAAGGGAAGTCTGAAAAAGTCTGAACAAGAAGCGGCCAATTAAGAAAGTAACATTGATTTCGGTACAATAAATAAGACCCCCTCCCATTCAAACCCTAGTCAGAGTTACCAGAGACACAGAGAAAGAGGAAGAGAGAAAAAGCTAACTAAAAGTGGTGGCTAGAGAAAATATACTGACTTCAGATTCTGTGCTATACTTTTTGTGCTCTGCCTTCCATTCAAGCTAGCTTTTTTTATCTCATAAAAATACAGACTTTATTCAATTTTGCCTCAAGAACCTCCTGTTTTCTTGCTCAACAACAACTGAACTGATGCGCTCACACACACAGAGAAAGATCGAAACTTTAAAGAGAAAAACAAAATCAAAGAAATGGGTATTCGTGAGAGAGTGAAAGGGAAGAGTAACGGCAAAGGTCCTGCATTTATACCCACGCTTGCATAAAAAAGAGAGCTCTTTGATCATTAACCACCGCCACTGCTACTGTTAAAATTATATTATAAAGAGGTAAACAACTTTTCTTTTTTTTCCTTTAACTTTTAAAAACAACTTTAATTAATTAGAGTGTTTTAGTTTAACGAGTCATTTTTTAACTGATAATTATAACAGTTTGAGCTAGCATCTGACATTGCCAACTCTTGCAAGGGAGGAGGCCTTTTTTGTAGTTTATTTCATTGTCTTTGATTATTGTCTCGGAAACAGAGCTTTTAATGAGAGCTTTAATGGGAGAGTTTGTTTGGTCAAGAACCCAAAATCTAGCTAGCTCATTTTCATACTTATAGTTTAATTTTGATCTATTAATAAAGATTCTAAGCATGAGATTTGTATCATTTTGAGGGAGAGTTGTATTTGTTTTATATCCAATTGTATGATAACTTGACTGTCTTATCTATCTTTTTTGTTCTGTTAGTCTGTGAAAGCTTGGAGAAAAAGAAAACAAATACATTTATTGTATACAACTTAAATTTTCCATTTTTTTTTTAGCTTCACAAAGGATTTTTTTTTATAAAAAAATTATGTGCATTGTGCAATGTTGTGTGTTAAACTGTTAATCTATTATTATATTAGTATTAAATCGGTGCAAGATGGGCAGCTTGCTTTACTGGACGTTGAAAGGTTGATCTAATTTATTATGCAAGCAGAATTTGTGAGTTGCAAGAATTAGGTTCCTTTGACTTTTACCTAACACATGTAACTTTTAAATTCTTTTCCATCTTTAATTTTCTAGCATGCTTATCTGAAATTGCTTTAAAAGAAAAAAAAAAGAGGAAAAAAAAACAACTTATAGCATAAATTTTAGACTGCAATATTATTTAGAAAAAAAAAATTAGAAGTACAACATTAAAAGGGTAAAAGAAATGACCAAAAATATTGATACATCATCGTATCAAATATAAAATGTAAAGGTTTACGGGGCTTAAATATAAAATTTAGGACAAAACTTAAGACTCAAACTTTAGTTAGGACAGCATCTTACAACACGTATATTGATTATGTCCACTGTGAAACTTTAAAACTAAGAGAAACAAAACAGCTTCACACTAAGATTTAAAAGAAATTTATGGGATTGACCTAATCTATCTCACTCATCTATTGTAGGTAAAAATTGAAGAACCTCATTTCAAACCAAGAAGAATTTTACTACAGGTGAATAATTACTTTTAAAAAACTAAATAGTAGTGTTACACATCTCAAATTATTTATCCCAAAAAATTATCACAAATGACATGACATTCATCAATTGGTTAGTGAAGATTATACAATTAATTAATTTATATCTTGTAAAGAATTACTGACCAATCAATGAATAGCATATAATTTAGGATGGAATTTGGGATAAAAAAATTTAAGATGTCTATCATTACTCAAAACTAAATGATAGAGAAATAACACAAATCTAAATGTTGGAGAAGTAACACAAATATAGTTAGTTGTATGTTCAAATCCATCTTGTATTAATTATGATTATTATATATTTTCACTATCTATTAATAGTAAATATTTACCAAATCACATATACTTTGTTCTTAAAAGTTGAAACCCACAACAATTATTAACAAGAACACTCAATTATCATTTATGCAGTGGATTATCTCTTAAGTACAAAGTATATATAACAGTTCTCTTATCGAATTAGTAAAGGGACAGCTTCTTTTTCATTTTTTCCAATCTTGCTTAGCTATATTGATTATTCGAATTTCTCAATTCTTACTGGAAAATTTAATACCTTCCTTCTTTTTTTATTTGCTTTTTGAAAGTGATACCTTCCTTCTTGATATTGCTATTATTGTCGTGAACTGTAACATGAAATCCAAAGTGAGCGCATACTGACATCAGTGTTAGGCTTGCAGGATAAGAACAATTTATGTATTTGATTTTAGAACCAACCTTTAAATTTAATAGATTCTCTCTTTTGGATTCTAGGCAAAATCGAGGTCGATGTAATAGACTTTGCGTTGGCAATTCAATAAATTCTTTTTCGTTTGCTTTGATTTTTTTATTTCAACCCCACTTAAATCAAACTTTATTTTCAAATTGATTACTTCAGTTCAATCTGGTCCATTACCGTATTCTTTTTGCTTTCTTTTTCACTTCTTTGACAAGCTATCCATTATGATAAATTAGATTGATTGAATTTGATCAGAAATCACCTGATTAATACATCACGTTGAACTTTTATCCGAACATCAAAATGAATTGAATCCAATTTGAAATGTATATACATCAAGTAAATCACATCTCATTTGATTGAATATTAATAAACAATTTTTAATGAACTGGCGATGCTGTTGATAAAACAGTGATACCGAAAGTGATTGCTAACCAGGTTCATATTGTTATGGGGACAAGAAGTTTTTTTAGGTGGAAGTTTTTCAAACTTAGTTCGCAACTTTCTCAACAGGCTAACAATCAAGATTTTGTTTTTAAATCCATTTTGATTACCCTTTTGAGAGATTCTTTAATATTAACAAAATTTTCAGAACGGTGGTTGAAGATCGACATGGGCTTAATTACAGAATAAATCGGGAGACTTGCTTAGAAAAGGGTAATCAAATCTAGTGGCTGTGATCATATCACTGATATTATCAGAGTGTTGACTCGTCAAATTGGAACTGCTCTTCTCTTCCTTTGAACAAAGGCCTAATTAATTATGCAGGTCATCCATGAATAATAAAAAAATCCAAAAGATAAAAAGAGTAGATTATAATTATAATTATTCTGTTAACTTGTTTCAATATTTTACCACTTTATATAATTGATGGACTGTCCCTTTTCTCTCTTTTTCTCATGTCATTATTAGTTGGCATTGGGACTTGCAATCTCTAAGACCTAAGCTTTAGAATAATGGAATCTCTCTCTCTCACTTTATTTTATAAAACCCTAATCTTTTACTTAGCCCTAAGCAATTTACTTAATTAAATATGGCCATGTTAGAGGTAAAAATCATTTGTGTTGATTGGGTTGGTTTTACAAGGTATGTTTGAGAAGAAAAACAAAAACAAAAATTTTAATTAAGAAATCTTCTAGTGAACATTGTACAATAGTATAGTCCAAAGGCGAAAAAGCTAAACCCTAATAAAGAAACGGGCATGAGATTCCTCGATAATATTTTTCCTCCAATAAGAAAGTGAGTAAAGCCAAAAGCCAGCCATTGGGTTATTGCCAACTGTACTATTTCCATATAATAAATAAAAATATAAAACCATTTGCATATAAGCATATTAAAATGAAGGGCTGTTTCATGACTGGCATGGCTTTTTTTTTTTTGTGGAAACCGAAAGCCAAGCAAGCAATAACCAAATCCTATACATTCAAAGCAACATGGGATGGGAGTTGGGGATTCGAGATCTCTTAAGCAGAGCTTTAGAATTCTTTAACTTGAATCAAAGACTCTGTATCATTGATCATTACTCTCTCTCTCTCTTTTTAATTCTTTCATGCTAATGAAAATGTTGTTCACAAAATAAATTAAAGTTTGGGCTTTAATCAATTAAGAGACGCACGTCTATAAGACTTTGTGTAAGATTATGCCATTGTCACAACTACTGTACTTAATTACACTATTTAAATATTGCATTAAATCTTGTATTTTACTTAAAGCTTGTAAGGGGTATTCTTAGAATGACTTATAATACTCAAACGTACGACAATTAACAGCTATTAGGTTTAGGTATACAAATGTTCTTCCCCAGTTGTGCATTGAACATAAACCCCTTTTTTTTATTGTTCATCTGTATCACACATTCACAGCTCATTGGTTTGACTAGCTTGGCATGGTCTCTCATTTTATCTTGAATCTGCATGCTTTAAACTTTTAGGTCATAGATATGGCTTGGAAAAATATGCAAAGATCTTGAATTAATATGAGGAGGGGGTTAATGTCAGTTGGGTCTCTGCAAAAGGACGTTAAAATTAAAATTTTAAATGATTCTTCTTTAACAAAATTAAGAGTTTTGTGAATTTCATGCAAACATATCGCAACATAGCAATATGAGATGGAGGTTGAATGATAGTATGCAAACTTTTGCAGGAGCTCCCTTTTGGGTTCACTTTTTTCACAGACCAAAAATTGCAAAAGATTCATTCACCTTTTCTCAGTGGAAGATGCTACTTGGAAATGTGAGAAACTTTTCTCTTCTTTTTCTCCCATCAAACTTTTTTTTCTTTTTTCTTTTTTTTTTGTGATCACTCAGTCATGTGAATCTTTGAAATTTAATGTAGCATGATGGGACCCCATGGGTTGGAGATTTGTGATATAAAAGAGTAGCTGGTATTGTTCCAATCAAATTCTTACTAGGTTACACAAGATGTTTTCACTTTTAAACAATGATTAGTTTGAAAATGTATGTATGTATGTATATGTATGTATGTGTGTTTTTTTTTTTTTATTGGAGGGTAAATGTCAACTAAACAGTAGGATACATGGCCTAATTAGCTAATCTGGTCCCCATATGTTTCTTCCTCGTGCTGTAAAGTACATGCTTATGTTTTATACTGTCCTCATTCACATAATATGTATATAGTACACATAATAAAAACCTTAGAAGCAAGTGCAACACCTCAAGACGGGGAGGTGTTAGAATCAAGAGCGGGGCCGGCCAAAATTAGAAATATGGGGGTGAAAATCATAGGAGTAAATTGCTCGGGAAAAAAGTTCAAAAATAATAACGTAAAAACAAGGCGTAAAATGTCAAAAAAAATAAAATAAAGTTAGAAAGAGGCCAAACCATTATAAACATCACTTTTACAAATATGGACACGCCCTTGGTCAAAGTCCATGTCACCTAGTGATCAAGAAGAGTTGTTGAGATATATTCGTAGAGCTCTTTCTTGAACAGTAAAATAAATTTTTCGAATTTCCAAAAGTAAGACCGTGCTGACTCAAATTCAAAGCAAACAGTGTCATATTGTCAACGAGTGATGAGCTTCACGAAATGAAAAAACCCCAGCTCAATTGAACTGTAACTTAAATGAATTGAATTATGTGTAAAGTAACTTTATTTTTGTGTTGAGTTGTTCGAAAGAGCTCCATCTGGAAAATGAATGGATGCACTAGAATAGGCTCAGGCAGCAGCCATGTGAAATGGTTTGTCACAAAACAAAAAAAAAATTGAAAATGACTGTAACTTATAATCTACGTAAAAGAAAATCTTTAAAAGTACTGTCTCAAAAGAAAAATCGGCAATGATGTGGAGTGCACAAATGCTTTGCAAAATGAGTCATTAAATTGTAGTTGGATTTTATCAAGTATATTTCTCTAAAATACAAGTTCAAAAACAGAATCATTATTTAGGGTTTTTGGTCACCATCCAATTGGAGAGACTTAACCTAACTATATGGCTCACCAAGCTACACTGCTGGTTCTTTCAGATTTGTCGCCATCACTAATTGTTGGAATTTTCTTAGTATTTACGAGATTAATTTTGATTGTTCTAAGATTCGCATGTGTACTCATTTTCTTACATTTTGTGCCACCACTTCAAATTTAAGTTTGAACATTATTACAAATGGGCCTTCGGTGCAAGGGTTTCAGCCTCCATAAGAGTTTTATGAAGATTAGTTTCAGTACTCCCTCAATTATCAACTAATTGAGTAGAGACAGTCTATCCCTTAATGTGAGTAGAGTAGACACCCCTCGAATATTTGAGAGTGTTTAAAGTATTTGAGCAAATACTTCAGTGGGTTAATGTATGGCGGTAGACCCTGTTATTTGGTACGATTGTAAATATTATAATTGTAATGTCTGATGTAATATCAGTAACAATATCTGTATAACAGAATTAAAAAAAAAAAGTTTGAACATTATTAAATCTCACTTTTTGTTAGCTAGAATCTCGCAAAGAGAAGTGTAAGCTTTTTAGTTTATTTTGTGATAATTATATATACTTTGGGTAATTGATTGGCATATGAATATTTTCTGGAATGAAAAAAAAATTTTATTAATAGCTCTTTTCAGTAATTATTGTTTAAAAACAAGAAGAAGAAAAAAAATCGATATAGGTCGAAATTTGCCCAAACATTAGCAATCTTATTTTCTCCTCTATGAATATGAGTCACATGGAACCAATTTAATGATGCATGGAAAATTATCCACAAAACTATCTTAATCATTGACTGGAAACAAATCTTAAGTGATAATAGTTACTTATGATGAGATGAAACCTAACAAATTTTGATCGGAAAATGTATGTCCCCACCAAATCTAAGGAAGCAAAAATTGACCTAACCATACGCCAAATTTCGCAAAGTGTACCTAGGCACTTAAAATTAGTTAAACATCCATTCCGAGTTTCAAGTGAGATGATGGGTCTAGAAAGCTGAAAAAATTAAAAAGACATCATCTTCTCCATTACATTTTTGATGTTATTTTGTAAAAGAATCTACAAACCCATGTTGAGAAAAACCCTTAAAATCTTTTGTACATGATATTCAGTGTTATTATTTTTAAGGCATGAGATAAATAGTGTTGTTTGAAAGCACGTTTTTCTTACTAATTTCCTGCTGCAATGGTTGAGTGGCTGAGATTTGAGAACAGTATCCAATTGGCTTCTATATTTAGGATTTCTTGAGTGTTGATGGCAGAGTTTTTTATGTTTTGGACATTCCAAAAAAGGTTTTGAAATTGACCCCTTTTTTTTTAAAAAAAAAAATTTCAACGGTGTTGCTTTTATAGTGACTTACAAGAAATTGCATACGCGGGATATTTTCAAAGGCTAAATTGAAGATTTTAAACTCCGTATCTTCTGTCACTAGCCAGGGTTAAGTCCTTGGACTCAACTCCATGTGCCAAAAAGGGAGGAGTCTCCATGGCTACGTGTCCCAAAACCTTGACTGGCTCACATGGCCAGATCATAGCAGTGGAATTGGTGGATTTAGTGTTTCATCACTGAAAATGATAACCACCAAATAATTTTAAGCCTGCGGCTACGTGGGAGATGCTCTAATGTAGAGTAGCCACATCAACGGTTGAAAACACGTGAAAAATCTGAAATAATTATAACAATATGCATCTAATAATTGATGTAGTTGTTTTACATTGGAGATGTTCCAATATAATAAGGCCCAAATTTTAAATATGAGTGTGGTTAAATTAGTAATCCAAAAGGTCCTATCCATAAAATTTCTATTTATTTGTGATCTAAATATTGGTAAAAATTCAGTTTATAATTGGTTCCATTACTTCAAGTATTCTAAAAGGTACTGACAAAAATAAGTGACAAGAATAGAACATTAATAAATGAGAAATTTAAAAATTTTGGAATGAGAATTAGTAAGTTATTAAAAATTATTTTTCTCTAAAATTTTGGCTGGGGAATAAATAGAGTCTCTTTTATCACACGTGAAACTCTTATCATTAGTTTCATTTCTATCATTTTAAAAAAAAATAAAATAAAATAAAGAAAGCATTAGAAGGAGATAAAATAGAAAAATAAAGAAAATAATATATCTTGAATTTTGTTCGACGGGACAAGACCTACGAAATTTATTTTGTGCATGGCTGGTGGCTCCGTTTCCCTTTTAATAGGAGTTTTAGATATTAATTTAATTCTTGCTAATGGTGAAAAGGGGGTCTTTGAATATATATATCAGCAATAATGTTCTTACCCATAAAAAATTAGAAATTTTGTTGCTTCTGAATTTTGATATAATAAACATGTTCTTTTTTTCATCAACCCAAGAGTTGTATCAATAACCCAAGAGTGTTTGATAACTAAACCATGCATGACTTGTTTAGAACAACTATTAGGTCGATGTGAGTTTCGTTGTTATGTAACTTAGCATGACCTATCAAATATTAGATTAATTTTTATTATATTGCAATACAAATTTGTCGAAACTAATCTTTTGATCAGTAAGTAAACAAATAGATTACGAAGGATAAATGTGCTCCAAATCCAATCAAGGCTCCAAAGGAGAAATTTACTCTCAACAAGGTATAAATCTATTCCCATAAGCAATTGAAGTAACGAGCGAAAGGAATAGACCTGTCAGGAGAGATCTATCCACTCACAAACGGATTGGAAACAAATATACGTCAACTAAAGTACTTAAACTATCTTTTTAAGAAATTGAAAGGGTGATAAGAGCCACCCACCCACTAAAATAATAGCTCCCCAGAGTAATATTTCCTATTAAAAATAATGATTGTTTAATTGAAAGGAGCTGTACTTTATGGGCCCATTTTATGGCCAACATGTAATTGTAACCCACAAATATAGTGGTCCAAAGTCCAAACCCAGTTTCTTGTTTGGCAACAAAAGGAAAATTGATTCTTGTCAAGATTATTGGTTGATGAGTGTAAGCCATTTTCCAATCGAATTGTTGTATCTTTCAATCCGAAATGGGAATATGGAATCAGTACATTAGTAGAATTAATTAAACATCGCCCTAGCACAAACCCACAGTCCACATTTTGCTTAACAAACAAACAATATGCCCTAGTGCTTTTAAAATTAACCCGAAACACAAGAATTAGGTCCATATGTTAGGTGCTTCTTGCAAGTTGCCGCCAAATCTCGAAGCCCAACGAAGATAAACGAGTGATTCTATCCAGGCCATGTGTGTAATTCCAAGCCCATATCATAGTTTCGACGTCCAAAAAAGAAATACAGAGTGCGATTAATTGTATTGACTATAATATATTACATTAAGATACATTACATTAAGCTGTAATGTAATCCTATGTTTGATGTAATATGATATTGTATTATATACAATAATATTATTTTTACATTAATGTTAAGATTAAAAATAATATTATTAAAATTATTAATATTTTAGGATTTTATTATTAATTTTTTAAATCCAGTATTAAATAATTATTTTTATATATCAATTACTACAACATAAAAATGATTTCATAATATACTATTATTGAATAAATATTATAATATTATTTTATATTATTAATAATATTCTATTATAATATAATTGATTTCTGTATATTAGTTATTGTAATATTGTTCAATCATATTATAATATGGTATAATTAAATATTATATCGTAAAAAAGCAATAATATATGACATTATATAATAATGTCACATAAATTATTTTATACTACAAAACAATATAATATTAAATATTAAATTTATTATTACTGTCTTACATCATTATTAAGGTTAATTTTTTAAATATAAATATAAATTACTGTTTAATAGATTTAAATTTATTATAATTTATTAAATAATAAAAACTAAATGATTATATTTAAAATACATATAACGTTTTAATCTAATATAGCCTAAATTCTACCCCCAGTAGGTTTATTTTATACACCTTTCATTATATTAATCATCTTTTTAATGCTATGCAATGTAACCAGCAGTTGCAACTAAATATGGGTTAGCATAAAAGCAATAATATAAACTGTTAAAATGCACCCATAATAATAAGTGTAGTTGAAACACTTTGTATTTTAATCTTATGACCTAATTATTCTTTTTTTTTTTGGTGTATTTCTTTTGTGTTCATTTAGGGTGCGTTTGGTACATGTATTGTATTATGCTGTATTGCATTATTTTAATGCTGGTGTATTGTATTATGCTGTATTGCATTAGTACTGTATTATAATAATACTGTACAATGTTTGGTACTACACTGTACTGTAATAATTTTTTTAATTAATTTAAATTAAATATTATATTATATTATAGTATATTAATATACTTAAATTGTATTAATATTTTATATTATTATTAATTTTAAATTAATATTATTCAAATTTATTCATATTTAACTATTTATTATTAGTTATAATAAATTATAATGTAAAAAAATAATATAATATAATAATATTGAATAATAAATTACATCTTTATTAATTTATATTAATAATTATAATATAAAAATAATATTAAATTAAAAGTTATATTTAATAATAATAATTATTATTATTATAAAATAAAAGTCAAAAAGCAAAACTCAAAAAGTAAAAAAGAAAAACTCAAAAAGCAAGACTCCAGCGACAGTTGCAAAAGCAAAAAGGGAGAGAGAGAGAGAAAAAAAAAAACAAAACAAGCAGCAGTTGCCGCATTAGTTTGGGCTTTTAATGTGGTGGCTCTGTAGTTTTTTATTTGCCAAACATGGGTTTGTGTAAAATTAATACAATGAGGGACTTTAATACAACAACTAAATAAGCCCTTAGTTAATTGGTCAACAACGTCATCAATTTTATTTTAAGTTTTGTTACGAGAAAGGCTGATATAGTGTGCGCTGTGTTTTCAATGGCAACGCAAATTTACCAATAAAAATTTGTCACATGTCCCATCATGCACTTGATCAAAATTCTCTTTTGAATGTCAAATGAAATAAAATTTTAATAAGTCAAATGCTAAGTTATAGCATGCTGTAACTTACTACTCTCACAAAAAATAATAAAATTACTTACAGCTCTACCGTTGTATTACTGTTCACGTGAGAGGAGTAAATTACAATCGTCTATAAGTTAGTTGGATCTTTTTAATAAATAATGAAATTACATATGACAATACATTTGTTATATTTGATGCCATTTAATCAGTATTTATGCACAAATATGATGTAATAAATATAATCCGAATCTTATTGGCATGGCTTTCTCATGGCCTTAATCCCATTCCATTGATTTTTTAGTTAAATACGATGAAAGTAACAATCTTCAATTTATATTGTAAAAAACAAGAATTGGAGGAAGGTCAAAAGCCTTTCTCCTTAAATAGTGATACATTTTTATTATACATGGTAACTTACCAAAAATATTTAGGTAGTCTTTGTATCCTAAGAAGCAATATTTTATTAATGACTTATGGTCCAAGCATTTAACTGCTTCTAGATGACAATTATTAAACCGCTTAACATATAACTCAGGCTTCACTAACAAATCACTTGAGTTAGATTCTTATTGAAAAGTGTCTCTTATTCATTTTTGTAAAATAAGTCCTTGGTTGATATTGTGATGCAGGAACTTTTAAAATTAATTACCGTAAGAAAAATTATAACTAAAAATAAAAATCAATAGTATATTTGTAAATATGATTTTTAAAGTAATATTATAAATTTTATATCGTAAAAGTAATATTATAAATATGATTTTTAAAGTAATATTAACTTACATTTAAGGTATAACAATTAGCGTTTATTAAATATTATAATACTATAATTTTTAAATTACAATTATCAAACGAAATCACACAAAATTTCATCTTCACAAAATCACTTAATGGGTCAACTGAAACTATGTCCTTTTTATTCGGAGCAGACGTTTTGTGCTCCCGTTTTGAATCTATTTTTGGCATAACGTTTACTTCAAAAAAAAAAAAGAAAAAAATTGGCAAAACGTTTGTAACTTTATGGCACCAAACTCAATAATTGCAACTGCGTCTACGTATACTGCCGTGCTTCAACGTGCGTCGATCATGACCCTCGCAGTAAGCAATCTCCACTTGTCCTGACTCTGAAAACAAGACAACTACACCTCCGGCTCATTTTAGACGCACCCATACCCAGTCAACTGATCACGGGAACTCAACGGTATCATGAAATGAGAGGTCGTTAAAAAGAGTTTTGCGAACTATCTCTTGTCTGAATCTGTGATCACAACACAACCCTTTGAAGATATTTGCATAATTAAGGTACTTGCTTCTAAATCCATCTTCTAATTTTTGTATGATAATTTTTTTTTTTAAATTTAGTTAGCTCTATTAATATCAGCGTGTGTATACTTTTGCTGAGCTCATTCTCTGATCTGTAGTTTAAGGGTTTTTAAAGTTTTTGGTACATGTCATTATTTAATACAGAAATTAACTTCTTGGCAAATTTAGTGAACTAAATGTGAATCAATAAATTGTCTTGAGCAAATTAGAATGTGATATGACTGATAAACTGTTTTGCCCCTTTTTCTTTTTTGAACTTCAAAGCCTTGTACAGATTATTTGCTGATTTTAATGCTCATTGCTCTTAGTTTCGTAACCTTAAGAGAGGATTTTTTAGAAGTGATTTGTGAGCTATATTTGGCGAGGGGAGAATGACGATTGCTAATTGTGAACTGAATTGTGAATTCCTTTTTTTTGTTTTTTGTTGAAATTTTGACTACTACTTGCAATATCTCATGAACTACAAACTGGATGCTGCAAATCAACATCCTGTGTTCTTTCTTGATCCATGCCTATTTCTGTCAGTTTCAGTGCTCCCTCTCTTCTGCACTAGTTGTATGAGTTCATATAAGAAATTCTCACTGCTTATCTATTTTTGTCATTTCCTAGGCTGCTTAACCAAAGAATTGATCAATGGGTATGAATGAACAAGCTGTTGATGACACGTGCATTGGAAATCCAGAGCCAGACAAAGGTTGTTTACATGAAGTTACTTTATCAAGCGGAATTGACATGCAAGAGAAACAGATAGACTGTACTATGACAGTTTTAACTAGAGTAGACTTGGACTTGGCATATTCATCCGAGAAGTTGGTAAATTTGCATGTGCTTCTGATGTATCTTTTGGCAAGGGGGGATGATCTTGAGACATTGGTCATGGAGAATAGCGATGTTTCAGCAACCTCCATTGAGAAGGCATTGGTATATGATCTTTTATTTGGTATTTTAGATTCTGAGTTGAGAGAGGTGGAAAGATTATTGGATACTATCCATGTGGAGATTGTTGATGTCCATCATAAAATATCTTCATGCAAACATTTGAGAGAAGTATTTACTATAATGGAGAAGATGGAGAAGAAATTGCATGATTGTGAAGGATCATTAAAGGAGTCTCAAGAGCATGTTTCGGAGTTGAAGATGCAGTCTGCCAAGTTTCAGAGGGTACTATCATATTTTATACATGGTAATTAGATGTTACAAGGTTGCATATATGAACCTGTTCCCCTGGTACAAAAAACAAAAGATGCATGATATTTAAGGTTATGTCACTCTGACCGTTCCCCTTTCTGTTGTATGCTTGCCAAACAGGTGACAATGATGAGGCCTTGGAATTTTCTGCTAATGGTCAATTATCAAACATTAATGGGAAATCGAAAATGAAGAATGCTGACCAACAAAGACATATTTTGAGGATGCTGGAGAAGTCACTTGCAAGAGAGCTAGATTTGGAGAAGAAAATATCAGAGTTAAATCAAAATGAAGAGCAGCTGAAACTAAAGCTTCACCATACAGAACAAGTTGCTTTTCGCATGGAAGAAGCAGCTGAAGTTGTTTGGGGAAGGTTTCTGGAGGCAGAAAATTCTGCAGAGGTGCTCATGGGAATTTCAAAAGAAATGCTAGGTAGATTCCAGATTGTACAATTTAATCTGAATGGTTCCCTACAACGAGAATCTGAGTTAAAATCTAAACTAGGAGATTTCATTGAACAGCTGAAAGCCAAAGACATGGTGTTACAGAAACTTGAGAGCACCAAAAATTCTGACGTATTAACTTTGAAGGAAAAAGTTAAATCACTCGAGGAACAACTTAAAGAATCTGAGATCCGGCTGCAGAATGCTAATGCCTGCTTTCAAACTAGTCAAGAGCAGCTTAATGAAATGGACAACTTCATTGAATCATTGAAAGAGAGCCTTTATGGAGCAGAGAGTAGGGCTGAAAGTGCTGAAGAAAAGGTTACACAGTTAACAGATACAAACTTGGAACTAAGTGAGGAGATAAATTTTCTTAAAGGTAATAATGATAGTAACACGAAGAAGGTAGGCATACTTGAGAATCAGTTGAGGGATTTGGAAATCCAGCTACAGCAAGCAAAAGTATCTTCTGAAGCCAGTCAAGAGCAGCAAAGCATGTTATATTCTGCAATTTGGGACATGGAAACTTTAATTGAAGATCTGAAATCAAAAGTTTCAAAAGCTGAAAGTAAAACTGAGAGTGTAGAAGAACAATGTATTGTACTATCTGAAGATAATTTCGAACTAAAGAACGAACAAAGTTTTATGAGGGATAAGATTAAAATCTTGGAGTCATCATTGAATCGAGCTAACAATGAAAAAACTGCAAGTGCAAAAGAAGTTAATCATAGGACTAAGCTTATGATGGAAATGGTTATGCAACTAGCCACTCAGAGGGAGCTCATTCAGAAGCAGGTATTAATTTTGTTGCATCTTTAATTAATCCGTTTTGAATTGTGTAATGTGTATTTGTTCGGTTCTGCCATCTGCTCTTCCGAAAGTGCATGCAGCAATTTGAGAGTTCGTCTGGATATCTCAAGGATGTTTAATTGTTTCATCCCATTTCATTCATAGTTCTGTGTACAATCTGTGTAATCATAATACATAATATATAATGGCACGTAACGAATTGGCAGCTATCTCAAGACTGTTAGTTAGAGTTCTGATGACAACTCAGGAGATGTTAAGCCTAGTGTCTTAACATATTAAAGTAGTTTCTACCATTTCACTTCAATGGCCCTGTTTTAAATCGTGAATTCTGAGCTTTGCTTTACATGTATAAAACAATATTGAATAGAACTTATTCCATGGGACACCGATGCAAGCCATTTTTTGGCCATCCTAACTACCTCCATTTCGTGACTTATTCTAAACAAAGAAATTGATAGGTTTATACTTGACCACTTGATTACACTTACAGGCCAGGAACATTCATCTAAATATTTCAAACTTTGGTATCTTCTGTGCAGGTATACTCTTTGACTAGTGAGAACAAGTTATTGGTGGAGAAATTACAGTATAGTGGAAAAAGTTCTTCTGCAACCATGTATAATGCTGGAGATACTGATGACAAAGAGCTGCTGATTAATCCCACTAACAATCTGGCTGGTGCTACAGTGAAAACCTCTGAGGATGCAGTTTCCTTAATGAAGAGTGTTCAGGCAGGTACTCATTTGAATATTTGTCTTCTTTACACTAGAGGGCTTGCATATCCTGAGTTTGTTAAGAAAGTGATAGCAATGATGATGATACTACTGATTCTCATTATGTCTTACACAATCACAGGTTTAACTTTCCAGGTCCTACTTGCATAAGCTAAATGGGTTTTGCTGTATAAATAATAGTACTACTTGCATAAGCTTATGGTTTTTCTGTATAAATAATACACCAGGAACCTGTAGTTCGTTATTAACTGATGTTTTACATTTTTCAGTTTAATTTCTGCTAAATGCATTGAAATTACAGCCAAATAGTTGTGATTAGCTATGAAATACACCGGGAACCTATGTACATATATACAATATATTATTTTCAGCTCAGTGTTTTGGACAATTTGGTTTTGATGTTAGCTTCAGGTTATGTTTGCAACTGCTGTGCTTTTGCATCTTGTTTGATAAACATGCACTTTTCACTTGATGGCTTAGTTTACCAACCACCCTCACTTCATAGGTAGTTATTCCATTCTAGAAAGCACCCGAATCCCAAGCGTAGCTTCAGTGGTTCTATGATCAATCATTGATCAATGCATTTTTCCCATTTCCTCGCCGACGATGATAATTCATTTTTAATTTCTAAACTCTGTCTTCCATTTCATGCCCTGAATTAGGAGGATGAAGTTGGCGAAGTCGTAACCACATGTAAGAATGAGCCAGGGCCTTCCATTGCAGCAATCAATACCAAGGGCAAGGTCCCAAACTCTGAGACCTTGAGAGTGCAAGACGCAGGGCTTCGTAACCGAAAGCACGTGTTCGTGGCAGTTTTTGTGGTACTACTTTCAGTCGCAGCCATCTATCTATTTAACTAGAAACACTTCTTCTGAGATCATTTTTTATGGATGATTTTTGTCATGACTTGATGTATTTTTTTTTTTCCCTGTACCGCGTTGTTTTTATTGATTTCTTTCTATTGTGTTGATTAGTTTTGTAAATAACTGATTGTTGTTGTATTCGCCATTGATTAAATGTAATTATATGAGTATTGTAAATTAAACTATTGTTGTATTCTAATTTGTTTCTATGAAATGATTGAATTGAAATGTCTTATTTGTCCTTTTTTCTGAGTTGTATAAATGGATCACGCAAAAGTGTTAAGGGGAACCTTAGGTGCAACTGTGGCACCGGGCTATAGTTGCATCTAGCCGTTAGATGCTAGTGGACTCTACCAATCTAACTGTATCCAACGGCTAGATGCAACTGTGGCACGGTGCCACAGTTGCACCGTAGCCTGATCCAAGTGTTAAATAATTAAAAACTCTCCTAGACGACATCGTTTAATTACTCGTTGAGTGCACGTGGCACCGAATTAGAATTTCACAGATTTAACTATTATACCGCCAAATGAAATAAGCCCTAAACGTAATCACCACACTCTATATAAAATCATCTCAAACGAAGGTATTCTGGAGCCGTATTCGCAGCCGACCTAGTGAATCGTCACGGTTGATTGTTTATACTCGCAAATGGTTACAGGTACTTGATTTAAATGAAAATGGATTTGATTATGCACCAAATAGCCCCTTGCTTCTTGAAGTAAACTAGTTGCAGGGAAAAATCGAGAAAGAAAGGGTATTCTAAAGGTGCTAAATTTACCCTCTGGCATCAGATTTCTTTATGTGTGATCGATTTTAGTTTCTTTTTGTCGCACTAAATCTTGTGTGCCAGAGAAAAATGATTTTTTTTTCTTTTTTGTGCTGGGTGAATTAGAAGCAAAGCAAAAATGATGAAGAACATTTGGTCTGAATCATTGATGTGGAATGATTTCATATCACACTAGCCTTCAAAGTTCTCTGATTTTCTTTTGCTTAATAGTAAAAAGTTATTCTTTTTTAAGGCGTTTAGTTGTTGATTGCTCGTTTTACCCAAATTCAGTTTTTGATAAGCACGCACCAAAATTCAGAGTCTGGTATGTTGTACTTATTTTTCAGGCTATACGAGCATGGTGCGATATAAAACTTTTTCTCTGTTCATTTTAGATTGACTTGTCACTTTCAAATGACTGGTACAGTTAGAACTGGGAGAAAACATTCTGCCAAAGTGATTAAACATTGTTTTCATTCAGAGCATTACACAATATGCGAGGCAATGCATCTTTGTTTAAGAGTTCGGTTGTTGTGAGAATCACTCGGTTTTGTTGTGAGAATTACTCAGTTATATGGACAAAGTTGTGCATCTATTTCCTGTGTGACCTAGTGTGCTTTATTAGTTTGTTCATTTCAGGGCATGATAATGCTGATGTGAGTTGGATTTTGTTTTGGTGGTTCGGTTGAAGTGAAATATATTTCACTTGCTGTAAGCTGATGAAAATTTGAGACTTCTGATCTGTGACTGTGATGACTTGTTTTTTGGGCAAATAATTGTGATTCTTAGATCTGAAATGTTGTTCCATACAGAGGATAAATATTTGCCGTAAAAGTTCAGAATTTATGCACTGTGATTTTCGCTACTTTTATTTTTATTATTATTTATATAATCTCTTCATGTTTGATTTTTTTAGACGGCATGAGACTTTGTCTTGTTTGCATAAAATTTATGGTTCCATCTATACACCCAATAAATGATCAGTGGAGTCTATTGCTCCCCATGAAATGGGAAATTTTTTTCTCAAAGATAGCTTTCATGACAGTAGTGCTATTCACATCTGGTCAATTTCAATCTCTTTCTTTAGGGGGCAGAGTGTTGTTATGGAAATGCCATTGATAGGAATTGGCCACAAATGGTTATAGATGAAAGCTTGTTGGCTACTTGGCCTTGGCAGCATCGGCAGTGGAGGACAACTATCAATCCATCATGTAACTGCCCCTAATATAATTGTGATGAAACATGTTAGTTTACTTCTTTTTGGATGGACTAATCAGTGTCTGTAGATGGTCAAAAGAGAATTGAGAACTGCGGTGGAAGTGTAATTCAAGGTTTTTTTTTTTGGTTGAAAAGTAGTGATGCCTCCTATATTTTATTGTCATTCGATTTGAATACTCCGTGAAGAACACAAGATGATGATGAAAGTGGAATAGCCAATATGCATTTTTTATTTTATTTTAACTGTCTACATGATCTACAGTTGGGGTGGGTGGGTAAATCGGGTTTTGGTTGTGTTGTTCGGTTTCAGCTTTGGTTGTTACTGTATGGTCTGAAGAATTCAATCCATCGAAGTTTGAATAGTGAATCTAAATTTAATTCGGTTCGAAGTAATAAATTTGGATTTCTTTGGTTTGGTTGGAACTTTATGGCTTTTTATTTTTAAATTTTTCTGGGTTATAAGTTATAACAAAAGTGAATCAATTAACACAATTAATTTTAAAAGCAATGAACTAAGAAATCTAAATTCATTTCCTATCATCCATTATATAATTTACACTTAGCGGACTCAAAAATTATACCAAAATGCTCATTTGAGTACGTTACAGTTTCGTTATTAGACTATACAATTCAAAATGCTCCTATTTAATTAGGAGAACCCAAAATTTATTATAAAGTGTGCAGCGGGCAAAACCAATTACTTATATGATTAATGATCTGTTGCTGATTATTCTACATCCGTATAACATATCTTTTTGTCTCGACGAGTTTTTACTGCCATTTTGATCCGTCAGAGCAACGCCTCCTTAATCAGTGAATTATATAAGGTTGCTTTTGTGTGATGCCATCAAAGAAAACGGTCTCTTCCGAAGTGGATGCGAACCAACAGGAAGTAGAAAAGTGCAATCCTAATGCTTATCCTATTACAACGGGAAAAGAAGCAGCCAAATAGCTGTAACAACCATTGTTATGACATGACCCACAGCCCCTAATTCTGTTTACCTCCAGAAGGCTATAAATAGCCTGTTTCAGCTTTTCATCTCCATCAACGAAAAATAGAACATACAAGCACATAACCAGAAACACAAGCCCCGCAAAGTCTTTGAGTGAAAATGAAGGCCGCTATTGTATCCATGCTGGTTTTGGTAGCCCTTATGCAGATGATAGTGACTCCAGGAGAAGCTATCACTTGTGGGCAAGTGGATGCCTCTTTGGCCTCCTGTATTCCCTATCTGATAGCTGGGGGAAACCCTGACGCTGCATGCTGCGATGGTGTGAAGAATCTCAAGAGCATTACTCCAGCTACTGCTGACGGGCGGGCGGCATGCGAATGCGTGAAGGCGGCTGCTGCTCGCTACCCTAACATCAAGGAAGATGCAGCCTCTTCTCTTCCTCAGAAATGTGGTGTTCAAATGAACATTCCTATCTCCAAGACCACAAACTGTGCCAAGTGAGCCACTACTCTACATAATGCATAGTAATTAATTTGCTTGCATGTATAAAGTTGTTGTTCACTTAATTTAATTATTGACAATCCTTGATAACCTAGTTTCTTTCCTTAATTCACCAGCATTAACTGAGATGGATGCGAGACAAGGTGCCTGCAGCTTAAGAGCTTTGGCGTTGCTATTTCCTTGGCCTTAATCACATTTTTATTTCATGACGTTATGATGAATAATGGCTGTGATTACAAGCAATGAAGTTCTATTGAAATTAATAGAATTAATTTTTGTAATGACGAATGCTAGATTATTGTACCCAAAAATTTCGAACGTTGTTAATAAAACTCGATAATAATTTCTGGCTCTCATTCAATTACTAATTAATTAGCTTTCAGAATCATGACTGTTCTGTGTATTGGTGAAGGACGTTAAATAATTGGATACAACTCCACCACTGTTTCTCTCGCTTCACCATCGGCAACCAAAATTAAACAAGCAGTATCACTTAAAAAAAAAAAATAATAATAACAATAATGGTATCTCTCAAAAACGATTGTGACTCACTAGCAGTGGCAGAATTAACCACAACTGCGAATTGACTAAATTTGACAAGCAGTGGCACACACCATCCCGTTAATTACGTGCAAAAGTCTTTTTTTTTTTTTTTTCATTTTTCGGGTTGGAAAATTCCACGCACAATGAGTGTGAAAAATAACAAGGGCTGAAATTGTCCTGAGAAATCTTATACATGGGATTTCAATGGAGAATTTAGAACCAGTGCCTATCTTTTAATAATCTTCAACCAATATTATATTATCATCAGATAATTACCAATCGTAACTTTCTAAAAAATCAGCGCAAAAATTTGATTAGATCTAACACAAAATCTTCAGAAATAGCTCCGATATCTAGTACAGATCATACTTAACTAAAATGGTCCGAAAGAAAAATGGGGGGACAAGAGCATGAAACCTCAACTCTTATCACAGAAAACACATAAAATTGATTATTACAATTCCGTTCGGTTTTGTAGCTTAAAAGCCACTATTATATATTTGTGATATCGAAATTCTAATTATGAAATAATGTTTAGTTAATAATACTTATTTGGTAAATATGATATTTAGTCACGGTATCTTTAAATTTTCCTTAATAAAATAATAAAGATAATAAAGGTTGCTCATGAAACAACCTGGGATAAGATCACTTTTAATTCTAAACGTCGTTAGACAACAATATATACAAAAACGAGGCATGAGTGAAAAATTAAGGCTTCGTTTGGGATTGAGATTGAAACTCTATAAGTTGCTTATTTGATAGATTGTGACACAATAATATTTGGTAAAATTTCTAAACGTGCTTATTTCATAATTTTATCCATTTTGATAGTAGCTCTTAATAACAAGTAGGAGTTTACTTTTTATAAGCAATTTATTAAATAAGTCATCATACTTTTTAAAAACTTCTATTATAACCTTATTATTTTAATAAAAAGATAATTATGTCTTCTTCTTTTTTTCCCCATAAATCTTAATATGAACCGTTAGATATCTTATTACTGCCACAACTACTATACATTTCTTCTAGTATCAAAACCGAGCCAATAAGTTCAAATCCTTTTCTTTTTTTTTAATACGCTTATTTTCTATTGCAAGAATATATAAGACTTGCTTATGAATGTAATATATATTAACTTTTCATTTTGTTTGGATGTCTCTACTAATATGAATTTTTATTATATTTTATATAATAGAATATAAAGTTCATTAGATTTCATCACAATTTTACAAGTTTAAAAATAAAAAAGGCATGTCTAAACAATTTTATTAAACTTACTCTAAAAATAAAAGACAATTTAAATTTATATCTATTTTAGTTATTATATAATAAAAGAATATTTTGTAATAAAATTTATCAAATACATGTATTCTATTTTTTAAACTTAAAACAACTGCAAAAACACAATTTACTAAATACCAAACTACTTTTTAATCAAAAAGTTATTTCAGTATAGTAAAAACAACTTATTTCATTAATTATCACAATTCTAAACAAACCCTGCGTGTGAACCTTCATTAAATTTAGCACAACTTTGTGCTTCTTTTTGGGGAAAGAAATCAAAAGCATGTACTCTCATCATAAGTTGTGACATTGTATTGTCATACGTGGGGGGGATTGCCAAACAATACGTAAAATTCCAACAATCATCACAATGGTTAGTACAGAAAAACTGGCGAAAACTTGGCAGCATAGCATAGGTGCTGTACTTGATTTCCTTTTCTACAACCATACCACGTGTTGAAGATAAGATAGCATTTAATGCAAAAATCTCATGTAATTAAAATCTATGTAAGTCAAGTTCTTGGTGAACAGTCGAACAGCTTCACCTATAAAATTCTTTTCCAATAAATTCCTAGTGCATATATAAAAAAAAAAAAAATGGAGAAATCTTCACTCAAATTGGCTCTCACGGTCATCCTCGTGGTTTTTGCATACTGTAAGTCTCTCCTATCCATTTATGTTCATTCCTATTAACTTTAAAAGGTGACATATCACATTTATGCATGCATATTTAATAGTGATTGAATTAATTGATGCATGTTGAAAATGATGTGCAGATTCAGATGAGATGGTAGCTGAAGGGAGGTTCCGTGTAATTTCATTTCGATGCAAGGAGGATACAGACTGCAGCATCAGCGTTTGTGGAAAATGCAAAACTTGCATTTGCAAAGATACTTGGTGTGCGTGCAAAGAAGATGAATTCCCACCAGTCTCCGCCGTCGACCCCTTCTTGGGGCACCAATAGGCACCAGAAGCATGCCTAGCTCTTATGAAGATGGTGTATTCAATTAATTAATTAAGACTTTCGAAAGGTCCAACTTCTAATACAAGATTTAGAAAATAATAAAGCTAGTATTTCTTTTTGGATATGATGCTGTTTCATATTTTATCATTTTTTTTTTCAATAAAGTTGGTCCTTATAGATAAGACTATGCTTATGAGAGTAAATGGCTTGTATCAAACTTGGTATATAAAGCCTTCAAAGAGCTAATTGCAATCAACCTCGAGTTTGTCAAAAATATATAGAATTTTCAATATAGAACAAATACCATATAAAAGATATTACAAACAAGATTTATCGTAACAAAATTATATTTACGTAATTATTACTTTATGAATAATGTTTGAGATATTAACATTTGAGTTCTAATGTCATTATTCATTTATTCGATGATGAATGTAAAATTATTTATAATTTATTCTATTATTTAATTAAAAAATATCGCATTATCAGTTGAGACTTAAAGTAGAATTAAGTATAAAATTCTTGACATTATTCTTTTTACCCCAAAATGTTCAACGCAAGCTCAAAATCTCCTCTTATGAAGTATGTCAGTTAACGAACCCCTTTCATCAATATAATTTTGAGCATAATCACATCAATTGACATTCATGTGGCCTTAGCGGAGCTTTATTATGTTCGACGTTGATCTCTATAAAATATATGAGCTACGTGGCGAGTTAAATATGTCCTGTGGTAATTGTAATATTCGCTTTTATGTCTCGTAATTGTCAAAAACACTCGAAACCGCTGACCTTTTTAAAGGGCCCTTTCATCATTGCTTTCCTCATGTTCTTCGAACAATATTATCATTAATGGATGCTCGAATAAGGGATATTGTCATTGTCACTTGAAATTTCGACATAAATTTTAAATACATTAAGAAATTGCTTTTGTCTTGCCAGAGCAAAATGAAAATTTTTATCATATAAATGTATCTAAGTTGACTGTAAATTTATCAAAAAATGATTGACCGAATATTTAATCTTTTAATTGCCTGTACAATTTAGGGCATGGTGGTTAGTAAAGTACAAACGAGGAAGAGACAGGCGCACACAAGAGAATTTGCTTCTCATAAAACTGTAATATTTAAACCTAATTAGAGTTTTGTCTTTGATATTAAAGTGAAGACAAGAAAAATACATAATCATCTGTGAGGACCAGGCTATCCAATGCCGTCAACGACAGAGTTTGGGGAACATTTGCGTATATTTCAAGATAATGCAGACGGACAGAATCGTTGTCCTGCGGTAACCCTCCTGGCATTATCTGCTAAATGGATTCGTAAGGTTATAAATAGAGATTAAAGATCGAACTTTTACCGTCTTCAGGACATGCCCTCATTAGTTTATTTTCTGTTTATGGTACCCAATTTTGCCTATTTGCTTTCTGTTCTAAATATTAAATATTGTTTCATACTCTCTGCAGGAATTGTAGCTTTTAATTTTTATTTTATAATTAATATTTTTCTTAGGGTACATTATGTTTGATGATTGCGTTTCGCATTGCTGCATATGTATGTGACCATCTTTTTACAAATGCCGGGTTTGCTAATTAAGGGGTCAGAAAATTTTCTTTCCCGTACCTCTTCTTTGCTTTTGAAATTATTTTTCATTGAATGTCTTTGCTTAGTTTAAAATTTGCAGTAGAAATATTTCTTAATCATAATGGGCATTGAATTCCAATGATAACATTGAGATAATATACACCGGGGGGGGGGGGGGGGGTAAGAATTAGTTCCTTTTGATCAATTGAGTAAATAACTTTCTAATAGTGTTTTTGTGTGGTGCTAATTGATCTAGTTAGTAAAATTTTTTGAAATGGTATAAAAATTTTAAGATTCGAATCCCACTCATATGACTGAAAATAAAAGAAATTAATTATATTACCATAAAAATATACTAAAAATATCATAATACTTTACATTGTGCAAGTTTTGTAAACACAATACATTAGAGGAGAGAGTTAACCCTGTCGTGCATAGCTCTTTATAATAATAGTTTTAGGGGGAAAAAAAAATTAGAACAAAACCGTTCACATCAGCAAACCGCTTATTCCAAAAATTTGGGATACTAATGTTCATACGATGAGTGCTGGCTTTTTAAAAAGGATTTTGTGCGACATGTGCATTTATAACGTTGTACTGTTAAGATTTACTTATATATATATATATATATATTTAATAACTACCAATCACAATTTAATTTCATATATCCTTAATTACAAAGCTTAGATTAATATTGAATTCCTAAATTTAACGAAAGTAATAACTATAATAATTCCAAAACAATAACACTACAGCCATTCAAATTTGAATTCTAATACAGCATTAGCTAAAGCCTAAAAATTAATTTAGGCTTTGTTCATCCATACTTTTAGAAAATTTTAAATAAAAGAATCTCAAAATGAGGAAAAAAAAGGTGCAATCTTTTTTATACATTTTTATTGACAAAGCTTCTAATGCATACAACAAAACTTCTAATACACACAACAATACAACATTTTTTGCAAATTCTTAGATCAGACATCATCCAAATCTTAAACCACAGAGTCACCAAATTAAGTATCCACAGTGCTACTGGTCACTGCATCTTGGTCATTGGCCTGAAGGAGCAAAGTAGACATAAATTTACTTTCTTGTAATCTCGCAACGGTCTTATGAAGATATCATGCAAAAGAAGAGGAACAAACGTCAAATCCACGAGGATGAGGTAGTACTATTATCTATATATGATCAATTAAACCTCCAAACTGACAAGACAAAGTGAATGATGAGTATTAAAATCATGACTAGATCATGATCTCATATTCATCGATCATTCAACATAATTCATCAGGCCCTTTAAATTCCTTAATTTGTCTATGACCACATATATAAAGCAGTGATCCGAAAGTGAATATGAAAAAGATCCACGGTGCCCAACTGAACTGGGGCGGTAGCAACGCCCACAACAAGACTGTGAATGAAAGGATGACACCGGTTAAGGCTACGAGAGTAAAAACCCTACTTATAGTAGGAAATTTTTCGCTGAATATCACTCCATTGATAGCAAAGAAGAAAGCAACCATCAGAACCAATAAAAACAGAATAAACGAAAAAGGGTTCTGTCTAAATATGGTTTCCGGCTCAAGTTTCCCGTTGTTTGAAATATAAGAGATGCTCAGAAGTGCAAATAGAGCTGTAAAGGCCATGACAATTGTGAGTCTCACCCATTTGATTGTAAATTTTATATCCATTAACTTGTCATCTTTGTCACTAGAGTCATCTCTCTGATCATATTCTGAAGAATTTGGAGCCGATGTATCAGTGGTCTCAATTTCAGTAACCTCACTCACTCCTCCGTTGGTTTCATTAATAACAATCATCTCAACTTTCTGAATCCTAAAATTCTCTCCTGTAGATTCAAAAGACTGATCTGAAGAATTTTTTGAATCCTGTTAACATTTAATAAAATAAAAATTAATAAGAAACAATACATGAACCAGTAAAATTGATATGCAAGTTGCTAGCGAGAAACTTCTTACCATAATAATAGGAATAAACGAGGCCTTCACAAATCACAAGAAGAACAGTCTCCATATATATATGGATGCGCATAGAGGGTCTGTCGCACTGGGTTAGCAAATGGGTATCTGATTGGCTGAGGTTTGCTGTATAGGACAAAAATCCAACAATTTCCTTTAATTTGCCAAAGATTAAATTACTGCTAAAGGAAATTGAAAAGATAGTCATTTTTCTTAGACATTAGAGAACAATGACATCAAACTTTTCACAGCCTTAACGTGTGGTGCCGAATGGGATAGATCGACTAGACGAACTTGTACAAGACAAAATATCAATTTTCTTGCCACATTAAGATCTGTTTGAAGCAAAGCCTTAACGGAATAAAAAAGAAGCATACAAAATTTTGATGAAGATCCATCGAGCAAAACTAATAAAGAAAGCTAATTCTAGGGTTCAGTTGACGAGGGTTGACTGATATGAGTCGATTTGGTCCATTGAAATTGCAATAGAATATGGCTATCATGATATTGATTTGGAGTTCTTGATCAGATTGAATGCAAAAATCCTAGTTCATTGGAAATATCCACACACAAGTTTTTTGGGCAAAATCGAGAAGCCAGAGAGCATCTAAGCTGCAATATTTTGTTAGAAGGGAAAAAATTAACATCTATAGGTATAATTTAAGCTTTTTCCTCTGGTAAAGACGGCATAGCTAAAATGTGATTCTTAATTTGTTCTTTATCAATCACTGGTGCTTCTATCTTCCCCGTTAACAAGAGAGCAGAAAATTAAAATGGAGGGAGCATTTTAAGGGTTTTAGTGATTTTTGAAAGTAAGCATATAATTTGACACACAGTTTTAATCTAAATTATGCTTGTACTCAGCCGTGTATATAATTCCATGAGTTGAAGCTAATTGAGTTTTAGTGCAATTTTTGGAAACCTTTATACTCTTCCTCAACTCTAGATTTTTAGCCGGACACACCGAGAAAGGATCAATAGATCTTGGTGCTCGAAATAAAAATTAATTATTATTATATCCCAAATTTTTTAGTCTACATGTTAAACTATAAACAGATAAGACACCTTTTTAGAAAATATAAAAATCCTATAAAAATAAAAATACACATTTTTTTATTCCAGAAACTATACTAAATGAAGCCTAAATTATTTAGGGAAAGCGCTGGTATTGATAAGTTGTGGGAAAGAGCAGTGCCAGAATTGGGCTAATAGTGGGAATTGTTAAATATGGCAAAACATATTACTAGGTTGCATTTGTGTTGTGTCAGCTTTATGTCGTATCAAATTTAGGTCATCTCAAATACGACGTATTTAACAGTCACATCAAAATATTGTGACCTTAACCCGACATAGAAAATAAATTGTGTATCCAATAATCTTCTTAATATCTATATACTTTATAAAATTTATATCAAACATTTACACACTATTTTACACACACACATATATAGAGGGTACTGTTCCAATCTGGGACTTCCGGATTGGAACCGTGTGCGGAACAAAAGCTGGTATTCAAAGGCACCAGTTGGTTGCACAAAAAAAGAAAAAAAGAAAGAAGCCACCAGGGGCCGTTGGATTGAAATCCAACGGGCCTTGGTGGCTTCCCGAACAGTGATACAATTTGGGATTGGATCATTGTCCTATATATATAAATATATGTGTGTGTGTGTGTGTATGATGTATGTATGTAGACACACACATGTACCAAAATATTACACATTTACATTATTGAAGTTTTAAATCTATATAAAATTTTATAAATGAAACATTGTGTATATGTTTATCCTTTAAAAAAAAAAGAAAAGAGAATCATATCTAATATTTGATTTTTGATGATGAGAACTTGCAAATTAATTTAGAGTGGAAAATATAATCATGTCAACTCAAACCTGGTCCATTTAATAATTGTGTCAAATTTGACAACCTATACTCATTTATTTGTGTCATGTTTGTGTCAAATAATTAGGTCGTATCAAACTTTGCCAGCTCTAAGGACCATCAAAGTTTTGAAGTTATGGTGCCAAAATTTAAAAACTGTTCATACAGGTTGGGGATAAATGTAAAATATTTAACAATTAAGGGGGCAATGTCAAATATTAAATATGTTTGGCTCAAATTATAAATATGAAAAAAAGGTATTTTGGGCCTACAACCGCCTTGGCCCTGCGGTTTTGAAAGATGCACTTAATCAATCATACGAAAAGAAGTAAAACATTTTTTCTACATACATACTTCCGGTGAAGAAGACCAAATTAATGAATAACAAATACTAATGACATGAAACTGAAGCAGCTGCTAGCTGTGTGAAGGTGATGGGTGGCATTCTTTATTCAGCTGACACTTATTTACGTGTGTCACGAATTAGTAATCAACGCTGCCTTAAGTTCCATAGTCTTTGCTGTCCACACAGATAAAGCGGCGAGCCAAATGTGAACCCCAAAAAGATCCATGGAGCCCAGCTCAATTCGGGTGGTAGTAATGGCCACAATAGGGCTGTGAATGAAAGGATAAGTCCTACAAGAGCTACGAGACTGAAAGCTCGACTGATTGTTGGAAATTTTCTCGCTGAATATCACTCCATTGATAGCAAAGAAGAAAGCAACCATGAGAAGCATTAGAAACACAACAAATGAAAAAGGATTCTGTATAAATAACGTTTCTGGCTGAATCTTCCCATTACCGATTTAAGAGATGCTCAGAACTGCAAATAGAGCCGTAAATGCCATGACAATTGTGTCTAACCCGTTTGATTGTAAATTTCATATCTAATAACTTCTCAGTTTTGTCACTAGAGTCGTCCCTCTGAGAATTCAAATTCTTGCCCGTACTGCTAGCAGCTGAGGATGAATCATTTTCAGGAACCTTAGTACTGTTGATGATTTCATCGATAACTATGATCTCAACTTTCTGATATGCTTCCTCGTCATCAAAAGACAAATGATTCCAAAGAATTTCCTGACTCCTGAAAAGAATAATTAATTAAATATTTATCTTGACTATATTGCTAGCTATAGTTTTGATCAATTATAATGACGTAAAAGAGGTAATTAACAAGAAATTTCTCACGATATAGAGATGTGTGTCTGTAAAAATATTTCAATCCAGAATTTTAAAGTGTGGGAAAGTCTGAGAAAACAAACTATGCAATTTATGTGCTTTAAGTTTTAAGTCTCTTAAATCCTACGAATTTAAAACTTTCCCTAATTGTTCCTGCACTTTAAAATTCCGAATTAGAAAATCACTATGTGTGTGTGTGTGGAAGTATATGTATATAATCAAGAAGCTACCATTCCCGAAGATATATCTACAATCACGACGCAAGGTATAGGACCATACAAGGTTGCACAAGCAAACGCAGCATGTGTGTGTGTGTAGGCTACTGTGCATACGTACATTACCAAGCAAGAGCGAACATCTAATAATCGGCTGTTTCTTTTTTGCCATATAAGACAATTTCATATGATTTGCCAAAGCTAATTTAAGGCTAGCTAGCTGTTCTTTCAGATGCCAACGTAATCGTCTCCTTTAACATTACAGGAAAATTTGAGCAACTAAAGAACAAAATTCCTCAGGCTTGACGCTTGATGCCGAATGGCTTGATCGATTAGTTAAAATGGACAAGACAAAAGTATCAATTTTAGCCGCATTCAGGTGTATTGGCAGCAAAGAAACAGACAATTATGGCTCCAACTAAATCTTGAGTCATAAATAAATTTTGATGAAAATGAAACAAAAGAAGCGATACCTTCTATTACCAATAATGTAAGATTTAAGAACTTGATGAGAGAAATAATGTGAAGAAGGATAAACATGAAAAATAAATAATAAATTAGGAAATTTTGACATTAGAAATTAGTTGGTTAATTCAAATTTCTCCATTTAGTAAAAAGTGAAAAAATTGACTTATTTTATTAAGTCAAAATTATTTGAACAGTTCCATTAAGTTATAAAAACAAACACCTTTAATTAACTTAATTAATTAAGCTAAGCCACTTTGATTCATTAAATTAAAAAACAAACACTTATGATGTAAACATTATCAATAAAGAATGAGAATGATTCTCATTCCTAATCCAAGAAGTAAACCATTATTAATTCTTACTTTTTAAATTTTTTTCCTTATATCTAAGAAGATCATTGGATTTCAGCCATTCCTTGACCATACTATAGTCGTCAATTATATTGAACATATTGGATTTTTTAATCTTAAAATTTGAAGTAAAAAACTTAATAGCCCCCTTCATATCTAAAATACATGTATTTATTATAAAATTGGTAGCCATAGGCGTAAAAAAATATTTATATAAAAATTGCATACCATCACCATAGGACAAAAGAAAATTTCACTAGAAGACAATTTTTCTTCCTTTTTCTTTTCTTTGGTCTCTTATAAATTTTGTACAAATTTTTATACTCTTATTGATACATACATCATCATTCTTATAAAATACTTTAGATGGCACAAAGTAAGGAGAGTGACATTTATAAAGGTTATTATTACCACGTTTAGTGCATTTGGAGATTTGGTGCATTTCACTTTTAAAATGGAATCACATAAAACGTAATCCGAAGTTCTGATTTTAACATGACATTTTAACTTAATTTAACTTCTAATCATAATTCCTTCTTAAAATTTTAAAAAGAAAAAAACTTGAAACCACAATTCATAACAAAAATAATAACCCAAATTTCTAGATTTTGGATTCCCATCTGTACATAAAGGCGAAAAGTAGGATACATGTTTTTCACTTCAGTTATTATCAAGAGTAGCTCAAGTACAACATTTGAATTATTCCCAAAAAAAAATTGATCAAGGAAATTAATTTATCTACTATTTTAATTTGCCTATACTTGTCAAAATATATAAAAAATTTTAATAGCTTTTTAAGGAATCAATTTTCGGACTCTCAAATAATCAACTTTTTAAATAATTTAGTAAAATATTTAGTGAATAATGATGATAAAGCAATCACTTAACAAATAACTTGATAGATATATTTGTTAAATTAATGCTGGATATAAGAGCATACTTGTGAAGTAACCACAATGTTTATTATTTTATTTGATTAAAAAATCATATTTGATGACTAATAAATAAATTGAAATCATATCTTTACAAGATTTTGTATCCCAAATAATAGTGATAGGAATCCCAATGGTTGAGTCTCAATTTGAGTCCCAAATATTACGTGACATTCATCTACTAAATGATAAATTTTATAATTAATAAAATTAAAAATTTTCCATCTATTAGATGAATGTTACATCAGTTGGGACATAATCTTAACTCTATTCCAAATGAGGTGTTATGAAATTATCTCATAAGTCAAATAATGACTTATTTAACAATCCAATTATAACGCAAAAGTGGTCAAACCACTTATTTTCAAAACGCTTAAGGGATATAATTAATTGTTAAAGAAGAGTTATTTGACTTATTGGACAATCCGATGCAATCTCAAAGATACACAAGTAAAGAAATTTAACGCAGCAGATTTAGCAACCCAATAACATCCCTTTCCTTTAAAATCCTATAAATTATGAGCAAATGCAGAGAAAAATCAATTGTGCAAAATCTTTGTTTTCTGCGAAGTTATCACAATCAAGAGAAAAAATGACCAAAGCTTCTGTTAACATCGTGTCCTTCATCATGCTCACATTGATTTTCTCTTGTTAGTTTCTTTCTCTCACTCAATTTCATAGACAATTCATTTGACATGTTTCATGAAATTACTCTCATTTGGTACGTAATTTTTACCTTTTTCTTTTTTTCCCCAGTTTCTTTTCTTTCAAGTATGCCAGGAGCAGAAGCGGAAGTATCCTTGCCATGTTCAAATAACGATGACTGCAAAGCAATAAAATGTCCCAAAGGCAATGCCGTTTGCATCGATCATCATTGTAGATGCAGCATACACGCTGCTGCTGATGATCATCAGGCCATCCTAACCGAGGAACGTTGTAGAAGCGATGAAGACTGCTACAGAATATGTCCCCCACAATGCGTCATAAATAGATGTGATCATCAATATTGCTATTGCAGTTCTTGTCATGATGCTTGAAATCGGAGATCATATATAGTCGAGTAAGTTATTATGAGAAATAAATTTACCAGATATTAAATTTTTTATTTGTGTCATAATTTTGTTTATAATATATATATATAGCGAGAGAGAGAGAGAGAGGGGTGGAGAAACTCACTGGCAGGAAAGATATTGTAAATGAAAAAAAAAAAGACATATTAACGAAAATAATTTGGTTCGTAAAGCAGGCAATGTTAAATATGTTTAAAAATCTTGACTGCGGGGATAATTACAACTAGATTTTAGTGCCAAAATATCATTGATTCTCGCAAAATATCATTCTCGCAGTCTCTGAAATGAGAAATGGCATGTTTACAAAGTGGCACTTTACGTGTTATGTATTCATTGATATTGTGAATTATCTTATTAACAATAATATTAAAAGTTAATTATTATTTTACACGTATGAATTTTTGGTGACTCATTATTTGAGATACAATATATCCTAACTATAATTATATTACTTTTAAAATTTTTTATGCAATTATTTCGCTTGAGGTTGAACCTAGTAGTCTTTCGTCACGACATTTTTCGTGTTAAAATATCTAGAAATTCATATATTTCCTATTGAAGGAAATGTATATATAAAAAACACTTCAAGAAAAGTGATATACTTACAAAGTTAGGATATGCTGTAAAATCCAAATTAGAAACTTCAAATGGGAAAAAGAAAATGATGATAGCAAGAATTTGATGGAAATTCTATAATTGTACAAAAATCAAATTTGTATACACTGTGTTATTATTTAAAAAAAATTGTACATAAAGTATCACTTACTTATTGGACAACAAATTTTATAACTAGTAAATTTACTATTATACAATCCAATAGATGAATATCATATTAGTTGGACATAAATTGGGATTGGAAAGTTGAAATCCTTGACATTATTATTTGATTTCTTTACTTTATAGAAACAGAATAAAGACGAAAATTCTATGCATGTATATACATTAAGACTCCGTTTGGTATAGCTTTTCAAATAAAGTTTATTTAAAAAGAGCTTTTGTTGGTAGAACTTTTACAAGTAGAGATTTCATATAAAAAAAAATTAATTGTTTAGTTGTTAATGAGAGTTTTTATTAAAAATTATAAAAGTACTTTAATGGCAAATTTTTTAAAGTTATATTACGACAGAAATGGAATAAGATTGTCAAATAAGTAAAAGATATTTTAGACATTTTAATATTAAAAAAATCAACCTCCATTTTCAAAAATCTCAAATTTGAGTTTTTGCTGGTAGAGATAAAATAACTTAATCTTCATAAGCTCTACTAAAAAAACAACCAAACAACAACAAAAAATTTAAAAAGAGCTTATGGGATTAAATACATACTTAAAGCCATTACATAAGGCATACCAAATAGGCACTAAGAATATGTTAAGTCTGGAGAAATGAAAGAAGAAGAGAGGAGAGAAAAAAAAGGAGAGAGGAAAGAATAACAAGAATAGAAATGAATTGCATGTCAAACCAAACAATAAAATTAAGATTAACTCTCTTTTCCCTCATTTTCTCTTCCTCTCTCTATTTTTTGTTCATCTCCTTTCCTCTCATTTCTTCTATCCAAACATGAGGTAAATGCAATCCAATTTTTGAATCTGGTACATTATTGACCTTCCATTTGAGTTTTGATTGAGATTTATTAATGGGAGCGTACTTCTTTCATTATAAAATAAATAAGATTGATCCCCTCATAGGCGAACCCAGGACTTAATATTACTCTGAACTAAATTCAAAAATTTATATTTTGAAGTAAATATAAAAATTTATAAGTGGAAAAAAAATACATTAAATAAGGGGGACTTAAAGAACCTTATCCTTATAAATATTTACTTTAAATAAAAATAATAAAAAAAGAGTAAAAAATAAAAAGACAATTCATAAAAATACTATTTTTCAACTATGGAATATGATATTGCAACCTACAATAACATGTAATATAATGATTAATAAATCAATTAAGAATTTCAAATTAAAATAAATCAATACATGTAATTACAATTTGTTAAAAATAGCAAGTAAAACTTTTATGTTTGAAATCAAATACTTAATTGCTTGATTTAAATAAATTAAACAATTAAAATTTATTCATCCTTTTAAATTATAAAATTATTATTTGTTAAAAGTTTCAATAATAAATTAAACTTAACTCAACAAAAAATATATTTCAATGTTGTTATTTGAGAGATGGCCAATGGGCTGGGCCAAAGCAAGGCCCATACATACTCGTGCCCGTGTCGTGCCGTGCCTAAATTTTTTTACTTAGGCCCGGTCCAGCACATGTGTGCCGCCGTGCCCACACATGCCGTGCCTAAGAAAAAAAGGCCAATAAGTTTCTTTTTTGAAATTTTTTTTTTAAGAACACATACTAAGCTGTTGGCATACTTTTTTCAAGTTTATGTACTTTTCTTATGTCTATGCCTTTATTCAGATTTAATGGAATCGAAAATTCAAAACTCAAGTCCATATTTAATAATAATAAACTAATAATAGTAAGAATATATAATATTAATTACTAAGTTTGACCTTATAATATTGGAATTTTTTTAATACTTAAAAACAGTAATAATAATAAATTTTTCTTAACGGTTAACTTAATTATTAACTTGAACTTACATAGAGTCATAAATCATAATTCACAATAATATTAATGCATATTTATAAAATCATGATATTTATAATTTTATTCATTAAAATCATGATATCAATTATTTGTTTAATAAATTATATATAAATCAATTATAGTATTTTTTTAAAACTAAGAATTAAATGAATTGTGGAGCCTACATTGCCACCTGACACCAATATAAAATCTTTATGTTCTTTCTAATGTTGCTACGTATACAGTATTTGTGATATTGTAATTTAAGACCAACAGGCAAATTAGCAAGCTTGAAAAAATTAATAAAATTAAATTAAAGCTGTTACTCTATATTTTTTAAAGATTAGGTAACTGTTACCTAATTAATCTTTTGTCAGGCTATTTTCATGTTAATTTTTTCCAGAGATGATTATGGAAAAAAAAAAAAAAACTTTTCTATGGAAGGAAACGCGTGGATTTTGCTCTTTAAGAAAATAACTTTAACTCAGTTGGAATCTCTAAAAGCAAAAAATAAAAATGATGAGAAGACTCTGACAAGGATACCTTATGTGCATTGGAAAACCATAAAAAATAAATAAATAAAGCAGTGGAAATTTTTAGCAAGGTGATTTCCTGTAGAGATCAAAGCTAGATCTTCCAGTTGAGGATCTAAAGTTCTTAAAAATCACTCTCTTCACTCCTATAAAAGTCTACTTTTTACATCACCCATTGAAGTAGTTTTCACACAATATGGAGAATTCTTCGCTCCGCGCAGCTTTCTATACGGTGTTGGTTTTATTAATTGTTGCTTCTTGTAAGTTTCTTCTATCTCGATTCTGCACTAATATGTGCCTAGTTAATATTAAAAGAGGTGCATCTTTCTCGACAGGCCTAACAGATGATGATGCCACTAACGAGCTAGGTTGTTCTCGTGACATTGACTGCCAATTGAAATGTCCCAAAGGCGGATTTTGTAACAAAAATGGCACATGTTATTGCATACTGCTATATAAACCATTTGTTGATGATGCCAGTAACGAGCTACACTGTTCTCGAGATATTGACTGCCAGTTAAAATGTCACAAAGGTGGTTTCTGCAACCAAAATGGCACCTGCTACTGCAGACCCCCACAAAAACCATTTTTTTTTTTTTTGAAAAAGCACAAAAACTATATGTTGATGCTGCCACTGATGAGCTACACTGTTCTCGAGACCTTGATTGCCAATTGAAATGTCCCAAAGGTGGCTTCTGCAACCAAAATGGCACTTGTTATTGCATACCCTTGCAAAAATCATCCATTGATGTTGCTGCTAATGAGCTACACTGTTCTCGAGATATTGATTGTCAATTGAAATGTCCCAAAGGCGGCTTCTATAACCAAAATGGCACCTGTTATTGCATACCCTTGCAAAACTTATCCATCGATGTTGCCGCTAATGCGCTACACTATTCTCGAGACATTGATTGCCAATTGAAATGCCCCGAAGGCGGCTTTTGCAACCAAAATGGCACCTGTTATTGCATACCCCCAAAAAAATTAACAGTCGACGTTGCCACTAGGGAGCTACATTGTTCTCGAGACATTGACTGCCAAATGAAATGTCCCAAAGGTGGCTTTTGTAACCAAAACGGCACCTGTAATTGTATATCACCACAGAAACCATCCGTTAATGTCGCCACTAATGAACTACACTGTTCTCGAGACATCGACTGCCAAATTGAAGTGTTCGAAAGGTGGCTTCTGCAACAAAAATGGTACGTGTTATTGCAGACCCCCGCAAAAAACCATCTATTGATATTACCACTAATGAGCTATATTGTTCTCGAGACATTGACTGCCAGTTGAAATGTTCCAAAGGTGGCTTCTGCAATCAAAATGACACCTGATATTGCATACCCTCCCAAAAACCATCAGTTAGCGATGCCATTAATGAACTGTATTAAGGGCTCTTCTGTGCATGTATCAATGTAATGCTTGAAAATTGTTTCTTTGTCAAATGATGGGAATTAAGTTTCCTAAATAAAGTAGACATCAGTCTTTGACAGAATTATTGAAAATTATTGCCTTACGACTAAATTACATATTGTTAAAAAATTTAAAGCCTAACAATAATACTAATGGTGTGTTTATTAATTGGGAATGTGAGTGAGAATGAATGATGTGTTTATTTGTTTAAATGAGAGGTGAAATAAAAATAAAAATGGTGGGCTCCATCTAAAATTGAGAATAGTTACTAGAGCTCCCATTCCCATGGAAGGAGGTTGAAATGAAAATCTCATTTTTTAAAGTGACTATATTGCCCCCACTTAAATCTTGAAATTCTCATTTTATCATTCCTTTTATTATTATTATTATTAGATAAAGTAAATATATCAATGACAATACAGCTCATTTCGATTTCGGTTTCCATAGCTAAAGTAAACAATTCATTTTAATTCTCATTCTCCATTCCGATTCTAGCCTATTTCAATTCACTTCATTTCGATTCTATTTTATTCCGATTACTAATTAGTAAATAGACCATAAAAATAATGTCAATAGTGTGAAAGAAACAAGTGAATGAGGTCGTATTAAAAAATGAGTTGTACTGTAGGCACCTCTCTAAAATTCATATTTGGAACCCCACTTTTATAACACCCCTTCTAAATTAGTAAAACTATAAGTTATGTGGTTGTGTGTAATCTCCTTCACATTGCTCACATTTCTAGCTTTTACTCTTTCTCCTCCCATAGATTTATCCCTTTTAAGAAAACAAAAAGGGCTATTTTAACTTAAACTTCTATCTTAATTTAAATTATTGATCTTATATAATCTAATAGTGGATATTGATAGTGAAAATAGGTTTGAATTCAAATTTTAAAGACGAAGGGATGGCAAATCATGTCCGGCCTGGCATGCTTTCAACGAGTCGGGCTTGGCCCAACATGGGCTTGAACTTTTTGATTTGCGTCTAAAAGTTCTGGATCTTATGTCATGCAAAATTTTTTTTATATAAACTTATCCTATTTATATTATTCCCACAGTTATAAGAGATTCTAACCCTCCACTTATGGATAAACAGAGAAAATGAAATAACTCAACCAAAAAAAGTTGCTGTTATAGTTCATAAATTTGTTTCAATAAGATTGGGCTTGAAAAGTTGGGGTTGAAGGAAATAAAATTCAGTTGGATTATTGGCACCACTTTATGTTGAAAAGTCATGCACGTGACATTGAAATTCAAAAATGAATGCAAAATTTCAAATGGCTACCAAACATTTGAAGAAAAAATGGACAGTTGATAAATTTGTCAAATTTACCAAATGGACACCATTGACTATTGGCTTAGGTTAGGTGGAATAGTAAAGGGGTTGGTGCAATAGTGCCATTATTTTCCCTATAAATAGATGGCACTTCTTTAATTCTATATCATCCCAAAATTGTTAAGCTTATAAGTTTCTAAGCTTTTGAGAGAAGTGAGAGAAGTGTGTCTGGGGAATTTATCTTTCCTGCAGAGTGTGAGAGTACTGGGTATATTTGGGTTTCTGGGAAGTGAGATTCGTTACTCAAATATTGTATTCTATTAATTGTTAAATAAACAATTATTCTTTCTTACCTCCGTGGATATAGGTTTAATTACCGAACCACGTAAATTCTTGTGTCCTTTATTTTTCACTAATTATTTGGTGCGCTTGATTCCGCATTCCGCGCACAACAAGTGGTATTAGAGCCGACGGTTCGTACTTGGGGGGATACGGTACTGTTAACGTATACGGTACTGTTCACGTATACGGTACTATTCACAAATACGGTGGAGACGACCATTTGTACTTGGGAGACAGTCTATTGTAAGTAGTGTGTATTTTTGCATGTCTAGGAAAGTTCTGTCAAAAAAAGCGATAAGAGTCTAAGGATTCTGGTTTTTAATTGGGACCGAGTTCCCGTCCAGTTTCCTGGGAACTTTTCTGGTGCATTTATTCACGCGAAATTAACATCATAGAAGCTGTTTTTCAAGTGGAAATAGTTCGTTGAGAAAAATGGTAGAAGGTGAAACTTCCAGAATTGGAGAGAGATCTACCGAGACTATTTCAGGAGACACTTCAGGTGGGAGGCGAGATTTGTCAAATCGCTATTCAGCACCTGTTATAGGAGGCTAGAAGATCGATGTTGAAAAGTTTGATGGGAAAATCAACTTCGGCATGTGGAGGCGCGAAGTTATGGATGCCCTTATTCAAATCGATCTCGATGTTGTTCTGAAAAATAAAAGACACTTGTATGATGAAGAAATTTGGGATCGTATGAACGAGAAAGCTTGTAGTTAGATCAGATCTTGTTTGACCAAGGAGGTGAAATACGTGGTGAAAGATGAGGAGTGTGCAGTGACTTTGTGGCATACATTGGAAGAGAAGTATCTGGTGAAAAGTCCTGAAAATCGTCTTCATGCAATGAGCCAAGTATATGGCTTTCAAATAAAGTCTGGGGTGTCAATGCACGATCATGTTTCAAGATTTGAAAAGTTACTTGCTGATTTGAAGAATCTTGATGAAGATATTAAAGATGAAGTCAAGGCTATGATTTTGTTACACTCACTACCAGAGGAATATAGCAATTTTGTGACTACTTTGATATATGGGAAGAGTGTGATTGTCTTTAAAGATGTTTGCACAGCATTGACTAGTTTGGAGATTCGGAATAATGATAAAAATTCTGAACGAGCATCGTCTGAAACTTTGGTGAGCAGAGATTGGGCGATAGAGAAATAGAAAAAGAGTGATGGAAAGAATTCTCGATCCAAATCGAGAAGCAGAAATATAGCTCGAGATGAGTGTGCCTTTTGTCATGAAAAGGGTCATTGGAGAAAAGATTGTCCAAAGGCTCAAAAGAAAGATGGGAAGAAACCAGCAGCAGCAAACATGGCACAGAAAGATGAGAACTCTGATTATTCACTAAGTATTACTCCTGCAGCATACGTGGCTAGTTCGAGTGAGTGGATACTTGATACTGGAGCAACCTATCATTTGTGTCATATTAAGGAATGGTTTACGGATTTTCGTAATCTGGAATCCGGTGCAGTTATGATAGGAATAATCAACCTTGTCGCACAATGGGGATATGAATAATTCGGCTCAAAATGTTTGATGGAATGGTCAGAGAACTCAAAGAGGTTAGATTTGTTCCAGAGATAAAGAAAAATCTAATTTCTGTGGGTGCTTTAGAAGCTAAAGGTTACAAAGTTACCATTGAAGATGGCACAATGAAGTTTACACATGGGACTATGGTGATTCTGCAAAGGGTTCAACGTCAGAATCTGTACTATTTGACGGGAGGTACAACTGATGAAGCAAATGTTGTTGAGGCGCACAGTGACACCACCAAACTATGGCATGTACGACTGGAACATGCAGGAGAAAAGTCTTTGCAAACTCTGATGAGGCATGGACTCTTAAAAGGTACCAAAACCTGTAAATTAAATTTCTGTGAGTATTGTGTAGTAGGCAAGAAAACAAGGGTCAAGTTTGGTACAGCTAATCACGATACTCGTGAGATCCTTCAATATGTTCATAGTGATGTATGGGGACCAACCAAGACTGCATCAATTGGTGGAAGCCATTATTTTGTTAACTTTGTTGATGATTTCTCTAGACGTGTATGGGTGTACACCATGCGAGCAAAGGATGAGGTTCTAGAGAGATTTTCGTGAAGTGGAAGAAATTGGTGGAGACTCAAACTGGCAGAAAGATCAAAGTATTACGATCTGATAATGGGGGTGAATATACTTCTGATCTATTCTTGCAAGTATGCCAGAACGAGGCTATTAAAAGACATTTCACGGTGAGACATACTCCGCAACAAAACGGTGTGGCTGAGCGTATGAATCGTACTCTACTGGAGAAGGTACGATGTATGTTATCTAATGCTGGTTTAGATAAAAAGTTTTGGGCTGAAGCTGTGAGCTACGTAAGTCACTTGGTAAATCGGTTGCCTTCTGCTGCAATTGGAGGTAAAACTCCTATGGAAATGTGGTATGGAAAGCATGCACAAGACTATGATTCCCTTCGTGTATTCGGGTGTCCAGCTTATTATCATGTCAAGGATGGTAAACTAGATCCTCGTGCTAGAAAATCTATCTTTGTGGGATTCAAATGTGGAGTAAAGGGCTTCAAGCTTTGGGATCTCGAAGACAAAAAGTTTGTGTGTAGCAGAGATGTCACATTTGATGAAGCTTTAATGATAAAAGCTTCAATGATAAAAGCTTCAAGTTCTCAGCATGTGGAGAACAAGACCACAGAGGTATTGCAGCGGGTGGAGTTTGATGCAACTCCATATGTACCAGTTAGTTCTACATCAAAGAATGGTTCAACTATGGAGGTGACACCTAGAGTTGAAGAAGAGGTTGTTTCTTCTAATGTCCCACAAAATGAAGAAACAATTGATGATGTAGATGATGATGATTTTATAGCAACAAGGAGGCCAAGAAGAGAGATAAAGAAACCCGAATGGCTTACTAAAGATATGGTGGTAGCCTATGCACTTCCAGTTATTGATGATGACATCCCCAATACTTTCGGTGAAGCATTACGCAGCAGTGAAAGTGATCAGTGGAAGCTAGCCATGGAGGAAGAGATGAAATCTCTCCATCAAAATCAGACTTGGGAACTTGTAAAGTTACCAAAGGGGAAAATGACTATTGGCAATAAATGGGTCTACACCAAAAAACAAGGATCTCTGAATCAAACAACTCCTCGATACAAAGCAAGGCTCGTGGCAAAAGGTTTTGCTCAAAAGGAAGGTATTGACTACAATGAAGTTTTCTCTCCAATTGTAAAACATACTTCCATTCGTATCCTACTTGCCTTAGTTGCAGAATATGAGTTAGAGTTGGCTTAGTTGGATGTTAAGACGGCGTTCTTACATGGAGATTTGGAGGAGGAAATCTATATGATTCAGTCTTGTGGTTTCAGAGTTGCTGGAAAGGAAAATCGTGTGTGCAGATTGAGTAAATCTTTATACGGATTGAAACTAATTTTTCGAATGCGTTGAGTTTGGAGACTTTTGAACTACGGTTGGCTTGATCCCAAATTTTGGGTACGTAGGCAGTCGAAACGACACAGGCATTCTGGATCCTTATTGAAGGATCACTTTGGGGATGAGGGTTCATTGGTAGTCGGCTCAAATTTAGATAAATTTTCGCTGAGGTGGAGAATTGTTGAAAAGTCATGCACGTGACATTGAAATTCAAAAATGAATGCAAAATTTCAAATGGCTACCAAACATTTGAAGAAAAAATGGAAAGTTGGCAAATTTGTCAAATTTGCCAAATGGACACCATTGACTATTGGCTTAGGTTAGGTGGAATAGTAAAGCGGTTGGTGCAATAGTGCCATTATTTTCCCTATAAATAGATGACACTTCTTCCATTCCATATCATCCCAAAATTGCTAAGCTTATAAGTTTCTAAGCTTTTGAGAGAAGTGAGAGAAGTGTGTCTGAGAAATTTATCTTTCCTGCAGAGTGTGAGAGTTGTTGAGTGTTAGAAAATGCATATTTATAAAGGAGAAAACCGTCATTTTACATTTCAAGTCTTACTAACAACCCTTACTTTTATGTATTTAACATTCTTGTGATTTAATTACGTTTGTTTTATTTTAATTAAGTAATTTATGTATTTTAGGGGCATTATAGTCATTTCACAATAAAGGAGAGATCAGACGGCAAAACGGACATCACTTTTGAACTCAGGACGATCGAAAACCTTAGGAGGAGTATAAAAGGAAAAACGACACTATTCACATGTACGGTACTATTCACGTATACGGGACGGTATACGTTACTGTTCACAGCACTGTTCACATAGACGGATCGATGACGTGGCATTGACCGATGATGTGGCATTGACTGATGAGGTGTCACAATCCTGTTAGACTAAAATTCTTATGTACTGTTGATGGTGACGTGGTAGCATATCAGTGGACGAAAAATCTCGCGTACGGTGCATGCATCACACAGGATTATTTTCAACCAAACCGCGTTACTGTTCATCCGGGTCAAACCGCGTTACTATTCAAAGTCGGGTCAAACCGTGTTACTGTTCATCCGCGTGGTCAAACCGTGGGCTGTTGACTGATGATGTGGCGCAATCCTGAGCGTCCAAACTGTTTTTAATCCGATGACCACGATTTACTCCATGTATCTATAAAAAGGGGGCCTCTCCCCCCTAATTTGATATCTCTGAATCCATTTTTGGGATCCATTTTCTGTAATTCCTTCTCCATCTTGTATTTTCTTCGTATTTTAATAAATTCCCATTTTGCCCCTAGTTCAATTATGAGTGGCTAATTTTCTTTCAAGCTTGGGTTGAAGGTGAAGTCTCAACATGTGTCATGGGCTTAATTTGGTAAATTTATTTTCTCTTTCCCTCTAGTTTTTGTGGATATTTTGACTTCTCGTCGACAAATAATAATAATCTTGTCTAGATACCGCTTTGGTTACACCGGCCCTCTAGTACAAGGTTATTATTATTTGGCACGATAAGCCCTTAACACCATATTGATTAGAGCGTGGTTCATGAGGTGTGGATTCCCCCCTCATGATTTAATTGGCATTAATACGGATTATTCAGCCCATGATGCATGTTGATACGGATCCAGATACCCAAGTACGTCATTTTAATAGAATTCTCTTCAATTTATTCTCGCCATTTCAATTCCAATTTTAGAATTTATTCTCACCATTTTAATTTAATTATTAGCATATTCCAAATCATTTCCACTATAAATCCAACTGCCCATTTATAAAATTAATTCTATATATAATTAAAATCCACCTCCTCGTGGGATCGACACTCGTCACCATTGATCTATACTACAATAGATTCGTGCGCTTGCGAGTACATTAAAATTTGCACAACAAGTTTTTGGCGCCGTTGCCGGGGAGGTAAGTAATTTTAATTTATAGAATTAATTTTTGTGAATAATTTCTTTTATTTGTTTTATTGTATTTTTTATTAAAAAAAAAAGTGAATCCGCATTTAGAGGTTAGTAATTTCTTTTTTTTTCTCTTCTTTAAATTTCTGTAATTTAATTTTCAAGTTATTTTTTTTTTCTTTGTAATTTTTGTTTATCTTACTAATCCTTTTTAGTTAATTTATTTTACGTATTTGTTTTTGTGTATTTTTATAGAAAGTTTGTAATAGCGCAATAAGGTTAGTATCGTAATTTCTCCCTCTTCGTTATTTTTATTTGTTTTGTTCCCATCTCTATTTTTATTTTATTTGTTTTGCATGCATGGTCGTAGGTCATTATTACCTAATCTTGAACCTATAGACCTTGAATTAGAAAAAACACTTCGCACACAAAAGCACATTAAAAATAAATTTGAAATGGATTTGCAACCACAGGAGAGGCCATTTAAGGACTACTTCAGTCCCTTAGCTAATTTGAGCACATCATGCATAAGATACCCAAATGTAGCTGCTAGGAGTTTCGAATTAAAACCTAGTGTGCTAAATTGTCTTCCCACATTTTATGGCCTAGAAAATGAGGATCCATATAATCATCTGAATGATTTTCATGCCATTTGTCAAACTTTTAAATATGAAAATTTTTCAGACGATGATGTTAAACTTAGACTATTCCCATTTTCTTTAAAGGATAGAGCTCGTTCATGACTTAATATATTGCCTGCTAATAGCATTGCATCATGGGAACAAATGGTAACGAAATTTTTGAATAAATATTTCCCAGTGCATAAAACCAACGCTATTCGCAGGGAAATCTCAGAGTTTACCCAGAGAGAGGACGAGCAGTTTTTCGAAACATGGGAGCGATTCAATGGGCTACTCTTGAAGTGTCCACATCACGGGTATGAGAAATGGCACCAATGTCAATACTTTTTGGAGGGATTACTGCCGAATGTGCAAGAATGGCTAATGGCAACAAGTGGAGGAGAGCTAATGTCAAAAAGTGCATCAGAGATTTGGGAATTCTTCCAGCGACAAGCAGATAATTCCCAACAACGGAGTCGATCACTCAGGAATACTAGAAGAATTAAGGGAGTGAATGAGGTTCACATTGGCGAATCTAGTTCAGAAATTAAAGAAGTCAAAGCAATAATTGAAGGTCTCTCTCGACAAATAGCATCGTTATCGACTGCTAAATCAACAGAACCACATGACCATGACTCATACTCAGATCAAGCCAATGCCATAGGTGTAATGAGAAAGCCATCAAATTACAACCCATACTCCAACACATATAACCCTGGATGGAGAGACCACCCTAATTTTTCATGGTCTCAAGGATTCCAACAGAATGGACCAGCAGCTCCAGCTCCACCAATGCAACAAATTCCTCAAGTTCCTCAAGCCTCTCAGCCCCCATTTAGACCATACAATCAGAACCAGAACTACTCTCAACCCAGACCATGGGAGGATTCATTCCAAAATCTCAAGAATCTTACTCACTCTACGATTGAGCAACAGAACCGCACCATTGATGGACTACGAAATGAGTTGAGAGCAGGCTTCAACTCACAAGCTCAATCGGTTTCAAGCCTCGAGAAGATGGTGGGACAACTTGCTTCTTCAGTTCAGACCTTGGCAATGACCGTTGAGAAAGGCAAATTTCCAAGTCAACCAGTGCCTAATCCTAAAGGAGTACATGAAGCAAGTACCAGTTCACCACAGCAGCATGGAGAGATCAAAGCAGTAATGACCTTGCGAAAAGAAAAGGAAGTCGACAACAAAGTGGAGATGCCGGTGACAAAAGAAAATCAAATTGTACCTGTGAATGTTGAGGACTCATCACCGGAGGAGAAAGAAGAAACTAACCCACGAGAATACGTTCCCAAAGCTCCATTTCCTCAGAGGTTAGCTAAAGGAAAAAAGGGAAAATCCACAGGTGAGATTCTTGAAATCTTCAAACAAGTAAGTGTTAACATCCCTTTACTTGATGCTATTAAGCAAGTTCCATCTTATGCCAAGTTTCTTAAAGACCTTTGTACTAAAAAGAGAAATATGCATGTTCAAAAGAAGGCATTTTTAACAGAAAACGTTAGTTCTATACTCCAACATAAAATTCCTTTAAAATACAAAGACCCAGGCTCCCCCACTATCTCATGTAGTATAGGGAACCACACAATTGAGAATGCTTTGTTGGATTTAGGAGCTAGTGTAAATCTGTTGCCTTACTCTGTATTTGTGAAACTTGGACTGGGAGAATTACACCCAACTCCAGTGGTGTTACAACTTGCAGATCGGTCCACAAAAATACCTCGTGGTATTGTGGAGGACGTGCTTATCCAGGTAGACAAGTTTTATTTTCCTGTTGATTTCATTGTAATTGACACTCAACCAATACAAGATTTAAGGAAGCACATTCCCATTATTCTAGGCCGACCTTTCTTGGCAACTGCGGATGCTCACATTCAATGCAGGACTGGAAATATGCAATTGTCTTTCGGCAACATGACTATGGAGCTGAACATCTTCAGTATTGCCAAACAACCTCACAGTGCAGATGATGGAATTGTTGATGTGGATTTAATCGAAGCATTAGTTGATGATACTTTTGTTTCAAACCTTAGTGATCCTTTACAAACATGTTTAACTCACTTTGGTTTGGATTTTGATATTGACAGATCGGTCGATGAGGTCAACGCCCTGCTTGACTCAGCACCATCTATGGACATTAATAAATGGAAGTCAAGAGTTGAGCAACTAGCACCATCAGAGAAGAAACTCATCCCATCATCAGAATCACCACCGAAACTCGAGCTAAAACCATTACCCAACACTTTAGAATATGCATTTTTGGGAGAAGAAAGTACTCTGCCGGTAATCATCTCATCATCCCTCAATGACAAACAAAAAGGTAAGTTACTAGATGTTTTGAAAGAGCACAAAGGGGCATTAGGATGGACTATAGCAGACATAAAAGGTATAAACTCAGTAGACTGCATGCATTACATTCACCTTGATGAAAATACTAAAACTACTAGGGAGATGCAACGTCGGTTAAATCTTAACATGAAAGAAGTTGTTAGAACAGAAGTCCTTAAGCTATTAGACGCAGGTATCATTTACCCCATTTCTGATAGTTCATGGGTCAGTCCTGTACAAGTTGTCCCCAAAAAGTCAGGAGTCACAGTAGGTACCAATGCTGATAATGAATTGATACCCACTAGAGTAACTACAGGATGGCGTGTATGCATTGATTATAGAAAGTTGAATTCTGTCACACGTAAAGACCATTTTCCTTTACCATTTATTGATCAAATGCTTGATAGATTAGCAGGCCATGAATTTTATTGCTTTCTAGATGGCTACTCAGGATATAATCAGATTCCCATAGCACCAAAAGATCAAGAGAAAACTACTTTCACTTGCCCTTTTGGCACATTTGCATATAGGAGAATGCCATTTGGATTATGTAATGCACCTGCTACATTTCAACGATGCATGTTGAGCATTTTTTCTGATATGGTTGAACGATTCCTTGAAGTCTTTATGGATGACTTTTCTGTCTTTGGTGACTCGTTTGATCAATGTTTACATCATCTAACACTAGTTCTGCAGAGATGTATTGAGAAGAACTTGATCTTAAATTGGGAGAAATGCCATTTTATGGTAAAACAAGGTATTGTTCTTGGTCACATCATTTCGAGCAAAGGTATTGAGGTTGACAAAGCCAAGGTGGATCTCATTTCTAATCTTCCTTCACCCAAAACAGTCAGAGAAGTAAGATCTTTCCTTGGGCATGCTGGTTTTTATAGACGTTTCATTAAAGATTTTAGCAAAGTTTCTAGACCCTTATGCAATCTACTTGCTAAGGATGTACCTTTTGTCTTTAATGATTCATGTCTTGTTGCGTTTGAAAAATTAAAGCATTTGTTGACATCATCACCCATCATTCAGCCCCCAAACTGGAGCTTACCATTTGAGCTCATGTGTGATGCATCTGATTATGCAGTAGGAGCAGTATTAGGACAAAGAGTTGATCGAATTCCCCACGTTATTTACTATGCTAGTATGACATTAAATGATGCACAGTTGAACTATTCAACTACTGAAAAAGAAATGCTAGCAGTAGTGTTTGCATTGGAAAAATTTCGATCATATCTCATTGGTTGTAAAATAATTATATTCACGGATTATGCTGCTCTTAAATATCTTCTCACAAAGAAAGATGCAAAAGCCAGACTAATTCGTTGGGTGTTACTTTTGCAGGAATTTGACTTGGAATTCAAAGATAAGAAAGGGACAGAAAATGTTGTGGCGGACCATCTCTCTCGTCTCCATTTTGACACAATTATAGAACAATTACCATTAAATGAGTCATTTCCAGATGAACAATTAATGAGTGTGGAAGTATTACCTTGGTATGCTGATATAGTTAATTACCTTGTTACAGGTAAACTTCCAGAGCATTGGACCAAGCAAGACAAGGCTAAATTCTTTGCAGAAATAAAGAATTTCTTTTGGGATGACCCGTATTTATTCAAGTATTGTGCGGATCAAATTGTTAGACGATGTGTCCCAGAAAGTGAAATTCAGAATATCCTTTCATTCTGCCACGAACAAGCTTGTGGAGGCCATTTCAGCGCTAAGAAAACAGCGACTAAAATTTTACAATGTGGTTTCTATTGGCCATCTATATTTCGAGACGCTTACACTTTCTGTTCTTCATGTGATAGGTGTCAACGAATGGGGAGCATTACACGAAGGAACATGATGCCACTAAATCCAATTTTAGTGGTTGAGATTTTTGACGTATGGGGTATCGACTTCATGGGACCATTTCCCCCGTCTTTTGGCCATAAATACATATTGGTTGCTGTTGACTACGTATCCAAATGGGTAGAAGCAATTCCATGCAGAACTAATGATCACAAGGTGGTGATAGGATTTTTGAAAAGCAATATTGTCTCGCGCTTTGGATTCCCTCGAGCGATAATCAGTGATGGTGGTGCCCACTTTTGTAACAAAGCATTCAAAGCTCTTTTGACAAAGTATTCAATCACACACAAAGTGGCAACTCCGTATCATCCGCAAACCAGTGGCCAAGTTGAGATATCCAATCGAGAAATAAAGCACATATTAGAAAAAACGGTGAGGCCAGACAGGAAAGATTGGTCATTAAGACTTGATGATGCATTATGGGCATATAGAACGGCTTTCAAGACCCCGATTGGGATGTCACCCTACAGGCTAGTGTATGGAAAAGCTTGCCACCTACCTGTGGAACTCGAGCATCGTGCGTATTGGGCCATCAAGAAATTCAATTTTGACATGCAGCAAGCCAGCTCAGAAAGAAGATTACAGCTGGCAGAACTTGAAGAAATTCGCAATGATGCATACGAAAATGCCAAGATTTACAAGCAACGAATGAAAGTCTTCCATGATAAGCAAATTATGAGAAAATCGTTCACTCTCGCTTGCACTTGTTCCCAGGTGAGTTACGCTCTCATTGGTCTGGCCCATTTATTGTTCATACTGTTTTTCCACATGGGGCAATTGAAATTAAGGACCCAAAGAACGGTGTCACATTTAAAGTTAATGGTCAAAGATTAAAGCCATATCTAGAATACCAACCACATGGAGAAGACATCGAGATAAATTTGAGTGACCCACCAAATTTGAATTGATTTTTTTTCTTTTCGTTGATTTGATTTTTCTTTCGTTCTTCTTTTTATTATTCTTTTGCTAATTGAAATTGTTTTTGCATAAGTGTGTTTATTTTACCATTAAGTTTTCTCTTATCATTTTTAATCATGAGTCTCATACTTAGACCGTTCCTCCTGAACATTCTTAAACCACTTCAACGTGTCAAAACTCATCTCAAAAGGCAGATTCAATTTTGTAAAACACAACGCATTTGGGCTCTACAACTACCAGAGTTAGTAGCCTATGTTGAGGGTTTAGAACGCCAACTCCGAGACATTGAGAGAAGTGTTTACGACATCCAGTTGGAGCTTGAGGTAAATTCAATAAGAGGACGATTTTAATTTTCTTTGTGTGTTTTAATTTGTTTTTCTGTTTGTGTGCTTTAGTTTGTTACCCCGGTGAAGTGGCGGATAACGGTACTCCGTGACAATCAAGTCGGTTACTTCAGTTTCTCATAATAACTGATATTCTGAGGCGAAGGTATGGACAGAAACGAGATTCTAGCGAAGCTTCACAAGCGATTCCCTTCACTTCCTCAGAATGCCCTCCTTACGATCTATAAAGCTCGGTTCGAACGCATACGATTACTCACGAGGAATAACATACCTGCTGACATCCGTTGGTTAATCGAGGCTAAAGTACGATCGGCAGGTGAGTTACCTCCAAAATTTATTGCATTCATGCCTGGTTGTGGTAAAGGAAATTATGCAAGAAAACGACGAGCTCGAAAAATTTCTGTTACTTGTCATAAGTGTGCCAGAATTAGTTGCAATAAAAACCCATGTTCTTTAGGAATGGTGTCTGATAACAGGGAAGATAAGATTCAATTCATTAGGGATGACTTGAATAAGGAGTCATTGGATGATATCCTTTTGTCTCTTGAAACGCATCCCAGTGGATATGTGCAAGGAGTGATTCTCCAGTTATGGCCATTATTCCAGAAAGAGCATGCACGATATAGTCTTGGGAATCTGACTATAAACGACCCTGTTTGCCAGTTTATAAGAAAGCTGGATAGGAAGCCTATCCTCGACCCATAGAGGGCGTTCAAGCCGTTTCTGGACGTAAAACCAGAGGAAGATGTGAGCCACAGTCGCAACTACCTGTAAATATCCTTTTACTTTATTGTTATTTTATTTCACTATTGTCTTATTGTTTGCATTATTGTCTTTAATAATTTTATTATTGTTTGCTTTTTCCTTTTTACTGTTTTCTTTTTGACTTGCGAGCCACGTGCTTTACGCGTTATTTGACACTGACATATTACCTCATACACAACCATGACCCACTATCACCAAGACTCTTAAATGTGATATCTTTTGTCAAGCACTCACAAATTATTTTTGAGAAGTATCGCAATGGCAGCTACTCCTAATAGACAATTCAAGAACATTTGTGTGCTTTCTGGATTTACATATGGCAAACATAAAGAGTTCGTTGAGGCAGCCATCGATCTTGGTCGAAGTATAGCAGCGAGAAAATTACACTTGGTGTATGGAGGAGGTAATCAAGGGTTATCAAAAATGGTCTCAGAAGCAGCTTTTATCAGAGGAAGTCAAGTGTTAGGCATCATCCCAAGAGTCCTAAAACCATTGGGCAGTTCGTCTGACTCATCAACTGGAGAAGAATTAGTCGTCTCAGGTATGCAAGAAAGAATAACTGAAATGCTTAATTATGCTGATGCTTTTATTTTCCTTCCAGGAGATCTTGCAACACTAGAGGCACTTATGACACTAGCATCTTGGGCCCATCTACACATTCATCAGAAACTCATCGGTTTGTTAAATGTCAATAACTTTTATGATGGCTTCATCGCATTTCTTAACCATGCAATAAAAAACTATTTCATTCCTTCTAATGTGAAAAAACTCTTTATTTGTGCTCACACTGCTACTGAGCTACTTGATATGTTACAAGCTTATAAACCGGAGCCAGACCCCTGGACCTTTGTGTTGGAGCGACCAAATAATGATGGTAACAGTAGCCGCAGTAAGAAGTATAAATTAGATTTAACTCTCCGCCTGTAAATATGTTCTTCTGTGTTGCACCACCCAGGTGATGTCTTCTAAACTCTACTTCTTTCCTTTACAACATTGAGGACAATGTTTCGTTTTGGTTGAGGGGAGGGAATAGTCGACAATTGTGGAATCTTGGTTAAGTTTTTACTAATTTTTTGTTGTAGAAACTAACTGTTGCTAACTTTTTGTGTTGAAGATGGCTGAATATGAAGTGTAGTTACTCTAGAAACGCATCTTCATTGTTCGAAAAAAAAAATTCCTTTTTCTTTATTAAGTTTTGATGTTCATTTTTCTTCTTCTTTTTATTTTCTCCTCTATAAATATACATTTTCCAACTTTTGAGTCGAAGATGGCTGAATATGGAGAGTAGTGCCTCTAGAAACGCATCTTCTAAGTTAAAAAAAAAAATCATTTTCGTTTTCTATCATTTTAAGTGTAACTTTTCTAATTAGTTTTTATGCATCATTTTCATATCTCTGCATATATATTTTCCTTTCATGTTTAAAATAGGTTGGGGGGTAGAATGTTGTTTTAAAAAAAAAATTATGTGATTTGTTTTAACATTAGATGACATGATTAATTTCAAATTTTAGTATTTGTATTATCTTTGGTCTTAAGTGATGTTACATTATGTTTGCTACTCTACATGTTGATGTCGGAGACAAATATGCGTTGCTTGAAGGAATGAACATGTCATAATAAGTACCAAGTGAGTTTTTGAGCCTATCATTTTTCTTGGAGAGTAACCCTTTTGCCCATTCTTTATACAGCTTAACAGTTTATTATTGTAGACACGATCTCTAGATTTCTTTTGAGTTAACCCTTAATAAAAAAAAAAGAAAAAAAAGAAAAAAAGTGTGTTGCTACATTTGGAGGTCCATCTAACTAGTAGATATAGAAGGTTATTTAGAGCCCTAAAAGACGATGGAAAGGCCATCTTTGATCCGTTTGAGCCTTTCTAACCATCCCTTTTATTAAATATCCATAGTTAACCCTTTTGAGCCTTTAAAAAAAAATTAAAAAAAAAATATTTTCTTTGTCAACTTATCATCTTGACCCACTCCGATTTGGAGTATTATCCGATATCTTATAAGTTTCATCACCTATTTATGTTTGAGAAAATGTAAATAATTATGTTGTTCAGTGAAGTTATACCAAAAAAAAAAAAACAACAAAACAAAAGTTGTTGTTTCAAAAGAATAAAAATAACAATAATAGGTGAAATCCACCTTACAACTTCCAAAAAATAAAAAAATAAAAAAAATTCTCTGCATTTTTCTCAAACATACACTTTGTTTTCCTTATTTCCTTTCCTTGTTAACCATGTCCCTAGCCTACGTTACATCCTAATAAAAGTCCTTCCTGATTTTAGGGAACTATAATCTGAAGTAGAAGCTAGTTATATGGGCTAAAAAGATGTAGTGGTGCATATAAAAAAAATAAATAAATAAATTGGGTTGACTAACAGTTTTTATTTGACTTGAGATCGTATTATTTTTAAGCTGAGGGCATATTTATTTCATCTTGGTGAGAGCATGTGATATCACTTCTTCATTATTTTCTCTCAATTACCATTCATTGGAGTGACTATTTTTATTGGGTTTAATTTATTTGTAAGAGTGTCACTACTTCCAGTGAGATTTTGGGGTTTGACATATCATTCTTGAAAGTAGCTATAACAAAGTCTACTGGGCTGATTCATGTGGATGGTTGATGTGGGTGTGATGTTGCTTTAGACTGGAGATAATGCTTATACTTTTATTTGATTGCTATCATTAATCTGATTGAATAAACACAAGTGTTTCTAAAAATAAAAAAAATCATTTTGAATTTGAATTTTGTTTTCGCTTTATTTGCTAGGGACTAGCAATAAGCTGGTTGGGAGGTGTGTTGAGTGTTAGAAAATGCATATTTATAAAGGAGAAAACCGTCATTTTACATTTCAAGTCTTACTAACAACCCTTACTTTTATGTATTTAACATTCTTGTGATTTAATTACGTGTGTTTTATTTTAATTAAGTAATTTATGTATTTTAGGGGCATTATAGTCATTTCACAATAAAGGAGAGATCAGACGGCAAAACGGACATCACTTTTGAACTCAGGACGGTCGAAAACCTTAGGAGGAGCATAAAAGGAAAAATGACACTATTCACATGTACGGTACTATTCACGTATACGGGACTGTATATGTTACTGTTCACGGCACTGTTCACATAGACGGATCGATGACGTGGTATTGACCGATGATGTGGCATTGACTGATGAGGTGTCACAATCCTGTTGGACTAAAATTCTTATGTACTGTTGATGGTGACGTGGCAGCATATCAGTGGACGAAAAATCTCGCGTACGGTGCATGCATCACACAGGATTATTTTCAACCAAACCGCATTACTGTTCATCCGGGTCAAACCGCGTTACTATTCAAAGTCGGGTCAAACCGTGTTACTGTTCATCCGCGTGGTCAAACCGTGGGCTGTTGACTGATGATGTGGCGCAATCCTGAGCGTCCAAACTGTTTTTAATCCGATGACCATGATTTACTCCATGTATCTATAAAAAGGGGGCCTCTCCCCCCTAATTTGATATCTCTGAATCCATTTTTGGGATCCATTTTCTGTAATTCCTTCTCCATCTTGTATTTTCTTCGTATTTTAATAAATTCCCATTTTGCCCCTAGTTCAATTATGAGTGGCTAATTTTCTTTCAAGCTTGGGTTGAAGGTGAAGTCTCAACATGTGTCATGGGCTTAATTTGGTAAATTTATTTTCTCTTCCCCTCTAGTTTTTGTGGATGTTTTGACTTCTCGTCGACAAATAATAATAATCTTGTCTAGATACCGCCTTGGTTACACCGGCCCTCTAGTACAAGGTTATTATTATTTGACACGATAAGCCCTTAACACCATATTGATTAGAGCGTGGTTCATGAGATGTGGATTCCCCCCTCATGATTTAATTGGCATTAATACGGATTATTTAGCCCATGATGCATGTTGATACGGATCCAGATACCCAAGTACGTCATTTTAATAGAATTCTCTTCAATTTATTCTCGCCATTTCAATTCCAATTTTAGAATTTATTATCACCATTTTAATTTAATTATTAGCATATTCCAAATCATTTCCACCATAAATCCCACTACCCATTTACAAAATTAATTCTATATATAATTAAAATCCACCTCCTCGTGGGATCGACACTTGTCACCATTGATCTATACTACAATAGATTCGTGCGCTTGCGAGTACATTAAAATTTGCACAACAAGAGTACTGAGTATATTTGGGTTTCTGGGAAGTGAGATTCGTTACTCAAATATTGTATTCTATTAATTGTTAAATAAACAATTATTCTTTCTTACCTCCGTGGATGTAGGTTTAATTACCGAACCACGTAAATTCTTGTGTCCTTTATTTTTCACTAATTATTTGGTGCGCTTGATTCCGCATTCCGCGCACAACACTTTATAAATCACTTGAAACCCCTTTCTTTATTTATCCATTCAAATATTTAAAAATAACAGATATTTCTTATAAGATAGTGTCGTCCGGACTTGATCAGATGTATTTGTGCTTGTATTAAGTCTTCCATTATTATTGTGATAATCCCGCCGGATCGGATTTCATATCTTTTATGATAAAAACTAATTATATGGCATGAATCTGAAATAAATATTAGTAAATATGGGAAAAAAGATGGATATTAGTTGTATATAAAAATATAGTGCACTAACGTAATAAAGAAAGTATTCAACGCACATATTTCAATTCCCGGAATGTGGCAGTTACTAGCAATAGTATCCAGTATTCAGATTTATTGCCCCTTGCTTTTAAAGCATTAGTTAAAATCCGTTTTTAAAAATATTTCTCCTCTTATGATATAAGATCTCGATTATAACTAATTCCCTTCACAGGTGACAGAAAAAAAAATAAAATAAAATATGAAAAAAGCTTGTTGTAGCGTAACTTTCTTGATCTTCTTTTTGATCATCACTTTTTGTTAGTCTAATCTAACCTTCTTCTTTTTTTCATTGTATTTTCTCTTATATGCACACACACACAAACACACACACACACAGAGTTACCTATAGTTTCTCTCTGTCTCCCTCTATATATATATTGCAAAAGATTGAATTCATAACTGAAAATTACTATTGGGCAGGTGAATCACTCCCGACAGATATAAGAGATGTTGCGGCAAGTCGTCAGGAAAGATCAAAATGTCACGTAAATAATAACTGCTTAGGCAAATGTCGAGGTGGCGGCATCTGTCTGGACGACGGCCACTGTATCTGCTTACCGCAAGTAAGGCGATTACAAAAATTTCCAAAACAGGGAGGGGAAGGACCAGCTGTTCAGGCTGATTTTGACGCAGTCTTGCCGTCAGCTTCTTGTTCATACGATCGCGAGTGCATTAAGCGCTGTAAAGATCATAGAGGCAAATGTATAAATGGGGAGTGCATATGTGGGGGAGGTCCAAAACAGACTGTTCTTGAAGCAATCTTGCCTTCAGCGGCTTGTTCTCGTAAAAGTGATTGCACCAAGTTCTGCCCTCCCAAATGTGGATTGGTTATATGCTATAAAGGAGCATGCTTATGTGAATGCTTTTAGTGATGGCCGGAGAAAGATGGTACTTATATCCTTAAATAATATTTTAAGTTTTTAACTAAGGCCAGCTTCTAGTTAGCTTTGTCGTTTCTTATTGTCATTGGAAAGTAACATTCTAGAAGTACAAACAAGCGTTGGTGATTTAATTTTTTTTTAAATAATTAGCAAATTTTCAAATAAATATGTTTTTTTTTTAATAAAACTTTACTGGGTATATGCACCGCCGTTTGAGATGCCAGTCCCATTGGACGATTCTCATTCTCTTGATGTAATTGTTTCAAATAATGGGCTGAATGGTTCTTCCATATGTATGAAAAGATTTTACAACATCAGAGATATTTTACTCATTTAATGCATCAATTTTATGTGTATTTATTTTAAAAAATCACTACACAATTAATAGTTATATTTAATTAACTATTACATGGCATACATGTATTAATTAAGTGTAGTACCTTTAATATACTTTAGAATTTCTCTTTTGTATGATAAAAAATTTCAGAATACATTAAAACTAATACAACTAATTATACATGTATGACATGCAGGTTTGAATTTTATATAATCACCAGTCGCATGTTGGTTCTTTAAAATAAGTCTATACATATCTTAACATCATTTATTATTTGTATTGATGATATGATACCTTAGAGATATTTAAAAATTTTTCCAGTATGATTTATATTGTGGCCATGTCAAGATATAAAATCATATTTTTATTAAATAAAATTTTAAAAAATAACATATTTATTAAACAAGATAAAAAAAATCAAATTAAAAGAGATTATTGAATAATACTGATCCACCTAGTCACCCTGAAATGCCCATTAACACGTATGTTTATGAGTTGCTCAATGAAGCCAAGTGGACTGGACCCGTATCGGAAAAAAATTGGGTTTCCTTACCCCAACCACCCCACCCACCCCCCTCCGGGCGCCGCCCCAACCAATGGAAATTCTGTTTATCCCTTGAGTTTTAGTGGCTCCGGTCAAATTACAGGAAATTCTCCTGGGGTCTTCTGTGTGGCAAAAGATGATGCAGATTCTGATAAGTTGCAAATGGCTTGAACTGGGCTTATGGGCAAGGCCATGCTAATTATCAGCGCAGCCATGCATGTTATCTTCCTAACAACATGAGAGTCATCCTTCTTAAGCTTATAATGATTATTATCAAAAGATGGGTAGTGTTGGTGAAACATTCAACGTCAATGGCTCTGCTATGACGATTACTAATGATTCCAGTGAGTTCCACTTTCTTTCATCATCATCTACAAGTTATTGATTGGATAAACTTTTTTGTTTTAATCTTATTCCGGATTTTGGATATTTTTAAAAGAAGACTTGCAAAGCATTTAGTGCGCAATTATATGTTTGGCCCTCAAGCCGTTTTATTGTTTTGTTGGGGCAAAAAAAAAAAAAAAAAAAGGTGTTTACTATTCTTCTGTGTAGCAAAGAATAATTTGATGATGGGTTGATTTGATCCATTGCCGATAACTCTTAGTTTTGCTTCAGAAAGTTTTTTCTTTCATTATTTTTGCCATCTGAACAGAAATTGAGTTTCTATTTATAGTATGTATAGAAATCTCATTGAACATCAAAGTAGAAGAGAAAGGTTTTGTGCTCTTCCCTGTAACTATTTTCTGATTGAAACTGCTGTTGGTAAATGCAGGATTAAACAAGATAGCCTCTGGATCTTATTGCATTTTTCATCGTTTCTTGTAGTAAGCAATCCATGTCTGCCTTCATTTCATGTCCTTCCATTTATTTATTCATTTTTTATTTTTTCTGATTTCTGTGTCATCGGTTACTTTCTTGCAGGTTACGGATCCTGTATGTGTATTCGAATTTATTTACATTTAAACTGTCCTGAATTAGAAACCATTATTCTATTTATTTATCGATTTCGGGTAGCTCTTGTTAGAGAAAAATCAGTTTTTTAAATTTTTATAAAAATTTTTAGGACCGATCTCATAAATATATAGAAATTCGTAATTTAGAAAATTATACATTGACAATCCGATTTAACTTTTTCGTTGAATTAATCTAGGCTCCCAGATCACGATCCGTTACCACCACTCATATTAAATCACGATCCGTCATCACCAAACTTGTTAGGTCACCATCCGTCACCAATGATCTTCTAGGTTATGACTCAGGTTTGATCTGCACTTGATGTGTGGGCGCTTTTATCACCATTAAAAGCAACTAGCAGGAGAAATTATTTCTCTCAAAATTAGAGAGAAAAAATATTTTTCTTTGATATGTATATAATGTGGCTCTCTTCTTTTGGGAGAAAATAAGTCATTTTACATCTCTATTTAGTAGAAACCTTAGGCTCCGTATTTATTATTTTTTAATTCTATTAAATCAAATTTGATTTAAATAAAAATAATAATAAAACCAAAAGTAACGTTATTTCTTCTTGTGTTATAGGGGCCCACCTTGTAAAATAATATAAGGCCCCTTACACACAAGCATATTACATAGAACCTCTCACTAAGTAATATATTTAGACTTTTAACCCAAATAGCTAGTTATATTGCTTATTAATCTAGTAGCGGCGTAGTCAATTAAATGAGCTAACCCGGGGATCATATAGGTACATACAATAGTGGATACAATAATTAGGTCTGTAATTAAACTCAATTATTTAATTCCAAATCTACTCCACTAAAAGATTGGAACTGGCCTCTATAATTGTATGTTATCCAGGATAGTATTCTTGAATAATAATTCGACCAATGCCACATTGACTTTTTTACTGCACAATCTTTTGTACCACATCGTTAATTAAATTGATATCTCAATTGTCCAATCAATTTAATTACATCTTATTCCTTGATACTTACTGGTTTTCTCTAATGATCATTTTCAACATATTAAATATGTTGACACACTCTGGCAAGAGAATTCTATGATAAAGTGCCGAAAACCCATCAAGAAATGTGTTGTACAAATTCTATATTGTTAATCTATAACTCCAATACTCATAATTGCTCCCACCAAGATACCGGGTAATCTTGACTACAAGTGTGTGTTGTGCCCATGGTAACTCAAATAGAATAACAATTACAATCATGAAATTAATTATAACTAACTCAAGATTAAGATTACAGTAAAATCAATGTCTATGAGATTTAATAAGTCTGACAGTTATTACAAAGTTAATTAAATCACATATGTGATCTTATTCAATGTAGTCGTATTACATCAACAAATTCATACATGATTAAGATAAATCATTCAATGAATTTATTACATTCTATACCTAAATAAAGTGTCCAACTTTATTTATCAACTGCGAACTTAATTTATTTAATTATAAGATAACTTGTATTTGTGTCTTGTGTGAATCAGCATGGTGATCACATAAATACATATAATATGATTAAATAGACTTTATTCAAAATATTAATTCAATTAAGATACTTGAATAAAATACCTCATTTATTTTATTAATCAGAAAAATTATTTATTATAATTAAATAAACACATATGCTTTTAAATAACATATTTTCCTAGCAGCTCTAAAATTTAATATATTGAAACAACACTAATTCTAGCACAAGAGGGGGTTTTCTGCCTCCTGTGTCATCCGGACCCATAAGCACCCTTCAGAGGGGCTACAAACCTGCCAGTTTCCAGAATTCATTTACTGATATCAGCAGCATTTGTGGCCCTATTGATCTGTCGGCATTGATTAATTAAAGCAGCAATGGGTACTGCAACGAACGAAGTCGTGCAAATGCGAAAGATCAATAACAATTTACAATGCACTGAAGTCACAGATAATGCACAAGCTTGAAAATAGTTCAGTAGTTGGTTGCGTTATTGTCTTCTTGATGTATTTTCCTTTCCTTTTATGAATTTTGCTCATTTTTCTTTCTTGAACTTGTCTTCGTCTTCATCTCTTCTGTAGCATGTATTTTCGGTGTCATTCCAGTGTATAATCCGGAATGTGGTTAGTAATTAAGCCTCCAATGTTTAGGACAGCCAAATGATCCGACTTTTTAGCGTATAAACAATGAAAATGCGTTTTGGCCTATAAAAATCATTTTCTTTGCTTATACTTTCCTCGTAATTCTATTATAATTGGTGTAATTCATGATTTCTGTGGAGTTCAGCCTTGTTTCTTTTAACAATTTTAAAGTTTGATACTTCTTGATGCACGATATATTAATAGTTTAATGCCCTTTCATAATATTAAAGTAAATATATTAAAATTTATATTACTTTAAATATTATGTAAAATAATAATGTAATATTATTAATACATGGGATATTTTATTAATTGTGAAATCCATTTAACCTAAATATTTACTTAAAATCTTTATAATAAGTATAAATATATACTTAAAATAATATAATAATTTATATACTGTTGAAAAATTGAGAAGGACTAAATAAGTTAAAAGTGAAACTATTTGGGAAATAAAAGAATTTTACTAAAATAAAGAATTTTATAGATATTTTACAGGAGAGACACTACAACACTCACGGCTTCTTTCTCCAAAGAGTTTAGGGGTATTTATAGTATCCTAAAACTAATACAAACCATATAAATATTAAATTACAAAAATTTAACAACCACATTTTATAAATATCTACAAATAATTAAGAAATATTCAGATTTAGATATTTTTACTACTATTAGATATTTTTAGCTTTGCAATATCTCTCATTCTATGCACAATTCTTGAATCTTCAATGAATTGGGCTTTGAACTCGGGTTTGTACAAATGTAATTAGATCGGATCATAAAATTGATGTTGGACTTTTAACATATACATTAAAAGCATGTGTGGTGACAGTCTAGTCAATTAGGTTTTAGTTTTAAGTTCAAATAATTTTTTCTTTTTTAATTCAATGTATCAACCCATCAGATTTTTGGATTGGATCGATTTAAACTTGATTTGATTCGGGTCCAATTCGATTAGGTTGGGCAAAGTCCCACTCGATCGTATTTGAGTGTTCATCCCCGTCTTATTCGAACTTAAATTTTTCGAATCAAATCAGATTCCCCCCCCCCCCCCCCCCCCAAAATGTAACGATCTTGATTTTGATCCATAATGATTTTTGTTAAGAGGAATCAGGAATCTTAAATTAGGATCACAAAAATAAATTATTCTTATATACTACAAGTATTGTTTTTTTCTTAATACTCGTTCATACAAAGAAAAAAAAATCAAAACTCCCATTTTAATTTTTGAAATTAATCATTTCTCCCTCATACTTAAAAACTCATCAAAATCTGAATAATGATAAAAAATTCTTTTACAATTTTACCCCTATGTCTGGTCAAAGGGAATCAATGTGGTCATATCTATGAGACCCAATAAAGAAATGCAGAAGGCTACGCCAGAGGGTTGAATTATATACAATGATTGAGAAGATTTAATTTACTAGCCGTTGATAACGGTTGTAATGGCTCGTTGATTTTTTCTCGCATGATTTTGGGGACTTTATCATTGACTTGTCTTTATTTCTTTGATTTTTCACTTGGGCATTAACACCATGGTTTGTTTATTTTACAAATTAAACAAATGAGAAAATCCCTGTCTGTCGAGTTCTCATTCCAAAGGAACCAAATATCCACATTTCATTTGTGCCTTACATAGGACTTCCCCTTTCTAATAAAAATATTGCCAAAACGATAAAGCATATTCAATAATTCCAATCTACCAATAAACTTGAAAGAAATGGAGAAGGCTACTCCAAAATTGACTTTCTTGGGCGCGTTATGCGTCGTTGCATTCTGTTAGTCTTCCTTAATTATTTTCCAATTATTATTATTGTTGTTGTAGTAATTTTCATACGAACTACGTTTGTGTTGACGTATTAGTTGCAATAGTTATTGCCTAGTTAAATGGCATTTATTTGCAGATGAATCATTCTTCACAATGCCAATGGCTGAAGCTAAGGCAATAAGCCAAGAAATTTCATGTTCAAATGATGGTGAGTGCACTCGTGGAGGTCAAAAACAGGCTGTTCTTGGAGCTATCTCATCTTCTGCTACATATTTGCGTTGGCGACAGTGATTGTATCACGTCCTGCGCTCCTGAGTGAGCAATAATTAGATGTAATGAAGGAGTATTCCTTTGTAGGTGTTTGATCTGAGAAAGATGCTATACGTATGCTTTTGTTGGCCATTCCTCATATAATATTGAATCATTTGGCATGATTCTTCGGTCGTTTATGTTCGGACCCTTTTGCATTTGTTTGTCCTAAGTTTTGTCAACTTGCATTGATTCATCTTCTTATTTTGATCGTTGATGTTATCACTGATTCACATAAAAAATAAGGTAAAATTCAAAGTAGCACTAGATGTAAGGGTGGGCATAGGTTCAGTTCAGTATAGAAACAAACTGAAAAATTTCCGTTCGGTTCGGTATAGAATTTTAAAGAACTGATATGAACCTCGGATCCATTTTGGTTTGATATATCGGTCTGATACCGGTTTGGTTCCGGTCCTAATTTTCGGTTCTCTAAAACTGTTGAAAAAATAGCATATCTATATGCTATTTTGAGGGCACATTTTGAGTGGGTCCTACTTAATGAAAGTGAGAAATTTTGTGAGGTTCGGATTTTATTCCGTTAATACTTCCAGAGTGTAATTTTATTTTCTCAAAATAGTACTTGGGTGAATGAGAAATTGTCTCTCAAAGTTCACCCTTGAAGTTGAAAATTTTGAAAGGAAATGAGGCTTATCCCACATGGGACAAAGAAGCTAAGGAATTAGTGTTTATATATAAACACTTAACCATGCATGAGTAAGAATTATAAGGATAGAGGCTCTCTCCACACGCGTGTGCACAGGAGGGTGCAAATTCAAGACCGATTTGGTTGAACTCGTGTGCGTACGCGAATGTTAGCCCAAAAACATCCGAGCTTGCATGACACGATTTTAATTTCCTTTTGAATTTTTTGTTGTAACAGTTTCACGTTTTGAATTCAAATGATTTGTAACAGCTTAACAACCATTATTTTTAGCTGTTATACAATTCACGTTTTTGAATTCAATTGATTGAATTGAATTGGCTATTATAACTATTTAATGGCATATATTGAATTCGGAAATTCAATACAACGCTGCTGTTGCATCCTCACATGAGTATAAAAAAGCACATCCTCTTCTGTTTTTACACACACTAAAACTAGCACAAAGAGCACTCCAAAATTTCTTTCTTCCTTTCGTCGTTTTGTTCTGATCGATCTTGTACGCTGTTGTGGTTCGCCGTAATTATCAGTTTGTGCTTGACGGATAATTCGTGCCCGTTGTATCCTGGGAAACAGTTATTAGCAAACCTAAAGTAATACAATATGTGATAAATCTATTTTAAGGAAATTGTCCAATGCAGGCCTCAGGTTTAATTTTCTGTTTCGGTTTCTTTTCTCTTCTGTTTTTCCATTTGTGAATTTGTGATTTCCGGTTGCTGTTTTACATTAGCTACTGCATTGAATTGTTATCTCACTGTGTGTTTATTTTTCTTACAAAAACTTGTACACATTTAACTATCTTGTTTTCTTAAAAACTTATCAATCTTAAGAGTTACAAATGCAAATATACAAATTACAATCTATAATTTCATCAATACCATCACCACCGCACTTTACAGTTTCACACGAAAACAAATATTAATCAAACATTACAGAACACATCAACACACAATTTCAATTTTTAAAGTTTTATTAAAGAAAAAAGATTTAAAAACAAAGAACCCATCACTTTCCTCTCAGGTCGGCAACTAGGCAATAAAAACAGGCACCCTTCCTGCCGTTTATAATTTCCAAACGCACCCCTTTGCTTTACGTTTGCAGCAAAAATAAAATAAAATAAAAATCCAAAACTCTAACGAAGCATGAGAAAAAGAAAAATGAACTCGATAACTAGACGGCTTTCCAGTTACTTGACGCACTGAAGTTAAGATTTAAACTCATTGGCACGCAAGAATCTCGAGCGCAAAATCAGATCCCAGGACCTCGCTCGCAAGCTCAAAGCCATCCTCGTCAAGAAAATCAGGGGTCTATAAGAAGAGTTTTGGAGTCAATTGAGTGATAGAAAAAGGGTTATTTAAGCTTTGAGAAAGGTTACGGGGGTTTTCTATTTCTTCTTGAATGAAAGGATACAGATACTCTTTTTTGACTTAGTTCACATGGCAACTTTCACTGCCTCTGTGAACAATTGTAGGCTACTCTATGATCACTAAATTCAAGAACCTAGTTGAGTATGTGATACATCTAGATGAGATACATCTAGATGAGATCTTTGAGGTACCGAGGAGATAGAAGATGAAGATCAATCCAGAAAAATACATATTTGGAGTGAGCTCGGGCAAGTTCCTTGGATTTATAGTAAGCCACAGAGGGATCGAGGCAAACCTGAGAAGATTGGGCCATTGTAGAGTTGAAATCTCCTCATGCCTAACAAGCAAATTAGCAGTGTTAAAAGATTTATTTCTTAGGCAACTAATAAATGCCACATTTCTTTCCAGGTCATAAGGAAACAGAAGAAAATAGAGTGGATTCAATTTTTAAACTGAGCAACTATAATCAAATGATTAGTGATTTATAAATTAGAATGCTATAAATAACTGAATTTTGACCATGCATAAATAAAATTGTATATGTATTAAAAAGACTTCAAATATGTGAGTTCCATTGGACTAGGATAGCCTAGCCTGTTATCCAAGCTATCATCCCTACATTACATACGTAAAAATGAGTTTTATAGTCGGTATCATTTTAGAATGATAGAGTGATAGGGTGAAACAAAGTGAAATTCTTTCTTTTTTTTTTCTTTTTTTTTTGAAAACTCACTATTTATGGGCGAATCTTACATTATTTGTTATCAATTTTTGGAAATGCAACGCTAAGTACATAAAGTTGGGACACAAAATTGTATTTCACATGACTTAATTATAAATTGTTAAATATTAAGTATTTATTTAACACTAGCATACCTAATAATTTGTATTATGCTTAGGTAACTTGTTAGTAACACTATTTTGGGCCATGATTTTTTTTTTTTTTTGGGTATTGTAAGTAGCACGTAGACCTTGTTTGGTATTATGTGATTAGACAACTGTAATTTTTAAACTACAATATTCAAGTGTTTAGTAAACACACACCGTTGTCGTTTAGAAATTAAATCGATTTTATCCTTCTTTTGTATAATGAAACCAAATATTTGCTAGGTATAAAATCCAAATTCAGAAAATATTGGAAAATTTTTGTTACTTGGAATAAAACACTACTGACTAAATTTTTTCCAAAACAATCTATTAATGCCTGTCTGTCAAGATTTCATCCTAAATATAACATTTGTTGAGATTTCAACCCAAATATAGCATCTATCCAGATTTCATCCCAAATAAAATATCTGTCGAGATTTCATCCCAAATATAACATCCAAAATATCTGCATTTCCTTCTAGCCAAATAAGGGTGAATTTACCAACATGATGCAGGCTGAGTGTTGGTTTTATTTGAATTATTTTTTTGGTATTCTTATGTTAATTTAATTCTTTTGGTTTTAATTAGTTTTTTTTATTATTTAGTGGCATTTATTATTTTAATTTTAGAAGGATTTAGGATATCTGTCTTGTTTGAGTAAAAGCTGACATAACAGAGTATTTCTTTCTATTATTGCCTTATATGGGACTCCTTTTTTATAAATAGTGCCCAGTCGGCTAGTCAAGCCTCATGTTAACAAAGTTAACGCAAACTATACCACCAAATAATTAGGTTAAAGCATCAAGTTCGAAACTATCGATCAAACTGAAAGAAATGGAGAAGACTACTCTCAAGTCCACTTTCTTGGTGATCACCTTATGCGTTGCAGCTGCATTGCGTTAGTCTTAATTTCTTATTTTCTCTCGCGTTTCTTTCTTTGTTTATTTGTTTATTTACGATATTGACATATATTAGTTACAATTACATAAAGCGGCTTAATGACATTGCATTTTATGGCAGATGATTCGTTCTTAATAGTGCCAACGGCTGAAGCTAGGGTAATGAGCCAAGAATTTACATGTTCACATGACAGTGAGTGCTTGCAGCGTTGTGAAGATCATAAAAGCAAATGTATAAATGGGAACTGCATTTGTGGGGGAGGTCCAAAACAGACTGTTCTTGACGCTATTTTGCCTTCCGCTTGTTCTCGCAGCAGTGAATGCATCAAATTCTGCCCTCCCAAATGTGGAATTGTTAGATGCAATGGAGGAGTATGCTTTTGTGAGTGTTAGTGCCTGGGATCGAAAGATGATACTAATATCTTTCAATAATAAATAAAGGCTTCTTGTGATTTTAGTAATCTTTCAATATTATATTGTGATTTTAATTAATTTAGCTTCATCTGCAACTTCCCTTTGCTCATCTTCTAATATTTTGATAGCTACCATCATAGATAGAATGGGTAATTTTTAAAAACCTCCCCTGAGATTTGAGGCTGTTGCAAGTAGATGGTGAAAATCATTTTATTTGTAAAAGGCCCCCTACCGTTAGTTAAAATTTTCATTGACTAACTGTTGACTTTGAAAAAACAATATTACCCACAATATTTACAATTCTAAATATTTACAATTTCATAAGTAATTAAAACAATTATTTTCACCATGATCAAGTTATTGATATTTCCTTAAAATCTTAAAAAAATAAAATTACAAATCTTAAAATAATTTTTTTAAAGTTTGTAATAAAATTACAAATCTTAATTATTTGATATAAAAATGTAATTTTTTAAAGTTTGTAATAAAATTACAAATCTTAATTATTTGATATAAAAATATATTTTTTTAAGTTTGTAATTTTAATTTTTTTAAGATTTTAAGGAAATTTTAACTGACGTAAACTTTTTTTTTAAGTTTGTAATAAAATTACAAATCTTAATTATTTGATATAAAAATGTAATTTTTTAAAGTTTGTAATAAAATTACAAATGTTAATTATTTGATATAAAAATATAATTTTTTTTAAGATTTTAAGGAAATTTTAACTGACGTAAATTTTTTTTTAAGTTTGTAATAAAATTACAAATCTTAATTATTTGATATAAAAATATAATTTTTTTTAAGTTTGTAATTTTTTTTTTAAGATTTTAAGGAAATTTTAACTGACGTAAACTATTATTGGGGGTAAACTATTATTGGGGGTAATATTGTCTTTTTAAAGTCAACAGTTAGTCAATGAAAATTTTAACTAACGGTAGGGGGTCTTTTACAAATAAAATGATTTTCACCATCTACTTGCAACAACCTCAAATCTCAGGGGAGGTTTTTAAAAATTACCCTAGATAGAATTAACATTTAACGGATATACAAACCAGCCTTGATCGATCGGTTCCTGGCACCATCAAATGTTCGTAGCAAATCTTTTAAATAAATGTATTTATTATATATATAAAAGTTTCTTGGTTGTGTCATTGTGTTGGGTGCATATCAGTGGAGGATTTAGGATTTTGATCCAAATGGGGGATACGAATGAAAAAAGTTACAAACTAAAACGTAATTTTCTTTTTCTCTTTTTAAATGTTAAATTAGCGCTCTTATCTTTACATATATTTTTTTGACCTTGGAGCCATGGCCTGCTTTCTTTTCGAATTTTTGAATTTGGAGCCATGGCACTTAATATTACTAAATGAGAGAAAAATAAATAAATTTTCACTTTGCAGTGGCAAGACATAATTTGATAACTATGGGGCCAAAAGTAATCGAGGTAAACTTTAATGAATATGTAAATAATAGGATAAAATCTCCAGATGTCAAGTTATTATGACTAAGGGTCTGTTTAGTGTTATGGTGCTATAGCTTAATACCTATTGTTGTTGTGAAAAAAATAAAGTTCTAACTAATAAAATTTGATTGTTTTAATAAAACATGACTTTGAAGTAATATTTTTGAAAAAACTAGTAGAGTATTCTTCTTCTTCTTCTTCCTCTTCTTTTTGTCAACTAACTGTGGGATAAAATTAATTTGACTTAAAGTCATAGCTGCAAGTGTTTATTAAATACACACTTTACAACTGTATGTAACTATTTTGCCACAACACCCTGCCAAGACTACCAAATGGATTTTAATTCATAAAAATGTACTTATTAATGCAAAATATAAATGATTCAGATATAAAATAAAAAAATTTTGGGTTTAGCTTATAATTTTTTTACATAGCATCACTGATGTGATAATTACGTGTATAGAACTAGGTGAATGACGAGTTTCAAATGATTTGATATCCAAATTTTGAGAAATTCTAAAGTACCTTTAAAATACCATGTCAGTAATATAATAAGCAAATTATGTTATAACATATATAATTTATTTTGAAATCTAAATGCAAGTAGTAATTATATAAAATTCAATTATGCACATTATGCATGCATTAATTGGTTATATTACTTTTAATCTATTATAAAATTCCTCCCAAACTTCATGTAGTTATCAAATCTTATCATTTCTCATCAAGTAGTGAAATTGTATTGGTACCTATACAAACTTTGTATTCCAACTTTGATTATAAATGCATCAGAAATATTGATTATTAATTAGATGAAGCAACAAATAGCTAAAATATCTTGAATTTAAGGAAGAGATATCTATCAATTAATAAGTGAACACACCATATTTGTACTTCTTGCTATAAACATGTTCCTACGAGTATCATGTTCACAGTTCTCACCTCTCGAGTCTCGATACACAACATAAAAAGCCATATATTACCCCATATTACCAGCCAGCTTCGCCACTGATCTTCATACTGAAAAATGGGAAAGGCTTCATTGAAGATTTCTCTCTTGCTCTTTGTGCTCTTTGCCTCGGGTCAGCTTCCATATCTGTTTCCTCTTTATTTATCGTAATTGGATTAGATAAATTAATGAGATGTATTTGCACTTGCAGCTATGATTCCATTCTTGGCAATACCTGGAGCTGAAGCAAGCAGGGTTCCAACTTCCAAGTCCTTGTTCGGACTGCAGCATAACTTGCAAGGGCTCCCTAGCCGCTGTGTTGATGGCAAGTGCACTTGTGGCGATACCCGGCCACTCGATACAGCCGGCGAACCGCAACCAATAGATGCAGCCGGCGAACCACAGCCAATGGATGCAGCCGGCGAACCGGAGCCAATAGATACAGCCGGCGAACCGGAGCCAGTAGATGCAGCCGGCGAACCGCAACCAGTAGATGCAGCCGGCGAACCGGATCAGCACAAAAGATTTGAAAATCGTCTGATTATCAAAAAAATTAAATAATGTTCACTGGTCTTTTATCTTTGGAAGTAATGTCCGGTAACAATTAGTAAATTGGCTCTTTCTCCCTTTTCTGTTAGAAATATGCTTTTTAAGTTTGGCCGACGTTAATTCCTTGAGTAATAAAATAAAATAAATCCAAAAATTATGTTTCTCTATGATGCTTATGAATTTTTACAGTATTAATAATAGAGTCATTATGCACCCTTAAATTTAAAGGTTTTAATCTTCACCATTTATTTAATTTAGTGCATAAATAACTAATTATTTAATAATCAATAGATAATATTTAAATTCATGGATACAATTTTATTTTTTATAATTCCATAAATATTTTCTAAATCATCAACAAAATTAAAAATTAAAAATGCAAATATATAAATTAATCTACATGTATAAATAAAAAATATGGATTATTTAATCTTCAACAACACATGTTAATTCAGAACTTTTTTTCATTTATAATTGGGAGAATACAATTTTAAATTCTTAGTTTTATTCATTGTCTTTTAAAAAAAAAATTACTCACTGGTGAAGATTGAGTTGAATTAATTGTTGCAATATTTATTAATCTAGTAATTTTTTGTTGAAAATGAGATAACAATAAGATGACAAACTAAGATTGAGTTGTGTTAATATTTTTAAAATACTGTACTTTGATAGGAAATATAGAAGTATTGATAGACTATATTTGTTTTTGTTTATTGTTTAATCTTTAGAAAACACGTTTAATAGATTTGATAATTAGTAAATTTAAATTGCTAATAATTGAAATTAAAATATTATCCTAACTAACTTTTAATTTTATGAATTGCTGACTAAATTTAACGATAAATATTTATACCATTATTGATGCCTTAATTTTTATAACAACATCATAGAGTGACCTCTACCCTAACTAGATTTTAATTTTATGAACTACTAATTAAATCTAACGGTAAATATTTATACCACTAATTATACGAGCACCCTCTAACTAATAATAATAATAATAAGTCCATTGACGCCAACCATTTGTTCAAGAAAACAAACATCACAATCCGCGTATTTGCGAGGACTAGTGTGCTAAGAATTCTTTGATCTAAATGCAATTGAGGAAGAGTTTCTGGGTTATAGTGAAGATCGACATTAGTTTAGGGTGCTATTTGTAAATAAGCTGCTAATGTAACTTCCTCATTTCTTAGTCAAATTAGTTGTTTCTTGGTTCTATATGATCCATGTAACCTACTCTGTAACTTACTCTGTAAATCTATATCTCTTTTGAGCTAGTTTGATTAATAAAAGTATGTTAGTTTTTTCTTTCAAACATTGAAGTTCGATTACAGTTTTCTGATTTGATTCCTTGATCGTTCGGGTTGCTAAATTTGTTTTGATTTTGATCCTTGGTAAAGTTTGTGTGTTCTTTGTGTTTCTATGATTGTTTAGACTATAATCAAAGCACAACAATTTTTCTATTTAATAAATAAATCTGCTGGCCTTTATACAAAAATATCAAAACAACTTACATCATTTTAGGTAGTGTTTACATTTTGAATTGGAGTAAGAATCTTGAATAATGGAAATCCTGAGATTAGGAGTGTAGAGTGGGAGTGGGAGTGAGAGTAAGTTGTTTGTTTACACTTAAATGAGAGTATGGAATCGAAATCAAAATTTAATTTATGTGTTTACTTTATCTTAGATTAGGAGTAAATGATTTCCAATTACAGTTTTACACTTATTTAAAAAATAATAGTTTTTAGTTACAAAATTAATAAAAAAATATATTTGAAAATAAAATATATATTTTATTAATTTTTAAATTAATAATAATTATTAGTATTCTTAATTATGTAAATCACAATTTTTTACTAATTTTAATTTTAATTATGGTAAGAGCAACATAATGAAACATTATTATTAATAATATAGTACAAAATTAATATTTTCTTACAATAAATTATTTATTATTATTATTATTATTATTATTAAATAAATATAACAATATTATATTTTCAAATGAAGATGGTATATAATAATATTATTAATTCTCTATGAATATGATAATATTATTTTAAAATAAGTTTAATATTATTATTTTAATAAATGTAATTTATAAAATAAAATATTATTATTATTTAAATAAATATGATATTTTTTAATTTTATTAAATATAATTGTATTAAATTCAATAAAAGAATGATAAAAAAGAAAGTGGTGAGAGTGGGCCCATAGGAGTTAATCACACTCCCTACTCCAAAAATAAATGGGGTTCACAGAGTGGAATAACTGCTTTTCCCTTCAAATATGTAAGTAAACACTGAAATGAGAAGAATTCACATTCCTCACTCCCACTCCAGTAAGTAAACATAGCATGTTCATTAAGGAAGAAAATACATATATTGATGCATAGTAGCTCTGTTTGAGAATAACAAAATTGAAAAATAAATATTGCACTTATGGCATGCTGAAGATAGTTGTGATTTTGTTGGACTTCGAAAGTAAGATAGTCGTGATTCTGCTTAACTCGTAAACACTCACACTTACACCTGACAATGAACTTCACAGAATAAATAGGCTAAAAGCAATCCCGTTTCAGTTGTGAATAATTGTTAGGGAGAATTCCACTTCTGTTGTGAATAATTATTAAGCTAAGTATATAATCAAGAAAATAGCTCATAAGTTGATATAATAAAAAAAATTAGTGATGAGATCCGATATAAAATTATATTTCAAGGTGAAATAAGTAGCAATAGACTCATTTTTTAAAATAAAATATAATAGTCAAGTAAATTTGTAAATTTAGCATTATAAATTTATGATATTAATGGGACCATGGAGTTATATAAGGATTTTCTAAAAAAACATTATCTTATTAATTTATCAGAATTATTAATTTAACCTATTAACCTAAATTAGAATTATAAAAGACTCGTACTATAAAAAATTATTATATAACAGAGGTTATTAATTTATCGAATATTAATTTATTCATAACATATATGCAACCTAAGAAGTAGTGAGTATTTTCCAGGTTTCTCCCAGCTTACATGGAGCATCAAGCTTCACGCCAATGATGTTGACCATTGAATTTTTCGAAGATATCATAATAATTTACTTAGTTCTTAAATGAAAGACACCAACCGCAAGAAATATAAAATTAATTATATGATGAGGATTATTATGCATAATCCAATCAAACTACCTTGCATTATCCGCTCGCGCTCTATAAATCCTTGCAATGCCCATTACTTCGTTGCCAGACGCTAACATCTAAATGAAAATAACCCATTTGTTAAGCAAACTTCAATAATGTGCAAGAAATTGTACAAATCAACTCAACTAGAAGAACTAATATTAGGATTTTCAATAGCAACAACACTAGTTCTTGTCAAACTTCCCTATGAAAAGATAGATGGAAATCCAGTTCCAACAGTCATCTTCAAAAATAGGCCTGGCTTGTTCCATGCCTTTATTTTAGCTCTCAATTTTTCATTTTTCGGATCTGTTTTGACAATCTCTCTTCGTGGAAAGTATGCAAGGATCGCCAGGTATCCCCTCATTCTTGCCGCTGTTTCTACGGCCGCGGCAATAGCCGTACTGACATGGTTAGTAGTTCCGATGAACTATAAATTGTTAACATAGCATGTACGTCTGAGCCACAGAAAAATGGTCCTTAATTATTTGTAAGAAATAGTGACAGGTTACTATCAGTATGTACGTACGTACGTTGAACGATATAGTGCTTTAATCACAGCTCAAAACTTGTGTACAAATACAATCTATATCTGTCCTTGATGTTTGTAACAAAAAAATGGATGATAATTAATGATGATGAAAATTCAATTTTGTCCTTGAAAAATGAAACCGATAAATCTTTATGAGTTTTGTTTGCGTTCTTTGGTTGTTCCTGATTGGCATCTCTTAATCTGTTATGCCATCACAACAAGCGAGACGAAGAGCAAATTTGCAATGGTGGCTGCATCTCTTCTTGCAACAATTAGAATAATTTATGCATTGGAATTAAGCAAAGATTTACATAGTCGAACCGATTACTCACGAGAACGCAAAGAAAGAGAAAGAGTATATGTTTCACACAGATATGTGGACTTACATATCCAAAATCATGGGGTCGCTTGCAGTTTTTATTGATGCTGCATGCAGTTGATGGGGCTATTACATCAAAAGTTGTAGCAGAACGTAGTAATATATGTTTTCTCTCTTACTGGTCAAGTCAAATCCGGAAGGAAAATTGTCATATGACTCGTATATGTATATTCCTTGTAAAATCTGGACACCACAATCTGTGCTCTGTGGTTTCCAAAATATAATACAGGCTAGTTGTTAAGCACTCTTGTCGCTTGAAGTGCACTATGAATATAGGCTACTTGTTAAGCACTCTAGTCGCTTGAATGATTCGGTATTTTATCTGGTAATGTCTAATCAGATTACAAAGGCTTGCCATAAAGACTTGTCACTAATTAGGACTTTACACTTAAAAACAACTTCACAAATTATTAAATTTCATCCCATGACTGCCCGACAAGTTGTTGCATATAATTGAAATTACATGAATAGTATTATTATTAACTGAATATAACTCAACTTTAATTCACTTACCTCTGTAGGCGTTCAATAGCTTTTGCTGTCCTCGTTTTCAATCCTCATGAAATCAACGTTTGATTTCTCCTGCAGCTTGCGTGAGAGAAATCCCTTGGTGTAATCTACAAAACTTATTTTCTTAAATAATGCCGGAGTCTCTGGTGTGATAAGACTTGGTGCTGGTCCTATTTCTCCGTCTAGTTTCATACTATAGAATGTGGCGAAAGACAATCTTGCTTTCTCTGAGTTTACAGTTGCACGGTGTACAATGCTACGGTAAATTCCATTAGTCAAAATCTGTAATCATAAAAGAATGAATAAGTAAAAGGAGAAAATGCGAACCAAAAAAAAAAAGACGAGATGAATTAGAGGGGTATAGAAATTGATAAGTTATGTACCTCCAAAATGTCACCAACGTTGATTATAAACGTATCAGGGAGGGTTTTAACAGGAACCCACATTCCATAATTCTTTATTTGAAGGCCGTCCATCTCATTGAGTTGGAGGAGGATGGTTAGTGCAGAGCCATCAGTATGAGGATTAAAGCCAATAACGTGCTCTTGTTGCTGACATGAGGGATACTAATTCATCCTCATTGATTGAACCCCATCCTCAAACTGTTTGCTATCATTGGGATCCATTTTTAGAGCTTCTGCCATTTGGTTAATTATTTTTATGGACAGATTTTTAAGCTCTGTTGAGTAAACTTCTAAGGTATCTCTGCATACAAAATAAAAATAGTGCAGTTTTAATGATGTTAAAATCATAAATAATATCATAATAATTGAACACAAATTATTGCGAACATGGCAGAAAATGAATTATCTAATGCAAGCAATTAATGAAGCCACCTGACGGAAGAGGCAACTTAGGAAATAGATGAGGTTTTCTCAAAAGAGCTGGGAGACTGAACATAGTGAAGCCGTATCCCCAATCAAGCTTCTGCTCTTTGGACACAACAAAGTTTTGCCCAAATCCCTCAATTTCTCCAGGCCGCTGCCAAAATTTCTCTCTCTCCTCCATTGGGAGATCGAAGAAGTCATGGACCTCTGCCGTCACTTTCTCCACCAAGGAACTGCTCACTCCATGACTCTTCAACTGCATGCACGCAAATTATATTAATTAACGCTGCGATCGATGTTCATGTCATGTCACGTGATGCATGGAAGTTAATTTTAGAGTTGGTAAAATGAACCGTAGAGTCGTGTTCGTGTTGTGTTGAATTTTAGTCGATTCAAATACAATTTATTTAATAATTATGTTAAAATATTGAGATCCTAACTAAAAATAAACAGGTTACCCACTTCGGTATTTTATATTTATATATTTAATAAAATTTATATAAAATATTTATAATTTATTTTATATATAGAAATATTCTAATTTAGGATACTAAACTTTGTTAAAGTTTGGGAAAACTATTAAATTGAGGGTTTAATAATATAACCCTAACGCTATTAAATTACATTATCAATATGATAATATATATATTTATCAAAATATTACGTATTTATACTATTGAAGTTTTAAATTTATATAAAGTTTTATAAAAGAAATATTGTGTATATGTTCATCCCTCCAAAAAATAAAATGATAAAATAATGTCTAATATTTGAGTTTTGATGATAAGAACCTACAAATTAATTTAAAATAGAAAATATAATTTCACCCTTGGTTGGATAAATGGATTAAGAATTTTGACCTTAATTCCCATATGGCCATATTTCTGTAGCAAAATATACAACTATAAAAAATTATAATTGTTATAGTTAGGATCCTTAAAAGATATCTGAAATTTTCACTTCATAATCTTTTTTATTGGTGTTTAAAATCATTGTTTATTTCGACACTCTTGTGTTGGTGAAAAAGTGTTGCAAAGCAAAAATGATGTACATAGATAACAAATGAGTGTAGGATAAAAGTGAAAAGTTGAATCCACTTCCTTGCATTGGCATGATTGATGTTTCTGTTTTCTTAGTTGTATAATTAGTTAATTACTTTTGGTATGGGATAATGATGATCAGGTTAGAGTTGTATCCATCTTTTCAAGTTTGTATGACTCAAATGGGTATATTTTATTATTAATTTTTTATTTAGATTAAAATATATTTTTTTGTTTTTAATACTTATTTTTTTAATTTTTATTTTTATTCATATAATTTACTTTATTTATAATAAATAAAAATAAAAATAAATTTGAAAATAAAAGTAATATTGTAAAATTATGCTGTTAGGGAGGGTTATTGTCTATTATATAAACAATAAGAGATTAAATGATATATATTAATTCTAATAAGGAGAAGTTAGCATTTTCCCTTTTATTTTATTAACAAGAAAAGAAAGGGCAGGGATTTAATGGGGGAACACATTGCTACTAATAAAATTTATTAGTGGAAGTTAAGATTTAATTTTCTTACGAAAATAGGCGAAGTTGTCCATCTTATCCTATAATGCTTGAACTCATAAGTTTTTTTAAATGTCTACTAGAGTAATAATAAAGTTATAAACTCTTGTACAAATATCCAATTGTAACTATAATAGATGTAAATTGACACGACTCAAAAGTGTATTACTCTCAAGTATAAGAGTGTCTAGTTATAATATAACCCGGTGAGACCGGAGTCAAACCACATGGAGTTTTAAATCTAGTAAAACTAAAAAAATTAATTGTGGGGAAAAAATTATTTGAAATTGATTTAAAAATAAGTTAAGGTTTAGGATCCACTCTCTGTATTTAAACTATAATTTTAATACTCTTTCATTTATATTTTGCCTCACTTTTATCAATTAATTATTATATCATTTAATTCTATGTGTGTGGATAAATATGGAATAAAGTACCTAATGTGCCACACTATATTAATGTGTCAACATTATGTCAAAATACCATAAAATCCAGTTGAAAGAAAACACAACACTCTTTTTATTTGATAAACTTTTTGAAATATATTACAAAGAAAATTGATACAAACGGAAACAAGAAAAGAAAAGAAAAAAAGATAGAAATTCTTCAGTCTCGGCTTCAGCTCTCAAAATAGCTCTCTAGCTTCTGGCCCTCCGCTCTCACTGCATTTCCTTGCCTATACATTATCTTTATTTATTTTAATATATATATATATATGTACATTGAAATGTGTAATAGTTAAGTGGCCATCACGAGAAGCCAAACAATTTGGTTTTTGTTCTTTTTTTATTTTTTTATTTATTTACATCTCCTCAATAATGCTTCCAAATCGCTCCAGTAGTCCTTCTTTGTTCCCGCTTTCAATTCCAATTTATTCCTGAAAAATATTTATAAGGTAAAAATTAACATATTACGAATTAATTTAACACATAAATTTATTTGGGGAGCATTCATATAATTTATAAGTTATACGCGCATTAATCAACACTTTAAGTAAAAAACTAATAATTTCATCCTTATTACACGTACACTTTTTAGTGTTAATCACAAATATATCTCGCATTTGGATTTGCAACTTGATGTTGATGAATTAAGTGCACCAAAGTAAACATGTTTATGTTTGAGTAGCTCATACACATTGAGGGACTACTGCAACATTCTCCAAATTATTTTAGAACCTGAGCACTGTGCGGGCATGGGTTACCAGTAAGATAATACTTTTATGGTGTGTTTATTTCATGAAATGGGAATGAAGTGGAATGAGAATGAGGAATGAAAATAAGATTTCAATGTTTATTTGGCAAAAATAAATGAGAATTGAAATGTGCTGGAATGCCATTGATGTGTTTACTTGGCAAAATAAATAGGAATGAAGAATAGGACTGAGAATCAATTTACCAAAATACCTATAGTATTAATAATTAATAAAAATAATTAATTTATCATTTTTAACAATATTATCATTATTGTTGTTATTATTACTATTATTATTATTAAAAATAATATTAACAATAATTAATAATAACTAAAATAATAAAGTTATTATTATTATTAAATTTTATTAACTTTATTATTTTAGTTATTATTAATTATTGTTAATATTATTTTTATTAATATTATCATTATTAACATTTATTATCATTATTATTAAATTTTATTAACTTTATTATTTTAGTTATTATTAATTATTGTTATTATTATTTTTATTAATAATAATAATAACAACAAAAATAATGATAATATTGTTAATAATGATAAATTAATTATTTTTATTAATTATTATTTTTATATTTATTTTTTAATAATGATAATATTAATAATAATAATAATTAATAATAACTAAAATAATAAAGTTAATAAAATTTAATAATGATAATAATTATTATTATTATTAATGACATTTAAAATAATAAAATTAATTGTGATTTGAATGAGGGTAATTTGGGAAATATGAAAAAATTATAGGGATACAAAAGTAAACATATATTCCATTTTCATTCTTTCATTTTCATTCCCAACCCTCCCATGCGAATGAGATTCTCATTCCTTATTCTCAAATTGTGTGGGACCCACATATTTTATTCTCATTCCCAAATTACATTTTGCCTAGTAAACATGGATTTCATTCATATTCCTTCATTCACATTCCTCATTTCATGAAATAAACGCACCATTAGATTTTTTAGGATTTTGCATACATTAAACGACAAGCTTTCCTAGTTATTATTATTATTATTATTATTATTAAGCCTTGCCTTGATGCCGAGGGCTTGCTTAAGAAGTTCACCAACAGTCGCCTTTGAGAGTGAGTGGAACAAGTGGGACAAGGCAAGGGGCTTCCGCCGAAGCACGGAAGCCTTACCTCCGGAAGTAAGGGTGTGCTAATCCCTGATCTAGGGAATGGAATGAGTTATAGACAGAAAAGAGGGCGAGACTGGTCAAAAGGGAACTATGTAATTATTAGAATACACGGTGATCGGAGTAGACAAAATGAAAAATTTACATATAACTTCTATCCAATATATTAATATTGATTAGTTAATATGTTGGTTAATTGTATTCTAAAACGCGAACCACTAGTGTTTTGATACAATCATATCCAAAATTGTGCGTAATGAAGTAAGATCTTAATAATAAGATATAATTACAAAATGTAGTAACTTTTTCCAAGAAATTGACCTCTATAAATAGTGAGAAATATAATTGAAAGTGCTTATGAGATCGCAAAGAATCACATTAGGAATAACAGGGAGGCCATTGATAAGCTTGAAGATGTGCTTATGGAAAATGAAACATTTTCAAGGGATGAATTCAGGACGATTCTGTCAGAATTTATTGATGTATCTGTGGAGCAAATTTATAGAACTTCTACTCGAGAGATGATTAGTGCTTAAAGTTAAAAAAGTGTACTTAAGAGAATGTACACTTATAGTCATAATGCAGTACACAATTTTGTTACTGAAGCAACGCAAATCTTGTATAAAGTATAGAATCTATGGCATAGTTGTCAGCATAACATTGAATAACAGCTTTTCAATCAGCAAATTTTCCATTTGTCATCCTACTTTGCCATTCTTTGAACTATATTGGATTCTCAAATTATTCATGCTCTAAATTCTATAAGACATGTAACTTGAGTCCTTGGGATATCTAATTACTTCTATAAAGAATTGTTCTAACAATAAAAAACAATTTTGAGATACTAATTATGTTCCATCAGATTGAACAGAATCTAACTTTGAACAGTTTAGATATAACATATCACATTCACATAAATTTTATCACTCGTATATGAGTAAAATCAGTGTATTTTGTTTCTTCTCTTTCTACCTTAATCAGGTGTGAGCAAAACCGGAACACTCCAGTACTTGAGCTGCACTGCAGTTGACACGGGAGCTGCCAATTCCGCATTAAGTGCAGTGGTTTAGAACATAAAAGTTTGCGGCCGTTCTCTTACAGGCTGGACACGTCGTTGCCTTTCTTGGCAGTCTCAGCCAATCGTAGGTGGGCGATTGCTGTGGAGTGACGATAGTGGGATTAAGGGGATCCACAGAAGGACAATCAAGGGGATGAACGAGGGGATTTGTGAAGGACAACATTTGCCCATAAGATTCCTGAAAACTCAACTTTTGTGCGGTAAAATTAAAATGGATGGCGAAAGCTCTAGAAACCTCAAATCGACTTTATTAAAAAAAAATCAAGAGGAAAGATTGAAGTTTGTTTACCTCACTTGTAGTTTTAGAAACAACTTCGTAAGGTAGGAGAAAATGACTGAAAATAGCAAGGTACGAACATTGTCCAGGAAATAGACCACTGCACGAACAGCTTCTGTTTTGCCGCGATTTGAGATCCTTAAAGCACCCTAATTGTGATGCCTCTAATCAGTCCACATTTAGAAATGTTCTAGGAGTTTATAGCATTTGGAATCACCAGATTTCGTTTGGAAATGAGAGAGATAATAAAGAAACCTGAATGCTAGTTCATGATGATTAATTCCACCAAATAAAGCCACCATTATCTTTTAAAAAATGGCACCAAACATTATCATGAGTAAGATCCACTCACTAAGCCATTATTTATTGAATGTGATCTTATCATTTCAATAATTTATTTAATTAAATTAATTTTGAATAAATAAATAGTTAAATTAATTAATTTTGTCTTTAATTAATTAAGTCCATTTTGATCAAATCAAATGGTTAATTATGCGCTTCTTTTGTGACATGTTCTTATGCCTTTTCCTAATCCATATTAGGTTTAATAAAAGCCTAAAATTCTAAACCCAAAATTGGTCTAGAAGTCCATAATCATTTATGAACCGAAACATGTCCAAAATGGTCATTTTACGTCCTCGATCTTATACTTATGGTGCGTTTACTTCATGGAATGAGGTGAAATGGGAATGAGCTGGGAATGTGAATGGACTGGAATGATAATGAGGAATGTGAACAAGATTCTAATGTTTACTTGCCAAAAATAAATGAGAATGAGAATGTGCTGGAATGCCATTGATGTATTTACTTGGCAAAATAAATGAGAATGAGAATCAATTTACCAAAATATCTATAATATTGAATAATTTAATTTTCATTAACTAGATACATGTATAAATATTATTATAAAATGATATTAATTAAAAAATAAAATTAATAATAATAATAAAATGTTAATAATAATAATAAATTGTTAATAAAAATAATATTAATAAAAATAATAATAACTAAAATAATAAAGTTAATAAAATTTAATAATAATAATAATAATGACATTTAAAATAATAAAATTAATTCTCATTTGAATGAGGGTAATTAGGGAAATATGAAAAAATTAGAGGGATACAAAAATAAACATAAATTTCATTCTCATTCCTTCATTTTGATTCCCAACCCCCCATGCGAATGAGATTTCCATTCCTTATTCTCAAATTGTGTGAGACCCACACATTTTATTTCCATTTCTAAATTACATTACCAAGTAAACATCAATTTTATTCTCATTTCCTAAACCCTCAAGTAAATACACCATTAATGTTTGGTTGAGGATTTATGAAATTTATTTTGTTCCTTAAACTATTTATGGAACATCAAAATTTCTATCTTAAATCATATTTAAGATATATATATATATATATTCGTTCTTAATGAATTATAATATAAATGCCGATTTTCTTAAAATTTTGAAATTTAATTTCTCATTTGTAGTAACTCATTTTTTCATTTCTATTAGGTGCGTAACCTTTTAGGTTCTTTGTTATAAGGTAGTAAAACTATTTTAATGATAACTCTTTATTCATTAAATGATGCTAAACTCTTTAGTCATCAAATAAAACTTTTCTAATGACCTTAAGATACATTGCTAATACATTTTACCAATAATGATCTTAAGGTTTCTACAAATCATAAGTGACACTTAGCAATATTTCACAACCATCCAAATAACAAGAATTGTTGGATCTATGGAACTTATTGTATTATTTCTCTATGTTTTGGTCTCTTCATCATTTAATGAATAAAGCACGGCTTATGGTTTAGTATGTTTAGCATTTATGTTTTATCTCAAAAATAAATCTAAATGAACTTGGCATGAAAAATATAATTTGAACTCCTACAAATATATTTCACCTTGGCCAATGATTTCTCATGCTAATTCATATTATCTTACAGGGACATCTTTTTTTTTTTTATTACAAAGTGATGAATTCCATATTGACCATACATTTGTCTCCATGCATAGCCAACCACGACAGCTATTGGTAGATCTCTTCCTTGATTAGGAATCAATCCTTATGCTTTCACATATAAGAGATGTTTATGTACAAGACATCTGTGATGCCTCGGGTCTAAAGATCATTACTGAACATAGTGTCTATCACAATGTATAATAAACCATTAACACTCAAAATAGTACTACCAATGCAATAGATCCAACGGGCGATCGCTCTGAAAGTTTTACAAGAAAGAAAAATGAGAACAAGAGGAATGAAATTGTCACAGTTGAAAAGTATTTTTTTGAGAAATTATGGGAGTTGAGTTGTAGAAATAAAAAACTGTTGATTTTCGAGCAAGAATTAACATAAAAACTTGTAAATTCGAATTTAAACATATACATGGATTATATGCGAAAAATCAATAAATCAAGGTTGTGTTACTAATTTATGGTCAAAGGATGGTAACAAAGTTAGAAAATTCTGTCAATTCATATTGCAAGAACCCTCTAGACTTCTCTTAACTTGAATTTTCTCTAAATTGCACTTTGTTTGTTTTTTGCTTAACTTCTTTCCTCTATGAATTTGCAATCTATTTATAGCATTCTAAGAGTAGTGAACATCTTCTCAATGATCACTAAATAAGATGTTCACTAAATAAGCTTAAACAATTGTTATAGTGATCATCTTTTTAATGATCACTTAACATCTTTCAATATAATATTTAAAATATTATAGAGTTCTAACTCAAAATGATCACTTACTCTTGGTCATGCTTCCCTCATGGGTGACCTCAAAGTGATAAAACCCTATATATAAATATATATTTACATATATATTTCTAACAGAAACTATATAAGAAAAATAAAATAAAATGATAGAAATTATATAATATTTTAATTCGTAATTTCATTTTAAAACAAGAAATTTAATATTCAAACACTGGTGGATTTGATATATTAACAGTATTTTCCAACTAGAGAACGTAAGGTAAAGTAATTGATAATCGACCCAAGACAATATTAAAAAACATTCATAATAAACTCATTAATTATTAACAAAGTGAGACCAATGATGAATCACAAATTTTTGAGGATTTTGCAGAAGCGTGAGAAACAAAAACAGAGAGAAGCCACACAATCCATTCGATTTACCTATTCCATCCTTATTCTCCAGCCCTTCTACCTCCAACATTGCCGGCGACAGTGGTGCGAAATCATCTTCCTTCACACCAGCTGCCTTGGTCAAGGCGAAGGCTAACACGCAGACAACCGCGAACAGAGCAAGTTTCAAATTCATTTTAGTTTTTAATTATAATTTTACCTCGCAAGGACATCCGGATCCGCTATATATAATGGATCCCCCTAAGTTTCATTTAGCCCCATATACTCTACATTATTTACAATTTATTCATAAGTATTTAAACGTTTTGTATTGTAAAATTTCGTTTAGCCCCTTACACTCTATTTTATTCAGAGCTTTCTCACAATAAGGTGGCCAAACGTTAGTTGGCACAAGGTACAAATAATGTATACCTAAGGAAATCTACAAATAACTCGTGTGAAAAACCTTAAAATTGACGTGACAACAAACTACCAACGAGAGGTGAATATGATAAAATAGCCATAGAAGAATATTCACACAAGCTTACCATTGAATATTATGCAATAGTTTTTCTGTTTACCTGTTTGAACCATCATCAACATTTGAGATACTGAATGAGTCCAAAGACTTGTTTGGCAAATCAGAAAATTTGGATCACTGTTGATCTAAGCTATGTTGATTTCTCTACAACCTTATTTACGCGTGTAGCACAAAGCTCATACCAACACTGAATCTAAATCTTTGTAGCTGTTATTAAGAATATTTAAAAGTACCTGTATAAAACAAATTTATGGTAAAATTTTTGAGTTAAAAATTTAAGTTACAGGATAGCCCCACCAAAATAATGCCATAGTTATCATAGCAATCAAGATTGACAATTTTCACAGTTATCATGGCAACCAACATTTGACCAAATTTGGATTATCCGAACATTAGTTGCAAAATAAATTGATGGGAAAGTCCAAATCTCTTCCAAAACCAACATTATACTACAATGTATTGGCAGCTTGACTACATGTGACATATATAGAGAGAGAGATTCCTTCTCTCGTGTGGCCATCCTTCTTTTTTTTTTCTTTCTAATTTCTTCTTAATACAGACAAGTTATTAAGACATGTGATTTAATAAAGTCAGTTCAGACAAACTATTAAACCACATAATTTGTTCGAAATGCAATATGGCAGAAGATTGACACTTACAAGTAGTTGGTGTTGTTCCAAGTTCCAACGGCTGCTTATGGTTGATTTTTAAAGACAAAAATAAATAAATGCACGAAATTTGATTTGGTATGAGTATGATTTATGTACGAATAAAATTTTTGACAACACTGTTGGCAATTGCAAAAAAGAAGTCTACAACTGGGGTATCACAAATACTTTTCATATTTGTTTGTCAACTAAATTTTTTTACTTTCGAAGGTTTAAAGACGGTTTTTTCATTTATATAGATAGTCATTGTACCAATCAAAATCCTGCAGAAACGTATTTACCTTATTTTATTTATTATATCCGGCGACTTGCACTTAGCTCATTCTTTGAATCCAACAGATTAATTGAATATTTTACGGCGTTTCCATGGCATGGTTTGATATTTGTCCTGCAGCAGCACAGTTGAATCCGTAGACTTCTCGTCCTAAATATCCGATGCAAATATGTTTTGCATGTATTTTCAAAAAGCAACTGTGTTGCTTTGATTTATAAGAAAAAGAGTAATGAAATAACCGCAAACAAATTTCAATAAGCATCACTTAGTAACGTTCAAACAAGTTGCATTATTGCTCTTATTAATGGGGGGCATTCTAAGCATCATGAGAGTACCAGGTCCCCGGAGTTGGAAAAGGTTTGTTCTGGAAACTGCCCAGCTCTGAAGCATGCAGCGACACTTCACCCATATGGATATGAATTTCTTAAGATAGCTGTTGCATATTGCATGTAGCATGTAGCATGACACAATCTTTCTATCCATTGGACTCTGGATTCGAAGTTGAATTCTGATTTACTCTGGTCAGAAACTGTCTCACAGCACGGATAACGGGCAGAGGATTCTCCAGATGGACAGCATGGCCGCAATTGGGGATTTCAACCATCTCATAAATCTGATTCCTCAGATCATCACTACCCTTTTCGTCATGGCTAAGTTCATAGCACATTTTTTCAGCAATTGACTTGAATTTCTTATCTTTCTCTCCGACAACAATCAAGAGAGGTGTGCTGCATAGCTTCAAATCTTCCCACAATGGCCTATCACGGAAAGAAACAGAAAAATAAGGAAAATGGACTAAGTAATGGGTGGGAAAAAGTGTCATGTCCTTCGGCAATCAACATGCCAATTTTTTTAATGGGAGAAAATCCCCTTCATATTGTTGATAGGACCTTAGAGGAAGAATCAAATGAAACGAAAACACTTCTAGACTTTGAGACTGTCTCAGACAAGTAGCACAATGTGCAAAGATTTATGGTACACAAAAATTTTATACACTTGGTTCTTTGACTGGATAATATCTTTTACAAAGATAGCCTGCAAACACTATAATTCCTAAGCAGATCAGATTTTCATCCCTCTAATAAAAGTAGAATATATTCATAGAATGGTAAAATGAAAAGAAATACTGAAATATTAACATGCTTACGGCTGTCTCCCAACACTTAAATCTGACAGAGCTTTTGAAAGACTCTGCACATCTTCATGCAACAAGCGGCTGGCAACTATTCGATTAAAATGGGGATGGCTTCTCAAGCTGTTAATAGCAGAAGATTTTTCTCGCAATTACTTGTGCAAGCACAGAAATCTCAAGAATTTAACAAAGAAAAACTAAGCAACTACCTTTCCCAGAGCTCCCCAGTATACCAGGTATCTAGAAAGACTTGCAGACCATGAGTGACAAGGGCGCACGCTCTAGAATCATCTTCAGCCCTACGAATTTTTCTTGCTATATTATCTCGTAGCCCTGGGCTTCCAGATATTATAACGGTTCCTTTGATCTGCATTATAAGTTGTTACTTCGCCAGACAACAAAAACTCACAGCGACTTAAGATTTGAAGCATTGGAAATGTACCTTATCACTGAATCTCAGGGCCATATACAAGGCAATTCTTGCTCCCATAGAATACCCAACTAGAGTAACTTTTCCAGGAGTAATCTGTTCAATCAGCTTATATAGTACGTCCGCAATGACGTCTATTGACAAAGTTATTTCCTGTGTGGCTTTAGTAGTTATTTCCTGTGTGGCTTTAGTAGTTATTTCCTGTGTGGCTTTAGCAACATGATTTTGCATCTTTGATCCCCCATGACCAGGGAGATCAATTGAGATGCATCTTGCTGATCCTGAGACGGCCTTCATAATAGGAATCCATTCTTCACCAGTTCCAAGAAAGCCATGGAGAAACAGAAGTATGTTATCCTGTATCTGTACATGGATAGTGGATTGAGCATAATTAAATTTGCTGAACCAGTCTACAAAGATACTTGCTAAAGCAAATGGAAGCTATCTTTAACAATGGCATAGAACTTTTTCAACTATAACTTCAAACAAAATTATACAGTCAAATACATAATAGAACAATAATATGAGATTTCATGGCATAAAAATTGAACATGCCACAGGTAAACAAATCATCCCATCATGCGAAAAATATGTGCTTGGTTTGTGTTTTTTGAAACCAATTTCAAATGAAAGTAAAATATGCACACGTTTGCAAATCTTTGCAAGCACGCGACCAATATAATTTCCTCACTATTATTTAAATTAAAAAAACCAATCAATTGAACAATACATTTAAGGAAGGTATCGACAGTTAGAATTTTAGCATCACTGAGTATTTCTGTTCATCATGGCAAAAAGAATACAAGTATCATGGTACACCACTAAAAGATGAGCGAACATGCTCTTATAGTAGAAATAATAAAGGGGAAAAATACAAACCTAGTAACATTCTCCGCTAGTCCCAAAGGGGACAGCCCAATTCTTTTGGACTCTTACGGTGGAAGCAAGAGGTCAAGGGTTCTCCCCCTCACACCAACCTTGGAGGGGATTAGTTTAATTTAAGGTAGGATGGGATGGGTGCGTGGTAACCAAAGAACAATAAATAAATAAATGAAATTTCTTTGCTTACATCAATTCTTTGTCCAATCTCTTGCACTTTGATGAAACTGCAGAAATCCTTTGAATTCACATTCAATTGGTATCTCAAAACTTGCTCCTCCATGGAAGTTTTACATATAACGTCATTATTAATTTGTAAGTTCTGCAGGATGTGGGTAGCTTTAGCAACAGATGCTTCTACAAAGCCACTACACGAATTATGACAAATACTGATAGGATCAGTTGTTATGTCTTCTTTAAGCCACTGATAAGTTCCAAGACCTTGGGCTACAGGGGGGCACAGTTCACGATTCATCACTTTGCATAAATATGCATTCTGCAGCTCCAGATAGCTAGAAAATATGATATATGCTGACAAACCTAGACCACTTTCAAAGGCAGCACTGACAACAGCCATCTTCCCATGTCGCTGGGCCCATCTTGCAATTAATCCTGCATTTTCAAATCCACCAATGACACTTGGTTTGATCACCTGAATAAAAACCATAAATATTGAGATCAGCACAACACTGTCAATCTACTGCCCAGAAAATATGCAATTTAAAATACATTTGCTCCAGAAGAATGAGATTAAAAATACAACCGCAGAGAAAGGTATATCATGACAGAACTTTTACATTACCTATAATCATGAGTAGATGGTGTAGATTCCAAATATGAAAATGCAATGTTTCAGCAGCAAATAACCATTATGAACTCCAAGCTAATTGCAATATAATGCCGATAATCACAACAATGACTACAACAACGAATAGCATATGGCAGTCTGAAACCATTGATGGCTGGAGACCACCATTAAAAAGTTAAAGGTTCGTGCAAAAATGAATTTATCTGTTAATTGATACTTGCATGACAGGATAAAGGCCATATTCTAACACAACTTTCTCAACTGATAATCTGATTGGGCTTATTTTGTCAGGAAAACATTCTTTATAGAGTTTACGAAGTGATTCCTGCATCTTAGAAAGAATCACATATTTATAAGGATGTACCAACAAAGTGAGGATCAAAGACTAAATGATACAAGCCCTACTGGTTAAATCACTGGAGATCTTCCATCACTTACAATAGCAACTATTCCTGGGTGAGCATACTTCTCAAGCATATTAAGAGGATCTTTTTGGAATTTGTCAATGGTTTCATCCAACGCTACAGGCAAGCCGCTTTCTTCACAGTACTTTATAATATCCTCTTCATTCTGAACAGGCTCCTGAAAAATTGGAACTCCTTAAGGTGAAGCTTCACTTAAAAGCAATTAAATGTGCATCAGAAAAAAAATGTGGACATTTTACTAATTATGTGACTACCAAAAATTTATGAAGAAAGGTTACTAAATGTATATTTAGAATGGCTAGAACACTAATTTTACCAGTTACAATGGATTATACCTCAATATATTGCAAGTCACAATCTTTAACTAAGAAACCAAATTCAAGAGCTTCTTGATAGGTCCAGTTACGATTGGCATCCACACGGAGTTCAATCCTGTGACCAACCTTCTTTCTTACTTCTTGTATAACTTCTGCATCTTTAATGGGATCTGCCCGGCGTGCAACCTCTTGCAAATAATAACTCATTAAATCCCAGCTTTAATGGTCAACTAAGTATTGAATCAGCAAAATGAAATGAAAATAATAATAATCATAATAATATAGACAAAAGAGAAGCATAAAGTAAGAAACAAAGTAGAGAACATCAGTAAATTTAGCGCTATAATTCTGTTAGGTTGTCATACTTTGAGTTTGATTGCAGTGAACCCTTCTTCCACAAGAGTGGTGGCAATGCTAGCAACCTCCACAGGAGATTTATTCGAATCAATGAGGGCGCATATCTTTATACTTGTTGACCGTTTAGATATTTCTTCATCTATTTCTGTCAGGGGATAGAGAATGTTCAAGAAACTGGAACCATGTTTTACTGCAATGGCATTGAGGATAGCCATTTCCAAACCACATCTGACACTCGGAAATATTTCACATGCCTGTACGGCAAAGAAGAATTTAACCACTCAAAACAATTAAAAACAAAAAGAAAGAAAGAAAAGGATATATGAACCTACAGGTATTCCTAATGTGCTCCATATCCATGAAGAAAATGAGCCCTTCAGCAGAGGTAGAAAATAACTGATTTTAGCTCCTGTCATAAAATGAAGAAGAAAGCGAAGTTGCTCTTCTGCATCCAGCAGGTTTTCCTTGTGGATTTCAAGAGGTGCAACCTTTTAAATGCAAGTGACAATGGACAAATAAATGTTCCGATATGGAAAATAGTACAAAAATAAAGCAACAAGGAATATGTATGAGAAATATGTTGTAATAAACACAAAAGTTAAAATGAAAAGATAGGAATATGTATGAGAAGTATTTTGTAATAATCATCGCTTCACTGGCTCAGCACATATGTGATCTTTGAATAAGAGAAACCATCGAAAAAGGAATCCAATGAAACCTAACCTCACCATACCCGACACTCCCATCTTCAAGATACAACGATAAAATAAAACCTTCTCTACAGAATCTACTTCGATTATGATCGATATAACTTGACGTAGGAAGTGCGCAAAGTTGAATCCTGTCCCAAATAAAATTGAAAGACATCTAATTACACCAAATATTAGCAACGTTAAGATTTAAAAAAATATTCTTTGCAGTGAAGACCTCACCTATACAGAGAATATTCCATTCTACAGATCTTACAAATAGAGAGACTACATGAAATAGTATCTGGAACAGAAAACTGTGAAAGGACGTTCAAAGTATGATCTGCTGATTGGCGTGCAAATTTTCTTAACATACTGAGAAAAGGACCATGAACTTGTCAATATAGTGCACAGGTAATGACATCTTAAACATAAAACAGGTTATAGATCACAAAGAAGTAGAACCAAACAACCTGTGGAATGTGGCATTGGCATCAATGCAGCTCTCAACTTCAATGACACGATCCGTCCCGAGATGCTGGGACATGGATAAAGCCTCTTCAAGTTCTACTTTTGTCTTCACTTGTACGTGATTTAAACTGCATATTCAGTACTTTTTCCTTCAGTGTTTTTAAAGGAAATGCCAAGGACTTCTGTTTTACTTTTGGATATTCGTACTCTGAATTACAATTAACTACAGGTAAATTGAAAACAGTTCTGAAGCTAATATGTTACTGCAAAAAACAAACCGAAAACAACAGCTTAATTGGTCTTCCTTGCAATAAAAATTTATCGAATGGTACCTGAAAAACTTGGCCCATATGTTTAGGAAAAACATGGTTGAATCTTTTTCTGAATATAGAAGAAAAGAGAGTCTCAGCCTAATTACTCAAGAAAGATGAAACAAGGCCTTGCTGCCATGAATATTTATGTAGGCTCATTTTGTCACTGAAACCACAATATTTCCTCCTCTCAACAGTCTCAAACATTCTCCTGCATTTAATTCTTTTATTGAAGTAGCTTCAAGCTAATCCACCAGCTACTTCAATTATTGGTTTCATTTTCACTTGATAAAACACCTCTAATGGAAAGATCTCTTTTATCCAACACTAACGCTACCTCTCTTCCTGCAGGTGAATGTATTTTTCATTCTAACTTTTCTTGTTTTCTCAATTTTACTGGCCTATTGATAACTCCAAGGGCACCCATTTGTTTTTCTGCTTCTATTTTGTGGCAATTTACTCCTTAATATCACTCACGCATGGATACTAAGCCAATATCAGCTTTTGGCATCTCAAGGAAATCCATTTCTGCTGGTTAATTAAAATAAAGCTTTTGCTAAGGCTGAATTTTCAATGTTATACTTCCCTCTGATTTTCCACGCTACAATTTTACAGAATTATTAATTCTCTCATGATCTTCATTCATTTATCGAAAATTATGATATTTATCAAAGAAATGAATGAACCCAGCAACATATAAAGATTTTTCTACAGAGAGGAAGCATAACATATAGAAGAATCAATAAAACTAGTAGAATTAGATAAGTAATATGCTTACTTTCAAACAAGAAAAATTTTGGGGGGGGGGGGGGGGGGGGGATGGGGGGAGAGTTATATGGTATATTTTGGATTATCTCATTCCTCTCATTTTAAGAAAATTAAAAATTAAATAAAATACTTCAATATAACATGCCGTTTGTTAGGTCTCAATCTTTTGCAAATGCTCCTTTGTTTCCATGACACAAAATTATACCAAATTTTGGAACTTATGATGACTATATGGAGCCATTTATAATAGATCAAGTACAAGACACACACAGAAAAGAAAACACGAGAAATAAGAGACAAATAAAAGAGATGTGTGATGATTATATGATTATTGAGAAAAAATACATAACATATACTGAATATTACCCATGCGCCAAACATAGATTTTGGATGGAAATGTTATGGGTGGTGTAGAAATACTGATCCAATATTCTTGGTTCAGTTCTATCTGCAATTGGAAGAAGGCTGAAGATTGCACCCCCATGATTGTTCATCACAAGCATCAGAATCGGTTTCCGCTTCATCCTTCAAACAAAATAAACCTTCAAAATCTTAGAGCAGCATAGTCTAGGTTTCATCAGAAGGCCAAAATTTATTAGCTAGTCAGTCAGGTAGACTATTAACCTCCTAAGGAAGCAAAACTATTTATAACAATGCTAACTTCAAAGATCAGCCAAATGCTAGAACATACAATCATAAGTTTGAAAAGCGAAAAATCATACCTCTGTTTCAATATTGCCAAACCATTTGTATCATGAAGGAAAGAAATATCTCCAACTACGCACAGTACCTAAACATGATTATAAAATCATAAAACGTATATCATTTTATATAAACTAGAAATTTAAGATGGAATAAACACCCACCAATAATGACTGCAAGAAGTTCATATTCACCGAATAGAAGAACTTTTGCAATTAATTTCTCCCACTAGCAGAGCGAAATAGGGGTAAGGAGGAAGTCCTAATATAATTTTAGGCTTGCCAAGGTCTTTTGTCCAAACTGCATACGTTTCTATGAACAAATGCAGGTTTGGACATGTTTTTCAGTTTTGGGGGAAGGTTGAGATATGATGATGGAAAGGATGAGAAAGATAACTAACAACACAATTGATTGAATAAACATAGGCACATAGGATACTTACGTGTTTATTACATCCTACAGCAAAACCAATAGCTGTGCTAAGCAAACCATCAATACCACTAGCTCCCCTATTTCCAGCCACCCTTATCCATTGCTGAGGAAATTCTGAGTTTAGCATTATATCTGCAACAGTACGAGTACAAGTTGTCCAATTACGTCCATACATATCTACATCTCGTATTGCCATGCTGTTCCCAACAAAAAGTGCAGAATTAGATGTCAATGCTCTGGAAAGTTCATGTGCCACATGAGGTTCAGTCAAGGAGTAGTCAGTGCAAATTTGAAATGATATCTCTGATGCAACCTGCGAGAAAGCACAAGTAAACTTACAGAGGCACAACTATAGGTGGAAGAAACATATTGGGATCTGAAAGCCTCCAGCTCATCACTAAACAAGAAAGCAATTTCAATCCCTCCAAGTCAGATGAATTTTATTTTACATAAAAACAATAGCTTTAATCATCCACACCAATTATAAAACTTTAATATCTAAGCTAACTCAAAACGGTAATAAGGAGGCACATCATTTAGAGTTTAGAACAATTTGTGTCAAATCAGAGCTTGAGAATAAATGTATACATTTATTGCAAAAGCATCAATGTATCACTGACAAATTAAATACACACACTGTCTGCAGAAAGCAATGATTAAATTAAATGATGACTAACTGAAATGTTGGAGCACATTCTAGTTGCACATAAACTTTTAAAATCAGGATCGAACTGGCTTTAGCTATGCATAGGTATAAATTTCAAACCACATTTCTAGATTTATGTACAACAAGTGCACCACTGAGACAAATCAAATTGGGAAATTAGGAGATGGGTGAAAAAAAGAAAAAAAAATTATCTCCAAATACCTAAAAATTACAAGGAGAGCTTCATAAGATGAGATGAGATACCATCATATCAAGTGCTCGTAGAAAGCTGCACCATTTGCTACTCCTATGTGGAACTTGAACTTTAAGCAAAAAATCCACAAATTGGACAATTGTGCTCTGGATCCTGTGAGTTACAGAATGGGAAGGATCATGACGACATGGATGATTGTCAACCAAGATGTATGTGCATGGAAAACATTCCTCTATCATCTGAGAAATCCTTTTACTTGTAATCCGACTTCCAATCTGTTCATAATTGAGAAAAACACAATCAACAAAAAGAAAACGTCTACTGATATCTAGCTAGTATATACAGCAGAGTTTAGATGATATAACATCTTTCATCACAGTACCATGCCTTCTTATGTTATCTTAGCATGGTTCAAACAGATAATATGGTTTGTTTAAAGTCCTAGAACATTGTCCACATATGGTATGCTCAGGAGAGAGTATTTACAATTAGTTCAATATTCACATACTTAGCTCAACACAGTATGAAGCCATAATTACAAGAAGCCTTCATTGCTTTACATCATATGTGAAAATTGAATATAAACATTTATTTGTTGCCTCTTCATATTAATCCATATAACCTGGCAAATCCATAGAACATCATTAATTTTTCTAGTTCAACTTGGGTTTTTTTTTTTCCCAGCTATATATCTCCTGTATGCTATAAAGATTATTTTTACTGCTTCTTTGTATATTTTGTCGATCTTTACTCTTTTCCGCCAGTACTGATTTACAATATTACATATCTCTGTAATGCTGCCATCACATGGCAACAACTGCATTCCAGACTTCTCAAATGGTGACAAAAGTTGTTTTGCACCAACGCCAGAAGCAACAAATTTAGTAAAAGCATTGAAAGTGAGGTTATACCTGAATAATTACATCAAACTGTATCCAGTCCTTGACAGATTCTGAAAGCAGAGCATGATCAAGATGGTCAAGAAATAAGATATTTTGTTCAGTCTCAAGAAAGGAAGCCAAGAGTTTTCTCAATCGTAATCCTGACAAAATGTCAGCTACAACAGGCCATCGAATGTGTCTAGCCAAGTGAAGAACTGCCCATATCTCATCCTCATTATGGACCGCACCAACCAGAAGAAGCCCTTTGTTAACACCTTGAACTAGTTCCAGAACTTCTGCCATTTGGCCATAAGTATAACTCTTGCATGCGTGAGAGTGTTGCACTTGAATATATTTAGTGAATGGTTCAATGCTAGACGTCCAAATATCTAATCCTTTCAAACAACTAGACATCCAGTGTTTTGGACTATTATCCAGTGGCTCCCTGAAAGGGCAGTTGATATGAACAGGACCATAAGGCGATGAGGTAGCCCAATGCACAGCAGCGTCGAGCGTGGTAAGTATCATTCGTGCAGGAATCTGATCAGTGGGTGCAGGAAGACTGAAGAAGAACCTTACAAAAGAGCCAAAATGATTTACCTAATTACAAATTAAAAACTGTGGTCTGTAAGTTTACAAATACAAATTCAAAAGTACATGCAAAATTTAGTTAGTAATTGGGGAGACGACCCATCGTGGTGAAAAAAAAATTAACATCACTTTTGTAGCTTCTGATTGAAGTAGATCATTGTCTACCTGATTGATTGCTTGGTTAGCCCCAGCATCCTGAAGCTCTGGCGGACGATCTGCCGTAAGCAATAGAACTGGCACAAAATCCTGACTGGCTTCCACAACCTATGTATTATAAGTAATCCACATTAAACATATATGATAGATAGGATGGACTGAACATTTCAAAAGCATAAACAGAAAGTATGACATTGTGAAGTTCTATTATACAACCTGGAATTTGCAAGATGGATCCTACCCAGAAGAAAAGTTGAATATAGGCTAACAAAAATATAAACATAAAACTATTAAAAATTTTAGTGTGATAACTAAAGGTCGAGGTGATCATTGAAGATGTATTGATGTCCCCAATATGTACACGAAAAATGATACGGGGCAGCTACTATTGTTACATGAGAAGCAACTAAAAAGGGAACAGATGTTGACTGATCTAGTTTTCAAGGTTCATGATACTGTTGCCCCTGCCGGAGCAGGGAGGACCATGTAAGGAGCAGAAGACTTGCCCTTTCAGTATAGTGTTCTCAACATTCTTGGTCAGGTTTATAAAGCTGTCTGGTTTCCTAGGAAGCTATAGTTGCAGTGGCTGGCGTTTCTGACATTTTCTATTATATTGTTTCCTAGGTAAAGATATTTTTGCTACTCCAGCAGCCATCTGGTCGACCTTTGTAAGAACAATGTACATAAAAATAAATTCTGTTTCCAATCCCCAAAAAAGGAAAAAAAAAAAAAAAAGAAATGGTGATTTTTATTCAGTCCTCAATTTGATTTTTGCAGGCAGCATTCATGAAGAGAATATAAGTAGAAAATAACAAACATAAAATGTAACCTAGGCACATAAACTGAAAGAAATGGGGGTGGCATGAGGAGTATGTGGAGAGAATTTCATAGATTAAGCATCCATAGGAATTATGTGATTATAGATTTAAAAGTTTATACACAGTCAATGAAACTCACAGCCGGAAGAAGATTTGAAACTGCAGTGCCTGATGAAGTAATAATCACAGCAGGTCTGTGAGATCCTCTTGCATAACCAAGAGCATGAAAAGCAAGTGAGCGTTCATCATAGCAAGCAATACATGTTATTAGGGGATGAGTGGAAGCAGCAACAGCAAGAGGAGATGATCTTGAACCTGGAGCTATACAAAAATACTGGAACACGGAAATAATCAGAAGCATTTAGCAAAACAGAAATTCAAAGGACATTAAATGCTTAAACCTACCGTCAAACCAAGACGAGAACATTCTTCAATCAAAAGCGAAGCCCAAACAGCATTGATATTAACATGATCTCCTAAGGAGTAATTCATTCCAATGGCATTATCCAACTGCTAGACAAAAGAGATACCGACAATTACCATCAAAATGACAAAAGAGATACCGACAATTACCATCAAAATGACAAAAGAGATACAGCTTGAACAATTATCATCAAAATGACAAAAGAGATACAGCTTGAACAATTATCATCAAAGTGTCAAGAGATACAGCTTGAACAATTATCACCAAAATTTTTCTTTCAAACATTTCATAAGATTTTGATATCAGCATCAGCTGGTAATTAGAATTATTTGAACAATTATCACCAAAATTTTTCTTTCAAACATTTTCATAAGATTTTGATATCAGCATCAGCTGGTAATTAGTCCAAATAATGCTTATTGGGATATTTGGTTTTAAGTAAAATGTTTTGGGCCCATTAAGTTGATAAGAATATGATTACTTTTGATTATCAAACATTAAAATCACAGTAGATCATCAAGGGCTGTCCTCTCTTTTCGGAAACCTACATTGTTAAATGATAATTCAAAACTTATATTCATAGTCAACATACAGCAGTAGATTGATAGCTTAACCTCATGATATTTTAACTGCATTACAAATATCACAAGGTCATAGTTCCATACCATGTTATTAGCAACACCAAGGGTTGGTGAAAATCTGAAAGAGAACTGGAAGGAAAATGGAGCCTCTCTCTGCAAGAGAATTTTGCACATAAGATTACAGGTTAAACTCAAAATCTAATAAGGGCATTAACCTTGAACCAGAACCAGAATATTCAGTGCCTAGGTTATTCCATTACATTTAGTGAAAATCCAGTAAAGTAAAATCAAGGATGAACAATTACCAGGAGAAAGAAGATACCATTTCCATGAAATCACAACCAAAATCCCTTCTGCCCAATGTGATGGCATTCATGCATACCTGCAAAGTTATATCAGTCAGTCATAGAACAGCTATAAAGTTGACAAATAAATATGTAGAATTTGTGAAGCCAATCTGAAAAATATTTATTATCTTTCTAAGAAAAGTTAGATAATGATCAGATTATGAAGTACTTACAGACATCAACACCATAGAAAGTAACTAAATAGAAAAAGGTAACTGATATACCAAAATATTAAAAGTACCGATTACAGTAACCATTCAATGATACATATGGCCTACACTGGCAGAAAGCATCAGTAGATCATGGAACAACTAGGTCAAAGTAATGAAATTGTCAAAACGAAGGAGGTCAACTTAAAACAAAAAGAAGAATCTTACAGAGAAAGGGAAAAATGGAGAGAAAATCCAAAGGTAGAGTGTGGAATGGACATCATCAGATAAAGCAGTAGAAATCTTAAGAGTCTTTAGTGCAAGTTTTCCAATTGGAATCTTGCAATGAGGCTTCTTCACATAATACGTTTGAGGCATGCATTCTGTCTAGATCACCATCCTAGGACCTACTTTGATGGGATCCACACAAAACACTGCCTTCATAGAATTTTTAAATCAAGGTCTTGGCATCAAAATGGACATCAGGAGACAAGAAGGGAGCCAAGTACCACTGTAGTGGTTTTGAAATTTATGATCTGAGACTGAACTCAGCCCAGTTAGTTTCCTCCATTCTAGGGAATGAGCAGGGGATATAAATAAAAATGATAAAAGTATTATTCAAGTTAACTAGTGACCTAAATTCTATAAAAGTAAACCAATAAATTGTACCATTTGGACAGTTTTATCCTCCATCATGTTGAACTTTGTGAGAGCAGATCTTACATATCTGGGGTTGTATCTCTCTGTAGAGGAACAGAAATGACTACTGACCTGAAATACGACAAAAAGGTTAACTCACTAATAATTAAAATAATTTTGTGCAACTTTAACAACAAAAAGTGAAAAATATGAATAATATTATGAATTCTGAATTTTGTTTGTGGATAAATTAAGGTCTGAATCAAGATTTGTAGAATACTAGAATTATGATATCTGAAAAGTTAGCAGGTTCTGCAGAGGTACGAACAATGCTTTCAGATAGAATTGTTGAGTAGCCAACAGCATAAGGCTTGTGGCATCTCATCTGCTTACAGGACTCAATAAAGCCCGGTATTTCTAAAATATGGCACAGAGAACAATCTTAATGTTAGAAGAACATCTAGAAATAACAAGCTCAAAATTACAAGCATAAGTACAAGCAATGATTCATAAGATATAAATGCATTTGGTATCATCTAGGCAAGAGACTAAGGTCAACATTAAGTTAGTTATGAAAATCACCAAGAGACAATATTGAACTGGTTTTAAATATAGTCTCAACTCAAATTGCTTTGTGGTGTGTGTGTGTGTGTGTGTGTCTATATATATATATATATATATATATATAATAAAAAAAACAAAATTATTAGAGAATAGCATAATCAGATACAGTAACCACAAATTACCTGGCAGAAGGATGATTCAAATGATTGAATAGCCTGCTCAAATGTACAAACCATACCATTACTCCATGCCAGTGTTGCTGCTAAGATAGAGATATCATCAAGCTCCCTTAGCTCAATCTGTCAAAACAAGTAATTTGAAATTTAGAATAATGTACAACTGCCTTACCTCTTTATGCAAGCTAAAATAAGAATATACCCTTATCAAAGTGAGAGGACGATCAGAAAGGTTAGAAGGCAAACATTACAGAGTTGCATAAACAGACACGTAGAACAATGCAAATCTACCTGAGGAACAAAGAAGTAAAAAGAACCAGCCTCGTGTTTGATGCAAGATGGCTCAGTATTGAAATTAATATCCATAAAACCATAAGTTGTTATGGGGATTGGATTAGTTGATAGATATCTGCAGATAAACCACACAATTATTCTGTAGTACGTAAGGAACAAAACCATGTCGAATAGACAAGAAATTTAGATGAAATGAACCACTAATTTTGCTATCTAAAATAGCGACAGTTATCAAATTGCATACTTTTATCAGTTTACCAGCTCACCACATAAAGAATAATTTAAGGTAGAAATTGTAAGAGCACAAGAATATTATCAGAAATAGAGCAAAAAATGCAAAAGGTTAAAAAATGATTAACCTTTTGGGCTTAGTCCTCTCTTCTGAGTCACACCAAGCAGGATGAGTAAAGTAAACAGCAGCTCCAATTCCAAACACTCCACGGTTCTGATTCAAATACAGTGATTTAGATGTTGGATTCTCCATGTCCCTGGAAAGGAAAAATACAGGAAATACTTCCGACGACTCTGGTTGGCGACAAAACCAATCCAAAGCTTTTGCACTTGGAGGAACAGCAACCTTCAAATTAACAACCACATCTCTCAATTCACGGGGATATTAACAAATGCATCCAGCATGTTACTGGATGGTAAAAACCAAGTGATACTGCATCTTCATGTAGTACAACCTTGCCATTCCAAGTACTGAGGTGGCATTCATCCGTTGGATGGTGGGATGGACTGGTAAGTAATTTTCACTTGGAATGTACAAGGTTGGAATACTACTTGGCCCAAGTAGTATTATTCTTAAAAACGCACTCAACAGAATTTCATGTTCTTCACATTTTCATCAATGTAACAGCTAGGAACTAGAGTTTCAAACGGATTAAATGATAATGATTAAAGAATATGTTCACTGATCCGAAACCTCATACAACTTTAATTTCCAATCACATCAAGAAAATAAAAATACTAATCAAATAATATCAAAGCACAATGCAGTCAACAAATACTGATACAACCATGCAGGGTAGAAAGTAAATCATTATCAGTTGTACCTGAAACCTTAAAACTCCACTAGAAGAGCTAGGTGGGTCCGTCTTCAACTTGTTAACAGCCTCAGAAATACTCTCGAGTCCATGTTCAAGAGTCAAAGCCGGAGGCAGAGTACGAGTAATGCTAGTCTCCACCACCAAATCGCCTTCTTCACAGTCCATTATCTCGTCAACATCCATCACTGGCCCATCAAATCTCAACCCTTCCACAACCTTGGAGCCAGAGTTGCGAAGAAGGTCGATAGAGTTAAAGTGACGGAAGCCGCTTATTCTGGTGAGGAATGTGAGAGGTGGTGATGGTTTTGGGATGCCAAGTGACTTTGTGAGTCGATGTTTTGAGATTGAAGATTCTGTGGAAAAACTGTTTGTGAAATGTACATGATGAGCTTTCACAGCAAGGGTGAATGGATCCATTTGTTTGAGAGACAATGAGATGTTTTGAAGGAAGAAAATGGATGAGTCAATCAATAGTCATGAGCTAAAAGAGTTGAAGAGTGTGAGCTACTAAGGCGAATGGATAATGCTGAGGAAGCGGGCGCTGTTGCCGTTTGCTGGCTTTGCTGCTGTCTGTTTATCTTTCCCGTTATTGACGGTTGAAGTTTTGGGCTGGGCCATTTTCTGGGCCCCTGGAATGGTTTTCAAGAATTGCTACAGTTTTAAGAGTATTTTGAAGCCCTCATTTAATCTTATCTAATCACTTTTACATGCCATTGGCCATTGAAATTAGTTTAAATGATAAATAATTTTTAAGTGCACTTACATAAATATTTAATTTAGATAACTTAATTTTAAAAATCCTTATTTCTTTTAATTTCTTAGATGATCTCAAATATTATTAGTCCGCAATGTTCAATAGAGGATGATAAATCTTTTCATGTTTCAAAGTAAATTGTGCTAATTTAGAGCTTTAAGAGTGGGATGTAGGAATCTCTTTGAAATGAATTTGTGATCAAAATACAATTTTTTTTTTTTTGTAAACCTGTTTTTCTTTTAAATTTTATGCGGGTGTATGAAAAAAAGATAACACAATTATAATAAGGATAAAGTGGAAATTAGATGGGGTATATTAAGAAATAATGATTATTTAACATTTTTAATAGGATTAATTAATAAGTGGGGACAGGGGAGATAAAATGAGAAGGCCAAATATGATATTTTTCTATTTTTAAATTATTAAAACAATTCTATTATAATTCAATTCAAAAAATATTTATTCTTTTATTATAAAATATTGCCAACAACTCATTTTGAGTTCTTCTTTTGAGGTTGAGGGTTAAGGTTACATATAAGTATGATAGCTTATTTATTTTTTAAATTATTTATCGATAAACTGTAATTCTAATACATCAAACGTTAAATCCTTAAACATATTAAGTTGTATATGTACTAGTATTGTATTAAAAAAAATTGTATAATATTTTGGCATATTATATATAAATAACTTAAAAGGTGATAATTTTTTTTATTTTTTAAGAAAAAAATTGAAATATAAAAGCACTTTAAACTTTTTTAAAGGGACATTAAAAGATAAATGTATTTGAGAAAAAAAAATCGTGGTTTTTATCAACTTATATGAACTAGAAAGCGTGGAAATAACGTCAGCACGTGAAATACGAACGTGGAGGTGGTGGGACCGATGCCACGCATTACTGAAGCAAGTCAAAACCCATGGTGGGCCACACTGAGCACACGCTAAGCACAAGTTTTTCTTAATCCCAGCCCAGGCCCTCAAAATGCCCACAATGACAACCAAAATTACCGCGTACGCACAAGCCATTTCCATGATCCCACCCTCTGCCACCAGGGTCATTAAAGACACTTAACAATCACCATTTGAATCATTCCATCCCACGTCAAAAAAAATCTGAGAAACGACAAAATCCAACGCAGCACGTTCATATAAAGAAACTGCAGAGTCCTCAAAATTTTCATAAACAACAACAAATCCGCCATGGCCGCTGCCGCACGCACAAAACTTGAAACACTAATCACCTTGCTTCTTCTAATAATCTCCTTTGCATTTCCGGCTCTAGCTCAAGAACAAGAACAATGCAGGTCAGAATCAACAGGCGGATGCCACGACAGGGCGGCGGCATTGAAGTTCAAGATCATCGCAGTGTGTTCAATCCTAGTCACCAGCATGATCGGCGTGTGCCTGCCGCTGTTCACGTGGGCAGTCCCGGCATTGCAACCCGATAAGGATCTGTTTGTGATAGTCAAATCGTTTGCTTCCGGAGTGATTCTTGCAACTGGGTACATGCACGTATTGCCGGATTCTTTTGATGATCTGAGATCTCCTTGCTTGCCTGATCACCCTTGGAAAGAGTTCCCTTTCACTACTTTTATCGCAATGCTATCCGCTGTTGTAACCCTCATGGTTGATTCATTCGCCATGAGTTATTACAAGAGATATTGCTCTAAGATCGCTGGTCAGAAAACATACTCAAACTCACCGAGTGTCGAGATGGGACATGCTAAGAATGAACAAGGACACGATGAAATGAATACTCAATTATTAAGGCATCGTGTCGTAGCTCAGGTATACATATATAAATATTGAAAAAAAAATATTCGAATCAAAAGTGTAAGATATAATTAAACTTTTATTAAATTTGTACATAGGTACTAGAGTTGGGAATTGTAGTGCATTCAGTGGTGATTGGTATGGCCATGGGAGCCTCGGATAATCCATGCACAATAAGACCGCTCATTGCCGCTCTTTGCTTCCATCAACTCTTCGAAGGAATGGGACTTGGTGGATGCATACTTCAGGTTCCTGATTGTATTTCGTAAACAATTACATGTGCATTAATGTTATTAGTTAATGTTGCTAACAATGTGTATTGTTTTATTATTATTGTTACTCGTATATCAGGCTGAATACGGAAGGAAGATGAAAGGGATATTGGTATTCTTCTTCTCAGCGACGACGCCACTTGGGATTGTGCTTGGAATTGGTTTATCGAATGTATACAGCCCAACAAGCCGTACTGCACTCATTGTTGTGGGAATTTTGAATGCATCATCGGCAGGGTTACTGAATTATATGGCATTGGTGGATCTTTTAGCGTCTGATTTTATGGGGCCTAAACTGCAGGAAAGTGCAAGGCTGCAGGCGTGGTCTTATCTCGCAGTGTTGCTAGGTGCTGGGGGCATGTCAGTGATGGCCATATGGGCTTAATTTGGGACGTTGGACAATTTAGTTCAAATCCATGGATGTGCTACCTGCAGACTGCAGTGCATTTGAAATTTGATCATGATTAATTGTTTCTTGCTATGATGGAATAGTGGCCACTTCATCAGCACAGGTTTATTTCAAGATTCATGCGCAAATCAGTGCGGTTTCTAATTAGAATCCCAAGTCCCCTTATTTTTTAAAATACCATTTCTATTTCAACATTAAAAGTTCCAGCATTTACAGAGAATGTCAAATGGCCCAATCCATGGTATCGCGCGCAATCTAGTTTTTGAGAAATTGGAAATTTCAAGTAACTCAACAAATTAAAATTCACTTGCTGCAATTTATTCATGGCCGAAAACGGCCCATTAATCTTTCATATTCAAATTACAGTTAAGTAAGATATATATATAATCTGATTCTTCAAGGTCTAGGATCTACCAAAATAATGTTCACCAACGTGTTAGTCACTTTTAATCAATAGATCGAGATCAAAAGAATCAATTCATATTATTTAATACATATGAGGTGAATAAAAATCCAATTGATGCATAACTCAAATGTTCCTCTGGCTTTTCTCAATATCAACATGATAGTTCCGCATAAATTTTTGCTTTAAAATTCATATCAAGAATAAATGGATCTTGTTATTGAGAAGAAGAACAAAATTAAAAAGAAGCATCAATTAAATTAAATGAATTTAAATAAATCACACGTTTTTAAAGCAACAAGAAATTTTTTTTTTCAAATCTCAGAGATAAAATTCCTACCATAAACTAGCACTAATCGTACAACTCATGTACGAGAAACCAAATAATTAATTGCTATAGCTAGAAGCCAGACATGTGTACCGCTTCGGAGCCCCCATGTAATCGTGTCTCTTTCGGAGGTTTGATAATTGATATTAACATCAATTGCTTGCACGAACGACACAACAGTGCAGTCTAGAAAAGCCACAATTATAGTTAAAATATTGGCAAAGTGAATGTGTACAAGAATTTTTCGAATGCATTAATATTTTAAGTGGATTTGTTGGGACTGCTTTTGATGAATCCAGAAATTTCCATTAATACTATTTTCCGCATATGATATGATCTAATTCTGCCTGTCTCATTCTCATTAGTACGTTATTGGTCTGACAATCGCAGGTTTTAATAACCTTTCGCAAGGTCGAATGATTAGTGTTTTAATTTAAAGGCTTTAAAATTTTATTTACTTAATTAGGCAATACAAAGATGCCAGCTCATTGTTTTCTCAATTGACTGGTACCTAACAAGTTAAAAAGATAACAAAAAATTAATGTTTAACCTAAAAACGATTCGGGACCATTTAAAAATGGTTTTTGAACGTTGGTTTGGTCACGAAAGTTCATGTTTAGGAATAAGAAAAGTTTTGTAACTTATACAATCCGTAAAGTAATTAGCTTTATTTATGTAATATGTATAGTAGTTTTATAGTCCGAAATTTTAAAATGTAGAAAAAGTTTGAAAAAATTTTTAAACTAAAGGGTTTAAAAAGTTTTAAACTTAAAGCGGTTAAACCGCACAACTTATTCATTTTTATGGAGTTTCCGCACTTTAAAATTCCGAATTAAATTGAAATATATATATATATATATATAGCATCTCTCCAGTTTACATTTTTCCCCCCTTTTTCTCCATTTTCTTTTTGGTTCCTCCTCTTTTTATGTGAGGCTGGTATATTCCACTGCTAGATTTATGAATTTTTATTCCATTCATAATTAGAGTTGTGCTGGTTTTGGATAAATATAAATATTGTCTTTGTGCGTTGTGTTTGGATTATTTTCGGATTTGAATTTTCTAAGATTAAGATCTGAAAAGTTGAAAGGCTGCATATTAATATTTGTGAAGAATTTGTCATTCTGTAGAAGAGGGATCCTCTCCTATTCTATGAGTTGCTGAAGCATATTTTAATGAAGAATTAATTGAGGAGAAAAAATATCCCAGATAAACTAGTTCTAATTGATCTTATTATACACTCACTGTCGGTGAAGGTAGTTTTTCAATAACCCTAAAAATAAAGAAGAACCCTAGTGATCACCACATGCAAATCGATCAGAAGACTCAAAAAGAAAAAGAGAAACCTTGTAGAAACATGTATGGACAAACAAACTTGATAATGTGGTCATGATACTATGTTGAAATATTCTAAATATGCATATCTTTGAAAAAGAAAGTTTTTAAAGAAACGGAAAATTAAAAAAAAAAAATTAAAGAAGGTTGTCCCATTCAAAAATGGGTAAGCCAGTAGGCCTCAAGTGTCCCCTGGTGCAATAGAAAACGCACTCATTGCCACCAAAGACCTCAAGTATATGGCTGTTATTTGCCCTTTGAATTAGCACTACTAGTGTACTCTTTATTTGTTTATGAGATGATACTTTTGGACAAAGAACCACAGCATGGTTAAGGGGGGTTGCTCTGCATTTAATTCAGGGGCCAATTTCTCGGAACAATTGCACAGCATTTGGTCAACAAAAAGTATATCTGAAATGATAATTCCATAACTCTCCACTTGCCACTATATTCAACACGATCCGAAGCACTGGCAGAAGAAAAACAAAATGGTTTTACTGCAATTTGTAAAAAAAAAAATCCTATAATAATAACTACTTAGCTAGCAGTAATATCTCACCAAAAAAAAAAAATCATAATCTAAAGCTGCTCTTGCTAATGAGTGGATAATAGCATTGCAAGCTCTTGGAACAATGTTCCTTTTTATTTTGGACTGTGAGTCTGTGATGATATGGCATTGAAGCTATAATTATTAATAAATAAATAAATAAATAAAAGTAATAAGGTAATTGCTATGTTGGAGATGCTCTAACAGGAGCACTTTTTTATAACTACACAATCAAAATGATAAATAATAAAAAAATAAGTTATAACTTTGATTGTCTGATTATGAAAGAGTGCATTTCCAACATAGCCGGACCAAGTAATAATTGTTAAGTATTTTTGTTTGGTTTTCATAACTTTTATGGTTGGTTATGATTTACGAGTAAATCAATAAGAGTAATGTAAATTTTTTTATAAACAACTCTAAAATTATATATCTTAGCTTTTCAAAATAAAGTTGAAACTTTTCATCAAACACTAATATATATTAACAAGCGATTGAACACTTAAATTCATAGTAATTTTTGTATATTGAAAAATAAAAACACACATTTAAAGTGTGTTTAGATAAGCACTTAATTAATATATGAGCAATGCCAAAGAGAGAGAAAAATAAAAGAAAGATGAGAGAATTTTACTTTCTCTCTCTTACTTTTTAATACATTTTCTCTCGTCTTTCTCTCGTTTTTATCTTTCTTTAGCATTTTTCTTAATATATAGTTACTCTTTTAAAAAAGCATTTACAGACTCAGAGAAGCATATGAAGTGATTTTTGAAGGAATACTTGCAAATAATGTCCTTTCAGAAAAAGCACTTTACAGAAAGTACCGTTTTCATTAAAAGCACACCCTATGCTAAAACTCTAAAATGATCAGGTTGATCCAATCATGTTGATGCCATTTCTCTATACAATGCACTCAATTTCTACGCAATGATGCGCACATACACTATGACTGCCCTTTAAACCAACATATAGTAAGTACACATTACTTTTAAGGATATAAAGGGTGCAGCTGCACCGTGGTTTAGCTAACCCAAATTCTTTTACCTCATTGAAACCCAAGTTACATATTTTGTCCCATGATGCAATTATTTTTCAAATGGCGACACCAAAAAGCATTGAAATAGACGTGCTTACGCCAGTTTTTGGGTTAGGTTCAAAGATGATGATGACAAGCAAAGCATTGCGCATTTTTTCACCATGCCATCAGCATCGATCGATTGTGATGTCTTTGATGCCACTACCGAATTGGCTGGTTATAATTTGGGTTGGTGTAAAGCAAAGGGGCTAGCTTGTGGTTTAAAGCTCTCTTGAAGAATCCTCTTAATCACTCTTATTACAAAATCAAATAATATTTTTATCCTATTTCAACCTCTCAACATTCATTCGTTTTCACCAAAAAAAAAAAAACACTAGATAAAGAGGTATACATTGCTAACATGCGATCACTGATCATAAATTTGTAAGTCCTTGAATAATTGATTGAATTGGATGGAGATTGGCTGAGGTACATCTACTGGTTGCAAGTTTGACAACACTTCATTGACTTCAGAATAATATTTTACTAGGAAAAATATGATGGTGACCAATCATCGCATCTCATCATCATCAAAAACTATCCAATGATCAAACGATCAATGGCTAATGTTAAAGACAGGTTAACTAAACATCATTTAGCTAGTAATAATTGATTATTAAAATAGACTAATGGTTGTTTAGAATGCCTATAACAACTTTAATATCCACAATGATAGTGGATTAAGATCTTAAGAATTAAGAAGCTTGCGTGAACAAGAACAAACATGGGTGCTTGTTATTATATATAATTAATATTCGAAAGGAAAGCCACTACCCACCATCACCATTAGAAAGTCAGTGTGTGTGCTTTGGACAAAATGTTGCGAGAAGATTTTAAGAGAAAAAAAAAATAACAAACTAATCATAAAATCAAAAATAACAAAATAAATTAAGTTGTGGGGACTGGGGATCAGCGAACTTAGAAGGAGAGAGGGAGAGAGAGAGAGGTATCAAAGAGGATGATGAGCTTATCCAAATTTAACCAACCAAAAGAAAATGCGTCGATGACCTAATTAAAGAAAGTGGGGGAGAGAAAGTGGAGACAAGTGCACAAATTTATGGTACAGATGACAGTACCAAAAAGATTATTATTAAAGCGCTAATTAAAGGGCTTGAAAGTAGATGTGTTTGATGCGGTGGCTGGCCGGTGGCCACACGGAATTCGCAGGAGACTCGTGCAAGGCATCGTCATCTTAATGTAAAATGAATTCAATTTATTTGGCCATAGCATTTGATGCTTTATATCTAGGGTAACCAACTTTTAAAAAATAATCTGCCGTATAAAACACTGATAATTGACCACTGGGGCGTTGCGTGGCCGCGTGAGAGTTGCATACTCATGCACGAAGGGGAGAAAGATCTGCAAGTAAAAAGTTTAAGAAGCGATATTCATTTTATGCCTCATGGGTTTTAAAGTTTGATTTTAAAATTCCAGATTAACAAATGTAACAAAAATCTTGCACTTTGCTTTTACTTTCATCCTACGTGATTTTACGTAAGAATGTTTTTCAATGAAATACAGAAGGGTAAATGATGTAAGATAAATAGGAATATTTTTAATATTAAAAGAACTCGAACCAAAAGTTTATAATCACTAATAAATAACTAAATGTTGTTTGTAAAAGTTATAAAAGATATCTATTTATACTAATTACGACTTGTCTAATTTGATTAGAAATTTTATTTTAAGAAAACGTATACCTAAGTTAGTATTGCAATTCAAAAACAATATTTAGGATTTCTTCAATTCTCTCGACCTGGATCACCAATGATACAGAAAAGAATTTATAACATCATGAAAAGAGAAAAAAAAAATGTGACGCATGATCCTTATTTTAGTTATACTTGAAAGGGTAAATTTCGTCCTACCCTCTTATTAAATTGATATATTTTAATTTATACTTTAAAAATATGAAAACTTCAACTTATCCCCTCAAATCTATTAGATTTTACCATTTACCGACATTGACTAACTAAAGTATGATAATATCCATGTTAATTAAAGAATATATTATCTTACTGTTGTACTTATGTTGGAGAGATATATCTTTTACACCCCTACTGTTTCTTAAAAAAACTAATTCAAATTTTATGTGCATCAATAACAAAAATCACCCTATAATTTCTTTTTTAAAAAATAAAACAAAATCTCAATAATAACATTTCATAAAACAAGAATATTTAATGTTAATCCAACCAAAAACCATCTGAAAAGCTCCTTCTACACATAATTACAAAGAAAATCTCACCCCTAATTTATGAAAATTCTCAAATTTAAATAAAAATTATAAATTTTGAAATAAAAATCTATAAATTTATTTTTAAAAAATAAATTTTTTTTCTCTCTTTTCTTCTTTCTTCTTCATCTTCTTTGATCTATTCCTTGTTCATCTTCTTCTTTGTTCTTTTTTTTTTCTTCCCTCTTTCACACACTTAAAAACTCCACAACCACTTTTAAATCCAAATTAGCCCAATAAAAACCATGCTCATTACCTAGCAAAACCTATGGCTGTGCGAGGGAATTCCAAGCGAGCCCATCGTCACACGCGGCCATGCCAAACAAACCCATGGTCGTGTGCGACCAAGCCAAGCAAGTATTTCTCTGTTAACCCCAACCAAAAACCTCAAAAATCCTCTCACCAAATACAACGTTTTGGCTGTAGTTGCTGCTATTGGGGATGTTGTTTGCTTAGACATACTCGTTGGAATTGGATGAATCAAATGGTGGGTTGGATTAACAACAGTGATGGCTAGCTTGGTGGTAACAAATCGGTGGTAGAGCTCTTGATTTGGAGGATTTGTGCGACGTTGTCGTGGTGAATCAGGGTAGAAGAAGGTTAGGTTTTGGCCAGCTATTGCCGGCAAGCTGTCTGATGGTGGAAAGGACTGTGGAATTACGGTGGTGGTAACAGCGTGGCGGCTAGGGTTTTTTAAAAAAAAATGGTTTTTTTTCCAAGTTAAACGGAAAAAGCTCCTCCTTCATTTTTCGTTTCTTTCTTTATTTATTTGTTATTTTTAATTGATGTTTTCATTTGAGAGCCACGGTTTGAGTCCATTGATTTGAGTTGTTTTTTAGAACTTTCTAACTGCAGATTATATTTTTGTAAGATTTTGAAAGGAATCTTTAGTTCTTTGAAATGTGTTTTTGATTTCTAATTGGACTAGCAAGAAAATTTGTGGACTATAAAGCCATTGATAGTACAAATTAAAGAAGTTGATAAAATGCTATTTAGAGATTTAAATGGAAATCAGATTTGGAAGAATTAAAAAGATAATTTTATGAATAATGATATATACATAAACTCTTACACAAATTTATCTTCTACAAATTAATGTGACATTAATTAATTGGTTGAATTAAATATTTCTTGATCCACGTGATTTATTTTTATTATTTTATATTTTTATTCAACTAAAGAATTAATGTCACATTAATTTATACAAGAGTTTGTGATTGTATCATCACTCTAATTTTATTGTTTACATTATTAGAAGAAATCAAGCATTAAACAAAACTTTTATGCTTAAAAATTTTTTTGATTAAAATATTAAAAATAAAAACTGATAAGATTTTAAATTTTTTATTTTAAAAATTGTAATAGTTCAATTTCTTTTTCTTTTTTTTTCTTAATTTTAATCTTTTTTCTTTTATTCTTCATCTCCTACTCTTTTTCTTCATCATCTTTTTTTTTTTAATTGTTCATCTTCTTTTCTGCTTTTTGATCTTCTTTTCTTGCTTCTTCTTTATTCTTCTACTTCTTGCTTATTTTTTTGTACCGTTCCGTCTCAACAACACACCATTCAAATGATTTTATATACTGTAAAAAAATAATAATAATCAAGTTTAAAATAACAAGCTTATTAGATGTGAAGTAAAATTTATTAAAGTATTTGGGTGTTTTCTTTAATTTACTGAAACACCTAGGTATAAATGAAAGGTAAAAAAATAGAGATTTGACTTTCATTATCTAGTTGACCTTAACAAAAATGTATATATACAATTCTAGCCTTTTGACGGTTAAAACAAATGGTGAGATAATAGATATTAGGGAGGTAAATTGAAATTTTTTATATTTTTAGAGGATAAATTAAGTATGTTAATCTAATAAGGAGGTAGGATGAAATTTATCCTATTTGAAATAATATGCTATTGACATTTTGCTTAATTCTTTTTCTTTTCTTTTTTTTTAAATCATAAAAGGGCTCTTAAGAAAGCGAAGGCAACACTAAGCGGGAGTGTGAAATCCCATGACATTTTGCTTAATTATGAAAACACAAACAATTGAATTAGGGAGAAAGACAGCGAGCCCCCTAACATTTGGAAAAAAGAAAATAAAACACTTTAACATTTAAAAAAAAACACATAACCCCTATTTTTATTATTAAATTTCATTTGTTTTAATAGTAAATTTATTTTTAATGTACAATTACTATTATGTCCCTATAATAAATAATTCAATATATTGACTTAAGAAATGTCATTAATAACGTGTAAAATAAAATCAATAACTTTTTGTTTAAAATTTAAAATTGAGTTGTAATTACCTTTTGCCCAAATTATTCACTCTAAATTACGAATATACCCTTCCTAATGATAGGATGATAAAAAATGATGAATAATAGTTAAAATTAAAATCAAATTTATCATTGGGAAGGGTATGTTCATAATTTAGAATGAACAATTTAGATAAAAAGTAATTACATTTTAATTTTAACTTTTAAATAAAAATTATTAATTTCTTTATACCCATGATATGTCTTAAGTCAATATATTGATTTATTTATAATAAGGACATAATGGTATTTGTAAATTAAAAATATATTTACTATTAAAACAAATGGACTTTAATAATGAAAATGGGGGTTGTATGTTTTGTTTTAAACGTTAAGGGGTTTTATATCCCTTTTCTCAAACTTTAGGGGTTTAATGTCCTTTTCCCATTGAATTATATATCTATGTAATAATTACTTACTTTTATTTAACAATTAATATTTACTAATTCACCTAGCAAATTGTCCTTTACTATATATTAATTAATGAGTAGTGATTTTTATTTGAGAGTCAGACTTAAGGTTAGAGGTGGCAAAAATACCCGCCCGGTCCGGACCCGGACCGTACCCGGGTGTTGCGGGCCGGGTATTACCCGGCCCGGGTATGAAGCCGGGTCGGTCTTGGGCATCACTTGATAAACCCGGAACCCGGATTTTATTAAAAAAAATTATAAAATATATATTATTTTAAATATTTTATATTTATTTGACTTATTTATTATACATATATAAAGTTTTAAACACTTAAAGTTTATATTTTCATGTCAAATTTTATTGAAATAAATTTAAAACTTATAAAATTATCAAAAAATAAAAAATATATACACATAAAATATTAAAAAATATAAAATCCGGGTACCCGGATTAAAACCCGGCCCGGACCCGGACCCGGACCGGTTGCATCCGGGCAGGGTCCGGTCATGGCAATACCCGGACCCGGCCCGGGGTTTTGCCATCTCTACTTAAGGTTTGTTTAGGATTATTTTTGGAATGTTCAAAAGTGATTTTGAAAAGTTAAAAATTAATTTCAATATTTGATTATTTTTTTTAGAAATCACTTTTGCATAAACATGAATTATCTGAAAAACCTAAGATGAAGTTTAGATTATTCTAAAATAAGATAAGAATCACACAATGATTCTCAAGAATCACTCCATGATGATGTTAAAGATCTTCTCAATCAAGAAAATGAAGACTATTATGAGCCGATTGCTATGACAACATATACATGCAAATACTATTGTCATTATTCGGATACTTATATAAGGCAAGTATTGCAGCAATTATAAAATGCAACTGTCAAAAAAGTATCCACGTATATTGATTGGTTTTTGCGGCACTTTGAGTAACAAAAGTGAAATTGAAAGTTTTCTAATATATCCTTCTTTATTTTTGTAAATATACAACTCGAAGAAAAGTCGATGTAAGCTTACAAAAAAAGAAAAAACAATTGTATTATCCAACCATTGCATAATTCGTAGTTTTGTACCATGCCCAAAAACACACAGTGTGGAAGCGTGTGTTGTTGGTAGATTCCCCTCCCCCCCCCCCCCCCCCCCCCCCCCCCTCTTTTTTCTTGGGGGGTGGGGGAATTGAGTTGACAGGTTATGCAAACCAATCAGTGAAGGGGGAGGTGGTGGTGCAGCACCCACACGGCCACACACAACACTAGAGAAGAATAATTGGACCCATTACCCGCAATATTCATATGCCCTTCAATTAATTCATGTGTTGTTGCCTTCCAAAATGCTGTAAATTTCCTTGCCTTGTTAAATCAAGTCCCCCTCCGTACCCAGCACTTAGGTCACTCGAAGGCACACTTTTATACATGGTGGTGCTATCTTCCTTCTGTGTCTGCATTTTGCCTCTAGTAGCTATTTATAGACTAGGCATTTATGTCGCGTATGAAGATAAAGAAAAGAAAAGCAAATTGTTATTTATTGCTTTTTTCCCTTCAAACTTTTGTTGCTTTCTTTAAATGGTAGGACCCTGTGGCTAGAAATTTTGAACCTCCACTGAGCTAATGATTAATCAAATCAAATTAAGCAAATTCTTGAGCTGTTAAAATTTAATATAATGTGTGTGTGTGTTAGCATTGACAGAAGAGGAATCCTGCATACATTGCTGGAGTTGATGCATGTTGGGGTTCGATTGGAATATGGTTGATTTTTCAGGCAAGTTATCACTTAAGAATAGTAAAAAGATGGACATGTTTGCACCTTAATCACGTGCATGGATCCTAATTGATGGTGTTCTTCAACTTAATTATTGCTATAGACCATACCCTTATGCAGAAGATACTAATTAGTTAATTATTGGTTTTTTTTTTCAAATTACAATTAGGGGTCTAGTCCCAAACCAAATCTTAGATACATTAATTAAAGCTTAGCTCCGGGGCCAAAATCTATATATATATTTTTAATACTGATCAGACTATTGATATTATGTTAAATATTTATAATTACTATTGCATCAGACTGAGACTTACAATATTTTATTAAATTATATAAAGTACTTGCCCTGACAAATACCCTTCATAAATGAGAGATTTCTCTACTCCACTCGCATTTCACGAGAGAGAAAAACTTACAAATAACTCCACACAATCATATATAATACTTAATTGAGAGAGTTTGAATTCATGAAAATTTGAACCCCTCCCTTACAATCATGCTTAACTGTAAGGGGTAGAGGTTCACCCCTGCCCTTACATATCTCATACTTTAAAGAATTTACCAAGTTGAAATTTTGAATCTTCGGGAACTTAAACTCATTCCCTAATACGAGGGAAGAGTATATTGTTACCACCTGGCCAATGGTCTATGTATTTCATAATGGGCAAAGTTCTGTCACTTCAATTTTTTACACAAATTCTGAAACAATTAATATATAGATCTTTGGATTTGTACACTTGCAATAGTTGAGATAAAATCGCTTGTGTTCATTCATTACATGTATTACTTTAACGTATCAAATTTAATCTCAAATGTCTAAAGTGTGTTGATCCAATGGTCAAGAAATTATATAAAAAAAATATGGCTCTAGCTATACGGATTAAAATTCAGCGTCAATATGATTTTTATAATGTTTTTTTAAAAGCTGTTATAAATCAATTTTTAATAGATTATACATATATACATACATACATACATATATATATATATATATATAGAGAGAGAGAGAGATAATTAAATGTTAATCATACAATAATAACAATGCACACGTAATAAAAAAAATATTAAAAATTAATTAAAAAAATCAATATCAAATCCAAATTGCAGCTATGTAGAGCTTGCCCCCACTAATAATTATTACTTGCAATATTCTCTGAACCTGAAAGATCATCAGATAAATTAACAAGATTGACATTTATTTATTTGGGCGGTAAGCTTCAGAGATCATGCTGCTATTGTTTAGGTTATAATTTCTGAAAGAGAAAAGATTAAAAGGAGACACATTTGTTGCGTGGTAGTACAAATTGTTTTATGAATGACTGGGTGTCTGGATCACTTGGTCAAACTTAAGTTAGTGGGAAATCTTCAATTGTTCACATGATCTTTTGCAACTGAAATTATTTGAGGGTAAGCCTTTGATTTGAGTCTTTTCATCCCCCACAATTGGTCTGCATTATCGGGTACCCACATGCCTTCATTTGTAGCAATGCCATATCTCAATAATGTGCATCTTTTTTTTTTCCCCTGCAAAAATTCCCTTTGTGTCACTCATTGTCTTGTACTACAACTTGTGTTCGAATCAATAGATTATGCATATGGTATTAATGGTATAAAATTACAGACATAGACCTCATATTTGATTTTACTTTTTGAAAAGGATTCATTTTTGTGAGTGGAGGATTGAACTGATTCTATCTCATGCAACAACGGGATGAATTACACCGCATACTCATAACATGGCTCCCCCAGCAATGGATGATAATTAAAAAGCTTGATTATAATTAGCTTAAAATTACAACAGTATGTATATAAAATCTGTTTATTTTATCTCCAGTAGCACCGATTATAGATTTTGTGCCTGCCCCGGACAAATTAAAGTAGTGCTTTTGATTTGTCTTGCGCAACTAGTATGTATAACTCTAAATGAATCCCATTAAAAGGAATAACAAATTAAATTTATAATTCTTGAACAATAAGATAAGACTCTTTAAAAAGCACTTCTAGCAACAAGTGTTTTGATATAGTATAATGCCTGGGTCTTTCGCAACATCTTTTTTGTTTTTTTCTGTTTTTCCCTTTTTTCTTTCTTTCTTTGGCTTGTGCCAAGTGACCCCATTACACTAGCAGGCAGGAAAACTTTCATGGCTCCATATTTTCTTTAATAAAACAAATAGTAGTCTCTTACTTGGTAGTTTCATGGGCACGATCTTCATTGTTTAAGTAGTTCCAAATTCTTATCTCGTCTAGTTAAACAAATTCGGGGCTCTGAGTAGTGGGGAATCACCTAAACTATTGTATTATATATTTTTATACATAGATGCCGAATAAAAAAGATCATGCGGATAGAATATTGAACTCCATTAATAAATTTCACAAAAACATTTGCGTCTGCAAGTTGCTGCCTCTGAGATTTGCCATCACTTTTTTGATCTAATCTCCTTCTTAATTATTATATTGCAAGTGGGCCTCAATGAGATAAAGATTGGCAATTGAGTTAATTAAATAAATGATCGATTATACTCTTCAGCGATGAGATACCGCCATTTTTGGTTTTGATTCTAAATATATAGATTTGATAAGGCATCCACATGGAATTAAATTATTGCATGTAGTTAGATTAGACATAGAGTTGCCAATGCATGATAAGTCGATAAGGAACAAAGAGCTTAATTAATAACTAGAAAATTGGCCGTGTGTGAATGATTCCCTTACTACAATAGTTTGATCTTATTATTCTTTAATGCTCTTGATTCCTGAGAATCCTCAACACTCGTGCACAGTAATAAAGTAACACCTCAAAGAATAATTCTTACAAACTCAAGTGAAAATAAATTAACAAGAACGTCAATAAAATTAATCCTTTAAAATAAGCTTCGGAATTACCTCGTTAAGACACGGGTGAAGAGTCCTTCGAGATGGATTTATGCTTCAGTCTTTATCGGATTGAATATAATGACACAAGTCTAGGCCAAGGAAAATTTATTGAGTAAAAGGCACTTTAAAAATAAAGGTATAATTTTCACAAGGTCAGAATTTAAGGAAAATGCATGGATGTTAATATCTTGCTAATTCGGTTTGATTATAGGAATTAGAAAAATGAGACTGCTGGGTTTAGGTACATGATGTTAACCATTTAGATAATTGCTTTCGCTTTAATCTTATAAATTTTCAAGTGATCAATGAGTCACCTGTATTATAATTAATATTTTGAATCTCAGTTTTATTTATTATATAATTTACCTTTTAAACTGAACTTCATTGCGTCATGAGAACAAAGTTTTATTGGCTAATAGAGTTTTTCAAGTTTTAACATGCTTTCTGAAATTTCCTGGCTGTAGGTTCCCAGGAGAAAAAACTTCTCCTTGATTGACTTCAATACCAATTTTGATTGGCCTTTACTTTTTTCTTCTTCTAATACATTCCTCATTTAAATCATTACAACCCCACATCATCAGTAAATCAATTTTGCTCTTGTAAGCATTATATATGATCCCAAATGATTATCCAAATATGAAATTTCTGTATATGCATAGTCAGTGCATCAAGTCATACATCATACATACATATTATACGTGTCATGATCCCAGGGAGTAATGCAAAGCAAAGCATACATCATTCAGATAGGTACACTTCAATTCATAATGCATACATACATATGACTCTAAGAGAAACATTATTGGCGCAATCAGCTATTGCAAGCCCCTGAAACTGTTACTCTTTAATTTGTTGCCAAAACTGGCCCACTTCATAAGCCTTTTTCAGCCTATAAAATCCCATCAATGCTCAGGCTGCCCTTCCATTCTCTCCGACACAAAAAATTCAAGAATCATTCTTAAGATTTGAGCCATGATTCCAGGTGATATCGCAGGAATCCAGTACTACCTTGCCCCTGAAAACGCCGCTCAACTTCCCGCAAATTTGGGTATGATGCAAGCTAACATACAGCCAAACTTTCACCTCAACAGGCTTTTGGCCAACTTACCAAATTCCCTTATCCCTCAACAAGGCCATGAGCTCATGACTTCACAGTCGTCAAGTCTCAGCAATAACTCAACTTCTGATGAAGCTGAGGAACAACAACTCAGAATCATTGATGAAAGGAAGCAGCGGAGAATGATTTCCAACAGGGAATCTGCTCGGAGGTCCAGGATGCGGAAACAGAGGCACCTGGATGAGCTTTGGTCCCATGTGGTTCGTCTTCGAACTGAGAACCACAACCTGATAGACAAGTTGAATCATGTGTCAGAAAGCCATGACCGCGTTCTCCAAGAGAATGCAAGGCTCAGAGAAGAAGCATCGGATCTCCGCCAAATGCTGACTGAACTACAACTCAGCAGTCCATACACTAATGCTTCTCTGCGAGATCTGGAAGAGGTCCCCTGCAACACAGCGCATCTCAGAGCTGAATCCACAAACCAATCCGTTACAAATTCGGTAGACTTGCTTCATTGAGATGAGGTCTATTTTTCATAATAATTACTTTATGCTCCTTCTGTTTTCTATGGTTTTTCATCAGGCTTTTGTCTTTCTCTTGAGCTGTATCGGATGAGAAACAGACCATGCAATAATAACTGTTTCATTCTAACTCAGCTTGATTATGATCAAACATACACATTAACATCACTTAATCCAAACAAAATGCATATAAAATCTTGTCACCGCATACGCATTGTGCAGGCAGAGCAAAACATGAGAAAATGATATCTATTTAGTCCATTAGAGACAAATCAAAAACTCAATCATTACTTCATCTGTTAATGATTTTAAGACCCCCACCAAATCTGACCATAGGGTTCCACCTGAAATGTGGATCAGAGTAAAAAAAAACAGAAAAAAAAAAAAGATAATAGAGACAAACCACAAAATAAAATAAACTGTTAGTGTTCAAAATGCAACTATTGTACTGCCATAACAGCAAGTGATATCATTGAAGGTTGTACTTAAGAAGATACAGAATTACAATATGGTAAAATTTTATTCCTCCCTCTTTTTGGCCTTCTTGGGAGAGGTGGAACTCGTGTGATCAGGCTCAAGTAGCACCAAAGCGAGGCCCCATAGCTAGTCCAGTGTTGCCCACAATGACAGGGGCAAGAGGACAAATGCTGGTGGAGGCGCTGGTGGTAGTGGCTCATGATACAAATAACTACTATAACTAGCAAAACATTTGAAAAGGGCTACGCACTAATAAAACCCAAGCACTGTTTTTAGCTTTATGTGAAGGCATCAATTCCTGCATAACTTGGCTCAGCCAAGCCTGCGTTGTTGTCACCAATTAGTATGGCCTCAGGCGGACAGCCTACAACCCTTCAGGTATTGCTCGAAAAGGGACCCTCACAACTTCATAAGAGATATCTCCATTAATCTTCTGTCAAACATTCTCATTCTCTCGTAATTATTTGCGTGCATGTTTGGATGCTTACGAGTGACTCTGTTAGTCCTAAAGGATAAGGCAAGTAACAGTAAGATATTATACTGTAGACATGGGAATCCTTGCCGATAGCAAATTCTGGAGCATTTGAAGGAATATTTATTCTGAGGAATATTTGTGGAATGTTTGTTACATCACCAACTCCCGAGGATCGATTCTCAGAGAATATTGATAATATATGGCAGCAACACCAAATGTCCTTAAATCTTTTATACTTCTAACATTATATTAAAATTCTTTAGATGCCTCATTTCCGTGAAGTTATATAGCATTATATACTGCTCTTGCACATGAGATTTATTATTCCGTGAAGTTGACAAAGTACAAATAGAACCACAGTTCTCAAAAAGTAAAACTTTTGTGGATTGAGAGAACCAAAAATATGGTAAAAGTTACTGATGATTCAATTAGATTAAATGATTATTTGGGATTGAATTTGGGCAATTGTATCTTAAATGTAGATACTGGATGTTGTAGCTTAGAAATTAAGTTGATTTAATTTTATACTTGTATGATAAAAAATTTATTATATCTTTATTAATTTTATCAAAATTATTTCACTAAATAATATTAACTTCTATTTTATAGTTATAATTTTTTTTCTATAGCAGATGTAATTTAAAAATTACAGCACCTCAATCTCAAACAGAATCTAAGTTTGTGTTTGGGATAGCTGCAGTGCCACAACACAACTGCCCCCCACCCTATATTCTAGGAAATAGCTTAAAAGCTAAGTAGATTTAATTTTACACTTGTATAATGAAAAATCTATTATATCTTTATTAATTTTATCAAAATTATTTCACTATATAATATTAACTTTTATTTTATATTTATAACTTTTTTTTTATAACAATTGTATCTTAAAAATTACAACACATCAATCCTAACCCAGCTGCTCCTGCCCTATATTTTAGGAGAATATATCTCCTAGAATGTAGGGTGGAGAGCAGCTGCATTGTGCACTGCCCCAAACGCACCACAGATATGAAAGGGGACCAAGTGATATATCGCTATATTTTTATACAAGAATGGAAAATATACAGTAAAATCTTTGTGCTTACATCTGAGATGTATATTATGAACATTCGGCTTGTTGCACAGAAGAAAAAAGTTACCAGCAAATTGACAACACCACCATTATAAGTGCTAGAAGATTGAAACAGCAAACCATACCTACATCAAAGAAAGTGCCAACAAATATCTATTCAATTTACGAAAAACTAGAATATCACATTCAATCAGCATGGAATTGCCTAAATTCATTATGCAGAGGACTTCTAACGCTTTGATAGACATTACTTTTTATCAATTTTGAATAGCCTTTTTTTTTTTCGGTTGTTTGTCTTCCACTTCATTTTGACTGCTTATAAATAAACATTACCATATATGCAAGCTACAACAGATGAACAGAGAAAGAAACAAGTCCAAAATGTACATCCACATAGACCATCATGCTGACTGCTGGGAAAAGAGAATTAAATTCTTTGTTCCTGGAGCCCTAGATCACCTCCAGCTATAGGCTCCCCATAAATTCCTCGAGTAAAAATGAAAGAGGAATTATTTCTGCTGATGTTATACCCATAAATTAAGGACTTTTTCAATCATCGTTACATATATGCATGTGGTGAATCCATTCCATTAATTCAGCACAATTAGTATAATTTTTCCTCTCTAATTTCTGCATTTTGATTTTCATTAATTCAGCACAATAGCTCCTTATTTGCATTGCAGTATACTGATCAGTGCTACAAATCCAGCTATCTTATTCTAATTTTGTAAATTTGTAATCCAATAATTTAGGAGATAATGGAAATGCAATCTATTACATACACGCATGCGTGTTGGTGAATGCATTCAATTAATTCAGATTCTATTCGTTTATTTTTATATTCTAATAACAAAACAAATTGATTACTTTTATATATAAGCAAATCTTCAGTTTTCTTTTTCCCATCTCCAATAATGTTCATAGAAATTCTAATCTTCTAATCTGTAGTTAAAAGTGGGTGCTCCTGGAATCCATATAAATTTCGCTTCTTTTATGCCACAAATTAATCATGTATGAACAACAAATTAAAACAGCATCAGATAATACATACACACGCATAATATCATATTATATGACCACGTCACAGGATTCCTTCTTTTATGAAAACATATATAGTTTCAATTTCTCTATAATAAGAGAAATAACAAATTAAAATCGATTGATGGGGGGTGGGCGGCATCCCCCTGGGGGGCATTCATACAAATAGTCTCTGAAAGTAGTTACTTCATTTGTAAGTCTCGAGAGATCATCACTGTTAGGAGATATCGCAGGAGATATCGCAAGATTAGCAGATAGTGAAGCATCTGGATTAGATTCTTGGCGAGCACTAGTACTTGAAATAAGCTTGTTCTCACTACTTGCCATTATAAGCAAAGCCAAAATAAAGAAATTGAGACTTTTCAACATTTTTCAAATTGTAAATGTAATTGTAAGTAACTTAATTTGGATTAAAAGAGATGTATAAGAATTAGAAGACATGAGAGGATATATATATATAAGAAAATGAAATAAAAGATGAATGTTCAAAAATGAGCGGTTAAAAGATTCCATGATAAATGAGTAATGAATATATCATACAATCAAAGGCCAAAACGTTACAAATACTACTCACATAATTAATGCCATATTTATATTTCTTGGACAGGTTGCAATCAAAAGATAAATGCATTTTCTTTCTTTTTCTTTTTCTTTTCCTCATCTGTTTCTAACTTCATCGTTAATATGATTACTGATCTAGTCTAAAACTTTGAATCGTATCATTAATTTAAAATTTTTTTCAAAGTTTAATAAATTTTATATACATTTCTGTTTTGAAAGTTGAAACTGTTTTCATTCATTAATTTCATAAATTTATCCTTGAGTCGTGCTTTTTAACACGATTCTTTCTTACAGCGTGCTGAAGCAACTTAAATGTATATCAAGCACTAAAAAGTTTAAAATTGTCAAAAAATTTATGCCCCTACCATATTTTGTGACAGCTTATGTCCCCACTATCACCCCTTGTGACTCATTGTTGCTGCCGCAAGAGGTCTTTTGTGACGATTAAACACAATCATATAAAATTTGCAACGTGGCAAATGTCACAAAGAAAAAAATTTGCGAACAAAAGCAAGATGAAACTGTGGTAAAGGGTTTTTTTTTTGGGTCTAATAAATTTAGGGTTTAAAAGAAAAAAAAAAGTGAAATCATTAAAATTAAATTGTAAAATTCCAGCAAACACCAAATTTTTTATCACTACTTTATCTTACCTATTTCATTGTCCATGACACCCGATTTTACCGTCAAGCCATCGCAAATAGTCTTACTTGACAGCAAAATAGCAGTCACATAAGACTATATAAAATGCATTTCACTGATTCAAATTCTTTTTTTGGAAATAAGAAACTATTATAAGTACTCTCATCACTGATTCCAATATCAAGGAAATTAATTTCTTTTAAATAATAATTCACTTCTCTTTTTCCTTCGGACTCTCTGTGGTTTAGCACAATAAATTCAAAATTTAACCGATTATACAGAAATTCTATTCAATCCTCGATCATTATCAGCATAATGCTTTCTCATAGATTGATAATTTTTGTTTTGCCGGGTTGGCTAACTGAAATGGGATCGATCCTCAAATGAGCATAAGCATGGCTTTTTCTTTTTTCTTTTTTTTTTTCCTTATATGTCATAAATCATGTATATACAATAAAACAGCACGAGATAATTATAATAAAACCTTGCTTAAGTCGATCAACTAATTTTATTAATATGAGGAGGTTATAGCTCAATAGAGATGTGGCTATAAAATTATTGTTATAACTTAATTATTCTTAGTGCAAGTAATATAGAGATAAAATATGCACTACATTAATAATTAATGTCAAATCCAATACCTAGACATTATAGAATAGATAAACATAGTTTCAAAAAAAGTCTAAACATTTGTATTTTCTTTAATGTTTTTCTTTTAATGTAAATTCTATAAATACTGTAAAATGATTTGGTAATATTTCTAAAGAATAAATCATTGTCCCAAATAACTTTAGAAAAATATTTGCTCCATCCAAAACCTTTAATGTAATAAAAACATATATATTTTATGATGCACATATAATTACTACCATTTGGAGGCAAGTTTCTTAATATAAGATATAGAAAAATGATAACTTATTGCAATTGGAGTTTATTCTTATTTATAACTACTCCAAATTAAGACTATAATTTTTTATGCCTATATGAAGGTTGTTCCTATTGTAGAGTATCACTATAGAGATGTTTTACTCTACACACACACATATACAGAGGTAAAATTTCGAATTACTTCCCTCATGAAATGAAAATCTTCAAAAAAAATTTCAGATTATTATAAACTTCAACTTACCCCTATTTTTATCAAAAAGATAAGAAAAAATGGAGGAGGATTGATGAAAATGATTTTGTCTTCTTTATAAAATGAGAGATAGATTGAGCTTTACAGTAATTTGAGAGTATTTTGAATATTGCCATTTCATGAGGAGGATAATCCTAGATTCATCTTATCTACACAACATATCATCCGTTCATATAATTACCAAGATCATTTGATTCCTTCGATTCTTTAATTAAATAAGAGATAGATTCAGTTTCTCTACCCAATTGATGTTTTTGCCAATAAGCTCATGTGAACTAAGAAACAACAAATAAAACTAAGGCCTATTGTTGTCTTTCGTGTAGATATATAGTCTGTCTGTGTGATGTGGGCAGTCACAGACCTCTTAATCCAGCACTCTTCAACTCCAAGTCCGGCGTAATCATAAATGTCCTCACTTGATTACTAACATACAAATAAAACAAATAGGGTAAATTAGCGTAACCATTTGCATATCACGTAACAACCAAGAAATAAAGAACCAACGATAAAATCAAATAAACTTACAATTGATCTTACAGGTTTAGCAGAAAATGAAGCATATAGATTGCATTCTTGACCATTACTAGTACTTGAAATAACCTTATTTACAGTGTTTCCCAGTATAAACAAAGCCTTGACAAAGAAAATGAGAATCTTCAACACCTTTCAACTGATAGTTAAATGTTGAAATATAAATGAGAAGTGTAATAATTATAAAGGTACGAGACCCTCTCTCTCTTATATATATATGGAAACACTAGCTGTGAATTTCTGTACGATTTTTCATACGAATTTGAGATCTTACTGTTGGGAAAATATGCTCTTTAAAAGCATATGTGTTTATTTAATTGTAATAAATAATTTTTCTGATTAATAAAATAAATGAGGTATTTTATTCAAATATCTTAATTGCATTAATATTTGTATTAAAGTCCATTTAATCATATTATATGTATTTATGTGATCACCATGTGGATTCACAGAAGACATAAATACAAGTTATCTTATGATTAAATAAATTTAGTTCGCAGTTGATAAATAAAGTTGGGCACTTTATTTAGGTATAGACTGTAATAAATTCATTGAATGATTTGTCTTAATCATGTATGAATTTATTGATGTAGTACGACTACATTGAACAGGATCACATATGAGATTTAATTAACTTTGTAATAACTGTCAGACTTATTAAATCTCATAGGCGTTGATTTTATTGTAATCTTAATCTTGAGTTAATTATGATTTCATGATTGTGATTGTTATTTCATTTGAGTTACCAATGGGCACGACACATCCTTGTGGTCAAGATTACCCGGTATCTTGGTGGGAGCAATTATGAGAATTGGAGTTATGGATTAACAATATAGAATTTGTACAACACATCTCTTGATAGGTTTTCGGTACTTGATCATAGAATTCTCTGGCCAGAGTGTGTCAACATATTTAGTATGTTGAAAATGATCATTAGAGAAAACCAGTAAGGATCAAGGAATAAGATGTTATTAAATTGATTGGACAGTTGAGATATCAATTTAATTAACGATGTGGTACAAAGGATTGTGCAGTAAAGAAATCAATGTGGCTTGGGGCGAATTATTATTCGAGCATACAATTATGGAAGTCAGTTCCAATCTTTTAGTGGAGTAGATTTGGAATTAAATAATTGGGCTAGTTTAATTACAGGCCTAATTATTGTAGCCACTATTGTATGTTCCCAAATGATCCCCGGGTTAGCTCATTTAATTGACTGCACCACTACTGGACTAATAAGTAAGATAACTAGCTATTTGGGTCAAAAGTCTAAATATATCATTTAGTGGGAGGCTCCATTTAATTAGCTTTTGTATAAGGGGCCTTATGTTATTTTACAAGGTGGGTCCCCTATTGAAAAAGAAAATAACGTGAGTTTTATTTAGAGCATTATTTGGAGCCTAGGGTTTTCACTAAAGGGTGATATAAAAGGCTTATTTTTCCCTAAAGAAAAATACGGAAGCCACTTTATACAGATCAGAGAAAAAGATTTTTCTCTCTATTGTTGAGAGAAAAATTTTCTCGTGCTAGTTGCTTTGGTAGTGATAAAGGCGCCCACACGTCAAGTGCAGATCGAACCTGAGTCATAACCTGGAAGATCATTGGTGACAGTTCGTGATCTAACAAGCGTGGTGGTGACGGATCGTGATCTAACAGGAGTGGTGGTGGCGGATCGTGATCTAGGAGCCTAAATCACTTCAGCGGAAAAAGCCAACTTGGATTTTCAAGGTACGATTTCTAGAATACAAATTCTTATATATTATATGAGAGCGATCTTCAAAAGGTTTTATAAAAATTTAAAAACCTGATTTTTCCCCAACAATTGGTATCAGAGCCATCTCATATTAATATATAAGAATTTCGTATGAAATCATTCTTGAAATTTATGTATTAGAGTGGCACAATTTATTCAGATATATATTAATTGTTTAATATATGAATAAAGCATGTTTTGGTTTGTCTTAATTCATGGTTAGATTTTCCGTTGTATTTTTTCTTTGGATCTGTAACAAGAGGGGTGGTTTTTTATCACCATGTTTCCCTCTTGATTTATTTTACTGTTATAGAATTTTTGTAAGCCAAAATTGGCCTAGGAAATTTGTAAATCAATCACGGATGGCAGATCAAAGCGACGGAGGCCGGAAATTCTGACAGCGGCAACAAACCAGGGCACGCTGTAGCAGCGCGCGCGGCCAGCAATGGCCAGCGGCACGCGCTGCGCTGTGCGCAGCAAGCCGCGCGCGCTGCATGTGCTGCAGCTGGAACCAACGCTGCCAGCAGCACGCACGCGAGCGAGGCCAGCACCAAGCGCGCGGAGGCTGGAATCTTGCGCGCGGAGGCTGGAAGCTTGCTGACGTTTGCGGCTGGCGGAGGGCGTCGTTTCGAGGCTTCCCGGCGTGGCGGTGATGGTCAAATCGGCGTCGGAAATGCATGAACAGTCGCTGCCCTTTGTGCTGGTGGCGGCTGGGGAAGAAAGGAAAGAGAAAAAGATGGATTTAGGGTTTCAATGGTTTTTATCATTGAAGTCCCTATGGCTCCATAATTTTTTTTTTTGGGTAGATATGTTTAAATTTTTTGCATTTAAGTCTAAAAATAGTTTTGGGCTTTGTGAATCCTAGCTTTAGGTCCAATTTCAATTGGGCTTAATGGATAAAAAATTCATAGACAAAATTAAATATATTAAATTTATTTTTGGTCCAAAAGTTTTATTTTAATTAAAAATAATAATAATAATACTATTTATTTTATTTATTTCCTTTCAAAATTAAAATTGGAACAATTATAAATTTAAAAGTCCAATTTCCCCTAGTCCATTAACAAAGACAAACTTATGGAAGATGGACATTGACAAGAAGCCCAATGAAGATTAGGCTTAGGGTTAATGTATTTTTCATTATTAGGAAAGCCATGAATTAAGATTATTTAATTGTTTTTCTATATGTTATGTTTTGAATGATTACATGCCATGATAACATGTCATATAGAATAGGTAGTGTCACTCTATGCATAATGATACATGTCATTTATTAATAATGAATTTCATTATATTGTTTGAAATTTGCATATGCTTAATAATATTTGATATCATCTAGATAATATTATAGGAAGCATGCAATTAACAATATGTATGTTTTAAAAAGGAAAAACCAATTTTAAAATATTGAGTGGGAGAGGAAAAATTCAAGATAATTTTCCCACGGGCTCCATTGTTAGTTCAATAATAAAATTATATATATACCTCGACTTCATGATACGGTGATGCTCCCTTCGGAGGGTATATATATTAGATATTTTATTTGATGAACTTCTTCAAAGATAAAATTGAAATATTTTTCAATCGATTGTTCACCCCAACGGTGACTATTGATATGAAAAATACGTAGATTGAAACAATGGTTATACACTCAACTAAAGTTTGTTATTAACCTTCCCAACGAAGCTCTGTTAACAAATTTAGGCCCAAAGGGATAACGATAATTATTTATCATGTCTTTGCATGAAAGTAAATAATCTAATGGATAATTGGGTCTAGTAAGTGTAGACATGACTTCCCCAACGGATAGCTTGTCAAAGCGGTACTAGATTATCGTTACAATAAATTAAAATGCATTTATGGTTTTTTGCATTTTTGTCATTTATTGTGAATATTGTTTCAAAGTATTTATGCATGTTTATTTTGTTTTGTTTTTCAGAAAATGTCTTCCATCAACCCATTATTAATTATCCTTGTTAAAAATGAACTCACTGGCGAAAATTATTTAGATTGGAAACGCAATCTATTTAATATTCTCACTGCTAAGGGAAGCAAATATGTGTTGACCCAGCCTTGCCCTCCTGAACCATCGTTATACGATTATAGAAATCAGAGGGAGCCTTATGAGAAATGGTGCGAAGCTAACAAAATGGCTAAGCGCTATATATTGGCTTCGATTTCTGTGGAACTGCATAAGAAACATCGGAACATGGAAACAGCCACTGAAATAATGGCTAGTCTTCATCAGATGTTTGGGCAAAATACCCATTTTGCCAGAGAAGCAGCATTAAAACGTATCACAGATACTAAGATGGAAGAGGGCACAAAAGTTCGTGATCATGTCCTCAAAATGATGGACTATTTGAATGAGGTAGAGATTCATGGTGTTCAAATCAATGATAAATCAAAGATTAACATGGTGATTGAATCTTTACCTGATACATTCAAAGAGTTTAAGGTCAATTATATCTTAAACAATAAAGATATGACCTTAATTGAATTAATGCACGAACTACATGCTATAGAAGAATTTTATCATAGCAGAAAACTTCCTGAAAAAGGATTCTCTTCAAGGCTTAAGTCGAAAGACAAGAATGAGCAAGCAAGAGTTGGGATCTGCAAACTGTCCACTAAAAGAAGTGGCAAGCCAATAGGCAAGTGTTACAAATGTGGACAGAAGGGTCACTGGAAGAAAGATTGTCCTAAGATTATTAAAATCAGGTATAGAAAATCTTTAAGCTTCCTAATTAGTTTAGATTTCTATTGAATCATACAATAATGAATTCTGAGATAACTAATCTTATTTGTAATTCATTTATTTGGTTTTCAGGAAACCAAGAGATTAAGTGAAGAAAGCTTCAAACAACAATTGAGGACATACTAGTTTATATCAATTGAAAGACTAGATCAATTTTACAAGACTTTAGTTTTGATATTTGTCTTTATTTTTCCAAATATTAGAGGAATTTAATTTCGGTGGCTTGTTTTAATAAACAGGAGTACACTGTTATTTTTGAATCCTCTGTTTATTACTTATTTTGGTTATTTATAAAGACAATTTATATCATAAAAGTACATTGATCTATTCAAAGTAAGATATAATGATAAAAAATATATGCATTTATCTAAGAAAAGAAATGTTTCTTCTAACCAAAAATTACCTCTGATATTTATGCTTAAGTCATATAAACTATAATAAGATTTTAAGAAAATGATTAATGATAGACTTGTTGGCCTATTAAGATTGATCATTGTAACTCTATAAATCTTATTTAGAAAAGTAATATGACAAGGATGCTCTTTATGATCTAAAAGCATAACATTGTATTTGATGATTTAGCGCATACAAATGTATACGGACTAATCAGTTTACATGTTATAAGATGTTATGAGTATTCTATCAATTTAGTTGATGAATATTCATTTTATTTATGTTTGTCTAAATGCGTCATTATTCCATTGCTTTTGAAATTCAAAAGAGTACGTGAATAAGACAGAAGCAATTAGACAGGAACATAAAAGAATTTCGATATGATCGAAATAAAGAATATCTCTATGGAGAATTCAAGCACTATTTGGTTGTCAATGAACACTATGATACAAATAGTGTAATTAAATGGAGAAACAAGATTCTTTTGGATAAGACAAGATATATACTAAGTGGTTTATCATTTACCTTTTTTATTCCAGATACTAGTATTTGAAACTACAAAGTTTATTGAACTTAGTTTCATCTATCTCGGTGTCTACTACTCCAAGATATTATGAAAAAGTCACAAATATAGTTTGAGACACATTCGTATTTGGAGTTTACTAGAATCAGAGATAGAGAAGATGGATTCGTGTTCAGAAGCTTGCATGTTTTAGGTATCTTAAAGGAATAAGGGAAAGTCTGAATTATAGTCCTCAAGATAGAAATGTATTTATAGAAATATTCTTTACTTTCTTTGAGGAAGACTATATAATGACTTATAACCTAAGAGTAAGGTAAACTAAAAAAAAAAAAAAAAAAAAAAGATCAGGTTGATGCTCAGCTTTCAACACCTGTTATAGAACAGGAAGAACAGCAACAACCAGCTGATCAGCACAGGATTATCCTTGAACAACCATCACTTTTAGAACCTCGTCGTAGTGGGAGGGTAACTAGGTTACCTGCAAGATACATGTTTTTGGGAGAAACCTATAAGGCTATCTCAGATGAACATGTACAAGATCCCACTAGTTACAACGAAGCTCTAATAGATAGAGATGATGAATTTTGAAAAAGGCTATGAATCAAGAAATGAAATCTATGTATTCCAATAAAGTCTGGGAACTTGTAGAGGCACCAAATGGGGTAAAACCTATAGGCTGCAAGTGGATCTACAAGAGAAAAAGAGGAGTAGACAGAAGGGTGGAAACATTTAAAGCAAGATTAGTAGCCGAAGGGTTTACTCAGAAAGAAGGAATCAATTATGAGGAAACCTTTTCTCCGGTTGTTATGCTTAAATCCATCAAGATTCTGCTCTCCATTGCTGCAGTGCTAGATTATGAAATTTGGCAAATGGATGTCAAGACTGCCTTTCTTAACAGGCATCTTGAAGAAAACATCTACATGCAGCAACCAGATAGATTTATACAAAAAAGGCCAAGAACACATGGTATGTAAGTTGCAGAGATCTATTTATGGATTGAAGCAAGCATCCCAGTCATAGAACATCAGATTTGATCAAGCGATTAAATCACTTGGATTCATTCAGAACATTGATGAACCATGTGTGTACAAGAAAATTCAGGGAAAATTTGTAGCCTTCCTAATTCTTTGTGTAGACAATATTCTCCTGATTGGAAACGATATAGGAGTATTGACTACAATAAAGATTTGGTTAGCAAAATAATTTGATATGAAAGACCTGGGGGAGGCAAGTTATATTCTTGGTATCAAGTTACTACGAGACCGGAAGAATAAAACTCTAGCCTTGTCTCAAGCGGTCTATATCGATAAGATATTGGCTAGATTTAGCATGGAAAATTCCAAGACTGGTTTATTACCATTCAGACATGGAATTACATTCTCTAAGGATCAATCACCTAAAACATCTGAAGAGATAGAGAGAATGAGACGAGTTCCCTATGCAGACGCTGTGGGAAGTCTCGTGTATGACATGCTTTGCACTAGGCCAGACATCTGTTTTGCGGTAGGGATGGTTAGCAGATATCAATTTAATCCTGGACCTCAATACTGGACTGCAGTCAAGCATATTATAAAGTATCTGAAAAGAACTAAAAATTATATGCTTGTGTATTATGGTGATGAACTCATTCCAGTGGGTTATACTGATTCTGACTTTATGTCAGATAAGGATTCCAGAAAATCAACTTCCGGCTATGTGTTTACATTGGGAAGTGGAGCCATTAGTTGGATGAGTGTGAAACAATCTTGTACCACAGACTCAACAACTAAAGCTGAATATGTGGCTACATCTGAAGCTGCAAAAGAAGCTATATGGCTCCGCAAGTTCCTACGAAATCTTGAGGTGGTACCTGTTGTAACTGCACCACTTAAACTATTTATGTGATAATGGTGGTGCGGTAGCTCAATCTAAGGAACCAAGGAACCACAAGAAACAAAACATATTGAAAGGAAGTATCATCTTATAAGGGAATAGTGTAAAAAGGTTATATGACAGTACCCCAAATGGCATTAGATGCTAAATGGCAGATCTTATTACAATGGCCATTAGTGGGAAACCTTTATAACCTGCACTTAGAGCCCTAGAGCATGTGCAATATGCCAGATATGCTTTGAGAGCTAGTGGGAGATTGTTGGGAAAATATGCTCTTTAAAAGCATATGTGTTTATTTAATTGTAATAAATAATTTTTCTGATTAATAAAATAAATGAGGTATTTTATTCAAATATCTTAATTACATTAATATTTGTATTAAAGTCCATTTAATCATATTATATGTATTTATGTGATCACCATATGGATTCACAGAAGACATAAATACAAGTTATCTTATGATTAAATAAATTTAGTTCGCAGTTGATAAATAAAGTTGGGCACTTTATTTAGGTATAGACTGTAATAAATTCATTGAATGATTTGTCTTAATCATGTATGAATTTATTGATATAGTACGACTACATTGAACATGATCACATATGAGATTTAATTAACTTTGTAATAACTGTCAGACTTATTAAATCTCATAGGCGTTGATTTTATTGTAATCTTAATCTTGAGTTAATTATGATTTCATGATTGTGATTGTTATTTCATTTGAGTTACCAATGGGCACGATACATCCTTGTGGTCAAGATTACCCGCTATCTTGGTGGGAGCAATTATGAGAATTGGAGTTATGGATTAACAATATAGAATTTGTACAACACATCTCTTGATAGGTTTTCGGTACTTGATCATAGAATTCTCTGGCCAGAGTGTGTCAACATATTTAGTATGTTGAAAATGATCATTAGAGAAAACCAGTAAGGATCAAGGAATAAGATGTTATTAAATTGATTGGACAGTTGAGATATCAATTTAATTAACGATGTGGTACAAAGGATTGTGCAGTAAAGAAATCAATGTGGCTTGGGGCGAATTATTATTCGAGCATACAATTATGGAAGTCAGTTCCAATCTTTTAGTGGAGTAGATTTGGAATTAAATAATTGGGCTAGTTTAATTACAGGCCTAATTATTGTAGCCACTATTGTATGTTCCCAAATGATCCCCGGGTTAGCTCATTTAATTGACTGCACCACTACTAGACTAATAAGTAAGATAACTAGCTATTTGGGTCAAAAGTCTAAATATATCATTTAGTGGGAGGCTCCATTTAATTAGCTTTTGTATAAGGGGCCTTATGTTATTTTACAAGGTGGGTCCCCTATTGAAAAAGAAAATAACGTGAGTTTTATTTAGAGTATTATTTGGAGCCTAGGGTTTTCACTAAAGGGTGATATAAAAGGCTTATTTTTCCCTAAAGAAAAATACGGAAGCCACTTTATACAGATCAGAGAAAAAGATTTTTCTCTCTATTGTTGAGAGAAAAATTTTCTCGTGCTAGTTGCTTTGGTAGTGATAAAGGCGCCCACACGTCAAGTGCAGATCGAACCTGAGTCATAACCTGGAAGATCATTGGTGACAGTTTGTGATCTAACAAGCGTGGTGGTGACGGATCGTGATCTAACAGGAGTGGTGGTGGCGGATCGTGATCTAGGAGCCTAAATCACTTCAGTGGAAAAAGCCAACTTGGATTTTCAAGGTACGATTTCTAGAATACAAATTCTTATATATTATATGAGAGCGATCTTCAAAAGGTTTTATAAAAATTTAAAAACCTGATTTTTCCCCAACACTTACAACGTTTGATCAAATGATTTTCCAATACTTATAAAACTCCGAGTTCGTACAACAATTCGTGCGAATGTTTGGCACCTTCAGACGACTACATGTGCCATATTTCTTTCCTGCAGGGAAACATGCATCGCCATTAAGAGACAGCTTCGAGAACCGTATTTCATTTTTAAAACGTATCATTTTTCCCATCCTCTTCTAATCTCTCATCGTTGATAATCGACGCGTCATGCATGCATGCAAGCGTTTAATTATGTATTGTTAAGTTAGCTATACATTATTTATTGTGATAATCGAAGCGCACCCATTAGACATTAATCCACTCTTAAATTTTAAAAATACATTAACAATTCTGCAACGTGTTACCATTACCAGGAAAATTTGTAGCCTTCCTAATTCTTTGTGTAGACAATATTCTCCTGATTGGAAACGATATAGGAGTATTGACTACAATAAAGATTTGGTTAGCAAAATAATTTGATATGAAAGACCTGGGGGAGGCAAGTTATATTCTTGGTATCAAGTTACTACGAGACCGGAAGAATAAAACTCTAGCCTTGTCTCAAGCGGTCTATATCGATAAGATATTGGCTAGATTTAGCATGGAAAATTCCAAGACTGGTTTATTACCATTCAGACATGGAATTACATTCTCTAAGGATCAATCACCTAAAACATCTGAAGAGATAGAGAGAATGAGACGAGTTCCCTATGCAGACGCTGTGGGAAGTCTCGTGTATGACATGCTTTGCACTAGGCCAGACATCTGTTTTGCGGTAGGGATGGTTAGCAGATATCAATTTAATCCTGGACCTCAATACTGGACTGCAGTCAAGCATATTATAAAGTATCTGAAAAGAACTAAAAATTATATGCTTGTGTATTATGGTGATGAACTCATTCCAGTGGGTTATACTGATTCTGACTTTATGTCAGATAAGGATTCCAGAAAATCAACTTCCGGCTATGTGTTTACATTGGGAAGTGGAGCCATTAGTTGGATGAGTGTGAAACAATCTTGTACCACAGACTCAACAACTAAAGCTGAATATGTGGCTACATCTGAAGCTGCAAAAGAAGCTATATGGCTCCGCAAGTTCCTACGAAATCTTGAGGTGGTACCTGTTGTAACTGCACCACTTAAACTATTTATGTGATAATGGTGGTGCGGTAGCTCAATCTAAGGAACCAAGGAACCACAAGAAACAAAACATATTGAAAGGAAGTATCATCTTATAAGGGAATAGTGTAAAAAGGTTATATGACAGTACCCCAAATGGCATTAGATGCTAAATGGCAGATCTTATTACAATGGCCATTAGTGGGAAACCTTTATAACCTGCACTTAGAGCCCTAGAGCATGTGCAATATGCCAGATATGCTTTGAGAGCTAGTGGGAGATTGTTGGGAAAATATGCTCTTTAAAAGCATATGTGTTTATTTAATTGTAATAAATAATTTTTCTGATTAATAAAATAAATGAGGTATTTTATTCAAATATCTTAATTACATTAATATTTGTATTAAAGTCCATTTAATCATATTATATGTATTTATGTGATCACCATATGGATTCACAGAAGACATAAATACAAGTTATCTTATGATTAAATAAATTTAGTTCGCAGTTGATAAATAAAGTTGGGCACTTTATTTAGGTATAGACTGTAATAAATTCATTGAATGATTTGTCTTAATCATGTATGAATTTATTGATATAGTACGACTACATTGAACATGATCACATATGAGATTTAATTAACTTTGTAATAACTGTCAGACTTATTAAATCTCATAGGCGTTGATTTTATTGTAATCTTAATCTTGAGTTAATTATGATTTCATGATTGTGATTGTTATTTCATTTGAGTTACCAATGGGCACGATACATCCTTGTGGTCAAGATTACCCGCTATCTTGGTGGGAGCAATTATGAGAATTGGAGTTATGGATTAACAATATAGAATTTGTACAACACATCTCTTGATAGGTTTTCGGTACTTGATCATAGAATTCTCTGGCCAGAGTGTGTCAACATATTTAGTATGTTGAAAATGATCATTAGAGAAAACCAGTAAGGATCAAGGAATAAGATGTTATTAAATTGATTGGACAGTTGAGATATCAATTTAATTAACGATGTGGTACAAAGGATTGTGCAGTAAAGAAATCAATGTGGCTTGGGGCGAATTATTATTCGAGCATACAATTATGGAAGTCAGTTCCAATCTTTTAGTGGAGTAGATTTGGAATTAAATAATTGGGCTAGTTTAATTACAGGCCTAATTATTGTAGCCACTATTGTATGTTCCCAAATGATCCCCGGGTTAGCTCATTTAATTGACTGCACCACTACTAGACTAATAAGTAAGATAACTAGCTATTTGGGTCAAAAGTCTAAATATATCATTTAGTGGGAGGCTCCATTTAATTAGCTTTTGTATAAGGGGCCTTATGTTATTTTACAAGGTGGGTCCCCTATTGAAAAAGAAAATAACGTGAGTTTTATTTAGAGTATTATTTGGAGCCTAGGGTTTTCACTAAAGGGTGATATAAAAGGCTTATTTTTCCCTAAAGAAAAATACGGAAGCCACTTTATACAGATCAGAGAAAAAGATTTTTCTCTCTATTGTTGAGAGAAAAATTTTCTCGTGCTAGTTGCTTTGGTAGTGATAAAGGCGCCCACACGTCAAGTGCAGATCGAACCTGAGTCATAACCTGGAAGATCATTGGTGACAGTTTGTGATCTAACAAGCGTGGTGGTGACGGATCGTGATCTAACAGGAGTGGTGGTGGCGGATCGTGATCTAGGAGCCTAAATCACTTCAGTGGAAAAAGCCAACTTGGATTTTCAAGGTACGATTTCTAGAATACAAATTCTTATATATTATATGAGAGCGATCTTCAAAAGGTTTTATAAAAATTTAAAAACCTGATTTTTCCCCAACACTTACAACGTTTGATCAAATGATTTTCCAATACTTATAAAACTCCGAGTTCGTACAACAATTCGTGCGAATGTTTGGCACCTTCAGACGACTACATGTGCCATATTTCTTTCCTGCAGGGAAACATGCATCGCCATTAAGAGACAGCTTCGAGAACCGTATTTCATTTTTAAAACGTATCATTTTTCCCATCCTCTTCTAATCTCTCATCGTTGATAATCGACGCGTCATGCATGCATGCAAGCGTTTAATTATGTATTGTTAAGTTAGCTATACATTATTTATTGTGATAATCGAAGCGCACCCATTAGACATTAATCCACTCTTAAATTTTAAAAATACATTAACAATTCTGCAACGTGTTACCATTACCAGGAATTTTTCTTATATCTAGTTTCATAAAACTTGTTCCTTCAATTTTTTTCTATATAAAAAAAATCCTTAAAGTTTGACTTAAAAATTAACTTAAGTCTGTGAATTTAAAAGACTTGTCTAGATGTACAGAAAGTTAAAATTTAGCACTCACAATAAACTCGAACCTTCCACTTTTAAAATGAAGCCAGGAGATACATTAATTTAACTAAAGCAGTTTGTGACATTTTCTAAAAATATTTAAAAGAACAGAAAGAAACTAAAAGAAAATGTTAACGTTTTAAATGAATTGCCGATTTGCCTAGTTTGCCTTCAGTACATTTTCATAGGGAGAGTGTCAATTTCTAAATTAATATATATTGGTTACCATTTTATAATATTTAAAAATACCCCTTGCACAAAAAATTTAAAAGAAAAAAAGGGGTTAATGAGTCATTCGTTTAATAATTTATCATGGGAATATAAAAATATATATTTATTATAAGAAAAACTTGCAAAAATATAAGAAAAATATCTTATTAGTAATTATTTATTATAAGAAAAACTTGCAAAAATATAAGAAAAATATCTTATTAGTAATTATTTATTCACACTAATATATATATATTATTTTTAGTACTTGTTTGGGAGGGATACTGTTTGGGACAAATGCGTTGAAGGGACCAGGAATGACGAGCAGACATCTGATGGCGGAGTTCTGCGAACCGGTGTGTTCCGTTAAAGCCTGGCGCGTGGAAGAACAGGAGCAGAAACATCCTGCTCGTCCATGATATTATCGTCCGCGAGGCCAATTCCTATAAAAGGCATGAGGCCATTCCGGCTAGAGATCGAGAGGCGAGGAGACCCGGTCGACGGCAGTTGGCAAGACGTGCTCTCCAGCACGAGAATCTAGGCACAACAGCCACGCTTTCCCCAGAACCACGACGTAACACGCAAGGTCTCACAGAGCCGTGGCAGCCACGCTTTCCCCAGAACCGTGGCGTAACACGCAAGGTCTCATAGAGTCGTGCCAGCCACGCTTTCCCCTGAACCGTGGCGTAACACGCTAGATCCCATGTTTTGCCCATAACGCAGCAGTTGGAGTCCCATACCGTCTCGAAAAGAGCGGAAGACTGAGATTCAGAGGAAGCCTATAAAAAGATAGCCAACGAAGGTAAGAGGGTTGGCATTCTTGAGAAAAGGGGAGAAAACCACAAGAAACGCCATAAGACCTGTGGCAAGCTTTTCCCGAACCTTCATATCTGACTTGAGCGTCGGAGGGTTTGCGCCGGGAAAACAACCGGCGTACTCTGACTTATCTGTGTACGCAGGGACCTCCGGAGAAGAAGCCTGGCGAGGAGACCTCCTGGTAGTGACGAAGTTGATCGAGCAGAGATCCTGATCGTAGAACGAGGAGAACCGGAATCTCGCATCAACATTTTGGCGCCGTCTGTGGGGATCCAGAGCAAAAAGCTTCTGTCGATAGCAAGAAGAGGGGGGGAGTAAGCGAAAGGCAATGGAGATAGGAGGAAGTAGCGCACAAGGGGGTGACATAAGGCTTAACGATTCCGTGACGCTGAGGGAGGTAATCAGCGAAGCACGGGAAAAAGTCATGTTCGACCGGATGGAGCGAATGGAAAAGCAGATGGAAACCTTGACAACCATCCTGCATGAGCTGCGGAACGAGCGAAGGATAACCCAAGAGGGAAGGGTGAGAGGCGGTGGAGCGGCACCAGGTACCGATAGTGCGGAGAGAAGTCAAACCGCTGGGAGATTTGGTGGTGAGAGAGGTAACGTACCTCTGCGAGGAGAATTTCATAGAGAAAGAGAGCAGTCCCCGGTAAGACAGACTTGTGACGGGGGCGACGGGGTGGTGAATGCAGAGGAAACAGAACTGAGGCAACACTTACATGATGTAGAGCGAGAGCGGGATCAAGCTGCAGCGCGCGACCCTGGTCGCGCAGGACAGCTGGAGGAGGAAGTGCGAAGGCTAGCGCAAATAATTGATGACATGCAAGGGAGGAACAAAGCCCCTGGTTGGAGGATAATGCTGGACGGGGAATCACCGCTCGCAGCAGAGATCATGAGGGCAGTTATTCCGAGAGATTTCCGCCTCCCCGACCTCAGATACTCGGGAAGAACTGACCCGCTGATGCACATGGAGCGCTTCAACGACATAACGGGGGTACAGGGATTATCTCCATTCCAAAGGTGCAGGGTGTTCCCACTATCCCTTGAGGGACGTGCACGAGAATGGTACAGGAAACTTCCTCGGGGCAGCATAAAAACCTTCGAGCAGATGTGCCAGGAATTCGCAGAGCAGTTTAGTGGGGCAATGTCACCGGAAGATGACATGATGGAGCTGAAGAGCATGAAACAAGGGGAGCAAGAAACCCTTCGGGAATTCGTCAAGAGGTTTCATCGGGCTGTCCTCGACTTGGGAGCCTTCAACCACCCTCAGGCGTTAAGGGGACTGAAAGAAGGGGTGAAGATAGGAAGGCTGTGGTACAATTTGAGAAGCCCAGCTATTCAAACGTATGCAGCCGCATACGAACAGGCTAAAAGAGACATCGAGATTGAGGAGGAGAAGGCTGCACGGATCAAGACAGACCAATTGGAAGGGTTAGGGAGGAAAGAGAAGAAAGCATTACCAACTAATGGGCCGATCAGGAGGAGGGACCACCAGATCTCCGGTAGTGGAGCAGGAGGTAGGGTAATTGCTTACCAGCCTCATCAGAGGCCGCCACAGTATCAGCGCAGCAGGGCGCCGCCTCCTCGTTCCCCAGCTAGGGAGCCTTGGAGAAGACATGATCCGGCATCCGGCGATCTTCATCAACATTCCCACGGTAGCAGGACGAGCAGACCAGAAGCACTCCCACCGCCCCCAACTCACAGTGGGGCAAACAGAGAAAGAGCAGTGCATCTGGTCGACCAGAACCAGGACTATGGGCGGTACACTCCCTTGAAGATGCCCCTGGATGAGGTGTACGAGGCCATAAAGGGTCGAGGGCTGCTGCACCTCCCTACACCAATAACAAAGCTACCCAACAGGAGGGATAAAGGACGTTATTGTAAGTTCCATGGCACCCATGGCCATACCACAGCAGAGTGTAGAGATCTCAAGACCCAGGTCGAAGATTTGGTGAGAAATCGGTACCTGGATGAGTTTATGGATGGGACTTTCCCGATGGTGGCCACAACGGATGAAGGGGAGCAGAGTGAAGGAATCTTGAGACGCGAGCCGCCCGCAGCGAGGGTGATAGCTGGGGGCCCCACGTTGGCCGGAGATTCGAACAGATCGAGAAAAAATTATGCCAGATACGCCATGACCAGTAAAGAGATACTCTTCAACACCCCAGCAGTCAAACGAGCAAGGGTCAGGCAAGTGCCAATCATGTGGACGGATGAGGATGAGGAAGGGATTCTATACCCCCACGAGGACGCTTTAGTCATCAAGGCTACGATCGCTAGCAAGAAGTTTGACCGGATACTGGTTGATACGGGGAGCTCAGTTGATGTGCTATTTAAATCAACTTTGGAAGAAATGGGAATAGCCGACCGGAAGTTGGAATACACCAACACCTCCTTGAAGGGGTTCGGAGGAGGGAAGCTGGTCCCTCTGGGCGTGGTCGAACTGCCTATCACAATCGGGGGCCCCCCAACAGAAAGAACAATGATACTGGACTTCGTCGTAGTGGACGAGGAAGGTCCTTACCAGATGATCCTAGGTCGGCCATTTTTAAGGATGAGCAAAGCGGTGCTGTCCAACCATTATCTGGCTCTGAAGTACCGGGTGAATGGGGTAGTCGGAGTGGTACGAGGAGACCAGAGGATCGCAAGAAGCTGCTACTCCTCGGCAGCAAGGGAGGCGATGCAGATAACATCCCTCGATACCCGAGTGGAAAACAAGACTGGCAGACAAGAACCCGTAGAGGATCTGGAAACAGTAAGCATGGGACCAGAGAACCCGGGAAAGACGATCAGAATCGGGTCGAAACTTGAGGGAGAGCAAAAGCAGGAGTTGGTGAAATGCTTACAGGCTCACGCCGACGTGTTTGCCTGGACACATGAGGACATGCCAGGGATTGACCCAGAGGTAGCATGTCATAGGCTGGCAATAAAGAAAGGTGCTCGGGCAGTAAGGCAGAAGAGGAGGTGCTTCAACCAGGAGAGGTATGAGGCTGTAAATGATGAGGTGGAGAAGCTTCTGAGAGCGGGGTTCATTCGGGAAGTCAATTACCCGGAGTGGATATCAAATGTGGTGTTGGTAAAGAAGGCAAACGGCAAGTGGAGGATGTGTGTGGATTTCACAGACCTCAATAAGGCGTGCCCAAAAGACAGCTTCCCTTTACCAAAGATCGATCAGCTAGTAGATTCAACGGCTGGACATGGTCTGCTTAGCTTCATGGACGCATTCTCGGGATACAACCAGATCCCCATGTACGAGCCGGATGAGGAGAGCACGGCTTTCATCACTAACCAAGGTCTGTTCTGTTACAGGGTGATGCCATTCGGTCTCAAGAATGCTGGGGCCACCTATCAAAGGCTGGTGAATAAAGTCTTTAAGCCCTTGATCGGGAAAACCATGGAGGTGTACGTGGACGACATGATCACCAAGTCCAAAATCCCGAAGGAACATGTCAGACATCTCGAGGAGACGTTCGAGCTTTTGAAGAAGTATAAGATGAAGCTCAACCCGGAGAAGTGTGCTTTTGGGGTCGAGTCAGGGAAATTCCTGGGATTCATGGTGAGCCATAGGGGGATTGAAGCAAATCCCGAGAAGATCCAGGCGATTGTGCAAATGACGTCTCCTCGAAACCTGAAGGAGATGCAGCGCCTCACGGGGAGGCTGGCAGCGTTGAGCAGATTCATATCCAAGGCTACAGATAAGTGTCAGCCATTCTTTCAAGTGATAAAGAGGGGAAAGAAAACGGAATGGACCCCAGAATGCGAGGAAGCCTTCCGGAACTTGAAGCATTACTTGCAGCAAGCCCCGCTACTGTCCACACCGAGGGATGGGGACAAGTTGAATCTGTATTTGGCGGTATCTGATCGGGCCGCCAGTTCCGTTCTAGTGAGAGAGGAAGAAGGAATTCAGTATCCGATATACTACACCAGCAAGGCCCTGCTCGACGCTGAGACCAGATACCCAACGACGGAGAAATGGGCACTGGCCCTTGTGGTTGCTGCTCGGAAGTTGAGGCCGTACTTTCAAGCATTCCCGGTCTCGGTAATCACCAACCAGCCATTGCGTCAAATTCTGCACAAGCCGGATGCCTCTGGTCGGCTCGTCAAATGGGCTGTAGAGCTGAGCGAATTCGACTTAGACTATAAACCCCGCGCGGCGATAAAGGCCCAGGCAATGGCCGATTTCGTAGCTGAGTTCGCGGAGCCCGAAGTATGCTTGGGTCAGCAAGATGCAGATGTAGGCAACGACGAAACTCAAGTATGGCAGATATCTGTGGATGGGTCATCAGGAGAGCGGGGTTCAGGAGCAGGGATTGTCCTGGAAGGCCCAGAGGGGGAGGAGATCTCTTATGCTGTAAAGTTGGAATTTGCAGCCACAAATAACCAGGCAGAATATGAAGCCTTGATAGCAGGGCTGGAATTGGCTAGGGCCGTGAAAGCGGACAGAGTTAAGATCAGAACCGATTCCCAGCTGGTTGCGAATCATGTCAGTGAAAGATTCCAACCAAGAGAGGAGAAGATGGAACAGTACCTAAGGATAGTCAGGCAGATGATGGGGAAGTTCGAAGCAGTGGAGGTGATACAAATCCCCAGGGAGCAGAATAGTCGAGCAGACATTTTGGCTAGGATGGCAGCCGTCGCCGACCCAAAAATGCCAAAGTCGATCCCCCTAGAAGTGAAGTCTCGCCCGAGTATCGAGCAAAATTTGGGGGTGTTGCGGATAGAACAAAAAAGCTCGTGGAGGGACCCGATAGTTTCATACCTTAGAGACGGGGTCTTACCACCAGATAAGCTACGGGCTCGGAAGATTAGAGCTCAGGCCTCGAGATACACGATGATCGATGGGGTACTGTATCGACGAGGATATAAATTACCGTTCCTTCGGTGTTTGGACGATGACGACGCGGATTACGTGCTGAGGGAAGTGCATGAAGGAATTTGCGGAAATCATTCTGGCGGGAGGTCCCTGGCCCACAAGGTTCTAAGGCAGGGATATTTCTGACCGACGATGCACCAGGATGCGCAAAGGAAGACCAGGAGCTGTGCAAGCTGCCAGAGTTTTGCGAATTTCTCTAACCAACCACCAGAGAAGCTCACCTCCATGGCCTCCCCTTGGCCATTCGCTCAATGGGGAATTGATCTGATCGGCCCATTGCCAAAGGGACGAGGAGCAGCAACACATGCGATAGTCGCTATAGATTACTTCACGAAGTGGATAGAGGTAGAAGCCCTTAGCAGGATCACAGAGAAGAAAACAACAGACTTCGTGTGGAGAAATCTGGTCTGTCGATACGGGATCCCATATGCCTTGGTAACGGATAATGGCAGGCAGTTCGATAATCACAGCTTCAGGGATTTCTGCCAGAACCTCGGGATAGAGCTGAAGTATTGCTCGCCTGCTCACCCTCAATCGAATGGACAAGTAGAAGCAGCCAACAAGACAGTCAAGAGGCTTCTGAAAACCAGGCTCGGAGCAAAAAAGGGTGCGTGGGTTGACGAGCTGTCAGGTGTGCTATGGGCATACAGAACAACCCACAAAACCGCAACGGGGGAGACGCCGTTCGCTTTGGCTTTCGGACATGAAGCGGTCGTGCCGGCTGAGGTAGGAACGACCACACACCGGACAGATCATTTCAATGAACAGGAGAACGACGAGCAGATATGTTTGAATCTTGATCTGCTAATGGAGAGGAGGGAACAAGCAGCCGAGCGATCAGTCACTTACCAACAGAGGGTTGCTCGGTATTATAACCAGAAGGTGAACATACGGCAATTCAGGGTCGGAGACTGGGTACTGAGAAGAGTGAATCAGAGCACCAAAGATTCGACTCAAGGAGTGCTGGGACCGAATTGGGAAGGGCCGTATAGAGTCAAGCAGATAGCGGGGCCCGGAGCTTACAAGCTGGTTCGCGCGGACGGCCACGAAGTGAAACGCCCATGGAACGCAGCACACCTCCGAAAATACTTCCAGTAAGACTTGCTCACATTTTAAAGCAATTTCTGCTCATGCTGTCTATCTTTTATTTTTATGTTTTATGTCCGAACAATTTCATGTAAGTCAAATCCTGCCATTAATGTAACGTCGACGAATTTTATTCGCTTGAAACCAAAAAAAATCCTAAGGCATGCAAAGGCTCGCCAAGTCTCAGAGCCTGTCTTATGGCGAGACAGAAGCCAAGCATGCCAGGATCTGCTCGGCCGCGAGAAGGCAGCAGAATCCAAATCGTTTGAAGAAAATCCTGAGGCATGCAAAGGCTCGCCAAGTCTCAGAGCCTGTCTTATGGCGAGACAGAAGCCAAGCATGCCAGGATCTGCTCGGCCACGAGAAGGCAGCAGAATCCCAATCCTCGAAAAACCCAAGGCACGCAAAGGCTCACCGAGTCTCAAAGCCTGTCTTATGGCGAGACAGAAGCCAAGCATGGCGGGATCTGCTCGACCGCGTAAAGGCGAGCAGAATCCCGAACATCGGAAAATTTTCTAAGGCAGGTGGCGAAACCATATACCAAGCCATAGCCAGCTCGACCAGACGAGGACGAGCAGGCTCTCGTAATTACCACACAAGAGAGTAATCAAAAACATTTCTATTAATTTGTTAATAATTAACAAAGCAGATAATCTTCACAAACATTGTTCATTACAATACAAGAAACATATCAGGAAGGTCGTGGATCAGTAAGCCCAGCAGCGTCGGTTGGCTGGACCTCCTCAGGTGCAGAAGGAGTATCACCAGTCGCATCCAGAGGGGCGCTCGCCTCGCCAACATCAGCAGGGACTGCACGAGGAGGAGAGTCTCCCTCCTTAATCACGATCGGCTCTACCCCTTCGGCATCTTCCTTGGCCGCCTCCTCGTCCATATGTTGAGCAACACCAGCCGCAAGGTCATCCATCTTCAGATCAGGGTGTTGCTTCCCGAGGACGGCCATGATACAACGATAGGAATGCCGAAGTCCCTGGTCGTACTGGTTGTCGGCCTCCCTCTCCAAGTTCTCTATATGAGCTCGGTGGGAATCGCGGAGAGATTCGAGCTGAGCCTCATACATAGCCCTCTGCCCTTGGAGATCCTCCTTAACCTTGGTCAGCTCCTCCTCGAGGGTAATGGCTTTTGCTTGAGCAAGGGACTCTTGCTCTATCAGCTTGAGGTTCTCAACGTTTAGCTCCCCCGCTTTTTTCTCGGCAACGTCAGCTCTGGTCGTCGCCGATTGAATGTCCTCCTTCATCTTCCTGTCGTAACGACCAACCTTGGCCTTATAGTAGGTGGCCATGCAGCTGAGATGGAAAGCACTATACTGCATGGCTCCCACCAACTCGCCCAGGGTACAACCGTCAAAGCCCTCCAGGTCCTTCTTGCTCACGAGTTTAGACAACTCATTGAGATAGGGAACCAAGTGTTCTGGTCGGCTGTCGGGTAAGCGAGACCGAGGCACAACAGGTGGAGAAGAGGAAGCAGGATCAGTGGCTGCTCTACTGGATTCCCCGACTTTAGCAGAGGCAGGAGGGAAAGCCTGCAAGGGAGGAACCTGCTGCACGATGTTCTTTCGCTTCGCAGCGGGAGCATCTTTGTCCTGGTCCCTATCGGTTGTTGGAGGCCGAGAGCGTTTCCTGGTCAGAGCTCCAATCACTGCGTCCTCCATCTTATGGCCAGGAAGTATCAACCGAGACTCGAGGAAGTTGTATGTAGATAGCAGTTCTCGACTCGAGCAGGAATTGGCCAATACAGCCTCGACCCGTTTAAGCTGATCAGGTCGGAGCGGGAAGTGAACACCCCAGGAAACTACAGCACAAACAGACACTTGGTTAGAGACAAACCAATACAGCAGGAACAATTATGGATACAAGACATCTAAAGCGAGCAGGCAACCTGGGACCGTGAAACGGGGTGGGACGCGACAATCCTTCCCGTCTATTTGTGCAACTTGACCCCAGGGACCCCCAGCAAAAAAGAATTTCCTCTTCCAAGTCCCACCACCACCAGTTGGAAGATCAGTTATGGGTTTCCTGCTCTTGGTACCAGATTGGAAGTAGTACCAGCCGGCATCTTTAGGGCTGCTCTTCAGCTGGTACAGGTGCTTCACCTCATCAACCGTGGGCTCGCTTTGGCAACATCTGTCCCACAATATGAACAGACCAGAGAGCACTCTCCACCCGTTGGGGTTCAGCTGACCAGGAGCCAGATTTAGCCCGTTAAGTATCCGGGCAAAGTAAGGCTGCAAGGGACACCTCAGCCCATACTTAAAGCTCTCCAGATACAGGGTAACGTATCCCCTGGGAGGCCGGCTAGGTGTATCCTTCTTTCCTGGGATCTTAAGAGGTATCTCACCAGGAATACTATACCTAAGTCGGAGGTCATTGAGCTCGTCAAACGTGGTCGTACACGACATGTAATCAATGGCATAATCACGCGACAAGGCTCTACCTCCTACTGTACCCCGTTCTTCTGGTCGTGAGGCTCCTGATGGGGACGCCTCACCAGAATCATCCCCTTGACCCTCACTCAAGGTGTTCTCCGATCCAGAAGATCCTTCTTCATCGCTACTGTCGCTCGAGGGGGTTGTTTGGGGAGACATCCTCCTAGCGCTAGTACCAACACTAGACCTAATGGGCTCTAAGGGGATCCCGGGATCAAAAGCAAAATCAGCGGGCAGACTAGGCAAAAAACCTAGTTCGTCGTCACCAACCTCAACGACCTTCTCCTTACCCTTCGACATATCCTAAGTTCTAACCAAAACACCACCGCCAACTACAACCTCAAGCAAAGCAGAGAGAAAGGAAATTACCTACAACTAACCAATACCGAAAAAAATAGAAGAAATACCTGAAGCAGGGACTCGGTCAGAGAGAGACAGGGATGACAGCTTTGGCGCCGAGGTTCATTCGCCGGAGAGACAAGAATGGAGAAAATGACGAGTTCGTGTTTGAAGATTTTGGGTTTCTTTACTGAGAAGCAAACTCTTGGGCTGCCAGCATTTAATGACGCATATTCCGAGAATCCCGTAACCGTCGGTTTGAAATTCAAATGGAGGGGGGGATTTCTGCCACCTCACCTCGTCCGCGATTAAATGCGACATGACTCCTGGCAGCCTTTTCCAAACCCACGCGAGCGAGTACTATCGAGTTTCTACTGCTGGTCCACTACATTATCCAACACCAGAAACTGGGGGACCGGTGTTTGGGAGGGATACTGTTTGGGACAAATGCGTCGAAGGGACCAGGAATGACGAGCAGACATCTGATGGCGGAGTTCTGCGAACCGGTGTGTTCCGTTAAAGCCTGGCGCGTGGAAGAACAGGAGCAGAAACATCCTGCTCGTCCACGATATTATCGTCCGCGAGGCCAATTCCTATAAAAGGCATGAGGCCATTCCGGCTAGAGATCGAGAGGGGAGGAGACCCGGTCGACGGCAGTTGGCAAGACGTGCTCTCCAGCACGAGAATCTAGGCACAACAGCCACGCTTTCCCCAGAACCACGACGTAACACGCAAGGTCTCACAGAGCCGTGGCAGCCACGCTTTCCCCAGAACCGTGGCGTAACACGCAAGGTCTCATAGAGCCGTGCCAGCCACGCTTTCCCCTGAACCGTGGCGTAACACGCTAGATCCCATGTTTTGCCCATAACGCAGCAGTTGGAGTCCCATACCGTCTCGAAAAGAGCGGAAGACTGAGATTCAGAGGAAGCCTATAAAAAGATAGCCAACGAAGGTAAGAGGGTTGGCATTCTTGAGAAAAGGGGAGAAAACCACAAGAAACGCCATAAGACCTGTGGCAAGCTTTTCCCGAACCTTCATATCTGACTTGAGCGTCGGAGGGTTTGCGCCGGGAAAACAACCGGCGTACTCTGACTTATCTGTGTACGCAGGGACCTCCGGAGAAGAAGCCTGGCGAGGAGACCTCCTGGTAGTGACGAAGTTGATCGAGCAGAGATCCTGATCGTAGAACGAGGAGAACCGGAATCTCGCATCAACAGTACTTAAATTTTTTATTTTAACTTCCATCACATGATTTATTTAATTTATAAGAAATATGAATAAAAATATATTTAAAAATAAATATAATTATAAAATTATGATTATATAAAATTATTGACTATTATAAAAAGTGTAAGAGAATACATAGTGTATGTTATCTCTCTTTCCTGTATGCTTAATTGCTTATAGTCGTCAAAAGCAGTAAATAAGAGGGAAATACCGTTTTACTCTGGTACTAGAATAGCGCCAAAAGAAGTTCTAAGATATTTCTTCTGTTATGTCTCTAGTGACTTATCTAATCCATATAACGTATCCCCAAAACAGAGCAGATATTTTGTTGGTGTAAATAACAATGGCAGCTTTATCAACTCCAATCTTCGCAATTTCTTTCAAAAACCCAACATTGCCCAAAAGGGCACCTAATTCAGTCCCCAGAGCTATGGTTAAAGAGGTTTACTTCAACCACGATGGTTCTGCTACAAAGAAACTTCAGGTGACATTTCAAATATACCCCCGCTTCTTTTTCCTTTCTTCTTTTTAATTTTTTTCTTTTCACTGTTTTGTGTTTATGTGAACATGTATGGTTGTTGCAGGCCGGAGTGGACTTGGTGGCAGAGCTGGTAGGAGTAACTTTGGGTCCAAAGGGGAGAAATGTGGTCTTGCAGAACAAGTATGGACCTCCCAAGATAGTCAATGATGGAGAAACTGTTCTCAAAGAGGTGTTTTTAGTTACACATTCTAATTCACTGCATTTTAATTTCTTTCCCCTTTTTGCGTTTCTTCTATCATGGTGCTTGATTATGTATTTGAATAGGGTTTGATTATTAGAATGATGGATTTTGGAAGCTACCAATTAAGTTTTTAATTTTATTAGGGGAATTTGTGATTAATTTTAATTCCTTGTCTTTTGTTTTGTTTGATTTAGATTGAATTGGAGGACCCTTTGGAGAATATTGGAGTTAAATTGGTGAGACAAGCCGGAGCAAGGACAAATGACCTTGCCGGTGATGGTTGCACCACATCTATAATTCTTGCACAGGGTTTAATTGCAGAAGGTGTCAAGGTATGAATTGAATGATGCAAATATTCATCTATTATTGGGGAAAAAAGAAATGGTGATGGTTGAAAAAGGAACATATCAAGTACAATGTAGACCATACTTCTTTCTGAATCCAGATAATGAAGCTGATAAAGGCATGTTATTTACTTCTTAGCTGGCGTCTATTTTTATGTTTCTTGTCTTTTATTCAATATATTGTTGTTGTTCTATCCGGACTTCAAATATTTTAAATAATTGAGTATTTTCAATTTTCTCATCTCAATCTATTGCCGACTTTGCATATTGAAAGTTGTGCTTTACTTCAGGTGATTGCAGCTGGCATGAATCCCGTTCAAATTGCTCGTGGGATAGAGAAGACTTCGAAAGCCCTTTTGTCTGAACTCAAATTGACATCAAGAGAGGTATATAAGTTCATATCTTCTGTAAACTTGTCTCTGGATATTTAAAATTTTGAGAAGTTTGTAAGTGTGAACTATTGAACTGCTTACATTGTCCAGGTTGAAGATCATGAGCTAGCAGATGTTGCTGCAGTCAGTGCAGGAAATGATTATACTGTAGGAAAAATGATATCTGATGCCCTTCAACAAGTGGGAAGGAATGGTGTAGTCACAATTGAAAAGGGGAAGTGTACTGAAAACAGTCTAGAAATAGTAGAAGGAATGCGATTTGATCGTGGATTTTTGTCCCCTTATTTTGTAACCGATCGACAAAAGAGGACTGTGGAGTTTCACGATGGCAAGGTATTAACTCTCAGGTTTTAACTGTCTGGCATGTTTTTCTATTTAGTAATTAGAGTATGTGAATTCATTGGTTGCAGTTGCTTTTGGTTGACAAAAAAATCAAAAATCCAAAGGACATGTTTAAAATATTGGACAGTGCAGTTAAAGAGAAGTATCCTATTGTTATAGTTGCAGAGGACATTGAGCAGCAAGCTCTGGCTCTATTGATTAGGAACAAACTCAGAGGAGTGCTGAAAGCAGCAGCCATCAAGGCTCCTGCATTTGGTGAGCGCAAGAGCCACTACTTAGATGACATTGCTATCTTGACTGGAGGTATTATATTAAAATCCGGACTCTTGACATCTTCTTGATTGATAGCATCTATGTATCAAATTGACAGTATAGTAGCATGTAAATGATACTTTACACATATCACGTCCTATTCCCCTCTCCCAGATCCTGTACCGGTATGTTTTCAGGCCATATCAGGCTAAATGAATCTACACCTTTTTGTTTTTATCATAATTTTGTTCAATAATTCATCTATCAAAATGCAGCGATATTTAAAAATTGATTACAACTAGTTATTTTGTGTACTGATGATTAAATCATGGAAAGGGACTCATTAGATGAAATTGGACAAAAATCATCATTTAATTCACTCCAATCCTTCATACAATGGTATATGTGTTTGATCTTTAGGCCTCCTTATCCCTATTCTATGTTACATTGCCACTCTTCTCTAAATTCTCCATTTATCATATATTTTGCAGGCTTAGTAATCAGAGATGAGATGGGGCTGACACTAGATAAGGCTGGCAAGGAGGTACTGGGAACAGCTATTAAGGTGGTGATAACCAAGGATTCTACCTTAATAGTTACTGATGGGAGCACTCGAGCAGCTGTTGAAAAGAGGATTTCTGAAATCCGAAGCCTTGCTGAGGTTGTGCTTCTAGTTTCCTTCTACATTGTGCTAGTGCATTTTGCTTTAAGAATTTGAAGTTTTTTGGGCATAAGTTGCAGTATTAAACAAACCACAAAATTGCAATCATGCATAAGCTGACACATATTAGGAAGTTGTTTGTAGCATGAACCTCACCAAAAAATTTAAAGAAGCTTGTAAAGCTATCTTACATTGATTCCCAATTGAAATATTCCACAAGAGCAAAATGTCAAGGGAACCTGAAAAGAACTTTTACATCTTGAAGTTCTCCTGAAGAACTCTTGGATTTTAACTTTGGGTTGTCTTCTCTGTTGTGAAGAGCAAAGAAATGTCATGCTTAATCATAAATGAAAATTATATGCCTACGAATAAAAAAAGAAAAAAGAATAGATAGCTTAAGGCCACAAGAACTGAACAAATAAATGAACGGCTGGTTTTCTGTCAGACACAACATAATAACTCTTGTTTTGCAGATCACTGAAGAAAGATTCCAAAAGAACATTCTGAATGAAAGAATAGCAAGATTATCAGGAGGGATTGCTATTCTTCAGGTGAAATAATATAAATAACTTGTTTAGCAGTTTGATACTTTGAAAAAATGGAGACATTTTGCCCTACTTTTATTATAATTTTTTCTATTTAACTTCACTCATTTGAAGCACAGGTAGGAGCACAAACAGTTGTTGAATTGAAGGATAAACAACTCAGGATTGAAGATGCTCTGAATGCAACTAAGGTAGTCAGTTGCATAGCTCAAGCTGACAAATGTTAGATTGGAAAGTTAATGATAGTAAGCTTCTAACTTGATATACCCATAGGCAGCAATAGAAGAAGGTATTGTAGTCGGTGGTGGCTGTAGCCTCTTGAGGCTGTCTGCAAAGGTGGAGGGTATCAAAGAGCTTCTGGATAATGAAGAACAAAAGGTACCATTCTTTTTGTTCATTTTTTCCCCCTCTTCTTAAATCTGGATATATCATTCATTTGCTTTAAAACGAAAAATAAATTAGCAATAAGAAACTTGTTTATCTGAAGCTTAATATCTCTTTTGTTCCATAGATCTATAGACTGTGCTGTATTTTCAAAAGTTGCGATAATACATTCACGATTTTATGTCATTTCTTACTCAGTTACATATTTTGTGATTCTGCTGATTATCCACTAAGTGACTAATATTGCGAGACCATTTTGACAATGTCAATGCAGATTGGAGCAGAGATCTTCAAGAGAGCATTAAGCTATCCCACAAAACTAATAGCCAAAAACGCAGGTGTTAATGGCAATTTTGTTGTAGATCAGGTGTCGGCACATAAATGCATAATTTTTCATTAAGAAACTGATTGAATAGCTGAATAATGAATGTTCTTTTACTTTCTTTCTCATTTGAATCAAATAAAATACCCTGCTGAGACTTGCTACATTTTGCAGGTCCTATCCAATGATGATCCAAGATACGGTTACAATGCTGCAAGAAACCGTTATGAAGACCTTATGGCGGCAGGAATCATTGATCCAACTAAGGTACGAGAAATTTGATGATTTGTACCCTTAAAGTGCTGTAGTGTTGTGTGAAATATGTATATAACGATATCTAAATTCTGTGTGAGACTTAGGTCCTTCAGTCCAGTAGATTACACGATGAATACCTTGTCTTCTTTTTTTTCTTTTTTTTCCAAGAAGAAAAATTTAACCTCAATAATTCTTATTTCTGAAGCAGGTAGTTAGATGTTGTTTGGAGCATGCAGCATCCGTGGCAAAGACTTTTCTAACATCAGATGCTGTTGTAGTCAACATTAAGGAATCAGAGCCCGTGCCAAGGAGGAAACTCATGCCAAGCTCTGCTGATTCTCTGTTTTCCAAACAAATGCCACCCACTTCTCAGCAAAAGGGAAAGCCAATGCCAGCCTCGGCATACTCTCTCTTTTCTAAACAAATGCTGCCTGCTTATCAACCGAGGAGGCTCTAACAGTCAACTCTTGATTCTGGGTCAAAGTTAATACGACCACATAGCAGATAAATTACCATGAATTCCAACTTGCAATCATCCAGGTATCAGATGAATGAGACCATTGAATTCAATTTAGTGACTGGAGCTTACTTGCTTGATCGCCAAGGCTATGATAACTGCAATTCATCCCTCATTCAAAATGTGGAGTAATTGTGGAAAGATAAAAGGATTATGCCATTATTCATCTTCTAGAATGGCATGGAATATATGAAGATGAATGCACAACTTGCCTGTGCAGCTGTTTTGGATCAGCTTCTTTGCATCGAGTGAGCTGTTAGCATCAAAGAAATAAGCAATTTGCCTGTGGATTTGCACCGGAGAAAGAGGCCTACTCCAGCATATATCTGTGAATTTTAATAGTAGTTATGCGTGCATGGTAAACCTTTCTTTTAAATTGTTGTAAAAATAAAAAATTACCAAAATAGACACAATATTGGATGAAATTTACTTACTCACATGGTATATTAAAGAGCACATATTATAATTTTCATAGTATATATACAACCTTGTTAAATTAATAATCTATTAAATAATAGTTTTGTTGGTTCCAACTTGGGCCCAATTGATCTCACTAGACGTTGAAATAAGCTTACTTTCAATACATGCCACTACAAGCAAACCCACCATAAAGAAAGTAGGACACTTCGACATTATCAATTTCTAAACTTCATTGAAAACTACTTAATCGATAGAATAAAAGAATGATATAGGCACGAGGCTCCGTATATATTAATAGGTTTTAAGAAGAGTTTTGTAGTGAGAGTAAAGATTCCATCAATGAGCAATTGAATAAATCACACTACGTTAAATGATATTAACTACTGGCTTTAATATTATCTTGCGTCATGGTAGAAGGGAAACATAGATATTATTATTTTTATATTTTTCTATAATGAAAAGTAAAAATATTAGCTGAATGTTGCACTGCTCTGTTCTTGCTTTGAATGCCATGTCGTGTAACCGCAAATGACATGACAGTTTCTGGACCACACAGCAAATGACTTGATCATAATTAGGGTTGATAAATTGCAGGCTTGGGTTGGGCTTTTTTAAGCCTGTGCCCAAGTCCATGTTATTATTAATAAGCTCATAACCTTTAAAAGTTTGTCTAAATTTGGGCGAAGCATGGACTTTTTATTAATTTTGAAATAAATTTTCATTAAAATAAAAAAATTAATTAAAGATAATTATCTAATATATGGTAGAATAATAGTTCAATACATAAAATATTAGTAACAAAAATATAATGAATTATAAATACTAATATAAAAAACACATTAATCTAATATTTTGAGTTTTTTTTTCAATTTAGTTTATTTTTATTTATAAATTAAAAGAGCCGAGGTCAAGTCCATGCTTTTTTTAGACCCTTAATAGGCCCAATCTATGAGGGCTTTATATTATTTTCAAATCATATTCAAGTCCAATTTATGCAGGTCGGGTTTCAAGCCTTTTCCACGGACCTAGGCTGAGCCAACCTATACTTTTTTGTCAACCCTAATCATAATTTCCTGATTTTAGCAGCAACCTTACTTTAGTTTGAAAAAAAAAAAAATAACAACCTTACTTAACTCACTTTAGAAGGTTAATAATGATTTTATCATGTAAAAATTATAATTATTTAGCTAATATTTAAGGATGTAATTTCCACAATATTGAAGACAGAGCTTCAAAGGACTAAGGACAAATTACTAATGCAATGCATTTTTTACCCTAAAAGAAAGGCGAAGTGCCAAGTTATAATGTTGTCATCTTTTTCCACAAAAGTATAATTTTCATGAGATTAGGCTTAAATTATCACCCATTTTTCAGTTTTCATAATCTTCAAGGTGGGTTTAGTAGCCTTGGCCAAAAAAAGCCCAGGCTGGCCGCAAGTGTTTTAAGTCCGGCATGCATGAATTGGACTTAAATATGGATCAAAAAATATAAAAACCACATGGATTGAGCCTAATTAAGGGTCTAGAAAAAAAAAGTCGGGCTTTTTAATATATAAATAAAAAATATAAATCAAATTAAAAAGGAAAAAACTTAAAATATTATATTAATTTGTTTTTTATTAATATTTGTGATTTATTACATTGTATTATTAATATGTTGTTTATTGAACTATTATTCTATCATATACTAAATAATTATCTGTAATTTAAAATTTTTACTTCATTAAAAATTTATTTAAAGTTAGTAATAAACCTAGGCCCGGCCAGGCCCAGACTCTTAATTTGCCGACCTTAGGGTTTAGAGTGGGATACAAATTTAACTCTATTAACATTATTTAACATTATTTAACATTATGTCACACTAAATCTGTGGCACGAATAAGAAGGTGAAGCTAACAATTTCTTGGAAGCTGTTGCCTGTCCAAGCCTCCAAGAAGAGGGAGATAAGATAAGGTTGAGTAATTGTACACAAAGGAGATATCTGGAAATTGGTGCTATTTCTTACAAGTTATATGTAACCTACTTCAAGCAACAGTGGGGACAAATTCACTTATTCATACTATTATAATAAAATATTATTGTGTAGGTTTAATTAGAATCTTCAAATTCATGTTTGAGTTTTCTTTTTTTTTTTTTGAGGGAAAGTATTACTTTCATTCATCCAACTATGTAAATAGGTACAAAAATTCTGAGGGTATATCATCTACCCAAAAAACAAAATTAGTTTGCTCTGATGCTAATCTTGCAAGAGAGTGAGCTAATGTATTGCCACCCTCTTGGGGTATGTTGAACTTTCACTTGGTTTAGCCTCTTCATTCGATCTTGAACTTCAGAAGCAACCCAAAATATTTCAGCTCTTGAACTTGTCTTGGAATTGACTAAATCCACTACTTCCTGGGAGTCAGATTCCACAATTAGTGGGAAGCATCTAACATTTTCTGCTATCTCCAGCCCGAATCTGATAGCTTCAGCTTCTGCAAAATCAACTTTGCCAATAAACTTTGAGGGCTTTATTGCTGCGGCTATAACCTTTCCTCTTGAATTCCTTATAACGATTCCCATTCCAATTCTTTGCTGTTCCACTCTTACTGCTGCATCTACATTAACTTTGAACCAGCCCTCTGGTGGGTGTTTCCATTGTTTCTGATTTGCAGTGCTCTGCTGGGAGTTACCTTGCATTTGGGGCATTTGGATTCTGCTATAGGATTGCACCATTGCTTCTGCTGCCGCAACTGATAGCTGGGGGTCTTCTTTTTTGTTTTTGAAGAGGAAAAGGTTCCTTGAGTGCCAGATACTCCAGCACACAGCAACAATCAGTTCCATCTCAGATTTTCTCCTTTTTCCATTCAAGCCCTGCAGCAAGCTTAGGACATCTCTTACTTTGCTAAATTCAATATCCTCACCAAAAGGGGTTAGCCTCCATATTTTCTTTGAAGCTTTACAGTCGTATAGTGTGTGGAAAACAGTCTCCTTTGTTAGCTTACACCTCTGGCACCAGGGTAGTTGCACCACTGTCCTCTTCCAAAGATTTCCTGCCGTTGCCAACAGATTATTTGCTGCCCTCCACATGAAAATCTTAACTTTTTCCGGGAGTTGAAGATACCAAATGGCATGCCAAGACTTATCATTCTCACTCGAGCAGCTTGGCTTCTCAGGAAAGTTCATTTTCATAGCCACTTGGTAGCCGCTTTTAACTGAATAATTACCTTTCTTGTCATAGTGCCACAGCACTTAGTCTGGTTTTGGCTGCCTTGGCAAAGGGATTTTCAAAATTTGTTCAGCATCTTCTTTCAGAAAATGTTGCCGAATTACATCTTCTTTCCATCTTTGCTCCTCACTGATCAGCTTTGCAACAGTTGTGTCTGGACTCAAGGATGGGGGAGATATTGGCTGGAAATTTACAGGTCTGGGAATCCATTGACCTTTTTGAGTTTTCTTAAAATTATTATTTTTGCACCTTTTTTCAAATTATTCAAGTGATTTATAAAAATATGAAATAAATAAGAAATGATAACACTTTTGATTGTTGTAATTTGAAGACGTCGAATCTTACAAATTTGATGCTTTAGTGATATGTTATATTAATGGTGTCTTTATTAATCAGTAATTAGAATGAGTTGAAATTGAAATGCAATAAAATCCGAATATAATTGTCATGACCCAACCCAGACCTGGCAAGATATTGTCCGCTTTGGGCCTTAACAAGGCCCGCACGGATTTGTTCTTGGGGCGCCCATACACCCCAAAACGCGTCTTGCCAATTAAGGTGTGGATCACCCCTTATAAACCCAGCATCTCTCCCGTGCTTTGCCGATGTGGGATTCGCCTAGGGTGTTACATCAATGTCATGACCCAACCCAGACCTGGCAAGATATTGTCCGCTTTGGGCCTTAACAAGGCCCGCACAGATTTGTTCTTGGGGCGCCCATACACCCCAAAACGCGTCTTGTCAATTAAAGTGTGGATCACCCCTTATAAACCCAGCATCTCTCCCGTGCTTTGCCGATGTGGGATTTGCTTAAGGTGTTACATACACCCCCCCTTGGGGACTCAGCGTCCTCGCTGAGGTTTGCCCCACCATCGCTCAAGAGGACACGCGGAACCGCTCTGATACCACAATGTCATGACCCAATCCAGACCCCCCACCATCGCTCAAGAGGACACGCGGAACCGCTCTGATACCACAATGTCATGACCCAATCCAGACCTGGCAAGATATTGTCCGCTTTGGGTCTTAACAAGGCCCGCATGGATTTGTTCTTGGGGCGCCCATACATCCCAAAACGCGTCTTGCCAATTAAGGTGTGGATCACCCTTTATAAACCCAACATCTCTCCCGTACTTTGCCGATGTGGGATTCGCCTAAGGTGTTACATAGTATCTTACCAGGTCTGGGTTGGGTCATGACAATAATTCTATAGGATGAGTAAGGAGGTAAAGGTAACATCTCTCCAACTTAGTAGTTCCTTAAAATTTTGATTTTCTTAGCATTGTTTCACATTAAATCTGCAATATGAATTAAGGAGGTGAAGGCAACAACACTTGTTGAAAGCTGTTACCTGTCCAAGGAGAGGGAGATAAGACAAGGCTGAGCAATTGCACACAACACAACGAAGATAAGTTTCTGGAGTCTAGGAGTTTGTGCTATTTACTGCGAGTTAGACGCATAACCCACTGGAAACAACAGAACGGGATAAATTCGGATAAATTCACCTGCTCATAGTATTTTAAGGGTGAATTTTGAATTATTTTATGGTAAATTAATTTATCTTTAAATTATCATTCTTATTTTTGAGATATTTTAATTTTTCTTATTTTTGTGAAGATTATACAGATTCATCGGTCCAGCTTTATTTTTAATCTTTTAAATAAAAATAAAGATAACTTGAGTTTTTAAAAAATAAGAAAATGATTTATGAAGGGTAATTTAAAATTTCTCTGCATATTAATGATATTACTGTGCAGGTGTGATTGTATTAATCCATAATTGAGTTTCCCCAAAAAAAGCGACTGTACCGTTCGTCTCAGCCTTCACTCTCCATCACCTCTGTTTTCTCACCGCTTGATTCTATCGATCCTTAATCTTCTTATTTAGTGAACAGCAGCCCCATTTCTTCTCTCAAGCTTCAGCAGAAATCTTTAGCCAAAAAACCCACCTCAAAGTTTCTATCTTTTTCTCTTTTTAACTTAGATTTTTAAAAGATCGTTTTCGGGGAAGAAACGATGGCATTTATGGGATTAAGTTTGCAGTGCATATTGGATTTGATAGTAGCGGGGATCTCTTTGGTGATCGGCTTAGGTTTCTTCGCTTTCATTACTTCCATTCTTTGCTCTGTGGCTTTCTTGCACAACGCCAAGGTCGTTTCTTGATCCTTTTTCGGAGGTATTGTTGTAATCCTCTCTCACTCTTTTCAAATTCAGCTACATCAGCACAATTTTGGATGATCATTTATTTTCTTCTTCATCAATTATCTTTTGGGTCATCAAGAATGTCATTCATTATAGTGTTTTTAGACTCTCAGTTTTGTCAGTTTCTGATTTTTCATTTCTTATTCTTCAAGAATTTATTGTATAGAGTTAGTTGTAATTGTTGCAATATGTAGATATAAAATTGGGTTGAAATTAAATATATAGGTGGAGTGTCATGATTGGAGATGAAAAAAGACTAAATGGCGGCACCAAAATTCGCTATCAGTGTTGCTGTACAATGTTATGCTATGAGGCAAAGCAATTTTAGAAATGGACCGAAAGTTTCTTTAGTGTTAGTATATATGACATATGAGAGAGTATGTTTGAACTGAGATCCATCGTTGCCTCTACTATTATCACAATCATTCGCACTGTACACGCCAAAGTGGATGGCGGGTTCAAGAGAGTTTGCTGTGCGATGTGAAAATGCCTGTGTAAGTTTAAGGCAGGGGAGAAGAAACTTCAATTACATAATGGGGCTTAAAAGATTGTTGATCTAGTTTTAGATTTCACTAGCATTTGTGGCAATGCTTTTCGAACTTGTGGAAAATCCAATGTGCGCCATATAATAGGATTCAGTTTAGGCCTAGTTGGTTATTAGATTCTGGATTCATTTCCTCTTGGATCACACGATCTTTATAGGGGAGAAAGAAACAGAATGAATTGCAATTCTAAACTTAAGAGCATATTTATCAGACATGTATCTTTTAGCCGGACCACTCATCAACCGTTTGTATTTAACTTCTTAAGGCTATTTGATTGTTACTATTTTATCTGTCTAATTCGAATTCCAATAAAAAGGTAATAGACAACAAATATTTGTACAGCAAGGGTAAAGAATACCTTTTGCAATTTTTGATTGAAGCTTCTTAATCACTACTGAGTTAGTAGTACTATTACTGTAAGCAGCATATCCCCAAAAAAAATCTTTACAATCATCACGCATATTCATCACCATCTCCAGTCTCTTAATCGTAAATCCAATTCCAAAATTTCTGCCTCTCGCAGAGTTGAATTTGAATCATCAAGAGCGATTTCCAGTTTCCAGTTTCCTCTCTAATCATGCACTGCTCTAAAACAATTTCTTTGTTGTTGAGAATGAGAAGATATGAACCTCGATATCTGATTAATCAACTGTTTCAGGCATTGCTAGAGGAGAAGAACAGAAGCAATGATGCAAGAACTTATGTGAGTGCGGTACGTTTCTCGTAGCAAAGATCAATTTTGTTGTCGCGGACTCAGTCATCTAAGTGTGAGAATGTAGAAACTCTTTCTTGTATCCAATGATAATAATACAAAACAAGAAATGCATTTGAAATAATTTTTAGTTAATTAATTTAACAGATTATAATTTCTTGTTTTTGGACTTTCTTGAATAAACCATGCCACGGATGCCACCGGGATCCGCCACAAACCCCAGGGGCCTATAAAACCCCAGCACTCGGGGCTCCGAATAGAGGGCTATGTTACAAACCCCTTTCTCTAACAACTCATCAATCAGTCTCTCCATTACGGCCTTCCCTAAGCCCATCCCTTGATACGAGGGGTCCACCACCACGTCCCACACTATCGCGTTGAAAACGTCGTCGCCCGTCGCTCTAGCGAATGCCACCGGCCTCCGCGTCTTCTCGTACTCTATCCATAGCAGAGAGCTCGTGTTCTCTAGCGCCACTCTGATTTTGTCTGGGTCCCGCCTGGGGAATCCGACGGCTACGAAGACTGAGTTGAGGTGGTTGATGTCGAGGTCCGAGATCGTGCGGCGCAGAATGAAGCCCCGGGATTCGAGTTCCTGGTCGGAGATAGAGAATTTGCTGACGGTGGTTTGGGACGACGAGGCGGTGACGTTTCGGGTTGGTTTGAGTTTGAGGCGGAGAGAAGGGAGGGGAGTCGTGGGGATGATGCCACGTAGGATCATAGCTTTGGGTTTTAGTTGCGATTTTGTGGGAAGTGAATCGGCGAAAGCGATGAATGTTATATGAGAAATTGAGAATGGATTTGCGGTGGTTATTGACCGTTGTGAGATAAGACTACCGGTGGGTAAATTGGTTGGGGCCATTGAATGGGACAATAAATTGGCGGGACAGTGGGGGCCCCAGTGAAAAGGTGACGATGTGGGATCGTACGGTTAAGATTTTTATTTGTTTAAAGTTATTCGATGAAAAACTGATTGCATTCGTTAAAAAATAGTTGTAAAAAAATTCATCATCTAGAATTCTAGATCATAGCCAAACAAATATCTAGAAAAAGCAATCCAATTATCAAACAATATGAATAAAAAATTGGTAGAATTATGTGATTATCTTTTAAGTAATCGTATGAATGGGAGGTGTGAACAAATATCAGATATACATAGTAGGGAAGTATTGGCTAAATAAATGCACATTTTAAAGAATTAATAAAGGGGTGATAGAGAAACAGTGGGTTGTTGAAGTTGACGAGTTAGCACATAGCACTTGACCATAAGGGTAGCAACCGTAAGCACCTGGAAATTCTTTTTTTTTTTTAAAAAAAAAAATTTTAAACGAGTTGGAAATTGCTTTGGTTGTAGTAGTAGTGGTGGTATTATTATTATTATTATTATTATTATTATTATTATTATTATTTATTAAAAAAAAAGAAATAATTTAATAAATGAGATAAGAACGAAGTAAAAAATGGAGAAGAAGAATAGCAACTAGCAAGTGTGCACTTTAAATATATATATATATATATATATAAGCTCTTAACGAATTAATCTTCCAAGAATAATATTTTTAATAAATTCCATGAAACGTCCCTCATACTAGTAAATATATAAACCAACTTCAGTTTGTGTTGTTGAAAGCAAATTACCATCATCAGACATGGGAAATCCACTTCCATTTTGGTCCTGGAAAATCTGGTTCTCAAGCTTCTTCTTTGGGTTTTCCCTTCTCTGTATTTTAGTTTCTGGTCGGTGCCTTGAGGACCAAAAATTGCTGTTGCTCGAATTTAAGCGAGGCTTGTCTTTTGATCCTCAAACTGACTCAACTAATAAGCTACTGTCTTGGTCTTCAACAACTGATTGCTGTTCCTGGGATGGGGTCACTTGTGATCCCAGAACAGGTCATGTTATCAGCCTTGATATCAGCAGTAGCTTCATAACTGGGGGAATCAATGGCTCTAGCAGTCTGTTCGATCTTCAGCGTTTACAACATCTCAACTTGGCTAATAATAGCTTATATTCTTCCCCTTTTCCTTCAGGATTTGATAGACTTTTCAGCTTGACACATCTTAATCTTTCATATTCAGGCTTTTCTGGTCACATTCCACTGGAAATTTCATCCCTCAAGATGCTTGTATCTCTTGATCTATCGGCATCTCCCTTAGTGGCACCCATCCAACTCCGACGTGCAAATCTGGAAAAGCTTGTCAAAAACCTTACTAATCTGGAAGAGCTTTACCTTGGTGGAATCGATATCTCAGTAGCCGACTGGGGTCCAATCCTCTCAATACTCTTCAATCTTCGCATTTTGAGCTTGCCTGATTGCCATATTGCTGGTCCAATTCACTCTTCTTTATCGAAACTCCAGCTCCTCACTCATCTCAATCTTGATGGGAACGACCTTAGTTCAGAAGTACCTGATTTCCTGACAAATTTCTCCTCTTTGCAATATTTGCACCTCAGCTCATGCGGCTTATATGGTAGAGTTCCAGAAAAGATTTTCTTGATGCCCTCATTGTGCTTTCTTGATGTATCCGGCAATTCAAATCTCACAGGTTCTTTGCCGGAGTTTCCTCCTAGTAGCCAACTGAAAGTTATTAAGCTCTCGGGGACTAGATTCTCAGGGAAATTACCTGATTCAATAAACAATCTGGCCTTTCTTGAGGATTTGGGGCTTTCAGGTTGCAGTTTCTTTGGATCCATTCCATCCTCATTTGGAAACCTTACTGAGCTGATCAATATTGATTTTTCAAGAAACAACTTCAGTGGTTCACTTCCTTCGTTTGCTTCCTCAAATAAGGTAATTAGCTTGAAATTCGCTCATAATAGTTTCACAGGTACCATACCCTTATCATATGGAGATCAGCTAATCAGTCTTCAGGTCCTTGACCTGAGAAATAATTCGCTCCAGGGAATTATCCCCAAGTCACTATATACAAAGCAGTCAATTGAGTCTTTATTGCTTGGTCAAAACAAGTTCCATGGGCAGCTGGAAAAGTTCCAGAATGCTTCTTCTTTGTCATTGAGGGAGATGGATTTCAGTCAAAATAAGCTTCAGGGTCTAGTTCCTGAGTCTATCTTTCAAATTAAAGGGCTTAATGTCCTGAGACTATCTTCTAACAACTTTAGTGGCTTCATAACCCTTGAGATGTTCAAAGACCTCAGGGAGCTTGGAACTCTTGAGTTATCCGAAAATAATTTCTCCTTCAACGTCAGTGGAAGCAATTCAAACATGTTTCCAAAAATTGGAACACTGAAACTGAGCTCTTGCAAAATAACTGAATTCCCAAATTTCTTGAGAAACCAAACCAATTTGTTCCATCTAGACCTTTCTAATAATAGAATCAAAGGAGAAATTCCTAATTGGACTTGGAATGTAGGAGATGGGAAGTTGGTCCATCTAAACCTTTCTCACAATATGCTAGAAGCATTTGAAAAACCAGGTCCCAATCTTACCTCAACCTTCTTGGCAGTTCTTGATCTTCATTCCAACATGTTGCAGGGATCCTTTCCTATCCCACCTGCTTCTATAATATTCTTGGATTACTCGGAAAACAAATTTACCACCAACATACCATATAACATTGGTAATTACATAAACTATGCTGTTTTCTTCTCCTTAGCAAGCAACAATCTTAGCGGAGGAATCCCTCTGTCATTATGTAACGCATTTGATTTGCAAGTCCTTGACCTCTCTGACAATCACCTGACTGGATCAATTCCATCTTGCCTAGTTTCTAGCAATATCTTGAAGGTGTTGAAGCTACGGAACAATGAATTTCTAGGAACGGTACCCCAGGTAATCGGGAATGAGTGCAGTTTGAGAACTCTAGACCTCAGTCAGAATCACCTAGCAGGTTCGTTACCAAAATCATTGTCAAAGTGCACAAGTTTGGAAGTACTCGATGTTGGAAAAAATCAGTTAAATGGTTCATTCCCATTTTGGCTGGAAACATTGCCCCAATTACGAGTACTAGTCTTGCAGTCCAACAACTATGATGGTTCAATTAAGGATACTCAAACTGCAAATGCCTTTGCATTGCTGCAAATAATCGACATTTCTTCTAATAACTTCAGTGGTAATTTGCCTGCTAGATGGTTTCAAAGCTGGAGGGGCATGAAGAAGCGGACAAAAGAATCACAAGAAAGCCAAATTCTTAAGTTTGTTTACCTGGAGCTAAGTAACTTGTACTACCAAGATTCAGTGACTTTGATGAACAAAGGACTATCCATGGAATTGGCAAAGATCCTAACAATCTTCACCTCCATTGACGTTTCCAACAACCAATTTGAAGGTGAGATTCCGGAAATGCTTGGAGACTTTGATGCACTCCTAGTACTCAACATGTCAAATAACAATTTCAAGGGTCAGATTCCTGCCACACTTGGAAACCTCAAGGAGCTTGGGTCATTAGACCTGTCACATAACCAGCTCTCAGGCAAGATTCCTGAAAAACTGGCCACCTTGAACTTCCTTTCAGTTTTAAAACTGTCGCAGAATCTTCTCGTGGGGGAGATACCGCGAGGCCCTCAGTTTGCTACATTCACAGCAGCTTCATTTGAAGGAAATGCAGGCCTTTGCGGCTTTCCTTTGCCTAAAGCTTGCCAAAATGCATTGCCTCCAGTTGAGCAGACTACTAAAGATGAAGAGGGCTCAGGTTCAATTTTTGACTGGGAATTTTTCTGGATTGGCTTTGGCTTTGGAGATGGAACTGGGATGGTTATAGGAATCACACTAGGAGTTGTCGTTAGCAATGAAATCATTAAGAAGAGGGGAAAAGTTCATAGAAGTATATCATCAGGGCATGCTTTGAGAAGAAATTTATGAATTTTTAAGTACCGAGTTATAATTTTGTGTGTTGTACGTCTAATGTTGCGAAATTTTGTTACTGTTTAATAAATGTTGCCATCGAATTGTTCTTTGAGAACTAAGTCTTAACTTCATGTGTTGATCCATCGAGTGTTCATACATGGTTACTGTTTTAGAATGTTTACTTGTTCTATGTTTCTGACTCGACCATTCGGGTAATTCGATCATATACACTGATTGTTTCGTATTAAAGTCGTCACACGGCAGTACTCGACTTTCATGGAAAAAATGCAAATTGAAGCAATTGAAGTCTTAATCAACAATTTTGTTTGAAGTGGGTCAGAAGAGAAAATAGAGCATCTTTTTCTTCACCAACCCACTCAAGTGCTCAACAACACGTATGCTGTCCGTGCATGATAAGTCGCACGTTACCCAATACCCACCTACTTCCGGAGAGAATTTTTAATTTATTTATTTCTTTCACACCAAAACTCCAATTCACTTACAAAAGTAACACAACCACAAACCTATTTACATGTCTACTAAAAAATAAAGGTTACATATTTATAATATGAGAGCCTCTTAGTTATAATCATTATAACTTACATCTTTCACGTGAACCACGTAAAATTATAAAACTCGTAATTTGTGTGGTTTACATGAGAAATATAAGTTATAATAATTGTAACTTAGCATTTACCTTATAATATACTCATAAATATATTGAGATTGGTTTGCTCCTATCAATAAAATTGAGAAAAAAAAATATTTTTATTTTATATTTTTCTGTGAAAGAGGAAAGAGCTCTATAAGAACTTGAATGCATTGTTGAGGGCACCGACCCGCTCACTTGAAGTGAAATTAAACATTAATTTACAATGTCGTTAAAGAATGAAAATTGAAATAACTATGAATTTTATACAAATAAACAAAATCTAAAGGGTTATAGCAAAAAATATAAAAAAGATAGGGGCAATAATTAGAACCAAAAAGTTGGCGTATGGGTGGATTTTGTCCTCAGAGTCAGAGATCAGGGCACGAAGAGAAACTAAGACAAATAATAATAATAAAAGGTTAAAAACAATCCGCAGAATTTGACCTCTACATTTACAACAACTAACAAGTGCTTAAGAGCCAGGCAAATTAATAAATAGACTGCATTCAATCAAATTGTTTGTTTTTTCGCAAAACCCAGATCCTCAAATTTCCTAAATTCATTTCATTTTCAAGCATTCTTCGCAAGGTTGAATTTTTCTCAGGTATGTTTGTCTTTTTCGAGCATTTACAATTGTTTAATGCATGGCTTTTTGTGAATTTGTGATCTGGGTATCCCCTGATGGTTGATATTTTGATCTTTCTGCATTTTTTTTATTGGTTTTTAATTCTTTAATTCATTCTGCTTGTTCAGGATTGTAAAATTTTAATATTTTTCTTCGATTTGGATAAATTCTAATATTTGTAATGCTATTGAATCACTAGGGAGTATCAAATATATATATATATATATATAGGCCAGTTAGTTATGGAGATATCAAGTTCTTGCCATTGGATCTGCTAGTGCTAGATGCTTTGAGCAGCTACGTTTCTTAATGCAAGACTTATTTATAACATTGTCTTAAAACTTTCACTATATGGTTCTTGAATCTGTGTTTGTTTAAGTCAGGAATTATTATCTTTTATTGCAATTCATCAGAACAGGAGTCAACTACCTTTTGCAGGTGACTAAAGATGGTCCAGACAAGAATTGGCCTAGCTGGCCTTGCTGTCATGGGTCAAAATCTTGCTCTCAACATTGCTGAGAAAGGATTCCCAATTTCTGTTTACAATCGGACCACCTCTAAAGTTGACGAGACTGTTGAACGAGCCAAACAAGAAGGGAATCTGCCCTTATATGGTTTCCATGATCCTGAATCCTTTGTTCATTCAATCCAGAAACCTCGTGTTATAATCATGCTTGTAAAAGCTGGTTCTCCTGTTGATCAAACAATTAAAACATTATCTGTTTATATGGAGAAAGGAGATTGTATCATTGATGGTGGTAATGAATGGTATGAGAATACTGAGAGGAGACAGAAAGCCGTGGCTGAATTGGGTCTGCTTTATCTGGGAATGGGAGTTTCAGGTGGTGAAGAGGGTGCTAGGTATGGGCCTTCTTTAATGCCTGGAGGTTCCTTTGAGGCCTACAAGCATATAGAAGATATTCTTCTTAAGGTGGCTGCTCAGGTTCCTGATAGCGGTCCTTGTGTTACTTATGTTGGTAAAGGAGGATCTGGAAACTTTGTTAAAATGATTCACAATGGTATTGAATATGGTGATATGCAGTTGATAGCAGAGGCTTATGATGTACTGAAATCAGTTGGGAAGCTCTCAAATGAAGAGCTACAACAGGTTTTCTCCGAATGGAACAAGGGGGAGCTCCTGAGCTTCTTGATTGAGATCACTGCAGATATATTTGGAATTAAGGATGACAAAGGAGATGGGTACTTGGTAGACAAGGTTTTAGATAAAACTGGCATGAAGGGTACTGGAAAGTGGACAGTCCAGCAAGCAGCTGATTTGTCAGTTGCTGCCCCCACAATAGAATCATCCTTGGATGCCAGGTTCCTAAGTGGTTTGAAGGAGGAAAGAGTTGAAGCTGCCAAAGTCTTCAGATCAAGTGGCATTGGCGATGTCCTAGCTGAGCAAACTGTTGATAAGAAAAAGTTGATTGATGACGTGAGACAAGCACTCTATGCATCCAAAATATGCAGCTATGCCCAGGGAATGAACTTGATACGTGCAAAGAGCATTGAGAAGGGGTGGGACCTGAAACTTGGGGAGCTGACTAGGATTTGGAAGGGGGGTTGCATTATTCGTGCTATATTCTTGGACCGTATTAAGAAGGCCTATGACAGAAACCCAGATCTGGCCAATCTTCTTGTCGATCCAGAGTTTGCAAAGGAGATTATAGAACGACAATCTGCTTGGCGTAGAGTTGTCTGCCTTGCTATCAATTCAGGCATTAGTACTCCTGGTATGTCCTCCAGCCTTGCTTATTTTGACACATACAGGAGAGAGAGGCTGCCTGCTAATTTGGTTCAGGCTCAAAGAGATTACTTTGGAGCTCATACCTATGAGAGGGTTGACATGTCTGGCTCCTTCCATACTGAATGGTTCAAGATTGCTAAACAGTCAAAGATCTGATTTGAACTTTCTTTTGTTGTATCTTGCCTCAATGAACCACTATTATTGAACCCAATAATGCTCATTGACTGAAACTATAATTATTTTCTTTTAATTATTCTGGACAATTGTTAAATCTTAAGTTTTATTTTCATTTGATTTTCGAATATACCCTCTATCCTTGCTTTTTCTTAATTTTTCTCCCTTCTGAAATGTTGTGATCAGTACACTTCTGATGTCAAGAAAATTGGGTGAAATTGACTGCTGTATTGTCCAATTAGTGCATGTGCCCTTCACTTGGTGAATTCATTGTCTGATCTTACTGAATTTATTTTATAATTATGAGGAAATTGGCAATGGCCGTGTGGGGAACCTGATTGGTATGTCTTTAGCCTTATATGACTTTTTAGACAATACAACATGAGCTGAAATGTTTCACTGATATTGAGAAAATTGGGCTAGGAGTCTTGTACAATTTTGAAGCCTTCTTATGTGCTTCGTTCTAAGTTTTGGCCCCTTCCCCAGAAGGGAAAAAAAGAGTAAGTTTTGGTGAATCGCAAATATTTGGGGTAAACATATAATAAACTTTGTTGGCTTCTATTCTTTGTCCTCTTTGTTGATCTCTCTTCCTTTTTCCTTTTTCCTTTTTCTCTCAAGTAACAATTCTTGTATGAGATTCTATTTCTTGTACTGCCATAATTAATAAGTGCTTGTTGTATAATCATGCTTGTTGAATGATAATACACAATTCAGTGTCTATAGTAGACAGAATGAAGATCTAGGAACGTGCATGCTTGCTTGGATAGTCAACAGACGGCAGTTTTTGTAGGCTGTTGAAACTTTATGGAATTCATTCTCAACCTTTCTGATATCACTTAGAATTATGGGCCTTCGTACGAATCTCATCGTAACTTCTGTTAGTGGAATGAGCCATCTCTACCATCTTGCCTACTATTTATTGCTTCTAATCCTTCCTTAGATTTGCTTTGCTGGTATTATTTTTGAAGACATACAATGATATTCTTTGCCAGCTTACCATGAAGTAATATTAGAGAAAAATCATATTTGGATAAAATTTAGATTTCAAATGTACTTTTTGTGCCCATTTGATTGCCATTTATTTGCCCTTTTTTCCTTTTTCAATCGAGCAAAATGTGATGGCAATCATTATTTGTGAAATTTGTAAAATCTTCCTTCCTTACCAGGTCCTCTTTATCTAAGACATTTTCATGCCAGCATAATGTAGTTGTTATGTCTCTGTTGTCAGTTGTCTGCTTTCTAAATGTTGATTCTATGGCTGCTGATTTTGAGGAAACATAAGAGTTCTTAAACCATTTAGCTTTTTGACGAGGGCAATCAAAGAGGCAATCTTTCTTTACAGAAAGCATAATTTAAATACTATCATGTTTCTAGTTATTGTCAATACGCCCAAGTTCAAGTTTCAATACTTTTTCCACCCTTTATCTGCTCCATTATTTAAGAACTAGCCGGGGGAGAGTAAGTAAAAATGCTCTGATTGAGCCCTGTTGAACATCCTAAAGGATCCAAAAAGCCTAGCATAGATTTTTATCAGAGGTGGTGAACTCAAAATATTTAGATACTCCTAACTCGAACAGAACCAGAATCGACAATGCTTACCATGTTAAATTTTGTATATCTAGTCCTGGCATTGATACTGTAAATTGTACTAAATGTTTGGAGAGATTATATAATACCGTAAAATTGGCAAATCTCCTCTGTAGTCTTAACTTCTGCTCTGATGACGTGCTACCTTTCTTAGACAAGGCATGAAGAACGTGCTTGAAATACAAGACCAGATCTGCACGTTTATGGAGACAACAACGACTATAGTTGAAAGCACATATAATGTCTCTTGCAGACAGTGAAGAGTTCCTCTTAGTGCAGTTATCAACTCTAGATGCCGTGAAGCTGTCTTGCACAGCAGATTCTATTGTTGAAGTCTCCAAAGTATTATCACATTCCTCTAGACTAATATTTCTTACAGGCTTTTGAGGCTCATATCTCACAAGTTTTGCCTCAAGAGGTTGCAAAACATTGCCATGAAAGAGGGATATTCTGGAATACCCATCAGCTAAACCCGATAGTCTGCTGAGAGCATCCCTGATTCTAACAAAAACTAAAATTCATAGCGAAAAGAATTTCAGAACATCAAACATCAAATTCTAAGGATGCTCGGTACACAAAACTACTTCCTGAGACTTCTCGAACTGGTACAGGAGAATAATCAATTGTGTGGAGGTGATTAAATAGTTGGGCACAAGGTTGATTAACAAAAATAGTTGAATTACCGGTTTTAGTCCTTGAAATTCGACTAAGTCTCCATTTTCTGAGAGTGAGATTTGAATAATTGAATTATGCAATCTATGTTACCTATTTCAAGACAACAGTAAAAAGAAATATTATTGCAGAAACCACACAGTTCTTGGTACGCTTTTCTAGTACAAGATAACTATGAAGTCGTGCATATGGTTGCAGTAAAAATACACGCAAGAAGATGCTGTACATGCTCCAGCCCATATGTCTTTGTGAAAATATGTTCATTCTTTATTGAAATATTTTACATCTAGGAACTGAACAAGATCTGACAAATCAACTTTTTATTTCCCCATCTATTTGGATTTCCTCACCTTCGCTCCACTTTGAGTTTGACTTGCAGCAATTTTTGCTTTAAGCACATGCTGCTCATCCCTTTCTACTTTGATTCTGCTTTCATCTCTCTTTGTCTTCTGTTTGTAAAATTTTTGCTTTGAGGAGTACTTACCGGTTGCATGCTTGTCAAGGCTTGGCTTATTGCTATCCAATGGAAGCTCTTGATAACTTGGCCCAGAAGACGCATCTGATGCCATCGAATCATCACTCTTATCATCATCATCATCATCATCCCCAGGACGATCATCATTGTTGCTGGCAACTTTTTGCTTGTAAGTACCGCTATCATCATCATCATCTTCACAGTTATCATTTTCATGGGCAGGGGAGCCAATATACATTGTCCACCCTGACGCGCTGCTACTACATTCTTCTTTACAGCCAAGGATCTTAGAAGGCTCCATTAGAGTATCTAGATTAGCAGGATAAAACTGAAAACACTGTAATTGAAAATCATTACTCAGCAGGAGATGAAAAGCCAAGTGTTAGCCTCCCTTAGGTGAGAAAATTGACGGGTATTTCTGTGACAACTAACAATGTTAAGATTTCATTACCTGGGAATTGGACATGTATCTTTGTGTCTCTATGTAGAGTCTTGCTCAACCATATGCAGCATTCCACACTCAGGACAAAAGAACACATCCATCACACAACACTCATACATACAAACAACCTTCATTATTGAATTGGCATAGTAAATTTTTGCCACCTCGAAATCCTATCTCCATTGATTCTTTGCATTTAAGCACTAGATGACAAGAATTTGGAGATAAAAAGGCCAGCACATCACATAAATTTGGTTAAAAATCTTTGTTCTTGCGTTTGAAAACTACCGGAGAAACTCCTTTAGTCAAATTTGGACTTTTACCAGAAAATACAACCCGCCTTTACTTCTCTGTCTCTCTCATAAATAAAAAATGCAGCTGCTTTTAAGGTGGAAAATCAGAGGAACCCCACTCAACAAACAGGAAGGATTATGACACCTATTTTCTTAAATGAATTACAAATGCACTCTTCACCGTTCCTTTAATTTTCACACGGTCAGTTCTGTGTGCAGTCACCAACCGAGGACAGCTTTTTTCCTGTAAAATTTGCAGAATCCAACTGGGTTTTGGCATTTTGTATCTCCTTCCATATTACTTCTTTGCACAGTCTCTCCATAAAGCTGGCTTCTATTTCCTGTGTTATCAGGGGAAGCTTGTAACTATTTAACAATAACTTTCTCACTCCATTGCTAATTATAGAAATCACAAAATACTGTGAACTTGTGGAGGGTCCATATGATTGAGAGACTTGAGCAATTTTATCCATCAGTAGGTAAGCTAGGCTTATTCTTATGTTTCCTTTCCTATGACTCATCATCTGTTTTGGCCAAACAATTCATTGTTTTTGTATCTTTCTTCTTCTTTTGATTGATATGTATCGGGAACTCACTTTCTTTTGCTTAAGGGCTCCATCTGCATATGTTTTTATCTAAAGTTTCCCGTAATAATTAGATAAGATGTCCTAAATTTGGTACTTTGTTTCATCACTTGCTTTTGTTCGTTTCTGTTTGCTACATGAGACAAAACTGATATGCCCATCATCAAGATTTAGATTTACTGCTGTTTTTTTCCGATGAACATTGCTCTTGTGGGCTTAGTTTGCAAATCTTACAGTTGCCCTTTGCAATGATAAAAAGTTGTATGAAGTTTCAAGTTAGTGTTGAAATGATTACTTTATTTTGTCGAAAAAAGTTTGGCAATCTTAAGCATAATCACATGATGTGTTTGGCGTTTCACAAAAATGACAAACTTTAGAAATGCTGGAATAGACAGTTACTTTTTTTTTTTTTAAACTGATTAAGCATCAGATATATATACAACTACACAGGTATATATACATGGGACTTATATTATTACATTTTTATTCTATGAAGTACATGCTCATTCCAAATACCCATCACGGAGGAGGGATGTCTCTACTCCACTCGCATGCCCATCCCAAATACCCATCACGGAGGACCCAAATACCCATCACAGAGGAGGGACGTCTCTACTCCACTCGCATGCCCATCCCAAATACCCATCACGGAGGAGGGATGTCTCTACTCCACTCGCATTTCGCATTCGCAAGGAAGAAAGACATTTATAGAAATCACCACACAATTATGTTTAATTGGAGGAGGTTGAGTCCGTGGGGACTCGAACCATTGCCCTCATGGTCATGCTTAACTTTTAGGGTAATGGTCCACCACTGGACTACAAGTCCAAGTGGCGAATAGACAGTTACTTACAATTATTTTATGATGTTGATGTGATTCATCTTTACAAGTAATGCATGTACGGACCCAGGAGACATTATTTCAATTAAATTAATTGATCAATAGGTATTGACAATCATTAATTGGCTTCGCCTTGTTTGGTTAGTTTTTGTATGTCTCAAAGAAAATGTACACAGCATGGGCATGGCCCCTTCATTAACTGGTGCAAGACAGGAGACATCTGTGTCTCTATATGTCTTTTACTAATTGTATGATTAAATAATTATAATTATTTTGAATAATTATAAAGCATTCAAAGGATTAAGAGGCATACTTGAGATTGGAGTGCCAAGTGTCCTGGAAGCCTCTAGGTTTCAAAAGAATATGCAAGGTGAATAAATTAAAAAAGGAAAATTATTATTCGTATATCCTATATTTGCTCTGTTATTAAAAATACTACAACACTTTGAGGGTGTATCAATCGTCCACTCTTAGTTGACAAAATGTATCAGCTGACCACCAAACCGTTAGTTGTCGTTTGAAAGTTAACGGAATTACAGTGAATTGATAATTTTACCCTTAAAAATTATCACTTCTATAATCTTAAATTCTCTTTTTATCACTTGTATATCCTTAAATTATCACTTGTATCATATAAAAAGACCAAATTGCCCTTTTGATGTCATCATACTTAAACGGTAACTAACGGTTTGGTGGTCAGCTGATACATTTTGTTAACTTAGGGTGGACGATTGATACACTCTCAAAGTGTTGTAGTATTTTTGATAATGAAATAAACTAAGGATATACGAATGATAATTTCCCTTAAAAAAAATTGTTATGCATTTTCACTTGCGCATGTTCTTTGGGTCCATACTCCCATTTGACTTTGTCATATTTCTGATCTGTGAACAGTTGGTAGCCCATCGACAGATCAAGATCCAAGTATTTTATGAGAAAACTCCAGTAACTAGTATTGTTAAACGATCACCATCAAGCATCTTATGCAGTTAATTTATAAAAAAATTTGGTCAAGAATATCCACCTGTATTTCATTTATCAAGTTTTTAAAATGAAAACACATTATATGGTGATCAAATTAGATTGTCTTTCTTCCTGGGTAAAATCTCGAATGAAAGTGTTCAATGGCCATCCCATTAAACTTGGATGGGCTCTCAAAACCAAAAAAAGAAAATACTAAAAACATCAAATGAAGCTCTCCATTTCCACTCTTTTTGGTTACTTATTATTCAACAACATTGGAGATGGTCCCCAAGTGCATGGCCTATTGTTTTGCACCCATTCAACACTTGTGCCTCAACCTCATCTCTTCTTCAGTCCTCACTATTGCTACCGAAACAAATGGAAACTTTAATTGCTTTTTACTTTTAGATTTTATCTAAAATTAGATAGATAATCATTTTTTAATCTATATTAACTATTTTATTACTGAGTAGATCTTTTGCAAAAATAAAATTCAAAAAACTTCGCACTTCATCTGTTTAAGACATAAATTAACCTTTTTTTTTATTTTTTGTAGTTTGAGTAATACTATCCTTACAAAATTGTTCCAATAAATGTGTTATATAGTGACTCTTTATCTCTCATATTGTATGATTGTTCACTAATTTGTTATAATGTTACATTACAATATATGACAACTTCATTTTAATAAACCGATTCTATTAAAAAATATATAAAAACTCTAATATAATACAATATACAAAAAAAAAATTCCAATATACTATAATTCAGAAATTTTAATCATTTAGGGGCATTATTGTTGAAATGAGAATCTTTCTACTGCAAAAGTTAAAAAAAAAAAATTGAAATAAGGATAGTTTTGTCAACAGACCAAAAATTTGGGCCAATTCTGTAAAACTATTTTCCTTATTACTTCATTTTGGTCATAAATTTTTTTTTATCAAAATCACGAAGTGGAAAGATTTGTACCACTTCATGGTACAAATTGAAATAAGGAATGTTTAAATTTGTACCACAACTCAATTGTGAAAAGGACCTTTAAATATATATTACAACTCAGATTAACCTCCGCTTGCACTGAGTCAGTCCGTATAAGATAAAATATTGACCAAAGTGATAATTCTACATGAGAACGGGATTTGAACCATGACTTTTTTTAAAGAGTGAAAGTGTCAAAACACTCGCACCTATAATTTTTGTCATAAAATTTTAATTATTCATGCCGCGTGGCAAGCCAACAAGGAAGAATGGGCTTCACACAGTCTGGAGACTCTGGATATCACATGGTACTATGAGTTGTAGGCAGTTCACAATTTCACCCGTCTAGTACGATCTGCGAAGTACGAACTACGAACCATGATGAACGTGCAGCACAGAGAGGTCAACTACCAGGTATCAAGGAAGAGGGGCAAAATCGTCATTCCATCACTCCCAGCTCGAATCTAACGAAAGTCTCTTTCTTGTCCACCTACGATGAAGGAGGAGTACAAAAAACTTAAAAACTCAGTCCACATCGCGCACACAAACTAATCTCTGCCTGAACCATTTACTCCTCCCTTGTGATCCGCCAAAATTTCCTCTTTCTGCCACCACTAGACAATTTGAAGGATCATCGCAAATGGGTTTCGTTGAATTAGTGAAATCTGTTAACTGGGAGCAAGAATCGTACCCAGCTTATGAGGATTTTGCTGTTCTTCCTCTCTTCGCTCTTTACTTTCCCTCCGTTCGATTCTTTCTTGAAAAATTCGTATTCGAGGTACTTCTTTTCAACTTCTTTTCGTCTTCTTTTTTCCTTTTCTTTTTATTTCTTTGTATGTTTTTTATTGCTTTGTTGAGGTTTGACTTTTATTGCTTTATTGAGGTTTGACTTTCAACTTGTCGGATTATTAGTAGCTAGTTTGTTTTGTTTTATTAGGGCATTTGATCGACCTGTACATAATTTGCGGTTCTCTATGATGCGTTGTGCTCTTTTCGTGTGTTGATTGGACGGAATAGCGTTTTATGAGCAGTAGTGAATGTTAAGTTATTTTTATGGTTTGAAAAAGTATGTCTTGATTTAAATCAGAGTTTGGTTCACTTGTATTCTCATATATTGGCTTATTGGATGTTAGAGAGGTTAAGATCTAATATTAAAAGATTCTCTGGGTTAATCATGAGAGGGGTAGTGTTTCAAATGATTTGTTTTACTCAGATTAGATAGAAGGGGCCATTTTGTATTGGATTTGGTGATTCAATGTGAATATCACTCATCTTATACCTTTCGATTGGAAACATCTCCACTCCTTAGTGCAATGACGCTGATGTCTAGATTCATGTACTTTCCGTGGAACCCACCTTTAAGGATTTTCTTAATACAGGTGTTAGAGTGTGAAAGTAGTTTCCAGTCTTGAACCCAATGCATACTGAAGTGACGTTCAGGGATTAGTATCAAAAGAAGAAAGACGTATTCACCTTCTTGCTTTGGAAGTGTCTTATTGGTGTCTTGCCATGGAAATGTGATTGGTTGCCAAGACTTATAAATGGTTGCCACTTTATGATGGTGGTTAGTTATCATTCAAGCTCCAGCATTGGCTGATGATTCAGTTTACATATTTCAAACTTAATAACTCTTACAGGGCTTTGCCTGAATTTCTATGTTGTACGAAATAGTATTGTTGATGATTTGGTACATGAAAAACAATAAGACCATAGTGTGAGTTTAGCAGAAGTGAAGCATACAAGGATGCAGAGTAGAACAGAGAAATATCATCGTTAGCTTCTTGTAAACATCTAAGCTATTGATAAAGCAAATTTCAAACACTAACTAAAAGAACTGACTTTTCTTGCTCCACTTACCTCTCTCTTCAATTATAGGGTATGTTGTCAGATGCCACGTGACATTGTTGAATTTTGGCATTTTTGACTATCTTGTTGTGTAAGTTTTGGATAAAGATATAGCTACCTACTAATCTAGATTCTTCTATCAGTCTCTAGCTGATTTTATATATCTTTATCTATGCATGTGATATGTAGCAACTTTCGTTTTCGTCTTTTAGTTTCCTGCCGTGTTTAGGTGTTGAGAGGGATGCTAACCCAAAATAGTTAGTAGGATCTTCCAAATTGAGGGCTAACCTAAAATAGTTAGTAAGATCCTCCAAATTGCGGACATCGTTACTCATTTATGAAAATGGTGAAGATTCATAGCGAGTGTGGATACGTATGTATGTTAAGTGTTAATTACTTTTAATTGCTTGAATTTTCTTCCCAACGACTACTATATAACAAATGCAGTTGTATATGTATGTGTTAAAGAAACAAATTGTGGATGTGACTTCTTTTTCCTTGTGGGCATGTTCTATGGTCCCTTTTCCATATATTCAAATCCTCTAAGCTTTCATATTTCTTCAAACAATTTATTATGACTGACTGAAATGTATTTGTAACAGAAAGTTGCAAAGCGATGGATATTTGGCAAGGGGCATCATATGTTGGATTTCAAGACAAGCGAGAGAAAAAAAAAGATTAGGAAATTTAATGAGTCAGCTTGGAAATGCGTGTATTTTCTTACAGCAGAGCTTCTGGCTCTCTCTGTAACATATGATGAGCCTTGGTTTAAGAACACTAGATGCTTTTGGGTGGGCCCGGGAAATCAGGTGTGGCCTGATCAAAAGATTAAGTAAGGTTTTTTTTTTCCCGTTCTGATTTATATGTCAAGTTCTTGTTGGTGTTTTGTTAATTTTATTTATTGCTTAACTATTTCCTTGCAAATAAGCTTTTTAAACGATTTGTTGATCTCTGCTTTATTACTCAATTGAGAAATAACTGAATTTTTTTACAGGTTGAAATTGAAAGGGGTATATATGTATGCTGCTGGATTTTACACCTACTCTATATTTGCTCTCATGTTCTGGGAAACAAGGCGTGCTGACTTTGGGGTGTCGATGGGCCATCATGTTGCCACTGTTATCCTCATTGTTCTGTCATACATTTTTAGGTTTGCTCTGATACAATTCTGTTACTGCTTGCTCTTCTTTTGGTTGTTAACACTTTAAGGAAGTGGAGTTGGTTCTTATTTGATAACAAAAGTGTGTTATCAACATTCCCCCCCCCCCCCCCCCCCCCCAAAAAAAAAAAAAAGTGTGTTATCACCATAATATTAATGCCTATATATAAAACAGGTCCTATTTGGATCCAATTAAACATTTTTAAATATTTCACCAACAGATTGATATCTTAAACAGTGATTTGTGTGGACCCCGCCGGGGGGGGGGGGGGGGAGGGAGTTTGTTATCACCATAATGTTGTTAATTCCTACACAGAAAACAGATCCCATCTGGATCCAATTAAACACGTTTGTATATTTTACCAATAGATTGATATCTTAAGCAGTGATTTGTAATATATCAAAAAATAAATAAATAAAAACAGTAATTTTTAGTCTATTACATCTGTCTTGTGCAGATTTGCTCGTGTTGGCTCAGTTGTTTTAGCACTTCATGATGCCAGTGATGTGTTTTTGGAGATTGGGAAGATGTCCAAGTACATTGGCGCTGAAGGGATTGCTAGCTTGTCCTTTATTCTCTTTGTTTTGTCATGGATCTTACTCCGCCTTATTTACTACCCTTTCTGGATTCTCTGGAGTACAAGGTCTGTGAAATTTGATACCTAATTTGTGTTTGCGACCCATTTTTCTTTTTTTGGATTTTTATGAGCTCCTACATGTTCATCTTTGGTACGTCTTAACATTGAATTGCTTAAAAAAAAAAATTAAAAACTAAAAAACTGAATTGCTTTAGCCAACCTTAAATTGATATCAAAGATCTTATGATCTGTAATTCTTGGATGAATACTGATATCCAACTTGGCAACTCCAGATTTTGATACCCTTGAAGGTTATCCCTTGTGATTTGCTACCAGTGTGGTGACGGTGGAAACATTTTTTTTTTCTTTTGGGGATGGGGGCGTGGGTCCTGTCGACACAGCAAATATTTTGCTCCAGTCTCTTGGAAATCTGTTAATTTATGCAGATAGTGCTGAGCTCTGCTGAATAGATGAGTTTATTAGCCTCATTAGTCATTACCTTGGTTTCTAATAAGCAAAGAAAAATTTTGCTCCTGTGACTTCTTGTGTAAACTGGATAAAATATGAGGATTGAAGTAAATACACTTTCTTTCATCTCTCCATTTATTCGTTAATATCTTTTTCTGCTTTTTCTCTACATTGGCAGCTATGAAGTCATCCTGACCTTGGACAAGAAAAAACATCCTATGGATGGACCGATATACTACTATGTATTCAATACTCTACTATTTTGTTTGCTTGTTCTTCACATTTACTGGTGGGTATTGATATACCGGATGCTTGTTAAACAAGTCCAAGCAAGGGGAAGAGTTAGTGAAGATGTTCGATCAGGTGATTAAATAATTTTGTTCCTTGGATGGTTTTTTATGTTGCAGATGTATTTCATATTCGCAGTCTACAAACAAGTCTTTTTCGATATATATATATATATATACATGGAGAAAATTAGAAAATATTGACAAGAGTTCATGGGAGGGTTAGCAATCATTTCAACTTAAAAGGAAACACTCAGTTGAGAGGTGTTGGAGCATCACAGTAGATGATATTTAGTATCTGAGTTTGCTAAAACTCTTTAGTTTGTTTTCTGGCATTTACCTGATCTCTTTTTCTTTTTTCTTTTTTGGTTCCTTTCATTATTCCGTGCAGACTCTGAGAGTGACAATGAACACGAAGATTGATCGGGAAACAATAATTACAACCAGTGCATGACTCCTTCACAGGTAGTATGAGGTTTTATGGAAGCCATTTTGACATCCATGGATGGCAACAAATTGCTCTGTTTTGTTTTAAATTGAATTAGATCAAAGCCACTAGGGGTTAGAACCCATACTTCACAATTGTGAGGTCATGGGTTCGAGCCTCAATTTGAGTGAAGGTAGTCTTCTCCCTTTCGAAATGTGAGTGGAGTAAACGTCTCTCGAATATTAGAGAGGGTAAAAATCTGGGCGGGTTTCATAAGAATTGATGTAAACTAGTTAAAGTAATAGTCTGATTTGTAAATATCAATTGTAATCTCATGTAATATGAGTTGTACTCTTGAGCAAAAATCTCATGTAATAAAAAAAAATTGAATTAGATCAGAAGATGCTTGAGCTTGGAATATCTTATACTTACCACACATGCATTCTAATTTGCATTTCATAGCATTTTAGGGAAGAGAATTAGATATTGGTCCAAATTTCTGTATTTGTCCACTTGTAATGCATTGTTTCGTAGATTGACTCACGTAAAAACATCCTATTCTGCCATGTCTCATGCAGGTATGGAGCAGCCACGAATTACATGTTTCATGGTACTCTTGGTGAAGGCGAAATTCTTGTTAGCTGAAGAATTCCCTTAGAATTGATGGGATTGTATATTGATTTTTTAAGGATCAAGTGTAGAGAAAGGAAGAAAACAATAGCAACTTGGAGAGTACAATTGTTAGAATGAGATTTTGGTCCCATGCACTTCACCACCTTAGATTTATACATACCCAACGACCAACGTTCTATTGTGGGTTAAAAAAAAAAAAGGTGTATAGAAACTTGGTAAACTGTAATACTTGGGTCTGTCTGGTGCCTGGTGTGAGGATTGGTGGGATGCAGTCAATTCTTTTGTAACCGAGGAACCTTGGTTCATAGTTGTGGTCTTTCATCATGATTTCGAGTATTCATCGTTGAACTGCTGCTGCTGCTGTTTAATGTAACTTTTCTGAGTTTAATTATTCGAACACTTAGCATGAATCTTACTTAAAACTGTAATAAGCTAATTCTTCTTCTGATTTATTATTATTATTTTATTTGGAAGAAGTATCATTGTCTTGTGGATTGATTGTGAAAGCCAGAACCAAAACGATTTGATCAGAAAATTCCTTTGCATATAAAGGGGTTTGTAATGGGATGTGATCATCAGATACCGAGGGAACTGAATTATATATTACAAATAATTGTTAAATTTTGAAAACTGCCTAGTATCTGTTTCTGCAAGGTTGGGCTTCTTGTTTAACAAGTGTGATTTGCGTCAAAACGGCGTCGTTGCGGTTCTCCAAATTTAAAAGAAAAAAATTGACACTGGCGAAAGTTTCAGTTGTTTATTGCATGCGCCACAGTTCTTAACTTCGCCGCCAAGACGCCCATTCTCAAAACGCAGCGCATTAATCCAAGAGAAGAGAAACGTCGCACGATCTGTAAATTGTAATTCGTAAGTTCCATTGTCACGCATGATATTCGTGTGGTAGTAGTCGTACAATATCAATTCAAATTAATTATCATCCATGAACATGATGAATTGGCTTAATTTTCTAAATTATTTATTAAACAAAAATAAATAAATAAATAACTCTCAGTTTCAACGCGTGAAACAATTTCTGTCCAAGTAAGCTCTCTTTGTATCTCCTCTCTCACTTGCCACAATTGATATCTTTGATGCTGTATAATTTTATATTTTTCGAAGCTATTGATCTCATATTGTGATCTAATTTTCATGGGGTTCGATTAACAGTGAGTGTTACCCTAGACCTGCAGCGTGCTGCTGCAGGCAGAGCTTCAAAATTTTAACTCTAGCTTATACTATTCTCGTTTTATTATTGCTAAGTCCTGTGTAAAATCAAAGTGAAAACCTACTTGTGTTGAATCACGAAACAATGATTTTAACTTTTTGAAGTTCTTAAGAGTTAATTGAAAAATCTTGTTTGCTTAAATTGATATCACTTCATTGTTACATGTGAAGTACTCATTCTTGAGAGTTTACTATTATTCAGATTTGTCTATGTTTGAGCATGAATTGAACTTCGCTTGAATTTGTGCACTTATTTCAACTTGTTTGCGCGTCCTTTGTTTGAACTTTTCATGTTCTCCTATGCGAATGCATTGGATTCAATATCTCTTCAAGTTGCTTCCAATAAAGCTACATGCCGTACGTAGGAGAAAAAGCATTCGGATTTTACTGCTAAGTCTAATGAGTTAAAAAAAGAAGAAGCTTTATGTGCCTCTTTTTACTTTAAAAACTATGTTAGTTGTTGTAATGTGATGTTTCTGTGGTCTGCTATCAGTTGCATTTCAATGTGTGAATTCATTTGTCCAATTTTAATTTACCTATAGATTTGGGGTATTTTTGGATTGTTTTAATGAATTTTGGTATCAAGCTATTTGGAAGTGTCTAATTGCACAATCAAGCTGATGGTGTTTTTATTTAATGTCACCGCTGTGCAACTTTACTTATTTATGTCATCCAAGATGCTGTACAACTAATATAATCTTCATTCTGCATGATGTTTTAGCAAGTTCAATGTTAGAAAGTGATCATTTTGGTTCATACACCAAAACTCATGTCTATTAATTACGCTTCAATAAGACGGGGTTAATGGTTACAATTAACCATCCATCTTAAATACTGATATTCTGAATTATCTGTAGATTAACTTGGTGGAATGAGTGTTAAACCTGATCAGCATTGTCTTCAGCGACTTAATTTTCGGAGATAAGAAACTGATAACATGTATACTTGTGTGTATTGGCAGGTTGCTGAATTTGGATTAAGAATAGACAATGGAAGATGTCCTGACTGAGATTCCTCCACCATCAAGGTTCTTCCAGGAAGATCTCAACAATTTTACGCCTCCATTGCCGCCTCTTCCTTCTCCTTTTCTTTTGTTCTCTAATCCTAAGCTTGATGCACCTCTTCGCCCTACTCTCCTCATTGTCGCAATATCTTCTCCATCACTCTTTGTGTTCCACCATTTATCCTCTAAAACCCTAATTGGAAGTCTCATCCTCCCTGAGATCCCCTTCTCCGGAAACTCTACTGAACCCTCCCTTACAGACAAATCCTGCAATATCTATGCCGTGAATGATGTGGATGGTAGGATTCTTGTTGTTTCTGTTCAGTGCTCTGTTGCCGCAGAGAGATCTCATGCAGTTGCAAAGGTGCTAATAGGTGAAGAAATAATTCCTGAGAGGGTTCTGATCCTTGATTCAATTCAGAACCGGAACTTCCGGGGTAAGCTCCCTCCAGATGAGACGTTTGCTTTCAAGCTGGAGACATCAGCTGCAAGAAAGGAAGGACCATCATTGCTAAAGGATGTGGACTATTTCCCATCTGGAAGTATGGTTGATGGCTTACCTGCTGCTCTGTTGAGTCGATGCCAACTGAAGAACATCAAGGGAACTCTTTGTGTGTCGTGGCCTGAATTTGGTGGTTCAGCAGTGCCCTTCATTCAATCTCTACTGCAGAAGAATGTGCTGCCAGGCATGGATTTCGGCTTAAATAATGGTGAGGATGGCTATTCATGGTTTAGCCAGAATAGGAATCGTCCATTTGATTCTGAACTGTATACCTAATGTATTAGGTTTGAGATGCTTGTTATATTGCCTCTGTCCTTTTCAAATGTACTCTGGACAATTTTCCCCTTTTGTGCCATTAAAAATTTTTAAAAGAGATCATGATTGAGGATGAATCTTTTTTTTTTTTTTTTGCTTATTTGAATGCCATGATTTTTGTTGCCTGCGGACATTTTCTAGTGAGGGTATCTTCATTTTAGCAAATTGAGTAGACCACTAACAAAAAAAAAAGACAGTCTCGGATGTATTGAAATATGTAAGCTTTTGTATTCTAAAAGTGTATCCTACTCTCATTAAAGAATTACTCTATATGTGTGTGTGTGTGTGTGTGTGTGTGTGTGTGGAGTCTGAAAGTTAGTGCAAAGATTAGTTCGTAGGACGAAATCTTGGATCAGTTTACCAATTCTTTCAGGTATTGAACTTGAAGTGGCAATGCCCAGGCTGTTCAAGGTCGGGTACTCTTTTCAGTCTTTGACAGTCATAGTGGTCGGCCGCATTCTGGGTCATGGTTAGGATTGCCCGACTATAGGAGATCATATCCCTTTTGTATTTTGTGTTCTTTTTTTTTTTAATTATTATTTAAAAAACGCCTAGATCTAGTGGTCATTCCAATGAGAGAAAGTCAAACTGAATATGAAATTTGCAGATGCTGGATTATTAATAATACTTCCATAACACGTGATAAATATCTTGCACTTCACGATCATGACTCAACACATTTTTGCATCCATTCTAGATATTCTTCTTGTATAAAAGCAACTGATAATGAATATGCAAGAAACGGATATTCATTCTTGCTCGTAAAAGTCATTAAGAAAGGAAAAATATATAGTGCTAGAAATCTTACGCCTGAGTTTGATAGAGTGAATGTATTTTGCGAAACAAGTTAGTTCTACCTAATCTGTCCAAATTAGACCATCCAACATGTAAAGTCCATGTCCAACATAATAATCATTCTAGTTATAAAACAATAATGGACTCTGATTTATATGCTTTGATAATGCCTTTGTGAAAACGAAGTTCAAATAAAAAAAAATTGAAGAGTAAAAAGGAGGCGCAAACGACAATTAGCTGTTATATTGGATTTAGGTTTGGTGACTTGCCTCAATCTTATCAGCAATTAAACAAATGAAAGAACAGCATCGATCACGTCTTATGAAAGCTTTGTGTCTCAGTGTCATTTCGTTTTATTTGGGTGTAGGAGAAACATTAGTTGCATTAGTTGCATCCTCTATTGACTTATGAGACATATCCATACGAAACACTCAAGACATGTCCATACGAAATACTCAAACGGCCATGCAAATAATTCTACACTCTTTTCACTTATATATAATTTCTCAGTCCCACCTCTCGCTCCCACTCTGAACTGAATCTATTCTATCATTCAAGAAAAGCCAGAAAAAGAACCAGCAACAGCAATGGCAAATTCTCTTCATCATCCTAGGCTTCCAATTTTGCAATTTTTGCTTTTGGTTTTCTCAAGTTTTATCCCCCGGTTGCATGCAAGTGAACCTTATTTGACGTTGGATTACTATGCAAAGACTTGCCCGACTGCGTTCGAGATTGTGAGAAAAGAAATGGAATGTGCTGTGCTTTCGGATCCGCGCAACGCCGCCCTTATAGTCCGACTACACTTCCATGATTGCTTTGTACAGGTTCACATATTTAGCTGCACTGTTTGCTTAAACTAATTACGTTAAACTGTGGGTTAAGCACTCATATTAGCTAGCAGTATATTGTTGAAACTTATACAGATATGTGCATGCAGGGATGTGACGGGTCAGTTTTACTAGACGATACTATCGACTTACAAGGAGAAAAAAAGGCTTCTATTAACAGAAACGCCCTGAAAGGTTTTAGGATTATAGACAGGATCAAGAACAAGATCGAATCCGATTGCCCTGGAATCGTCTCTTGTGCAGATATTCTCACCATTGCTGCTAGAGACGCAATCATTCTGGTAATATATATACAATGAAAAATTACTCTTATGCGTTATCTTTCTCTTCTCAGATTTAGATTTAGTGCTAATCTTTTTACGAGGATGTAATTGCTGGTCATTAGATGAAGTTATATATTTAATATATTTGTATACTTTTATAAGTTCAAACATGGTATAAAATTTTTAACAGATCAGAACAGGTCATAAAAGCACTGAATCCAAACTCAAAGTCCTTTGTGGAACACAAAAATAATATATACGTTCATCTGTTTTGAATTGATGGAATTGTAATGTCCAGGTTGGTGGACCTTATTGGGATGTTCCAGTGGGAAGAAAGGACTCTAAAACTGCAAGCTATGCATTAGCAGACTCGAATCTGCCCAGTCCAGATGAGGGCCTCCTCTCTATTATTTCTAAGTTTCATTATCAAGGCCTATCTGTCACCGATATGGTGGCTCTTTCAGGTAAGCTACATATGATTCTCACAATAATGGGACCATTCAATGAAATCATGTCACGCGTATTTCATGTATACATTGTAATAAGAACTTATTGGATGAGCGCAGCATGACTTTTTTGGTTGAAACACTGCATGATTAATTTCTCAAGTGAATGCACAGGGGCTCACACCATTGGAATGGCACGCTGTGTGAATTACCGTAAGAGAATTTATGGAGACTACAGGGTAACTTCAGGCATAAATCCATTATCCGAGACACATCTCAGCGTGTTGAAATCAATATGTCCACCCATTGGAAGTGACAATAACGAAACAGCAATGGATTATGAGACACCAAATCTTTTCGACAATTCCTTTTACCAGATACTTCTGCAAGGAGAAGGACTGCTGAATTCTGACCAAGAAATGTACTCGAGCATTTTCGGAATCCAAACAAAGGAGCTTGTGAATAAGTATGCACATGACGCTCTTGGTTTCTTCCAGCAATTCTCTGATTCGATGGTGAAGATGGGAAATATTACAAACCCAGAAAGCTTTGTCAATGGGGAAGTGAGAAAGAATTGCAGATTTGTGAACACATAAGCTACAGCCTACGTGCATGCAAAATCAAGCGATTGGGTTGTATTTTTATATTTATTTGTCATATTGTCAAGAAGTGAAATTAACTCACATATTTTATATACGACAGCACGGCTATTAAAAAATTTTGGAGTTTGTGTTTTTGATTCATTTTGAACAGACTAAAATGGTTTTTATTGTTTCGTTGATTATTCAGTGAAGAGAATATATGAACTCTGCCATAAAATTATATGCACCCGTATTGGTTATTTATCAGTCATGAATACAATCCATTCCAAACAATTCAGTACTTTGGCAATTCTTTGCTGGATCAAACCAGAGATTGTATTGCCTTTCCTTTGTTAAGTTAAGCAAAATGTGGGGACAATGCCAGCTGAATATTTCCGAATAGTTTTAACTATTTCCTTGTTAATCCTCATCTTTTCATTCATAAAAATATAAAAAAATATGTCTCTTTTTACCTTTTAGTTCTTGTTCTTTAGTAATTCTCGAACTAGGGACGGCAAAAATGCCTGATTTTATCCTTGACTTGTTTGACCCGATCCTAATTTTTAGGGTTTTAGCTCAAATTTAATGGGTTAAGGATTGGGATAGAGCTCAAGCAATCAGATTCAATTATATTCGAGTCAAGGTCAAGACCTTAATGAAAGGGCTGAAACGATTATAACCCTTAAATTAATTTTGAAAATTAAAAAATATAAAACTTGAAAGTTAAGACACACATCACACAAGTGGTCACAACTCACTCCACTTAAATTTGTCTTTATTTCATGTTAATGTAGTATTTTGTATTTAATTTATTTACTTCTTAATTCGGTTTGTTTGTTACATATTGTGTTGTTGTTGAAGCTAAATAAACAAATAATTTATTAAGAGTTGGACTATTGGCATACCTCTAACATTCTTTTTAAACCCTTTTTATCTACATACTCTTCTTAATTCCTAAAATAACCCTCATTTGTTGTACTTTCTTAATAAACCCTTGCATAGATACTTAAAAAAAAAATTTATTAGGCGCATTCTCTCGCCCTTCTCCCGTTCCAAACCACTTTCAATCTCTTCTTAATTATATCATTCATGAATTTATTATTTTTATCCCTATATGTCTTTGTTTTTCCTAGTAGGTAATAACCTTGGTATATACATAAAGACGTGTGTGAATCTTTAAAAAAAAAATTGGCCTAAGTAAACAAACTTCACAAAATTATTTTTTCCTACAAAAACTTTGTTTATATTTAGATCAAATTCTTATTGTATGAAAATTCATTATTTTTTCAAAATTTATAGATTCAATGAGTTTATAATGGAGAAAAAATAAGAAAACATAGGTGGGTTTAATTAGATAAGTTTTATTTTTAATATAATTTAAATGTAAAGGGCAAATTTGTAAATAAAGAACAAGAGGGGTTTCATAAGAGATATAGAGGGGTGCCAATAGTGCTACTCATTTATTAAATACCTTACAACCAAGTTCAACATAAAAATAGAATCATAATAAGAATAATACAATATTATTAATAAAGAATGAAGAATTAGAGTCTCAATCTTTAAAAAAAAAATCTAAAAATTGAAATTAAAGTAAAAAAATTATAGTCGGACTAAATAGTTGGGCTTGATTGGAAGGCTCAAGATTTTTAAGAGGCTAGAGCCCTCATTTTAAGCATAGGGTCTAGTAGGGCTTGGCCGAGCCCGAACTATATTATTAATTCTCTTCAAATGATCTCAAATTAAAATAGACTTCCAATACAAAATCCGATTTCTAATTCTGGTGTTGTTCAGCATATATATTTTGCTAGCAAGCATCAGCATCATGGTTATTTTTTTATTTTTTTATTTTTTTAAAGAACATATTGGTTGTAAAATTTTATTTTTGAGGTGACTAGACGGCGTAACATCAATATAATTACATAACCAATAAATATAATTAATATGTCGATCCATAATTTAGATGACACGTTGTTAAGATATTTATTTATACACAACAAACATTTGATTTATAAACTTTTAGATGACATATCGTCTATACGTTCCACTAGATAAACAACAAACAAAGGAATTTGGTGATGTATATTCCTTTAATTTAAAGGAGGTTTATATGCAAGTTAAGAAATTAAGGTAAAAAGACTAAAATGGATTACAATGTAGATTATTGTAATGCAGCCATGGATCCTGAACGACGTCGTATCATGGTTTCCAGTTATCTCCCCTTAGGAAATTAAGGTAAGGGAGTTCCACAGAAATCATATATTTTATTCAGTGTATTGAAATTTTTAAATTTAAAAAAATTGTTTTTGCAATCATAGTGACTCTGACAATTCATGTAGCATAAATATACCAAAATTTTCACCATAAATTAATTACTCATTTTATGAAAAATGACACTTTCATCGATAGTGAAAATCAATAGTAAAATTGTTAATAGGCATTTCATCTATGTTGCGTAAAAACATCAATTAAATGGCTGAACGATAAATGTGATATTTAAGCATGCAAATTCCTTAAAGTTAGTCATCTTTTATGTTAAAGACCGTAAAGTTTATTGGAAGACATGATATTAATAGGCATGTTGTTTGCATTCTAAAAATTAATTCAACACTTTCTATTACGTACACTCTCTCTTTATACTTATTCATGATATTTTGTTTATATTTCCATCTCCTCCCCCTCCACGTCATAATTACTTGAGGAAGGGGATAGGGATCCTGAGGGTCTTCAATCCTTAAATAATGATACGTTTTTTAGTTTTTAAACTCGATTTAATCATATTAAAATAAAAAAAATTTAAAATTTGGCAATATATCTTACATTAACATTAATCCACAACAAAAGTCACACTACAAAATACAAATCATTAGAATAATTATCTTCGTCAATCTTCATAATCCTATGACAAAAAGAAAAAGAAATTACTTTTATATCAATAATGAGATGAATGAAATGGATATAAATACCTAAATTAATGAGATGAGGACAAATTGGGCTTTGATTGCGGTCAGTGGCGGCGCCACATTAGAACTGCCCTCCAGGCTTTTTAAAATTTACAAATTTAGTTAGATATTTGTCTCATTTTGAATTTGATTTATCAAGAAAGTCCTTGCTAAAATTTAAACATAACCAATATATTAAGTATTTATTTTTTTACATTTCCAACCTACAAAGAAACATTGTATTTTGAAGTTTCTCCAGCCCTAACTCTCCTCACACACAAAAAAAAAAAAAAAAAAAAAAAAACTATTTCACCTCAATGAGTTTATCCAAATGATTTTTCTCTAATGAGTCTTATGACACTTAAAATTCAACTTAATATTTACATTATAGAAGTGAGTTATGATAACAAATTTTCAAAATTTGAAAGGAATTGATAAGTTAAGAAGAAAAATAGTTAATAATAAAAAGGATAAATTGTATTCATTAATTTATTTATTATTTTTACTAGTTCTCATAACTATAGTAAAAAAAATGGCTATGAATTTTGTGAAAAATAATCTATAAAATCAGATGAGAGATCAATGATTGAGTGATATTATTGTTGTATATATAGAAAAAAAGATTTATTTTGTATGCTTGAAGATAAGGTTATTCTTCAATTTTTTTTAACATATAAAAACAAGTCGAGGTCAGTTATAAATGTATTGAATTGAACATATTAATGAATTTTTATTTTGGTCTGTGTTACTGGTTGACCATTTAAATTATATTATTATTTAAATTTAGCCCTAGCTAGATTAAATTCCTGGCACCACCACTGACTGCGGTGTGAATAATTTGAAAAAAATGAGTGAGACTGTGACATAATAACTTAGGTTTGATTTGTAGATAGTGCAATTGTGAGGTTGTGGGTTAGATTGTCGTTAAGTCTAAGTTACTTCCAAGTATTTATATTAACTAATATTTATATTATTTGTATAAATATTTTGATATTTGTTATTTACACAATATTCAATATTTTACAATTTAAATTTTATTATTTACTCACTAATAATCCCATAAAAATAAAAATAAAAATAGGGATAATATGATGATTCCACCTCATTCCCGTCCCTTCCCTAAATAAGAAATTAGGTAGAAAATCGTTGAGGAAAATCTCCCAGAGCCACTGTCCCTGTGGAGATCTCTGCCATTCCTAAGTGTGCTATATGTGTGTCTAAAGTAATTATGCAATATTAACTTATAATAAATTATCCCTAATAGCAATTCATACGAGGAGTATTTTTATAATAAGTTATTTTATTCAAATTTTATTGTTCAAAGTAATTTTTAGAGTGTAAATAAATCTACTCTATTAATATTCTCTCGACAATTTTCAGGTGGGTTGATCGTTTCTAATTTGTATTATAAATTATCCTTTGATAATTGCATTATTCAACGTCAAATAATACGGTCGTGAAAGATCCGACAACGTAATGTAATGTTAAAGAAATTCATCATAATCACAGCATCATTTACTTTAACCAAATCCATTAAACAAATAAGTAGTTGTGACCTTAAAGAATTACAAATCGTAACGCCAAAGTTATAGCGAGAAATCTTCCCTCGACCTTGCATTTTTGACTTGGTTATGTACGAACAATTAAAAACACATATGCATATGTTGTAATATTAGGTCATTCATTGGCTTCAAATCAAATTGTCTACGTCAAAACAAATTTTCTTCTAGTTAATTTATTAGGCTGCAAAATTTTTCAACCATTTCCTAATTGAATATTATTGAGTTAAAATAAAATGAAATCTATTCTTCGGAAGAAATTTCATTGACTCTCCAATTTCTAATTTCTTTTAATTTTTTAAACTCTACTTTTCATATTCTTTCAATATATATATATATATATATATATATATATATATTTCTTTTACTATTTGGAGGATGGCAATTTTTTTTCTTCCCTATAATTTTAGGTTAAGCCACCTAACCCTTTGTAGCGTGTAGAGAAATTAGGGTTTAATTATGATACCTTTAAGAATAACGCACTTTACAGTCTGGATACCTTCAAAGGGTAGAAAATGAAAGAGTAATTAGGTAACAAAATGTTGACAATACATACACAACCCCAATAATTAATACAGCAATGACAGCCTAAAATCTAAGTGATGAAACTCAAAATTGTAGGGAGAAAATGTGAATTTCCCCCCCATTTTATTTCCAATTTCGATGCTTCTCGTTCTTGATTAGATTGTGTGAAGTTCAAACGCGGCTACAGGTTTTACTCATGATGATACTTGACGCTGATGCGCATGTGCCAAATCAGAAACAAAACAAAAAAAAAAAGAAAAGGGAAGCAGTCAACAAAAGAGAGAGAGATTGAAAGCGATTGTCAAAATTGAATGGATTACTCTGCATGCGAGGGCCGGCGTTGAGTCCATTGACGAAGATTATTCATGAATCGCGGAATAAAGTTCATAGCACTTCGATAATATTTCAAAAAGTAACCAACCGAACAAAAAAAAAAAAAAATCACTTGGGAGATTATGTTGAGATGCTGATTTCACTACATGGCGACTACGTGTTGCCAATGGACTTGAAGGTTAGGTTGGTTTCGGTACCATCTAGAAGATGAAAAACATTCAATGAATCATCGTCTTGGCTAGGAAGCCATACACCGCCCAAACCAAAAAAATAAAATAAAAATAGGAAGAAAAGTGGGAGCAATCTTGATTTGTCTCGACCAATCTCAATAAAATGAGAGTTTTTTTTTTCTTTTCTTTTTTTCTTGGCGTCCATCTGTTAACTAACTAATCATGCAAAAATAATTAATATTCATCTGCATACGACATTAGTTTAGCGTCTCAAGGGGGCTAGGTCTAGGAATCTACCGTGTGGTGCAAGCTGTACGTGGACTTGACTTTGATTTATGTATTATGCACTCATTCATTTTCAACGTCGATAGAAAAAATGTTCCTACTTTGATTGCGGGAACCTGAAAAAGCTTCTTGATAGAAAAAATGTTCCAACCACCGTTCATGCAAACGTGCGTGCCCCTTGGGATGAAACATAGTCGTCAATCTCATTAATGATTGATGACTTTTTTTCTTTTTTTTTTTTGTTGATACGGTCTTGTTAAGTTACATTATTATGATGTAACTTATATTAGTCACTAAATTATAACTAGTGACTTAAAAGTAGAACCAATTAAATTATTTTTCAGGTCATTAGTGACAACTTCTAGGTTGATATAAGTTACATTATAATGTAACTTAACAACACCCTTGTCGATAATATTGACTGTCAAGTAATTAATGGGGTTGTTTTTGTTTGGGAAAAACAAAGAAAAGAAATTATAGGATTTTTTTATATATTAATGTATTACAATTAGAATTCTACTGATATTTTATAATTATAAATCAATCAGGACTCAAATTTTCATATTTCTACTATGGTACCCTGCGAACGACCCTCACTTAATATTGAAACAAAGATTTATATTTTACTTCTAACGTAGGGAGCCGAATTAATCCCTATTAGCAAGAGTTGTAGTCCATTGGCGAAATTAAGGGATTTTGATTGTGGAAAAAATGATAAATTTTATGACTTATTTTTTTTCCTTTAAACATTAATTGATGTTATCATATTTTTAGTATGAACATGTTACATGCCCAAATTTGGTTGTGTATGTTTGCTTGGGGTACTTTGTTTGATTCATCAAAAACAACAAAATCAAAAGCAATATATGCGAAGTTTCACAATCCCAAGCAGGAACCAACCATTAATTATATTAAATGATTATAAAAGATATTAAGATGCCTTGACTGAAAATGCCAAATCGCACAAGCACTTTTCCTGGACGTTACAAAATTGAACAAAAAATAATTAATGAAGGAGAATCACGAAACATTAACATCCATTCAAGTACTGGACGGGGCAGAGTCCTACTCGCCCACGCTTTCACTCTTAATGATTGATGATGGTCCCGTTTCGCCGAACCTACTATTTTTACTAAAATTGCACATATATATATATATATATATATAAATGTTTTAATCTGGAATTTTAAAATGCGAAAACATCCGGAAAAACATACAAATCGTACAATTTAAGTGCTTTAAGTTTTAAGTCTTTAAAACCCCACAGTTTTAAAGTTTTCCCAATGTTTCTCGTACTTTATAATCCCGGACCAGAAAACTATTATATATATATATATAATGGTTTTCTGATTCGAAATTTTAAAACTCAAAAAAATTTTAAACTACGGAATTTTAAAATTTTTTCTGAACTTTCACACGCTTTAAAATTTTAGATTAAAAAATTTCTAATATATATATGGATAAACATTATTAATATTTTAGATAAAAGTAAGCTATGTGAACATCATTTATGAGATCAAGTTTTGAGTAGACAACGATACGAAATCATAATAATCAAGTAAATTCAAGTATGATAGCATAGAGGTAAAAATTTGATTAATCAAATTTTTACATTTTGATCACATAATAGTTGTATTTATCTGTGGAAAAGCTAAAGATGAAGGAGAGAGACTTGAAACCTTCTTTCACTCAAAAACGTATAGGCTAAAAAGATGAGGGAACAGCTAATTGATGGAAATTGGAGTTTATGTCATTAACCATTGAATGGTTTATAAGAAAAGTGTGAGATGGTTGACTCTTGACACAATAACATTGACTAAATAAGCCAATGGCCCAATGGTCCCTCACCGCCACGGCAAAAAGAATTTATCAATTTTCTCGGAATAAAGTTTAGTGATGTTATTATAATTTCAAGAAAAAAAAATGATAAATTTGGTTTGGGTACAAGGAAAGCAAGTTCTAGTTGCATTAGACTTTTCTTGGACCGAGACTTTGGCCTAATTTAATTAATTAAATATAAGACTGCTAGTTAGTTTCATAAAAAAAATATATAATAAAATAGAAAAAATATAATATAAAAAAAGAAGACATAGGAGTTACGAAAATTAAAAGAGAGAAAAAAAAAGAATTAAATTCAATACGCCTCTGTCTTTTCTCTCGCTCTCTTTCTGAGACGAGCTGTGAGTGAGAGTCATTCTTCGCTCTCAGTGTTTTAGCTGATTCTCAAGAATTCACACTCTCCCAAAAAAACAACAACAAAATAAAAAAATCCCGGAAAATCACATTCTTTTTCCATTCCCGGAAACAAGACGAGAAAAATACATTTTATATTTTTAGAGAGAACTAAAAATACATCATAAATATCCTGAGGCTCTCACACTCGGTGTGTGACTGACTCATTATTTGCTAAGAAACTAGCTCGGTGGGTGCTCTCTTAGTTAAAAATATTGGTTTTTGATCCCATTTCGTTCCTGGTATTTTTCTTTCAATGTTATTTTTTTATCTGGGTATTTCTTTTTTTCTGTTCTTCGGGTTGTTTAGTTGGTTGCTTGATAATGTTTGTGCAAGATCCATCGTTGTTGGAACAGAGTTTCTAAGCCTTGTTTTGTGGTCATAGGTTTGTGTAGATTTGTGTTTTGAGTTTTTTTTTTTTTTTTTTCAGTTTCTAATGTCATATATAATTCTTTATAGCTCGTGTGTGATCATACATGCGTCATGTGGTAGATCAAAAGATTTGTATTTTTGTTTGCAATTGTAGCTTCATATTTGTGTGATGGTTGTTGTATAGAGTCACTGCTGGTTGGTATCGTTTGTGATATCAATACATGTATTTGCACTTAATACAATGTAATGCCGGTAGGAGTTGAGCTGCCTGACTTGCATCACTATCATGTGAAAGGTCCTTAGTTGAAATTGTCGGAATCCTATGATTTTGGAATGTGTTACTGAATTACAAATATACTTCTGCGTGATAAAAGAGAGAGATGATGTATGAATTTGAACTAATATTTTTGCTAGCAGCTTAGCAAAAAGCTTGGAATTGTCTCAATCATAATAAGCTTAACTTAATGATTGTTTTGTTGCTTGTACTCCCTGGAACATCATTGAATGCTCATCCAATGCACACATTTTATGGCTTTGCATCCCAAATGTCTTTGATGTTTACCGCACTAATTTGATTTTATTTGATTAGTTTGTTTCCATTTAGCCTTTACAGTTATTACACTCTAGTTATCTCAATATACTGCTTTGTTTTGTACTCTTCCAAATTTAATTACCTCATGCATTTTCTGTTTGTTTTCATCAGTGGGAGCCACTTTTCAATGGCTCAAGATAATTCTAATGCTGAATCACGCCACAAAAAATCAGTCCTATTGAAAGACCAAGTCCGGTTGGTTAAGAGAAAGGACTCTGATCGGCATGAGATAGTTCCCATCCAAGATCCTTTGTCATTTGAGAAGGGTTTCTTTGTAGTTATCCGTGCATGTCAATTGCTAGCACAGAAGAATGATGGCATAATATTGATAGGTTTAGCAGGTCCTTCTGGGGCTGGTAAGACCATTTTCACTGAAAAGATTCTCAACTTTATGCCCAGCATTGCTGTCATATCTATGGACAACTACAACGATTCCAGTCGAGTTGTTGATGGCAACTTTGATGGTAATTCTATGCACATACCCCTCCTCCCCTTTCCTGTTTGCACTATGTTTTTTTCAGGAATACCTCAATTTATCTTTATATTACTTCTAGGGAATAGCTATCATCTATATGGTTGAATAAATTATGACTTTTCTAGAGAGAACCAATTTATGCACATAATAGTTTGTGTGCTGTCACTGTTGTATGCCGTGTATTGATGCAATGTGACGGGTAATTATGATGAATCTTCTGAATGAATCGATATTTCACTTTATCCAACTATTTGGCTGGAGTGCAGAAGTCTTGAAAGGTAGTGATTTTCCAGTTCATAGCATGACTTAAATCTTACTTTGGATGGAAGAAGTAGCACTCTTATAGGAAAGGAGTTCTATTGGGTTTAGGGCAAGGAATGTGTTTAAATTCATTCTGGAGATAATTTGTTCTGTTGTGTTTGAGAGTCCAGCTTCAGTATGGATGCTGTAGTTCTTTAAGCTCTTCAAGTTTAGTATTTGTATGTTTCTGGTAGAATGTGTTTGGAAGGGTGTGTATGAAGAACTTTTTCCGGTGACTGGCCTGCAGCGAGGTTGTTCTTTGTGGTTTTTTTCACATAACAAATCAAATGCTTGCAAAAATGTTGTTTCCATTCATCATCAAATACCTAATGGTTGTAACTGAGAGCATACTCTGATGTGTATTGTAACGATGACTTTTTACTTGATTTGAAACAGATCCACGCTTAACAGACTATGACACATTACTTGAAAATGTCCGTGATTTAAGAGAAGGAAAGCCAGTACAGGTTCCAATCTACGATTTCAAGTCTAGCTCCCGCACAGGATACAGGTTGAACACTACTTTGTTTTGATTAGAAAGCTGTTAAGAAAAAATGTCTCAGGATATCATAGTAGATATTCAGTAAAATACTGCTATCACAAATGCTAAAATCATTATCATTTGAGGTGTATTAATTCCTTAGTTTATTTTTGTCTCCAAATTGTGGACATAGAGCATAACAACATTCAGTCTGTTGTAATTTTATATCTTTTCACAGAAAATAAGTTAAGTGTTAAGAGGTGTAAGTTTATCTATGCTAGTTTTATACATGCAATAAACTATGGCAATCATGCTTTTCTCACTGCACTGAAAAGGCCAATGCACTTGTGCATTTCTTTGTCACGACATTCCATATTCACTTAATGTTCTAAGATCTAAGCTAGGCATCAATTTGTGGCAGGACCGTTGAAGTCCCAAGCTCTCGTATTGTGATTATTGAGGGCATCTATGCTTTGAGTGAGAAGTTGCGACCATTATTGGATCTGCGCGTATCTGTCACAGGGGGAGTTCATTTTGACCTAGTCAAACGGGTTTTACGTGACATACAACGTGTTGGTCAAGAACCAGAAGAAATAATCCAACAAATATCGGAAACGGTTTGTTTATTTTAATATTGAGCATAGTTTTGAGACAATATGAATTTGGAATTCTCTTTTCAAAGTGCTCAGCTTTATTCTTTTGTACAGGTATATCCCATGTACAAGGCCTTCATTGAACCGGACCTACAAACAGCTCATATAAAAATTATAAACAATTTCAATCCATTTACTGGATTTCAGAGTCCAACTTATATTTTAAAGGTTGTTCTTCTTTTATAACTGTTCAACTCGTATTCTTTTACTGAAATTGATTGCTGTACTACCAAAATCATTTTTAATAACTATGTTTTCATCTACATTGATATCTGAGTCTTCTTTTGTTTTAGTCAGCAAAGAATTTGTCAGTGGATCAAATTAAGGCTGTTTATCCTGAAGGACATACAGAAACAATGGAGCAGACTTATGATATTTATCTGCTACCACCTGGTGAAGATCCAGAATCTTGCCAATCATATCTGAGGATGCGGAATAAAGATGGAAAATACAGTCTCATGTTTGAGGTTTACCCTCTGAATTTATCTCATCATGGCAATGATAAATTCTGCATGCTTATAGAGGTCCTGTTATCTATGTGTTAAGGAAGTCAAGATTCCCAAGGACTTTGGCGGGTATGGCTCTTAGATATGGCCAAATGCTAAAAACAAACACATGGATTTAATTTGTTAGTGTAACACATCTCCAATATGAATAACAATTCACCAAATGATATCATTGTCGACAGAGTTAATGGTATTCTTTAAAAAAGCAATTGAATTTATAATTTCAAATATGAAGATTTAGATCAATTTTAACTCCAAAAACATGGGGTGGCTGCTTCTGGCGTTTGTAGGATGTCTTTATTTTGGTTATGGAACGCTATGCTTGGTGGAAGGAGCTATGAAGTCATGTCTTGTTATACACGGTGTCTGCATGCCTAACTCTTTGGTGTCCAAATGGTGGATTTATCTGTTTCTCATTAAGCAATTTATGTCCTTCCAAATTACTAGAGTTCATTTATGCTTGAAATGTTTATTGCTAAAGATATTTGTTTATGGGAATGAAAAAAAAAATGCTGCAAAGCTGTACCTGATATGATAATTTTTAATTTTTAATTGCAGGAGTGGGTGACAGATATTCCATTTGTGATATCTCCAAGAATTACTTTTGAAGTCAGTGTGCGCCTTCTTGGTGGGCTAATGGCCCTGGGGTACACGATTGCAACCATACTTAAAAGAAGCAGCCATGTATTCTGTGATGATAGGGGGGTGTGCGTGAAAATTGATTGGCTAGAACAACTAAATCGCCAATATATTCAGGTGCCTCTTGCAACTTCTATACTTTCATTTAGTTTTTACCGGTTTCTTCATGGTTGCATCGTTTACAACACTAATGCGTGAATGGTAATCTCAATTTGTTTCCATTTGCAATGGACCTCAATTGAAGCCCTTTTTCAATTGTTAAAAGAACAGTATCCAGTTTATATTATGATTGGTTGTTACTATTATATGCAAATGCAGTGTACTTCTTTATTGCGTATTAGCATAGCATTCTCCTAAATTTATTCAAGAAAGGAGTCTTACATCAAAAATTAAATGAATAAGAAAACAAGATCAGACCTTTTTACTTTTAGTTTTGCCGTCTTTTGGAAAGCTTGTATGTTGGAAATTTTCAGTATGGTTTCACTTCTTTCCACTTCATACTGCTCCCTGAGAATCCCGATGTGATTCTTCAAATCATCTTCCTTTTCACTTGAGGCTATACATTTTAAACTCAAATCATACATACTGAAGAAGAGTGATTTGGGTAACCACTTACAAGATGATGGTTTTGTAGTTTCTATTAATTATACTATAGATTGCTTCTTTATCTTTGTCGTTTCCCAGCCTATAGCTTGTTTTTGTGACACATGTACCGAAAATAACATTTCTCCCAATTTGGTAAACAGGTGCAAGGAAAAGATCGCTTGATTGTAAAAAATGTTGCAGAGCAGCTGGGTTTGGAAGGTTCGTACGTTCCACGCACCTATATAGAACAGATTCAACTGGAAAAACTAGTCAATGAGGTTATGGTATGACAACTTCCAAAATGCTTATGATGCTTTCTCCTTCTTTGGCAGTCCTGATGAAACTATTTGACAGGCCTTGCCAGAAGATTTAAAGACAAAGCTCAGCCTAGATGAGGATCTCGTATCGAGCCCTAAAGAAGCACTTTCACGAGCCTCTGCTAGCAGGGTTGCCATGAGAAATAAGAATCTCCGAAGGTGAATTTCTTGTTCTTCTTCTTTGTTAGTTTTTCATGGTTTATTGAGTTGGAGGTTAACTTAAAAGTCATCTGCCTTAACTACTTGAAAGCCATCTGTCTTAACTAATAGATTTACTTATGTTGAGATTATGCAGTGGTATGTCACATTCGTATTCAACTCAGGGGGACAAAAATCTGTCTAAGCTTACTGGATATGTTATGAATGACCGAAGGTTTGATGGTAGAAGTGTGGAGTCGTCAGCAACACTAGCCAGTCATGTATACACATGTTTAATTTCCTATGTTGCTTTTTGTTATTTTGCCAGTTCCATCCGATGGAAACTTTCAATTGTTTACTGACCAACGCATTATGCTCTTCCAATTTTTTTTCCCATTCCATCTTTCTAGGGTGTCATCACTCACCTTTCAGAACAGATCTCCTCACTTACTGATAGAATGGATGATTTTACAACTCATATTGAGGAGCTAAATGCGAAGTTGACCAAGAAAAATTCTTCAAGTCAACAAAATATGGCTCTTCCAGCTGAAGCATGCAATGGCTCTGTTCCGACTTCTTTCTTCATCTCAAGTCTAGGCAATGGGTCCTTAATGCCTAATTCCTCATCTTCATCCCAATTGGCTAAGGAGTCACCTTTAATGGATGAGGTACCATGGCTTTCTGTATCCTTTAACCCTTTGATTTTTATTTTTATTTATTTTTTCCTTATAGTCCTATAGGTTAATCACTTAAATGTATATCTTCTGATCTTCACTATTTACTGGCCGGTCAATTAATTTTCTGATCAAACAGATATCAGGGATTGTGCGAGGACAACGTCAAGTCATGCATCAGTTGGACAATCTTAGCAATCTTCTTCATGAGAGCATGGGGGAGAGGTCTCACCAGGGAAGAAAGACCAAGAAAAGTAATTGGCCAGATGCCGAACCCTTTAAAGTTCCTCTAATTATAACCTTGGCAGCTGGTGGCGTAGGAATCTTCTTGTTCAAGAAATTCTTAACCCGAAATTGATCTTGATTACACCCCCAACATTGATCACATTTTCACATTCACCTTTTGAATTCTCAATTCGTTCCTTGTTGCCATCAATTGTTTCTCTATTCCATACTGGGGTTGAGCGCGGGAAAGTCGGTCAAACTGATTGACCGTTTTTGTTCTGTTGAGAGGGTGTTGAGGCAACTGATGAAAAGTCTTGAGAGTTATAAAAGTTCTCTCTCTTAGGTTTCTAGTGACAAGCTGGTCCAACAAATTTTGTAATCGTAGGGGAAGTCACTTTTTGGCAATGCTTTATTTGCTACTTACAACGATTGCAGAGATAAATTTAATACCAAAAGAATAGAATCAATTTTCTCGACAAGTTTACTGAGAAAGTAATAGTTCAATTTGAAGAGGGGTCCAGGCAGTAGTTAATTTCTTTTTACAAATAATTTTACACTTACCAAGTTAGGATGTAAAATTTGTATATTGGCTAATGTCACAGTGATTGTGGATAAATAAAAAAGCTGTCATAAAAACGAAAATTATTGCAGCTCGTTAATCTTGCTACTTATTTTGCTTCCGTTATTTTTTTGTCCTATAATACTTTATACTTACAAAGAAAAATTAATTTCTTTTAAACAACTTTGTCATAGAGTTGAAAATTATTGTTGCTCGGAAAAAAAAAAGATTTCATCAATGGTGAAATGACGTTGTTAGATCGAACTTGAAATAGGAATTGAGCAGTACGCACCACTTGGGCAACAAGTGGTTTTACTAAATTTCTATGCGTGCTCTTTTTATTCCGTACATAGATGACATGTCGTAAGAGTTTTATTCCAGAGTAGTAATCGTTTGACTTGTCATTTATAATTTCATCGGGTAAAACGGGGGGGTAAAAATCCGTTCGGTTCAGTTTGTCCAAACATCGAACCGAACCGAGCTTAATCGGTTCAAAAAAATTATGAACCGGATACAAACCACACTTAGGAACTAAATTTAATTCGGTTTTATGTGGTTGGGTTCATAAAATTTAATATTTTTTCTTTTATACTAGTTAAATTTTTATATTTTTCACTTAAATTTAATTAATTTGTTTAGTTCAATTTAATTATAATCACTAATCATTCATGTCCTATGCAAAAATATTATTAAAAAAATTATTGTACATATAAATTGAAAGTTTCTTATTTTTTTAATTTTAATACTGAACCGATCAATTTTTTATTCGGCTCATTTCAAAATTAAAAATTAATTAGTTCATATTTTTTAAATTATTTGGTTCTATTTTATTAAACATAGATTAAGTTTCTTAACACTGAATAAAAAAGAAATTGTGTATTTTTAAAAAAATTAAAAAAAAAGTAGATGGTGGATTTTTTTTTTAATTTTAACACTGAACCGACCAATTTTTATTCAGCTAATTTCAAAATTAAAAATTAATTAATTCATATTTTTTAAAATTATTTAGTTCTATTTTATTGAAGATAAATTAAGTTTCTTACAATTTATGAAACCTGAATGACAAATTATATTTGTATGTTATTAATTAAATATAATTTTTTAAAAAAATTTTAAAATTGTAGTTGGTATTATTTATATTTAATACTTAAATTATCAGTGGCTTAAGGGACAAACGGGCCTTCGCTCTGGTCGGGAGCTCTCATCACGGTCTTTCCAGAGATGTAAGAACGACGAAGAAGAAGAGAAGACATATTACTTATAATGTTCGTCTAAGGTGCTTGTTCTTATACTCTCAGCCCTTGAATTCTCATATTTTTACCCTTTTGCCACTGCCTTTTGTTATCTTCTTCCATTTTACCATCGATCTAAGATCTGATTCTCCCTTTCCTCCCTTTGATCGTCTCACTTATCAATACTTTTTCAGCCTGCTATTTTTATTCCAAAATTGTTATTGGGATCAGCGATTAGTTTTCTTGTAGCAAAAGGAAAATAAAGCAAAAAAAATTATTTATCTATTTTATAATAGGATCTTTTATAATTGCTCTCTTGTTGCTGAAAAGCAACATTTGATGATGGTGCAAGACAGAAAGAAATTATAGGAAATGAAATGTAAAATTGACTTTTTGGTTTAATTTTAATGTTTCATAAATTTTAAGTATTTGCATTGATTGGTGGGCTAGTAATAAATACGATGCAGATGGGTGATGCTGCGGAGGATTTCATAAGCGATCTTCCGCAAAGCATTTTAGAAAATATCCTCACTCGATTACCGATAGGGGATGCGGTGAGAACTTGCATTTTATCAAGTAAATGGAGGTACAAATGGGCTACACTCACTCAACTTGTGTTCGATGAAAACTGTGTTCCCATTTCTAATGACCGAGTTCCAGTTGAGAAGAGCCTTGTGAAATTTATCACTCATGCTCTTTTTCTTCATCAAGGACCGATTCACAAGTTCCAGCTTTCTACTGTGCATTTGCAGTCCTGCCCGGACATTGATCAGTGGTTACTTTTCCTTTCCAGGAATGATATCAGGGAATTGGTTCTTGAATTAGGAGAAGGGGAGTGGTTTAGAGTACCTTCTTGTCTTTTTAACTGTAGGAAATTAACTCGTTTGGAGCTGTTTCGATGCGAGTTTGATCCTCCTCTGACTTTTACTGGATTTCCTTGCTTGAGGAGTCTTAATCTTCATCAAGTTTTGGTTGCCCCTGAGGCAATTGAAAGTCTCATTTCCAGTTGCCCACTGCTGGAGAGCCTCTCATTGTCATATTTTGACAGTTTAGATCTGAATATATGTGCTCCAGAACTCAAGTACTTGTATCTAGAGGGTGAATTTAAAGACATTCATCTTGAAAGTACTCCATTATTGGTTTCCATGTCCATTGCTATGTATATGACTGACGACATCGCCGAACACTTTGAGCAAAGTTCAAGTTGCAATTTTCTCAAGATTCTTGGTGGAGTGCCTCAACTTGAGAAACTTGTCGGGTATATATACTTCACCAAGGTAACAATTAATTATTACTATTTTTTGGTCCAGAGGAGCTGATGTAGTCGTATTTTATTTGATATTTTTAGTATATATGATCAACTAGTCTGACTCTTAGCTTTTACTTGTGATAGATCTACAATTAACTTCTGTTTGTTTCTTTTCCCCCCTAAAGTATTTGAGTATAGGTGATGATCCGGGAAGACTTCCGATTACATATAATCATCTAAAAGTGATTGAACTTTATCAAGTGAGTTTTGAAGATATGAAAGAGATACTCGTTGTTATTCGATTGATTACGAACTCTCCTAATCTGAAGGAACTTCATATTTCAGTAAGTCATTTTAAACATAGGAAAGTTTAATTTTGGGTTGTGGAAAGAAAAAATTTTCTTTTTCAGCATACAATGTTGTATCTTAAATTTTGTTTTTTGCTCATTATTTTTTATAGGGTTCCTCAAATACATTAGCTGCTATAGAAGCACCTGATTTGGATTTTTGGGAAAAAGAATGCCATGCAGATTGCTCTTTTAAACAACTGAAACTTGTGAAGATGACAGATATATCTGGTGTACCCCACGAGATGGGGCTAATCAAATTTTTGCTTAGTAATTCTCCAGTGCTTGAGATAATGAGTATCACCCCTTGCACATTTGTTACAGAGAGAAAAGTGAATATGTTGATTGAGTTAGTGAGATTTATACGAGCTTCTCCTCGAGCAGAAATTATATTTATTCAGAATTAAGCATTGTACTTCCCATTTAAAGTTCTCATTTGCTTCCAAATAGTCTCCCCCCCCGCCACCCCCAACCAAAAAAGAAGAAGAAGAATTTGAACTTGGGTGGTCAGTTAAATAAAACTATCTGAAAACCACTTCGGCCCCTGGGGCTATCTCCAGACTATGTATTGAACAATCGTAGTTCATAGAAATGACAGTGTCTATAATTTCCGTAAGCTGTTGACTATACACTACAGATCTCATGAAATGATAAACTTGATGATCATGGCTCAAGTTACTTCAAACTCATTTATATCTTAGTTCCTGAGTTTGGTGTTACTTGCTACATTACTCGTTTTTGGTTATGTGTAATTGAATTGCTTGTACGTAATTCTGTCACTAACCTTAAAGTGGAGATAAAGCTTTGAAATACAAGACAAGAAACATCTCCACTTTCTTTTTGACAACAGTAGACGATGATTCTTGCTGATGCTATTAAATTTGAAAGAGGAAGCAAAATTTATTCTGAGAGCATCTTTTTACAATCCAACTCTCTTTAAAACATCTCCAGAAAAATTCTTCACTCACCAAAAACAGGATTTGTAACACTCTTAACTAGCTTCGGTTTCTTTTCAATCCGAATCTGTACAATCAGGAATTTGACACAAAAGGGCTAGAGCTTCGGTATATTGCTACCATAAAACAAGCTCATTCCGACACATTCTTTGTAACATTTATCACAGTTTATTTTCTGCGCCTTTGGAGCATCATGTCATGTCACCTTGGTCCAGAGAGCTCCATTGCTTGAACCAACAATGAAGAGTCGTCAGTAAGGTCAGAGTATCGCTCTGAAGAGGAGAATTCATTGGCTCTGGATCTCGTTGCTTCAGCTTTTTGAGAAGCTGCCCATTTCTCTGCAAGTCCATCGCCTTCCAGCATCCGGACAACTTCAGACATCTTAGGTCTGAGACTGGGAAGGTATTGAGTACATAAGAGAGCAACTTGTACCATTTCTTCAAGCTCAATTCGGTCATAGTTGTTCTTCAGGTCCTTATCAACCAGCATCTCAAGTTTCTTTTCCTGATGGATTTTCTTCACCTACAATCATGAAAACAAGTTAAATGATACAATCAACGCAGAATATGAAACTTGAATCGACCAAGAACAACATGTTTGTTTAGCTCACCCAGTCAAGCATAGCGCCTTTCTGGTTTGCCGTCTTCCCGAATTCTAAAGCTCTTAGGCCAGAGATCAATTCAAGCAAAAGGATCCCAAAACCAAAAACATCTGTTTTCTCAGAGGACTGGCCTGTTGATAGATACTCTGGAGCTATATGTCCCACAGTGCCCCTCACAGCTGTTGTTACATGCGAATCACAATGATCCAACAGCTTTGCCAGGCCAAAATCTCCTACTACAGCCTCATAATACTCGTCAAGCAATATATTTGCAGCCTTCACATCTCTGTGAATGATCTTGGGGTCACACTGTTCATGCAAGTACAGCAGACCTCTTGCAGCTCCCAACGCAATTCTTTTTCTCGTTGCCCAATCCAAGGATGGTTTTGCTGCAAGAGGGAAAAAACAGTCACGAAAGTTATGTTCATCCAGTAGAATCTGTTCTAGATGTGCCTAGTGAAATGGTCAGTTGTTTAAGAACTCTTATGAATAAAATATTGACGCTTGCTACCTTTGAGACGGGAAGCAACGCTCCCATTGGACATGTAAGGATATACCAGAAGCCTCTCTGTTGTTGTCATACAGAATCCGATGAGCCTGAGCAGATTCCGATGAACTGCTAAGCTGATCATCTCAACTTCAGTCTGAAATTGGATTTCACCTCCAATGGCATTCCCATCTTTAAGCCTTTTTACAGCTACAACAGTTCCATCTTGGAGATACCCTTTGTAGACATTTCCAAAACCACCCTTCCCAACCAGATTCTTGCTGCTGAAATTGCTGGTAGCACTCTGAAGTTCTTTGAAATGAAATCTCTTCAAGTTTCCTAGGCAAACTTCTTCGCGACGTTGTTCTGAAATATTAAAAAGGTAAATTTAGCTTTGTTTCTATCAACTATTTAAAGTTCCTAGTGCTTTATTTATTTCTCAATTATGTTTTACTAACCATTAACATCAAAGAATATTTGTTGGTTATGTCTTTGCCTCCACCAGAGAAGAAATCCGAAACCAAGAATTAGTAGGGAGATGCAGCCTAGGCTTGATCCGAGGGCTAGAGCAATTTTTTGTCCCTTTGGCATTCCAGAAGGTTTTGAGTCTAATGAAGCATAGAGAATTTCATGTCAGGATAATTCGAATTTCAAAACAAAGCCAGACACTAATTGCATATATGTCAAGGTAAAACAATAACTTCATTATGAACCATAAACTAATTAAAGAAAAATAAAGGACACAAAGTTTTTTTGCACAAAAAAAAGTTCGTTAGCACCAAAAACTTCAAATTTTGGACTGACATAGAAACTTGCACAAGAGGGATTGTATTTACTTGGAGAATTATTCAAGGCAAAAGAAAGTGGCATTGGTGCTGTTCCAAAGCAGTCTTCCTCGGCTCCAGTAGCACATATCAGAGAGTTTCCAGTTATGCTGTGTCAAGTAAATTATTCAAAGATTGTCCCATAATTTTAATAACATTCCAAGTTCTCAAATTAAAAAGGGAAAAAACGGAAACAGGAAGGAGATTCTAGGGGCTCGACTTACTTAAATGTTTTAGCGTGGAAGCTAGGCACAGGACCACTGAGATTATTATAGGACAAATCCCTATTAAATAAATTCACAAACCTTGTTGAGAAATAAAGATTATTATTATGAAGTATAATATAGTTATGATCATGGGATAAGGTTTGAAGAGAATTACAGAAAAGCAAGCTGTGACATGTTTGACAAAGAGGGAGGAATTGCGCCTGTTAGACTGTTGTTGTTCAGCCTCCTGATTTAAATTCAATGAATTGAAAATTAATGAGACTGATGAAATATAATGTAAGCAAAAGAAAATTTCTTAGCAATGCCTTAATGTTCACTTACAGATATTGGAGGGTTTCTAAGTGGGATACTGTGCTGGGAATTGGACCAGTGAAGAAGTTGTTAGAAAGATCAAGTGTAAGAAGCTTTGATAGCTTCCCAATCTCAGTTGGGATGTGTCCTGATATATTGTTATTCTGAAGAAGCCTGCCAAAAGAAAAAAAAAAACCCCATCTGAACAAATCACTTGTATAAGAACTATAATCAAAACTTTCTCTAGTAATAACATCATACTCACACAAGCTGGAGATTTGTCAAGTTCCCTATACTTGAAGACAAAGTGCCAGATAAATTCTGGCTTGGAGCGCCTCTGTAACACAATAAAACCATTTTAACAGCATAAACATTTTCTTCTTTTGTTTCAAGTTCTAGTTCTACCGCACACTTTGGCTGTTTTGAAGCAGTACTTACAGTCCAGTGACTAAACCATCAGAACAAGTAACCAAAGCCCAGCTGCATGGATCAACTGAGTTCTCATCCCAGTTGTTTAGAACATCATGAGGATCATGCAAGGAATCTTTAATGCCCATCAGAGCTTGCACTGCATAAATTTTTCAAAACGATTTCTTCAGGCTTATAAATTTTTCGAGAGCTTAAAACTTTGAGAAAGCACTTCAATTACCTTCATAGTTGACACCTTTAGGTGAAAGCAATCCGCATGCACAAGTCCATAAGCCAAAAAGAGCCACGAAACAAAAAACAGCTTCCTCTCTTCTCATATTTTTGTTGGCAACTGATACAAAAACCAAAACCAGGGCTTCCTTTTATGTAGGAAGCAACAACGGAGCAGGTAAGAATGGTATGAAAGATTCAATATCACAACCAATGTTTTAACTATGTATTTGTTTCCTTTTGTTTTTAAGTATGTAATGTTTACATCACGAGGGAGCCAGTACAATTCCAATTCCTCATACTCTCTCTCTTACTCAACTTTGTTTGGTTAGTAAAGGGCAAAAGTGAACAACAACATGCCTGCCACTGGTTCAACAAAGTAAGGGTAAAGCATATATAAAAGCTAAGCCATTAGCTACATTAACCAAATCTAGATAATATAAAAAGATGATTGGAAAAGAAAATTCCTCCAATCATGCATTTGTTTATTGAAAAGGGGTGCTTGAGAATTTTTTCTTCTACAAGGATTAACTGGTAAGCACTGTAAGTAATTTATAATTAGGACAATTAATCAAAATGAGTACGTGGGCCAGGTCATTTTGTTGTCAATTTTTATATGAGAGAGAGAGAGAGAGTGCATTGGACTTGCATTGATTTGATTTTCTATAATTCTACAGTGGACATTTTTAAGAATCCAACATTCCCATCTGGCTGAGAGCGGCCATTCTTTTAAAGTAAAGCTTCTCAAATTCCATATTCTTTATTTTCTTTTGGTCTCAATAATTATTACGGAAAGGTGAGAATCTCGAGGTGATGGAATTGCTAGCTCCTTGTGAGATCTCTGTTGGGTGAATTATTATTTCTTGCTTTGTTGAGTAATCTCAGTTGGGTTTCTTGCTTTATCGATTTTATAATAAACTCACAGTCTCCACAGTCAACAGACAAGAGTCCCCTTAAACAATCCAAAAGCAAAAGCTGCCCTGCACCTCTCTCTGTTTTACACTCATACATGAACTCGATGCATCAGTAGCCGTTTGAGGAAGATCAAATGGCGATGAATTCGGTATCAACCATTGCTTCAAATTATGCTTGTGAATCATCAAATTGAGACTGTGGAAGCTGGTGATGATAACCATAGCTTCTTTGTGCATAGGTGCACGAGCGAAGTGGACCCGTGAAACACAGTTGACTTGATCTTTAAAACCTTTCTTCAAATCGATTGCCTAATGCATTTCATGATGAAAAGAAAAGTAAAGTTGATCGGCTGGTTAATTATTAACGATCGGACATAAATTAAAGGGTCCAAGATAACTAGATAAGCTCAGTACTTGATGGAGACAGTAACTTAGCAAGAAATTCAATCAAGTAGCCGTTTGGACAGATGTTCCTGCTGATTAGCCCATGCATATTTAAAATCACATGAAAGTTGCATTGCAACCACAAAGTCACCAAGAAGCAAATGTATTTGACAGGCAGATATAGAATATAGAATTAGGTAGAATATGGAATTAGGGTCCCATATTAGCTGCCTAACAAAAGCACCTCTCTCCCATTTGATTCAATATGAGAAAAGGATTGTGAGATTGATGTATATTATAAGTAGTGAATAAGTTCGACGCATAAAATGAAGTTGATATGCAATGGTACGTCGTCACGCCGTAAGATGGAATAAGAAGAAAGAAGAGTACTCGTCACATTTGGTGGATTCTTTGTTCTTCTTTGGCTCCATTTAAAGCCTGCCTAATTACCCTGATTTGTTCCTTCAATTTCTTTCCGATCAAGAAGGGAAATTATTGCCAGCCAAGCAAGAAGCGAGAGAGTCAAAAAAGGAGTCAAATAATAAAAAGTAGAAGTTGACCATAATCCTAATGAAGATATGCACTAAGAGGGTTGTCCCAAATGAGTAGGAAATTATTGCTCTTTTTTACCACTCGGTTGGTTTGAATAGAGAGTCCGGGAGCTGTTCCCCTTTTCGAACAATTTGTACAAACCCACTTGATTTTTAGCTCTGCCTATTGCCTAATGTCCCTGAAAAAGAATAAAGAAGACATTATAAAGCCTCCAAAATAGTTGACGATCCTTATCCCCACCATGTCTCTCCCCCTTCGTTTCTTTGGTATACTCCCACTACTCTATTTGTACTTCAATACAGATAATTCGGACATGAATTCAACCTCTATATCATTTTAAATTATTCTTGCACAGTCACAGGACCTGCTTCATTGTCATGTCCACCTCAAAAATTCAGAAATAAATTGAACGTGCTTCTTATGTTTTTCTTCTTCTTTTTTTTTTTCAAATATTTATTGTAATTTTATCATATTTACGGAATAAAGTTGCCTAGGGTGGAATGGAGTGAATAATAAAATATCTTGCTACTGGTTCTACCTCTAAATAAATAATTGGAAGAAAATCTTCTCCTGCATTTGCACATCAAGGTACTTAAACCCTAAAAACATGGCCCAGAATCTAACTGATCTGGAAACAAATCAAATATATCTTTAAATAATTTTAAGGAAGAAGAGATTTTTTATCATCGGATTTTCATAACATGAAAGTGCTTAGTCGTTGAACTTCAAATTCTATCTGGTAGCTTCGTTGTTTGCACAAAAGGCCAAGAAAGAATAATAAATTCCCTTGAGAAAGGCACTCTTCGTAAAGTGAAGGGTAAATTCATACTCACACGCAAGCCATACTTTTTTCTTTCGCTTTGCAGAATGCACACATTACCTCGACTGCTCGACATTACACCTTCCCAACCCAATACCCACCATTTAAAAGAGATCAAAGCAATGCTCACCTGCTCTCTCTCTCTCTCTCTCACACACACACACACATACAGAAAAAAAATAAAAAAATGAGTGGTCTCACGCATTGAATCGAAGAAGATTAGTTATGCTGAGGCCAGCTAACAATCTTATACATGGACACATGTGTGCAAGAATTAGGGGGCCATGGAGGAGCCCACAATTGGTGTCTTGGTGAATAATATTGGTCTTGAACTCTTGATTCCACACGAAAACCTCCTCTTCGACTGAGCCTATAGCTGTGTTGCTCTACTTTTGTCACTTAGTCCCGACTTTTTTTGCTGTGAGTCACTAATCACTTAACTTTTAATCACCAATTAAGAAAGAAAAATCCACAGTGACGTGTCCATATCATTATGGAAAGGATTGGGATCTTTGCATCTTAAAACGATCAAGATCACAGACCAAAAAGGTGTTTTCTTGACGTAACATTTGTTTATATCTATTGCCCCTTCTACTCAATTATTTAAAATTAGGGACTAGAATAGACAAAGGTTGCTCATCCGGAAATAAAGTGCAAACAGTCGACTTACAGAAACAAACAAACAATCTGCAATAACATAGATTTCCCACCAAATCTCTCTCAGAAAGTTTATTGTTTTTATCACAAAAAAAAAAAAAAATTACATACATATATATATATATATATTTATCATATGCATAAAACAGAGATGCCGACACCTTGACAATCGAATGGACTAGTGAAGTCTATGAACAAATAAATTGATATTTACTTGTCCTAATCCAATAATTCATACTATCAACATGTCTTGTTGCGGTTGCAGAATTGAAAGTTGCCCCTGATTGCATTGCAGTCCACAAAATTTGATGCTTGTTTAGAGATATATACATATAATTGATTTTAGCAAAGTCAAAATCCTACAATTTTCAAATGTTAACAAGTGTTGCAGATTTTCAAGATTCCAACGCTGAGAACAAAACAAAAATTGTTCTTGCTCCCGTATGAAAGAAAAAGTTCGGAAAATAACTAGTCAACTCCTTTTTTTTAATCAAAACCATTAACCCGCGTCAGAAGTTAAAAGAGGCAAAACCCACTCATTTAGTATGAACTAAGACGGATTTCTTATTGTAATATTTAAAAAAATACACCAGAAATTAAAGAGAGAGATTATCAAAACTCAGAGAAATTGTGCACAAAGGTGGTCCAGTTAACTTGGGACATGCTTTCAAGGAATTAAAATATCCTTATTCTTTATGCCAAGTCCTTTTAGCCAAACTCAGCCTAGTCCATAATTGCCAGGGTCACTGGGCCATTTCCAAATGTCACAGACAATGCATTATAATAGTTCATGATTTTGGTCTGAAAACATAGCGACAGATCACTTTGAATTTAGGCTTTAAAACAGATGAGCGCGCCCTAAAATTGAAAGAAAAACAAAATAAATACCCTGATGGTTTCAAATACACTTGTGGAGATATGTGTCAGGTATGCAGCAGAATTTTGAAGGTAAGATGATGAGTAAAAATTTTGACCCCGGAAGTTCAGTTCAAAGGGCTGTGTTGACTGTCGAGCTTTCACTCAAGGTGAATATTTAATTATCAAGCATTTTGAAAAGCCAGAAGCTCAGCTGAATTGCTTTCTTCAGAGAATATAAAGCTAAAGTTAAAACCAAGGCAGCAGCGGGTGTCCCCCGTGCCCCCACCTCCCACTTAAGATTTCAGAGGCGGGCAGGTAGAATCATACAACAGCAACGAATGATGTTTATCAAGAATACCCCATACTTAATTATATGCATAAGCTTTTATTATCATAATTAAGAGAAGCGCAAGATCCTAAAAAAAAAAAACCAATGTGCAAAAATAATCGATGACAGATCATATGCAAAGTCAAAAAAAAAAAAAAAAGGGGAGGATTATTCTTTTACTTTATCATGCATGCTTAACGGTTCAAATTCAGACGCTGTGAAATAAATTATTAGTATCGACAAGAATACTAAGAAGGATGTTATTGGATGGTTTATTATGTAATACAAAAAATTATGTGGAACCAGAGACGGGGAAACTTGGCCTTCGGCCTTCCGCTATTATTATTATTATTATTAGAGGTCAATTGTCGAACATACATGAATGAAGGCTGATTCTTCAAGCTTTAAAAAAAAAAATGGTGGAATCTGATTCCTTGGGCAATGAGGGGAAATATATGGTCATGAACCGCTAAGAAATCAATAAAACACGAGTAAAGGGTAAAATCTGTATAGAGAATAATGCAATAAGTAATTTAGAGCATCTTTAAAAACCTCTTTAAATAAAATTTTATTACTTATTTGAAGAGTCACGTCAGCATTTAAGATTACAAAAGACACTTCAATTAAAATTTTTTAAATAAAAATAATTATCTCTCTTTAATTTTATAGAGTTATTTTCTCTCTCTTTAATTTATATTTTATTACTTTTATTAGAAGAAAGAAGAAAAAATATTTTAATTACTATTTTTTTCTTTAAAAAAATATTTATTTAATTAAAATAATATTAATTTATTTTTATTTAAATAATTTTTTTAAAAATAACATATTTTTTTACTTTCTTTTAAAATGTTGATAGTGGCATGGTCGTAAGGTTGGTAAAATCTCATGTAAAAAACAAGAAGTCTGTGATTTGAAGTCATCAAAAGAGTATGTGGGTCGGATGCCAAAAACATGTTGCTATTAAGACTCTCATTAATCAAATAACACCCAAGCATTTATAGTGGCTCTATTTGCATATGCCTATCCAATCCATCACTGCACCAAATGTAGAAGAAAATTACATCTAAATCAGTTCTGTTCTGTCCAATCTGGTTGCGCGTGCAGCGTGCCAACAAGTTGCATTCCTAAGCTTGCTGTCTTCCCGATGCGAGAAATGTTGGATGATTGTGTTCAAATAAGAGATGAGAGTCGGAGATGAGTGAGATGATTACACAGGTAGGATTTGCTCTTGGTGGTGAAGGACATGCAGAAAAAAGGGGGAGGAAAAAAAAAATGAAGATCAAAATGTTTTTTTGAAGAGGTTTCAATTTGTGAAGTGAGAACCGATAAAACAGAACGCGCGTAAGGAGAAATAACGAAGAAAATAAGAAATTCGCCACACACTACTGACACTACATTTATAGATGCATAACCTCAAGTAAAACAAAACACATCAGCCACTGCAATCAAACAAATCAAAAATCAAAAATCAAAATCACACACAAGTGAATAACCAAATATCACCATATATTAATTAATAATTATGAGAGTTCAAATCCAGCATACCACTTTGAATCAACAACCCACAGACTAGAACAAGTCTGCACGAAGCTTACAAGCAAGCGCAATTATGAGAGTTCAAATCCGGCATACCACTTTGAATCAACAACCCACAGACTAGAACAAGTCTGCACGAAGCTTACAAGCAAGTGCAATTATGAGAGTTCAAATCCGGCATAACACTTTGAATCAACAACCCACAGACTAGAACAAGTCTGCACGAAGCTTACAAGCAAGTGCAATTACAGACCTTTATTGTAACCAAGGCAACCAAAAGACAAAGAAATTAACATATAAAGTCTCTAATGACAGACTACTAAAAAGTAATACCATCATGATCGTCAGACCATATGCCTAACAATCAATTATTTTATGTTAATACAAGATGCAGCAATTAAAAAGTAAAGCATAGAATCACCCATCTTCCTCATACTCTTCTTCCTCTTTCCAGCAGCACTTCAGAGTTGATCTAGGAGAACCATTGCCCTCAGTTTTAACAAATTTCTGGTACCAGATTGAACCGCCCATCCCAAGCTCCTCAAGGCCCCTCTCTTCGCGACTGTAACCTTTCACATTTAACAAACATTTCTGCTCAATCATCTTTCCTGCAACTTCAGCATGCACAGCAATGGAGAAATCACGTGGTTGGAAGCAAGCCAACACCCTCTCAACCAGCTGGTTCAAATTAACATCATTAGGATCATAACCAACTGTTTCAAAGCTGGCATAGCTGAAACCATCCTCTGGAGTAACATGAATAGTAGAAATAGCAGCCCCTTCAACAGAATTCATGGAATAACCACAAGGGTCAAACTCAAAATCACATATCTTGGAATCTGGAAGAATCTTTCTTATACCAGAATTGACGGTCATTGCACCAGCTGAACCTGATTGGGTTTTGTAGAAAACAGAAGCCATTTCCCTATCCAGACCAGTCAAGCACATCTCTATGGTGAAAACAGGGTCACTAGAGATCAGTGGTTCTGCAGATGCAGAGTATACATGCCATTTCTGTGGCTTGCCTGACCCACCAATTATGTATGCATTGCTTCCTGAAACAAGCTTCCCAAAATAGCTATCAAGGACAGCAACTTCTTCAGAAAAGTTGCGATGAGGGTATAGCTGATTCCCAGGGAAAATGAAACTCCCACGTGTATACCTCACTGATCGTACATTGAGAGAAAGGGTCTCAGCCAGTTTCAGGATGGGTGGGATTGAAAGAAGCAACTTTGTAGTCCCACAAGTTTTGATGATGATCTTGTAAGAGTAAACAAAGAGGCTAGACTCGGATAGGACATAGGAGTCAACTTCATCATTTGACAGTGAAGAGACAATAGTGCATTCAGCTGGTCCTAAAATCTCATCCAGCTGGGCCTTGGTCAGGCGCCTAAGGCCCTTTCCTTCAGGATCAACAAAGATGCTGGGTTCAAAAAATGATATCTCCAGCCTCTTTTCATAACCTTCAAAACCAATTGCAGAGACTGCCATGGTGGTATCAGCAGAAACCATTGCAGCTGAAATCTAACTTTAAGATTGCAGAGAAACCAGAAGCAGCAGGGATGATGACAGTAGAAGAGAGACTGCAGAAGCAATAACCACAATCGCGAAGAGAGAGAAAGAGAGAGGAAGATGTTGATCTACAAAAGGGGAGTAAACCTAATATAACTAACTACAGGAAACTAACAGTTGATGGATCACGCTATGTGATCTGATTGCAGACTTTGAGAATATCAGGATGGCTTGCGTGCGCACTGCAGAAGACAATAAAGAACAAGAATGTTAACATCAGTTGTTCACAAAAGATAACAAATTGCTACGTCTACTAATCATATCCAAATTCCAATGACAAAAGCTTTTGTTTCATCATCTCATGTTCTTGTGTGTATAAATGTAGAGTGCATAAATAAACTTACGTTGGAGTAAGCAGCAGATCTGAACTTCTTGATTCCACCGTTGGGTCGAATGTCTTCAATGCTGTAACCAAGAGGAGCTTCGTAGAATAAGGACTTACTACTGCTAGACTTCTTCTTCCCACCTTTAGACTCCATTAGAACATTCAGTCCTGCCTGTTCCTGATCAAAAGCCGCCAAATATTAATTGTTAGGACATGTCAATAGACCACAATGAAACGATCAACCAGAAAAAGAAAAGACTAATTAAAACCAAGCATGCCCAATAATCTCCATGCAGATTAAAATGAACCATAACTTTTGGCACTACAACCACAATTGAGGATTCAAGTAATATGAAGAAACAGAATCGGAGGACTCAAAATGCCAGATTTATAGATTGTACAGCCACAATGTTAAACAGACTTTTTTTTTTTGGGCTTCAAAAACTTCAAGACTATCACGGTATTTTCTCTCCAACTCACCAAAAAAAAAAGGAAAAGAAAATTTTGAACACTGAAACTTAGTCTGTCAAATATAATCCAACAATTCCCCCAAATACTCAAAACAAAGCTCATAAATGAGCTTAAATTACTAAGGTTCTAATTTTATTAAAACAAACAAAATTCATGTTATCTAACAGACGCAAACATCAATCTGGGAAAAAAAAATCATGTTATCTGAAACAAGCCAAAATAAACAAGATTTCAGAACAGATCCATGAAATACAAATCCAAAAAATAAATCACAAGACAAACAGAACAAATCTTGATGATAATAATTAAAACAAATCCGTTAAACAAAAAAAAACCTAACTCGCTCTTTCAAATCATTGCATACTTACAAAAATAAAAAAAAATCTCGATGACTGTATTAGCCGCGACAACAACACGTTATTAATTTCCGCGCAAATCCTGAAAAATAACGAGTGAAAAAACGAATCAGGTAACAATGAATGACTAAAAAAGTGCATAAAACAAAAGATCAATGAACAAAACAAAAGATCAATGAAACTTACAAAAATTTGACAATATTGCTGAATAAAAGAAAAATCAGGAACTTTTGCTAAACTATGAGAGAGGATCGATCGAGTTCCGAGTCTTTGAAATTTTGCTATTGCGATTGCGTGAGTGAGCGGCCGAGACGAGAGGGAGAAGGTCGTATTTATATATGACGTGGATGACCTGGTGGGGGCAGAGTGACTTGCGCATGTGTCTATTGACGTTTTGCCCCACTTTATCGCGGCTAAATTACAGCTGTGTCCCTTCACCTTATTTCCGTGAGGTTTCTGGTTTAGAATTAAGGGACTTGTTCCGCAGGTTTTGAAATTTTGGTCAGCTTATGATTTGTTTCTATTATTCTATATTTTTATTCAATCAATAAATTTATATAAAATAAATTTAGTATAAAAATTTGTAATTTTATCAATCGCTTATTGATTACCCATCAAATTCAAGTGCTGTATTTAATTTGATTCTAACCTCTTTTTGAGAGCTGAGTCACTCGGACTTGGTTCTTTAATATAAAAGTAGAAACGAACAAATTCTATCAACTTTGATCCGACCTATGTTGTCTATTAGGACTCGTATTGAATTTGATTTGTTTTCTTTGACCGCAACAAACTTCAATATTTCCTAAACAGTTGGAGTTTCTAGCTTTATCAATCCCTTATTAATTACACTTCAAATTAAAAGTGTTGTATTTAATTTGATTCTAACCTTCTCTTGAGAGCTAAGTGATCATTAGGACTTTGTTCTTTATTATAAAAATAGAAACGAGATCTATTTTGTTCTGACCTATTTTATCAATTAGGACTTGTGTTTAATTTAATTTGTTTTCTCTGACTTTCGAATTTCCTAAACACTAAAAATGTGTTTGGCACACTATATTATATTGCATTATGATAGATTAAATTGTAATATAATATCGTGTTTAGTGTAATATAGACTGTCTTATATTTAATAATATTATTTATATTACTATTACCATCATGCCGCGAATGTCCCTAGCCTTTTTATAGACATTCCTGACTTTATCATTGAAATGAGAATATATTTGTATGGTACGTAGTTGTTGTAATTTTAACGTAATATTATTTAAATTTATTAAATATTTTAGTATTAATTATTAGTTTATTAAATTGTTAAATAATAGTATATTTTTATATATTAATTAGTATAATATAATTAAATAATGCTATCTTATATTATGTTTTTATTTTTATATATTGCTTAAGTATCTATCATTAGTTATATTAACTTATTAATTAATAATCAATTGTATATATTAATTATTGTAATATAATATAATTCAATAGTGTAATATTTAATTATATTTTTAATATAATTAATATTATATTATAGTATAGTATTATTGAATAATAAAGTTATTGATTTATATTGATTATCATAATGTAAAAATAAAAGAAATTAGAAATCAATATTATATAATATTGTTTGGATAATATAATTTTAAATTACAAATTTACTTTTATTTATAACGGCTTTTTGGGGGGGGGGGGGGACACTAATGAGGCAAATTGCGGCATTAGCGAAACCCGAGATCAACAAGGCTAAAATATTTAAGTTTAGCTAAAAATGTGTTTAATACATACGAGGCCTACACTACGAGATGGACAATGAACCAATTTTCCATGTTGACGGAAGATTTTTGAGAAATTACCTTTCGAACAATAATCAACATCACTAAAGCAAAAATGTGTCTACATTTTAGTTTATTGAGATTGACAAAATCATTGTTATATTCTATATCGCTAGTGAGTAAGAGTCTTGGCTTGTTTATAATTTGGGGTTCTTTTAATTGCGTCAACATGTTATGGTTGCAAAGCCATCAATAAAACTATAGTAAGTTGTATGTCCAAAACATACAATATTTACCTAGTTGTTGCGCCTAGGTTGTTAGTTATTACCAAGGGCAAAGTTATTAAGGAGTAAAATTGAGTTTCAGTCCAATCAAAATTTATCAAATTTTTTTATTGTTTTTTAACATTAATACTAACGTTGTTCACAAAAGTAGCATACACTATTTACAAAACTAGGTATTATTGTTAAATCTTACAAAATTCTCAGAGTATTATTTACAAGTTTATCACTTAATTTGTGTTAGAATCTGGCCACGAGCATTTTTCGTAACTTCTTTTCCAATCCATCTTGTTTTACAAATCCTTCTAATGACAAGATATTTCTCACTCATTTAGTTACAGCTTTGAAGTTGATAACTTTTCTTGTTAAATGAACTTAAAATGCCCAAAAGAATATTAATTTAATTTAATTATTTGATTTAACTAAAAAAAAATTCAAGACTTTGCCCCAAATTGTGACAATGGATATAAAGTCGGAGACGTTAATTAAGTGTTACCGTTTTGTTATATTTTATTTATAGCGTAAGGTTCTCCAACCTCAAGCATTAAGATTAGCGTAACAAGTAATCGCCGCACGAAAATAACAAGCAATGAAGGGATAGTATAGACATTCGAGAGGATGCACAATAATATGCCCGAATGAGAAAGCAGAGAAAGATTGATTCTTGATTTTTTTGCCGCGAAAGGCCAATCTCTAGATTTGTGTATCTGGAGGGGGGCACCTTTTCCTGTGAGTTGGAATGATGATAAGATTCTTAAAGATTGGCTGATCGATTTGGTCTATCTCAGCTTTTAACTCCTATGTCCACGTATGCATGCATTCATGCCTGACAACAAAATCAATAAGGAGCCACCCCTTCAACTCACAACCTGCCTCAATCACTCTTTTCTGTTCATATTTTTTACACATAATTTATGAAGGAACACTAATCTTTATAGTCAACTGGAAGGTAGACTCATTAATCGTTTTGTTTTGGCATAAAAAAAAAAAAGCATTTGAGTTTCCTAAAACAACAGATTATGGGTACTTTATGTTTGGTAACGGATAAAAGGACGAAAAAAGGGAGAATGGGGGCATGACTTTTATCTCATCCAAATCTTCCGAGAGTGGGAGAGAAGAAGGGGGAAAGAGGGGAGTGGGGAGTTACCTAGGGGGGATTATTTATTTATTTTTTCTCTCTTCTCCAAGGGTTTTTTTTGGCTCTCTTCCTCTCATGGAAAATTCTTGTTTTTACACTATACTTTACTTTTTGTAAATTACTCGAAAAGCTTTGGGTTTGAAGGCAATGCTTATTAAGCCACATGAGTGATGGCACAAATTTTTCCGAAATGCCTAGAAACTGACTTGAGCGTCGGAGGCTTCACGCCGGAAAAACTTCCGGTGCCTCTGACCGTCTTCTATGATTTTAAATATTCACAGATTAATCGTCGGTGGTTGCAGGACATCTAGACGATTGACCAATCGATTCTTTACCAAATAAATCTAATGCTGGTGTAGAAGTCTGATATTAAATCGCTAATAGACTAGATCAGATTTTAGGCATCAACACTTTACGTTCAAGCCATGAATTCTACTTTAATTAATGAACAATAAACAATCGAATAATCTATGTATAAGAGATGTGAAATCGAAACTCGCCCTATAAGGTTAGTCAGATTCAGTTTCAGTTACGGGTCAATGATTAGCATGTAAAAGAAAAGACATAATTTAGATTATAAAATTAATCAAACACCATATAATAATTAAGAGCGGACCAAAGGAATGCACCTAGTCTGAATCATGAAGTGCCCTTGACCAGTAATTGATTTTAAAAACAACAAATTAACTAATCGTAAATAAAAGCAATTAGATAATGTTTGCTTTTTTCTTTTTCTTTTTTTAAATAATGTGAGTTTTGAAAGGATTTTATAGGGGTGTTCGTGGATCGGATTTTACGGATTGGACATCAATCCATATCCGATCCATGATTTTGCGGATTATAATTTTTCAATCCAATCCAATCCACGGATTGATCAAATTCAATCCATATCCAATCCATACATCTGCGGATCGGATGCGGATTTGACTCAATCCATATCCAATCCATATGTCTGCGGATCGGATGCGGATTTGACTCAATCCATATCCAAATCCATCATTTTACGAATTGATTTGCGAATTAAAAATTTTAGTTCTCTTCAATCTATAAACTAATGAAATTAAAAAAAAATCTAATATAAAATAATTTTACTACCAATTAAATTTAAAATTAAATAAAATTTAAACAAATTAATTGTTTGTTTTAATAATACATTCAAAATTTCAAAATATAACACATCGTGATTAATTGTTTAAATAAAACTATAATAATACGTTTAAAGTTTTAAAACATAACATACCAAAATTAATTGTTCAAATAAAATTACAATAATATATTAATATAATATCAAAATTAATTGCTCAAATAAAGCCACAATAATACATTGAAAGACTCAAAATAAAACACACCAAAAGGAAAAACTTCCACCTCCAATTTGTGTTTCGTATTTTAGCCTAAACAAAATAAACATAATTGATATAAATAACAAATAAAAAATTATTAAATAAAAAAATTATTTAATAAATAAATTAATAAATATTTACCCTTATATCACATCAAATGCCATCAAGCTTCATCAAATATGTTCTTGTCAGCTCCCAAAATCTCTATACGTATAAGATAAGAAAAATGTCAATTTTTAAAATAGAATAACAACATAAAGTCAAATAATAATCAAAAAATAAAATTAAAGGTAAATTGTTACATTTTACCTGTCTCAATATGTTCAATCTCATCTATTGCTTCATCAAAATTTATCGGAGTTGAACGTAGCCAATTTTTTGTGCAAATTAATGCCTCCACCGTCCTTGTAGATAGTGAGCACCGATGTGGATCAAGAACACGCCCACCAGTGCTAAATGCTGACTCAGATGCCACAGTAGAAACAGGCATGGCCAAAATATCTCGAGCAACATAAGACAAAATTGGATATTTGGAAGAATTAATCTTCCACCAATCTAAAACATTAAAACTCTCATTTTCTGGGTTCTCACATGATTCTAACAAGTAAAGATCCACTTCTGTTTTGCACTCTACAAAAATGTTGTCTTTTAAAATCCTCATATAACCCAAATCAAACATTTGCCTAGCATCAACCTCAGTATCAACCTCTAAATCTTTTTCATCATTGACAGCATCCATTACTTCCACATCATCACCATAAAGCAATTTGTATTCCTCATATAAACTATGTAAATTATTCCGCACTTTAACAACCAACTCATTAGCTTTAAATTCACCAAACAACACTACAAAACAATATCTCAAAAACCGTTCTTTATGTCGAGGCTCAAGCAAAATAGAAACAAACAAGTAAGGGTTGATTGTTTCATAATTTCCCCAATACTTATCATACTTCTTTTTCATATTTTCAGCCATTATCTTCAAAAATAAATCCTTACTATCCCTCCAAGCTTGCAATTGTGTATGAATCAAACATAATTGGCGCAAAAAATTATTGGAGGTCACATATAAAGAACCCGAAAATGTCAAAGTGGCATCATGAAAAACCTTCAAGAATTTAATGAAATAACGAGCATATTCCCAATCAATTGACGAAGGACACGTTTTTGGCTCGCTCAAACAAAACTCACGTATGTATTGTGCATCATGAAGCTCTAACCGATCAAATACTTTTTCATACTTTTCAGCAGCCTCTAACATGAAAAAAGTGGAATTCCATCTAGTTACGACATCTAAACACAACAACTTATTTGAAGAAATTTTCTCTCGCTCTGCATATGCCTTAAACTTTTGTGTCCTAGAAGGCGAAGATCTAATAAATCTTACAACATTGCGAATTTTAGAAATCGACTGATGATACTCTTTTAACCCTTCTGCAACAATGAGATTTAATATATGTGCACTACACCTCAAATGCATATTTTGACCCCCTAAAATTGCACTATTCCAATTGTTCACAACTTTTGACAAATAAAAGACAACACCATCATTAGAAGAAGCATTATCAACCGTTACTGTAAAAACTCTCTCAATACCCCAATCTAATAGGCATGTTTCAATTTGCCTACCAATTGTTTCACCTTTATGATCAGCAACTTGACAAAAATTCAATATTTTTTTGTGCAATGTCCAATTATCATCAATAAAGTGAGCTGTAAGACACATATAACAAAGATTTTGAGCTGAAGTCCATGTGTCTGTAGTGAGGCAAACTCTTTGATGACTACTAACAAAAAAATCAGTCAAATCTTTCTTTGTTTTTTTGTAAAGTTGCAAAATATCACGAGCAATAGTAGTGCGAGATGGTACTTTAAATCTATTTTCAAAAACTCCCAACATTTCCCTAAACCCTTCACCCTCTACAACTCTAAATGACATCTCATCTTTTATAACAAACTTAGCAATTGCTTCCCTACAAGCCTCAACATTATATGTCGTTGATACAAGGCTACATGGCTCTCCAATTTTCACTGGTTGGTAAGACAAAGTTTTTTGTTTTTTGTCCACTCGAGCTCGACCGGGATATTTTAGACATCTCTCTCTTATATGACCCAATAAATTAGATGTTCCTTTATGAAAACCACATTTATAATCTTTTCCACAATATCGACATTTGGATCTAGGATGCAGTGGATCAGAACTTAATTGGATAAAATGCTCCCAAGCTTCTGAAGTAGTGGATTTATTGGGCATACCTTCAGCATTACTGGATGATTTAGAATTTGGGGGGGTTGAATCTACAGCTACGCGTTTTCCTTTATCAAATTGAAAAGTCATCTACACCACCAAAAAGAAAAATCATGAAATTCGCGTGTTACATCCAGAAAAAGTAATATGATTTTTAGATCCACAGAAGCAACATGATTCAAACACCCCCAACAACAATTCTTTAATCTTCATTTTTAAAAAAAATAGCCCATCAAACAAGAAATTAACAGATTCAATTTTACCACAGAATAAAAAGCAAAAGCAACCGAATTAGGACATATAATCAACAAATAATTCTCTTCCTCAATCCCCAACAACCTTATTATTAATAAAAGAATATCAAAATCATTATCTCAAGTCACCATTGATAAAAAAGAAGATACATAATAATAATTAAAAAAATCAGAATAAATGTTATCGAAGATAAAATCAAAATAATAAATTAGGAGAATATTTACGAGTACTGTACCTGAAGAAGGAGATAGACACACCGTGATAAGATTTAATAATACTCGTCGATATTGTGCGTGTGACTGTGATGGCAAGGAAGCAGGAAGCAGCTTAGGGTTTTTTTTTCGTTTGTAGAGTGACCACTGATTTGCGATTTTGGGTTATGCTAAATTGCTAATGCTAGTTGCTTTTGGCGTTATCTACTTTATGTCATTATTTTTTTTTTTTTGACAAAAGCTTTAACTTTTGACTTTATTTCAATAATTTTTGACCGATTTCATATTTTTTATTTTTTTTATTAGATAATGATTGTTATGTTACTTTACTTAATAACTTTACTTTACTTTAATTTTTTTAATTATTAATTTAATATTTTTTGTTTTATAATTTTATTAAATAATGACTAAATTAAATTATAGTGTTTATATAATTATGTAATATTATATTTATAATATTTTTTAAAATAAATAAATAAATATATTTTTTTACGGATTCACAGATTTTTACGGATTCATAGAAGTAAATCCATATCCAATCCACCGACTGCGGATTTTTAAAATTTCAATCCAATCCAATCCACCAATCCACAGATCGGATTTATACGGATCGGATTTTTACGGATCAGACGGATTGAACGGATCGGATTGGATTCTGAACACCCCTAGGATTTTATATGATTTTCATAAATTTTATTTAAAACATTGCGACAGTGCATTAATTAATCAACACTAATTGTATTACTGACTAACAGTAAACTGCATTTTCGGCGGATGGATGTTGATTTAGTGGGGGCTGACGCGATGTGATTTGATTCACTAATGACTTTGAATTGGAGTTCTTTTTTCCAATCATTATTGGTTTGACTCTTTTGAATGTGGTGAAATTGATTCACAATGAGATTAGTATATAGTCGGACAATATAATTAGATCTTTTGAATTATTAGTGATATTCGTCGGTTGCTTCATTGTTATATTCATAGTTTCAGGTATTTGTAATTCTTGAGGCTCATGTTTTAGGAAAGTTTGTGCGTTTGGATTTGACGATTGAGATCTTATTTAGAATTAAAGTACTGTAACTTTTAAGATACAGTTGCTGTGAAAGAAAAATTATAACTATAAAATAAAAATTAATATTATATAATAAATATAATTTTTAAATAATAATTTTAATAAAATTAATAAATATATAATAAATTTTTCATCATATGAGTGAAAAATTAAATTAACTTAACTTTTAAATTACAGCAGCTAGTGTTTATCAAATATTATAAAAATGTATAGCTGCCCCACCTTAATCTCAAACAAGTCAAAAAATGATTTTGAGTTTTTAAAATAAAAAATAGAATGGATTTGATTTCTTTGTATTTTAAAACAATTTTTTTAATACAACTCTAAAATTTAGTAATACAATTTTTTAATACAGTTATCCAACATCAATCTCAATTCAAAAATGTTTTTTTTTGTTTTTCTTAACAAAATTTTAACTTTTAAAGTTCATTCTCTTTATAACGTTTAATATCATCTTGTTTTTAATTTTCAAAGATTTTTTTAACATAACATATTGTTTCCCTGTTAAAAAATTCCCAAGTTTAGTTCTTTTGATTCTATCTAAAAAGTTATCGAGACATGATTGAATGAAGATTTTCTGATTTAACCTTTGTACATTTTTTTTTTAATAAAAACTCCCAGAAGCTTTTTTGAACGCCATGCTTGCAGGATAAACGTATGGGTGTGAAAGATGATATTGAGTTGTAAGTTTTGTCAAATCATTTCAACGTGCGTATTGGCTGTATTATGTTCATAATTAACCTTAAAATTATTGATATTTGTTCCTAGATTATTTTGACTGCTTATATGTCATTATATATATATATTTTAAATCAATCACGAATTCACGAGTTAATTATTTTATTATTTTCATTCAAAGGTGTTTATTGATAGGGTCCAGCCAGCTTGCAACAATCTCCCTATAAATTATATCACCATTTCGTCATTTATATAAAATATTTGCAATTGTAGTTTAAAGTCACCTTTTTTATTGCAAGTAAATTGTTACTAAAAATGATTATTTAGAGCAATTTCAACCAAACGCATATCCTTATCTTTTGTAATTTCAAATATTATATCAAACAGATTTTTGCAGTTTTTAAATTTTTATAAAAAACGTTTTCAAATATTAAAAAAATTGAGAATACTTCTTCAATTTTTGTATTCTATTCAAAAATTTTAAAACAGTTTTTGATGCACAAATCAAACACACCCTTAAAATTTAAATATCCGGTTGACGTTATTCGATTTTAATAATTTTATAAAGTTCGTGTTTTTAAGAACTCAATCCTACATTATGCATATATATAATAGAATACTACTAGGACATACATAAACTGCAGGAAAATGAAATCAAATAATTTCATTTACAAGAGGAAAACGTGTTAGGAAATTGGTGGGTGAAACAGGGCCACAGCTAAAATGAAATTCGAAGAAAATAAAGAACAAGCACAAAAGATGACATTAGAAAATTACGTGGTTCGGTTTTTAGCTTACGTCCACAGGTAAAGATAGAAGGAAAATATTTCACTAGTGAAATAAGGATTACAAGTATTGTAATATTTTGTCTCCCTATCCAAAACTCTAATACACCTAATCTCTCACTCACTAATTACACAAGAGTATTAAAACTCTTAATCTCTCACACAACTCTTTCTCATTTACAAAACAGAGAAGAGAAACTTAAGAAAAATGTAATGAATAAAATGAGGAGGAAACCTCTCTATTTATAGCCAAAATTGGCTATTAAATTATTATTATTATTTTTTTCTTGGGCGGCATCCTATTCTTCCATCTTTTTCTTTCTTCTTTTTCTTCTTTCTTCTTTTTCTTCATTCCAAATTTACTGCTGCTAAATTCTTCTTCAAACAAAATTATTGTTGACCATCTAAATGGCCACTTTATACCATCTAGATGCCCACTTTGTTTGACAAAACGGGCCAGCGTATCACATTTTCCACTTATATTTGACTACTTACTAATCCTTTCAAAAACAAAATAAATAAATAAAACCCCTTTCTTTGCCTTAAATGTACAATGTGATGAGAGCAAGACGATAGCATTAATCAGTTTGATTGACAGACACTGGCTTTATCCAATGGAATTATTATTCATGGCAGCTGAGCCAGAAATATCATGTCCAACAACCAATTAATTGATTATATATATATATATATATATGTGTGTGTGTGTGTGTAGACTTCATGATCACATTTATCACACTTCGAATAAAAACAGATTACAGGTATATATATCCACCAATCAACATAAACAAAGCAGACAGATCAAATATGTGAGAGGAAAAAGTCATTCTCCTCCTTAGGATTTCATACAATAACTCATTTTATTTTTATTTTTTAAACAATAGTCCAAAACATTTTTTCGTTAACTTACCGTTAATTAAATGTCGTTTGTTAATAATTCATTAAGGATAAAAATGAATTTTTCATCAAAGAGAAAATTAGAAAAATAAATAAAAATTGACATGTAACTAAAAATGATTTTATCTAATCCCACTAAATAGGAAATACTGAAAAAAAAAATAAAAAATTTCTACTTCAAGCAATTATTTTTTCACTTATTTCTATTTTAGCGGCATGAAAGCCCTATAAACCCTAAATCTAAATACCAAAAATATCACAATTTTCTTATTCTTATAAGTATACTCTCTAATTACACTGTAAAATTGCTTGAATTAAGTTGAAGATAAAGAAGATATTCAGCACATGCAAGCACATAAAAATTCGTGGTATTTTTGAGTTTTTCTTCTAATGGTTTAAAGAATAAATATATTGTGTTAATTACAATTTATTCCTTACGACAATTATTCAATTGCTATTTCAAACTATATCATTGTTGATTTCATTTAAGAAAAAATTAATGAATTTTTCATATTTTGTAATGTTATTTAATTGCGTAAAAAATATATTTTGATATAGTTTGTATCACTTTAATAAAAAAAAATCATATTTTTGTTCTCAATGAATTACTAGTTAACGGCTTTACACTAACAGTAAGTTAACGGAAGGATATTTTAGGTTATTATTTGAAAAGTATGGATGAAATGAGCTATTGCATTAAACCTTAGGGATAAAAAGAGTTTTTTTTTTTGCTATGTGAGAATTTCTATTCTCTCTCTCAAATTAATAGTTGATCTGATTACATTGACAATTCATCAATGTGCATTATCTATATTTTGTAGGGGCTAAAAAAATAATTTACTTTTTCCGCCCCTAACTTGAAAAAAAAAAAAAAAGCTTATTGACTTGCTATTTTAAACATAATTTTGGGTGGATCTTCTTTCTGTAAATAAGTCATAAGTGATTGAAATACTCCTTTGAGAATATTTCTAAATGATGTATTTTATACTCAAAACAATGGTGGGGTGAATGAGAAATTGCTGATCAAAGTACAACATAGAAGTTAATAATTTAGAATTAATTATGCAATCAATTCCAGAATTTATTAATTGAATTTATTTGGAGATTGTAACGGTCAATTAAATTTAGATTTTAATATAAAATTAAATATGCGGTTAATGAGACTATTTGATTCAAGAATTAAATCAAAGATTTAATAGGCAGCGGTTATGCTTTTAATTAAATATTAAAAGCAGTAGTTACAAGTGCATTTAATAATAATAATAAAAATGCATCGGCTATAAAATTTAAGGCAGTCAAATTTATAACAAAAAAATATCCCTCACAAAATCCTATAAATTGGCACATTCATCTTATTCATTTGGAGAGATTCAAGACATATGAGATAGTTTATGAGGTGGAATATGATGAGAGCAGAAGTGATGGATAGAAGAATATAATTAGATAATCTCCAAATTCCTCCATTGTCGTGGATCTATTTTGATAAAATTCAAACATGACAGAAGTTCGTTGCAAGTAGCATGGTGGTGCGCTATAGCTATTTAATCTCATTGTATTTTGGGAGAAAAACACCAAGTAAATTCTAGAGTACCATTGTAGGAAGAGTAATTGTCTGAAGAATGAATGTTGTGGTACCACACAAGTCTCGTTACTTTTCTCTTTAGTTTTATTACTATCTTGTAATAAATTTATATTTCGTGCAAGTTATATGTTTAGCTGCTCTCACGGTATTTTATATGATTAATTAAAAAAAAAATTGAATACCCTCAATTGCTTTTTTTTTTTTTTTTTTTAATTTTAAAAGAGAATATCCTTGGTTAGAACATTCCATTTGCTATAGACTTATCATGTATCCCACGCTTTTAATCAATCGTATGAAAAAAAATTGAATAAATGTTCACGTACATTGAGAAGACTCGAGGAGACTTTCATTAACCTCTCCCATTTGTAAAATTCGTTGGGCAAGTCGTAATTAACTTGTAACAACAATATTGACACACATAGTTCTATATTCTTCTTTTATTATTTAACTTTACGGCAATCTAAGAGTATCTCTAAAAAAAAACTCTATTAATTTTACTTTTTAAATATCTATTTACTTACCTATGTAGTAAAAAAGAGAGTGAAAAATATATTATTTTCTAAAAATCTCTTCAAATAAAAATAAGTTAATATTATTTTAATCAAATAAATATTTTTTCGAAGGAAAAATAAATAATAATTAAAGCACTTCTCTCTCTCTAATAAAAAATAATAAAATATGAATTAAAGAGGGAGAAAGCAACTGTAAAAAATGAAAGAGAGAGAATCATTTCTTATTTGAAGAATTTTAATTGGAGTATTTTTTAGAGTCTTAAATGTTGATGTTAGGGGCGGCAAAATCCGGGTCCGGGTCTGAGTTTAGCCTTTCTGGTTCCGGACCCGGATTAAAACCCAATTTTTTTCATCTAGGTCCGATCCGGGTTCAACCCAGAAAAATCCGGATTTTTAGATTCCGGATTTTGAACCCAAATCAATGAATCAATTTCTAAAATTCTAAAAATAAAATCTTAATACATTTCCAAGTAATAACACATCCAGATTGTAAATCATTCATAAACAACACAAATTTCTAAGCAATAGCACATCCAATAATGTAAATCCATAAATTGAAATATATTTCAAGCAATAAAAAATGTAAATCCATAAATTGAAACATATTTCAATATTTCAAGTAATAAAACAACCACAAATATAAATCCATAACACAAATCTACAACGCAAAAATAATTAGCATGTTAATCCAAGGTAAAGTGGCCCCTGTTTGGTTGCGAAGGAAATGAAGGAAGATCCATGGACTAGTTAAAGATTAATCCAGTCATTTGGTCTCATGCGGCCAAACCGAAGATGTAAACGAATGGAGTTGAAGAGAGACAGAGAGCGGAGCAAACAAAGAGAAGGAGCGGTGTTGAGGTCGAATTGTGAGCGATCTGATAGAAGATGCAAGGCGTCGGCGATGGTGGCGAACCCTAACTTCCAAGGGCAGCAGCCTGGACCAATGATGATAAATAGAGGAGCTACATGCCTACGACGGTGGTGAACCCGAGAGTACGAGTTGCGACGATGGCGAACGACAGCAGTAGCCTGGACCGTATTTGGCACTTTTCCTACAGCAGGCGGCAGCTGCGATGTGAGGAAGAGGAATAGATAAAATTAGGGTTTTGTATTTTTGGTTTGTATTTATGTTGATTAATAAATATAATTAAAAATAATATTACAATAAGATATCCGGGTCTGGATTCAGGATATATGGGTTAAACCAAACCCGGAATCAGACCTGGATATGTCCGGATCACTAAAATCCATTCCGGATACTGGATTTTTTAACACTCCGGTATGGGTTCAACCCGGACCGGATTACCTAGGTTCATTTGGGTCCGAGTTAATTGTCATCCCTAATTAATGTGACTCTTCAAATAAGTAATAAAATCTTAGAGCATCTCCAAAAGGCTCTACTAATTTTAATATTCAAATATTTATTTACTTACCTATGTGGCAAAAAGAAGAGTGAAAAAAATAAGTTAATATTACTTTAATAAAATAAATATTTTTTCAAAGAATAGTAAATAGTAATTAAAACACTTCCCTCTCTCCCCAATAAAAAGTAATAACATATATATGAATTGAATATGGAGCAACTCTAAAAAATTGAAGAGATATAATTATTTCTTATTTGAATAATCATAATTAGAGTGTTTTTTGAAGTTTTAAATGCTGATGTGACTCTTCAAATAAGTAATAAAATCTTATTTGAAGAGTATTTTGGAGATACTCTTATTTAAAGAGATTTTTGAAGATGCTATGATCTCTCCAACAATATGAGTAGAGTTCGAAACCCCATGACATTAATGCTGCGTTTACTAAACTAGAATCAGAATGAGCTGGAATCGGAATGGGCAGGAATGGGAATGAGCTAGAATGGAAATATAGAATGAGAATCAAAATAAGTTGTTTACTTGAACTGTAAGAATCGGAATCAGAATGAGCTGAATTCCCATTAATGTGTTTACTTTATTTGGAATCGGAATCGGAATGAATTAGATTGTAACAAATTACTAAGAAGTACTTAATGGATTATTGTCATAATTATTATTAACTAATATATTAATTAATTGTAAAAAAAATTAATTAATTATAATAACTATATTAACAATTATTATAAAAATCTATTAACTAATAATATTAATATTAATTACTTAATTAAAATAATATATTAATTAATTATAAAAGAGAAAAAAGTGGACATTTTTAATTTTGGGAGGGTAAAATGATTAATCCTAATAAGAGCAGTGCGACTGACTCACTCGCTCTTTGTGAGTTGGACAAGTGTCCATTGTCTTTCTTTCTTTAAATCAGATTAAATAACTTTTGTCTCGTTATCAGCAAAATATTTAATTATATTGTTTACTCACCACTTTCAGTGAAATTTCATTTAGAATGCCACTTTGCTTCTTCAATTTTTTTTCTTTTTACTTAATTTCTCATTAAATATGAGAAGCTTCTCTCTCGCTCTTCCAAATAAAAGATTTTGAATAGTCATATATATCAAATGTACACCTACACTTCAACAGTTCAAAGCAGCAATTTCAATTTACTAACTTCATTGTATATAAAAAAAACTCAACTTTTACAATGTAAATAGAGAAATAAATATACAAATTTTTGCTACATAAAATGACCAATATATATTAACAAAACCAAAAGACACCAAATTTGCATAGAAAAAATTGACAGAAGCATTTTCAATTTTAAATAATAATAGGAAATTATAGTTATTTACCTTAAATTTATCTTGTTATTAACAAAATACTATAGAATTTTGAATATATTTTATTTTTCACCATAAATGTACAATTTAATCAACCATCCACAAAAAAGATATAATTACTCTCATAAAATAATTACTACTATATTATGTATTTAATTTTATTTTCTCATTTCAATAAAGGCAATTATGTCATTTTGGTGGATGGTTGATATGAAATACAAATTTAAGATAAAAAATTAAATAAATTTAAAATTTTATGGTATTTTTTTATAATAGGATAAATTTAAAGTGAATGACTAATAATTTTTCTAATAATAAAACAAAAACCTAATGTAATTTAAATTACATTATAAAATCACATTTTATAAAGGAAAGGTAAAAGGCATTACCTAAAAAGGCTTGTGGCTTCTCCAAACAATTTCTTGATGGCGGCTGTTGAGATGATAATTTCAAAATAAAATTTTCATCTAAAAATGCCCCTGCAACTTTTGTGCTTTTGAAAGTGGAAGTAGGTGGAATCTGGTATATGGTCTGTACGGAGAAACCAAGGGCAATTAAGCGAAATAAAAAATGAAGAAGTAAGGTGGTACTTTGGATGTAATTTCACTGAAAATGGTGGGTAAACAGTATAACTAAATATTTTATTAACAACGAGACAATAGTTATTTATTGTGATTTAAAGAAAGAAAGACTAATGGACACATATCCAACTCACAAAGAGCGAGTGAGTCAGTCGTCCGATTGGGCGACTGACCGTAGCACTGCTCATTCTGATAATGAGAGACTCATTCTCACATTCTCTATGGGAATCAATCTCTCATTTTCTATTCCCAAATAGTAGTGGATCTCATTATTTTAATTCCGATTTCTGCTCCATATTTGCGAAGTAAACGCTGTCAATCATTCCAATTCTAACTTTTGATTCTCTAATCCGGAAAATAAATATACTATTGTTGTGTTTACTTTCTAAAGTGGAAGTGAGGAGTGCATATTCATCTCACTCCAGTGTTTACTTCACTAAATTGGGGAAGGATTAGGAATCCCACTCCGTGGGCCCCACCTATTTTTGGAGTGGGTAGTTGGAGTGGGACTCTCATTAGGGGAGGTGGGAGTGGATCCTCTCCATTTTCTACCATTCTTTTAATTTAATTCAATTTAATGTTTTATAATTAATAAAATAAAATAAATAATATTATTATATTTAACTAAATAATAATTTACATTAATTCTAAGTTAAAATTATTTAAAATTATTATTATTATATTAATAGAGAATTAATAAATATAATAATATTATATTTATTTTAAAAATAATAGTACTATATTTGTTTAATATTAATAATTAATAATAATAAATAGTTTATTCTAAGAAAATATTAATTTTGTACTAAATAATATTATATTATTATTTTATATAATAATAAATTTAATATAATTATATAAAATAAAATAATGTTTCATTTTATATTAAAATTAAAATTAATAAAAAATTGTGATGTTCATAATTAAGAATATTAATAATTATTATAAATTTACAAATATAATAAAATAAATATTTATTCATTAAATATATTTTTTATTAGATTTGTAATTAAAAATTATAATTCTTTAAATAAGGATAAAATTGTAATTTAAAATTATTTACTCTCAATCCAAGACAAAGTAAATACATAAATTGAATTCTGATTTTCATTCCATGCTTCAATTCCAGTGTAAGTAAACAACCTACTCACACTCCCACTCCACACTCCCAATCCTAAGATTCTCACTCCAATCTAAAAAATAAACGCTACCTATAAATATACGTATATCAAAAAATAAATAAATGATCACTAACTAGCTAGATATCACTCACTGTTTACTTTGTTCCATGGAAAACTACCCCAACCAATCCATAATTCAGCATACAGACAATGCACATTGATGAATATTTAATTTTTTTGGCAATCATGACTGAAAACTACCCAACCAATTTGATTATTCGGCTCATTTATTTCTTAAGAAATGTATATTATTTAGTATTAATGAATAATAAATTTTAGACACAGAAGTCTAAAACTACCACAGACGTACAAAGACCAAAAGAGCTCTGTTGCCAGGTTATAAATAGACTCGACTTTTGTCATATCAGTATGCATAGCAACACCATGAAACTACTTTCGTCTTTCATTATTTTCATTTTCCCCCTGGTTTTTCCTTGTGTCATCTTATCTTCCAAAAGCTATCAGCAGCTTCAGCTTCCCGGGGTGGTTGGTCCCGAAAGCCTTGCTTTCGACTGCAATGGGGAAGGACCGTACGTCGGTGTTTCCGACGGTAGAATCCTTAAATGGAAAGCTGCGAACTCTGGTTGGACTGAGTTTGCTACGACGGCCCCTCACAGGTAATCAACTAAGAATATGCAGCATAATGCATGCATACACGTTAATGCATTCAGATCCCACCCTCTAATTACTATTTGGGAAGAAACCATGCAATTGCATGCCAGTATCTGATTTTTAAGATTTTCTAAAAAAGGAAATCAATAAAATGAAATATGTGTGTGTAGATACAAACATACGCTTGTGTTTGTAGGGCCTCGTACTTACCGTTAATAAAATTTGAACACGGTAGGTATAATAGTAATAAACTTGTATTGATTTTAATCTGTATGTCCTCAGGTTTTTAATGATATCAGCATCAGCATTAATTGACCGGACTATGTTTTGACCTACTGCAGACATCCTCTATTGAATTGAACTCTACTGAACTCGCTTTTAATCTGAGCTCTCCTAAACTTTTAACAATTAATCTTATGCCACTTATCTTTTAATGTTAATATATGATTAAAATTTAATTAATTTTATTTTTTAATTTATTTACCGTTAGTTACATGAGAAAATTTTGTTTAAAAAAAGAAGGGTCTGAGAATTTTAGATCTCTCCCTAAAACCACATTGACATGCTTTAGCCTTTTCTTATCATCATTGTCAATTTTATTTTGAGAATTTCGTCGAAAAACAAACTGGCTTCGGAAAATAGCACTAAAAAGGGTCTAAATCTCTAGTGTTTTATTGAAAAATTCAGTTAACTTATTATTTGGAATTTATTTGGTTAGGGCAAGGGAAATATGTGATGGCTCAACGAATACAACTTTGGAACCGTTGTGTGGGAGGCCATTAGGGATCAAATTCAATCCTGTAACTTGCGATCTATATATTGCAGATGCGTACTTTGGGTTGATGGTGGTCGGTCCAAATGGTGGTCAGGCTCAACAACTTGCTTCTTCAGCCGGAGGAATCCCTTTTCGTTTCACAAACGACTTGGACATCGATCCCAACACAGGAATAGTCTATTTTACCGACAGCAGCATTTATTTCCAAAGAAGGTCGCTTTCCTTTCTTAATGGTTGTTGATGCTTATCCTTAAATTATTTTCTACACTAATTTTGTAGGCTACAGGATCCCCTATCTTATATGTAAGTTAAGATACACTACTCACATAAATAGTATATACTATTTATAGATAGGAATTGCCTATTCTTTTTATGTATATATTGACTTCACTTCCAAAGAAGTGTCAAATTCTCCCAGAAGTACGTTTGTGGCTAATGATCCAGTACTTGACCACAAATTTATTACTTAGCCAAAATAACTTCCTTCTAAAAAAAGGTAATTGGTGGCAACACTATTTCGTTACAAAACGTTGTCATATTTAGCCATAAATGTTTTCAACCATAAAAATAGAGACAGATATTTTGACTTCAATGATAAGCAATAAGACTTGCGCAATGAACTCTTACCAAAAATATATGGTGACTATGCTAAATTATCATTTTTCTTATAGTAGTTTCAGTAGCATTTTGTAATAAAAAACAGTAATTTTCTTTTTTTTTTTGGGCTAAAAGTATTGTTATTCTGAATATAATTGCATGGTAAATTAATATTTTTGCACAAATGTTGTGTAGGCAATATTTTATGTCGATTGCTACCGGAGATAGAAGTGGGAGGTTATTGAAATATGATCCACTCAAGAAGAACGTGACAGTAATGTATAACGGCTTATCATTTCCGAATGGTGTTGCACTAAGCAATAATAACTCGTTCCTCCTACTTGCTGAGTCAGCCACACTGAAGATTTTACGGTTTTGGCTTCAAGGTGAAAGAACTACATACACTCCGCAGCTTTTTGCTGAGATGCCGAGATTTCCTGACAACATCAAGAGTGACAGCAAGGGAGAATTTTGGATTGCAATGAACTCTGCGAGGGGAAAGATTGAAAGCAATAAGAAGACGGCTTTCTGTGAAGAAACTGCGAAGCCATGGTTTCTAAGAGACCCTGTTGGGGTTAAGTTTGATGTGAATGGTAATGTTGTGGATGTGTTGGATGGAAACGAAGGAAATACACTCAATTCTGTCAGTGAAGTTCAAGAATACGGTGGATATTTGTACACGGGATCTTCTGTGCAGCCTTATGTTGTCGTAATAAAGGCCTAGTCTAGTCTTTGCTATTTCCTCAGAAGATTTTCTGTCTTGCCATCCCCTCTTGTTTGGTTAAAAACACAAATTAATTAATTAGTAAGCAAACTCTAAATACATATTTTTGTTTGATTTTCAAGTATTAATATAAATATTCTGATAATCTCTTTCGATAAATCAAGAGATTTATGTGGTGAATTTGTTTTTTATTTATTTTAATTCGTAACCACCTCTTTGTTTGGTAATAAACAAGCATGTGGGTTATCTGTCTGTCTACTATAAGAAGAAGATCAATAGAACTTGGGTCTCAAATTTAGATTTTATTTACCTTCTTCCATTTTAATATTAGATTCGGAATTTGAAATACAATTTTGAAGAAGCAGATTCAGTTCATTGAAGGTCCCAACGTCCAATTTTGTTGCCAAGTCCGTAAAAGAGCCATCCAAGAGTGGCAACTTGTACATATTCTAAACTATATATACACATGCACACATGTTTCTAATTAACGATGTCTGGCCATAGTAAAGTAAAGAATGAGTTATAAGATAAATGAAAATTTAGATTTTAAAATATTACATGATAAAATATATTATTTTAAAATTTGTGTTTTTTTCTTCTCTGTTACTTTATCCTTAACTTTAATGTAATTAGAAATTTTTTATTAAAATATTTCTAATATATACATATGTAATAACTCTCTGATATAGACATTCTCATTTTAAGAAAGTGAGATATACTGACTCTCTATATATATAATTTAGTTTTTTTTTTATAGCATTTCAATAAGCAACAGGGAATAAAATGTTAAAAACTAAATAAACACGTCCCCACCGTTGAAACTAATTTTTCATGTACGTTACAACTGTCGTAAGGTACCTATCAGATTGTATCCATTTTTGACACTTTGAATTGCGATTACTTATTAATTCCCAAGTTCCACACTGTCGTATAATAATAAAACGCAAGTGGGGTGGGTGGGTGGGGAAGACACACTCAAGACTTCAGGGAACAGAGCACATTGATGTGTGTGCAAGTCCAACTGTAACACCGCATTCACACTTTTTATTTGTCCCTACAAATTGGATTACCAACACACATCCATCCGATCCGACAACACTGCATCTTCTAAATCATCAAGGAGAAGTCGGAAATGGCTTACGAATTCAAATTCTAGTTATGGCAATTCTTCACTCTTTTCTTTCCTCGTTTCCAAATAAAACTTCAATCTCAAAATGTAACAATAAACTTTTATGTCTTACAAAAATAATTCATTAAATCATTATGCCGTCCATTTGTGAATTGGATGGAATAGCCTGTTATGGTGCTGAAATTTCTAGAAGTTTATCGACAAAAGCTGGTTAACAAATTTATTTTCTCCCTAGTTCTAAGATGAAGAATATATTCAAATATTTGGTCAATTGTAGAGAAAAATAGCTATTAAAGAACCATAGTCAAAGTCTTGGCACATAAGTCAAGGCCGAAGTGGTGGGCTGATGCCCTCACAAGCAGCGGTTCTAGCTTCTACAAAACTTTTGTGGGGGCTAGATGTTCTTAATATGTAAAAATCCTCCTTTGCGATGGACATTCCTCTTCTGTGAGGAGTTATTTGTCTAGGCATGTACTTCACAGAATTCAATGTAACAATATAAGCCTGGACATCCCTCCTCTGTGAGGAGTTATTTGTCTGGGCATGTACTTCACAGAATTTAAGTCACAATCATGTATATTTAATTGTAATTATCAGTATAATATATCTACTATAATAGTAGTTGTTGTAAATATCTGTGTAATGTAGTACTACGATGTTTAATCAGTATTAAAAAAAAAAGTTAAGTGCCCTCGGACAATGACATGTCAACTCCAAGTTCCAGTAATAATAATAATATAAAAATAAAACCCTTGACGTGTTTCGTGGGTTGCCGCGTCGCTGGGTCCAATTGGAGCTCGCCGCTAAACAAAGCACGAGCGTAACTTACCAAGCATGTATAAATAAATAAATATTATGGATACAGTATGTAAATTGATTTTATTTTTTGTATTGAAAATATTTTTTATGTTAAAAATAAGAAACTTATGAATCACGAGAAAAATGACAGATTATCATCAGACTAAATAAATAAATAAATATATCTATATATATATATATATGTGTGTGTGTAGAATGGTATTGTATTGAGGACATTAAAAAGAAAAAAATTAATAATATTAGACACTTTAATAATTGAGCCTTAACTTAAATTCTAATAATGAAATTTGTTGATGATTCTCGTAACATTTGAGTCTATTGCTCAAACAAAATGCTTTCTTTTTTTCTTTTTTGACCAAATAAGCATTGAAATTTCGAAGAAGGTCTGATTTCCTAGAAAATGACGACTGAAGAAGTTAAAAAGAATATGCCTAGGGGCTAAAAAGGAGTAGAAAAACAAAAAAAAAAATTGAAATTTCGAAGAAGGTTGGATGTCCTAGAAAATGACAACTGAAGAAATTAAAAAGAATATGCCTAGGAGCTAAAAAGATGTAGAAAAAAAAAAAAAAAGAGAGAGAGAGAGATTTGTGCTGTAAAAGGAATCCACAGTCTCAAAGTTTGATGCTTAACTCGAGAGTTATTTCTATTTTCAACATTTTTAATTAAATGAAAAAGTAGCTTAATCATAATAATATTCTCGCAAAAAGTGCACCTTTCTCTCTTTTTATCAAATTAAAGTTTTTTACTAAAGCTGTGTGACAGTCAATAAAAAGAAGAGAAATTCTTCACTGGCAGATCATAAACGGTGCCGTTTCAAGCGAAAAAATGGGGGAGAAATTTTTTATTTAGGGCGGGAGATAAAAGCAGCTGTTTATTTATTTATTTATTTTCCAATCACGAAATCTGTGACTCTCTCTCTCCCCGGATCTATTCATTTCTAACAGGTATCTTTGTGTCTTCTTTTTTAAAATTATTAATTTTCTAAATTTTTCTTCCTACTGAGCTCTGGCATTTCGTTTTCAGATCCACTCCATTTACGATTTGTATTCTACTTTTACTTTTTTTTTTTGGTTGAAATTCTGAATAATTAAAATGCATGATTTTTGGCGATTCATCATTTAATCTGGTATATTTATGTTGATTTATGTCGAATAATTTCTCCATTAACGATCAGCAGGTTAAAATCAGTGAGAGTCACAAAAAGTATATCATTAAAAAGAAAAAAGGGGGAAAGAATGGGATACATAGGAGCTCATGGAGTAGCGGCGTTGCAAAGATACAAATACAGTGGAGTCGATAATTCATATTTGGCCAAATATGTCTTGCAACCTTTTTGGAGCCGTTTCGTCAATTTCTTCCCTCTTTGGATGCCGTAAGTTTTCCATTTAATTTTTCTCTCTTTGTATTTTTTCTTTTTTTTGGGGGGGATAAAAATTGAATTCTTATATTGATTAATTTGTATGTTCTTTTGATTGTGTCTCTGCTGCGGGATCTTCTCCAGACCTAACATGGTAAGATAATTTGTTATTGCTGGCCTTTTTTTTTTTTAAATTAATATTGCTGAAACTATGTTACACGGTTTTTTTTTCCAGATAACGCTTACCGGATTTATATTCTTAGTCATATCAGCAGTGATTGGCTATGTGAGTTGCAATTTCTCTACCTGTTATTTTTTTATTGATAATTTATGTTGGAGTATAATTTGCAATTTGAAAGTCTTTATTATCACAAGTGATATTAAATAACTAGTTGTGGTTAGATTCTGCTTTGTTAATTTCCATATTTAAATTTGTTTTTCAGATATATTCGCCTTGTTTGGATACAGCTCCACCTAGATGGGTTCATTTTGCACATGGCTTGCTTCTATTTTTATATCAGGTTCCGTTCTACAACCAAAATGCAACTTTGTCAGGTCCTTCTTTTCTTCTGTTTGTTTTACTGCATTCTAGTACTTTTAGCTGTGGCTCTTTTTGACCTTTCACTAATTACGTGCTAGACTTTTGATGCTGTTGATGGGAAGCAAGCACGACGGACAAATTCTTCCAGTCCACTGGGTGAACTTTTTGACCATGGTATTTGCTCATTCATGTCTTTTGCCTGATATTTACAACTTGATAATTAGTAGTCGATGTTGATCAAATATATTTCTTGTTTCCCATGTTGCAGGTTGTGATGCGCTAGCCTGTGCGGTATGAATATACCTTGTTCTGTTCTTTTGTAATTCTGATCACTACAATGCCTTTGATATGTTTTGGTGCTTTCAGTTTGAAGCCATGGCTTTTGGAAGCACTGCTATGTGTGGAAGAGATACTTTCTGGTTCTGGGTAATTTCAGCTGTTCCATTTTTTGGAGCAACATGGGAACAGTAAGTGGTGCGAAACATACTATTTTTTATTTTGTACACACTGAATAAAATCAGCACTAAGTATGTAAAGCTAGGAAGTCACTCAACGCCAATTGAAGGATGGTTGCTCTTTGACCCCTTTAGGATGAATATCATTTATGATTATTGAGGCCTTTCTTTTGTTTCTGCATTCTTTATATGTATGACATAGAGATTGATTGATGTTTCCAATAATTTTTTTTTTGGTATAAGTCTCAATTTCATTTTTTCTTTTTTGGTGTCAGTAATATTGATAATTCTTTTTCCAGCTATTTTACCAATACCCTTATTCTTCCGGTGGTCAATGGACCTACTGAGGGTCTTATGCTGATCTATGTGGGCCATTTCTTTACAGCTATAGTTGGTATGCTCCTTTTTGCACTTAAAAGAATGTACCTTACTGATTTTTATTTTATGCTTCCAGTTCTTATCTTTTCTATATTCTCCTGTGATAGTAACTTGAGTCTCTTTTCTTAGGTGCTGAGTGGTGGGCGCAAAATTTTGGGAATTCTATGCCCTTCTTGAGTTGGGTGCCATTTATTAATGGTAAGCTCCATTATTAGAGCAGATGATTAATATTCTTTACTCTGAAGCTGATAAGCTATATGTCAGAAAAATGGAACTCTGAATTGACAATATGTGTTCAATTATACTGGATATTACTGAATGGAAGAAGACTCATTTTGGCTGTTGCTTATGTACTTTGGACATTCGTTTGTGTGCCATTTTATGAATTGATCAGAGACTGTTTGAAAAAATTGTGAAAATTTTAGATGTAAAATTGCCTTTAGCTTTTTCATACAGTTAACTTTGTGTACTGATGACTGTTGAGCTGATATGTGTCTATGATGTTTGTAAGCTAATCATAAAGCTACTTATTTGGCTATTGATTGTTTCTTGTTCAATGTTGCTTGGATAGTCTTATATCTTGTGCACTGCTAGAACATTGGCCTGAAGTACATTTTCAAGGGATTACAGAGTAAATTTGCTTCAGATTGACTTTCTTATTGTCAATTATGATACTATATGTGTATTGTTCCTGAAGTGGCAGCATGTGTCTTATGTCACGCCCTTAATGTAGCGTGCGGCCTTAAGCGCCAAATCTAGTCTAACTTAGTGCCAAAGTCAGCCTAAAACTCAAAAACCCTAACTTAAGAGTGAAGCACACGCCAAAGAAGTGAGAGGAAGAAGAAAGCACAGAGAATAAACAAAGAAGTGAGAGGAAGAAGAAAGCACAGAGAATAAAATAGAGGTCTTTATACGCACGTTTAAGTAATGCTACTCCTATTAAGTATCCTAATCTAATGAGGAGAATCCATGCTTAGAAGGGAAAACAAAATCTGTGCAGGATTCTCTATAGGAAAGCCTACTCCTAGTCTAATTAGGAAACTATCTGCATCCGAAATATGTACAAAACTCTCTTAAGCAAGCTAGGACACCTAAAGGCCCAAAACAGCCCCTAAACTAAGGTGCTGTTTGTGCGCTTTACAGCCCACAACAATGACACTTACATTGCATGGTAGATTTAGAATTTTTTTTTTTTTGACGCATCAATAGGTGCTTGTTATGATAATTTGACACTTTCTTGATTCCATCTCTTTTTACCCTTATTGCATTTAGTAGTGTACCTGTGCTAGTTATATGTTACACGTTTTCTTACACAGTTTGTTGATGTCGGAATATAAATTATTAAAAGCTTTCCCGATATATATATATTTTTTAATTTTGGATCCTGCTGTTGCCTTGTTTGTACTGGAGATATCATAACATTCCATCTCTGTAAACATTTTGACTTTTGATTGGTGATTCATTAATTTTCTCAAGCCTCTATTATTTCTTAGAAGATGCACTAAGTACTTCTTGATTACTGTTATTTTCTATTTTCCTTTCTTGATTACTGTTATTTTCTTCTTTTTTTTAATAAACTTTTTATTTGTTTTGAACTCCTAAGTATACAAATGGTTTTTCTTTAATGTCCTTTTGACTTAATTTTTGTTTTTCCTTCTTTTAACCTCAGCAATCCCAACAAACAGAGCAGTGTTATATTTAATGATCGCCTTTGGTGTTATCCCTACAGTATACTTCAAGTAAGTGTTTTCTTAATCCTAAAGGGTTCAAATTTAAACTTGGCCTTCACCGTTAACTTTCATGCTGTAATCTTTAATTCTTTTTTCCCCCTCTTCTTGTCCATTCTATTCTAGATTCATGTTCTTGTTGGACTTGTTGCTTTCTCATTCCAATATGAATTTAAACAGATTAAAGCTACTGATCAGGGTATTGAGTTGCTGAACCCACAGTACTGGCATATGCATCTTAGAGCTTAGTTTCCATATTATTGTTGTCTTGGTTCCCCACTTATTCTCAATGTGACCTTCAGTTCATGTCTATATTCTTCATCTATGCTCAAAAAGTTAGCATGGAAGGAACTGTGGAAGATGTTATAACCATCCTTCCATGTGGAAGATGTTATAACCAAGATGTTTTATGCATAGGTTTGTTTTTTATCAGGCCGGAGTTGTAGTTGAACTTCAAACTACCATGTTTTGATTAGGTTTCACATGCATTGTCCTTTAACAGTTTCTTGCATAAGGTCATTGCTTGAACCTCTCTTATGAGTTCTATGTCTGTGATGCAGTGTGTCCAATGTTTATAAGGTTGTTCAGTCAAGAAACGGAAGCATTTTACGGGCATTAGCAATGGTAATTCTTTGTAGCATCATGACACTCAACTCTGCGTTCAAAATATGCTTAACACATCTCGTTTGTCTCTTGACAGCTTTACCCCTTTGTGGTACTCTTGGTAGGAGTGCTTGCTTGGTATGAGTCACCCTGTGCTATCTGTTCTCATGTTTAATTTTGTTCCTAATATTTGCCTTCATGTTTGTTTTTTCCCCCTTATGTAGGGATTATCTTTCTCCGGCTGAAATTATTCGGAAATATCCACATTTCGTTGTTTTGGGAACTGGACTTGCATTTGGGTTCCTCGTGGTAGGATACAATTATTTGTCTTTTTCCTTTCAATTCTCATATCTTTTTTGAATTTCTGATTTAATTTTCATTATTGTAAGTCAAGATTTCATGTAAAACAGATTGTATTATTGCCTCCTTGGGTAGCAATTTGCCATTTCATGGTGTTGGTGAATATTTTACTGATGGTATTATTGGTGTGTGCTAATATAAAAATTAAAAAAAATAATGAAATACAAATAAGTTCTGATGCCAAGCACTCGCAAGTGGGACACTAACTACAGTTGCCAATATCACCCAATTATGTCATCTGCCAATTACTAGGATACTCTTGCCTTTGTATCGGCATTTTGTTTTTCCACCCGCTATCTTTGATCGTAGAATGACTATCAAATGCAAATGTTGCCTATTAAATTTTGTTGTGTGTTTAATTCAAGACAATTGTTTTCCATTTTCTACGTGATTGCTTCTGAAGATGCATGGTAAACATTTTCAGTTTATTCACACTCGTGTACATATCTCACCCACCAAATGTCTTTGCACTGAGCATGTTTTGGATTTGTTTTATAATCTTCTGATCATTTTGTTATTTGGCAACTTGTATATGTATTTCACCCACCATATGCTGCTTGTTGCTAGGTTTCAAGGTTTCTTTTGCTCATGTTGTTTTCTCTTGTGGTGTGGATTTCTAATTTTATCTTGAGCACTTCTGCAACAATCAGTCATATTCTTCATCTGTTTGCTGATGAAATGCTTATTTTCACAGGGAAGAATGATTCTGGCTCACTTGTGTGATGAGCCCAAGGGACTGAAAACTAACATGTGCATGGTATGTAGAATTATCCATTCCAAATAATGTTTGTGAGAATTTTCTAATGAATGTTTGTGACTTCCATTTCTCTGAAGTCAATAAATATTGCGCCTAAGGTTATTTTGCAAGACATTTCAGTTTCATTCGCAACAAATTATACAGTTTTCCCTTTTTTGTTATATTATTCACAATGCAGCAGGATTAACTTGATCGTATATTTACATTTTAGTGATTAGGAAAATGATTTTGTTTACTCAATGTTCCTCCTTGGAAGTGCTTTGATGACACCATACATAATTGTTGAAACGATTCTTGTTTGGAGACTGGATTGCTAAATTTTTCCTGTCATTTGTGCAGTCACTGTTGTATCTTCCATTTGCCGTAGCTAATGCACTTACTGCTAAACTAAATGACGGGTGTGTAAAAGTTTATTTTTCTGAGCTTCCTCGATGACCATTTTGTTTTAGTTTTCTTTTACATTAATAGACACCTTTTGTTCATTGTAGCAGAGATCCTTTAGTTGATGAATTCTGGGTTCTGCTCGGTTACTGTATATTTACAGGTACATGGTCTTATTTGTATCAGTTGTGTTCTTGTTTATAAAATGCAATCTGCACTTTCTGTGAGACATTTTCAAACTCTACTGTGCATTTGCTGCCATATCGACTTTTTGATCTCATTAAATTCCATTTTTGGGGAAGTAGTTTGAATATGAATCTTATAGACAATTTAAGTTTTTGCATAAAATTATGGTTGAGTTTTCACAATTTCTGTGGTCTTCCATTTTGGTTTCAAATAACTATATTTCAGTTCATGGTTAGAGATCTCATAAATAATATGATGTTAAACTTCACTGTGCCTGACATTGCTCTTTTGCTAACTACAGCTGGCCTCTATCTACACTTTGCGACATCAGTTATTCATGAAATTACGACGGCCTTGGGTATTTATTGCTTCAGGTGAGATTGTTATAATAACCAAATTTTATTTCACTAGTCAGAATTTGTACTGTACATTTTTTATGTTTGAGGAGATCTTTGTATTTGCTCATTATATATTCTCGATTAGCTTTACTGCAAAGTTGATTGTTGGAACATTCAACCTATCCTGCATACATTATTAGGCTTTTCTTTCCTTCCCAGGGATTGGACTTTGGTTTCTAATGTTACTCTCTTGTTAAATTACAGGATTACCAGGAAAGAAGCTTGAAAGCTTCTTGATGCTTACATTTGGGTATGTCCTTGTCTTGTTCATGCACTGTAATTATTTCCATTTGCTGTCTGTTTTATTTGTCTTAAGTTTTGATTTCTATCTGATGGTCGAGATCTCAAGATGTATTTCAAATATTTGTTTACTAGATTCAGTTTTTGATTAATGCCAATTTCTTGCCCTATTTTTAATCTTGTTCAGATGGCAAGTTGGAAGCAATGCAGCCAAGCCAGGGACTTGGCATGTCAATTTTGGTTTAGTATCAGTAACAGATTTGTATCTGGACACAGTTTCTGGTCCATCCCTCATTGTTATAGATTATTAATTGAGTTTCAGAAATGGATTAGGAATTGGAGATGAGTAAAAAATACAGAAACATCACTGTGTTAGAATATTATTATTTTATGGATGTGGCTTTGTAAGTGCGAGAGAGCCTGAATGCTGTTAAGGGCATATTTGATGAGTCTTCGTACGTTCTCCTGGTTGTTTCTGGTGGGCAAGGCCACTAGTTAAAGCAAAATTGTTGTTATGAACTATTCTGGACGCTTTCTTACTGCCATTCAACGTATATGAAAGGATTTGCCAGCACCGATATCAGGGAATTTTGGTGAATGCTTCATCATCAGGAAACTAATTCTAACTTAATTGCCAATATAAATTTCTTCTTTCTCGGAGCTAATGATGCTTTTTGGCACGGTGTTGATACTAGTGTTTTCCAGATATAGGTCTAATAATAATATTTTACATAAAATAACTTAGGACCTAGGTCTATTCTTTATAAAAAATGATTTAGGTTTACTTTTTACAAATAACGACCTTGTTAAGAATGATTTAGGAATTTAGAAAATATTTTTAAATAAAACACTCAAACGGTGAGTCTTCAATAAAATGTCAAATGTATGATTAAACTAAAAATTACTTACGTCCATTCTTTACAAAAAAACGATTTAGATTTATTCTTCACAAAAAAATAACTTAGGCATTTAAAAAATATTTTTAAATAAAATGCCTAAAGGGCAAGTTTTCGACAAAGGGCTAAAGGCATGATTCAACAAAAAATGATCTAGTCCATTTTTTATAAAAAATAACCTAGGTTTATTCTTTATAAATAATGACTTAGACACTTAGAAAATATTTCTAAGTAAAAGCACCCGAGCTATTAAGCATTTTATGAAATGCGTATATGGGCAAATATATATTCTATGAAATGAATCTATGAGCAAATACACATTCTATGAAATGCGCCTGCGAATAAATACACATTCTACGAAATACACCTATAGGTAAATATACATTTTACAAAATACGCCTACATGAAAATATATGCATTTTACGGAATGTGCTAGTGGGCCAATAAACATTCTACGGAATGAGTTTACAAACTAACAAACATTCTGCGGAATGCACTTACAAAATAATGTTGCAAAATTAATCATCCTTGTAAAGAACAAATATAAATGCCGAATTTAATCTAAAGTCCATTAAAAGTTAAGGGCCCAAAAATATGATAAATGTCCAAAGATTACTTGCTATGAACAAGTATTGACACATATGAATATATGTTTCTATGCATGGGTTTTGGTTGACACTTGTCACAAGAAAAAGTGCCACATAACTTCTCCAATTGACTCTAAGTTGCCGATATAAAGGCCAAGACCCATCATTTGAAGGTAAGAGAAAAAAGGACATAAAAGGAGTAAAACGAACTATGCTCATCTCACTCCTAAATTTTCTCTCTCTAAAAATTGAGTAAAAAAATCTAATTTAAGCGTCATAGGGTTATCGCTGGCACACCGAACCCCTTTGATAATTGTTTCTTTTTAGAGAACAATTAACCACAAGGAGACATATGATTTGAGACACTTGCTTTAAGCAAAAACTAAGCCATAGAACTTGATTTAGAAGAAAGCCCGAAACACAAATCAATCATTATACATCAAGCAAAAATTTACATCAACAACTTAAAAAACAAAAACCTATCACACTTTGTGTGTACTATAATAGTTTGATTCCCAATTTGGAATATGAATAATTAATATTAACCCAACATAAGGAAAAGTAATTAGTACGAACCCTAACTAAAATGAGATGACAAAAACCTGTTATAAAAACCCGTTACAACTCTACAATTAAGTTGGTGATATTAAATAAACACTAGCAAGGAGCAACAACAATAAAATAAAAAACGCTCTAGCAACAAAAAATGATGAACATAGTTTATTCTCTTGTGCTCTTCTTGATGATTTATTCTAGTTTATTTGACGGCATTCAACTTCAGCTTCCCGGGGGGTTGGTCCTGAAAGCCTTGCTTTCGATTGTGGTGGTGAAGGGCCATATGTTAGTGTTTCTGACGGTAGAAGTCTGAAGTGGCGAGGCTCCAAGCTTGGATGGACACAGTTTGCTACTACTACTCCTTACTGGTAATTATAATTTTCACTATTTATTCTACTCTGTATACTAAAGGCTAAGGGTTATTATGTAAAGTAGTAAATAACTTCTAAGAATTTGAAAAAGAATCCTATTAGATAGATGTCGGTAATAATTTTCTAAATAATTTCTAAGGAAGATATTCTCTGAAAATAGTTTTGACTTTTGAGTTGTAATCATACAATGTATAATATTGTTATTGTACATGGCACTGAAATTACGTGATAAGAATTTACATAGAAAATTCTAAATGAAGCATGTAGCATGCTTTAATCTTGTAGCTATGAGTGATGCAAAATATATGTTCATGTGTATGTGTATGAACTTTTTTTTCTTTAATTCCAACTAAATCTGATATTGAGGCATCTTTAAGTTGAGTGTTAGTACATGAATTTGGACAATATAATCTGCAACATATATATACATACATATACATATACATACATATATGTATATAATTATTTTCTGGTAAGAGATTTTAAAGTGCATGAAAGTTTTAAAACTGCACGGTTTTAAAGACTTACAGTTTTAAGCTCTTAAAACCATGTTGTTTTAAAGTTTTCCCGTACTTTTCTGCACTTTAAAATTTCGAACTGAAACATTTCTAATATATATATACTCTTTAAATGTTGGCCTGAATTAACTATAGCAAAGACTAACGAGGAATTCAGAAACACAATAGTTTTTACCACTCATAGTGATCATTTTATTTGGAATAGTAATATGCCTATGCATATGGTGCTTTGTTTTTAACAATAAAAAGTTGTTTATGGAAAGCTCGTATTATCATGAAATTTGTGGAATCTGTCTATTTGATTAGGCGTCTGAGGAGATTATGCGATGGCTCAACAAGTCCCAGGTTGGAACCCTGGTGTGGGAGGCCATTGGGCATCGAATTCAGTCCTGTGACATGCGATCTATACATAGCAGATGCATACTTTGGGCTGCCGAAGGTCGGGCCTAACTGGTCCAGCACAGCTACTTGCTTCTTCCGCTGAAGGAATACCTTTTCGATTCACAAACGCCTTGGATATCGATCCTAGTACTGGAGTCGTTTATTTTACTGACAGTAGCATGTATTTTCAAAGAAGGATATTTTCTTTTCTTAATTCTTGTTCATCAATTCTAGATTAACATTTTACAATGCTTACACCAAATTACTATTCTTGTAGGCAATATTCTTCTGTAATCGATAACGGAGACAGAAGCGGGAGGTTACTTGAAGTATGATCCACACAGCAATGAGGTGACAATCATATACAGAGGTTTGGCATTTCCAAATGGAGTTGCCCTAATCAAGGACAAGACGTTCCTCTTAGTGGCTGAATCCATCCCAATGCGAGTTCTGAGGTTTTGGCTCCATGACCATAGAGCTATGTGCCCTCCACAACCTTTTGCTCAGCTCCAAAAATTTCCGGACAACATTGAGGCAGACAGCAAAGGAGAATTCTGGGTTGCATAATAAAATTTATTTTTATTGTTAAAGTATGAGCTTAAAACTGATTTCCAGAAGATCAACCGTCATGTCAGTTTGTGGTCATGTTGGTATACGACATGTCAGCCGAAAGGATACAAGCCTGTATGACAAATTTTGGTCGTCAGCCAAAGCTTTAAGAGAAGCACGTAAATGTCACGTGCTTCCACTTACTCTGAACGGCATGAAAGAATGTCGTTTTCGGGCTTGCTGTTAGTGTGAATTCAACACGTGTCCTAGAAGCTGTTAAAGGTCAGTTACAACAGGCGGGAAAATTCTGGGTTTGTTAGCCAACAAACCCAGGTTACAGCTGGTTGACAAGGGATCTTCTTGAGAGTCTTCTAGCTAGTATAAGTAGTCTTTGAGACTCAGAAATCATATAGCGTATCACTTGTAACTTTGTCTCTAAGCTTGTAACTTGTTATTGGTTAATGGCAAAAGGCTGTTGCTCTGTTCTTCAGTGGATGTAGGCTTTCTCAGTCGAACCACTTATATCTGTTGTTCTTTACATATTGTTTCTGGTGATTTGTTTGAGTGATTTGATTAAACCATTCTTAGTTCTTGATTAGAGAGTTCAGCTAATCCTGGAGATTCTTGATTGGGTATGTAAATCTGGTCTAGGTTCAACAAATTGGTATTAGAGCTTATATCTCTGATCTTTGATCCAAGAAATGGGAACCTCTAAATTTGAGGTAGAAAAATTCACTGAAGAAAACGACTTTCATCTATGGCGGCTCAAGATGAGAGCTCTGTTGGTTCATCAGGGGCTGGTGGAGACTTTGGGTGATCCAAGATCTGAAAAGAAACCCAGCAAGCTTTCTGATGAAGAAATGCGAGATGCTTTAGATAAAGCTCATAGCACACTAATCTTGAGTCTGGGAGATGGAGTTCTCAGGGAAGTGGGAGACCAAACTACTGCTGCAGGCCTCTGGAAAAAACTTGAAGATCTATATACCAAGAAGTCTCTAACCAAAAGACTTTGTACCAAAAAGAGGCTGTATACTTTGCAAATGGAGGAAGGAAGCTCCCTGACAACTCACATTGATAACTTTAACAGAATTATCTTGGATCTTGAAGATATCAATGTAAGTCTTGAGGATGAAGACAAGGCAATAATCTTGTTATCATCTCTCCCACCATCATATGAACACTTTGTAGATACACTGCTTTATGGAAGGCAGTCAATATCAATGGTTGATGTAAAGGATTCTCTCAGCTCTAAAGAAGTCACAAAGAAGGCAGAAACAAAAGCTGGGGAAGGTCTGATGGCAAGAGGAAGACCTGAGAAGAAAGATTACAACAAAGGGAAGAAAATAGACAAGTCAAAGTCCAAGAATAAAAATCTGAAATGCTTTCACTGTCACAAGGAAGGGCATTTTAAGAGGGACTGCCCAGATAGAAAGAACAAGGGAAATGAAGGGCATGGGAAGAATGGTGATGCTGCTGTTGCATCAGAAGATGAAGGCTATGACTCAGCTGGTGTCCTTTTGGCTTCTGAAACTCAGACAAACAGTAAGTGGATTCTTGATTCTGGATGTTCATATCACATGTGCCCTGATCAAAATCTTTTTACTACTTATAATGCTTTTAATGAAGGTGAGGTTCTGATGGGGAATAACACAATGTGTAAGGTTGTTGGATTAGGAACCATTAGATTTAAGATATTTGATGGGATGATTAGGGAGCTAAGAGATGTGAGGCATATTCCTGATCTAAAAAGGAATTTAATATCTCTAGGCACTCTAGATCAAATTGGATGCTCCATTAAGGTTGAATCTGGAGTAATGAAGGTTGTTAGAGGGTCTATAGTAATTATGAAAGGGAATAAGCAAAATGGCTTATATGTGCTTCAAGGCACTGCTGTAACTGTGGATGTTAGTATCTCAGCAAGTCTGGGTTTGGATAAAACTCTCATATGGCATCTAAGGTTAGGACATATGAGTGAAAATGGGCTAAAAATTCTAGAAAAACAGGGAGTCTTAGGGGATGATAAGTTGGGGTCTTTGGAGTTCTGTGAGGTATGTGTCCTAGGCAAGTCCTCAAGAACTAGTTTCAAAACTGCAGTGCATAACACAAAAGGGACCCTAGATTACATCCATTCAGATCTGTGGGGACCATCACAGACTGTCTCTCTAGGTGGAGCAAAATACTTTCTCTCTTTTATAGATGATTACTCGAGGGTGGTATGGGTTTATGTCTTGAAAGGTAAGGATGAAGTCTTCGACATGTTCAAACAATGGAAAGCATTGGTGGAAACTCAGAGTGGTAGGAAGATTAAGAGACTGAGGACTGATAATGGGCTTGAATTCTGCAACAAACAGTTTGATGATTTCTGCAAACTCAATGGCATAGCAAGACACAAAACAGTGAGTTACACTCCACAGCAGAATAGTCTAGCAGAAAGAATGAATAGGACTTTGATGGATAAAGTCAGATGTTTACTGATCCATTCAAAGCTTCCTCAAACACTGTGGGTTGAAACTTTAATGACAGCATGTCATCTAGTGAATAGAAGTCCATCCAGTGCCCTAAACTTCAAGACACCAGTAGAGATGTGGTCAGGAAGGGCAGCAAATTATTCAAATCTTAAGATTTTTGGTTGTCCAGCTTATGCACATGTCAAGCAAGGGAAGCTGGAGCCAAGAGCACTGAAATGTGTATTCCTGGGTTATCCTGAAGGTGTCAAAGGTTATAAACTCTGGTGCACTGAAATGAAGCCACCAAAGTGCATAGTCAGCCGAGATGTAGTCTTCAATGAGTCAGAGATGTTAATGAAAGGACATCAAAAGGATCCTGCTAAACCAAAAGGAGGACTTGACTCACAGGGACAACATTTGAAGGTGGAGTTTAAAGGAAAATCAGCTCTGGACTACCATGATGAAGCTGAAGACATGGAGAGAGAAGATGCTGAAGATATCAGTGAAGCTTCTGGAACTCATACAGATATTCAAGACTATCAACTGGCAAGAGACAGACAAATGAGAGTTATCAAAACACCTAAGAGGTTTGCATATGCAGATTTGATTGCATATGCACTAACAGCAGCCCATGAACTAGACAATGATGAGCCCAAAACCTACAGAGAAGCTGTTTCAGGAAATGATGCAGATAAATGGATAAAAGCTATGAAGGATGAAATGGAGTCATTACACAAAAATAACACCTGGAAGCTTGTAAAAAGGCCAGAAAACAAAAGGATAGTAGGCTGTAAATGGGTTTACAAGGTCAAGCAGGGTATACCAGGGGTTGAATCCATGAGATATAAAGCTAGGCTAGTTGCCAAAGGCTACACACAGAGAGAGGGGATTGATTTCACAGAAGTCTACTCACCTGTAGTTAGACATACCTCAATAAGAATGATCCTAGCTCTGGTTGCAGTTCATAACATGCATCTTGAACAGATGGATGTTAAGACTGCATTTTTACATGGTGAGCTTGAAGAACAAATAATAATGTCTCAACCTGAAGGCTTTGAAGACCAGTCAAGTGGTGATTGGGTATGCCTTCTGAAGAAATCACTTTATGGCCTCAAGCAGTCCCCAAGACAGTGGTATCTCAGGTTTGACAGCTTTATGATGAAACTTTGTTTTCAAAGGTGTAATCTAGACTGCTGTGTTTATTACAAAGAAATATCAGGGGATATGGTTTATCTGATTCTGTATGTGGATGACATGCTCATTGCCAGTAAAAGCATGGAACATATAAACTTTCTGAAACAACAACTCAAAGGTGAATTTGAGATGAAGGATCTGGGACCAGCTAAAAAGATACTTGGAATGCAGCTGATCAGAGACTGGAAATCTGGCACTTTGTTTCTTACACAGGAGGAATATATCAGGAAAGTACTTGATAAGTTTGACATGACTACTGCCAAACCAGTGCAAACACCATTACCAGCTCACTTTAGATTATCAGAACAGCAGTGCCCAACAGCTGATACTGACAAGTCTGAAATGATAAAGATACCTTATGCAAGTGCTGTAGGCTGCTTAATGTATGCCATGGTGCTCACCAGACCTGATATAGCACATGCAGTCAGTGTGGTCAGTAGGTATATGTCCAATCCTGGAAAAGAACATTGGAAGGCTGTAAAATGGATACTCAGGTATCTAAGAGGAACTTCTGGGCATGGTCTGATATATGGGGGACAGTGAAGAGATAACAGTTTAATTGTGGGATATGTGGATGCTGATTATGCAGGGGACCTGGATAGAAGGAGGTCTTTAACTGGGTATCTGTTCACATTCAACAACTGCACAATAAACTGGAAATCACAGCTACAGAGTGTAGTGGCTTTGTCCACAACTGAAGCCGAGTACACAGCTGCTGCTGAAGCCATAAAAGAGGCAATATGGCTGAAAGGTATGTTGAAGGAGCTTGGAGTCAATCAGAGGTCTGTGGTGGTACATTGTGATAGCCAAAGTGCTATATGTCTAAGCAAGAACCAAACTCACCATGAAAGAACCAAACACATTGACATTAAGGTACACTTCATCAGGCTGGAAGTGTCAAAAGCAACTGTGATGCTTCAGAAAATCCATACAGATGACAACGTTGCAGATATGTTGACTAAAGCTGTTCCAGGAGCTAAATTCAAATTCTGTTTGGATTTGGCTGGCATCTGTGATAACTAAAATACAGATGGTGGGAGAGAAGAGTAGCAGGTCATGAGAGTTTCAAGCTCAAGGTGGAGAATGTTAAAGTATGAGCTTAAAACTGATTTCCAGAAGATCAACCGTCATGTCAGTTTGTGGTCATGTTGGTATACGACATGTCAGCCGAAAGGATACAAGCCTGTATGACAAATTTTGGTCGTCAGCCAAAGCTTTAAGAGAAGCACGTAAATGTCACGTGCTTCCACTTACTCTGAACGGCATGAAAGAATGTCGTTTTCGGGCTTGCTGTTAGTGTGAATTCAACACGTGTCCTAGAAGCTGTTAAAGGTCAGTTACAACAGGCGGGAAAATTCTGGGTTTGTTAGCCAACAAACCCAGGTTACAGCTGGTTGACAGGGGATCTTCTTGAGAGTCTTCTAGCTAGTATAAGTAGTCTTTGAGACTCAGAAATCATATAGCGTATCACTTGTAACTTTGTCTCTAAGCTTGTAACTTGTTCTTGGTTAATGGCAAAAGGCTGTTGCTCTGTTCTTCAGTGGATGTAGGCTTTCTCAGCCGAACCACTTATATCTGTTGTTCTTTACATATTGTTTCTAGTGATTTGTTTGAGTGATTTGATTAAACCATTCTTAGTTCTTGATTAGAGAGTTCAGCTAATCCTGGAGATTCTTGATTGGGTATGTAAATCTGGTCTAGGTTTAACATTTATTTATTTATTGTGCCTAGTTTGTAGTTTATTTTTTGCATAATAAAATTTATTTTTTCTTTCTTCCTGCTTAATTTTATCATCCATATGGTGCCATACTTATTAACAATCCAATCAACTGCAATGTTTTTTAATAAGCTCAATTGTACGTTTTGTTATTATGTCAATGCTAATGCCGAAAATAGTGTCTAAGTTGTTGACTAGGCTTGTGGATAAGTGATCCTGTTGTATCTTTCAGAAAAATTTTCAAGAAGTTAGGCCTTAAGACAGTGATTGTACAAGCTGCATAGCTTTTGACTTGGTATCACAGGCGAGTGGTAATCGTACCGTGTGGCATGAAAATGCAAGCAAGTGGTGTGCTGTATCAATGTGAGACATAATCATGAAAGACCAAAACGCACCATTTAACAAAATCTATTTAATTAATACAGCAACTATACGGCAACTAATCATATTGATATTAGCATATTAATGGTCTCTGTCCACTGGGCATGGCAATATGGCATCCAGCACACAGGTTACAATTACTTAATTTCAAATATTTCTTCAAGGCCAACACTTTACCAAACTCTTTCATTCTCATTAAATTCTTTCCTTTGATTAATTTAATTACCACCCTCCCTAGGAATAGAAAACAATTCTTTTCGGCCGATACATATACTTTCTGCGGTGGCTTTATCATTAAGTTTGCATAAGACATGCCTTTACTTTATTTTGCTTCTATGTTGATGGAGGGCAAACACAAACTTGTTAGCTACTACTTTCCCTTTTTTTTCCGGCTTGAACATTTACTAAATCAAGAGGAGAGGAGAATGTGACCAAAATACACAAAGCAAGAAACAGATAACACAAATTTAATTATAATAGATTGATCTAAGCTACATAATATTGTATTGAAAATAAATCAATCATGGATTGACCATAACTTGATCTTCGTCATCTTTCTTCCTACCACTAATCCAATTTGGATGGTGCTTGAATATCCATCTCCATCCCTTGAAACTCTTTCTGCTCTTTTTGATCCCTCTTTCATTCACTGTAATTCTACACGAACCACCATGGCTTAGTAACATCCGACTTCCACATTGATGATCACTTGCCAAAAAATCGCCGCCGCCGCCACCACCACCTCTCATGCTACCAAACGCTGAGTTTGAATCTGAAAGAACCCCCATTTTCACAGAATGGTGATCTAATTTTGATTCTGATGACAAATCAAACTTCAAATCAATGAAACCTGAATCTTCCCCACCAGTAAAGTAACTTTCTTTAAGTGAAAACACGCGTCTATTAGCAGCCGTCCTATTGAAATCACTTCCAAATTCGGATTCCACAACAGAGCTATCCCTCTTTTGATCACTATCAAAGCCACTCTTTCTTGGCTCTGCCTCACTGAACCCACTTCTCCTTTCAGGATCAAACAGCATGCCGGCATTAACACCGGAGCTTCTAGCAGCCGAAATTGAACTTCTTGCCCCTGAATAACAACTCATCACATCACCACCGTCCTCTGAACCAAACAACCCACCACCTCTAAAGCTACAAAGAGACCTTGATCTTGAAACCCCCATGTAATCGACAACCCACAAATCACTTTTCTCTTCACACCCACCAACACTACTCTTCGCACAGTCTTTATTATTACTACTACTTTCCCTTTTGCTCTTCCTAAACAACCTCCCAATTCTCCACAACCCATTCTTTTTCTTGATCTCAACACAGCTGCTGTTGCTCCTCTTAAGCAAAATAACCTCTTCAGCAGCTGGTGCTGCAGGTTTCTCTGCAGCAACACTAGTAGCGCTACTACTACTACTCTTGATTTTTGGGTTCAAAAATTCGTCTTTTTTTTCATTTTCTATGAGGAATGAGACGCGCCCAACACTGCCTACTTCAACAGTGCATGAATTGCGATTAGAAGAAGAGAGATCAGAGCAAGAACATGAAGAGAGACGCTGCTCTCCACAATCTGAGCAAACCAACTTTACTAATCGATCTTTAAGGCAATATGCACATATCCCAACTGAAGATGATTGTGGATGCTTCTTGCATGGAAGATCAGATGAACAGCTGTAATCTTGAAAAAACTCATTGCCGCCGCTGTTGTTGTAAACTTCCACAGCTTTGCCTCTGTCTTTCATTGCTGCTACCGAATTCAATTTGTAAGAAGATGAAAAGGAAAGAAAAGAGAAAAAAAAAAATGATAAAGTGGGTGAGTAAACTGACTGAGTGAGAATGTGGGATTTGGAGTAAGTAATAAGGTACTATGAGAGTTTTAGATACAAGGGAGTATGGTGCATAGAGTGACAGACAGGCAGAGGCTTCAACTTTACGTTTGCTTTCCAAGAATTTAAATTGAAATTGAAAATGGAATTGGAAAAAGAAAAAAGAACAGTGTCGAGAAGATAAAGCAGCCACCCCAGTGATGTAGAAAGCAGCACTTGGTTCTGTGGGTATAATTGTGTAGGGAAGTGAATGCAACAGCAAATATTTATTTCATTTGAGTAAAGCAGTGAACAAACAAACTTCAATTCAATTTAATCTCTTTCATCAATTAAGTACCTCTTCTTCAACTCATATCATGCATGCAGCAGTACCACTGTATCAAAAGTCCCACCTCAAAAAGACTTTCAATCATGTGGTTTAATTTCAATCCCATCAGTCTTTCACTTGTTTTTGTCAACCTTTTTTTTCCCAAGATTTTCTTCGCTTAATTTCTCTCATGAGTGATGGGCCTTGATCCTCCTATTTTTTTTTGCCCACCTTAAAGGATAATGTGATTTTCTCTCTTTCTTTTCTTTCCTTGCTTATGGGTTAACATAATAAAAAGTGGAGAGTTTTTTTTTTTTTTTTTTTTTTTCCTGTAGAGTCCTTGTTGTTTGTGAAACATAACTTAGAGACCTTAAACTTCATACATATATTATTTAAATCCTCATAAGACCTCAATGTATTATATATGTGTGTGCGACCATTAAATAGATTTTATTTGTCTTCGAAAGGACATTAGATAAGAGTTAAAGGGTGTAAGGGTATATTAATAGTTCAATTAAAAAAAACATAAATATATTTTCAATTCGGAGAGATAGCCGAATGAGTTAAATATCATATTACTAATTCGGTATATGAGTTATTCGTACCAAGGTTTTTAATCCCTCTCTTTTCGTATTGATCAATGGCTTTTGTATATTTTAGCAAACACTTTTATTTTTTATTTTTTGTTTTATATAGTATCACAAATGGAGAATCAAGAAAATTATGATATTTCTTATTTCATGAAAAAATTTATGATCGACATTAAATTTGATAAGAAAATGAGTAACTATATTTAACACAATAATTCGTTATAACTTTCAAAAAAATGATCCCTTTAAAAAGTGCCTAGTAGTTGATAGGCTAATATTTTAAGATTGCATCATTTAATTTAATTTTTAATAGATGTGTTCATATTTTTAATTATATGTCCATTCTCTGGATTTCTAGCAATCAGATTCAATTTTGTTGGCTATAATTATTTGTAAATATAAGTGATAAAAAATAAGAAATGAAAAAGTGAAAGCATTCAAATTGTTGAAGTAAGTGAAGCATTTAAACTTGGTCAAGTGCTTAATCGACACAAAATAAAATTTAAAAGGGCTTCAGCAATTTTTAAACATTTAGCCTCTGAGTTTCTTTTTAATAAACAACAAGGACTCAAATGATAAATACTCAGAAAAAGAGAATTTTTTTTTATGGGAAATAGAATTTGAAATTAAAAGAGAAGAAGGGGAGAAAAGAAAAAACCGAAGTAGCAAAAAAAAAAAAAAATTAGATACGCATAATAATTTGTCCAGTTTCATTTAACATTGTATATTTGTATTATAATGATTCAAGTGGACACGTCTTGTATGATGTCTCTTTCTCGTGGATCTTAAGCACGTGTCCCACCGACAAATCTAAAAGGGTGGACCCACAAGGAGACTAAGGAATCCGACGGTTGTGACATGCTAGGTTGCATTAGCAATGATGTGGTGAGATGTATCATACAATCAAAGCGGGCATGCTGATCTAAGCAATCAAATGGCCTAAAAGACTCTAAAAACTAGGATGATGTTCGCACAACGCAAGTGTCGCATTCAATCACATTTGTCCTTTTGGCGTGTCGTGCTGAACTTAACAATTCTCTCCGTTCTGTCTGTGTAAAGTTCAGTCATTTACGTAAACTGAAACCCCCCCCCCCCCCCCCCCTTTTTTTTTCAAAAAAAAAAAAAAAAGCATAATTTTTTATTAAATGATGCTGACTTGTCACATTAATCTTGAAAATTCTGATCTTTCGTTTGGTCAATTCATAGAGAGTGGTTCTAATTACGGCATCTTGGGTATCAGACGGATTTTTTCTTGGATTTGCTTTTTTTAAACGGCAAAAATGGATTAACAAGTAATTATACAAACGATAAAATTGAGCATTGTATGGATGAACACCGTATGGGATAAAATTTTTAAATAATAATAATAATAAATAAATAAAAGAGACTGAAAAAAGTCAGCGACGGTAGCAGTCACAAATAAATTTTGGTAGTGTTATAGGCATGTCTAGTGGGAAAATATAATGGTGAGGCCGCACGCGCAACGCATGCGCTTGCAGGATCCCCGTGCATTATTGGGACACCAAACAAAGAGGACAAAAAAAAAAAAAAATTGCAATTCTTTTGGATCGACGACTCTCTGTCTAATTTCATTGCATTTTAGACATTCTCATAATCATTATGCCCTTTGCTGTTCCTTCACTAATTATCTTGTTGCCTTGCATATAATTGATGAGTTTAAAATGTGTTTTGAGATTAAGCTTCTATTCTCTCTCTCTCTCTCTCTCTCTCTCTCTCTCTCTCTCTCTCTCTCTATATATATATATATATATATATATATATATATATAACACAACAGTGAACGTTAAGCTTCATCGATTGATCTTTGGATGTTTAATTTCTTCTTATATATGGGTTCATGATTAAGTTAAAATCAAGTATTCTCTGTCCAACTCGTTTAGCTAGGGACCCATCAAAATCACAATGCAAGACTCAGTTGAGTTCTCAAAAATTCGAAGGAGTAAAAGTTTTGTGAATAAGCAATGATTTGTTTGCATAGATTTTTATGGCCTACCTTTCTTCTAGTATAAGCAAGCATCAATGGTCTTTCCTTAGGGTTTTTTTTTTTGTTTGTTCTTTTTTTTTTGAATTATTATCATTTCACTATTTCAAAAATTATCAAATATCAAATGATTACAATAAGTATTATTTCTTATTATTTTCCTATTATATCTTTATAAAAATATCATTTTACTACTTTTTCCGTTATAACCATTAGTTGACTAACAAAATACTAATTTCACCCTTCATGATTAAAAAAAAAATATTTGAACCTTATTTACAAAATAAATTTGTAATATATTTATTAAAATGGATATAAAATACCAACATAATTCTTTTTGCTGAAATTATGATATATAAATTACAAATTTATCTTATTATTTTTTTAAATCATGAATGATAGAATCAATATTTTGTTAGTCAACTAACGGTGGTAACGGAAAAATAATAAATGATATTTGTTGTAATAGAAAAATAGTAAAATGATATTTTTATAAAAATATAGTAGGAAAATGATAGGAATAATACTTGTTGTAATCATTTGATATTTAGTAATTTTTGAAGTAGTGAAATGATAATAACCCTTTTTTTTTTTTCAATTCCAAATGTTTAACAACATACAAATTTTCTTTATCATTAGGTTAGACTCTACACGCTGATGTGCATGCTTAGTGGGATGAATTTTTTGCACTAGCTTTTATGGGTTTTCACTTATCCGTACAAATATATAATAGAGATGAACAAGAGCGAGCAAATTATGAAAGTGATTAATTAAATGAGTGATAGTAATAGAAACGGATGCACATAGATGAAATGTCAGTGGCCATCTCATTCTACGCAAAATATCATTATAACAAACCACAAATCCCCTTCGGGTTGTGCATGCTAGACGATCGCATGCATGATCATCATTTAAAAATAAATAGCAAAGATTGGGCGGATATTTATTTACTAATTGTTGATCGTCTATATATTTAAATATATATACGAGTCGTCATTGAGGGTGCTCGTACTTATTACACTATTACACCATATGATATCGTAAGGTTTTCGCACCTTAATAAAGCACGAGAACCCTCATGAAAAAAAGAAAAAATCTAATATATATATATAAATAACCACAAAGTAATTGATCAAATTCATGGATGTTCTTACAAGAAAAACCTTATGATACTTGAATTTATGTCTTATCAAGCAAGTTATCTCATTTTTAAATTAGTTTATTTTACAGCGGCAAATGGCTTTCATAATCTGTATTTCAACGAAGGAAGTTTATTCATTATTAAAGCCGAATAGCTATGGGTCCTACTGCGAAAAGATTAAAACCTCGAGCCCGAGGGCGGAGTTATCTGATCAAAAAACCCACTTGTCATATAACTATTGTTTTAAAAGATATATCCTTAGCTGAATATGAATATAGAGACTATCTCGATCTCGAGTGCTCAAAAAACACTAGATTAATAAATAAAAAAAAGAAAAAAAAAACTATGACATGTCATGATACATATAGGAATGGGGGATTATGGGACAAAAAATAAATCCACTAAGAACGTGTTTGAATGCTAGAATTAAGTATAGGATTGGATTAATTTTATAATTAAATATTTATCCCATGTTTGATAAGATTAGTTGGATTCGATTAAGGAGTACTAAATTTGCATTTAATCGTATCATGGGATTAATAATACTAACTTACGCATGGGTTTAGATGGGATAAGATTTAAAGAAAAAAAAAATTGTTCATTCATGAGGCTTTCATTTATATCATTTTTTTATTTACACCTAATATTAATTAATTAATTTTTATTTACAATTTACTTAAAATTTATTTATATTTATTATCTATGATCTAATTAAATTGGTACTTTTACTTCTACTAATTCTTGAAATTATATTTTTATTACTTGTATATTTAATAATTTATCAATAAAATTAATCATTTAATAATCTATTGCGTTATTGGATTGTACTAAATTTAATAATCACTAATATAATATTAAAAAAATTAATAATACCATTAATTAATTGATTTTTGATAAAAATTAATTAAATATTTAGATTTTTTATGTGTTTTTATATGATTATTATATTATGACTGCCAAATAACTTGTTTACAATATATTTAATTTTCTTATTAATTACTTTTTAAATTTATTTTAATTATAATTATAAAATTTTATAAATAATTGATATTTATAATTAAATATCAACTTAAATACTATTTAATATCATCTAAATATAATTTAACATAATTTAATCCGATACTGTACCAAACATAAGATTGTATAATATAATATAATTTAATCCAATCCAACTTAATCTAGTTCAATCTTAATAATTAATCCAATTCAATCTTGCATGCCAAACATAACCTAAGTTTCCAACTTGGTACAACACAAAGTCATCATTCTCCTTGGTCGAGAGGTACGAAGAAGAAATTTATTTATTTGTTTAGTTATTTTTTAAGCTGGAAAGAGAAGTAGGAAAGTAAACTAATTTGGAGTAAAAATATTTAATTTTTAAGGTATTATTGTTGCATGATGGGGGTGTGTATTTATATACATACACACATATAAGTATACAACTTTAAGCAAAAATGTAAATTTCATGCGAATGGATCTAAAAGACAAGAAAAACACATATTTGAATGTATTTTTTTTTTTGTCATTTGTTGTGTTCTTTTGTTTATTTTGTCTTTTAGCTCCATCCATATAAAATCTACATTTTAGTGGTTTAAATCTCATAAGCTCGCTCGCTCTCTATGTGTGTCTTTATATATGTATGTATGTATGTATGTATGTATGTATGTATGTATGTATGTCTGTGTGTGTGTGCACGCACGTGTGTACTCGTTATCTAGTAATAGTTCTCTTATTTTAATATGGTAAAGGACAAGTTAAAAAGTATAAAAATATAAATTTCAATACATTACAGTACAGTACATAATACAATACATGAAATGTGTGTTTTTCTTGTCTTTTAACTTATAATTTATTTTATTAAAGTAATGGATCCCTTATTAAAATATACATACATACACACATAGCGAAAAATTAAAATTTCTATTTAGATAAATTTCTATGTCATTTTTGACTTTACACTATAAAATAAAAATAAACTTAAAAGAAACCAAACACTCTAACTTTGTACCATACCATAAAAATGAAAATGTATCTAAAATCTATTCATCGTCATTTTTCTTTACCTTCCCCTCTTTCTCATTAAAATATTAAAATAAAACTCTAATTTTACAAAAGTCAAAATCAGATAATTTCTTCTTCTCAGCATCTCCCCTATATTTGCAAAACATGCAGCCCTCTTTTTCTCTAAACTCAAGAACCCAAAATGGGTGCCACCATCATATCAAGACCTAAAGGCCAATCCTCACATCACTTAGCCATCTATGTTGTCCTTTGTTAGCAGATCTAATTCTTAGAGCCATCAATGCGGTTAATTACCAATGTTGAGCATCTGTTAGTTTACAATTTTTTATTTTTAAAAGTTTTTAATATAGAGATAATTTTGTTGTAACAATAAATTGAGCACCATTCTCTTTCTTGTTGATTTTCTTTCAATTTGCATGCAGATGCCTTAAGGTTTTTTTGTAGAAGTATACAAGTACCTTATAATATGTCAACAATTTTGGGAATATTCATTAGGCTATGAGTTAGCTAAAAATTAATCCCAAAAGGGCAATCCTACAAAATAAGAAAGAGAGCTCACAAAATAAAGAGCAAATCCCTCAAATTGCAAAATGCATGCTGATGACACACATTTCTACTGCATTCTATCTCATCGTAACATATTTTTTTATGTGACTTTTGAGAATTCGGGCTAATTATATCAATAACATTCCAAACAAAAAATTGGTTATGTCAATAAATAGGAATTAAAAATTTAACATAGCAGCAGCTTGGATGGTAGATCTCTTGCTTAGCATGCGAGAGGTATGGGGATCAATACCCCACATCTCCAATTTGTTTATTTTTCAACTTTAATTAATGGGTTTAGAGGCTTCGACAAATAAAAATTTTCATCAATCCTCCTTATTTTTTCCTTCGCTTTTAAACAAAATTTATAATATTTCAAAAATATTTTAAATATTATCATTTTAAATGAGGATATTTTGAATTACCTGAAATGAAATTAATTTTTACTCTTCAAAATCATAATTTATTCCGATTCTTTAATCATATATACAAGTATCCAATGGACGTTACTGCAATATTATTGGCATTGCTTCAAAAAAAAAAAAAAACTCAACGGTTGCTTTGATTCAAAAATATTTTGAAAATTATTACATTAAATTGAAGCAAAATATTCACTGGCTAGAAATCATATTGCAACTTCGTTATCCTAAAACATAGAAAAGAAGATAAAAAGGACAAAATTTAATCAAAGCAATAGGAATAAAAAAATGGCTAAGCTTATATATTTCTACCCAAACTATGAACAACAACATCAATTCAATTACATTCATACCCTTACACCAGTTTAACACATACACCATGGCCGCTAGGCCCTTGGCCTAGTGGTTGGGCTACTGCTCTCACAAGCGTGAGTACATCGATTCAAACCCCCACAAAAGCATTGTAGGGGCTAGACATTTATAAAAATTCTTCTCCCTTGTAAAATATAAGTGGAGTAGGAGCATCCCTCATTTGTGAGGGCTATTTCATCTGGGCATATACTTCATAGAATTTAATGTAATAATGTAAGTCCCAGTAATGTATATTTGATTGTAAATATCTGTGTAATATTTGTTATAATAGCAGTGGTAAATATCTGTATAATGCAGTAGTAATATGGTGGGTAACTAGTATTAAAAAAAAAAAAACACTTACACTATGACTAGGAATTCCACTATGCACCACAAACATCATATAATACCCAGGTAATGCCACCGTCGCAGTAGTGGGCCATTCACCACAATTTGATAAGTAGTCATAAACGCCCGCTCAATGTTAAACACATTCAAAACGACCATCCGTTGGTTCATGGCAAACGAGTACATTGTAGACGATGGCGTTACAAAGGAGACAGAGATTTCTCCTCCAGAAGGTATAATAGTAACTTGAAAGTAACGAAAAAATTATGATTATATGACACTATTCCATCCATTGACGTGATTGTGGGCCATAGAATATGGTACTGTGGGGCCAGTAAGGTGGATAAAATGCTTTTAAACTTAAATTCGTGGGGTAAGGATCTAATGTGAAGTTGCACTTTTCATGAGGGTTACTCCCACCCACTAATATATTGCCATTTGGCAACAACAAAACTGATGACTGATACATCATTGGAATATTTGACGAGTTTAAAATAGTGAATCTCTAGGTTGGTTGCTCATCAGGTGAATACAACACCTGGTTGAAATTCGAGTGCTTAGCATCGTTCGAACCGACAGTACTATGATTGGCACCATTGATAAAAACAACATCATTGATGGGTAACAACAACATATCAGGCATGACATGTGGCATTGACATGGTCTCCATGGACCAAACCAGGTTCAGATCTGTCAGTTTCAATCTCCTACAAGTCTTTGATGCTTTAAGGAAGGTTTTTTCTTGTTAGATTTTATAAAAGCACCAGATAGTGCTCCACCGCACACAAGTACCTTTGCCAGAAGGTCATTGCCACGAAGAGAAAGCAAAATAGAAGAGCAAATACTAGGATAATTCTTCTTATCATCACTGAGAATACACATGAAACTCTTTAACAACTTTGTTGTTCATATAGTCAAAAGAGATTGACCTCTTGTTAGCAAAGATAAAAAGATTACTGCCTGATAAAAGATGTAAAAAAAGGTAAAGATTATTCTCTTCAGAATTATCTATTGTTCCTCTTAATAAACTAAGGTAAAAACTAGATGGTAATGAATCTTTCCTAGGATAAAATTCGTAAGTAAAAACTCCTCTGCCGCTAACAACAATGACCCTATTGTTGGGTAAAAGTTGGCTGGAAGCGTATCACCTCATATTTGTAAGATTACCATTGAGCTCAACCCAGTCGCAACCACTGTCATTATTACAAAGAGTGAACAAGTGGATGGCATGGTCCTCACCATGGTAGTTGCTACTTTGGACGAGGGTGCCATATTTATTGATGAGCCAGACGAGCACCAGGTGTCGGTTTGGACCATGAGGGGATGAAATGTGTTAGAAACGATGTCGTATAAGACAGAGTGGGTGCTGCAATCTTGTTTCTCGACGTCGTCGTTTGTCCAGCATGTGCAATTCTTAGGGAGAGAGATGTTTGAGGGGCCAAAGTCAGTGCGATAAAAATGACGGCCTTATTGTTGTGCAGAATTTAGATGTGCATGGCAGAGATGCCTATGCTGCTTTCTAGGAGCTTCTAGCGGCCACCCATATATGTTGTCAAATCATCATAACTCCATGATCGAGAGTGTGTAAAGAAAGAAATTATTATAATGGTGATGATGAGGAAGAAAGATAGGTATTTGATCGCCATATTATTGTTTAATGTATAGTAAGTAGCTAGGGTTTTTGGTACTAAAAATAGTAGAAAGGTTTCAGGTTATATACAAAGAGAAAATTAAAGACGATGACGTGTTGTCTTTGCGAGTTAGGTTTTAATTAAGGAGTGTTTAATGACTGAAGATTTGGGAACGTTAATTGTTAATTATATGTAGGTTAGAAAGGATATTACCATAATGAAATGCAGGTTATGTAAATATAGTTTTCTTGAACTGTGTTAAAAAGAAAAAATGAAAAAAAAAAGATAATATGGCAATTTTGAAAGGATAGTAGTATATAGAGTAACGCTCCAATAAGGGATCTCATAGTTTGTTAAAGTAAAGAACCTCCTAAAAGATAATAAAATACATCGCATTAAAATGTAAATTTTTTAAATTTATTATTTACTTTAATAAAATATAAAAAGACTCATTATTGCACGTAATATATAAACATACACACAAACATACGTACATACTTACATATACATGTAGATATAGATATACATCTATGTATATCTATACACACACTTATGTGTGTGTGTGTGTGTGTGTGTGTGTGTGTCTATATATATATATATATATAATGATTGAGGATAAATGCATTAGCTTTTGACATTTTGGTTACGAAGGTAAGTACACCTAAAAGTGTGATAGATGAGCTGGCTGCCTTGTTGCTAATACAACTTATTTATTTGAAGGAAGGTATAATAAGCAAATATGGTTTTAACGTATCGACAAATGTATGTGACCTGCCTGCCTTTTCGCCTCTGGAGTGTATTACTGTATTTATATGAAATGTACGTAGCTATATGTTATTAAAAATTTAAATATATAGTTTTTCTTGTTTATTTATTGTTTGTTTTTGCTCTTTTTTTTTAAATAAAAATTTTTGTGCATTACCATCGATCGGGTGACACCAGCTAGCGTAGCAGCGTCCAGTTAATTCGGGATGGTGGGTTACAACATCAATTAGGCTGATCGTCCCATTTATGGATGCTAGATAGAGGTGTGAGTTGTAGATAACGATGAAATCAATGAAGTTGAACAAAAAATAATTAGTAATTGACGAAATGATTAATTAATATCCTAACTTAAGATCCAGTAGATACACAAAAATTACAAAGCTAATTCATGGTGTATACTTGCAAAAGGGATGTATTGTTGGGTCGGTTAGTTGGTACTCTTGCGGCATGTTTGGTTTGGAGAAATGGAAGGAAATGAGAGTAGAGGAAAGGAGGAAAGGGGAAAGAAATAAAGGGAATAATAGATGATTGCACATCAAACCAAACAATGAAATTGAGATTGACCCTCATTTTCTCTCCCTCTCTCGCCTTTCCACTCATCTCCTCTCCTCTCATTTCTTTCAACCAAACAAGCACTTGATGTGGGTTTCAAATTTAGGCCGATAATTAAAAATTAACTTTAGTATAAAAATAGCGAAACAATTTTTAAAATATAACGATTAAAATACAAATTTAATAGATAAAAGTAAGTTGATACAATATAATTAATGGAGTGGTTAATCATTTCATAAGTAACTCAAAACCAACGTGATTGCTAAACAAGCGAACCAGAACCGGCTTGGCCCATTAAGAGTTGATTGGAGCATGGCCCAACAAACAAAGTAAATTACAAAAAGAGCCGGACCCAGCATCAATAGTGCAGCGCTTCAATCGTCCCGCTCTGAATTTCAGAGCTGAAGGAGAAATCGTTCGTATAGGGATGTATCTCCCCAAAATCCATCGCCAACCTGTCTTTTTCCAAATTCCCCAAACTACCCTTCCTCGTCGGCCCGAATTTCCACTCAAATTCAACCCATCTTCTTCCTATAGTCTTCTCTCAAGTTCTCTCTCGAAACCCAGTTTCAAACTCTCAAGCATTCCAAATGCCGAAGCTTCAATTGTTAATAACAAAAAAGAAAAAGCAGCTATCGATGTTTGTAACAGTTTATCAGAATTTGATGACTTGGCACCAGACGGTGACGTTTATCTGAACACACTGAGACTGGTCGAGTGCTCCATGTTCGCTGCGGTTACTGGGCTTGTTTACTTCTTGAGCAATTCTCTCTCCATTGAGGTTTGTTTAAGATTCCCCCTTCCCACCTTGTCTCAATGGTGAAGTTGGATATTTTTAACTGTGTGAATTATTTTAAATTGACTGGTGTTGTGTTATTGGTTAACTGGGCTGCTTCATTTAGAATTTAGTTTTAGACTTTTTAAGTGTTTATTCATTTTTGGAGCATAAGTATGCTACCTCTCGTCATACTATATATGTTTCTAAATAAGAATTGGATTTTTTTCAGAATTATTTTGGATGTTTTTTCTCGTTGCCAATAGTAATCTCTTCGATGAGATGGGGTGTTGCGGCTGGGAGGAAAACCATGGTTTGTAATCATCTAATGTAATCCCATTACTTCAAATTAAAAAAAAAAAAGAAAAAAAATTGACATAGTGGACCAAAAATCTTTTAGTTATTTCACTGATCATTCATTTTGGCAGGTGGCTACAGCCATGCTGTTGCTTGTCTTGTCGGGTCCGGTGAAAGCCTTGGCCTATCTGGTGAGATTGCTTTCAGATTTTTTAGCACTTTTATATTCTTACACTACCTCACACCAGCTCATATGAAAAATTGGATAGAATGGAATGGATAGGATGCAAAGGTGAATGTGCTTAAAATTCCTTCTTCCTGGGATTGATACCATGAGTGGCTAGCTTTCCTTTTGGGTTTGATCTGAACAAAAGTGAAACCACCACGCATATCATTTTAGGTCCTAATTGCTAACTTGGTCTAAAATGAGAGAACACTGTTGATGTGAGTTTATAGAAGCGTCAAAAGATTTCTGTGTGCCAGTATGTTAATAAGTTTACAGTGGGTGTTGTAAATTTTAATTAAATATGTAGCAATTGTAAGGATGGTGAATACTCTGTTCTACTTCAGAGCAGCGACTTTCTCTTTTATTCTTTGATATATAAAGATTCTGTGCTCTCTGCTTTCTAAGCAGAGCAGCAGAACAGCTGATAACATTATCACTTTTGTAAAATATTTTTTTCTCCTGCAGCTTACACATGGAGTGCTTGGTTTCTCAATGGGTTCTCTGTGGAGGTATGGGATGCATGTAATGAATGTCAATAACTTATTTCGCTATTGTCAACCGCCAAAATTATTATTGATCTTTATTAGGATCCTAAACGTTCTCATACTCTTTTGACTAGCATTATTTTCCTTAAATATTGAGTTTTAATATGCATAAATGCCTATTATTCTGTAGCTTGGTAGCATCTGACCACTGCATCCAGTATTATTTAGCGGAGGCAAGAAAAACCATGTTACTTTGTGATTTTGTCAGTCTGCTAATTTTCATATGCTTTTAATATTTGACATGACTGTTATGCTTTAAACTGGGAAGTACCTTTTATCTTTCGGAGTTGCTAGCAAATAATGAGAATATTCATTTGCAAATGTACCGAAATGGTGTTGTAACTGATGATTTTTCTTTTTATGCTTCTTATCAGGTTGGGAGTGGATTGGGGGCTGTCGATTTTCTTGTGCACCATTGTAGTGTTTGCATCTTTCTTCCTTGATTTCTTTAACCATGTAAGTAATGGCCTTCTCATGTTGTTTTCAAATTTCTAAACTACGGTCACTTTTGTTCAAAATGCAGGCTCGCTCTGCGGGTGCCATGGGGTATATTTTGACATCCTCATTCTTAATAAGAGAAAATATACTTGCTTTGGTAATTGTTTATTCTTTAATCTCTAAGCTATTGCTTGATTGAGCATCAGGATTGACTAACTGAGTTGTTTCATATGCTTGTAGATCACCATAAACATACATGCTTCTCTCACCTTCATATTCTCTGCCGCTGGTGTTAATATAGTTCCATCAATGAACGTGATATATGTTATATTTGGGACACTGGTATCTTAACAACACTCCATCCTCCTTTCGGTTAATTTGTCTATTTATGCATAGGAAAAATGTGATGGTTTTCTGGTTAACAGGTCTTGTTGAATAGTGGATTCTTTGTATTCCTTCTCCACCTATTGTACTCGGTATTTCTTACCAGACTTGGGATGAAAGCTTCTCTGAGACTGCCGAGATGGCTGGAGATGGCTTTATAATGACGTCCGAGACTGTCTGTAACTTGTAACTTATACAGAAAAATCTTTGTAAGGTAGAGTAGAGCACAACAATTTTTGTCTAGGGGTCGTAGGTAAATAATAAGGATACCCAACATTCTGTCTGTATTCAAGACACTTTTTCTTCGATATTTACAATAGCTGAAAAGATGCAAGTGTTCTAATTTCTGTAAATTTGTTATTTCTTGTTAAATTTGAACCTGTATGTAGTGCTTGACCCAATATGAAAATAGTTTCGTGCCAAGTAACAGGTAAAGTGTTGAAAAGCGAAGGACACCTTATTCTTTTTTGTGGAACAGTATATGAAAATTTCTTTCTTTTTTTTTTTTGGTGGGTTTTGTTTTCGTAGAATATTTTAAAGCATAAAATGGAAAATGGAAAATGGAAAATGGAAAATAGAAAATACAATCCTAATTTTCATTTTAGCAAGCGCACTTGGAAAACAAATTTATAAAAATTTCCCATGTGCCAAGTGGTAGCGCATCCTCACTGGGCCCAAGTATCTCATAAGCCCGCAAGAATGGCACGGGGACGGACAGCAAAATTCAGCCGTTATAGGCCACGTTAAATTCAGACTTTTATGATTAAAACGGGCAAAACCCTAATCCGAGAGCATTGCTGAATTTACATTTCTGCCACTATAACAGCTGACCGCTGACTGCTCTCTTCTTGCTTCGTCTATATAAACCCGAATCAAGTTCAAACAATGTTCCTTTCTCAATTGGCCGGATAATTCGCTTGCTTTGAGCGGGAAACAAAACAAAATAAAAAAGCGAGAGATATTCGAACCTCAATTTTGGTTTGGAAATGGAGACCAGTGCAGTGGCAGGTGATCAAGATCAGCAATGGCTACTCAATTGCTTATCTGCTACTCTTGATCCTAACCAAGAGGTTCGATCCTTTGCTGAAGTGTCGCTTAATCAAGCCTCTCTTCAACCAGGTCTCTGTCTCTCCCCCTCTCTCTCTCTCATCTTTTTATTGAAGTTTAAATGTTGATTACTAGTGCTTTTGTACACCATCGTTAACGATTTTGAATTGTCAAAAGTCCTTTTGCAGAAGTACTTGTTAGCTGTTATGCACTTGCCTGTAATCAGCTTGTTGGTACTTCATATTCAATTTCTGTATCTTGTCCCCCAAAAAAAAAAAAAAAATAAGAATCTTGAACTTATCTGCCAGATGAGATTGTTGAAGATTCAATTGATTGTAATGTTTTTTTTTTTTATATTTATTAGTATTATATGCATGTTTCATTTGGCTCTAATCTGTTATTTCTTTTCCATCATCATTGGACTTTCTTCTGTCCTTAAAGAGGAAGCGATGTGGTCCATGAAACTAAGATTATAATGTGATGATATTCTTCTTATGAAGGTTTTGGAGCAGCATTATCTAAGGTTGCTGCAAACAGGGAGATTTCATTTGGATTGCGCCAGATATCCTTCCTTACTTCCAAAAACTACATAACATACTGTTTGACTTTAACTTTCAAAAATCTGAATGGATTAGAAAATAATATAAAAATATAAGTTTCATAGTGTGATATTTGAATTTGTGTTGTCTTGTGAGATTTAACATGACTTTACCTAGCTGCGGTGCTTCTAAAGCATTTTATTAAGAAACACTGGCAGGAGGGTGAGGAATCATTTGAACTTCCTGCTGTTTCAAGTGAAGAAAAGGTATGTAGATTTGCAGTAGCAGAATGGGTGTGTGTTTTATACTCTGTTATTCCTCAGGATATCTTTATTTTGCTTGAAGGAATTAAAACTTTTAAGGTTCATTGGCTAGTTTGGCAGCAAACCTTTCTTGTTTTGCTGTCTTATTCCCCCTTCATGGTGGTTTTGTGTATTGTTTATATTTCCTGAAGTTGGTTTTAACTGCACAGCCAACCCAATGACATTTTAAGCATATTGGGATTTTCAAGTTGATCTCTTGTGTATAGTTTGTAGCCCCGCTACACTCAAGGAGTCAATGCTTGTACCTTACTTTTATTTTCATTTTATTTTCATGATTTGGAATTACAATTTATATACATCTGGCATGGCCATTTTGTATGCATGCAATAAGTTGAAGATTGTATATCAATCAGTTATTTCAAGTATTACTGAAATGTTTCTATTTGACTTGTCTTATTGTGATAGGTGGTTATTGTTGGTTGTAGTCCGATTGTTGTTATTTTGTTTTCAACATCTTACTATGGTCCATACCGTGATTATAATATCCTTTTGACACCTCTATGTGTAAAACCATTGTTGCACTATCAGGAAGTTATTCGCAAACTTCTGTTATCATCACTGGATGACACTCATAGAAAAATTTGCACAGCAATTAGTATGGCTGTGGCATCGATTGCAGCTTATGACTGGCCAGAGGACTGGCCTGACTTATTGCCATTCCTCCTGAAGTTAATTACTGACCAAAGTAATATGAATGGAGGTGAGTTTTTGGCAACTTCATGTTTAAGTTATTCTTATGCATCTCGCTTCTTTTAATTATATTCTTTTATTATTGTGCTGTTTCCATGTGGTGATTTATTTGTATGTGGTGGTTTCTTTGGAATGCCTCTTTCTCATAATGTGTAAATTCAAGTTTTATTGAAATTTTCTTAATTTACTGTATTTTATGAAATACTGGAAACTTATATGATAACTATACATGAACAGAAATCAGTCAATGACAGGACTTCCCCAAATTCTTTTGGAAAGCCACTGGCATCTTTTTTTTTTTTTTTAAATGCTTCTTACGAATAAAGTCACTCTCAGAATCTCTATATACTTGAAATCCTTGACCATCGTCATAGCATAACTGCTATGGGCTGAAATACATTAGAAACTATTAGTTTCTTAAGTGACTAATGACTTTTTTGCACAATATTTCTTATGTTGGGGTCATTCTTGAGTTTTGCTTCATTTATTTTAAACTGATGTTTACATATTTTGCAGTGCATGGAGGTCTAAGGTGTTTGGCTCTTCTCTCTGCGGACCTGGATGATGCTACTGTCCCAAAGTTAGTACCTGTTCTGTTCCCAGTCTTGCATACGATTGTATCATTTCCTGAGGTTGGTTTTTATTTTCTATTTTTCATTGTTACTGTTCATTATGAAAGCCTTTTAAGTTGTGGAGTAGCTTCTTTTTACCTAATCATTTTGTTAGGACAGATTTCCTGAAATACAAAAACAAGCATCTTGGAAGAAATCTGTGTATAATTGCTTAAGTTTGTTAAAAAGAATATGTCAAAGCCTCTGGTTGCAGTGGTTGGTTTTCAGCATCCTTACCAGGTGGTGCTAAGTAAGATCATGGGCTTGTTTGTGCACAGTGGAATTAGGTCTCTTTTATTGTTATCAAAGAAGTCGTGTTTTGACAAAGAGCGTCTGGTTGCTAAGGTGAATAAGTTAGCTGTGAATGCTGTGGGGCAGCCTTGTGAGAGATGTAATGCAAAATGCAATGTGTATGAACATAAGATTAGCATTTCTTTAGAACACTTTAGAAAATTAATTATAGCACGTTTCTCAGATTGCAGTGGTATTGGTTTCTAGAAGGGTTGAGTGCTAAGATATTGCATGGTTTTAATGTGAAGATTTTGTGGAAGTATACATTTTGATACAAAGGTTTCTAGTCATTTGGGTTACGTAAATCTTGTGAACTTAAATATTTGAGATCACCTCAAATGCAAAAGAAGTTATATATTATTCACGTTAATTCTTCTCTGATGCTTTTGTGATGGTCAAAGTAAAATATGAGCATTTCTCATTCTGGAGCTGCTCTCTTATATATTGCATTGTTGGACTTTTTTGTATAGAGCTATGACAGATATGTGCGCACAAAAGCTCTTTCAATTGTTTATTCCTGTACTGCTATGCTGGGGGTGATGAGTGGTGTATGTAAGGTATACCCTGAGCACCAAATCTTGATTGTGGCCAGTTTTGAGTATGTTCAAATCAGCTTGTTCTATTATGAATTTTGAAAGGTCTAAAATATTTATGGTCAGACAGAAATGTTTGCATTGATGATGCCAATGCTTAAACCATGGATGAATCATTTCTCCATTATCCTAGAACATCCAGTGCAACCTGAAGATCCTGATGACTGGGGCATTAAAATGGAGGTTAATTTAGTGTTTATTTTGATATCATGTTTACACGATTTCCTCCGTAACTTAAAATGGCCACAAATTGATTATTAATTTTAGGTTCTCCTTTCATCATTAGGTTTTAAAGTGCTTGAATCAGTTCATTCAGAATTTTCCTAGCCTTGCCGAAAGTGAATTTTTGGGTGAGGTTTTTTTGTTAGTTTTTTTTTTTAATTCACAATTTTAAGATCTGACTCCTCATTCTTCTTGTTGAAGTTGTTGTGAGATCGTTATGGCAAACATTTGTGTCATCTCTTAGAGTATACACACGATCATCAATTGAAGGTACAGAAGACCCATATGCTGGAAGATATGACTCTGATGGTGCAGAGAAAAGCCTTGATTCCTTTGTCGTTCAGGTATCATGAAATCATTTTGGGATCAGGATTTATTGGTTATTGGTAATAGCAATACCTATTTAGATCCTCTACTTTCTTTTTTCCTTTAAATTTCCTCAGGGGTAGGGCTCAATGGTTTCCATTGATGATATGTGATTTAAAATGTAGCCCCTTAGATTGTCAGTAAATTAAACGGTTTGCACAGTTAAAGTTCGAGTTAGCGGAATAACATAGTTTTGCACTTAAAGCTTCGACTTAGGTATGCTAGCCAGGTGCTTGGGCAACTCGCTCCTTCCCACACTCTCGTACTTATGTTTTTGTTTTTAGTTTAAGTTGTATCTCTTGGAGAGAGGGGAGTGCCCAAGCTTAACCTGCATCTAGACAGCCTAGGCAGCAAATTCTGTCAAATTATGGGCTGAATTTTCTTCCCAAGTAGTTGTGAAGCAGTCTGCATGTTAGTCATTTTGATATATGTGATACTGTTAATTTGGTTTGAAATCTGGATTTACAATCTGGAGTTTGGTGTAAATATTTCCAAAATCTTTCTAAATTTGGATTTCCTCAAGTGAAATGAATATTTGGGACTGGGTTTAGTAGGGCTGGAGGGAAGAGGAAAAGGCTTGCACCAATCAATGACTAAACATGTTAGTAATGTTTTAGGTGTTTGACAGCCAACTACTCCACCTTTGAAATAAGTTATTTCCCTTATCAACTACTCAGATTGTGAAGGAAAAGGAGGCCTGTTAGGGGTTAAAGTTCCACATCAAATCTGTTTTCTACGTCTTATCGTAATTTGGATTTATCCTGACTTGCACTTGTATTGGGTTTCCCAATGACTTATTTCTAACTACTCTATTGATCATGCAGTTGTTTGAGTTTCTGTTAACCATTGTGGGTAGTGCAAAGTTGGTAAAGGTGAGTTTAGATAATTTTAAACTAGTTGCTTCTCCTTATTACTTTCTTCCATTATTGTTTGGGTCAAAAAATTGGTTCTTGCAGGTCATTGCAAGTAATGTTAGAGAATTAGTATACCACACAATCGCTTTTCTGCAAATGACGGAACAACAGGTAATAATATATTCTATATGTACTTTTTCTTTTCTTTGTTGCAAGTAATGTGCCTGTTTGTAAATAGCATTGAATTACTGAATTATATTTTATTTGATTATATCTCACATAGTCCTTAGGCTTCGTTGATATTTCTTGTCAGCTGATTTCTCTGCTATTCTTATCCTATTGATTATCCTCAAGATGCTGAGGCTCCTGCTTTGTCAAACACTATTTCCACTGAACCTTCTCTTTTTCTTGACTTTAGTATGACCCTGGTATCATTATTCTGGCTCCTTTATTGGTTCTCAGCTTGATATGTACCCATTTTCATCTCTATCCTTTTGATTCTATCTCTAAAATTAGTTGAGACTCCTTGACTTAGTGTATGATCAGGCTTGCCGTGCATTTGTTTGCCCAGCTTTACTCCAGATCCCACTTCCAAAATCAAATCCCCTTCCCAAAATTATAACCAGTTTTGGCTCGCCACTTCTGAAGCTATTGCATTTATCATTGCACACAAGTTTAATAAAGCAGTTATGCAGTGTTTTCCTTGTATTGTTTGTAGCTATGTCATTTTGCTCTGCTTAATTCTTCAGTTAGAGAGTGGTCTTAATATTGCTGGATGGTGTTGTAATCTGTCCTTAATTGCTGGTGGCTCCATCATGGACTATTTTTCACCCTTAAAGTTTTCAACTACAAAATTTGAAAGATAGAATTTCATATGGTGTGAATTTTATATTAATTCATTATAGAAATTGCGAAATTTGGAAAAAACCACTATGGATAAAAAAATGAGGGCTCTTTGTGGTTCTGGAATGTGACTTGATAATCAGTATTGTTGATTATTATTTTTTGTATGGGTATCACTCTTTTAAAATTTTTTATTTTCTTATAAACTATTTTTTAATAACATTATGTGTATCTGTTGTTGATTTTCCTTCTCATGAATGGTTTTTGTCTAGATTCATATTTGGTCAATAGATGCCAACCAATTTCTCGCTGATGAGGATGAATCTACTTACAGCTGTCGCGTATCTGGTAAGAAATTCCCAAGCAGCTGTCTTCTTGTCATTTGAAGCTTTAACTAATCAATAGCTCAAAAATGTTCTGTGTCTCTGTTTCCAAGAAATTATTAGATTTTTGGTGTTAAACATCATTTTAGTCATTTAGGAGATGAGAATGGGATATGTAAAGAAGCCTTAAGAACAAAGATTGAAATTATGGAGTAAGGAGAGTGTTAATATAATCATAAAATTGAAGCCTAGTGACAATTACAATTTCTACCAACAGCCATTTTTTTCTTTTGAAAAATGATTTTGATGGTACTACACATGAGAAAGAGAGAGGGGGACACACAGACAGAGAGAGAGAGAGAGAGAGAAGAGGTGGTCCATTTACATCTTCAAACAGGTAAATTGTGATGTTCTGTGTAGCTTATATACAGCTCCAGCAATGACATGCTTTTGCTTTGTTATTTAGAGGCCATATCATTTAATTGTTGATGGAAAAGTTATACTTTGCGTGTACATGTTATTATGTTCTAAAGGTTTTGCATTCCTTAGTGAGGCTTTTCACAAGTAAAGAGAATGAAGATATTTGAGCTCATGAGTCATGTGGGTTATTAGCTGGTTTAGCTGGCAAAACCTCTTTGGATGGTACAAGAGGTGTGCGTTTTGAATCCCTCTCACACGGGTGGGGAGTGGGTTTTGCTTCCAGTTATTGTATGCCTTTTTTTTTAAGGGAAAAAAAAAAACTCTTGTGGATCACATGAACCTAGCTTTCATACTCACTTCCACTGCTCTCTTTTAGATGTCTGTTTGTCAATGTCTTCATCATTTTTTAACATGCGCTAAGCTTAAATAATGTTAGTTTCACGTCATCAATTGCTAAAAGAGTGATTGTTCTATCTGCGAACCCGTATTTGAAACACAATTCCAGATAAGACCAAAAAGAATTCATGCTGCTCGTTTCCAGTATATCATAGTATGCTTCCTGCTTGTTTCCAGTATATTATAGTCTCTAAATTTGCAACCATGGAGGCCATTCGGCATGTGCCTCACTATGGTGAATTGCTTGATTGACTTTAAGATTCATATGCTACAAATATCTTGTTTAATCTAGAAACTCATCATCCTATCTTCACTACATATCCATATAAAAAACCTTTGAATTCATACATATCATGTACCATTCTTGTTCAATTTTCATGTTAATGTACATTGATTGCAAAATATTACAATCATACAATCATACAATCATCCTATCTTCACTACCACAAGCGCATCCATCCATTGTCTAGATGTGACCTCTGCTATAATCCACCTTCCTCACTATCTCCCGTAGATGAACCTCACAGCGATTTATCTGAGCTATCCCTCTCAACCTCAAATCCCCATATCCACAGCCTAACTGGTCCTGGTGGATTTTACTGCCATTAAATCTATTGGCACGTATAAATTTAGTGATTATATTATGAGTTGCATCTAATTTTTTAAATTATGACTATATATATTAATTTTTTGAGACTGTAGGAGCTTTAGCCACATATTGTAACATCTTAATGTTGCTTCTTCCAGGTGCACTTCTACTAGAAGAGGTGGTGAGTTATTGTGGCAGAGAAGGAATTGATGCCATTATAGATGCTGCTAGTAAAAGATTTAACGAGTCACAACAAGAAAAAGCTGCAGGCTCTACTGTTTGGTGGAGAGTAAGTAGAGAACTTTTTGGTTTCTGATTTAGAATTCATATTGTAAAAGATTGCCCAGTATCAGTAGTTAGTCTTCACTTATTATATTTACTGAGTTCTACCTTAATAACAGCTGCTTCAGAAACTTTCCTTGATGAGTTCTTGTCTCTAGTAAACTCAAACCTTCCAGGGATAATTGGATCCCACTAATGGATGTTGATGCTACTTATTGGAGCTTGGCAATAGCTTTCCTGATGCATTATAAATGGCCCTTCTCTTCGTCTGCTAAGTTAGGCGTGTCTTGCTTTCATTTCAAAACCTCCTTTTAGTTTGAAAATCTGCAAACAGATAGAAAATTTTATCGCTATTGATTTTCAAATACCTGATTAGAAGCACAAACTTCATTTTGAAAAGCTTGTGTCAAACTAAAAATCAACTAAAAAGTATTTTCTGTTTTCAGAGAACAAGTTTGAAAGACACAAGAAACTCTTCTCTTGTTTTTCCAAAAACACTTCAATGTTTTGGTTCTCTGAAAATTGCTATCAAATTATATTATGAGATACATTGTGAGATCTTAAAGGTGCAAATTTAATTTTTTGTTTTCATTTTATGAAACACTTTTTAAAAGCTATGTTTGGTAAATGACACAAAAATACCCTTATCCATCTTGTGTTATATTCCTCAAGAATCAATTTCTGCCATCCAGCTTGGTGCTAGGGAAAAGGGAACACTAAAGGAGCTATGAATAACATGGCAGAAATTATAATCTATGAGAACAGTTGAGTGATCCCCCAACTTTTTAAGATGGTTGTAGATTCCAGATCCTATTAGGTTGGCCATAACCTTCGACAAGCGAACTTAGTAATCAGTTCTTACTATCAAAATAATTGATTCATGGTTCCTTTATTGGCTTCATGGTTAGACTGCAGCAATTTCTTGTGGATTAGCTCCATTTAGAAAATTTGTTTCTGAACCTGGTCATAAACATGGGTGATGGTAATCTCTCTAGTTTCTGGTTACCAGCAGACAGCAGTGTAACTGCACAATTTAAATTGTATTTTTGTCAATTAAGAGTAAAACATGAAGTTGTCAAGCATACTTTTATTGCATCCTTTACCTACTCTCTATAGCTTTAAGGCATTGGTCTACGAATTATAAAAGCAGCAGTATGTTTAGGTGTACAAATGCACACATGTTGTGAGAACAATGTACAAGTGATGCAAGTATTGGTTTGAGTTGCCATTCTCTTCTATGTGATATGAGATACCTTTATAAGATGAATACTATCAAGATACATACGTGTGCATTTGATACCTTTATAAGTATTGCTTTGTAAGATGGATACTATCAATACCTTTATAAGTATTGGTTTTTGTTATTCACTTTTTTCTCCCTATGCTTATGATCTTCTTTGAAAGTTCTTTTTTAAGAGAATTTTTTTTCTTTTTTCTCTTTCAGATATTCATTTATATCTTCCCTCAACTGAATTTGTCATTGTAACTTAACATTTTCTCAGATGAGGGAGGCTACTCTATTTGCATTGGCCTTTTTGTCAGAACAGTTGCTTGAGGCTGAGGTCTGTGCTTTATGATGGAAGTTATTTTTCTTTTGTATGGTTTTGGGGCTAGGAGGCAACCATTATTTCCGGTATATAATGTGATTCTATTTTTCCAAGTTCTTTATAAATGCCCAATTTATCTTTTAGGTTTCAGGACTGACCAGTGTCAGATTAGGAGAACTATTAGAGCAAATGATCACCGAAGATATTGGAACCGGTGAATTTTCTTTCTTAGATTGTCGTGGGATCGGTAGTAGTATTCAGATCATTAAAGTAGTGAGCACAGCATAGTGTTAACATTTTTATTCTGCAGGGGTGCACCAGTATCCCTTTCTTTATGCTCGTATTTTTGCGTCAGTTGCTAGGTTCTCCTCTGCGGTAATTTACAATCTCTCCTTTTCTTCATGCATTCAATTTTAGAAATCTTCTTACTGATTTCTGCACTTTGCAGATTAGTGATGGAGTTCTTGAGCACTTCCTATCTGCTGCTATCACCACAATTGCCATGGATGTGTATGCATACCTCTCTCTTTTTTTTTTTTTTTTTTTTAATATTTATCTAGTCAAGAATAGAATAAAATCTGATGGTTAGAGTCTTTGGTCAACAGTCCCCCACCCGTGAAAGTAGGTGCCTGTCGGGCACTTTCTGAGCTCCTACCCAAAGCAAATAAAGGAAATTTTCAGCCTCAAATGATGGGTTTATTTTCATCACTTGCTGATCTTCTTCATCAGGTGAATAAACGACTAGTTATTTCTCAGTCTGGTTGAAGATATATAATAATAGTTGTTACTTGATTCTGCTTTTCAGGCACGTGATGAGACATTGCATCTGGTACTTGAAACATTGCAAGCTGCAATTAAGGCTGGTAGTCCCCTTTTTTATTTTTTTTAATTCAGGGATTATTTTGTGAAATCCATAATGTAAATCAGATTTGTTAGTAATGTTGATGTAATTTTTTGTTTGTATCATCTAATGTTTGTTATCTTTGTCTATGTATTTTCTTGCTAACTGTAGGTTTCTTGACTGCATCGATGGAACCTATGATCTCTCCTTTGATCCTTAATATATGGGCCTTGCATGTTTCAGACCCTTTTATCAGTATTGATGCAATTGAGGTTCTGGAGGTAAAAAATTGATGCTGACATGATGCTATTAGTCTTTTTGACATGTTGAACGGCATGCTTCGGTCATAGATTATGGTGCTAAACAGATTAGAACCTCTAGGTGAACTGATTCAATATTTCGGAGGCAATACTTGTTATCATCATATGTTCATATGCATGCTTATTTTCCTGCATTATAGTGGTAAACAGATAAGAAATAAAAGGTCAACCAGGTCAAGCTTCTTTGATAGATTATCATCTCTTATTGCATCTTTGAACGATCTGGGATTTGTTAACCAGAATTCTGTGAGTTCATGGAAAAAAATAGTCGGTACAACATTTGGGAATGAGACTCCTACAATTTTTTATTTCTTTTGTAACTTCCCATGATCTCTTTTGAGGTTGGTGCGAGGATGTTTCAATTCCTAGACTTCTTCCATCATGCCAAGAGATGTAACCAACTAGGCTATCCCCCTGAGAAAGAAGTATCCTACAAATCCCCTGTAAATGAATATCATGTTGAGGTAATCATTTTCAGAATGACTGTAGTTGTTGAAACCACCCTTTGTCAAACACTTACATTGGCACAACATAGGAAAAAAGCATTTTGGAAGTTTTTGCATTATTTTTATTTATTCTTTAAAGTCTAAACCTATATCTTTGCTTGTCTTAGATAATTATTGATGGTACTTTTAACTTTTATGATTTATCAAGATCTTCCGTAGTGTATCAATTTGATCATGTTCAACCTTTCTTTTTCCTTTTGATTTTTCCCCAGGTGATAAAATGTTCTCCCGGTTGTATTCATCAACTTGCTTCCCGGATTTTACCATATGTTGGACCAATTTTAAATAATGTATGGCTAGTAAGAATTATGGTTGTGTTACTGTTCCTCAACCATGGTTTAGGGTATTTGTTTCTAATGCATCTTGTGGTGATCATTAGCCTCAGCAGCAACCTGATGGATTAGTAGCTGGATCATTGGATCTGTTGACAATGCTATTGAAGGCAAGTTAGACTTGGGTTTATAAATGTCAGATGTCTTACTTTTGCCATTGACTTCAGTTTACAAACTTAAACAACTTTGTGATTTTATGACATGCTGCTAATTAAAGTTTGTGATGCCATTGTACAGAGTGCTTCTACTGATGTAGTGAAAGCAGCATACGATGTTTGCTTTGATGCTGTTATCCAGATAATCCTTCAAAGTGAAGACCATAGTGAAATGCAGGTTAAGATTTCTTGGGAAAAGTTATATGCACATGTTCACTTTTCAGGTAGTTGTATGTAAACTGTATGAAAATGACCTCTGTTTTGACAACATTTACCAGAATGCAACTGAATGTTTGGCAACTTTTATATGTGGGGGAAGACAACAGATGCTTGTTTGGGGGGGTGATTCTGGATTTACTATGAGAAGTTTGCTTGATGCTGCTTCAAGGTAGGATTTTTTTTTTCATTTTTTTAGGTTAATTTTGGATCTCAAAATACAGATATTCTTTATGGACTTCTTATAGATCACCTAGTTTTAGTCCCTCTTTTAAATTTGGTGAGTTTTTGTTTCTGTGCCAGACCTTGTCTTTAGTGTCTTCTCATGAAAGACCTTTTTTTCTTTTTGGCACAACCATTGGGTAAATGTAGTTTACATATGCTTGTTTCTCGCTTTTGTTTCCTCAATTGATTTGTATCTTGTGTGAAATTGTTTTCACTTAGGAGTCATTTTTTTATGAAGATGATTTATTTAAAAGGGTTTCACTCATTATAACCCCATAATTTTATACCATTTTCTTGAATAACATTTGACAGTTGATCATGAAGTATATACTGACTGCCTTTTGTTGAGCCCCTTTGATCCTGCTTTATCTATTAAGCTTCATATCTGATGATGATGAGGGCTTTTATGGATTCTTTTTTTTGTATGCTGAATTTAAAGCAAATCTGAATGCAGGCTTCTTAATCCTGATCTGGAAAGCTCGGGATCACTTTTTGTTGGAAGCTATATACTGCAACTGATTTTGCATCTTCCATCACAAATGGCACAGCATATTCGGGACCTAGTTGCTGCTCTTGTTAGACGCCTGCAGTCTGCTCAAATAGCCGGATTGAGAAGCTCATTGCTACTTATTTTTGCTAGATTGGTACTGTCCTTCAATATGACAATGTGATCTTTAGTGCTTGTCTGCGTCAAATTTTACAGCTTCTGGTACAGATAACTATTTAAGTTAATAACCGATGTCTACGTATTTTTGAAATTTTTTTTCTTGTCGCATTTTCTCTTATTGGCTATCTTAGCTGGAAAATTTTCTGGTTACTTATATCATAGAAATTTATATTCTATTTTATAGCTTAAGCAGCCAATTGAACCTTACTTCTTCAGAACCTTTATGCTAGTTTCTTTTTCCCTTAGTTGTGTGGTTAATATGTCAGAATGAAGTTTCAGCTTCTCTGTCTGACTAAAATACAGGTCCATATGAGTGCGCCGAATGTTGAATGGTTTATCAATATGCTGATGACTATTCCATCTGAAGGCTATGGTAATTCCTTCGTTTACGTAATGTCAGAATGGACTAAGCTGCAAGGCAAGTATTCACTGTCTTTCAGGCCTGCATTGTGTTGGCGTTAAACTACATCTTCAATGATCCTAAGCGTGTTGCTATCATGTCTTATAGGCATCATTGAATTATTTGTTTTCCACTGTAAAACTGGTCAGTTTCTAATAGTATCTTGTTTAAGTTGTGTGCATGTGAATTTGAATTATTTTCTGGTGCAATACAGGGGAGATTCAGGGTGCTTATCCGATCAAAGTCACCACCACTGCTTTGGCATTATTACTGTCCACAAGGCATCCTGAATTGGCAAAAATTAATGTCCAAGGTCATCTGATTAAGGTTCACCTCTACCTATGACTTTGAACTGTTTCTTTACTTTTATCTTTTAATGGTAATAAGCTTTTCTTGTTTAAAAAATCTCTTTCTGTTTCATAGTCTGATGCAGGGATAACCACTCGAGCGAAAGCTAAACTGGCTCCAGATCAGTGGACTGTGCTGCCACTTCCTGCGAAGGTACTCTTAGATTATGTTTTGACTGAATCAGAATTCAAATATCCTCTGGACCGCCTCCCGAGATGTAATATCCCATTACTTTCCTGGTTGCTAAAGGTTGTATATTCCGATGGTAGAACTTAGTTCTGAGCCCAACATGCCAATTTGTTTCAAAGTTATGAAAATATAAGGATGTTTATGCATGGGCCATACAGATTGGTGTTCTCCTGGGCAGTGCAGAGTGTAATTTGTCTCCTACTATCACCATGGTTTATCTCTTATGAAACATTAATTATTCTGTTAAGGTGCACCAAAATTCTTACTTCTAGCCTGTGCCCTACACAAGTGGAAGAGTTTCATACTATCTATTCATTCCTTGCAAACAGTTTTCTTGTCCCTAAATTTTAGATAGCTAAAGCCGTGTTCGAACTGAATTAACTTGCAAATATTGACAATGTTAGAAGTTACTAAGCCTGTGTTTGGCAGCGCAGCTGCCCCAAACACTCTCTAAGACTCATTTTCCACGGTGTTGCAGATATTGACTTTACTGACAGATGCATTGATTGAGATCCAAGAACAAGTTTTAGGTGATGATGATGAAGAGGTATTTATTTTCTTCATTGTTTTTTGGGCTCCTTATGATACTTAACCCAGCTAAATGGAACTTTTATCGTTAAATCAATTTTATTTCAGGATAGTGACTGGGAGGAAGTTCAGGAAGGAGATGTGGAATCTGACAAGGATTTGATATATTCGACAGGTGCTGCATCGTTGGGCAGACCTACATATGAACATCTTGAAGCAATGGCTAAAGTATATAATGAGGTTCGGTCAAGAAATAGTCACTTCTGTTTTTTGGAAGTTTGGTCTCGTGCTTTATCCCCACTGTCGTGTCGCTAATACGGTTTGCTTGAATGTGAATTTGAAGAATCAGGGGGATGACTATGAAGATGATATACTCTGTGTCAGTGATCCACTTAATGAGGTGGTGTCTCGACCTTAAAATTTTGTGCGTGTTTGATTTTGATTTGCTTTTGCTATTTTTAACTCCTTGCAATCAACCTGACAGATCAATTTGGCAAAATATCTTGCTGACTTCTTTATGAAATTCTCCCAAACCGACAGACAGCTCTTTGATACTCTTTGCCAGGTTCACTTTGGTCTCTGTCAATAATTATGGATCATTGATTCAAGAACTTCATTTTCTATTGTTCATTTTACCATATTAGGACTGGAAACTGAATGTGGATTCATTTTACCATATTAGGACTGGAAACTGAATGTGGATTCACATTTTCATTTTAAAATGCAGTCACTTACACAGGCTCAACAAAATGCTATTAGGATGGTTCTGAATTGCTGACTGCTGAGATGTTGATTTGGCACATCAAATGAGGATGGTCGGCTTTGTCGTGGAGCATCAAGTTAAGAAGGTTTGCTTCATTTAATTGATTTTAAATGACTGGACAAAGTAGTGATTATATTCCTTGCCTTAGCTACTCTTGTGGGTGGAACGGCCTTCAATTGAGTTTGTAAAGTTGAGGATACTTCTGTTTTGTTTTGTTTTTAGTGTTCTCCTCTTCCCCTTACTAGTTTCTCCCACCCCCAAAATCTAAATTATGGCCGGTGTTCGCTTCTTGACTCTTCATGTAGCACATTGTACCGGTGCTCTAATTCTTTCATTTCTTTAATGGCTTTGGCTAAGTTACGTTAAATGTAACTTACGCCAGATACAGCAACAGTGCTAGTGATGGGACTTGTCACTGTTGCTGTGCCTGGCGTAAGTTACGTTTAACGTAACTTAGCCGGCTCCTTCTTTAATATATATATTTTCCCCTTACCGAGTCGGTATAATTTTGACTTTTTAATTACTATCATTTTCATTAATATTTGGAGATATTTAATAAAGATGCAAGAATGGAAAAGTAGTTAACCTAATTCACGTGGATCGTGTAATATTAGCTCCACATGTTCAACGTATTGTGTAATAAAATTCTTGACAAGGACTGCCGATGAAAGCCGGGTTGGTCTAAGTGTTCACAGATTTACAATTTTTTTGGGGGGAAAGGACAAACACACCTTCAACATTTAGATAAAGAGACAAAAAATTTCGTAATATTTTAAAAAATACATTTATACTTTCATTCATTAATGGAAACAATTACTTTTAACGGAAATAATAATTTTAATATATAATTATTGTTATACCCTTCTAGTACATAAAAAAATAATTATTAATTGTTCAATTAATTCATATATTGTTAATAAAATTATAAATATACCTCCATTGCTCAATTCTTTTATTTAAATTTTTATCAAATTCTCTTTTCAAGCTAAATAAATTTAATCAATTACTCAAAAATAAAATAAATAAAATTAGTTATTAATGCCATAAGAATAACAATTCTCTACATGTCAATCATTTAAATTTGTATAATCAACAAAATAAAAAAAATGTTGGTTACAATAGTAATTACAAAAATCTTATCTTAATTGTATTAAATAACATATCCAATAGGCATAAAAATTGATAATGGATTAAATTTATTTGGCTTGAAAAGAGAATTTGATAAAAATTTAAATAGAGGAATTGGGCAATGAGGGTATATTAGTAATTTTATTAACAATATATGGACAAATTAGACATTTAATAATTTTTTTTATGTGTGCAATTATATGTTAAAATGTTTTAAAAAAGATATTCATCAAAACTTAAACATTGGAATGATTCTCTCATTTTATTTTGATTTTTTGGGGGAAAAGGACAAACACACCTTCAAATGTGTAAATATCTTTTTTAAAACATTAAGGGAGTTTTTATCCCTTTGTCTAAATATTAGGGGTGTGTTTGTTCTTTTCTCTTTTTTTTTTTTTTCAGAAAGACTATTCATCAGTTTCTTCCAAAACAATGTTCTATTTCAGATTTATTTAATTATGGAGATGACATCAGTTGACAAATCTCTGGCTAAATTTGTGACTCCGTGGGAATTTGTAACAACTAACAATATCTTCAGTCCTTCTTTGCTGAGAAATTGTTTTCTTTATTTGAATGGAAAAAATCGGCAGTAGAAAAAAAAAACCAGTTAATTCAACTCAGTGATTTGACAGGCCGTTATATTGCAAGGTGGGTGCTGTTATTGAATTATAATCATCCATGCTCTGACATTACTAGTTCTCGTAGATATTGGTAAAAAAGGTCTGCCATTTATGCTTACTTCTATATTTGTTTTATTTTTTGTGATCTTAAACTGTCTCCATATGAAAAATCTACAGCTCCACTTGTTTTAGGTACATAAAATATGTTTAACATTATATAATAGTTGCAAATAAACTGCCAGGGATTCAAATCTTGAGATTCTTACTATTATTAGTATTATTGATAATAATTATCGCATCTGGGCCGTAGTGTATTTTTCCACTGGACAACAAGGAGCGGGGCTGCAGGGCCTTCACCCTCGCACAACAACCTCCCTGCCCTGTTTTGTTTTGTTCGTTGAAAATTGATTGCTGATGAGGTTGATGGAATTTCTGGAAGCTTGCGAAGAATCAACGTGAATCACGCATCTCCAAAATCTCGATTCTTGAGTATTTTAAAATTAAGCTGTGGATTGTTACTAAAGCTCACAAAATTTGACAACTTAATTACTCAACACGAACACTACACGAATCATAAATTTGACATGATTATTAAATGGGTTTGATGCAAATTGATATAATTTTTTTTCTATGTCGGGTTAAGATTAAAAATATTTACACATTTACCTAATTAAAGACACGATTATATTTTTTATCATAAATTAATTTGTTGGTTCTTATCATCAAAACTTAAACATTGGAATGATTCTCTCATTTTATTTTGATTTTTTGAAAGAATGAACATATATACAGTGTTCTGTTTATATATAGATTTATAACTTTAATAGTGTAAATGTGTAAAATATTGATAGACATATATATTTTATAATATTGACATATACTATTATCTACATATATATAATTAAAATTTTAATTGTGTAAATATGTAATATGTTGGTGGGTAATTTTTAGGGACTTCCCCTGAGGTTTGGTGTATTGACACTTAAATAGAAAGTATGACCGTAATTTCAAATCCCTCCCCTGCCGTTTGTATTCCATTTGGTATCTTGTCAATATATGAGGGTAATTTCGTAAAAAGATATTTTAAATTGAAAAAATCAAAAGCAACCACGTGACAGAGATGTGACCACTGCAGCACTTCATTATCCTTTGGTTGTAACAATGGCTTGGACATATCTTCTCTTTCATCTACCAAACCCAAGCCAATTAACAATCTCAAACCAGATTCTTCTCTTTTTGCCTTTGACCTCACCAAACCCAAGCTCAGATCTGAAGAAGCCCCAGTTCCAAAGAAGAGTTATGAATGTAAAGTGACAACAGCGGGAAAATAGTGTCGTTGAGTGACCATTGCTGGCGATCGATGAGGGACATGGCAGTGATTAAACCTTGTAGTAGGTGAAAAATCCAAATAACCCAATGCATGTCAAATTTAGAGCCTTTTGGTTGATTCGATGTTGTGTTTGAAAATGGATTTAATGTTTTGTTTGATTTGTTGAAGAAGCTGCTGCATGTATCAACTTTGATTCGTACTAGCTAAACAAACCATTGCATATTATAATTTAGTTGTGTTCTCTGATTTATATGTTAAACAAAAATGGGTTTTAGATTTGTAATTGCAAATACAATTCCAAATGTTTATAATAAAATTAAAATGAAAAAATTGAGATTTTTTTAAGTGAAATTAATTTTTGGGATCTTATTTATGATTACAATTTAAGATTTAGGTGGGTTTGATCGCAAAAAAATGTTAAAAATCGAGAGTTGTGTGATAGAAATACCATTTTTATTTTTGAATTGTTTGAAGCAAATATGATTTTGTTAATTAAAGTTTAGAAATTGTTAAATTTTTTTCAGCAATATTTTCTTTTAGGTAGTGAATATGCAGTGAGTTATTTTTGTCATTTCATGAGCATGCTGGGAGCAATACATATTTCATACTATTAACGAACAGCAACCTACTGGTCGCCAGTGCCGCAAGCGTGTCTTTTTGGCCTTAGGGTATTTTGGTCATTTTGTTGATCCACTAACAATTATTGGATGGAAATACAAACGGTAGGGGAGGTTTTTGAAATTACGGTCATACTTTTTATCTAAGTGTTAATACGCCAAACTTCAGGGGAGGTCCCTAAAAATTATCCTATGTTGGTAGATATGTATTTTTATAGTATCGATAAATTATATATGTATATAATAGCATGCAAATGTGTGATATAAATTTGTTAAATATATAGTTATTAAGCGGTTTATTAGGTAATCCGTTTAATTTCGTGTCAGATTAGGGTCTCAAAGAAGGATGGCATGCCAGGAGATAAATAGAGGTACAATATATAATGCTAATATTTAGCTTGTTAGTATTTGCACTTTTCGCACTTGAGTCTTTATCTTCTTTTAATGAGTAAGCATTGGACATTCCAAAATTTTATCTCAAAATTTTATTTCAAATGATATGATACAGTAAAATAATATAATTATACTATCATTAATAAGATAATACTATGCTTGCAAAGTGGGGTGTAAACTGTGTATTGCAAATAATGTATCACTAATTAATAATCGCTATGTGTTTAGTAACAGTTCACTTTTTATGCTCTTATATTATAAATTGCTTTAAAACTTACAATCAACAAACAGAATCCATATGACTTAATCTAAAAATATCCTTGCTAGATTATGTTTTCCCATCTGCTTTTCCCAAATGATGCTGCTTGCACAAATTCTTGTTTAACAAACTGATGGAATGGATATTGTACTATTGGACTGCACAATCTCTTTAACTCGTTTTGTGAAATAAAATAAACAAGTACTACCAGCACAAATTCTATCTTATTTTGAAGATTAGAGGGATAATAATTAATTAATTATATAGAGTGTTAATACACGCACATGATTTTGTTTACGTTTCCCTTGCACATACATAAGCAAGCACTCTTAATATATAGAGTGTTGCTATTTGAGCTTTACAAATTTGCAAATTCTACATATCTATGTTTATTATGAAGATAGTTAGAATTTACCTTAACCACCATGAATCACGATCACTTGATGAACTGAGATAACAAAACCTTTTAAACACCAAAATCTCAATCCCATTCTCGACAACAGCTCTTCGTGAATCGAGAAAATCACGACAAAGAGGACACGTAACCCGCCTGAATAACCCAACCCATTGATCCAAGCAAACTCTATGAAAGATATGATCACATCTCAGCTCTCTAATCTCTTCTCCCTCTTCAATCTCGCATAAACACACCGCACATTCTACGGCCTTATTATCATTGTTGCGCTCGTAGCGTCCTACGGTCAGTAGTTCCTCGCCAATTTCAGCTGGCACGCCATGCATGCCAATCCGATGGCCGAAGAGAGAGTTTTGAATCAAGAATTTGCATGCCCATTTCAAATGGGTAGATACTGAAACTATGTAACTCAGCATGAATGATAGAAACTTGAAGGTTTGCTTACGCAAGATGTAAATGAGAAAAAGTAGTAACAGTAAGGAGAGGAGAGGAGAGAAGTTCGAGATAATAGCTAATAAGCTCATTGTGCTTGATGAGTTCAGGCAGGTCACGGGATTGTGGGTATTTATAGACAGTTCTCTAAAAAATTATTGAAATTTATTTTATGAATATAGTTATTGTATTTATTTGAAAATTATAACAATATAGTTGCCGGTGAACAGCGACTGTTCCCTAAAATTGACTACAGGGGGCAACATTATAATGAAAAAAACTTGGAGTTGTAAATCCTAGAAAAATTAATTGACACGAGGAGGTAAAAAAAAAAAATCTAAAAAGAACAAATAATTTTAGGAAAATGATAAAGGAACGAAAGTATGATAAAAGACAAAAAGGAACAAAAATCCATAAATTTGACAGAAATTTGTATCATTGGTGATTTTGTTGTTTAGCATTACTCATAATTTTATCCAATTCTTTGAAATTTGTAATTGTAGCCCTGTTGTTGATAAGCAAAAAAGGTGGAAAAGAAAGAATAACGACAAAAACTCGTGAATTTTGCGATAATATGTTAGAATTTATGATTTTCTTTTGTTATTATTAAAAAAAAAATAGACATCTGGACTTAATAATAACAAGATATATTTATAAAGGGTGTGGCTAAATTATATTATATGTAACTTATATTTAACTTAAGAGTTGCACCCAATAATTCAAGACATACATTTAATCAAACTACATTTGAATTATTGGGTAGATATAATGTAACTTAACATAACCATTTTTAAAAGTTGTAAGAATGAAATTAAGTTTTTTTTTTTTTTTTGGGTTGTGTTGAATGTGTCTAAGAAACCTTAAGGTTGTTTACTTATAGGATTAGAGAATTGGTATTTAGAATAAGATTGGTTGATAGTCTTTGTTTATTAAAGTAAAAGGGAGAATGAGAATAAAACATATAAGGGCCGTTAGGTATTGTTTATGAATTTGTATTTTTTGATAATAAAAATAAAAATAAAAATGGTGTTTTGCAGCTGCTGTATTTCGAATTTAAGTATGCGTCTGGTATCATTTTCTGTATCCTGTATTTTAAAACTGAAAACAGTAATATGCGTTCGGTAGACACAATTAAAAATTATAAAAACAGAGAATATGCGTTCGGTAATACTTTTTTCAAAAACAATTTTTACTAAGTTACATCATATTTATAGTTATAAAATAATTATTTAGCTAGTACATACACAAATACAATATAAGATTCACATATTTTTCAGATTAAAAAATAGAAACTTTATTCCCATGGATCCAAACCTTGTAACTCTGGAAGGACAATTACTATGTTTCATGCTAATTTACAAAGCCACGTTTTTTTCGTTCGGAAGAGGCTGAAGTGTGTGGCTTACAATCGAGGATGTTTGCCTTCTGAACAACTGCAATAATTCAAGATTTTCACTAAACTTAACGTTGGACCATTCCTTTGATATTCGGCAGCAACCACAAGTCGTAATCGCAAATTTTTAGCTTTTATTAGGATAATAAACAATAGTTAATTTTGATTCACTCCATCATTTTGAATCAATTATTGCCCTCAAAATATGTTGATTGTGTCATTTTTAAAATAATAAAAAAAATCATATGGCTTATATAAATGGATACTTTTGTGCTATATGAACAAATTAAAAGTGATATTGTTTATTTTCTATATAATTGTCTCTTAATTTTGTCAACACGACATTATTCTTATACAATTCGTAGCAATGAGGTTGGATGAGTTGCCATCTTCTTGATTACACAAATTAATTCTCAACATATATAAGCTCTCAAAGTACAGTTCACTAAATTACACTGATCGGTTTTCAGATGAAATAGCAAAGCCCACTATTATCAGTTGGCTTGAGTTTCTCGCGTACATGTGTATAAGCAGGAGAAAAGTCTTCCGTTTGATTAATTGTGGGTCACACACACGCTGTAAGCTTGTGGTTTTTGTCAAATGAATATGTGGCTTGAAATTCTGCAAGTTATGTCTGAAAGTTATTGACAGCTCTATATTCATGCTGTTCCGGCGACTGAATGAATGGAAGGTATTGTGAGAGGGAAATGATCCTGAAAGGTTCAATTGATCCGCAGACACGATTTTTATCACATTTACTTCTTTCGTCCTATTGCCTTGGATCATGGCCGGTCACACATTTTTCATCCATTCAAATAGGAAAGTCTTAGATTATTCCACAAAGGTGAAACATATATATATACACACACACTCACGAAATAGAGAATCTCTAATCATATTAAAGTAAAAGACAAACTAAAAAAATAAAGACTTCAATGCAGTGTATTATATCCTATAGTATATTGAAATCTATATATATTTTTTTATTTTTTAACTTATCGTTGGCTTTAATATGTGGTATTGTTGTTTGGGTACACCAAATTTAAAACCTTACCAATGATATAAACAACTAGTACAGACCAAGTAAGAATCAATGTCACGAAAATTATGCCAGTTGTATTTATTATCAACTCTAAAATAAAGACTTAAAAATAAAAATAATATAAATTAATCTAACCAAAGAAAATGTCAACTATAAATAAAAGGGGGGTTTTATGAAATTTTAACTAAATAGCAAGAAATAACTCTAATTAAAGGAGAAAGAAATAATAATAATGAAAACTTTAGTTAAAGGATCATTTGCTACCCCCAAACATGCACATAATCAATATATCAATTCTATCATCAATTTTTATTGAAATTATCAACCGTAGACAACAATAAGCTTTGCTAATCTCAATTTTTTCCTAATGTGTCATTAGGTAAAACAAGTTCTTCACCTAATCTCTAACCATTAAATAATTTAAAATAAACTCTTTAAATTTAAGATAATGAAAGCATTAAATAGAGAAAGATATTAGGTTGATATAGGTAATAAACACACAAGTTCAGATTATTTAACCCAGGTTATGTGGAATCATTGATTCCAATTTGCTACTAATGATTAAAATATCAAGACAATTACGGATCACAAATTTTAATTTAGCAATAGAATTTATTCAATTCCTATCTAATTGGTCACTCAAATAAGTTAAGAATAAAATCATAAACATTAATTATAAAAGAACATAAACAATATCAATTAAATAAAGAGAGATTGCCAATTTTTCCCTACTGTAATTAGTATATACTATTTACCCCATACTATTTTTATAATAGCCAATAACCCCCTGAAAGTATAATTTTATAATATTACCTTTATTTTCAAATACACTTTTATTCGCATTGATTATAAATTAAATAAATCATATGAATGAAAATTAAAATAAAAAATTAAGTATTAAAAACAAGAAATATACATTTTGATGTGAACAAAAAATTAATAATAATTTTTTTATAATTTTTTATTTTATAAACATTTTATTATAATAAGCATACTAGAAAATTATTATAAAATGGTAAAAAAATTGTTATAAGAAAACTTAAATGATAAGTAAAAAATTATTATAAATAAATAAAAATATTTTTCTTGTACTTTTTACATTTAATTTTAAAATATTGTAAAATACTTATTATAAGAAAATGTTTATAAAATAAAAAAGTACTTAAAATATTTTTTTATTCACATCCGAACATATATTTCTTGTTTGTAATACTTTTTTTTTCATTCCATTAGTATGATTTATTTAATTTACAATAATGAGTAAAAGTGCATTTGAAAATAATTATTGGCTATTATAAAAACAATAAGGAGGTCAATGGTATATATTAATTATAGTAAGGGGAAAATTGGTAATCTCCCTTAAATAAATTGAATGATAGAAATTGAATATTAATTATATATCATATTTGGGGTTTTGAATTCACCTTCAACTAAATAAAAAATTTAGCCTAACATAATTAAATTGGAAATAAAAAAGTTGATAAAATTAGTCATGAAGATTAATTCAAAAGGTTGACTCTACTTTCGGATTTATGCGACTTCCTTCTCTCTTTTTTCTTCTCTTCTTGCAGTGGCAATCTCTAATCTTTCTCTTGGCTGCCAGTTGTGTGTGTCTCTTCGAAAGCCAAATGTTGGCATTTTATAATGGCCAAGGTTGGCCAAATCCAATTTGGATTCTAATTCCAATTTAAAGCAATTAATTTGCTTCCCTTATTAGCCGTGCACGTACACTTCACTTAGAATCATATTAGGATTTCCATTCTTTTTTTATTGCCATACACATGCAATTGCCAAAGTAAATTGTTTAATTTCCAATAATGCACGTTCATTTGAATCTTGAGGAAATTGACATTCGATTTAAATTCTTGTTGGCCACGGGTTCTTGACTTTATTTTCCATTATCTTTCAATTTTTTTTCCAATTTAATCTTGATTAGTTCCCAAATTAAATTTTTTCATGCCTTTTGTTATCCGTAATCTCTAATTAATTCTCTATGAAATAAAATAAAATAATTAACTAGCAAATATTAAATTAAGAATAAAATCTACAATAATAAAATATAAAAAATTAGACAAAAATTAACAGAATAAAATATAATTTAATAAAATAACTAAATTAAAAATTAAATAAAATAATTCGAATATTTAAAACCCAAAAAGAAAAAGATGGAGAAATTAATAGTAAAATATAGATAAAATATGCACTTATCAATATGGTCAATGATCCCACTCTCTATAAATATAAATGTTCTAATTCAGGATTCTGGATTTTGCTATAAAACCTGAGAAAACTATTAAACTATATAGTTTAATAACATTACACTATTAAATTATATAACTTAATAACTTTTCCAAATTTTAATAAAGTTCAAGATTCTTAATCAAATTAGTATTATATGTATCGACGTGGATTTCTAATGTGGGTCATATTGGATCCACGTGTCAAGCCTAAATGAGCACTTGTACATATGTACACAACATTAATTTTAATTCTTGGGAAATTATCTATGCACCACTTCTGTTTTATCATAAGTATATCTAATTATCATAAAATTTTGACATGTTTTTTTCATCACTTTTATTTTTAAACTTGTATCAATCAATCACTTTGATACTAATAAAATGATCCTCTAAATGAACTAAAAGACCATTTAATCTACAATATTCTGAAAAATAAATTACTATAATTACAAAAATACCTATGAAATATTTAATAAAATAAATAAATCTCAAAATGCATGATGTTAATTTTTTATAATTATAATGTAATTTTAAAATTATTGTTTTAAGTGGATTTTGGGTACAAGAAAAAGAGACAAAACCTCACCAACACAATGAATTTATTTTTTGGGATTTAGGGTATCTCACTTAACCGTGGTATGTGGGCTGTTTTGAGTTTAAAGGAGATGAAAAAGAATGGAAGAGCACTGATAATCGTGAAAGGTCATATCTGGAACATGGGAGCCTTGAAAGGGTGTTTTTAGACATACAAAACAAGGAAAAGAGGTTAGAGGTGGAGCCGGCGGTGGCTGATTATAGAGTAGTTGTTGATCCAGTCTAGTTAATTGACTTAAGAGCAACCAATCATGTGATTAAAGATGCAAGTGTTTTTACATCTTGTTTTGCTTATATTGGGACATATAAGTTGCATATAGTTAATGGTATGGGATTACGTATTCAGCACGTTGATTTTGCTATGCTAAATACACTTTATAAAACACATATTCACCTTAACAATATCTTACATATTTTTACAATTATTAAAAACCTTTTGAATGTATCTAAACTTCTTACTAATAATGATGTGCTTATTGAATTTCACAAAACCTCTTGCTTTGTTAAGGACAAGAGAATATGGACTATCTTGCTCAAGTGGATTGCCAGAGGAGGATTATATTAAGTTGAAGGTCTTGTTACAATTTCTAATGTTCTAGCTTCTAATAATACAAGTTCCAATGTTTCATCCGTCACCTCAAATTATAATTCTAGTTTTCAGGACTCTCTAGTGCCAATGTTTAATCATATAAATGTTTCTAATTCCATAAACTCTTATGAAAGGTTGGTAGATGTAAACATTCTGTTCAATTCAATAATAAAGCCTCAAAGGCCTTGTTTGTCTCTTGTTCTAAGTCTATTGATTATAATATCCTGCATAAAAGAATAAGTCTTTCTATTATTCATACTCTCATACTTGTTATAAAACAACTTAATTCTAATTTTGATGTGTATAAGGAAATTAAACCAATATTTTGTAATGCATGCCAATTTTATAAGTGTCATATGCAACACTTCCTTTCTATAGAAGCTACAACATCTTAACATTTAGAGCGTTTACATGCTGATTTACGGGGGCCAGCTCTACTCATATCCTTTTAAGGCTATCAGTATTGACTATTCATCTTAGATGACTTAACTAAGTTCACCTGGATATTTCCTCTTATTACCAAATCTAGAGCATTACAAACTTTCATTGAGTTTAAACTTATGATAGAAACCAATCTAAATACCAAGACAAAATGTCTTCAATCAGATTAGGGGACTGAGTTTCGATCATTTACATCTTATCTTGCTGCACATGGCATTCAATTTAGACATCATTGTCCATATATTCATCATAAAAATGAGATAATTGAGTGTAAACACAGACACATAATGGAGACATGACTAACACTCTTAGCATAAGCACACTTACCATTAAAATTTTGGTAGAATGCTTTTCATACTGCCACTTATTTTATTAATCGACTTCCTACACCAATTTTAAATAACAAATCACCCTTTGAACTGTTATTCAAGAAGAAACCAGATTACTCAATGATGAGCATTTTTGGACGAGCTTGTTTCTTTTATCTTAGAGCATACAATCATCACAAACTTGACTTCAAAATAAGCAAATGTATTTTTGTTCATTATAGTTCCCTTCACAAAGGTGACTTATGTCTTCATTCATTTGGAAAAGTCTACCTTAACAATCATGTTGTTTTTTTTTTACGAATCTTGCTACCTTTTTTAGTCTGGCATTGATTTTTCTTCAGTTGGTACTCCATATGTCTCTTCTTGTTCAAACTGTCATTCTCATTCTTTTTTTCATCTTCCATCCAATTCAACTTCCAGTTCATCTTCTCATTCTTTACTTCAACTTGATATATACCCAAATCAATAGTCAGCAGCAAATGAGTTTCTCTCCTTTCCTACACATCCACAATTGCCCATCAACTCAGTTTTATCTTCACATTTGCCTGTTGACTCTCAACATACCTCTTAAACTTCTTAATCTGTTCATCAAATAACCCCTCCACAACCACCAGTTTATGGTCATTCTATGATCACCAGATCTAAGCAGGAATCTTTAAGCCTAAAACTTATGTAACCACTTGTTTAGCTAAACCAACAGAACCCTCAAGTATGTCAGCTACAATAACAGATCCTAAAAGGCATCAGGCCATGAAAGAAGAGTATCAAGCTCTAATGGATAACAAAACTTGGGTTCTTGTTTAGCCAACTCATCATATTACAGTAGTTGGTAATAAATTGATAGTTATGATTAAATATAATCTTGATAGGAATGTATCAAGGTATAAAGCCACGCTTGTAGTTAAGGGGTTTCATCAAACACAAGGGCTGGACTACAATAAAACCTTTAGTTCAGTTGTCAAATCTTCTACCATCAGAGTTATTTTAAGTTGGTTGTGATGAATAATTGGATGTTGAGACAAATTGATATCAACAATACAGTCCTTAATGGGTATTTGACTGGGGGAGTCTATATATAGCAACTAGAGGGCTTTGTAGATAGCACCAAACCTAATCATGTTTGTAGATTGCACAAAGCTTTATATGGTCCCAAGCAGACACTTAAAGCATAATTTGACATACTTAAAATGGTTCTTTTGTTTAACTCCAGGTTAGACGGCTCTCTGTTTTTCAAGAGAGTTCAAGGATATTTGCTGCTTATTCTTGTGTATGTGGATGATATCATCATCACAGGTTCAAATGCTCAACTAATTCAACAAGTCATTGATAATTTAGAGTCAACCTTTGCCGTTAAGGATCTTAGTGAACTAAATTATTTCTTGGGTATTCAAGTAACCAAGAATTAGTCAGGTCTTCATCTTTCTAAATCTAAGTATGTAGCTGATTTACTTGGCAAGACAGGACTAGAAGACTGCACACCGTGATCAACTCCAATGGCTTTTAGAGTTTTTCTTACAAAGACTGATAATGATCATTTTTTGATATTTCTTTGTATAGAAGCACTGTTGGGGCACTACAATATGTCACTTTAACAAGACCAGAAATTGCTTTTCCAATCAACAAACTTAGCTAATTTCTCTTAGCCCTAACCATTTATCACTGGCAAGTTTGCAAGAGGGTTCTTAAGTATCTCAAATGAACCATCTCCCTTGGATTGCAGTTTTATCATCAAGGTAACTTGCAAATCGATTGCTTTAGTGATGCAGATTAGGTTGCTAACATAGATGAAAAATGGTCAGTTGCTAGTTATTGTGTGTTTGTTGGTCCTAATCTTGTACCACAGTGTTCTAAAATGTAAGTTGTTGTCTCTCAGCAAGCACTGATATGAGTATAGAGCCTTGGCATTGGCTGCCTCAAAAGTATTATGGATAAGATCCTTACTCCATCAACTTGTTATTCGTCTTTCTTCTATCATTTGGTGTGACAATTAAAGTGCCACAACCTTGGCATGCAATCCTAAGTTCCATTCTTGGACAAAACATATTGAATTGGATGTGCATTTTCTCAGAGGAAAAAGTTGATGCTAACAATCTATAGGTTCGTTATGTTTCCAGCTCTAATCAAATTGCAAATATCCTTACCAAGGCCTTAGCGTGCCATCTTTTTCATCACTTACGTGACAAGCTCAATCTTGCTCCCCAAGGTTGAACTTGAGGAGGGATATTAAGGATAATAAGCAAGTGTTGAGCTGTGTGAGTTGCTGAGTAAGTAAGTGAGTTGTTGAGATTTGTGAGCTGTTGACGTGTCAAGTATATTCTCAGCATGTGTATTAAGTTGTAACTAATTTGCTATGTGGCAATATATGATAGATTCAAGTAGTTATTGTTAGCAAGTTGTTAGTGTAGATTGACTGATATAAATTGAGCTTAGATTGCTCATAATGTGTGTACACGAAAGTTTATTCTAATTGATTCTAAATCTTTCCATTTTTCATTTTCTCTGATTTTCTTGGCTGCCAAACATCCGGATACATTTCTCACAGGGTATTATCATTAAATTACTTGACTTTTTTATGTATTCAAGGAATCAAGAATTTTGGATTAATAGTTTATTTAGTGTCTATATTTTAAAAAATACTTAAAACATTATTTATTGGATGGGCCTATTTTAATTCACTTTTTTTTTTTTACTTAAAATTTTGACACAATTCTTGAGCTATTTATTTCAAGCAATCTAGTAGTTTATATCGAAAGTCAAAATGACATTGAAATTTTTGAAATAAGTGGCTGAAGATTTATTTTAAAATTTGAAGTAAAAAATTTAAGTTAGAATTACATAACCCTAATTCATTAGGAGATTGACACTTTTTCTCTACGATTTATAATTTTACTGCTTACACCCTCTTAATTTTCATAATATTCCGTTATTCTCTTTTTGTCAAAATTTTGACTCAAAAAGAAAAGAAAGTGATTGCTTTGTAGGTAGAATGAATTAGTCCAATGAAAGTTTTGATATCAAAAGGAGCATCAGAGTATTGCGAAAACTTTGAAGTAACTGATAAAAGCATATATATAACTTTTAATCATGCATGTGATTTAACGTACCCACCATTTATCACGCTGAGAAGTGGAACTGAAGGAACAGAAATTAAAGAAGAGCATCTCCTCTCCAAGCTCAGTGACCAACCTAGGCGGAGCGATTGAATCCCGGCAGATGGGACACGTGGCATACTTGTAGGCTGTCCAAGCATCCAAGCAAGATTGATGAAACAAATGACTGCATCTCAACTCCCTCATCTCTTCTTCTTCAATCTTGCAAAGACAGACAGCACACTCTATCTCTTCATGATCATCATGAGCAGCCCGCTCTAGCTTCTGCAAATTGATCAGTTCATTGCATGAATGCATGCAAAGTCCCAAGACAGGATAGGTCATCAAAAAGGCCCACGCTCGTATCAAATACTTTGTTATTGAAGCTACAAAACTCAACATGGTTGATCACTTAGGTGAATGAGCTTTGAATTAATATTAAAAAAAAAGTTGATGTTTGAAGAATTTTTGCAGCACGCTATGGTGGGTGTTTGTAGAGTTGCTACTTATAGAAGATGCCAAGCATAGTCTTTGGCAATCTTCAAAATTAGGCCTTTTTATTTAAATGAAAGTCAATTATATTGATTGAAATTTTTGTGATAAATATGGATACAGCTGGAAAGAAACAAAAATTGCGTTGAGCAATTTTCTCTATTAAATATACTAAAATGAGAAAATATACTAAAATGGGGCCTTGATTTTTTCAAGGCTAGTTAATATTATATTGAAATATTATGAACTCGAGTTTTTTTTTTTTTTTTTTTGCATATCGGAGTTCGTGATTTTTTTTAATTTTTTTTAAGTTAACCACTTGCTAACAACTATTGCGGAGGAGAATATGTCACATCTATTGAGAGTAATTATTCCACTAAGAATATAAGTTTGAAGCAATATCTCTCAATCTGTAAACTATCTTTTGAGAAGTTAAGCCCATAAACTTTTGTAAGTAGCATATATATATATATATATATATATATATATGTATGTATATATGTGTGTGTATTCTTTTTTATTTTTTTTGTAAATCATCCGGTGTCCCGCAACTGTATTGGGTCTCGACTAATCCGAATTCGGGGTGTAGTCACAGTTAAAACTCTTTATCCCTCCCAAATAGTGTGTTTAGTGGGGATCAAACCCGAGAATTCTTTCTACAAACTCAGCATGCGCTGCCAACTGAGCCACAACCATTTAGTATATATGTGTATTCTTTAATGCAAAGGTCAATTTTTTAAAATTGTTACCACTAATTTAACTCAAGCCCCACGTCTAATGTTGAAGCTTATGTCAACTTTCGAAAATTGTTGAACTCTAATAATTTGGTGTGACCTGTTCGGAGATGTTTGTTGATTGGATTTAGTTTTTACAGTACAGGCGGCTTTGCTTCATTTTTCCCTTTTAAAAAGTAGGAGCGACACGTGACGATATGAAGTTTAGCTCGATGGGCAGCTGAATAAAGGACGCCTCTAGGGGTACCCTCATGAAGGGATGATCTCTGGAGTGAACAAGACTTTGAGGAGACACTTTGATGAAGTTTCAGAGGAGAAGGCCTATAAGGTGGAAGACCCTGAGGAGCTTTAAGTTAAGTTTGAAGGCTTGGTACCTCGACAAAAGAACATAGTTGACAATGCTTTTGAGCGCATCATAACCGAGGAATGGAGTACTGATATGGGGCTGGTGGTGCCAAGAGTAGAGAACTAGGTAGACAAGCCGGCTATCTTGAAGGCAATTGAGAATAGCAAGGCTCCTGATAAGTGTATATTTTCCATATATTTTGCTATTAATTTCTCTATCTTTTTCTTGTTTTAGTCTTAAATATTTTAGTTATTTTAGTTAATTTTTAATTTAGTAACTTATATTTTATTGTGTTAATTTTTATCTTAGTTTTATTTATTTTGTTATTTTAGGTATATTTTGGAATTAAAGAGAAATTAAATCAGAGCATTTAAGAAGAGATCTGCTTGAAGGAATTAGAAAAGGGAAATAATTAGTGATTTTTGGAAACCAAGAAAACCGAAGCCAACAAAATTAATTCATGCATATTCAGAAGATTATGACCATCACGTGGAGATTAAAGAGGGAATTGAATTTAATTCAATTTGGCGGCTTCATTTAATTGGAATCAAGAATCTTAAAGGGTAATAACATGTGCAAGCATTAAAGTGGCTTTGGCTTGCTCATTGGTTAATATGGGAAGCAAATTGAACAAAGAAGAAAAAGGAAATGGCCATATTTCATGCACGTGAATTGCCTAAACAAGTGGTGGACAAAGCATTGGAAATAAAGAATTGAAATGGCATGTGCATGGCAATTAAAGGAAACAAATTAATTGCTTTAAAATACGGCCAATCTTGGGCAGTATAAAAGCCAACTTTTGGCTTTTGATTTAGAGAGCAAGGCAGCAAGAAGGATTCGGCAGCAACAAGAAGAAAAAGAAAAAAAAGAAGCCAACAACCGGAATTAAATTGAAGAAAAAGGCAGCCGCTTGAATTAATCTCCATGACTGGTTTTATCAATTTTCTTATTCCCAATTTAATTATGTTAGGCTAAATTTTTATTTGGTTGAGGGTGAATTCAAAACCCTAAACATGCTATGCAATTAAATTTAAATTCTATCATTCAATTTATTTAATTGAGATTGTTTATGTTCTTCTATAATTAATGTTCATGGTTTATTCTTGTTTTGTTTGAGTGGCCAATTAGATAGGACTTGAATAAATTTTATTGCTAGATTAAAATTCTTGATCCGTAATTGTCTTGATATTTTAATCATTAGTAGCAGGTTGGAATCAGTGATTTCAATTGAAGAACATAACCTAGGTTAAATAATCCGAGCTTGTGTGTTTATTGCCTAGATCAACCTAACATCTTTCTTTGTTTAATGCTTCCATTATCTTAAATTTAAAGAGCTTGTTTTAAATTATTTAATGGTTAGAGATTAGGTGAAGAGCTTGTTTTGCCTAACGACACACTAAGGAAAGATTGAGACTAACAGAGCTTATTGTTGTCTACGGTTGATAGTTTCAATATAAATTGATGATAGAATTAATATATTATGTGCATGTTTGGTGGTGGCGAATGATCCTTTAACCAAAGTTTTCATCATTATTATTTCTTTCTCCTTTAATTAGAGTTTTTATTAAATTCTTGTTCGTAATTTTAATTTCTTTATTTCTTACTATTTAGTTAAAAATTCATAAATCCCCCTTTTATTTTTAATTGGCATTTTCTTTAGTTAGATTAATTTATATTATTATTACTATTACTATTATTATTATTATTACTATTATTTTATTTTAAATCTTGCTTTTGAGTTAATAATAAATATAACTAGCATAGTCTTTGTGGGATCGATCCTTACTCGCTCTGTACTAATTATTTATATTAGTGGTAAGGTTTTAAATTTGGTGCACCTTAACGACACTACCAAATTTTTGGCGCCGTTGCCGGGGACTAGCGTCTAGTTTGTTTATTATCACTCGTTTTATTTTATTATTTTTTATTTTTATTTCTTTTCTCATTTTATTTATTTATTTTATTTTAATTAGTTATTTTTTGTTCTATATTTAGATTTTCATGAGCATAGAGGACATTCGATTGAAACTCGAACAACTTAGAGCAACCTCATCATATTCAGAACTCAATTTTGCCATCCACATTCCACTCCCGAAGACAGAGCCAAGCAGCCCAGAATCCGAACCAATGGCTCAAAATAACAACCGAACACTTAAAGAGTTGGCAGCTCCTAACTTGGACCAGCAACCCTTATGCATTGAGAATCCAAACCCTCAGGTAAATTTTGAACTCAAATCTGGGATGATTCATCTTCTTCCTACTTTTCATGGTCTTGCAGGAGAGGATCCAAATAAGCACTTGAAGGAGTTCCATGTGGTCTGCTCCACAATGAAACCAGCCGGAGTTTCTGAAGAGCAAGTTAAGCTAATGGCCTTCCCATTCTCTTTGGCGGATTCAGCCAAGGAATGGTTGTACTATCTTCCCTCCGGTACTGTCACTACATGGAATGAGATGCGGCAGCTATTTTTGGAGAAATATTTCCCAGCATCAAAAGCTGGCAGCATTCGAAAAGAAATTTGTGGAATCCGACAGTATAATGGAGAGCCGCTCTACGACTATTGGGAACGATTCAAAAAGCTATGTGCTAGTTGCCCCCACCATCAGATAAGTGATCAACTTCTTATTCAATACTTTTATGAGGGTCTACTGCCTATGGATAGGAGTATGATTGATGCTGCTAGTGGAGGAGCACTCGTGGATAAGACACTAGAAGCAGCCCGAAATCTCATTGCTAACATGGCTGCTAATTCCCAACAGTTTAACACTAGAAACGATCTACTGCCGCCACCTAAGCGAGTCAATGAGGTAAGTACTACTTCTTTAGAAAAACAAGTTTCAAATCTTACTTCTTTGGTGCAACAATTAGCTCTAGGGCAACAAATGAGACCGTGTGGCGTATGTTCTATGGTCGGACATGCGACTGACATGTGCCCTACTCTCCAAGAGGGATCACATGAGCAGGCCAACGCAGTTGAGGGGTTCCTAGGCCAACCAAGACAAAGGTATGATCCCTACTCTAATTTTTACAATGAAGGGTGGAAGGATCACCCTAATTTTAGGTATGGGAACCAACAACAAGGCATTCCTAATGTGGCACCATCTCGACCACCGGGCTACCCCCAACAGCGGGTGCAACAGCCTTACCAAGTTCGGTCACCCCCACCTCCTCAAAATCAAGGTACATCTTTAGAAGATCTTGTAAAAGCTCTCGCTACTAACTTTATGCAATTCTAACAGACTACCCAGACACAGCTCCAACATTTAGAGAATCAAATTGGCCAACTGGCCACATCTATGAGTAGGATAGAGGGTAGAACTTCAGGAAAGTTACCTTCTCAACCAGAAATTAATCCAAAGGAGAATGCCAGTGCTGTGTCTCTTAGGAGCGGAAAGCAATTGGAACCATTATTAGCTAAGCCATTAAAAGTATCCACAACATTATCACCCTCTGTGACCAATTCCTCACCTGAGGCTCTTCCTTTAACAAGGAAAGATGATTCCCACTCGGCATTGCCAGTCGATCCATCTGGCCAGGTAAGTATCCCCTCACCTCGAATTAAGACTCTCTCCATTCCTCCACCATTTCCTAGCAGATTTAAACAAACCAATAAAGAGGAACAAGAAAAAGAGATCCTTGAGACCTTTCGTAAAGTAGAGGTAAATATTCCTCTACTTGATGCTATTAAACAAGTGCCGCGTTATGCAAAGTTTTTGAAGGAATTATGCAGCAACAAGCGAAAGTTGAGCGGTAACGAAAAGGTAAGTGTTGGAGAGAATGTTTCTGCTGTACTTCAAAGAAAACTTCCACCTAAGTGCAAGGATCCAGGTACTTTCATTATCCCCTGCACTATAGGTAATACCAGATTCGAAAGATGTATGCTAGATTTAGGGGCCTCAATTAATGTTATGCCATATTCGATTTATAACTCCTTGAATTTAGGTCCAATGGAAGAAACTGGTATAATTATTCAATTGGCTGACAGATCTAATGCTTACCCGAAAGGGGTTATGGAAGACGTTCTTGTGCAGGTCAATGAATTGGCCTTTCCAGCTGATTTTTATATCCTTGAAATGGAGGATGAGTTGTCGCCCAATCCTACTCCTATTCTGTTGGGGCGGCCATTTCTTAAGACAGCCCGAACCAAGATTGATGTTCACGATGGAACCCTCACAATGGAATTCGATGGTGAAGTGATCCGCTTCAATATCTTTGAGGCAATGAGGTATCCCAGTGATGTTCATTCTGTTTTTGCCATGGATGATATTAATACTTTGGTGCAGGATTTCTTTGAATTATCCGGTAATGACAGTTTTGAAATTGCGATAAGCAAAAATCTTACGAAAAATGATTCTAAGGAACATGCAAATTTGATAAAGTTGGATGATGAGGTAGAGGAAGCTATGGCGATCTTAGATGGAGCATTCACATTACGCACCAATGGGTATAATGTTTCTTACCTTGAATTGCCTTTATTAAACGAGAAACTTTTACCTTCAATTGTGCAGGCACCTACCTTAGAACTTAAACCACTCCCAGAACACCTGCAATATATTTACTTGGGTGAGAATGAAACACTTCTAGTCATAATTGCTAAAACCCTCACCCCAGTTCAACAAGAAAAGTTAATTAGGGTGCTTCGAGATCATAAGACGGCGATTGGCTGGACCATTGCCGACATTAAGGGAATTAGTCCTTCCATGTGCATGCATCGCATTTTGCTAGAGGAAGGGTCTAAACCAACGAGAGATGCACAACGCCGCCTTAATCCACCAATGATGGAAGTCGTAAAAAAAGAGATACTGAAACTCCTTAATGTGGGGATTATTTATCCCATTTTTTATAGTAAATGGGTGAGTCCTGTGCAGGTAGTTCCAAAAAAATCAGGCATCACAGTGGTTAAGAATGAAGAAAACGAGCTTGTGCCAACTAGAGTTCAAACTGGGTGGAGAGTTTGCATTGACTATCGTAAACTGAATGCAGCCACTCGCAAGGATCATTTTCCTTTGCCATTTATTGATCAAATGCTTGAAAGGTTAAGTGGTCACTCTCATTATTGTTTTCTTGATGGTTACTCAGGTTATAATCAGATCGTTATCGCTCCGGAAGATCAAGAGAAAACAACATTCACATGCCCCTTCGGAACATTTGCTTACCGACACATGCCGTTTGGTCTCTGTAACACTCCTGCCACTTTCCAAAGGTGTATGATGAGTATTTTTTCTGATTATGTAGAGAACATCATTGAGGTATTTATGGATGATTTTACAGCTTATGGTGATTCTTTCGATAAATGTTTAGATAACCTTACACTTGTTCTTAAACGATGCATTGACACTAACCTTGTGCTTAATTGGGAAAAATGTCATTTTATGGTTAATCAAGGTATTGTACTAGGCCATGTTATTTCTGAAAAGGGGATTGAAGTTGATAAATCTAAGATAGATCTTATACGCTCCTTACCACCTCCTACTAGTGTGAGGGAGATTCGTTCTTTTCTTGGTCATGCAGGTTTCTATCGCAGGTTTATCAAGGACTTCTCCAAGATAGCTTTACCTCTCTGACTTACTTCAAAAGGATGCAACGTTTGACTTCAATGAAGAGTGCCAAAGAGCTTTTAAGAAGTTAAAAGAAGTTTTGACATCGGCCCCTGTGATTCAACCACCAAACTGGGATTTACCATTTGAGATTATGTGCGATGCCAGTGACTATGCTGTTGGAGCCGTGTTGGCCCAGCGTGTGGGCAAGCTTCCTCATGTCATCTATTATGCCTCTCGTACATTGAATGATGCACAACTTAACTACTCCACCACAGAGAAAGAACTTTTAGCAGTTATCTTTGCCTTAGAGAAATTTCGTTCTTATTTAATTGGATCTAAGGTAATCGTTTACTCTGACCATGTAGCTATTAGGTACTTGCTCACCAAAAAAGATGCCAAACCGCGCCTTATACGATGGATACTTCTATTGCAAGAATTTGACATAGAGATTCTAGATAAGAGAGGTTCTGAGAATTTGGTGGCAGATCATTTGAGTCGACTTACCTATAACGAAGATGCACTTCCATTGCATGAGAACTTTCCAGATGAGCAGTTATTACATGTAGGTATAGTTACTCCTTGGTATGCAGATATTGTCAATTACTTGGTGACCAGGACAGTACCGAAAGAGATAACCCGTGCACAAAAGGCCAAGATCAAGAGTGATGCCAAGTACTATGTGTGGGATGAGCCATACTTATGGAAGCATTGTTCTGATCAAGTTATTAGAAGGTGCGTACCCGAAATTGAATTTACTTCTATTCTCACCTTTTGTCATACTTTGGCTTGTGGAGGACATTTTGGACCAAAGAGAACAGCCCTTAAGGTACTTGCAAGCGGTTTTTATTGGCCATCACTATTTAAGGACGCATATTTGTTTTGCAAATCTTGTGATCGCTGTCAGAGAACAGGTAATTTAGGACCTAGAAATCAAATGCCACAATCTTCCATTCTTATAGTTGAGATATTTTATGTTTGGGGCATCGACTTCATGGGACCATTTCCTTCATCGTTTGGTAATCTCTATATTGTTCTTACGGTTGATTATGTTTCAAAATAGGTGGAAGCAAAAGCCACCCGAACTAACGATTCTAAGGTTGTGGTAGATTTTATAAAGAGTAACATCTTTACAAGGTTTGGAACACCAAAGGCAATTATCAGCGACAGAGGCACTCACTTTTGTAACAGGTCAATAGAAGCCCTCTTTCGAAAATACAACATCACTCACAAGGTGTCTACATCCTACCATCCACAAACTAGTGGGCAAGTTGAGGTGTCTAATAGGGAAGTGAAATCAATCCTTGAAAAGACAGTTAATCCAAATAGAAAGGACTGGAGCTTACGGCTTGATGATGCACTTTGGGCATATAGGACCGCATACAAAACTCCTATCGGTATGTCACCCTACAGGTTGGTATATGGTAAGCCTTGTCATCTTCCAGTGGAACTTGAACATAAAGCATGGTGGGCTGTGAAACAATGTAACATGGAACTGGACGTCGCCGGTCAACACAGAAAGCTCCAATTGCAAGAATTAGAGGAAATTCGAAATGATGCCTATGAGAGTTCACGAATCTATAAGGAAAAAACTAAGGCTTTTCATGACAAGCAGATCTTGAGAAAGAATTTTAAAGTTGGACAGAAAGTTTTGCTATTCCATTCTCGCCTTAAGTTGTTTCCAGGTAAGTTACGTTCTCGATGGGTTGGGCCTTTTGTTGTTATTAATGTTTTTCATCATGGTGCAGTTGAGATCAGGAGCTTAAAGACAGGTAAAGAGTTCAAAGTTAATGGTCATAAGTTGAAGCCTTACTATGAAAACTTTCAAACACTCAATGTAGATGAGGCTCCACTTTATGAACCTGCGTACGTTGATGAGTGAAACTTGAGAACCAGGTCAGGCTGAGGACAATAAACCAAGCGCTTATTGAGAGGCAACCCAATGGCTGGAGAAAAGATTTTGACAGCACGCCATAACAGATTTGATTTTTCTCCTTCTCATTCTCATTTACTTTACCTACGTTGTGTTGAATTTTGTTTGTTTTTGTTTGTGTGTCTCATCTCATTTTCCCATGTTTAATTCTGTCTTTTGTTAGCTTAGGCTTACATTGAGGACAATGTAAGAATTAAGTGTGGGGGGGTGGATTTCGAACTTAGTTTTTGTTACTTTGTCTTTTTCTTTTTACAAAAAAAAAAAAAACACATTGTTTTGAATATTAGTCAATGATAAGAATTTGATTGACAATGAATATGGTTCTTAGAAAGGGTTGAATATTACCTTAGTTTATACTTGATTCTTGTGTTGATTTCCTCTTAATTGAGATTCTTTAAACCATAGCACTAATATCAATTCTTTCATAATTTTGACTTAGAATTTGAGATTGACGCAGCCTGAGTTGAGAATTTTAGATTGAGTAAATGACTGTTTGTCTTGATTCTTATCTCCACAATACAGTGTAGTATACACAGGCACCATAGTCAGAAATAGCTACCTATAACCCTTAAGAGTGAAGCTATCCTTGAGTAATTTGGGCCTATGTACCACCAGTATGTAGAGGATAATCTACCATGAGAAGAAGGCTACCTTAAGGGGTAGAGTGAAAGCTCCTGACTACAAAAAAAAAGGGAACTTCAAAAGAAAATGCACACAAATGCCTGTAAAAAAAAAAAAAATTTGGAGATCAAGATGATAAGATTAGTTTGACCTACTCTTTTCTTTGTTCAAGGCAAAGGCTGTTGATATTGAAGATTTTGGGAACTGATTTTAATTGAATTGATTCACACACACACTATGAGAATCAAAAGAGAGATGTGATTGACTATTGAATTAAAGTTAGAACTTCGATAATATTTGAAATTTTCTTTGAGCTATATGATTTATGCAATATTTGAGGCTAGTTTTATTTTAAATTCCTTTGTTCTTTTTCTGCTAAAAAAAAAAAATGCAATGATGTTTGTGGGTATCATCGCTGAAGCCCTCACGAGACTATAACTCGTCCACTAGGGCCGCCTAGGGGTTTAAAGGCTTGTTGCATACGCTAAATGCAATCGTGATTTCCTACGAAAGTGAACTAGTTTAGGTTTTCTTTTTATTTTTGTTTTAGGTTTGCTCGAGGACAAGCAAAGGGTAAGTGTGGGGGAATTTGATAAGTGTATATTTTCCATATATTTTGCTATTAATTTCTCTATCTTTTTCTTGTTTTGGTCTTAAATATTTTAGTTATTTTAGTTAATTTTTAATTTAGTAACTTATATTTTATTGTGTTAATTTTTATCTTAGTTTTATTTATTTTGTTATTTTAGGTATATTTTGGAATTAAAGAGAAATTAAATCAGAGCATTTAAGAAGAGATCTGCTTGAAGGAATTAGAAAAGGGAAATAATTAGTGATTTTTGGAAACCAAGAAAACCGAAGCCAACAAAATTAATTCATGCATATTCAGAAGATTATGACCATCACGTGGAGATTAAAGAGGGAATTGAATTTAATTCAATTTGGCGGCTTCATTTAATTGGAATCAAGAATCTTAAAGGGTAATAACATGTGCAAGCATTAAAGTGGCTTTGGCTTGCTCATTGGTTAATATGGGAAGCAAATTGAACAAAGAAGAAAAAGGAAATGGCCATATTTCATGCACGTGAATTGCCTAAACAAGTGGTGGACAAAGCATTGGAAATAAAGAATTGAAATGGCATGTGCATGGCAATTAAAGGAAACAAATTAATTGCTTTAAAATACGGCCAATCTTGGGCAGTATAAAAGCCAACTTTTGGCTTTTGATTTAGAGAGCAAGGCAGCAAGAAGGATTCGGCAGCAACAAGAAGAAAAAGAAAAAAAAGAAGCCAACAACCGGAATTAAATTGAAGAAAAAGGCAGCCGCTTGAATTAATCTCCATGACTGGTTTTATCAATTTTCTTATTCCCAATTTAATTATGTTAGGCTAAATTTTTATTTGGTTGAGGGTGAATTCAAAACCCTAAACATGCTATGCAATTAAATTTAAATTCTATCATTCAATTTATTTAATTGAGATTGTTTATGTTCTTCTATAATTAATGTTCATGGTTTATTCTTGTTTTGTTTGAGTGGCCAATTAGATAGGACTTGAATAAATTTTATTGCTAGATTAAAATTCTTGATCCGTAATTGTCTTGATATTTTAATCATTAGTAGCAGGTTGGAATCAGTGATTTCAATTGAAGAACATAACCTAGGTTAAATAATCCGAGCTTGTGTGTTTATTGCCTAGATCAACCTAACATCTTTCTTTGTTTAATGCTTCCATTATCTTAAATTTAAAGAGCTTGTTTTAAATTATTTAATGGTTAGAGATTAGGTGAAGAGCTTGTTTTGCCTAACGACACACTAAGGAAAGATTGAGACTAACAGAGCTTATTGTTGTCTACGGTTGATAGTTTCAATATAAATTGATGATAGAATTAATATATTATGTGCATGTTTGGTGGTGGCGAATGATCCTTTAACCAAAGTTTTCATCATTATTATTTCTTTCTCCTTTAATTAGAGTTTTTATTAAATTCTTGTTCGTAATTTTAATTTCTTTATTTCTTACTATTTAGTTAAAAATTCATAAATCCCCCTTTTATTTTTAATTGGCATTTTCTTTAGTTAGATTAATTTATATTATTATTACTATTACTATTATTATTATTATTACTATTATTTTATTTTAAATCTTGCTTTTGAGTTAATAATAAATATAACTAGCATAGTCTTTGTGGGATCGATCCTTACTCGCTCTGTACTAATTATTTATATTAGTGGTAAGGTTTTAAATTTGGTGCACCTTAACGACACTACCAAATTTTTGGCGCCGTTGCCGGGGACTAGCGTCTAGTTTGTTTATTATCACTCGTTTTATTTTATTATTTTTTATTTTTATTTCTTTTCTCATTTTATTTATTTATTTTATTTTAATTAGTTATTTTTTGTTCTATATTTAGATTTTCATGAGCATAGAGGACATTCGATTGAAACTCGAACAACTTAGAGCAACCTCATCATATTCAGAACTCAATTTTGCCATCCACATTCCACTCCCGAAGACAGAGCCAAGCAGCCCAGAATCCGAACCAATGGCTCAAAATAACAACCGAACACTTAAAGAGTTGGCAGCTCCTAACTTGGACCAGCAACCCTTATGCATTGAGAATCCAAACCCTCAGGTAAATTTTGAACTCAAATCTGGGATGATTCATCTTCTTCCTACTTTTCATGGTCTTGCAGGAGAGGATCCAAATAAGCACTTGAAGGAGTTCCATGTGGTCTGCTCCACAATGAAACCAGCCGGAGTTTCTGAAGAGCAAGTTAAGCTAATGGCCTTCCCATTCTCTTTGGCGGATTCAGCCAAGGAATGGTTGTACTATCTTCCCTCCGGTACTGTCACTACATGGAATGAGATGCGGCAGCTATTTTTGGAGAAATATTTCCCAGCATCAAAAGCTGGCAGCATTCGAAAAGAAATTTGTGGAATCCGACAGTATAATGGAGAGCCGCTCTACGACTATTGGGAACGATTCAAAAAGCTATGTGCTAGTTGCCCCCACCATCAGATAAGTGATCAACTTCTTATTCAATACTTTTATGAGGGTCTACTGCCTATGGATAGGAGTATGATTGATGCTGCTAGTGGAGGAGCACTCGTGGATAAGACACTAGAAGCAGCCCGAAATCTCATTGCTAACATGGCTGCTAATTCCCAACAGTTTAACACTAGAAACGATCTACTGCCGCCACCTAAGCGAGTCAATGAGGTAAGTACTACTTCTTTAGAAAAACAAGTTTCAAATCTTACTTCTTTGGTGCAACAATTAGCTCTAGGGCAACAAATGAGACCGTGTGGCGTATGTTCTATGGTCGGACATGCGACTGACATGTGCCCTACTCTCCAAGAGGGATCACATGAGCAGGCCAACGCAGTTGAGGGGTTCCTAGGCCAACCAAGACAAAGGTATGATCCCTACTCTAATTTTTACAATGAAGGGTGGAAGGATCACCCTAATTTTAGGTATGGGAACCAACAACAAGGCATTCCTAATGTGGCACCATCTCGACCACCGGGCTACCCCCAACAGCGGGTGCAACAGCCTTACCAAGTTCGGTCACCCCCACCTCCTCAAAATCAAGGTACATCTTTAGAAGATCTTGTAAAAGCTCTCGCTACTAACTTTATGCAATTCTAACAGACTACCCAGACACAGCTCCAACATTTAGAGAATCAAATTGGCCAACTGGCCACATCTATGAGTAGGATAGAGGGTAGAACTTCAGGAAAGTTACCTTCTCAACCAGAAATTAATCCAAAGGAGAATGCCAGTGCTGTGTCTCTTAGGAGCGGAAAGCAATTGGAACCATTATTAGCTAAGCCATTAAAAGTATCCACAACATTATCACCCTCTGTGACCAATTCCTCACCTGAGGCTCTTCCTTTAACAAGGAAAGATGATTCCCACTCGGCATTGCCAGTCGATCCATCTGGCCAGGTAAGTATCCCCTCACCTCGAATTAAGACTCTCTCCATTCCTCCACCATTTCCTAGCAGATTTAAACAAACCAATAAAGAGGAACAAGAAAAAGAGATCCTTGAGACCTTTCGTAAAGTAGAGGTAAATATTCCTCTACTTGATGCTATTAAACAAGTGCCGCGTTATGCAAAGTTTTTGAAGGAATTATGCAGCAACAAGCGAAAGTTGAGCGGTAACGAAAAGGTAAGTGTTGGAGAGAATGTTTCTGCTGTACTTCAAAGAAAACTTCCACCTAAGTGCAAGGATCCAGGTACTTTCATTATCCCCTGCACTATAGGTAATACCAGATTCGAAAGATGTATGCTAGATTTAGGGGCCTCAATTAATGTTATGCCATATTCGATTTATAACTCCTTGAATTTAGGTCCAATGGAAGAAACTGGTATAATTATTCAATTGGCTGACAGATCTAATGCTTACCCGAAAGGGGTTATGGAAGACGTTCTTGTGCAGGTCAATGAATTGGCCTTTCCAGCTGATTTTTATATCCTTGAAATGGAGGATGAGTTGTCGCCCAATCCTACTCCTATTCTGTTGGGGCGGCCATTTCTTAAGACAGCCCGAACCAAGATTGATGTTCACGATGGAACCCTCACAATGGAATTCGATGGTGAAGTGATCCGCTTCAATATCTTTGAGGCAATGAGGTATCCCAGTGATGTTCATTCTGTTTTTGCCATGGATGATATTAATACTTTGGTGCAGGATTTCTTTGAATTATCCGGTAATGACAGTTTTGAAATTGCGATAAGCAAAAATCTTACGAAAAATGATTCTAAGGAACATGCAAATTTGATAAAGTTGGATGATGAGGTAGAGGAAGCTATGGCGATCTTAGATGGAGCATTCACATTACGCACCAATGGGTATAATGTTTCTTACCTTGAATTGCCTTTATTAAACGAGAAACTTTTACCTTCAATTGTGCAGGCACCTACCTTAGAACTTAAACCACTCCCAGAACACCTGCAATATATTTACTTGGGTGAGAATGAAACACTTCTAGTCATAATTGCTAAAACCCTCACCCCAGTTCAACAAGAAAAGTTAATTAGGGTGCTTCGAGATCATAAGACGGCGATTGGCTGGACCATTGCCGACATTAAGGGAATTAGTCCTTCCATGTGCATGCATCGCATTTTGCTAGAGGAAGGGTCTAAACCAACGAGAGATGCACAACGCCGCCTTAATCCACCAATGATGGAAGTCGTAAAAAAAGAGATACTGAAACTCCTTAATGTGGGGATTATTTATCCCATTTTTTATAGTAAATGGGTGAGTCCTGTGCAGGTAGTTCCAAAAAAATCAGGCATCACAGTGGTTAAGAATGAAGAAAACGAGCTTGTGCCAACTAGAGTTCAAACTGGGTGGAGAGTTTGCATTGACTATCGTAAACTGAATGCAGCCACTCGCAAGGATCATTTTCCTTTGCCATTTATTGATCAAATGCTTGAAAGGTTAAGTGGTCACTCTCATTATTGTTTTCTTGATGGTTACTCAGGTTATAATCAGATCGTTATCGCTCCGGAAGATCAAGAGAAAACAACATTCACATGCCCCTTCGGAACATTTGCTTACCGACACATGCCGTTTGGTCTCTGTAACACTCCTGCCACTTTCCAAAGGTGTATGATGAGTATTTTTTCTGATTATGTAGAGAACATCATTGAGGTATTTATGGATGATTTTACAGCTTATGGTGATTCTTTCGATAAATGTTTAGATAACCTTACACTTGTTCTTAAACGATGCATTGACACTAACCTTGTGCTTAATTGGGAAAAATGTCATTTTATGGTTAATCAAGGTATTGTACTAGGCCATGTTATTTCTGAAAAGGGGATTGAAGTTGATAAATCTAAGATAGATCTTATACGCTCCTTACCACCTCCTACTAGTGTGAGGGAGATTCGTTCTTTTCTTGGTCATGCAGGTTTCTATCGCAGGTTTATCAAGGACTTCTCCAAGATAGCTTTACCTCTCTGACTTACTTCAAAAGGATGCAACGTTTGACTTCAATGAAGAGTGCCAAAGAGCTTTTAAGAAGTTAAAAGAAGTTTTGACATCGGCCCCTGTGATTCAACCACCAAACTGGGATTTACCATTTGAGATTATGTGCGATGCCAGTGACTATGCTGTTGGAGCCGTGTTGGCCCAGCGTGTGGGCAAGCTTCCTCATGTCATCTATTATGCCTCTCGTACATTGAATGATGCACAACTTAACTACTCCACCACAGAGAAAGAACTTTTAGCAGTTATCTTTGCCTTAGAGAAATTTCGTTCTTATTTAATTGGATCTAAGGTAATCGTTTACTCTGACCATGTAGCTATTAGGTACTTGCTCACCAAAAAAGATGCCAAACCGCGCCTTATACGATGGATACTTCTATTGCAAGAATTTGACATAGAGATTCTAGATAAGAGAGGTTCTGAGAATTTGGTGGCAGATCATTTGAGTCGACTTACCTATAACGAAGATGCACTTCCATTGCATGAGAACTTTCCAGATGAGCAGTTATTACATGTAGGTATAGTTACTCCTTGGTATGCAGATATTGTCAATTACTTGGTGACCAGGACAGTACCGAAAGAGATAACCCGTGCACAAAAGGCCAAGATCAAGAGTGATGCCAAGTACTATGTGTGGGATGAGCCATACTTATGGAAGCATTGTTCTGATCAAGTTATTAGAAGGTGCGTACCCGAAATTGAATTTACTTCTATTCTCACCTTTTGTCATACTTTGGCTTGTGGAGGACATTTTGGACCAAAGAGAACAGCCCTTAAGGTACTTGCAAGCGGTTTTTATTGGCCATCACTATTTAAGGACGCATATTTGTTTTGCAAATCTTGTGATCGCTGTCAGAGAACAGGTAATTTAGGACCTAGAAATCAAATGCCACAATCTTCCATTCTTATAGTTGAGATATTTTATGTTTGGGGCATCGACTTCATGGGACCATTTCCTTCATCGTTTGGTAATCTCTATATTGTTCTTACGGTTGATTATGTTTCAAAATAGGTGGAAGCAAAAGCCACCCGAACTAACGATTCTAAGGTTGTGGTAGATTTTATAAAGAGTAACATCTTTACAAGGTTTGGAACACCAAAGGCAATTATCAGCGACAGAGGCACTCACTTTTGTAACAGGTCAATAGAAGCCCTCTTTCGAAAATACAACATCACTCACAAGGTGTCTACATCCTACCATCCACAAACTAGTGGGCAAGTTGAGGTGTCTAATAGGGAAGTGAAATCAATCCTTGAAAAGACAGTTAATCCAAATAGAAAGGACTGGAGCTTACGGCTTGATGATGCACTTTGGGCATATAGGACCGCATACAAAACTCCTATCGGTATGTCACCCTACAGGTTGGTATATGGTAAGCCTTGTCATCTTCCAGTGGAACTTGAACATAAAGCATGGTGGGCTGTGAAACAATGTAACATGGAACTGGACGTCGCCGGTCAACACAGAAAGCTCCAATTGCAAGAATTAGAGGAAATTCGAAATGATGCCTATGAGAGTTCACGAATCTATAAGGAAAAAACTAAGGCTTTTCATGACAAGCAGATCTTGAGAAAGAATTTTAAAGTTGGACAGAAAGTTTTGCTATTCCATTCTCGCCTTAAGTTGTTTCCAGGTAAGTTACGTTCTCGATGGGTTGGGCCTTTTGTTGTTATTAATGTTTTTCATCATGGTGCAGTTGAGATCAGGAGCTTAAAGACAGGTAAAGAGTTCAAAGTTAATGGTCATAAGTTGAAGCCTTACTATGAAAACTTTCAAACACTCAATGTAGATGAGGCTCCACTTTATGAACCTGCGTACGTTGATGAGTGAAACTTGAGAACCAGGTCAGGCTGAGGACAATAAACCAAGCGCTTATTGAGAGGCAACCCAATGGCTGGAGAAAAGATTTTGACAGCACGCCATAACAGATTTGATTTTTCTCCTTCTCATTCTCATTTACTTTACCTACGTTGTGTTGAATTTTGTTTGTTTTTGTTTGTGTGTCTCATCTCATTTTCCCATGTTTAATTCTGTCTTTTGTTAGCTTAGGCTTACATTGAGGACAATGTAAGAATTAAGTGTGGGGGGGTGGATTTCGAACTTAGTTTTTGTTACTTTGTCTTTTTCTTTTTACAAAAAAAAAAAAAACACATTGTTTTGAATATTAGTCAATGATAAGAATTTGATTGACAATGAATATGGTTCTTAGAAAGGGTTGAATATTACCTTAGTTTATACTTGATTCTTGTGTTGATTTCCTCTTAATTGAGATTCTTTAAACCATAGCACTAATATCAATTCTTTCATAATTTTGACTTAGAATTTGAGATTGACGCAGCCTGAGTTGAGAATTTTAGATTGAGTAAATGACTGTTTGTCTTGATTCTTATCTCCACAATACAGTGTAGTATACACAGGCACCATAGTCAGAAATAGCTACCTATAACCCTTAAGAGTGAAGCTATCCTTGAGTAATTTGGGCCTATGTACCACCAGTATGTAGAGGATAATCTACCATGAGAAGAAGGCTACCTTAAGGGGTAGAGTGAAAGCTCCTGACTACAAAAAAAAAGGGAACTTCAAAAGAAAATGCACACAAATGCCTGTAAAAAAAAAAAAAATTTGGAGATCAAGATGATAAGATTAGTTTGACCTACTCTTTTCTTTGTTCAAGGCAAAGGCTGTTGATATTGAAGATTTTGGGAACTGATTTTAATTGAATTGATTCACACACACACTATGAGAATCAAAAGAGAGATGTGATTGACTATTGAATTAAAGTTAGAACTTCGATAATATTTGAAATTTTCTTTGAGCTATATGATTTATGCAATATTTGAGGCTAGTTTTATTTTAAATTCCTTTGTTCTTTTTCTGCTAAAAAAAAAAAATGCAATGATGTTTGTGGGTATCATCGCTGAAGCCCTCACGAGACTATAACTCGTCCACTAGGGCCGCCTAGGGGTTTAAAGGCTTGTTGCATACGCTAAATGCAATCGTGATTTCCTACGAAAGTGAACTAGTTTAGGTTTTCTTTTTATTTTTGTTTTAGGTTTGCTCGAGGACAAGCAAAGGGTAAGTGTGGGGGAATTTGATAAGTGTATATTTTCCATATATTTTGCTATTAATTTCTCTATCTTTTTCTTGTTTTGGTCTTAAATATTTTAGTTATTTTAGTTAATTTTTAATTTAGTAACTTATATTTTATTGTGTTAATTTTTATCTTAGTTTTATTTATTTTGTTATTTTAGGTATATTTTGGAATTAAAGAGAAATTAAATCAGAGCATTTAAGAAGAGATCTGCTTGAAGGAATTAGAAAAGGGAAATAATTAGTGATTTTTGGAAACCAAGAAAACCGAAGCCAACAAAATTAATTCATGCATATTCAGAAGATTATGACCATCACGTGGAGATTAAAGAGGGAATTGAATTTAATTCAATTTGGCGGCTTCATTTAATTGGAATCAAGAATCTTAAAGGGTAATAACATGTGCAAGCATTAAAGTGGCTTTGGCTTGCTCATTGGTTAATATGGGAAGCAAATTGAACAAAGAAGAAAAAGGAAATGGCCATATTTCATGCACGTGAATTGCCTAAACAAGTGGTGGACAAAGCATTGGAAATAAAGAATTGAAATGGCATGTGCATGGCAATTAAAGGAAACAAATTAATTGCTTTAAAATACGGCCAATCTTGGGCAGTATAAAAGCCAACTTTTGGCTTTTGATTTAGAGAGCAAGGCAGCAAGAAGGATTCGGCAGCAACAAGAAGAAAAAGAAAAAAAAGAAGCCAACAACCGGAATTAAATTGAAGAAAAAGGCAGCCGCTTGAATTAATCTCCATGACTGGTTTTATCAATTTTCTTATTCCCAATTTAATTATGTTAGGCTAAATTTTTATTTGGTTGAGGGTGAATTCAAAACCCTAAACATGCTATGCAATTAAATTTAAATTCTATCATTCAATTTATTTAATTGAGATTGTTTATGTTCTTCTATAATTAATGTTCATGGTTTATTCTTGTTTTGTTTGAGTGGCCAATTAGATAGGACTTGAATAAATTTTATTGCTAGATTAAAATTCTTGATCCGTAATTGTCTTGATATTTTAATCATTAGTAGCAGGTTGGAATCAGTGATTTCAATTGAAGAACATAACCTAGGTTAAATAATCCGAGCTTGTGTGTTTATTGCCTAGATCAACCTAACATCTTTCTTTGTTTAATGCTTCCATTATCTTAAATTTAAAGAGCTTGTTTTAAATTATTTAATGGTTAGAGATTAGGTGAAGAGCTTGTTTTGCCTAACGACACACTAAGGAAAGATTGAGACTAACAGAGCTTATTGTTGTCTACGGTTGATAGTTTCAATATAAATTGATGATAGAATTAATATATTATGTGCATGTTTGGTGGTGGCGAATGATCCTTTAACCAAAGTTTTCATCATTATTATTTCTTTCTCCTTTAATTAGAGTTTTTATTAAATTCTTGTTCGTAATTTTAATTTCTTTATTTCTTACTATTTAGTTAAAAATTCATAAATCCCCCTTTTATTTTTAATTGGCATTTTCTTTAGTTAGATTAATTTATATTATTATTACTATTACTATTATTATTATTATTACTATTATTTTATTTTAAATCTTGCTTTTGAGTTAATAATAAATATAACTAGCATAGTCTTTGTGGGATCGATCCTTACTCGCTCTGTACTAATTATTTATATTAGTGGTAAGGTTTTAAATTTGGTGCACCTTAACGACACTACCAAATTTTTGGCGCCGTTGCCGGGGACTAGCGTCTAGTTTGTTTATTATCACTCGTTTTATTTTATTATTTTTTATTTTTATTTCTTTTCTCATTTTATTTATTTATTTTATTTTAATTAGTTATTTTTTGTTCTATATTTAGATTTTCATGAGCATAGAGGACATTCGATTGAAACTCGAACAACTTAGAGCAACCTCATCATATTCAGAACTCAATTTTGCCATCCACATTCCACTCCCGAAGACAGAGCCAAGCAGCCCAGAATCCGAACCAATGGCTCAAAATAACAACCGAACACTTAAAGAGTTGGCAGCTCCTAACTTGGACCAGCAACCCTTATGCATTGAGAATCCAAACCCTCAGGTAAATTTTGAACTCAAATCTGGGATGATTCATCTTCTTCCTACTTTTCATGGTCTTGCAGGAGAGGATCCAAATAAGCACTTGAAGGAGTTCCATGTGGTCTGCTCCACAATGAAACCAGCCGGAGTTTCTGAAGAGCAAGTTAAGCTAATGGCCTTCCCATTCTCTTTGGCGGATTCAGCCAAGGAATGGTTGTACTATCTTCCCTCCGGTACTGTCACTACATGGAATGAGATGCGGCAGCTATTTTTGGAGAAATATTTCCCAGCATCAAAAGCTGGCAGCATTCGAAAAGAAATTTGTGGAATCCGACAGTATAATGGAGAGCCGCTCTACGACTATTGGGAACGATTCAAAAAGCTATGTGCTAGTTGCCCCCACCATCAGATAAGTGATCAACTTCTTATTCAATACTTTTATGAGGGTCTACTGCCTATGGATAGGAGTATGATTGATGCTGCTAGTGGAGGAGCACTCGTGGATAAGACACTAGAAGCAGCCCGAAATCTCATTGCTAACATGGCTGCTAATTCCCAACAGTTTAACACTAGAAACGATCTACTGCCGCCACCTAAGCGAGTCAATGAGGTAAGTACTACTTCTTTAGAAAAACAAGTTTCAAATCTTACTTCTTTGGTGCAACAATTAGCTCTAGGGCAACAAATGAGACCGTGTGGCGTATGTTCTATGGTCGGACATGCGACTGACATGTGCCCTACTCTCCAAGAGGGATCACATGAGCAGGCCAACGCAGTTGAGGGGTTCCTAGGCCAACCAAGACAAAGGTATGATCCCTACTCTAATTTTTACAATGAAGGGTGGAAGGATCACCCTAATTTTAGGTATGGGAACCAACAACAAGGCATTCCTAATGTGGCACCATCTCGACCACCGGGCTACCCCCAACAGCGGGTGCAACAGCCTTACCAAGTTCGGTCACCCCCACCTCCTCAAAATCAAGGTACATCTTTAGAAGATCTTGTAAAAGCTCTCGCTACTAACTTTATGCAATTCTAACAGACTACCCAGACACAGCTCCAACATTTAGAGAATCAAATTGGCCAACTGGCCACATCTATGAGTAGGATAGAGGGTAGAACTTCAGGAAAGTTACCTTCTCAACCAGAAATTAATCCAAAGGAGAATGCCAGTGCTGTGTCTCTTAGGAGCGGAAAGCAATTGGAACCATTATTAGCTAAGCCATTAAAAGTATCCACAACATTATCACCCTCTGTGACCAATTCCTCACCTGAGGCTCTTCCTTTAACAAGGAAAGATGATTCCCACTCGGCATTGCCAGTCGATCCATCTGGCCAGGTAAGTATCCCCTCACCTCGAATTAAGACTCTCTCCATTCCTCCACCATTTCCTAGCAGATTTAAACAAACCAATAAAGAGGAACAAGAAAAAGAGATCCTTGAGACCTTTCGTAAAGTAGAGGTAAATATTCCTCTACTTGATGCTATTAAACAAGTGCCGCGTTATGCAAAGTTTTTGAAGGAATTATGCAGCAACAAGCGAAAGTTGAGCGGTAACGAAAAGGTAAGTGTTGGAGAGAATGTTTCTGCTGTACTTCAAAGAAAACTTCCACCTAAGTGCAAGGATCCAGGTACTTTCATTATCCCCTGCACTATAGGTAATACCAGATTCGAAAGATGTATGCTAGATTTAGGGGCCTCAATTAATGTTATGCCATATTCGATTTATAACTCCTTGAATTTAGGTCCAATGGAAGAAACTGGTATAATTATTCAATTGGCTGACAGATCTAATGCTTACCCGAAAGGGGTTATGGAAGACGTTCTTGTGCAGGTCAATGAATTGGCCTTTCCAGCTGATTTTTATATCCTTGAAATGGAGGATGAGTTGTCGCCCAATCCTACTCCTATTCTGTTGGGGCGGCCATTTCTTAAGACAGCCCGAACCAAGATTGATGTTCACGATGGAACCCTCACAATGGAATTCGATGGTGAAGTGATCCGCTTCAATATCTTTGAGGCAATGAGGTATCCCAGTGATGTTCATTCTGTTTTTGCCATGGATGATATTAATACTTTGGTGCAGGATTTCTTTGAATTATCCGGTAATGACAGTTTTGAAATTGCGATAAGCAAAAATCTTACGAAAAATGATTCTAAGGAACATGCAAATTTGATAAAGTTGGATGATGAGGTAGAGGAAGCTATGGCGATCTTAGATGGAGCATTCACATTACGCACCAATGGGTATAATGTTTCTTACCTTGAATTGCCTTTATTAAACGAGAAACTTTTACCTTCAATTGTGCAGGCACCTACCTTAGAACTTAAACCACTCCCAGAACACCTGCAATATATTTACTTGGGTGAGAATGAAACACTTCTAGTCATAATTGCTAAAACCCTCACCCCAGTTCAACAAGAAAAGTTAATTAGGGTGCTTCGAGATCATAAGACGGCGATTGGCTGGACCATTGCCGACATTAAGGGAATTAGTCCTTCCATGTGCATGCATCGCATTTTGCTAGAGGAAGGGTCTAAACCAACGAGAGATGCACAACGCCGCCTTAATCCACCAATGATGGAAGTCGTAAAAAAAGAGATACTGAAACTCCTTAATGTGGGGATTATTTATCCCATTTTTTATAGTAAATGGGTGAGTCCTGTGCAGGTAGTTCCAAAAAAATCAGGCATCACAGTGGTTAAGAATGAAGAAAACGAGCTTGTGCCAACTAGAGTTCAAACTGGGTGGAGAGTTTGCATTGACTATCGTAAACTGAATGCAGCCACTCGCAAGGATCATTTTCCTTTGCCATTTATTGATCAAATGCTTGAAAGGTTAAGTGGTCACTCTCATTATTGTTTTCTTGATGGTTACTCAGGTTATAATCAGATCGTTATCGCTCCGGAAGATCAAGAGAAAACAACATTCACATGCCCCTTCGGAACATTTGCTTACCGACACATGCCGTTTGGTCTCTGTAACACTCCTGCCACTTTCCAAAGGTGTATGATGAGTATTTTTTCTGATTATGTAGAGAACATCATTGAGGTATTTATGGATGATTTTACAGCTTATGGTGATTCTTTCGATAAATGTTTAGATAACCTTACACTTGTTCTTAAACGATGCATTGACACTAACCTTGTGCTTAATTGGGAAAAATGTCATTTTATGGTTAATCAAGGTATTGTACTAGGCCATGTTATTTCTGAAAAGGGGATTGAAGTTGATAAATCTAAGATAGATCTTATACGCTCCTTACCACCTCCTACTAGTGTGAGGGAGATTCGTTCTTTTCTTGGTCATGCAGGTTTCTATCGCAGGTTTATCAAGGACTTCTCCAAGATAGCTTTACCTCTCTGACTTACTTCAAAAGGATGCAACGTTTGACTTCAATGAAGAGTGCCAAAGAGCTTTTAAGAAGTTAAAAGAAGTTTTGACATCGGCCCCTGTGATTCAACCACCAAACTGGGATTTACCATTTGAGATTATGTGCGATGCCAGTGACTATGCTGTTGGAGCCGTGTTGGCCCAGCGTGTGGGCAAGCTTCCTCATGTCATCTATTATGCCTCTCGTACATTGAATGATGCACAACTTAACTACTCCACCACAGAGAAAGAACTTTTAGCAGTTATCTTTGCCTTAGAGAAATTTCGTTCTTATTTAATTGGATCTAAGGTAATCGTTTACTCTGACCATGTAGCTATTAGGTACTTGCTCACCAAAAAAGATGCCAAACCGCGCCTTATACGATGGATACTTCTATTGCAAGAATTTGACATAGAGATTCTAGATAAGAGAGGTTCTGAGAATTTGGTGGCAGATCATTTGAGTCGACTTACCTATAACGAAGATGCACTTCCATTGCATGAGAACTTTCCAGATGAGCAGTTATTACATGTAGGTATAGTTACTCCTTGGTATGCAGATATTGTCAATTACTTGGTGACCAGGACAGTACCGAAAGAGATAACCCGTGCACAAAAGGCCAAGATCAAGAGTGATGCCAAGTACTATGTGTGGGATGAGCCATACTTATGGAAGCATTGTTCTGATCAAGTTATTAGAAGGTGCGTACCCGAAATTGAATTTACTTCTATTCTCACCTTTTGTCATACTTTGGCTTGTGGAGGACATTTTGGACCAAAGAGAACAGCCCTTAAGGTACTTGCAAGCGGTTTTTATTGGCCATCACTATTTAAGGACGCATATTTGTTTTGCAAATCTTGTGATCGCTGTCAGAGAACAGGTAATTTAGGACCTAGAAATCAAATGCCACAATCTTCCATTCTTATAGTTGAGATATTTTATGTTTGGGGCATCGACTTCATGGGACCATTTCCTTCATCGTTTGGTAATCTCTATATTGTTCTTACGGTTGATTATGTTTCAAAATAGGTGGAAGCAAAAGCCACCCGAACTAACGATTCTAAGGTTGTGGTAGATTTTATAAAGAGTAACATCTTTACAAGGTTTGGAACACCAAAGGCAATTATCAGCGACAGAGGCACTCACTTTTGTAACAGGTCAATAGAAGCCCTCTTTCGAAAATACAACATCACTCACAAGGTGTCTACATCCTACCATCCACAAACTAGTGGGCAAGTTGAGGTGTCTAATAGGGAAGTGAAATCAATCCTTGAAAAGACAGTTAATCCAAATAGAAAGGACTGGAGCTTACGGCTTGATGATGCACTTTGGGCATATAGGACCGCATACAAAACTCCTATCGGTATGTCACCCTACAGGTTGGTATATGGTAAGCCTTGTCATCTTCCAGTGGAACTTGAACATAAAGCATGGTGGGCTGTGAAACAATGTAACATGGAACTGGACGTCGCCGGTCAACACAGAAAGCTCCAATTGCAAGAATTAGAGGAAATTCGAAATGATGCCTATGAGAGTTCACGAATCTATAAGGAAAAAACTAAGGCTTTTCATGACAAGCAGATCTTGAGAAAGAATTTTAAAGTTGGACAGAAAGTTTTGCTATTCCATTCTCGCCTTAAGTTGTTTCCAGGTAAGTTACGTTCTCGATGGGTTGGGCCTTTTGTTGTTATTAATGTTTTTCATCATGGTGCAGTTGAGATCAGGAGCTTAAAGACAGGTAAAGAGTTCAAAGTTAATGGTCATAAGTTGAAGCCTTACTATGAAAACTTTCAAACACTCAATGTAGATGAGGCTCCACTTTATGAACCTGCGTACGTTGATGAGTGAAACTTGAGAACCAGGTCAGGCTGAGGACAATAAACCAAGCGCTTATTGAGAGGCAACCCAATGGCTGGAGAAAAGATTTTGACAGCACGCCATAACAGATTTGATTTTTCTCCTTCTCATTCTCATTTACTTTACCTACGTTGTGTTGAATTTTGTTTGTTTTTGTTTGTGTGTCTCATCTCATTTTCCCATGTTTAATTCTGTCTTTTGTTAGCTTAGGCTTACATTGAGGACAATGTAAGAATTAAGTGTGGGGGGGTGGATTTCGAACTTAGTTTTTGTTACTTTGTCTTTTTCTTTTTACAAAAAAAAAAAAACACATTGTTTTGAATATTAGTCAATGATAAGAATTTGATTGACAATGAATATGGTTCTTAGAAAGGGTTGAATATTACCTTAGTTTATACTTGATTCTTGTGTTGATTTCCTCTTAATTGAGATTCTTTAAACCATAGCACTAATATCAATTCTTTCATAATTTTGACTTAGAATTTGAGATTGACGCAGCCTGAGTTGAGAATTTTAGATTGAGTAAATGACTGTTTGTCTTGATTCTTATCTCCACAATACAGTGTAGTATACACAGGCACCATAGTCAGAAATAGCTACCTATAACCCTTAAGAGTGAAGCTATCCTTGAGTAATTTGGGCCTATGTACCACCAGTATGTAGAGGATAATCTACCATGAGAAGAAGGCTACCTTAAGGGGTAGAGTGAAAGCTCCTGACTACAAAAAAAAAAGGGAACTTCAAAAGAAAATGCACACAAATGCCTGTAAAAAAAAAAAAAATTTGGAGATCAAGATGATAAGATTAGTTTGACCTACTCTTTTCTTTGTTCAAGGCAAAGGCTGTTGATATTGAAGATTTTGGGAACTGATTTTAATTGAATTGATTCACACACACACTATGAGAATCAAAAGAGAGATGTGATTGACTATTGAATTAAAGTTAGAACTTCGATAATATTTGAAATTTTCTTTGAGCTATATGATTTATGCAATATTTGAGGCTAGTTTTATTTTAAATTCCTTTGTTCTTTTTCTGCTAAAAAAAAAAAATGCAATGATGTTTGTGGGTATCATCGCTGAAGCCCTCACGAGACTATAACTCGTCCACTAGGGCCGCCTAGGGGTTTAAAGGCTTGTTGCATACGCTAAATGCAATCGTGATTTCCTACGAAAGTGAACTAGTTTAGGTTTTCTTTTTATTTTTGTTTTAGGTTTGCTCGAGGACAAGCAAAGGGTAAGTGTGGGGGAATTTGATAAGTGTATATTTTCCATATATTTTGCTATTAATTTCTCTATCTTTTTCTTGTTTTGGTCTTAAATATTTTAGTTATTTTAGTTAATTTTTAATTTAGTAACTTATATTTTATTGTGTTAATTTTTATCTTAGTTTTATTTATTTTGTTATTTTAGGTATATTTTGGAATTAAAGAGAAATTAAATCAGAGCATTTAAGAAGAGATCTGCTTGAAGGAATTAGAAAAGGGAAATAATTAGTGATTTTTGGAAACCAAGAAAACCGAAGCCAACAAAATTAATTCATGCATATTCAGAAGATTATGACCATCACGTGGAGATTAAAGAGGGAATTGAATTTAATTCAATTTGGCGGCTTCATTTAATTGGAATCAAGAATCTTAAAGGGTAATAACATGTGCAAGCATTAAAGTGGCTTTGGCTTGCTCATTGGTTAATATGGGAAGCAAATTGAACAAAGAAGAAAAAGGAAATGGCCATATTTCATGCACGTGAATTGCCTAAACAAGTGGTGGACAAAGCATTGGAAATAAAGAATTGAAATGGCATGTGCATGGCAATTAAAGGAAACAAATTAATTGCTTTAAAATACGGCCAATCTTGGGCAGTATAAAAGCCAACTTTTGGCTTTTGATTTAGAGAGCAAGGCAGCAAGAAGGATTCGGCAGCAAGAAGAAAAAGAAAAAAAAGAAGCCAACAACCGGAATTAAATTGAAGAAAAAGGCAGCCGCTTGAATTAATCTCCATGACTGGTTTTATCAATTTTCTTATTCCCAATTTAATTATGTTAGGCTAAATTTTTATTTGGTTGAGGGTGAATTCAAAACCCTAAACATGCTATGCAATTAAATTTAAATTTTATCATTCAATTTATTTAATTGAGATTGTTTATGTTCTTCTATAATTAATGTTCATGGTTTATTCTTGTTTTGTTTGAGTGGCCAATTAGATAGGACTTGAATAAATTTTATTGCTAGATTAAAATTCTTGATCCGTAATTGTCTTGATATTTTAATCATTAGTAGCAGGTTGGAATCAGTGATTTCAATTGAAGAACATAACCTAGGTTAAATAATCCGAGCTTGTGTGTTTATTGCCTAGATCAACCTAATATCTTTCTTTGTTTAATGCTTCCATTATCTTAAATTTAAAGAGCTTGTTTTAAATTATTTAATGGTTAGAGATTAGGTGAAGAGCTTGTTTTGCCTAACGACACACTAAGGAAAGATTGAGACTAACAGAGCTTATTGTTGTCTACGGTTGATAGTTTCAATATAAATTGATGATAGAATTAATATATTATGTGCATGTTTGGTGGTGGCGAATGATCCTTTAACCAAAGTTTTCATCATTATTATTTCTTTCTCCTTTAATTAGAGTTTTTATTAAATTCTTGTTCGTAATTTTAATTTCTTTATTTCTTACTATTTAGTTAAAAATTCATAAATCCCCCTTTTATTTTTAATTGGCATTTTCTTTAGTTAGATTAATTTATATTATTATTACTATTACTATTATTATTACTATTATTTTATTTTAAATCTTGCTTTTGAGTTAATAATAAATATAACAAGCATAGTCTCTGTGGGATCGATCCTTACTCGCTCTGTACTAATTATTTATATTAGTGGTAAGGTTTTAAATTTGGTGCACCTTAACGACACTACCAGCTCCCCACGCATCTTGGTCTGAAAGCCTATGGAGATCAACTGGGGTACCTCAGATGAAGTCGCCATAAGGTACCCCTGATACCGACGCTTGTGTTTATGCTATTTCTAGCATTTTTGTTGATCCCCTTATCCTAAATGATGAAGGTAAAGATAACCATCATACTATGTAACCTTGTTCGGCATTACCGACAAGGCGTATGGGGTACCTCAGATACCCTTAAGCTTGGATATCCCTTGAGCTATCTGTTACTTCATGGTGGGATAACCCAATTTTATCAAACATATGGCGATTCCTTCAAATATGCTTGCTGCTTATCTCAGGCTTTCTTAGAGTATTTGATGAGTGACTTTCTGGCGTGGGGTACCTCGGAGGTACCCTTAATTAGTGTATGGCGATTTTTAGAAAAATGCTTGCCGCAAATCTTCACAAAACTTATGGCGATTCCTTTTGAGAGATGATGGAGAACCTCATGATCCACCATTCACTCTACATCAAATATTCAAGACAAATAGTAATAAAGGTGGGTTGCTCGCCTACCCTTATGCAAGATGGTCAAAAATCTCATGATCCGCCATTCGCGTAGAATCAAATAAACAACATAGATTGAAATAAAGGTGGCTGCTCGCTTACTCTTATGCGAGATGGTCGAAAACCTCATGATCCACCATTCGCATGGAATCAAATAGACAATATAGATTGAGATAAAGGTGGCTGCTCGCCTACCCTTATACGATATTGTCGAAAACCTCATGATCCACCATTCGCTGGAATCAAATAGACAATATAGATTGAGATAAAGGTGGCTGCTCGCCTACCCTTATACGATATTGTCGAAAACCTCATGATCCACCATTCACTGGAATCAAATAGACAATATAGATTGAGATAAAGGTGGCTGCTCGCCTACCCTTATGCGATATGGTCGAAAACCTCATGATCCACCATTCGCTGGAATCAAATAGACAATATAGATTGAGATAAAGATGGATGCTCGCCTACCCTTATGCGATATGGTCGAAAATCTCATGATCCACCATTCTCTGGAATCAAATAGACAACATAAATTGAGATGAAGGTAGCTGCTCGCCTACCCTTATGCGAGATGGTCGAAAATCTCATGATCCACCATTCGCATGGAATCAAATAGACAATATAGATTGAGATAAAGGTGGTTGCTCGCCTACCCTTATACGAGATAGTCGAAACCTCATGATCCACCATTCGTATGGAATAAAATAGACAACATAAATAAAGATGAAGGTGGCTGCTCGCCTACCCTTATGTGAAATGATTGAAACCTCATGATCGACCATTCGCTCATAATCAAATATGGCGAACAAATAATGATAAAGGTGGCTTTGATGTTGAGTAGATTATCATAATTGGAGATAAGTCCGGTACCTTGGGTACCCTGGAGTAAGGTGATCTCTGGATACCCTCTTGCATCATAATAAACAATACTTTTACTAGTAGTATGACTTTTCTTTGTTGGATTGGTGGCCCAAATTGAGACTGAAACCAAGTCTTCAATCGGGGTACCCCGTTTTTCATCTTTGGGTATTCGAGGATCCAAAGGTGCCTCCAATTCACATTTGGGCTTAATATGTTCCCAGTGGGGTACCCCGGCATAACTCTAGAGTAATTAGTTATCGAGTACCCTACCGCCGAGGCCTCGGTGATAGCTCTTGCTGCTCTGGTGGTGGCGATCTTGGAGGTTGGGGTACCCGTGAGATACTTTGAGTGTTAAACACTCGTCCCCGCAGGGCAACCCGTGGAGGGCTCCGCATTCGGGGTACCCTTGGTATTGGGGCTTCCGTCCTCTTCGGCTTCTCCTTATTCTTTGTGACCTCGACCTTATCTTCTTGGCGCTTCAAATGACATTTCTCATCCATCTCCACTTGCTGCAACGCCGGGGAACGGGCTTAATCTGGTCCCCGTGGGGTACCCCGCATAACTCTAGAGTAACTAGTTATGGGGTACCCCACCACCGAGGCCTCGGTGGTGGCTCTTGCTGCTCTGGTGGTGGCGATCTTGGAGGTTGGGGTACCCGTGAGATACTCTGAGTGTTAAACACTCGTCCCTGCAGGGCAACCCGCGGAGGGCTCCGCATTCGGGGTACCCTCGGTGTACCCAATGATGTCGCCGCCATTTGAGAAGTCCTTTTGGCGTTTAACTTCTCACGGAGATCTTCGTGGGTACGCTTTGCACGCCTCGTACCCTGACTGCTGCGGGAATTGCAAGAGGCGGTGGAATGCTCATCGTGCGAGCCCACGGTTTGAAAATTAGAACGGGTACCCGATGGCCTATGCTTTGGTTTGCTGGCCTCGGGTACTTCTTTTTTTACCATAGCTTGGTCGCCCGTTTGAGGTGGTGGAGCATCTAGGGTCACTGGTGGAAGTGAACTTTCGGGTGTCCGAGATCCAACCGCCCTAAGTATTGCGTGGGCAAGATCCTCGAAACGCTTGTGAGAAATAGGTTGCTCCTCTTGGCGAACACCCGTCGATTGCTTGATACCCTTGCCCTTATTGATGCGGGCTACCCTTCTTGCAGGATCACTACCTTCACTGCTGCTGTCATCTCTAGTCTTTGGAGGATCCCCCATTAAACCTTCGGGAGGTACGTCGGGTGCCATGTATTGGAGTACACACAACAACTAGTTTGGTAACCGCGGATGAGACTTTTTGTGCGACTCCCCACAGACGGCGCCAATTGTTTTCAACTGATTTTGGGGTAGGAAAATCCAAAATCTATCTTAAACAATGAATTTATATTTTTGGGGGAGATGGGGTACCTCACCAGTTTATTGTGTGCGGTGCGATGTGTCTGAAATTCGGAGGAGGTGAGAATGGGAGAGAGAGTGGTAACAATGGTGGAAGGTCAGAGACGAGAGGGGTGTCCTTCAAAATAGGTTTCATGCCTCTTTTTTGGAGTGTGAGTGTTAATGGTGAGTGAAAACATGATGGAGAATGAAACCTATGCGCTTTTATATATGGAGTACCTCAGCTGCCACGTGGCGTACCCTCTTTGGCTAACGTCCTTTTACCTTTTTATTATTTTTGGGCCGTTATGTGCATGTTCGCGGCGTATCTCATCCTTTGGAAACGTGGCGCGCGCTGCAGAGTAGTCCAGGGTACCTCTGCAGTAACTGTCGGGTAGGCGGCTGAGGACCACTGTCCTTGGGACAGTGTCCTTCACTTTTGGCAGAGGTAGCAGGCGGCTGTCCCCCCCTTTTAGTACGACGTTCTTGATTCCTAATTCTGACAAAATCGAATAATATCTTTTAAGAGGTGGAGACATTTCTCATGACGGATATTTTCGGAGGATTCTCTTGCATCTGATCTGCCGGGTACCTCAATTTATGTGGGGTACCCCTAATTGTGTGGGGTACCTCTATTTGTGTAGGGTACCTCTAATTGCGCGGAGTACATCTAATCAAGCAGGGTACTTCTAATTACGCTGGGTACTTCTAATTACGCTGGGTACCTCTAATCAAGCCAGGGACCTATAATTACGCCGGGTACCTCTAATCATGCGGGGTACCTCTAATCACGCCGGGTACCTCTAATCATGCAGGGTACCTCTAATCAGGCCGGATACCTCTAATCACGCAGGGTACCTCTAATCATGCGGGGTACCTCCAATCAAGCCGGGTACCTCTAATTACGCCGGGTACCTCTAATCATGCGGGGTACCTCTAATCACGCCGGGTACCTCTAATCATGCGGGGTACCTCTAATCAGGCCGGATACCTCTAATCACGCAGGGTACCTCTAATCATGCGGGGTACCTCTAATCAAGCCAGGTACCTCTAATTACGCCGGGTACCTCTAATCATGCGGGGTACCTCTAATCACGCCGGGTACCTCTAATCATGCGGGGTACCTCTAATCAGGCCGGATACCTCTAATCACGCAGGGTACCTCTAATCATGCGGGGTACCTCCAATCAAGCCGGATACCTCTAATTACGCCGGGTACCTCTAATCATGCGGGGTACCTCTAATCAAGCCGGGTACCTCTAATCATGCCGGGTACCTCTAATCAGGCCGGATACCTCTAATCACGCAGGGTACCTTTAATCATGCGGCGTACCTCTAATCAAGCCGGGTACCTCTAATTACGCCGGGCACCTCTAATCATGCAGGGTACCTCTAATCACGCCGGGTGCCTCTAATTATGCGGGGTACCTCTAATCAGGCCGGGTACCTTGAATTATGCTGGAGTTATTCCGAGTACCTCGAATTATACAGGGTACCCCAGTCTATGCGGGGTACCTCGAGTTGCTCTGGAGTTATGCGAGGTACCTCTGACTGTGTCGGGTACCTCAAATCATGGCAGGTATCTCTAATCGTGCGGGGTACCTCTAATCATGTCGGGTACCTCGGATTGCACTGAAGTTATTCCATTCGTCGACACGTGGCGTTCTGCTATCTTTCTTATTTTTCCCCCAAACAGATTGCATGCATTCAGTTAATTTGTATTTTTTTTAAAAAAATAATGCATGGCCATGACGCTATTTTCTAATATTTTTACTCTAGCACCAAAGTGAGACGATACAAAAATACTATATGTTGGACGACGTTTCCAGCAGCAGCAGCAAGCTCGAGATATGTCTCTATTATCGAAGAAAAATAGCAGAACTCATTATCGAATGCCAAGCCAGCTCCAATTAATGGTGGGCAAAAAAAAATTGATTAATAAAAAACCGATGGTTTTTTGGGCGGTTTTTTTACTTCTAAAAAATCAAATGAGTAATATAGTAAATGTAATAAAACCAGTTGGTTCGGTTTTTTATTTAAAAAAAAAATCAAAAAACCAAACCTGATTTTATATGTTTTATGAACTGTGGGACCCTTTTCTTTGTTGAAGTTATTTCCGCCTTTGAGTTTTGTTTTGCATTGTTATCTCTTTGCTCAAAAGACAAACGCATGGGAGACACAATCCAATCAATAGCCGACAAGTCTTCGCACATGGTCTGCAGATTTAATTAAAAAAAGTTTAAAATTTTCACAATAATTAAATGCAAGACCACCTTTATTTCTACACTAACAAAGACGTTTGATGATGCTCTTACTAACATTTGAATCAATAAATCTACCATTCCCATATTTACTAGAGAAGATTGATTTTGAATATTTGGTGATCAGACATAGCGCCCTAAAATAAATCATTCACTATAACAAAATAATATCGATTAATTAGACCTAATAATTTTTTTATTAGAAAATATCAATAATATTGTTATCATAATTTTAAAAAAAACAACAATTAGCTATGCTTTGTTTTTAAAGAAAAATATTTTTTATTAATTAAAGTACTTTTTATTCACATAAATCATAAATTATCTCATTAAGCAGTAAGCACACCACATCTCACAAAATAAATAGATTCAATAGCATAATATTTTATATTTCCCCACAATACTGACATATATTATTTTATATTTCTCCACAATACTGACAGATATTACGAGATTATTATGTAAAAGTAAAACACACCACTTATATTTTAGATATCCTCTTGGATATAAAATCTTTAATTTGTGAAATTAACTGAGAAGCCTCGGGCAATTCCGGAAAAACATAAAACTTGAAACTTATGATCAAGTTTAAAAGACTTTTTACTTATTTATTTTGATTTGAACTTGTTATTTGAACATGTTATGTGTTCTTGAACATACTTTGAGACATATTTTGATTTTTTTTGTTTGTTAACTTTTTATATTTGTGGTAGATTTATTAATTTAAGGTTTTAAATTTAAAAAAGCCCAAAATAGGTCAAATAGACCCATAATCGAAATAATTGAACCGAATCGAATCGAATTATTTCGATTAGTCGAGTATTTGATTATTTCGGTAATTTAATTAATCGCGATTATGATTTTAAAATAATCGTAATCCAATAATTATGAAAAATTTAGTAAAAAATTGAACCGAACCGAATCACGCTCACCCCTAGTTCCAATATGTGTGGGTAAGTAGGAAAAAAATAAATAAATTATTGTAGCCTTGCCCTATGTGCTAGCTTGACGCACGCAATAAACACGAAAGAAATATTCAAGCCAACACCAATCGACCACCAACATGTGTTTTTAGAATGAATAATAAAGGTAAAATTACAAATTATGACATTGAGTGTCGTAAGTGGAAACTTTGAGGGAATACCGTTGCTAGAATACAAATCATGTGATTTTTTTTTAAAAGGAAAATGTGTTTTTCAATTAGGGGTGGCAAAAAAGTCCGGTCCGGCCCAAACCTAAGCCCGCGGGCCTAAAGCTCGGCCCTCAAGGGATGGGTTGGATATGGGCCTAAAAATTACAAAGCCTGCATGTGTTGGGCTTGGACAAGGGCTTAGCAAAAGCCCGGGCTTGATTTATGAATAAAAAATAAATTTAATTTAAATAAAAAAGAAAAAATTTAAAATATTAAATTAGTTTAATTTTTTTATATTAGTATTTGTTATTTTATTAGGTTGTATTATTAATATTTTATGTATTATACTATTATTCTTATTATATATTAGATGATTATCTTTAATTTAAATATTTTTTCTTAATTAAAAAATATTTTATAATTAATTTTTAAAAAAAAATCATGCCTGGCCCGAGCAAATTTGGACAGGCTTTTGAAGGGCATGGACTTTATTTGAATGATGTGGGCTTGGGCCTGGGCTTCGAAAAGCCCAGCCCAAGCCCACAAATTGCCATTCCTATTTTCAATATCAAGGTGTTAATATGTTGACTTAAGTTGATGTTTGGTACTAAGGCTAGTCAACGCTAATTTAAAAGGTACAATGTTAAAAAGTTTAATAAATATTAATTATTGTAATTTGAAAATTAAATTGATTTGATCTTATATTTGTACAATAAAACAACTATAATATTTTTACCATGTTTATTAAAATTTAAAATTTTTATTTAAAAGTCACATTTGTTACGTACTATTAATTTTTATTTTATAGTTATAATTTTTTTCCACATCAGCAGTAACTTTAAATTAGACCACTTCAATACAAAACATGACATCAATGCGAAACATGACATATATTAATGCAAGTCATAATCCTCTCATCTATCTTAGCTTTAACTTATGCAAAAACAGATTGTGGTGAACAAAAATATTGGTTAGTCACATGGATAAGAATCCTCTCCTTTTTTTTTTTTTTCTTCTTTCCTAATCTCTCATAATTAAACGAATAATTAAGATTGAGTTTTGAATTTTTATGTTTACCAATTAAGTCAGCTCTTTTTACTTCATTTATAGTTAAGCCAGCATTTTTTAAACTACATTTAAAAAAACAAAGAGAGGATCATAATCCACTAATCCTATATTCAAAGGCACTAACATCTTCCATTTTTATCATTTATTTCATTTTAATTTTGCAGCCTCACCGCACGGAATAACTGTTTCTGTGAGGATAATATCGTGGCTGCTCCTGTTTTACTTGGCTGCGGGGAATTTTCATAATCCTGCTGTCATCACTCATCAGATGTAACATAACAATAATTCTCTTCTAATTTCTAAATGACATTTCAAGAAATTTAATATCGAGTGATGTGTTATTTATATTTCAAACGATAAATTAATTATATAATTTATGTCATTTCTTATTTAATTGTTCCCCAATTCAATGAAGGAATGCCACGCGGAGATGAAATCTTTTACAACTTTGGATAACAATAAAAAATGGAAAGTAATATTTGTCAATAAAATGATACAATTGGAAGGGAGAATGACACTTTTGTAAATTAGTTTTGTCCTAAGAGCAGATACATATAACATATCCCGTAATGTTTTTATTACCAAATTTGAGTTTGCTGATTAATAGTTAGCTCAATATCTTTATGATCGTATTTCTCACCAAAATTATTTAATTGGAAGGAAGAATCACTCTTTAGTAACTTAAATATGTCCAAAGACTAGGCGCATATCTAGGACATGCTCGTGTTAAAATGGTAACATAATTGGATGGCAATTTCGCCATCACCCAAAAAAAGAAAGAAACAAATCAATTTCCAAGGCCTGTATGAAGTTAGGACCAATTTGATAATGTTGTAGTTTTTAAAGTTATTAACTGTGAAGAGAATTAATTATGAAAAAAATAATGGTTAGGACCAATTAGATATACTGTAAAAATATTAACTGTGAAGAGAATTAACTATAAAAAAAATTAATTAAGCATTTGGTAACATTTATTTTTAAAGGTGTTATTGGTTTTAAAAGCAGTCGTATGTGTTTACTAAATCTTATTGTTAAATTGTTGTTAAAATGTAAATGGCTGAGTTGGAGATAATGTTGAATAAAATTTATTTACACATAAACATGTATATAAAATAGCTTTTTTATGCATATTTGTCAATTGATAACTAAAATAAATATTTTGTATTATTAATTTTATTTTTTTATCTCAATATAATGGACAATAATAATATTATCTTTAAATTTGATAATTTTATTTTCTAGTTAATAAGGATAATTTTATGTTTTTAAAATATAAAAAAAGATATATATGAAATAATATTAAGTACAACACTAACTCTTAAAATCAGATTTTAAAAATTTACTCATTCCCTTCTTTTCAAAATATGTTGTAGGATAGGCTGATTTTATTAGAAGTGATTTCTTAAAAATTTACCCTCCCAAAAACAATCCAAAATAGTCCTTATTTGACAAAACAAATTTACAAATAAAGAAATTTTCCCTTCATTATTGATATATTTGTAATTTAGCAGGACATGATGTAAATGGTATCATCAATATTTCGTACGCATTACAAGTTTTTTTAAAACAAGAATTTGTGTTCTCAAATTTGAAAGTCCTAGACATTTTCACTTGCATAAGATAATTGAGATTGGTTCACCCTAATTATGAGTTTGTTCAAGAGACAAAGCAATTCGAATCACATAATCTAACTCTTTCATATAGTTAAGTTTCAAATGAATAATTAGTCTTTATATATTAGCCAATTTTAATTATACTTTCACATTCATTTAGATGATGCATCATTTATGAATCTTACGTCATGGCATACATTTTCTATTAGACGAATCACTAATCATGATAGAAGTTTTTAAAAATACAACATGTTTAATTAAATGAACATCATTAATGATGTTATATGAGCATTTATAATTTTATCATATGGACTTATAGATGACGTAATACGTCAATTATCTCTATATATTTAATCTAACTCTTTCATATAGCTAAGCTTCAAATGAATAATTAATCTTTATGTATTAGCCAACTTTAATTATACTTTCACATTCATTTAGATGATGCATCATTTATGAATCTTACGTCACGGTATACATTTTCTATTAGACGAATCACTAATAATGATAGACGTTTTCAAAAATACAACATGTTTAATTAAATGAACATCATTAATGACGTTATATGAGCATCTATAAATTTATCATATGGACTTATAGATGATGTGATACGTAATTTATCTCTATATATCTAATATAACTCTTTCATATAGCTAAGTTTCAAATGAATAATTAGTCTTTATATATTAGCCAACTTTAATTATACTTTCACATTCATTTAGATGATGCATCATTTATGAATCTTACGTTATGGTATACATTTTCTATTAGACGAATTACTAATAATGATAGAAGTTTTTAAAAATACAACATGTTTAATTAAATGAACATCATTAATGACGTTATATGAGCATCTATAATTTTATCAGATGGATTTATAGACGATGTGATACGTCAATTATCTCTATATATCTCAACCATAAAAGAGCATAAAATTAATAGATTGTCGAACAAAACATACACTTTTTATTATCATTATGATTTTACGTAATTAGTATATATATTTTCTTCTTATTCTAATGAAGCTGCAAACATTTATAAATGATTCAGCGTAGCCACCATGTATCACGCTCGGTTCTTGAATTGAAACAACGGAACTTCAAGACAATCACTTCTTCTCCATGCCCGGTGAGCCACCTTGACGGTGCAATCGAATCATGGCAAACTGGACAAATGGCATAGTTGTTGCTTATCCACGTGTCCAAACACACCGCATGAAAGAGATGATGGCAACTTAATTCTCTTATCTCTTCTCCTTCTTCAATATGGCTAAGACATACAGCACATTCCACAGCTTCAGCTCTGGAACCCAGCTCGAATCTGTCCTCCCATATATTCACAAGTTGTTCGCTAGCATTTATGCGATGGCCAAAGAAGGAGAAGTGAAGCAAGAGATTGCATGCCCATTTCAAACATCTAAGAAACCGTATCAGGTAACCAAACATGTTCGAATTTTGATTGAACAATGAAACCCTGAAAGTACTAATAATAATGGTGATGATAAGATAGTTGATTGGTTTGAACTTTTTTTGACAATGTGTAGCAAAATGGTCGGTATTTATAGACTTAATTGACATAGAATGTTAAGTGATTTCACTACAATCCAACATATCTTTTTAGCCCATTAAAAAAAAATCTTCGTTGGTAGGATAATTTTTCCCCATAATACCCTTGACAAACAATGAATCCGTACGTAATTACTGCAACTTTGCAAGTTAGGTAATTTTGGCTATTAGACATTAATTACTAGATATACTTTGTGGAATGGCTGTAATCTAGATTTTAGTTTATCATTTATCTGATGCAACTTTTTTTAAATATGATACAATTAAACTTTTACGTAATTTTAGTTTTTAATACTATACAATTCAACTGATATATGGAGCGATATAATATAAGAGTTCTTCTAATTATATGGAATTGGAAGGAGAAAGAAAGTCCGAGCACTTGGAGCCCTCGGGCTTATTTGATGTAATTTTGTTTAAATTAATACTCAAGAAAGATACAATTAGCCTTAATAACAATGGTTAACATCCATTGAGGCACTTTAAACGTTAAGAACTAATCTTATTTATTTATTTATTTTTTCATTTCATCAGTTATTTACTACCTTCAGTACCTTGACATACTAATTTTGCTATATATTACCGCTTTATTAAAAAAAAAGTCAAAATTATAAACATCATGTTTTGAGAAATAATTTATGAACATTTACGAAAGTAAGAATGCCATATATGAATTTTCCTACACATTTAGATCCCGTTTGAATGTCATATATGGATTTTCCTACACATTTAGATCCCGTTTGAGATTAAGATTGAATAGCTTAAGAATAGTAAATGTTTCGTTAATACTACCTCGTTGTAGTTTGAAAAATAAGTTAATTTAATTTTATACTTGTATGACAAAAAATCTATTATATCTTTACTAATTTTGTCAAAACTATTATTTAGAAATTGTATATACTATGTACTATTAATTTTTATTTCATAATCATAATTTTTTTTCTATAGTAACTCTACAATATTTCAATACCAAATAGGGCATTGCCTTTATGGATAACCAAGAACTTTGATATTAATGGATAGTAGATAAGGATTTACACTCAAAAGGTAAAAAGTGATGTAGGATTATCTAGAGATGGGAAAGAAAAAAAGGAAATGTAATAATAAATTTACCATTATTAGTTTTTTTCAGCTAAGTTCGACCTTTGCAAATACTGAAATTTTTATTTATGTAAATTCGAATGAATATAACAGTTTCCATTTATTTTCTACTTTACCAAACCATGCGTACTACCAAGAAAAAAAAAAATCTAAGTTCTAAACCATAAAATATTTTAAAAAATGAATTTAGGAAAAAAAGATTTAAAAAAAGGTTAAAGGGGTTCCGGAAATACAGAAAAGTAACATGAGCTGGTGGAGAAAAATGTGAAAAGGAGAAAAAAAAAAGTTGTAATGTTTCCCTCTCAATTTATCGAGCAGTGGCATACACCCAGAAAATAAACCCAATTATAGCTAAAAAATAAAATAAATTACACTTGAATGGGGTTAAATTAGGGTTTATTTTCAGGGCAACAAACATTTTCCCAATTTATCTTCAACTTTTCAATTACCTCTATATATTTATAAAATTACCCTTATTTATCACTTTCTTAATTTTCATTACTCTAAAAATACTTGAACAGATCATTCATTGGAATTATAAGGTTATTGAAACATGAACTAAAGATCTTTCATGTTAATAGAGCAAATGCATTCGAAATTAAACTTTAAAAAGTTGATCATGTTTCATCAATTACTTATTAATGATGTGCATCCAATACCCACTAACAATTTCAAGATCTCACAGCAATCTGGTGCTTGCTGTCTTTATCCCCATTTACACAGCTTCATCCAAGTGCTTTGTCTCTCTTGTCGATGTACTGAAACAATCAGCTTCGTCCCTATTTTTGCTTCTTAAGTTTCTCTTATTATGCATTTGTTTTATCAATCTTTCGAGTATTTCAGTCATCTTCTTAAATAACTGGATAACGGAGCTATCTCGATCAATTTCAAACTCAATTGTGTAAAATGCTGCTCTATTATCTGCGAATGATTTACGGCAGAATCAATTCTAAACCTAGCATTTTATTACCTATTTCGAGTGATTTTTTCTCATCAAAAGTCATGATGCTGATGTTGCATTTTGAAGGATTAATGGAGTTTCTCTAGAACTTGAATAATAATTTGGAAAAGAAAATTAATAAATAAAGATAATTTTAAGAATAATTAAGTTTAATTAAAAAAAGATTGGTGAGATAGATTGAGTCGTCAAATAAAAATATTAAAAAAAAGGTTGAAATTATTAAATCGTTAGTGCTAAATAATTTGAGGGCCAAAAGCCCAAAACTTCAACTTAACATATAAACACATGAAAGGTAAAAATTTTATTAGTCGTTGTGTTAATAAACTAAAATAACCTCAAAAGTACGTAAATTTTTAATTTAAACCCTTGTGTTTTCTTTGTGTTAATTTTAAGTGCATCTTTGTGATTTAGGAACTTTCATCACAGCGCAATTTTTTCATTTTTCATTTTTTTCTTAATTTTTTATAGTGTGACAACTAATGATAGTTGCATCTCAATTTAAATTATTCAGGTTTTTTTCACATAGGAAGTCAATTTGATGTTGTCCTTCTTCACAGCGCAATTTTTTCTTTTCTCTTCTTTTTTTTTCCCCCCCAAAGTACGACAACTAATGGTAGCTGCATCTCAATTTAAATTATTCTGGTTTTTAAATAGAAAAGCAAGTTGATATTGTACTTCTTCCTATATTTTAATTGCCAAACAAATGACATTATTTGTTGGACATGTGTTAGGATCGACTCTAATGTTTGATAAACAAATTTCAATGAATCGAAACGGAACAAACATTTTGAGCACAATCAATCACAAGCAATTGAGGGCCTGTGTTTCTGATATTATAATTGAGCACCTGTAATTTAAAATTATAATTTTAAAATATTTGACGAACTTATTATTGTAGTTTTAAAAAAAAGTTTTTTTTTCCTCTAAATTACGAGGTGGTCTTGAGTGGATTTCAGCTGTGAGAGGCACCTTTAAGTCCATATCACAACTTAGATTTAGGGTTGGCAAAAAAGCTCGGGCCGGCCCAGGCCCGGCCCTCACCCATGAGGAACTAGACAATGGCCCAAGAAAAAAAGTCCGGACAAAGCCCAAGCCCACTACTTTTAAAAAAATAATTTTATAAATTAGAATAATATAATTAAAATTGAAAAGTAATTCAAAAATAAAAAAGAAAACTTAAATTCTTAACTTATAAATCAATTATGATTCAAAAAAACTAAAATTATGATACTAAATTCTCCCTTTTGTGTCAATTAATTAAGAGAGCGTTTGAATTAGAAAATTTAGTATTAAAAAAAATTAAAGTTATGAGTTTTTATTTTCTTTATTTATTATTTTAATTTGAAATATTGATTTTCTTTAATTTATCTATGATTGTAATAATTTGTTCATTATTAATTTATTTCAAATTTACAATAATTTAAAAAATTTAAAATAAATAAATAAAGCCCGAGCCCGGCACATGCCCTCAATGGGCCCGGCCCGTACACTTAGCTGACAGAGGGCCTGGACATGGGCTTGAAAAAGCCCGGCCCAAGCCCGCTATTTGCCATCCCTACCTAGATTAATCCCCGCTCGTACCGGGTCGACCTGTAAGAGGTAAAGTGTTAGCTAAAGTAGTGACTCCATACGAGAGAGCGGAGCTTGAAAAAAAAAGTTAATTTTATCTCACATTTGTATGATCAAAACCTATAACATACTTATTATTTTTATCAAAATTATTTTTAAAAAATTATATTTATTTAACATTATCAATTTTTATTTCACAACCGTAATTTTTTTTATATCACAGAAAATGTGGGTTAAGCTACCACAACACCTTAATAAAATAAACACGCCCTGAGAAAGAATAAAAAGAATTGCATAATTGAAGCAGAACAGAAAATGGTAGGGTTCAGCCAATTTTGCTTACTTCCGCACCTTCAAACTTCCTTAAGATCGATCACCTAAAACAGTAGAAAAGTTGACAAGGAAGTTACAGCTCTCACAACGAGAAACGGAATCTCCCTAGATTGTCCAACTGATAAAACACTCAGTAAGAAAAAAAAAATCACATTGAATTATGCTGGTTTGATCAATCTTAAAATCACTGTTTCCAGCAACTATTTTAGCTAGCCAATCAGAAGATATAATAGCTGTTGTTTCTTACAGCAATGGGATCAGCGCTCTTCAGAGTTTTTGCAATCGGCTTCTGAGTTTTCCTGTGTCCTTTTTCTTCTTGCCTCATGCTCTCTGTCTTTTCAATCTTATGATACAGATTCTTTAGCCTCATATTTCTCATTCTAGACCTCAGAATTTTCGCTAACCTCTGCAAACCAATCATCATCACCTTGGCATGAAACCTGCAAACAAAGATCAGAAATGTAAGTGAGTGTTTAATACGTAACTATTAGAAATATATACCTGTGATACAAGACTCAAATTCAAAGTTTCTCCCGTTGACTTAAATAAGGAAGAATGACACTTTGGTCCTTCTTCAAAGTTATTTTTTACTGTTTAGATTCTTAATAAACTTTTACAAACTCGTTTCATCTTTAGCGTTAAAGGATAGTGACATGTTAGTTTTGTTTTGTAAGTTTGAAAGATTCTCAAATAATTGTTTGTGCGTAAAATGTAATTTTTGCCCTTCAACAACATATATTTAGTGTTAATATTTTAGCATCATGAGTGAAAAAATGGGATATTAAAAATTTTATCCGAGACCCAAATAGTAAAACAAATTATGTGAAGGATGAAATTGTCATTCTCTGTCTTTTTAAAAGTTTGTTTGTTGAACACGTGGCTATAAAATCAGGTCTAACTATTAATTAATTAAATGATCACGTCCCGTGTGTTTCAATTTGTTGAGCAGTCAAGCAATGCATGTGAATGAGATGAAGACTAGGCAATATTTGATGGTATGCATCAACTACCACAAAGATGCGAAATTTAATCGAGAAAAAGAAAGCGAAAGCACTTCAATCATCAAACTAATTAAAAATGGTTCAAAACAATTTCTTTTTTCAACTCCACACTAAAAATATACCTAACACAGTATATATGGATCAAGTGAAACAACGAAATATATAATGGGAGAACGCATGTTTTATTCTTAACAGATATTATATTTATTATATACATTTTTATTCGATTTTTAATTACTTGTTTCTTCCCTCTCGTTAAGAGATAACATAGTTGACTGTGAAAATAAAACAAAAACAGTCATTTAGAGTGTGATATTTTAAAATTTAAATTGAAATCTTACACAAGTCATTGGGATTAAAAAAATAATAATAAGGATTCTTTTGGCAATTACACACACCTAATTATTTTCACCTTCTCTCTAATTTTGACACCAAACTACTTTAAAATATTATAAGTAAGATAGAATTGTAGAGGAACATAAAATATTAACTTCATCTATTATCTTTTGGCACTAAAAATGAAATAGACGGTTAAAAATCTAATAGAGATGAATAAAACATTTATGAGAGATTAAACAATAGATGAATATAACATTTATGAGAGATTAAACAACCATTCTCCTATATATAATTTGGTCCTTTAGCTTCGAATGAAACGAATATTAAGATGTTGACATGTATTTCAAGTGAGCATTATCACATGCAAAATCACAAAAACGAAAGTCTAAAAGTAGTTTCAAACTAGGGAGGGAGATGACATGTGTTACCCATATAACTTTTGGATTATTAAAAGTATTATTATGATTTTTTTTTTTTTTATGTCAAGGGAGTAACAGGAAATTGTGAAAATTAGAGAGAAATAAGTAGCTAAAACTCAAAAACCACAAAATCATGTGACATCTTAATATACTTTATATTAATGTACTACGATGTTTTTAATTTATGTATATTTCTTCTATTTGTAGTTGCCTGACAGAAACAAGGGAGCAGCAATGATATAAATTCAACACCAAAGATTAAAACAAAAAACAAAAATACTGTCTTATGGTTGCAATTGAGAACACTAGCTAGATGAGGTTGTCAAGTCACTAACTACACACAGGTAACTGAAAAGACCAGGAAATTAATTAAGCCATGGCAATTATGTAAACGACATGACGTTTTCTTCATAATTAATGACCCTAAAAGTATTAGAAGATAAATCACTAAACCTATCCTCAGGCAGTCCAAATATTTCAGCTCTCCTCATACTTCTATTCACAACATCATAATGGATCACGTAAACTGAGTCGGACACTGTCTGTGGCACCAACAAGAGCTCATTGTTACGACCAATACAATCAACAAAGTAATCAATATCTTCTTCAAGAATCTCTTCACCGTAATCTTCCGGTAAAAACACCTTAATCTGAACCCAATAATCACCATCATTTTCATCCAACACCCAAATCGTCATGGTAGCATCTTCAAGAAGCAGATGATCAGCTATAGCCGGACGTCCCGAATACACGATCAGTTCAGACTCACTTCTACGCGCCAATGCCTTTGCAGGAATTTCAATCACCCGGAAACTCTCCTCATGTAAATCAAACGCAATTAGAACCGTTCTGCCGTTCTTGTGAGTCGAAACCCAGCTTCTGAAATACACAAAGCCATCAACACAAACGCTTTCCCGCTGAGGATAATAATTCGGGCCACCTTTAAGCGGGCGCCAGGAATTTGTCCCCAGCTCAAAAATTCTATACTCAGGGTCTCTCCCAGGGATGGCCCAGGAGTTCAAAACTTTGTACTTTTTACTAACGGGATCAAACCCAAAGGAGTTCACGCAAAAGTAAGTAGAGTTTACGGAAGGAGACGTTAAGGAGCAAACAAACGGGGTATTGAAGGTTTGTCTGGTACTGGGGTTGCATAATGTAGCGTAAAGGCCGAAGTCCATCAGGATTATGCCGTTAACGGAGCGAGTGGTGTAACGGGAGAAGCGCGGTGGGATGGTCAAGAGAGGGACGGCGAGGCCGCCGTCGAAGTCAACGGAGAAAAAATGCTGAGCGGTTTGAAGCCTGGCTGGGCAGGTGACGAGGAGGCCTACAGTTTTTATGGGGAAATTAAGTGCATGAAGTTCTGCAAACGATGGGGCGGTTATGTACGACGAGCAAAGCTTGGAAAGGCAACGGAATCGCATCAAGGATTTTATGGGCAGCTTTGTGAGAATATCGTAGATTATCTCGGAAGGTATTGGTTTTGACGATGATGGCGGTTGTTGTTCCTTCTCCATCATGCTGTCTGTTGTTGTGTGAGGATCACTCTTGCGCTCTCTGGTTAATTTTTGCTTAGGGTTTCATTAAGGGATTAGGGATGCGGGGGTTTGGTTTTTTTCCTATCCTAGTGAGAGTGTAAAAGCACAAACTTAAATCAGTTGGTGAGCTTTAGATTCTTCATTTGTGTGGTGAGCAATGCTGATTGCGGCTTTTTAGTGCGCTCGCGTCGGTGCGATGTTAAACTTCTTTTATACGTATACAATCACAACTCTACTAATATATATATTTATCATTAGACTATTAGAAATTTATTGTGACTGATCTAACTTCATTTTTATCCAATATTCTATTCTCATTAATTTGAAGGAACATATATATTTATCCTATCCACAAATTTATAGAAGAAATATTAATTTACTCTCACCCAATAATCTGTGCCCAGGTGTATTTCGATATTTTTATATATTTTATTATAATCAAGAACTAAATTTAGAAAAAAAAAACAATTGTATGTTTTCCCAAAAAAGAATACTACCTAGCTTGTAGATTGGATAGACACTTATTAATTGTTGAAATATTTTATTATTATGCACATTTGATAGGTTGTATTTGTCTGTAACAATAATACCTAGTATATCGCACTAAAACACCAAAATACATCTAATTGACAACAACGTTTTTCTAATGTTCCTTGTTAAGCCTTGTTTGACAGGTCGTAGTTGACTGTATAAAACAACAATACAGTGTTATTAAAATTTCTTTATAAATCTTTGAAACGTTCAAAATTAGAGGGAATAAGATTCTCTCCTAATCTAACTCTAATGAGTTTCAAAGATCTCCTATCATAGGTATTTTAGTGGTAGTATATAAGTAAAATTTAACTTCTTTATATTTTTTATTTATTACCTACCAATCGGATGAGATTTTAAAGATCTCCTATCATATGTCTTTTAGTAGTAGTAGTAGTATATGAGTAAAATTTAATTTCTTTACATTTTTTTTATTAACTACTAATCAAAGTTATTTATTCATACATATTCATATTATGAGAGAATCTTGTTATGAGGTAGAGATCAAATTATCCATTTTATAATAAAAATATTGATAAATTAATATTTGATTAAATACTATTTTATAGGGGTACTGATTTGATAACTAACGTGTGCTTTATTTTTCTCAGTCATAAGAGCACTATTAATGATTGAGGATTTCCTGTACAGTTAATTGACAAAATTTACAACTACTCAGCATCTACTTAATTTATGTGAAAACTTACTCAATAGTCTAGTGTTCGACTACTTATTCACCTACAACGTATGTATAGGTTTGAGTTTCCCGTATGTATTAATGTGTTACTTTTCTTTGAAATATTTAAAAATAAATCTGATTACACATTTTGAGTCGGTTTAAGAAGTTGTAATAAAATTTTATTAGAAATTTTAATATTCATTGTTTAACCTTAAAAAAAAAAAAAACCTAAATCTATGTAAAAATTCTGGCAAGCGATAAACACATTAATGTCGTGCCAAAGAGTTGGTGAAGCACGCTTTTTAGCTCTGTGCATGGCATTTGGGACCCATTGGTGAGGACCTTTTAAAAAAAAGATTGTTTGAGATGGTTTTAAAGAAACAGACATATGCCACTTCGGCCTTGGCCGAAGTGGTGGGCTGCTGCCCTCACAAGCACGGTTCTAGCCTCCACAAAAGTATTGTGGGGGCTAAATGTTCTTTATATTTAAAAAATCATTATCCCTTGTGAAATGCAAGTGGAGTATGGACATCCTCTCCTGTCATGGGTTATTTGTATTGGGCATGTACTTCATAGAATTCATTGTAATAATGTAAGTCCCAATCATGTATATCTGATTGTAAATATCAGTGTAATATCTCTGCTACAATAAGCAGTTGTTGTAAATATCTGTGTAATGCAGTAATCTGATGATTAATCAGTTTCAAAAAAAAAAAAAAAAAAAGACATATGATAAATTCCAAAGAAAAAGATATAGGATAAATTTGGTAGTGAGGTTTATTTTTTTAAGTTCGAGAGCACTAAAGTATTTATTAAATTCTAACAGTTATAATTTAAAATTTAAATTGATTTGATTCCGTACTTATATAATGATAAATTTATAATATTTTTATTATTTTTATCAAAATTATTTTTAAAAAATCATATTTATTACGTATTATTTATATTTATTTTGTAATTACAATTTTTTTATGACAGCTGTACTTTTTTAAGTACAACACTTTTTATTCATAGCATTGACAAAAAAAAACTGCTTAAAGACTGAACTGCTCTTTGTTTTATCACAAATTATTTTATTATCTTTACGAGTTATAATAAAATGAAATAAAGATGTGGACTCGAACAATCCCAGCCCCATGGACCAGTGTGCGTCGTACAGCGTCACTGGGCTTATATGAAAGACCAGCCTCGACACATTACAGTTACAGACAAATAAGTTATATTTTCTCTCTAAATAAATTACTTGTATTAATCAATCTTTTTTTTTTTTTTTTACATGTCATTTCCTATGTAATCAAAATAAATTGCACAAATTTAAAATATATTGTTCTTTTCATAAATATTTTTGTACTTATAATTGCTTTCAAATTATAATTTAATATATGTGTAATTTAAGCCACATTCATAAATTTTTTACCTAAAAAAATTTTAATTTGTGTATAAGGTAACAACAAGATTGCAAAAGAAAAGAAAAATAACAAACTACTACGTTAAGTTTTAATGCTAAAAACAATTAAATTAAAAACTAGAATAATATATTTAAAAGAGAGAGAGAGAGAGAGGATATTTTCGAAAATAAAATAAATATAATGGAAATGGAATTTCACGAGGAAATTAGAGGTGTACCAGTAGTTCAACTCTATATAATCGAGTACCTAAATAGATGGGGTTTACAATCATTCTTTATTCGATGAATGTTAGTTATCTTCTCGTCTCCACCTTTTTTTTTTTAAATAAAAGTTGAGAGTGTAGCTATTTCATCATGATTATAAAAGTCAAATTTGCTTGTTCTTTTCTTCTTCTTCATTTTTTTTTTCAAATTTTTTTGTCGAGACGTCCTGTTTGCAGGAGCATATATGTGGAACTTCAAATTGATATCAAAGTTGAGAGATTAATTATTTCATCATGATTATGAAGGTCAAATTAGCTTGTTCTTTTCTTCTTCTTTTTTTTTTTTTAATTTTTCTTTTTTAGTACACGTCTCTTTTTTGGAGGAACATATTCTTATGTTGAACTTCAAATTTAGGTAGATCGTGTTTGATTTTTCTTTTCATTTTTTTAATAGTAGATATGAGCTAAACTTTATATTAAGAGAAAAAAAATTATATGAGATAGGTTCACCAGCTTAGTATGAGATAGGCTCATTTAATGCTGCTCTCCCATATGGCAAAGTAAAGAATCCTAGAGTGCCACTTCGGCCTTGGTCGGAGTGGTGGGCTGCTGCCCTTACAAGCATTGTGAGGGCAGCGGTTCAAGCCCCCACAAAAGCATTTGTGGGGGCTAACGTGCTTATTTGTTTAATATTTCAAAAATTTCCTCTCCCTCGTGCAATACGAGTGGAGTATGGACATCCTTCTTCTGTAAGGGATTATTTGTCTGGACATGTACTTCACAGAATTCAATGTAATAATATAAGTCCCAATCATGTATTTCTGATTGTAAATATCAGTGTAATATATCTGCTATAATAACAGTTGTAAATATCTGTGTAATGCAGTAATATGATGATTAATCAGTATTCAAAAAAAAAAAAAGAATCCTAGAGTGAAACTATTTGTAGATTCCACAATAATTTATGGGTATATTTGGCACGTGGTATTGCATTGTATTATCTTGTGGGCCCAGCATTAGTTAAAATATACCTGTGTTTGGTGATCAAATGGATTGCATTGAGCAGCATTAAAGTGCAGCTTTTGCCGCATTATCAAAACCCGCACCCCCCCCGGTGATTAGGATGTATTACTGACTTTTGTGTTTTAAAAGTCAGTAGCTTCTCCTTTTTTTAACTTTATAATAATAGTAATAAATAAATAAAATTTTAATTTAATATAATATTATACAATATTAATTAATAATAAATACTTAAATAGTATATAAAAATATAATATAGCATTACATTATTTAATTAAGTTACAATAATTAATATAAAATATTAATACAATTTAAATATATTAATATAATATAATATTTAATTTAAATTAATAAAAAATTATTATAGTACAGTGTAGTACTAAATATTGTACAATATTATTATAATACAATATTAATACAATACAACATAATATAATACATCAATATTAAAATAATATAATACAACATAATACAATATGTATATCAAACGCACTCTATATTTAAAAGCCAGTGAAAGTGGATTCCACTACTCTGCCACCACATGATAAAGCACCATTAAATGGGCTTACCAGTTACAACTTTAATATATCTCGCGCAAGTTTCTCTGAAATTAGATATGTTAACGTACATTGAATAAATTTTTAATATTATAATCAATAATTTTGTAATGTCATTGAAAAAAAACTTAAAACGATTTTGGAAACAAAAATAATGAAATAAATCTTTACATGTTTTTTTAACTTGACGGCCGAGTTCAAATTTTAGAGTACAACTGTACAAGGATTGAAAATTTTGATTTGACTTTTACCCACCTTAACTTTTTAATTTAAAAAAAAAATGAATTTGCCAGTCTAGTTGAAAAAATAATAAAATTATGCTGTAAGATTTTGAAAAAAAAGAAGTAAAAAGTGGTAAAACAAATAAAATTACACCGTAACATTTTGACAAAAGAAAAGAGAAAATTAACTTATCCAAGCATTTTTATAAATTCATTATCAAAATTTATATTTAAAGAAATTGCCCGATTCAAACAATCATGCTCAAACATAAAATAAGAAGTAAATTATAGCAACAACAACACATTCGCTTTCACACACACATTTCGTCAAATACATTATATGCAATAATAAATTAAACTATTTTATCCACAATTTGTTTATAAGGCTCACCATAAAATCTAACACTAATTATTAAGGAAAATTATCTCTACATCACCTTTATTTTGTCATATGTACATTAAATTACCTCAAAATTTTGATATATTTTTTGCACTACCTTTATTTCTAAGTTTATATCAATCAGCCACTTTAACACAAAAAATAATTATTTTACCCCTAAATGTTTTAAAAAACTATTTTATTCTACAAAATTTTGAAAAATAAAAAATTATAATTTTAAGAATACCCCTAAATTCAATAAAATAAATAAATCTCAAAATCTAAGATGATAATTTTTAAATGAAGTTATAATTATAAAAAAATTAACATCTTATAATTATGATTTTTGTAATTATAATTTCGATTAATATTTGTAATTAAATTAAGTATAGGGAGGTTTACAAAAAATAACATGAAGAGAAAAAATTCCTATAATTATTGTAAACTTCCCTATAATCAATTTTAAGAAACATTCCTATACAAATTAAATGAAATTATGATTACAAAAAATTAACATGACAATTTTTAAATGAAATTATAATTATAAAAAATTAACATATTGGATTTGAGATTTATTTATTTTATTAAATTCAGGGGTACTCTTGTAATTAAAATTTTTTTAAAAATTTTGTAAAATAAAATGGTCTTTTAATTTATTTAGGGTAAAATGATAATTTTCTAGTATTAAAGTGATTTATTGATACAAAGTTAAAAATAAAGGAGGTGCAAAACTGTAAATAACATGTTAAAATATTAAGATAGTTAGATGTATGTATGGTAAAATAAAGATGATGTACAAATAATTTCTTAACTAATAACAGCATATAATCAATTGTAAAATCAATTTAAATTCACAAGAAAATACAATAATTAAAACATTAATTAACCTAATACTAACAAAAGTATAAACACCCTGTCACCGCAAAGGATACGTTGCGTAGTGTTTCCAATATCAAATCTTGGTTGCTGCCATTGTGGGTGATGGGCTACAGGTTTAAGAGGGTCGTGAGATGGTGATGAGAGTAATTTAGTCTAAAACACTTGTACTTAACTATGATACGAAAAGTTAAGGCCGAGTGGTTAGGGCTGCTGTCCTTCAATTTGGAGGGTAGTAATTCGAACCCCCAAAAGTGTAATGTAGATATATTTTATTCCTTAATTATATTGTATAATTGAGTGAAGGTATTCTTTTTTTTTTACCTAAGTGTGAGTGGAGTAGACATCCCTCGAATATTAATAAAGTTTAAAATCTGGGCAGTATAAGTATTGATGTAAGTTGATCTCAGTAATAGTTTGATTTGTAAATATTAGTTATAGTCTCATATAATATGAGTTGTAGTTTGACCAATAATCTCATATAATAATAATAATAAACTATGATATAAAAAGTTAAAATTGACCCATTTTAAAAAATTTAAAATCTTTTGAGTGATGATAGAGCCACAAACTCTTGTATAAATTTATCTTATACAAATTGATGTATCATTAATTCATTGATTGAATGAAAATATAAAATAAAATAAAATAAATTATATAAATTAAAAAATATTTAATTCAATCAATTTTATTATGTCACACTAATTTATATAATGACTGTATCATTATCCAAATCTTTTTAGGCTAGTCACGGTAAATTTCCCTGACGAAGTTGCCGTAACCGTAGATCTTTTCCCACCAACTCACCATCAAAACAATCACCCAATCATTTCAAGCCACGTGTTAAGGAGTCCACGACAACGTGTCAGCGAAGACCGGAAACTCGAGAGACTGGGAAATGATTTCGGGGGACCCCATTTTCTTCACGTCGTATCGTAATGGAAAAACAAAAGAGCGAAAATGAAGAAAACAAAACAGAAACATTTTCTCTCAATAGCGAGAAAGAACTGAGGAGGAAAAAAAAAAAAAAAAGCTCTTCTCTTTTAACAGCAACTGCTTAAACAACAATGGCAGTTAATTCGTCGACTCACCGCGCGCTTCCACTTAACCGTCCCGTACAGCTTCGCTTTCGCTTATCTCCCGCTTTCTTCTATAACCGGACATCTTCCAGACCCGTTTTCTCCACCGACGCTCCGAATTTGAGACTCGTCTCGGTCCGCGCTCGTAAACCTGGTTCCGACGGATTTGGTTACAAGAAATCGGTGAATTTGACCGATTCCGAAGCTCCGATCGGTTCTTCGAGTTCGTCAACTTCGTCGGCTATTGATTTTCTCACATTGTGTCATAGCCTCAAGGTAAGGACTACAATAAAATAAATTAAATTTGCTGACGGTTCAGCTTGTTTGGTTTCTGTAGAATAAAATTGAAAACTGAATATTGAAATTAAGTTTTTTTAATAGTTTATTTTTTGGCGATATTTTGTTACCTACCAAATGAACGTATACAGCAAACTTGCTTCCAATAGCAGTACAACATTATGCTTACAAAGATGTGATGCAAAGTTTGTTTTCGAACTCATACAGCCGAATGACACGGCACTCATCATTGAGTGTTCATTAATCAAATCAATCATTGCCTCCTGCATAGCAATTATTGATAGTTGTCACATCTCTGGGGATACTAGATTTGATGATAAATTTGTGGCTTGATTAGTAAGAAATGGAAAATGATGTATGGTAGTGAACTTAGTGTTTGTGTTAATGCCGTAGACAACAAAAAGGAAAGGGTGGATCAATCATGGGATAAAGGGACCAGAATCAATTGCTGATCATATGTACCGCATGGCTTTGATGGCTTTGATTGCTGGTGACATTCCTGGCGTGGACAGAGAAAGGTTGGATTTTCACATTGAATATTCACAATTTAATTTCAAATTCACTTCAAATGTGATTGTTTCAGCTTAGAAAGGAGACTAGAGATCTGTGATAATGATGTTGGATGGATTTATATTAACATCACTTGAAAGCGGAGCCTTTTATGTATCCAGGAAATTCTTGTGACACATCTTTGATTCTTTGATAATACTGACATTTGTGCTCAATTTATGCCATTCGCAATTAAAGTTTACCAGGTGCTTGTTATTTTTCTTTTGATAATTGTTATTCTAGGTTTGATTGCTCCCTTTTTGGTGACTTTTTTAGAATGTTTTCCTCTGTTCTTTTTTGAACAGGTGTATTAAGATAGCAATCGTGCATGATATTGCAGAAGGTACTTGCTTTCAATTCTCTGAAATATTTTATGTTCCACTTTGAAGAATGTAATAAGAATGCGTGACTTTTGTAAACAATTTACCTTTCTGTCATTCTATTCTTTTATGGCTTCCCTTTTTTTCCCATTTTGGATAGTCTTGGAAAGCATTTACCTTTTCTTTTTACTGGTTGTTTAATATATGGCATAGGAAGTTAATAGAGAATAGAAAAATAGGCTCCCATTTAAAAAATTTAGTGTCTTGATGGATTGTCGTATTAGTGGAATTTACAAGAGATCTAGGTGATTAAAACAGGTGTGTATCTGGCCTAGCACTTATGTATTTTGTTTTTAGGATATCCTTAATAATTAATTTGCTTCTTCTAGCTTGGGATTTTGAGGAGAATGGCTGGATTGGATGTGAGGAATATGGGAATGCTATTGAAGTATTCCTTGGGAATGCTTATGTCAGTTTAGGGTAAAGAAAGTATTTGGAGGATAAATATTTAGGGAAAAAAAATGTTGGTTGATTACACATGCACACAGTTGTATAATCTTGGAGGCAAATCAGAATCTATAGAATCTTGGAGGCAGGTGAGAAGAGGGGATGACAATTATTAAGTTTATTTGGAGGCAAAATATGGGGCAAAGAAAGGCTGGTTGATTCATAATCTAGGAAGAAGTTTTGAAGATAGTTGGTACATGAGGTGGGGATCACAAATAAGTTTGTTTTAGAGGAGAAATATAGGGCAAAGAAATGCTGGTTGATTCCTCTGGAGACAATCACATTGTGAGCCCATATTATGTTACCTTGGATGAAGTTTTTTGTTATAGTTGGCAGATGAGAGCAGGGGATAAGTTTGTATATCAGTTCTTCTCTGTAATTCCAGGGAATATCCTGTTACTACTTTTTTTGTATGGGAAATGGGTCTACGTCAACCGGAACATAACATTACTCATTGTGAGAATCTACCTTTTGTACATTCTTTAATTTTTTTGTATTCTGCTTGGATTTCACAGCTATTGTTGGGGACATAACACCATCAGATGGTGTGCCTAAAGAAGTAAAGAGCAGAATGGAGCAGGAAGCTTTAAATGAAATGTGCAAAGTTCTTGGCGGAGGGATGAGGGGTACTGCCTAAGCTCTCATTATTATGGAAATTGTAATCACTCAAACACCTCAATGTTGGCACTAATTTTTAGCAATTGGGTATTTGTTTTCTGCAGCCGAAGAGATCCAAGAATTATGGGCGGAGTATGAAAATAATGCCTCCATAGAAGCTAATCTTGTGAAAGATTTTGACAAAGTATGTTTGTGCATTTATGTGCATTCATTTATGTAAGATTTTTAAATATATGGTTGAGATTTAAGATGTGATTTAGGACAACATCGCCACTTGCAATATCTTGATAAAGGTAGTGATCTGCTTAGAGCTAGAATTCTGTCTATACTTTAAACAAGGTAGTCCATGCTAACAAAATTGCATAGTGTTTCTCTGAACCCCTTTTCTGGTTGGTGCTTTATGTTATATTATTTTAATGACTAATGACTGTGAATATACTGATGTTTTTAAGGTATACAAATTGTCTTGTCTACAACAGTCTCTTGAAATAAAATGCTTTACTGTTCTCTTAGCTAGTGTTGGATAGTCTGACAGTCGTAGTTAAATTTGTAGTGTTGGGTGCAAGTGTTATTTACAGACAAGGCTTGGTGTACACTTAGCCCAAAAATTAAAAAAAATAAAAAATAAAATAACTAGATCATTTTTCTGGTTGGCCAGCAGAGCTTTTGTCATAGATTAAATTTTGAGGCGTTCACCGTTTGTTGTTTCCATAACTATAATCAACTTGTAATTGCAAAATGACTTGATGGTCGTAGATATTATTTCATACTTGTTGCATTTTCTCTCTCTTTATCCCTATTTTATCATTGTTCTAAATGTCTTCAACGCAGGTTGAGATGATTTTGCAGGCATTGGAGTATGAAATGGGTAAGCTTCTAGATGAATTTTCTGCGTATATGTTCTGTTTCTGTGGGTTTTTTTCTTGTCTTTCTCATTTGCTATTACAATGTCATGACAGAGCATGGGAAGGTGCTGGATGAGTTTTTCCTTTCCACAGCAGGTAAAATTTAATATTTCTTCATTACAGTCAGTTAACAGATTGAAATACCAGTTTCTTTAACTATCAACTGAATATTATGTTCTTCCCTTGTGCTCTCAGGAAAATTTCAGACAGAAATAGGAAAGTGTTGGGCAGCCGAGATCAATTCAAGAAGAAACTCAAGGTTGGCGAACAAACTCAGTTGATCTCGTGGTCTGGTCATGGTTCTTTGCCAAGTGAAGTCAAACCAAACTTTTTGAGTGGTAATCACAGGACTGAGAACCGTCCCCTAGGTAGGTGAACCTTGTTCATCTTCCCTCTTTATTTGAGTAGGTCAACTACTGACTTTTTATCTAGAAGCAACCTGAAAGGAGCTTCCATTGGCGACTACTGGATAAGAAAAGCTGTCAAAATCTGGAAATTCAACATAGCAGCTTCTATATCCTGCTGATACTGACTTTTAATCAGACAAGCATGTAGTAATTTTTTTTTACTTTTTTTTGGGGTTAGCAGTGGAATTATAATTGTTAGTAGTTACTAACTTACTACTAGTTATACCTTCGGTGGTCAAATTTTACTGATAGATCATTAGTAGGGCTGCATGAAGGCTTTGCTTTGAAAAATATTAAGGCGGTTATAATCAAACTATGTGTTATATTCATCCTTATAATTTAAATAATATATTCAGCCAGCAATGGTGGATGGCACTTGCTAGCTAACTTAAGAAGGTGATCTGGCCTTATATATTGGGTCTTTTATGAGAAAACAATGCTGATGAATCTTGATTTTTCTGTTGAGTTGACCTAAATCAATATTATTAGCTGCTTTGTAGTTAACATCTATGTCATCTCAATTTGTTTATTGCATAGGAGAAAATTGTAAACTCTAGCAAATTGGTAAAAGTGCATCCCTTTCGAATATGGGACACCGACAAGATAGATGGTTTGGAAGTTTGGATTGGTTAAGCGAGCTTGATTAGTTTCTAAATGTGCAGCTATTATTCAATCCTTGGAATATGCCTTTGAATTGGATCATCTTTACATAGTTATCTATTAAAGTCTACTTTTGGACAAGGTCATTATCCAATTGTAACCCACACGCCCATTTTCTTTATTAAAATTGAAAATTTCCCATCTGGAAGAGGATAAGGATTGGGAATACGAAAGAAAGAAATGACCAATTCCTTCTCATTCATCGTCAATGGTTGCCGCATCATGTGGAAGCAAATTACACGTAGGCTTTACGTTAAGTAAAATTTTCAGTGGATGACATTGTTCATGTTACAATCAACAATAGCACTGTCATATTACAGTATTGGATCAATACGTGCCTTCAATTTTATTTACTAGATATTACTAAATTTTCACAATTGTACTTCATTAGTAAAAGAAAAATGTGTTATGCCAAATCAAGAAGAATCTGAAGTCCAAGGCTATAAATCTAATAAGCTCAGCCCAGCTTCAGAAAAGTCTTGAGCGTGTGCTCCCTGTAGGGCCCTGCTTGCTGGGTCTATATCCGTCAATGTTGGTAATCAATGTTGTGCGGTCAGCGCATACGCATAAATATGACCATCCATCTGCCCTTTAACTTCCACCGACAAGTTATTAGTTGAATACAGGCGAAAAATCAACATTCAATCGCTGAAACGTAAAAGAGAAAACGGAACAAAATAATAAAAGGGGAAAAGAGGAAAAAAAAAAGAAAAAAAAAAGTACATCAGTTAACAACATTTATGAACATCAAATTTGTAGTCAAAAAAATTCATAAAAGCATCGAAGATTCCCATTTGAAGTTTGCAGAAAGTGCAAATGCTTAGCAACAAATGCTCCAGAAAAAAGCTTCACGGGTTGCCATAAATTTGTCAATAATTGGACAAATTGGCCCACTACCCAGTACCCACGGCCATAAAAATTCATTTCTTATTTATGAAAAAGAAAAAAAGGTGAAAAATCTTGTCCAATTCAGCTTAGTGCTTACATCTTTCACGACCCGCAGATTTGATCTTCACCATCGGAGCATGTGATTCACAATCTCTCGTGAATTCAGAAGCATCAAACCAGAATATGTGTACCGCAGATGCCTACTTAATTCTACATTCCCTGCCATCCAAATTACTTTAATCTTATGATATTTTTTTTTAAAAAAAATGAACCATGATTTATACTTTTTTTTTTTCATTAATACTATACCCAGTTACCCTCATTCAGGCCAATGAATAATGATGAGTCAGATGTGAACATGCACCGTGTAAAAAAATTTGTGATTTACATCATCCCTTGCTTTTGAGCTTGTCTTTGTTGTTATGGAGGAATAGAGATCTCCACGTAGAGAATTTCTTTGCTTTGTGCCTGGTTAAATGATTTTTTTTAATAAAAAAGATTTGGTGAGAACACAATTAATTATATTCAAATGACAATTTGGGTGGATTTTGGGTCAATAAAATATCGCAGTCAAACGTGGGGCTCCAAAAATCCAGACGAATTACAGTAAATTAAATAATAAATTATTTATAGTATGAATTATCAAACAAAAACAGTGTTGTGAAGACAACATCAGCCATTGGACGATGATATTTTGGGGTGGTGTGGGTGGGTACCCACTTTTAAAATATTCTGATTTTTGTTACTTATTTAATTCTTTTAATTATACTTTTTAACGTTTAAAGAATTAAACTTAATGATGTTCAAAAACAAGAAAAAAAAAAAAAAAGAAATTAATGCATTGACATTGATAATTTTTGTTACGTTAAATGATTTTTATATTATGAATAAACAAATAACAAACATTTGTATTTAAAAAAAAAACAAAATAATATTGGAATTCATTATCTTGACGTTACAATAAAGCGAAGTGCATGCATTTATGGCATCATGAATATTAAAACTTTCCTTTTGTTAGTTTTTTGAATACTATGTTCATGATGTAATGATGATTTAAAATTCTTTTAAACTAAAAAAAAAAAAAAAAGAATTTGATTATTCTTTAGATGTCCGTATCAATATAGTTTGAGATCTGAATTCTGAGGCCCCACAATCCGTGTTCCTGTGTTGAGCTTCCCACGAAGAGTAGGAGAATAGGGAAGTTTCAAGGATCAACAAAAATTAGCCGCAAAAATTCAAATTTTTTCCGTATATGGCTCTCAAGAACTGAACAAGTTGATGCTTTGTTGAAACAAAGGTAAAGTTTTGGGGATTTCAGTCTCAGGAAAACTAGTTTGGTGAACATGGTGTTGCTGCATTTGATCACTGAAGTTTTTTGGCATGTCAGTGTTCACACGTGAACTTAGTTGTTGATAGAATCAGTTTATGTTTCTCAAGGTCGTAGGTTGATTTTACTGTGAGTTTGGTGATTTGGGTATTGCCTAAACTTGGTTGCCGTGTCCATTTCGCTTGAGAACTGACTGATGATCATAGTTTAGTTCAAGAAGTAGTTTGGTGATCTGTGTTATGATAAAGAGAGGAAAAAGATAATGAAGGGTGATTAGGGTTTCTGTGTTTTGAAGTTAAAGAGTGTTTGGTGATTTCAGGGTTTGATTTGGTAAATTTGGCATCTTGGATAATCTGTCAGTTGGAAGAAAGATTGAGAATTTCGTTTTTGCCTGTAAAATACAATCTGGAACTGGATTTTGATCAAAGTTTTGGTTTTTGTACTGGAATTATGCATAGTATGTGACAATTTCATGTAAGCTCTTGCATTGACAGATTGTTACATAATGAATAATTTTTACCAGATTGTTAGCCTATATTATGCCATTTAGCTAATGGCAACAAACTCACCACCTCCAAATACTTCTCCTACTGCTTTGTCACCTTCTTCTACTACCAGTCCACCGCCGTCGCAGTCGTCCCCTCCTCCTCCTCCTCCTCCTCCTCCAAGCCCTCCTACAGCTTCCCCTCCTCGGCCAACTGCAAATCCACCAGACTCATCAACACCTTCAACTCCATCTCCTCCTCCGCGATCACCTGTTGCACCGTTGCCCCCTCTTCCTCAACAAACTATTTCGCCCACATCACCGCCACCACCCTCCAATTCTACGTCTCCATCACCTCCAGCGCCTGTTCCACCAATGAGTGCACCCTCTCCCGGCCCACCAGCTGCCAATTCCTCATCTCCTCCACCACCAGTATCCAATCCTCCTACTATTTCACCTCCACCACCAGTGTCTAATCCACCAAAAAGTTCACCACCTCCACCACCAGTGTCTAAACCACCAACAACTTCACCACCACCATCACCACCAGCGTCTAATCCACCAACAAGTTCATCACCACCAGCGTCTAGTCCACCAACAAGTTCACCACCACCCGCGTCTAATCCACCAACAAGTTCACCACCACCATCACCACCAGCGTCTAGTCCACCAACAATTTCACCACCACCACCAGTGTCCAATCCACCAACAAGATCACCTCCACCACCATCATCTACTCCACCACCTAATTCACCTCCTTCTCCACCATCTGATCCACCAGCTAATTCACCTCCACCATCAAATCCACCCAGTAATTTGCCTCCACCACCACCATCATCAGTAGAGCCGCCTAAAAGGTCACCACCATCTGTCCCACCCCAAAATCCACCTCCGCCACCATCATCAAGCCCGCCTAAAAATTCACCCCCTGCACCCATAGCTGTTCCTCCCAGTAATGTACCCCCACCTCCTACACAAACTCCTACTCCTGCTTCTCCAATAGCTCCTCGTCCTTCAAATTCTTCTCCAAATTCACCACCACCACCATCAACAAAACAACTTTCACCCCCTCCTGGAATTCCAGTCCCATCAACAGAAAATACACCTGGTAATGGTACCAATCCTAGCTCTCCAGAAAGTTCTAGTTCTCCAAGTAATAATGGCATTGGAACAGCAGGTACCGTGGTTATTGCTGTGGCTGTAGGAATCATAGCATTTAGCCTCATTGGACTGGTTGTTTGGTGTTTGAGGAGGCGAAAGAAAGAGGTTTCTGGACTTAATGGGGTGTACATTATGCCGTCCCCATTGGGCTCTTCCTCCACGACTGGTAAATTATTTATACATTTTACTATTGTTTCTTTCTATTGGTACTACTTTTTGTGTCCCTTCTCAGCTATTCTTGTTATTTCTATTCACATTCCACAGCACTATCAACTCAAAAATTTGCTTTAATTTAGCTGCTGGATCATAATGCAGTATCCTTGAAATTTGGTGTATGCTGGGTGATATGAATACTGGATGAGCATATATGCTAGTTATAATTGTAATATTTGAGAGATTCAATATAATAAGTAACTTGTTTTTCTTGTAGAAAAAAGATTAGATCATAGGTAAATTTAATTGCAATCGAGATGAAGATGCTATTTTCCCCTCTCTTTTCCACTGTCTAACAAGTTATTTATTTGTTTCTATAAGAAAATTATATCATATGCCAGATTAATTGCTAATTAAATTGAAAATGGTAAGTTTTGTCCATGCTCATTGTCCTTTAAAGTATAGACTAATGAAGCTTTGACACTTGTATGCAGATTCATCCTATATAAAGACACAGTCTTCAGCTCCCTTAATAGGAAGTGGTCCTGGTAGTGACTTTGTGAATTCACCACAAGATCCAGGTGGCTTAGGCCATTCAAGGTCAATGTTTACGTATGAAGAACTAGTCAAGGCCACTGATGGGTTTGCAGATCAGAATCTTTTGGGTGAAGGTGGATTTGGTTCTGTTTATAAAGGGTATTTACCAGATGGGAGAGAAGTGGCAATTAAGCAGCTAAAAATAGGTGGAGGACAGGGCGAGCGGGAATTTAAGGCTGAAGTTGAGATTATTAGTCGCATACACCATCGCCATTTGGTTTCACTTGTGGGCTATTGCATTTCAGACGACCGAAGATTGCTCATATATGACTATGTACCTAACAATACCCTTTATTTCCATCTTCATGGTAAGTGGCAACTGGGCTTTGATATTAGAAATCACAACAATGGCCTCTTAATCCTTACCGTGTTGCCTCTTTGATTTCATAGGAGAAGGTAGGCCGGTTCTGGATTGGGCAACACGCGTGAAAATTGCAGCAGGTGCAGCTCGTGGACTAGCTTATCTCCATGAAGACTGTAAGTATCTAATATTCTGCTTCTGAGTTCAATTGTTTTTATGTTCACCTTCACATTATTAACCCTAACAACACCACCCCCCCTCTAATTAGCGGAAAAAATTTTTCAACCAAAATACAAGATTCTCTAGTGGTACATCTATCAACTTTATTGATATGAACAAAGTTGCAAAGGGTTTTCTATATACTTGCCAATCAGATTCTTCATCCAGCTTTGAATTGGATTGATGACTAGAACAACATCTCATCCTAGAATGATCAGAGGGTCCAGTTTTTCTACTTCAACCATAGCAGGTAGAAATTTATCCACCCACAAAGTATCTTCTGGTGGTTCTTCAGCTTTCCAGACCTCTCAAATCTGTCTAGTGGCTCTAGCAATTGACCATTGTATATCAAGCTATTGGATTGCATGAACAAAACTGAGTTTCAAACCGCTTTGTAGGGAAGGGAGATCCATGAATAGAGATTGTTAGGGGCATTACTTACCTGTTTTAAGCTATTCCTTAATAGAAGATTTGAGAGGGGCACTACTTACCTGTTTTAAAGTATTCCTTTAGCAAAATTTACTGTACCTGTTTTAATGTATTAGTTTAGCAAATTTTACTGACTCCACTTTTAAGATAGTGTGAGAAAATTTGTGTTTTGACAGACGGATACAATGGCTTGGTCTGGACACACATTAATAATTGTTTAGACAATGATGTCGGATTGAGCATGAGATGATCATTGTTCAGTTCAAGTTTGTGGGAGAATATCTAACAATCGGTTACTCCTTTGGTGTCTGTAACTGAGAACTGAATTTGGTCCAACTGGAAAGTTGAGGGAAAAGCAAAAAGTCTTTTCCCTAAACTAGCTGCTTAGTGGTAACAGTTGAACATAAGGCAAACTATCATCTGTCTTGAATTTGACTACTTTCTGATAGCAGACCGATAAAGTGGGACCAATTGACACATTATTTGACCTTCTCATTAGGTACAAAATTATGACAACTTCTCATACCTTTTCTTTTTACTGATAGCAGACTGCAAAGCAGACTAAGTGACACATTATTTGACCTTCTCGTTGGGTACAAAATTATGACAACTTCTCATACCATTTCTTTTTTCTGATAGCAGACCGCAGAGGGGACTAATTGACACATTATTTGACCTTCCCATTAGGTACAAAATTATGACAGCTTCTCATACCCTTTCTTTGTTTCCATTACCTATTTTTTCAACAATCTAGATCTTAATCTACAATTATCTCCTTGCACTCATGGATGTTCTTCGATAGAAGCATGCAGATAATGTTACCTTGATTAAAATAGCAGACACATCGTTATTTTAGCCATGTATGCTTCTTTTGGCCAAAACAAACTAGCCAAAATTAATAAAATAGAAAGCCACTGGATGTTCAATCTATAAGTGCTCTTTCTTTAGGGATAAGACATTTAATGAGAAGATCTATTGATTTATTTCCTTGTTATATAATCCATGTTTGTTGATTATATTGTTTATTTATTTTTTTTACATATATCAGGTCATCCTCGTATTATTCACAGAGATATCAAGTCATCGAATATTCTTCTAGATAACAACTTTGAGGCTCAAGTATGCTCTGCTTATCTTTTCTCAAGCTACATTTTTCTCTTTTCCATATAGTCTTACAGTACATGGTTTTTGACCTTACAGGTTTCAGACTTCGGGCTTGCCAAGTTAGCTCTTGATGCAAATACACATGTCACGACTCGCGTTATGGGAACTTTCGGGTAAAGTAGTTTCTGTGATAAATAGATACTCCAGGATAAGACCTTTTTGAGAGCTCTTCTAGTTGTGGTAGCAAAGTTGCAAAACATGTGACAATTGTCTTATGCCTCTAATTATTCCAATTGGTTTTACAGATACATGGCCCCTGAATATGCATCAAGTGGCAAGTTAACTGAGAAATCTGATGTATTCTCATTTGGAGTTGTGCTTTTGGAGCTAATTACCGGCCGGAAGCCCGTCGATGCATCCCAACCCTTGGGAGATGAGAGTCTAGTTGAATGGGTAAATTTGATAGATGCCAAAATCTTGTTTAAACTTGTCTTCCTTTGTCAACAAAATTCAAACTCAATCTTCTAAACAGGGTAGGGATGCATAAATGGTCTATTAAACTAAATCTTTTGACTTTGATTGTAAGTCACTTTGCTTGATTTTGATAATATGGTAAAAGCTTTTGTTATACTGTGTACCCTTTTCTTATGACTTGGTTAGTTTTATGTCAAAGGATGCTGCTAGCGAGAAAGCTTCTGTCAGAATTTTAGGTTCGGTGCTCTTGAAATGAGACCTTGTAAAATATTACATCTGCTTGAAAATCTCTGTGGGTTTTGCAATTTTAATTTGATTAATCATGAAATAACTGATTTTATATTTCTTTGTGATTCTGCTTTTATGTATATCCTCAACAGTGACAATGAAGGAATAAATCCACCAAAAAAGAGGAAAAAAATAAAAAAAAGTATAGATACATTTGGCTACTTCTTTGCCTCTTTCACAGGCTCGGATTTTTTGACATATGTAAAAGAGGCACTACCATTATTCTTTGGACATGACATATTTTTCTCTTTAGTGAAGGTTGTGAATCTCACACATATGCACATGGCATCTATGCATATCTTAGATGTCTTAGGAATGAGTCGTATGGGTTTGAAAACAAAATTCCCTGTGAAATGGTCCAAATCCTATTCAGAGGAGCAACTATAATTTTCAAGAGCTAATCCATTCTGACGAAAGGCTTATTATATCTTGCAGGCTCGACCTTTGCTTAGTCATGCACTGGAGAATGAGGAATTTGACAATTTAGCTGATCCAAGGCTTGGAGAAAACTATGTTGAGGGTGAAATGTTTCGGATGATTGAGGCTGCTGCGGCCTGTGTGCGGCATTCAGCTGCCAAGAGACCACGGATGGGACAGGTAATAAACTTATATTTTTCCAACCAACTCAATAATTGTTTGGAGATGGCTTAGTCAGGCACATTGTTCTTACCATGTTAATGCTCTCAGGTTGTCAGAGTCTTTGATAGTTTAGCTGCTTCAGATCTAAACAATGGAATGAAAGTGGGTGAAAGTGAGGTTTTTAACTCAGCTCAGCAATCTGCAGAAATTAGATGGTTTCGGAGGATGGCGTTCGGTAGTCAAAATTACAGTACAGATTTTTTCACCCAAGGCAGCTTGGATAGTTGAGAGAATGGTAAATACTGTTAGAGATCTCTTCATCTTAAAAGCTGGAGGGTTTTTCAAGCCAAAATGGAGCCATATTCCAGACTTCCAGTTCACTTTGCAGAGGTGGATCGGCTAAGACAGGATTACGTCCTGTATCTGTAATCACCTGCATCAATCACAGAGATTGATTTTCCAAACCCTCAATACTTGTAAGTAGGCTCTGTCATAGTTTACACCAGATTAGAGCAATTCTTTGACCTTGTAACTACCCTCTGCCAAATTTTGTTACAGCAATGTTTGTGTTTATGGTGTTAATAAAGCTCTTTATAGTAGTATTCTTCCTTTTTCCTTCTTCAATCTATATTTCCTCAAAATCTGTACAACCGCTGGGAGGCAACCATTTCACATCTCTTGTATATTTAAGTATACAAAGTAAAGATATGTTGGTAATAGGGTGACAGAAACTATAACATGAAACTAAACCTGCCCACTAGGGTTTTAAGAAAAGAAAAGAACAATATCAGAAGAAAAACTTGGGAGGCAGCATGATTTTCATTGTAACAATTTTGAAATGCTCATTATGAAACATTGGGTACCTTGAATTGACTGATTATGTATGTGTGAATGCCAGAAATGAACTAATGAAGGCAAATTATCGCAGATGGGAGTTAGTTTATTCTTAATATATACCAATCCTAGGGATAGAGACCTTACCTTGAAATACAGCTGCATGACAATTCAAAACTTCACTGTTTCACTTTGAAAAGTAGGATTCAAGATATCTTAGTAGGACAGCTTAATAATTCCTTAACTTTAAATATTATATAATATTTGTTAGACCAACTTGAAAGCAATGGTTTCATTTCTTGGCAATCCAACGTGTAATATAATTTGAAGTCGTGGCTTATGTATGACTAATTGCTTTTGCCACCGTATTCTTTAGCTTTGCTACTCATCATTCGTTTTGCTTTACACTTTACAATACCTCTCAATAGGAGAAGGGACCCATTCTTTTAACAAGGCATGGCTTCTATTCACCAGTTTTCTTCACCCAACTTCTTCAATCAGAGGCAGGTATGGAAGATTGGAACACGCTTGCCGCCGATTGTGTTGTTATTTCCTGTTGCTGCCAATGCTTGATCCTTCAAGTCCTGATCTTCGTCGTGCTCAGACTTCCATACAAGATCATTCGAAAGACGAAACAATATGCAAAGAAGAAGCTGATTAGGCACAGAAGGAAGGAAGGGAAGATGATTGAAACGTTGAAGGTTCGATATCAAAATAAGTCCTGGGAATTCCATGTTCAAGGTGACCATTCTGGAAGCTGCAGCGGTGTTCAACTTGAAGGGCTTTCCAGTTGTATGCAAGAAGTTGAGAAGGCGTTGGAAGAATTTTCTCAGAGGGGTGAGTTTGCATTCGGAAGCTTCTGGGGTAGGGATAATTCAAGAAGCCCCTCAGCCCCACAGGAGTTTGATCAAAGTGTTGTGCAATTTGAAGTTGTTGAAGTAGTTAGCTATTCATATGATACCTCATAAATCATCAGTATGCCCCCAATATTGTTTATCTGCATCAAATTAATTCCACTGCAGGCGTCTTTGGAGACAAGGCAATTATTCGATTAGGCTTTAATTATTGTTTATAGATTTATACCAACAGTTGAGTGACAAAGAAAAAAAAAATGGTTACTTTGAATAAACTCATGCCAAATATTATATCAAACCAAATAAATATACTCATCATGTTTAACGTACTGCTCTCATTTTCTGCACTTTTAAAATAATAAAAATTAAAAGATAAGAGCACACGAATAAACTCCAATCTATAGGCTAAAAGGAAAACTGCAAATTCATAAGCATACAAGCACCCTCCTCCATGTTCTTCAACTGCATGAGCTGACATTGTCCATTCAAAGCTTGGGCTAATTAACGAACCAGTATAAATGAACCCATTATATTTTAATCAACCTGTTCTTATGCATCTATCTACATTCTGCTTCCAGGTGGTCACTGGTAACATGTTATTAATTTTTATAAATAAGAAATAATAATTGATTGGATGTCACCGACAGGCAGCCAGGACATGCACATCATATGCAGGGCTATCAAATCGGTGCAACATATTATTAAACACGGCATTTGCGGATAATGAATGCCGCTAAATCATCTATCCTGATAGACAAGCGATTAACAAGTGTCGATTGTTTATGCGTTGGGCGCTTGACATAATCAAGTATTTATTGATCTCCTGTCAATTAGCCATTGATTGCCTATCAGTAACCTATCTAATCCTATTTTGGAAACTTATATATTCAAAATATTCATTTATTTTTGTGTTAAAAAAATAGAAAATTATTTTTTTAAATCGAAAAAAAAAACTAAATTGCCGTTGGGTTAAATAATAAAAAATAATAATAAGAAAAATACATATTGAAGAGGTTACTCTTATAAATTGACCCTAATTTTTTTTAAATTACATGAGACATTACTCATATTATAATTTATATTTTATGAGATTAGTGTATTGATATTTATAATCTAATAATTATTGGGATTAATTTATAAATCTTATATACCATAATCTAAATTTTTACATTCTTTTTAATATTCAAGAGACATTCACTCCATTCATATTTTTCTCTCTAATATTTAAGAAACGTCTACTCCATTCATATTTTGAAAAAAAAAATTATGTTTATTTAATTTAAAGAAGAAAATTAAACTCCCTGTAATATAAATTTTACATAGCATAACTTAAATTTTTATACTTTTTAATATTTAGGCACAAGACATACTTTTCACTCATATTTTTTTCTTTAATATTTAAGAGCCGTCCACTCGGCTCACTTTTAAAATAAAATTATTTTCACTTAAATTAAAAAATAAAAATAAACTCTCTATAATATATTATGAGAGTTCAAACTTATATCCTCGCAATTATAAAGTATGAGTTCTAGTCATTAGAATAAATCTTAGTGGCTAAATTGACCCTAATTTTGGACGTTATGGAAATGTTCTTTATTCCTTAATTTTAAGTTGCCATTATTTGCATTTATCACTACTGCCATCATCACGCGCTAATACACATATTCATCATTACAATTCAACGCGCTTTCTTTTTGAACCATTCCAACATTATTACAAAAAAGAAGCGCAAACGCAACCCAACACAACACAACACAGAGAGAGCCCCGTGTCTTAAACAAACACAAAACACAACCTTTTTTTCTTCTTGAATCGTATTTTTTCTTTCTTTCTTTAATCAACAATGACGGTGATGGAAACAGTTCAATCGGAGCAACTGAAGCAGCTCAAAGACATATTCATGCGTTTCGACATGGACTCGGACGGCAGCCTCACGCAGCTGGAACTGGCCGCACTCCTGCGTGCCCTGGGGCTCAAGCCAACCGGCGACCAGCTGCACATTTTGTTGGCCGACATGGATTCCAACCGCAACGGCCTCGTCGAATTCGATGAATTGGTTGCTCTGATACTCCCCGACATCAGCGAGCAAGTCTTGGTCAACCAAGAACAACTCATGGAGGTCTTTCGGTCCTTCGATCGCGACGGCAACGGCCAAATCACTGCGGCCGAGCTCGCGGGCTCCATGGCCAAAATGGGCCACCCTTTGACGTACGGCGAGCTATCGGAGATGATGAGGGAGGCCGACACCAATGGCGACGGTGTCATTAGTTTTAATGAGTTCGCTACCATTATGGCAAAGTCTGCTGCCGACTTTCTCGGCCTTAAGCTTGCGTAGGCTGCAGCAGGGTACGTTAAATAATTAAAAAAATACGGGGTTTGATGTCGTCGATATGTAAATTAGTTAATTTGCATCACAAGAACTACGTATAATTGTTATCAAGTTTGATGTGATGGACCCTTTTGAGTAATTTTGTTGGTTTGTTTTTTTTTTAAAAAAAAAAAATAGGATCGTTTCTTGAGATCTTGATAGAAAGCATAGGAGGAAAGTGAGGCGTGCAGCTCTCTCTATTATCGACATTGTATAATTTGAGAAGAGAAAGAAGAGACAATTATCGACACAACTTGCATATTCCCTTTTAATTATAATCCTGGATCAAGATTCTCTATTCTTAATTTTTTTATAAATTTTGTGTTATTATGTTTTAGAATTAGTGAAAGATTAAAATTTAATTATTTTTTTTAATTTATTAATCACCAATCATATTAACAGAATTTCTTAACATCAATTCAAGAGAGGACGTGATCCTTATATTCTATTGTGTTTGATTTTTTTTTTTTTTAATTGACGTCGAAGAATATTCTGTTGTACGTGCTGGTTGCTGCATTTGGTTGTATCATCAATTTTCTCATTGACTTGTGATTGGGACTTATTCTATTCTGGTGGGTGCGTATATTTCAACTGTATTTGATTTAAGGTTAATATTAAGTTACGTGCATGTAATTTATAATCATTTTATATAAATAGTGAATGGTGTGGACCTACTCATTATTTATATATATAAATAGTGAATGATGTGAGCTCACTCATTATTTATGTGAGAGAATTATAAGTTACATGCGTGTAACTTAAGAAATCTCTTAATTTAAGCGTTGAGACAATCCAGCTTATGTTTTTGGGCGCCGTTTGGACAGGAAAATTCTGAAGCCATGCTGGCATAATATTGATTTTTTCTACCTAGTTATAGGCTGTGGGATACGAAATCTTTCTCAAATGTGTTGATGTAACTGGCACTCTTGATGAATAGCATAGAAGAAAAAATGGGGAATTAACTGAAATGCCTTCAAGAGACCGTTTAGGCCCTAAACAATGGAATTTAGCCGAAACTCAACAGAGAAATCGATGCAATTTTGCTGTGAGTCTTTGCTTTTCTCATCACGAAGTTTCGAAACAACATATTATATGCAACTTATCTAATTCTGTTTGCTCGTGTTTTATTTTGCTATATATATTATGTGATGCATAAAATAATTTGATAGCTGTACTTCCCAAGTAACGTCCAAAGACATTCTATTGTTTTTTATATATATATAAATTGTAGATGGTCAATTTTAAGGGTTGCCCAACCTGGAGATTTCCAAGTGAAATGAATCTAGAAAATCAGCAACCTTTATTAAAATACCAGTGTACCCAATTTAATATGATTCTTTGCCATAATTTCATACCTTATGAGGCCTTCATGAAAACTATAAAGACATAATTTATACCAATGAGTTACCATCTTTTCCCAGATGCATTAATGAAACCGGTTAGGGTATTGAGCTAGTACCAAAAATAAGGGCCAAAAATACGACTTGAAAGGACTTTTGAGGTCCTAAATCATGAAATATATCATTACAAACTTCGAAGTTGTATATTATTATTTAGACGCCTCATTTTTTTACTCTGTCCAAATTCTACCTATTTGAAAAGTGTGCAAACAACTCTGTAGGCGGAGAAGTCTCAGATCAGAACACAATAATCTCCTTTCATATACAAAGCATGAGCAATCTCGAAATAAAAATCTCTTTTCCCGGCACGAAGCGTCTGCCAACATCAAAGTCAACTTAATTTTCTTATTCAAACTCTAAAATCTAATAAATACATTTCGTAGCTACTACAAGATGCAAAAAATACACGTGTAAGTGTGACCTCAAAAGAACAAAAAAATACAGCAACTAGGGCCTCTTCTACCCATCCAGCATTATGCTACAGCTGAAAAAGGCTTCTGTACAATCATCTATGCTCTAAAGGGGCATACTTTTCTATCGGAAAAACCACCTATAGTTCAATACAGTCATATACAGGAGCAGAGATTTCTGGGCAGATATATACAACCCTCATTTGTTGAGAGGCAATGTTTATCACGAGCTGCTCATTGGGTTCCCATTTTGATTTCTATCATTTACACGATTACTTCTTCTAGAAAAACGAGCTGTGGAACCCACAGTGGTTGGCCGAATTGATCTTTGCCTCACCATATCACAGTACTCAGGATCATTTGATTGCCCTTCATGCCTTATCCACTGTATCATCCCATGATACATGGGGAAGAACCTCATCTGGATTGCAGAGTATGCGAAGTATGGGATTAGGGTAGAGATCACCACGAAGAGCGTGACCAGCCAGAACAAAGGAGCAGGTGCAAGGGCTTCAATGAAGACTTTGTAAGCGTTGGTAGAATGGGTAGGAGTAATGGCCCCATATGCCAACATAAAAAGATACCACAGAGCAATTGAACCCCAGATGAAAATGTGTTGTATAAGAGTGAAGTAGCTAATTGCGAGTGCCAACTGCAAGTTCACAACCCAGACAATGCATGTATACATTGTAGCACCGAAAATATCCCTTCCAACAGTTTTCCCATCATCGTTGAATGCCTGATGCTCCATTGCTTTCTTACAGAAGAAGAAAATGATAATGGCACTGTACAGCCCATTAAACATCCAACCAAATATCCGACGCCAGCTGAAGAGGACATTTTGCACCCCTTCTTGGTAAAGTAGAGGAAACTGCCATTGTTAAAAAAGGACAAAAAATGAATGATCCTCGTATAACCATTTGATCAAAACACAGTAGCATGTCAAATGATACAAAAATGTTGCACCAGCAACTATGGGGACTTTGGGTGCATCATCATCATAACCATGGGTACAACATTATGGTCATTTAAGGTTTCAAAAGTAAATTTTGGTTTCATGTAGCTCGATATGTTCACTCTCTCTAACAAATAAGATGGTTAATTAAAAGTTAATAGCTAACAACTGAATAAATAACACTTTAATATGACTTGGTTAAAGCCACCAGTGGTATATTTGCTCAATCGGACACCTGAGGCACGTTTTCAAGACTGATGTGGATGTGCAATTAGGTACTGAGTTCTAGACACCCCACAGAAGATATAAAAGAATAAGCTAAGCCAAAGTGTTGGGTTAAGCATGCATGTGCACATAAGTTGTACTCACACATATCAGGAAATGAGAGGAAGACAAGAATTTTTCCTTTTTGGTTAAATAACAAAAATGAAAATAAAATGGAGTCTACATATTGTGCTGGAGGGCCTACCTTGAGACAGAATCTTGCAGATACGTCCTGATCGAAAACACCCAGAGCAATCACCGGAAGGGATGTAAAGAAGACATTATAAAGTGACAAAAACCAATCATTGTATGCGGGTTGCCCTGAGAATGTCGTATAGGCCTCATATAAGAAGACAGACAAACCGAATGTGATGTTCTTGTAAAAGAAATAGCAAATCTGCCAACAAAAGAAGACATAAACAAAGTTATCATGTTATCAAATCTCAAGCACATGACAGAACTCTGTCCCAGTTCTCTAAAAATATTGAACTTCCAGGTTACTATAAGGATTAAAAGTGATAATTGTCATTACCATTGATGAGATCCTCCTATAACACCAGTGTCCATGCACAAGCAGTAAGCGTTCCAGATATCGGAACTGAGCAATTGCAATGTCACTTGACATAACCGCCTGAAATGAAAATAAAAAGAGTTCACAATAAGAAATTTGGCTACACATGAAGTTTTACGTCACCAAACCATAAATGTAAAATAATCCGTTGAATACCTGCATCCCTTCAACACCACTGATTCCAATCCCAATATCTGCTTCTTGAAGCATCCCGACATCATTGGCACCATCACCAATTGCCAATGTAGTTTTCCCAGTTCCAGATTTAACTAGTCTTGTAACCTACGTTATTTAATTTCATCATTTAACAAGATTATCCTTAAAGAAAGGTACACAACATTTCATAAGTGTAATCAGAAAATAAATCTGAATGAAGTTATAGAGAGAATTACCACTACCAGAATATGAACTCACCAGTGCCTTTTGTCTTGGTGATGAACGGCAGCAAATAACAGATGCACACCCAATTGCCAGCTCCAGAAACTTATTCTTAATATCATCCTCAAGGGCATAAGTAAGTGATTTCCCATCAATGATCAAAGCAAAGGCCTCAGAGCTCCCACCTGATGCTGACAGCTGATTCTTTCCTTCATTTATCTGATGGAGGACACTCTCCTTTGATGCCTAAAAGATGGATTCATACAAATCATTGGCATCACATTGACAAGTTTAAATCAGTTTAGAGAACCCCACATTACCGGAGTATTTATGGAAGCATACCATTTGCATCTTATATGTAAAGCAATAACATGAGGAAACTTAGGTATGCAAATTTCACTTGTACATGCATAATAACAAAGCATTCTATAGCAAAGCAATCTCCTTCATTTATTAATAGACAAGATATATATCACCAGCTAGGGACAAGCAGAGAGAATATTGAGCTAGTAGATGATGAAAGAAACCTAGTGACGGAGTCTGAAAGACCAAGAAAGAACTGATAAATTTCACGATATCAATGCCAATATCAGGAATGACTAGGCAGATACCCGTAGATGCAGTGAAAGAAAATCTGGCAACTAATAATGCAATAAGAATATAATGGGTAATATAGTAAAGACAAAGCAGAAAACGTATTGTATATTAGGATTTCTATCATAGTGGGTATCAAGTGAAAATTAACAATGAACCAGTCACCAGCCATATTATTGTGTGGTACAATAGGACAGAAATCAGTCATGACATTGTCAAATGGATCTCAAGAGTATCTCTTTAGGCTCTTTTGGTGTTGGAGGCTTTTATATTTACTTTTTTGGCTACCTTGCTCATCAAAACCATTAATTTCATCATCAAGTAAATTTTCTCCCAATGCAACTGTGGGGGTGTGAGGGGGACGAAAGCAGATGTAATTTTACCTTGGTGATTTCAGACTTCGCTCCTGTTTTTTCCAAAGCTAGGATTTCTGGAGTTTCTAAATTAATTATAATCTGCTGCATTCCTGGTCTAAGCAAACTACAAGCAAAGCTGCAATTTATTTTATTTTAGTTAGAGACTGTCAAAAGTCATAAGTTATTACAACTCAGCTTAAAGCATAGCATAAACAGTTGTACCCAGCTTACCCAATATTGATGGCAGTCTCCATCTTGTCTCCAGTCAAAACCCAGATTTTAATTCCAGCTTGGGCAAGCTTGTCAATGCAGTCTGGAACCTATGAAGCAGAAAAAAAATATAAAAATCAAGCCTGAGTCCCATGCCTTGTACCTGAACAGGTTCAAAACTTTGATAATCCTTAGCATTTTTTGACTCACCCCATTTTGGAGTTTGTCCTCAACAGCTGTCGCACCAAGAAGAACTAGATCCTTCTCAATTGTCTCTGTTACTTCATCAATCAATGTTTCACGATCTGCACTTACAGAATTCTTCGCCTCGCTGAATTTTTCATTGAATACTTTGTATTCTTCTTCATCAAGTACACGATATGCTAGTATCAGGGTCCTCAATCCTGCATCAGCATATTTGTTTACATGGTCCCTGGTCTCAACTTCGAAATCCCTACCATTTTTGGCAAGCCTGTCAAACATGACACTGCATAGAAGAAAGAACGAATTATGTGGTTTTTTTCAATGGAACTAAAAGTGGAAGTTTCGGGGTTTTTAAGGTAGATGGTCATATACCTGTCAGCACCTTTACAAAGTAGTAGTATTTTTCCCTCCTCATCTCTTACAATTACTGACATCCGTTTTCTTGTGCTGTTAAATTCTAGAACATTCAAAAGTTTATACACCCTGCAAAAAGGAAAGTACTGATCACGATTCAATATTGATATTCACCAAATGGGCGCCACTTTTTAAGAAAGAACAGTGACCCCATAATTGCACACAGAAAGTGCAGGAAGCCTGAACAGAATTGTAATCCAGATTCTAAAGTTTACGTCCACCATGCAAATACTGATCAAGAACATCAGATAGACAAAAATATATGGTAGGTAAGTTGCAAGATCCTACTCAGATAACCTAGAGTTCTTAGACCATCAAAACTTAGGGAGAAAGCAGTATAGCTGAGGAAATACAGAATCAGCTACATACAAATAATTTTAATTTTGCATGGTGCATTCAAGAGCCAAATCATGCAAGCAAGAACAGGAAATCAACGAAGTGGTAATCTGTCAGAAGCAAGACAGAGCAGAAGAGCAGTCGACACTCTTATTACTTGGTGTTTGTTGGACATTCCAGACTAAAATCTGTGGCTATACAGGCATAAAGTCGAAGTGAAGTCCCATAAGGGCCTTGTGAACTGGGTATCAAGGTGATCTACAAGCATGCAAAAGCAACTGAAGAGTATACGGTACATGATTTCTTAAAATTATAAGTGCCTTTCCTTGTTAATTTAAACATGATAAGAGACACTAACCTTTCAACTTTCTTGCCCGTCATCGGATCTAATTCATGCAACGAAATACTTGTTTGGGTCCTTTGGTAGAATTCAAAACCAAGTTCTCTAGCTGCAATCACAAATGCTGCTTCATCTGGTGATTCGGCTTCATACATAACCTTACCAGTATTTTCATCCACTTCAGGGATAGCAGTATGACAGACTGCCAATAAACGAAAAAACTTCTGGATGACATCTGAATTGGGCTCATTAACCCAGTTTCCATTTGCTATCCTCTCATCTTTGAAATTAAATCCTTTAACTGATGGTCTTGACTCAGTCAAATCCTCCTCAGTGTTCAAACCATTTACTACATCAATTAAAGGTGAACCTTTTTTTCTGTTCATAGCTCTCTCAACCTCTGTAACACCACGACCATAAGCTGTTCCAGCAACTGAACACTTTATGAACTCCATTGAGTTGCAGGTCAATGTTCCAGTCTTATCAGAAAGTATCGTGTCAACTTGGCCAAGTTCCTCATTCAAATTTGAGGTACGGGCATGTGCAGGTTTGTCAGCCTCCTCATAATACATTTGAACATCTTGATTGATGAAGATACTCTGAAGAACTTTGACAATTTCTATTGACACATACAAGGAGATTGGGATCAAATAACTATATAACAATAGAGCAGTCAGAAAATGATAAATGGCTGCAACTGGTGCTCTATCAGGGTCAAAGAAAATTTCAGAGTCATCTGGTTGAAGATACCACCTTTTCATCTTCCCATTGTCCAAGTCTCTTTCAGTTATAACACCAAAGAAAATGGAACCAACAAAGGCGACAGTGAACACAACAAAAAACATGAAGTAGATGATTTGATCCATCTTCCTCTCTATCCTGCTTCTCTTTGAAGGGGGATCAGTAGAATTCTGAATAACCTTTGTGTCATGGCCAGTGAAGACAACAGCCCCATATATATAATCTGTATTTCGGAGTTTCGAGTCTCTGAGGAGGAGTTGTTGAGGAGTAAGAGGGTGTTGTTGCTCTTCAAAGATCAATGATCCAACAAAGGAGTACAAATTTGCATTTGGATCTTCACATTTAATGGTGGCCTTGAAATCCTTGAAGTTTGAGTCCTCGTGTAAGATTGAAGTTACCTCCAAAGCTTGTTTTAGTTTTAAATTTGTCTCTCCATCAAGATTCATGGTCTCAACATAGCAGATTGCATCTTCATAACTGGACGAAAGCAACAGGAGGTCTGCTGGAAAGAATTCATCCTTCTCCACCTTCACTATATCTCCTACTTTCAGATTCTTCCACACAGTAGAACCAAAAGTCCCATCCCCATTATGAACTTTAACCTTTCTGTTGTTAACCTCAACATCCTGAAAATATCCCATAGAGATTTTATAAATCCAGATGAAACAATAAACAAGTCTGTGAAATTAGTTTATCTGTGAATCTATTTCAAATACTTTTACAACAGGCAAGAGAACATAGCATTGTGGCACATGAGTTTCGAGATAACAGCTAACACAACTTCATAATTAAAGAAATAAAAGCATCCTCCCATATCACTAGGTTTATTTAGTTATTTTCATTTATTAATTTTTATCCACCCAAAAGTATTTGCAGATACCAGGAATCTAAACCAGTAAACTGATATCCCTCATATCCTCTCTGAATCACCCTAGAAAGATTAAAATGCCCACGTATCCACCATAAAACGCAAGTATCGAACAGATGAAGCAAACTTTCTCGAATCCTCCACTTACAAATATCAAAACACTGTTCACATCCCCAAAAAAAAATATAATGAAGCTCAAAATTCAGAAAAATTTCAAGATTTCGTGCTAATATGCTTCCTTCAAGAGCCTTCTCTGGCATCCTCATCTATCCCATAGGAAACTTATCCTCAAAAAAGTTGCCCCAAATTATAAAGAAGTAAATTAAAGACAAAATATTCAAAAGAAAATAAATAAATAAATAAAAATTTAAGTTCCCTCAATACAGAAGCTCAAACATTAATTGCAAGCGCAGACTCAGAACCGATAAAAAGGAAAGTAAATAAAAAGGTACCTGTTGGTTTCGGCGCCAATCTTCGATACCCTCTTTCACCATAGTTACTCCAATAACAATAATTAGAGGAAGAATAGAACTAACAGCAGAATAAGGAGCTAGTTTAGTAAAAGACAAGATGCCAGTTACCAAGAAGTAAAAGTTAGCAACTCTCCTGAACTGCTCAAACAATGATTTGGGCAAGAAAGTAGCAACAGTATACTTTGTAGTGCTGACATAATTATCACAATAATTTCTAATTCCAGCCTCAAAACAATTTGGTTCATTACAGTAAACCACTCTTGAAAATCCCGGTCCGCCTATCTGTGAATGATCTTCCTTAAATGATGCCTTCCCGCAAGTAAATGAATAGATCTTGCTAAAATGCAGCTTCCTCCTTCTATTACCAGCCATTTTAGTTTTACAAAAGCCCCCCCAGGAACGAAACCACTAAATAAACAGCAGAGCAAGAAAAAATTTGCTCTTTTTCCCAAATTAAAAAAAAAAAAATTCCCAGATGAAGTCTGGGGCTAAAAACTCAAAAAAAAAAAAAGTTCTAAACAGATTCAGACAAGAGAAAAGACAGAACCGAACCCAGCTTTGTAAGAGAAAGAAACCTTAACAGACAGCTGAAAATAAAACTATAATCTTCGTCGGAATATATATGTACTTATATACGTGTGACACTCAAGCGACTTTCAACATGAACATTGAACTATAAAATGGAGTTTTTGAAGAGACTAAGTAACAGGAATGTAAATGAATAAATAGTAATAGACGAATATTCGCTGTTTTGAACATTTTTATTTTTTTTAAATTTGTATTTTTATTCCAGTCTTGAACGAAGACTTGGCTTCGGATGGATAGGATCTCGAAAATTTTGACTTTGAATAATATAACACACGCGCATTTGGTGTTTGTTCTACTCATGCAACTACTGTTACTGCATTTTGTAAAATTCGAACCAAATAAAGGGAAGAAAATTCTAATAACAGAGAGAAAGAAATAAAAAAGTGGAAGCTTCGGTATCTGAAGATTTATTCAATGCAAATAAAGAACGCAGGGTGGGAAAAGAAAAACTGGGGTGAGCTTTCTAGAAGATTCAATTTCGACGCTTTTATTTTTTTTTTATTTTTTTCCCCCGTGGAAATTAACGAGTGAACAATGTGAATGTCACTTCGCGGGAAGAAGCTTTTGATTATTTTTTATTTTTTTATCAAATGATGATGACGACTTTGTGTGTGTGTGTTTTTTTTTTCCCTCTTCTTCTGCGGTCTTTGCTTCTCTCTGTCTCTCTCTCAGCAGTTGAAAGCCAAAAGAGTTGAGAGAGAAGCAAAGACAGCTTTGTTTAGTTTTGATTAATTAATAATTGAGCTGTTGATTGAAATCACTAATCAGGGTTTCTGAATCTTCTACACCTTTACAAATAAGGACATATCTTTTCCGTTTGTCTCAAATAAGTCCTTAACTTTTTATTGAAGTGGCCAAACCATCCATAAGATAAAACGTTAAATTTTTCACAATCTTCTTAAATGAAGATCCCATCGTTTCTTCGTTCCTAACAGAAAGCCAACAAGGCAACAACTAATTAAGATACTCGACAGTATCTACCATCTTGTAATGACAAAAATTTAATACTCTCATTAAATAATACTTTTATTACACGTAATGATAAAATTTTAATAAAAAAGGAAAAAAAAAACATGAGTCTATATTATTCATTTCGAATGCTATAAATATTTGATACACACGAAATAATTATGTCGTTAAGTCAGAGTTTGTCAAATATAAGGGACCTATGTGTTAGTATTCCTATAAATATTAGATAAGAAATTCTTTTTATTAAAATTTTGAGTTGATACCCCCCTAATATTAATATATGAGATAGAAAAATAAAAATAAAAAAGAGCACGCCTTCTAACCAATTGAGGGTGGCGGGAGGAGATATGGTCAAACAATTCTCTGTAATCACCATCACATGCTACTCATTTAAAATATTTATATCCTATAATACAAATATTACTCATTCTTGTTTTGCACATAATAATAAATTGGATTTCATGATATTGCCTAGTATCTTCATAATTGCTTTACTTGGTCAACTTATTAATTTTATTGGAACTTATTTTTTGATAAAACTAAGCGAATAAGTATATGTCAATATATATATATATATTCTTTTTTTTATATAAATATATATATATATATATATATATATATATATATATTCACTCTTCATATAATAATGAATTGATTTTATTTTATTGTTATATTAAATCAAGGAAGTGTTGTTCAAGTTTGACTTGTTGAAAACGAATGTATTTACCTATAATTAAAGTTGATCTCTCATTTATTCTTTTTCTTTTAAAGTTTATCTCTTAAATTTTAATATTCTAACCTTCTTGTTAATCAATAACAAAATGAAACAAAGTAAGTTCTTTAATCCTAAATTGGATTATCAAAAAAAAAAAGAAAAGAAATTAATAGCCTATTTGGTATTATTTAAAAAAAACTAAAATATTGTTTTAATAATAATTGTAAAACAAAAATCAATTTTTCATTATTAATTCATCTTTTTATAAAATCATTAGGAGAGTGGAATGTTCAAACTTGAGTGGTCAGTCAAATAAAATTATTTGATGAAAACTATTTAATCAAGCTTATAAGGCACTGGTCATTTTTTTTAATGCAAATCATTTTTAATATTCTATTATTGAATGTGTTTGTGTTTGTTTTTATTTTTTTAAAATTTGAATTAAGCTCATCATAAATTTTTTTATTTAAAATAATATAACAAATGTGAAACAGATACGTGACGAGTAAGAGCAAAAGAGAAATAAATACATTTAACAAATTTATTTAAGATGAATAGATGATAAAACCAAGGCAAAGAATAATAATACAAAATTGACCCCGGACACGTGTGAGAGAAATTGGAGAGTAAATACCTAACCACAGAAATGGGCGCCAAATTTTGATGATGATCTGTCAACAAATAATCAACAAGACTTTCATATTTATTGCATATTCTTTTTTTTTTAAAAAAAAATGAAAAGTCCAACGAAGCGAAAGGACTTGTGAATTAATAACCGGCCGCGTTAATCGTTATGCGACGTGTCAAACGAAGAACAGTCTCAACGGCAGCGTTGCAGGCAGTCCGTGAAAGAAACAAAGAAAGAGAAGGGGTCTACAAAAAGGCGTCCGGTTTTGTAATTCACGTTGACTTTCGTAAATTCTAACGACCAGCTCACTGTAATTGAACCATGTTTTACACGTGACCAACATTAATTGTTCTCGCACTATTATCTAATTTTTATATGTGTTAGCTTTATTTTTCAGTGTTTAATTAAAATAAATAAATGTCTTTCAAACAACTTTTTTTACCAAAATAAGTAAAAAAAGATTGAAAAAAAGTAACAGAACAACTTTTTTTTTATTTTTTTAAAGATATTTACAATCTACATATATATTATAGAGTCCGGCTCTGATGCAGTTATGGTATGTCATTAAATTTAATTATATTGACAATTATAAACTGATCCAATAACTAGATTCAGCTATAATATAATATCATAATTACACCATAATTTTGCCCTATATTATAATCTAACCCTACACAAACACTGAAAGGCATAACGCATAATTTGAGTTTGTGAACTTTTTTTACCAGACAGGATGTAGAATCCCCCGGTGATTAGGACTTTATACGCTTTTGTCTTGTCTCTTCTAGAAGAAACAAGGCTTTCTTTATCTTCATTCTTAAAACCCCTGACACGACGTCGTCTAATTTAATAAAGACCTCATCCAAAAATTTTTAACAAGCGCAACGATAAGATGCTACGTGCTCGCAGCTGCCAAGTTTAATTTTGTGGTTGGGTTTGGCAGAGGACCCCGTACGCAATTGTTTTTAACAGTATATGGAGAGTCAAACTGGCATGCGTTTGTATAGATTAATGTGAAAATAAGGGTAATTTTTAAAAACTTTCCCTGAAGTTTGGGTTTGTTGCAAGTAAATGGTGAGAATTTATTTATTTATAAAAAATCTCTTACTGTCAGTTAACTTTAACATTGACCGTTAGTTGACTATACAAAGACAATATTACCCTTAACAACAGTTTGTAGACGGAAATAACTAAAAAAAAAATTAAAATTGTTGGATATTTTACCCTCTTTAAATTATTGATATTTTCTTAAAGTTCCTACAAGAAAGATAAAATTAAAAATTTGAAAAATTCTCTTTAAATTATTGATATTTTCTTAAAGTTCCTACAAAAAAGATAAAATTAAAAACTTAAAAATAAAATAGTTATAATCTTTACCTATGATAGTGTAAATCTTTAGAATTGACAAGATAAAATTGTCAAAAAATAAGGTTTGTGCTTTTCGCTCTAACAATTTTAATTTTTTTTTTTAGTTATTTTCGTCTACAAACTGTTGTTAAGGGTAATATTATATTTGCACAGTCAACTAACGGTCAATGTTAAAGTTAACTGACGGTAGAGGGTTTTTCACAAATAAATAAATTTTTGCCATCTACTTACAACAAGTCCAAATCTCAGGGGAAGTTTTTAAAAATTATCCGTGAAAATAATAATAATAATAATAATAATAATAATAATAAAACTGCCAGTTGAAAGATCAATTTGTTAGATTGTATAAATGTAGACGGTGTACTTAGGCTACCATTCACGAGTTCTATGCCACGAAGCTTAAGATTTCTGGGAATTTTTTTTTTTTTAATGGAGCCTTTGTTTTTGTCGGTTTTAATTGGAGTCATATTTGGGCTGTTTTTAACTCTTTATTTTATTTATTGATGTATGATTTATTTTCTTTATTTGAGTTTATTTTGATTGAAGTAGGATCGCGAGAGGTTTATTAGTAATTTTCATATCTTTTTAATAAATGAAAGTTTTTAATTTCACTTCGAGATTATTTTAAAAATTTAATTTCATCCATTCTTAAAAGACTCTCGAGAGATCTTATTTAATTTTGTTTATATCTTTTAAGTCAATAAAATTCAAACTTTTGTTTAGAATTATTACGAAAGTTCGATTTCATTTATTTTTTTCACGTTTTTTATTCTATTTTCACACATACAATAACAATTAAAATAAGTGTTTACCTCGTCTTGTTCCTGTTTAGCTCGCTTAGTTGAGCCCCTTCTAATAAAAAAAATAAAAAATAAAAATAAGTGTTTACATCATTGTAAGAAAATGTCTGGAATTTATCAAGTTTAACTGGAAGTTTAATCTAGAAGGTCACTCTAAAAAGAGAATTAAAATAAATACTTACATCGTTGTAAGAAATCTCCGTAATTGTTAGTGCACTAACAATTAAAATAAGTGTTTACATCGTTGTAAGAAATTTCCGGAATTCATCAAGCTTAACTGAAGTTTAATTTAGATGGTCACTCTAAAAAGAGAAAGATCTAATGTCTAACTTATAAACACATTTAAATAATAAAACTTTCATGATCTTACATGAGTTACAACGGTCTAAGAATAAAATTATCATACAATTGAAGTATAGTACTATTGTCGTCAATATCTATTGCATGTTTCAAAATTTTCATTATAATCCACAAGTTAGAAAATGTAACGAGAGAGAGAGAGAGAGAGAGAAGTGTAAGGAAGGAAAATGGGGACAGGTACTTTACCAAACATGGACTATATGTAGGAAGTATACTCTCAGGCCTCAAATTACCTCCTTAAAATATGGTGCGATTTTTTTTTAAATTTTTTTTGCCTTTTTGGGGGTTTTTATTTTTTTTTTAAATTATGGGTTAACTTTACGATAATCGACTAGTATGGCAATTACATACATATCAATGCGACCAACATGTTGGGTTCTGCAAGTCAAAATAGTAATGCGTTGTTTTTATAATTAGGACAAAATCGTACCACATCATGATATAATACGATCATCATGGCAAGCAAAAAGGCATCGGCAATTTGGATTTTGGACAAAATCCAATTTTGCGACCCCCGGAAACATTATGTAAAGACAAAAAAAAAAAAGATATTCCCGCTGCTGCCACTGCGTGTACCCTCTCCACTCAGAATCTTTGATTGCAATAATCAACTTCTGTTGCTTGCTGAGCGATATTTATAGGAGGATTATAGTTCTTTTATACAATTACACAACACCCCCAAATGATACACAATTAACCACTAATCAGATCATATTAATAAATTCATTCAGATAACGATAACGCGACAGCAGCAAATGTCCTGTCCTCAATCGAGTGGCCGTACTTTTGAGATCAAGCGAATAATCTTTTCTTCTTTTTTTTTTTTATAATTAAAATTTATCTTTTGTGGTGGGTGGATCATGACATGTAGAATCTTACAAAGTTGTGTTTGCATGCATGACCCCCATGGTGAGTTGGGGTGACAACTTTTTATTATTATTTATTTTTGTATTTTTATTTATTTATTATTTTTGGCAGGATTCAGGTTGTCGTTTTGATGAACTAGGGAGAGAGTGGGAATAATTTATCTTTTTGACGAATGAATGGACATAAACAAAAAAAAAATGATTTGTTATCCTTTTTTTTTTTTTACTTATTATTATTATTCTCTCTCTTCATTACACGTGAGTATCATGTTCTCTAAGAATATCAATCAGGCAAAAATCTGAATTCAGCCCCACGCCCGGCTTTAATTTCGTGATCGGAGATTTATCGAGATCAATCTTAGGGTCTGTTTGGGCGATTTTTGAGAGATTTAAAAATAATTTTTTAAAAATTACAAGTTAATTTTTGTGTCTAGTAATTTTTTAAAAAATTAAATTTTGTCAAAATCACTCTATCCTATATCAGATTTAGTGTCTGTTTGGTATGGCTTATTTAAGAGCCATAAGGTCTTATTTTGATAATCATATATATATTTTTGATACAATTTCATAAATGTCCTCATATATATTTTAAAATTTTAAAATTACCCTTATTAATTAAGACATAAAATCATTAACTTTAAAGAAATCATTATTATTACTACAAACTATATTGAGATAACAAAATAAAAAAGTAAAACTAATAATATAAAATATTTATTTGGTTATTAATTATTATATCAACAAATTAAAAAAATATTTTATACAAACATTTATAAATAAAAAATAAATTTCATTCAACAATATGTTCAATTCAATTATTTACATTCTTATAGCAGTTTAATAGTTAGATTTACTAAACACATATGGCTACATTTAAAATTCAATAATTTTAATTTTTATAGGTCGTTTTCAAATTGTAAATCCGACATCAAATTTTTGTTAAAGATATTAGAGTATTGTTAGGTAACTGAATAAAAAGTAGGTTAAATTAGTTGATCGATTGCAGCTGATGAAGTGGCTTGTAACATTGAAAATTTTACAGTTTTTGGATTTGAAAAGGAGTCTATGAGAAATTCCCTAAGGCCACAATTTCATGACATTTTTTTAATTAATAAATAAATAAATAACTATTGTATATTTATAATTCGAAGAGATCTTATTTGGAGTTTGAATTTTATTTAAAAAAATATCAAAAAATAAAAACAAATAAAAAAGATAAAAACGGTCACGATCAATTTTTTTTATGTGATCTATGTGAAAAAAAAAAAAAAAAATTGGTATGCACAAAGACAAAGGCCACTGAATAATTAATAAGAATCTGGAAATGGTTAGGCTGACACGAGTAACCATCGTTGGAACTATCAAAGTGGTTGATTCAATACATCTCTTATCAATATTTTGAAAGGTCGCTGCATTATTGCGAAGAAAATACTACCAACGGTGAAGAAACTGAAAGCGATTGGGAGGAAAAACTACAGCTTCCTCATTTTAGAATCACACGACACTGTTGATGGTACGTTCTGTTTGGCTTTATTACTCATCTCCAATATCTCTATTACGCGTATGGTTTGTATCATTTTTCATTTCCTATGAATATGTGTGAGGAGTTATTGAGCTAGATTATTCAATAAATTAACTCACTCCGCTTATTGTCTCTAATTATCATTTTTCAATGCAATACATACACTAATAGTAATATATAGTAAATATAAATTTTAAATAATAATTTTGATAAAATTATTAAAGATATAATAGATTTTTCATGATACAAGTGAAAAATCACATCAACATATCTTCAAAACTACGCAGTTAGTGTTTACCAAACACTTTAGTGCTGTAGATTTTAAGTTACAGTTGTCCAACCGCATCCTAAAATATTTACTATTATCTAATAAATTTAACATGAAAATAGAAAGATTTCACTGGACTGGTATATACTATATACCAACAAGTTTTATTTAAAACTGCCCCACTGATTACATATCTTAATTAACAAACTTAACATATTGGACAATAAGATTATTATTATAAATCTTCAAATCTGTTAGCCAGTCTTAATGCCCTATGTGAGTTTGAAATTTATCCCAATTTGTCTGCTAAAGTCCAAAGATAATCATAAATTTATAAAATCAACCCTAGATAATTTGAGATGCATATTGTAAGCCCAAGGGTTTAAAATGTCAAAAAAAGAATATATATATATATATATATATATATATATATATATATATATATATATATATTCTAGACGCCACAAATTAATCAAGCCGTCTACTTTGAAGGAAGGAGAAAATTTCAATGTCGATAACCTAACAACATCAGATAAAATGATGCCTCCCCCCCCCCCCCCCCCCCCCCATGCGGTGGGTGCAGAGGAAGGTACCCTTACCCTACATAAATAAAACAGTGAGTAAAAAATTATATTACTTTTTTTTTTTTAAACAAAAAAAAATATTTCAATTTTTTTGAAGACCAATACGGAAGACTTGACTTGGCGAATATAACATAAGAGTCAAGAGTTAGCAGCCGGCATACCAACAAAACACAAAAACTAGTTTTTCTTTTTTTTTTAAATAAATATTTATATTGTTTGGTCCCCCGCTGGATTGAAGAAGACAAGAACAGAGTTGCTTTCTCATGAAAGTATGTCTGCGCGCGCGCGTGTGTATATATATATATATATGAGAAATGTTTCAGTCAAAAATTTTAAAGTGTGGGAAAGTACGAAAAATCTTTTAAATCACATGATTTTAAAAGTTTAAAACTGTAAGTCTTCAAAACCGTGTGATTTTAAAGTTTTTCCGAACTTTTCCGCACTTTAAAATCCTTTATAAGAAAACTACTAATATATATATATAAATAAATGACAGTGTCAACATAATGTGGGTGGTTGCAGATGTTATAGTATATGATGGGACGTTATTCATCATTTCATTGGCCAGTCTATTGACTCACAACATAGTTTCGGCAATGAGAAATTAAAGTGCGTGACGGTACCCATTCGATTAAAATCTTATACATACATACACACACGCGCGCGAAGATATTATACGCAATAGAGAAAGATACCTGCCCTACGATCACAAATTAACAAAATTTGTTTTATCATTTGTTAATGCCACACCCAGTTAACTACACATATTCTTTAAAAATAAGATCATTTATCAATTCATATAAACCAAAAAAAAAAAAGAAAAAGAAAAAGAAAATACCATATATATATGATTAGTTAAAAAATATAAAAGAAGGTAATAATTGTTCAATTTTTAATCAATAGTTATGTATCCAATCTCCTCTCTTGTAATATGCAGTTGACTTGATTATCAATTATCAATCAGCAAAAAAAACTTTGATTCGTGTTTTAAATGATAATTGAGTTTAGAAAAAGAATTGACGTCGCGTTTGTTTGAACTTCATACGTTGGTGAAGGGTAAAATTTGTCAAATCATGTTACGAACGTATGGTGGAAACGTTAAAGCTCAAAGTCCTTTCAAGCGTAATAAGTGGAAGTAAATATTCGAGTTGTGCTTATTATAATCGTTATGTTGGATCAAGATGGATCCGATTCAATTCTGGCCAACCGTGTCAACAATCAACTTTGAAAATAATATGAGGCAAAATTTTTGCATATAATTGGGATCTCTAGTCTCACGTACTATTCCATTGTCAAAACCCACGTAGAAAGCAACTTCAAAAAACAGAAAGGGATAAAATAACGGAGGATAAACCATCTCGAAATTTGGGCCTCTGGTGTAAATCAATGTCACACGGGGTGAGCTTAAAAGAGCCAAGGTTTTTCTAAATCCACCAACCTCGTTAAGATCGGTGTAACCAGATAATTCCTGGGTGTTTTTAGTATCACTCCGAAGCAAAGCCCAATGTTTTCCTTACAGACGCAGCCCAGAACCCATTTAATAAAACAACTCAGCGAGTCGACACAACGACTCTTCACCGATCAGTTTCGACAAAATAAAATATTCATTTTTATATCAGCTGATCAAATCTGATTCGCAAGGATCAAACGACGCTCTTCAGCATCTGCTGCAGCTCCCAAAACCAACGATAGCCCACTTCTCTAATCAAGGTAAGCGTCTCTCTCAACACATAAAGTATGCATAACGCTTACTTCAGCTCAACTTTAGTATCATTTAAAAGTAGGGGTTCTCTCTCATTCTCTTTCAATGACTATTCCAGCTTATTGAATGAAAGATTTGACAGAACTTCATTATCATGTTGTTCGTGTTGTTGTACTTGCTGTTGTTGTTGTGAAGTTTCTGCTGCTCATAATAATAGAGTGCCCGTGAACGCCAGCTACTTATGTGGGTTAAGGCAATCCACTCTTATCCAACGTCCACCTTATAAAAGATTAATTTTTGGTTTCAAAGATAGAATCTTTTCGCGGCTTCCGGTTTATGATCTTGGTAGGGGTAGTTATGAGGTTTCTTGCTCAATTAGAGAAAGAAGCGGCGATGAAGGTTTTGGTAGGAGGAGGAATAGAAGGTTTAGGCGTATGGCTTTGGAGGAAACGAATGAGAGGAGTTGGTTAGGTGGTGTTGCTGATGCCGAGGCTGTGATTAGTTTGTTGAGTGAAGAAGTTGGTGACGAGTGTTTAGGTGGTACAGAGAGAAATGGGAGGTTAGCTAAGAGAGTGGAAATTGTGAAGAATGAAGTCCATGGTGGTGAATTGTATAGGGGGAGGAAGAAGAAAGTGGAAGTAGAGAAAAGAGGGAACTACGGAGGTGAATATTTTAGGGGGAGGAAGAAAAATGTTGGGTCGAATTTGTTGCAGAGTAACTCAAAATGTGAGTTTGAATCGCCAAGGATTGAGGCAAGGGAGGAAGGGTATGGGAGGTATGAAGGGAGGGAAGCTGTTGCTAGAGGAAATAAGCATAGAGAAAGGACCAAAAGTTCTAGTTGTTCTTCTTATTACTCACTTTCGTCTGCTGGGGAGTATGAGGAAGTTCAGGATAAGGAAGGGCGAATTGTGGAAGAATCAGTGACTGGGTTTAGGAAGGATTCATGTAGGAGTGAAGAAGATAGATACAAAGCACAAGTAGTGGAAGAGTTCAATGAGGTCGATGGGCATGGAGCAGCAGACCAAAGATCTTCTTCATCTGGGAGTCGTGTTAAATGGGATTGCAGAAAGAAGTCGGAGAAGAAGCTTACTGAAGTAGCAACAGAAGAAACAAAATCCACAAAACAGTCTTCAGACATTCATTGGAGAATAGATGGGACAACCAAAACTGATTATGAGAAGGCGTCTAATTCTCATCAGCAATTAGATAATGTGGAAGAGGAATCAGCTTTGGCTGTGAATTTGGATAAGGGAACGAGAAAACTATATAGCCAAATGGATGTCCAAGACACTAAACTGTCAAGAAGACAATGGCAAGAAGTCAAAACAGTGGAGGAGATGCATGGCAATAATGTTGAAACAACTTCCGAATCCCAAAAGCAGTTTAGTGGTAGAGAAGAAAACGTGACTAGGGGTAAACTTTGCCAAACAGACCTTGTTACTGGAAATAACGATTTAAAGAGGGACTTCCAGCAACTTCCCAGAACTTCTGAAATTCTTAATGCCAATAGTGAAAGAGTTTCTAATTTGCAGAGACATTCTGAGTCTAGAATGAAGGTCCAGCAAAAAGATGAAACTTTGGTTCAGAGTTCAGTCCAGCGGACAAAAGGGCAACACCAACAAAGTAGTGAAAGGATCACTGGACAAATTGACTTGAGAATAGAGCCAGAATACTCTTCTGAATTATCAGAAACTCATGACACTAATATTAAAAAGAGCTCAACTATACAATCTGAAACTAGAATGAAGAACCTAGAAGAGAATTCAAGGTTGCAGCACTCCCAGAAAGATCATGAACATCATCAGAGAATTGAACCCTGGAAAGGGTCCCAAGATGTCTCTAGAGTGTCAGTTATACAAGCCAGTGAAATGGAAAGACGTACAGATTCTCTGAGGACTTCTGAAAAAGGGGTTAATCAAGCAAGTGCCATGACATCAGTTGTGAAACCTATGGGGGCAACAAGAGACAGACATAATCAGCCTGATGAAAAAGCCATGCAGAGTAAATTAACAAAAGAGGCCCAAAAGCCTACTGGAGTATCTAGTTCTCATGAAGAGTACTCAGAAGAGAGCTCTAGTATTCAAGCATCTTTGAATTTGGTTTCTCAAGCTAGAGTGCCACAGATTAATGTGGAGGAAGACGAGGAGGAGGAGAGAATTTCACAGGAAATTTTGATGCCTCCCCCACATCAGTTGCTCACCATAAGTTCAGGGCATGCTGCTTCTAGTAGTGGGCTTGCAGTTCAAGAGGTTTCTTCAGAAAGTGGCTCTAGTGCCTTGCATACACATTCAGGAATGAGAACTCTGTCTTTGCACAGTGATTCATATGTCAAAGGTGGACAGGATGAGACTTATGATGAGCCTTTAAACCTTTCTACCTGTGAAGATGCTCTGGGTTCAGCTCATAGGTTTGCCGAATCGTCAACTCAATTAGTGGCGGAGTTTGTTGAAAAGGCTAGGCATGAAGTCTCAACTTCTGAAATGCAAAAGGAGAACATTGCTGAGACAGAATTGTTGTATGGAGGTGAGAAGCAATTTAAAAAGAATGCAGGTCAGTATGGTTCTGAAGACTTGCACTTGAAAGGGCGTGAACCAAGGAAATCATCTGAGAGCTCTGGAGCAAAAGGGCCTTCTGATGAGATGTGGCATGTGACAGACTCATTTGTTCAACCCCAAGCGGAAGCAATGGAGGGCAACCAAGCAGCAGGTAACGCCATTGTGAAGAGAAGGGGTAGGTCCCTGTGGAATATCATGGCAGACATTGTTCGATTACGGTGGGGTTCACATGCTGAAACCCCAAGCTCTGCTGCAACGTCGGATGCTAAAAGTCCGTCTAATGATTCTGTTAGCAGTGGGACTTGGTTTTCTGGACATGAATCCAATAAGAATGGTGATGAAAATATGAAAAGAGAAGGGAGCAGCCCGCCTCAAGATGTAACACCTTTTCATCAGCTACAACAAGGGAGAACTTCTACTCACAGTCAAGGAGAAACATCTGACAAAATTAAGTCAAAGAGCAAAGAACAAAAGCCTGAAGCGGATATGCCATCTTCTTCCACTGTAATAGAAGGTTGGTCAACATCAAAACGTATCTCACGTCTTTCCTCAAGTTCTGCAGTGAAAAATCTTGATCAGAAAGCAGAAAGGAGCAGTTCCCAAAGTACCAGTTCTGGCCAGGAAGTTCTGCCATTATCATCACAATTACCTGCTGAAACTTTACTAACACCTCCTGCTGTAGAGGCAGTTTCTGAAACCAGTAAAACTTATGCATCTGAAAGTGGCTCAATGGTTCAGTCTGCTCAACCTTTTAATTCTAGATTAATTGAAGCATTAGGGTCTGGGAATGATGGGGAGTTGAAACAAAGGAAGCTTCAACGGAACAAGCAAGTTTCGAAAGATAGATTTGATGAATGGGAAGAAGCATATAAACTTGAAAGTGAGCAACGAAAAATTGATGAAATGTTCATGAGAGAAGCACTCTTAGAAGCCAAGAAGGCTGCTGATACCTGGGAGGTGCCTGTTGGGGCTGTATTAGTGCAACATGGAAAGATTATTGCTCGTGGATGCAACCTGTAAGTTTCATGTGATAATATTCATTCTCTTTCATTGGATCTTGTTTTATTTTGAGGTACTTACTAGAAATGTGTATTTCAGAGTGGAGGAGTTAAGGGATTCCACTGCCCATGCAGAAATGATTTGTATTCGGGCGGCTTCAAATGTTCTTCGGACATGGAGGCTTGCGGTAATCAAAACAGTTTTGATTTTGTTGAACTTTATTTGTCTCGTCTTAGTTATTTTTGTTTCTTGTTACAGTTCTTTGGGACTCCAATTACTAGCTTTATAGAATAATATGCCAATGTCCAAAAGATTAGATCATATAGTTTGCACCTCATTTGCTGTTTCAGTGCAATCTTAGAGCAGAAATGGGTTCTGGCAAATAACAAATTATGGATTAGCACATAACTATATCTCTGTTCTGTGTTTAGTGGAACCATGCATGAGCAAATAATGGTTTCTTCACAGGAGCGATGAGAATGATAATGGTTCCTTAATTGGTTAATCTGGCAATGCCTAGGGAACACTTCCATTCTACTTCCTGCCAGAAACTTCCAGTTCTAGATTTGGGGCTGAATGTTAAAATTGGAGCAGGTGTTTATTAGGCAGAAATAAGACAAATGGTGGTTCCTTATTTGGTTAAACAGGCAACGGCAGGGAAACATCTGCATATTTCTTGCATGTTGAATGCTTGATATGATAAATTAGAGCAAAATGTATAAAATACCGACAAATAACTTTTTTTTTTCCTTTCCTCAGGATGCTACGCTGTATGTAACTCTTGAACCGTGTCCAATGTGTGCTGGAGCAATACTTCAAGCGAGAGTCAGCACTCTTGTATGGGGAGCTCCAAATAAGCTTCTTGGAGCTGATGGAAGCTGGGTCAGGTATGCAATTTACTTATATTTTTATGATCCTGTTCTCATAGTTTTACTAACATTAGTATCTGGTCTTGTACTGACATTCTTCTACAGTTTTTGGCTAGAAGCCAGTTCATTCCTCTTTAATGTTTCCAATTGACAACTCTTTATGATCCGATTTCATAGAAGAAAGAGTTTCTTCCCACGCCTTGTAAAATGAAATTGATGATGTAATGTAACCTATGATGTTTTCTTGCTCTTGGACTTTGTTTCTTCTAGGCAGTTCATTTATCAAATATAATGAAACTTATTGTAAACAAAAATGTTATAATACGGATTTCACCTTCTCCGGTTAGCAAAGAGAACTTAACATGCCCACCTGATTGGGGTATAAGACTGAAAAATATAGCATTGATTTTTTCTTGGGGTTCGCTGAGAGTAGATTAGAATTTGGATTGATGAGGAGTATAATTTTTATGTAAAATGTGCTTTGGTGTTTAAATGGGAAATTTTAAAGGTTTTTCAGTCCCAAAAATTTGATGGGCAACCAAATTTTTTTGGCAGACTTTTCCCAGATGGGGGAGAAAAGAGAGATGGCTCGGAGCCTTCGGATAAGCCAGCTGGTCCGGTCCATCCCTTCCACCCGAAAATGACAATCCGACGTGGGGTTCTGGCAGCAGAGTGTGCAGATATAATGCATCAGTTCTTCCAGCTTAGAAGAAGGAAGAAGGAGAAGATTGAAGACGACCTGCCTCCCCCTTCATGTGTTCCCATCGTAAACCAACAATCGAAAATCCTTACAAAGATGCGGCATATGTTCCACATGATGTTTTGTTTGTAGAGAGTGAAAAAGCATTCAGTTTATTTGAGAATTCTAGGGCGGATTGACATAGCTTTTCTTAAATTAAATTGAGTTAAGTCTTCCCAAGTTCATGAACGCCATTGACCGCAGATTGTCATCCGAACATGATGGCTCACATTTAACCCAAAATGGAGTAACACGTTGATATTGAAATAACTGAATGAATTACGGTTACCCCAACTGATTTCCTCATCTTCTATTTGAACTTCCTTGCACCAATTATCAGCAGGGATCATGGAAGGGCATTGAGTTAAAAACTCGGTGACCTGTTTTTATCAAATATTCGCCAACTGTGCTGCTCGGAAGTTAAATGCTGATGCTGACTAAAATAAACGTCAATCTGTATCTGGGAATTTCACAGGATCGTCACAGTTTTGGCATGAAAGAGCACATATGAATGATGGTTATAGTGGAGCTATCCTTCACAAAATAGATAAAATGTATACAATTAATATGCCTTGCAATAGCTTGTTAACAGCCAGACTCCGGTATCCCGATTGAGCAAAATGGGCAGAACTGAGTGAAAGCAAAGATTTCTTGACTTGATCTCCATCATAAAGTCTGATGGGGACTGCTTACCAATGCTTAGGTTGTGTTAGGATCAACATCGTATTCTCAATACAGGTAAAGGGTTGCTCGCATTAACATCTGTATCCCCAACTCTTTCATTTCACTCAAATGCTTGCTTTCTTGGTTATAAACACCACGAGAATTTTATGCATCAATTAATGAGACAACGCTATTACCGCCAACAATGCTATTACCGCCATATCAGTTGCAGAATAATACAATAAACTTATATCATGTATGCATTTATTTTTAAAACAGTCAATTGGATTGTTATTAATTATTAAAATTCACCTCAAGCAAGAAGTCTCCGAATAACTAAATCTCACAGACCTGGTCATTTTATCTCTGCGAATTTAGCACTGTAATATGATGAGAGAGCCCAAGAAATTTAATAACCACCTCGCAAATCATTAGAAGGGATGTAATACTATCATGATGACTACATCTCTCCTTCCAATATTTCACCAAACATTTTTTACTCCGAAATTCTTTTTTCCTTCATGGCGTATAAATAACCCGCTATTGTTTCCCACAACTTCCATCTCAACAAAATGGATTCGATATTTTGGGCTCTCATTCTTGTTTGCTCCATCTTTCCAATAGCCATTACCAATGCACAAACACCAGCAGCCTCACCTTCTAATTTACCAACCACTACACCTCCCCCAACAACCGCAGCAGCACCTCCACCAACCACCACAGCACCTCCACCCACAACCACACCTCCACCTACAACCACAGCACCTCCACCTATGACCACCCCTCCACCTTCAACAACACCTACAGCACCAACACAGCCACCAGTAAGTGCGGCAACACCTCCGCCTGCAACAACTCCTGTATCATCTCCTAAAGTTGCACCGGCTACAAGCCCATCAGTTCCACCACCACAACCTCCACAAAGTCCTCCAATCTCAACTCCATCACAACCACCAGCATTGCCGCCACCACCAGCAACACCACCACCTGCTTTGCCACCACCGCAGGTATCCCCAACTCCAGCCCAAGCACCGCCAGCACCTGCACCAGCTAAGGCACCGCCAACGCCAGCACCTGCACCCGTAAAGGCACCACCAACACCAGCACCTGCACCTGTAAAGGCACCACCAACGCCAGCACCAGCACCAATTACTCTGCCACCAGCTCCTGCACCTGCCCCCCCCAAGCACAAGAAGAAAAGAAAGCACAAGCACAAGAGGCATCATCATGCACCAGCTCCAGCACCAACTGTTCCAAGCCCCCCTGCACCACCTACAGTACCAGATTCCGAGGATACAACACCGGCACCGGCACCATCTCTGAATTTGGTAATGTTTTTTATCACCCAAAAAGAAAATATATTTTTCTTGACTTCTAGATGACAAAATTTTTCTTGAATTGAGCATTAATATTTGAGTTATGTTCATTGTCAATATCCAATTGTTCTGAATAATCTTCCTTGCTTGTTTGGCTTACAGAATGGAGCAAATGCACTGCACCAGCAGAGGGGAAGATCTGGAGTGTGGGCTACCACTGGATTAGCTTTTGCCATCCTGCTGGCTGTCACAGGCTAAACTCTTTTTCACGAATGATTTTTCTTATGTACCATATAAGGTCGATTCAGAAATTTGTAGTAGTAGGACTGAATAAAACAAAAGATGAAGGAGCCACTAAATTCTTTACATTTTTGTATTTTATTTTCTTTTCATTTCATGAGTGCGAATATTTAATTGAGATGAATTTTTGAAACCATCAAAGCCAGACAAAACAAAAGATGAATTAATCATCACATATCAAACTTGATCTGTATTTGATTCCATGCTGATTTCTTCCCGCAAGTCATATTCGACCACAAGTCCAAGGTTATCAACTAATTTGTGATGCCTCAGACATCCAGCGCACTGTTAGGAAGCAAATTTTGTTTGTTAAATTAAAAAAAAAAAAGAGCATTTAAATAAACTAAGAGGACTATAAACAAGTTTTCAACAGAAAAGCACTTGCGTATTCCCTCCCACAGTTGATGAAAACAATGATGTCCAGCAAAAATGATTCAGCAAACACTATAACAACCACATATGAAATTTATCCCAGCGGTCCAGGGCATGATTACACACATCTACTCATGTATATTAACAACTTTTCAACAGAAAAGCACTAAGTATTCCCTCCCACAGTTGATGAAAACAATGATGTCCAGCAAAAATGATTCAGCAAACACCATAACAACCACTTATGAAATTTACCCCAGCAGTCCATGGCATGGTTACACACATCTACTCATGCATATTATATATACTATAAGTTCGCTGAAATTGTCATTTCATGAACATTTACCTCTGCAAGACTGCAACTAAACAAACATCCCAACGAAGCCACCTTAGTTGCTTGGCTTAATGAAGAACTGCTCTGGATTTAAAGATCAGAGCTGCAACGCTGTTTGTTACTATTTCTTGAGTATTATTTTTCATTTTTGAAATACAAGAATAGGGGAAATGAGTTTGATTTATTAAAAAAAAAAATTGAGAAATCGTACATATGTTTCTATCTAGTTACATACAAAAGTGTAAAACCCAAATTGAAGTTTTTGTTAGCTTTTTGAAACATTTTTCAAAATTTACACACTTTTAACTATGTACTTATGACAAAATGTTCTTGAATGCATTTACCCTATCCACACTTTTTAAAATATTATTCTCAGAATATGCTACCAGACAATCTCAGATACTTAAAACACTAAAACCATTTTTACGGTTTAAATTTTCAAATTTGTGTGTTAGAAACAAAATTTGAAACTATTACTAAATGCGGCTTATGTTGTATTCCTATCCAAGAGAAATTACATTATAAGGTACCGCATTACTATATTGAAGGCTCAATCCAATTTGAGCTAGGCACTGCAAGAAGAAACAGCATAAAATAACACATTCATTCAAGAAAATAAAAAGTAAAACTTCCAAAGGTGCACGCAATTAATGTTGGTGTTATAATTGGGGCACAAATATGAATATGCTAAGACAAACAAAGAAGAGAAATAAAAATGCATATATACAGCATGTCCAGTAAGTAAAAGAAATTTTTATTAAATAGCAAGTATGATAGGAAACAAAGTAGATACTTTTGAAAGATAATTCAACAGAATAATACTCAAAAAAGTTTTTTATCATCAAGAAATAAAATACAAGAATTACATGAAACACCTGCTAGAAAAAGAAAAAAATACCTGTACATAAACAAGCCCCCGTTCATAAGCCAAACGATTTATGAGTCTCTGTGTTCTTTCACCACAGCCATCACAAGTAAATTGTACAAGCAAACTTCTCCTTGGCAATTTTATGTCAATAGTTGCATCCTGCATATACGCCATGTGGGACAAAAAAACAAGTTAAAGAGAGGTAAATATTTAATCACTAATAAATTAAAAGATACATGTTGTTTGGTCTCAAGCAACAGCAGAATATCAGGAAATTTGTTAGACATGAAATAGTTATCCCACTGCCAGGCAATCTCACTTACTAACATCACATTTAGATTATCCTAAAACCTAAGAAGGGAACACTTAAGAGTATTGAATCGACCTTTTATAAGACATAGCATGACTGGTAACTGAATATTTAAATCTCCTCACCATTAGGGTTCAAAACCGAGACCTACTATATCAGCCCAAGAGGTTTCACCAACTAAACTAGATGGCACCCACAATCCTTTACTAAATTGAGAGAGTTGGGAAAATTGATCATGATTTCGAAAAGAGCTCCTATTCTGAATATCATAATTTTCACCTCGTGTGTAACCTATATCACGAAATCAACATGCCACTCCTTACTTACAGTAACTTTGTTTAGTCTAGTGATGGGTCATCCATCAGATACAAACTCTCAAAATATGGATATTTACTCACTCTCATTTTCTCGTGGACATTAACTAAGACGAACAATATAGAAGAAAAGCTCAAGCTAAACACATCACACTATTAATAAACTTAATAATAATCAAAAGAATGTCAATTTGAAAGGCTATAGCTCATTAAATAGACTACATTAATAAATCCTATATCACATACCTTATTTGAATCACTCAATTCCGCTTCTGAATTTGACTCAGAAACCGCTAATATTCTATACGCACGCTCTGGTACCACTGCTTTCGCCCCAGAAACCCTCAACCTGAAAACAAATTTGCAGTAGTAATTAACAAAAAAAAATCATATTTTGAGATGAAAAATGTGAAATTGAAGAACACCCAGAAGTGGAAAGTAATAGAAAAGAAAAACCCTTAATGGCTTTTAGGGTTCAGGGCTTTTACATACCGCGGGCGAATAAGATTAGGGGTTGCTGAGTTTGAGAAAGAAATGGGCTTGAAGGAGTTTGGACGGAGAATAACATCCAAGGGTTTGTGAGTGGAAAGAGAAGATACAGAGGGAGAGGAATTGCATGCTGTTATTGCCGCCATTGCTGATTTTGTGGCGGCTATCGGTTAAATTTCTGTTATAGAATGTGTCTGAGCTTTGCTTATTTGTTTGCAATTATTAGTACTACTTATTTATTCATTTATGTTTGCTGTTTGCCCAAAAAATATTATTTTTATTTTATTTCTTAAAAAATGTCTATCAACTCATTCTTTAAATGATCTAATTCATAATTTTTCAACTAGTAAGTAAAAATACATAAAACAAAATATGCATATTAAAATAGAATGGAATATGTAATATTTTACAATCATTAAATATCCCTTTTTATCATTGAAGGAAAAAAAATATAGTTAAGACTTAATTTAATGTTACAGTGTATACGGACTCCGGATGAATCTTGGTTCTGGTTTAGTTTTGCAGAATTGCTTTTGTGCCAGAATGCTTATTAGACAATCAGGCAGCAGCGACAACAAAAAAACAGAGTTGACTTGGTGCGCAAGGTAAAGGGCCTAGTTATGCGAAATGAGATTCATTTTGCCTCAATTTTGTGAAGCCATCAAAAGACACTCAATCTTGGCTGTCCTATTCAAAAATGGCACTGAATGTGGATTGTAAGCAGGTGCAGGAAGCACAAATTATTCCTAGTTAGGCGTTAATTAGATATTAACGCAACTGCAATGACATCAATTTCTTTTTCTTTAAAATTTGGTATACAAGTATGAACCATTTTGTCCAATGTCCAAGAAACAACAAGAACCTAGTTGATGACGTTTGGTTAATATTGTTGCATCAACTTGTACAATGATGATAGGGTGCTTTTTGGAAGGATTTGATTGAACAACATTCTTGGCTCTTTCGAATTGAATTCTGTAAGCAACTGCTGCCGATGGGGCATCAATCTTCCTCATCTATTTCAAATGGAAGTGGCACTGTCTTAACTGCTCTAAATTTGCCAGCATTATTTAGATGCTCATTCTCCAATCTGGAACATCAAAACCATTTGTTTATTAAATCCACTGTAAGAGATGCCATTGTGACGTGTAGTTGATGTGCACAAATGGATGCATATAATTACGGATATTAGCTAAAGAATTAGTACCTGTAAAAGTTCCATATTCCTCTTCTAATGACTTCAAGGGCTGCTAAAAATAAGCCTGTAACTCTGTAATCAACATGTTCGAAATTTGAATGCAGAACAGTCTGAAACCAAGCAAGCCTGAGGACGAGGTTCAGTCCCTGCATCATGATCAAAATTTTGTTTAGAATCAGCTTTGAAAGTGAAATGCTATACATGTAATATGTACTTTATATATATATATATATACACACACATATAACAAATAGTTCTTTCTTGTCACCGTCTATTGAAAATTACTCAGGAGTTTAACTTTTATCAGTGTCTAATGTGTTCATAATTATCTTGATAATATGAAAAACCCCAGTTGATTTTCAATTAAAATCAATTGGTAAGTTCTTTTTATCCAGAAGTGAGATGTCGGATTAACTAATTTTCCTTGATCACGAAAGTGAATCAACTGATGATTAGTGAGAATATGATTTGTTATGATATATATATATATATATATATATATATATACCATGGAGAAGTAGTAAATGCACTTTCGACGAAGCATTAATTCATTCCTTAGCCATGGATTCTTGGAATTCACTTGAAGCAAACCCCAGTCTTTTACAAAGTCCCAATACAATTGGTAAACTGTTGCACCACTTGACACCACCACAACTAGACACAGCCATCCAACACTTCTTTCTTTCTCATAAACTACTTTAGCTCCTGCTGCTAACATTGCTGACACATATTTGCCTAGATTGATAAGGTGGCTCGTCTGCCCTTCATCAAACCAGCGCCGAGCGCACTGAAAATGCAATTAATAAAAATCTTTTATCAGAATATGTGATAATTTATTAAACAAGAAAACAAATTGAGAACAAGGGAATATTAAGCAAGGGGCCAGAGTGCTTAATATTAAATACCTGCATGGCTCTCCAGTAATAGGGAAGGAAGGACACTGCATAAGCAAGATCCCTGTAGTGCTTGGCCCTCATGCAATAACCGTAATCCTGAGTTTTGAAGCTACCAGTTATGTAATAACAAGCTACAAACTCCAGATTCCTAAGCAACGGTACCTATAGTGTAATGAAAGAATTTGTCAGTGAAGATATTGGTGATAAGTAAACAAAAATTCTATCATTTCAAACAACAAGGTGGCACTTAATTAGCGAATGAAACTTTAAGTAGCTAATGAAAAACACCTGACTGCAAAGTTGATCAGCCATGAAGAAGTCCAGCATCAAAACCTAAGATTAGTGAGAAAACTGATTAACGTTTGGGGAAACATTACTATACCCAAATCAGATATATGCTTGGTTTTTCAAGCAAGTAGACACCTACGTCTAATGGCAGTACCTTATAGAGAGGTGACAGAATGATGTTCCTTATCACACGAAGGAAACAGTAACGACTTGAACGATAGAAAATGTTGAAGGGACACACAAGCAGCAGTAAGAAGATCTGCGCATACAGAAAAATCCAAGAGTTGGCTGTGAGCAAGCCATATTATTGAAAATTATTATGATTGATTTTTGTTTCATATCTTATAATATGCCACAAGGGAAAATTTACCAGTAGCAAAAGGCCTGGAATTGCTTGAACTTGGGAATAAGAATAACCTTTTGTGATGAGTGACAAATGAACAAACATGACGCCAACTACAGCAGTCATTGATGTGGTACAAATCAAGAAGACATCCCTGTGCTTAAGTTCCTTTGTAGGGGCCAGCTCAAAGATGAAGCTATAATTTATACGCGCCTTCTTCCACATAAAGATGTTGCAACCATACAGAAAGAGGTGTAGAAACAACAGGCTGAACATGCTGCAACATATCAAATATAGGTTCCGTTAGCTGCCATATCATTGTCTAAATGTGATGCCAAGACGATCAAATTGAGTACGACTTGCCTAAGAACAGGGTAGACAGTTTCCATATAGACTGTATCCGGTCGTGGTCTGTACATTCCTGTGATGTGAGCCATAATCACATATCCAGCAAGCAGAGCAATGAAGCACCCAGTGAACAGCCCTGATTAAATTCCACGAAAGTAAATTAATTTTTGTTCAATATCAATGCATTGCAGATTTATCTTTTAATTGAATGAAACTATCATATCTGAGAGCAGATTGCAAGCAGCCAGACCTAAGTTGGATCACGAATATATCAAAATGGAAAATCCAATAACTTTGTGTAGCATTTCTTGGTGCTGTAAGTGTACGATACAGAAATCACTGACCAAGGTAGTGAATGCCAATGCAACATATATGGCTTGACACAGTGGGAAGCCTATTATTTCTAGCTTTAGGTGATGCAGGATGCTTTTAAGGTTCAACTTTTGTACGATATAAATTTAATGAAACATTGCAATGTGTAATATGGGACCTGTGCTTTATTTTTAGCTTTAGGTGATGCAGGATGCCACCCAAAAAAGTTAACCAGGTTCTGCCTGCCCTTCAAATTTCAAAGGCTAGTGGGGGCTCCCACTTTATTTTTTCCAGCTTTAAAACCAATATTATTGCCACAAAGCGAACAAGTTTAAAAGTCTCCATTGAAAGGATGGACAAAAGTTCATTTGAATATATTATCATGGAAGTTTAATTCTGTTTTATCATTTTTCACCGAAATTTGCTTAGAACTTACCAATGAAGAAGGTTACACCATGTGATTCTTTACGCTGATGAATCTTGAGATATTTCATGGCCTTTCTTCGGTTTTCGTCAGCAAAGTGTTTGATGAATAGCTCCTCAACTTCATCCGCTAAATTCATTACCTGTCATTTCCAGGTCTAATAAGCAAACTTTAACTGCTTTACAAACTTGCACTTCAATATGAACATTAGACAAGAAAATCTAACTCTGGTTCACATGAATTAAGGAATCCTTTTTGTAGACACAAACTACAGGATCAATGACCACTAAACATTGTCGGTACATTATCAGATGCTATGAAATGTATTGGCTAGTGGGAATTGGAAAACATCTTAACAGTCGTCCCATTAAAATTTCTTGCTTGCATGTATCTAACAACCTACTCATGATATACACTAGATATTTCACTTCAGTTATTTTGTGGCTACATTTTTTTTTTTTTTGGTCGCTTCAGTTATTTACCTTATCAGAGCTATTGAAATAGGAACTCTCTACTACTTTTAGATAAATGGGAAGCACTTGTTTTCCAGTAACCTGAAAAAAGACCGGGAAAAAAGGTTTTTCTTAGCGATTTATCGAAACCAAATGCAATGTTTACTGAGAAATGGGCAAACCATTTATTAACTTACTTTGTCAAACTTCTTTAAAATCTTTATGAAAGCAAGCATGTTCAAGTTCCTGAGAAAAAATGAACAAGTAAGAATCCCTCTCTTAACCTAAATTTACTAAAGGGTATTATTTTGATTTGATATTGGAAAGGTTACCTGTAGGTCTTGAGATAACCCAACCCTTTATAGAGCTCAATAAGAGCTCCTCTTATCATCTTCTCAGCATGGTGCAGCTTTGTTTTGTTGATGTGCAGCCTATTACTCCCCTCAGGAATTTTTTTAGAGGACTGGTTAACTAAATCGTCCCAAATTAAGTAACTGACCGCTGAGATGGTACGAGAAGGCGTTGTAAGAGGAATTTTTATTCTTAAGTTCTTCCCTTGGCAATTGTACACACCACCCGAGAGTGTACTCAATTTGCTATCCACTCTTTTCATTCTCATTGACTTTCCCATCTCATCTGATCTTGGTGAGTCTGCAAATGGCACTTCATTTGTTTCCGGCTCATCAGTGCTGTTGTCTTCCAGTTGCTCCTGTTCTGTTCTGTCCTCAATGGACTCCTCTGTAGCCAAAGAAAAGAAAAATGAGACACAAATGTAACAGATAATTTAATTTGAGTCTTTGATTTGTCCTAAATTGAACATTTTGGCTACCTGCAATTTTAAATCACACTGAACCGAAGATCGTAGAAGTGATGCATATCCTGATTTATGCGAAATTGAGAAAATGCGGTACCTTATATATGCTTTATGTGTCTTGATTAATTGACTAAAAACAAATGATGTAAAATTTCCTTATATTGCATACGACTATTCACAGTTGAAAACAGAGCTTGTTTCAAAATTTTGATTGCATTGTAAGAGATTATATACCACATGAGATGGTGCATGAAATGGACTCGTCTTCCTTGGAGTCCTGGGAAGAAGCACCTTTGCCACGCTTTTTCTTCAGAGCAGTTTTGAGTTCAATGAGAATCTCCATCTGTTTCTTCAAAGACTCCCCTCTGTCCAAGAACTCTTTCTCCTTTGCCTTGTAGAATTGGTTCACCTTGTTCAGTTGCATGTCCAAACATTCAAAAAACTCCTTGGTCGCATCAGTGTCAGCAAATTGCTCCAGCAGCTCTGTCTCATACATATCCCCCTTACTTGCCGAGCTAGCGAGTTTCTTATGAACCTATACCACCAACACCAAAGAAGGGAAAAAACACAAATAAGTTAACACACTTGAACGAAGCAAAGCATAATGCATGCATATTTGGATTCAACATCAAGAGAAAGGGAGAGATAAATTAAGTACTTGAATAGCACCATGATGTTCTCTATGCTGATGTTGGCCAAATGAAGAGAACTTCTTGCCTAAAGCAGAAATGAAGGTGCTAGCAAAAGAGATATGTTTTTGCTTCTTGGTACTTGAGGTGTTATTGCCTATATTATTAGTATTATCAAGGAGATGAATTTTCTTAATGTCTTTCTTGAGTTGCCAGTAATCAACAAAAGCTTCTTTCCATTCAGGAACAAGCTGACCCTCAAACTGCTTAGAGAACTTCACCATCTTTCTCTCTTTTCTCTTTTTGATTATTTTTTGGCCTCAAGAGAAAAAAGGAAAGAAAGCAAGTACTTGATGTTTAGCACCAGCAGCAGCAGTAGTAATAGAAGGCTCTGGGCTGTGAGTGTGTTCAATGGAAGCTGAAGTCCGCAATATTTATGGGGGTGAAGTGGAGAAAGGAATATAATGATTGATGCGCTGCTTGACAGCACATTCTAAAATATCCTCAGCACTTGATGCTTCCAAAATTCAGCTCTGCCTTTGGTTTCATTCCACTAGGCCAGGTTCGCGCGAGCAATCACCAAACCTCTACCGGATAAAGGTTTGCTCTCACAAGGCCAACAATGTTACTTAATTTATATGCTCATCAAGGTTTTGAAAGAGCTGGGAATTTAAAGCGGATCCCATCGATCGTGCATCTCTTAAAATTCACTAAAAAGACCTTGTGGTTTGCATGAAAATTGTTTATAGCCAAGGCCAATATTGATAATCAATTATCAAGCTGATACTAGCTAGTCAAGTGAAAGCTGATTGGCTAGTTCAAGTATCAACAACACACACAAAGGTGAGCTCTAATTAGACCAGCCAGATTTCCACTAATTCAGGATAATAAAGGTTTCAATTATTTCCCATCGATCACCACTTGTATTAATAATAAAATCAAAGTTTTTTTTTTTTTTCTCTCCTTAAGATCACACACACACACACACATATATAAGGGATGAAATATCAATAAAATACTGCAAAAATGGTGTTAGCACTCTGTAGGGATTACTGTGTTGACAATTAAGGGTAAATGGGACTGAGTTTAACATTATTTTTATCAGTATTTATCTTTTTTATTTTTTTTTGGTTTGAATATTGGCGCTCGCTTCGCTCACTATCAAATATGCTTTGTGGGTAATATTCCTACAGATAAGGTAACTGCAAAATCATTTATAAAAGAAATTATGATGTACTTGGGATAAGCAATAATACTACATAATGGGAATTATAATGAGAGAAGGTTCCAAGTTATATTCTTTTGTTCTATACTTATTGCACTATTACTCCCACCCTTCCTTCAACATGTCAACATGAAAATTAATTATTGCACTACAACCTTCTCTCTCTCTTTTTTTTTCTTTTTTTTTCAGAAATTGAAAACTAAAAATTAACTGTGTGCCTTATTTTCAACTTTGCTGCCATGGCTATGTCTTTTCTTCACAGACATGGATTGCACTTGTAGCAGCACCAACACGATTATTTTGATTGTGGAAAACTGACGGCGGGCTTAACGTGGCTGACTCAAAGATACCCCCCGTACAATCTTTGTCCACATATATCTATTTTGTCCTCTTTTTTGCTTGATTTTTCTTTTCTTTTACCTTTATATATTCTCCTAATCTCTATCAAGATAGTTAATTATAAACTATACACCTTAAAGTATCATTATATTGTTAATAACGAAAAATTAACAAAACGTGTAGAATGTCCCAGAGAACAAAGAACACAAAATTTTCAGGGGCCAAAAAAACCTAAAAGCAATGAAGATGCCACCAGACATTCCGCACTAACCCAATAGTCGAAGTTAGGCGAATTTGATTGATGTGTAGTTGATTGAGTTATTTAAAAATTGCGCCTATCTTTTATAATTCGTCGATAAAAGTTCTCCAATGCAAACACATGTTTATTGCCAAACTTTGTGCTGGTTAAGCTTATGCTAGATATATTTCAACCCAAACAGGAAAAAAAAAAAAAAAAAACTATGCTAAATTTTATACCTCTTATATTTTGGGAACGAATTTCGTGTATCTTGTGGTTTGTAAAAAAGGGAAAGAAATTTAATTTCCACGTAGAATGCCAGTGAAAATAGAGAAAAGCAAAAGGGGAACCCACCAAATCCAAGTCCCTTAGATTTATTGGACCAATTACAAGACATGAAAATGATGGTCTGATTCGGATTGCAATTTTGGGTGCGCCCTTGTAAGCTACCCACCTCTTTGTTTTCTTTTTTCCTCTAAGCCATTAATAACATTATCATCTCATGTACAGGCTGTATATAGAGAATTGACTTTTGACCCCTACAATATTTGCAATAATCGAAATTAAAGAACTTATATATACGGCTTATAACACATCAATCCGAAGCATCAGTATGGTTGATACAATTGCACACATTGACAATTCCCTAGTTGAGCACAAATCTTGCAAACTCCTTTCTATTTGAATGTTAAACCACTTGCTTTCTCACACATGTTTGGAGAGTTCCGAATTCCCCCGTGTGGTAGTTGCCAAGATTTTTTTTTAAAGATTTAAAAATGTATTTATTTGAATTATGAGATTAGAAATTGAGAATTATGATAAAGATTCAATGTTGAGCATTAAACCAACGGTTAGAATTATTTTAAATTTTGGGGGTTAAGGATTCAGTACTGAGCTGAAAAAATATAAGGTTTCAAGTTTCACTTAGTAAATGAAGGCAGAGTTTCAAGTTTCCCTTAATAAAAAAAAGATTTGCTTTTATATACATATATTTGAATGCAGATCTGATCAATTACTATGCCTAAATATCATAACTATACCAACCGGAATTGATGTAAGAAGTATTAACATATTTCTAATTCATAATATCAATAGACGGTAAGAGTAATATTACGAATATTTGGTTGGTACAAACTTTATGCTCCCATCGTTTTCTTCTTTAATTTCCTTTTCCGATTTGAGGAGTACATGTGTTAGGATAATCTCTCACTGGCCCCGAGGCACACAACCCAAAAAGCAATATGATGGTACTAAAATTCAGGTGATAAAAGGTGATTTTCAATGGCTTCAAGTTGAACCATTTATTAATCTTGAGAATCGACGAGTCCTACTAATGCAATGCTTGCACGAACTTAAACAAAACCCTTAATTCCAAAAGAGAAATTCAAAATTCCTATCTTCACTACCAGTTTACCGCACTTGCTTGCCTTGATTTAAAAATGTTATAAATGTAAGTTTAATTTTCTAGCGCATTTCGTTTTAATTTCCTTCTGAACTTGATAAAAAATTGTTTTTGCTCAAACTTCAAAAGCGAGCAATGCAAAGTGATTCTTAAGCATATGATTCTGGATTATGGTTCCATAAACAATGCACTGAAAATATTAAAGTAGAATATCCAACACTTTATTAACAAATATACCCATCTTGCTCCTTCAAAATGGATTGAAAATCGATCTTTTTCATCTATTCGTTATCCATTTTGCATGATTCACCGGAGCATATACTCCTTTAACAACTGTACACGTATCAAACGTCATATCTTCTTATATCATGGAGTTATTTTTGTATAACTTTACTGTTGCAAAACTCTTCATACACCTAGGATTTCAATTAAAGAGTATATGCTTCTACTTTGCATCTAATTTCATGAAACGATTAATCAAATCGATCCACATTCCATCCCCTATTAGGGATTCTGATTCTTGCAAAGGTGTTCAGAACCACAATCTTCTGAGGAGTTTGGGAGGGGAATAAATAATGAATAGAAATTAAAATTTTATATCCATACATACATATGTGATGTGTAACTGAAGCATTGATACTTCATGTCTAGTGTTTAACTTATTCAAGTAAAATTATCGTAGTATACCTTATTTTATCTAATGTTTGGATTTTAGGGTTTCTAATCATACTCTAAATGGAAAAGATCTTCCGGAGAGTTGGAAAATAAGATTATGGAAATTGTCCATTTAATTATATTGTTGCTTGCTCTTGAATGAATTAGTACCATGTGTAATCCACTTAAGTCAAAAGAAAATTGATGGCTTCTTCATTAGGATAATTCTTTTGATCCAAAAGTTTATTTGAATTGTATTCCTTTATAAAGAGGTGCTCAGCTATGTGCAATCGCATATTACAGCCGTTCAATGAGAGTTTGACACATGCGCAGTCACGCACAATAAAGTACTCGATTGCATAACACGTCTGATCATTCTTGTTCTTTTATATATTATATTGATATCTACAATTATCAGAGATCATGTTGATAATTAATAAATTTTAATTAAAATTATTTGCAATGAAATAAAAAAAAATTATGAAGAATTTTAAGATGAATTTTAATCGAATTGGATCTCTTTCAATTGCAATTCAATAGTGTACACGATATTCTGATTCTGATTCTGTTTTTGGCAGAATCACCGGGAGTATAAGTGACATTATGTGACATGAGTTAACCTTTAATTTTCTACATAGATGCTATACGATTTGCTTCCATAATTAATTATGTTTTTTAATATTCTGAATTACTATGAATTGACGTAGTCTTGTTGTAATATGTCATTTATGAGATTTATGACTTATAGCATATGTTTTGATAAAAAGAATGCTTGCAATATTTTTGGTACGCAATAAGTCTAGTGTGTTGAAAATTATTTTACTTACTGAGTTGACTGTGTTGAAAAAATAGCATATCAACATGCTATTTTGAGGGCACATTTTGAGTGGGTCTCACTTAGCGAAAGTTAAAAGGTATGCTTATCTTTGGAGCTAAATATTCATTTACTTTTACTAGTTGAATAAGAGAATGATAAACTAATGTTTCCTTTACGTTTGTTTATTTTATGAACTTGTAATTGGAGAGTTTTGAAACTTATGTCATATTTATGTCTTCGGAAAAAAAATATTTAGTATTAGACATATAGATTCATGGATTTATTTAAATAAAATTTGAGGTATTTCGGTTTAAGATTTTTGTGTAAGGATTTTGATTTATGAGTGACCTCCTTAACCAAGTGCTCCACACGTATTGGATTTGGGATGTTACAATTAGGGTTCATGTGCTAAGGAAAGATTCTTGTTTAAAGGAAAAGAAAAAAGAAAAAAAAAAACTTCAAAGACTTACAAGCTGTTTGTTTTTCTGGCTTAATAACTTAATTGACTTAGGTAGCGTTTACTTTTTGGATTGGAGTGGGAATCCTGAGGAGTGGGAGTGGGAGTATGTTGTTTACTTATACTGGAATGAAAGCATGGAATGAAGATCAGAATCCAATTTATGTGTTTACTTTGTCTTGGATTGGGAGTAAATAGTTTCAAATTACAATTTTATCCTTATTTAAAGAATTATAGTTTTTAATTACAAAGCTAATAAAAAATATATTTAATGAATAAGTATTTATTTTATTATATTTGTAAATTTATAATAATTATTAATATTCTTAATTATGAACATCACATTTTTTTATTAATTTTAATTTTAATATAAAATGAAACGTTATTTTATTTTATTTAATATAATTATATTAAATTTAAATATAATTATATTAAATTTATTATTATATAAAATAATAATATAATATTATTTAGTACAAAATTAATATTTTCTTAGAATAAACTATTTATTATTATTATTATTAAATAAATATAGTACTATTATTTTTAAAATAAATATAATAATATAATAATTATTAATTCTCTATTAATATAATAATATTATTTTTAAATAATTTTAACTTACAATCAATGCAAATTATTATTTAGTTAAATATAATAATATTATTCAAATAAATATAATATTATTTATTTTATTTTATTAATTATAAAACATTAAATTGAATTAAATTATAAAAAAAAATAGTAGAAAAGGGAGAGGTGGGAGTGGGACTTGGAATGGGAGTCTCACTCCCACCTTTCCCAATGGGAGTCCCACTCCCACTCCCCACTCCAAAAATGGGTGGGGCCCACGGAGTGGGATTCCTAATCCCTCCCCAATTTAGTGAAGTAAACACTGGAGTGGGAGGAATCCACACTCCTCACTCCCACTCCAGAAAGTAAACACAGCATTAATTGCAATCAGTTAAGTCATTAAGTCCATTTGTTTTTTTCAACTTAATGAAATTTTTCAGTAATTAAGTCATTAAATCATTAAGCTAATTTTTTTTAGATTTTTGCTTAATCTAAAAAGTCTAAATGACATCATTAAAAAACATTCTTCAAAATATCCCTATCTAATTAATTAAATGTCATCCATACCTAAATAAGATTAATAATTAGATTTATTACTCATCTCTATAACTTATGATAATATAGTGGTAGAATATTTTTTTTTATTTTCTTCAAATCAGCATTACTTATCTTTATAATTTTTAATGAATATTTTTCATATAAAACATCATAAACAACAATAAAATTGATTAACATATACTAATTTAGAATATTAAAAGATTGTATTCAATTGAGCATGATTATATTATAAAAATATGTTATCTTATTTATTTTATTTGAGATGTTATCAATTGTTTGATATTTATAATTTGTAAGGGCATAGATGTAAAATTATTAGTTTTCAGATTTTTTTTAAGTTAAAAAAAAAACAACTTAATACTTTTTTTAGCGATTAAAACAAAAAAATGAACATGTTATTCTGATTCAAACATTCAGGTTTATTCAGAATTCAAACTAATTTTGGTCTATTCAGATTTAAGATAAAACTGAAGAGTGGTAGACAATTTAGTTTATCATTACTAGGATCTTCAATCGGGTCAAGTAAGTATCTTTCCACCTCGGTCGTCACAAGCTTGCCCTCGTTTTGAATTAAAACTTTCTTAGCATATCCAAGAAAAGGGCGAGCAACTCGTAAAGTATCATCACCATGTTCCATTATGTACCCTTATTGCCGATCCGTGTCATCTATAAGGTGTGGAGAAGAACTAGAACCGCCACCGCCACCACTGGCACTGCCACTACGAAAACTCTTACTAGGCAATGGTGGTGAGGAGTTCCATTCACTATATGCATCAAAAAGTGAATTCAACAAGCCTTTCATCACCGCGACCATTTCTTCAATCTTCACACTATCATCGGAAAAAATCATACTAAAAATATGTTTAGTAAAATCCATTTTGCAGCGTGGATCAAGTATTGAGGCAATAATCAAGATTTTGTTGATTTTCTCCGTGCATTCCCAATATTTGTCATATTTTTCCCTCATACTAGAAGCCATCAAATGCACATAAACATCTTTGCTTTTTTCTAATGCACTCAATAAATTCTCGATTAAGCCAATTGTATCATAACAAAGATTGAAAGTGACACTCAAAGAGGCTGAAAAAGTCAATGTAGCATCATAAAAGATCTTTAAAAACCTCACAATTCTTTCGGCATGTTCCCAATCTTCAAGCTCATGTGGCCCCACCCTATTTTTCCCATTTTCTTCCTCTAAAGTATGCTTCATACAATTTATCCACTTCTGCCATCCTCTCAAATGCCTCCCGAAATTTCAAAGCAGTCATCAACATCAAATAGGTGGAATTCCACCTAGTGATACAATCTAAAACCACAGTTCCATTAGGGCCTTTCACATGATTTACACACTGTTTAAATGCTTTTAATATCAAAATGGATGATCTTACATACTTCACAGCATTTCGAATACCGGCAACTGAGGCATGCAACTCTTTTAACCCCCCAGTGACAATGAAATTTAAGATATGTGCACAACAACGCACATGCATGTAATCACCCCGCAACACAAGTGCATCAACATTCTTCCACATAAGCATTTGGTTCTTCACATAATCAATAGCAAAATCATTGCCCGACGCATTATCAACAGTTATTGCACACACCCTCTCTATTCTCGATTCAAGCAAACATGACTCAATCTTTTTGCAAATGGACTTCCCTTTATGGTCTTCAATTATGCTGAAACTAATAATCTTCCTATGTAAACACCAATCACTATCAATAAAGTAAGCTGTGATTACCATATAACTCATGTTTATGAACTGAAGTCCATATGTCAGTTGTAAGAGACACTCTATGCTTATTCTTACATATCAAACTCTTCAAAATTCCATTTTCTTCCAAGAACATATCCATAACATCCCTACTAATAGTTCTTCGAGATGGCATAATAAACTGAGGAACAACTACATTGCAAAAATGCCTAAACCCTTTGTTGTCAACAAAATTAAGCTGCAACTCGCCCAAGATAATCATTTTACTGACTGCCCTTCTACAAGCTTCTTGACTCCATCCTTTGGCAAAAACTATATTACTTGCATTTCCTTCACTACTCTCGGCTGCCAATTTTTGTTGTCTTTCATCTTGCTCTCGCTTCACGTTCAAGTATGCTTCACATACTTTTAAATGAGTTCCTCAAACCTAAGATGGCACTGATATATCTTGCCACAATAGTTGCACTTTGCTTTATATTGATTGTCCTCAAGTACAGTGTAATGATTCCATGTCTCAGATCTTTTCTTTATTAGTCATCTCTGAGTTGGATTCTTCCGCTTTGTATTTGTCTTTTCTGTGGGTACTTGTACACTTTCAACTTCATCATCATCATTGGAATTTGATTTTGAATGTCCAGTCATTTGAAAATACAAAAATCATATTAATCATTATTGTTCTGTAACTTCCGTTTATGAATTTTCAACTAAAAAATAAATATAACTTTTGACTATATATAATCTCTTCAGCCTAGCTTACTAGCTAAACAAATTCATTCATCAAATTATTATTTGGAAATAAAGCAATTAATGACATTAACTTATCATAAAATAATTCTACTACCACAATGTACGGTATGAAGTTGAATTTTTAATTTTAAAGGATTGATATTGTTCCTTAGTTTATTAATAATTAATAAACTAATGTTATAAATGAATAATCATACATTAAATAATGATGATTATTTAATAATTAATAAATTTGAATTTTACATCAATACATATTCATGTCTTTCTCAACTAATATTACAAATGAATAATCATACATTAGAAAATATAAAAGGAAAAAACAGAACAATTCATGTCTTGCTCTCGGGTTTGGGGGCAGTTTGGCTGCTTGCTCTCGGGTTTGGCCCAAACCATTTGGTGGCATTTTCGATTTTTCATTTTCCAAGCAGTTACCAACCTACCCGCAAGGCTGCAATGCAACTAAAAAAACCCTAAAAGTCGAAAAGAAGCATGAAATTCTAAGTGAGTTGTGTTAACTTTCAATTGTCATGGGTCGGGTTTAATTGCTTACCATGAATAAAGTTGCTAGGTGTTCAGGAATAGTGGAAGTGGATTATCGGCGTTTGGCGTGGCAGCTGGTCGGCGCTGGACTTGATCAGTTCGGTGGTTGAAGAGGCAACTGTCAGCTGGGTTTAGGTCGATTAATTGGGTTCCGTTCGCCTGGGTTTCAGTCGAAATCAGCTAGCTTCCAGTCGATTGGTGTCAGCAGGCCGGCGGTGGCTGAGTTTTGGCGTGGTCGTTACTTGTTAATGGGTTCAAGACGGATGACAGGATGAAGCTGGTTTTGGCATTTTGCTTTTGCTCTGCTGCTCATGCTCGCTGAGTCCTATGTCTTTTGTTAATGTCAGTTTGACAGTTTGAGTTGGTACTTGGCTCAGTTGGCTGTGACCTGTGCTGTGAGTCTATGACTGAGATGTAAGATCTGAGAGTGAGTGAACAATGTGAGGTGTGAACTGGTGAGTGGTGACTGACTGACTGGACTAGTGATCCGAAGGCCGAAGTCCGAATCCGAACATGAGTTAAACTTATTTTTTAGCACTTTAGCTTATTTATTTAATTTTTTTTTTGTTTATAGTGCATATCCGATCGAATGATTCGGATTGATCCGAATCCGATCTGATCCAAACCAAATCCGATCGGATCCCACAAACTTCATCCAATCGGATTTACCTTCAAATCCGAATCCGATCCATTGCCCACCCCTATGCCTATGCATGCTTTCTTATTAATTTGGTCACCTTTTTCTAATAATATTAACTTGGAGAGTTCATTTGAGCTCCACTGTTCAATGAAGCCCAAAAAAATAAAAAATAAAAGTAATCCATAGAAACGAACTTGCGTACAGTAACTATGTAGCCTCCAGAGTCCTGATGATCTTGCATGAAAAATAAGTATTTGGCATTGTTATCTTTTGTTGTCGTGACGTACATCCTGTCATAAAAATGTGTTTTTGCGGCAAAATTTAAAAACCCGGAATGCCGCTCAAAATAACAGGGGAGGTGTTGAATTTCCATTAATTATATTAGGCTACATGATTTGGCATGGCAAATCACACAACTCGTCAAATCTAATTCTTTATAAATTTGGAGTAATTGCATGGCATGGGGCCTAGGTTGCTATTGTTGTATCAGACCCTTATCATGATAGGAGATTAGTTGTTTCAAGATTTGGAATACGCAAAAGAGATCATTTCAAGAATGATAAGCTAGTTTGTTTGACTTAAATCTTGACAGAAGATGAGATGGATCCCAGTTCAAAAGAAATTACGTACCATGTTAAGTTATTGTCTCTTTATGTGTCACGTACGTCTTTGATCTCTTTATTACACGGTGCACTCGGAAAAAAGTCTTCAATGCCTGCAGGAGCATTGCTTATTACGAGACACGCAGTTACTAATCAATTTTTCTAACAATCCTTTCTTCTTTCTTTCATTCTTTTATTTGTTTTACATTTTCTTTTTCCTATTGACTCTTGAGAACTAAAGAACAATCCTATAAAACTCTAAAACAAATGTAGTTGGGCCATTTTCCAGCAAATGCTATTTGAAATTGACAAGTTAAAAAAGCAAATGTAGTTTATAAATAGTACACTTAATTTAGCACTTGATAACATTGCTGCTTATCCATTAAATATTTGGCAGAAGTGTATTAATAAAATCACGATTTTGTTGAAATATACTATGGCAAGAGTGAATGAACCAAAAAAAAAAAAAACAATGTACGTAAAGCACTCTAGACTTTTCCTATAAATAGAATACCATATGATGAGAATACTGCTATAAGATATAGGTAAATTAAAGATTATTGGACACAATATTACATTCTCACACGTTCGAGATTAGTTGCAATGATCTAATGCTGTGTTTCCTACTTTAAATCAAGAGACCGCAAATGGCAGTTTAAGTAAGTTAATGGGTATTTGCATGCGCCGAAAATTTTATTGTTTCGTATACGGATCACTAAAGAGAATCTATATTGTGGAGATAACTGCTTATACAAACCTAACGTAACTTCTCACTATGCCTCAAATATAAAAATAGCAAGGCTAATGATTTGTGTTAGGCATCATGCATGAGTGACAAGGCCAATTCAATTGATCGCATGCTTCAGATGTGAAGTCAAGAACCTCCGAGCAGCTTTTAAATAAAGTTGATAGTCTTCAGAATAAGTAATTTTTAATCATCATAACGACTTTATGGCTTACAGACTAAGCATCCATTAATTACAGGAGTTGGCACGATTGATTAATGTTTATGATTCCTTGTTGACATCTAATTTTAAACTATATTTATTAATTGTTATTCCTGATCTCACGACGGTGGCTATAATTTTAAGCTATTAGAGAATATATCGAGATCATGTTTCAACATGTATAATCGGAGAACATTATCCTAATTTGATCTTTTAAACTATATATATATATATATATATAGAGAGAGAGAGAGAGAGAGAGAGAGAGAGAGAGAGAGAGATAGAGAAATGTTCTAGTCTCGAATTTTTAAGTGCAGGAAAGTTTTAAAACTGCATAGTTTTAAAAGTTTAAAATTGTAACCTTTAAAGCCGTGCGATTTTAAAACTTTCAGTTTTAAAACTTTCCCGCACTTTAAAATTTCTAATTAGAAAATTACTATATATATATATATATATAACAAGGGTGGCTATAATGAGGTTGCTAAGGATCGATATGATCCTTAAGTGAGCAATTTGATTGATCAATCATATAAGTTAATGTTTTAACAAGTATAATTTGAGAACATTCTCCTAATTTGATCTTTTAATAAGTAATTAATTTATGAAGTTTGTTTGGCAGAAATCAATGAACCGAGTTGAGCATCTTTGATAAGGAAACCTAATCATCAAACACATTTAAAATTGTGCTATCCAGTCTAGGTGGCATTAATTAACCCATCACCGACTCACCGTAAGAAAGTGAAAAAGAAAACAATTATAGTGGGAAAGTTTCAATAAAATTAATAGACTTGCTATCTCCCTCAATGGAGAAAAGCTTATTCGCTTAATTTATGGCTAAATGAACTAGCTAACAAAACAACGTTCAACAAAGCAAAGCAAAAAAAAAAAGAAATAGGAACTAGCTAGGGCTAGTAATAAGCAATGTCTTTGTCACAATTTATGGTTTAATCGATTTCCCAAAAAGCAGAAGCAGAAGCAGAAGATAATCTTACCGTGTAATACACGGGGTCATTCGGTCTCTGAAATGCGGGGAAACTTGCGTTCTGTGCGCTTTTAAAAGTTGAGTGCTTTTGCAATGGAATGCATGCTTTTGAGCTTTTGAGCTTTTCAATTGGGCGTTATTTCTCTCATCAACCACGCCAAGGCCAAACTCAGGAGATCATTTTCGCGACTCCATTCATATCATATCAAACAAAAACCGTATCACTTTTTAGTTGATTAAGCTTATGTCATGGTCGCGGACCCTATGCTTGCACCATCACCATTTATTTTTATTTTTATTTTTTTGTGGGGGGTGCTTTATAGGAAAAAGTAAAGTCCCATACAATATAAATCATTGTGCTCAAATATTTAGCTTGTAAAATGTAATGATATCATGTAATAAATTTTTATTCATGACCAAACTAGCGATGCATACGCAATTTGCCAATGGACGTTGAATTGTTCGATTGGCTGCACAGCCACAGTGCGAATCATCTTAATCCCTCATAATTATCTTCTCCACTCAATAGAGAAAATTGTCATAAAACTCATTGTAAAATTCAAAAGTGACTAGATATAAATGCATATGACATAGCCGAATCCTTCAGTGGACTTGATGTTTTAAAACTTTCAGTGGCGCATAATTTTTGTTTCCCATTTTGGTTTAATTTGCCAATCATGATCCACTAATTTAATTTTGTAAGCATTCATCAAGAGCTTTTGGCAAAGTACGATTAGGATTTAGAGTTGAACTTAAGCCTTTTCCACCAAAATACGACAGCCAAATTCATTTGAAGTTAAGCCTTTTTCAACTTTCTTTTATTGTTCATAAAGTGAATTAGTGAAAGTATAGTTTGCTCTAAAGAAACTTTAGGTTTTGTTTGACCACTGTCTTTAGCCAAAAAGGCTTGATAACTGTTACAAGTTTAAAATGAAAAGTAGACGTAAGACGTTGAGAAAGGTGAAACTCTTTAATTAAGTTGAAATAAACAGTGGAATTAATTATAGTGGGTCAATCATAACATAGCATATTAGCATTGTGTAAACTTTTAATTAATTATATATTTGATATATAAAACTATGATCCAATGACTTGAGTCTTGAATGTTTCAAGTGTTGAATTATTTTTAAGCTTAATTTGTCGATTGTTTTTTTTTTAAGTCAAAATTTTAGTGTACATTCATTCGCAAGCTAATGTGACATATGTTCGTTGATAATTCTCAAATATGATATGATCTTTGGTATTATTTAAATTTTAGTGAGAATATTAACAATATCAAAATTAAGAAAAATAATATGATAATTGCTTTCTATAAGTATTATCTCTCTGTTTGCATATAGGGAAGATAAAAATTGTGATTTTTTTTAATTATATATACCATTATGATTTATGATATGTTTGCTTTTGATTCCAATCCATTCTGATTACTTATTAGTAAACACACCATTAGTGTGTGTAATGGTTGGATTTGGATAAATTGGATGGTCAGTTTAGTAATTTATAACTATACATTATGATTCCAAAATAAAATAAACACATCAATGACAATACAGTTAATACCAATTCTGATTCTCAGGCTAAAATAAACAGTTTGTTCTTATTTCTATTTCTCATTCCGATTTCAGTCCATTTTAATTACTGATTATTGATTAGTAAATACACAATTAGTGTGTGTAATCGTTGGATTTTGATAAAATAGATGGAAATTTGAGTTTCTGGGAAATGATTTGAGCCCATTAATTCTATGGACCACAGCGCGCACAACAATTGAGAGAAGTGCAAAACCAGTGGCAAAAATGATGCCCCAGAGTTACTGATACACCCTCTCTGGGCCAGTCCGACGGAGTTACATACCCCAACTGAGAACCTTGGACTGGGCTTTAATTATATATAGTTCAATAAATTTAATTGAAGATCTAAAGTTAAGGATCATTAATAGAAGGGGTAACTATACTTTTTCGATTGTATAAGCTTCTAAATTTCCAATGATATGACAAGAAAGGGATTTAATTCGAAGATCTAAAGTTAAGTTGGATTTTAAGTTATAAAAATTGATGAATCCGTCTGATATGGCAAATTGGCAAAGCCCACAAGTCAGATAAAGCCAGCTGCGCGCTTTCAGAAGTGGCCAAAATAAGCCGACATTGCAAGTTTATCAAAAAAAATTGAACTGAAATGGAATGGTTTGATCTCATTTAGTACAAGAAACGTTAACAAGATTGTTTGGTATCAAAAAGTATCAGTTTATTTTAACATTATACAAATCTACTTGTATATTAGGGCAAATCTCAAGATTATGAGTGCACTTTTCTTTTAAAGTACAATAAAACAAATTTCCAACAAAATTTTCAACTAAGTAAAATTTCAATGCTCCTGATACTTCAAAAGATTATGAGTATTAATGTTACTTATCTTAAAATATATCGCCCACCAAAAGAAAGTTCTTTTTAATATTTCTTTTAAATATTTATACGTGCACATGAGGCTTGGCTGGGTTAAAGAATTGAAGAAAGAATGGTATCTTATGGTTTTATTTGGTTCCATTTCTTTAGAAAAATAAGTTCATGGCGACTCAAAATATTATTCTATTTATTGTTTCTATATTTGTGTCTTGTGGGGCTGTTAGCCTGTTACTATTATTACTCCTATTATGATGGCGGTGCAAGAGCTTGGTATTAGATTCAGGCAAGGGCTTGTCAGCTTGCTGATCACTTTCTCCCTTCCGAGAAACGAAAGTAGAGGAGAGGACTGAGGAGTCTGACTCAGCTGGCGCGAAGCCAAGGGATGATCGGATCAGTGGGTTCTGTTGAGTGTGGATCAACAACATTTTGGATCTTCAAATATCGAAGAAAGTGAAAGTTTAAAAGTCATGGAAGGCAAATGCCCAGCCCAGCAAAAGCCAACGACCAATTCCAAGTTTCTCCACCAACAAAGTATAAGAACCCAATGAAATACTGCCATTTGGCAAAATCCCAGTGGCTTCTTCTCAAAGACTCCAATCAACTTTGCCTCTCGTTTATCTTCTTGCACGGGTACATCCTGTGCTTCCTCGTTCCCAGAGGACTGAATTAACCAAATTTCACTCCGCTCTGCTCTTCTGCATAAATCATTTTACTATGACACCCTTCCCCCCTTGAGTATATATATATATATATATATATAAAGGGAAGATTTTCAGAGAATAATAAAAAAAAAACTGAAAAAACAGTTAGGATAGTTCATTATTCTTCCTATCTTAAAAAAGGGGGGAAAGAAAAGAAAAGAAAATGCCATCTCAGATCTTACCAGTAACTTATCATCATCGGGGAACAGAGGCGGCAGCAATGTTGATAAAAGCAGAGATAGAAAGGGATGACCCCACGACCAGTCTCTTAATTTCATCTGAATACGAAGACGTGGAGAAGGCCATCACCAACATCAAGCCTGTTCTTTCAAGAACCTCCAGTTACAACAATAATAACATCACTTCACCCAACGACAGTCCCGGTCTTGGCAATTGCTATCAGCAGCGACGCCGCCGATCCGCCAGCGACAACTCTCTCAGTTCATTGTCCGGCAGTAATGGCAGTGGCGCTGCTTCTTCTGCTGGTGGGTCCCGCCGCCACTCTTTTAGTAAAGATGTAGGCCGTGCCGCCGCCGAAACTTTCTTGGTCACTCGCTTGAGCTTCAAGCTGTTGAGATATCTCGGGTATGCTGCTGAAATTATTTTCTTTTTGATTCATTTATTAAATTTTTTTTTTGTTTTCGTTATTGATTGATCGATTGCTGATCATTTAATTTTTATTCAGGGTAGGCTACAGATGGATCGTGAGATTTCTCGCTCTTGGTTGTTACTCATTGCTGCTCTTGCCTGGTTTTATTCAAGGTCTCTACCATTTCTAGTCATTTGTGAAAATTCTCTGCTTTTTAATTCTAATACCACGTCAAGTGATTACGCCCATGCAAGCTTAGGCTAATAAGTAAGGGGCTCAACATTATGGCGATCCACACGTACATGTGATGTTGATGTAATTATTTATAAGGTGGAGTATGATAACTAGTTTGTTGGATTCTTTTTTGCAGTGGGATGTCACTATTTCTTCTCTAGTCAAGTACGCAGAGGTATAGTTTATGGTGATCAACCAAGAAATAGGTAGGCATATGTTGGGACTTAGTTTATTTCTTCTGCTCTGATGTGCAAATAATTTATGCAAATCCTTCTGTCTTTTATTTATTTATTTATTTTATTTGTTTAGCACAATTGGCTGAAATTTTGTGCAGCGCAGGCTTGATCTGTATTTCCCTAAAAGTAGTGATGGCCCAAAGCCGGTTGTAGCATTTATAACTGGGGGAGCCTGGATTATTGGGTGAGTTATTTCTTCCTTGATTTTCTATGTCTACTGTTGCCATTGAAAACTTGAGCTAGTTATTGCAGACATGGAAATCGAATTTAGACATGTGCATTGTAGGCGTTGGGAAAATTGGTAGTAGCTTACATTTTCTTATATGGGAATGCCAGTAAACTTTTATGTACTTGTACTAAATAATGGAAAGAACTCTACAGAAGTGAAAAAAGACAAAACAATTGAAGTAGGCGGAGTTGCATGCATACAACAAAGTATAATTACTTCTCTAGTCGCAACGATCTTACATGTATTGTTTATCTCGTTCGTGTCAGCATGGAAGGAAATGGATTTTGTTTTTTAATCTTTTTACTATCTTTACTTGATTAGATGTTAATTCTTGTAAGTTTAGTCTGATTCTGTAAATTTCACAACAATTACCTGCTAATTTCCTGGATCATTTATGACTACCATCTTACAGCTACAGGCGTTGTTGAGTTTGTCTTTCTGTTGATGCAGTTACAAAGCTTGGGGTTCTCTTTTAGGGCAACAGTTATCAGAAAGGGACATCATTGTTGCTTGCATAGATTACAGGTGGTGTTTTTGTAACTTTAGCCATAAGTTTCATCATTTTTCTTTGCCATACATAGTGTCTTCCCAAGCAAATTGGGTTTTGTTTGTGTGCTACATTGCTTTGTATACCATTCACTAAGATGCAAATTCAGAACTTGAAGCACTTCTTGGCATTCGTCTAAGTTCGATCTATCATATGGATTCTGAATTGTCAATTCGTACATGAATATCACACCAGCTTATATTCACAGGCACATGAAAGTGGGCAAGATAAGCTTTCCGGTTAACTATTTTGTTAACTTAGCACCCTCTGACTCCTGCTTTCTTGTTTTGGTGGTGCCTTCTAAAATTGGATATCCCACGGTGCATTTATTGGCAACTATATTCCAGAAATAATCGAGTGTGTTAAAAAAATTTCTTATGCATCCACAAAATATTTATTTCATTAATCTTAGTTCATTAGAATTTGTCAACAGTTTGTATGCCTAATTGTGTATCTTTCATTGACAAGGGCGGATTACGTGGATTCATTGACAAATGTGACAAGGAATTACATTTTTACAATTTTGATGTTAACTTATTAATAGTCCACTGCTCATATTGCATCAGTACCGAGGCTTTGGCTCTGTATTTTCTGTGCAAATGTGCATTCTCTATTGTATAACATCCAGGCACCTCCAACTTTGATCTCTTTATTGAAATATGCATGCAGAAATTTTCCTCAGGGAACCATCAAGGATATGGTGAAGGATGCTTCCCAAGGCATCTCTTTTGTTTGCAATAATATATCTGAGTATGGAGGTGATCCTGATAGGTAACTCTTGACTTTTCTTCTTCCCTTAGAATTATCTTATGTTTAAGAGGTTCTTTTGCTGAATACGCTATTCTTTATTGTTGATCCTTTGGATAGGATATATCTAATGGGACAGTCAGCTGGTGCACATATTGCTGCATGTACACTATTGGAGCAGGCAATCAAAGAGACTGGTGAAGAAGAGAGCACAACTTGGAGTGTCTCCCAGATTAGGGCTTATTTTGGTTTATCTGGAGGGTAATATTTGTTCAATGTTTTCTTGAGTCCATGATATCTTCTTTGCTGTAGTTTAAAGATAATAAATTTGTAGATAAATCTAATGATAGTAAGCTATAATTTTGTTCTATCTTTTTCGAACAAGATGAGGAAAGTGGCTTAGTAATTTAGCACATTTCTTAATGGAGATTTGTTGAATACTGAGCATTTTTACTTTTAATATAGTACATTCGCATTTTTTTTTTAACCCATATTTTCTAAATAGATTTGCTATATGACTGTGGTGTTGCGGTCTTGGTTTAAAACAATTTGTCTGACATTGTCTTTGCTCCTCAAGTGTAACTTTGAAACATCTAGTTCAACTACAGTTTGATAAGTTCCATCAAATCTCACTGAAGGAGATATGATTGTATCATCACAGAAGCATGAATATAACTTTCTTATCTGCCTTCATACCTATAGTTTGACCAAAACATAATCTGCCTCAATCCTTCTTTACCAAATATTTTTCTGTTCTCCATTTCCTCTATTATTTCATTTCAGTGTTTTGTGGTATTTTCTTACTGTTCTCCCCCCAAAATCTACAATCAGATACAATTTGTTTGACCTAGTAGATCACTTCCATAGTCGGGGCCTGTACCGTTCCATCTTTTTAAGGTACATACATGTTCTTTCAATATTAGATCTGGGTATGCATGCATTATCTTAAATCAATACATTATTCTTCTACTGTCAATTGCTGCAGCATAATGGATGGGGAAGAATCTTTGCGACAATATTCACCTGAAGTGCTGGTCCAGGACCCAAACACCAGACATGCAGTTTCTCTTCTACCTCCTATTATTCTTTTTCATGGCACTGCAGATTATTCTATTCCAGCAGATGCGAGGTTTTATTCTCCTCTTAAGTGAACTGTGCGATTGCATATGATTATCTTAATTCCAATTTATGCTTTCTTTCCTAGAGAAATTTAATTAGTTATAGAGCGTTCCTGTTTTTGATAATCCATAAAATCATGTAATTGAACTTCCCATTCTTTTCTGTGGTAAAAATGAAAAAGGTTCTTCTTTTTGCTTGTAAATGTATGTTTTAGCTAATCTCAATCTGCAAGTTTGTAGTGAATAAAATGCTATTTAAATATCAGTGGTACTTTTTTACTAACTACTTTCCATTCTCCATATAGGCTACTTGTTTATATCAAATTGTTAATCTTCTTCAAGTCATTTCACTTGGTGGTTGCAGTATCCTAAAATTGATTTTTCCTATGAAATATGTTCTGATTCTAGCTGTCATTGTTTAAAGAAATTACTCTTGAATACCTTTTTTTTTTTTTTTCAGATTTAAAGATATGAAGCATGTATTTTATAGTGTTTAATGAAGAAATGATGTTGTGTGAGGCCTGTAATGCAAGAGGAGGATGTTTAGATGGGTCAGTTATAAATCCTATGGCAGTGGTAGAATAACAGACAACCAATAACCTCAAGATGGAGATGCTTCAGTTATATTTTAGGAAATTTATTGCTTTTATATAGGTTTGTCTGAGGGGAGTGGTAGGTCAAACAGCGAAAATGAAATGGCAATGAAGGGATTTAGAGAGGGTTTAAATAACGATGCTGTCTATGCTGAATGTAGATAGAAAAAATATGCAGCGCTTGTGTTGTAGAATCTTATGATTGTGGGTTGCATGGCACAATTGAAATGGATCATTGATATACAGCTTTTGATAACTAAGCCTTTGCAATTTGAATACAACCTATCCCCAGACTCAGAGGTTAATTCTAATTAGCCTAGCCCCCTCAAAGTTGCATCTGTATCATATGCATATGACATTTGAAGGTTAGAGGTTTTATCTATATTTTATAAACGTTCACTTCTCAGCAGTGGCCTGCACTTCAGCTGAACAATTATACAAGCCTCTAGTTATCATTAACTCCTGTTCTGTACTCCGTGAATGTTGATAAGCGATATAAATGTCTTCAGTGCTTGTGAAGGACTTATTTTGATATCATTTGTGCAGTAAGAATTTTGCAAATACTCTTCAAAGAGTTGGAGTGAGAGCTGAATCGATTTTGTATGAAGGGAAGACACACACTGATCTGTTTCTTCAGGTATAAGAAGCAATCTGATGCCTTCTTTCTTGTTACCTCTGCCAAGTATTATTCATGGTTTGGAAAAATAGCAGCTTCAACAAAAATTTTGTCTCATCTCCATCTCAGGCATTTTTATTCCCAAAGTATACAAGTAAACTTAAATTACGTGGTGCTGAAAACTTATGGGGTTCTGCAAGATTTTTTTTTTTTTTAACAGTCAATAAATAGCATTAAATTAATGCTTCAATGAATAAACCTCCTGCTGCTCTGTTATATTTTATTTGTTCATCTTTTTGGCAGCAAAATGAATGCTAAAATCTTTATTTCTACAATTATTTACAACTTCTGTTTGGCTCATATGCCATTCAGGATCCAATGAGAGGCGGGAAAGATGACATGTTTGAAGATATTGTTGCTATCATCCATGCTGACGACCAAGAAGCCCGTGCCAAAGATGCAGTGGCTCCTCCAAGAAGACGCCTTGTACCTGAATTCATGTTAAAGTTGGCTCGCAGCATCAGCCCATTCTAACGATTTGCAACCTCTCAACAATCAGCTCAACATCAATTGGTTATTGATTTTATCTTCTCATGTTTTAGCTTTGCAATTTTTTCTTATTCTTTTTCTTTTCTCTGTGTACAGAAGAATTTTATTTTCTTTAATGTAAGCTCTTTTTATTATGAGTAACTTCGCAGATTTTAGGAGAATCAATCTAACTATAACAAAGACTGCAGCTATTTCAACACATTTTCTGCGATGCTGCAATTAAATTTACTATATGTTAGTTGTTCAGTAATAGATGTTGTTGAAACAAATGGCAGGTGCAATTAGGAAATGAAGGATAGGCATCCTTCTGCAAGGGAAATGAGATGGAGTTAGTTGCTTGTGTCCTTCATATCTTAGGTCTTTGTCTATTGATATTCGCATTTAATGGCAGCATCTGTAGATAGATAATGGAAAATCTCAAATCTATAATTAATTACTGGTTTACCAGGGGTTAACCATGTGGTTTTTTGCCATTGTCAAGAATTTTAGCATTATTAGGATGCTCTAAGTCCTGTTTAAAATTGGGGCTGGGTAGTTTGTTTAAATGTTACAGTACTAAAGTATTTGGTAAACAATAACTATTGTGTTTTAGAAGATAATTTAATTTTACTCCTCACTATCAATATTTATTTAATAACTATAAATTTTTTTCTCCATAGCAGCTGCAGTTTCTATGATATAGCACCTCAATATCAAATAAGAATTTAATCGACAAGAGTCCTCTAAGAATGAGAAATTTAACTAACTCAAGATTATATGACTTTGTGTTAGTGCATCAGTAAGTGAATACTTTTGCCGTGTGTCCTTTCATTAAGGTTCAAGTGTTATATTATAAACAAAGTATACATCTACATAAATTTTATCGTGTGCGAATATCCATAAATACTTGGAAGACTGTGATTTGAGATTTTGAGTGGTAAAAGGGTGTTTGTAAATAGCAATTTTATTTCAGTGCAAGCGTAGCAAGCGGCCTTACAAAGATGCCCAGCTATGAGGGGGTCAACTAAAGAAAAACATTTAGGAAATTAAATACTATGAGGTGATTAGTAGTACTTCATTGCCTCAGTTTAGCCGCTTCTGTAACGCCAAACTAGGGCTTCGCTGCTGATTTGCCACCTTTTCCCTATAAAACCGTCAGCAGTAATGAGCTTGGATACTAATACTAAATTTTCTGAGATATTGAACTTATTAATCTATATCAGCATACCTTCTTCTTAGGCTCCTGCGGCTTCTGTGCAGATTTCTTAGCGCCAGACTTGGAGCCTTGAGCTTTGGAAGCACCTTCGCTGGCCTTGGCTGCAGGTTCCTTTTTGGTCTGCCCAAAGAGTTGGGTACCAACAGGTTTCTCAGCCTTCAATGATGCCATTGCTCTCACAAAGTATTTAATTTAACCTAGCTAATAGAAAAAATAGTATGTGTTTTGGCTAATAAAATCGCTCTTCTATGTGTAGTTCTCTCACAAACAAAGACTATTTATAATGAAGATATGTGCAACTGTGAGTTGGAATTAGAATAACAAGTGTTACAAGGGGATGGGGCCAGATGGTGAGATGAAGAGAAGAGAATTCGAATATATGATTTGGAGATAGGGCACTGTAATTGTTACAGTAGTATCTGATTCTTAGCTATTTTCGTTCTTTTTGCTAACATTATATCAGTATCAACCAACCATCATGTGCTGTTAGCATATACTTGTAATAGCCCTGTTTTGTGCCATCTTGATTCTTAAATCTTTAATTAAAGTGAAGGCATAACGTCTTTCATAAACCAAATGATATATTATCCTGGGAGCCTCTAGCGTCTTTCATGAACCACACAAAATTATAGGACCTACAATTTGTGTGGTTCACATGAAAAATACATGTTACAATTATTGTAACTTAGCATTTGCCTATTATCCTACAACTGCGTATGTATTATGGCTATAATTCATATATATTAATATATATATATGACTGAGTGAATATGTCTAATTGCGGTGGTAGTTAATTTGAACTGGAAAAAGAAATCCTGATTTGTTAATTAGTTTTAGGGTTAATTTTGGTTTACCCATCATGAAGTGACAATCTTCAAATTGCCTCCCTTACTATTGAAAATATCAAGCTATCCTCCAAAACTCATTATCTTTCACAATTGACCGCCGTTAACTCGTGAAAGTACAATAATAGTCCACTAATAATGTAATTCGTTAACTTAAATTATTACACATCTACTATTTAAAAACATATTTCTTTTGTCCCTTTACAATTTCTAAAGCATCTCATCACTCATTTAATTTCTTAAGTCGCACATTTTAGTCCATAGGTATAATAAAAATCAATATTAAAATGAAAAAAATAAATGAAACATTGAATTTCTCTTTTTTATTTCTTTTTCATCTTCCTTACTTCTTCGTGTTTTTCTTTCTTTCTTTTTTCTCCGCCTTACTTTTTTGTCTTTTTCTTCAATTTTTTTCCCTTTTTCACATGCATGACAAAAGTACAATCAATATCCAAATCTAATCTCACATTGAATCAAAACTAAAACTTAATTTCTATAAACTAAAATCCAAAACTCAAAAGTTAGAATCTATAACTTACAAATGGGTGTTGGCAGCAACCATCAAAATCCTCAAAATCCAACGACCAAAACCTGAATTATTTGCCTCCTTAATGTCACTGCAGAACCATCCAACCCACCGCCGATTTAGTTGTATCATTCATTGTACGAATAATCAATCAACTCAGCAATCTTAGGCAAAAGCATTGCCATAGCACTACCGAGAGCTTCGTCTCAATTCTTCTTCTTCGGCAATCAAAAGCCTCATTGATCTTTCATCTTATCGCAACCATTCAGCAGTCAAGACCCATACTTCTTTTGCTCTTTTCCAGTAGAGAATGACCACGCCGTGGCTGCGACAGTTGTGGAGTTCCAAGTCATTGAGGACATCATCTTACAACAGCTCTTTGACACCACAACTACCCATGATTGTTTATAAGGTTTGGGATTGTTGTTTCAAATTTTTGTTTTGATCGTTTAATTGAGCTACTATTACTAGAAAATTAGGAAACACTGTAATTTGATATTTGGGATTACTTAATTTTTAAATTATGAATAATCTTTAATCTTGAATTAACCATATTATTAATGATAGATTGAATTTACTTTATTATTGTTTATTATTTTTAGTTTGGTGAATAAGCAAATGATTTGAAGAATTTTGGGTTGTGTGGGATGACTCTGGTTTTTTGTGAGACGGGTTTTGAAGTTTTAGATTAAGTTTGTGGTAGCATTTTTCTTTTGTTCTTTGATTTTTTTTATATCTATATATTTTTTTAAATACCTTTGCTAAAGGAAAAAAAGAATAATAATGATTATAATGATAAACATAAAAAAAATGTAAAATATTATTTTTTTTCCATTTATAACTTTAATTAATTTCTTTATTTATTTTTTAAAATAAAATTTTCAAATACAAAAAATTAAAATTTAATCAGCTCGACAAAATTAGACATATAGTGCAAAATGAAAATGTTTTAAAATATTAGGGATGCATATCATAAATATTTAAAATATTTGTGTGTGTTCTGAAAAACTTATTGACTGTTAAGGGAATGCACAAATATTGTTTTACCTTTTTAACCGTTAAAAGTAATAGACAGATAATATTTTTTTAGGAGTAGCTTAATATTTTTAATTATAAGAGGGTCAATTTAAAAATTGTTACTTCACGAAGGGAATAGGCCAAAATTTACCCTTAGTTTTAATTATCACCCTCCTTAAATTTACTGTTTTTAATTAGAAGACCCTATATTGTTTTATTATTTTTTCATTATGGTCCACCGACCAGTAAAGTCTGGGACTGGGTTATCAGCCGATGTCATTCACATCCTGTCAAAAGTATGAAAGGAAAACCACTTTTAAAATTAATTTTCACGATTATATAAACACAAGATATACAATAAGGTGGTACATATTGGGTCTAACTGAACATGAATGCCCCTGTGGACAAAAAAAGGGTGCAGTAAAATGGTACGGTGAGTTATGGTAATGTGCTCGCAATAATGGAAAAATTCGCAAAAAAGGTGGCTGTCCAATTGTGAGGGGCTTCGCAGGCATTGTTGGGCCAATCAGGAGCCGACCCGTTATCCATCCACCGACGAGAGCGGGAGGTAATCGCTGCTCTGTGAAACCAGCCTGACGCTTTACCCTCCACTCTAAGACCCAAGAAGCCCAAGAGCTTTCGCTCGGGCCCCCTGATTCAACTCTCGACTTGGATCGGGCAGGCCAGCATAATTCCCGACAAGCCCTTCCTGAGAAGCCCGGCCGAAGTCCAACCACCTCGTTGCCCCACTTGGTGACAGGTTCTCGTCACTGAACCCGGCGACGAGTCGCTCCCTCCAGCAACTTATTTAATAGTTGTTACAACATCTTGTAACCCGATGTGGGATAGATATGCGATCTATAAATCTTTTCCCAATAGTCGATAGAACCTGTTTCGTTTCTATCAAAATTAAAGTGTTTTATATTTGTTCTCCGTAACATCTCACAATCTTCTGTACATACACTTGCTCTACTGATTTTTTTTTTTTCAAAAGAAATGCAATTTCCTGAAGAGGGAAAATATTCTTGAGTGCGTGTATATAATAGCTCGGGCCTAAAAATCAAGTGTATGTTATCCGTTTTAGACCTTTTCTTCATGCTTGGGATGTGTGTTTGCGCTTCATGCGAGCGTCTTTCATCCAAAATACGCCCCTTAAATGCATCCAAGGGTGCGGTAAAATCTATTCTTTAGTCCGAATTAATTTTAGCGATAACTATATATATCATTTGGAATATGAGCAGGTTAAACCAACTTCTAGCCAAACCACAGTACTCCAACAAACAGCTCATCCTTTTAATATTCAAGCTTTATTTATTACGCAGGGCCTAAGAAGAGACACTTTGATATAAATTTCAAGCTAGAACTTTCATAATAACGACCCCTGTAAAGCATGATTGGCTTCTTGAAATCTTCACAGGCATATATCACAAAAGCTCTTAACCTCGTACTACTTAGTTCTTGGCTACTCCCTTCACTCCTGATGCCTGCAAGCAAACCAAAAATGAAAATTTGATCCCATGAGTTAAACAAATTAATAATAAGCAAGAGTTGAGCAATGGTCTTTATAATGTTTCAAGGAAAGATGAATGATATATGCACCTTCTTCTTAGTCTCCCGGGGCTTCTGCTCAGCCTTGTTAGTGGCCTGCTTGGTTGCTTTTGGTGCATTACCGCAGCAACCGCTAGCCTTAGGCTCTTTCTTGGCCTGCCCCGCAGGCTGCTGAGGTTTCTCTGCCTTGAGCGATGCCATTGACGTTCTCTTTGTATTGTCTACTGAAGAGATCAGAAAACACGACTACTTAGCTGGCCTTGAGTAGAAACTCCATCAAATACCTCTCTATTTATAGCGGCGTTGCGGAGTAGTGACATAAAATAACTAGAATCATCAGTCACATTTGTTGAATGTTCGCTAAGGAAAGAATAGAATAACTCTAGACTAAAGCTGGAGGCCTCCTGGTGAAATATATGCTCTGTGATCAGATCAGATGCCTGATCGGGCATATTTTTTTACTGGCTTTGATTGATGCTTATTCTGTAAAACAGGTAGGATATTTTTAGGCGTATAAATCTTATACATATTTCATTTTCAGGAACAATTTCAGATACTAATTGATGTGAGACCGAATCGTCAACTGGAAAAATCTTATTTGCTCTTATTGATGCATAAAAAGAAGCTGATTTCGAAGGGAACATTTTCACATGAAATCAGCTAAACTTGTTCAAGTAGATAATGAAACTGGTTTTGTTTATGCCTTTTCTCTGCCCATTAATAGAATTATATAAATTCATTTTGTTCCTTCTGCTGACATTTCACAGTGAAATTTTCACTTGCCAGTACAAAATAAGAATACGAGTATCTTAAAACTGATTCCCCATGTGGGTAGCAAAGTTACATGAAATTGGATAATATATTTTCAATCTTTCAAATATTCCAATTCAATTTACATTTCCTTGAACTGGTAGATCAAATTATAAATTATAAATGCACACTATCTCAGAGTCACTGAACATTTTATTTATCATATATTATGTAGTCAGTGAGGCTGCCTCATCCGCAGAGTCACATAAGCCAATAGCCTATATCCCACCAGCATCATTGTCAAAGCAGCAACATCAATCAACTTATTATCAACACCAAGATACTTAATGGCCGGAAATTCCATTACGCTGCAATGCAATCCCGAGCCACAAGCATAAACTTCATTTGCCGAGTACTGAACCCCCACCAGAAGCTTATAGCAATAGTGGCTGAAAGAGATGTACTTCAGCCAAGCAATGAATGGTGACATATGCTGAATGTAGTACCCACCAGCCATTAAAAACACTAGCATTGTTACAGAAGCTAAGGCTGTGGCCTGTTTTACATCCATTATAATGGCACCGAGTAGCAGTCCTAGGCTTTGAGCTACTAGCACATTGAAAAGGATGATTGAGAGGGTTAGTAAAAATGTGATGAGTGAAGGCTTGAGACCCCCCATCCAATATGTAACGGTGATGAATATAGTTGGAAGAACAAGCTCCATTGGTAAGTCACCCACCATTCGCGCAAAGTAGTAAGAAGAGAGACGGTACATTCCTGAAGAACGTTCTTTAATGAGCATTGCCCTTTCTTGAGGGAACACGAATATGGCATTGTTCAACGGAAAGAAGCCCCAGAAGATTGAGAAAAAAAATAGGAGCCCCACCTGTCGAAAATTGAAAATGCATTAGCAATTAATTAATTGACAAAGGACATGGTAGTGGTCTGTCACAAAGTGCCACCATATTGATAATGCACCTGATCTTGAATGTGTGATCTATCAGAATGCCACCACAAGAGGCCTGAAAGAATTGAAACTGACAGGACTTGAAAAATTCTTAAGTATGAATACGATTCATGTTTCCTCTCCTGTAAGCCCCTTTTGAGGAGCACTTTGAATTGTTCCCACCAGCTAGCGGTCCATTCATTGTCACAATCTGCATTACACATAAACATAATGATGATAATAATTACTCAACGCAGTGAATGAAACAACAGCAATAATAAAACAGAAGCAACGATTATTTTCACTTACTTTTTCGAGATGATTTTCCTGATGCAATTGGGTCCCCAACATTTTGTTGAATCTCAGCCATTAAGGCAGGGTGTAAATTCTTTTTATATGATGAGATTAAGGACTGTTTTGTTGCATTTTGATCATCGTGGTGTTCTAATCTCCCATGAAACTCAAGCTGATCATCCTGTTTGACATCAGGAGCTATCCCTGAAGCACCAAATATTTTTAAAATTAGGATTAAATAAATTAATTAGTAGTCTCATAACTTATTAATTTAATAAGACAATAGAACTATATTTTCTTGGAAGGAGACCAATGGGAGAAAATAAAAAAAAAATACCCAAAGAAAAAAAAAAGTAGCGGCGCTGAAATTATTGACGCAAGATCACCATTAAAAAATGAAAAAGAGGCAAAAGCAGAATACATGAAATCATTAGACTCTGCTGAATTATTATTTCAGCGACCATTATGCTGGAGAACATTTTGTATCACACTTAGCTCTTAATAAGAATGAAATTTAAACCGTTTAAATTTGAAATTAAGTGCTGAAACTCATGAAGGATTAATTGTGCTTAGTTTCAGCACTTTTTGAGGGAGTTCAATTTCAATTTCAATTTCTTTACTTTTGTACGGCAAACTGTGAAAGCCACTAGAGTTTAATAGTTAGTTGTGAGTTAGTTGCGAGGTCGACAGAGTTCTAAAAAATGTTCATATCAAACATTTGTATCATTCACAAAAGCAAAAGACACCTCATGCATGTAACAACGGCATAATCTAATATTAGAACTAATTGCTCCGTATATGCATTTTGGGTGAATACGAAACGTGACAGAAGCAAAAGGCTAGCTATTATTAATACAACAAAAGTAAAATAAAAATAAATAAATTACTTACCATTAGCAAGATCAAGCAGAAAATCAGCAGGGTTCAACAAATTGAAACCAGGCACATAACCAATGGAGCCAAAATAGTCCATGACTTGAGCTGCGCGGCCGCTGTAAATTGGAGAACCCTCCGATAACACCACCACCTTGTCAAACATCCGATAAAGCCGGCTTGAAGGCTGATGAATCGTGGTAATTACAGTCCTGCCACCTCTAGCTAGCCCTCTTAATGTGGCCACTATACGTTGAGCCGTGGTGGAGTCAAGCCCTGAAGTCGGCTCATCTAGCAACAAGCAGCTTGGATTAACAAGCATTTCTTGTCCAATACTAACCCTTTTACGTTCACCCCCGGATATGCCCCGAAAGAGTGGGCCCCCTACGACGCTATTCCTGCATCTTGTCAACCCAAGCTCCATGATAACCATCTCAGCTTGTTCGATTTTCTCTTCTCTTGTCAATTTCTTTGGTAGCCTCAACAGAGCAGCGTAGGACAAGGTCTCTAACACAGTGAGGTGTGGGTACAGCACGTCGTCCTGTGTAACAAACCCTGTTTTGCGCTTCAAGGAGCTCGAGAATTGGCGGCCATTGTATGTGATTTTGCCCGAGAATTTTCCCCGTAAACGGCCGGCAAGAGCTGTGAGAAGAGTGGTCTTGCCGCTGCCGGATGGGCCGAGCATTGCTAGTAACTCGCCAGGTTTAACCATACCGCTAACACCATTGAGTACCGAGACAGTTCTTGTTTGCTTGTTAGGCTCATCATGCGAAGCAGCAAAACAACTTCCCTTACTTGTATGCAAGTTGATACTATATGCTACATCTTCAAACTGCAACATCAAAATATACATAATCAGTTGAAGACTGTTAAATACATGAACATTAATTTATATATATATATATATATATATATATATATATATAGGGTCCCATGCATGCACATGAAAAAAATTCAAGGTACCTTGAGGGTGACAGGGTGTAAGGATTCACGAAGAATGGAGAATCTAATAACTAGGGGTGGTTCTTGGATTTGGACTGAGATTCCATCATCATCAGAACAAGGACTGACATTGTTAGCAGAAACGGATGGTTGAGCGTGGACCAAAACGGTGTCGGTTCGGTTAGAGAGAATGGTGTTAGCTGCAGGTGGACCGTTGCCGGTCATGCAGCTGCTAGTTTCTTGCTGATGATCAGGGGGCATCATTTCAATTTCATATAAGGCTAGCTAGCTCTAAGAGAGAGAAAGAATCAAAGATGAAGAAGAAGCAGCAGAAGCAAATTAATTACTAAGAGGTAATACTGGACAGGAGAGAAATGGCAGCCACAATACAAAGCAAGAAGAGGGTCATGTGACTGACTTATATAAAGTGAGCAACAGGGCACGAGAATGTAAAGAGTCATTGGATGGTGATTCATAATATAGCCTCAAGATCAGTTCTACTGTGCCACACAATAAGGTAGTCTAGGGGAGATGCATAATGCATTCACGAATTACAGTTCCCCTTTCCACCTATCCTCCCGGCATTTCCTTTTATTTTTTCATTTTCTTTTTTGTACATATGTATATCTTATATTATATATAGTTGGGAATTAAATTATTTGCTTTAAATCGTGCATTATTATTTTTATTTATCCCATATATATATATTTTTTACTTATACCATATATATATATATATATATATATTCGATCTAATTTGAAATTTGAAAGTGTGGAAAAAATTAAAAAAACTTTAATATCGTGGGGTTTAAAAGACTTAAAAGTTAAAGCGTATAAACCGTACAATTTATAAATTTTCTCGCACTAATATATATATATATATATATATATATATATATATATATTGGATTTGATAAATTAATAAGTAAAAAGAAATATGTCATAACTGGAAGGGCTACTAAATGACAAGACAATACATGCTAAAACGAATGAAACAACTTAATTTGCAAAATAGTACGGTAAAGAAAACAACAGATCAACGCAATATTACAAGAGTGCACGTGACTGATCACTTAAATCAGCTAAATCAATCCGAGTCGTCAAATATGAAGGACAGCTCAAATCAGCTCAGAGGAGAAAATCTCACTTTCCTGCTTAGAAAACTAACCATAAATAGTGCCAAAAATTTAGTTGGCACTGTTCGTTCAGCATGCATAAAGAATTATACAATTTTCTTTCTCATTAGCTAAAACACTTACTAAGGTTCTCAGTGCCTTTTACATATCAAGGAAAAAAACTAAGATTTAAAAGGTAAAATACGTATGACCAGGGACGAAACTACTTCATTCGTGTATGATTAATAGAATATTAGCATAAGTTTTTTTTTTAATGGAAAATATCATCATGTCTATGGATCCGTACCAGTTGGCAAAGCTGTATTTGGACAAAAATGTATGCGTAGGCCCTCAAAGATGCAAATCTAAAGCAAGAAGAGAATTGACCCGCAAAAGAACACATAAGTAATCAAAAAATAATAATGCTTACGCTTGAACATATGCTACAAATAAACAGAATATATGTACATTTCTTTAAAAAAAAAAAATTGGATATGAACTATGAACAGTATTGTTAATGTTGAAATAAAGTGAAGGGTTTTAATCATCATCCACTGAGGTGTCGAATTCAAATCCAACTCCAACTCCAGCCAACCAAAACCAATATTTTTTCTTTCATCATCATCTTCTTTTTTTCTCCATGGAGCTGTAAATAAAGGAGGTATCTTCTTTATTTATTTATTAATTATTATTATTATTATTATTTTATCAGGAGATATAGCCATGAGAAAAGAAGTTGGTTCCTCTTGCTTTATATAGGTGTCAAATTCCCATTCAATGAATGAGATAGTGGCTCAGATTGTGTCGCGTTTGCTGTAAAAGGCATTGTTGAAGGTTGTCTCCATCATTGAAAGGTCTATGCTTTTTTGGCTAAATTTCGACAGTCTCCTCCTCTGATTTGTAATACGTGTCAGAGCCGTGGAATTCAATAAAGGATTTTGTATAGGAAGAGCACGATAATGCTGTATAACGGGAACTTTTCTTTTAAATAAATATTACAAAAATTTAAGTATAGACCATGCATCATTTTATAATGGAAAACTTGCATCAATTTATTGATTAATTAATGAATTAGTTTTATTTTTTAAATTATAAGAATCAAAATAAAGATTGGCAAGCCAAGAATCAAGTGCATAATTGACATGAATTAAGAAAAAAGAAATTCAACTCGCGTAAAGATTAGCCAAATCTCCTTAAAAAATAGTGTATCTTGCTATGATCCTATCGCCAAAACTAGGACACAACTATTTTTCTCTTCCAATCATTAGCTATCGAAAGCTTCAATAATATATCGAAAAGATAGATTACCACTTCCCTTCTAATAATTTTTGCTTTTATCACTTAATTTTCTATTGAAAATTCCAGGGATAAAGTGAAAATCTCGATCATTAACGACAAATGTTATTCTTCCCACATTCTATTTATTTTTTAAAATTATTACTTAGCCTAATGGCAACTTAATTTCTCTCCATCCAAGAAATTGAAATGATGCTCCTGATCATCAACAAGAAACTAGCTGAAATTTAAATTGAATCCTATTCCTCTTGTTTTTAATACAAGGAAGTTTATTACCTCAACTAATTGATATCCGCTTCTCATATGCCATTTTCTTCAAAGTTTTTTCGGCCAATATATTGCATTAGTGCTTTTATCTTTTATTTACTTTTGTAAATTTACGAAAATTATATATTTTCTGAAAAAGTTGATACCATCATAATAATTAACTTTTTTATACGTAAAAATTCACTTGCAATGAAGTTATTAAAACAATTTGGAAATAACTGCGTTTTAAATATAATTTTTAACTAGAATTAGATCGAGTCCTCCTTGCATTACAAGAAGGTTTATGGGTCCATTAAATCTCCCATAAATGGAAAAAGAAGAAAGAAACTTTATATCATATTACTTCTCGAAGAAAAGCATATATAAGGAAAAAAGATGTATTCCAGGGCATCATTTTGATGGTCATATTCCCTCTAACTTACTTACCAAATTATTCTCATAAGTTAATTTTTGCATATCTCTATTCACATATAATCGTAGCCATTAATAGTTACACCAATCTCGATCCGAATATGACATGCCTAATTTTCCCTATTGGGTGCATGAATTTTTACTGTAACATGGCATGTGCAAACAGTAAGCATCACTATATATCCATAATGTGTCGAAATTTAAAATAAGAAATCTGATCGGATGAGTGATGGTCTAAACTCTCATGCATGCACACAGTATCAAGGCCTTTTGCCTTGGATCCTCACAGAGAAAATATCCGCGATATTTATCCTTTTTGTGTTTCCCTTTACTGTATGTTAACAGTGATTTGGATTCTCTAGTACCAAATGTGTATTATGAAATTGCGACATGTGAATGTGGTTGTCTTCCTGTGCTTGAAGCTTCGTGTACATAAGACCTTTCTCTTCCTCTTCTTCTTCCTCTTCTTCTTCGCATCGCCATCAAGGGGAGACGATGCAACTTTTACACGTGGTCTCTGACACTGTGAAAGTGCTTTCTTCTTTATCTTCTTTCTCTTTTTCAATTAATTTCCGAAAGAAATGCATGCAATAGTTTTGATGTGATTGGCTCAACAAGATCCTTCGCTGAACTTGGAATCAAAATTTTCGTTTAAATCACGAGATCTTCAGAGCATAATCCTAATAATGATCATTAATTATTATCACTTTATATACATACTTCCATTGAAACAATTTAGTATCATATCACATGCCAGCCGAGGACGAATAACTTAATTTTAAAATCATAAGATGTCAGATGGGTAGGTGACAGAAAAACAATTTTATTTGCCAGCACTCTCTAATTGATCGACATAAATTAGCTATATAGCTAGCTGGCTGCTAGTTCAATTAACATGCATTTTTCAGTAGTGTATTGGTGGGAATTAATAACGAATAAAACAATGCCACTTCAAAAGGATTTCCAATTAAGAATTGGCACTTCACAACACTATTTTATTTTCTTGTGCGGAGAGAATATTTTCTTTCATAAAGAAGAGAAACTATGTGTCGATCGATTTTTCATAAAGAATAATAAAGTCTGCTTAAAAAAGAAAGAAAGTAGAAAAGCTTATGAAAGCATTACAAGCCGAGAAGAGAAATTAAAACAAAACAAGGTAAAACGGATAAAAGAAATGCACGTTTTAGTGGGACCATCATAGTCGACATTTGTCTCAACGGTAGTGTATTAGTGGAAATTAATAATTAATCAGATATATATTACGCACCCTCTATAATATTATGGCATTTCTTGAACGTATATATATAGTATTTTATTGGATCATAAAAGGTGTCTTTGTAATCAAAATCAAGCACACAAGATACCATGATTCTCGTAATCTTCTGCTAACTTTGTTCTCGTGGTTCATTTGTGGTAGGAAAATTATTATTATTATTATTTAATATTTTTATCTGGGACTTATTTGATATAACTCAAATAATTAGGGACCCCTATGTTATTACTCCAATTATTCTTAGAATTGTGATGTGTTATTATTATTATTATTATTATTATTTTATATACATTGGAGCCTAGTAAAACTAGGCTAAAACAGAACGGGGAATAGAGGTCCTATATATATCATTACATAACCAATAACCAAGACCCTCGGGGGGGGGGGGTTCAAAGACATGAAGTCCAAGGGGTAAGGAACCAGCAAGTTTTGCCATGGAATCTGCAGCACAATTGGCTTCCCGATATATATGCTTTATGGTAATGAGCCATTGTCTATTCATTAGTTTCTTCATGGCAGTTATGAGAGAAAAATGTGCATTAGGCATCAAGCTAGTAGAGGAAAATAAGTTGGGAAACACATTGGCTATCCACCTCTGCAATTAAATAACGAATGCCACGGTCCCAAGCAATATTAAGTCCTTGAAAAAGACTCCAAAGTTCTGCAGTAGTCACCGATCCAAATCCAATGTTCATGCCAAAGCCAAACTGCCACTTTCCAGAACAATCCCTCACCAAGCCCCCAGCGCTGGCTAGACCCTTCTTTAATCGTGATCCACCAGTATTTAATTTGAAAAAAGATTCAGGGAGAGCTTGCCATCTAACATCTTTGATGATCTTATTAGTCTGACTGAAACTAAGAGTTGATCGTGCATTTTGAATGTCCTGAGCCCAAGATCTAATTTCAGCAACAACATGATCGTGTAATAATAACGAATTGTGATGTGTTATTATTACAAATAATTTTACATATTGACTTTACTATAAATACTGTCTGTTAGTGAACCCTCGTGACAAACATGCAGTGTGAAATATACTTTTTCTTTTTCACTTGATTTTATCTTTTTTATAAAAGCGCACAAAGAGTTGGTGCCATTGTATATAACCAGAAGCAAGCCTACAAGCTTTGCAAAGATTAAAGTTATTGTAATTGAAAATTGAAGCACAATATGTGACAAATTGAACTAATTAATATTAAACTAACACATCAACCATCCCTTAAGCATCTGCCATCTCAGCTGCAATATCTAGCTGCTATATGTATATGAAAAATGCAGTTGCCGACTGGCAACTTTTTAAGCATGTGCGTTTCTGTATATACATTATTGTCAATAAAAATAGAAATCACTTTTTCCCATTGAGGTGGAAATTCCCCAGCAGCAACCCAATGAAAATTAAAAAAAATGGAACCAAACGAGGTTTAAGAATCGTGCACGATACAGATTGGATGGGACATTATCACATTAATGAAGGAAACATGTGGGGAGACGGTTGAGAAATTGAGAAAAGCAAAGTTAAAATTGCAGTGGATAATAATCGTATGAATTAGTGCTTTCTCGCAATGGTACAAAACACTTTGATTATTTTTTACTTTTTTGACAGCTTTTCTTTTCTTTTTCTTTTTCTTTTTTTAAATTTACTTTGTTTCGATCGTTTCTAGCTTTCTGTAAATATATATTTTCAGAAGTGGCCATTCAGAATTGCAACATCTTTAAATCTTTCAAACGTTTTGTTTTGGGCAGCTGTGACTTTCTTGTCCGTTTCGATTTTGACAACTGCGATAAAGAACCTAATGGAATGAAATGTAAAATTGCATATCCCTTACGATTGAAATTCCTCAACAGAGCTGGCCGTTGCTCTCAGTGTAAATGACTAAATGTGCATGCATAAGTTTAGTTTCTCTGTGTCGTATAATATGTGCGTGCACCATTCAAGGCAAAGTTAATATAAGATTCAAGCTTATGATAACTACAAATAATATTATATATGAAGAAAATGGAGGTATAACTTTATTTTCAGTGCACATATATGAGAAAGTTTCTTGAAAAGAAAATTGTAGAATAAATTAAAAAGAGATCATAAACTTTATTCTCAAAAAAGATTACAGTGAAAGAACTATATAAACTTTTAATGCTAATATAATTAAAATGATTGGAGTTGTCCACCACAAAATTTACTGTGAATGGTGCTGATTTCAATAATAAAGTGAAGCTAGCTAAAAAATTCAATAAATTATACAAAAATAGAGATTTGAAACTATGTTGGAGGGAGGCTAGCCCTCAGGCAGTAGTGTCGTAAAAATTTCTAAAAAGTAAGAGACAAAATATACTGGAATGTGAGGCAAGCCGAAGTGGAGAGTACGAAAGAAAGATAGTGTAGTCCTTCCCAAATTTACTTTATGTGAACTTCAATTTGGCATCATATGCTTGTTGCCTAGTTATAGTATTTATCATTAATTATTATCATTTGTACAAACTAGCAATTTTAATGCTTATAAAGTCGTATTTAATGATATGCCAATATTTATTATCTGGTGTTGTACTAAAGTGAAGCATCCGTATCAAGTTGAATGAGTAATTTCAACACAGCTAATTAGAGTGCTTCTTAGCAAGCTGTTCAATCGTAACCATTATATATTCACCAAAAAAAAAGGGATAAAACGTAATATATGTGATAAAATAAAAACAAAAACTAAGTGCAATTTAATGAATGGGAATAATTTAGTTTTGTCACAAAGCAAGTCATGATGGATAAATATTTTGCGTCAGAGGAATGCCTTGTAAACACACACTTGATTTGGCAGAAACAAACGATAAGGAGTCGTAGCAAAATTGGTATCATCGTGGTTTTGAATAATGTAACTACCGCAGAATTGAAGCACTACTAAATGTGTATGCATTAATGGACAAGTCTACCTTCGTATACAATTCAATGAAACCTGAGGGTTGGCCAGCACACACACACACACACACACATAAATACAGTACTCTTGTAGTCTTGTTAGTGGGTCTAGTCAATATATCTATGCTTTTCTTGAGGAATTTATTTTCAGAAACATCTCCATTACATCCCACTTTGAGCTTATATTTATAAGTTGGCGGGCAAAGATAAGCAGCTGGGGTCACCATTTGTGATACGTACTAAATACGAACATGACATCAATTTTCAAGGTGAACCATTAAAATGACACAACTATTAAATAAGACAAACTCGTGTCGGGTTCAAATTTTAAATTTTCAACACATAAGAAGACAATTTATTATGAGGAGACGGCCTAACTAACTCAAGTGGTAAGAATATGACCTCCTTAGGGCTAAGATACTAGGTTTAACTCTCATTAGGGGGGAATGGAATGAAATCCGATAATCCTCCCATATTTTTTTTTAAGAAGAAAAAAAGACAACCCATTGTTCACACGATTAACTATTCAAGTTGTTATATCTTCCTAACCGAGTACATCTAGATTCTATTCTTCTTATTATACAAAATTTTTGGTTTATATCACATTAGAAAAAAATAATTAGAACTTGGGTATGTGCTCAAATGGTAATACGAAATGCAACTTTTAACTTTAAATCATTACCGTTGAATTGTTGTGGATAAAAATTAAGTTAATTAAATCAAATTTTTTTAGCAGTTTAAAATGTTGTAAAAGCATTTAAAAAAAATGAGGACGTCTGCAATTGAGAATATATATATATGAAAAGTTTTTCAATCTAGAATCAAAGTTTGCGACAGATTTACGATGTCGTAAATTGATATAACATTATAAACTAATTTATGACAGCATTAATCAGTCCTGAATTTTCATCCTAAATATATGTAAAATAATTTTTTCATAAATAATCTCTTAATTATTAAAGTAAAAGATAAGTTAGAAGACAAATAAAGAAAAAAAAAACTCTAATACAGTGTATTTTTCCAGAGTAGATTGAAATTTATGTTTTTTTTATAGTCTTGTTCTTTATCATATTAAAATAAGGGGACCTTTATTAAATAGTAATAACATATACATGTGTGTTTGTGTGATGAGAGGAGAGGAGTGGAGGAACAGGATTGGGAGCGTCACTTTTTTGACACGAAATATTAAGATGAGGTTGATTTAGATTTTTATTTAATTGAAAAATAAATAAATAAATATTGGACCCATTCATTATTTTAATTCTTCTGTTTTCTTTCTCTAAAATTTATTCTTCTACCGTAGTTTTTGCAAAAGTCGTTTCATTTGCTAAACGTTTGCCCCTAAATTTTCTAATCTCTGTCATTCGAATATAAGTTTAATGGATTGAATGGCTCTGCTTACTTAATATACATCCAGAAAACAGCGATGAAAAGACTAGCGTACCTGATTAATATAGTCACTAATAACCTGTATGACAACCAAATTTAAACACTAATAATAAACTCATCGAATTCGTGTTGGCCTAAATTTAAAATGATACGACAACCAAAACGGCTAACCCTGAAAACGTGTTGCATGTCCCTAATATTAACTTCTTAGTTAAAAGATAATAGCGCTGATTATTTTAAGGATAAAAGAAATTAAAAAAAAAAAAGAAAGAAAGAAAGAAAAGAAATAGAATTGGCGTTTTGACTAAATGAAGAGAGAAGGTGGCACTGAGGAATTGGGCAGTCAACTTAGAAAATAGTTTTGCAGATCGTTACTTTTTTAGCCATGATTAAATTATTATCTTTTTGTACAAGTATAACTTAATTTGCAACATCCAATTGAATTTTATCGGTAAAGATATATGACATTTTACATGGCTAGCTAGTCTTTAACGGGGTAAATTAATTAATCCCGTTTTGACTTTTTGAAGTTGAAAACACAGCAAAGGGGTATGATGATGGCAATTTGCTTATGTGGGGCGAGTAGAGGATCTCAGAATCGGCTATCGAGAGGGCCAACTTTTGACTTTCGAGTTCCCCCCTTCGTTGACACATGTGATAATTAAGGTGGATGTAATTGTCATGCAGTTGCAACCCGCGTAATCAACTATTAATTAAAACACTTTTGAGATTGAAATGTGGCCTTAATTATCACCAACATTTGCCATTAATTAATTCCACTACTCATTACCCATCATGTCTATTGTTTCCTTCTTTGCCACCTTTGTACGACCTTCCATTTTGTATAATTTTCTTTGCAGTTTTCTACGTTTTCTTATTGTGTTAGTGCCAACTTCTTTAATTCAATCGTGTAGAAAAAGAAAATGCAGAATTTTGGTATGTCATATAAATTAATATGGTCAAAGATAAGGATATATAGATAAATGTCGTGTTTATATTGGTTTCAATGGTGATAGATGTCGTGTATATATTGATCTCTAGTGTCAACGCAGTGAAATTATGTATATATCTAATCATGGAATAGAATAGTAAATATTTAATTTAATTATTTAAGTTTGAATTTGACAAATAAAATAAAGAAGAAAAAAAAAGGTCATGCTTGAAATGAATCATTTTTTTTTTGTCTTAATCACGAGTTATTTTGAGGAGGGCTCTAAATGTGGGAGGCACCTTTAAGGCTTTAAGGCCGTACCACGGCCCAGACTAAAAGTTCCCGCTCGAACCGGAGGCACATGTTCTCCCAACAAAGGAGACTTTCCTACGACTCGAACTGGGAAACAAACACAATCAAGCCACTTAAGGAGACTTCATTGTCAGTGAAGCCAACACTTTGTTAGTTGCTTGAAATGAATCATGTTGACACTCAATCAATCAAAAATCTAACATGATTTTTTTGGCACTAGCCGCGAGCTCCATTACTGCATTAAATATCTTTTTAAAGTCGCTTTGCAACGTCTTACATCGTTAGTAAGAAGGACTTTTTAAAGTTGAATCATAATGAAACCGTCTGTTGCAAACAGACAATACCTCGATTACAGAAGAATGTTATAACTTTATTTTCTAATTAGCATTCCATACTGCGGTAATGGAATGATAATTTACAAATGGTTCATGATGACATTGTCTTTGGTAATTAGTAGAAGGACGACTAGGGGCTAATTAATCAAATATTTTTTTGACAAACGTAGTAGAAGTTGTTCATCATCAAAACATAAATCGCGTCCAAAACCTATTTTTAAAATAAATAAAATAAAATAAGGGATTGACGTCCATTTTGAATAGCCGTTGGTTGAAATTCAAGGTGGAAATGGACATCGATCACTTACTTATCATGAGACAGCATCACTACCATTTTACTCATAAATGAATGTACCTCAAACTCGAGGACTCACGTCTAATAACATGTTCTAATCTAAATAAGATAGAACAATACAAGTTCTAACCCTCGTCAAATTCAAATCATATAAGATAAGATATAAGTTTTTCTAACTCAGTTATACTTTTAATCATTTCTCTTATACAAAGAGATCACTACTCGAATGTAGGGATATACAAAATGCAATAAAAGAAGAGAAACAAGATTCCAACCATCTTCGCTACGTGCAACTTTTTACGTCACTACTACTTTTGTCTATTTATTAACATCTTTGAATCCTTTGTTACTTTTTCCTTTTCTTTTTTTTTTTCATTCTCATGCTTTTTTGAATTTTGAAACGATTTGAATTTATGGTGAAATAGGAAATGAATAAGTTTATCATCTCCTAAATGTATGATCTCCTATAGCCGGTCAACATTCAGTCCAAATTGACGCTTCGTAGTAACTTCCCTTCATTTTTTTACCTAGCCGTCTGATTATTAGTTGTCTGTTACGATCTCTCCACGGGGCGCACAATGATGGGATGTGTCTGATTATGCGACGTACTTACATAACTTCCTATTAATGCACACGTGTTCCTAGGTTTCATCTCTTTTGTATCATGTGATCTATTTCTTTCTTTATCCTTTTAAATTCCAAAATTTTTAATCGGTTATTAAACACCTCGTTATCTAAAATTGTTAGTCAGATTATATCATCGGCTCATTAGTTTACCTGTTTTATCACTTTGGGCACAAAACAAGTAAACTAGAGCCTAACTATTATGTCCTATTTTCCCAACCATACATATGTCGGTAGACTAAACTCAACACGACAATAATTAAGATATCATTCTTCGTTTAAAATTATACATGCCTTCATGCACTTGTCGTCCCCTTAAAGTGTTTCAAATAGAATGTGGATTCAGTAAGGTCTCCTTGAAAAAAAGGTCCCTGATGAGGTAAGTATTCTAGTTTAAAGCATTCAGAACAAAACTAGAAACCTCCTTTCTCTTTTTTCTCTAAATTATTGTCATTATGATTCTCGATCTCTAACTTAAATACCAGATGATTTTTGCCAATAACAACACCGGTGCCTTTACAATTCTCTTGTTTTGCAAATAGGACATACTACTTTGGGCCAAAACCCATTAGATCCCATCTCTTTGTAATTGGATCACATCGATGCGCAAAATTCTGGTGTCAATAATAGCAATTGATATTTACTAGAAGGATGAGTTGTGGTAAGAGTATTAAACACTTTTTGTCACCACACAATTAAGATTAGGTTAAAGTTTTAAGATAATGTGTTTATTAGCCATTTGAGATTTTTTATGTTTTTAATATGGCAGTGACTAAATTGGATCAGTTTCACAGTGAAACATTGATGACGACTGCACGATCTTAGAGATAAATATTAAATTTACACCACTTATTGTCATGATCTGATGGTTATTATCAGTTTTTTACCGTAGAGTTCGATTCAACTTAACCTAACCCTTTTTATATAGAAATGAAACTACTTTTTTTAAACAAGAACACTCTTCATTGTATTTTTTTTTATTTTTTTTTTTATTTTTTTTTTTTGGCATTGTTCTATTTGCATTATTGTTGAAAGATAATGAAAGGCATTTCATTTATTGATCATGATGAGGCTCTTGAAAAGTAAAAAGCTTCAAGCTATAGAATTAATCAAAGCAATCCTGTTCATTTTAGGGCTGCATTATCGAGATAGTCAGTCAAAAGTTAGAGATGCCTATACCTATGGAATTGGGACTTTATTTACATAGGTAGTGCCGTTTAAGTGTCCTACGTAATTGTCCCATGGGAAATTATAAATCCTATATATTTAGTTTATTCTGTTATCAAATTTATTAAAATACTTTCAGAATATATCATTCATCCATCATAAGTTAACAAAATATATATGTCGTCCACTAAATCGTTTAAATATAATGACGTCAGAGGGATAAGCTGATCTTTCTATATGATACAAGTGATAATTTAAGGGTATATAAGTGATAATAAGATATTTTAAGGGTATACAAGTGATAATTTTTAAGGATAAAATCGTTAATTCGTTATAGTTCTGTTAACTTTCAAACGGCGGTTAACAGTTTAGTGGTCGACAGATAACTTTTGTCAATTTAAGGTGCACGATTGATACACCCTTAAAGTGTGTGGTATTTTTAATAAAAATAAAAATTTAAAATATACAAATGATAATTTTCCTTCTCCCATCAAGCATGCATCATGTTATTCTCAAAATAAAGAAAACCCCAAACAGTTTTACTTATTGTAGCAAATTACCATCAATGGCACAACATTCATTGACTTAGTTAGTTACTTTAAAAAATAATAATAATAAAGTTAGGCCGGCGAGCACTTATTCGACTGAGGATCATATATGCTAAGTCCAATTGTCACTCATGCATTTGCACCTAAAAACATCAAGTGTATAATGGAAGTCGGAATCCGAAGTGACCTCCCACTCAAAAAGAACACAGAGAATTGAAATGCAGACGTGCTGGTACGTACAAGCTGCTAGCTGCTAGCTGCGAGTGCGTCACCATGAAAGTTGCATTGAGCGAGCTTGTGTTCAAGATTCAAAATAATTTAAAAGCTGGACCGGACAACACTAAGAGCACCAAGGGCGCGTTGGTGGAAGCTTCAATTATGGCAAAGTTTGCAGACTTGATTGATTGACCCTCACTTGCACAAGTGACGGCACCGAATTTTCCCCTTTAAAGAACATCTACCAATTGGCAACTCATGTCCAAAAGTGTATTGATGAAAAAAAGAAATGGTGAAAAAAAAAAATACTAAAATTAGCAACTAGATTTTGACATCGGATTCCATGCAGGCATGGAGGAGATTACAAGAATATCCTCTTTTTGCTTCACCAAAAGTTTTGAGACTTTTCACCCAGTTGATTGCATAAACGCTTCTTGATATTTTGTGTAATCCTGTTAATTTTCACTCTCATCCTATTACATATATTCGTTCTGATATACATATTCATATTATTTTGAAGAAGATTCCTATGCCAAATGCATTTGTTTAGAAAGATGTGTCGATATCATTTGAGGAAGAACGTATGGATCACTGAACGATAGATAAGTAAGGCGAAACGTGGTGCGTATATATAAAATCTTCATGCCAGCGGTAATATTATAAAATATGCCGGTATGATCATGTACGACGTGTCGACTTGTCGGATAAAAATTGTAAGATGTATCAGTTAGGCCTTTACACCAACTAAGGGTTTCAGTTTTACGACAAGATGGCTGAGTTTGAGAGACGACCCATTTATAACATGAATCGTGTAAAGCAGAGAAGAAACAGAGCTCGATAGATCTCTGTATGCTTTAATTTTTACAGCTTCCATTAAACAGACGTAAATATGCTTCATATTTTTAATGATATCCTGCAGGCGCAGAAAGTAGTACTTTTTCTACTTTGAAGTGTATTAAAACATAATATGTCCCTTTCTCTTAACTGAATCCGAAGTGATCACAAGACGACTGTACCACAGTTTTAAATACAAGACATGTTATGCTCAATTTGAATCGCTTTGACCAAATGTCGATGATAAATGAAAAGGCAATTGCTTCCACAAAGAAATAAATAGACTAAGGGAGCTCACAAAAATACTACTAACTGAAAATTTTCCACAAATTTTTCCACACAGCCTATGTCAAGTACATTTAGTTGTGACCTCAACCATCAAGCCGCAGTTCTAAAAAGAAAATTACAAAAATAGAAATAGGAGTAGTTTCCGGCATACATTAGCAGATGACAAGCGAGATTTTACTAAACCTGTCTTCCCGATATGCATACAAGCCACTTAAACTTAACCTGTGTTAAACCAGCTAGCGAATTGACTTAACCTGTGTTCCTCATACCAGCAGCTATTCCATTTACAGTGATGAGCAATGCATCTCTGAGTTTATGGTTATCATCATCCTGTCTCAATCTCTTCAGTATCTCCACCTGCAACATATTCATAGGATTGAGATATGGGAGTCTGCTCTCAATCAGCCTCCTCAAACTGCGGTTATTCTCAGATAGCTTCTCATGCCCACTAACCACAAGTACGTACTTCTCAGTTGTTAAGAGCTCCCTCCTTAGCTCAGCACCAAGCTCTTGCCTACTCTCTGAAACAAGGACTTCATCATAGCGCTTGGCTATATGAGTGTCTGCCTTCCCTAAAACCATCTCTATAAGATCTATGGTAGACTGGAAAAAGGGCCATTCTTTATACATTTCTTTCAAGTCTTCAGTATTTCCCTTGTCACAAACACCCTTCAGCCCTGCTCCGATTCCAAGCCAAGCTGGAAGGACAAACCTGGTCTGGGTCCATGCAAATACCCATGGAATGGCTCGAAGATGGCCAATTCCTGTTGAGCTCTTTCTTCTTGTGGGGCGGCTTCCTATATTAAGGTACCCTAGTTCAGCCTGGGGTGTAGCCTCGTTGAAGTAGGCAAGGAATTCTGGGTTTTCATAGACTGTGCTCCGGTAATTCTGGCAACTAATTTTTGAGATCTCCTCCATGAGATTACGCCATTTTTCTTCTCGAGGAGGTTGAGGAGGTCGCATGGTTGCAAGCAGCACAGCAGTTGTGTATATCTCTAGCTGTCTAACAGCTGTCTGTGGCAACCCAAACTTGGCCTGCACCATCTCCCCTTGCTCAGTCGATCGAAGTGTTCCCTGCCAATTCAATGTGGCCATCAAAGTCACGTATTATAGGACTATCTTTCTAACAAAAAATTAAATTTCAAGAAACTAAATTACAGCTTCTAATACTTATTGAAGAAAGTTAATGATAGCACACATGGTTAGAAGAAACTAAAATTAGCAGATCACAAAAATTTTAGCACTCCAAGTCGCACTATATTAAAAACAATATGTACCAGCCATTTTAAATCAAGAGACCACAATTAACTTTGAGTTTATATACAGGCTTTATCATAAAACTCACCATTACAGAGCCAGGCGGTTGAGACTGAATGGCAAGATATGTAGGGCCACCACCACGGCCAATACTCCCTCCTCGCCCATGGAAAAGAGTCACTTTAATACCAAACTCATTGCAGGCAGCCACAACATCCTCTTGGGCTTTGTATAGTTCCCATGCAGCAGTGAAGCGTCCAGCATCTTTACCAGAATCAGAATATCCAACCATCACCTGTCCAGGATAACTCTGTAACATCCACAATATCCATGGAATCTGCATATAACTGAATCCAGAAACTCTCTGCACAGGACACATACCTCTTGATGCCCGTTATGGTTTTTTATAATGTGCTTTCTATACCAGTCAATTGATAACAATTTCCTGATCACCAAACCAGCTCCTCTCAAGTCCGTCACAGTCTCAAACAGAGGAACCACACGTAGCCTATTCGAAGATAGAAATAAATCAGTTGAGAATACACATGTAATTATTATGTGAAGATTTCCACAAGGACATGCTAAAATAATCAAATTCATCACTCAACATGCTATTGCAAACATGCAAAGTAGAGAGCTCAGTGCTTTCCTCTTCCTCATGAGGATCTCTGTTACCCATAGTATGTTAAGTTATTCTGCCCTTCCTAATGTTTATTTTTAAATCACCTAGTGAGGAAAATGAACTGTATAAAAGCAGAGAAATCATGATTCCTCATGTCAACATTATTTTGGTACATGAGTTTATATTTTCATGTAAGTGAGTGTGAATGTGTGTTCATTGCACGCACTTGTGTAACATAAAAGTTGGTGCCAAAGACATCTAAAACTAGTGGCACCATTCCCTCCTACAATGAGTCTGGAGTGGTATTGAGTCCTGGATTTGAACCCAGGGAATTGAAAAGTAGGGTTTCTGTAAGATTATTTGATGATTCAAAATAATGTTACTAACAGTGTATATAATAGGTTAATACATTTCTGAAAAATCCTAAATTGATATTCCCATACATGACAGTATTTTCGATGCCACAAAAAACATAGATGCAATTCCCATGCTCCAATAAACATATGATGAACAAATATTAAAATAAAAATTTTGTACAAGAAGTTTAAGGTATAACAGAAATGTAAACTTACGTTCCACCAGGACATGGTCTCCCTAACTCACCACTAACAGCAAGTCGGGCGTCTTTCTGCAAAAGCTCTACGGCAAGGACATCACTTGCCTGCCAATTAACAAACACAAGTTAAATTTACCATCTATGCTATATATATTACATAATACGAAAAAAGGCTCTTTTCCAAATTTCACTAACTGAAATGACTTAAAGAAACCCCAGTAGTGGTAGCAGAGTATACATTAGAAGCCATAGAAATGACGTATGCCCCAAGTGAATCACTCCCTAGCTCAGCAGCAACACGGAAGGTATCCAAGACTTCTTTAACATCAGAAGGAACCTGAAAAGATCCAATGAAGTTAGAGACATGCATTCATTAAACCAAATTAGGAAAAGAAAATGAGGGAAGGTAGAAAACGTGCAGGCCCTTCTGATGCCATCTCGTTTAAATATCCTGGAAGGAAATATAGATTCCAACTCAACTTAAAAAGTATAGATTACTTATTTGATAATCAATTTACTCAAGAATTTCTTCCATAGATGCTTTACATAGTGCAACCATGATAAAAACTCCAGGTCATGAACCATAAAGTCAAAAAAAACACATCACAGCGCAACCTTCATGGGGCAAAACTAGTTTTACCATAATGCAATCTTTCTTTTTCCTCAGGTGCATAACAACTCATGCATTATCTAGGTTTATACTGAATTAAAGCACAATGTTTTTCTCCATGATCTCTCACTAAAACTAGACCTCATTAATTGTAGATCATTAACTTCCAACGTTATAAATCCCCACAGATACAATAACAAGACAAACAATTGGAACCCAACATTTGAACTATTCTCTTTAATATTACTAAGTAATCGACTGAGAAAATATATTGTCCCATGAAAAATGTATAAGTTTTGATTTGTAGACTTGTTAGTAACAGCAATATTTTCTAAACACCTTACCTCAATAGTAGGCGGAACTAAAGGCCGCTTTCCTTTCAACTCCCTCGTTAGAAATTCCAGTTTTTTGTCTTCGTCCCACTCACTGTATGTACCCATATCCAAATATCTCGTAATTGCATCTAGCGCTTCAGCATGTCTACCAGATTCCTGATACATTGAAAATCTCAGTTAAAATGGTTTCCTTCAGAAAGTCGATGGAAACATTCTTAAGAAAGCACCTGACGCAAGTCAAGCTTCATCAACACCATTCCAAAGGTGACAACTCTCCTAATAAGATCACCGAGCCGACCATCAGCCAGAACCCCAGATCCACATGATTGCTGCCATTTCACATCACAATATAATAAGAGCTCCGTTGGATGTGCTGTTAACAGCTGATTTGTAAAAGAGAGAATATATTACCAGTGACTCATAGCATAGAAGCAACGGCTCCAGCAGTTGATCCAATGTTTCATAGTAATCCCAAGGATCAAAATCACAAGGAAGATCCTCGAGAAGAAGTTCCAGCCGTCGTCTTGTCTTCATAAGCTGAATAATGGAACATCATGCACTCAATTACTTTCTTGTTGTGTATAAAGAATGCCAATTAAAAGTCAGAAAAGAGGCCTTAGCATGAGTTAATAATGAGAGCAAGTAGTGGATCAAGTAGCTGCCACACAATTATGGATGCACAAGAATAAAGACATAACTGATACTTTCCCTCCAATTCTTTGTCTAAGCAAAAATGCAATTTCCTAGATCTACATAATAGCAGTGTGAAAAATTAAATTTTTATTCTACCGCTGAATTTAGAAAATATCAACAGCCTTAATCCACTCAAATACGATATTATCATTTTATGTTACACATGATAAATAAATGCTTGTCTTTCAAACACCTGTTGAATAATCTTGGATTTTAGGAAGAACTTCAAGACATTTGTTGCCCTGGAGTAATCTAAACATACTTGCTTCAGAATAATCCAACAAGGACCACCATCATATGACTAAAATTCAAGATGTGTAACCACATAGGTTATTAAAAAGCAATATAGAATCTCTTACTTAGCCAACAACCAGATTTCCAGGTCTGTAAATTCCATTGTTAAAAAAATAAAAAATAAAAATTGTAAGTTTCCAGTAACGCTGATTGCATCCCTTATAAAGGAAATCAATATTTGAGAAAAATTACCATCTCTGCTACACTAGATAGAGGCAGATATCCCTCTTCTTCGCCATAAATCATCATATCACCATTCACTTCTCATGCAAGCTTGACATTTTTATTAAGTTTTTATAATTACACAAGTATGAACTGGCTCAGAAAAGGAACAATACCTTTTCCTTCACATTGCCGAGAACAATTCTGTAAGGAGCAATTCCAGAACGTTGAGGCAGACTTGGCTCCAAAAGCTTCTGGAAGCTGGACCTTCCTATCTGAGATTCTGCAAATATTTTCCTCTGAGCAAGCAGTGGCATAGAGGCGAAAGAAGAATTACATGATATCCCTGCCTGATAACTGTTAGAACTAGCACCGTCTCCATTGGCAGCTGGTTTGCTTGTATTGTTACAAGCATTTTGGCATGGTGATTCTGGACCAGTAGAGTCCTGACCAACCAATGTAATTCAAAAGAATTGAAAAAAGGAAGAACAAATGCAAATTTTAAGTAATCAAAAGTTTCTAATGAACCTCAGTATCCTGCGAGATGCTTTACCTGGCCACTTAATGGAATGTAATCAGTCACAGGCAACTCTAGCTTGGGATAGTGTGATCCTCCGTCATTGCATTCTGCAAAAGGGAAAGTTAAGGAATGGTTGATCATGCAGATCAAAGAAAAAACTGAACTAAAACATCGTTCATAGTTGAACTATTTTCACAAACCAAATGATAAAAAGAAAAAGTGCCATAATTGCAGATAGTGTGTATGAAGAAAATGTAGACTGTGCAAAAACGTTACATACATTGGGAGAAAAATAATAAACTAATGTCCTAAAATCTCAAATTAGTTTCATATCCCATTATAAATTTTGTTGGAGTAATGCATTGGTTAACCATATGATTTGACAAGGCTATTAGAAACCTGAACATAATAATGTAAAATTTCACATTGAATTTCTTAGTCAAACTATCCATAGATTATAGAAAATTGAAAACGCATTTGACAAGAATAAATATATATTGATTTAATAGTAATTTAAAAAAAAAAAGATTGAGAAACCATCAACCTAATAATGTAACCTTCCACATTGAATTCCTCAATCAATTAGTTACAAGGATCATAAGAAACATAAAATGAATTTAACAATGCGTATAGTCGACTGAAAATTTGAAAAAGAAATATAATAAAGGTTATGAAATTTGATTTCCTACAGCAAGTATATGAACAAAAAAGTTGATTCAGTAGTGGTTTTGGAAAAGAAATTTCCCAACTAGCTATATTGTAAAAAATAAATAATTAAGATTCTCTATTACCCAAAATTAAACCACGATCTTTTGGGGAAGAGAATTTCCAAAAGCAGCTTTTCCTTACCAGTGCATGAGGGGAGATCAGCTCTTGCAGGAAGTTGAGTAGGAAGGGATGGAGCCTGTTGGCCATGATGCTTCAACTGATTTCTGCTCAACGCTTGGTTCCAACTCTCATGCCTATCCCCTGACGAAGTTTCTAAGGAAACATATGGCCACCAATAATATAAGTTTGGTACCAGGAGTTCACAAAATTGGGGATAGAATCACTAGGTGATGCAATATTTGATTCGTGTTATTCCCAGCTTCTATCATAATGACTTATGAAAAAAAAAAACTTGAAATGTTTTATGGGTGCAAAAAGTTTTCTCATAATTCTGTGTAATTGACAGTTATGACTTCTGACGCTTTAAGTACATGTTTCTTTACTTTAATAAACTAATAATTCAAATAATTTTTCAAGTGCACTAATGTTGAGTAGCAATTAACCTCAATATCCCACAGTAATATTTAAACTTTTAACACAGCCCACAAATGCAAGAATGTGTATAATCCAACAAATTTCTGCACAGATTCAAAGGCAGACTCCTGTCTTCACTCTTATTTTGCAGCATATAACAAGGGATTATGAACACAAGACCTCTCAGTCAAATAGACTCTTAATACTAGAGGAACAACTAAACCTTAATGCTTAAAGCTGACAGATAAGGTCATATTACACCGTAATAACTAGTCATGAAAGATAAATATTTGTCAGCCATCATTTACCATAAAGATGAGCATGAAATCAAATAACAATGACACTTTTCATTGTGTACTCAGTCAAGGCATCATATTAACTTAGTATGCTAGATAAAACCTCTTTCAAGAATGTCGTGTGCCAGTCTTGACATTCTGTCACTGCATCGGTTCATGGATAGCTCAAATCTAAGGCTATCAACTTCCCGAATGTAGAGATCAATGGCCATCCACCTAGATAAAAGCGAGACATCTCTTGTGACCTGAAACAGTAAAAATTAACCAGTTAATGACATCCTGAACCCGATAGGAACAGCACACTGCAACAATAAGTTCATTTCAATATAACTATTGGGGTGCCTCAAGCTATTGCCTTAGCGCTTTTTCAACCTGGATTACTCACAAATGTAACAAATGCTTGTATCATCTAGATGATAGCAAAGTCATGAATTATTCTACCACAAGAGTTTTAGAATATTTGTCATTTCAGATTATTTTGTCAATAGTGGAGATTTTAACTCAACCCAGGTAAAGAGCAAACATTTTGAAATGCCTCACCTTAGCTGTCACATTTGGATTTCCATCTCTATCACCTCCCATCCAAGACCCGAACCTTATTGGTGCACAAGTTAATGGAAGAGGCTTTCCTGTATGCTGAAAGAGCAAAATAATATGAGAATATGAAGGGTATTGAAGACCATATATGCAGAAAGAAAAACTGACAACTTCAAACCCAAACGAAGGATAAACCTTTTTTAGAGCATTGCTGACACGACGTAGATAATGAGGTACAGCTTTCCAAAGGGATTGCTCCACAATGTTCAAGCCTGATATATAAAAAACAAAATAATCACAGAATGTATATAAACACAAATCTACAGAGGACAAGAACCAGCATTTTGTGACACATCCAGAAGACAAATAGATTACCAGCCCTAGCTTCATCTACTGGTGTAGGTTTGTGGCGTCTAAGCTCATCTGTCTGCCATACTGAAGTTATCTCTCTCATCTACAAATACCAGCCAGAATGAATCATGAATCACGAATCACAGACAGATAAAACAGCATATTTCAACTTGACCATATAGAGATCCCCCGTTCCCACAATAAATCTGAATGAAAAACTTGTCCATGTGTAAGAAAGGCAAGGCAGGAATTTGCTTCAGTGGAAAAAAACAGTACCATATCTTCTATTTGCATTTCTCGATCTTCATGACCAAGATCAGGTCGATCGTTGTAATCTAAAAGATGCTGCAAGAAAGGCCAGGTTGGCAGGTTCAGATTTAGAGAGGTATTGCGTTATCACAAATTTTAATTATTTAAAACTTCATCATGAAAAATATAAACACGCTTACAGAAAGTCTGAGGTGTTTGTATTGTAAGGTACGTCTATTAATTTGGGTGGGATGTGCTGTAAGAACAATTTCAACCTCCTACACCAACAAGAATTTAAAGAACACATTATAGAAAATTGAATGAATAGATAATGTGCCAACAATTAAAAATTTCAACTACATTGTGCTCCATTTGGCAACTAAGAAGAAATATAAAGCTAACCAAAAGAACATGTTTATTTGATATTAGCGAACAAGATAAGTAAGCCTCGTAAATATACTTTGACTTAAGAGAGAAAAATAGAATTTGAAAAAGGAGAAAAAATAATAAAAATACCTGCTTGCAGACAGTGTCATAAAGCTCATCTGGAGAAATTCCACCCTGCACTAGCTTACTGAAAATGTCGTCACAAGATTTTGACAAATGAGCGACATTTCGTGACTTACGAACCCTGCAAAAAGTTTTATATATCCAGAAGATCAATATAGTGGGTATAAAACGTAATAAAGGAAATTATGTGAATTTCCAGAGCACTTGCTCGTTACCAGAAGGTATTTCAGTTTTGACATAAATTTTAAGCTAAGGCAGAAGTTACTGCAGTTGGATTCCTAAACCATGTGGTAGAAAGAATTGCCAAAGCGTAAATCGAAAGTGAAAAGGTTTACTAAGGAAAGAAAGTAAGGAGCTAATGACTTAGGCCCTATTTGGCACTGAGATGCTATAACTTTTAAACCACAACTGCTATGGAAATAAAAAATTGTAATATGAAATATAAGTTGATGGTATGTAGTAGATATACTTTTAGATAATAATTTTGAAAAAAAAAAAAGATATTCTAAGTTTTTCATCAAATAATTGTAGGATCACATTAACTCAACTTCCAAGCCATGACAGCTAGTGCTCACCAAACATTTTAATTACTGTAGCTTAAAGCTACAGCTGCGCAAACTCAATACCAAACAGGGCCTTAATGCTCTGCGCACTTTCCTCCTTAGCTTACAAAAAACAAAATGGAGCTAAGTCTTTCACAATTAAACATTAGACCAAAAGAACTATAAAAACATTTAAAGAAAACCACATTACTTGTTAGCAATAACATGATGAGATAATAGAAATTGAAACAATTTGATCAAATGGATTCCTAAGTATAATTACCTGTGATGGGTCTCGGCAATTCCCATTAAATTGAGGTAATGACTGAAAGCACGAGCTAGTATTAATGCTTCCTCTAGTGTCATTTTGGATATTTCCGATGCAAGCTGCTTCTCGAGCAGCTCTGCAGTGTCCTCAATCCCCGACAACCGCATGGTACAAGCACTCTATAATACCAAAAATAGTTTCATTCTCAATTGGTAATCTCTTTGCTTACAAAGAGAATGTCAAAATGGAAATGATATTATGTTACAGACAACAGACTTTTCCAAGAATAAAAAAATAATGAAAAACAAAAAAAAGGTTGTACATATTTAGTTTGGCAAGGAAAACTAATAATGATGAGATACAATAACTATTTCATCCTTCATATTATCTCGGCAATCAAACGGACAGAACGAGAAAATTACATAATAACGATGGAAGAAAAAAGAGAAAATATAATAAATATAATATGAAATCATCGAATCAATTCATCTGATGACAAAATTAACAGATAAGCAAAGTGGACACCCTCACTTTTTATTTAAAACAAAAAATAAGAATATATAAAAAACTCTTTTACGTTTCATTTTCATTTTTCTAAGAATATCCCGATCGGGTTCTTCAACAAACGAGCAAAATCACAAAAGCAATAACAGAGAAAAAATTAAAATGAAAAAACTAACAGACGACACCTATAATCGGAAAAATGAAAATATAAGTAACTATTAACTCAAAAATATTTTAAAATCTAAGACCGTTCACTGCATCATAAATATCGAGTCATCCATCATTCCTCCAACACAAAAAAAAAAAAAAAAAAATAGAGAGGAAGAAGGAAAAAATGTTAAGAAAAGGAGAGAGACCTGAGCGAGGACACGAGTGCGCTCGACTCTTTCCATGGACTCGCTTCCAACTTCTCTTTGCAACACATCGTTTAAGAGATTTCCGAGCAGCTTACAGTCATCATCAAAGCTCTGGAACGATATCTCCTCCGCTATGTCGTCCGTTGTGTCCGTCATTGTTCCTAAAACGACGCCGCCGCCGAGTGTGAGAGATTATGAAGACCAAAATACAAAAAACGAGCCAGAGAAAATGTGTTTTATGATTTCTGATTTGAGAATAAGAATAGACAGTGGTGTGTATTGTGTTGTGTTGTATTGTATCGTGACGTGGTTGTAGTAGTGGCAGAGAAGGAGGGAGACTCTCTCCTCTCTCTGTGTTCGTACGATTGCGAAATAGTTTTTCTGTTAATAATGCGGGGTCCAACTACATATTTTAATAATTTTCTAAATTTTGTATAACGAACATCGAATCAAGATTGCCCGCGTGGCCATCACTGAGGGTTTGTTGCGAAGCATTTTTGTTCGTTTCTTTACCTCCTCGTCGTTGACACTCATGACTGGCAGCTCTGCAGCTGAAAAGTTAAATAAAAAAAATGTTACTTTAGAAAATATTAATAATTTTCTTTTGCCCAAGATAAGAACAAGGTGCTATCGGATTCTGTGGAGTTACAAAGGATCATTCCGCGAGATTCTTTGCATATATCAAATTAGGAAAATTTTCTTTTCACCTAGCATAGCTTATTTTATTATTATTATTATTTAAACCATAGATTTCTTCTTTTTTTTTAAACAATAGCTTAAAGTATCTTTTCGTGAGGGATTACAAAAATTCCTACGGAGAGGGATACTCTCGAAAATTTTTTCCAATCGGATAGGGTACGGAGATAATTCTATACCCAATTTTTTATTCGGGGAATGGATGAAAAAATTTTTTTACCCAGTTTCTTATTTGGAGAAGGGGCGGGGATGAGGTAGAATCTCATCCCCTCCCCATTTCCCATTTTAATTTTTAATTTTTAATTTTATTTTTTAAAATTACTAGTAAATAAATAATAAAATTATAAATATTGGTAAAAGTAACAAATATCAAAATATTTATATTATTAAACTTTTAGGCTTAATTAACTAATTAAAGTCTTAAATTTTTATTTAGGACATTAAAAAGGTCGGGTAGATTCTATTAGCCCAAAAATTTTGTTTTAATTTTAGTTTTGTTTTATTAAAAATATTAATTAAGTATCTACATTTATTTCATTTATTTTATTGTCGATATAAAAGTAAATTCTTTTACTTTTTATTCTAGGATTATGAAGATTGACAAAGATAATTATTTTGATAATTTGTATTTTGCATGTGACTTTTATAATGGATCAATGTTAATGTAAAATATCTTTCGAACTTTACTTTTGTTTGAATTTTTTATTTTAATATAATTAACTCAAAATAAAAAAATATGTATTAGTTATTCGGGGATCCCCTGTTATTATTCAGGGAGAGGATGATGATTCTTTCAAGCAATTCTGACGGGGATGGGGACATATGCAAAATATCGGGGATGCGTACGGGGAGATTGGTCCCCTCCCCTCCCCATTGCCATCCCTACTTTTCGTTAATTTATATTTAGTATATTACATAATTTATTGAGGTCTGAGGGTAAAATAAAAATTTCAAATAATGATATTCAAACTATTTTAAAGTAAAACTCTCAAACAATTAAAAATCATCAATTATTACGCATAAATTTAAAATTTATAGATAACTTAATAAATAAACAACAATAATACTACATAATATGTAGAATATATATTTAGGACAAAATTAAAAAAAAAACTATACATTTTACAGGCACTCAGATGAGTTTTTTTTTTTTTTAACTTGTTCTTAACTTTAATATCGTCAAGATAAATAAATAAATAATCAATTAGTATTGTTATTCTACCAAAAGTAAAAACAAACTCCTTCGTTTACTTAAAAATATATATATACTAAGAATATAAAAACACATGTTTAAGAATACTACCAAATAAAATATATTACATTGGTGTGTGTTTTTTTATCTTTTATGCAAAAAGACATATGTTATTTAATTGTTCTTGAGATTTTTATTTTAAAATAGTTTGTATTTATTTAGCTGAAAATTATATTTTGCCCTCAGTGAATTATAGAATAAACTAACTATAAATTTACACAATAGTATTTTGAGTTATTATTTAAAAAATAACAATAAAATGAACTATTGTTTAAAAAATGAGAATAAAATAGATATTATATTAAACCTCAAGGATGAAAAGAGAAATTTATCAAATTTAAAGTTCCAAGATAAAATTTTATCGTATAGTGAGTTTCACAAAGGTTCTTTTTCTTATCTTATCAATAAGCTAGAGTTTTATTATATATAAATGTATCTGAAGCATAGCTTATTTCTTATCTTACTAACTAAGCAAAAAAGTCTTCATCAACTTTCTTACGAGGTTTTTAAAAGAGATACTAATGTATCATTAATTAACCATTTAGGAAGATAAATTATTCTTTTATGTAGCAATCGTACCTAATTAATAATTACAATTAACTGATGGTTAACATAGATTAACTTTCAACTTTTAATGAACAAATTAGTTGAAGTTTTTTTCAGTGATTTTAACAAAAAGTAAACATTACTTGTGACGGTTGGTTAAAAAAGGGGGAGGCCTCAAGGTCATGTCCGTGACTTGGTGGTGACACAAAAGAGAGGGAGAGGCCGGGCGTGATTTGGGCTACCTTTTAATTTTATGTGGTCAGCACACAGTTCGTTAATGACTTTGTTTTGTTTTGGTAGTCCGATTATGAAGGCAGCGTGGTTCGCTTAACTTGGTCAATTATACATATTGATTTTGCTCCTCCTTTGGTTCATGAACAAGTGGCACACTAATATTTATGTTTTAAGAGTAGTGCTATTTTCAAAGGGTAAATTATTCATTAATTGAGTGATAGTTAATCCGCTAATGAAAACTGTGGTGGAGAGTGTTTTAAGTTTGAGTTTTGCCATAATAATGCCGATGCGTCTTAATTCACAACCACTGAATCAAAGTCATGATGTTGTTACTGTTGTTGCATCATATCATACAATTTATACCATATAGTATTGAGTGTATAAGATGAAATTAATTAAACTCATGACTTCGTGCAAGAATATGATGATGCCCCATCTTGGGCTAGCCAATTATTTTATTATGCAAAGGTGTAATGGTCCCATTGGCCGTAGTATGTGGACAAGGCAATTAGGCAAGCACAATCAAGCAGGAGGCCCGAGAGTCTTAATCAATCACGACCAAAAAGGCACATACCGCCGCCCTTTCACTCCTTTTTAGCCTGCAGCCTACAAACAAACGAATTAGAAAAGAACATCATAAGAATAGAGCCAAAATTATACGTCGCTTAGAAATACTCTAGTTCTTATCAGATCCACCCAAAATGTATCCACATGAAATTTGTTATTAACTTTTCATTTATGTGAAAGATCAACAGATCGTGGCATCTTTGAACAAGTCAAGAAGGGCGTGTTTCTCCACATATAACGGGATGCGATGCAATTTGCCTCTAATTTGGTGGTCTTTTGGGCCTCCTCTAGAGCCTAGAGGCATTTTATGTTGCACAAAGTGCGGGCTTCACATTTTTAAAATTTCATGAAATAGTGTGTAAATGGTAAGACAAAAAATGAATTTGAAGGAAAATCAACTTCTATTGTGCCCGTCTTTGGTGATAGAGAGTGGCTTTAAGAAGTCTGGCAAAACATGAATTAGTAGAGCCAAATCTTACTGTATAAAGTTATGAACGATGTATCTTTTGTGGAGCTGTAATTTGTTATGTGCACATGCAATCAACTTAGGTGGAGTTATATCTTCTAATAGTATCTCTAGAGGCACAATTGCTCTGCTCCATAATATTCATTGTGAAAATACAATGGGTTAATTAATTGTTTATAGTTATAGTTTGTTTACATACCGAAATGTTAAATCAATTAAATTATAACGATGTTTGCTCACAATCTATATCGATTGACCTGAGTATTAAACTATTAATGGGTAAGTAGAAATTGGCCAAATTACTAAGTGGACAAAAATAGATGTAGATTCTATTGAGTTGCTGTAACTTTTATATAATAAAAATTTTACCGTGAAATAAATGTTTATAGTGTGTTAGAAAATATGATTTTTTTTTAATAAATCAAAGGGTACGAATCATTTCCTATGGAAATGTTTCCCGCCGGACAACCATTTGCGAATAATTAAAAGTTAATTTCGCTAAAAGTAAATATTAAATATGACTTTTAAAATCAAAATTTTAGGTTGCATGTGCTCCATCTTTGTTGAAGATCCATCATTATATTGGTTGAAAAAGCCGAATCTAGCGATAGAGAGCAATTGAAAAGAGCTGAGGCGGTATATCTCGCATTACCTCAAGTTATTTCACATTGTTATGAAGACGTTCTTATGTAAATGTCACTTGTATATTTTATTCTTCACCTTCGTTAGTAAGTAAAAACTTTCTCGATCATGTATTATTTTGGTGTTTCTAAAAAATGATATTAAAACTAGATCGCACTTCACTTATCAGTATTGTTGAATTAAATTTTGTGCTTGTGTTTAAGAAAAAAAATATTATTTTTAAAGTTTGAGAAATAATAATTTTAACTCCAAAAATAAGTAAAAATAATAAAGGTTTTCAAATTATAATGTAACAATAAGAAGCCTTCTGCGCATTTGCATTTGGGATTGATAACAATCCGTTAATCTTAAGGGTATTTTAGACTTTTCAATGCAATTTAGCCACTTTCATCAGTCCATTTGCAATTTTCCTTTTCCTTTTTGAGGGCCGCGGCACTCTGTTCAGTGTTCACTGTTCAAACTTCAAAAAGTCGTACGAAAAAAAGGCCATGGAAAATAGGCCGAGAGTTGGAGTCGTAGTGTTCGTGCTGCGTGGGAAATCGGTGCTGTTGGGGCAGCGCCGATCCTCCATCGGTGACTCTACCTATGCTCTTCCCGGCGGCCACCTCGAGTTTGGTCAGTTTCTCACTCATTACTTTTCCATCAAGTTCGAGATCTTTTTTTTTTTTTTTTTAACTCATCACATAAATCAAACTCCATTTTGTTTCATCTCATTTTTTATGCGTAACATTTCAGTTAATTTCTGGTTCGGGCTGCGTCAGGTTTTATCACTAATTACAAAGAGAGAAGAGAAAATATTTTGGATTAGAAAATAAGGACAAAATTGCATTAGATCTAATTTATTGTATCTACATTTGTATTTGTAATAGCTTTGTGGCCCAAGTTTGCGGTGAGCTAATTGCAGTAAAATATCAGATAAAGAGAATATTTTGTGATATATTTTACCACTAGTGAAATTTTGTTGTTCTGTTGGAACTCACTAATGTAGATTTGGCTGACAATATATGTATTAAGATTTAATTAGAGTTCACATATGTGCATCTAAATTTAATCAAGAGATGAACTAATTACAAATTCATGCATGTTTCTAAAGGATTGAGTAATGATATAATTAATATTCACGAGTTCCTAAAGGATTCTTGATAGAATTCCCATCAAATAAGGCTATCAAGACGGAATAAACTAGAAGATCCATTGTATATTTGAGTGTGTTCGGTACTTGAACAACAACAAATTAAGGTACGGTAAATTTACTGATGTTTATGTATTCGATAGATATTTCTGTATTCATAAAGTTTTTCTTTCATACTCAGATTTCTGTTTCTTCTTCATCTTCAGGGGAGAGCTTTGAGGAATGTGCAGCCAGAGAATTGAAAGAGGAAACTGGGTTGGATATTGAGAAATTAGAGTTCTTAACCGTGAGAAACAGTGTCTTCCTGGAGAATCCTAAACCATCACACTATGTCGTCATATTTCTTCGCGCAGCCTTGGCCGATCCCCTCCAGGAGCCCCAGAATCTTGAACCCGACAAGTGTCACGGTTGGGATTGGTACGAGTGGAACAATCTTCCTCAACCATTGTTCTGGCCTCTAGAGAAAATGGTACAAAGTGGGTTCAATCCCTTTCCAATTGACTAGATAATTTGATATTAGAGATTGCTTCTGTTGCTACATTGTCAAGCTCATTCAACATTTTTATGCCATGTATTCTATATTATTACCTAGTTTTCAAATCTTACACCTGAGAGGAATGAAAACAACGAAAACTCATTCATTCAAGCAATGTTTTCATTTCGTTCTGTTTGCTCTTTTTCAACAGTTTAGGCCTTAGTTTGACAGGCTTCAAAAACCCAGCTTGTAACCTAACCATCTCTCTCAAAACCCCAATTAAAACCCTCTCAATATCATCTCCTTTATCTTCAATTGCCCCCAAAACCCTAGCCACTGCTTCCAAAGTACTAACGCAACCCTTAAACGGCTCTTTTCTTAGCACCAACTCGTCGTCGTAAATGCTCCCACCTGTCAAATTCTCGTCCACATCCAAACAAGCCCTTATGGCTCCTACACTTTCCAGAACCCCTTCGCTCGCCTTCACCATCTCTTTCGCGTGCTTCCACGTGGCATCGAACGCTATTAGGAGTACATTGTCGTGGTTGTTCAGCGTCTGTTTGAGATCCGATAGCGTGACTGCGGGTGTTGTTGGGGATGGTGGGAAGAGGTAGATCGTGGCGAACGGGGATTGGTCGGTGAGGTGGGAGTGGAGGAGTTTGCGGGAGAGGTGGGTGGTGACGTGGCGGACGGATTTCGTTAGGAGACGTGCCGTGTTGAGCTTGTGGTGGGCCTCGTGTGGGTGGTGGATGATTAGGATTCTTGTGTTGGTGGTGATCGGTGTGGTGGGGAGGACGTGGCAGAGACATACTGCCTGTGGACGGTCGCAGTTGCCGCATATCCGGCGGCGCTGAGGCGGCGGCGAGTTGCTTCTGCTGCTGGGGTCGTCTGATTCCATGTTTGATGTATGTGTCGCCGTATGCTGATCGATGCTTTTCCTTTCTTTTTGTTCCGCGTAATGGGACAGTCAAAACGCAGCGTTTGCTTTCTTCCATTTTCGCCGTCACTAACCTTAGGCCCACATCTGGAATATTGGCCAGCCTATGGAAGCCCAATAAAACCCACATGGCGGCCAATAGCTGGATGGTAAGTGGACCAAATTAACCTTCTAATACAGTTTAATGTCAGGGCCCTGGGCCCCTGCCGACCGTTAAGAGTTTCAAATTTAATATAATTACTTCCAAAATTTGTTGTGAATATGATTTGAAAATGGCTTACGAGAGAATTTCAATATTGTTATGAAGAGAGAACTTTTTATTCAATATTGTTACATCTACATATCGATATGATTTTCAGGTTTAAAATTTTAGAGGCTGTGATGGAATCCAAAAAATCGTCTACATAACTTTTTTGGTTGAAGTGACGAAGACGGGCATAATCATCTTCGATTCGACAATTTTTAATCAGACCCTAAATTTTATTCTCCAGTAATTAGGTCAGTTGCAGATACAGGATGTTCATCAAAGCTTATCAACTGAACCTTGTTTGTAAACCGAACGAATTTCTATATGTGGCAATGATTTGGTGCATTATTAGCAAGACAATCAATTTGTTAAACCTTAGAAAATTATTTGTGGAAACTAAAAAGCCACTACTAGTTTAATATTTCTCTGAGCTGTTGTAGATTTTTGACTTGGAGAAACTTTAACTGTACAATATAATAGTCATTTTTGTCAACAATTTGGAACTATCATCTATCTGCATAAGGATTTTATAATTAGTCGTTAATACATATCTGATCACTTGTCATTAAGTCGTTGGCTATGGACCATGGTTGGTGATCTACGGCTTTGGTCGATCGGTCTAAGATTAAAAAAAACAAAGGGCCAAAAAAATAAAAATCATAATAACTTGTGATTTCATGTGGGATCGACGGACTTATCATGCTAATTGCTACCTCATAATTCAGCATGCAAGGTTTGACTCACGGAGCTAAAAAACGTCCGCATCTCATGTGGAGCACACATGTTGTCTGTAAATCAAAATCCTAGATGGTACATCTGTCTTGGGATCGCTTCCATTTACACTAAATAATTACACAAATAATTATATGGCTATCAGCCACATTGACGAAGTTTATTGGCTCGATGATTGTAGCCATCATGATTACTGAATAGTTCACTTTTTGACATTGATGCTCTTTTTGGTGTGAAACTGCAGCTAGCTTTATTAATGATTCAGTTTTCTTAGGTTGCGATCGAAACCCATTGTATAAAAAAAAGTGTCATTTAACCAAGAACCTTCTGAATTCACCGCGAAATGACTGCTTGGTCGGGGCACATAGTTAGCTGCAGTATTATGAACTAATAATTCTCTTCTGTTTACCCAAAGGGATAAACAAGAACTGCGATTATTAGAGGATACAAAACACAAAGGTGGCTGACGGGGTGGCTAATGTCTGGGTATATGTGAAATTGGTGGTGGTGGGAGCATGAAATGACTAAAGGGGCAGCCTTGGGGTAGCCCTGTTGGGTACGGTTTGGTGCGCCTTTACCTGCTCGCTCTTAATAAGCTGTTTCCAATGCAAAGTCAGACTATTCAGTCAAGCTCCCCTCCCTCTCTCTCCCTCTCTCTCCCTCTCTCTCCCTCTCTCCTTTTTCTATACAATTTTCAACTTCAGCCCCCACACTTTTTGATAAAGAAATTAGTAAACACAGCACAAACACAAGCCATTGTCTCCTCAGACTCAGATTCCTTTTACTGCATTCCCATTTCAAACCCCTTCTCTTGTCTCTAATCAGTTGTTTGTTTCTTTGTTTCTTTGTTTCCTGCTGCAGTTAGGTGGGGCTGCTCACCTTCTTTTTGTCAGGATTCTCTTCCAAAGTCCTTTCAGTCTCACAAGGCTGACAAAAGATCACACACAACCAAAGAATAAATTCACTTCCCCACATATCAAACTACACACTAGAAACTTTTACACATAATTAATATTACTCTCTCTCCTAATTAAGTAGTCTCTCTCTCTCTCTCTCGCCAAATTCTCTCTGAAGATCATGAGGACAATCATGGCCAAGACTCCCCATGACTCATCTTTCTCTTTCTCCAGGAGATACTTCAACTGGCCGAAAAAGAAAGTTGAAGATGATGATGATATGGAAGAAATCTTAACCGACTCCTCCTCCATGCATTTCTGCGAAGAACATAACAAAGAAGCAGTGGAGCCGGGAAATATTCCAGGGCCAACCCAAGCCACTTCCATGATGCCAGCACGGAAGAAAAAGTCATCAGCTGTTTCAAAGCTCCGATCGGCTCTCACTGTCTTTGGCAAGAGCAAATCGGCATATCACTCAGGTTTAGGCACTCGAGTGGTCGGTACCCTTTTCGGATACCGACGTGGGCATGTCCATTTTGCGTTTCAGGAAGATGCTAAGTTGAGTCCAGCGTTCCTGATAGAACTGGCAACACCCACGAGTGTTCTGGTTCGGGAAATGGCTTCGGGACTTGTCCGAATTGCCCTGGAATGTGAAAAGAAGACCGAAAAGAAAGGCCTGAAGCTGCTTGAAGAGCCTGTTTGGAGGACTTATTGCAATGGCAAGAAATGCGGATATGCAATGAGGCGTGAATGCGGGCCAGAGGAGTTGAAGATTCTGAAAGCTGTGGAGCCGATTTCGATGGGAGCTGGCGTGTTGCCAGGGGATAATGAAAATGGTGAAGGGAATGGAGCAGGTGGGTCCGAAGGTGAGCTGATGTACATGAGAGCCAGGTTTGAGAGGGTTGTTGGGTCCAAAGATTCTGAGGCCTTTTACATGATGAATCCTGATTGCAGTGGAGGTCCTGAACTTAGTGTGTATCTGCTTAGGGTTTAGCTTTCAAGGTTCAAGTTATAACCAAGACTAAATTTGGAAAAAAAAAAAAGTTGGAGAATGGGTTTGTTGAGATCTGATCTCCATGTATTTTGCAGTTTTTGGTTTTGTGGAATGGGAATGCAAAAGCATGGTAAGATTATAAGATAAATGTGGGCTATGGGTATATGAATGTATAGGTATTAATTCTCTTTTTTGGGAAGTGGTAACAAGGAGCAAATGTGTTTCTCTTTCCGAAAATTTTGTGATCTCTCTGTTCTTTTTCTTGTCTTGTGCTTGCTGTTATTCATATAAACTCTCTGGTCAAATTGGTTTTATGGGTTCACATTATTCATTGTATTCAACAAGATGGCACATAATAAGCCATCGGCACACTTGCTTAAATTGTGTAATGGGGCTTGTTAGGGCTGGTAACTTGTTAGATGGCACATTAATTTTGCCTTAAATGGAGTGATTAAGCCAATGGTTTGATTTATGGTGACCGTTTTACATGGAATCCTCTTAGTTCTTAGTTGTAGTATTCAAACTATTGGGCAGATGCACATGAATTTGCCGCAAGTCTTCGTTCAAGAACATCCAGAAGCAATTTACTGTATTTATTAGGAACAGTACTGGTCCATTTGGAGATATGGCACCATTGATAATTTTGCCACCACAAGAAATAGCTTTTAGTAAGTTGAGAATTCCTCTGGGTCTGTTAGTACTACCCTTTGAACTTTTAATTGGGCTTATTTATAATTTATGTGCTCGGCTAATTCGACCTAATAATAATAATATTTACTAAAGCAAAATCTTCCCGGACAAATGTCTTCATCGCCAGCTGATTTTGTTTACCCAACCAAATCAAAATCTCCCCTTCAAATATCTTCTAAATAAACATATAAGCAATTAGGCATCACGAGATTCAAAAATGCTTCCAACCCCATACATATAATCATTTATTATATTTTCAAATCAATTTTAAACATTTTCTTTGATGCGTATTGATTACAGCTAGGAGGAGCAAACAAAATCCGTTGGGATTCCTGATATTGGAGATGCTATTTTGACTGAATCTAAGTTTCAAAGATTCTTGCTTTGGTTGTTAGTTGTTACATGTAGATGCACGAGTCCAAGTTATTGCCTTATCAATTAACTTTAGTTTTTTAAATTTTATCTTCTCCCGAATTGAATAATAAAATTCCCATTTATTTTTGTCTCCATATCTTCAAAATGGGCATGCCACATTCCCAATATTCATATCTTTTGTCTTAAGTGATCGAACCAAATTACTTATCTTGGAAGTTGGAAGCAGTACATAACATCTTTGGTTTTAGAGAATTACACATCTCGCAAAGAACTTTGTGGTCTATTTATGTAAACTATGTTCCATAATAATATACTGAAAATTCCACCTATTTTGAAATGAGATAAAAGTTTTGGGAATAATCATTATCTTTCAAATTCTTGATTGCATATCCCCAAGTTTGCACTCATATTTTCTTGGTTTCGCATTCGCCAATTCTCCTCTCATTTATTTAATATATGTATTGGGACAATAAGATGTCGTCTTATTCCGGTCTGGTTACAAGTTTGGACTATAAAATGTAACTGAGACGGGATTGTAGTAGTCGGTTTTAAGGTGTGTTGATAGCATCACTCTCTTAGTATTAGCCAAGGATCCACTTTAAATGAGCCTCTATCTGAAAGCCCAATAAATAAAATCGGGCTTCATCATTTGGCGGAAGTTAAGGCCCAGTTTTGCCCCTACAAAAGTTAGAAAGTGGAAATAATTTGTTTTTGGTTAATTTGATACTTTTGGCAAAAGGGCAAAACGTGAGCGTACTAAATAGCTTCTACGTTATTATTATCTTTTTTTTTTTGGCAGTTTGGAGAACGAAAAATGCTAAACATATAAATTAAAATGGTACCAAACACTATGTTAGTTATTGAATGAGATTTACTATAAATTTTCCTGTTTTCGGATGTTTATAGGAGACGTCTTATCAATAGTTGGTGACTGATGTAGCCTAACTTACAAACTAAGGTAACTTTTAAGTTGTGCAAGGGTGGGAAGAACTAATGCCTTAAATTGTCTAATGTGCATGTAATATATGGAATTAGGTTTCTGTAGTTCTCTTTATAAATGGGTGCATCAGAGCGAGGTTTATGAGTGGCTGGACACTAATAATAACTTAGGGAAATAAGCCATGGTTGCAGTAGGAGTTCTTCACATGAATGCTGGAGATGGAAAAACTAGCTATGCCAATAACTCCTCCTGCAGGTCTCTTTTAATTCTTTCATTAATTTGTGATTATATTAATTGATTGATTACTGCTTGTAAATTTTGGTGATGTCAATTTATCAGAAAAAAGTAATCCTGAAGGCGAGGGCATTCCTGTAGGAAACTATCAAAAATTTGAGCAGTACACGAAGTACTCTCCCAAGCAACTGCTGTTTCAATGTTGCGGACTTGGGTTGTTCTTCAGGACCATATACTCTCTCGGTCATATCAGAAATCATTGCATTATTCATGGAATTTGTTTGTATATGTTCAGAAAATCACAGAATTTCAGGTGTTTCTCAGTGATCTCCCTGGAAATGACTTCAACACCGTTTTCACGTCTCTTTCTGCTTTCTAGTATCAGTGGAGCCTCAAAGCAGCTGACCAAAATTTATTAGACCCTTTTGAATCTTGTTTCATACCAAACGTCCCTGCTTCCTTCTACACAGGCTTTTCCCAAGCCCGACTATTCATTTTATACATTCTTTTTACAGTCTTCGCGGACTCTCTAAGGTTAATTAGACTGCTAATTATAAATTGCATATGAGTTAGTATTTTCTTAAATAATGACTATAGAGTAATGATTAGTGGGTGACTAAACTCGCCCTATGGTTAGTGATAGTGTCACGTGACGTTATTTGATTAATTCAAGACTTTAATAATATTTACAAAGTCACAAAATTCTACCATATATTTTAGATATTTATCATAGGATGGGTATTAATACTCACTAGACTATACCTTTCCTGCTTTCCCGGTTGCAAGGTTTCGAGCTAACTACAGGATTTGCTTCCTAGCTAATAATACTAATTAGTAGTATTGAACTTCGAACTAAAGATTTTCTTTACCTCTAGTTGGAATCCGCCTTGTCCACTTGCCACTCATTTCAAAAGCTACTATTTGAGATCTTTAAAGTGAATTCCAAATCAGTCTTTGTGCTTCCATTCCCCTTACACTTGCTTTTGCTAATATATGGTGAATCAGCAGCCCCTTAAAGATAACCTTATTTTTATATTAACTAATAACTTTCATATTTGTAGCTAACCAATAGTTGAGGTTTATTGTCATTAATACTAAAAATTAATTAATGATTTTATAAAAGTAGATTTAAGACACTATAAATCCATCCTGAACTTTAATCTAGATTCTAAGCTCGGAAGTCATGATGTTGTAAACTCATCCCGCATAAAAATTTGAATATATATACAAACTAACAATGCTGCGAATTAATATTTATAAAGTTAGGTTCCGGAAAATCTTTGGAATAATAAGTGGAATATATACATGGCAAAGTCGAGCCCTGACGGTGTATAAAAGCTTACTTAGAGCAATTCCGGAGAGATTTGTCACTGTCTCTCAGCTTAGGATCCGAAGAATTAGTGCGTGGAGGATGTATGTTTCTTACTCTCCTTGGGAGGAGCATTGCTATTACCGCTTGGAGCTGCTAACAATATCTCTCCTTCAATTAGTCGAGGAGGTTTCCTAGTTTTTCTGTTCAGGATTTGAGTGTTCCCTCCAGCGTAGAGAAGTTTTCTCGACAGAACCCATGCTTGCTACTCATTTTGGAGGCCGTATGGTGAATCCCTCGTTCGCCAAGTATGCCAAGCATGTGGCTCAGCATCTGGCTCTTCACGACCACCAAGAAGTAAACTACTAAACTAGGATTGGATTACAGATTGTCATCCCGTTGCCAATTTTCAGTCTATTTCAAACCAAATTTAAACATTTTAATTCATGCATTATTAAGTGTGTTATTTCTCGTCTCCCATCCATGAAAAAAAAAAGGTACAGATCATGTTGATTTCAGCCCAGAGGCAAGAGCCAGATAAAATCCATTGGGATTCCTAATATTTGGAGTATTATACTGATTAAATCTAAGTTTTGAAGATTTACTTGGGTTACTCCGCGAGTTTATTTTCTTTACTTTTTTATGTTGAAAATGCACCATCAATAAAAAGATAGAAAAATTTTAATTTTATGTCTTTTGTGCCTTTTGTACTAAATCTTGTGCGGTACATTTTGCATTATCCTTTTTTGTATATTTCTTTGGGCTTATCAGTAATTTTCATTTCTTTTTGTTTCCGTATATTCAAAATGCTTGTTCTTCAAGGCGGCGTGTCATTTTCCTTCCCGATAATTAAAATCGGAGGTGTTTGATAAAAGTGCAAAGCTATTTGATGAAATGCCCATGAAGACCCGTTTTGGCGTGAAAGCAAGAATTTGAATTTAAGCTCTAATGTAAATACAATTCATCAACAGGAAGCAGGAAGGAAAGCTCATGAAGAATCCAGAAGAATGACAAGGACTACTTGAATCACGGGTCGGTATTGATGCTGCAAATTGAAGGGTTTTGATTTATTAGTGAATGGAGACAAACAGTAAAATTACAAACCTTATCACTATTGTTTGAATTCAACGTGTAATCTCGGCCCTCGATCACTATTTTAGGTCAGCAGGTGTATAGTAGAGTTGATGTGTATGTATTGCGCAGAAATGCAATGGATGAAATAGGTCGGCTTAGACAAATTTGTTGTGCAATTGTTCATTTGTTCTTTATATTCTCTGCATACGTGGGATAAGGTTCAGATTTTCAACTCCAATTCCTATACGTTTTCTTATGTGATTTTATCAAACGTCTTACCAAAATACTTTGTAATTTGTCTTACATTAGGTATATTGGGATAACCTCTTAAATCAGCCGGCATGTCATACGATCAGACTTTTGAGTTTTGTACAACACACTCCTGCATCCATTTATACAAAATCAAATTTGTTTTTTTTTTTTTAATAGATTTTCATTTAATGAACTTTTTTAAATGAATGGTGCTACAGAATGGCCAACAAGATAAACGGAACAACATCGGGAGCCGAATAATCAGAACGCTCCCATGGGCCATGAAAAGAAAGGAGCATTACAAATAATAGTGCAGTTTTGCAATGGACAATAGCTTTCGTTGGGTCAGGGAACCAGCAACAGCCTCTCTATTCAGGGCCCTTAACAAGCCCGTTTTCACATACTGGTCTGTTTCTGCCAACATTTAATTGGTCCAGCCCAATATTACTGGGGCTACCGGGCTAGTGCCGATGGAAGCCACACTGTGTGTGGTATTAGGTAAAAAGTTTGTGGATGAAGTTTTGAAAATGTTCGATGGTGGTTGTTCTTTTTTTTTAAAAAAAAAAAAGGGAAAAAGAAATAAAAAAGCAACACATGGGTTAATTTTCTTAAAATATTATTTAAAAGTAATATTTATCAAACATAATCAATTTTTATTTTACAATTGTTATAATCTTTACACCAATTCAATATTACTGCACCAACTTAATGTTTGACAGATCCGAATCACATAGTCTATATATATATATATAACATCCTAATCACATAGTTGTTAAGTTATCCGATTTCTCTATATTTTTTATTATAAATATTATGAAATTGTAATGCTACTCAAAAACAAAAAATAAAAAAATAAATAAAAGAATGGACCATAGCATATTTAATAGGGCGGAGAATTAAAAGATCTCGTATCTTTCAATCCATGATTTTTCTCCGATTCTTGACTATTAGACAATACTATAATCTCCGGATTTACAATTACAGTGAAGACTGATTCTTCACAAAGTTGTAATGTTTCAGAAAATTTATATATATTATCAGTTGCAAGAAGTCAAAGGAAGTGGACTCTAGGATAGATATTAAACACACAAATATGTTCAAAGAGACATTATGATGCTTAGTCGCTATAATACAGGCTTTAATTTGGTAAGCTAAAAACTGCTTGCATTGGAAATAGAGAGCTGGTGGTTTTAAGTCTTAACCTAATTTGTATACGGCCCCATCAAAGTAGAATGCACAAATTCAAACTATTAAAGCAGTGATGAATCCTTCTTAATTATGAATTTTAGGTTAAAAAAAGAAAATTCATTGATGATAATTTTTCAATTAATTTTTTTTTATTTGGCCGATAAAATTAACATAATCTTTCATGTGAATTACACCTTAAGACGTGCACGATATCAAGCAGCTTAATTATAAACTTCACCACCATCTCTGTTTCTTTTTCTTACTTTAGAAAAATGCATTAATTAAGGCTTTTGACTAAGTCATCGCCTTGGCAAATTATGGGATTTGTGACATTACTTCTTGTGCTGATTTTCCTTTTATTATTATATGAATAGCGTGGTTGCAAAGAAGTCATTTTATAAATTTATTGATCACACTTTCAAAATAAACAAGTTATTACTCACAAAGCTAAACAAATGTGTAGGATATAAAATTTATACGAGGATAAACGAAAAGCACGTGCATGGATGAATAAAACATGGGAATAGATGAACAAAAAGAAACAGCTGTTTACAACTACCACATTGTAATATTAATAATATTTATTTATAATTCATTATTAATTTTTCTAAGATAATAGATGAACAAAAACCAAAAAAAAAAAAAAAAAAAAATTTGCTCGGTCAAGTGAGTCTCTAAGATATATCTAACTTTATTTATATTAATGTGACATTCCCAAAAATCTGTATCTATAAATATGAATTATAATCACTTATTCATATGCACTGTCATATGCTCATAAAAGGAATACAATTAATATAAAATAATTCATATATTTTCTCTCATAAATCTCATTATTACTTTCTCTCACTTTTTACTGTTTTCTCTTCATCCTGATACAAACCCTTAAATTCTTAAGAAAATAATGAAGGACCATGGGATCCTTCAAAGTGTCCAGCAAAATGAATGCCGAAATTTAGGAGACAATTTTCCAATCTTTAAACTCTTACTTTGCATTGGAAAATAGTAAAAGAAAACCGTGAAACACGACCAATCTAACAGCAAAAATTAACTTAGCCGGAAAGAAATTAAGAGTAATATTATTTGATGGTCTTGAGATTTGGCCATTCATCAAACGAGGAAATTAATTCATTGCACACAAATCTAAAGGGCACGTGATCAAAGCCGAAATAATTGCATTCATTGTGTTTCTACATTCTTTTCGATATCAGAGCAAGAGAAAAATTTTGTTCTTTGGGTTATTTTTCTTTATAATCATTTCCCATTAGATTTATTATATAACACTTAAAAGGGTCACCTAGCGACTTGTATTTTAAGCCTAACACAACTTGTTTAGGGCGTTCACATTAATAATATCAATTATGGAAATTAAGAAATTACCCCAAGGACTCAGTCTAGAAATATATGTGTAATGCATATCGTGTATGTTAATTAATTAATTCACGGAATCAAGCATAAATATTTCGACAAAATCTGGCAGCATATCAAATTATGTTGACATTTTACCCTCATCTAAACAACTCGCCAATCTTCAAATAGCCAATAGGAGTGCTCTTAATAGCATTATAGATAACTTGGTAGCAAGTGCACCTGTTTTTCTATTATTCTATTAAAATTTTGCTATTTTAGAAGAATGCAAAAAGGATCGTATAGGTGGTGTTGTTTTAAATTTGGATCTCGTGCCGTGAGCTGTCCTGATTTAAATCATTCTTTAGTTACGAATTGGCTTCAAAGAAATTTTACCAGTTAAACTATCTGGCACCCACTATATAATAATAAGTAGGTAAGGAATTCCAGAAGAGACGATTGGATTGAAAATTCAAAATTGTAAGATTTTTAACACATTCACCAATTGCCAAGTGACTTGCCTCTGTGCTTAAATACACATACTTGTCTATAAATCCATGCCTTATACAAAGCTTCCATTTGGATTGTTTCCTCATAAATAATTGTGTCTTACGTATTTGGTGTATATAATACGCATACTTAAATCATAGATTTCAAATGAAATTTTGAAAGTCTTTGGACCAATCATAAATTTCATACAATCATACTTTACATGTATAGTATGAAGGGTCGATCATATGTATCTTACCAAGTTCCCTTAAACAAATACGAAATTTCGTAAAGGTGGCATTCCGTACAATTAATTTATTTATCAACTCCCATTTTTCAATAATCTAAGAGGTTAGTTAGCCGATTAAATATTATTGCGATAGTCCAAATTAAGTGACACACAATGCTTAGCTAAGACCTAAGAGGGCCGGACACACTTTAATTAATTAATATGAGATTATTGGAACGCACAAACAGAAAGTCTGAGGACACAGACTTTGCATGAGTTATAAATTTTAATGAATAATTTGATGAACAATATTCAAAGGTGATCTGGCTGGCGACTTCTGAAAGCATGAGTTTCATGGCGTTATAATCGTTTAAAATTAATATTATCTCTTTATTCTACTTAATCATCATATGGTCGTACATTGCTCCATATTCACACTATATTCATTAATTGGCCTTCTATTTGGAGTGAAATGTTACAAAATTAATCAACAAATACAAACCAATGCAAGTGGATCTTTGCCATAGTTGAGAAAGCATGGTGATCTTAACAGCATATGAGTCTCTTTCACTTTGATAAAATCTCCAAATGTTGAACCAAACTTTACTCAAAATAAAGAGTCCCCTTTTGTTGAACAGAGAATTCAAGATTCAACATATAATATTCAACTTGAGGCTTAAAAAAGGTGTGGGCCAAAAGGCAGCAAAGTCTACACTCAAATTGCTGAAGCCGACTTCAATTCTAGCTCGGTAACCATCTCAGGCTTCTCATGTACAGTAGTAATATTGAAAGTAGAGCCATCATACAAATGCTGGCTCTTAATTCAAACCTAATCTGTTCTGTAAGGTCTTCCAAAACTTTATGGCAAAATTTATTGATAAAATGTAATGCAAAACCAATCATATGTAATGATAAGCACATCATGATCACAAAAATAACTATAAGGTCACAACTCACAATTCTAATTTGAACTCCTTCACACGATCAAAATGAATATACTCTGTCATCAACTAATACAATCTTTCTATACAGTATACATAACTAAGAAAATCACAAACCCAAAAAAAGGAAGAAAAAAGAAGAAAAAGAAAAAAATGAACCCCATAATTGTAATCTGATCACCTCATCTCATCAGAATTTTCATATACAATTTCGAAAAACTTAACAATCTCAATAATCCCCCAGATACAAAAGAGATAATGAATGTTTACTCAATTTTGAGTAGAATCCACAACAGAATTGTGCCTCTTTGATGGACCAGAAGGCGGTATCGGAGTCCCTTTAGGCAAGAAGTTGAACCTCTGCCGTTTGTACCTGAAACTGGTCTTGTGAAGCTTCACGTTCACAGAATCCATGGTTGTGCCGGGCCGAGCCGCCTCGCAAGAACCAATAAGAACAATAACGATGAGAAAGAGAAGATATATTTGTTTGCATGCTATATGCAAACACTTAGAAGAAGAAGAAGAAGAAGAAGCCATAGAAATTGTTTGTTTTGGGTTGGCAACTAGCTAGGGTTTTAGAAGATTATGAGAGAGCTAATTTATAATGTTTTTAACTGAAGCAAAGGGTTGCTCTTTTATTTATGTATATAGATATATATGTGTATGTGCATGGGAAAAGGGAAAAGGGAAAAGGTTAGGCAAATGGGTATGCAAAAGCAACGAAAGGGAAGAGAAGCAAAGGGAGAAGGAAGTGACCAATTGCACGCTAACGACTATTGAGATTTTTTTATATCTATTTTATTTTTTTTCCAATGTCAACGGTTGAAAATAAAAGAATTGTTAAGTATTTGGTTGCCGGCTTAGACTTTACTTTGATGCAAAACTTTCCTACTATTTTCTTTTCCTTTCATTTTCTATTGGTATTTTTTGGGTTTATTAAGGTCAATTGAAAAGATTTTGCTTGAAATTAAAACAAAGCTTACGTGTAATTACGTGATTTGAAATTTAGGTGCATACAAATGGCTCGGTCCCCGTACTCAACACCATCCAATCACAAATGGCTTGGACTTGAATTTAATGCTTGCAATTGCAATTATGTATTCTCTCTCAACAACAGGGATGTTTGGCAGCCTAGAAAATGATATTAATCACATCCATTGTGTATATCATTTGTGATAATTTTGTTGTTGTTGTTGTTGTTGTTTGTTATTATTATTATTATTATTGGAAAAATAGCATTTAGGATCCTGATTTTTTTTTAAAATATCCTATTATAATTTGCAAATATGATTTTAAAATGTTAATTAGTTTACTATTATACTTATATTGCTAGTTTGATGTGATATGCTGTATCAAATTTTTTAAAAGTCACATTTATTCTTCGACAGTAAAAAAACAACAAAAAGGATAATGCCATGAATTATGAATATAATGGTTATTAGAAAAATCAGAAAGCTAATTAAATGATAAAAGTGAGAACCAAACTATCAATCTTTTTTTCTTTTTTTTTTGGAAAAAAGAAATTAATACACCTATCATTTGTTTGTGGGAATGAGGTAGCCTTGTCTCACACGTATATAATGGGGGTTTCCACATACGACAAGTATGGCAAGTCTAGGAAATAAAATAAAGAAATAATGTTGTAAGTAGTGGACTATTTCGCAAATCTGAATTTGCTCTTCAGCATTATCCACATTTGCAGCACATTTGGCAATCATCGCAATGCTGAGAAGCTTGTACAGCTGTTATCTAGCTAAGCCAGCAGATGTGGGAGAAGGACCGCCAGAGGAGCTACGGCAGGCATTTATGTATATACGAAATACAATTGAATAATTTATACAGGCTCTCTGAAATGAATGTCTCAGCTCTCTGTTTTGCCAAAATTGCGCAATAGATGAGCAATTGCGACTCTTATTGTAATATCGAACTGTCAAAAATTGGTCACAAAAAGAGACAATTTCCCCCTTCACTAGTATGACTCTTCAATCACGAGGCAACCCCAAATAGTTAGCATTTTAGAAATATTCTTAATTAAATCTTGAGTGCATGTATATTGTCATTCATGTAATATCTCAACACTCACGTTCAGTAGATGAGGAAATTAAATAGAAAAAAAATAATAATTGTACTTTCAAAGACAACCTTGAAGAATAGCTTTTTAACATAGAGTTAATACTAATCCTTTGTTTTTAATTTATTTTTTTAATACTTTTGAATGAATCAAAACAAACATTATTGGAGCTTATAGGGGCCACCAACCTACCTCAAGTATTATGAGGTGTAGCAACTAAATGTCAATGACTTACATCCATTCTCTTATTAACAATTGATTTTTAAAGAAAACCAACAACGCATGAAGAAGAGAGATATTTTCTGAGAAATCAAATTCTATTACTTGGTCCTTCTCAAAAAAAAAAAAAAACTCTATTCATTGATGTTTATCATCATGCACCATCACATCAAAAGAGACTGGTTACATGTCTTTTTACATAGGAAACGAATCATGAACTAAAACAACTAGACCAAGCGAATCAATACTTAATTAGGTAAAGACTCGTACAACTTTAACAAGATAAATTTTAAACTTCTAAATTTGATTAAAGTGAACTAGATAACTCACAATCTACAACAGAAAAACTCGTCGAAAACGAAAATTATGTCTAGTAAAGTCGTGAAGGACGTACATCTTTGAAATTCTCGACGTCTATGGAATTTTTTTTTTTTTGTCACTCAAAGCTTGATTCAAAAAATAAATTTTCTTTTAGTCTTTAGAGTTTGAACTAATTACTCAGATAGTTATCTATATTCAAAGGAATATTCAAAACATCCATGTTGTTATTTTTATATTTTTTAAAATTAATTAGGGGAATGATATTTTTATCCAAAATAACTTTAAATTCTTACAAGTCAAACATACAATAGTCAAGAAATAGAGAATAACGAGGTGGCTGAATCTTAACGGAAGCATTTATACAATACTTGCCTTTGAGGTAATTTTGAATCTTAACGGAAGCATTTATACAATACTTACCTTTTCAAAAACTAAAGAAACATTAATCCTAACTAGTTTTAGTGCTTCAATTCTCATTAATAGTGAGAGTTAATTTATTTGCATGTGCATTTAAAGTATCGTTTTACATAACTTATACTCAACTATTGCTTTGCTTAATTCAAAACTCGTATATGTGAGATCCAATGGAAAGGGTTGCCTCATCATAATATCGAATAAAACAAATATGAATATAATACATAATAGGGCTCCAAATAGGGGATTTAGATAAAATAAAACAAATCAATTAATTATATAATTGAGGGGTATCTTTTGCGTGAGAAGAGACATCACAAGCTTCATGGGGTCCATTAATCTGACGTTGATAGACATCTGTATTTAGTACAAAATCTCAGTGCTGATTGCAGTCTTATTATATATATGTTTGTTAATCCTTACGTTATTTTAATTAAATCATTAATCCGTAAACCCTAATCTCCATACGTGCTATACACCACAAGGAAGAAGACAAGTTAATTACAAATTCGATTTAACTAAAACTTTGTTTAACTTAAATTGACCAAATTACATGCGGCCAGATCTATCATGGAATTTTAGTTTATTGAGCGATAAATATTGATGGTCCATTTGAAGACTTTAGACAAACGTGACTGTGTTGAACACGTGACGTGTGTCGCAGTTGGTTGATTGCCATTTTCAAGATGAGAAATATAATTTTAATTCCGTTCCAAATGTCAACGTGATGCGTGTGATCTCAGCCGTTGGATCAAAGCTTAATCCTTGGATAATTACTAGTGGCAATACGTGACTAACTGTGACCGACATTCTTGTATGGGTAAAAAGTGAACCCTTGAATGGCAGAGCTAAGACTTACATTGTTGAATCTTGAATGGGTCTCATGTTAAAATCCCATCTTAATTAACAAATATGACGACGTGTGACTCGTTGTTTACTATTGTAAGCTCAAAATCGTCAAATAATGTGGTGGAATTTGGGAGCTGTCGTGCCTAAGCGTGAAACATACATACGATGGTTCAATAATTAACGCCACGCATTTGTCACGTCGCGTGTCAAAATCACATGATTTTTAGATGTTATGAGCTTGATGTATCACTGAAGACACTGCCCAATTTTCGATAGTGGTCCATTCCAATACCGCTTCGTTAATCAAGGCAGCAGAATTGGCCATTCATTTCTGAATTCAGATCGTAAGCTTGAATCGACAGAGGTACGCTATTTGGATTCATCACTTCAAATTTCTACAGGAACACACAGAGTTTCTGTTATTATTAGTAATAATTTTCTCATTATATATTTGATAACTTTTGTTCTAACTGAAGACGAAAGTAACAAAATGTAGAGATGAAACTGTTACTTAATAATGAAAAATCTTCATAATTCAGCAGTAGTAGGTTTTTAAGTTGTTAAAATTTGAGATTATTTTGTCACGATAGTTGGTACGGTTGCAACATCATCTCTACATCACCTAAGTAAACTGAGCACTGTACTTGGGCTCGTTTCCCTTTGCTCACTATATAAATAAGAGAAGTTGTAAATGATTTTCGCTATAACTTATTCAAGAAAGTGATGGCGATGGATGCTGATTTAATAACGTCTAAATTTATTAGTTATGGTACACTTTTTTTTCAGATTAATGCATGCATGAATCAAATGATTAATTTGACTGTAGCGTAGCCAATTCAGTCAAACCAAATACATTGTGTATTACCAGATTAACACAAAGTGGTTCTTTCTCCTGCATCTCCAATTCAATGTCGAAATCATTACAATTATCATATGATTAGAGCTTTATCTGTTCAAGTTCCTAACTATTTTAGCAGATAAAGCCAAATTTTTCATCATGACTCCTTCCTATGTTTAAAGCGGCGTGCTGCGGCAGTGTTTGGTCCAAGCCTTATAGCTGCCGAGGTCCATTTTGGCATGAGTTTCGGCACTAAATGGGCTGCATATTGCTATAGCCCGTGACCACTTTATATATGATACAAACAAAATTCGAACCGCTCCAATGAGATTGGTAAAAGTTTATAATTGATTCGGCTTGTTACGGTCAAAGATGAAGACAGGCCTAATACTATATATATGTAGAGAAAATGTCGTTAGGGAAGTCAATTGAATTAGCCGACTCCTAAAACTGAAGCCCGTCAATATCTTTCTAGTGAATCACTTGTGAGCCACTGCACACTGTCAAAATCAAATTTGGGCTTTCATTTGTTTCGAAAAAGAATATATATTGGGCTTTTTTTTTTTTCATCACAATACCAATTGCACTGCTATACATAAATGGTGGCTGCGCATTCGCCGGTAATCTTAATTAGCTGATCGAGACGTGCATACGATAACGACGGACGATGTGGACAATAAGTGGGCAGATAATTCACGTAACCATTGGTAATTTAGTTTGAATAAAAATATACTAAATTTTTAGAGTAGGCCTTTAGTTTTGAGGTCCCTCAAAATTTCCCATAAAATCTATTTTTAATTGAAATTACCTAAATAGATAAATTAATTAATTTCTTTCTTTTTGAATGGAAATTCAAATAGACGCTTAAATAAGTTATATTCACTTAACCTAGTTTTTTATGAACCCATTTCGTAATTTATATTGATTATAAGAGTTTATAGTTATGGAAATAAAAACTATATGATAAGAACAAAGTAATTTAAGATTTTAGGATTTGTATTTAAAGTGAATTTTATGGGAAGAATATATATTTAATATATGGGTTTGTGATTTCTAAATTAAACAGGAAGAATTTTTAAGAAATAAAGTTCGAAAGGGTGTGATGACTGATGAGGATTTTTGGTTTGTGAGAAGCTCCACAGAAATTTTTAATGTTGAGCTATAGCCCACGATCGTGGATGGGCCTTCGTTTTCTGGAACGGCCCATGGAAACGGACGAGAGACTAGCCCGAGGTATTCATTCGATTATGGTCCTTGTAATACTCTACCGTGGGATACAAAAGAAGGTACAATTATTTCTCAACCCACTATGGAGATTAGATCACGACAGATCCCAAACTTTTAATGAAGGCAAAAGTTGAGTGAGCAGCAGTGAATTTGCTTTCCACAGGACGGTGATCTTTTAATGTCCCCAAGAACAATAGAAGAAACCAACATAGAACAATGTGATGAAACCCGCACCCAGATCATCAACTGACAATTTTCATATTTGTCTGTCTTTTCATTTAATCAATTGACTCAGTATGTTCAGTTTTTTTTTTAATAAAAAAAAATCAATGGATTCGGCTGCCTCATCATCATCATTTTCCTATACCTAATGTCCACAGAGACATGGCTGTGGCTGCACCTGTTATTAACCAAAGCAGAGGCTGTACCTACACGTCTAAATGAACCCTACACTTCACTTTCAACTTATTAAAGTTATAATATTAACTGCCATTGCCTTTAATGTATATTGTACTCTAGTGAATAAAACCCAATGACTCGGATCCCGATTTAAAACTTGCAGAAATTCCCAGCTTTTAAGTTGGATATGGACTTCCTGTTGGGGTTGCTGGTAACTTTATCAAAGTATGAGACTTCAATGCAATGGCAGGGACAGTACTGTCCCGTAACTTGTCAACGAATTGATAATTCATTCCGGTAAATTAATATATGGCTATGAGAGATGAGAATTACAGATGAAAAGCTATCAGCTTTTAATGCAAGATAAAGAAAAACAAACAATAGAGGTGGCCACATCTAAACAGGTTAATTTCTAGCTGCTGGTGCTAGGATCTCAGCTCTAGGCATAGGGTCCTATACGAAACTCAAAAGCAGAACCATCATCAACTGCACCAGTAAAACCCACCAAAACCCATTAACGCTATAGCTTGAGAATCCCAAAGAGGCCATGAAATGGGCGTTTTGATTCAAATTTTCACCACCCAGTAAGTTTTTTGAAACAGGTTGAAGTAATGTGACCTCTTGCTGGCATGGTTTTACCCCAAATGGAATGTGACTTGTTGACGTTAAACCAGAAGGGTAACAAAGATTTGGATTGTTCCAGGCTCCAAAACGCCTCCCCATTTTGCCATAAAACCATTCAGAGAATTGAAGCTCTCCAGATAGATTGTTTCCATTCAGGTACAATGCACTTACACAAGGCATTGTTGCTAGCTTTGGTGAGATGCTGCCTGTTAGCTTGTTGTTACTGAGACCCAAAAATCTCAGCCTCTTCAACTCAGCCATGAACTCAGGAACCTCACCAGCTAAGCCCGTGTTGGAGAGGTCCAAAATGACCAAATTTTGTAGGTTTTTCCACTCTAGGCTCTTGAGGTCTCCACCTATTGGGTTATTTGAGAAGACCATCTCCTCTAAGGAATACATTTCCTGAAGTGACTTGGTCAATTCACCTGAGAACTTATTGTTTCTAAGGTCCAAAAGGGTAATATTCTTTAAATAACCAATCTCTTTTGGTATCTTTCCTTCCAATTGATTGTTACTTAAGTCAAACTTCAGGAGTGAAGTCAAACCTCCAAGAGACAAAGGCAAAGGCCCAGATAGTGAGTTTCTACTTAAATCCAGAATCAATAGCTCACTTAAGTAACCAAAACTATCTGGAATACGACCATTTAGCCAATTTCCAGATACGACCAGCTTCTTCAAGTTGCTTAACCTGCCAAGATTTGTTGGTAATTCTCCTGACAATCCATTTTCCAGTAGCACCAAGGATCTCAGCTTCATCAAGTGACCTAAGCTAGTAGGAATTGGTCCAGTGAGACCGGGGTTTGATCGAAACTCCAATGATTCAAGGCTTCCAGCAAGATTTTCCCAGCCACTGATGGGGATGGTGGTCGGATGTTGCTGCGAGGATGTGAAGCAGTTGAAGAAGGAGAGTGATTTTAGGTGCTTAAGCTCAAACAATTGTTCTCTAAATTCCACATTTGTGACACACCCAAGAGAATTGTCGTGAAGAGAACCGAAGCTCAAGGCAGTTATATACCAAAGGTCATCATAGATATCACACGAGACACCCTGCATTTGAAGAAAATCAGAGCAAGAAATATCGCATTCAGACCTTATATCAAAATTAGTCACATTTATTTGCAGTCTATATAGGAATTTTGTACTATGTTATTTTCAACGTGTGAAAGTAAATTAAATATGCCTTTTGTGAGCCTAACACTCAAATGCCAATAAAATAAACAACTTTCTGTTGGACCGTTGAGATTTAATGAAAATGAAAAAAAGGGGGTTCTTAAAACTGTAGAATGTGATAATAAATGTAAGAATTTTCACTAGAAAGTTTGATACAGGATTTTAGCTGAAAAGTGCAATAAGGATTCAATTCTGCCATTTACCAATTTTGGAAATATTGTTTGACAAAATTTTAAAGCCCATTCTAGATTTGGTTTCTGAAAAATTCTACATTTTTTCACCCTTATTATGAAACTAACATTCATATCAAAATGCATCAAACAATTGAAAGTCGTTTTCTTGTATTTTTTTTCTTTTTCATATTTAGTAAGAATGATAAGAGTATCACCAATGCTAAAACTTGAATATGTCTAAAACATTTCTATAATTTTTTATTAAAAAAATTGCAGAAGATTACACAAATGTCAAAAAGTGCACTATTCCAACAAACAGAACTGGCCAATCTTTATTGGTTGCTACAAGCGCACCAGAAAAAGGCGGCAGCGACCAATTGGAAATTAAGCGAGGAAACAGCTGCAGATAATTAATAGAGGTTAAAAAGCAGTACCTCTATAGGAGTCCACCCACATGGGTCCGGATAAAGATTTGAGCCATTCCACCAATTCCCTACAAAGCCTTTTATGGCAGTGTAAAGTGCTTCTTGCTCTGCTTTCTCCATTGGAGCTGCTTCCATTTCTCCTTCTCCGTAGCACCTCACTCCCCAACCCAGGACTATAAGTGGAACGAAAATGAACAGCTTGATGGCCATACCGCTTTTCATGGGTTAATAACGGAATTTAAGTTTTCTTGAAGCTCAAGAAGAAGCTTGAAAACTTTTTTTCTCAGAAAAAAAAAAAACTTAGTAGAAGCAGAGGGAAAGCAGAGGAAGTTGGAGTGAAGTAGCTTTGGTTGAATGGTCATTGAACTGGATGAAATCTTTGACGGTTGAAAGCACTATGGGTATATAAATTCATTTTTTAATCAAAATAAGATGAAGAACAAACTGAAAAGACAAAGGAAATAAGAGCTCAAAACCATCAACAAAGGATGCAAAGATCTTGAGAAATATAATGGCAAGGCGGGACCCTTTCGGAAACTGTTGAGTTAACAGAGTGAAGGGAAAATGAAAATGGAGAAAATACTAAGGCAAAGCGAGAAACTAGAGCTCTTTGTTGCCTCATGTTTATAGAAAAGCTAAGGAAAGTATATAGCAGAGGAGTCCACTGGCAGGGAGAGAAAGAAAGAGAGAGAAACACAAGATCAAAGCATGCACAGTTCTCAAAGCAGAACACTAATAGTCGAAATGACAATAATAGCAGGATCAGAATAGTAGCCAACTGAAAGCGAAAGGAAAGGGCAACCCTTTATACGGGCCCTTGTGATTCTCCCATCGGACTTTTGATTTAATTACTATTTACTACTTTTAATATGGGTTTATCAGAAGTGTTGGAAAGGAAGTGGTTGTTGGAAGATTTATTGTTTGAAAGATTAGTTAGGGTTAGGGTTTTTAGAGGGGGGGGCCAATGACAATTGTTGTACATGCAAAGAAAGAGAGATGCATGTAAATGCATGCAAGACAATGTTGGGTTTTTTTTGGTCTCTTGCTCTCTCTCTCTGTGCTGAGCTGCCTTTCTGTTTCTTTCCTTTTGGGTTTGGTTTTTTTGGTTCTTAACAGTCACAGAAACACATAGGAAAAGACAAAAAGAGCTTTGAGGTTGTCGAAACGTTTTGCTGTGGCCTGCGGGGTTACTGTTGTGTCTGGCTGCCTTGGCTATAGCAGTTATGGCACTCTGCGGTGGTTTAATTAACAAGTTCATTTAAGGCAACAACAACAGTGCATCAGTGCATGTGTAAATTTAATTTATCCCACTTTATTTTGCTTGGCTTATTTAGTTTATAATGTTTGTGTTTCAGATTCTCCAGTTTTGAATATTGGCTAAGCCTGAGGGGCGAGGGCCTCTATCTGATGTTGAGACCAATTATTCTACACCATATTCTGTATATAAATGAGCTTCTCTTCTGATTTTGGATTGAATCCTCTGTTATCGTCTTCATTCATTATATAATCTTTTTCATTTGCTTTTTTGCTAAGTAGCTTCTCATGAGCAAAATACAAAATAGATAAAACTATCAAGCATATATCGTCATTAATTGATACATGACATTAAAATTTTAAAAATTTATAAAAACTTAGATTATGACAGGATAACACACCTCCTTACTAATATTTAGAAGCAAATTTAGTTTTTTATTTCTTTTTTCAAAGGCTCATATGCCTAAATTTTTCCATCACAAAGTTAATATAAAACGATCCCAATAAGTTTGTAATTATTAAAAAAAATTAATATAAAAAAATCAAAGATTAAGCCAAGTTCTATCTCCAGTAATAAGAAGCAATTTTTCTAAGTCCTGTGTTCAAATTTCATGGAAATTTGAGTTATTAATTAAAAAAAAAATACAAGAAGACTTGTAAACTTTGCAGTGTCATTGTAATAAAAACATGTCACGCTCTTGACTTTCGATTTACTTAGAAAGAAACTAACCCAAATTAAGCGAGAAGGCCCAGGTAGGGCCCATTTAGTGAATCAAAGCCCAAAGGAATTACCAATCTTTTGTAAGTTACCGCTTGCGGCTTACCAATAGGGTTGGCAATGGGATAGGATGGGATGAGATTTATCAATCTCAGTCCCATCCCGTATATGTAAATGAGATGAAAAAATGTCAAAATTCCGTCTCTATATTTTTTTTGGGACAAAAATATGTCCCAATCCCATCCCAAAGGAGATGGGATCCTGCGGGATCCTATCCCAATTGAAAAAATTTTCATTCTTAATCGGTAATGAGACGGGATGGGACGAAATTTATCAATCTCACTCCCGTCCCGCATATGTAATTGGGATAAAAAATGTCTCAATCTCGTCCCTAAATTTTTGTATGGGACAAAAATATGTTTCAATTCCATCCCAAATGAGATAAGATCCTGCAAGATCCCATCCCATCAGAAAAAATTGCTATCTCTACTTACCAAGTACATCCTAGTCCCACTCTAACCAGCTAAGTCTCCTTCAATTGAACGAGAAAATGATAGAGACAAGGAGGGAGGAAAGGGAGCGAAAGAGGACGACAAGATTAAATGAACAGTTTTAAGAAGCCAACCTAACTTGGACCACAAAATACAGAATTGATCAGGGCTCAGAGATAAGAGGCCTACTGAGTCTAAGCATAGCCCATAAAGTACTTAAAATTTATGTGGGCAGGCCTGCTGCCCTAATTCAAGCTGTCAAGTCCTTTTCTCTCTTACCTTTGTAACAGTGACCCCATTTTACAGACACATTGAGATTTCATAGGGAGATGGGGCTATCTGTGACTGTGACCGTGGTCTCCAGCACCAAAGCGACGATACCAACATAGGCCACACTTTAGCCGTACCCCTCTCATTTTAATTTCACTCCTATACTTTTTCTGTTTTTTTCCCTGATAATTAATCCAAAGTATTCAACCATTCTTTTTTATGAATATTGATGATGCGGACTGAACAAAACAAAGGAAGGGGCACTGATTTCATCAAATTGAGACTTCGATTTTTGCATCAACAACAGAAACTAGGGGCATGCCGTGTGCTCGGCCTCCGCCAACTTTTCTCCTATATTTCAGCTTCTTTTCCCCATAAATAATAATGAAGTGGCAAAAAGCAAAAAAGAATAGTGAAAACTGGAGCGTTATTAGTGATTAATTTGATTTAGGTTTTCAAGTCTCTCTGATGAAACTGAATATTCACACAATGCTGTGGTTCGTCTCTAATGACGATTGGAGACTGAATCCCTTGCTTTGACATGCTACAGCAAGCTAGAACTAACAATTACCATTTTCCAATAAATTGGCGAACGGCAGCTCATTTTCATCATTTGGAGATACTGGTTAAAGAATTCCATCCGTTAAATTGAAAAATGAAATTACAAGTAGCTTAAATCAAATCAACGAGGGCGTGGGTTCAGCATCTATCACAACTCGCCTCCGAATTTTAAGCAAAACCAGTCAATCATCCACCGCCTTTCTCTTTTTACAGCAGATGAACTTTCCCGGTTATACTAATTTCTTAATAATACCTATAGAGAGAGAGAAAGAGAGAGAGAACAGCTCCAAATACAAGCCTTAAAGAATAAGGAACAAAATTAAAATACAAAAAAATGGGAGTTGGGAAGTTCTTCAGGATGTGAAAAAATTCCAAAGCTTCTTCCCTATTGAAGCTTCCCCAGGATGATCTGAATCATCATCGTCATCTTCTTCATCCTCAAGGACTCTGCCCCCATTCTCATCTTCATCAACATACTCTGATGTACCATTAACTTCCTCACTCAACACAGTATTTTCAATTGACTTGGGGGCATCAGCATTCTCGTCAACTATGTTCGTAGTTGACTTAAACTGCATGAAATAAGAACAAATGAAAAACACACCCAACAAATAGATTGTGGAGGAACATCAGCTAAAATTAGCTACTAGCCAAAACTTGGAAAGTAAAAGGATTTTACCCTAACAGCCCTGTCCCGTGAGAGCTCCATGCTTTTTACTGAAGTAACCTGCGCCAAGTGGGTAGATTTCCCATTCTCATTCAGAACTGCAGGTGGGAATGTAGAAGCAGATTTCGGATTTGATACCACTTCCACTGGATTAGTAACTTCAGCTACCGTCTTATTAGCCTTGCTCAGATCAGCCGAGGCCTCTAATGCCAAGACTGCGCTAGAACTGATAAGAGTTAAATAAGATATATTAGACTAAAGAGTGTTGGTTCTTGCTCACTATAGCTTTAGCTATATTCAGAAAAAAAAACCTAACTGGATCGTACAAGTAATCGATGAAGTTACAAATCAAGGACAGAGCACAATACTGTTTTCTGTGAGATGGAAAACCACAGAATAATTCATGTGAGAAGATATGTTCCATCTCAATGAATTTTACTTTCACTAAAATGTTTCGATTTCAGAAATCAACTCTCATTCCATTTTCTATTGTTCAAATTTACACATTTTTTAGATTATCACAGTGAGATTACCAAAGATGGTAAATATAGCTCAACCTTTAGCCTCAGTGATTACAAATATTTAACAATGCCCTTCACCACAGTATACTTCAATGAACCTACATTACAAGAGATTTTCAACCCTTGTGACCATACACAAAAGTGAGACTATATCTCAAGATCAAAAATTTGAAAGAATGTTTTGCAATTTTCGTTTTCTAAAGTGGGAATAAGATGTTCTTCCAATGTCGGAATATCATTTTATTTTATTTCAGCAATTTCTCTAGTAAAACCAATTCAGGAACAAAAGCTAATAAAAACCCAACTCGGTAAACATGATAATACGTTGATCAAGCATACTGATACTCAAGCCCTTGGAAACTTTCTGAAGTCGGGGAAAGGACTGGACAGAGAAACTGGCCAGCAGTAAAAACATTGATTTGCAAACAGTCAAACAAATTACTATACCATTAAAGCTTGTTTCTATTGAATAATTTCACTGGAAAAGTTCATCAAATCAGTGCACACCCTGAAAAGAAGCATCATTCTAAGATAGAACTACAGCTTTATTTCATCACAAACACAATCCACACACAAGAAAACATTAATGCTTACGTCTTGTGTCGCCTGAGGTTGTATCGCCTCTCCCCTGGAGTTTGTGACACTGTAGCTACAGTTTGACGCCTCTTCCTACGGCCACCACCAGCTGTGACACTGTCAGAATATCCCTCGCTATCAGCACCATCTTTCTCACTCTGCGTAGTTTTTGAGGTTTGAGGTCGTCGCCGCTTCTTTGCCATATTACTTGCTTCCTGAGTATGACTAGAAATGCCTTGACTGTCCTCGTGTGCCTGAAAACTTGCATTCAATCCTGCACCTTCTGGGCTTTCCCCAAGAAACAACTTTGCATCCTCAACCGCAGCCTTTACTGAGCGTGTCCTATTCACTCCAGACTTGCGCTTTCTACCAGGTCTCCGTTTCCCACTCCTCAGTTCAGACTGTTGGGAATCCTCAGCAACATCTTCTACTTTACTATCCATGTAGCTATGCCCATCTACAGATGGAGCATATTCATCATCCATCTCTCTGTTTGTGGAATCATTCACTAGCCTGAAAGATGATTGAGGTTCATCTTCAGGACTACTGTACCCTATTGCTTCTTTACTGACAAGCACACCAGGCCCCTCAGCTTTTTCTTGCATAATAGTGGGCACAGCTGACTGTGGTTCTTCCTCTTCCAACATTGAAGTAGAAATATGCTCACTCTTTTTAATTGGAGATATGCTGAAAATTTTTGAAGTGCATTTACGCAGCCAAGACATGTGACCTCCAGAATCAGCTCTTCCCAAATTCATTCCACCATGAGAATTACTGATATTTGAGTCATAAGGAGCAGCTACATCACCTTGACGGTTCCCTAAACATCTTTCTGCCACCTGTGGTAGAGGAATATCATTCCTGGCTTCATCATCAGGGAGTTGCAGGTTTGAAATTACAAATGCTCTCATCATTTCTCCACAATTCTTGCAACTTGTGTGCTTCTCAACAAACTCCAGAAACCGTTCTTTTTCACGTTTAAATTGCTCTCGATCACCATAAAGCCTCCTACAAAGAATATCAAGCTCATCAATGTCCTTGCGCATTCCAAGTTGTTGTTCTTGCAGCTTCTCCCTGTTAACTTTAACTTCATGCTTCTCCTTTTCTAATTGATCCCTTTCAGACTTTATTTCTTGTATTTCTCCCTCTGCAACTTCCTTCAAGTGAGCAATATCATTAAGTACTCTCTCCCTCTTCTCCTCAAATGTCCTTGTTCTTTCTTGCAGTTCTTTTTCCATTTTGTCCCGCCTATTCAGCAGCTCAGCCTCCTGATTCATCCTCTGCATTTCAAATTCTTCAAGCATCTTCCTGCGATCATTTTTAGCTTTTTCAGACAAAACCAACTGCTCATGCCTCATTGTGGCTTCAAATGCTTCTTTGTCTAGTCTGATAGCTTCTATCTCCCTCTGAACATAATCCCGCATGGCACATTCCTCTTTCTTCAACCTTTCTTCTGCAGAATGCTGCAATTTTTCAAGCTTCTTTTTCTCGTCAGCAATTTTCTCTTGTTCTTTATTAATTTCATCTCTTTTCTCATCCAGCACTTCCCATTCTTTCTCAAATTTCTCCCGATCCTGTTGCAAATCTTCGTGCTCCTTCAAAAGTAACTCCTGCTGATGTCTGTACGTTTCAATCTGTTGTTTCAGTTGTGACTGCAAACGGAGGAGTTCTGACTTCTCTTCTTCATTTATTTTCAGTTTCTGACACTCCTCTTGAATCTGCAATTCCTGCTGAACATTTTCAGACTCTATCTTATCAATCTCAACTTTAAGAATCTGCAAGCTTTCTTTGTCAGCAATCAATTTTTGCTTTTCCAACTCCAACTTTTTCTCCTCAGCTTTCACAAACTTTTCTCTCTCTTTTACAGATTTCAACCTAGCTGCGAGATCATTCTCTTTCTCCTTCACTCTATCTGACTTCTTATCCAATGCTTGCTCACGTCTTTCCAACTTCTCTTCCCTGTGGCTAATTTCAAACTCTTGCTGATCCAGTGCACTTATCTTACTTCTCATTTCCTCCTCAATTGATTTTCTCTTCTCTTCCAACTCCAACTCAAACTCCTGCTGCTTAGCATCCAGAATGGCTCTTTGATCATCAAGAAGCTTCTGAATCTCTACCTGAAGAAGACCATAGATACAGAAGTTTTTGAACGACAACATAAATTCATTAGTAGATACTTTCAGAACAAACACAAACTGTTCCTCTTAAAAGCAAATATAATCATTTACTTGCTCCAAGCCAACAAATGAAACTACTCTAACCAGAGACAGAAACAGATGAAGAAATTTACACAAGCAAAAACACAAATATGGAAGTATAAAATAATTTATCGCCACAACCCAACACAAGTCAAATGGCCAAAAACATTCACCACACCCTTTCTAATCGTTTACAACAAAAAAATGCAAAGTCATCATAAAAATGCTGAAACTGTCCCAGTTGAGCTATCATTTAATTAATGAATCTGTGGCATAAGTTCTCATGAACACACAATGACAACATACCTTTTCCAACTAAAAACACATCCAAACAACTTTAAATACCGAACAATGTTATTGTAAGGCTATCGAAGAAGCTCTAATCAGTCAACAATAATTTTCTTATTCAATTGGCCTAAACTTGGCATAAGTTTCTATGCATGAAAAAGCATTGTCAGTTTAATAAATACAACACGTGATTCGACTCTTAAAATTAAGTTCTGCAAGGCTCATCACCGTACTTTTGCCAATTAGTTTTGGGCTATCAAACTAAATAATGAGTGAGAAGGCAAAAAAAAAAAAAAAGAGAGATTGGAGTGGGGGACTGTGAGAGAAGAGGAGTTAAGAAGGAAAACCTGATACCGGCACATACACTTGACCCAGAAAAAGTTCAGTTAGGCCGTAAATATTGACAGAGGATCTAAATTCAGGCTGCAATAGAAGTGAAAAAATTTTGATTTCAAATGACCTTCAAATACACTTGCAGCAGAAGGCTCTCAGTGACATTTATGCACACAAAAATCTCAGAGCGAAAGAGAGAGAGTATGTAGCATTCATTATTTGCTGAGTATACTGGCTAGACCATCTTGAATCATAACCGATAGCAAATTAAAGTCAATAACAAAAGAAGACCGACTCACTCTTCATGTATCAGGTGTGAGAATATCATCCAAACTCCAACTCAAAAGTTTTACACCTAATAAGCTTGCACAGTTTCATTACTAATAAGCAAAAAGCATTGATGTTGAAGAAACTTCAAACGACATCGATAGAGCATCGGCATATTGTGCTGGCAAATAATGATTGAAAAATGCCGTCTATTGCTTCATGGATCAAATTGAAAAGAAAAAGTAAACTACCAAACAAGATGTATTCCAATAGTTGCATAATGTACATAGAGCATTTACTTAGCAGGAAAGAACAAGCACTGGGACTCACTCTTTCCCTTGCATTAAGTTTTTCTTCTATTGTCAGGAGTCTCTTTTCTTTCATTTCTACGGTGCTTCTCAAACAATCAGCTTCCTGAAAAAAAAAAATTTAATAAAACATTATATGAAAACGAAGGTAAACTGTAAGCACAAATAAAATACAACAAATAGATCAGATAGGCCAGAAAACCCACTCTTTCCTTTACAACTAACTCTGCTAGTCGACTATTTATTTCATCCTCCCTTTCTTTCAACTTTGAGCTGGACAAATCAATTTTCTTTTCCAACTCTTCAAGGTCCCTTTCTTTCTGCTTAAGAATCCTTTCGTTTTCATTTGCCTTTACCTCTCTTTGATTAAGAGTTCTCCTAAGCTCAGATAGCCTTTCATCCCCTATCTGTAGTTTCTTCTCCCACTCCCTTAAATCTTCTCTTTGTTTATAGAAAGCAGCCTCATGTGCTTCTCGTCTAAGATCAACAGAACCAAATACAAAAATTAATGCAAACACCATCTTATGTTACTTACATACTCAAGAAAGTTTAAAAGAAGCCTTTATCAGAAATTATAAAAGTACTAAGCATGAAGCGTACTCTGTAACTAAAGAAAGGCGCTCCCTCTTAATCACACTTTCACGAGATTCCAACTCTTGCAATTTCATCTCTAATTCAGAGCTCTTTCTATTTACCTCAGCAAGTTTGGCTTCAGCAGCATGAAACTTCTCTTCCACCTCCAAAGATTTACCCTCAATTCCACCAAGCAGAGTATTTGCATCAGTCAACGTTTTCTCAGAAAACAACTTGGTTTGGGCATGCTCCTCTCCCATATCACGCAAAGCCTTTTCAAGCTGCAGTGATAAAGCCATGACCATGATAAGGGCATAAGTAGCCAATTACAATAGAGGCATCATAACCATTAGTTCAGTAACTAGTGATGTTGGAAAAATAAAATAATATATATATATAGGGTACTGTTCCAATCCGGGAGTCCCGGATTGGAACAGTTTCCGGGACAAAAACTAGTGGCTGCACATGGTGGACCCCACCATGTGCAGCCCACAAATTAAATTAAAAAAAAAAAAAAAGCCCCCCGCGGCCGTTGGATTGAAATCCAACGGCCCCTGGGGGATTCCCCGACAATGATTCAATCCGGGGCCCCCGGATTGGGCCACTGTCCTATATTTATATATATTTTATTGTTCAAGCATTCTAAAGGAGATCCCAAATCATCTAGTAATGAAGTGTATTACTGCACAATTTGTAGTAAGACTAATGCAATACATATAATATAAAACATGAAAAAGATTTGCTAACTGAAAGCTAAGAAGGTAACCAAAAAGAAAGAAATTTGAACAAAAACAAGAAAGTATTGTAAAACAAAATGCATAAGCATACATGGATCATTAACTTCCATGATTACTAGATAAAGCAAAAAGGAATATAGGAAAAGCATACATCTGCAACACACTGCTTTTCCATGCTCAAGGCTCTCCTCAAATTATCTTCACGCTTCTCAGCCTCAGAAAATGCAATCAAATGAGCTGACTGTTCACGTTTTAGAATCTCCTGTGTTTCTTCAAATGATTGCCTCAGTTCTTCAATCTTTGAAGTCCACTCTTTTTTCTCAATAAGGAGAAGCCCCATATTGTACTGGTAATCATACAACTGCCAGAAACAATAGTTTATCAGGTGGTGCAAAACAATTGCTAAAATTTATTATAAGGCTTCAACCCGGAAGTTAATGTCATCTGACACTATACTAAAAACACAGGTAAAACAGGGAAAAAAATGTTATGAAGAAGACACAGAAGAAAGAAGATTAAAAACGTGATAAGAAAATTGATTATTAAACTATAGCTTTCACAGAAACCAAAGGAAGTACAAATAGAGAGACTATGCATCCCAGTGGCGAGTTTGGCCAAAGAAACAAGCTTTAAATTTTACTGATAGTTATGTGAAACACCATGCTACCATAAAACAACTATGAAATTCCCCTAAGCAAATTTATAGTAGTGGACCAACAGGCACCAAACATATCTGTTGAATACAGATGTAATTTGTCACATGTTTAGAATCCTTCCAACTAAGATATATAGATTGTGGTATGATGATGAAGACTTCTTCAAACCACAAGTAAAACTAGAATCTTTTAACCCAACAAAACCCAAAAAACAAAAATTGTTTACCATGAAACGCTTTTCGACTTCATTTTAATCGATAATAAAACAAGTTAATCATCTCTTCAAATCCGGTGCACAACACAAGATGGGCTAATACACCCATTAGAAATCTTTAATAATAAGATTATCGAATGGTAAACATTTGATTAACGGTTAACAAATCAAATAGTAGTTCAGTTCTATACTCAAACTGTCTTAGTTCAATAAGCAGTCTAGGTACAATATATTTTATACAACTGCTCTATTATAACAATAAAATCAAGAATTGATATCATGCATTCAACTGAAAAACAAAATAAGCGACCTCTTTCTCAAGCTTGGAGACTTTCTCCATAAGAGCCTCGCGGTCTTTCCGCTCCATTGTGGCCTCGTCCAGCAACCCGGCCTCCCTGAACCTCCTCCAATCATCCTCCGATTCGGCCGGAAAGACCGTCGCCGAACCACTATTGTAATCCAACAAAGAATTTACCGGAGGCGGGGGTGGAACCGACGGGGTTTCAGCAAAAGCAACGGCCTTCCCTTTAATATTCCTTGCATTTGAAATGGCGCCACTACTCTGCGCTTCGGTGCCTCTCGGAGTTAGCTTCGTTGCCGGAATCGGCCTTCTCTGTGGTGTGAACATCGCTGTCCCAGGAAAAGATTACAAGAATCTACTTTTCTTGAAAAAGAAACCCTAATATCTTTTCCGTTCCGTTAGATTCAAATGAAACGGAAGACGGAACGGGGATTAAAGGAGTACCGGAGAGTTGGGAACTGATTTTTTTTCACTCTCTGTTTCTCTTTTGAATTTGAATTCTGAAATAAAATTTTGTGTGGCGTCTGGTTATTAAAAAATTAACTAAGAAAATCGAGTGTATTATCGAGCGAAGATGACTCGCGTCCTCAGTTTCTGTTTCTTGTTGTGGTTTTATTTTATTATCCCCGATAAGATTTCTGAAAACAGTCTTTGTTGGGAGGGTATTGCAGTCATTACATTGGAAAGTCACTTGAACTCTGCGGTGTCCGGTGTTCTCGGTGAAATGACGTGTCTCTCTCTGGCTGCGGGACTGAGATGGAAGAATCTGGGGATTGTTTGATTGAATTTGAATTATGGTAGCAGATCAAACTCATTAATGCGCCATTTAAGATTATTTTCTTGGAGAATTAAAAATAATTTTAAAAAATTAAATTTTAATTTTAATATTTAATAATTTTTTTAAAAAAATTATTTTCGATAAAATCACTTTATCTTACAATAAATGTAAAAAATAAAGAAAAAATTACTTTTAAAATCTGATTTTAATAATTACTGTTATATTTAATACAATTTCATATATATCCCATATATATTATAAATCTAAAATTCTCCTTATTACTTAAAAAATGAAAATCACTATTTTTAAAGGAATTATTATTATTACTAATTATATTGAGATAATAAAATAAAAAAATTAATAGTACAAATAAATGAAGAAAATATTTTATATACATGTTTATATATGTATAAATAAATTTTATTTAATATTATATTCAATTTAATCATTTATATTCTTATAACAGTTTAATAATAAGATTTATCAAACACATATAACTGCTTTTAAAACTTACAGTATTTTTAAAAATAAATTTCACAAAATGTTTAATTAATTCTATTCATACGTGATTATTTTTATAGTACAACTAATAACAATTATTTTAAAAACTACAGTATTACTAAACTAGTCCTAAACTCATTATGTAATTAAATCACTTCAAAATAAATTATTTTTGAATGCCTGTGACTTTTTAGTACTTGAATTCTCTTCAATCACAAATTGCTGCAAAGTTACACTTTCACTGAGGTCTATTGATTTAAAAGAGAATAATTTCACAAGGGCATTAAATAAGGCATTATACAATGATGAATACTGCTTCCATAAAAATGTTTTTGGAGTTGAGGATGTGTTTGCCTGCCAGAACGGGGAATAGAAATCATTCTTGGTGTTTACTTGCATGGAATTCGATCCATAATTTTTTTTTTTTAATTTCATAAGACTTTTGACCATCTTTTCTTAAAATGAAATCAATGAGTAGCGCACTACTTAAAATTTATTCTTTATTAAAAAGTTTTAAAATAAAGTAAATTTTTTTATTAAATACGATAGTCTAATTAAAGAATATGGTGATTATATCAAATTATATGATATGATCATGGTTTGATCTTGATTAAGTGAATTACTCATAAGAAAAGATATTTTGGAGATAATTTATTAGGCCAATCTCTCTATTATTTTTCCTAACATAACATATAGAATACAAGGTTTATCATCTATAAGTGGTGAAAAAAAACATAATGACCAATGAAATGTATAAAATATTATGTTAATATAACAAAAAAATCATAGATACATCATATATTTTTTGTTTTAAATTAATTAATTATCAATTTATCAACTATTATTTTACAAGGTTTTATTGTAGGTCATTTATGTGTAGAAAATTTCTAAACCATCTGTCATGCATATTGAAAATGCACACATTCTTGTCATATAATTATTTCTACCCACAATTTTTGGAAACCTACCTAAAAGGATAACTACATAGAGTTCACATTAGTTATAATTTGAAGACAACTTGATTTGTTTAAGATTGGATATATCATCACTCTTCCAAAAAAAAAAAAATAAATAAAATTGTTAGAACTCTTATTCTCAAATAACCCCATTAAAATATTAAGAAACAATTTAAACAATTTTATAACACTCACTTATCCCTAAAATAAGCCTAAATAGTAATAAACACTGGCAGCGGTTGGGAAATTCTTATTACAAACATGTTGTTTTTGCATTCAATTTGTCTTCTTCCTCTTTCTTCTTACTTCAAGTGGGAGATATTGTTGGATTTGTAATCTAATATTGTTAGATCCTTAATTCAACATTAAGCTTATATTGTAAATAATTATATGTTGTAGACTGTCATATAGGATTAAGTCCAATTAAAAGTGATCTGTTACGGTTTTCAATAATTTAGGCTTTAATGCATCATTTAATAAGGTGTGAGCTTTTAATGTATAGAGACATAAAAGGTAATTTCTATTTCTATGATGAGTTGAAATAGAAATACCTAAAAATAACAAGAAAAGTTGTATATATAAGTGGCCACGGTCCTCAGGTCACATGTATCTTTTTACTATTTCTGACATCTCATCATCAGAGAGAGAGAGCGCAACGAAAATTAAAGGATTCTCATGGAGAATATGTAGATCTAGAAGGCCAATCACACAACTCCAAAGAGCAATAAAGTACTATAGATTTAGGTATGCTTCTACATAATTTATTATTAATTCTTGATGATACAACGTGAATGTTCTAAGATTATAGGTGATGGTTTTCGCCAAAGGAATTTCTTGTCCCAACACTCACAGTTAGCCAAAAATAATAAAAATAATAAAACAAGTTGTTCTAAAGCAATTGTAGTTTTGAGTGCATCACTATAATTGAATCTTCATGTTTCGACTGTTTTCAATTCCCTTTACACACCGAGATAGACAAAATTTGTTTTTTAAGGACAATGTTCCTTTTGGCACAATTGCTTCTTAACTTCACAACTCTTTGTGATTTATGTTTGTTGTTTTTATTGTTCTACAAGATTTTGATTTTTTTTGGAATTGATACATGTCTAGTTGTTGGTTGGCCTAAAATTTGGGACATTGTTGGCTTCCTAGTTTATTTTGATTGACATTTAGAAGACATGCAAGTTTTATAGGGAATAAAGAGTTTTCACTTAAATCAATTATGAGCGAGTTTTATCAAATATAATGTCTTTTTAGGTAATTTCAGTTTTGGGTGAAATGTAAGAGGGTTTTAATAAATTTTCAAAGAGGTGTCAATGGTTTAATTCTTTGTTTAAACTCATTTATTTGAATTAATCAATCTACTCATTAAACCCATTTACTAAATAAACTCATCCTTAAATTTTAAAATTTTAAAATTTTAAATTTTACTGAACAAACCCATTTTAAGTACCCAATATACCATTACTAAATCCATTTCGTATAATAATAGTGTTTTTACTTATTACACCTACGACGTCATCTTAAATGCTAGAATCATACTATCAAAAGAATAAAATGGCCTCAAATCATGGTGTGGAAGGTATGTTAAGAAATTCATACCTCTTTGCGATTTAAATTATTCTCAACATTGTTTTGCTTCTCCATAAAATCAATATGAAACACTTGATATGTATTCTAAGATTGATAAAAAATAAAAAATAAAGAATATCAATTTAGGGCTAACAAAATGGATTTAACTTTGTATTAGTTTTATTGATGTTAAAAGTTTTTAAAGAGTTATTTTCTCGTGAGTTTGTAAAAAAAAATTCTCAATAGAAGTGGTTTTATACTCGTCTCCCTCAGCAATTCTAACTTTTTAGTAGCCTTCATATCAGTTCACTATTGTCAATAACTATTTAAGTGATAGAAGCTTTCATTCTTGTATTGGAAATTTTTATTTCATTAATCTTTAAGTACATTGGATAAATTAATAGGACATTATAATTTTATTTGTAAAAAAATGCCAACAAATTTAAGAACAAAGGGCCATTTGAAAAAGATAAGTTAATTAAATATGCAAAATCATATTAAAAAATGTTGTTTGTTACTATATAGTGTTAGATTTTTATAATGTCACAGTGGCTATAATAAACTTTTAAAAATTATTTTAGCTAAGTCTTGAAAATTAAAGAACTTATTTTATAAATTGAAAATGATATACATACTTAAAAAAAAATATACATACTTAAAAACAAAAAAGAAGGATACTCATTATAAAAATAAAATGTTGTTAATAAATCTCATGAGGCAGGATAGTAATAATGGTGCTAGTAAGAGTAAAAAAGTAAATAATAATAGTGATAATAATCTAATCATAATATAATAATATTTATAATTAATAACATAAATTTTTGGTTATGGTAATAAGAAATAAAGAAAACTAATTTGAAAAGAAAATAGAGAGGTAAAAATTTAATTTGAATTGAAAAAAAAATCTTAATTCTTGATTTATTTTAGTTCAAAGATGAATAAATATAATTAATTGAATCATAAAATGGGAAAAAAGTTTTTAAAGATCAAAAGTTAAGTATAAATTAATTCAAGTTAAAAAATCTCATGAAGTCAACTAAGTCTAGAAAAGAAAAGGAAAAAGATTATTCAACATAAATAGATCAAGAAAGTTTTGCATTTTTTTTGTTAAAATTTATAATTATTTAAATATAAATGAGTGTAAATGTGAACAAAGGTCAAAATCTCTAATATAAATGATCAAATTCAAGATTGGATCTCCTAAAGTAATGAATAATGGTTTCAACTAAAAAATAATAATCAAAATGTTTTAATAATATCTTAGTAGTCTAAAATAGGGGTGTGCAAAAAAAACCGTGGTCTTAAAAAAACCGAACTGAACCAACGGTTTTTTCTAATTCGGTTCGGTTTTTATTTTAAAAAAAACTGAAATATACCATTTATAAAAAAAACCGAAATGTCGGTTCGGTATTCGGTTCACTTAGCTGAACCGAAAAACTGAATTATTTTTAAATTTTGTTCAAATCAAACATGTGTTAATTTTTAACTGATTGTGTAAGATAACTAACATAAACTTGCATACACACAATCAGGAGTATATATATGTTAGTGTTACAATTTCGTAAATCTTTATTTCCCCCAAAATAAACCCTAAAGCTAAAATCAAAGATTCAAAATCGAAACCAAATCCAAATCACCCACCCCAATCCACTGCAATCACGGCCGACGTTGCTCACCGGCGATAGTGTCACCGTGCAACACATTCTTCTCACTACGCAACACATTCTTCTCACCGCGGAAAAGCTGCAGCTTCTTTTCACCGTGAGACAGCTTCAACTCACAGGCCTGAGGCCACCGCGCGACAGCTTTTGCTTTGCTCGCTAGCTACCGTGCGACAGATTCTTCTCTACTCACCAGCCACTGCGCGACAGCTTCTTCTCCACTCGCCAGCCACCGCGCGACAACTTCTTCTCCGCTCGCCAGCCACCGCGCGATAGTTTCTGCTTTGCTCGACAGATTCTACTTTGCTCGCTAGCCAGTAGCCACTGTACTCCAGTAGGTATGTCAAGCCTTGTTTCTTTAATTTTCTACAATTAGTTGGTGTGTGAGTGAGAACTGAGAACATAAGATATATATGCATGCTATTTTCTTCAATTTTCTAAGTGTTGGCTTAGTGGCTACCGATTGATTTTATTTTGACATGGCTGCCAAATGTCTGTTGACAATTTTGCTTTTGAAAAGTTGACAATGTAAATGAATCTTTGGAGGCCCCTAGCTTCTGGTCTAGCTGCTCTTGTGTTGTATCAAGCAAAGGCAGCAACCAAATAAAAATAAATGTCCAGCAACTTTTTTTTTATTTTTTTAATTTCATTTTCCTCCGGTTGTTTTAATGTCTATTACTGTGTAGATATAAATTACATGATTTACAATATATAAATGTTGATTATGTTTATAATATGGCTACTGATTGTATGTTGGACTGTGGCTATATTTACTTATTTAGATTTTATTTTGACATTATAATTGTTCTAATTTTATAGAATGGTTGACAATGTTGGTGAAGTACAAAATAGTGATGAAGTGCAACAAGTTAGTAGTGAAGAAGAGGTCAGTGGTAGTAAAAAAAAGAAAAATTGAGTTGAGATCATCTGTGTGGAAGTATTTTTCGAGGCTACCTGGAGGACTTAGAGCTAAGTGTCATTATTGCGGAAAAAGTTATGCAGCCCATAGTAATTCTGGAACAAGTGGTTTGTCGACTCATTTGGATAGATGTAAAGTGCGCAAAAAAATGAAGGCTGCAAATGATGCAAAACAACAGACATTAGTTTGTAAAAAGGGTAAAGGTAAAGATGATGGTACTGCTAAGGTTATATACATAGGATTTAATAGAGAGGCTTGTAGAATGACACTTGTGAAAATGATAATTAAAGATGAGTTACCTTTTAGATTTGTAAAGGCTGAAGGGTTTTTGGAGTTCATGGAAACTTGTTGTCCGAAATTTGAGGTACCATCTCGAAGAACAATTACAAGGAATATTCTTGAATTGTATCAAAATGAAAAGGGGCTGCTGAAAAGTATTTTGAGTGCAAATAAACAGAGAGTATGCATTACCACCGACACATGGACTTCAATTCAAATGTCAAACTTTATGGTAGTTACGACTCACTTTATTGATGAAGAGTGGGTTTTGCACAAGAGGATTCTCACTTTCACACCTATTTCTAATCACAAAGGAGATGGCATTGGGAAGTTAATTGAAAATTGTTTGATTGATTGGAGGATTGAGAAGTTGTTCACAATTACAGTGGATAATGCAAGTGCTAATACACTTGCAATAGCTTATGTGAAGAAGTTGGCAAATTGGAGTGGAAATTCGATGGTTTTGAATGGTTTATATATGCATGTGAGGTGTTCGGCGCATATAATCAACTTAATTGTGCAAGATGGGTTGTCACAAGTGAGTCAATCAATAGCTAGTATCCGAAATGCGGTGAAATATGCTAGATCATCTCCGGTAAGATTACAAAAGTTCAAAACATGTGTTGATAGGGAGAAAATCTCACGTGGAGGGCTTATGGTGTTAGACGTGCCGACTCGGTGGAATTCAACATATTTGTTGTTAGAAAAAGCAGTAGCATTTGAAAAAGCATTTAAGAGGCTAAAGGAAGATGGTGGCCATTATACAAACTGGTTTGATGAGGATGAGAGTGAAAAAAGGAGGGTGGGGCCACCGATTGATAAGGATTGGGAAAATGCAAAGAGGTTAGTCAAGTGTCTTTCGGTTTTTTATCATGTGACTTTAAAATTCAGCAGCTCTTTAACAGTCACTTCCAATAATTTCTTAAATGAAATGTGGAAAGTTTATATTCATTTGAAGTCACTTGTTGTGGAGGAAAAATTTCTCAAGTATTGGGGTCATTTTTTTGAAAAGGTTAACATGTTGTTGATTGTGGCAAATGTGCTTGATCCTCGCTGCAAACTTGACTTTGTTATATGGTGTTTTAGTAGCTTGTATGATATTAGAAAGGTCGATGAATTGAGAGCTAATATTAAAGAGTTGTTGTTGAAGCTTCTTGCAAGCTATGGTGGTGAGAGTAATCCAAATAGAGGTGAGAGATGTAGGGCTGTTCATGATGGTGCTAGTAGTAGTATTGAGTCATTTGATCATTTTACACAATTTAAAAATATGAAAGAAAGTTCAAATGATGACATTAGTGGAAAAAATGATGTTGAAAAGTACTTGTCAGAGACTTGTGAGAGTGCTAGTAATCCCTAGTTTGATATTTTGACTTGGTAGAAATTGAATGGGCCTCGGTATCTGATTTTATCTCAAATTGCCAAAGATGTGTTGGCAATTCTAGTGTCTACTGTGGCTTCTGAATCAGCATTTAGCACAGGAGGGCACATTCTTGATCCTTTTAGGAGTTCTTTAACTCATAAAACAGCCGAGTCATTAATATGCACTCAAAATTGGCTTCGCTTAACTTTATTAGGAGACCGTACAATACAACCAAGTCAGGAAGAAGCTGAATTCTATGAATTAGTTGAAACAGGTAATATTGTAATTTATTATGTTATTTTTTTCTATTTCACTTATAACATTTTGTATATTAGAATTAATTATTTTAATATAATTGTTTCAATTTCTTAAAGAATTTTTTAGGCCAATGCAATCTCAAGAACAACAGCAAGTAGCTGAGGAGTAAATGACACTTGATTGATGTTGCTTACCAGTAAGTTTTCTTTATTTTTTTTAAACTAGCATCTTATTTATATAGATTGTTTATTTAATTATTTATTGTTTAAATTTTTTTATAGATCCAAATATTAAGTTGGAAAATGCCTAAAGTTGATGTTGATATTGATGAAGATGGGAGAATGTTGTTGGCGTTTGTTTGCAATTTTTTTTTTTTTTTGGTGAAGATGAGAGAATGTTGTTGGCGTTTGTTTCTAAATTTTCTTTTTATTTTGTGTTGTAAGTTGTAATTGTTGTTATTTTTATTTGTCTTTACAACATTATGATTATGTTTATATAGATGGAGTATTGGAGTTTGGTTATGTATTTTGAAATTTTAATATTTCATATTTTGGGAGTATCTTATTAATAGTTAGTAAGATATTGGTGATAAAATGTGTTTTGAATACTTTGTATTTATTGTTAATATTTGTAATGAAATTATGATTAACTAATTGTGGAAAAAAATTATTACATTCATGAGGCCCAATGGGCTAAAAATTTAAAAGTTTAAAATAGGCCCAATAGGCCCAGAACTGAAAAAACCGAACCAAACCGAACCGATCCGCAAAGAACCGTTTGAGTTCGATTCTTATTGAGTTCGGTTCTTTTTATAAAATAACCGATTTAAATCGGTTCTACTTAATTTTGATCCAAACCGAACCGTGCCCACCCCTAGTCTAAAAGGGTACAAAAATAGTGCAGGACATAAACATATACATTCTTATTATGTTCAACTATAAATCTAGTGAGGCATGATAGTAATAATAATAATTGTAGTAACATTATAAATAAATAATAATAGTAGAAGAAATACAAATAAAATAATAATACTTCTTATAATAGCATGAATTTTTTGCTGAAGTCATGAGAATCTAAAGAAACTATTTTGAAAACAAAAATAAAGTGGTGAAATATTTATATGAATTAAGTTTTTTTTAATGAAATTTTTTAAAATATAAATCATTAGAATTAATTGAAATGATAAAATGGGCTATCCTAAAAAAAAAGTTTCAACACAAATAGATTAAGTAAGTTTCAATTTTGTAAGTTAAAATAAATAAATAAAATTAATCGAATGTTAAAATGGGTATAACGTTTATAAAGATCAGAAGCTAAGTATAAATAAATTCAAGTTCAAGAAATCTCATGAAGTTAATTGACCTCAAAATGAAAAAATAATAATAATTCAACCCAAATAGATTAAGAAAGTTTTAATTTTTGTAAGTTTAAATATTTTTATAACTTATACTGTCACAACTTCTAAAATAATTTTTTTGAGAAGTATAGCAATTGTATGCACTTTTACATGTTATTTTTTTATTTACTGTCGAAGTTTTCAAAAATTAAAGAAATTATTCTAAAAAGTAAAGAAAAGAGGAAAATAAATGCATTAATTCATTTTGAGGATAACTAAAAATAATCAATTAAAATATTAAAATGAGAATAAATATGTATAAAGACTAAAGGTTCAATTATATATACAATCAAGTTCAATAGATCTAATGAAGTAATCAAAATAGAGAGAAAAAAAAAGGGGGATTTAGATTATGGACCCAAAATATTAGAAAAGATTCAGGGTTGGAATAAAGATTTTTCAGTATTATATGGTAAGTTGATATTTACTAAAATAGTAAGGGGTCAAACATAATTCACCTTATTAATATTATTGTTTTTGTAACACAAGTAAAATTGGTATTTAATCCAAATAACTGGAATCTTATCAAGTTAATTAGAATACTGAATGCAAAATTAGTAGAATAATAGTTTAAATATATAAACACATTAATGATAGAGTATAACCCAAATTAGGAACTTAGCTAACCAAAAATAAAAATACAAAAAAATAAATTTGGTAACTAACCCAAATAATTGCAATCTCACCAAATTAATGGGAATATTCAACACAAAAATAGAGGAATAATTAGCTGAAATATATGAGCCAATAAGAGAGAAAATGTAACGAAAATTAGGAACTTATCCAACAGAAAATGAAAGTTACTTGGAATATAACCCAAAATATTGGTACTTAACAAATTTAAGAGGAATATCAAATACATAACTGGTGACTAATATGTTGAAACATGTGAACTTATAAATGAAAAACCTTAACAAAAATTAGAAATTAATTTAACCAAAAAAGTAATTTTGTTATTTAACCCAAATAACTGAAATCTTATGAAGTTAATTGGAATATTGAATTCAAAACTAATGGAATAATAGTTGAAGCATATATACACATACGCGAGAAAATATAACCTGAATTAGGGACTTACCTAACCAAAAACAAAATTATGAAAAATAAATTTAATAACTAAACCAAATAATTGGAATCTCACCAAGTTAATGAGAATATTCAACACAAGACTAGAGAAATAATTAACTGAAACACAAAAACCAATAAGAGAGAAAGCATAACGAAAATTAGGAACTCATCCAATGAGCAATAAGAGTTACTTGAAATCCAACCTAAAATATTGGTATTTAATGAATTCAGTAGAAATATTAAACACAAAACTGGTGACTAATAAGTTGAAAAATGCGAACTTGTAAATGAAAAAGCTTAACCAAAATTGGAAAATAATTTAACCAAAAAAGTAATTTTGATATTTAACCCAAATAACTGAAATCTTACAAAGTAAAATTGGAATATTGAATGCAAAAAAAGTGGAATAATAGCTTAAACATGTAAACACATATGGGAGAAAGTATAATCCAAACTAGGGACTTGCCTAACCAAAAATAAAATTACCAAAAATGAATTCGGTACCTAACCTAAATAGTTGAAATCTTACCAAGTTAATGGAAATATTCAACATAAGACTAGATAAATAATTAATTGAAACAAAAGAACCAATAAAAGAGAAAGCATAATGAAAATTAAGAACTCATCCAATGGAAAATGAAAATTACATGGAATCTAACTCAAAATATTGGAATTTAAATAATTTAGTGGAAATATCAAACACAAAACTAGTAGGCTAATAAGTTGAAACATGTGAATCTATAAATGAAAACACTTAACCAAAATCAGGAACTAATTTAATAAAAAAAAGTTATTTTGGTATTTAACCTAAATAAATGAAATCTTACCAAGTTAATTGGAATATTGAACACAAAACTAGTGGAATAATTATTGAAACATATAAACCCACAAGGGAGAAAATATAACCAAAATTAGAGACTTATCTAACCAAAAATAAAATTATGAAAAATAAATTTAGTACTTAACCCAAATAATTAGAATTTGTCCAAGTTAATGGGAATATTTAACACAAAACTAGAGGAATAATTAGCTGAAACATTTGAACCAATAAAAGAGAAAATGTAACAAAAATTAGGAACTCATCCAACAGAAAATTAAAGTTACTTGGAATCAAATCCAAAATATTGGTATTGAACGAACTTAGTAGGAATACCAAACATAAAACTAGTGGACTAATAATTTGAAACATTTGAACCTATATATGAAAAGCTTAACCAAAATTAGGAACTAATCTATAAAAAAAAGTAGTTTTGGTGTTTAACCAAAAAAATTGAAATCTTACCTAGCAAATTGGAATATTGAACGCAATGCAAAACCAATGGAATAATAGTTGAAACATATAAACCAAAAAGGGAGAAAGTGTAACCAAATTTCAGAACCTATCCAATGAGAAATGAATTTACATGGAATCTAACAAAAAATATTCATATTTAATGAATTTAGTAGGAATATTATACATAAAATTAGTGGATTGAGAAGTGGAAACAAATAAACCAATTATCGAGAAAGTTTAATAAAAATTAGGGACATGTGAAATTAATTTGGAATATCCACCTAATGTATTTATATTTAACCAAAAGAATTGAAACATAATTATTTTACTTTTTTTTACCTTTCATTTAAATTAAAAATATTTTTCTCGCTCAAATATTATTTTTATGTTAATTGTTTATAAATTTCCTTTTTTTCCATTTTATTTTATTTTTTTCACATTAAAAATATTTATTTAAAAAAATTGTTAAATGAACAACCGGTAAAATACGGGTTGTTCAAGTTTTTTTTTCACTGTTGAAGCGGCTGTATGTACCATAAGAAGACTGTTAGAAACAACATGTGACGGGTTTGTGCAGTTGCCGTACGGGCACGAGCGCAAGCCTGAACGGGGGGCTTTTGCATTTGATTTCTGGAGTTTTGGTTGTCTAGTTCTGGAAATGTAATTAAAAGAGATTGGCGAAAGATCAAGAAGTCAGTGCGTATCACAAGACAAGACTAAGAGAGGACACACCATTGTGTTATTGGATTATTATTATTTATTATTTATTTTTTATTACAAGTTATTGGATTATTTAAATTTGCCATAATAAGGGAAAATGTTATGACATCCAAACAGATGCACATAACAATACACAGCACACGTGTGAATGTATAGAGCACCGGGAGTCAACCAGAAGTGAAAACTACTTGCATGTCGCGACTAAGACCTTTCTTGGAGGCATAGAAGGCCTTCTTCCATGGAGCACAGCCAAGTTATCTAAGAAAAGAACATCACCCTTTTCCCACTTAAACTGGATGCTCTCGTCTTCAATGATCTCTTCACATCTCTTCACTACATTTTCCGGAATCTCAGTCCCATCCGCCATGCAGGCCGAGCTAATCTCCTTCCCATGCATGCCAACAACGGTGTTGAACCACATCCTCCTCCCTTTTCTGCCATCAAACACCTTGGTTAAGGCTCGCGGCCCCAATACTGTCTTCACACTACCATCTGGCTGCCACTCCAGATCCATCCCTAGAGCTTTGCATCTATGGAACAAAATTTTTAAGCGCGGTTCAAGGATCATAGGGCAATATTTAATTATTTGTATAAGCAAATTATAGTGAAGGGTAGTCGTGCATTAGATAATACATATGTGGCTGCTACTAGGTACCTTTTCTCGGCTTCTGCACGATCTGATGTTCCAAAGGCATCCTCCCAACCTCGACCTCTCATGGAGGCGGTGTCATTTTTGCTAAGAGCTGTGAATGAGTACTTTAATCCCTTGGAATCCATTTCCTCCACAGCTTCTGGGAACTCTTCTAGCATCCGTTCTGTTATTTTAAAGCTTGGAACAAAGGGTGTCTGTCCTCCTTCTGGGGGCGGCACCTCGCAGAACAGTATCAATTTCTTGGGGTATTCCGATATCTGGTAATTAATGAAATGTGACAATCACTTTGGATATGCAATATGTATACTCAATTCTCTCACTTATTAAGAAACATGACTTACCAAAACCATTTCATGATGATAGTAAATGAACTCGGAGAGGGGTCCTTCATTGGCAGTCCACACTCGTTTGTACACATGGGTTCGAGGTGCTGGTCCTACATAACGAATATCGTCCCACCCAAAGGCTTCAACGATCTCATTGAAGTCTTGTGCATTTTTCACGTCAAAACCTCGAAGCAAAACTGCACTATTTTTAATAATCATCTGCTCGAACCAGTCTTTGTTGGTCTTAAGAGCCAAGAGAAGTGATTCCAAGTCACTCTTGTTTGGCTCTTGTGGGTGTAGCACTAGGGGCATGCTCTCACCATCCACAACCTTTTCTCCTTCACATTTTCCCACCTTGAAGTCCTTGCAAGAATACTCCATAGCTCTCTGTTTCTGTTGCACGTTGTGCTATTGCGAATATTTGCTTTGATATACGTTTTTTTCCTTCCAATCTCGATGGTGGATTTTATAGTGGAAATTGGAATTGTTTTGGGCTGCCGTTTGGCATGACGGAACAAAGACATTGGGTAGTTTGGCATTTTGCCATATGTCTTACGGAGATTCTTTGTATGTCGTTAATTTCTTGAGGGGTTGAAAATTCTTGGCTTTGGTATTGCAGTTTTAATATGACGGCCATTTTGGATGCCGGCACGACTCTTAATATTTTAGTTATTTATTACGTAAACACATATGTCGAATGAAGCAGACAAGTAAGATGGAAGTGAATTGAACTGGATCGATGCCACCAGGGCATTAATAAGCGTAAGTTTCAGTGTTTTCGCTTGCGGCTTTGTTGTTTTGCCTCAAGGACAGGAGACTAGCTAGCAATTAGCTAGGCACAAGATTCCTCACACGACATAATGGAATAATGGATAGCAATATTTGCTAGCATGGGATCAGATTTCCAACTGATTTTTCAAAAGATTTTTTTTTGTTTTGAGCACGGGGTATCTTGGAGAGGGCCCCAACTGTGGGAGGCACCTTTAAGCCCGTACCACAACCCAGATTAGAAGTTCCCGCTTGAACCTCCCCAACTGTGGAAGGCACCTTTAAGCCCATACCACAACCCAGACTAGAAGTCCCCGCTTGAACCGAGAGGCACATGTTCTCCCAACAAATGCGACTTCCCTGCGACTCGAACTGGGGAGCAAACCCAGTCAAGCCACTTAAGGGGACTCCATTACCAGTGGAGCCAACACTTTGTTAGTATTTTTCAAAAATTTTAATTTGCCATGTAGCACAATTAAGAAATTTTTTTCATAAGCTTGTTTTATTTTATTTATATCTATTCCTAAACCATACAAAGCGTTCACTAAAAATGATCGTTTCTATGTAAGATTACCAGCCGTCTCTTCATTTTTTTTCTTCGGGAAAAAAAAGGAAAAGAAAGAAAAAGGTAGAAATTAACCAATAATGGCTGCTATAAATTTAACGAATACGGCTGTAATAGCCTTTAAAGGCACTGATGGCGTGCCTAGTTAAACTTCTCGTGGCAACAAGATTTCAAATATATATTCCTTAATTTAACGTATAATTGTAAGAGCATGATGCTTATGTAGTAGTTTGCTGTTAAACGGCCATGAAAATTTTACGAGGCATGTACAAGAGTTCGAAAGGGATTGTATCCTCATCTTAAATAGCTTTTACCTTAGCTTGACGTGATAATAATAAAAAGGAAAGAATAGACGAATAATCTTAATCATACATAATGTACATGTGGCAACATATGATTAATGATATGTTTAAAAATTTGAGATACAAATTTTTTTACGTCATTAATGAAAACTAAAAAAATAATTATGGGAGTAATCAATTGGTGACACCTCATTAGAGATATAAATTTTATATCTTAATTTTGTAAGCATATTATACACTCAAGAGTATATATATCTTCAAAAATTAGTAAGTGATATGAAGAAGATCCTTCTCCGTATAATTTAATTGAAGCTCAACTAAGAACGAAGTTGTTAGCTCAAAGCTTTAGTTGAAGACACTGAAGCTAAATTCAATTAGTTATGAAACGCAATATTGTGTAAAATTTGGAATGTGTGACAAAATAAAACGCAAAGCCAACATTCCAGTCATTGTGGTAGATATCCAGTGACATTATGCAAAATCAATTAGGTAATATCCAGTGACATTGGATTCAGGCTTCGGAAATGGTCAAGTCAAGCATATAGCCACTAGAATATTGATTGATTGATACCCAAATAATCTATGGAGCCTTCACTTCACCATCTCAGCTTCTTTTGCCGTAAATGTTGGGAAGCATTTTCTCCGTCAATAACTAGCATTGGTTCTTGGACACTCCCCATTTATATGTAATTATTAGAGGATGTAGAAACCTACAAATTAAGATCACAAAGTGGGATCTGAGCCAAAGCCATATGGGTACTTATGATCTCACAGACCCTACAAAGAGGCATGCTTGAATAGCAAGCACAGTTCATTAACTGCTTCGATTGCTTTACATGCAAGCTTCGCTAACAATCTTGTCGTTGTAGTTTTAAGATTAGTACTTTTTAACATGTACATATATACATTATACAGTATACAAATATCGCTAGCTTTCTGAAAATGATTGCGCTCTGCTCATATTGGACTTGTACAAATGAAAATTAAGCAGATTAATTAATTAGAAGATGACACTAATATGTACATGACATAAAGTTCTCCCAGACCAAGCATGAATATTTTGAGGAAAAGTCTGTAAGAGAATGGATTTAGAATCAATTGCCATTTGCCAGTTGCAATAGATACTCATTAATTAGGGGGAATAATGACCGTGGGTTGAGCTTCCTTCCTATAAAAAACCCAGCTAATCCGTTTGGCTAGGCCAGTAGCTTGGCAATAGTCCCAGACCGGGCCTAAATTACAAGAAGCTCATTTGCCCGTTAAGCTCCAAATGTCAACAATAAAGACAAAGTCATATTACTTCAGAATTATATTTGTTCTTGAAGAAAACGACGCTTTAATTGCTGGAAGCCCAGCGGACGCAAGTCACGAGACCTGACCTACAATGGTCAACGACTCCAAATTTATGATGAACACGTACCTAAGAGGAATCTTGAAATCAACAATGAATGCTTCTTAGAGGATATTATTTAATTTGTTTGAAATTACGGACCAATCTACCTTACAGATTCTGTAAGTAACGGCCTGTGAGTTGACAAGAGGATATATGGATGCGTAGCACGTGGACGGCGGATGGAATCGGAGATTATATATGGAACCAGACATTCCGGTTTTCTTCCGGTGACAAAATGAATTCCTTTCCGGTTGCTGACCGGTAACCCATCACTGAAAGTGGTAAAAAAAATTAGGCTGATGGGCCGTGTATTGAAAATCTAAATATTTGCAATTTGATAGTGGAAAAATGTTGGTGGTTATAGGCTTCCAGCGTATCGAATTATTATTCAGACTCGTGCATATAGCAAGCGAGGCGACGTTGCATCTCCTGCAACAGCATGGTGTGAAAAAACCCCTTCAAAATATTTTCTCACTTTGGATCCACGGTGTGTGATCCAGTTTAAGCAATCGCGGCTGCCTCGGAGGTAGCATGACCTAAACTGTTTTTTTTTTTTTACCGACACCGACCTAATTAAAACACAATTAATTCTATAAATTTCTCCAGTCATGTGTCCTTTTGTTACTTCTCACATCCGGTTGCACATTAATCATTAAAGTCGGTTTCCCCATGCTTTGGGTTTTCTTTCCCCTTATTTTTCTGACCGTTGCCAACCCTCCATCTTTCTCTATCCACATTCAACGATTGAGATTACTTACAGAATTTGTAAAGTAGACAGGTCCTTGAAATTACTAATTAAAGGTAACTTTTGTATTTTTTTTTCCAACTTGTTATAATTCTACAGAAATATTACATTTTGAAATTTGTTGGGATTGAAATGTATATATTTGCAATAGAAGTCCGCAGTTTACGCCAAGGGGAAAATATACTCTTAATCCACATTTCTTAAATGGAAGACTGAAATAAAACTAATTAAGCTTCTGCTTCCATAGACCAGGATAAACAACATATGATGCAGAGGATTAATCAGGGAGAAATCAAAATGCTTCAGGCATGAATTATCAATGGTAACTTTGGTTTCATTTTAAAGGGAAAAAAAAAGGAAACACATTTTCTTGACCTAGCCCATGAGTAGTGTATTATGGTTGCAAATGTCAATTGGATATATGAGTGCTGACTGTGCTGCCCACTGTGTAATGTGTCATCTATTCTGTAGTCCATGGAAGCAAAAGCTCAATTGATCTTAGTTTTGTTGTCTGATTAGGCACCCGCAATCAAAATTTGTAATAAAGCTTTAGGTATGATAGAGTAAGGTGATCCTTGATCAAACGGCTGCTAAAAGGCCGGTTCAATGGCTCGTTTTGTGATCTCTATGCTTCATTTCTCATCCCAAATCATCCCCCCCGCGGCGCGTTAAACTCTAAGCAATCAATGCTACTTTTGTTTATCCAAAATGGGAATTTCATACTAGCAGACAATTACATTATATATTATACCGAAAATGCCCATGTTTGGCTTTGTCTACTCGAAATGGAAGAATCAATGCATCTTAAAACATTCAAAAATGAACACAAAAAAGGCCAGAAAGTTTATATAAATAGCTCGAAAATTTTGGGATTTTTAAAAGAGAAAATATCCACCGTCCACCTTTTTTTTTCAATTTTTTTAAAAATACATAATATCTTTTTTTTAAAACTGGAATCCACCTAAAGTTATATTTTATTTCACTTTTCTACTTCTGTTTGGAATCCGTTAAGAAAACTAATGGAAATTAAAAAATGACCATTTTTCCCTCAAAACAAAAATTACAATTTCACCCTAAACATCCAAAAATAATTAGATTTAATGATGAATATCATTATTGGTATGTTAATGAAGTAAAAAAAAAATTTAACTACTAGAGATTATAACTCAATGAATAATAAACTCTACTTACCTTAAATTCAATTGATGGTTTGCGAGATTGAGCTATTTTTAATACTACTGTTATAATTTAGCATCCTAATTACAGACATATTTAAAAAAAACACTTGTATTTGATGGTTGTGGAATTAATTTCTTTATTGACCTATGGGGAAAATAATTAGATTTAATTTCATTATTTTTGGTAATTTTTAAGGTGAAATTGTAATTTTCGTTTTGGCGGGTAAAATGGTCTTTTTTTAAGTTTCCGTTAGTTTTCTTAACGGATTTCAAACGGAAGTGGAAAAGTGAAACAAATGTAACTTTAGGTTGATTCCAGCAAAAAAAAAAAAAAAGAATTGTATATCTTTTAAAAAATTAGAAAAAACAGGTGGACGGTGAATTTTTTTCCTTTTTAAAATTGTCACTCTGTATTTTTTCTAGCATTTTCTATCATATTTAGCTAAACATTTAATCTTTACACTAAAATACACTTGTCATCCCAAAACTTTCAAAATCCGAACTTCTTTTCTCTCTCTCATATTTGGAGACTTTGCCTGTGACCTATCACGCAAATTCAAATGCAACATGCACCTATTGAACAAACTCATGTATAAACCGGTGATAAGTGCCTATTGCATATAAGCCAATCGCACATTTTCTAAATTTTGTATCATAGTTCATTTTTATTCAAAATACTTGAAAATTTTTCAAACTATCGAAATCAAAAAACCCATGTTGCGTAAAAATAAATACTCACTTTAACTTCTTTTTTTTCCAATTAATCATTTTATCTTCATTATTTATAATTACATTTGTTTTATGAATTTAATGATTTGTTGAAAATAGTGAGGTTTGATATTTTGTTGAGAATATTATTAATTTACTAATTTGTTGACAGGTTTTGAAAGTATTTAAGTCTAGAAATTAGAGGTTTAGCTAGAGATGATGGAAAAATTAAGGTGGCTAATTTTAAAAACACAAAAAATTTCAGGCTATTTGTAAATTCCCCCAAAAAAGACTCACTTTATTCTTAGTGGCAGTATTATACTATAATACAGGCAGATCTAAAAGCTCAGCTGTCGGTGACTCTTGGAAGTAACTTCGGTGAGCTCTCAGTGTTTAAAGCCATGGCCGCAGTATCTGCTTCATGGCTTCCACTTCTCTTCTTTGCCAGAGCATCAGGGCTTGTAGTTGCAGCTTTAGTTCTCACTTGGGCTCTTGCTTTCAAGTCCAGCTTCCTCCCTCATTCTTCCTCCCAAGAAGACCTCATCTATGCCGTAAAATTGCTCTCTCCTTATCCATCTCTGCATTTGCATATCTACAGTTACTTTATTTTCAGCTAATATTGACGAGTGCTTTTGTTGCTTGTTTTAACAGGTGCTTCATCCTTTGTTAATGGTGATTGGTTTCATTATCATCAGTGGAGAAGGTAGAGAGCTTTTCCGTTTTGAGTTATTTATTGTATTTGACATTACATCAATAACAGGGTCTATCAACCTAACTAATTGAGAATCTGCATCAATCATAGTATCAAAGTGCATAAGGCCAGTGATCAACTGATGATCAAGAAATTAACGGGGAGTTTTTTATGTGATTTCAGCTATTTTGGTGCATAGATGGTTGCCTGGTTCAAGGAATTTGAAGAAATCAGTGCATTTGTGTCTTCAAGGACTGGCTTTGGCTTGTGGGATTTTTGGGATTTGGACCAAGTTCCATGGCATAGATGGGGTTGTGGCTAATTTCTACAGCCTTCATTCTTGGATGGGTTTAATCTGTGTTTCCTTGTTTGGTGCTCAGGTTTTTGCTCTTCTTCCCCTTAATTTACCTTCTTATTTACCCTTTAATTGAAATTAATCTTTTTCTGTATGCATTCATATACTTTCTGCTTTATTGATTTGATAAACTAATAATTTCAATGGGTTTCTTATACTTAATGTTGATGCCATTGTTTGTGGTCCCTTAAATATTCTCCGGAAGTTTTAAATTGAGCCCCACAATTCGATTATTATTTTTTTACTATGAATCACATGTAATTAGAGGTACTTTATCTACAAGTAAATTTTTAATGAGGAAAAAAATACATTTTTTAACAGAGTATTTTATTTTATAATTGTGCTCTTTTTATTTTTTTGATTTGTCCATTGCTTTAATAAAGCCTCTACTCCTTGTCCATAATAATTGAAGCCAAAATTCTGGATGTTTTAAGAAGTTGGGTGGCGTGTAACTGTAACCGCCCCATTAGACAATCCAGACGATGGGCCAGAAGAGGCCCGGTGGGGTATAAAATAATTGCTATTACATGAACAAAATAGTCAAAAATTCTTCTTAGGAATTCACTACTATTTAGTTTAATGATTCTAAAAGTGGTGTCTTTACCTGGAGATAGGCTATTAGGATTCTCTCTTGGTGTTTTTTTTGACATATTAGGTTCTAATAAATATAAGAGGAGAGGAAAAAAAGAGCCGGGAAAGAAATAATAAGGGGAGAAAGATGAATTATATGTCTAAACAAATAATGAAAATGGGATTGACTCTCATTTTCACTCATTTTCTCTCCTCTTCTTCCCTTTCCATTCCTCTCATTTTCTACCATCTCTTCCAACCAAGTATGGGCTTCTAGTGCCTCCTAGTCTTCTAAATCTAGTGAGAAAGATTGGTCTAATTGTAAATAAAATGAAAAAAAAAAAATTATTTTGATTATCAAAATTAAAATTTAAAACTCAATCTTAACCACTCACTTCACTAGAAGAGAGTAGGAGAAGATTCTTTCCCCTTAGTGATTTAGTCATGTATGTAACTTATCCATAGAATAGATGTTACCAGTTATCCATCACAAAATCACAGTAATGCATGCTAAAGAGAAATGTTTTGACAAGATTTCGCCTTCATTTCATCAAATGCAGTGGATGATGGGTTTCTTGAGCTTTTGGCATCGAGCTGAGGTGCGGATGACTAGAGTAAGGGTTTTGCCGTGGCACATTTTCCTTGGCCTCTACACGTACGGCCTGGCGGTGGCGACTGCCGAAACAGGGCTTTTGGAGAAGCTGACATTCTTGCAAACGAGGAGAAATGTATATAAAAGCTGCCCAGAATCCATGGTGGTTAATAGTTTAGGACTTGGATTAGCCTTGCTTAGCGGCTTTGTAATATTCGCTGCTGTTTCTCCAAAGTCCCATGTCCCTGTAAATAAACCCAAATGCTTGTCTTCTTGATGAAAGAGTAGAGAATGGAGCACGAATCGATCGATGTAATAAGATTCAAGATTCAATCTTTACTCTTACATCCATGTGCATAGGCGTTTTGTGTGCATTTATACGACGCAATGGGCTGTTCTTTTTTTCTTTTTTTTTTGTCATTCTCAATTCATTTTTAATCGATTTACAATTTTTTTTAATTAATTTTCCAGATAAAATTGATCATTAATACACACATGGACCAAATTTACATTAGTAAGAAGTTTATTGAGTAACTTAACTATGAATCAAAGTTACCTCATTACATCTCCAATTTTTGTCTTTATATTGTATATTAAAAGCAGAGTCCTTGCTAACAAAAAACTAATGGTGTGTTTACTTCATGGAATGAGAATGAAGTGGAATGAGAATGAGCTGGAATAAAAATGAGGAATGAGAATGAAATTTTAATGTTTACTTGGCAAAAATAAATGTGAATGAGAATGTGTTGGATTGCCATTGATGTGTTTACTTGGCAAAATAAATGGAAACGAAAATTAATTTATCAAAATACCCATAGTATTAATAATTAATAAAAATAATTAATTTATTAGTATTAATAATATTATCATTATTGTTGTTATTATTACTATTATTATTATTATTAATAAAAATAATATTAACAATAATTAATAATAACTAAAATAATAAAGTTAACAAAATTTAATAATAATAATAATATTATTATTATTATTATTAAAATTTGTTAACTTTATTATTTTAGTTATTATTAATTATTGTTATTATTATTTTTAAATTTTGTTAACTTTATTATTTTAGTTATTATTAACTATTGTTATTATTATTTTTATTAATATTATCATTATTAATATTATTTATTATTATTATTAATATTATTATATTTTATTAACTTTATTATTTCAGTTATTATTAATTACTGTTAATATTATTTTTACTAATATTATCATTATTAACATTTATTATTATTATTATTATTTTATTTACTATTAATTATTGTTATTATTATTTTTATTAATACTATCATTATTAACATTTATTATTATTATTATTATTTAATTAATATCATTTTTATAATAATATTTATACATGTATCTAGATAATGAAAATTACATTATTATTATTAAATTTTATTAACTTTATTATTTTAGCTATTATTAATTATTTTTATTTTTTTAATAATAATAACAATAACAATAATGATAATATTGTTAATAATGATAAATTAATTATTTTTATTTATTATTATTTTTATCATTATTTTTATTGTTAATAAAATATATTAATAATAACTAAAATAATAAATTTAATAATAATTATTATTATTATTAATGAAATTTAAAATAATAAAATTAATTGTGATTTGAACGAGGATAATTTAGAAAATATGAAATAATTAAAGAGATACAAAAGTAAACATATATTTCATTCACATTCTCTCATTTTAATTCCCAACCCCCATGAAAATAGAATTTTCATTTCTTATTTCTAAATTATATAGGATTTACATATTTTATTTTCATTCTTAAATTATATTTGGTCAAATAAATATGTATTTTATTTTCATTTCTTATCCCATGAAATAAATACGCCGTAAAACTAAAAATTATTTTATAGTGAATTATTTTGACTATGCTCTGGTACCACAAGACAATTTGCTAGCGGCCTTAATATTGTTAAAAAATAAAGGATAAAGAACAAGAGAATAAAATGTCAGACAAATTTCACCTAATATTTTGAGTTTCATAATTTCATTTCCTCGCCGATTTTGATCTCTCTCGCTCACCATTCTCCCATCTCAAGTGTCACAAATGAGTTCATCCACATCCACAGCCACGACTCCTCCATTTCTCCTCGTACGACGCCGAATTGACAATCTCTCCCCAACGTCCCATCTCAGACCTAGGAAATCCAAGTTACTAGGACGCCTCTCAGTCTCAGCTTCTCTCTCTCACCTCACCTGGCTCTCGCCTCAACTCATCGATAACAACGATTACAATGGCTGGGCCATTGTTCAATCACCACCTCCTCCCACCAAAACCAAGAAAGGTTTCATCATTTTTCTTTTTTTAAATAGTTTTTCACCATTTTCCATTTAAATTATTTGACCCATTATTTATTTATTTGTTTATTATTCAGGTTTGCCTCTTGTTGTGATTGGAGGTGTTGTGGGTTCTTCACTTGCTCTTGTACTTGCTGCCATTTCTTACTTCTCATTTTCTAGAAAAGGTCAACTTTGTTATTTTTCTTTACATAGTTTGTTATTTTTCGTTCTTGGACCTCTAGTTTATCGGTAGTCATTGCTTTGGTTAGCAGGGTTCAAGCTTCAATTGGGTAGTCCGCTGAATGCTCTGCATGATATTTTAATTTGGAACGAAACAAAATCCAGGGAAAGGAAAGCCGTGGACTCTGTTGAAACAGATGCCTCCAGCATCGCTGGTGCAGAGTCTGTAGCCGATGAGACTAGTGGAACTGTTGTTTCAGGTACTGTCAAATTACCTATTCTTTAGTGTTAGTTGCCTTTTTGTTTCAATCTATGAGATGGGTCTTTATTATACCTATGGATAGTTTTTGTCTTTCCTGAATTCTGTGAAATCTAGAATTAACATTGTCACAGACGAAAATCAATACAATGATCTTAATTTCAGATGCCTAACCTTTAATTGATCAATGTGTATTAGTAGTTGGTTGGGAATAAATTTGAGGGGGATCAACTGGCTTTTCCCTTGGAGATGTAGAACATTGCATTTTTACTTTTCTTCTGAGAGTCGTTCCAGAAGTAATATTGGAAACAAACTTTAAACTAGTAACTCCTGCCTTTTCACCTTAACCTACTGGAGTCTGAGTCTTTTAGGAGTAGAAGTATTGTACTTTATTTTATGAGACATTCTTGGTAATTTTTATGCACCACTCAGTCTGGACGCATGAAAAATAAGTAATCTATATTTGTGCTTTCCTATGGATTTTTCCATCATTTTCATAAGTAGGCAGTACTTCAGCATAGACTATGCGGTTTGATCCAACAGTGGTCAAAAGTAACTTTTGACATGTTGGACTTCGAACAGCCTATAGTCCATCTTCTCTATATTGTTTCCCAAAAGTGATTAAACCTTCCATCTTCTCTGTATTTTATACTATATCATCTTTTTTTTTGGCCCTTTATGTGCTTCAGGATCAGTGGACAAGATTGAGCGTGTTATACCATCCGTTGCGGTGGATTCTACTCAACAAGAAGCTTTGTCTGTTTTGAAGAAACTGAAGGTTTCGTCCTACACTTTTGTTTATTTTCCTAATTCTCTTGGTTGCAATAACTAAACACTCTTAGCCGCATATTTTGTTCTGGGCTCCTGAAGCTCACATTTGGCTTAAGAAAGGATTGGATAGAGAACATTAAAAAAAATCATGAACGCTAATTACCTAGGGACAATTGTTATGTTTTGTGCTTAGACATTCATGAATTTCTAAAAGTTAGATATGTTTCTATTCCTGTTATACAACTGTCAAACTCTTTACTTATGGCAATAGAGCTTGGGTTCAGTTCTGAGCATGAGCTCCAAATTGTATTAAGGTATGCAGATCATTGAAGAAGATGTAAATGCTGATGAATTGTGTACTAGAAGGGAATATGCCAGATGGCTTGTTCGTATCAATTCATTATTGGAAAGGTATAAGCTTATTGAAACCTGTTCAAAGTATCATGCTTACCTATTTAAGGCCTGTCCAAGAAATTTATGTTTTGATCTTGTAGGAATCCAAAGCTCAGGATTGTTCCATGCAAATCACTTTCTGGGACTGTGGTTGCAGCTTTTAATGATGTGGATGTTGAAGACCCGGATATTGAGTCTATCCAAGGTAGCTTTATTCTTGATGTTTGCATACAATTTTTAAGGGTAGACTTTGAGGAAGAGAAACGTTTGAGTTTTTTTTTTCTTTTTTCTTTTTCTGTATTTGCAATTTAGCACTGGCAGAGGCTGGTGTCATTCCCAGCCAGCTCCTGGGAAAGCATTATGGTTCCGATGGTTCAAAAGGGCAGGGAGGCATCTATTTTTTTCCTGAGAGGTACGGCATTTGACAGATTTGAATGCTAGTGGTATTAAATTTCCTTTGCACTCAGCAAAGCGTGGCTGATACTGCAGGTTTATCTCTCGATATGATCTTATAAATTGGAAAGCCCAAGTCGATTATGAAGTCAAGCCAGATATAGTAGAGCAGGTTTATTAAACTCCAAACTCTTTTTGCAGTCAATTTTGTTTCTTGGATAAATTTAAAAGATTGAATAACTGATGCTTGCCCAGTCTTTCTATCGCTTTTAAAACCTGACCTGTTTACAGTCCAGATATCAAGAACAAAAATGAGTTATATGGATGTGAGGGAGATCAATTCAGAAGCTTCTCTAGGACTTTTCATGGATATGTTGGCTGGGGAAAAGAGCATAGCCAGAAGAGTTTTTGGTATCCTCTTTTCTTTTTGATCTCTGTTTATGCTCGGCAGTCAAAGTTTGGCTTTTCTTTTTCATCTCTGTTTAGCCACAAAAATGAGTGATTAAATTGCTTACTATGATGCATATGTGGTTTCTTTCTTCTTTGGAAGTCTTGGGAAGTACTTTTGCCCAACACCTAGAACAAGCAATAGCTTAGGGCTATATCATGGGAGAAAGGAAAGAGGCAAGTTAAAAACGGCATGGGCAATCATTGCAGATTACTTAACCCTACCCATTTCTTCCTTTTTTATTAGTAAGAACCCATGGAAGAATATTTAGATGCTGATGAGTATGTGTTTATTGATAATTATAGATACAAGGCTGATGATGGATGACTTTGTGTTTATTGATACTTTTCACTTTGATAATCCGGAGCTCTAGCTAGGATCTTCATGTAGGAATGAGAATTTCTACGTAGGAAAAACACTTGCAAAACATGTTCATATATGATGACTTCATGCTGGAATGTTCATTTTATAGGTCAGAGCAAGCGGTTTCAACCAAATAAACCCTCAACGAAAGCACAAGCTGCGGTGGCATTGACAAGTGGAAGGATGGCAAAAGCTATTAGTAATGAATTATCAAGATTAGAAGCTGAAAGGTCTTCAAGGCAAGCTGAAATGGCAGAAATTAGATCCCAGTTGTTTGATAGTGGGGACATACAAAGGTGGTGGGATAAGAAGTTCAGTGAAGAGAGAGCTCGTGGTTTTGAGGTGGAGAAGCTTTATATTGCTGCACGTTGCGACTTGGAGGAGGAGTTGATTGTTCAAGAGAAGAACTATGCCGAGGATTTAAAGGAGAAGGCAGCTATGGACTGTCAGAGGCAACTGCTTCTTAATCTGAAGGACGAGGTTGATGAGATGTCTGGAAGGCTTGAATCTGAGAGGGCTACATATGTGGCTGAGAAGTGTACATTACAAGATACACTCAGTGATTTACAGACCAAACTGGAAGGACTTCTTGATACAAAGTCTAGATCGGAAGCTGAGAAAGAAGCTCTTCGAATCCTTAGGTGAAGATTATAAATGCATTCCTTTACTGTTATCAAAGTTTGATTTTTCATTTAAAGAATTTGTACATGGTAGCTTTTTAACACCAATAGAATCTATGAATGCAGATCTTGGGTAGAGGATGAAGCAAGGAAAAGCCAAGCTCGTGCTAAGGTTCTTGAGGAGGTGACCCGAAGGTGGAGATGGGGCAATCATGCTTGAATGTCTTTAGTCCTCTAAAAGCATACCATCGAATGTCAATTTGAAATAATAGTCAGTTCGGGGCCATGTGAAAACTGTCGGATTGAGTGTGCACCCAGCCACACGCTAAGGTTCCTTGTACAACTACCAGCGCATGTAATTTAATTCTGATGGGGAGCTTCAATGGATCTTTTCTCATGATACCCGGTTATATGCAATCTAGTTTCTATAGCAAACAATCTAGATGATCATCTGAATCTTCATAGGCTTGTACCTAATAAAGGTCGTTGAACCGTGTGGTGACATATTGCCGAGGATTGAGTGGTTTGAAGGTTGAATACTGGCCTCAGATTTCGGCTCTATTTGGTATAATTTTTTAAATAGAATTTATTTAAGTAAAATTTTCGTCAATAGAATGTGTACAAGTAGAGCATTTATTAAAAGAAATTTTAGTTGTTTAGTTGTCAGTGAGGATTTTTATTAAAAATTATAAAATTATTTTAATAGATAAGTTTTTTAAGATTATATTATAAAAGAATAAAATATGATTGTTAAATAATTAAAGTAATTTTAATATTTTAAAAGATTTTTTTAACTTAGGTGGCATTTGTTTTTTTACTTAATGACTTAATTGACTTAATTTTAATCAGTTAAGTTATTAAGTCTGTTTTTTCAACTTAATGGAGATCTTCAGCAATTAAGTCATTAAGTTATTAAACTAATTTTATTAACTTATTACTTAATCTAAAAAGTTTGAATGCTCTCATTAAAAAATATTTTTTAAAATATCCCTATCTAATTAATTAATTTTCATCCTTAGCTAAATAAAATTTAATAATTAGCATTATTATCTATCTGTATATAACTTGTGATATTGTATAGTGGTAGACTATTATTATTTTTATCTTTTTATTTTTTTCAAATTAGCATTATTTATCTTCATATTTTTTTATGAATATTTTTCATATAAAAATATCACAAACTATAATAAAATTGATTAACATATATGATATAAAATATTAAAGAGTTGTACTCAATTGAATATGATTTATGTTATGATAATTTATTACCTTATTTATATTCTTTGAGATGTTTATTATTTGTTTAACATTATAAATTGTAAGGGCATAAATGTAAAAATATTAATTTTTAATTTTTTTAAGTTAAAAAAGAAAACAACTTAATATTTATTTTTAGCTATTCAGACAAAAAAAAAACATATCATTCAGATTCAGACATTCAGCTCTATTCAGAATTCAGACTAATTCAGGTCTATTCAGATTTCAAACAAAAAAAAAAACACCACCTTATATTCTCAAAAATTTAAATTTTGAGTTTTTGGTCGTAAGAATAAAATAATTTATTTAATTTTTAAAATTTTTATTTAAAAAATAATTAAACAATAATAAAAAATTATAAAAAAATTATAAAATTTATAAAATTATATATTTATTTATAATTATTAGAGAAGTCATATTAAATAGACATTTAAATACAAGGGCCATTAGCATTCATGCTGTTATTATTATTTTTTTTGTCTAATATGATTAAGATTTTTCTTTTTCCTTGCTTTCCGCACATATTTGTGGATGCAGGCCACAAACCAAACAACATAAAAAAATCACCAAACAACATAAAAAAATCACTCATTGAATTTTTTTTTTTTTGGGGGTCATAATTGTAAATCTCAAAATCTTGCTGCAACAAACAAAATAGGAAGATGATACCATTCGGCAAGAGTTTAGGATGAAACATCGGAAGCTACAGAGCCGTTGGAGCCCACAGAATTTTATATCATGAACATGAGTTTCTGCACAGCTTGTTTATATGATTTCTTTCCGAAGAGTATGAATGATCAATTGTCAATAAATTCCTCAGGCTCAATGGCTGCATATTGACTCGTCCATCTATCGTATAGACTTGTCTGAGTGAATTTTTATTTTTTTATTTTTTGGGTTTAAATATTATCTCCCGCAAATTGAAACTGAAAGATACCTAACTATTTAAGATTTTAGGTAAAAATAAATTCCCTTGGGCCTGATTTTATTTGTAATTATAATAATATAAATATCCAAAACAAATAAGTAGAAATATTATCAGGTGTTTGTGGCGAATGAACAAGATTAAACTTCTATCAGCTAGCGCCACAAACATCCAAAAAGGGTTTGAAGAGTCGAGAGTACGAGACACGGGCATAATTTAACACCACTGATTTTTCAACAAATAATCCCAAAAAGTAGCAATGGAAAAGCCAAAAGGGCCCAACATGCTACATGTGAAATTTCGACATGAACCACCCAAAAAGTTTTGGTTGACGAGCTTTCCCCTTGGCTTTGTTGGAGAATAAATTTCAGCCTTACCTTGGCACTTACTTTACGCATGCCAAAAGAAAAACATGACTGCTCTCATCTCACCTTGTATAGTTGTATGCCTTTGTACTTGTCTCAACTTCCCATCAAACAATTTAAACCCTTCAATCATAGATTTTACTATTTGGGGTCCCACGTAAACATAATCGGATGGCTGAAAATGGGCTAAATCGCAGCCTGGCGTTCAGAATTCTCGAATCAAAAGATTTACAAAACAAAATCCGCCAGTTAGCTGTAAATAACAGCCAAACAAAAGCATTTTTTTCCGTTAACGAATAATAACAGACAAAGAAGGTTGTTTTACATCCTCGTTTTTAATTGCAAATCCGACGATAGATACTTAAAACAAGAAAGAGAGAAACAAATGGGCACTTCTCTCTCAGGGTTTCTTTTTGTTCAAATCTACAGTTGCTGATTGTCTCTTTCAGTCTTGCTTTTCAGTGTACATATTCTTCTGAAGCAAAACAAAATGGTAAGGTTTTAGACTCAAGTTATATATGTAAGTGTCACTTCTTTTTGGACCAAAACTGGCCACTAGTTATATTGGTGGTTTCTGCAGCACTTAGCATGACAGTTGTGTTGGATTTTTCTTATCAGGAATTTTCATGCATACAATAAAAAAGTTTTATCTTTGAAAGGGTCTACAAAATATAAACCAGATAAGATGAAAATGCTGATGGTCTAAAAATGTTTGTACCTAGATAAAGATGTTATCTCCGGACATATTTTGAGTACTTCTTATCTGGGTTTTGCTTGAAGTTGCACCTGAAAAAAGATTTTATATGCAAATTCTGGATACGGGAGTTGGGATGATGTTTTTGCTCTTCGAAGGACCTGATGGTTTGAGTCAATAGTGATGAGTATGAAGAGAAATGGGTAGTGGGCTAGTGCCTTTTGATGTGTTTGAGTTCAGGTTCTTCGTATCAATAATACCTACATGATAGTCAGGGCTGGATTCCTGGTTGCTGCTTCAATTGCGGCCTATGCAGTTAAGCAGCTCAACCTCAAAGCATCCAATTCATCGGCTCCTTTAACTAAACCCTCAGGTGATTTTCCCATCATTGAAATTCGAAAATTCTGCCTTTTTTTTTTCTCTGTTAATTCATTGGTAATTTTTTTTTTTTTGTATGAAATAATTTTGGTTTGCCTTGCTTTCATCTGTTTTGAAGTTCATATTTTAATAATAATTTTTTAATGTGGTAACTGGAATTTAGGGAATGGCGAGGCTAGATTTGAACAACAACAAAGTCAGGGGAAAGAGAAACAGCAGTTTACATGTCCTGATGGTGGCCTCAGAGAGAAGAAGGTAAGTACAGATATGGTCTTAAAATCTTTCTTACACATATGAACAACAATAAAATCAGCCTTCAATTTAATTCAATCTCTTTCTGATGACTTAAAATCTAGTTTGTACAAGTTTGATATGGTCTTTTCTCTTACTCTGTTAAGAAGGGAAGAAGCTCTTCTTCAATCATCTGTTGAACTTTAATAAACTGTGCTATTTATTGTAGAGGGAGGAAGAAGAAGAGGAAGAAGAGGTTAAATTGATTAGCAGCATATTTGATCGAGCTCGTGGTAGCTCATCTAACACTGATGATGAAGATATTTTGCCTGAATTTGAAGACCTTTTATCTGGAGAGATTGAATACCAGTTACCTATTGACAAGTATGACGAGGCAGAGAAGAATAAAGTTTATGAAACTGAGATGGCAGACAATGCAAGGGAACTAGAACGCTTGCGCAGCCTAGTACTGGAATTACAGGAGAGGGAAGTAAAGCTTGAAGGCGAGTTGCTAGAGTACTATGGATTGAAGGAACAGGAATCAGATATTGTGGAATTACAAAGGCAACTCAAGATCAAGACAGTTGAGATTGATATGCTGAACATCACCATAAACTCCTTGCAGGCTGAGAGAAAGAAGCTTCAAGAACAGATTGCACAGAGTTCTTATGTAAAGAAGGAACTTGAGGTAGCAAGGAACAAGATCAAGGAGCTGCAGAGGCAAATTCAACTTGATGCTAACCAGACAAAGGGTCAATTATTGTTGCTCAAACAACAGGTTTCTGGTCTTCAGGCAAAAGAGGAAGAAGCCATCAAAAAAGATGTTGAGCTTGAGAAAAAGCTCAAATCTGTTAAGGACTTAGAAGTGGAAGTTGTGGAGCTTAAGAGAAAGAATAAAGAACTTCAAATTGAAAAGAGAGAATTGCTTGTTAAACAGGATGCCGCTGAATCAAAAATATCATCCCTCTCCAACATGACAGAGGTAGCCTATTGATTTCTTACGTTGTTATGTGCTGCAATTCACATATAGTTTTCCCTTTGCTCATCCTTTTGTTGCCTTTCTATTTTCTTCGTGTGTTTGTCTGTGTGTTGGTTTGGGGGTGGGGGAGGGGAAGGAAGGTTTGTGGGGGGCTTGGGGATGTTCGGGATCTTTCCTGGTTAGTGTCTTCACATTGAAAACTAACTTCATTTTATCCCTCAGGACAATACTGTAATTTTCTGGGTGAATAAATGAAATTAATCAAATGATAAAGTTGAGTCATAGCTGCAAATATTTCTCAATAAATGCTTACTTGCATCTTGTAGCTGTAGCTATGTTGCTTTTTCATGAAAAGTGAATAAAGTTGCATCATAACTTTCTCTAGTGATCTAAGTAGTTAATATTCAGTTATATTTTTTTGTGCCTACTGTGCTATCTCGGCCAAAGAGGTTATTGCCTAGGGATGGATTTTATAGATGTCTAAGAAAAAGTTTAATTGTAACTTGTAGATAATATATCGCCTAGTTGCCACTAGAAATTGTAATTATACTTTTATTCTTGGTATTAGTTTAATATTTCTAGAATGCTTTGACACATACTGCAGAGTGAAAAGGTTGCCAAGGCGAGAGAGGAGGTTAATAACTTGAGGCATGCAAATGACGATCTATTAAAGCAAGTTGAAGGACTTCAGATGAACAGGTTCAGTGAAGTTGAAGAGTTAGTGTACCTTCGGTGGGTCAATGCATGCTTGAGGTATGAGCTCCGGAACTACCAGGCACCTGCAGGGAAAACTTCTGCTCGTGATCTCAACAAGAGCCTAAGCCCCAAATCTCAAGAAAGGGCTAAACAGCTGATGTTAGAATATGCTGGATCAGAACGTGGGCAAGGTGACACAGATCTTGAAAGCAACTTTTCCCATCCTTCCTCACCTGGAAGCGAGGATTTTGACAATGCTTCAATTGATAGTTCCACTAGTAAGTACAGTAACCTCAGTAAGAAACCAAGCTTAATCCAGAAGCTGAAGAAATGGGGCAAAAGCAAAGATGATTTAAGTGCTCTTTCATCACCAGCAAGATCTATTTCAGGTAGCTCTCCAAGCAGGATGAGCATGAGCCATCGACCAAGGGGTCCATTGGAATCTTTGATGCTGAGGAATACAAGTGATAGTGTGGCCATCACTACATTTGGGAAAATGGACCAGGAATTACCTGATTTGCCAGAAACTCCAACCCTCCCACACATTAGAACACGGGTTTCTTCCAGTGACTCACTGAACACTGTTTCAGATTCATTCCAGTTGATGTCAAAATCAGTAGAAGGAGTTCTAGCGGAAAAATATCCTGCATACAAAGACCGGCACAAGTTGGCCTTAGAAAGGGAGAAGCAAATTAAGGAAAAAGCAGAGAAAGCAAGAGCTTACAGGTTTCGTGACAATTCAAATTTTGACTCCAAACACCCTACCTTGCCACCAAAACTTGCTCTATTAAAAGAGAAGCCAATAGTTTCTGGTGATTCAAGTGATCAATCACATGATGACAGGGCTGCTGAATCTCAAACAATAAGCAAAATGAAATTTTCCCAAATTGAAAAGAGGCCTCCTAGAGTGTTTAGACCACCTCCTAAACCGTCTGGTGGTGCTCCTGCTGGTACAAATGCAAATCCTTCCAGTGGCACACCACCAGCTCCACCTCCTCCACCTGGTGCTACTCCACCTCCACCCCCACCACCGCCACCAGGTGGACCACCTCCTCCACCTCCTCCGCCAGGAAGCTTGCCGAGAGGAGTGGGAAGTGGTGATAAAGTTCAACGAGCTCCTGAACTTGTTGAATTTTATCAGACATTGATGAAACGTGAGGCAAAGAAGGATACATCATCCTTGATTTCATCCACTTCTAATACATCAGATGCTAGGAGCAACATGATTGGGGAGATTGAGAACAAATCATCATTCCTTTTAGCTGTATGATAACATTTTCCTTCATTTGTCCCTTGTCTTGGATATTCATTATATATTTCATAAATTGTTAATGATATATTGTGCCTGGATCCAGGTGAAAGCCGATGTGGAAACTCAAGGTGATTTTGTCCAGTCATTGGCAGCTGAAGTTAGAGCAGCTTCCTTCACAACTGTAGAAGATTTAGTGGTCTTTGTGAACTGGCTGGACGAGGAACTCTCCTTCTTGGTATATCACAATAGATATCATCAGGCCTAAATTTTATTAGAAAGTAGATACACACGCACACACAGAGATATACATATATATATACACACACATACATACAAATGGAGTAAGACAAGGCAAAAGCCATAGCTTTTAGTTCTTTTCAAAGTTTCCATGATCAGCTCCCTTATTTAAGCATGACGAAGGAATTGAGAGCTTTTAACTTCTTCTTTAGCTCTTTAATGTGCGCTCTAAAATTTTATATCTAATTATTTTTTTTCCCCCTTCTTCCTTCATTTGGTTAGGTTGACGAGCGGGCTGTTCTCAAGCACTTTGATTGGCCTGAAGGGAAAGCAGATGCATTAAGAGAGGCTGCTTTTGAGTACCAGGACCTAGTGAAATTGGAAAAGCAAGTGTCCTCTTTTGTTGATGATCCTGGCCTCCCATGTGAATCTGCACTAAAGAAGATGTACAAATTGCTTGAAAAGTATGTAAACTCTTCCTTTGCATTTTGATTTAATGAACTATTGAGTATGATAGCTGGAAAATTGAAAATCAAGCTTTTGAGAACCCAATTTATATGCAACCATCTCTTCCATGTGAGGAATTTAATCATCAGTTTGCAACTTGGAGGACTGTGCAGTTTCCCTGACATTTTTTATTGCTATAACTTGTCAGAATATCATTTGTATGTTCATTAACGCGCCCTGTCCTTCTGGTTGTCTCTTTTTTTGCCAGAGTGGAACAGAGTGTTTATGCATTGTTGCGTACAAGAGACATGGCTATTTCACGATATAGAGAATTTGGAATTCCAGTTGATTGGTTGCTAGACACTGGAGTTGTTGGCAAGGTATGTTACTAAACAAGAAATTTCATTATAGTTTGTTGCAGGGTCGTTTGAGTAATGCTCATTTTAGTATATATTCTTGGTTCAGGTTCACTAAATTTCCATTCGGCAAGATGCTATCTATTCTTTGCCAATTTGCACCCTGTTATGACAATGTTGTAGCAGGTTCATCATCTATAGTTGGTTGTCCAATGATAGTGTTATCATTGTCCTTATAATGATGTTTCTTTTTGAGGGGCCTCAGAAAAAGTTTTTTGCATTTGCATTTTGAGCTTTTTTTCTGACATTAGAATGTCCAAGGGACAACAGAATGAGGAGTTTGCGCCCTCGATTATGCATAATTGAAAGTTTTTCTTATAACTGGAGAATTTGTTGCTCATTTTGAAATGGTCATATACCACTTTTGCTTATTGCAGATCAAGCTCTCTTCCGTGCAATTGGCAAGGAAGTACATGAAACGTGTTTCAACTGAACTTGAAGCTATGAGCAGACCGGAGAAGGAACCAAACAGAGAGTTTTTACTTCTGCAAGGTGTCCGTTTTGCTTTTCGTGTTCACCAGGTAATGCCAGTCTGCAGTTTTCTACCTTTATTTTTTTAGATTTAGTATGCTTTAAGATTTAAAGAAACAAATCATACAAGTGTTTTAAGTGAGAATTGCTGCACTTCTCAATTGATGAATCATTTGCTCAAAGCCCACATTAGAAACAATTTTACTATTCCAAAATGTCGATGTTAAAATTACCAATGAAATATTGACTTGGAACATATTCCAGTTTGCTGGAGGCTTTGATGCGGAGAGCATGAAGGCATTTGAAGTGCTAAGGAGCCGTGTTCATAAACAAACTGTGGAAGACAACAAGCAGGAAGCATGAGATATATTCCTTTTCTTGGTTTTATTTATCTTCAATTTTATATTGTACATCTTGCATTCTTACTTGATATTACATAAAACGTCTTATAGAATGGATATTTTACAATGGCCAGTCGAAGACTTGATGCAGAGGTAACATTGATCAGCAAGCTGTACCTTGCTGTTTAAGCTAACCTCTTTAATCTTTATGCTTCAAACTACGCACTAGAAATGCAAGAACACTGGCGTTTTAGTATTCCAAGAAGAAAAAGGAATTTAACGAAAGCCAAGATTTGATGCACAAGAAACAACAACTATACTTTAGGTTCAATAATCATTCTCGTGAAAGAGGAGAGAAAAGTCCTTTTAGCTGTTCGTTGAGGTGAACATTCTTGATTTCAAGGTCATTATCAGTTCTGTCCCCTGAGAATCGCAAAAATATTACTTAGATGTCAGGTTTGCATTTAATATTAGAAACCGCCCCTCACTTTGACACTTTGACAGACGACCAATTTGACCATTGAAAACAGGCAAAATGAGCATGTTACCCCTTTCTTTCACAATAACATTGACCTGAATTTACTAATTTTGTTGTCACAATTGTGTTATTTGGATGTATGATCATTGACACAACATCATAGCAACGTAACATTAGGTGATGACGCTGGCAGCATCCATAAATTGTGCATCATTTTGCAATCGTTGCAGTGTCTCAACTGAAAGGCGAATTTCAATGTCCGCACTTGCTTTTTCTACTCGAGCAGACGTCGTCGCCTTCCCATTCCTCTTGCTCGCCGATCCACCTGTTACTGCAATAGGCTTTCCCCACCCAAAATCATTACCGTAAACGTCGAACCTTGGGGAATTACTTATAGCCGAAGCATTACTCCCGGTGCCATACTCTGTAAGAGGGTTAGTTGTCAGATTCCAAGTAGCTCCTTTACCTTTTCATCTGTGTACGTAGCAGCCATGTTGTTCATGTCCCACGCCAAATTTCCAAGTCCTTGCTCACCGACCTGACTCGCTTTCATTGTCACGTCCTCTCTGAACTATATTTCCAACGTATTCTTGTGGCAATTGTGGCTGTAGTCTTGTTCTAACACCTATTGACAAGAGGCAGTTAACATCTACTTCAGGATCAAGAGGTTGATTACATGCAACTGATTAGCATAGATAAGCCGCAAGTGCTTGTGGTGAGGAAATTCTGTTGATGCCAGCCTCAGCTATTGCCTTTGCTTTTAACTTGACGATGATTTCCCTTGAGAAGTGAAAAACTCTCTGTTGCAGAGGTGGTACAGCAACCAAGCTGTTGTAATGACAGTTTTTCTTTGGGTATCAAAATAGGGCAGTCAATATTGCGAGGAAACCAACATTCAAGAACAGGGGGTGTAGATATAGATGTTGCTATACAATCAAAGCTAAAGCCTCTGCGGATCTCAGACCAAGATTGAAAAAATTGCCAAATAGAGGTTCCATCTACAAGAGAAATGTTTGTGGAGCAAGCAAGAAAGATGCGATTCTTAAGCTTGGCTACTTGCACTTCAAGAAATGTCTTGGATGTACCCTCAATGTTCTTAACCCCATTTAGTAAGGAAAAAGAAGCCAATAACTTCAAGTACATAGATGGGTTCAAGGATATCAGCAACTGAAACTCCATCAGCTGCAACATGGACAAAGTCTACACCAGCAGTATTGCAATCTACGAAGAAGGAAATGGTGTTATCATGATGATGATAAGTGGTGGCAAAGCGACCTGCTAACGGGTACAATAAGTCTAGTGCACGTGAATGGGAAATTTTGAGGTGGTGGATCAAGATTATTTCCCCATTGCTTCTCTTGTGACGGGTAATTGTTTGGTCGGTGGAAGAGAAATCCCTTTCGGCTGTAAAATCGATGAAGGGATCGAAGATCCCATTGGAGGCATCTCAATCCTTGGGTTTGCCTCTTTGTGAGTTGCTGCAGTGACTGAACTCTTGGAGATGATCCTAATGTTGGGGAAAAATTAGGTTTTTAAATTTTTATTAAACCTTTTGAAGATCGCTCTCATATAATATATAAGAATTGGTATTCTAGAAATCGTACCTTGAAAATCCGATTTGACTTTTTCCGTTGAAATGATTTAGGCTCCTAGATCACGATCCGCCACCACCACTCCTGTTAGATCACGATCCGTCACCACCACGCTTGCTAGATCACGAACTGTCACCAATGATCTTCCAGGTTATGACTCAGATTCGATCTGCACTTGACGTGTGGGCGCCTTTATCACTACCAAAGCAACTAGCACGAGAAAATTTTTCTCTCAACAATGGAGAGAAAAATCTTATTCTCTGATCTGTATCAAGTGGCTTCTCTATTTTCTTTAGAGAAAATAAGCCTTATATATCTCCATTTAGTAAAAACCCTAGGCTCCAAATAATGCCCTAAATAAAACTCACGTTGTTTTCTTTTTCAATAGGGGACCCACCTTGTAAAATAACATAAGGCCCCTTACACATAAGCTTATTAAATGGAGCCTCCCACTAAATGATATATTTAGGCTTTTGACCCAAATAGCTAGTTATCTTGCTTATTAGTCCAGTAGTGGTGCAATCAATTAAATGAGCTAACCCGGAGATCATTTGGGAACATACAATAGTGGCTACAATAATTAGGCCTGTAATTAAACTAGCCCAATTATTTAATTCCAAATCTACTCCACTAAAAGATTGGAACTGACTTCCATAATTGTATGCTCGAATAATAATTCGTCCCAAGCCACATTGATTTCTTTACTGCACAATCCTTTGTACCACATCGTTAATTAAATTGATATCTCAACTGTCCAATCAATTTAATAACATCTTATTCCTTGATCCTTACTGGTTTTCTCTAATGATCATTTTCAACATACTAAATATGTTGACACACTCTGGCCAGAGAATTCTATGATCAAGTGCCGAAAACCCATCAAGAGATGTGTTGTACAAATTCTATATTGTTAATCCATAACTCCAATACTCATAATTGCTCCCACCAAGATACCGGGTAATCTTGACCACATGTATGTGTCGTGCCCATTGGTAACTCAAATGGAATAACAATTACAATCATGAAATCATAATTAACTCAAGATTAAGATTACAGTAAAATCAACGCCTATGAGATTTAATAAGTCTGACAGTTATTACAAAGTTAATTAAATCTCATATGTGATCCTGTTCAATGTAGTCGCACTACATCAATAAATTCATACATGATTAAGACAAATCATTCAATGAATTTATTACAGTCTATACCTAAATAAAGTGCCCCACTTTATTTATCAACTGCGAACTAAATTTATTTAATCATAAGATAACTTGTATTTATGTTTTCTGTGAATCCACATGGTGATCACATAAATACATATAATATGATTAAATGGACTTTAATACAAATATTAATGCAATTAAGATATTTGAATAAAATACCTCATTTATTTTATTAATCAGAAAAACTGTTTATTACAATTAAATAAACATATATGCTTTTAAAGAGCATATTTTCCCAACAATCTCCCACTAGCTCTCAAAGCATATCTGGCATATTGCACATGCTCTAGGGCTCTAAGTGCAGGTTATAAAGGTTTCCCACTAATGGCCATTGTAATAAGATCTGCCATTTAGCATCTAATGCCATTTGGGGTACTGTCATATAACCTTTCTACACTATTCCCTTATAAGATGATACTTCCTTTCAATATGTTTTGTTTCTTGTGATTCCTTGGTTCCTTAGATTGAGCTACCGCACCACCATTATCACAAAATAGTTTAAGGGGTGCAGTTACAACAGGTACCACCTCAAGATTTCGTAGGAACTTGCAGAGCCATATAGCTTCTTTTGCAGCTTCAGATGTAGCCACATATTCAGCTTTAGTTATTGAGTCTGTGATACAAAATTGTTTCACACTCATCCAACTAATAGCTCCACTTCCCAATGTAAACACATAGCCGGAAGTTGATTTTCTGGAATCCTTATCTGACATAAAGTCAGAATCAGTATAACCCACTGGAATGAGATCATCACCGGAATACACAAGCATATAATTTTTAGTTCTTTTCAGATACTTCATTATATGCTTGACTGCAGTCCAATATTTGAGGTCCAGGATTAAATTGATATCTGCTAACTATCCCTACCGCAAAACATATGTCTGGCCTAGTGCAAAGCATGACATACATGAGACTTCCCACAGGTTTTGCATAGGGAACTCGTCTCATTCTCTCTATCTCTTCAGATGTTCTGTGATTGATCCTTAGAGAATGTAATTCCATGTCTGAATGGTAATAAACCAGTCTTGGAATTTTCCATGCTAAATCTAGCCAATATCTTATCGATATAGACCGCTTGAGACAAGGCTAAAGTTTTATTCTTCCGGTCTCATAGTAACTTGATACCAAGAATATAACTTGTCTCTCCCAGGTCTTTTATATCAAATTGTTTTGCTAACCAAATCTTTATTGTAGTCAATACTCCTATATCGTTTCCAATCAGGAGAATATTGTCTACACAAAGAACTAGGAAGGCTACAAATTTTCCCTGAATTTTCTTGTACACACATGGTTCATCAATGTTCTGAATGAATCCAAGCGATTTAATTGCTTGATCAAATCTGATGTTCCATGACTGGGATGCTTGCTTCAACCCATAAATGGATCTCTGCAACTTACATACCATGTGTTCTTGCCCTTTTTGTATAAATCCATCTGGTTGCTGCATGTAGATGTTTTCTTCAAGATGCCTGTTAAGAAAGGCAGTCTTGACATCCATTTGCCAAATTTCATAATCTAGCACTGCAGCAATGGAGAGCAGAATCCTGATGGATTTAAGCATAGCAACCGGAGAAAAGGTTTCCTCATAATTGATTCCTTCTTTCTGAATAAACCCTTCGGCTACTAATCTTGCTTTAAATGTTTCCACCCTTCCGTCTACTCCTCTTTTTCTCTTGTAGATCCACTTGCACCCTATAGGTTTTATCCCATTTGGTGCCTCTACAAGTTCCCAGACTTTATTGGAATACATAGATTCCATTTCTTGATTCATGGCCTTTTTCAAAATTCAACATCTCTATCTATTAGAGCTTCGTTGTAACTAGTGGGATTTTGTACATGTTCACCTGAGATAGCCATATAGGTTTCTCCCAAAAATATGTATCTCGCAGGTAACCTAGTTACCCTCCCACTACGACAAGGTTCTAAAAGTGATGGTTGTTCAAGGATAATCCTGTGCTGATCAGCTGGTTGTTGCTGTTCTTCCTGTTCTATAACAGGTGTTGAAAGCTGAGTATCAACCTGATCTCTTTTATTTCTCTAGTTTTACCTTACTCTTAGGTTATAAGTCATTATAGAGTCTTCCTCAAAGAAAGTAAAGAATATTTCTATAAATACATTCCTATCTTGAGGACTATAATTCAGACTTTCCCTTATTCCTTTAAGATACCTAAAACATGCAAGCTTCTGAACACGAATCCATCTTGTCTATCTCTGATTCTAGTAGAAATACTAGTAAACTCCAAATACGAATGTGTCTCAAACCATGTTTGTGACTTTTTCATAATTTCTTGGATTAGTAGACACCGAGATAGATGAAACTAAGTTCAATAAACTTTGTAGTTTTAAATACTAGTATCTGGAATCAAAAAGGTAAATGATAAACCACTTAGTATATATCTTGTCTTATCCAAAAGAATCTTGTTTCTTCATTTAATTACACTATTGTATTATAGTGTTCATTGACAACCAAATAGTGCTTGAATTCTCCATAGAGATATTCTTTGTTTCGATCATATCGATGTTCTTTTATGCTCCTGTCTAATTGCTTCTGTCTTATCCATGTACTCTTTTGAATTTCAAAAGCAATGGAATCATGATGCACTTAGACAAACATAAATAAAATGAATATTCATCAACAAGTTTGATAGAATACTCACAACCTCTTATAATATGTAAACTGATTAGTCCGTATACATTTGTATGCGCTAAATCATCAAATACAATGTTATGCTTTTAGCTCAAACAGAGCATCCTTATCATATTACTTTTCTAAATAAGATTTATAGAGTTACAATGATCAATCTTAATAGGCCAACAAGTCTATCATTAATCATTTTCTTAAAATCTTATTATAGTTTATATGACTTAAGCATAAATATCAGAGGTAATTTTGGTTTGAAGAAACATTTCTTTTCTTAGATAAATGCATATACTCTTTATCATTATATCTTACTTTGAATAGATCAATGGACTTATATGATATAAATTGTCTTTATAAATAACCAAAATAAATAATAAACAGAGGAAAAAAATAACAGTGTACTCCTGTTTATTAAAACAAGTCACCGAAATTAATATTCCTCTAATAATTGGAAAAATAAAGACAAATATCAAAACTAAAGTCTTGTAAAATTGATCTAGTCTTTCAATTGATATAAACTAGCATGTCCTCAACTGCTGTTTGAAGCTTTCTTCACTTAATCTCTTGGTTTCCTGAAAACCAAATAAATGAATTATAAATAAGATTAGTTATCTCAGAATTCATTATTGTATGAATCAATAGAAATCTGAACTAATTAGGAAGCTTAAAGATTTCCTATACCTGATTTTAATAATCTTAGGACAATCTTTCTTCCAGTGACCCTTCTGTCCACATTTGTAACACTTGCCTTTTGGCTTGCCACTTCTTTTAGTGGACAGTTTGCCGATCCCAACTCTTGCTTGCTCATTCTTGTCTTTCGACTTAAGCCTTGAAGGGAATCCTTTTTCAGGAAGTTTTCTGCTATGATAAAATTCTTCTATAGCATGTAGTTCGTGCATTAATTCAATTAAGGTCATATCTTTATTGTTTAAGATATAGCTGACCTTAAACTCTTTGAATGTATCAGGTAAAGATTCAATCACCATGTTAATCTTTGATTTATCATTGATTTGAACACCATGAATCTCTACCTCATTCAAATAGTCCATCATTTTGAGGACATGATCACGAACTTTTGTGCCCTCTTCCATCTTAGTATCCGTAATACGTTTTAATGCTGTTTCTCTGGCAAAATGGGTATTTTGCCCAAACATCTGATGAAGACAAGCCATTATTTCAGTGGCTGTTTCCATGCTCCGATGTTTCTTATGCAGTTCCACAGAAATCGAAGCCAATATATAGCGCTTAGCCATTTTGTTAGCTTCGCACCATTTCTCATAAGGCTCCCTCTGATTTCTATAATCGTATAATGATGGTTCAGGAGGGCAAGGCTGGGTCAACACATATTTGCTTCCCTTAGCAGTGAGAATATTAAATAGATTGCGTTTCCAATCTAAATAATCTTCGCCAGTGAGTTCATTTTTAACAAGGATAATTAATAATGGGTTGATGGAAGACATTTTCTGAAAAAACAAAACAAAATAAACATGCATAAATACTTTGAAACAATATTCACAATAAATGACAAAAATGCAAAAAAACCATAAATGCATTTTAATTTATTGTAACGATAATCTAGTACCGCTTTGACAAGCTATCCGTTGGGGAAGTCATGTCTACACTTACTAGACCCAATTATCCATTAGATTATTTACTTTCATGCAAAGACATGATAAATAATTATCGTTATCCCTTTGGGCCTAAATTTGTTAACAGAGCTTCGTTGGGAAGGTTAATAACAAACTTTAGTTGAGTGTATAACCATTGTTTCAATCTACGTATTTTTCATATCAATAGTCACCGTTGGGGTGAACAATCGATTGAAAAATATTTCAATTTTATCTTTGAAGAAGTTCATCAAATAAAATATCTAATATATATACCCTCTGAAGGGAGCATCACCGTATCATGAAGTCGAGGTATATATATAATTTTATTATTGAACTAATAATGGAGCCCGTGGGAAAATTATCTTGAATTTTCCCTCTCCCACTCAATATTTTAAAATTGGTTTTTCCTTTTTAAAACATACATATTGTTAATTGCATGCTTCCTATAATATTATCTAGATGATATCAAATATTATTAAGCATATGCAAATTTCAAACAATATAATGAAATTCATTATTAATGAATGACATGTATCATTATGCATAGAGTGGCACTACCTATTCTATATGACATGTTATCATGGCATGTAATCATCCAAAACATAACATATAGAAAAACAATTAAATAATCTTAATTCATGGCTTTCCTAATAATGAAAAATACATTAACCCTAAGCCTAATCTTCATTGGGCTTCTTGTCAATGTCCATCTTCCATAAGTTTGTCTTTGTTAATGGACTAGGGGAAATTGGGCTTTTAAATTTATAATTGGTCCAATTTTAATTTTGAAAGGAAATAAATAAAATAAATAGTTTTATTTTTTTTAATTAAAATAAAACTTTTGGACCAAAAATAAATTTAATATATTTAATTTTGTCTATGCATTTTTAATCCATTAAGCCCAATTGAAATTGGGCCTAAAACTAGGATTCATTAAACCCAAAACTATTTTTGGATTTAAACGCAAAAAATTAAAAATTTTCTGCCCAAATGAAAACTTATGGAACCATAGGGACCTCCATGATAGAAACCATGAAACCCTAAATCCATATTTTTCTTTCTCTCTTCCCCAGCCGCAATCTCCAAAAACCTATCCCCTGTTCACTGTTTCCAGCCATCTCCGACGCCGAACCACCTGCCGCCATGTTGCCGGAAACGCTCCAAACTCGCGCACGCAACTTGCTGCTCGTGCAGCTCGCGCTACTGACCACGCTGGCCGCGCGCGCCGTTTGCTGCTGCGCGCACAAGCCACGCTTCCCGCGAGCGCTGGCTGCTGCGTGCTGCTGCTGGCTTGCAGCGCGCGCTGCTGCTGCTGCGCGTGCAGCGCGCGCTTGCTGGCAGCATGTGCTGCTGGCCGCGCGCTGCTTGCTGCTGGTTGCCGCTGTCAAAATTTCCGGCCTCCGTCGCTCCGATCTTGAAAATCCGAGATTAATTTACAAATTTCCTAGGCCAATTTTTAGCTTACAAAAATTCTATAACAGTAAAATAAATCAAGAGGGAAACATGATGATAAAAAATCACCCCTCTTGTTACAGATTCAAAGAAAAAATACAACCGAAAATCTAACCATGAATTAAGACAAAACAAAACATACTTTATTCATATATTAAACAATTAATATATATCTGAATAAATTGTGTCACTCTAATACATAAATTTCAAGAATGATTTCATACGAAATTCTTATATATTAATATGAGATGGCTCTGATACCAATTGTTGGGGAAAAATTAGGTTTTTAAATTTTTATTAAACCTTTTGAAGATCGCTCTCATATAATATATAAGAATTGGTATTCTAGAAATCGTACCTTGAAAATCCGATTTGACTTTTTCCGTTGAAATGATTTAGGCTCCTAGATCACGATCCGCCACCACCACTCCTGTTAGATCACGATCCGTCACCACCACGCTTGCTAGATCACGAACTGTCACCAATGATCTTCCAGGTTATGACTCAGATTCGATCTGCACTTGACGTGTGGGCGCCTTTATCACTACCAAAGCAACTAGCACGAGAAAATTTTTCTCTCAACAATGGAGAGAAAAATCTTATTCTCTGATCTGTATCAAGTGGCTTCTCTATTTTCTTTAGAGAAAATAAGCCTTATATATCTCCATTTAGTAAAAACCCTAGGCTCCAAATAATGCCCTAAATAAAACTCACGTTGTTTTCTTTTTCAATAGGGGACCCACCTTGTAAAATAACATAAGGCCCCTTACACATAAGCTTATTAAATGGAGCCTCCCACTAAATGATATATTTAGGCTTTTGACCCAAATAGCTAGTTATCTTGCTTATTAGTCCAGTAGTGGTGCAATCAATTAAATGAGCTAACCCGGGGATCATTTGGGAACATACAATAGTGGCTACAATAATTAGGCCTGTAATTAAACTAGCCCAATTATTTAATTCCAAATCTACTCCACTAAAAGATTGGAACTGACTTCCATAATTGTATGCTCGAATAATAATTCGTCCCAAGCCACATTGATTTCTTTACTGCACAATCCTTTGTACCACATCGTTAATTAAATTGATATCTCAACTGTCCAATCAATTTAATAACATCTTATTCCTTGATCCTTACTGGTTTTCTCTAATGATCATTTTCAACATACTAAATATGTTGACACACTCTGGCCAGAGAATTCTATGATCAAGTGCCGAAAACCCATCAAGAGATGTGTTGTACAAATTCTATATTGTTAATCCATAACTCCAATACTCATAATTGCTCCCACCAAGATACCGGGTAATCTTGACCACATGTATGTGTCGTGCCCATTGGTAACTCAAATGGAATAACAATTACAATCATGAAATCATAATTAACTCAAGATTAAGATTACAGTAAAATCAACGCCTATGAGATTTAATAAGTCTGACAGTTATTACAAAGTTAATTAAATCTCATATGTGATCCTGTTCAATGTAGTCGCACTACATCAATAAATTCATACATGATTAAGACAAATCATTCAATGAATTTATTACAGTCTATACCTAAATAAAGTGCCCCACTTTATTTATCAACTGCGAACTAAATTTATTTAATCATAAGATAACTTGTATTTATGTTTTCTGTGAATCCACATGGTGATCACATAAATACATATAATATGATTAAATGGACTTTAATACAAATATTAATGCAATTAAGATATTTGAATAAAATACCTCATTTATTTTATTAATCAGAAAAACTGTTTATTACAATTAAATAAACATATATGCTTTTAAAGAGCATATTTTCCCAACACCTAATGCTGCCTTTACGTCTAGTAGTGAAGAAAATTCAACCAAGTTTTTCCTCTGTATGAATATGTTAACATTATAAAGATTTCACCACTTACTTCATCCCAATTACAGAACAATCACTCAAAACCATTGAAATGATTTGATTAATTCTTGGAAATTAATTTTCTTAATTTAAAAAAAATATGTCAACCGGATGATGAAACATTATGAATAGGATAAATCAAAATTTATCCCTTGGCAGAAGACTTATTTGCTCTTCAGTGCACATAGGTGTTCTAAATTTTGATCGATTTTGAAATATACAAGAGAATTGATTAATTTGGAGGTTTCGATCATTTTTCTTAATTTTGTTCATGCTTGTGATCACTGTCAGAAGTTTTGCGGTTCCACAGCAGATCCAATATTTTGGTTTAGATTCTCTTATTTGCCTGGTAAATAATAACCCTTATGTTCAAAGATTTATTAATGCGTACATAATATAATAATATTATGTAGGATCAAGATTTTCTTATGATTTGATTTACTTTTCATATGATTTGATTTACTAGTAAATTTCATTCATGTAACTAATGGTTAATGATTACTATCATTCTTGAAATTGTTAATCATTTCTCAAAAAAAAAAAAAAAATAGTGACACAGAAGGTCACCTTCTAATTACTATCATTCTTAAAAAAATAGTGACACATGGCCGTCGCGCGTTTGCGGCACGTGCACCGGCATTCTTCGTGATTGTTGTTGACCGCTTCCATATTTGTATAGATCATGTAGTTTCCAATATATTTATGTCAGCAATGTCAACATTGAATGAAGTTTTACTGCCGGCGACGGAATAGCGGTGGTTCCGGTGGTAGAACAATGTCAACAATGAATTTTTCTAAATTTTCAAAACTTAAAATATTTTTCTATAATTTTGTTGTGGGGGTATATTTGACAATAAATATTTTAGTTGAGGACAATTTTGTATTTATTTATTTTATTTTTAATTTTAAAAAATTAAAACTTTTAAAACTTGTGTTGGGTTAAATAAATATCCGTTGGATAAAAATAATTATCAATATTCATCCATATCCATCTGAATATAATTTTAAAATATCTATTTCAAGATCCAAAAAATTTTGGATGGATATTATGGATATCCATTGTAGAGCGATCCAGTTGCCATCCCTAAGAAGGCGGCTATTGGCCAAGATTTATTTTCTGACATAGTTTTCTTTCGAGATAAAAAACTTTGATTGGCTAACCGCTAAAAACCTTCGTATCAAAACAAACACATTCTATTAGATCCTCTGCTAAAATTAGTTCATGCTAATTGCATACATTCATACGATTTGTTTCGACTAAATTTATAGCTTCTTTTACACCCGGGCTAAAAACATTTAGGTTTTTATTTTTATATTCTTATTATAGCAACTGTTTTAACCTTTTACAGCTTTAGAACCGGTTAACTTCAGGAGGGCATGTATTCTCTCATTACAGGTTTCCTTTAACCTATTATATTGCCAGAGCTCAGGGGAGGTAAGTGTTATTATCCCTTATAATTTTTGAGTTTGCCTACTCAGTTCTAAAGCTAAATTCTTCACCTTGTCAATACACACAATAATGCTTATTGTTTGTATTTCAATATACTGACCACTGATAACATCCGCTCTATATGCAGACTGCGCATTACAAGAAACACAGCTGATTACCTTATTTGTCAGCTGATAAGGCGACTCTGATGATAAGACATGCAAAGTGAAAAGGAGAATTTAGAACAGCGGTCTTTGCACTATCGTATTGTGACTATAAGATTCCTCTCAATGAATCTGGCACCTCCCACCTTTCCTTGAATTTGTGGTGGCAGATGGATTACTCGTCTTTGATCTCCTGCCTCCACCAACAACTCAGATCCTCCCCTATACTGCAATTTTCAGATGATGAAATAATCGTTGTCATATTAGTTGGTTCAAATTTCCACAAACTTTTAAACAAGAAGATGGTAGAATAACAACATAATATAGCTGACCTTCAAAATAGAAGATACTGAATGCAGACCAGCAAATTGAGCACAACGCATCAAATTCACTAATATATAGGTTGAATTCAGACACCTAGAGATGATATCTGATTGAAGCTTAAAAAAGATTGAGGCAATAATTCATTCTGTTCAAAGTATTATTCTGTTATTTCTTTGGAGGGCAATTGATTTGAAAAATGTTATATTGCCACTTCCTAGTTGTTCCAATTTGCAGATTATCATATAAGGATTAGTTCCAACTGTCAACTGTGGGAACAAATTGTTTGTTTGCTTTTAAATGCTTTATGTCGACTCAAAACCAAGATATTCGCATAGTCATGTGTTTTCTATTGAAGCATATAACTAGCATGGTCTCCTACATGCTTTTTAAGGAATTCAACTAGAAAAATTCTTATGCATACCTCATTAGTTACCAATGCCAATATCTACAGAACTGGGAGGAAAAAAATATATATATGAGAGAGAGCAATCTTGAATTGACATGACGTACTTGGTATAACTTGATCTCTGACTTGTCAAAACCTGGCATAAGAAGTGTTACAGACTTCTTGGCAGCATCAAACTTTACTGACGACATTAAGCTACTACTACGCTTTGCTTGCAAAGAAAGAAGATCTCGAGCTTCTTTACCGGCTGGGTTCAGCATGATTGTATTCCAGTCTAGAGAGCTATCAGTTGGGAGATGTGGAAGGAAAGACAAAGGTAAGGGAGAAAAGTTCTTCCTGACTCTTTCTGCCGATTCTTCGTCTAAATGAGGAGAAGCAGTACAAATTGCTCCAGCAACCTGTGCACCAGCTTGGATTGTACAACCCCAATAACGTAATGCAGAATTCACAGACGTTCGATTATTTGAGTTCATTACAAGAAAGCAGCCAAATTTATGAGGTTCCGCAAGGGCTGAAGATCCTCTCTGCATGGCAAAGGCAATACATAACCTATCTGCATCAAAATTGTTGAGTTAGCAAATGGGAATAATAATTACCTCCAACATTCGGTCCATAGCATCCCATATCTCTGCGCTCGTATTCCCATTCAGAAGAGGCCTGCGGCCACTTATACTCAAGGCTTCATCTACAAGTTTCAGGAGTGAAGGAGCAGTCAATCTCCCAAGATCAGTCTTCTCAGCTACATTCCGCAAGTATTTCAAGTACAACCTGATCACATATGTGTTGTACATATTGTTCATTGTGCGAAGACACATACTATTGGAGAAACACAGAAATCAAATTTCCTAACCTTGCTTTACTGCTTACACCAATCATTCTTAGAGTTTCCTCAGGGCTGATACCGTCATATACTATTACATCAAATTTTTCTTTTTGGTGGTTCCTTTGGGCAAAATTCCCAAAGAACCCAACAAGTCTCTCCAATGCAAATGCTGAAAAAATAGAATCCATTCCAGGAAGCACTCCAAGCTCTTCTCCAACCACCTAAACTACAGTACATCCATAAATACATAATGATATTCTTTGCAGTCAAATTTTTAAAGGTTAACAGCACGTAAAATGATGTTGAGCCAGCATATAGAGATATTACATACCCACCCCTCCAAGAACTCCTTGGGTCATATTAAGACGAGCATCTGCCTGTTTCAGCCAATTGAGAGGTTCAAGAAACATCTGCAATCAACAGGTAAAAGGGAAGGAGAAACTAAGGCCACACAATCCAAGACTCCAAGGTGAAAATAACAAAACGAAAATCCACACCTTAGTCGTTTCAATTCTAACTGCCGAAAGATTGCTGTTGCATACAACAGGAGAATTTCCAATCTTGCAGTTCAAAATATACTCAGCAGTAGGATCTTGAGAATGTAACACCAAGCACGTACTAAGCCCGGCCATTGCATAATGCTGAACATCAAGATATAAATAATTTACTTTGACACACTAAGTTAAACCCAGATTAAGTTAAACGAACAATAAGCTTTTGGACACCTAATACAATCTTTCTTTTCCGCAAACCACTTAGTTAGCAAACCAACTAAACAGAAAAGGTAAATGCCAATATGGAAACAGTGAGCTTTGAGCTCAAAGATGAAAGCTTTTGAATAGAAATGAAATAATCAAATCACGAAAAGATATAATATAATTACCTGTGCGGCGAATACGGCGGAGGTGGTCTTGCCGGAGCCACCTTTACCCAAAAAGGTAATCAATGTCGTCGATTTATCATTTTCATCAGTGCCCGCGTCGGAAGCCGAAATGGGCATGGCTCGAGGTCTTCTCGAGCGTGATTTTCGTCTACCTTTTAAATGATGGAAACTTGTAAGTGGAACTTGAGAAGAGACGACTGAAACTGACATCATTTTCTTCGGAGGACCGATGATTTACCTCTTTTGGTGCTGGTAGTACGACTTAGAAAATGCTAATTCTAGTAAAACGCACCGTTTAAAGGTACATCAAACGCAACGTTTTGATAAACTTCGTACTTCATAGACGGACACAGGCTCACGTGCGATGGGATGATGTTCGAAGTTCGAACTGATCACGGGCCCTTCAAATTTATATTTATTATGTTTTTGCCCCAATAAATATGATGCTATGACACCTGACACCTGCTATTGCTGTCCTTACTTGGAAACACATTTTTAACTGCTACATGAACGTAATTATCAAATTGAGAAAATGTTTAAAACAAATCATTGCATAAATATCTGTGGGAACGTCGGCGAATCCTTTGTTTTGTTTGGTAGGGCTGCGAGAAAAAAGACATCTCTTCTGTTCACTTGCACGGTTGCACCTTTGGAAGTGGAGAGACATGATTGTATTAATTAATATGGGTGATACAACACATCATCAACAATTTTTAATTAGTTGGCAACCCATTGTTAATGGTGAGACTATTTGAATTCTTCCTTTTTTTTTTCTGCATCGAGCTTTTAATAAATATTTTTATTACATAGATATCTTTAAGTTAAATTATTATTGTAACCCAAGATTATAAAATTTTAAAGTGTTTCTACTCTCTAAAATTTTTAAGTTTACACCCTTTTATCTTTTTTGCTCTCTCGACAATTATTTTTCAACCTAATCTAAGGTTGGTTTTTTTTTTTTTAATTTTTGACATTCATTCTTATATTTTGCAAAACTTTTCTTAATTCAAGATTTCTTTCAATTAATTAGCCGTGTTTCTTAGTTTTTAATACAATAAAACGTGTGAAGCAATGCAGTCTATGAAACTTTAGCAATTAGATTTCCATTAAACAAAAAAAAAAAAGTTAATTTGAAAAAGGTCTCTTCCGAAAGATCATAAGATTACGAATTTATTTTGAGTTATATTGATTGGTAGTAAAATTTTGATAATGAATCTATTAAATATATGAATTTATTGAATATTATAGTAGATTCAAATGGTGTCACTTATTATTAATTCTTATTACTAATTAGAAGTGATAAAACACGCTTCTTTTTAATTATGTAATTAATGGTGGGATACCGGGATTAGTTACACCTAGAGGATGTGAAACCTTACTGGGCCACAAGAATTAAGTGTCTTGATCATACATATTTTTGGCTTTTAATCTGAAAAGTAACTTGAAAAAGACATCCACATCATCTAATTATCACATGATGTTACATCCACTCTTTATTACCAAAAATTTAATCTGGGTAAAAATAATTTATTATTATTATTTTTTTAAGTTTGGCATCATATTTTCAACTTTTTAATTCAAGAGAAATTTTTATCACGATGTTGATTGAATAGACAAGGAAATTTTTATCACGATGTTGAATCTTTCACTCTGCATATGCAAATACATTCTTTTTGTTGAATTTTTGACACACATATGTTTACATTTCTAGGTTTTGTTGATCGATATGTGTTACAAAAATCAATGTAACGAACATGTGCATTGCAATCAACACCTAAAATTTTTATCAAAGAACTAAAAGGCAAATCTATCTATTGCTCTCCTCAATCTGTGTACAATCATGTATAATGATGAATATGATTTTAAAATATGTATATATATATATATGAAAGCAGATTGTTGTCTTTATGGATCATGATCTTACTCTTACAATCAAATAATCAAGCAGCACCAAATATGGATATTGGCCGTTGATTCTTTCCCTTTGAATAATAGTGCTCATAAAACAAAGTTTCTGACTTGTCTTCTCGGCCTTGCATTTAAAGAAGAAGAGGTGTGCAACTGGGCAAATGAAATGATTGTAGGAGACCCCAATAATCCACCAAGAACGTAGGGGCAGGATATATGGCCTAAGCTTAGAAGGCAGGCCTAAATTGTACCCCAATTCAAGTAAAGGTCCTAAAAATTGGGGAGAGGAAAAAGGTTAGTGCTTTCTTAAAAAGGTAAAATCATTACCACAAAGAAATTATGAACTTTTTATATGATATTTGCTTAAATCTTGTAGCTGACACTAGCAATATAAAAGCCTTAAAAAATGATAACAATAATAATTATAAAATTGCGTTTTACAAATATCTAACAAGATTTTATTGAATGATTTTACATTCAAAGCGGTACAATAGAAAAAATTATTATGCGTTAAGTGAGACGAACATACTCACGTAATTCGCTCGTCTATCTAATAAGATTTTGTCAAAAGGATATTATTTTAACTTTAACTAATAGTATTTTTTTTTTAAAAAAAAAAAAAAGATAGTGAGAGAGAACTAGATCTATATAATTTTTAGAGAAATTGGCAAGTAGTAGGTATAATTAATTGATTAATGTTGTTGATTATGCTAAGCCTTAGACCCAAACGTCAACAGAAAAATGCCACGTGGCAGAAATCAATCACGTGCAGTGAACAGTACTAACCTTCAAAGGGAGCCAAGCTTTTGCTCTAATTACTAACTTCACATTAATAAATATCATAATGAGGTTAGCTAATTAAGCTAGCTGGTATTTTATAAGCTAATATATGTATACATGTCCTCTCAGTCTTAAGTTGTCTTGTGCCGTGCCGTTACAGTTACTCATGTTTCTTTAGAAATCGCAAATTTTTTTTTTTTTTTTGCGTAACAGTGATCTATAATTATTATTTTGATCCATGAAGCAAAAGCAGTATCATGATGCATGCCTTGTAAAATCGTAATAATGCTAAAAATTAAAACCTAAAAACACACTGCATATTAACATTTTCGTGACTCTCTCAAGCTTAATTAGTTACAACACATGTATTATTATACAACATAATTAATCTGATCTAAAAAAAATAAAAAATTTAAAAAAAAAGAGGGAAAAAAAAAAGAAAATTAATAACCATATATAGTTTCACTAACCAGTACTGCTTCTCTTTTTTTGGCTCTTTTTCCATTCGGCAGAGAAAATTTATCAATGGTGCAATGGATTAGGGCCAGTGGGTACAAGACGCTTTTCGACTCCGTAACGCGGATCAATCTCCGCACTTCCATGATCAGCAGCGGGGGCTGGTTGATGGTGATCTTTAGGCTGAAGCTCCTGGGATGGTGAAGATTTCTCATGATGTTTTTGAAATGGGGTGAAGTCGAATTTGCTTGCAAGAACTTTTCTATTAATCAAAGGGTATTTAGAAAGTGAATAATGGATAGTATTGCTGGTGGTGGTGGTGATGCTTTGTTTGGTGTTGGTGTTGATTTTGGACTTGAAATTGTACAACTCATGGAATAAAAACAAGAGAAGAGAGAGCCAAAGAGTGATGAAAATTAGATGTGAAAATCTCAAGGCCATGGAGAAAGAGTAGAAGAAGAGTTACAAAACGAAGCATGGAGCAAGAGAATATTATGAATCAAATGGACAAAATAAGAAATGTTGTAAAAAGGAGAGTTGAAATGTGTGTGTATTGGCCTGGCCTTTCATGTGAGACTTGAGAATGCTTTTAATGCTAATTTATTGATTGAGAAAGGTGAGAGAGAGAGAGAGAGAGAGAGAGAGAGAGAGAGTGAGCGGTAGGGGCTATTCCCAATGAAAGCTTCCTTAGAAATCAAGCAACATTAAGGGTCATTATAACAAATTTCAAACCTGGAATTATAATATGTTTGATTATGCTAATTATTGATAATAATCACTAGAATATATCTTTGACACATAGTAATAATGTATAATGTAATGTTATATAAACATTTTGTTAAGGTTTCTAGATGCTACAATGCGGTGAAAGAGGAAAGATCCATACTCGTTTGAGTGTATTGCACCTTAATGAATATGGTAGGGAATATGCAATCTACATTTTCAATGGACAAAGCAATGGATATGAACAGTTCGAGCACTAAGTTGGGGTCAAGAAACATACACCCTGTCACCCTCTATGGTTATACCACTGTTTCAAAAAGATAAGGGTCTGCAATTAATAACGAGGATCATTACAAAAGTGGCTATTATACAATACATTTTTTAAAATTGGTTCATTCTGCAAAATGAAGTATACATTCTACAACTGTTTCAAAAGTTAAGATGACTGCACTTCATAAGAAGGATTGGATTGGGGGTCATTATATAATGAGAATTCCATACATACTTTAAGCGAGCGATCCCAATTAGAGTCACTGGATTCAAATATAATAACTTATAAAAACTACACATGGTTTGTCCTATTACAGAATTTAAAATTGAAAAACAATAAGTCACTAAATTTGAAATTGAGATCCCGTACTTTAATTAAAATACTTGATTTCTTATTAAATAATAACTATTGGATAGAAAACAACTTTTATAATATATTTAGAATGTTTGAACATTATGTAATAATGATTAATCTATTGGATCTTTACGAAAATAAAATCACAAGTAACGATATTAGATTCCTTCAAATAATTTCACCGTTCCCACTTTTCAATTTATTTTATTACTTTCTAGAATTACCCTTATTAAAAAAATATTATTTTTCACTTTATTTTATTTTTCGCCCACCACTTATTTTCATCAATGACTAGCTCACCACCGCCACAACCACATATCTTCTTCACTAGTAACCATCACCTCCACCAACATGAGATGAGTTTCAATATTAAAATTTTGTTAAATTGTATGAATCAGTGGTGGTTTTTTTTTATTATTGATAATATTAGTTCTATTTTTTTGTGATATTCTAAGATTCTATATAAATTTCAATTTAAGATTTAATTAGAAGTTACTATTCAATTCAAATTGTGAATCAATTAAAAAAAAAAAGAGAAAAATGACCTATTGAGAACACGAAAGAGAAGAAATAATTTTTAAAAATTTTTTTCATAAGAATAATTTTAGGATAAATATTATTAATTAAAAAGTTGAGGCTAGTGATATAAAATGAGAAGGTTAAATTTGACTGCTCCAAAATCATTTTCAGTTTCTTACTCGGCCCAAAATGAAGTCTCCAGATTGGGCCTCAAACGCCGCTCTTGAGCCGACCCACCAGCGTGCGCTAACAGGAGAGCGAGCCGAGCCGACTTGCACATTACCACTAGCCGAAAAGGGTAGCGGTAACAAAAACGACTACGTTTAGGATTGTCAGCAATTAAAGGTGCAGAAACTAGAGCCTTGAAAAAAAAATTCGGTGGTGTGATCATCGATTCGAAACCAACCAAACGGCGATCTTGATCGTGCTATCTAGAAGAAGAAATGGTAAATAATTTATCTTCAAATTTGATTTTTTGTTTGATTTTTCTTCTTTCCTTTTGCTATGGTTAGGGTTCCGCATTAGTTTTTGTTTTTAACAATTAATTAATTGACTTACAACCCTAATTTCAATGAGATACAGTATGCGTTTGGTAGAGAAATTATTGGGTTCTAATGTTTTTTTTCCCCTGCTTTCTGTTATTTTTAGATTATGATTATTTGATTTTGCTTATGATTTAGAGAAAATTATCAATTCTGTGTCTTCTTAAATACAGTTAAATACCCAATTGATCATTAATGTTATGTGATTGAGCTAGTTTAAGCTCGGCTTGTTATCGATACCAGGAGTTAGAGCATGAGAATTTAGTGTGTGAAAATGTTATAATTTTAGAAAATTTAGGCGGTGAATTCATGATAATAACAAAAGTACCAATATTTGCAATGAAGAGGGCTTATAGTTTAGAGTTTTGCAGGAAATAGTGTTGGCGTTGCTTCTTATGTACATTGTTTGTTTACTTTGGCACTGTTAACTGGTGTCCCAGATTTGAAATTTGGGGTTTGATGAATCATAATTGTTATGAGATTATGGTTCTTAATTTTTTTCCCTATTGGTTTACAAATGATGCTTTTATTTGCTGGTTTTCCTGCTTGGTGTCATCAATTTGTTAAGTTACTAAACTTGTTGTGTTTGTGTTTTTGCAGTCTTCTCTTGCAGCTGCTAGAGCAGATAATTTTTACTATCCTCCAGAATGGACCCCAAATCAGGTATGCAGATGCATGGTAACATAGAAGGCTCGAACTATGTTATTGTTGGACATGTTTTTGATGATTAGTATTATGTTGTTCTCACCTACTTTTGATTTTCAGGGTTCTTTGAACAAGTTTCATGGTCAACATGCTTTGAGGGAAAGAGCAAGAAAGTTAGATCAGGGAATTTTGATTATAAGGTATTGAATCTATATTACTTGGTATTTAATTTACAATTATGACTGAAAAAACATGACTTGGCATATGAAAAATTATAATGTTATGGTGATGTTTATGGACATAGCGTTCTGACATGGGAAGTGATAGAGTTCTGTTCATTTCTGCTGAAGCTACTGTTATTCAAATAGGCATATGGCAAGAAAAAATAGCATGTCCTAGAAATAAGGGTTCACAACCATAGTCTTGATTATGATCTCTCCATGGCTTGAAATCTTTGTCTAGATAAGCAGGTAAGTTTTGGTGAGAATGAGTATCTATGATCTTATCTATTTAATAGCTGCTAGGCGTTTTTTCAATGTATCATAAGTTAAGAACGGTAAGCTTTGTTGATCACTTATGAGGTTTGAAGCAGATCTATATAGTGTAGAAAATAGGCAAATTCCTCCCTGCAGAGGAGGTTTTTGGTAGACGTTATGAAACTTCTGATAGGTTTCTAATGGATTTTAGGAGAGCTTTATGAGCCATTCTTTTGCAACTTTTCAAACCAGTAGGTTTTGTTTGTGATTATGCTCGCATGCACCATTAAGTTTATAAAAGCAGAAATGTAGGAAATGAGTTTGCAAAACTTTACTTGCTTTTTACTATTTCTTTATCTTTTTCAGCTTGTGATTTGTTGATTACGAAGATTGAAAATTAATAGAAATCCTATTACTTCTTGAAATTTCTTTTTGCTTGTTTATTCTATTAATCAATTGGTATGTAAAAGCCTATTTAAAATACTGCCCTGTTAAAGATTTTATTTCCTGGCTGCTAATTTCTATCATCTAACTGCATTTTCAGGTTTGAGATGCCTTTCAATATATGGTGCGGTGGATGCAATTCTATGATTGCAAAGGGTGTTCGTTTCAATGCTGAAAAGAAGCAAGTGGGAAATTATTACTCTACAAAGGTACGTTTTGCAGATTCTTCTGAGTGCTTAAAATTATGAATTGAAAATGTCATTTATGTTAAATATGTGTGTGTCTCTTGGGAGATAATAGTTGATGCTATCATTGGCGTAACATAAATTAATGTGTGGACACGCGCACTATCGGAAAAGGTTTTTGCCATGGCTCTTATCTATGCCAGCTGTATGCATTGATCTTGAAAGTTTCTTCTTCATACTACATTAATTACATTTGACTGTGTACTTCGGCTGGTATGATTGCTGGGTACAAGAATAAATCAATTATTTTATAAATTTCTTCTGGTAATAACAATAATATTGCTTCGTGCAGATATGGAGTTTTACGATGAAGTCTCCTTGCTGCAAACATCAGATTGTTATCCAGACAGATCCAAAGAATTGTGAGTATGTAATTATTAGTGGAGCTCAGCGAAAGACAGAGGAGTTTGACGTTGAGGATGCAGAGACTCTTGAACTCCCTGCAGATGAGGGTTAGTATCAGTTCCTTACTTACATATTTATTGGTATACGTCTTCTTGTTGATTTTTAAATGGTAGCATGGTAGTTTCAAGACAATGGCTTAAGCCATATACGGGGTGCTTGTCATTTCCTTCTGTTATTGTTTAGATGACATCTAACTCTCAACTCTATTCTGTCACACAGAAAGGGGTAAGCTTTCGGATCCATTTTATCGTCTTGAGCACCAGGAAGCTGACCTGCAGAAGAAGAAAGAAGCTGAGCCAAGACTGGTGCAAATTCAGAGAATATCTGATGGCAGGTTTTCAGACGACTATGCACTAAACAAGGCTCTCAGGGCCAAACTTAGAGTATGTTACTGAGCTTAAACCTAGTCCCTTGTTCATACATTTTTGAACCCTGTGCTGAGTGCTAACTTGCTCTTCATTTTTCAGTCTCAGAAGAAGAGAGTCACCGAAGAGGAGGCTGCTTCAAGAAAATTAGGCCTTGGCTTACGACTTCTTCCGTCGACTAAGGAAGATGCTTGTGCTGCTGCACATGTTAAGTTTTCTTCTAAGTTTGAAAAAAATAGAAAGGACAAGCGAGCTTTGATTAATGCTGCTTCGATCTTTTCTGGTTCCTCGATATCAAGTTCGAAACAACTGGAGCTAGAAGCCAAGAGAAGGAAAATCAATGCAGGTGCAGCGTCCAACATGCTGACTGGGGCATTTAAACCATCGTCATGGTCTCAGAGTTCTGTGCCCTCAAGCAGGCATAAGCGCAGTTCAGTTTCTGCTAGACAGTTCTAGCTGGCAAAACCAAGAATTTAGGGAAGTTCTTGTCATTTACATTATAACCCTACATACTACCACCGCTTGTGATATATATTCTGCCTTTTGCTTTGGCTGCAACGTGCATTGGACCATGTAAATACAGCATCTTATAATGTTTTGCTCTGTGTTATATTTTATAAAATTCTATTTTGAAAAACGAAATGTAGTAAGTGTGTAATCAAGGTTGAATGGTAGACTGTTTTTGCCCGGCACCAAACTCTGTTGTCAGTTTATGTTACTGTTTTGGTGATTTAATCGGCAATTAGGCACGGATGGTCTTTTTCAACTTACCGTACTGAAAATAACTCAGGACCCCCCCTTGTCATTACATTTATTCCAGTGCCATAGTGTCTTTTCCTTTTGACGTTTTTAGCCATTTATGAAGCGGGAAAATATGTGTGTTACTGGTATCAAGTTCTTTTATTAAGCTTTCAGAAAGAAGTTGTTCTTTGCTACTTACTTCACTGTAAGAAACAGTAATCAATTTCGCAGAAAAAACACAACACTGGCTGTGGCATCAAGTCCAAGTCAATTTATGTAATGCATTAAATTGTAAAAACTAGAATCTTGTCTCGATGAAGAGCATTAAAATGTTTTGTTCTTATTCTTCCCAACAGCGCGTAACACAAACCCTATATTTCGGCTTATCTTTACTGTTTCAAAAAAGAAAAAGAAAGAAGTAAAGCATACGAGTTAGATCTTCAATTCTGCTGCGGGCAAGATTTTACATGTGCTGTGTTTAAACTTTAAATAACCTTGCATCGTAAGATTCATGAGCTTTGAACAACTGGTGGACACATTTATCATTGCTCATGTATATAAATTCAACTTCGACCCGTACCGCTAATAGGCATAGGCTACATATGCAGTCTATGAACACCTAACACTGCTAAAAGATCACGCAACTACTGAACCAAGACAAGCCAATAATCTAAGCAACCAACCTTATAAATAACAATAAGAGCCCCTCTTCTATCTGTCAAGTGTCAGTGATAATTATATTTTTTTCACTGCCAGTGCAAAGCCATGAAACAGCTTCTGCATTCTGAAATTCTTCTCTTAATTTCTCGCTCTCTCTTTTCCGGAATTATCGCTTCAACAGTGCAGCTCCATGTAATCATTTTAGTTTTTTTAAATGAGAGGATTATATTAATTTTTGTCTCATGAATAGTCACTTTCCTTAGCTTCTTTTCTCATTTTCTTTTGGTGTCTTTTATATGTCTGCTACTGAATAAAAAAATTGTACTATTAAAATCTTTCTCTTTTAGCTTCTTTTTTTTTTGAGGGCACAAATATGTATAACAGTGGTTGGCTCTTGTATTCTATTGTATGTTTTATAGGTTTGATCATTTGCTTATGCTGTTTATAGGTTTTATTATTTGCTTATCGTGTTTCTTCAAAAAATCAAGTAACCAACCAGTTATAGAACCATCTCTCTTTCAAGATCTTCAGGTTAGTACCTAATCCATCTCTCTCTCTCTCTCTCTCCATCTCTCTCTCTCTCTCTCTCTCTCTCTCTGTGTATTTCGTTTTCTTGAGCTTTTATCCCAAAAAAAAAAAAAATTTGCTTGTTGCTCGGTTGCTTTCCTTCTTCTTGTTTACTTCTATTAGAAAATGCTATGCCCGTGTATTTAGACTCAAAAAAAAAGAAAAAAAAAGGTCACATCACCAGTTTGCAGCATAAGGGTCCCGCTGTTGAATTTTTAGCTGTGTTTTGTTTCGTAAAGACTTTTCCTATAGATTGAAATATATATATATATATATATATATATAGAAGATAATAAATACATGTATATGATAGCTTAAAAACCGATATAATATAGACCCTACAGAATATCATATTAATATATATCATGTACACTGAGGGGAACAGCACGTGTCAGCTGTGCGTCCATCCATTAAAAAACCCCATAGAGTCAAGTATTTATTTTTTTTGGTTTTACTACGTGTTTTTTTGTCATATTTTGACTAGCCAGCCATACTTCAATTTGATTAGCAGTAAAAGATATAAAAAGCTTAAAAAGTGGTGTATAATCATGGCCTGCGTTAATAATACTATCAGTCCATTACACAGAGAACTAAAGTTCTTATGCCTCTGATAAAATACGCATAGTACGAACGAAACTTGCATGTGCCGCATACGCCAGGTTTTACTTTTAACGTTAACTGCTGAGTGTTGAGTCTGTTGACTGCTGCAGCTTCCTGCTACTTCTTTAATTGTATCTTTCTGAAATTTTTCATTTTTAAGCCCAGTTTTTTGGTTGTCCCAATTGCATATTATACTAATAGTACTTAAACTAAATAAACATGGTATGTTTGTTCAAAAGTAGATTGATTAATTAATTACTAAACGTGTTATGTTCTTAATTTCTTTAAAATTCATTAAGTTTATGAGTGGTGGACGGTATCATATCTGAGAATTGAGAAATCTCTTCAATTCTTTCAAAAAGATCATGAAGCAAAAGCTTTATGTTTTACCCAATTTGTGTCGTTTATCTATTTATTGCATCAGTGTCAAAGTATGTGCATTACTGTTTGAGTTTTTAATTTGACTCTTTTAAGTTTGAACTTTGAAGTGGCTCCATGGACAGTCCACGGTAAGGTATCAAGGACAATAAGATTGTACCAGTCGGAGCTGCTGTAAGAGATCCAGTTGGGTGGACTTGTGCTGCTTGCATTGTTACAGCTGGATAGCTGACGGTTCCAGATAAGCTTAGCTTAGCCTTTAGTCTTCGCGCTGCACGAGCATCATCGGTCTTACCAGGTAAACGAAACATCATTACAATCTTCCTCAATTTTCTCAACTTGTTTGGAGTGATTTTCAATATTGATTGGTCTTGTTAGTGCTTACTCGAGGTTAGAATTTAGATGCCAGCAAAACCCTATAGTAGCTATGCACAATAAATTTGAAATGATTGTACTATAATATCCGGATCAATATTTTAGTGGCAAATCAAAAGTTTAAATATCTTGTAAAACTGAACAATCTTATAAAAGGTTTCTAGAAACTTATTATAGTAATATTATATGTAAGTGGAAAACTAGTAGTTATAGTTAGAATTTTGGCAGGCCACAACTAGACTAGAAATTTGTTTAAGAGTGAAAAAATAAACTAGACTAAAAGCTCAGGGAAGTTCATCCTAGAATCATCCTGAGCCTGGATTCTGCAAATGTTTTGAGTAATGAAGAGCATAGCTTAAATTTCTGAGGTCAGACATGGAAAATAACACCTTAATTATAAGATTAGGGACCTAAAGAGGTTAGAGATAAACGTTTGAAACAACGCCAATAGTGGTGGCCATTGATGGTACTTGATAAAGGAGGATTTAGGGCCAAATCCTAAATCCAAATAAAATGGAGATGAAAAGTATTAGAGAGAAACCAAAGGAGATCGCAATAGAAAGAGCATTCTAATAACACTAATTATGACGAAGAGTCCTCAGAATCTGTGCTTGAGCTGTATTTATAGAAGTATACTTGAGGATGCCTTTCATAAAAAATCTTGGTGAATATTGTACTTAGGTAGCTTGGAGGTCAAACAAGTTGACCAAATACTAATTATTTTGCCTTTGGACTTTTTTGTTTGATGATTGATTATGTTCATCATTTGGTATAGAATGTTGAGTCACTACCTAATAACTGAAGTGGATCAAGCAATCAACTAACATGATATTACAGCTAAGGTCTTATGTTCAAGCTCCCTGCATGCTTATGGCTCATTTACTTACCTCCAGCTCATTCTATGCAGATCTACATGATCTTAAACATAAGTCAGCATGTTCAGATTGGATTTTAATACAGATGTTAGATTGTTACATAATAACTTAAGCTTTTAGGTTGGACTTGTCTTTTTCTTACCTATGTTGTAACAATCCAAAATTAACACGTGCAGAGCACGTGATAAAGAAGAAGCTTACTTACGAAACTTAATTTTAACATAGAAACCTCATATTAAAACACCTAAAATTTATTCAAAGGAATCCAAAAATATCTATGAAACAATTCAAATAGTAAACATGTCTCCTGATTCCAATCATATAAACAAAAGTCTCCAAATGTAAGCACAACTTGCAACAAATTACTCAATCTGCAAAAATAAATGACCATGGAGGCACAGATTTTTACTTGAGATTTCTCCGAGGGGGTGCAGCCATGGTGAAGAATAAAGGAGTTTGAAAATTGTGACAGAGATGTGATGAGAAGAAGATGAATCGATTATTTGCTTAGGAATAAGTAAAGGATGTGATTTTGAGGCTCAATTTGGTTGAAGAAGGGCAAGAATAAGGTTAAAAGAGAAGAAACCCGAACGGCTCAATTTGGTGACCTAGCCAGTACACACTCATAACCCAATACTGGTAAAAATGTATATATTGTATAATACGATTAGAATTAGAATCAAAGTCACAACAATTATGAAAAATGAGCCAAAACATTTAAATTCATTTTTCAACTATACAACAACTTGCACATGGTACTTTATACTGTGTGTAGCATTTCATAGCACATTAGCCTTTGAAAGGTGTCCCTGCACGACTAATCATAAATTACCTTAATCATATATGTAAACAAAACATTCATGTGGTATTCATAAAAGATCATGACAACACTTTTGGCTTGTAAACAAATCTTCATTCTAATATTTTATATATGATATCATAAAAGAGAATCATTTAGCAAAATGATTTACACATCTAAAAGACATTTAAAGTATATTGTTAAAACCTAAGAAATAGAATAATTTTTAGTTTTAAAAAAAATTAAATAAATATTTAATGAAATTAACTTTATTAAGAAAATTCCTTTATTATTATTCTTATAATAGTATTAAGATAATCATACATATCAAGCACACTGGGAATGAAATATCTACTCGATAAAAGCAATGATTTAAACACACCTCAAACATCTTAAACAATTACAAGATATCTCTATTAACAATTTATTCAAACATCCTCATTTTCTAGTTCATGCCATATAGGTCAGAGTTCCCAAATTTTATCTCTTAATATAATAACTAGAATGACATAATGTCTTATAGAACTATTCTGGACAACCATGGCTACCACTCAGAATTTTCATGATGATTTGATGTTAAAAAAAATTTCAAAAGTATTTATTTCTTAATAAGTTCAAATCTATCACGCAGAGCCTTAAATAAACAACATAGATTTCGACATTTTTATAAAATCATATACTAATAAAAAAAATTATGAAATTAAAAGTAGAAACACTAAACACATTTACAAAGTTGTATTTAAAATTTTGAAAATTTTGGAGATCATTTGGCACTCCGAATAAGTTTATAAAATAAAAAATACAGTTGAAATTTTATGCTTCCAATGCAACATTTGGTACTCATATAATTTTAAAAAAAATAAAAAATTCAGTTAAAACCATAGTTTTCCAATGCAACAATATCTATTTTGAAAATCTATATAAAATTGAAAACAAGGCCAATTCTCATAAAACAAAATTTATTCAATAAGCCCTAAATTTCTAGATACGGAGGTATAAAGTTTGTCTTGAAAATCCTTTCAAAAGCCATGATTTAATATAAAATATGCATGCCGTCCATAAATAATTTTATAATATATTTTTTATACCAAGAGTTTCTAACCAAGCATATTCTTATCTTATCACCCATAACAATTAAACATATCCAACAAGGACTCACCAATTGAGAAGCTTCCGTTTTAACCAAGATCTCTAACTCTATTGTAGAAGTAGGGTAATCCTGAGACACTTTTTTCAGCTTGAGCTAAATTATATATTTATTGTATTTTTTTTTTACTAATTTCGATGCATATAAAGGATAAAAAGCCAAAAACATCAAGTAGTGTAACATCAAAATTCTTAGAAAACACATATATTTATCAAAAATTTGTGAAATTTTTTATTTTATTGATGGCGAAAGTGAAGTATTTGAATAATTTAATTTACTAAAAAAAGAACAAATATGAATGTAAAGGAAATAAATAATAAAATTATGAAAATGTTATTAATTGTTACTATATGTTAATTTATAACTTTCTAAAACTAGTAACAATGGTATAAGATATTAATATAGTTTTCTTTCATTTAGACTAAATCACTTTTTTTTTACAATAAGTTAAAGTAAAGTATCATTTTAGCTTCTAATGATTTCAATTTATTAAATAAATATATAATTTAATCATGTGGTAATACAAATATCTAACTCTACTTGTAAAACAATAAAAAGAGTTGAATTGGGAACATGATTGAAAAGAAAATAAAAACTATAATATTAGATGAAAAATAAGAAAACTTAAGGGGTATTAATGAATTTTTCCCAGGGCTAGACCGGGCTCCAACCCGTCTAGACCACCTATATTGTAGAAGCAAAAAAGGTTGCTGAGAGAAAGATATGATAGTGTAGAAATTAAGGTTGAGAGAAGGAAATTGAAAAAAAAAAAAAATGTATTCTACAGGGAACCCTTGAAAAACCCTAGTAAATTAAAAAAGCCTAAATCATTCCCAAAATTCTCCTAATTAACAAATTAAAAGAAATAACAATTCCTATTTGTTTATTAATAATTACCATGATCACTAATAAAGAAATAAAAGGGTGTTGCACATGTTTTGGTCTAGTTAGATCCATATGACCTAAAAGTGTGTAAAAAGGTCTGGGCCAGCCCAACCCAGGCCCGAAAGAAGTTATCTCGGCCCACCGGCTAAGGGCATAAGCCAAGGCTTTCGGGAAAAAAAAAAAAAGAAGCTAGCTTCGCCATATCTCAATTTTAATTATTTTTTAAATTCCACCTAAATACTTGATACACCCTTGTTTGTTTTGTCTAACTATATCAAACCTAAGAAATCCTTATGATTGAATGTTTTTTAAACTTTTTTTTTATTAACTCATGCATCCATTGAAGTTAAAACTTAAGACTAGAGCCTTAAGAATATTACTCTTTATTCCATACCACTAGAGTTAGACTTTGACTTTTTGAAACTTAAAATTATTTAAGTACAATTTTCAATAACTTAAAATTTAATTTTAAAATTTTAAATCATGATTTTTTTTTAAAAGGCCCAATGCTGAGCGTGACCCAACTCTATGAGGGTGGGACTTGGGCTTAGCCAAGGCTGAGCTAGCTTAGCTTGTTTGCAAACCTTACTAAAGATTGGATTTGAGTATATTTTACGTGATAGAAAGTATTAAAATGAGAAAAAGGATAACTATATCTCTAAAGTTTGGAGAAATAGTCACAAAAACTCTTAAATTTTTTTAAAATTGGCATTAAAATCCCCTTTTGACCATAATATCATTTGAATTTAGTAATTAGAAAATTGACTTTGAAGTTTTTTAGTTAATTCAAATTTAATATAAATAATATAATCTATCTTGTAGACTAATAATATGAAATTATTTTTAACATTTAAAATAATATTAAATATTAAATTGTTATATTTATTTTAATAATATATTTGTATTTATTATACAGATTTTAAATAAATCTTTGTGTTAAATATAATTTACAAATAAAAAAATCTCCCTATTAGTAATATTAAAATTAATTTTTATAATATTCAAAGTAATTTTGAGTTTAATTTATTATTTTAATATTATTTTTACTAATTATTAAAAATTACTTTCATATAATAAATTAGATCTATTAGATTGTAAAATATAAAAATATTTTTAAATCTTAAAATCACTTTAAAATGTATATGATTACATTTATTTTAATACCATACTTCTATTTATTATAAGATTTTAGGGTCAAATTTTTTTTAGTTTATAAAGTCAAAGGATATTATGGTCAAAAGAAAGTTTTTGTGTCCCTCATTAAAAACTTAGGAGTTTTTGTGACCATTTCCTCAAACTTTTATCAATGTATTTTTTGCTATTAAAATTTATTTTTATTATTAATATTGAGTTATTACCCCCGATAGTTTAAACTTTTGGGTCAAGCTCTTTGTCCCCACCTTCTTGTTGTATAGCTTGAATTTCTAAATTGTTTCAGCGCTTCCTACCTACTTATTTTGTCTTATTTAATTATTTATATTTCTTAGTCAATTTTGAAGCCTTTGTCTTGCCTTCTTAAGATCCAAATGCCCTTAAAATCTCATTGCATCTTAGGGGCCTATTAAACAATGTCATGTAGGGTTCTTAAGTACCTAACAGCTTAATTTCTTGGGTCTAGTAGTTTCCAATAAGATGTTATCATTGGGTTTACGACTAGCAAAGTTTGCATTATTTTTTTTAACACATATAGATAGATAGATCAAAGTAGATAGAATCAACAACAATTACGATATCAGCAATCGGCAGTGCTCTAGGATAAATGAAGATGATGTTTTCTTGAAAAATTATTTGATCGGGGGGGGGGGGAGAATAAAAGAACTTTGGTTAAGAAAGATAATAGACGTATTTTGGGTAAGAAGATTCTATATTTTAGAGGACGAAAGATAATTTGGATTGAAGGAGTAAATAAAATTTAAAATTTTGTTCATGTGACAATTTTTTATTGAGTGGGAGGATCACCTTAGCACATTTATATGATGTTTTAAGAATATACAAGACTTTCTACTTAAATCACATCTCTTGATTTTAAAAATCCATATACTGAGAGAGCATACGCAATAAAAACAAATGCATTTTTGTTTATTTTACCATGGATATCCAAATTATATTTCATCATGTAACCATTAAGGTGCCTCATTCTATTGTATCGATGAAATCAATCATATTATAATCTCAGTTAAGCAGGCTATGCTTGATACTCGCTTCTCTTCGATCTGTGACTTCATTAATTGGTAATGTATCAATTTCGTTTTGTACAATAACGTAATTATTTCATTGATTGATACAAGGTACATGTCCTCTACACTTTTTCTGGCATCATTGGATGAACAATTGTCGAGTTCTGGATGGACGATTTGGGCAACTGCCTCTAACTCCTGGGAAGTAGAACTATATCTCTTGACTCTGGCATATGTAGCTCTGGGGAACTGCCTGTAACTCGTGGGAGGTAAAGCTATATCTGTTGACTTGATTTTTTTATGTATTTTTCACTTTGCATGCTGATATGTTTGCTGCAATTTGGTCAATTTGCATTAGGCTTCTAGCATTTAATGTTAACGTATATTCACAAGGTAAATTGGATTATTCTTACAATGTGAACTTGTAAAATATGAGCAACGGGTGTGCTGTTAGGGTTGTGGGGATGGGTGAGTATTGGTCGTTCTTTGCTAGCTAGTTTTTTATAGAGATACATCAGAATCAATCTCTTGACCAATTCTCTCCTAATCTTGTGCTTACCGCTTATAGATAATATCTGTTGTAAATGCTCTTTTATTTACTCCTTCTTTCTCTCCTCGATTTATTCTCTTTAATTCAAATTGTAATCAAATCTAGGATAGTTATTACCCTTTGTATTCCAACTACAGTCTGTATATATATATACGACTAACATCAATAATAAAATATAGCTTCATTTTCATTCACAATTGATATTATTTCCCTTTATATGGTATCCAGAGCATAGATCCATTTTTTTTTATTTCTTTTTCCCACGGTTCTTCACCCTCCCTCTTTAATGGCATCCAATGATCAATCACTTCTACCCAACAATGCTGAACCGACCAAGCCTTTCATCATCATCTCCCTTTCTCACATCCTGAAACTCACTTCAACAAATTATATCTCATGGAAAACTCAACTTGAAGCTACCCTCCTTGGCCATGATCTACATAAATTCATAGATGGTTCTCATCCTGCCCCATCTAAAACAATTATCTAAAATAACACCACCACTACTAATCCTGCCTACATCACATGGTTCCATCAAGACAAGTTCATTCTTGGAGCTCTTGCTGGCACGCTTTCCAACCCACTTGTCCCTCTCATTTCACAATGCTCCACTACCCATGACGCTTGGCAAACTCTTGCTAAGACATATGCCAATCCCTCGAAAGGCCATCTCAAACAAATAAAAGATCACCTTAAAAATATTACCAAGGGTTCTCGTTCCATTTCTGACTACATGCAGGAAATCAAGTGTTGTACAGATCAACTAGCCTCTCTTGGCCGTCCCCTTGATCCCGAAGATATCGTTGACAAAGTCCTTGATCAACTCAACGATCCCGACTATGAGAGTGTCATCAATGGCTTCCAAAACCGTGAAACTCCTATCACGTTTGATGAGTTACACAAAAAATTCATCAATCGTGAACTCTCCCCCAAACACAAAGCCAAATCCTCCAACAATTTCCTTGCCACTGTTAACTATGCGGCCAAACAACAAAACAGAAACTATCAATACCGTCCTCCTTCTTCCAATGCAGGCCTTCTTCCCATTCCAAACCACTCCAACTCTCAGCCTCCTACTCGTTCTTCTCAACCCTTCAAAGGACGGTGTCAATGGTGCCGAAACCAAGGTCATTATGTCTCCCAATGCCCCATTTTCCGCAACCACTATCCAAATGCAATATTACCTTCCCAACAATCTAACCCATCCATGGTTCTTTCTCATGCAACACCTCGCCATGTTGCCAAAGGCTATCAATCCTCGTTTCCTCGTGCCTACGCTGCCATCGTTACCAACCCCTCCTCTAATGGTTGGCTTCTCGACAGTGGTGCCACTCATCACGTCACCTATGATCTTGAAAACATTTCTCTTCACTCCCCGTATGATGGTACTGAGGAACTAATTATTGGAGATGGCTCGGGCCTCGCCATCTCAAACACTGGTTCCACTTCACTTCTTACCCCTACTACTACATTTAATCTTAATCATATTCTTCATGTGCCTTCCGTTTCTCGTAATATTATTTCTATCTCTAAATTTTGTCATGATAATAATACTTCTATCACTTTCTTACCTAATTCCTATATTGTGAAGGATCTTCGCACGGGGGTACCTCTTCTTCAAGGTCCAACTAAATCTGGAATATATGAATGGCATTCCACTCGTCCTGTCATTCACTCAGTCAAATTGATATCTACTACCGATTGGCATCACAGATTAGGCCATCCATCTTATTCTATTCTACGTCATATTAGCAATGCTTTCAATTTAAATATTCCAAAAACAATATCTTTTCATTGTAATTCATGTGATTGTAATAAGAGCCACAAAGTGCCATTCTATCAAAATACCATTCAATCTCATGGTCCTCTTGATGTTCTTTATAGTGATGTTTGGACTTCTCCCACTCTTTCTTATGATGGCTACAAATATTATCTTATTTTCGTTGACCATTATTCCAAATATATATGGTTTTACCCTCTCAAACACAAAAATGACGCCACTACCACTTTTCATAAATTCAAACTCTTGGTTGAAAAAATTTTTAAATGCCCCATCATAACAATCTATAGTGATAATGGTGGTGAATATATTGGTTTAGATTCAACACTTGAGTCTCATGGTATAACTCACCTCACCTCACCTCTCCTCCTCATACGCCCGAGCACAATAGTTATTCGAAGCGTCGTCATGGCCATATCGTTGAAACAGGTCTTTCCCTCCTTACTCATTCCTCTATGCCACGAAAATATTGGCCTCTTGCTTTTGCCACTGCTTGCTATTTAATTAATCGTCTGCCTACTCCTACGCTTCACCTTCAATCTCCTTACTTTAAACTACATGGCCACACGCCTAATTATCTCAAACTTCGTAGCTTTGGATGTCTTTGTTATCCATGGCTACGTCCCTATACCTCAAATAAACTCGATCCCCGCTCATCTCCTTGTGTCTTTGTTGGTTATTATGCTACCCAAAGCACCTATTATTGTCTTGCTCCCCACGCCAATAAAATCTATGTTTCTCAACATGTCAAATTCATTGAGCATGAATTCCTTTTTTCTTCCTCCTCCATGACGGCATCACCGCACACGTCCATCGAAACGGATGAATGGTGTGCACTTCTTCTTCCTATTATCTTCGCTGCATCATCCACACCAGCTATCCCCTTCCCAAACCTCGGCTACCTCAAACACCCCCACTCCTTCTCCCCCACCACCTCCACCACGCCCTCTCACTCGCCTACAAAATAATATTCGTAAACCCATTACTAAAATGAATCTCCATGTCTCTCTCCAACTTTCTTCTACCGAACTTACCACAATCACTCAAGCCCTCAAAAGCCCCGTTTGGCGTGATGCTATGCAAACTGAATACGATGCCATGCAAACTGATACGATGCCTTGCTAAAAAATAAAACATGAGACCTTGTTCCCTCTTCTCTATTACAAAATCTCATTAGTTGTAAGTGGATTTTTCGGACTAAGTATAACCCGAATGGCTCCATAGCCTGTCACAAGGCTCGCTTAGTAGCTAAAGGGTTCCACCAACGTCCCGGCCTCGACTACACTAAAACTTTCAGCCCCGTAGTTAAACCCGCTACAGTCCGCACTGTTCTTTCTCTTGCCATAATCTATGGGTGGTCTCTTCGTCAAATTGACATTAATAATGCTTTTCTCTAAGGTTCTCTCATGGAGGACGTGTTTATAGTCCAATCCCCTGGTTTTGTTAGTCAATCTCATCCTACTCATGTTTGCAAACTTTGCCAAGCTCTCTATGGTCTTTAACAAGCTCCTCGAGCTTAGTATAATGAACTCAAATCCTATCTTCTTACTCTTGGGTTCAAAAATTCCGTCTCAGACACATCCTTATTTGTTCTACGTAATATTTATGGTCTTATCTACCTCTTTGTCTATGTTGATGATATTATTATCACTGGCTCAAATTCATCTTTTTTAAGCACACTCATCTCTTAATTCTCCTCTCGTTTCTCTCTTAAAGATCTTGGTAACCTCTCATATTTTCTTGGCGTTGAGGTGTTACCTCATCCTCAAGGTCTCTTTCTTAGCCAACATAAATATCTCCAAGACCTTCTAACCCATGCCCATATGTCAAATGCCAAACCCGTATCCACTCCTATGGTCACGCATCCCCTTCTATCCACACAAACTGGAGCTCCTTTAGCCAACCCAACTGAATACAGAGCACTTGTGGGAAGCCTTCAATATCTCTCTTTAACTAGACTTGACATCTCCTTTGCTGTAAACAGGTTATCTCAATATATGCACAAACCTACTAAAGATCATTGGGCCGCTCTCAAATGCCTATTACGCTATCTCACAGGAACTACTACACACGGTTTACTACTTCGCCGAGACTTACTGACCACTCTTCATGCTTTTACAGACGTCGACTGGGCAGTTGATAAAGGCGACTATATTTCTACAACTGGTTACATCGTCTATTTGGGTCGAAATCCTATATCTTAGAGTTCCCGCAAACAACGAACTCTTGCTCGCTCTTCCACCGAAGTCGAGTACCGTGCTGTTGCCGCGACTATTGTCGAGGTCCTATGGGTTCAAAACTTACTATGTGAGCTAGGATACCTACCCACCAACAAACCAGTCATCTGCTGTGATAATATGGGAGCTACATATGTTGCTGCCAATCCAAAGTTCCACTAAAAAATGAAACGTTTAGGACTTGACTATCATTTTGTTCGTGAAAATGTTCAACATCAAAACCTACGTGTGTCATACATTTCTGGTTAACTCGCCGATGCTCTTACAAAGCCGCTTGCTCGCACCCGGTTCCATGAACTTGTGTCCAAGATTGGTCTCACTTACCGACCGTCCATCTTGTGGGGGCATGATAGAGATACATCAGAATTAATCTCTTGATCAATTCTCTCCTAATCTTGTGCTTACCGTTTATAGATAATATCTATTGTAAATGCTCTTTTGTTTACTCATTCTTTCTCTCCTTGACTTATTCTCTTTAATTCAAATTGTAATCAAATCTAGGATAGTTATTACCCTTTGTATTCCAACTACAGTCTGTATATATATATACGACTAACATCAATAATAAAATATAGCTTCATTTTCATTCACAATTGATATTATTTCCCTTTATAGTTTTTATTAGTCTAACTTAGTTCAAAAGCTAGTATCAAAGGGAATAATAAATGGGCCCACTAGATTCTGGGATTTGCGTTTTATAAGTTAGATTTATTGAATAAAATATATTGGTTTGAATATGAAGTGGCCGATAGTGTTGATCCTAAATCTATTCTAGTTGGCAGATAGAAATTGAAAGGGCTATCTATTGCCTTATAGAGGTAGAAGCAAGGGACAAAACTTATTGAGATAGATGGCATTGCTTTGTATTTTAGACGTCTATATTCCTTGACAAATTAACACGTCAATACCTTAAGGATCAGCTGCATATTAAAAAAAGTGTGTGTAACCTAAGGAGAAAGCGATCAAGAGGGTACCTAATTTAATTATAGGTAGATCAATTACTTTCTTAGGAATATAAAAATAGTTAGCTCTTGATAAACCTTTTTTTTTCTCCTTCACTTTTACTGCAAATGTTAGAAAAGCAGACAACTTTTGCCGAATGCGTTAGAAGGATGTCACAAGCGAATGAACTTCACATGTTGAAGACGGCATGGATGCGAGCTCAAAACCTGCGACCCAATCTATATGATAATTATCAATATTGTGATAAATTAATGTATAGATTTGTCTCCTTTGTTACAACAAATAATACACCAGAATAGAGCGAACTTAGTATTTATGTTAGAAAACTGTGTTTCCAGAAAACATATTCATTGTTCCATAATTCTTCTTCGTCTAACGGTGCTTCTTTACCGCAGCTTTACCAAGTCACTTTAGCAGCCATAAGAGATTTTTGAAATATGTAAAGGGAAGTAGAATGTTAGAGATTGTCATAGTTCGGTAGTTGGTCTTCCTTTGAAACAATTAGGATATATTAGACATTGTCCTTGTACTTTTACTTAAAATTAGTATCAGTGTAAGTTATTGTGGCATATGAGCATTTTTTCATTAGATTCATCCTTAGTGTGAAAGCTCTTCAACAAAGGATGATCTTTCTACATGTGAGTGTGTGTGTGTTCAGAAAAGAGACATTCTAGATCAATAAATTATACTCAATGCCAAAACCCGATCGTCTATTTAAAGCAGGGAATAATCATGGTCAGTTCAATTCAAAAAATATTCTTACAATCCTTAATTCTCAGAAATTATGGGTGAGCAGTTTCTTAGTTACCTGGTGTAGAGTACTAGCTAGTATAGTGATACCATTCACGGTGGAGGAGTTTTCAGTTGGCCAGCCGAATAGGAAAAATCATAACCATTCTATCACTCGACAAAGTATATGTGTATTTGTGTTTCTGTGTATGTATGAGTGTTGTTCGTTGGTTAATGTAGAAAGATCACACATGCCAGACCTCTCAATCAGCAAAGCTTTGCTGCCAAATTCTAACAAAAAAATTTAACACCGATTTTACAAATAATTGATATACCATGCATGCTTGACCTCTTCAGTTTCTGTTATAGAATTTCTATTACCCTGTTAAGAAAATAGAATTTGTCAGGAACAAGAATATATGACAATGATTGTAATTCTACCTGGAGTTCTTTCATTTAGCTCTTATTCCCAAGCTATAGCTGAATTTATTTTGCAAATCCTAGGCAATCAGGGTTTCAATCCATCTGAGGCTCTTGCACATGAGAGCATGCCTTGTGCATTATCTACATGAGAACAAGAAAATATGTAGAAACGAAAAGAAAATCACTCCATTATTCCATTCTTTCTTTCTTTGGGCACCCTGGGATTCTTCCCCTAGACATATCCAGGAACTATGTCATAGCCCCTAGCAAAGATGTCTTTTCTTAAGCCACATGACAAAATAAAGAGACTAGTTAAAAATTCTCTATCTCAGTCGTAGATCCACATGAAATTGCCTTCTTTTAGAAATGAATTTGTGATTGTGCGTCTAAAAGAAAGTTGCGTGTGTCCGCATGCGTTTTGGTCTTTGCTTTCTTAAATTCCAATCCAGTGATTAACAATAGTCTTGATGTGAGCCACTGCAAGAAACTGATCAGAAGTATACCAGGAATAGTGTTTGTGAAAAAGGAAAGAAATGCACCAAATAAATTTCTTCATCAACATTACCATATACTGCAATCTTGAGTTCAAGTTCTATTTTCATTATGTAATTTTATATTATTACTTCGCTAATGTAATCTTGAATCCATGAATTGATGACCAGAGCTACCTCATAATGTCAGGCACGATGATGACTAGTCTTATAATCTGGTAAAAAAGGACCCGTGACAATGGATAACACGAACAAGCAATCTTAAAAAAAAAAAAAAATCCTAGACTTAAAGAAGTTACAATAATTACCATATTCAATCAACCATGCTGGAAGAATTCACAGACTAAAAGTGGAATATAACCCAAGTAATTGTCTGCGATTCCTTTTACTTGAAAAACGTTTATCGACTTCAATATAAACTGCAATATCTGTTGTCATCAATGGGGTTGCAGGAGAACTGATCTTCCAGGAATTGAGGCTGGGAATCAATGTTTGAGGTAGTCATGAAAATTGAAGTAGGGTTTTGTTCTTGGGAATTAGAGAGGATCCTGGAATCTGAACTAGGGTTTTGCTCATTGGAATTAGTAGTGCTCGTGTAAATTGAGCTAGATTTTTCTTCTTGGCAGGTATCTGGGTTGATATTGAAAATGTCGCCGGGGATCTTTGCGTAGAGATTACTTGTTGATCCCTTCATGTTTGTCAACACATAGTAACTATTATAATCAGTACTATAAGGAGGATTGTTTTGTTGGGAACTTGCGGCAGTTGATTCTCCAATGTGGAGTGTGTAATCGAAGATTGATGATGATCTTGGTGAACTTGGAAAGCCCAAAAACTTCTCAATGATGCGCACCGAATCCATCTGATCTTCTTCCTCTTCTGCTTCAGCCACAACCTTCAGAGACGAATTCTTTTCTTGGCTAGGACTACAAGGCCTTAACTGTTCCAAATCATTAGGGTTTGCTTCCTCAGAACACTTTCTTGATTTCTCAAGGCCTCTCATTTTCATTTTCTCTAAAGTTCTTTCCCTTGCTCTTGCTCTCGCCTTGTCCCTAGATTCCCTTACAATAGGATTAATTACTGCTTTACGTGATTTATTGTTCATTGCTCCTCGGCTCAGCGTCACCAAAGAGTCATCTACTACCAGAGCGCTCTTCTGGTCTCCGGTGTCCTTAATTCTCTTGATTCCTGACACTACTTCACTCTCTGAAGTAGACGAGAGACTCTTTGCACCACTGGTGCAGCTGTTCTTCACACTTGGTAAACTCTCTGTGAGTTCCTTGATTGCGGCCTTCGATTTGGAGAGCAGCCACTCAATTGTTTTACTGGCTTTATCAAAGCCTAATGTGTCCTGAAGATCAAAGAACTTGCGGGCAATTTGAAGGGACAGCCTCATCCGCCGGTCTCTCGGGCCTTGAGCTGTGTAGATCTTGCTGTGTCTGTCCTTCTTCCCAGTTCTCTTCCGTTGAACCGCCTGTGCCTTTTCATCACCATTAACCCCACCATTTTTCTTTTTCTTGGTGGTGGTTTTTTTGGTTGCCTCAACTGGAGATGCCATTTTAATCTCAGTCTCATCAGCTGCCACATTGTCAGAACTGCAACCCAAGATTTGGTGTTGTGAAAAGAAGTGAGTCATAAAAAACTCATTATCATGATTAGGAAGAAAGGGTTGATCTTGATCAGCAGGGAAGTCCAAGAATGGTGATGGCTGGTGATGATGCTGTGAGGAGCTAGGGTTTTCATTTTCAGTTGCAAGAATTGACTGATTGGTAAAAGGAAAGTGATGATGGTCACAGTTGTTGCTGCTTGAAGGAAACATAGCTAGCAGCTAAAGAAAGACACACTACTAATCTTGGAAAGAGAGAGCTAGCGAAAGGATAGGTTGTAAAGAATAGGAAATTTCTAACTTGGGAATGGGTATTTATGATTGAAGATGAATCTTTTTCTTGATAATTTTTTTTTCTTTTTTGTTTTTTTCCCGGTTAAAATTAAAAAAAAAAGTGCAAATAATAAGATGCAGCTAATTTGGATGGTGATGAGGGGGAGCAGGGAGAGTGAGTGGACGGAAAACACAACACAATTATACAAGTCGTGGGAAACAGAGGAGGTGTGTGATTGTGATATGGTGAAAGTGAGGGTAATAGAAACGAATGAAGGGGTTAGCCCTAGCCCCTGAGTTGCAACTGTGACAATTCACGTGGGGTGTGCAGGTAGTTGCTTGACAGCAACACTTGTCACTCGCTATTCTTTCTTTTTCACCAAGTAGAAAGAGAGAGCCCTTTGTCTTGAGAGCTACAAGAAGCTGCTAGCGAGAGTATAGACATGGCCATCTCTAGAAAAAAAAAACCTAGCTAGCTAGGGCAGAACGGTACAATTATTAAGTATTATTATAGCAACTGAATACAACAGAGGAGGCATTGTAGATTGTACAGAATTGGTTCTCTACTGCTTTTACCGCCCATGGAGATCAAGCAAAAGTTTCTTTGACTGGACGACCAAACCCACATGTCCCTTTCATTTTTTGACTACTGCCCTTCGAATATTATTCAGACCAGACACCTTCTTTAGTTCATCGTAGCTCTTCCGACCTAGCTCTTCCTTATTGTTGCTATATACCGCAAATTAATACGAGTTGTTTCAAAAAGTGATTCGCTACAATACCATCCACATCATACATATTTCAAACTTAGGTTTTTAATCCTGTATCAATTTTCAAGTTAGATTCTGATTTTTTTCTTAAGCGTTTCAAGTTTTGTACCTGAGATCGCAAAGTCCATATGTTTATTAGCTAACCCATTTCAATGATAAAATCACAATTCCCGGTTGCAAGTTTAACAGATTTGCTATCCATTTTGTATGGACCACATAAAGAAATTAAACCTAAATGCCTAGATCTATTTTAGCTGCTGGTATTTTTAACTACCCATGTACAGTTTTCAAGATCATTCAAGGAGTAGCGCTAGGTGTAGCTAAGTAGAGATTTTAGAATATCTATGTCATAGGGCACTCATTTAATATATGTATAACATGTGTGTATTTATTTTAAAAAATTATTATATAATTAATAATTATATTTAATTCATGCATACATTTCGTACATATATTAAGTGGTGTGATACAACAGAAGTACACTAAAGTCTCTCATAACTAAATTATATACCCTTTAAATATAAAACAACTGCTAAGTAGCTTGTGAGTATTGTTTAGTAATTCCTACCTAATTGTACAACAACCAATAACAGATATAGTAGTGCTATAGGGGTTCAAGTAATGTTCCTATATTTGGATTCAAAATGATGTGTCTGCTAATTTGTAACAGCCACGTCCCTCAATTTATTAAATCAACTATCATATCACTTGGGATTAATGTCCGTTAAATAAAATTAAAAAGAATAACGCAAAATAATTTTGCACAAAATAATTATGCCCTTGTACAGAATTTCACAGTAAATTACTAATGCTGTCACCAGTATTAGTGGAAGGACCACTTCACACCAATAATGCTCGAGAAAGTTGAATTAAAGTTGAAACAGAAATGCTAGCTAGGTTTTCTAAGAATCCTACCATAGGGTCATGATTATTTTTTTTTTTATAGACCATCACAAGAGAGTACAAGCTGCAACCACATATTAACTATATCTATATGTGTATAGCTAAAATTATCTGCTGTCTGTATCTCTCTCTCTCTTTCTTTGATTTTGAATACCAAGTATGAATAATTTGGATGTTATTAGCTCACTCTCCACATTAAGCTTCTTAGATTTCAAACTATCTTTTTTTGAGAATTTACAGATGCATGGAGAAAGAATGCATTGTGCGTGCATGGAAAGATAACAGTAATACAAATATAAAATAAACTTGAATGAACTAGGATCCACTGTATGTAAAGCCATCCCCTAGAATCTAGGAACGTCTTTCTTAAAGATCTTCTCTTTTGCAATATATCTTTGTAATGTCAGTTTTCGATGTTTGATTTTTTGAGTACTGAGCTGGTCTATCTAACCTGCCCAAAAAGCAAAGGAGGAAGAAAATGAAAGAAAAATCGAACTCATTAATTGAGCAAGCTAGAATAATTTGAACTTTAATTTTTTTTCTTTTTTTGGTTAAAGCATAAAGTGCAACAGCGGTTTATGGACTTGTGCTGCATAAAATTTCATCCGTGCATAGTCGGTCCCTTGTTTAATCTTTTATAAGACGATCTCTTTCTCATTAGTACCCACCAAATAGCGTTAGATATATTCGTTCATAGGGCATGATCAAATATTGTGCATTAGATTTGATGAAGAAGCCCTAAAATGAGCAGTGTGCATCCAAACTCACCAAGGACGTCAACATCTTCTGGTTGCTCAGGTTGAATACTCATGACTTTTGTGGAAACTATTTTGGTATTGCGTTTTGTGCCCCACAACACTGTTTCCTAAAAGTGCCGCACTAATTAGTGAATCAGCATAAAATGGGAATGATGTGTACCGCTTAAATAATTTTGTATTGGAAGAAAAGCTCTAGCTTTGTAGTTTTTCAAAAGGGTAAAAGTTTGTTTAGTCTCTATATTTTGAAGTTAGTGTCCATTTAATCTTTATATTTTTAAAAATACCTCAAACCATCCCTATTATTAAATTATTGACACTTTTGCCATTATCTTTTGTTCCTTTTAACTTATTTTTATAATATTGCCCTATTATAATAATTTTTTAGACATTATTAAAAAGAAAAAAATAACCCTATTATAATAATTTTTTTAGACATTATTAAAAAGAAAAAAATAAATTACCAGTTTAACACCAAAAAATAAAATAAAATAAAATAAATATATATTAATTTTTGTGGAACACACTCTTGAGTTAAAATATTAATTTTTCTAAAAAAATTGATAATGTAATTTTTTACGATATTAATTTTTTAGACATACGTGAGCTTTCACAAAAATTAATATATACATTTTTTGTTTTTATTTTATTTTTGAGTTTAATTTGATAATTTAATTTTTTATTAATATCCACAAAAGAAACATTATTGTAAAAATGTAATATTGTAAAAGCAAGTTAAAAATAAAAAAAATAATGGCATAAGTGTCAATATTTAGTAGCAGGGACGTTTTGAGGTGTTTTTAAAAATACAGGGACTAAATGGACACTAACCTCATAATATAGGGACTAAACAAGCTTTTACCCTTTTCAAAATAAGGTAGTATATTCATTTATCATCTTATCGTGGTTTAATCTCATAAATTTTATCTCTTTCTTTCATTCGGCCATTCATGGACATAGTGGGTGATGCTAACTGAACAAGGGCAGCTGGGAAGTTACAAACTTACAATATTTGTAACCTACAGTTAATTTAAAATTAATCTCTTATGATTTCTTAATTATTTGATAACTAACAATTAAATTATATAAAACATTAATTTTGAGTTGATGTAAATTATATAGATGGTGTAACTTAACAATACCCTTGAACAACAATTAATTTTATTTATAAGATGGATTAATTAGTGCATATAATATTTAATAAGATCCTATTTCCAATTACTCGGTGCTTATCCCCAAAAAGGGGGGGGGGGGGGGAAACTAACTCAGTGGCAGTGCTATGCTATGTATCTACTTCCACATAATGGAATGACGAAATGCTCACTCATGCTTACATATCAAACTCATTTTTATTTTTAAATAAACAGAAATTCCGATATTTAATCATAGGTCGAAGAATTAGGATTTCGGTTCAATGGGGATTAAAATGAAGAAACCACAGACTTGAAGAAATCATAAAACTTCAATAAACTGAGTGGTCTGTAATGTAAAATATTCATTTGAATGAGTTAAATTTCAGTTATATAACCCTAGTCTTTTTCTGAAAAATTTTTCAACTCGGAGCCACAACATATGCCGCTCTTGCATTTTACTAAACACAATTACGATAGAAAATATGCATATTGTTAATTAAGATAGATTGATTTATAAACAACTAAAGAAGAAGGTGCGCCTAAGATTCTTTCGTAGAGGATACTTCAAGCTACACAAGAGACACCTATTTAGCTCTTAAAGATTATCTCTTCCCTCTAGCTCGACCGATACAACTTGGTTATAAAAAATTTCGTGCTGTCAAGTACAAGTACTCAATTCCAAAAGTCATTTCTTTTAAATTTGGTTTTAAATTTTGTTAAGTTATTGCATCAACTTGTGTTGTGTATATATATTAGTTGTCTAAAATATAATTAGTTAATTCCAAAAGTCATTTCTTTTAAGTTTGGTTTTAAATTTTGTTAAGTTATTGCATCAACTTGTGTTGTGTATGAATTTTAGTTGTCTAAAATATAATGAGTCGTATGATCCAGTGCTGACATTTTAATTTACTAGTAATTAAACAGCATGGTAATTGGTAGAACACTTTTTGGAAAACAGAAAGAGAAAAGATAGAATAAGTAGCAGGTTGTTGTAGCTAGAGTTGGCCCTAGCTATTTCACAAATACACACAGACCTCGTGATGCATGTGTTTGTCTCTCTCTCTCTATGTATGTATAGTCTTTCTCGATCTTTATTTTTTTTTCATGCGCATAAGTTTTTAAACCGTAGGGTTTAAGAAAATTAATTTTTAATGCGAACATATTTTTAAATTGTGCGGTTTAAATAAAATTATTTTTTAATGCACTATAAATTTTGTAGTTTAATAACATGTCTGCATTAACTCTATTAAACCGTACGATTTAACAACATATCCAAATGAAAAAAAAAAAATGAAAGCACCCGTACTAAAAAAAAAGATTCTCTCTCTATATATATATATATAATGTGTGTGTGTGTGTGCAGTTCTGCATGCAACGGAGTGCAGGCGTAGGTGCAGCTTTGTTTTCTTTTCATAATGAGTTTGATTTTTTGGCAGGATTTGTACCAAAATGTATATAGAAATTAGGACAAGCCACAGTTAGCACAGTAACAAGTAATATTTTTCACAGCAAAGAACAAACAGATATAAATGGAAAAATGTAGAACAACGACGCTTTAACACAAATGTAGAAAATGCTAAGGATTTAGTAGGAGAAACCACTTGTGTTCTATGGGTTTGGATTATAGGTTTTAGAGAAATTTTTAGTTCAATTTTCCAAGTTCTTGCTCAATGACCTTTTCTTTTTCTCTACACTTGTAAAGATTCTTTCAGAGTTCTGACTCCATTCATCTATGGTCTCTGGTTTAAAATTATAACTCAAGTGCACTTGTCATGATGTCGTTTGTCTGATCTCCCTCAAATTTCGTTTTACTTTTTCTTCTCTAGATTCGCTTGTACTATTCAAGGATTCTGGCCCCAGTTGCTAGGGAGGAAGTTTTGTGTTTGTATCCATTTTTGGTATTTTGTCCTCAAAATGTGACAACTAACTTAGTACACCCCAGATTTATTTTAATGGCTTAGTTGGTTGAGTAGAACCATGGTTGTTTCACGTGTGGTAGAGGTTATTCAAGCTCTTATGGACTCTTCCTTTTTTAAGTGAGAGTCGATATTTCATCACATGTACCGATTACCCGAATTGCGCAAAAACACGACTTAAAATGAGTTAGATATTTCAGCAGTGAGCTTTAATAAAACAGTTTAGTCTTCATATCCGACTAATTATCAGTAAGGCCCACTACAAGAAATATTATCTTTTACAACCATTCAAAAATGATGTAAAAACACAATTACAGCATTTATAAAAATGTCCTAATGAAGGATGCAGTAAATAATATTAAACTTTTGTATCATTTTTCAACTGCAGTAAGAAACGCTGCATAAAATAATAATAACGGCATTATTAAAATGCACTTTTCTAGGCCATTTGCTATAAGAGTAAATTGCTGCAAAAATTAGAAAATAAATATGGAAATCTGCTACCAGTAAAATTGATAACAGTTCAATCAATTGAAAATAATCTCCATAAAATCATTTGAACTTGGCATTCATACAACAAAAATTTAGTTAAAGATTGTTAAATCTCTACACTAAATATAATACTCAAAGTGTAAACTAAAACTCTTGCCCAAGTTAATGTTTTTTTTTCCCCTGACTTGTAAGATTCAAGTATATGTATGAACAAAATTAGAAACTATAAGCCTACTCCAACAAGATGTAGTTTTTTGGCCAAGCAATTGTGCTTCCAATTGCATCACTAAGAACATGAAACTCAGATGTAGCACGATATAAGTGAGTATCTTCAACCAGTGCAATTGTCACCCAAACTTTCCAGCAATCTGGTCCGAGACATATATGATGTACTTTGGCAAGTGGATCTCTTGATGCAATTGTTCCTTCCCCTACAACTTTTCATGTTCCCATCCAATCTAGTAATCTACAATGAGCATTTTCAATATTTGTGAAAGTGCTTCCACATGTTTTAGCTTTCTATAATAACAAATAAAAAATCTGATTAGAGGCAAACAAATAATATGAATAAATTCAAACGGTTTTTCCAAGCTCAAAATTCTAATCATTTTTTTCATAAAGAGAATGGTTCTTTATCAGCAGCAACTCAAAAATCTATTCATTTTAGTGTTAAACATAGTTTTGAGGATCAACAATAAATGATGCATAGCATTTATAAAACTCATAAAAATCATCACTTACTTTCGCATGTGAAGTGTCTTCCGAACATTTCCTTTTGTGGCTTGTCTCATTATGATCCTGAAAATATCATAAAGAAAGAACAATTCACGTAAGGAAAATATTTGGTTTACGTATTACATAATTCAAAGCTAATAGTAAAATATTAACTTACTAGTCGAATGTCTCGAGAATTTTTCATCATGCTATCTATGTCAATTCGATCCTAAAAATATATGAAAAAATTATTATTAATCAAGTGTTGCTTCTAACTATATTGAACATATTTTTTCTTAATCATATTTATTACCGCTTGTTTGCTAGTGTTCTTAATGAATGCAGCCTTGAGTTCCTCGAATAGTGTTTTGAGATCTTTTAGTTCCATTTTAATTTGTGCAGTATGAGACTTGCTAAGTGCTTCTAAATTCATCAACGTTGTTGTAACTCCAGATCTAGCTCCTCGTACACGCCCATTACGTTCTTTTCCTAGCACATGGGTCAGAGCATCACCGTGAATTGTTGAGGCATCTTCACTCACTTGTGTTCTCTGATATTCATTAATTTTTTTCTGAATCCATGGAGAATTTTGAAAATAATGAAGATGACCACATTATATGCCTATTTGTTCATTATCTAAATTTTTATTAATCAATAAAATGAAAATAAAATATTATTTAAAAATAACAAACCTCCCAATATGGCAAGTAAAAAAATATCGACTTCTTTTTCCACATTTGCACTACCTTTGACCTTCTCTTCCTTTCCTTTTTTTCATTTTCCCCCAATCATTTACAAAATCTTTTACTTCATTTAAAATGTCTTGACAAGTGAGCTGTTTAGGCTTTTCTCTAATTTCTTCATTTCCATCAAACCACTTCTTTTTTAATCGAAATTCATGCTTAGGATTGAGAAACCTTCTATGTCCCATGGAAGCAAACTTTTTACTATGTACCAGCCATTTCGCCCATGTATCATAGCCACATATAGGACATGCTACTTTCCCTTTTGTGGTACATCCAGCTAGGTTTCTATATGCTGGAAAATCATTTATTGTTCACATTAAAATAGCTTTTAGATTAAACATGGACTTAGAGCATGCATCATATTCATTTACACCATTCCTCCATAACTCATTCAAGTCCTCAATAAGTGGCTCTAAAAATATATCTATATCATTCTCTGGTTGTTTAGGTCCAGGAATTAACAAAGTCAACATTAAGTTCTCTTGCGACATACAAAGCCATGGGGGAAGATTATAATTCACCAAAATTACTGGCCAACAACTATATTTCGAGCTAAGGTTACGGAAAGGATTAAACCCATCAGCTGCAAGTCCGAGTCTAAGGTTTCATGCATCTAAAGCAAATTCTGGCCATTTTCTGTCAATTGTACTCCATGCTGGTGAATCAACAGGATGCCTTATTTTTCCATCTGGACTTTTATGACTAGTATACCAGGTTAATTGCTCAGCCATTTCAAGTGATTTAAACATTCTTCTAAACCTTGGTATAATTGGAAAGTATCGTAAAACTTTCACAGGAACTCCCTTTTTAATTTTTTTAGTCCGCTGATTAATTTTCCATCTTGAGGAACCACATTTTGGACAGTTGTCCAGATGCTCATTCTCTTTTCTAAATAAGCAACAATCATTTTTGCATGCATCTATTTTCTCATACCCAAGGTCAAAAGCCTTTAACAACTTTTTGGTTGAGTAGATAGAGTCAGGTAGTGTATTATTTGCAGGTAGCATACCTCTAAGGATTTGAAGTAAATCACTAAAACTTTTATCCGATAAACCATGCACAGATTTATGTTTGTACAAAAGTACAGTTGCTGATAACCTTGTATATTCTGTACACCCTGGATATAATGGAGATTCAACATTTTCCAATTCTTGCAAAATTACTTCTTCCATTTTTTCAGGAGATTCTCCTTCAGTATCACTAACCTGATCATAGACATCTCTATACATTCTATATGTATCTAACACTTGAGCATCTTCATTGTGTACATGCATATTGGGATTTTCTCCATGAAAAACCCAAGTATCATATGCAGGATTCATTCTTGTTATAACTAAGTGCTCATAAACTATATCAACACACTGATAACGAAGGTTTCAACATTTTTCACAAGAACATATGATATAATCAACATTCCCAACACTTTCTTTAGCCTTGTTGACAAATTTTTTAGCCCAATTTCTATACTCCTCAGCAAATCTACAAACAAATATCATATTTTATCCCAAGAAATTAACTAATAAATTTAATTAAATTTAGTAAAATTAACTAACAAATATCATATTTTATCCCAAGAAAATTAACTGACAGATTTAATTAAATTTAGAAAAAGGTTATGGAAAAACCTTGAAAGAGACAACCACGATTTATCCATGAAGAACATTTTTTCGCTAATGTCTATAGTTAATCTGCATTTGACAATTATAAAAATAATAAGAACTAGGCTATAAAGAACAATAAAAAAAATTATGTAAAACCGGCCCTCAGCATGACTAACACCTCAAAACGCTCTAGAGAAGGTGGGCTAACCGGAAAGGGAATTCCTAACAGTGTCTCAATCTAAAGCTGAATATTAGCTTCCATGTATTCTCTTTTTGTATTGAAGGTGTAGTTTTGGTGCAGATTGTCAAACATGTTACACAAGTAGCTATGTACTGTAAAGATAGTGCGATTGATATGCTTATTTTTTCAGAAGACATAGTATGGTATGGGGTTTCAATGTATACACATTTATTGATTCTACTTCTCTCTTCAATTTTATATGTAGCAATAACTACAAACTTCTTAGCTTGATGTACCGAAAGCCAAGACCAGCCAAGACCCCAACATAAACAATCAAATGACCCATTAGTTAGTCGTATTAAAAATAAATGGTGGCATTAGATTAGTTACTACAACAACATTTATAGGCCTCATTAAAAGATATTTTAGCAATCATATTCATAATTCATTGTGCAAACTTCAGCAAACAAGAAGCTGAAGGTGAAAAAAGCAACAGAAGTGTAGATAAAGAGCTATATATGAAGAAGAACAGCAGAGTGGTTGCTGGTGAAACTCATGATCCTGCAACATATATATCATAGCCTGAAGAATATATATATAAAATAAAAGTTTGCAGAGGAATTTGATTCAACAACATTCAATATTATAAGTTTTTTCTTAAGCTCAAATTCACCAAGGACACGGCACACTTTAAAAAGAACAATTAAAGTGTCATATCAAAAATTTCAAATCTCAACATAGTCGATTTAATCAAATATCTCAAAAAAAAACATAGTAATTTAACCAAATTAAAACAATTAAACAACTAGAACAATCTTGTTGAAATCAAATAAATTGAAATATGAAGATAGAGATTAAGAAATTACCATAATAGGAAGCTGAAGACAATTTTTGTCTCGGTAAAATCAAAGCCCAAGCTGAAATAAATTGAAATCTTAAGAAATTGAGGAAAAAATCTTAAAAGATTAAGAAATTAACATATGCAACTAAGATAATGAGAGAAGACTTACAAGGAATTTCAAATAATAACGAAGTGGATTTTAGTACCGTGTGTTTTTATGAAATTGAAAAACGAATTAAATTGAATCAAAAATGAGACTGAATGAAAAAATGAGTGCTCATTCTGGATTTGGGTGAGCTCTTAGCGTGGTGAGTTGGGTTTTTTTGTTTGAGTTAAAAAAATGATTAAAAAAAAAAGCTTTTGGCGTGGGTTTCGCAATAAGCAAAATATATAGAATGGAGTAATGGAGGGTGCATGGAGTTTAGTGTGGGCCGGATAGTAATAAATAACTTCTTTTGTCTCAGCTTTGTTTAATTTTTTAAATGCGTTTCTAACTTTAACGCCACAGTCAATCAAAACTTAAGATTTTTTCACAGCTTTTTTTAAATAAAACCTGTCAATATTACTTGTTACAACATTTCTTCAAAGAATGTTGTATATGTGATGTCGTAAATAATAAGAACTCTTGTAGTGAGGATATAGATATTTTCCCTCATATTTTGTGTAAAAGCACCCCATATGTGAAATACACCCTCCAAAATTTTTAAAAAGAAAAGAGTCCTCTTCAATCCTAGATTTAATACAATAATCCATTTCATCCCTACTTTTTAAATAATAACTCTAAATATTATTTCATTAATTTACCATTAGTTTAATAGTTTTTGTTAATAATTTATTGAGGGCAAACTAGAATTTTCAATTAAAAAACACAAATTATTTTAAAATAAATTTTTTACACAACTAAATAACACTACAAAATATGCAAAATTCTTCTTTTTTTTTTTAATGAAGTCAACGATGATATTGTTTGAAGTAGCTACTGAATAATTGCCATAAGTAACAAACTATAATTAACACAATGTCTTTTATATGATTGAGAAAAAAAAACTTAAAAATGGCCACTAATTTTTATGTGCTTTCATTGTGTTAAATATGTTCTTAATCTTCAACTCAATTCAAACCGTTTCACTAAATTTGAGATTTTGAGTACTGAACAGTGGACACGTGTCCTATGTCACATGTCTATTACACTAGTCGACGCCAAAAGTTTCAATATAATATCAAAACATGAAAAAGTAATACAACGGGTGGATTGTTGTTGCATAATCTGCAATAGAAACTTATTTCCATATCACAAAAACTCATTTCCAATTACAGTTGCATCATGCATCTTTACTGCCATAGTGAACACAAGCATAACTCATTTTTTTTTTTTTTTGGTTACAAGTGAATGTTTGTTGTCTAAATCATACATTTTCTATCATTACAGTTTTTTTTTAATTATCTATCATTACAGTTAGTTTAATTTTATAGGAAATTTTCAATATCAACAAACACAGTTACCATCCCATAATAATAATATAAAGATGTTCTTTTATACACATCCACATTATCATTTTTGAATATGAAAGTAAAAAAAATCTGCTACTCAATATAAAAACAAAAAGAATTAATTCAACCCATGTTAAAATAAATATTGAAAACACCATCAAAATTTCTTGAAAATTCATTATTTGAAATAAAAGAATGATTATTTGAGAAACATGCCACAACAATATTAACTCAACTTGTTTCCAAAATTTATTTTGAGCTTTATCAGCTCTTCTTTGACCATTATTGTCTTCCCAAGTTGGCTAACAATATAATTAGAGAGTATACTTATACGAATATGAAAATTATGATTATTTTTTGCACTTAAATCTAGGGTTTATAGGGCTTTATGGTGCCAAAATGAAGAGTCTAGGGAACTAAAATGGAGATACATGTAAAACGATTGCTTGAAATATAAGTTTTTTTCATCTTTTTTTAGATTGCCTATTTAGTGGGGTTAGATAAAAATCATTTTTTGCTATGTGTCAGCTTTTATTTTTTTTATTTTCCCTTTAATTGAAAATCTTATTTTACCCTCAATGATAACTAGCAAACTGCATTAAACTAACAATGAATTAATAGAATAATGTTTTGAACTATTATTTAAAAAGTAAGGATGAAATAAGATATTGACTGAAATCCTAAGGGTGAAAATGCTTTTTAATTTCCCTTTTTAAAATTGTGTTATGGGTGAAAGAACACATATCTAAATACCCTCAGCAACCACTTTTTCAAAATTAATTTTATTACCATAATATCCATTTAGTAATTTATTAAAAAGGACATGACAATATTATTTTCTACATAGATTCATAGTCCTACCAAATGATGACATGTTCATCCTACCTTAACCCTACTTTTTGCAACACTAACTAGAATTTATCATAATATATAAGCAAAACCCACTTATTAAAAGAAATTTAACTAGAAATTAGAATTCAAGCCATAAAAATAAAAAGTTAACGCTTGCTAAAAAGGTTAATGCTTCTTAAATAAATAAGTAAAAATATTTACTATGCTTCAAAAAGACTTTTAATATTTTTTTTCAATCTTCGACAACTCTCGATGAGGAATGGATTACAATTCGTTGTGTTTCTATTATTTTTATATTTTTATTCATGATATTGTAACTGAATAAACAATAACAAGAGACATGAGGTGAAACTCTATTTGCAATTCTTCTATTCTTTTGTATTCTATGAATTGGTTTGATCATTGAAGTAAAAAAAAAAAAAAAACTGTACATGCTTTTACATATGCTCGATTAAATGTCAAATTGTTCTTTGACTAGTGCATCTCTAGTTGAGTTATTGTAATTTCAATTAGGAGGCAGAGGTCCATGGAGCGAGAGAAAGAGAAAGCATGCACTTTCTTCCCTTTTTTTATTTATTAAGAAAATGTTATCACAAAAATTTATTTAAATAATTGTATGTTTGGCATTTAAGAGGGTTTGTATGGTAAAATATTAATTTTTAAACTTTAGTGATGGGTGTGTTTAATAAATTAGTGGAGAGAGTATTAGTGACCCACCCCTGTGTTGTTTTGCTAACACCACTCAGTTCCAAAATTACCCTATTAAGTATAACTCCTTACACTTACTAAAACAAATTTAAAATCAAAGGTAATGTAAAGAACATGTCAAAATTTTAAGGTGGTCAAATGTTCATATAACAAAATAAAGGTAATGAAGAGATAATTTCCCTCATGTTTTTTAATTAGAAGGTAAAGAAAAACTTTATAGTATTGAAAAAAAAATCTCTGAAAATCATTTTTAATTTTTTATGAAATGTTCATTTCCTTTTTTGTCCTTTTTCATTCTACAAATTCCAAATTAAATTGCACGATAACTGTTCACCTTTGTTTCATTTGCAATAGGAATGCTCATGATTCATTATCATTCATCTCTAACTTTCATCTTAATCACTAAATTTTGATATGCGAATTTAAGTAAAGTTGTAAATTTAGGGATGCACGTTTAGATTCGGTTAACTTGAACTGAACCGAACCTAAAATTGAAGTTCTAAATTTAGGGGTGGGTATTCCAGTCCGGTTAACTCGAACCTTACCGAACCTTAAATAAATATTGTGTTCGGTTCGGTTTTGGCTAACCTATAAAATTCAAACAGGTTAAAAATTAGAGCCTGATCGATTTTAATTTCTGAAATTACAATCTGATCGGGTTCACCTTATATATATTAAGAAAAAAGAAATTACTCTCTCAGCTCACCTCATGCACAGGAACGTCATACGCCCAAATTCAAAATCCCTAACCTAATTGATAATTCCTTTCTTCCCTTTTTTTTTTTTTTTCCACAACAGCGGCAACCGCAGATGTCTAGCCCCCGAGCCCCTTGATAATTCAAAATCCCTAACCCCTCTAGCCACATCCGTCAAGCCCAACAGCCCTTGCTTGCTTACTCTTACAATCACACTCACAAACACCTAGACTTCGCTGACGCCCAATGCTTGTCAGTTTTGTTTCGGCGTTGTAGCTTCTAGTCATGATTTTTTATCCAGCTGCTGTCTATGCTATAGACTCATGGTTTCCAATCAAGGTTATGATCCAAACCCATTATTATTATTATTATTATTATTAATATAAACAATTGATTTTAAATTACTTTTATAGGGTAAATTTGATTATACCCCTTTATTAGATTGACATATTTTAATTTAATATCTAAAAGTATGAAAACTTCAACTTACCTCCAAATGCCATTATTTTTAACAATTAACTGATGTTGACTGATTAAAATATGAGAATGCCCCTATCCTATCTAACTAATAGTTTTGTGAGGTTAACAAGGATAATTTTATTGCTCCCCTTAAGGTTTGACATATTTCAAGTTAGATGATAAAAATAAATTTATTAATAAAACTCCCTATAAAAAATTGTAATAGATCTTTAGAAAAATTTTTACTTATATTTTAATTTAAAAAGCAAATATAATAATAAAAAATTCTATTTATAATATCACCACAATGAAAATAAAAAAAAAAATTTATCCTTATCCTGAATTTAAATCATTAATCAATTAGTTAACTTTTACCATCCAAAATAACATTACTACTCTTCAAAATATTTAAAAGACAAATTAACCCATAAAATTTATTTAAATTCCATTACTCGTTACAAATTACTAATATAATTCAACGGATTGAAAATTAAAAAATATATAAAATTTAGGAAACTTCAAAAACTGAATCCTTAACCCCTAATCCTAATCCAAAATTTTTATCAGTTTCAATTTTTATTAATATTAATTGGCACAAATTTTAATCTTACTTATTTCCTATTTTTAGTAATAATTATTTTTTTTATTAAAAGCCATTTTAGTATATTTTTCTTCTCAAACATGAAGCTAATGGGTAAAATAATAAAATATTTAATAATTTAAAATATTTAAGTACATCTAATATTTGTCATTTTCTTAGAATAATGTTGATAATTTTTTATTCATTAATCTTATGAATCTTGAACAATAACTCTTTTCTAATTTATGATCAAAATGTTAAAATGAAATGTTATAATATTTTAAAATAAAATTTGAAATGATTTATTGAAAAAAATATTCTTGATTTGCGCTTTGAAATCTAATAAATTACTAGTCATGCCATCCACTACAATTTATCCTTAATTAAAATTTAAAATTGTAGTTAATTTTTTTTCAAATTCTTTTTTCTATTATTCTTCATCTTCTTTTTCTTTTTCTTCTTATTTCTTCGTCTTCTACTCTTTTTTTTTTTTGGTTTTATCTTTGTTTCTTTATCTTATTCGTTGTTCTTTTGCTTCTTTCTTCTTCTTCTCTGCACCAAATCAGATAATTCTCCGCATTAATCAACGTTATTATAATAAAAATTAAAGTTTACAAAACAATAAAAAAACTAAAACCTCAAAAATTATTAAAAAAAGGGAATTTTTTTTCTCTCTCTTCTTCTTTCTTCTTCATGTTCATCCTTCCATTCCCCGTTCATCCTTCAATTCCCTGTTCATCTTCTTCTTTTATTTTTTTTTTTTATTTCCTATTTCACACGCTTAATAACTCCACAACCAGTTTCAAATCAGCCCAATAAAACATGTGCCCATTGTCCAGCAAAACCCATAACCGTGTGCGGCCATGCTAAGCAATCCTATGGCCACTCATGGCCATGCTAAGTAAAACCCATGGCTACGCGCGGTTGTCATACTGAGACCCAGTTTTTTGAATGGTCTATAGAAGAAGTAAGAAGACAAAAATGCTTGCAAAAAGATGGAAGCTTTAGGTGTTTTGTTATGTTTTCTTTGCATGTAATGACTATGTTTAAGGCTGAAATTGTTTGTTTTGGAATCATAGGATTAAAACACTAATTAAAGAGTTGTTTTTATAATTATTATAAACAGTTGATTTAAAATTATTTTTATGTAATGATAATTGGCGATGGCTATGTGTAGATTGTGGCTTTGGCAAATTTGATGCTGGCCGCTAATTTGTAGAAAATCCTTTGACTGAAATTTTTTGGATTTTAACTATTGTAACCCGAATTCAACCTGAATCAAAATTTCAATCCGAATTATCAAATTGATCCGATTTCAATTACTAATCCGAACCAAACAAAAATGAAATTAATTCGGATTGGGTTGATTCGGTTTCGCGTTCTCAACTCGATTGGGTTCAATTCTTCAACCTGATCAAGTTGTAACCCGAACCAAAAACCAAAAAATTAGAATTGAAACCCGAATTGCTCAACCCTAGTTCTAATAACTGATGAAAATTACAAATTCTCTCAAAAATTCCAATTAACGGATGTCAATTTCCACGGGAAGTCGGGAATAATGAATAAGAGTTCTGATCAGGTGCACAATTATCTTTGCAAAGGATAAAAAATAAAAAATTGTAAATTTAGAAAATTGTGTGTTTATAAACCGTGGGTTGGAAATATTATCACCTTATTAGTAATTCATAAAAATAAAAAATAAAATCCTTTAACCCATCCTAAGGATGGCAAAATCCTCTACGGGTTTGGAGTCCCATGGGACCCCATTGCAAATAGGGTGAATTTTGAATAATTTTTGAAAAATGGGGTGGGAAATGGGGAAAAAAAATAATCCTCAATTCTTAATGAGATAAGTTTGGTTTTGTATTCTCCACTCCACACCCAGCCCATTCCCCATTTTATATAAATATTTTTTAATTTTTATTTTATCAATTACAATGTTGGTTAATAAGTTTTCTTTTTCTTTTTACCTAATATAAATAGGCTACAACTAAAAGAAAACTTTGCAATATAATTCTTATTCAATCTTAAAACGTTGTTATATTTTTTTTTCTCTCTTAAAGTACTACTCTTTTCCAGCGTTTTTCAGTTTTGATATCATTTCAAGTTGGAGAATTTTTTAAATAGTTTAAAAACTTTAAAATACTGTTATGATTTTATTTAAGTCTCTAACTTTTAATTTTACTGAAATCATTTATTTATTTCTACTATAAAGTAAGTAAACTAGGGATGGAGAAATCTTCCCTCACATGGAGATTCCCCATCCCTACCCACTAAATTTATTGGTGAGTAGGATCGAGAATGGAGGTAAAATTTTTAATAGGGTGAGGAATGAGTTAGGCCTCCCCACCCACATCCCATCCCATTGGCATTCCTAACCTAATCAATTGCCCAATTAATCCTAGAATTTTATTGCCCAACCTTCTATAGTTTGTTGAATCTTGAATCTAACTTTTAAGGCAAAAAATTATATTTTGATATGATATAATTTAAAATTTAAATAAATTTGACTTGCAACAAGTGAAAAGAAATTGTTTTAAACAATTTTTGAAAACACTGGACTAACTTCATAATAGATTCTAATTCAAAGGATTAATGGATTTAAATATAAAGCTAATATATAGCTTTTCTAAAAATAAATAAACAAAATAAAAAATACTTGGTCAGATTAGCAGTAGACGCATGTTGAATTGGAAGGAGGAAAATAGCATTTAGTTAAAACAAAAATATATGGCCAACCACATAAATTAAGTAATGATAGAGTTATAAATTTTTATACAAATTTATTTTGCACAAATTGATATGGTATAATTCAATTAGTTGGATTAAATATATCTTGCCCACATAATTTATTTTTATTATTTTGTATTTTTATTTGACGAGTGAAATTAAGAGATATTTTTATACAAAATAAACTTATACGAGAATTTATAACTCTACCATCACTCATAATTAAGTATCGAAATTCATCTAAAAAGTTCGATATTGAATGTATTTGTAGTTCATGTAAAAGAAAACATAGGTATCACTGCATTTAAGTTCAGATCCAACAAATCTAATAAAATAATAGAATATGTAAATAAGCCAATCTACATGTAGATTATATAAAAACAATGCCCTAATCTATGTAACCCACCCCCCGGCCCTTTTTTTTTTTTTTTTTCTAACTACAAACAATATTAGGTGGTAGATCTTTGACTGTGCCCCTTAAATGAGAAATCCAATCCATGACATCGAGCTGAGAAAATGCCCTAATCTATTCCCAAAAGCTGAGAAAATAAAAAGCACTGACTGTACGTATTGAGCAATACTTCCACGGATCTTGCTATGTTAAAGACTCTGTATGTAACACAGCAAATGGGGTGCTTCCACGCGTTGCAGGAGAGAGGAAAAGCAACCCAAACTCAGCTGATGCAAGGCCAGTTTGCACTGAGCTGTTACGTACAGAATCTGCAACGTAGCCTTGTCCTACTTGCACATGTACACGGCAATTTATTAATCAAATGAGCCATTTGTACACTTGCCTGTAAATGTTCATTATTTATTAATATACCCTGTCTCTGTAGCCGCACGCTTCGTCTTCAATTTATTATGCGAAACTTGTATATAAACTGTAAATTTTGCGAACAGATCAAATTCGAAGATTCACCTCTATACAGAAAAATAGAAATATACAAAGTTAAATACTCCTTTAATCATAGCATTTTGCCAATTACTTAGTTCATAATTATTTGAAAGGAAATATTGGTCCTGATGAAGATCTACTTTTAACTATTATATTGCCAGTCTTATTTGATCTTGTTTGAATTTAAATTGTGTCAAACAAAATTATTACTTTTAAAAAAAACTTAAATTCACTTCTAGACAATGATGCTTTGAGTAATTTTTTAAAATGCAAAAACTAATTGGATAATTGGTCCCAAAATAAACAATTAAAGTTGAATTTACTCGAGCATACAAGAAGCCGCTAGCCTTAAAAAACGGAATGCCATTTCAAGATGCGTCTTTGTGAATTTGGATGAAATAAGAGGATACAAGCTAGTGATGCTCATGCAATATACGTGGTCGAGGATGCTCGTCCCATTTCTTTCCTTTTTTTTTTAATGGAGATTCAAAAAAAAATCTCTCTCTGACAAATTAAAATAATTAAAGAACCTTGACATACACACACAAACATATATATGTTATATATGTGTGTGTGCGTGTGCGTGCGGGAAAGATCTCATCCTTAGTTGGCCCATATTTTCGAGCTATGCGTGGTTTTATTTGGACAGCAATAACAGTGTACATAATTCAGACTCTCGAAAAGTGTAAATAGTAACATCAAAGGAAAAGAATAAAAACAAGAGAGAGAGAGGACATTCAACATGGACTGGGCTGCAATAGTAACATCAAAGGGCCCAGTTTTCAATGAAAATGTCCGGCGTTGCATGTGACCTAATAGTAGACTAGCTAGTGAGTGTATCGCCGTGCATATCCGACTGTTTTATAATAGACTCTGGACTGTAACAGTGCTCGTAATGATTTTGGTTTGGGATACGAGTTGTAAAATCTATTTCCTAGTATTGATTGTTTTGTATTGGATTGAAATTGAAATTGAAAATTGATCCATTTTTGTTCATTCCGTCCAGTCCATATATACGTAGACATAATCGATAACGTTTCCCGTCGTAGTCATCATAGACTACATTTGTAAAAAACATCTCACGGATTCTCAGCCTCCCACCAGTCACCAGAGTGATTGATTGCATTTGCATGCAATATGCATCTCTCTCTCACTTGTACGTACTCAGAGAATTGAGAGAGAGAGTGAGAGATGCTGTAACTTATCGTTAATATTATTATTATTATTACTATTTGGTATTTTGGCGCATAAACGTGTGCAGTTGAGTGTTGGGAGGCGAGTGGCAACTTGCAAGCTAAGACGGTGCACGTGATTGATTAAAAGTGGTTACCTGACAAAATGCTATCAGACAATAATACATCGTTGGATTTGGATTTGAATTTGGTGCCGACGCGCCTCTCTCTCTCTCTCTCTCTCTCTGTGTCTGGTCCTAATTTCCCACAAACACAATAAGGGAAACAAACCAAGAAGAAGGCAAGAAAGAATGGGTTATTTTTAGGGACCTCTCCCCTGAGGTTTTACGTATTAATACTCAGATAAAAAATGTATTGATGTATTTACAGATACTTCCCTCCTCGTTAGTATAAAATATGTACGGTGTTAGTATAAAAGAGTAAACATGTAAATACATACTTTAATTTAAAAAATAATTTAAAGCGAACCTCGATGTCTGAGAAATCTTGAATGTTATACCTTATTAACCAGATCTGAGAAATAACCAGCAGACAAAAGAAAACCACCAACGCACTTGTCTCTCTCTTTCACGCACTTATCTTTCTCTTTCACATAGGCAAAAACTCAATAGTCAATACCATAAGCAAAAGCCAAACATCCACTTATCTTTCTATTTCTCAGAAGCAAAAACCCAATACCATTCCCGATCTTTTTTTCTAAAGCTGTGAAGAAATCAAGATTAAAAAAGATTTTACCTTTAAATTTTGGTGTTGGCTCAAGTCTTCCATAATGGCGCCGGCCGAGAAGAAGCTGAAGGATGGGAAGAAATCCCGGAGGAAGCCGCCTCTGGCGAGAAGAAAAAGAAGCGCGTGAAGAAGAGCATCAAGGCGTACAAGATCTACATCTTCAAAGTCTTAAACCAAATCTATCTTGATATTAGAATCTCAAGCAAGGCCATGGGAATCATGAACAGATTCATCAACGATATTTTCGAGAAGCTTGCTTGGGAAGCTTCAAGGCTGGCGAGGTACAAAAAGAAGCCGACGATTACATCTTGGGAAATTCAGACCATTGTGAGACTTGGTACTTCCTGGTGAGCTGGCCAAACACGTTGTTTCCGAGGGTACCAAGGCTGTTACTAAGTTTGCTTCTTTCTAAATGAAGTTTGATGCATTCGTCGGTGGATTTGGGTGCTGTATGAGTTGTTTAGTTAGTGATTTGGGCTTTGAATTTTACTAGATGAAGACTTTTTTTTTTTTGGTGGGTTTTTAAGGTTTGTTTGGATGTACTTGAAATTGGGATTTGACCTGGGTGATGTGCATGTTCATTATGTGAGAAAATGAAAATGAAATATGATTTCTAAATTGTTTTCTTAGTTCTTTACTGAGTTGTGATTAGATATTGTAAAATTCTCTTAAGTGAAATAACTGCTTTTTTTTTAATAGGCGATATAAATTGCTTTACATGGAGGATTATGTTGGTCTATTAAACGTTTTGTAATTCCAGTAATCTTATTTTCATCGGTTCTCAAAGCTTTGTTTAATAATTTATTATTTTGGCAGAAATGATATTTTAGTAATTTAAACAGTCTATTAACAGTCAATGTAACGGGAAACTAACGACAGGGAAACTACCTGTAATTACATCAATACATTTCATCTGAGTGTTAATACGTGAAACCTCAGGGGAGGTCCCTAAAAATAACCCAAGAAAGAATTCATCAACTCAATTACAACACCAATGTGTGAAAGAGTGTGTAACTGTAATATGTAATAAATACACTAAGGTAGTGTTTATTTTTTGGAGTGGAAGTGTGGAGTGTGGATTCCTCCCACTCTAGTGTTTACTTACCTTAAAAAAAAGGGGAGTGAGAGTGTGAATCCGTGGGTTCCACTCAATTTTGAAGTGGGTAGTGGGATTCCCACTCCCGTGGGGGAAGGTGGGAATGGGAATCCACTCCCCTCTCTTCCCATTTTATCCTTATAAAAATAAATAATATCATATTTAATAAAATAAATAATATCATATTTATTAAAATAAATAATATCATATTTATTAAAAATAATAATTATAGCATATTTATTTTATTAAATTTAATAAAATAAAAATAAATAAATATTATATTTAAATTAATAATATTAAACATTAATTTTAATAAATATTAATTGTTTATTTATTTAATAATAATAAATATTTTATTTTAAAAAAATATTAATTTTGTACTATATTATCAATAATAATATTTCATTTGTGTTGCTATTATTAATAATTTTTATTCACATAATTTAAATTTAAATTAATAAAAAATTATGATTTACATAATTAAAAATATTAGTAATTATTATTAATTTATAAATATAATAAAATATTTATTTTATTTTCTAAATATATTTTTTATTAATTTTTTAATTACAAATTATAATTTTGTACATAAAGATAAAATTGTAATTTAAAATAATTTATTCCCAATCCAAGACAAAGTAAACAAATAATTAGGATTCTGATTGACAATCCATACTTTTATTTAGTCTAAGTAAACACCCTACTCTCACTCCCACTCCACACTCATAATCCAAGAATTTCCACTACTCAGAATTCCCATTCCAATCGAAAAAGTAAACGCAGCATAACAAAAGAGTTATTACTAATGTACGGTACGGTCTGCAAACTGTAAAATTAGTACAAATACAAATACGTATAATCTACGGTCTTCCTTCTGAAATCAAAGTTCAAAAATCAAAACCTTCTTATTACCTTTTCTCTCTCCCCCGCCCTCTCTCTCTCTCTCTCAGAGCTCAGTTACATGCTGCGGGCACTCCCTCTTCTCTCTCCCACAGCCACAACCATGTTCACAGTTTCCCTCCGTTCACTCTCTCTTCTCCTCCTCATAGCCACCGCCGCCACAGAATATCTCAAACTCCCACTTCTCCACAAAACTCACCATACCCCCAGTACCATCCCGCTTTATCTCTCCCATCTCCACAACCTCAAATCTCCCATCACTTCCGGCGCTTCCTCCGGCTCCGGCCAGTACTTCGTCTCCCTCCACCTCGGCTCCCCTCCTCAACACCTCCTCCTCGTTGCCGATACCGGCAGCGACCTCATCTGGGTCGCCTGCTCTGCCTGCCGCGACTGCTCCCTCCGCTCCCCCGGTTCCGCCTTTCTCACCCGCCACTCCGCCTCCTTCTCTCCCCACCACTGCTTCCACTCCACCTGTCAGCGCCTCGTCCCCCACCCTCGCCACAACCCTTGCAATCACACCCTCCTCCACAGCCCTTGTCGTTACGAGTACGAATACTCCGACGGCTCTATCACCGAAGGCTTCTTCTCTAAAGAACTCATCACTCTCAACTCAAGCTCCGGCAAACAAATTCTGCTCAAAGACTTCCATTTCGGCTGTGGCTTTCATATCGCCGGTCCCAGCCTCACGGGCGGCAGCTTCAATGGGGCCCATGGAGTATTGGGCCTGGGTCGGGGCCCCATTTCGTTTTCCTCTCAACTGGGTCGACGTTTCGGCAACAAGTTCTCTTACTGTCTCATGGACTACACTGTTTCTCCACCGCCCACGAGTTTCCTCGTGATCGGGGATCACCAAAACGACGACGTTTCCACCAGCCCGAAAATGAGCTTCACCCCATTGCTTCTCAACCCTCAGTCACCCACATTTTACTACATTGGCATCAAGAGCGTGTACGTTGACGATGTTAAATTACGAATTAACCCTGCCGTTTGGTTAATCGACGAGATGGGTAACGGAGGCACTGTCATCGACTCTGGGACTACCTTGACGCTCTTTGAGGAGTCGGCTTACCGCAAGATACTAACGGCTTTTAAACGGCGAGTGAAGTTACCGAGTCCGGCTGAGTCGGTTCTGGGGTTTGATCTTTGTGTTAATGTTTCGGGCGTGTCGAGACCGAGTTTCCCCAAACTGAGCATTGAACTCGTGGGCAAGTCGGTGTTTAGGCCCCCACAAAGGAATTATTTTATCGAGACGAGTGACCAAGTCAAGTGCTTAGCGATCCAACCTGTAAATCCCGGGTCCGGGTCGGTTATAGGGAATCTGATGCAGCAAGGGTTCTTGTTCGAGTTTGATAGAGACAAGTCGCGGCTCGGTTTTACACGTCATAGCTGCGCCTTACCTTGACTCATCGAGTCTCAACACCACGGAAGATGTTTTGGGAATCTTTTATTAATTATTATTTTTTTGATATATTTATATTTATAGTTATATTTATGAGATTAATTGATGTTAAATAAGTAAAATATAAGTAATGATTTTCGGCATTTGGGTATATTTTGTCTGTATTTGTCTCGAGGTGGAAAAATGGTTTGCCTCTTTGTATTTCACGTGACTTTTTGGCAGAAAAATAAAATAAAAACAAACAAGGGAAAAATCATTTGTGATATCGTACTCTTACGCCAGATCAAATCGTCTGTTACACATTACTCGGCATTCGATCTATGCGCTTTACATAAATAGTTCCATGCGGTGGTGCAAGTACTTCACAACTAAGTCGTGTCATGTCGGCCAGATTGCAAAAATCTAAAGTCATTTTTACTCATTTTGGTTCGTGTCTGGCCGATCCCTAAAGAACGACCTTAACAACCCACTGCATTCCATTCTATCCTCGTTGTATTGGGTCCAAGTTCTCTTTTTTTCTAATTACGTGAAAAAAAAAAAACAGATTTCAGAGGAAAATCTTACAGCTATGTTCAAATAGTTGTCAATTTTGTGTCTAGAGATGGAGACGTGGTGGTTAAAGGGACAATTTCAAAAATCTTTCGACAAACTCATTACTGTCTTCGTTTTCATTAGATTTTTTTCCATATCACCATAATTTAAGCGCTTGGGAACAACATTCTCTTGTTACATCACGTCAACCCTCTTATGTCTCAACTATAATTTGTGGTGGTCCAGGCAGCCCTGTAGTGCCAGCACAGTTTTATAGATTAATTTTTCAATCAGTCATTCTTGACCCTCAGTGACATAAATTGACAGTTGATTTTCATTTTCAAGCTGATTAGTTCCTCACTACTAACCCTACTCATACATAAGGTTAGGTAATAAGAGGCGATTTCATTTTTTTGCAAGAAGTTATTTTAATATGCAAATGCAATGTGGCTTCTTTTATTGTAGCTAGCTAGTTCATTTAAAACAAAATCGCATATGTTCATTCTTTCCTTCACAATTGAATTTCGCATTTATTTCATCCATCTTTCTTGGATAAAAATAGCAAAGTTCATTACTCAATTCACATGGTTTCACAGTAGCCCCGGAGTATTGGATGCATTGAACTCCATATTAATTGCCACGAACTATCCCTTATGCTATTTGGTGAGATGAGCTTGAAAAAGCACAGCACAGCAGCCAATTCACTGCCATTAAATAAAAATTGATTACGCGGAAAAAGCAAATAGTTGCATGCATGATAAGCAAATTAATTTAAAAGAGTTAACTAAACCAGCTGGTAGAGCAAGATAGGAGGGTTAATGCGGTTCAGGAGGGCAGTTATTTGGCAGCTAAAATGAGTGCAGAGCCAGCTGTCGAGATGGGAGCAAAGCTAGGGCATCACGTATTCCTCTCACATGATTCCTTTCCTACAACGAAGTTTTATGCTTGTTTATTCAATGGGGGGAAGGGGGCACATCCCCCCGTGTTTTATACTGAAGCTCAGAGGAACGGTGGGCTGTGCGGCTGTGGGTGTGGGCGCACTGCAGTCACTGCCTCATTATCTTTATCTTATGATTTCCCATCTTTGTCGACTTCTCATCTTCTGTATTTCTTTTCTTCATGTGCATGTCATGAGCACCAAATGATCCACAAGCAGTTGTGTTAGCCCAATAACATGTCGATCCATAAATTTGGTTTGGGCCTAGCTGCTCAATTTTACAGCCCAAACTAGTTTAACGGCAACGGTAACGGTCACGTTAATTCCGAACAACATTCTCCAAAAAAAAAAAACTACACCTTGATGGTTCAAATCGTTAAACCCCTGTCGGACAGTGTCATGCCTACCATTCTCTATTATCAAGAAGAATTCGAAATTCTTTGAAGGCAATTCACAAACCGCCCACTTTTATTCAAAGAACCAAGATTCCCCCAAATCCAAGCCCTAACAAATGCCGGCTTCGACGCTGGTTCCGTTGGATGTAATCATCGACATATTAAGCCGACTGCCTGTTACGAGTGTCCTGGGATTCAGATGCATGCGCGTCAAAATCATTTCGTTCTCTGATCGACGGTCAAGATTTCATCAACCTCCGCCTCAAGCAATCCATCGAAACCAACTTCAACCTCAGCCTCATTCTTTCAGTTTTCATTTGTGGGGAGAGCAGGATTTACTCTTTAAGCCTGGATTCACTTGATGGTAACTGGGTAGAACTTGCTCACCGTTCAGGCATCATATCTGTGAAGTAATTGGTTCCTGCAATGGATTACTGGTTTTGCAACCATGGAAAGACCTTGAGGCAGGTATAATTTTGTTAAGTCCATCTACTAAAAGACACAAAGCATTACCATTGAAGGATTGGGATTATATCATTGGGTTTGAATATGATGCTTGTAGCGATGATTATAAGTTAGCCGGGATTATCGTGTTTACCCAAACAGTGCACTACACTTCTGTTGCCGGTTAGCTAGTCTGAATCCAGAACCTAGTAAAGATGACCTAGTGCCTGTTGCAGTTAGTAATGGAGGAAATTTCTTGTTCGAAGTTCTAAGTGGACGTTTATCTCTAGTTTGCATGTATTATGATGAGCAGGCTTGTGATATATGGGTGATGAAGGTGTATGGGGTGAAGGAATCTTGGACTAAACCTTTTACTTTACGATAGGGAGAAATTGGATTTATTGACGTTGCCCAACCTTTCGTTTATTCAAGGAGTGGGGATAAAGTTCTAGTGGATAAAAACGAAACAATGGGAATTTTTTTCTGGCACGATCTAGAGAGGCAGAGAGTTGACAATATTGTGGACGTTAATCGTCCCGAGCATGGTTATGATTATAAAACAATCGTTTATGTGGATAGTCTTGTTTCAATTAATGCATATAAAGGGCATAGGTGATCGGAGGCAAGGAAGACAAACGCCTAGTTAAAAGAGGTAAAACTCATTTGAAATTTTAATATTTTTACTCTGTTTTACAACTTACTGATCCTACTCACTGCACAGGGATTAGAGTAATCATTCTAACCATAGAGGGACTAGTTAACTTTTTTGAGGAAATTCACTATTTTTCATTATTCTTCTTTGTTTCTTTACAATGGATGATTTTTTGCCAACTGAATTCAAATTGATTTTATCAGCATGCAGATAAAAAGTTAGCGTGGGATCTTGTGAGCTCTTAATGCAATTCTTAGTAATGCGCTCAAATGTCATGCTGAATTGATATATTGTTGGATGATCCTGAGAAGTGTATGTATATTTGTAATCGATGTATCTTGGGAGTTTTTTTTTTCCCAAATCAATTTGGGTTGATATGGGGTGGCTTGGTTAGTAGCTTAGCTCATGGAAAATCTGGAGGTATCATGAATGCTTTCTTCTGGCTAATTGGCTCATATCAAAGTTCTACTTTCTGAGGACATGTTGCTGCTGCTCTAATATCTTTGTTGCTATCGATTGTTCAAGAAGCTCTTATTTGTATAGAGGTTTGACACTGAAAAATTAATAGCTAATCTGCTTTTGGAGGATGCTTAACTCATAACATTAACTAAAATGCACTCATTCTTCTCCTCCAGTTATGTCTCTATATTCTGTGTTTTGCATGAACTAATTTATTTCTGGTTTCTGTTAAAATACTTCAAATCGGCTATTTATAGGCCCCCCGACATTATCTCTGTTTTACAAATTTTATTGAAAGGAAATTGTACAGTAATGAAAATGCTTTCGAAGTAATGCTGAGTGCCAGTTTCATCTTTTGCCATTGTTGACTTGACAGCATTTGTAAATGACTCATTTGGCATCAGGGAATGCTTTCTAATGCTAACTTGCTGGATTTCAAGTATGAATGAACTCAAAAAAGCAACTAAAAGAGCCATGATTCAAACTCTTTCTAGCTCTTAATTCTGGGCTTTTCGTTCTTTTTTTTCCCTCCATTTTTTTTTTTTTGGGTGTGGATGCATAACTCTATATGACATTGATGAGAATGTGGACCCATTAAAACGAAATAATTGTGGATCAAAGTAACAGTGGTAAAATAACTCTCAGATAAGGAGTACTCACTATCATTTTAGGCATCGTGAGGCCAAAGGTGATGATGATAAACAGTTGTCCACTCTTATCTTATCTGTAACTAACAAACATTTTATCATTAGATAAGACCAAACTATCACAAGTCCTTAGCCAATTCAATATAGCTTTCTATCAGGCATATCATTTTCATCCACTGTGGAAGGTATTGTTCTCAAATTTTTAGTATTTGATTACATTCGAAACTGAGCGATAGATGTACACACAATTAAACTGAGTGATTGCCAGGTAATTTCCATTTGCATCTAGATTGCTTATCAGATAATTCACCAAACAAACATTTGGATACAACATTTATATAAATCGAGTGAAGGCTATATGCTATAATGAACTCATGTGAACTAGCTAGCGTTATATTCAAGCATCTTTCTTGTACCATCGATAAACCCCTTGTATACTCTTTTTTTTTTTATTGTAACATATAATTATAGTGGCTTTGTGATGCTTCTTGTTGTGGTATTAATGAATGTTCAAGATTCATGATATAAAATAATTATGGGCATGCATGGAACATGGAGGAATCAATTTACCTTTGCGTTAAACTTCAGCTTGTCTAAAATCAGAGACAAGGCCTTTTACTTTCGGCTAGCTTGGAAGAAATGATAATGTTGTACTTGTAAAAGAGACTAATGGAGGAGATGCGGAAGCGCCATGTCCCACTTTAGGGATACACTTTTTGGGAGTTTTCTTTTTTATTTTTCTTTTGAGTCTATAGTCAAAGGAAGGAACTGCCGCCAAACCAGACAAAGAGAAGACTCGAAAACATTTTATTGTTATTGTTATTGCATTTGACTCGTCCTGATTGGGACTGCTTCGGCCACAAACATTGCCCGCCCGCCCCGAGTCAATGTACCAACACGGCTTTATGAAGGAGGGTGTGGATTTTGGCTCAAACATGAGATTCTGTAATGGCCCACTAACAGATCTTCTTGACTGAAATGCCTAACTATCGGATCATTCCGACCGTCCAAATTCGTTGACCATGTGCATTTGCATTTCCATCCTTTTTTTTATAATAATAATAAAAAAAAAAAAACTAACTAAACAAACCAGAATTCTATCCTAGTCTAGATAGTTCAACAATGGTACTTTGCTAGACTGTTGACAGTTATGATATCCGGCTCTCATTAGAAAAGCCTGGGTTCGAGTCCCCAATAACAAAATCTACTTTGTTAGGTTATCTTGCATTGTTTGATTGGTAGTCAATTTTTAGGTATGAGAGAAAGCCTCGTTCTTTGAATTAATTTTTAAGGTTGAAAGAGACTTAAGATCATTGAGTAACATCGAGATTTATTAATAATTTTAACTCCATAAAAAGAATTCTTGAGTTATTTTTGAAGTTGAGAAAGATCTAAAACCACACAGGTTGCTACATAATATTAGTTTCTCCGAAAAAAATGCTTAACTCCAAACTAAGTCGTTAAATTATTGCCGAAACTTGTGTGTCTGTTTTTTTTTTTTTTCGTTTTAACTCTCGGACTTAAGATCATCAAGTAACATTGAGATTTATTAATAGTCTTAACTCCATAAAAATAATTCCTAAATTACTTTTGAAGTTGAGAAAGATCTAATACCACACAGATTGCTGCATAATATTAGTTTCTCCGAAAAAAATGCTTAACTCCAAACTAAGTCATTAAATTATTGCTGGAACTTGTGTGTCTTTTTTTTTTTGTTCGTTTCAACTCTCGGACTTAAGATCATCAAGTAACATAGAGATTTATTAATAGTCTTAACTCTATAAAAATAATTCCTAAATTACTTGTGAAGTTGAGAAAAATCTAAAACCATACAGATTGCTGCATAATATTAGTTTTTCCGAAAAAAATGCTTGACTCCAAACTAAGTTATTAAATAATTGCCGAAACTTGTGTGTCTGTTTTTTTTTTTTTTTCGTTTTAACTCTCCGATTGATTACAAGCAATGTGTAGAAAGTATGCTGATGCAGGATACCAAATAATTAAAGGAGAACAAAGATGATCATTATCAATAGAAGTAAAATCAAGTACAAATTCCCGCAAAGCCACCGACCTGTAAACCCACTAGTTGATGCCATCAATTCCCATTTGCGTGCATTGCACAATCGCTCATTGACGCAACTAGTCATCATCGGGGAATAAAGAAAGCAACTGGCAGAATTGTAAAGATTCAATGCATCATCAGTCCTCGATCCTTCGCATGCTTAAGTTGGATCCGGCACAAAATTAAAATGAAGGAGCCGCTAATTAACTATTGAAGATCATAATTGAAGTGTATTACGAGCAATAATCGATGCATGCACATAAGTCGCTGTAACTCGACGGGCAAATGATTATGATCATGTAACTTGTTGCATGCAACATCAATTTAGCATCGGCATTGCGTTAATAAATCACTTGGATTGGCAGTCTCTTGCGTCAATGAGCGATTGAGATTAATAGCTGGCCATGACTCTAATGGATTATCTAAAGCTGTAAATATAAATAATCAGTTAATTTATTTTAGGAAGTTGATAATGATGAATGAAATTTAGTTGCTACTGTCACCATCACTATTAAAGACAAATCTGATGGCTGATGGCTGATGGTGCCTGTGAAATGACTGATCCATTTCCTCATTGAGATGTAAGGACCAAAAGGTAAAATTCTACATTGCTTGCGAATAAAAATTTGTCATTAATTAAATTACACTTTTCACCAAAGCAATGTAGAGATCTTGGGGACCCGACATGTGTGCACGACATAGCAACAAATAAAAAGTTCAACTTTTAAGTATTCACTTTCATTTGATGGTTGGCCAAAATAATAATGATAATAATTGAGAGCAATTATCCATCCAACAAATCTTGTTTTCACTTAATTTCATCCGCAAAAACAAGCATAAATTGAAGTGTCTCGCTGTATTAACCATGACAATTTAGCATGAGTCTGACAGACAGCCCCGTTTGTTTGGACAGTTGATGCATGGTCAGATAGGTAATTGTCACTTTCTAGGCTAACAAATAATCAGAAATAATTGTGGTGTAATTAATGTTTGGGAAATTCACGCAATATGCCACATATTACGTGTTCCCGACAAAATAATCTTATGTTGCCACGTAGTTGATGTCTTCCACTAGCACGTTCTCGACCGAAAGCTTTTGATTACGGCCATTACATTCCCATGGTATTTCTGTCCGAATATTAATTTAAGAAAGGTGAAAAGTTAGCTAAACTTATGACTTACCCGTAAAATTTTGCTGCTTTTGTAAATTCTCTATAGTTTTATCATAACTTCATTTGACTTCTACAAGAATGCTAATAAAACTAAGAAAATAAAAATAAAAGTTCTCCCTCCACTCGAGGGAAAAAATGTCATACTAATTTAGTTAAAATATTTAATTTATTTTTATTGATGTGCCAAATGACGTGTCACTATCTGATTGGCTCAAGTGATCGATAATTATTAAGTTTTATTATTTTCAATCCAAATAATGAATTTCCACTAGTAGTACTTCAGCCAGGGTATAAATTAAATATCTCTCAACTAAGTGTTTACGGTATCACTAATAAAAAAACAGGTTCAAAATAAAATAATTAGTTTGTGTATAATAAATCCTCCTTTTTCAAACTAAATCAAATAATTAGTTTGCCCAAATTAATATGAAATCAGACCCTTAAAAAGAAGTTATATAGTAACAGCGTCATGAAAAATTTATGGGTCGACCCAACTTTTTAGTACTTATACATGTGATATCTTTATAAATTGTTGTAGTTTAAACTTTTTTTTTAATATATTACAATCAGAACTCTACTGATATTTTACAACTAGACATCAATCAAGACTCTCCTTGATAATTCTAAAATGGCACAGCCCGAACAACAACGCTGAATTTAATATGGGAGGGAAATATATTTTACCCCTAAAGCGGAGAGTCAAATAAAATCTATCAAAGGGGAGGCGAATCCCAATAACATGCCCAAGGTTATTGGACGCATGAGTTACCAATGGACTACAAGCCCATTGGCGTTGTAGTTTAAACTTACACATTATAGCTTGACAAGATTAAGCCAAAACGTAGGTATTTGGATGATAATCGCCCTAAAGTTTGATTGATGAAACAAATTAATTCCCATGCCTTACAATCAAGTGTTTCTAAGTCATTAGGCTATACTATAGATGATGTGAATGTAATAAATTAAAATGGAGGTAGTTGTAGAAAATTCTCTCAATTTTTTTTTTTTTTAAAGTTTGAGTCTTTGTATTTGATAATTTCTTTGTTTTGAGATAAAGAGGGAGACCGATCGAACAAGAAAGCTTTGACACCAAATGCGGAACGAATTCAAAACCCCACTCATAATATAATAAGCCAGATGTAAGTAATAAGTTGCTTCTCTACGCCATGAGGGGCAAGAAGCAGCAGGGACGCCATAAGCACTTTTGGGGAAAATGGCTTACTGAAACGAAACGTCACGACAACGTGGAACTGATGTCATCATAAACCCAACAAACAAAACTACAATAGGGGGAGCTTCTCGTGGGAAATGCTAGTGGTAGTGCAGCTATCATCAAATGTTTGAATAGGGTATTAAAAAAAACCACAACTTAGAAAGGTACACAAAAGATGAAAAGATAAAAGAACAATGGGGACCAATGCACCCATGCGTGTGACCACAAACAGAAAGGCCTCTTAAAAATAATAATAATAAGTACTCTTCTCTAAGCTTCCTCACACGCAAAAGCAAATAGCATGAATGATCTACAGAAAAAGAAAACTATATGACACTGCCTAGTGACTGATCTAATAAGGAAAAAAGAAAACCTCCGTACAAAAGATGTGCAGGATTAGGAGCACGATGGGAGACATTGAAATGTGCTTGCTGGCTTTTAGTATGTGATGATTTTAGTTCACATCTAGTTCGGTTAAGACAAAAAAATGAAAACATCCTATTGGAGAAATTGTTTACATAGAAAGTTTATAAATTAATATGTAAGGTCCAATAATAATATTTAAAACATGTAGGGCGTTACTTTCTTTTTCATTAATATGGGTACGATCAACTAGTAAAAACGGTAATGAAGAGAAAACCAATGGAATCATTAGAAAGTATATATTCGGACAATCTTTAGAGGAGGAGTATCATACCAAATAAAATCTGAATGAGTGATAGTCAAATTCACCAAATAAAAGGCAATACCATTAATTGACAATAAATAAATAAGAATGACCTCTCAATATTATTTGTGGATATACCTAACCTATTTTAACCACCCCAAATATCCATGTTATATTTTAACAAGTAAAATCATTAAAAGAAATTAATAAATTCACTAAAAGGAAAAAATTTTTTGTCATCATTTTTTTTCCTTCATCATTTTTCTTATAACACAAAGTAATCTCAATAGGTGAGTAGATTGTAGAAAAAAGGGTAGGTAAGTTGGTAAAATGATTTTTGTTTTACTTTTTGTAACCAAGCTGTTTTATAACTTTATATAACCGTATTAATTACCCAGGTCCTTGTTGGTCAAGAACTTAAGAGGCATGATTCTTCTTCTTCTTCTTTTCCGCACTTTTTACTTTTTTACCGTAAACACATCATATGATATAAGGAGCATTAAACCTCTTTAAGGCCAACCAGCGAGCCGATTGCAGCAAAATCTAGGGCTCGTGGCACAGGAGAAAGGAAAAATGGCAGTGATTAAAATCCCGGGTTACCGTGCCATATGCTAAAAGTGATTTGAGACATCTATAATTCCATAGCCTTCTTGGCCTTTGTAATTAAGTTGTAATAGTCACTCTAACCTGAAACCACATAGGATAATTATCAACTTCTTATAATTACAATTCAGCCCCAAAAAAGAATGTAGTTAATCAATCTTATTCATTTTGGGAGTTGAACGGAATTTTGATTTATGGGTAAAGCTCTCCTTGGGAAAACGCATGCAGAAGAAGCAGCAGCTGTTGCTGCTGGCTGTCGCTCTAAACCAGGCTAATGCTCTAAGCTATTCATACCAATGACTTTTCCAATCCCCATTTATTTAGTTGATAATAAAGTAAACATTTCACGCATGCCAATTAGCTTTTGCAAAGCCCGTTTATGGTTGATAATAAGTTTCTTGGTACACAATTCTCTTGTATATTCATTCAATACATGTAATGTAACTGAAACCCAAGAAAGAAACGAGAGAGAGAGAGACGCGGAGTGTGTTCCAAGACACAATGATTACATGGTCTTGGGGAAGCAGAAAGGGTGGCGTGGAAATAGCCAAGAGTATGGAAGAACGTGGGGCTTGAGCTTGAGCTTGAGCTTGACCGAGAGCGAAAGGGGGCTAGCTACGCTAAGCTAGGCTGAAAAATCCAAAAAAAAAAAAAAAAGGTTATTGTTTGTTTTATTGTTTAGCTAAGGCTTTAATCATGATGATATAGTAGTATCATTTCTTTCTCTTTTTTTTTTTTTTATCTTTTGGTCCTTGGTCAGTCGACAATCTGTGTGTTGTGTGTTCACTGTGTTCGTTTTTGTGTTTCCCATCCCCCACTCACTCTTTCTCTCTCCCACTGCTCCTACACAGAGTGTAATTATACGCACCTTGAACCAATCACCAAGCAACAAATTAAAAATATTTGTTATTTTCTTCATACAAGCAGTCCCATTTTAACTTTGTGCTTGTGCATAATTTTATAATAAAATAAAACTAAAAGAAATAAAAAGATCCTCACCCACGAAAGCTACACTGATGAATTGAGAATGCCGTAACAAGAAAGTAAAGGAGACTAGTAGTACTACTACTTACCGCCTCTCTCTCTCTCTCTCTCTCTATATATATATATATATACAGATCCTCATGAGCCAAGAAAAAAACAAAGAAAACAAAAAGATACCTACAAAGCAACCCCCACAAAGGCGTGGCAGCAAAAAGAAAAAAAAAAGGGGGGGGGGGGGAACAAAAAAAACCTAACCCCAACCCAAGTGAAAGATATATGAAAGATCATCATCATTCACCATCACCACCACAAGAGAGCTAGCTACCACTGAAAAGTCAGTCCATTTTCTTCTTATGTATGTAAACAAACTTATAAATCAAATTAAAGGGAGCTCTGGATATATATCCTTTTCTTCTTTAAACCTTCCTTTTGGCAGAAGCAGAAGGCCGTGATCAACATGATAATCACAACCTGCAACCTCTACAGAATTTGATAATTAGTACTTTAAAAATAGAAGAGATCATCACCATCATGTGCGGTTTGAAGGAAGAAGATCAAGGGCAGTGTTCACAAACTATTCATAACTTACAAAGCTACCAAGAACAGTTATTTCTTCATCATCAACAACAACAGCAGCAACAACAGATGCATCAGCAGCAGCTGCAGCAGCACCACCACCACCACCACCAACAACAGCAAAGAGGCGGATTGATAATCCCTGAGGTTTCACCAATCCTACCGTGGTCACTCACTCAGGTTCACTCGTTCAACCCGGCTCACTTTGGACCTAACCCGGTTCGTGAACACGACCCATTTGTTCTCCCTCCTCCTCCTCCTCCTCCACCAACAACATCATACGGGAGTTTGATCAACAGATCAAGAGCTCCTGCTCTACAGTTTGCTTATGATGGTTCATCAACTCATGATCATCTCAGGATCATTTCTGACACTCTTGGACCAATGGTTCAACCCGGTTCAGCCCCCTTCGGATTACAAGCTGAATTAAACAAAATGACTGCTCAAGAAATTATGGATGCTAAGGCTCTTGCTGCTTCTAAAAGCCACAGTGAAGCTGAGAGGAGAAGAAGAGAAAGAATCAACAACCATCTTGCTAAGCTCCGCAGCTTACTCCCCAGCACAACCAAAGTAAGTCTCGTAATAAAATCAAAAAATTAAAAATTATTATTATTAATTTTTTTTTTTTAAAGGAAACCCTTAGATATCCTCATGCGTACAACATGGTGTATATTATATATATATATGGGGGTGTCATATGCGATATGCCTTTTCGGTTCCCTTTTTGTTTTGTATTATAAATTATAATGAGTTTGTTTTCATATTCAAAGATCTCCTTTAGATCTTTCTAGGATTCTACTTAGATGGTTGGTCTGATAATATATGCAAAGCCAAGACCAAACCTAGCTTTAAGATACATCAAAGGTAGTTACATTTCTTCTCTTTTTGTTCGCATCTTTAGGGAAAAAGAAAAATTGTTTTGTCTTATGGTTCGTTCGTCTGAGTCTAGCTAGTTGTAGTTCCGAGGAGAAAATTAAGCAAAACACAAAAGGAAATAAGCGTTGATGTCGCTCTAATGACACGATAAAGAGGAACCAACGGACAGTTGAAAAGCTTCCTTTGGAAATTTCTTGCCGGACATATATAGCATTCAAACTATCAGGACATTAATTGAAAAGAAATCAATAAAGAGAGAGAGAGAGAGAGAGACAAAACTGCTGGGACATTCTTGTCTGACATGCATTACAGGTTTAAAATGAAGTAATAACAAGTAACCTCAAATAATTGAAATTATTTTGCGTTTGATTATTAATATGCAGACGGACAAAGCTTCTTTGCTAGCTGAAGTGATCCAACATGTGAAAGAGCTAAAGCGGCAGACTTCATTGATAGCCGAAACGAGTCCGGTACCTACCGAAATGGATGAGCTAACCGTCGATGCATCGGATGAAGATGGTAAGTTCGTGATTAAAGCTTCACTTTGTTGTGAGGATAGGTCTGATCTTTTACCTGACCTAATAAAGTCATTGAAAGCTTTACGTTTGAGAACTCTAAAAGCTGAAATCACAACACTCGGTGGACGTGCAAAGAATGTTTTGTTCATCACTGCGGATGATCAAGATTCAAGTTGCAGCAGTGCTGCTGGTGAGCAGCATCAGCAACAACAACAACAGTACTCTATAAGCTCGATTGAAGAAGCATTGAAAGCAGTGATGGAGAAGACTTCTGGTGATGAGTCTTCTTCTGGGAGTGTAAAGAGACAAAGAACCAATATCAATAACCTCGAACACAGGTCCCTTTAAATTTATCTCATGTGGGTGTTTTTCTTTCTTTCTTTTTATTTTTATTTTTTTTTCTAAATTTTCTTGGTGTGTTATGTGTGATGATGGTGTGATCGTGTACTTACATGAACCCTGAAAATAGGAAAATGGAGAGAGGTAAGGGAAGGGGGATAGACAATAGAGAGAGAGCTAATTAAGATGAAGTGTTTGGCAGTTTGTGATGATTGATGGTTGCTGATGGTGATGGTGATTCTTCCCATTTTGTTGTGCTTTTGGTTTGGTTTTAATTGTTCAAAAAGATCACTTCAGAGAGCACTATATGGAAGTATAGCTAGAAAACAAAACAAAGCCCCAAGTGAAGCGCTGCATGCATGTGTCTGTCTATGTTAATGTCCAAATGAGATCAGAAAATTCAGAGAGCAATGAATTGATGAATTTGAAAGTCCACATTTGCTATGTTAGGTTTTGATATAAGGTTTCACTTCCCACGAAAAAGATCCTCGACTGCTTTTGGCCTTTATGGTGACGCTGTTGTTCTTGTCATAATAATGTCATGTACTGCAACTACTACTACATTACATCGTCCACAGTCCCCACCATCATCACTTGCATATTCTTCTTAGTTTTGTACAATGTTGTTTTGTATTCACTCCCAGGCATTTTTCCATTAGTGGGTTTTTTATTAAAAGAAACTTAAAAATGAAAAACCCTAATGTGGCATTATGTTTGTTTCTGTGTCACGGGTTGCACTGCAAGTTAAAACCTGAAAGAGTGTACATAAAGCATAATATTGTATTTGACTTTCTACTTCCCTTTCTGCCTTTTCTCCTTCTTTTTTGCTTTTCTAATTTGATTTTAATGGCTTTCATATTCGGCACATTTAATGCAGTGATTAATCCATGTGACAGATTATTATTATTATTATTATTATTATTATTATCATCATCATCATCTTCTAACATGTCTATTCCGGCGATGTTAATTATTTTGTATGCTACTCATGCATATTGCTCAACGTGATAAATGAGGATAATTATTGCTGGAGGCGGCAGATGTGTGTGTGTCTATGTATATAAGTTATCCTTTAGTATTGATTATTTTACTATAATATAGTAATGGGTAAATTTAAAAAAAAAATTAGATTTTAATATGTTTAGAACAAAACACAGTGTATTAGGAACAAATTTAAAAAAAAGAGAGACAAAATTAATACCTAAATTTTGCTTTTTCTTTGGGGGGGGGGGGGGGCAACGATGACAATAATGTGACTGAAGAAATACTAATTTTTTTAAAAAAAATTTGAGATTTTTGATATGATCAACAAAACAGAATGTGTGTAAATATATATCATGTCTAGATTCAGAAAATACAAAACTGTTGATACCACAACCCCTGCTCCAAAAACATTTATCAAAATGTAGAAAATTTTGTTTGTTTATTTATTTTTTTTATTTACCAGATTCACCTGCTTAGGGACATGGGGAGGCATAAATAATCATGGCACCATCTTATTATCACATTAGCAGACCCTCACGTGCATTTATTTTTATTTTTATTTTCCTGAGGGTCCTGAGGCTGTGAAGTCTAAGCAATGGATGGCTATCACATCAGCCACAAATTGACAAATATGCCAAATACAAAAAGTCTATTTCGTACAGAGCACTTATCATCGTTGAATTGAGTGGCGTTCATTCATTCTTCACTTGCGGCCGAAAGTGAGAATTGAACCTGAAAGAATGGAGCTTCTAAGTTCTAACATTTTTATTCTTCTTATTTTTATATTCATTTAAATGATACGGGCTGGGTAGAGATGAAATTATTGTTTTAACCATTTATTTAAATTTAGAGTCATGAATCTATTTACTAACACCTATTTTATTTCTACTTTTTATAAGTTCCATTAAAATGTTTAAAAATAAATTATTTCTTACAAAACTCTATAATGTCAAAAATACTCCATTGATTATTAATGAAGTGTCTTACATCAATAGGATTTATTGTCATTTGTTGCGTGAGTTCTCTTTTCTTGTCTTCTTCCTAGAAGACGTATCCATTTTTTTTCTCTTTCTGGGGCCTTCTAATCAACATCTACTACGAAAACGATTAGCGAGGGATTGGGCATTGCATGATCTTGGGTTTGAATTTTATGTATACACTGTAATTTATAGAAATTTAAATCCCATTGAGACACAGCGCAGCTATCCCAAACGGGTCTTAAGAAAATTGAAATACAAAAGTAAAGAAAAAAGCAAATTAACAAAAATCAAAAGAAAATATGAAGACAAGGTGTGCATGACACAAGTAATTTTAGAGCAAGGTATGATTAAAGCAACAATTTTTTTTAGAATTGAATGGCGTGTAAAAAGTCCATTTGTTAATAAGTGGTGAGGAAAATTCTATGATGCTGTAATTACGCTTAATCCCAAAAAGATAGATGTAATATCTAACTTAATCCCTTTCATTAAGTATAAAATAAAACATAAATTAAGTGTAAAATAAAAAAAATTAATGCAAAATAAAACTTAACAAAAACTTGATTTACAGATTTTATGTAACACCTATAAATTTTACAATTAATATTGGTTTATAAGTTTTATATTATAATGTTATTTAAGTTTTATATTATATCTATAAGTTTTTTATTTTAATTACCAATAATACATCAATTTACTACTCTTATGTTGATTTACTTGTTTCAACTTTCATTTACAGGTCTTATGTTTTATTTACTTAATTTATATCTTATTTTACACTTAATGTTGATTTACAAGTTTTATATGCCCCACTTCTCAATTCAATCTGTTTGTTTCCAAAATCACCCTAAATGCCAAAAAAAAAAAACAATTCCCATGAAGCATATGCTCCTCAAATTACTGGACTTTGATTTTCTGTCACATTATTAGAGTTCACAATCCCTTCCCCCCCCCCCCCCCCCCCCAAAAAAATCCCTTCTTAATTATTTTTTCTCTAAAACTAGGGTACATATATTGTTACATAAGTTAATGGTTGTTCTCGGTTCATAATAAGATAGAAAATGGAGGAATTCCAAATTTATAAAAATGTTAAATTTGAAAATTAAAATTAATTTCATACCTTTGGTTTATACGTGTCAGCATATTCATTGATTTTCTGATAAGATTATTTTATAAATTTTCTTGTTTATGAGTTCATAATCATTGATTATAATGAATAAGGGCAATTCTGAAAATAAATAAAGTTAATTGAGAAATTGGAGCTGCTCAAATAAAATGAGAGGGTTAAACAAATACCACCAATCTTTGTTAATTATTGAAAACAAGTACTTATAGGAATGATAAGAAGGCCGAAGAGAAATGACTTGGAGGCCTAAAAAGAATGACAAATAGGCCCAAGTAGAAACTCACAAGTCTAGCCCGCAAGAAACTACTCCCATTGGCTGTCCTTGACAAGGCTCCGTTTTAGCCAAATTAGCATACACAGTTATACTTCTACATTATGTGGGCATTACCAAAAAACTCTTGCTTATTTTACTTACCTATGTACCAAATAAAAAAGTGAAAAATTAGTCATCTCTTAAAAAATTCTTTAAATAAAAATAAATTGATATTATTTTAATCAAACTTTTATCTCCACCAAAATAATTACAATTATAACACCTCTCCCATCAAGAATGAGAAGATAAAAAATAATACAATAATAAATTGAAGCTCCAAAAGGCTCTCCAAATGAGATTTTTTAAATGATATTATCCTTCTCGAGAAAGACAATTTTATTTGAAGAGCTTCTTGAAATATTTTTTAGCTTATGTGGTTCTTCAAATGATAAGTACTTTAAATGATAAATAAAATTTCATTTGAAAAACCTTTTGATGGTGCTCTTATATGGCCAAATTGCTTTCCCAATCTTAGAAAGATATTACTTACACTAAATTCATTATTTTTGTTATATAATCTAACGATAATTTAATTTCCTCTCCACCTGTGTGTGCAAGGTTTGGGCCCCAAATTTATTACTTTCGACTAGCCTGTGAGAGGAAGATTTAGACCCCAAACTTATTGTTTTCCACTAGCCACAAAATTAATTTGAAAATAGTCAAAGCTTAATTAATTAATTAGCATATTTAAATTAAAAAAAATGGATGGAGGAAAAAAGTCACCGTTTAATATCAACTACTTTCTCTATTATGAATTGAAATTGGATAATCGGGAGAGCAAAATGCATCCATTGTCAACCTAGCTACACATAGGGGCATCACCTACTATTAATAATTAGGTCCAACTATGTAACCACCCATTTTTTTTGTCTTTTCTTAATCCACCGTTAATATGACTAAGATTTTTTTGTTGGGTTAGTAACACTACATTCCTTGATGTTCACTACAAAATTAAAAGAGTTCAAAAGTTCAAAATTTTGATACATTAGTCCATAATATTTTAAAGTTTATATACTTAAGTCTATTGACATACTTAATTTCAATGTTAAAATGACTTATTCTTACATTTACATTAGTATATTTAATTAATTAATTTAACATACAGTAAAATTATGTATTAATTACAAACCATATTTTATGATAATTATACATACGAATTTAATTTCATGTTCTTAATTTGTGGTTAATTTTTTTTTGTTTCATAATACTTACCAAATATTTGGTCAATAATTTGAATATGCATTAAAAATATATTAATTTACCAATACCATTAATAATGGGTTATGTTTTATTTTTTAAGAAGGTATCAAAAGGTGGGGACAAAAATGCACATATACACAATTTCTCTTCATTTATTCTTGCAACTATGAATTGGCAAACAATTCAATTTTTTTTTAATAAGAATTTGAAGGCGAAGTCATTATAAAAAAAAAAAAATTGGCAATGATATATTTCATATTTAGATAGTTATATAGAGTAAATTTTCTTTTTAAAACTTTGATGATGGGTATGTGAGTTAATAATTAAAGAAAACTAGCCCTATCCTTTAATCTAATTTTAAAAAATTAAAACAAATATAGAAATTTCTTAATTCTTTTACTTTCACAATAGAATAAGAATTGCAGTGTAATTAATCTAGAAAAAAGATAAAAGGAAGGGTTACTTACCCTATAACAATATAGTTTTGCCCTAATAATTATAACATATTAGCATCATAAACTTAAGATAAATTAAGAAATTTCCACCTTTTGATATTCGATGAAAATATTTAAATTGATTAAAAAGTAATAAAAAATAGAGTAGTTATAACATCACCCCACTCTTTTGAAGGTACAATTTTATATAACTTGATATGATATAATATCATTAGTTTAATGAAACATGAATTGACCTACATAATTTATTTTTATCCAATGAAGTGCTATATTAGTTTATCTTTTTAAAGCAAAAAAAAAAAACGTATCTCAATAGTTTTTGTAATATTAAGAATGATTGTAATTTGTAAACACATGAATCTACAGTAGTTTATATTTTGAAAATGGAATAATCCGATCGTGTAATTTACAACTAGAATTTGTAGTATTTTTTAGGATACGATTATGTTAGAAACTACTTCACGATAGAATAATTCTTCTCATTCACGCGATTAAAATTATAACATATTTTTTATTATTTATTATTTTACACGTATAATTATAATTTATACTCTACCTTAACGCAACTTGAAAATAATCATGGCCCTTTTTTTAAATTAAATGAATTTTATCGTGCCTCCATGTATTAATATTTAAAAAATTATTCATTTAAAAAGCGTAACATCAAACGAAGTTGATATTTTGCAAGGGAAATTTACAAAATTAGCCATAAAACTTTTACGTTTTTCAACTTTAACCCCCCAAAGTTTTTTCTATCATAACTAGCCAAACACCTTATGTTTGGACTACATTACCCTCATCACTTTCATCAAATTTACAAAGCCATGCCACTTTTTCAAATTTACAAAGCCATGGCACCTGTTCCATTGCTTGTCGCGCATAAACCCACGGATTTTATGGAGTACATGATTTTGGATTTGATTTGTCTCGTCGTAAGCTTCGAAACGGTATATTATACGCCTAAAACGAACATATATAGCTCAAGTTATGGCTTTCGAAATATATATGAAATTTAGTGAGACAGGCAAGTGGGACAGGTGCCTGTCGCACATAAACGCAGTGCGTTTATGTGCGACAGGCACCTGTTCCACTGCTTGTCGCACATAAACTCACTGCGTTTATGGAATGCATGATTTTGGATTTGATTTGTCTCGTCGTAAGCTTCGAAACGGTATATTATACGCCTAAAACGGACATATATAGCTCAAGTTATGGCTTTCGAAACATATATGAAATTTAGTGAGACAGGCAATAAGGCCTTTACCATACTCTTATCTGAACTCTTATACTCTCATATGAAAGAGTTCAGATAAGCATGTAAAAATATATATAACCTTGAGTCTTATCTGAAAGCTTTCAGATAAGCTTTTTCAACTTATCTGAAATCCTTCAGATAAGCATAACAGCATTTGAATCCTTCAAATGTGAGGAAATCCCCCCGCCCCCCGGGGGGGCGAGGGCTCGACTCTGCTCTGATTCACCACCCGGGGGGATTCTTAAGGGGGGAAGAAGCTTTCTGAGAATCCCCCCGGTATGGAGGAAAAATCATAATTGGTGTGTTAAGCAGCAGAATATGATTGTTGGATTGGATAAAAAGGAGCGAAGCGGGGCCGGAGTGGGACCCGAAAGGGGCACCTGTCCCACTTGCCTGTCTCACTAAATTTCATATATGTTTCGAAAGCCATAACTTGAGCTATATATGTCCGTTTTAGGCGTATAATATACCGTTTCGAAGCTTACGACGAGACAAATCAAATCCAAAATCATGCATTCCATAAACGCAGTGAGTTTATGTGCGACAAGCAGTGGAACAGGTGCCTGTCGCACATAAACGCACTGCGTTTATGTGCGACAGGCACCTGTCTCACTAAATTTCATATATGTTTCGAAAGCCATAACTTGAGCTATATATGTTCGTTTTAGGCGTATAATATACCGTTTCGAAGCTTACGACGAGACAAATCAAATCCAAAATCATGTACTCCATAAAATCCGTGGGTTTATGCGCGACAAGCAATGGAACAGGTGCCATGGCTTTGTAAATTTGAAAAAGTGGCATGGCTTTGTAAATTTGATGAAAGTGATGAGGGTAATGTAGTCCAAACATAAGGTGTTTGGCTAGTTATGATAGAAAAAACTTTGGGGGGTTAAAGTTGAAAAACGTAAAAGTTTTATGGCTAATTTTGTAAATTTCCCATTTTGCAACGGTCGACGTGATGGGTAGGGAGCCTCATTTTGGACCCACTGAAAAATATTAACAAACCGATTCGAGGACGCCTAGGGCCTACGACTCTTTCCGCCAATGAAATGTCGCGTTCGATGCGGTGAAAATTGAAACCGATTATTATTGCAGTTGCAATTATTTGCACCGCCAACTGCATTATTGATTTTTTTTTTTTTTTTTTTTTAACAAACCCCTAATCATTTGATCAATGGCTACAAACAACTTCTTATTAATGCAACATAAGTTGATAGGATCTATGATTAGGGATTAACCCTTATGATTTATGGTCCCAACTTATGTCAAATCTTTGATGAATCCACGTCTTTCTTTCTAGTCTTTGAATGGCATGGCATTAGAGCAGACTGTTCTTGTATTGAATAAAGTTCTCGCAGCCCCACTGTTTATAATAACAGTATCATTTTTAGTATAAAATTAATTAAATGGATCTTAGACTTATAAGGGGGAGGATATTGATCAATAAATTAGAATTTTGCATTCAATTTTAATGGTAAATACTCAAATAGTGACATGTAATATCGAGTAAACTCACATCCCTATTTATTATGTATACATAAATACAGTAAAGTAGATAAGTATATTTAAAGATTTTAAATAAATGTTTAATAGTTAGATGATAAACTACCACTCGACTTTTAATATAAACTAGAAAATAGAACAACGCTTCACGCAGCTTTAAAAAAAGAATTTAGTATTATCATTTTTTTTTTACTTTACAATTGACGAAACTGATAAAAAATATGAATTGATTTTTTTTAAAAATGAGGCAGCCTTATGAAAAATTAAAAAAAGCTATTAGTTAGCAATACAAATAAAGAAGCAACGCAAGATAAAGAATAAAATGAGAGAATATATTATATAATGATTTTATTCATTCCAATTGTGTGTGTATGAAACAAAAAGATGAGCTCTCCTTTTATAGTTACATAATCACTCCATGAAATTAATGAAAAATTATGGATCATAATTCATTGTGAGATAGTGGGAGTTATAGGGAAATTAAAAGTTGATAATGGGAGATAGTGGGGAGACTAAGTGATATATGTTATGAACATCTACACATTTTAATAAATTCATAACACCCCCCCTTGGATGTTCATTACAAAGAATATGTCTTATTAAAATCTTTATATAATTGTTATTTTGTAATAACAATCAAATTAATTATGAGAAGATGAAAAATCAAATTTAAAAGAAAATTTCTCTATTTATTAGATAATAGATAATATACAAAGATGAGAAATGGTGATGCCACATCACCTCCTCAAGTCCTAGTTTTATATAGATATATAGATAGATAGATTCGACTCCAATTCAAATGGATAATACCTTAAATGAATCAATTTAATTTTAAGTATTTAAAATATTTTACTAATAAGTGGAAGTTGTAAAAGAAAATATATTTGATAACAATATTAGTTAACAGCGTATCATGTGAACTTGAAAAAGAATAACGATTTTGAAATTCAATCGAGATTCTTAGTTTAAAATCTTTTGACCCGGTAACTTTGAAATTCAATCTCACACGCTCATGGTTTCTTTCTTAATTCAAATTCAAATACATTTAAACATTCTACTAAAATAATAAATACGAATAAACTGTAAAAAGAAAAAAAAAATTAAAAAAACGCGAAATTGAAGAAGTAGAATGTAAGTAAACTCTGCAGCCCACAGAATCATTGAAACTCTCGCGAACTCCAGATTGCGAAAGAGAGCTCCGACCAAAAATGTGCCCTACAGGCTACAACTGCAAATGTACAATAAGGAGCCAATCAAAACTCAAAACAGCCTGCCACGTGTACTTGCAAATCCAAGTCATCACATCATCGTCCACTTCTTGTTGTGTTATCCCAGACCGAACCGGATTAAAGACTAAAGAGGAAACGTATTGGACGCACATGTGTGTGGGGTACCACACAACACGAACTATCACCTTATCCATCCGAATAAATTTACCCCAACATTCCCCGCAACTGTATATCTAACCACCGCGGGCATTTCCGTCAAACTACAGATAATTTTGAATAAACAAAAGTCGGTTTCTTCTTTAATGCGTACAAGCAAAGTCATGTCACTTAAGAAACCTCTGTTTTCAAAAATCAGATGTCGCCGTCTTTGATATTTCCATCTCAATTCTAATTATTCCTTTCTCTGCAATTCATCTTTTTTTTTTATCTTCTGAAATTGGTGATTCGATTCTCAGCTCGAAACTTCATTTTTCTTTTCTCTCTCTTCGAAGAAAAGAATCATGTTGACACAGAGGCAAGTGGCGAGCTGGGGCAGAGTGTTTAAGTCTCTGCAAGCAGTTTTAGCGCATGGTTTGCTCTTCACTTTCACGCTTTTGCTCTCTCTCAAGCTTGACCATGCACTGCGTCACTCTTGGTGGTGAGTTCTTTTCTTTTCTTTTTCTATGGTATTACTATTACATTTCTCTTTCTTTTTCTTTTTTTTTTGAATTAGGATCTTGTTGTTCTGTTTGAGTTTAGCTGAAGAGATAAAAAGGAAACTGCTATAAAGATGTGCGCTTTCTATTGTATTCTTGCGTTTCGTGGGAAATTATTGATACCCATTTCGTTAATTTCTTTTTTTTTTTTTCGATTTGATAAATTGATGGTAGAATGGTACGCGCGCGCGTGTCTGTGTGTTTGATTTTTTTTTTTTAAAGTTAATTTGTGCTTCACTGACTCTACACGCTGAGTTGTTATATAAAATTTAAAACTTTCTTTTGTTTTGTGGTTAAATATCTCCTCTTTCTGGTTAAGACGATCAAATATGAAATTATTGATTAACCATGTTGTTCAATGTAGCATCCGGCATTAAGTCACTTCACTCTACTACTAGAATGCTTTCATTATTCGGCTGTAATGTGGTGATTTTCGAACTTGTATTGCAATTATGCTCTGATTTTGAATCTATCATTTCCACCTATTGTCTTGATTGGGAGGTATTGGAAAATTATGAGCTTGGGACACATGTGGACCCCTACAAGGTCCTATGACGCATGGTTTGACACTTTTGCCTTGCAATTCAACTATAAAGAAAGCTATGAGTTGTCATGATGGCTCTTTCTTCACTATCACATATCTAGTTTTAAATTTTCAAGCAGTTATAGAAGAGCACTGACTTGCAAACTAGGAAATCTATGCTCATTTTTGTTTTTGCCAGTAATCTATTCAGGCTACTTTGTTTATCTTCTTTGGTGGGAGGGAGGGGAGTGCTTACTACCTATGTTGGCTATTAATGGGAGAATATGCTTTTTGTTTTTGAAGATTTATTAAAAAGTGTTTCGCTTTTGTCTGTCTGGCAGGATTGTTTTTTCTCCTTTGTGGCTATTTCATGTGGTTGTAGCACGAGGCAGGTTTTCCTTGCCAGCTCCAGTGATGCCTCATAATCACCAAGTATGACTTAATATCTCAATCTTATTTTGGATACTATTTCTTACTTAGCAATTTATTTATCTGTTTAACTATAGTGACCCAAGACTAAGCACTTCATTCTGTTGAACAGTGGGCCCCATCTCATGCCATCGTGGCAACACCACTGCTTGTTGCATTTGAATTACTTCTTTGCATACGTCTTGAGGGTGCTTATGGTAATTGCTCAGCTTCCCCCACAATATAATCTTGTTCAGCTGCTAATGGGGATACATTCAATGCTTCTTTTCTAAGGATTTTATATTTTATTTCTTCATGCTAGTTAACGCTGACAGAGTAGGATTATTAAAATTAATCATGAAATACGTCTAACTTTGCTGATCATAAATTGACATGTTAATGGACTTTAACGAATGTCTATATTAGTATTTCATCAGTTAAAACCCTGTATTGGTTATTCTGCAAACATTAAGACTCTATCTACCTACTTTCTTTATCTACAAGGTCAATGGGTTTAGCTAGGGCATTTATAACATGGCCCATATAAGCCTTGGTTACTGACATCTGATCAATTTTTTCTGTTGCTAATATTGCAGTTGTAAACTTGAAGATTATCTTTCTGCCTTTGCTGGCATTGGAAACAGCTATTTTGATTGATAACATCAGGTAACATCCTTTTATTACCTGTAAGGTTGTCATTGATTAGTATTGTTGTGACCATTTCCATTACTAGCATTTATTTGATCATTGTGCTGATGATATTTTAATATCCTGCAAAATCTAGTACTCTAAATTTAGAAGAATCCAGGAAATGTCTTAAGAAACTCCTCTGACCCACCTGCAGTACAATAGTTGAGCTGTAATAAAATCCACATTTTATTTACCATTTATGATAGAAACTACCCTTTTGTAAAATATTTCCTAAATAACCGATGGCTTCCCTTTCTTGCCAAACGTGAATTGTTGAGTAAATTTGGGGAATCTTTGTATCTAAATCAAATTTAAGTATATACGTGATTTCATCAATAACTTCCTATATAAAATTAACCAAAAGGATACTTTCTTTTGAATGGTGGTAGAGGAAAGAAAACAATATATTAAGAAGTGTGGGATCTAAGTATCAATTCTTTATTCTGCTCAAAATTTTGTTTATTACATTTTCTCTTGCCATAGTAACCAAATGCTTGCTTTAGTATAGGATGTGCAGAGCTTTAATGCCTGGAGATGAAGAAAGCATCAGTGATGAAGCAATATGGGAGACCCTTCCTGTAAGTCTATAGTTACTTTATAAATTAACGAATTGATCGGTAGATGCTACATGATTTCTCGACGACGTGCTCCAACAACAGCTAATCTAGGATCGGCCTTAGTGCTTAGATTCCAATCAAGCTATGGCTGTTATGAAAGACAACTATTATTGTTGAATTGCTCTGTCTATCAAGTCGTTTGCGTTTTTGTTCGGTGGATCATTGTGTATAGTACGAGTGGCCTAGTGGTGTCAAGGACCCTATTTTCCGCGTTTTTGTTCAGTGGATCATTGTGTATAGTACGAGTGGCCTAGTGGTGTCAAGGACCCTATTTTCCAACGACGGTTCTTGATGTTCCAAGGATCATCATCTCTGATCCAATCACAATGTTGCCAAACTTACTTAGAACTCCTACTACTTGTTTGGAAATTCACTCGATATTGATCACCATCACAATATACACATTAGTCTTGATTTCTTACTTTCACTGTGAAAACCTTGAAGCATAATAATCTTTCACGTTTGTGCCAGTGATAATATTCCAGTGGGTGATGATGATGAAGAAATATAAGAGAGATAATTTCACATGTTTTTGGAACTGGGAACTGGTGGTTTTAGGCTGTAAATGATGAACGATCAATAGGAGCCATTGTCCATGGTAGTTGGTGGAACCATCATTTGGTGGGTTGAGGTTATGAAAGAAGAAAAATTAATGAGTTTAAATGACTCAAAATCAAGAGATAATTATTTAATCAATCATAAGAAAATGAGTAATTAATTAAAGAAATTAGATTCCTTGAACTCATCCTCATCTGTTCAATCATCCCCAATATTGACTGGCACAACATCCTTAGAATTAACATCTTTAGAATTGGCATGTCCTAAAGATGCTTGTTCTTTAGGATCTATATAGGAGATGATCGAATGGATGAGGATATGATTGAGATATCTAATTTTCTCAGTTAATTACTCATTTTCTTACCATTAATTAATCATCTCTTGATTCCAAGTCATTAAAACTAATTAATTTTTTATGTAATGAAGAAGAAGATTTTTCTTTGAAGGATGTAATAATGCTTTTGCTGCATATTAAGTTTTAGGATACTGTCCTTGATCTGAAGTTTGTTGACCAACTCCTTGTGTGGAATTTTCTAGAAATGGTTCAAAATCCACAGTGAGGCAACTATAATATGCCTTAGAATAGTAAGTGTGAGGAAGGCAGCATTAATTTCATTAGACTATTGGATTTTCTTCTATAAATAAGCTTTGGTATTAACTTTGGAACAGCACGGAGTGGTTTGATTTGAGGAATTTACGAACACTACTGTCTCCTATCTCTCTCATCTCCTTCCCACTTTCTGTTCTTATCTCCCTTCCTCTTCTCCCAGTTACCTTTCTCTGTTTTGCTATCCAGCCTTTCTTTCTGATTGTCATAGAGATGTTTCTTTGGTATTTGACTGTTTATATTTTGTTTTATATTAGAATTGACAATCATAGCATTCTATTTTAATGAATACTTTTTTCAGCAATCTCGTTGAGCTATTTCTTTTATGACCATAGTGTACCCTTTTTTGAAGTTTAAAACTTTAGCTGTTCTATTATAGAACCTTAATCAGAAAAAGAAGCTTGACATGACTGAGTCTTCTCAGACAAACTTGCAGTAGTTGATTAACCTTCTGTTTTTAGGGCTTATGGTTACTGCTATATCTTCAATAGATAGGAAATTCTTTCTTTTTACGTGGTGTAAGTCAAGTAGCTATTGAAGAAGTAATATTAGCAACAATATAAGGACATTGTAAACTAGAGTATTGTAAATCTTGAAACCTGTTACATTGTGGGTTTCAAGACTTCCCATGAGGCTTTTTAATGATTGTACTTTTCCAAATGTTTGTAATGTCTGGCATGGATGCAGCACTCATTTTGAAGCATCCAAGGAAATTTGGGTCAGTATTGCAAATTTTGTTCCACAATTCAGATTTATATGACTCTTAGTCCGTGATTACTATTGCAATGCAACTTGAACCATATATATGTTTTAAATTCAACTCTGTGCAAAAAGAAATAAACAGATATGTTGTGCTGCATGAAATTTGAGTAATATTTAACGATATTGTAATTTTGCACAATATTATGCTGATAAGCCTCCTGAGTTTTGATTCTAAATTATCTATCTTTGGTTTCTAGCACTTCTGGGTTGCAATATCGATGATTTTCCTCCTTGCTGCAACAATATTCACTCTTTTAAAGTTGTGTGGTAAGTTGTACCTTTCCTCTTTATCGAAATGGTAATTACATGTACTGCAATCTCATTCTTTCACTCCTTATATTCATATACCTTATGTCCTGGTAATCCTGTGTAATCATCTTAAAATTCCAGCATTCATTTATAACTTTTTTGAGTTCTTACTATAGGTAGTGACATAGCAATAGTATTTAAACTTTATCATACTCCCTTATTATAATTTAGTTAATAGAACATCAGAATTGAACAAAAAATTATAAGGTCAAATGGCAATGATACTAATTAAATTGTCATGTGATTAGAAAGCTTAAACATACAGCCAAGGGCCTGAGAATTGTATTTATGCTCAAAGATTTAGTAATTTTTTGTTTAGAAATATTTGATATATATGCCCCCTCCAAGGTTGGTGTGAGGGGGAGTCAATCGTTTTGGCCTCTTTCTTCCTTGGGGATAACATCAGTAGGAACTTGATGCATAATGATTCATCAATTAGTCTTCATTCAGTCAGTCTGGTGTTCATGCATAGGTTGCACAGATTTGTGTACATTACATGTTCTCAAGTTGTATCCGGGTAACTCTTTTTAGGTGCATCTGTTTTAATTTTCTGAGATAATCCTTCATGACAACAATTCATGCACTAATTCTTATGATATTTATACTCTGGTGTTTTTGTAATATCCTTTTTATTACCACATGCAGGTGACGTAGCTACTCTAGGTTGGTGGGATTTGTTTATAAATTTTGGGTAAAGTTTCAGTTTTTTTCAGCATTGTTTTATTATTGGTGTTGATCATTATGTCTCTTTAGCTGTGGAAGTAATTCTGCTTATGCTTCACAGTATTGCAGAGTGCTTTGCATTTCTTGTTTGCACAAAGTGGTATAATCCGGCAATTCACAGGCAGTCTTGCATTGGAGAACCCAGTTCTTCTACAACAGCTGTGAGATATCTTGACTGGAGTAGAGGCATTGTAGTTGTTGGTGATGATGATCAGCAACAGAATTGTAGAATGTGTAACCTACAAACCATTGGTGGACATATTATGAAAATCCCATTTATCTGTTTCCAGATAATGCTTTTCATGTACTTAGAGGTATTACAAATTTTGAAAAGAGTCTGATCATGGATTTTCAAAAACTTCTACGAGTACTTGAGTTTTTTTTTTTCTGTCATGTCAGGGAACACCATCTAGAGCTAGAAATATCCCATTAGGGGTTATTTTTGCTCCTCTTCTTTTGCTACAAGCCACTGGAGTTTTGTTTGCTGTATATAGATTACTCGAGAAAATTTATCTTTTAGTGCATAGTGGTCCTGCTTTTGGATATTGGAGTATAGCATCAAAAGCTCGTGATTGTCTGGGGTTCATGCACCATGGGTCAAGGTATAGTAACTTCAAAATCTTATTTGCGTTCAGTGGATCTCTGCTGAGCTGAACAAAACAAAAGACTGTCACAAGCATTTATTTCCTGTCTACAGGCTGCTTGGTTGGTGGTCGATTGATGAAGGAAGTCGAGAGGAACTTGCTGGACTCTATTGTGCTGAGACTAAAATTTCTGGGTTAGTTTCTTATACTAAAATTTAGCGTTTTCCTGTCAAATGTTTTTACATGCTGCAATATGTACACAGCCTTCACATTCTGCCCTGCCACTCTCCTGCTGGTATCATCCATCCATTCCACCTGGGTAACCAAAACCGGGTCTAGTTTCCATGCTATCCCTGTTCTGTGCTCAGTTTCTCATTAGCACTATATGATAGAGGCCTCAAAATTGCACTTCTGATTCCATGGACTTAAGTTATGCCATCGTGGAGTCTGTATAGGATCAACAAATATTTCATGGCAGTTGCCTTCGTTAGTATAGGCATCAAACGGCCAGGATATATGATAACGTTATAGCATATTTTCAATTGCTACTGGATAGTCAAATGTCTAGGGACAGAATAGTATGGACTTGTTTTCTCTTGCACAGAGTGGGAGGATGAAATGAAAATGATATTGCTTTGCCTCTTGTCCATGTTCATCTTTACCTTTCATGCATTTATGAGGCTTAAATTTTCATTCATCTGTTTCGGCCAAAAACTATTATTGTTAACGTTTTAATTTTGCCAACAAAATAATTTATAAATTACTTTGACGAATAGTTTTTGCTTGCAGTTTGCTTATGACATTTTGATTTCTCCAAGCTTTCTGGTTGTTTTTGTAATATGTCTGATAACACAGTTGACAGTATTACATAGGTTATGGGAAGGTTTTTTTTTCCCTTTGCTAATCGTTCTGTTCATCCTTATTATTCAGATACAACACTTTTCCCCCAGAAATTGTGAAAAAAATGCCGAAATCAGGCCTTATTGATGAGGTAAATACTGCTTATTGAGCAATGGACTAAAATTCTGCTCTCTCTTTTCCTTGTATCTTCTCATTTTAGCAATTATTTTATCTATTTGCAATGGCTTTTATTTATTTATTTATTTAGGCTGAAGTTATATGTTTTATTTAGCATTTTGTGATCTTCGACGGCATCTTCATCTTTATTTATTCATTCATTTATCTTCCTCATTGCAGATTTGGAAATTGCAAGCAGCACTTAGTGCACAAAGTGAAATCACAAAGTACAGCCAGCAGGAATATGAAAGACTTCAAACTGTATAGTTAGAACAAAAATTTGTTCTTCAATGTTCTTTTTAGTCACTGTTCTGCGCATTCATTGTTTCAGATTTAGTATCTGTTCATTTCTCACATACTGATTTAATGATTTTCAGGAAAAGATCCTATGCAGAATTTGTTTCGAAGAACAGATCAATATACTCTTGCTTCCATGCAGGCATCACATCCTATGCAGGTACTTTCATCAACTCTGCTGTCAGTACTGCTCATTTTGTTTACAGAGCATATAGCATGAGTTCATGTGGGCGTGGGTCACAATATGATATAGTGAGCTATTTTCATTATAATAGTCTTTTTCGGAGTTTGTACCGTCCTCATGCATACATATTGAGTCTTCCCATTTGGGACTTAATTTGATGCTATAATAACTGGTTTAGAGTTTTGCTCCCTTTCGTGTTTGCTTCTTTATTCCCGTTTTATCAATTTTCGTTTCAGAACCTGTGGTGAGAAGTGTAAGAAATGTCCTATCTGCCGTGTCTTTATCGAAGAACGACTACCTATATACGATGTTTAGCTTCAATTTATGTGCAGAAACTTAAGAATAGAAGGTGTTCTCCTCTGATACCAGGGAGGGGGGGGGGGGGGGGGGGGGGGGGAAGGAAACAGTTTGGGAAACTGTATTTGTTGCTTGTGATTTTAGATGAAGCAAGCGTGAGAACTGCAAATGAATTTCTCATCATGATGTGAGAATTTAACATCATTTTTGAGATTTGTATATATGAAGTTGAACAGTTCAATGAAAGTGCTTTTGTTAGTGTTATGTTGCAGTGACTTGGAGCCTTTCTTGTGTAAATGATCAGATTGGAAACTGTACAAAGGGATAAGCACTTTGAGAACAATTAATGAGCCCGAAAGAAAAATGATTCAAAAGAATGTGCGAACTACTTACAATGAAAATCACCAAACAATTATGAAGTCTAATCAATAAGGAAAATCACCAAACAGTCATAAAGTTTTGAAATTTAGTACATTCCTTAAAACAATTTATAGAATTAAAAAGAAAAAAGAAAACAAAGGATGGTGAACAAATTACCTCCCAATGTTATTTAATCATCTTTCCAAATCATAGTTTGGTAGTGATTTAAGCAACATTATCCATGGATTTGCCCTTCAAATTGATGAGATAATCACTGAAGCAATCATCCAACGTACGAAATTGTTCATCCGGATAGAGATTGGTCACTTCAATATCATTCGGGCCATCAAATGAAAAATTAACTTGACACCCTCTTATGAAAATGTCATGGGTGAATGATGCAACAACACTTTGCGGTATACGATTCTCTGCAACAAAAGACGAAGTACAAACATTGAAAGTACACAAAATAAGGATTCAGAGTAGCTAATAGAAAATGGATTAGAATGAACCTGCGGCTGCAGCTAGAAGATCATTTTCAGTGACAATAACTCTGGGTAAAGTTCGTCCAATTTTCTTTTCCCACAAGGATGCAAGCTCGTTTATGTTATAATAATTGCAGGGTGGCCTAAAATGAACTGTCTTGTTTAGAGTTCGGATGTCATCAACAATTCTCATTGTGAATTTTCCAATGTCAGTGCCTGCAACAAAATACGCTACAAGAAAAAGGAAAAAAAAAATTATCTCATTTCCTGCAATCAGTACAATAATAATAAGGATTAAATGCAGCGGGAATGATCAAGATTCGAAATAGTATCTTTGTCCATTCTACGAGAGCAACTGCTAACTCGAGTAGTGATGAAGCTATGGATTAATAGATATAGTCATGCGACAACGTCCCTCAGTATAAAATGATGTGCAGACATTAAATTACTCTTCTAAAAAGAAGAAAAAAGAATTATGTGCAAAATTCAATCCGACCGACAGGACATCAAGGCCATCTTTATTCTTTATTGAAAAAAAAAATTGAGGTAGCCATATTGTTACATATTTTAAAATGAACAGTGCTATGTGTAAAGAAACATAAGAGAAATACGAGAGAATTTTACTCTCTCTCTCTACTCACTCACTTTTTCTCTACTATTTTCTTTTTTATTTCTTTCGTATTTCTCTCGTGTTTCTCTTCATCAAACATTTTTTTTTTAAATTTATCTCAAAATTGTCACCTCAAATGAGATGGCACTCATTAAGTGAATTATATAATAATAAATTAAATTATTTTAAAATTATTTGCTAACTTACTTGAAAGGTGTCACATCCACTGCATCCCACTTAAAATGTTATGAATTAAGAACAGTAATTCATGAAAGTCCATGAATATTAACCTAATCTACTCCTATATATTTTCATTATAAAATATTAGCCAAATAATATAATAATATTCAATGGTCTAGGCTAACCCCCTCCCCCCGCCCCCCGACCCCCCCTTCAAGGATAAGATTATATTATATCATGAAAATAAAATATCTGCAAGGTGAAAGGCCACTTTCATTTGTGAAGAGGAACAGTTGTATTGGTACTCTAACTAGAAATGTGATGACACTTTACTACTAAATTTAGGAGAAAAAAACTTTTATACGATTGGCCGAGGCGGTAAGACATATACTTGCTTTCATAATCCAGGCTTTGATATTCTTTAATAGGCAAGATTCTCTTCTAAAGCAAACAAATTGTGAACACAAAAATAAAAATGAAAATTCAAAAAAAAAAGAAGAAGAGAGAATTCATGTGACAAGCACCTTTGACGGTCCCGTCACCGTAGATTTGAAACTGATCCAACGGAGGAAGAACCTCCGAAGGGTGGTGATTGTCGTAGTAAGGCCATGAGGCGATGGAGTTGCAGCAAATGTAAGTGTAGGGCACCTTCATTTCCTCAATCACTCGCCTTACTCTGCGCTTTTCTTTGTACATTGCTAGCCCCGGCTCCACCGGATCAGCCCTGTCCACGTCGTGACCAAACTCTGACGGCAAAAATCTCTGCAACGCAAAGGGACAGGGACGACAGTAGCCAGGAATTTTGTTCAAAGATACCATTTAATAAGTTCAAAACAGTATATATATAAATATACCTTAATGGTGCCAACGGCTTTGATGGCGTCAATTAGAGGGAGCTGGTCCTTAACTTGCTCACCGCCAACAGCTGATATGACTATCTCAATCTCATGCTCTTTTAATATTTTCTCCATTAGTTCTCTGTCACTTACTGTTCCCTGTAACACAAACAAGAAATGGCAAAAGAGTTATTTGAAGAATGTCTCAAAGTCCCATGCAAAAATGAAAAGAAACAACCATGAAAACCATGTACAACGTACACGTAATAAGAAAGCGCCCTTGTCTTTGAATGCTTCCACAATTTTAGCCTTGTTACAAGAGCTACCGGGACTTGGCCGGACGAGAACATAGGTGGGTCTACCGGAGGCGAGGCTGGCCTCGGTTACAAACCGGCCGATGAAACCGGTTGCTCCGACGACCAGAACTCTGCTCTTGCCTGTTGTGATACCATTTGACACAGTCATCTTTGTGTTTAGTCACGATATGCTACTTTATTCCCCTTATGCATATAAAGGGATACAAACTGACGAGCTTTTGAAAATCCATGCAAGTTATGAATTGTATATCTAAGGAAGCCTAAGGGGCCTAACTAATTAATGTGGTACAAGTTTTTAAGTGCTCAACTACCCTTCAACCAATATCAATATCCAATTTTAAATTTCGAAAATTCGAGGGCGGTTTTTATTTATTTTCTTTTATTTTTTGAAACTATTACTACATATGGTGGGTTAGACAATTATATAAGTAGCTGTTGTTTAATTATGTAGGTATCTATTGCTTTCATAACTATATATGCTTTTGTCCTTTTTTTTTCTCTCTTATTTAATGAAATATCAAATAAGCTTTGTGATGGCAAAATTTAGATATGTGAGTCTAAAAATTTATTTAATTATTTTGAAAAAAAAATTAAGTCAACAATATACATATAAGAAACTCAGACTTACTCACAATGATGAGATCAAGAAAAATGGTGTACCACTAAATAACCAAGTGGTTCTCTCTATATATATAATTTCTATATATTGGAGCGGTTGGCGCAATCTTGATATCTAGTCCTTAATTAACTCCAATATTATATAAGTTTAACTATTTAATGAGGTTGAAGCTTAGGTCAGTTTTCTATGCCCGACAGGTAGCTGAGAATCTCGTGTGTGAAAAGTAAATTTGCTGGTCTATAACTCCAATATTATTTTTATGCCTTCGCATAAATTCAGCTGGTTACGAAGTTCAACTTGAGACAATTTTTTGTCAAGTTAAAATAAAAAAATATATATCATAGGCAATTGAATGCTGTGATTTAACAAGAGAAAGTTGTTTTGTCAACAATGGAAAGATCACAGTTGCAACTTAGTTGCAAGCTGTTTATTCCTTCTTTTTCACAGACACAGTATGTAATTTTGTTTTTTTTGTTTTTCCTACCCAAAAACTGCCTTAATTAATCACCAAGTAATGTATATATCAATTTATTTGCTGTCAAAATATAAATTGATTGATTTAGGAGATATATTGAACTAATATATTTTTCCAATAGAAGGATTATATGTACATAAATTAAACTAAGCGAATCTTATTCTTATTAACATCATGTTTGATATTAAGGTCGGGCAGCTCTAGCTCCTTAAAATGTACAATACTAAAATATTTAGTAAACACTAATTGTTATGCTTTAAAAATTTAGTTGATTTGATTCCACACTAGCATGATAGTATATACTATCAATTTTTGCTTTATATATATATATATGGCACCTTAATTCCAAACAAAGCATACGCGCGAGCGCGAGCGAGAGAAAGATATACTAAAAAATTAATAATTAAAGTTGTGTCAGTACTTTTTGTCGATTAATGAAATAAAAATCAATGGTGTTTTTTGTTGATTAATGAATAAAAAATTAATGATTTTTATTTTTATTTTTACGAATTGTAGATAATTATTGATTACTTGATTAGGGAGAGCTAAGAGACATTGAATAAGAAAATAAATAAATTGTTAACCGTATCAATTAATTGGCAAATAGCCTAACATGTAGACTATAGACATAAACCCATGAGTTGATATCTATGACAACTCAAATGTTTCATATGATGTAACTTTTCAGTTTTTAGGTGATAACTCATGGGTTACTATAAGTTATGTATAATGTAGCATAACATGACCTATATGTATATATATTTTTTAATATAGGGACATCGACTACTAATATGAATTTAGTTTGCAAATGGAAAAAATACCATTACCACCTTATAATGGTTTTAAATTCATCATTGTCACTCTACTGTTGTTTTTTTTTTTTATTTTACCCCCTTTGTCAAATTATTTAGAGTGGTGATAAGTGACCCCCATAAATAATGTCATTAGCCTTCACTTCTTAATTAACTTAATTTATTTCTAAAATTACACTTACTCATCAATTTCTCTTTCTAACAGCCCTTATTTAGCAATTTAATGCCAGCAATGGCTCCATGCTTTTATTTTCTTGTTGCATGATAGAATCAGCATACAAAACAAAATTGGTTTCGGAGTTTTCAATATGGGAAATCCAAAGATTTTATAATGATCATCTTAGTTTCGGGGTTTTCAATATGGGAAATCCAAAGATTTGATAATGATCATCTTATTTGAGTTACTTAATTATCAAACTAAGCCGTGAAAATTGCATTCCGCCTAATCATTTGGCTACAATCGATTATAAGCACAAGCTTAAGCCTGACCACCCATAAACATGATAAAAAAATAAAAAAATAAATTCAGGTACGGTTTTGTGTAATCATTCATCCGAATCAAAGAAATGCCATAAGATCAAAAGATGAAAAGCTTTCATCAATTTTTAATCATAGAAAATCGGTAAAGGAGGGAGAACAAAAAGAAAAGGAAGGATAAATTTTGAAAAAAAAATTTTGGTAGGCGTTTTTGGTCATTTTAAGTTAAATGAGAAAAATATAGACCAATGAGATAAATTAAGGGGATCAAATATTATTACTCAATTATTTATTATGATGTAATCATATAAAACTATAACTATGTTTTCTTAGGATTTTTTTTTTTTATAATAAGAGGAAAGAATTATTGGTTGTTATGTTTTGTAAACATGATTCTCAATATTTCATTATGAATCAAATAAATTTACACGCTTAGGTTAATTATCAGTCCACTCTTAACATTTGAAAAATATCAAAACCTCTCCTGCCATTTGTCTAAGTAATCAAAATGGCATTCCAACTTTTTTCTTTTCAATAGTATATCATAATCTATTGGTATTTCATATCAGAAATCTGTTGGGACCTAGTTGAGATTAATATGTGATGACGCAATTTAGATATATATTTTTTTTTCTTTGATTGAAAAAAAAAATAATTGTACCCCTTAAAAAATTAAAAAATTTTAACATTCAATATTTTATACTAAAAAAAATTGATATCAATCAAATTCCTATTTTGTATACTTTTTACATTGTTGTCTAGTTATATAATTAAAAAAAAGGAAGAAGAGCCGAAGAAGAAGACCTAAATAGAAAGTTATCATTAATGAATAAATATTGAATTGAAATTTTCTTATCCAAAACTTAAACGAAGAATGCCCACTTTCTTATCCATGGGTGGTGTTTGATTGGCTGACAAACTAGAAAAACTTCTCAATTGATGGTAAATCTTGACCTTGAACATTGATTTTATTACTATTAGTTTGTGATTGTCTTGATGCTAAAACAATGAGTTTCTAGTTTCTAGTTTTCTGCATCAATAAATAGTTAATAACTAGCCAAATTAGAAATAAAATAAAAAAAGTATCTCCTCTCCACTTACTAGAAATTAAAAAGTAATTGAATGTCCACTTATTTTTATAATTAATAATTCTTTGCCATTGCATAATTAGTAATTTAATAACCTTTATATATAAAAATAATTTTTTCTTAGGTTATGCATAAGTCACAAAAGACTATATGTATTCTTTAAGAGAAAAGATGTATAAAAAAATATAACTTCTTTATTGTTGAATATTTAACCACTGATTAGAAGTAGCGTATCCCTCAATCTCCATGAATTGAATCAAGAAAAGACGATAATCTAAATTCTTTACAACTTGATCCCAGATTACGTCAATAAACATAGGATTATCTTATGAATGAGCATAATGAAATACATCGAGCTTTTTTATATAAATTCTTTAGCTCCTATATAGTCAAAGTTGGCTACTTGGCTTGTTCCCGCCCTGGCCTATAGTACGAATTTATACATATATAGTTTCTAGTTCAAGATCCTGTTATTTACGTATCATTTACAATGTATTTTCTATCATAAAATTCTAACAAAATCGCACTTAATGTATATAACTACATCGGTATCGTCTTCACTAGCTGTGCGATCATCGACAATGTCTTATTCCATTTGGACAGATACAGGTCCCACAAATGTTCGAATCCTCAGCTTCCCTCAAAATGGGCCGACTAAGATCAAGTTTCATTTCTAATTATTAAAAAAAAAAAAAAAGGCTTCATTTCTAGCATTTGTAACAAGACAATCGAACAACTTGAGAAGCCCAAATGAAGATGAGAAGCCCACAATTTCTTATTGGTTGACTTTGGAAGCCCACAAATACCATCGTAGGTAAGTCAACGCCATACAGCGACTGAGTCGCACTCAATCATTTTTACCGCCCTTACTCACTTCAACTTCAACAAGCGCCTTTATCCTCAACTCGAAATTACAAATTTAAAAAAAAAAAAAAAATTGCATAAAACTTGTAAAGATTTTTCCTCTCTCCTAGTCGTACAGAACTAAAGGAAGAAATAATCAAAACAAATAATAATATTTAATTAATTTTAAAAATAATAACAATAATAGGGGGAAAGTTGCTGCCAGTGTATTACGGAATATTTCATTTTCGTTTCAATTAAGAATATACCAAAAATTAAAGCCAAAGAAGCGAAGCAGAGCAAAAAGTGATGGCTGGGTAAGCCCTCAACTTTATTTTTATTATTAAATCTTGTGCAAAAAACAGATCGTCTAGATCGAGTTTTGTTTTGTCTTAAGCTCATAAATCAGTTGTAGTTTTCTCTTTTCTTTCCTTTTTTTTTAATTTTTTTTTTTAGCTTTTAGATTTATTTGTATTCATATGTTTCAGTGCTGTAGGTTACTAGGTTATATTGATTGAAGTGATTTACGTTATTAGTTTGTTCATTGACTGATCAATTATAGTATTTGATGATAGCATCGGAGTGAGAAGTGAGAATTAGCAGTGACATTGATCGTATTTTTCTCCAAGCCTATGATTTCGTTTTGATACAGTTGCTAACATTTTGATTCCACGAGAGTATTATGCACCAAGTTTCGATTTTTGATAAGTTTGGAGTAAAATTAAAATAAAATAAAATAAGTAAGTGAACAAGAATGAATCAATATACAAAATTTTCAAAAATGTTTTGATGACTAAATCATATGAATATATATTTTGACGATGCACGACTTTCTAGATTAAAGTAAATTTTGATTAATCGGTTCAAGTAATTTGCTTGAGTACAAAGCCTTACAGCACTGTAGTTTAAATTAAATTTTGATCAAGGTATGTTTACAACGCTGTAAAGCTCCTACAGTGCTGTAAAAGGGCGAGTTGGGATTTTATACAGCACGGCACGGATGCCTGCAGCTGAAAATGATTATATACCTGGTTAGCTCAGTTAAATCTCAAGAGATCATTACAGTCACAAGGAATGCTATGGAATATATGTAATACATCCAGAGCGCTGTAAATGTGTGGCCATAGTTCAACTCTGTATTTCATAAATACAGAGGTCTGAACCTGATTAAAATTAAAGAAGCATATATCCAGACCTGGCATTTAGTTTGTATATGTATACAAAACTGAGGTATCCGTCTCAAAATTGGATTTCACTGATAGTTATTGGTGATTTGAGAGAAAAGCTATTAGTAGTTTTGGTATCTGATTACGTTGTTTTATATGATTATTTTTCTTTTTTGACTGGACAATTATTTTTATGCTCTGCAGACCATCATGGTTGGTGGACAGTAACAGAATTGCTACAAAGATCAAGAGTGCATCTGGCACAGGTGATCCGGAAAGAGTTAAATGGAAGAGCAATCCTACAAAAGCTTGTCCCAATTGTCACCATGTCATCGACAACAGTGATGTATATTTCTTGCTTTTATAGTTCTATTCACAATTAACTGAATCATGATAGTGTGAAATCTAGTATCGTGAATGAGCATTTTGTAATGGCTTAAACATATACTATTTACACATGTTATTTACTATTTTTGCTGAACTAAGAACATTTTGAGTGAGTATGTTATTTGCAACTGATGGAGCAAGATCTTGCAAACTTTCTATTTATCTACGAACATGTATTTCTTCAGAAACTTTTGTTGCTTCTCAAGCTTGGGTTGAAACCCATCCAATACTGGATGTTTCTACCTCTAACAGTGCTTTTTTTTTGTGGGGCAGCGGTCTAAATCAGATTCATAATTGGATTTGAATGATGCTCCTTTCCTTCTGCTAAAGTTTCAGTTTGACTGAGTTGCTTCAGGACCTGGGAATTTCCTATATGCAATTAGAGCTTTCAAATTTTCTCCTTCACGGTGCAATATGATTGCTTCAAGTTGATCTACCTTACTGATCTTGATATTAACTTGAGGGAGTTAGTTGTTTTCAGAATGTGATAATAATGAAATAACAGAAGGCCGGGCTATTATAGATAGTTGATTGACTTTATATTTTATCCAACTGTGATATTTATAATTGTGCTGGTTGAGAAGCTTTTTCTTGTCCATTTGAGTTGGGGCTTGGATGGTGCCACATCTAACTCCTCTGGTGTTTGATCTAGACCCCTGCCCTGCCCAAACCAAGTCACTAGTTACCCATATACCGCATCAGAGGTCCAATCACCTTGTGTTCAGCTTGTTGAGACTTGACTCACATCAGAGATACAGCACTTAAGTTTGGGGTTCCTATAGACTTGAATTCCTCTGAAAATTGTATTACAACTTATAGACCTTTTCTGTTTCCAGGTTGCTCACGAGTGGCCAGGATTACCCAGGGGTGTGAAATTTGACCCATCTGATCAAGAAATTATATGGCATTTACTTGCAAAAGCTGGTTTGGAAGGCTTGAATCCCCATCCATTTATTGATGAGTTCATCCCAACTGTTGATCAAGATGGTGGAATCTGTTACACCCATCCTCAGAATTTGCCAGGTGGGTAACGAGAGTTTAGTCTCATTTTCTATTTTGATCCTTAATTATCTTCACTAAATTTGTTTTCAAAAATTCAAAAATTTTAGGTGTTAAGCAAGATGGAAGTGCAGCACACTTCTTTTATAGAGCTATCAAGGCTTACAGTACTGGAACTCGAAAGCGTAGAAAGATAAATGGTGATGATTTTGGTGAGGTGCGCTGGCACAAGACTGGCAGGACTAAACCAGTGATGTTAGATGGGGTTCAAAAAGGGTGTAAGAAGATTATGGTTCTCTATATGAGCATGGTCAGGGGAGGGAAACCTGAGAAAACTAATTGGGTGATGCACCAGTATCACTTGGGAACAGAGGAGGATGAAAAGGATGACAACTATGTTATATCTAAAATATTTTATCAGCAGCAACAGGCCAAGTATGGTGATAAAATTGAACAAGATATTCTTGAAAGCACTGGTGCCATCATTCCAAAAGTAGATCCAGTCACTCCTAAGTCAGTGACTCCAGACCCACCTCGTACTGAAAGGCATCCTGATTTTGGCCCACGACAAGAGTCTCCTACTACAGATGCATTTGATCAGGTACAATTCTCTATCTGACTAGTAGTGTGAAATCAGCTGCTTTCTTTCATGACTTAATTCATATTGAACAATCTAGAATTTTTGGCTACATTTCATAATGGCAACAATTTAAATTAATAAAAAATGAAAAATAGAAGCTATTGAAAGTATCTTCTCTTTACATTTATACACGTCCTCTGTTGGAAGGAAATCCTGACAGTTGTTTTTTTTCCTGGCTTCTTCTCCTCCTTATACTTTTCCTCATAATGGAAGCAATCTGAGATAAGGCATGTGGAAGAGGTTCAACCTTTATGTGAAAACCCCGGTTCTAATGATAAAATCGAAGCAGAAAATCATGCTAATATGATGGTTGGTAATAATGATAATGGAAGTCAAGCAGGAGACGACCGCAAATGGTGGGACAGTGAATCGCAGAATGGCTTATCGCAGAATATCTTGGATACGCAACAACTAGCAGAAGCGCTGACTCTATGCGAGGAGTTCTTGAACAGCCAGTCTGATGGAAATGCGAATGATGGAACATCAAAGGGAAAACCTGGTCTTTCTGATTATGCTCGGTTAGGATCTGAACATTTGAAGAAGGATTTGGAGGAGTGTCAGATGCTAGTCCATGATCCTGCAAACATCGAACTCGATACACCTCCAGAATTTGGACTGAGCCAGCTTGTATGTCCTGTTTTATGCCATTTCACTACTCTTTCAATAGGATTTTGAACTCTTTATTTTCTCAATTATATTTGATACTGATGCATCCCTTTCGTGTTCTGTTGTAGGAATTTAACTCACAGGATAGTTTCATTCCATTCGGTGGAAGCAAGGCAATAAACTAATTTGTGGATTTCCAGTGGTTGCTTTTATGACAAACTTGCCTTCTAAACCTTCCTCGGGACTTTTGAGCCACAATTTCTTGCCCGATATCCAAACTAAGCTACTGATTTGTAATTGTAAACTGATGCTGAAATTTATCTTCTTTGGGACAAGCTCATAGCCATGTCTCTTAAGAAAGATTTCTGAAGCTTTTTATTAGGCCAAACAATGTAGAGCTGTTAACGATTTGCATGTAATCTTTCATGTTGGAGGGAACTTCTAAGTTCTATCTTCTGTGAGTATGTTGTTGCATACAATCATCTGGTCTGATTTTACAAGGTCTGTTCTGATGTTATTGAACCCACGAGGTAGAACTCCCCCTTAAAAACTTGCTATCCAGGGAAGGGTGCCTTGGGTTTAATAAACCACCCTCTAAGCCGATACCTAACCGATTATGTTAATGTTTTCTGGATGTTGAATTTTAGCATCTTGACAAAGCATGTAGGTCCAAGCTAGTCTGGCAATTTTCTTCATTTAGACCTCTTCGCATCTTAGTATGGGATAAGGATAGGAAAAGCACAAGTGTCATGGATCCCAACGGTAGACCGAATGCCGTGTGGACCACCAAAATTCGAAGAAGCATAAAAGAACCAATGAAATGAGCCGATAAGAGCTGCAATAATTAGAGAACTGAAGCATACATGTCACGAATTTGTGAAGCCCCAACAGATCATACAAGTTGGCTTTTATTATGGGCGTGTTTATTATAAGCTGGTAATTAAGATTGCTCTAGAGCTTGCCGGCTTCTTGTTCATGTACTGCATCATTGGTTGTGTCTGTGGGGAAGCTGGGTAAGGAGCCAACACCCATTCTGCCAGTTACCTAGGCTGGCAGCTTTGGCAGCATGTTTTAAAGGGTGAGTGCACATTTGCCTTTGCACAAGGAGTAGGGCACCTGCTCGAATTCTAGACCAAAAACACGGTAATTGGGCCAGCATTTGTTGCTAAAAAGAGTTCAATGCATGCACGCATGAAACAGACAGGACCACCGGCCACAACATCCCTCGGTCCCGCCCACTGCCGCAGAAGCCCCTCGTGTTATACAAAAATAATATGGACTATACTATGTGTCAATAATAACGTGCATTTCATCTATCAAACATTGAATTCGGATGAAAAGTACAATTGTAATGACATCATAACAGTCAAATTGTGTTATAGATGGTGGGTGGGAACCGGAAAGCAACTGTCCCATGCATAACATATGATACGAATATTAATTCATTATATACTTTTTGTTATCACATACATAGTACATATAACATTTATCATGTTTTCTCTCAAATGTAATGTATGTGATATTATATGATGGTAACCTGAACTGAGTGCTAGCACTGTATTCAGAAATCAGAATAATGGTCGGCTGACTACAAAGCCGAATCTAAATCTTTGTCTTGGTAGCACCCTAATGCTTGCATAATTCAAATCGTTTGGCATAAAACCATTCATCACCAAACCCTAACTGCCAAGCACTTGTTGTCTCAAATATAGAAGGAACTTAAATTTCAAAACAAATTAAACGACATAAAATTGAATATTTGTAGTTTTTTAATATGTAGTGATACAGTCCAATTGTACACATGTTGAGTAGACAGGGATTTAAAGTCAGCATCAATTGGTTTTGTAACAACCCAGCACAGAATTATGCGTTCAATTTCACATTTATTTTGAAAAGAGACAGACCCACCATCTTACTTGTAGTGTAGGAAAATATAAAAACAATTGGAGCAAATTTCGCAAATTAAACTTCGGGGGGGTCCTACTAAAATAAATTTTTGCCCACTTAGAGAAGATCAGTCTCCATTTTTTTTTTTTTTTAAGTTTTCGTTACTCCTCCATTATTTGCGATGCCGCATTTTTTTATTTATTAGACAAAATTTCTTTGGGCGATATTGGGCAAGATTCATAAACCAACCCAATAAGGCTGTTTTTGATTGACATTAAGGTATTTATTAGATACTGCGGTACAGTGGCTGATTATTCAATTTAAGACACACTTTTAAACATAATTACACACATAATACATAAATATAAAATAAATTTATTCAAGTCAATTAAGAAATAGAGTATGCCCATTTAAAATTGAGAAATTTAATTAATTGACGCGGGAGTGCAATTATTGTCATTTTCTGTTAGATTTAGGTGGCGTTTGTTTTTTTATCTGAAATCTGAATAGACCTGAATCAGTATGAATTCTGAATAGGTCTGAATGTCTGAATCTGAATAATATGTTTGTTTTTTTGTTTGAATCTCAGAAAATAAGTATTAAGTTGTTTGTTTTTTTCAACTTAAAAAACTAAAAATATGTACTTTTACATTTGTATCCTTATTAAATTTGAATGTCAAATAAATAATATATTAAATACCACAATATTTTTAATATTTATAAGTAAAACTATATTCAAGCGAATACATAATTATTTTAAAATTTTAATATATAAAATACCATAAATTTCAAATTTTATCGTATATAATATAAGAAAGAAAAAACATTGATATTTTTATGTGGGGTAAATATCTATGGGTGAGTTTTGGGATAGACATAAAAAATAAATTATAAAACATGGATATTTTTTACATTAGCAAGTAATTGACTTAATTCAGATTTCTCCATTAAGTAAAAAGCCAAAAAAATTAGTTTATTTTATTAAGTCAAAATTATCTAAAAAGTCTCATTAAGTTATAAAAATAAAAACCTCTAATTAACTTAATTAATTAAGTTAAGTCACTTTAAGTCATTAAGTTAAAAAATAAACGGCACATTACTGTCGTTTAACTATAAGAGTCATGTTGGGATTGTCCCTTGAGCATTTCTTATTAGATTTTTTTAATTATTATCATTATTATTATTATAAACTCATATAATTCAATCAAGCTCGAACCCAAATCCTGAGAAGCTGAGACCTAGAAAAATATTTCTTTACTAGTAGATTTAGGCTTTGACTTCCTCATCAGGTCACTTCGAAAATACATTTTAATTTAACGCACGTAATTTTAGGAATAAACCATGTGAAAATAAGGGCAATTTTTAAAAACCTCTCTTGAGGTTTGGACTTGTTGCAAGTAAATGACGAGAATCTATTTATTTATAAAAAATCTCCTACCGTCAGTTAATTTTTATATTGACCGTTAGTTGATTGTGCAAAGACAATATTGTCCTTAACAATAATTTGTAGACTGATACAACTAAAAAAAACTAAAATTATTGGCGCGAAAATGACAAACTCTATTTTTTTGATAATTTTATCCCTGTCAATTCCAAATATTTACAATATCATAGGTAAGGATTATGACTATTTTACTCTCTTTAAATTATTGATATTTCCTTAAAGTTCCTACAAGAAAGATAAAATTAAAAACTTGAAAAAAAATAAAGAGGGTGTTGGTTTGTAACGGTCATAATGCAACACCCTCTTTATTTTTTTTCAAGTTTTTAATTTTATCTTTCTTTTAGGAACTTTAAGGAAATATCAATAATTTAAAGAGGGTAAAATAGTCATAATCCTTACTTATGATATTGTAAATCTTTAGAATTGACAGGGATAAAATTATTAAAAAAATAGGGTTTGTCATTTTTGCGCCAACAATTTTAATTTTTTTTAGTTGTGTCAGTCTACAAACTGTTGTTAAAGGTAATATTATCTTTGCACAGTCAACTAACGGTCAATGTAAAAATTAATTGATGGTAGAGAATTTTTAATAAATAAACGAATTCTCACTATCTACTTGCAACAAACCTAAACTTCAATAGAAGTTTTTAAAAATTACCCGTGAAAATAATCGTATTCACCTAAAAGAATTTAACGACCAGATAGATATATTGAATTTGAATCCTGCAAATAATTGATGACAGAGGTTCGGGGTCCCCTCTTGGCTCTTATTCCGTTAGAGGAGGAATCGGACACATGGTGGGGTTGTGGATTAGGAGGCGCACGTGGGCTTTATTTATTTATTTTTTTCAAAAAAAGAGGCTCATTTGACCTATCACGTTCTGTCGTGTGTCCTGTCCTCTTCCTATCTTCATCAATTTCCTACGTGGCCGACAACAGAATATTACTTCGCAGTTTCAGCCTCTGTTCATCTGGCATACCGGACCCCACTCCCTCCACATTTTCACTCAAGCCCTCTATTGAACTCAAAATTCATTCGTTTACCCCTCTTTTCTTCACGTGTCAGTCTGTGACGTGCTTGTGTCGAACGTTTTGGGTGCACCTGAATACACTTTAGAATTCCGCACCCATTATAAAACAAACAGGTCAATCGCGTCCTTCCTCTGCCGTACACGTGGCGCACGTGAACATATGGTTGTGACACCAATAATTCACCAGGCAGGCCCAAGTAAGGAGTTCAGTTTTGACCACACAAAACCCACAAACGGCTCAAACTGAACTCATCCATAACACACCGAAGCCAAAGGCCGTGTTTGGTGGAGGCTCCTTTTTTTCTTTTCCCTTTTTTTTTCCTTAAAAAAAAAAAAGAAAAAAGAAAAGCTTACAGTTTATTTAACTTGTGTAATAATATGCGAGCATGCTGTTTGGTTGAAGACAAGAAAATCGAAACGAGGTTGCGACGGAGACCACTGACCTGATTCCTATTTCATTGTTGTATAATAATACTATAATCTGTGTTTAAAGAGACAAGAGAAAGAGTTTAAATAATACTTTCCGCAATATTGTGGTATTAATTAATTAAATTACTATAAAATGAATTTTTAGTTTCATTGAGATAAGCACTCTTAGGATGAAACGGCGGCAAAAAGTGGGATATAATTGGAAGATAATAATGATCATAGGGTAGGAATACCACACCGAATTGTCACTTCGAATGATTAACCGGCCTAGGTGATGTGGATGCCTATGGTCCTTAAGACATTATCTCAAACCTCTTCGGAAAAAAAGTGGTTTAGCTTGGATTTTTCCTGCTTTGTTTAGGGTAGCCATAGACGATAGGGCATAGCCATTATCTATATATAACTATAAAACGCAGAAACTATTGCAATTTGGTCAAAAAGTTGTTTAAAAAAAGGTTAAGGAGATGCAACCCCAACAAAATTTCGTTAATAATTCGCCTTATCGTGAAAGATTATGTGTGACCCTTCTCTCTTTTCTAATAGTTTTATCGTAATTGGGAACACTCAATTAGCTACTAATAAATCTTATATATATATATATATATATATATATATATATATATATATATATATATAGTTGGATATATTAAACCATATACAAATATGTTATTAATTATAGTCTATCTTATTTTCCTATGAACTTGACTCATACTCGATGAAAGTTAAAGTTGTCTAATTTATTCATATTATTAAACTAAGTAACACTTAAACGATAGATAAAATAAAAGAGTGGCTTATATGTAACTGAATAGGTGAAATAAAAAAGTGTATATATCTTTTTTTATATCTTAATCACAAGATATCCTATAGAGAGCCCCAGCTGTGGGAAGCACCTTTAAACCCGTACCACAATTCAGACTACAAGTTCCCGCTCGAACCGGGAAGCACAGATTCTCCCAACAAAGGCGACTTCCCTGCGACTCAAACTGGGGAGCAAACCCAGTCAAGCCACTTAAGGGGACTCCATTGCCAGTAAAGCTAACACTTTGTTGGTAAAAAATGTATATATCATGTTGGCTAATATTACATTTTAGACTGATAATATAAACTTAAGATAATACTTAACTCACAAACCAACTTCTAAGTTTAAGTTAGGCTTATGAGCATTTAGATTTTACTCCCACCACCGATATTGTGTGGAGATGTGTCTTTCCTTTTATAAGGAAATTAAAATGAATTCTCATAAATTGTGCAATTTGATTTTTTTTTTCTCCCAATTATTTCGTTTTGAGCTTACACAATACAGCGTGCTGTAACAGAGCTCTATAGACAAGATTCCAATAAATTGTACTGCAGTTATTTAAAAAATGATAAAGAAATTACTTTATAATGAAAGCCATTTGCGGTGAAGTTAAAGGATGTTATTATATGGAAATAAAAAAGCCTAGGAATTCAGGTGAGAGAAAATAAAACAAACTCCAACTTACATAACTCGTTTCTGTTATCTCTCTCTCCCTCTCTATCTCTTTCGATGTCAAGAATATTAATGGTCATTCATGGAAGTTGCTTCCATTTTGAAATCCTTGAAGTAAATGAATTTGAGGCTGAAACACAAGCGTAAAATGTTGCTTTGACCTTATGCTGATGATCTAAAATATCGATTGTGTATTGCGAAAGACTAAGAGATGCTGTGAAAGAAACAGAAACTTCATTCCATGGCCAAGCTTTTGTTTTCAAGGCAACCCTTCAATGAACATACATACTTGTTTCAAAGAGAGGCAAATACAGAACAAAGAAGAGAGTGTAAAAGAATAAAGAATGTTATATGAGCAACCATGCATAGAGCTTAATTTGTTGATTGATATATATATATATATATATATCAAACTTTGTAATTCAAAAGATATATCTAGTATATATATCGATATTATAGCTAAGCTAGCCCCTCAGGACTTAGTGATACAAAAATTGTTTCAACTCTCCGATACTATCCGCTGCCGCTATTTACAATCCACCAAAAAGGGAAAAAGAAAAAGAAAGCCCTCAAGGCCGAAGAGAGACAGAGACTCATTAATCATGCCAGCAAAGAAGCATGACGACGCATCTCCTTATAATGTAAAGCTTAGCCCTTTGCTCTCTCAAGACTCCTCCAAACCCTCTGCTTGATAATGATCTTCTCTTTGAGGCTCCCATGCTAGCACTGCTCATCTTCATGGTTTTTTGTTATTCCGAATGAGAGAAAAGAGATTAGAGAGAGAGAGCTTAATTTGCCCTTTGGTCTTCTCTTATTGTGATGAGTTTGGTTTGAATATAGAAGTGGGAATGTGAAGCTGGGGGGCTTCTTATAGTAAGAAGAGGCTGTGGTGAAGGCTCAAATTGGTCGTTTAAAGAGGCAACGATGGGGCATCAAAGGGCGTGCAAGTGCCCCCTAACTCACCACAAATTTCTATTTTGACCCCACACAGCACACCCACTTGGAAAAAAATATTGTACAGTTATAAAAATATTGCAAAACAAAAACGAGACCTCTCTCTCTCACCATCTCTCTCTTAATTTATTTATCATACATATGGTCATGTCATACTCTATAGCCTAACTCCTAGTAGGCATCAACAACCAGCATAATGGGTCGGCCATTACTTCAATAAGGTAGCCAATGTCTATAGTAGTTTATGGACTCCCTTTCAATATCTTGATGATAATGTGAATTTTATTTATTTATTTTTGGAAACACTTGATGATAATGTGATTAGATGATAATGTGATTATGCTTTGATGATGAGGCCCTTCTTATCTTTTTTCCAAATTATCTACCTACTTAGGCAAAAGAGTTCTTTAATTAGTTGAATCCTACGTAACCATGCATATATATTTTAACCGCCTTTTAATTAAGCTTGTTTAAAGGTGATGATGACATGACATTGATTATCTCTTTGACTCCAATATAAAGATGCTGTCATTTTCGTTCCTCTCTGGTGTGTTTAATTTTCATTTTTCTCTTTTTTTTTTTTTTTTTTTTTGTGTGTGGAGCATCCTTAATGAGTTTATTCCTAAGTTTGTATAATGAAACAAGAACATGACTTCTATTAATCAATCCGAATGTAAACCAAGGCCAAAAAGTTTTTTTTGGGTCTGACTCCTTATCAACAAGGAATATAATTAAGTGCAGGTTGGCTCTATGTCTATGTCTACGAAAAATATCTCACTATATCAGAAAAATCGTAATGTTTAATTATTTCCTTCAGCTATAAGATCATTATCTCCATGTAAATATTCTTGGGAGTTCTAAATATTTGACTACACTGAAATAATGAGCTTGAAACGCACATTGTGCACGTTGGATGGGCATGAATACTTATAAAGAGAGTAACGAAAATGATATTACAGTGTAAACTTGGAAGCAGACAAGATGAGAATAAGATCTCACCGACATTGTAATTCTTAAGATCTGCCAGGAATTTGAATCTATTTTACATCTGGCTTAACGTAGGTTGAAATTTTCATCGAACATTTGACAGAGTGGTCACAGTGATGCTCATCACCAGCTTTATATTTATCTATTCATTTGCACATATCACAATCAAAATCGCACCATGCATGCGAGAGTTTGATGCCACTTTGCTATGAACAAATCATACACAATAACAAACATAGATTGAATCTTCAGAGCAATCTAAATCACACTGTATATACATGTAGACGAGTCTCAACTAAGATTTTTTTTTTTTTTCATGAAATTGTTCAATAAAACAAAGCTGTGTGTCTCGATTTATTTTCTTTTCATTTATCTCATTATTATTATAATTAGTCGATACTAAAGTAAGTGTATGATAAAATTTTATTAGATGTACTTAAATTTTAATTATGATTTAAACTGCTTTAATGTGCTTTTAAAGATCATATACTGCTCGTTTATTTACTCATTCGCGACTAAATAATATATATATTGTTCAAGAAAAAACTATGTCGAAATTATGTAATATGCAAGTTACACTTAAGATTCCCTTTGCACTATATTTTACAATTAAAAAGCGGAAAAAGGAGAAGGAGAGAGTGAATTGAGGAGAGGATGAAATTTCAAGGCTATGACCAAGATTCCACTTTAATATTACAAGAACAAGCTTATTAAAATTAACGTTAAGAGCTCAAAGCCCAACCAAAGTGACTGATTAATTAGAGTACAGAGGATAATTAAAAATCTTACTTCATCAAAAGCAAAGCACCACTTGCTTGGTCTCGTGCTTCACCCATTTAGCTTGTGGACATTGTCGTTCTAATAAAATATCTCATAATGAATTTGTTCTGTTCTCTCTTATTAGTTTGCAAGTTAATTACAAGCTGTCAATTCGTCATTTCAGTAGCTCTGGCTCACCAATATCAGCATTTTCTTGCCTTAGTCCATCCATTTATTTATTTATTTTATTTTCTTTAAGTGTAGACAAGATTTTTAGATGCTGTATATTTTGTTTGTTAACAACTCATAAAACATGTCTCATGAATGTTGTTTCATTGATTCGAATTATGGGATTAGTTACTTCAGTTAATTAATTTTTACGACCGACCCTAACTATAACTATAAGATCTTGATAATCAAATTGTCTAGAATTGAATGTGATTTGTAAGATTAATTTATTTTTTATTTTCTGATTATAACTTGTAAGATTAATTAGGATTACAATAACACGATCAGAGCAATATTACATTTATTCGTATAAGCATGTTAGCAAATATATAGCATAGAAAAGGGTCATCAAAAGAGTTTAATTTTGTGGTCACACAGCGGTTGCTTCCATGCAGAAAAATAAAAATATATTAGATGATCGTGGAGTGTAAAACACCTAAAAGCTTTGGGAAATCGAAAAAGCTTAGAGACAGTATTAATAAAAATAACAATGGTAATTAATTAGTCTATGAAATGCACCGTAATCAAAGTGTTACAGTCTTAGATTGAAGTGTCTTATATGTTGGGTAAGCACTAAGCAGTAGTGCATCTGTTTTTATTATATAATGGCCTTGGACCCCTGGTTGTACTGAACAAGAAGGCCAGAGCTGCACGTGAAGTTCTCGTGGTTTACAATGCCACTGCCTCTGATACACTCAACAATTTTAGTATTTGTTATCTTATATCGAAGCTTCAAATCAAATTATTTATCAGTTGCTCCCATCACCTTCTATATTTGTTCAGTTTCTTCTTTGGTCCTTCTTTATTAAGCAACTTCATTTCTTCCCACATGCAGTGTGTGCTTCAATAATTCAACTGGGGGCATGAAGTTAGCATTTTTCGAAATTTTCTAAGTTGAAGTAACAAGTGAGTGATAGTACAGTTGTATGAGTTAATTACAGCCTCAATGCCGTACTAAGAGAGATATTAATTGTCAGGTCAAACTTGTGCGTATGTGGACTCCATTGCCAGCAAGGTTATTACTGCCAGCTTATGTGCTTGTTAATAATGTACTGAAGAGTTTAACTTACTCAAGAGGCACATTATTGTGATTTTTTCTTTTATATACTGATGTATTACAATCAGAGTATAATTGATATTAATAATAAAAAATGAGTCGAGACTCTCCTTAATAATTTTATTATAGCACAACTTAAAGATTAACCCTCATTTAATATTAGAGGGAGATTTATTCTATCTTAAATGTAAGGAGATAAATAAACCCCTACATAAAAGGTGAGTCGAGTCCCAAAAATAAATATTAGGTACATAGGTTGCCAGTGGGCTAGAAGCCCATTGGATACATTATTGTGATTAGTGAAAGAGTTGCAGTGTCATCAGTGGCTAGTATGAGACTGTATAATGCTTGGGCTCCATCAACGACAATTATGAAATGAAAGCACTAGTTGTCAAGTGAAAGTGGATAGATGTTTAAAAATCCTAGCTCCTCAAGTTGAATAAGCGCAACTTAGTCACTTTTAATTTCCGAAACAAAATTGTTAGTGTCCAGTAAGCACTTTAAAATTTGGTTTGGAAGTGCCGAAAACTTTAACTACTTAGCCTTAGAAGCACCATTCCGAGCCTTATTGAATGAGAGTTTTTGGGACTGGTGTATTGTCCCATGTACAATTAAAGTCCATGCAGCGGATGGCAACCTTGCTTGCTTGATCTTCATGTAAGTATGGCCTAAATACAAGCAGAGTCCCATAGATTAGAAAATACCGGGGTTCTCCCAACAAACTACAAGATGTTTGTAGATTAGAAATATTAACAATTCAGAGTCCTACAACAGATTAGGCATTTTCAGGGCGGTTTCTGATGAAATTTAAAACCAGGGGATCCATTAGAATTTAAATCTTACAATGTACGTCACATAGTACAACATTCCAGGTTACCACGCAAGGGAGCATCAAGAAAACTGGCGCAAGATGAGAAACTTTGATGCTTCATGGCAGTTTCTGCTCATTTAGGATGATTATTCTATAAACTTATCATTAATGAAGGAGTTCGCACGTGCGTTCAAAGAGTTCCAGGTATGTTGCTATAAGGTTCCAGCTAGTTTCTTACATTTCAAGTCATTCCGTTTACTCTATTCCATTAGAACAGTCGGTTCAAATTAATACACAAAATTTACAGAAAGAGAAAAATTGAATATGTGTATTTACAGTGTTCATTCCTCTCTTGGGATCCACCGGCTCCACCATAGACTCTTTTGGCGTATGTTAAACTCATCCATGCTCTCATTCAGTGTCCTTACAATCCTTCTCTGCAGTTTAAGGGCTGAAGCAAGAGCGTTTCTCTGAGCACTTCCCTTCCGCAGCGGCTTTATTTCCTACACAACAAGGAACAGAATGGTGAAATATTGTTTACTTGCAATATTCACGATGAAATTGATATTCGAGCATAGTTCAGACACTGACTCTCAGCTCCTGAAGCTGGGCTTCTGTGAAGCCACCTTCCTTCTCTGTTCCCGATTTTGCCATTCGCTGAATTACCCACTCGGCAGCTTCACTGTAATCCTGTTGTGTGGCTCGGAAGAATTGCAACCGTAGGTTCTGCATGAAGGACAAAGCTAATAGCCCTTCCCTATCAAAGTAGGGATGAGCTAGAGCTGTTTTTGCACTGATTCTTTGCCGTGCTTTGTATCTAACCATCGAAGTCAAAAGTTCCCATCCTATGCCACCATCTATGTCTAACAATTGAAAGCCCTTGCGGAGATCAGGGCTGGCACGAGGCTCTACAGTTTTCCTCCATGCGCTCAAGTCATAGTCACACCTCTTCAGCTGACGGTTGAATTGTATGAGGCCACTGTCTGTGCGTAGTCCCGGGAATGCCTATAAAAATGAAACAGTTACATCATGTAGTAAGCTAAATCAGCAAAATCCTGAGGTTTGCCCAAAGCAGCCATGTATTATCCATAAAAGTTATATTTGGTGTAACTAGGGAATAGCCAGTTGGTCTACCTCTTGCAGTGGAAGCAAGAGATCGGGATAGATTCCCCCTCACACCAACCTTAGTGGGGGAAGTTCTTTAATTTGTGTTGTGCACAGGATGGGGTGGAATTAGGGTGTGCGAAATGCAAAAAGAATGAACAAATAAAATCTGAATCTAACTCGGGCAAATATGGCGGAAGTCCACTGCTATTTCCAGAGCTAATGTTAAAGATAGGAATTTACGGTCTCCATATGTTTATAATGCTTACGAGTTTAATCAGTAGAATTATTCAAGGACTTCCAAGGTTTTATACATCCTATTTAGTTTCTATTAAAACTTCAAAATCTAAAACCCAATGGCTAAGTTGTAGCTGTTTTATCATACAGTATGTTTTCTACGAAGTGTATTAACAGCTGGTGATAGCCTAAAAGTGAAAGACCAAGATCAAAACTAAGACCAACTTATAAGAGTTCATATAAAAGTTACAGTGAATAAGCCAATGGACAAGAATGTAAACAGAGCCTTCTGACAGTACATACCATTTGCAGGAATATAAGGCCAGCACTGTAGATATCAAATCTATCTGGCAAATTGAGCTGTTAAAAGAACAATATGATCAAATCTAACAAGAAGGACAACTTTCAATAAATAAAGCCAACTAATGACAATAGACTTGGGATGTGTCACGGTGAACACTGCACCTGCCAGAGGACGGGAGAAAGTGCAGTTGCAACCGGAGCTGAGGGAGCAGAGGGAGTCTGTGTGCTCATGATGTACTGCTCTGGTGCAGCATACCTGAAAGAAAGAAGCAGTAGAAGGTTATGAATCCTATATGATATAGAAACTTAGAAACGTCACACCAAATTCAGTGGGGTATCAATTTGGGTATCAAGTAAAGATTTTACTCCTGAGGGCATATTGAACTCAATGCAGGTGCTGGTTTTAAGAACTAATTCTAAATAATGGTAATAGTTGTGTCGGTTGAAGGAAATGATAATAGCATATCAGTCTCATTTTCGGCTATAATTCTATTTCTTCATAGTTGCAGGGAACTGGGTGTCACTTAAATGTAACTGAAAATGGTTGTTATTTAAACATGGTTTACATCAAACCAATATTCTGTTTTAGAATGACTAAAAGGAGAAAAAAAAATAGAAATGCTTGGCACTGATAAAAAATTTCAAGAACTGGTTCGTTTAGACTTCTGATAAATTTTATATAAGCCATTATTCTTCCATTTTTGGTCCAGAACTTGAAATGATTCAACCATATTTCATAGCAATTAACTAAGTCGATATAATCTTTCAAATGCCTATTTCAAACTAGGGCAGTTTCAATTTCATACAGAACCTACTTTATGTTTTATTTGGTTATTATGACAACTTTCCACATTCCAGACAGAACCTGCCTTTGAGTGATTATGCAATATCAGGTGAAAAGCTTTGTTAAGTCCGTCATTTTTGTTAGCCATTTGTATGCCTCTTCGGGGTTTAAGTGCAAAGAAAAATTGCTTTTAAGAATAATAAATTTTCAAAGTCATGCATGTCTGTACCCTATTCATTACAGATTATGAAGATGTATCTTGAACATCAATCATTTCTCTACCCATGAAATACTTGCTTAAATTTGGACTTCTGACGTTGAAAAGTCGGAAGATGCAACATGCTACCCGCTGCAGCAACAAATTTAGAACAGTTTTGCTGAACAACTAAATCTATCCAAGACAAAAGGGGATGGCCACAGATAATCTCTAGGAAAAAGCCATCATAAATATTCTAGCAATTAGAATGACTGAACTATTAACAGCTGGAAAATCAACAAAGATTTATTTATTTGATAAAGAGATTCAATTGCTGAGAGTGAAGGCATTCTCTTGGGAGAATCCAACCAGCTTACTATACGAAGAGACGAGGGCCCTATTTACTTAAATTACATGATAGGAAAGAAAATACCTAGGATCCAAAAGAAATTCCTTCGGAATATAGTTGATGCCCACTCGCAGATCCGCTGCAGCTCCAAGATCAATGATCTTGAATGTACGTGAACCTGCCCATGTTTAAATGGTTATATAAAATTATCAATCATAGTAAAATCAAACTAATCCAATTTTTTTCTTTGCCTTCCAGAGAGATCAAATTTATTACCTTCAGAGAAAATAACATTCTGTGGCTTAATATCCCTATGCACAATGCCAGTCGAATGAAGACCATCCAATGCAAATAAGATCTGGCTCATGATAGTTTGAATGATTCTATTTTCTCTTTCAATTCCTTTAGGCAAGTCTTGGACCTCACCAAGAATCAATGTTTGTACCTGGCATTTTAAGCATCACAAGAGTTGGTATTTGGGAAGCTAAACTGTAACAAGAGTTACTGCAGAATTGTCAAGATAAGAATATGTGGCAAAGCTCACACAATTACTCTTTATATACATATAAAAAAAAATATATATAATAATAATAATAGCAGTTGAAAAAGGATTTGAATTTTAAGGTCCTTCCTCTCTAAATAGTAAAAGAGGACTTAAGAATAACATTAAAACATAAGGGAAACAGTCTCCAAGTGGCTGGATGGAAAATTTTCCTTGCAAGTAGAAAGATCATTTTATCTAAATTTCATTGGAAAAGACAAGATCAGCAGAAAGAATCAAAGATCTATAGTTGGCGGTATGGTTCATAACATAAAATTCTCAGACTGACAAGGCATGGTAAGTTTCACCCAAAAAAAAAAAAAAAGAGGATTTAAACTCATGCAAGAATAGTTTCAACCACTTATACAATACACAAAGGCTGATGGGAGGAGAGTACCAACATTGTAGGGGAACTCTCTGCTTATCATCAAATCTGCAAGTGTGGCCTCTCCTTCATACCGCCATATAAGCCAGTATTCACCTCCTTTTTTCGAAGAATTCTAAAACCAATTTCATCATAACAATTCCGGTCACAAGGAAGAAAAAGAAAACAGAAATTATCATGTGCTGTCAACGTACATATTTTCATTTCTTGAGATGATAATACCCTTAATTCATATGGTAGAAGTAGTCATAATAGAGCAAGACCTCAAAAAAGCCGTATACAAAATCAGCACAGCAGTTTGCACAAGCTCTTCGAACACGCTCATTCATCCAAATTTCCACTGCACCATATTCAGTAGCCTTCTTCAAGACCAAGTCACCATCATTCTAATCACAACCAAAAAGCAATTAGCACACACTAATTCACAGTAAATTAAGTAAGGTTTGCTATTATTTCCATGTTTGGTAAAACCAATCAAACAGAATCAATTCACTATTGACGATATATTGGGCATAGAATCCACTGAAGTTCAACGTAAATAAGTTTTGGTTCCAACTTAAACCAACCAAAAGGATAAACATTAGTTCAAAGGAAATTTGAACATACCCAGAAGCAACAATGAAAGTAGGAAAATCAAAAGTTTCTACCTTGGAAGAAGGCTTCTTAGCCAAGGAAGCTCTATAAACAACGCCAAAAGCTCCCTCACCCAACTTTTTTCCCAAAACAAAATCATCCTGCCAACAAAAACCAAAACGATTAACGTTCAATAACACAAAATCTATCAAAACTTGCAGAATAAGCCAAAAATTACTAACCTTCCTATAAGTGGTTCGAAATAGCCTTTCGACAAAAGCAAGCACAAACATGTCAAAAAACCCAGGAGCCACGCCGGGGGTGGCCCAGAGATAAGAAATAGCACTAAGAGCCAAAGCCACACCAGGTGCAGTAATTGTCAGACCATTGGACTTAGGCAAAGTGCTTCTGTATATGATATCACCACACTCCATGACTGTGCATGGCAAACCCACTCCCACACCCAGAAACACATCGCGAACTGTATCAATCAGCTCAGCTTTTGTCGTCAAACTTGAGCTAATATTGTTTTTTGAAAAGGGTTTGATTAGTACTAGCCTTTTTCCAAGAAATGGAGATGACGGGGGCTTTGATTTTGGAGTACTTCGGCGATTGATTAGTACTAGAGTAGCACTTCCTGATGCAACCGTGGCCATGTTTCTGCTGCAGAGTGAGGCTCTGCTCGCGTTAATTTGCTGACTCGCTTACTTGGAGAAACTTCAAATTCAGACCACAAGTCTCTGTGAGTTTTTGCTAGATTTTTTTTTTTTTTTTTTTAATTTTCATTTCTGTTTTCGGCCTTCATGGTGATAGTTATTACAGGTATTTTTTGTGGAGGGAAATTGCTGAAGTGGATTGCAGAGACACGTGCACCGCAAATGACACGCAAACATTAAATAAAGTTGGGCTAGGCTCGATTTGGGCTAACGATGTGAATTATTCCACTAGAGCGGCTAGGCTGGACTGGCTGAATTTGAAGGCCTGATTTGGATCTGATCTACATCCATTTTTAAGATCTTGACCCAACAATGTTTTACATTTTTTTTTTAATTTTTTTTTAACTAACAATTTTCAATGCTTTTCATTTTTGTACTACAAGTATTCATTGTACTTCTTAATTTTTAGGTCTTCAGTAGAATAAACAGTTGAATTTTGTGTCAAAATTGTGTAAGTTGAAATTATTCATGCGTTGACAATAATTTTAATTTAATTCCCTCTCATGTACCAAAGCAATGTAGCAAATTAATTTTATCAGTAGAGAGTGAGTGAAATTGAAGATTGCTTTTGAATTCGCAGAAAAAATTGACGCGCAATCAAAGAGAAATTTTTGGTTTGACTCAAGGATCTTATTAATAATTGGTTAAACTCCTAGAATATTGCTCTTTGTTTATTCAATCTTTGTCCCATGAGTGTTGATAATGGATTTAGATTTAGTACTGAACTAGATTTATATCATATTAAGATTAGTAGTTATTTAATAAGAAATAATATAATAAACTACACAAATGATAGAATGTTATAAGAAAAAATAAGTACAACTCAACTCAGTGCTATATATAAATTGTTTATAATATTCGTGTTTAAATAGCAAAGAGTTTCTCGGTTACTTAATTAAATGCCGACAACCGTTTTTTTAGAACCGATGAGCTTCGGATGGCCGTGGCCTGCCTATGAGGAAATAGTGGGGTAAGCTGGAATCTGACAAGGAGAATTCTAGGCTGGGGCTTATTTTGTCCGCATTTATTGGCCCATCCTCGTAGCTCGCCTCTTAGGGAAATAAATTTGGACCATGAAGCAGCCTGAAAACGTGTCTTGAATCCCTAGCTCATTTCCAATTTGAAGGGATTTCTAATTTCTAACAGAAGAAAAAAGCTTTCAGGCAGAAAACTCACCATTATAACCTATCCCAATTCAGTAACCAGTACGCACTTGCAATGCGCCAAGAAGGGCCCATGCATTTATAAGGACGCCGTAATTTGCTTGTTGCAACCTGCAGCTTTCCCACGTCTTGGGTCCTTCGTCACAATTGTTGCAGCATGTACCATTGAGATTTGAGCTAGCTAAAAAAAAAAACATGTAACTTAGGGCAATTTTAGACACTGTCATTTGGTTCTTTGGCGCGCGCACCCACTTATACACTATATAGTAGCACAACCCCGGTCAATTATCAATCATTTGCTGATTTTTGGAAAAAGATAAAGCGTAGCTACGAGTGGCAAGATGAAATTTTTGATGGCCTCCATTTGTCATATTGGGATCAGAGAATCCACATTACATGTACATACATCATCTAGCAAACATACAAACGAACTTTAATCAAATAATGTATGGAGAAAAAAGAAAAAAAAAAAAGGAAAAATAGAAAAGCGAAAGTAGAACCACCTAGATTGAAACCTTCCACACCCCTTTTCCTATTAATATTATCAACAAACCAAACAAAACAAAAACGCTCTACATACATCGATCATCATCGAATCTCCCATTCTCCCACCTACTACTAGTGCCACTCACACCGCTACATTTACCACATACAAATGCATGCATGCCGATCGTCATCAATTGATCAGCTAGCGATCATCAGTCCTTCCACGATCCACCCACCGAATCACAGCCCTTAATCACGCCCCTCTTTAACGGCCCCTTGTTGTCGTAAACCCCGAAACTCCCCTTTTTTTATCAGCTATCAGAGAACAAGGACTTGTGACGAAACAGGTCATACGGGGCCCACAACGAATCCAACGGACACGGCTTCTTCGAGTCAATCCTCAGCCAGGGCTTCCCTTTGCCACTCCAGTGAAGCAAACTCACTGGACCCGGGTGCAGATTCCTACACAGGCCTTCCAGATTGTCCCCGCCAAGCCCGTGCTGGTTCCACCTGTGCTCCACGCCTTCCACGTCACCTGCAAACACGAGCAGAAACGGAGGCAACGAACCCAGCTCGTAAATTCTGTACTTCTTTTGCACTCTCATCCAGTACTCCAATTTCTCTGTGTACCTTCCTTCTCTCCATTTCCTCAAATCAATCACCATCACTCCCGTGTTAAAATAACACGGCCTCCTCCCTTTAACGGTCCCGGAAAACACAGGGTTCGACCAGAACTTTGACGTGAAATAGTTGGTAAAGTTAGCGTGACAGTACTCCGGCGCACCAAGCACGCGTCCTCTCAAATTGATGCTCCACAATTTTGCCACGTCATCGACCACTATGAGGTCCGAGTCAAAGTAAATAATGCGGCCAACGGTCAACGGCAAAAGATCGGCCAGGTAGATTCTAGCGTAATTCAACGGCTGATCCAACGCTTGACGAATCGAGTACGAGATCTTGCCTTTCACTAGATTGGTGTCGAAGCGATAGATTTCGAAGTTTAGGTAAGGGAATGTGGCGGTGATCGTGCGGCTCAGCTCGAGTCGCTGCCGCTGCGTGCTGATGAAGTGGAAGACGATGTTTTCGGGACACGTGGCGTGTTGAAGGACGGAGAAGACGCCGGCGACTGAGCCGCGGAGGTACGTCGAGTCGAGAGTCATGGATATGTGGATGATTGATGGATTGTGAGATCTTCTGTCCAGCGCAGACCATGTCGCTTTCGGACATTCTCTGCCGTTTCGAAATGCCGGTGCTTCTCTAAACCGAGGAAGCTCGCCTGAGATTGCGGGGAAAATTATAGTAAAAAATATCAACAAACGAGACTCAAATTTTAGTCTCATAGTGAAGTGCGAGCAAGCAAGAGTGAGAGTTTTTTTTTTTTTTTTTCCCTATTTTTTCTGGGTTGTGAGGCTTTTGTTTAGACAAAAATGAAAGAAAGATAAGGGGTGAGAAGGAATAGAAGGACGGAGTGAGAGAGTGTGGACCAAGCCAGGCTGGCAACGACGCGTTCTTTATCTTGTCTTGTGAGATCATATGTGTTCACAAGAATTAAATAGACTGTGATGATCCTGTGGTGGTGATTGCACGTTATGGATATCTGTCACCGTACCCTGAGATCCGTACATCAGATGTTATTTAGTGTTAAATTACTGGGGTCACTAACGACACAGCGGCACCAGCGGTGGTGATTTTACTACAATTTGTAATTAACGTGAGGGTGTCGGTATAGAACAAAGATGTTCTCAGACGCAACTTTACCTCGTGTACGCACGGTCTAATTCGAAAATCGGGTAACAGAATGAAGGCGAATGTTGCTTAGAGCAACAGAAGAGTGGAATGTGATGTTCACGTGGCAATTTGTGAGTAGACATACGGTACGTGATCGTAATCAATGTGTCGTACCTACCGTCTTATTCAGCAATTACCCATGTCTCGTAAATTTTTGTCGCTAATTAATTAAGGTCGCTTGTCAGGTAAATTAGCTACTCAGATTGATCCACACCGTTGGATCAGTTTTGAGGAATGTGACACCGTAGATGGGGAGATTCATTTGTCTCGGACAAGGGAACCCTCAAATTCGATTGATTGAGTTTGGAGCTCGATGCTTTTACATGTAGCGTTTGATCCAAGTTTTCTGAGATAATTAAATGATTGAAATAAATGAATCAGATCCTAGGCAGCCTAAGCTTCAACAATACTTCAATTTATACGGTAATTTTTTTTATTATATTATATGAAATTATTGTTCACGCTAAAATTCATATTACATGAGATTACTATTAACATTAATATCATATTATTATTAATATTTATAATTACTAGTATTAATTTATATTAAATCTTATATAACACTACCTAAATTTTATTATCTTTAATATTCGAAGAACGTGCCTTAATGAAAAAATTATTTTTATTATTAATTTTATTATGCCTTCACTCAATTATTTTTCATAATTAAGGAAAAAATTAAGTCTCACAATTTATATGATAAAATTGCAGTGCTTTTTGCATGTTACAAAAGATATGAAATGGTTGTTGAGTTCTAATTACATAAGATGACTGAGCCCACTGGTTGGGTAGTAAAATTTCTTAATGAGTTCGAGTTCACATCTAGAATTCATATTCTTCGTCTTGCTATGTTTCAATTTGTGGCTCCCAATAAAAAAAGATTGCTTTGCAAATTGATTTGTGTATTATTTAGTAGCAACATTTATAATGCCTAATTTTGTACTTCAATATGATGCCTTTTATTTTACATGAGAGAAATTTTAAAATATCAAAAGTATCACATCAACCGTACAATAACTAAATAAAAATAATAATATTATATTAAATTTATTTATATGTGATACACATTTATTAGTTGTATACTTCTATTAGCGCTGATGTGCCTTAAACTTCCTCAATCGGATCTTGAGCTCCTCAATATTATGAATTTAGACTTCCGTAAAACTTGCTGCGGCAGCATTTTGATTGGGTTTAGGGCTGAAGCCTGAAGGAAAGAGGGGGGAAAAAAAAGAAAAGAAAAGTTGAGGGTGATCATAAAAAATTCACCAATTAACTACAAAAAGACAATCAGTTATGCAAAATTCTTTCAAGAAATTTGTTTCAATAATTAAAAGCGGTTGCGCAGCGCTTTATCAAAGCTTGATTGGCTAAATTTTTCAATCGAGTCGAAGTGACTAGCATGCTTAAATGAACAAACGCGGAGCTGCCTCGTCACTAACGATTTGGCAAAATTTATACGGGCGTTGGACTCGAAGGTGTCGAGACAATTTATATTGGCTAGGGAGGGAAAAACAGCTGGCCACGAATCATTAGGAATTAAAATAAATGACGTATAGTCAATCTCAACTAACAGTGAGAATAGACGGGATGAGAATCGTTGATAATGTTCATTTATTTTATTTTTTGTGGATAAAATGTTTATTTATTTATTTACTAAAAATACAAAAGATAATAACATGAATGAATGGAAATGAAATTGAAGTGGATCTCATAAAATTAAGAATGAAGAATGTGAATTCAATTTTTATGGTAGAGGTGTTAAGTGAGAATGAGAATAAGAAATGAGAATGAAGAGTCAATTGATATTTATAATGAAAATTAAAAATTATTTTTATCCCGTTTAATAATAATAATAATAATAAAACAACAACATTCATTATTTTTATTGTTATTATTGTTTTTGTTGGTGTTAACAATATTATTTTAGAGGATGACGATGATAATCAAAATTATCATAATAAATAATGATAATAATCAATTAATATTATTTTAGTAACATGCAATCTATTCCCGTTATAAGATAAAGTAAGTAAATCAATGGTAATACAACTCATTTCAATTTTGATTTAAAATAAACAATTTATTTTGGTTTTCGTTTCTTATTTCCATCACAATCCATTTCAATTTTAGCCTATTCCTATAACCCATTGGCAAACTTACTAAAAGTTTTAAGTCAATTTAGACATGTGCTCATAGAAAATTAAGAAGAGAACAAAAGTATGAAAAACCCGTGACAAAGGATATTTATCTTTTCTTTTCTTTTTTTTTTTTTTTGAATCTTTGGAATTTTCTTCAATAATTTTTACATTTTTTTGCCAAAAATCCTTAAAACTGATTAAAAGACAAAAAAAGAAAAAGAAGAAGAAAAATCATTATTTTGTCGTGGCTTATTCATTTAAAATTTGCTGGTCCTCATAAATGGACACAACACTAGTTTGTGTTATTAGAATGCGGTATTGCCCCATGCACCTTCTTTTGCAGTTTGCAAAACGCCAATGAATGAGTAGACGTCAAGATGGACCGGTGGGTTCCATAGAGAGACGGACTGCGTAAGAAATGCTAAAGTTTAAGTGATGGGTTCCCAATTCCAAATCCCACTACCCAGGCCATTTCCCATTTTCTTAAGGCCCATTAGCTTGGCAGGTGTAGATTTAGCCAATTTCGATTGGGGGTAGGAAAAAAAGAAATGGGATTTATTATTTAGCTACATATATATAATGTAATAATATTTGATGCGCCATGCATACATAATACATTTGAGGAAGTAGGTGAGGCATCCACATAAAGAAAATGTAAATGGGGGTCTCAATAAAGTTGGTCGCGTCAAAATTCAATATTTCTCTAATGGCCAACATCGAAAAGCTTCCACCATATTTCTTTTTATCTATATCTGTGTCCGTCTGCAAATGGCCCTTTGGCACCAGGTGTTTTCAAAGCGGGCATTTTCTTTTCTTTTCACACTGCAATTGGCTTTTCCCAGTCGTGGTTCATTACCCTGATATTTTATGAGGGGCAAAGAAAAGGCTAAAATGCAGATGGTTATTATCAGTTTCGCATAAAGATCAACCGAAAGGGTAGCTCTCTTGTTTCTGGACGACCGTTTGATTTCGGGGCATGCAGTGGCCCTGGGATTTCATCATCGTAATAATAATAATTGATAATACCTCTCTATAAGCATCTACTAATAATGGCGTCATATTCACAGAAGGGAAGAAATTTTGGCTAAGCAGTTAAGCAGTACTCGCCCTCATAATCAGCGGCACAGCACATGTCCAGCCTCAATTCATGGCTTAAACTAATGTACCGAATTTCACCGTTATATTTCTACAACGTTTGACTTGTACGTATCTAATGTAGTTTCCTAACTTTTCTCCATATTAGTTTTGACTATTCAGCGCCACTGACCCCGATGATGGGAGCTCTTAACTGTGCTCTGTTGACAAATTTGAAGCCGAAATGGCAATATACATAGCTTATACTCATATGGTTACGAGTAATTCAACTATTTCCAAAATTTACGGGTTGAAAATCTAGATAGTTGGTAAACTATTAAGCTTTGATGAAGATCTCAAAATCCAATAACCTCTCACCCTTTTCAAAATAGACAGCGATCTAGTGTTTAGTTGAGTTTTTATTGAGTACTGAATCAACGGTAAAATAAAAATACAAAATAAATCTTGACCATCAATTCTTTACTTAGCAAAAAATAAATCTTAATTCTTTCGTAATTCTCTAAATTGTCTCACACTTTCAATCTCACCAATCACACACAAAAACTATATATAGGATCTAAAAACGCTCCAACTTACATCCATGAGTGCACAAATTATTTTAATTAAATTCCTAATTTAATTTTATATATCATTCGGATCTAAAAACTAAAGATGAGCTATCAGTTTGATTTATTTTTGAGTTCAAGCACTAGCTAGAATCAAGGTAACAAAAGAGAGAGAGAGAGAGAGAGAGAGAGAGAAATATTTTATAATCATACTAATATTAAGTAATGATAAGTTTACAAAGTTAAACAATATATTTTATATCTAAGAACCCATAGTGTTGGTGTATCTTTTATTCATTAGTTATGTGAAATAAACTCATTAGTAATAATATATAATAAAAAAATCAGTTATTACACAATAAACAAAATACAATCATTAATTGGTGACACTCACATTCAACATACAAATTTAATATTTCAATAAGCATATTATTATTGCGAGTAATGATTCTGTTTTGTAGTTGGCTAGCTGATACTACTTTACTATGGGAAAGAGTTGGTGAAAGTTGAGAGATAAATAATAACAAACTAGACAGAAAGCAATTTAATAGTAACTCTGCTACGATATGTGTGGATACCTAAACCTCAAGTAATAAATTTCTAATTGCTAGATGAAATGAATATAAAGCAAAATAAAACTTATATTTAGCCACAAGAAAAAAAAAAAAAAAGAAGATATTTTGACTTGTTCATTTGTCCATACATGTGCGTCTACCGAATAATTCTCAGTCAGAAAACAACATCAGCATGTCACGGGCGATAACTTTACTTAAGCTTACTTGCCATTCATCAACTGCGATAGGAATTGGAAACATTGTCAATCGAGTAGTTTGGAATCCCATTTAATTAAATCAAACCACCCCTTTGATTATTTTACCTTAATTATCATCATTATTATTATTATTATTATTATTACGACTACTACTATTATTGTTTTTCAAATTCCACCTCTTAGGCTCAAAGCAAGTAGACAATGATGTCGTCACATGATATTTTTATAATGGGTAATTTTTTTTTTTCCCGCAAATGTAGCTAAAATTTTGCCTATAAGGAAGGAGATGGGAAAGCAATCCATAAATAAATTGCGGATACTGAAGGGTAGAAATAATTGGCCAACCGTCTCCAACCGCTGCTCTTTGCTTTTGTCTTTATGCTTTATTTTTGACGTCGGCAAATTATAAAGATTTTTAGTTATAAAGGTACCGTCAAGTAGTGACGATTTTGTATGATGATTTAATTATGTTATATTATATGTAACAAATAATAAATTGATGAGTTATCACTTATAATAATTTAATTGTTTCGTATACTGTTAAATTTTTAATTTTGGGTGACAATTTAATAATTATTGTATGTTACATCATATATAACATAGCATCATGACCCTATTTAACAATGTCCAAAGCTAACAGATAAATAAAACTCCCTCATAACTCTATGTTCTTTTTACATAAATGGAAAAAAAACGAGTCTTTATCTCTTATAAGATTTAGAGGTTCTTGAACTATTTTAAGTTTCTCTTAACAATGATATTATATTAAATCTACTGAGATCTAAACCCTTGGATATAGTAAATATTTAAATCTAAATTTAGCTAAAAATTTTTTTAAAAGTCTACTCTAATCGACATGACGGGAGAGGGAAGAAGTGGGATTTTTTTAGCCTTAAATATTATTAATACTTTTTTTTTTGGGTCAGATTTTCTTCATGCATTTGAAACTGTTTTATAGTGAGATTTTTGACATAAATGCCGTCCTTTGGGGACTACAAAAAATTAATTTATATCTTAATATTTAAAAAAAATAAATCGCCAAAAAAAAAAGAAAAAGAAAAAGAGGGCCAGCAGATACCCGGCCCGTTAATTCGCTGCTGTGCCGTGAAGGAAAAAATATTAATAGCGAATCTCGTGCATGGATGCCACGTCTTACATATAAAAAATACAACACCGAAGAGGACTTGTCTGCGTTACAGACTCAGTTAGTAACAGACTGTGAGTTGACAAGATGATATATGGGTGCGTGGCACGTGGACGGCGGATGGAATGGGAGATTATATATGGAACCTGCCATTTCAGTTTTCTTTCGGTGACAAAATGAAATTCTCCCGGTCGCTGACCGGTAACCCGTCACTGAATTTGGAGCACGGGCGCTGTTTGCCTGTTTCTAATGGGCCGTGTTTTGAAAATCCAAATATTTGCCGTTTGATAGTGGAAAAATGTGGGTGGGTCTAGGATTGCAGCGTTTCGATATTTCATTTGCACTCTGATATAGCAAGCGAGGCGACGTTGCATCTCCTGCAAATTTTCTGACTTTGGATCCACGGTGTGTGGTCCAGTTTCAGCGATCGAGGCTGCATCGGAGATAGGCTCACCGATCCTCACATCTGATCGCCGGTGCTTCGTCGCCAATATCGAGGTCCAGTTAGATGCTGCTCAGATTCGTATGAGAAAGGTTACATGCTGGTGTTAATTTCTCCAACCACGTGGCCTTTTGTTGCCTCTCACATCCGGTTGCACACTAACCATTAAAACCGGTTTCCCTATGCTATGGAATTTATTTCCACTTAATTTTCTGACCGCTTGCCAACCCTCCATCTTTTTCTCTCCACATCCAACGATTGAGATCACAGGTCTGTTACTAACAGAGTCTGTAACGTAGACATGTCCCACCGAAGAAAGGAAAGACCTCCGGAAAAGAAGATGACGTCATAATAAGCTGGCAACCAATTTTCGTTTTCAAAAATAATTAATTTTTTTCCCCCCATCACTTTCACTGTTAACTAATCCCACCCAGTGCTCAACCTCTTTCACCTTATCTTCACTTTTTTAATCAACAAATGATCATCGTCTGCAAATTTCGTTTTAGTCGATTTTTCATTGAAGTTGACTCCATCCATCTGCTGCTCGCTACTAACACACACTAAGACAAACCTCCACCAAGATAAACACCATTAATTTCAACAAAGCAAATCTCTCACTGACTTTTTCCACTAAAGAGCTAGCTAGAGCGAGCGCCTTCAATTCATCGTTCCCCCCCCCCCGCTAATCTCGCCCCCACTTTCATTTGTCCTTTTTTCTTTTTCCCATTTTCTTTTTGGCCTTATAATTGGGAGGCTAATAACATTAAGTCCTCACTTGTTTCCGTTTTATGTCCAAGCAATCACTTAAACTCCACCAGCACTACTGTAACACTACATCCACCGCCACGTCAGCATGTCCCTCCTCTCACTCTCCTCCTCCTTCTTCCTCTCTCTCCTCCTCCTCCTCCTCCTTCCACTCTCTCTAGCTTCGTCATATCCATACAGTAAGTAACATTGCATTGATTCGCATTACTTGTTAACTCATTTTAACTGATTTTTATAACACTTTCTCTGCAGAAGCTAGCTACCGCATAGATTGCGGCAGTGCCACGTCGACAACGGATCCTTTCAACACCACGTGGCAGGCCGACGACCGCTACTACACGAGCGGAGCCACCTCGATTGTCTCCGAGCCGTTACACTTCCGCTTCCCTCACGAGAAGACTCTCCGCTACTTCCCTCCCTCCTCCGGCAAGAAGAACTGCTACATAATCCCCAATTTGCCCCCCGGCCGTTACTACATCCGCACATTCACCGTTTACGACAATTACGATGGCAAATCCCACTCTCCCAGCTTCGACGTCTCCGTCGAGGGCACTCTAGTCTTTTCCTGGCGCTCCCCTTGGCCCGAGGGCTTAGCTCGGGACGGCGCTTACTCCGATCTCTTCGCTTTCGTTAAAGACGGTGAACTTGACTTGTGTTTTTACAGTTTTGCCACTGATCCTCCCGTCATTGCCTCCCTTGAAGTTCAGCAAATCGATCCCTTGTCTTACGACGCCGCCACTATTGGCAACAACCACATTCTTGTCAACTACGGCCGGTTGACTTCCGGGTCAAACCAGTGGGGCCCAGGTTTCAGCAAAGACGCCGATGATTTCGGACGGTCTTGGCAATCCGAGGCCGCATCACGGTCACCGAATGCAAAATCTTCAATCAAATCCGTTACCACTAGAGAAAGAATTACCAACACCAATCAGCCTCCGAACTATTACCCAATGAAATTGTATCAAACAGCTATCGTATCGAGTGGGGCTATCCAATACAACCTGGCGGTGGATGCGAAATTGGACTATTTGATTTGGTTTCACTTTGCGGAGATTGATTCAAGCGTCACGAAGGCTGGGCAGAGAGTGTTTGATATACTGGTGAATGACAAGAATGTGACTCGTGTGGATATATTTCATTCAGTGGGGAGCTTTGCCGCTTATAGTTGGCATTATGTGGCAAAGAATTTGAGCAGTACTGAGTTGACGGTGAAGTTGGTGCCGGTTGTTGGGGCGGCATTGATCAGCGGGCTTGAGAATTATGCCTTGGTCCCCAATGATCTCTCCACTGTGCCAGAGCAAGGTAGTTCTTGAATTTTTTTTTTTTTTTCCTTCTAGAAACAGAGAACTGCTCTTTATGGATGATGATATGTTCAGCCGCAAGTTACCATTTTATTCATTAGATGGCTTATAGAAATAGAAACGGAAAAAAAAAAAAAATCTTTGCCTATTCAGTAGCTTAGTTATATGAGAAGCTAAATTTTGTAGTTTCTAGATATGGGGAGCTTTAAAACATTTTATTTGGAATACTTTGTCACCAATACTAAAACTTGCTGATAATGTTGCCTGATTAACAAATATGGCTCCTTTGAATTGCATGCCTTTTACATTTTTGGATTCTTTTAAAAGAATTTTTTGTGGTTTGTTCAGCTGCTGGGGCGATGTACCAGAAGGGAAATATTTATTTACAGTAGAGGATTCAACCTTAATGAACTTTCGTTCTTATTTTGCCATTGTTGCAGTTTTGAGATTTACAGACACTCTAGATTATAATCTTTATAGATTTGCTTTTTCTTTTTCTTTTGGCTTTGGAATGATAGGGAAAGCAGAATTAGTAATGTTGGGGATGACATTTGTGGAGTAAACGAGAGGGAACAAGAAAATATGGGATGTAGGTAGCTTCTATTTTAAATTATGAAGCTTGCTTACTTTGTGTTTGTTTCTGTAGTGATTGCTATGAGAGCATTGAAAGAGTCGCTTCGTGTTCCTGACAGAATGGGTTGGAATGGTGATCCTTGTGCTCCTACAAATTGGGATGCTTGGGAGGGAATTACATGCCATCCTAACAAGGATGAAACTGCCCTTGTGATATCTCAAATGTAAGCTATCTTCTTTATGTCATCCTCTTAATGTTAGTGTTGAACATACAAACTATTTGACATAATGCAACCGATTTTTTCGTTGAAGAAAAATCATTTTGTTGAAAGAAAAAAAGTTAAAAAAGTACTATTTCCAAGACAAGTTGGGTAATTAGTGCAGAGAGCAGGAAATTCAGACCCTTAACAATAGCAAAAACAATTATTTGGCATAAATGGAAGGAATAGTTTTCCGTGGCAGAGTAGTATTATGGATGCTTTATAGTCCTTATTTTCTCTCTGGCATACTTCTGTTATGTCTTTTTGTTCTTTTAGGAGCATTTAGAGGCAGGCCCTTTTTTTTTGTGGGCAGCTTTTTCTATCTTCGTTAAACTTCTTTTCCTTTAGTACATATCTTCTCTTTACACATTATTCCAATTTAATATGTTCCCTGATTTAAACATTGCCGAGGAAATCTTTATGAATCTACCCTTCATTAAGCCAGAGGGAAATATGAGCGAAGGAAAGAGGAAGGGTAAAAGAGCGACCACTTCTCCTGTTTAGGTGGAAAGAATAGAATGTGAATTGGGAACTACCATAAAACTAAATTGTTTCTTTAATAAACTTTGAATGAACAAACAAAATAGGATCTGTGAGGGAAGAGTCAGAGGAATTTATGAGTAAAGGAAAGTGGAAGGGTGAAGCAGCGACCATTTTTCCTGTTTGGTTGTAAAGAATGGAATGTGAACTGGGAAGTAATGTAAAACTAAATTGTTTGGTGAATGAACTTTTAATGAACAAACAAAAAGGACCTATGGACGGAGGAGTATTAGTTTATGTTTCTACTGCATTCTCATATTCACAAATATACATAAATATATTAAACTTCAACACATAAGGGTATGGTAATCTATTTAACCTGTAGTGTCCTTCTTAGAGCATGTAAATGGTGAAGAGTGACAGCACTTTCTTATCCTATCATTTCAGTCCAATTGACCCAATGGGCAGAACAAAGATGGCCTCTCTTCCCATTTTTCTTGTTTACCCTCTTTCCCTCCTATCATAATGTTGATGATGATACTTCACCAATTATAATTTTTTCTGTTCTTTAGTATTTGTAGTTCTACTTAAGCCTCATTTTCCTGTATCATACAAATTCATTAAAACTTCAAAATGTTTCTGAATCACAATGTAGGAATTCCTCCTTATGGTGATGTGATGCTGGCAATGTTTGTCTGGAAAATGGACTCTTTTGGTTTATTTTTATTTATTTTTGGGGGTTTTTTTTGTAACGTTGTGTACATATGACTTGAGAGAATTTGTGTTTATAAATAACTTTTTGATCCATATTTTCAGAGATCTTGGAAGTCAAGGCTTGAAAGGATATATCAGTGACAAGATCAGTCTCTTGTCTAACCTGGTAAACCTGTAAGTAACAGCTGACAACTTTGTATCTGTTAAAGATCCCTTATGGTATCTAGTTTCAACATAGCTTGAATTATTTATTCTATATTATTATTGCCAGTTGCAATTTTATGGGTCCCTGCTTCATATAGGGACACATAGATAGATAACTAAGTTATAGAATTCTGTCTCTTCTCACACATATCCAGCATTCTATTCCTTGTTGATCCCAAGGGATGGAGGAGGCTAGGTAATGTTGCTCCAATACCTAAGCACAATATTTTGGGCTATACCTAACTTTTGCTATGCATTTGACCAAATCTTTGTTGGCCTTACTCTTATAGTGATTGGTTTTGATTAGCACATAATTGACCCATCATTGGATTAGTGGCCAATATTTATCCAGACTGCCATTACAACAACTTTCAGTTTCATATTAAAGCTCTGCTAAAAAGCCCATACCCGTGTGGGTATTCTTCTAGGCATTTTAATTCGTCTATGTATATAACTAAGGCTGCCAATGATGAGCTTTCATTTGTTGGACCTTAACGTGGTTATTCTTTTATTGAGCTTAAGCTTGGACAAGCTTTCTGAACATGCTTCAGCTTCAGTTGTAATATAACAAAGCCTAAATTACCACAAATAGGTTCAATTTAGCTTGAAGAAAACCCAAGCTTGAGCTGCCTTGGCTTTGAGTTTAAGCTTGGGCTCTATTTCAGAGACCTGTATAATTTAAACTGTTCTTGCTTTAACAAAATCATGTGTAACTTTATGGTAGTCTATATGAGTGTCTATACTTGAAAATATATATGATTCAAAGCCCATGTCAACTGAGCTCTGGCTCCTCACGTTTTTATCTTATTTAGCAAATGAGTCAAGATCATGGAGCTTGTGAGCTGCTTGCATCAGGACTTTTTGATCAACTTTGTCTAGTTTACCATGACTAGTTCTGCTTGTCCACCCTCTTTTTCTAATGCCTCCACATTCAAGTTATTCATCAATGCTTCTTCCTTTTGTTTACAAAAATTCAATGTAGATGAGAGAACTTTTTAGAATGGAATATTTTGGCATCCAAAGGCTATGTCTAAGTCTGCCTAACTCTGTACCAACGGTGTTATCTTTTTTCATAGGAACTTTTACAATTACTTTTGGCTAAAAAATTATGATATCATCTGAATCAATTTGATAAAAATTATGATTATCATCTGAATCAGTTTGATCATTTAGAAAAATTTATCCTCTTTTTGCAGGAACTTAAGTACTAATTCATTAGGAGGTACCCTACCATCAGGGCTGGGTCAACAGTCTCTTGTACGACTGTAAGTGGCACAGTGTTTTTAGTACCTGGTTATGGTTATTGTTTTGAATTATTAATAAGAATGATATCTGCTTGTCGATAACTGCTTGTGATTTACTGATTTCCGTATAGAAAATTATTTAATTAAACTCCTACATTTGTCAGCTGTGAATTATCTTTTCATTTTCATTATAGCTTATAAAGCTGGTTTTATCTCAACAGGAAAATAAGAAATAAAGGAAAATTATTTAATATGTATGAGAGCACGACCTAGTATATGGGAAGCATACTAGATACCCCTGAGTATTTCTGAATATCCATTTTCTACTTCATGCATCTAATTTCCTCAGGATACATTCCCTTTTTTATCCTAAATTCCTACCTATCTTTAAAAGAGTATGCTAGTTCGCTCATTCATTGTGGGTTTCTGGTTGATAGTTGGGGCTAAACCTATCCCTGTATGCTTGTGATGTGACAAGTCTGATGTGCTTTTGCAATCACATCTTAAGTCTAACATGAACCATTCTACTTCCAGTTAGTTATTCCTTTCCTCCTAAGGCTTAAAAAGTTCTTTTGTTCGCTTGATGTTTTCATTTATAAATAAATTTGCCATCATCATCCTTTCAGTCTACAGTTGTTGGAAAATTCTTCATTCCATTTTCTCGACTTTCAAATATAATGCCTTATCAAAGTCAGTTGAAATTATAACTGTTGACATTTTTAGTAATAGTTTTTGTCTTAATACTTTTCAGGGATTTGTCAGACAATCAGTTCACAGGGTCGATACCAGATAGTCTAACTTCTTCTTCAAAGCTGCAGCTTGTGTAAGAATTCTGCATGATTCAAATTTTCGACCATTTTTTATTCACTTTTTACTTAGTAAAATGTATTCCTGAGCTGTGCTTCAATGTGTTTTCCAGTTCAGATTCGTAGTAGGTGAAATTTTCCTGTATACATATACATCCTAAGCTTATGTATTTGATGAGTCGAATAATTTAATCTATGTTGGGTGTACTTCATTTCATTTTTTCTAACTTTGATTTTAACATTTTGATCTCCACAACTTCTAGTTTAAATTCCTAATATGGTGCCAACAGTCATTGCTTTAAAAGATAATGCCTGTAATTTTTTCTATTGGTAAATGTAAACCATCTTATTGATTGTTATCATGTTTTCAATGACTGTTTTATAGCTTATGCTTTAACTCCACCTTTTGGTTGTGTTTCAGTCTACTGAACAATAACTTGTTGGAAGGGCGAGTACCAGAGGAACTTTACTCAATTGGTGTGCATGGTGGAGCTTTTGAGTATGTTAAAACTCCAAATTGCTGAATGTAGTTCAGTATTGACTTTACCTTTGACATCATTATTCATTGTTTTGTTCCTTTTTTGTCAAATTTTTCCTGGTTTTTCCCATGTTGCTCTGTTGTTATATAAGCTGATTGGCTTTCACCCACTCCCCACCCAACCGCAACACCCTCCACACCACACCCAACCCTGCCCCAAATAGTGTCTGGAGAATTGTGTTGAAAATGAGGACTGCTTGGTATTGTTTTTGGAAGCTACAACTTTAAATCATTTGGTAAATACTTATTGTTGTGGTTTGGGAGGTACATTAATTTTATCCGATACTTATATGATAAAACTATGTTAATTTTATCTCGCACTTATATGATGCAAATCCTATAACATCATTAAATCATATTTACCCCACGCTATCAACTTTAATCACAGAGACAAGTTTTTTTTTTTGTTTTTTTTTTTTAAAAAAAAAGCAGAATGCCACAACACCTTTATACCAAACAGGCTCACAATTTGGCGGTCTCAAAGTTGAATTTTCTCTCCTGGCTATTTACTTATTAAAATTTTGCTTTATTTACACGTCTTGAGATGTGACTCTATGCTACTCTATGAATTTCTGAAACTAATTTTATATTAGTTTCTAACTCGTACTACACAATGTCTCTTCTCAGCCTTTCAGGTAACAAAGGTTTGTGTGGTGCACCTTCTTTGCCATCATGTCCTCTATTCTGGGAAAATGGAGGCTTATCTAAGGGTGGAAAAATTGCAATAGTGATATCATCCCTTGTGCTTTTCTCTGGGGTTTTGCTAGTGGTGTATATATGCTGCATCAGACGGGGTAGGAATGATTATGACTTTGGTCTACCACAAGATTTAATGTGTAAGTATGATCTCCAAGAAGTTCGAGCTTGTCAGTTTTTTTGCTTTGCTGTTCATTAATATATCGTAATTAAAACTTGTACTATCATTTGGTGAACATGCGCGCAGAATAGGCCTAATAAGTTTGTCTTAAATATTAAAGTCCAATGTCACAAAATCAGCACTTGTGGACTATTATTACTCTCTAATGCTTAAATTGCTAGAATGTGAAGCATATGGAGAAGCTTAAATTCTACAATTAATCACTTGAAATATTCTGTTAACAATATGACAGCATCTTAAGATAATGATTATTCAAAAATATTCTGTTAACAGTACGACAGCATCTTAAGATAATGATTATTCAATCCAGGATTAAAATTAGAATGGATACCTGAACAGATAGTAATACATAGAAGAATAAGAATTCATTTCTCCTATTTTGGTTTTTGTAAAGAAATTCAAATAGAATTAGCAGATATCAGATGATGAATTGCTTAATTATTTCAATGAATCTTGTGTATCTATTCTTTATTCTTTATTCCTGACAGTTCAATTTTGAATTTCATATGATTATGTTCCAGCACTCTCGGCTAAGAGAAACAGATACCAGAGGCAGAAATCCTTGATGCTTCTGGAAATGGAGAGCCAACATGCCAAAGGATTGCCGACACTTCCTCTCAATCCCCGTTAACATCGCTTCCAAAGTAAAAAGAGTACCAAAAGTTGAAAGTCTGTCACTCACTAATTGGGCATAGACGGTGATCCCGATGTGATGGTACAAATAGCTGAAATTAAAGGTGAGCTGTACTGATGGTTTTACCAAAAGAGGAATTGGTTGGTTTGGCTTCTTTCCAATGATTGCATCCCAAGGGAGGGGGGTGTCTCTTGATAATCAGAGTCTGAAGAATACAATGTATCTCATTCTTTATCCTTATCGACAAACAAAAGCTTATGCCTGCCAATGTATCATAACCATTTTTGCGGCATTCCAAGCATATGTATGTTGTAAATTCAGAATTCAGCGCATGTAAAATGGCACCACATATTTATACCAATAGGTCCCAGTTTCATTATTGCTGCATGATTACCTTCGTGCTGATCCGATTCTTCTCCCCAATAATACCGCACAGTGATTTCATGTACTGATTGCTGTGTATTTTTTTGACAACGACTTTAGACAAAGTTGCTGAATATTGTGGTTCGTTCTACTGAATTGTCTTATCAGCTTGTTTCATTGATTGATTGGCTATAGTTCTAATTTAGCTGAAAAAATGAATGAATAAAGGTCCCTGCCATCTTTCCAGAGAAATTCAATTTTAAGAGTCAATATGGTGCACCGTGATAGTGTTGCAATATCTACGAAGTTGAGCATAGCGCTTTATGGTTATTTGAACATACACTGACTTCAACAAAATCTCTTTTTATTAAGAACACCATTTTGAGGCTCCATGCCTCCATAATGACTATTTTTTTTTTTTCCTTTTTCTACAAAATGAAGAATAACAGTAGATATCTGACCGATCGTTGTTGATAGAAATAAATTTCCAATAAAATATCGGTAGATTTGTGGGCTTTAGTATAAATATGTATATCTATATTTTCAGTAGACAATAGATCGCAGCAATTCAAAACCAAAAAAAAAAAAAAAAAAAATCTATCAAGTTACCTTTGCCATCCTTTTTTTTTTTTAATTATGGAATATCTTAAAAATATTTCGATAAAACTTTCAATTAAATAGTAAACTTATGGTATGTTTATTTATTGTGAATGAGAATGAGAATCAAGAAATGGAAGTGAATAATGTGTTTCCTTATTTAAATAAAAAATGTAATTAGAATCAAAATAGCGGACTCCACCTAAAATTGAAAATGATTAATAAAGTTCTCGTTCCTATGAGAGGATGTGGGAATTTGAATCTCGTTCCCTAAAGTGGCTATGTTATCCCACTTAAACATTTAAATTCTCATTTTATCTTTGGTTATATATTATTATTATGAAAAATTTATTGTTCATCATCATCATCATCATCATCATCATCATAATAATAATAATAATAATAATAATAATAATAATAATAAATTGTTGTTGTTGTTAATACTACTAGCAATAATAATAAGTATTAATTATAATGATTACTAATTATAATTAATAATAATAATAATTTTATTTATTTATTATTATTATTATTAATGATAATAATCAATTAAGGTCAGTTTAGTAATAATCAGATCTAGATCAAGTTTAATAATAATTTTATTTATTTATTTATTATTATTATTATTAATGATAATAATCAATTAAGGTCAGTTTAGTAACTTGAAACAATTTATTTCAATTCTAAGATAAAGTAAATTCAACAATAACAATACAATTCATTTCGATTCTGATTGTCACAGCTAAAGTAAACGATTTATTATGATTCTCATCTCCATTCCGATTCCGCTCCATTCTGATTATTAATTAGTAAATGCACCATTAAAACTATAAATTTTCTTACAAACAGATATGTTGTTACAAAATTAGTTAAATTAAAAATATTAAATAATAAAAATAAATCATATGGACGGCGTACTTATTTGTTATGGTTTGGATTATTAGGATATCCATCAATAATTCTCTCTCCCGAAGGACACCCTCGAGTAAAGCACATATTATTAGGGGGTCAAAGCTGAATGCCTGTTACCAAATATGGACGAACAAGAGTGCATTAAAATCCTGAATGTCCACTTCTTTGAATAGGTCAGCCTTCAGACCTTGGGGAAATATTCGACAATTTCTTCTATCTCGTAACAAGATCTGTTGAGGGAAAGGAATTTTATCATGTGATTGGATTTCAAATAATTAATAACTTTGGTCTTATTGTTGATGTCCCTTCATGTGGGAAAAGAAAGAGAGAAAGAAAAAAGAGAGAGAGAGAGAGAGAGATTGAGGAAACATTGAGATTAGTGCTTCCAGTACTGTACTTACATACGTGTTACAATTATAACCAAAAGATCATGAGTAATCACAGATAACTGTAGCACGAACCGTATCACTTTCGGCCGTCTCAGAAGAATTCAAAGGAGTTTACAATTCATACAGTTAGAAGTTTGACAATAAGAGAATTATTATTAATTACGTTTAACTCATTTACTTTTTTTTTTTTTTTCTTTTTCTTTTTTGCTGCGTTTACTTTTCAGTTTTCATGTCTATAAGATCTTTAAAAAAATCTGGGGGCAGCAAGCAACGTTGTGTCATAGGATGTATGAGAAGGAATCTTTGATGCTTTCACATCTGTAGGTGCTGAAATGTCAAAAGCCAGACAAACTTACCCATAAGATAAGACTTTGAACACCATCACTCCCAAAATTGGACTACTGAATTATACATATGTTGCTTGCCACCTTCCCATCACGGTCTTTGTTTCTTGGACTGTTCCTTCTCGTTCAAACGAATATTACACATCAGCGAGTCTTTGAATTTTTTTTTTTGAGATCTAGAAACAAATTAAAAACTCAATATTTGGGCATAAAACACTTGTTACAATATAAAATTAACATCGAGTTGTGTCTTATTATATTATTGCTCGTAAAACATGAGGTATTTTAAGAATAATAGAGTCAATTTTTTTCTAATAACTTCTTCTGTTAAGGTGAATATTTAAAAATTTAGATCTTTCCGTCATCAAATAGATAAGTAGTATTAGAATCAAACTTTTTTCACCGAAAACATGATAGAATAATTCAATGGTGTGTTTACTTCTTCAATTGAGAAATTAAAATTAAAAATTAAGATTACTTCATAAAAAATAAGAGCGGGAATCGAAATCTGTTATCGGGTTACATATAAATAGAGTGATCAGATTAGGAACCGTGTACCAGCTAAGAGTGGCCTAAGTAGGATAATTAATCAGGAGGTGAGTTGGCCTTGGCTTGTTCTCTCGTGGGTACCCAGTTATCGCTCCGTCAACTTTGACAGACAGAAATAAAAGTAAGCATCGGGCCGCAGTTCTAGAAATCAACAAATTACACAGTCCGTTTACCGGGTAGCATTCAATTTCAACCCCACAAGGAATTGTAAAAGTTGGCATAAATGTCGAAACATAACATTGATTTGAAGTCAGGGTTGGAAGCTTGGCAGCTTCTGCCTGCACTGATTACTCACTTCCCCGCAAAAGGCAATTGAGACCCCAAGTGGGCTGTTTTCTTTATTATTGCAACTGCACAAACAAACACTTCGATAATTGGCCTTGGCATGAACAAAAACACATAACATACGACTTTGTGACTTGTGAGCTGTCAAATTATTAATGCAAAAATATTATTGTTATTATTATTATTTGTTGAGTTATTATTTACTGAGAAATCCCTCGCTTTAAGATTTTTTAGTACGTTATAAATATGCGGTTTTTCTTTTAGTTTGGACTGATTTGTTGTTATTTTAATAAAGTAAAAGGTAAAGAATTCCTTAGTAGAAAATTACTCATTATTATTTCTTTCCCCAAATAGAGTAATAATTATTTCCCACCCAAAAAAAAAAAAAAATCAGAAAAATGCTCTTTTGAAACTTTGACTGCAGTGCCTTTGAATTCAAAAAATCAAGATTCTAAATTTCACTCATACAGTGCCGTACAAGTACAACATCATGTGCTCAGCCGATTGATTAATATCCAATCGACAGACACGTTGTAATGCATAGTTGGTTAGTTTAGTGTTTCAAGTTATGATGCTAAGGAAGGCCACGTGGTCTCACCACGTCCCTCATTTTTTTTTATTTCTTTATTTAATCAAGTGAAGAAAAAACATTGACACTGCCTAATCCTTCATTAATATAATATGAAATTAACAAATTGAATATCAAACCAACAAATGGGTTTTTTTTAATCACGGCATCTCCAAAACTATGTTAAAGAATCAAGAAAGATAAAAGACTTAAAACTCAAAATTTAGTTCATTACTGTGTAAATTATGTAGTTAGCTTAGCTCCCTTCTATATATATATGTATTTTTCAATAATATAACTTTCTCAGATTTGTCATTTTTTTTCACTGGGATCCTTTCCGAAATCCTGATTTTAATTAGCATTAGATCACAATGAATGGAGCCCCATCGCTCCGACATTTATAAAAATTCCTCCTCTTGCACCATGCACCGTCAAAAATATAATTGATTGTGAAGCATCAAATAACCTTTTTATGCATATGATGGAAATAAATACCACATAAAATATTTAGAATTTTTATTGTCAAGAAAGGTGGACCAATCACAGCCACTTGATGGACCCAAATGAAATGATGATGAAAAAAATTCTCATCCCACCAGTCACCGGCTCACCGCCCCATGCTCTTCTTCTTCTTGATTGACGTCTCTTAATCAGATTAATTAAGCTAATTGCAATGCTTAACAATAGTAATAAGATTAATCAACGGACAATGGGGTAAACGTAAGAAGTAGGAAGAAATTTGCAAAATTGGCAATCAGTTGACTTGGTTGACCTCGAAACGTACGCATTATGAACTGGGGCCATAACTTTCTTCACCACTTCCAGAACAAACACAAATAATTCAAACGTGAATTATTGATAAAATAATTGTCAAAATCGGGTTGGGAAAATAAATTAAGTAAAATTCAATAAAGGGGGGGTTTCTCGGCAACTAGTAGCTGCAAGTAGCAGGGTAACAGGAAGATGACGATTTAATGCTTATCTTGAATAGCAAAACAACAAAAGAAAGAAAGAAAGAAAAAAAAATCTCTCTGATATCAATTTGTGGCATTGCTGGCCAACTACTACGGCATCCAAGTGGCCGAAATTGATTTGACTTTCCATATGCGTGCCATGTCGGCAACATAGCTTCATGTTGCTGTTTATAATTCTCCTGTTTACTTTTATTTTTTTATTTTTTGGTTAATAAATAAATCCACTATTCAAAACTAGGGACCCATTTAATCATCGGATCAACTTTATATATTATTCTTAATTTCTTTCTAATTCCATATCTTTCTCGTATAATTTAGCCTCTTCTGTTGCTTTGACTTCAAAATTTGTGCAATCAAATCTCTTGTTGTCAATTAAAATTTGGCAATCTTTTAGTAAACACCGTTATTTATTAAGTAAAGGTTGTTTGTTTTCATCATTCGAATTTATTGTTTAGTAAACAAAGTCATGCTTTCAAGTGTTGATATTTTCTTATATATATATATATATACTATGTTGATATCAACATTATTCTTCCTCTTCTTTTTTTAAAAAAAAAATAGAAAAAGAAGTTGAAAAAAGATGGGGTTATTTTTCTTATCTTCTTAAATTAAATATTATGAATTCAGTAATAATAAAGTTATGTTTATGTTGTGTGGCACGCAGGAGATGAGGTGGTGGTCCATGATGACAACGGAGGTGATGAAAGCATAGTATATATAAAAAAAAAAAATATCAACATTATTTATATAGTCAACAAAAGCAACTCATGGTTACATGGAGATACTAGACGGAGGCCCTAGTGGCTCTACTGAACTCATTATTTATTCCTTTACTATAATATCATTGGTCCGACCTTAGCTGTCTTACAGTGTTTTGATTAGCTTAAGTTAGAATCTTCCCACAGACTCTACGGCTATTTTTTGACCAAAGATTTCATGTTTGAATGCACACTTCACCCTTGCACGCCCTACGTGCTGGTCACCCCTCCCCAATAATCCTACGAAACGTATGGAAGGGCATTACCGTAACTTTAAAAAAATACATAAGCTTCTCTTTTTTAATTATTATTACATGAAACTATTGCTCAAAATACAACATATTACATAATATTATAACTGATATTTACAATCACATCATTATTGAGATCAATTTACATCAAATGTTATATCGCACATAATTACTGAGACTAGTTTATATAAAATTTTATATAGTACTGCCCAAATTTTAATCTTCTTTAATATTTGAGAGACTTCAATCTTTATATAGCACATAATTACTGAGACTAGTTTAGATCAAATCTTATATAACAGTGCCTAAATTTTAACTCTCTTTAATATTCGAGAGATTTCAACCTTCATTCAATAGATAAGGAAGAAATTTAAATTAAACCCTTATAATATTTATGTAGAGGTGCGAACTATTTCCTTCACACTTATAAGAGAATGGCTCTAACCATTGGTCTAAGATCCAATGGTTAGAAAAAAAAAATAATAATAAATACAGGAGCTAATCATTATTTTTCAGGGTTAATTAAAATGGCTAATCAGTGTTGCATCGTAGTATATAGATTACAGCTGATACGATCACGTGGTTTGACCCGAGGAGGTGGGTCTATGTCCACGTCGGCACAATAAGAGGAGGAGGATGAAGCAACAGTCAAAGATCTTGTATTATTAAATTAGAATAATTAACTATCTTTATTTATTATAAGAAAAAAAACAATTATTTAAAAGAAGATTTGAATTTGTATTGGCCGTTGATTGCGTGTGAACGGATTGAAGAAACAAGTTGGACAATAAGAAACAAACAAACAAAGAGGGGAAAATGGAATCATGCGTGTTGTTGACGCGGCTTTGTAAATTTCCACACTCATTTTCCTATGTTTGTTTGTCCCATCATTTTTAGATAAGATTTTCTTCCCCACTTTTTTTTTATTTTTATTTTTAAATGTATTCTTATTTTTACAAAATTTTAGGTAAAAAATAATATGCAAGGGAAAGATAGGATCAAAAAGCTGAAAACGAGTGAATTTCTATCACTATTATTATTATTATTATTAAAGAGACTACTAAAAACTTTTTAGGCAGATAATATTCGTATTTCTAACACATTTGGTGCCAATCGCTGTAGTAATGCTGTGGGATTGGGTTACTTTTGGAAACCTTTGACGTGGTATGCCATTAATTATAACATTATTCTTTGTGATAATAATTCTCCTTCTTAACTTTTAATGGCATATGATATCTCCAGGATTGCATTATCAAATCTAATCCTCATCCTTGATTCGATTAAAAATTTTTGAGGTTACGGACGGTATTGCTGTAGTGGAGGCTTATGTAAAACAAACAATTATTTATTGACGAGAATAATTCGACTGAAGCTCGTGAGATCATCACGAAAGTTTTGCATTGCCTCCATCAATTATTTGCTCGTTCATGCTTTATTTTTTGTCACATTGGATTTATGATAACGGTGTCATTATGAATAAAGCTAAAGGCATGTTTAAATGCCAAAAATCTTGATTAAAAAGTTAGCGTATGCATCCAAATCATAAGATTCCATTTTGTTGTGATTTCCTCACGTACGTGTAGCATCCTCATTCGTTCCTCTATTTGTTTCTTCGAAAGGCCGATGATGAGGCATCAGGCGTCGGTGGGTGTGACGTGTCACAGCCATCTAAAAAAGTCATAAGTTTAAGTCATCTCCAACCCAAATTGCCCTAGGGAGTGGGAAAGCGCAACATGTTACTGAATCACTCGCATTTTTGCATTTTTGCATACCCGAATTTAATTATAATTAATTCGTTTCGAGATAATCACAAACTTTGTAGTTTAATTTAAAGGCGAGTACAAATGGATAAGCACATGCTTTTTTTAACTTTTCTCTTGTTTATTGATCACTTTTGAGGCATACTAGGCACTAAACTTTAGTCGGGGATTGGTTACATTTTTAAATTCTAAAATGTGATCCCAATTTTTATCACCCTCTGAATTTAGAAACCGCATCAAGTTTTGTTCGGTTGTTTCTAGATAAGGGTGTGACAAAAAAAAAAATATGTGAATTGGATCAGATCAATCTCAATCACTTTATCGGCAAATCCTTAAAAGGGAAAAACAAAAAGGAAACTTTGCATTATATTTTAATACGGTTCGTATATTTAAACATAAAACATAGAAATTAGAATAGTGTTCAGGTCAAATTGAAATTGATGGCCATTGGCCACACTGACATGGCTCTAGCTTAAGAGATAAACCATGATGATTGAAAAATTAATGGACCATTTTGTGAGTAACTTCAAACCACAATTATAAAGGATTAATATATGTATATATATGTGTGTGTGTGTGTGTTGATGATTAAAGCGGTGAATGGATGAGTAGAGGGGCACCAAACAGCGCCTAACAAAGCTTTATCCTAAGAAGTGCCAGCTTTTATTGTTATTAGACTTAGATAATTGCAACCACAGTTTAATTAGGATTTAATGAAGATATTTTTACTCCACTTGTCATGTTCTTATGGGTTTAAAAAAACAAGTGTTATTTTTAAGATAATATAAAGTAACGTTGGTTGATATATATGATTGGTTAATGAAATTAATAGGAAAAGGTTAAAAAATCAACAACCGGGTAACAAAAAGTTATTGAGAAATGACGAATTAATGCTGTTTGGCACGTTTAATTAATTAATTAATTAAGCAAACCTTTTGTCACTCGACACATCATCCGCCGACGTACGAAAGCCGGTCACATTAACGAGGCCCTACCAGTGGTAACACTCAAATATTGGATTTGGAAAGCTGATTTGCATTTTGCAAGAAGATATCATCACATGTAATCAATAATAAACATAACCAAATATGGATAGTCCATATTAACAAGTACCCACTTTTTTTTTTTTTTTTGGAATTTTTTCTTATTATTCTTTATTGTTTAATTGAATAATAGATTTTGAGTTCATTCATTTAGGTTTTGGAATCTTCTCGAACTTAGCCATTATCGATAAATTCAATTAAATTAACACTGAGCACGTTATTTATTGCTTTCGTTTATTGAATTAAAATGAGTTAATTGATAGATGCATGCACGTCTCGTGAAGGAGGACGAACTTAGTCTGCTTTCTATAAAAAATCAATAATGCTTCAGGCAATTAGTTAATTATATATATACATATAGAGAAAATGTGATCCTGTGCTTATAACGTTTTCTATTTCGAAACGTTATGATAAATACGTTGCCGTTTGAAAATTGAACTCTGCTAATATGAATAAAAAAAAAATAGATTAAATTTTCGTTAGACAATAACTAGAAAAATTTAAAAAAAAAAAAAGGGGGGTTGACCAATTACTAGTGTTTTAGAATTTGATAGTTGAGTCAATTACCACCACACACCTCAATTATTTTCCCGTCTTCTTTTTCATTTTTACTATTATTATCTTCTTCTTTTTTTTTTTTCTCTGGAGAAGTCCATTTTTATTATTTTAATTCTTAACAAAAACAAATTTGCTATTTTGTCGACACGCTGATTTGGCATGCAGCCATGCAATGCACCATACGCTATACGATATTCCAAAAGTAGCTCAGTCATAATCAAAATGGTCGCTCCCATGGTTTTACAGACACGACGTGGTCCCCGCATCCGATGGGTTTCATCTGTCCTTGAGTTATGGGAGGGCAATCGATCGGATTATTGTGATAGACATCAGGTGGATCAACGGCCCAGATGCAGAAACAGATTAACATGGGATTAGGTAGGGTCCATTCAAGTCGATCCGCAACACGTTTACATCAATCACTCTCTCTCTCTTGGTCTGCCCAAAAAACACTGTACGTGCTCATTTTCATTCGCCCGCACGCTCCCACTTGTAAGGAGCGAGCTGAGTGGAGTGGAGTGGCGTGACGTGGCCATAACAGAACAAAACGGCAGCCCTTCCGTATCACTACACATGTACACCGTACATGTCTACTGTTTTATCTTTTTATAGTCAGTCATATTAATTTTTGTTTTAGATTTTACTAAGTTATATGGTTTTACCTAAAACATATAAAAATAATTAATATAATAATTTAATTATATAAGTTGTATTAAATGTAACTACCATAGTTTTCCAAACAGGTTTTGTTTTGAAAATCAAATTTGTTAACTTTTAATTTTAATTTATATAATTTAAAAGTGGGATCCCTGTTATGTCAAAACCGCAGGCAAAACCACAAAATGGGAAAAATTCAAGCCAAAATGCACGAAAAGGCTGACCGACCCACCGTCTTGAGCGATCTGTTTTCGCAACTTGCTGGCTGGCGGGTCCCACCTCCAGGACTTGTCCGTACGGTTTTGCATCGCTCCCACGTTCATCGCATCTGCTCTGCTTCACATAAAATTTTATTTGAACTAAAAATCGAATGAGGATGAAAGAGCTTAACAACCGTCGGATCGAACGAATCGAACGGTCTAGGATCTAGTAAGTAAACAGTGTACATGAACGAAAGCGTGGTGGTAAAACAAAACCATCAAAGTAAAGATCAGAAGCCCACTTGGTGGCGCGGAATATCAATGTTGTTTTGGAAATAATAGAGTAGTGATGACGGAGGACAGACAATTGTTGTTTGTTTATTTTATTATTATTATTTTTTTTTTCTTTGGGTATAATTAGTAATAATGTTATTTGGGAGATAGCAAGGAAATGCCAAGTAGAACTAAGAGGGAACCTGCCAAATAAGACAAAGCAAAGTTGGGGGGGAGAAGTGGACGAATCAAATCAAGCCATGTAAGATTGTATGGGAGACTTTTCTTATTGGATGAGGCTTTTGTGAAATTTGTCATCAATATCTATTCTCCTCCAATGTCTATCCATCCCCTTATTAATCCTTTTTGGCCCACATCCCATCCAAATTTCTAGTATCCATTTATAGATAAGATATATGATCACATACATGAACCCATAAGAATATAGATAGTATCTTACTCTATATATATATATATATTCTTATATGTATAGTAGTATTTTACTAATCGTATTCATCTATAAGTTGAGTACACCCCGTAAAACAAAAATTATAAAAATTAAAGAGAGAGAGAGAGAGAGAGAGAGGCCATGCTGGAGTGGAAAGCGCGGGCAGGGGGGATGAACTTAACTAAAACTCGGTCCACAGTCATGTGAACCCCATCAACTTGCTGTTGTAGGGCCCCACTTCACATACACAGCCCACAACACACACATACATTTACACCTACACAGATGTACACACACATACAACAACAACGACCCCTCCCAAATCGAAAACTCGGCAAATGAATCTTCCTTCCTAGTTTCCTCGCCCGGGGTTGACCCACTACGCCCCACCCAACACCCCCGTCTCCAATTATATATTTTCTTTTTTCCCTTTTTTTTTTTTGAAAAAATAAAATCCCCAAAAAGGAAATATGCAAAAAAAAATAATATTAATATAATATAAACACTTGCCCTAACTTTAGCTAACTCAGCTGCTGTTCCCACTCTATATATATTTGTCCACACAGGCAATGGCAATATTCAAAACATAATACACAATTCAGCATCCCTCTCTTTCTTTCTTGTACCAGAACCTCTTGTAGACACACATAACACACATGAAAAGAGAAGAAATGGACGGAAGTTGCATGGACGAAAGCACGACAACTGATTCAGCATCAACATCCCCGCCAATAACTTTCCCTCCGAGCATCCCGCCGACCAAGTCGCCGGAGAGTCTTTGCCGAGTCGGCAGCGGAGCCTCCAGCGTGATTCTCGACTCGGAAGCCGGCGTGGAGGCTGAGTCGAGGAAGCTCCCGTCTTCCAAATACAAAGGGGTGGTCCCACAGCCGAATGGGAGGTGGGGCGCCCAGATATACGAGAAGCACCAAAGGGTCTGGCTCGGCACCTTCAACGAGGAAGAGGAAGCTGCCAAGGCCTACGATATCGCTGCGCAGCGTTTCCGCGGACGCGATGCCGTCACAAACTTCAAGCAAATGTCTTGTGCTGGAACGTCCTCCGACGAGGGTGATATCGAAATGGCGTTCTTGAGCTCCCACTCCAAGTCCGAGATCGTCGATATGCTGAGGAAGCACACTTACAACGACGAGCTCGAGCAGAGCAAAAGAAACTACGGCCTCGATGCCAACGGCAAGCGTGTAATCAAACACGGGGAAGGTGATGGTGTTGCCACTGCCTTCGGTTCAGACCGGGTCCTTAAAGCGCGTGACCAGCTTTTTGAAAAGGCCGTTACCCCAAGTGACGTGGGGAAGCTGAACCGGCTCGTGATACCCAAGCAGCACGCGGAGAAGCACTTCCCTTTACAGAGCGGAAGCACTTCCAAGGGACTGCTCTTGAACTTTGAGGATGTCACCGGCAAAGTTTGGAGGTTTAGGTACTCCTACTGGAACAGCAGTCAAAGCTACGTTTTGACCAAAGGGTGGAGCCGGTTCGTCAAGGAGAAGAATTTGAAAGCCGGTGACATTGTTAGCTTTCACAGATCGACCGGTGGGGATAGGCAGCTTTACATTGATTGGAAAGCCAGAACAGGACCGGTCGAGAACCCGGTCGAGCCGGTCCAGATGATGAGGCTATTTGGGGTCAACATTTTCAAAATTCCTGGGAATGGTCTTGTTGGTGTCGATAAGATTGGGTGCAACATTAATAATAATAACGACGGCAAAAGGCTTAGAGAAATGGAGCTCTTGTCTCTAGAGTGCAGCAAAAAACAAAGAATGATTGGAGCTTCGTAACATCTTTTTTCTTTTTTCTTCTTTTTTGTAATCTTATTTCTTGTTGTAATTTTTCTTTTCTTTTTTCCTTTTGGAGTTTTTGGAATTTTGAGGAGTTTTAAGGGGAAAGAAGAGACTGGGGAAGGGTGGTGCCAGTAGTTGCAAGTTGCAAAGGAAAAGGAAAAGGTTGAATTGTAAATTACAAGTGACAAAAGCTGAAGAAAGCTGAAATTAGGTTGTAACAAAATTTTATAATTAAAAAAAAAAAAGAAAAGAAAAAAAAAAAGGAATAGGAATTGGATAACTGTCAATTTGATCTGTTTCATGAGGGTTTGAGTTGGGTATTTTTATTAATTAATTAATTATTATTATTAGCTGCTAATTGCTTGTTGTGGTGTTGTTGCTTTCCCAATAATATCCGTTTATGTTGACAAATAAATAAAGAGTTGGTTGGTAGTATATATGGGGTTATGTCATCAAAAAGGGTACAAGACTTATAAGCTTTAATGTTCTTCTTCCAATAAGAAATTAGAATTAATCTTGTTTTGGCCTTCCATTACATGTTGCTTTGATTCACTTCCGGTCTGCTTCATGACACGTTTCAGTACCATATTAGTGTAAAATATAGATTTTGGAATCATAGGACAGTCATTGGCTGATAATTCAACTTGTTTAAGCACTAGTTCGTAAATGTTTATTTAACACTGAATAGAAGAATTAATTTGTTCTGGTGAATTCTATATCCTTTCCTATCACCAATAAAAATCAAGTAACGATCGAGAGTCCTCTCGCTCCCTTCTGCAACATCAAATTAAACCCCTTCTATATATATAGATTTTTTTTTTTTTTTTAATGACGATTTTCTTCACGGAAATTTAAATTTGTTGCGATCATCATAATTTTACCAGTCAGTGACTTTCCTTAAGATTTTGAAGCTTTCGTGCCATAACAATAGAAGGCGTTGAAAAAGAGTAAAAGAGACATCTATTGTGGAACTATTCATATACTACATGCATTGAAAAAAAAAAAAAAAAAGAAGAAGAAGAGAGAAATGGGTAAAGTCCAAATTAATTTTAAAACTCTTTACCTTCTTAATATTCGAACTTATGCCACCGACATTAAAAAGAAAAATGCTGTTCATATATTGCGTGCATTTAATATGCTAACGGAGATGTGTAAGCATGGGTTATCCTTACTTCAAATAATAATAATAATAATAGTGAGTCACGCTGTGTAGACGGCAGTTAGGTTTCAATAATCAATATATCTTGAATTTTGAGTGCTGAAGACGATGAAAAACATGAACTCTAGAGCATTTTAACAAGAAAAAGTCGTAAAGTAAAAGATCCATATATGTTATACATGTGGTTAAATGAATCATTGATATTTTTCGTTTTGGTCCCCTATCATTTCAAAGAACCAATTATTCTGACGAGAGGATTAATGAACCTGGTAAATTAATCACCATGGACGCATGAAAGCATTGACCGCATCGGTTAAAGAGATAATTCGGTCAAGCGCGCCTCGCCTTTTCCCCTCGTTGAAGAAATTGTAACACTATGAACTAAAGCAATAATGCTGATGAAGATTTTGAGTATCAGGTTTTATGCAATTAGTAAGTTCATTATGTTACATAGATTAAAGTTCGGAATCTTTTGACTCCATATAAACAAATCCAAACTAATGAAATGATTCCATTTGACCAAAATGGCCAAATTATAAACCCGTACATATAGAATTAGAAGCATGCTATGTGCTTGGTGAGTATTTTGATTAAAGCTGCAATCTACGTAACCAAAATGAATTAGGCTAATGCCAACAACCCTAGTAGTCAAAGCAACAAAAGCGAATATATATATATAGTTACGCTTAAAGATACACATAATCAAAGAGTATTTAAAACATTAAAGATTTGATTCTCATTCCCGAAAATGTTTGAATTCGTAGTAACATCTGTTCACAGTTTGATCTTCATCTAATTAATTAACTTGGTACGCTTCTTCTGTGAATGTTCTCTACAAGACCCAAGTACATGCCAACATATTTTCTAACTTTGATAACATTTTAAATGTTACTTGTTTTGATATTTGGAACATATATAATAAACATTATGTATATAAGAAAATAAACTAGCACAATTATATAGGAAGGCTCAAATCTTACACTTCACAGAATAATCAATTATGTGCAATGTACTTTCCAAATTTAATAAGGTTTGTATGTTATTTGTTTTCATACTTGAAAATTAATAAATATTGCGTACATAAGAAAATAAACTTAACATAAACTATATAGGAAGATTTGAATTTTGCACCCCAAGGAATAATAAATTATGTGCAATGTGTTTTCCAAATTTGATCATGTTTGTTAGGGATGGCAATGGGGTGGGGTGGGGGTGGGGAGGCCTACCCCATTCCCCACCCAGTTAGAAATTTTTGCCTTCATTCCCCCACCCCATTCTCCAATAAATTTAGTGGGGTGGGGATGGAGAATCCCCATGTGGGGAATGATTTCCCCATCCCCACCCCATTCCCCATTTATCTATTATATAATATGTATAAATACATTATTTTAGTAAGTTAAAAATTAGAGACTTAAAATAAATTCATCATCATATTATAAAGTATTTAAATTCTTTTTAAAAAAATCTAAAAGTTTGAAACAATATCTTAAAATGATATTAAAAGTGAAAAATATTTAAAGAGCGTAGCACCTTAAAGGAGAAAAGAAAATATAACAATGTTTCAGAGTTGAAATATATTATAGGATTTTCTTTCATTCATATCTTGTTTATATTGCATAAAAATTAAAAAAATTATTAATTGACATTATAATTGATAAAATAAAAATTATTAAATGAGAATTAAAAACATATTTATATATAATGGGGATTGGGGTGGGGGTGAGGTGGAGAGTACAAAACCAAACTCCACCCCATTAAGAAATTGGGGATTATTTTCCCCACACTCCCCACCTCATTCCCCAAAAATTATTCAAAAATTTCCCCATTTAGGGTGGGGCTCCATGGGGCCCCAAACCCGTGGAAGATTTTGTCATCCATAATGTTTGAATACTATTTGTTTTCATATTTAAAAAATTAATAACTACTGTGTATATAAGAAAATAACCTAACACAACTATATAGGAAGACTCAAATCTTACACCTCCATAAATAATCAATTATGCACAACATGTATTCCAAATTTGATAGCGTTGGAAAATAATAAAATATTGTGAATATAAGATTATTCCAAATTTGATAGTGTTGGAAAATAATAAAATATTGTGAATATAAGAAAATAAACTAAAACAACTATATAGGAAGACTCAAATCTTACACCTTAAGGAATAATCAATTATGTGCAACGTGTTTCCTAAATTTGATAACGTTTGTATGTTATTTGTTTTCATATTTGAAAATAATAAATATTGTGTATATAAGAAAATAAACTAACTCAACTATATAAGAAGGCTTGAATCTTACACCTCAAGGAATAATCAATTACATATAACATGTTTTTCAAATTTGATAATGTTTGTATGTTATTTGTTTTCATATTTGAAAATTAATAAATATTGTGTATACAAGAAAAAAAAAAAAACTAGTACAAATACGTGGGAAAGCTTAATCGTACTTCTCAAGGATAACGAGCAGAGGTGTGACTAGCTCAATCAAGAAATTATTGGCAACAATAAATAATGTTAAAAGCGAGAATGAATTTACATCAACATTTAAATTAAAAGATATACTATCGACATTGCGTCAGATAATAAGCAGCATGACATGAAAATCAAATGAAACAACAACATTGATATTTGACCTAAAATTTTATCTATAGAAACCACAGAAATTATTATTTTGGTTAAAATCGAATCAAAATTGAGAGATGATTTATTATTGTCCACCAACTCTCTCTCTTTGGGAGATGGCGGGACGTCAATCGCCTTAAAAAAAGAAAGAAAAAAAAAGATATCATTATATATTTAATTTAACGGAATTTCTAGAGGAACATGATTTTTCGTCAGAAAATAAGTGGCGACACAAAATCAAGTGAACCAATCGGCAATTACACACGAAGTTGCTGATGAATTTTGCCCAAACCCAACTTGAAGGAAGTTGACTTGATCTCTACTTCACAGCTGTGATGCGTCCGATTTGTCCCCTTCAAAATGAGTACAGCCAAACGCGACTTTCACCATTTCTCCACAAGATTCTATTCTATTCTGTTTACTGTTTTAGCCAATATAATTGAAATTTCCAATTCTTATGTTGTGGGGGAGCCTGAGTTAGGAGTTGTTTGACTGACTGCCCACTTTGTTACGGGCCTATGGGCGTCGACATGAGTTAATAATAATAATAATAATAATAATAAAAGTACGTGTTTGGTTCTTGGCATGACGTAGAATTTTCCATGAATAGTCAACAATGGCACTCTCGAATTCCAGAGATGTCACATCCCCATTACTCGTTCATATTATATCATTCTATGGCACATTATTTTCTACATTATCATTAATCTTGCAACAAACGAAACCTAAAGGTTGACAATTTTCATTTATATTATTAATTGTTTTATCATACTTGCTGACAATGAATGATGGTATGCTTTTCCATTAAATTTCATTATTTGCCCAATCAAGTAAAAAAAAAAAATTCTTGTGATTGAATTGATCTCATCACCAAATATATATATATAGGCAAGTGCTAAGTTACTTAGGGGCTCCCATATATATATATATATAATCGACTGAGACAAATCCCAAGTTTATTGTTGATTGTTTTTATGAACACTAATATTTCTGATTAAGGGTTATTATGACTAACGAAAGAGACTATGGAGACCAAACTACATCATTTTATAATGTTGTGGCAGAATCCAATGTTCTACTCCATAAGAACGATTGACATTTTTGGAGGACATGTCCGTTACTTCAACTAAATTAAGAGGAATGGAGACACAAGTGGCTCGACCCCTCGGGCCTCGACCCAAAGCTTAGGGGACGGATGGAACCGAAGTACACAGAACCCACGAAGGCCACTTGCTCTTCTAGCCGAATGATAATTTTCTCCCAATTATCTGGAGTTGGTCTCGGGCTTACACTTGACAGACTTCTAGGCTGTACTAGAAGTGTATGTATCTAGAATCTCAGTGGAATTTAGATTTCATATATATAAAGAATATCCCATAAAGAGATTAAAGGAAGAATAAAAGAAGTTGTTTGTTGGAACCTTTTTTTTTTTTAATTCAATTCATGTCAGAGGCACTACTACTGACGGAGAATCAAACTTAAGCACAAATAATAGGCCTGATGCTTTCAGAACATTTGGCAATTTACCTTATTCATAGCCCAAGTTCATTTCACATGGGGTCTGAAAGAATAATAGTAAGGGATAGATAGAAACCCAAAATTTAGTTTTTCTTTAAAGCCCATTATTTCTGGTCAGCGCTGGCCCTGCCCATTTTGATTCCGCTTCGATTCTCTTTCGAACACGAGCAAGAGAAAGAGTAATAGTTATCTTCAATCTTCATAATTGGTTCAGCTTACTTACTGCGTGTGCAAGAAAGAAGAATGGAATTGGCGGCTTCAGTGTCGCATGGCCACGGGTCATCTTCCTTCTTACATGGATCAGCAAAACCAAAGTTAAACTCTGCTTCAGCTCTTTTCACGGGGGCCCCACTGTCGCTCTCTCCATCCTCCACCGGTACCTCAGTCTTTCTCTTATCCCATTTCTTCTTGGTTTTTTTATTTTCTTTTTTTTAAAAAAAAAAACTGGGAATTTTCTTACTTTAATAAAAACACGTATTAGTTATTATGTTATGTATTACATACAATGTGGTCCTGGTTGTTCAATTCAGGAAGACAAGCACGTTGTCCGAAGAAACTCGTCGTTCATGCAAAGAGAATTTCTGGGTTAGAGGAGGCCATGAGAATTAGGAGGTATTTCTTCTTCTTCTTTTTTTATTACGTTATTTTATCGTCTCTCATTTTAGTTTTAGTTCACTGCTCTTCAGTTCCTGATCATTTCTAGTATTGTCATGTTATCTTTTTTGAAGGTTTAGTATTGTTATTTTGGTATTACGGATGCACAGAATTAGAAATTAAAATGTGAAAGAGAGGCACTTCTAGCTACCTACTCTAGTTACGAGTGCCAACCACCTTTAAGCTCTTCGAGTTTTAAAATTGACAGTTTTTGTTTTCAGCATGTGGTATCATATAAAGCAGTCTGGCAACTTATTAGAGACTTTAAATATTTACTCCGCTTCGTTATCTAAAGTTGATTGTGTTAGCTTTGAATAGATTGAATTTGAAGCTTATCTTTCTCTGTATGCGGTTTAATTTAACGTGGTTAACTAAATTGCTACAAATTTTGGTTAGAGAACGTGAGCTTCAAACTACAACTAAATTTAGAAAAAGACCACCTTTGAGGCGTGGAAGGGTATCTCCGCGACTTCCCGTGCCTGATCACATACCCAAGCCTCCTTATGTAAGTTCAACTTCGCTTCCAGACCTTTCACCTGAGTACCAAATTCACGATTCTGAGAGCATTGCTAAAATGAGGGCTGTGTGTGAACTAGCTGCGCGAGTCCTGGATGCTGCTGGAAAATTGGTCAGGGTAAGAAATTGCATTATCATTTAACTGTTTGCACTTTGGGTATGAGTAGAATCCGAGAGTTGCATTCATTCATGAACATTGTATAGTCATATCCACATAATCTTGATGTGTGCGATTGATCATCCGGTTGAATGTGAGCCATTAGAGGAGATGCCTTGCTGAATATAGGTCATTGAAAAAAAAAAAAGACAAATTCTGTGAATCTCCAGAACTCGAACAAACTTTCTGAATTTTTATGGTTGTTTCTCATTGTTCTCTTTACATGTTGTAATCATAAAGCAGGACAGATATTGAAAGTTATAGTTCTCATTTTGGATTGGAGAAATAGCATGCCTTACTTCGTATTCACTTTTGGAAAACAAACTTTTCTGTTCAGTAATGGCTCAATTATGTTCTTATTTTATCACTGCATTTACCCTTCTTACCCATCTGGTGCCTTGAACTGTTATCTTGGCATGTTATTGACATTTCATTTATAATATTTTTTATTAAAAATTTTATCAGCCATCGGTGACAACCAATGAAATTGACAAAGCAGTGCACCAAATGATAATAGAGGCTGGAGCTTATCCTTCACCTCTTGGCTATGGAGGATTTCCTAAGAGTGTGTGTACATCAGTTAATGAATGCATGTGTCATGGAATACCTGATTCTCGCCAGTTACAGGTATGGTGTGGGACTATTGTTGCTTTCTATAACGTGATTTATATCATCATTAATGAGTTTTCTCTTTGCAGGATGGTGACATAATAAACATTGATGTGACAGTTTATTTAAATGTATGTTCTCGACTTTATTTTCATCCTGGCTTGTTTATTTATATGATTGACTAACTCTGAGGTTTCCTGGTTTTTGAGGAATTTCAGCATGACATACTCTTGTTTTGTCTTTAGGGTTACCATGGCGATACATCAAAGACATTTCTTTGCGGCAATGTTAGTGATGGGCTTAAACGCCTTGTGAAGGTAACTTTTATTAGTTTTTTAAGAGAAAAAAATGAATTATGTTTTCTTGTTACCATTGCTAAATGTCTCATTAGTTTTATAATTAATTGAATTATCTATCTGGACTTTGCAGTTGCTTAAATCATGATTTGATATGACTGTATTTCATGTTATGCATGCATCAATACAAAAAATGAATAATCTTCAAATGTTGCTTTGAATTGTTGATATTCTTCATTATTACCTTATGGCAGGTTACTGAAGAATGCTTGGAGAAGGGTATAGCAGTTTGTAAAGATGGTGCTAGTTTCAAGAAAATCGGAAAGAGAATCAGGTCTAATTTCTCTCGTTCATTCGTGAAAAGTTGAACTGGAAAGCAGGCAACATTTCTATAGCTGAAACAGTGTAACAAAATCCAACGAGAAAAAAATATATCAAGGGTGAATTAATAACAGAACTGGGTGAGAAACTAAATATGTAAATATGATAATTTACATAAAACTATGCAGCAAACTGGAAGGATAATCATGGTGCAATCACATTTTGTAGTATGATAATTTTCATTGAACTTAGTTTGCCCGTTATCTTTTTCTTACATCTTAACTGGATCATGTCTCAGTGAGCACGCTGAGAAATATGGTTTCGGTGTAGTGGAACGTTTTGTTGGGCATGGCGTAGGGAAAGTCTTTCATTCCGAGCCAATCATATATCATAACCGTAAGTGATCTTTTGATAGCAATAATCTTGTATATCAACATTCCAAGTTAAAACATATGCATATAATTTGGAAAAATTTAAGTTGTTCTTAGATGCTGATTTCTTTTATGATGTGAGATTAATTCATTAATTGTACTTCTCTAGCATTAAATTGTTTTAAAGTTCTCTGAGTGTAAGTGTTGAGTGTTTGACAGGCAATGAAAATCCTGGCTGTATGGTTGAAGGTCAAACATTTACAATTGGTAAGTGCATTTATCTCTCCCCTGGGAATCAATGAACTATTTTGATTGTTTATCATTTCCCAACTTTTCTTCAGTTATACCTGTTCAGTTATTCCGGCAAAAAACTCATATTAAATGAAACCTGCTTACTCCCAAATCCTCCTGAAATAGATAGGTCCAGGCAACCATTATTCTTTTGGGTATATATATAGATATTGTGGCATGCAGTACAAACATGCTCCTTACCATGTCTGTTCTTCCTTCGGTCTGCTTCTCCTGGTAACCGCAAGACAAATTTGAATTTTAGGGTAATGAGATTTTGTCCAAAATGTGAGCTAGTTGGCACTGATTTTTATGTATATAGCATGTTATTTCTTTAAGATAAGAAATAAAACCGCTCTGCGTAGTATCTAAGCTAATTTGGGTTGATGCTAATGATGAGTTTTTGGCTTTCTTGACTACAATTTCAATAATTGTAGATCCTGGTAAAGCCTTTGAAATTGATACTATTGATCTGTTTTACCTTTTTTTGCAGAACCAATTCTTACAATGGGAAGCATTGAGTGTATAACTTGGCCTGACAACTGGACGACTTTGACTGCTGATGGCAACCCTGCTGCACAGTTTGAGCATACTATTTTAATTACTAGAACTGGCGCAGAAATTTTAACAATATGTTGAAACAATCATTTGATCACTAATAATTTTTTGGCCACATTATACAATAATATAAGTACATGGTGAAGGATTCAAACAAGCTTCTATTCATATTGCTCTAGTTTTAAAGTTAAGGTTGATAAAATGCCCTTGTATTTTTAAAACTATGTTCATCATGCTTAGATAAACTGCTTAAATATTCGGTCTTTCTACTTATAGTCTTAGGATGCATCTCAAAGCAATTTAGGATGATTAGTCACTAGAGCACTGGTTGGCTATGTATGTTTTTCCTGACCTTAAGGTCGACTGGCTTACCAATGTTGCATTTGCATTTTATAATTACTGGGGTAGCATCTTCCGTGTGACTGTTCAGGAAACTAAATATTATTGAGCTACCATCTAGAAATTCAGAAAGAAACAAGTTGTCAGTGTGCTTGCTTTTACACATTAGTTGGTTATACGTTTTTGTTTGTAATTTTTAGATAGCTTTTCTCCGTCACTTCAGGCTTAAACTTCTGTTGCACTTGAAAGTACTGTAACCTTATTTTATTTTAAATCCTTTTTGAGAAAAAATCCTTTGTGATAATTACTAATGTGGAAACCTTCTCAGGACTTGCTTTTATGAAACTCTGTTTGATATTCTAGAACCATCATTCCATCTCCACCTCCTTGATAGGTTTTTAACCCATTTTTAGTGTTTTGTTTATTTAAATTACATTGGTTGTGATTGTGGTTCCAGACGGAGCACATAATTATTGCTTTTTACAAAAGCAAGATTGGTTACTCATTATGGTTGTCGAAGCTCAGGTAAGTCCTGCTTCCCCTTCCGATTGATTAATATAAATGATCATGCATCACAAATAGGTATCAGCTGGTTCCTTAGTGTAAACTTTGATTCGCTTCTTCAGAACTAAGGAGTAATTCATCTTTGAAATTTTTTTGGGATATGTGCATGAATATTTTATGATTCTTTTATTGAAAGTTGACGCAACATAGGCTGACCCTTTGTTTCTAGAATGATGGGGTGTCTATGTTTGATGAGGAGGACCACAATTCATCGTGTTTTGAGGTTTCCCTTCCCCCCCCCCCCCCCCCCCCCCTCGCAACATTCATCTCGTGTTGCCAACCTCTATAGACGGCTAATAGCTTGTTTGCATTCATACTTTTCTAATTAATTAATGATTTATGATTTGCTGAGTTCAAATGGTGCAAGGGAATCAGACATGGAGTTTATTTTGAAATACCGATTGATTATGACTCTAGTATGGCATAGCTCGAACAGTGACACCCTCACTTGATATTGGAGGAAAATCTATTGCACAGCCTCACTTGATATTGGAAGGCCAAATAAATCCCTATTAGAAGAGGACTTCAGTCCCAACAATGAGTCTTAGTAATTGCTGAGACTCGAACTCATGTGCCCAAAGTTATTAGCCGCATGAGTTGCCAATGGGCTAAGATCGGACATGGAGTTGACTTGACTAAAAGAGTATTTTTATAGCCGTCTATTACTCCATGTGTGGTAATAAACCAAAGAATGGTTCTTAAGAGTATCTGAAAGTAAGTTTATCGTGTTCAATTTTACTATATGATTTAATAGGAAACCATTGACCTGTCATCTCGTTTTGGCCCGCGTGATTCATGCAGGTATCTCGACATTTCAGTTTCTAAGGACTATGTTGTTATAAGTCAATGTTTTACAAAACAAAAGTTGTATGGTTTCTCAAGAGAGGACCAAAAAAAAAAAAAAAAAATTGCAACAACCACAGCATAATTTATGCTCTATCTGGGTCTTTGATTTCGATTTGAAAAGTCTCAGTACGTGAATTTTCTTCGTTTTCTGAGAATTAACGTGCTGGGACACAGAGATGATTAGCTTCGAGTCGTGCATTCTCTCACTCGCGATTGAATTGGCGACGAATTTGAGCTCTTGTAGAGAAACTATTACTTATATATTTTTCGCAGATCTTTCAATTTGACACGTAAATAAATACAGTCCGAGGTGGAATCAAAAAGAAAAATAAACACATTTGAGTTGTGTGTGTCACAGGGCGTCATCACCAAATTAAGATTAGAAATTTAGAATTTTGTCATTACTTGGACTTCTTGTTGAGATGTCTAGATTTGATTAGTACCTAAAGCCTCCGAAAGATCTTTCACCGGCCGCTCAAAGTCAAGCTCAACAATGTTTACGCAGGTTTCCCGCATAAATATGAGTGTTCTTGAACATACAAAAATACCATTTTTATTTCAAGTACTGAGACTTATTGGTAAGAGATTCATTTGTATAATTCGGCCCCCAAGTGTTCAAACTCTGGGTTCACAACGATTAAAAATATGTCCATAATAATTCTTCTAAAAAACACGCAACAATTACTGAGATCATCAGTCATAACTTATATTCATTATACGTATGGTGTAACAATTCGTACCAAAAAAATAATGACTAAAATGAGGAGTGGGGGGCCGGGGCAACCGGGCAAGCCCCCCATCAAGAACACCGACAACACCACTCCAGGGCTTCTTCCGACCAAGCTTTATGCAACGTCTACTCATTATATATAATAAAAGTACCGCATTGCATTTCCGCTCAAATGCGGATCACATGCAACTCCGACCGACCACTTTTGTTGAAGTTGGGCTGTCCATTTCATTGCCCTCCCACCTCCCACATTAAAAATTTCCCACGTGCCCATTACAATCAGCGACTAATTAAATAATCTCCCAGGACACCTGTTCGCTTGTTGTTGTTGGTTGTTATAAAATACACACACACACGCGCACACTCTACTACGCTCCATTTCATTTCTTGAATCATCGCCATCCAGATAACTTTACTCATTCAATATTTTCTGCAAATCAATAATGGCCTCTGCAAGCTCTCTCAAGCCCATCTCTTATTCTCTGAACCTCCCTAACTCGAGATCCTCTTCTTCCGAAACCCAAAGGTTGCTAGGTTTCAAATCATCTTTTTCCTCTCATCATCGAAACCTCAGTCTCTCAACAACCCACCAAGATGTCTCAAGAAGAAGCTCCAAGAACAACGTCACCACCAAAGCTTTCTTCTTCAACAAACCCAGCAGCCAACCAGATTCTTCCAGGCCTGGTAATTATTATTAACTGATATATATACCATTTTTATGTGTGTTAGTTAATAGACTACTTAATTCTTCTCTGAAATTTATTTTATTTTGCAGCTAATAATAAGGTTCAAGAACTGTTCGTGTATGAGATCAACGAGCGGGACAGAAACAGCCCGGCAATTCTGAAGCTAAGCCAAAAGCCTGAACATCTCACAATCGGCGACCTTGTGCCCTTCACGAACAAGCTCTACACCGGCGACTTACAGAAGCGCATTGGCATCACGGCGGGGCTCTGCGTGTTGATCAAGCACGAACCGGAGAAGAAGGGTGACCGGTTTGAAGCGATTTACAGCTTCTACTTCGGTGACTACGGTCACATATCCGTGCAGGGAGCTTATTTGACTTACGAAGACACGTACTTGGCCGTCACCGGTGGCTCCGGGATCTTTGAGGGCGTGTACGGACAAGTCAAGTTGCATCAAATTGTTTTCCCTTACAAGTTGTTTTACACTTTTTACTTGAAGGGTGTCGCTGACTTGCCGCAAGAGCTTCTGGTGAAACCCGTGGAGCCGTCGCCGACCGTCGAGGCTGCTCCGGCTGCCAAGGCCACCGAGCCTCACGCCGCCATCAGTAACTTTACCAATTAATTAACTGATCCATGATGCGGCAGGCATTTCTTTTTCATTTTAGTTTGATCAAGTAGTCGGTGTGTGTTCCCTCGGCGGCCGTGTTAATTAATTACTCTTTTTTTTTATTAATATAAAATAAAAATAAAAATAATTCCACTAGCTGCTTTTTGCCTTGGACTTTTTTTTTTTTTGATTACATGAAGCTCAGATTACAACTCATATACATGAGACTATTATTGATATTTATAGGGACCAACTGACATCAATGCTAATGGAATTCTGCCCAAATTTTAACCCTCATAAATATTCGAAGAATGTCTACTCCTCACTCATGGGTAAGAAAGAAGACTACCTTCACTCAAATTAATTGAGGAAGAAAATACCCCCACAATACTTTTGTGGGGGTTCGAACTGCTGCCCTCCAAGTTGAAGGGCAGCAGCCCTGGCCACTCGGGCTACTGTCCGAGTGGTTTGCTTTTTGCCTTGGACTTGGATGGGTTAGGTTCGTGACGCGACTACATAGTATTTTCTTAGTTGCATTTAAAAATGCTGTTCTTGAAAATAATGGCGAGAGAAACGTGGATACTTTTAATTCGCTGATATAAATTTTAAGAGTAGAGAAATTTTAAAATATTTTTGATGTATTAGCATTAATTGATACGTACATAGAATTTAATATAATCCTCATTTATGATGATTTTTTAAAATAAATAAATAAATAATTTATCAAATTTTTATTAAATTTTTTAGCAACACATACATCTAAAGGCTTGGGTACAAACACAGTATTAAATTTTGTTCTCATAAATAGTGCTTTGAAAGAATGGAGGGAAAAGAGAAGATTTTACAAGTAGAACACTCGTCATTATAATCTTTGAGATATGAAGTTTTAAAGGGGTCATAGTTGAATTATTTACAGAAACTGTCTAACTTTGTTTTTTTTTTATTGAAAAATTTAAAACAAAGAATTTAAATATTGTTAAAATATATTTTATTTATCAAAACAGAATAAATAACCTATTTAAATCAAAACAGTCTGATCTAATATTTTTATAAAAAGATTATATATATATATATTTAATATCAGATTCTAAAATTTCTGTTGAAAGGGACTCGGACGTCATTCGTAATCCTAAAGAAAAATGATGATATACGACAAACGCGACGCATTATCCATCCAATCAAATATTTGGGCCTTTAAACATAATGCGCGTCCAGCTGTAACACGTTCTTTCTTTCTTTTCATGTTTTTGTCGTGATTAACGAACCTGTTTTGTTTATGTTTATTTTATTTGAGCGGAAGTGATTGATGAGATGGATGCTTGTGTTTTCTTTGTATAAATTACGCACCAAAGGCCAATAGCAAGGCCCAAAATTGATCTCGTAGGAGACGACTGCTGCTGGCGATTTTGCCCGAAATTTGTCGGGACAAGACTAAAGCGGCGCCCTTTTTTTTTTTTTTTGGCTGTTTTGGTTTTGTCATGTACGGGCTGAATTACGGCAAAAAAGAAAATCAACATTTCGAGGATGAGCAAGATCCAATAAAAGCGAATTAATACATTTTGAACAATGGATGAATATTTATCCATTAGTAATACTTATTTAGTTCTTATAATTTGATCATTTGCCTAAATGATTTTTTTATTTTAAATAATTACTCAAAAATGTATTGTTGTATCATATCATTTTTCTATTTTATTATTTCATATTTTTCAACATATTCAATTTGTTGGAATTTTTTGTTATACCAGATAAAAAAAGTTATTTTATTCTTTAAAAATTAAACCCGACTTTTATAAATATATATATATATATATATATATAAACATCTTAAATAATTTTTTTCTAATGCAAAGACTAATTAAATGCAATTGACTAAGAATATATATGAAGTCAAAGAGCGTCTACCCACCGAACGAGTATGCAAGTTCGATCCAAATAAACGAGTCATTGATTCGAATATCCTTCCAATGCGTAAAGACAGAGTTATTACGAGCCTATCTCTACATTGGAATCTAAAATGGGCCACTCCAGAGAGAAGCGAAGGCATATTGGATTTCGTAATTAGGGGCCTAGGCGGTCCAAAAGCCATGTGGAGTCAGCTGCAAAGAACTTCTTAATACAGGCATCTAAATTTTAGAATCCTAATTTACAGGCCTTACAATTCAAGTCAGAGTTTCTAGAGGGAAAATTTTTTTAAATTAAAGGAAACAAAAAAGTACCTGTTGATCAATGATAATAATATCTAAAATAACGAGCACTTCTTGATGTAGGAAGCATATGTAAGTAAAATATATTAAAAATTTTATATTTTGAGGCAATTTACTATTTAGTAATTTATAAAGATTTATCTTGTTTTAGAAAGTTTATTTGAGTCACATTTGAAAGTCTAGTTTAATTTTACATAATTTCTCTTATTGGAGAAGGATTACAATTAAGCTGGCTATTAGTATAAATAGGCTTGTTATTTACAGTTATATAATACCTTTTAGATCTTCAATTAATAACATTTGAGATTATTCCCAATTAGGTTTATACAAGTTTTTTTTTTTCTTTGAGAGCTATTATTTTTTTATGTATTGGGGACATATACCATATCAACATTTAGAGTGCGTTTGAAATTGGGGTTGGGTAGCTGTAACTTTTAAGTTACAGCATTAAAGTGTTTGGTAAACACTGACTGTTGTAGATTGAGAGTTATGTTGATATGATTTTTCACTTGTGTAATAAAAAATCTATTATATTTTTAATAATTTTATCAAAATTATTGTTTAGGATTTATATTTACTATATATTATTAACGTTTGTTTTATAGTTACAGTTTTTTTTTTTTTTTCTATTGTAGCTTCCCAAACAGGACCTTAACATCGCTTCCACGCTGTGTCACTTCTTACCAATGAAATGCTTAAAGTTGAATTATCATAAATTCAAAATCTTTCTTGCATCATCTTGAAGCCTGTGCAAATTAACAAGCCTACAAAACCGATTCCAGCAGTTCAACCTTTAGTTGAGTTGAGTTGAGTTGAGAGAGTGTAAGTCTGTAAGATGTACAACCAAGGCACAGTGCTAGCTAGTAGCAAAAGTAGCACACGCAACGTGAAGACTTTAATTTAGAGAGTATCGTTTCACTTTTACTTGATTACACTGTTGAATCTGCACGCTGTTGATCAGTGTGCTCACTTTAAATCTTTTGTTTGCTATGGTATGGTACGTATATATATATATGCACAAGAACGGGTTCAGTTTGCATCAGAAGCCTGTTTTCAAGAATGATTTTTGTGTACTTAATTTCACTTTTTACTCCCTTTGATTAATTGAATAGTTGTGCAAGTACCAAGTTAACGTCTTTTTATCTGTAACTTTATTTATTTTCTCCAAATATTTCTATTGTATTTCTTTTCTTTTTATAGAATGGCATGATCATTGTCCAGTTAGGTGCGCTATGCCACCGAATTTCCATTAATCGCCATTGATATTGTACTATTATGTAATCCAAAAACTTACAGGTATCAGTGATTCACTCGAGTAGTTAATTAACCAAGATAATCCTTGAGTTTCTTGAACGAACTATTTGTTTGGTATATATCAAGTCTTTGGATGCCACTTTTAACGTTAAATATCAAGTCTTTAAATTGAATGAAATCAGTTACTTCAAATATGTGCAAAACGTGTAAGATAAAATAACCTTCATGCACATTCTCACAATAAATAAATAAAATTTTAATGGATGAAACTATTTTAACTTAAATTTTGACCCAAAAGAATTTTGAGTCATTAGTCTCATCTTATATAATCTCATGACAGATTGTAGATGAATTGCATTGCAAGTAATCAATGACTCAATTTCTCTTTAAATTTTAAGTCAAAAAGCTAAGTTAAAAACAATGCATTTTAAATAAATGTATTCTTAAACATAAGGTTTTCCCATACTTGTGCATTTCCCTCTTAATAAACATTCAACCCTAGGGATCCCAACACTTGAGTTCTGATGTAATAATTTATCTGTAATTATCGCATCATATTAATTCTTGATGTCTATAAATTTTTCGTGAATTATGAGTTCACTTCTTTACGACAAACATCAATAAAATAAGGACTTGAATGCTATTTTTAACATTAAACACGTACCTTTAAATTTTATGAGATTAATTATTTAAAATATGTGTAAAACATTTAAGTTAAGATAACCGTCATGCATGTTCTCCCAATAAATAAAGAACTTTAAATGGATGGAACTATTTTAACTTGAATTTTGACTTTAAAAAATGAGTTATTAATTTCGTTTTATATAATCTAACGGCAGACATGGTAGATGAATTGACATTGCAAGTAATCAATGACTCAATTTCTGTTTAAATTTTATGTCAAAAGCTAAGTTAAAAACAATGCATTTTAAATAAATGTATTCTTGAATATAAGATTTTCCTATTATAGCATTCTTGTTATCGCCGCTGAGTATATAAACGTACTCATGTAATTCTTACATCATATTAATTATTAATGTATATTAATTATTTGTGAATTATAGCTTCACTCCTCTATGATGAACATTAATAAAATAAATGTTAAAATCCCTAGTACTGCCTTTAGCATTAAATATTTTGGAGAAGATAACGTCACTTTGTTAACATTAGAATGACATTTTGGGACGTGAAATCTTTGACATATACTTATCATTCCAAGACGTCTGCTTGACAAATGATTATCAAGAACTTACAACTTAAGGCTTAAATCTATGAGATCAATCGTGAGAATTTAAGGACTTGTTTGGAATTAAAGTTGGACAGTTATAGGTTTATAGCTTAAAAGTTATAATATCAAACTATTTGGTAAACACTAGTTGTTGTAATTTGGAAGCTATATTGATATGATTTTTCACTTTTATAATATAAAATCTATTATATTTTTAATAATTTTGTTAAAATTATTATTTAAAAATTATATTTATTATATATTATTAACTTTTATTTAATACTTACAATTTTTTTCCTACATAAGTTGTAGTTTAAAAGTTAGGGCATCCCAATCCTCAATTATAAACATGGCTTGATCTTCTTCCTTACGTTAGCATCCCATAGCATATATACATATTGGTGATGATGAATAAAATAACCTTAATTAAGACATAATTAATGAAGCTTAAGCATAAGCAATAAAAGCCAAACAAAAAGGACTTGAAGGGAAAAATAACAGGTGGGCTGAAAATAAGTTGTAGCATCTCTTCGTATATGTTCTGAAAAAGGGCAAAAAGTTAAAAATTAAAAATTAAAAAAAGAGGCAGCTCTTTTGGGTGAATCCCCAAAAACAGTAAAATTGTCAGTGGTCCCGGGTTACCCCCCGGCAATACACTGCCAAAAGGGCTCGATCAAAGTGTTTCTAGTGGTAGTCTAAGCTCAGTGTGACTCAGTATTATTATGTAACATCAACAAGTTAAAAAGTGAACAGTAGAATCTGTGGCTCACTTCACTCCATACTCATTCACTGTACATGTCTGCATGCATGTCTGCTTGTATCTGCAGTCACTCCTGATTTTTCTTGACCAAATTTTTAAATAAATCAATAAATAAATAAGTAATCAATTAATTGTCACTCACTCACTCACTCACTCACTCACTCAACTCTCTCTAGCTCATCTCTATCAAAATTTTGTAGGTGCATATGTATGTGTGTACATATTTTTACGAAAAAGGTATAACAAAAAGGTGCTTTGAATTAGATAGTGTAACTGCCACTTTAAGCATTAAATGTCATATAGGTTATAGAAAACTCGGGCTTTCATTCCAGCATCTGTCGTCTTCATCAAATGTCTCCATATTAGATTAAAAGTGAACCACTCACTAATAATCCATATAATCTTAATTAGCTAATAATTAATAATACTTAAAGGAAAGTACAGAACCATTGATGTCTCCACCATCAACTTCATCTTCTTCTTCATCAAAATCATTATCTTCATCTTCATCTTCTTCAACTTCACGACCAAACTCCACAGTATGCGGTGCATGGCCATCACCAAAGGAACGCACATGGTCTTTAAGCGACCTCTTGTGCTTAAAATCAGAACCACAAATGCAAAACCATAATTTCCCACAATTTTTCTCGTGAGTCCTCCAATCACCTCTAACAGCAAAAGGCTTACCGCATTTCCTGCACCCGAAAGGCTTGGCTCCGTGCTTTCGCTTGTAATGTGTCTGCAGCGTTCGAAAATCCTTCAGTGGCCTTGATCTTGGATGCCCAATGTTGTTCTTGCAACCCTCAGCACAGCAATAACAAGGCAGTCTCAGCATAGAGGAAACCGCTTTTGTCCCTCTTAGTGACTCGGGCCCCTTCCTGTACTGTGAACCATGCCCCCACATATGCATCTACATAGAGGGAAAAAATATTAAAAAAATTAATTAACTAAGCATGTAATAATAAGCAAGTGCTTCCTTATGTGATCATTTTATGGATTGAGACCTGCATGTTGTTGTATCGATTGAAAGTTTTGTTGCAGACAGGGCAAGAGAACTGTGTGGGGCCAACGAGGATTTGCTCCGGGGATGGAATCCAGTACTGCCCTTCGACTAGTTTATTAACAATGTCATTAGGAGTAGGGTTAGAGGTAGAGCCGGCGGCTTCAGCTGTTGGGGGACCAATGTGGAGAGCTACTGTTACACCACTATGATGACTTGTTGGATTTTGGTGGTTATTATTATGGGCAAGTAATTGATTTGAAGTGGAGTTTTTGGAGACTCGTTGACCGGGAGGACCGAGGGAAAGAACAATGGAATCTTCATCTTGATGTTGTTCATCAGCAGCTTCGAAACAAGCACCTTCACTGGAGGATATGTAAGCGAAGGGCGCTGGAGTCTGCATGCTGATATGATGAATATATGAGTTAGAGAGAAAGAGAGAGATTTAGATTTGTTAGATCTGTGGAGTAGATCCGTGGGGACGAGAGAGGCATTAAATAAAGAAATGCTATTGGTATTTGGGTTTTGTGCTTTGTGTTTTGTGTTATGTTGTTGTGTTGTGAAGGTTAATTAACAAGATTGTTAATTTGCTTGAGAGAAAGCACGTGGAATGAGAAAAAAAATAGATAATGTTATTTGATGTTTTAATAAAATGGGTGTGTTTGGGAATGAAGGAGACAAGGAACCGGCAAATGAGTGAGAGATACATGTAGCGAAAGATGCATAGAATAGCGTACCAATTAGTAATTTAGTATCTCTGAAGCTCCTGCATTATCTCTTCTTCTACAGCTTTCTTCTGCCTGCCTGCGAACATTCAATTTAATTTACTCTTTTTCTCTCTCTATTTCCAAACAAAGGCTTGTGCACATCATGTAGACTTGGAGCAATGGTAACTGTGGAGAGAAATGCGTGAGCATCTCTTTCCAACTTTTGTTATTAATAATGACATTTCGATAGTGATAGTTACGGAGATTTAGGGTTTCTCGAGGTGGAACTGGAAAGAGATGTTTTGATGATTAAAAAAAAGAAAATCAAATGAATTAATAAACATAAAGAAAAAGGGTCAAGGACACACAGTTCTCTAGGGTTTGGTTTTAATGTATAAATAGATTCTACTGTTTCAGAAATGGGGCACACTCCTCCATTGCTCCTTTGGAAAAATAGATCTCATAATCACGTAGATTTTGGAAAATAGAATTTAACATGATGTTTGATTTTTTTTTTCCAATCAAAAGAAAAATACTAGGACAGTAAACTTTGTATGTCTATTCTTATAATGTTAGGAGCCTGCTTGTACATTAAGACAAATATTGAGAGGAAAAAGAAAAAGAAAGGAAGAACCACGGTACATGAGTATATGTCATGTAAAAACGTCATTAAATCTACAGTTACTGCCAAGTCCTGGTCACAGTTTTAAAGAGCAAGACTGTAAATGCAAACAAGATAAGCTAGGGCTAACATTGTTACCATATGAGACTGTCCTTGGTGAGGTACAAAGATTTGAATTCTGAAATAAACTATAAGAGGAATAAAATTTTTGATTGCTAGTGGTATGCATTAGTTCCATCATAGTACATAAATGTGAAAATTCTTAACTGTAGATGAAAAAGTGAGATAAAATTTTGAGGATTCTTTCTACTCACAATTCACACCGCTCATATCCACAGTAGTCAAGATCAGTTCTTCTGCTTCATAATGTAACACTGTTGCACAGTCATTACTACTTTTCACCAATAAAGTAATCAATCAATCAATCAGGGCACAACGTTATTAATTGACCAAACCAAATAGTTCGTGGGCCATCATTTTGGTTGGACAAAACCCGACTCGAATCTTTATTTTACTGCAATTAATTGTTTCGTCCATCCCATCAATGTGATTGTTTCAAAGCTTCCACTAGACCAGCCTGTGATGCTCACCTTATGTAATCCCCCAAAAAAGGTTTAATTAAAAGTACTAGGTTTGGTCTTGGCTTGACAATAATCCCACGCATCTTGTCTCCTTTTTGAGTTTTTTAATTAGATAAAAAGAATTAGGATGGTCACAAAATCAAAATGTATTATTATCTATTGGCAATATCCTGACATGATCGCTAACACAGCAAAGAGAGTTTTAGCTAACCATGAAGCTTGATGGGTGCATGATGATGGATCCCTACTACAGCATTATAAGTATTGTTTGTACATGATATGAAATTTGAATATGGTCTTTCGTGCGCCAAGGCCAAGTAACCTCGTGTGAAACAATGACGTAAATGGGTGCTTTTGGCAACATAAGTTTTGCTTTTTCTCGTCAATGCTTCAACTTATTGGAAGTATATATCAGGGCAATAGTTTAATAGTACCGCTTTATTTCGGTCATAAACTACGGTGTTTTGTGTTTATAAATTGTCTACCATGAAAAGTTAAGTTTAAAATTGAGCCCAAAATTAATAGTTTTCATCAGTTATAAAATTTTATTTTCTAGTAGATAAATGATGCATGATAATTGAGACTCAATTATTGGGATATCAATCTCAATCATTATTCTTTCTAAAAGAAAAAATACTGAAGCTGAATTCAATTATTCTAAAGAAAATATAAATATAAAACAAATTTCCTAATAGTATTAGGAAAAAAGACTTCTATTGCTGTTTTGGACCTAAAAGGCTGAAATTTGGTACAAATATTACATACTTCATAGCCAAAGATGATGAATTTTTTTCATCTCATTGAAAGTTTCAAAACTGTACATGCACATTATATGCCTAAAAAAATACTAATACTTAAGAAACCTTATTTCTTCTATTATTTTATGTTTTTGTTTCATCAAATAGTAGTTGTGCATATGCATGATTGGATTTTTGTTGATATTATACTAATTAACGTAATATGCACTATATTGTTGTTTGTTACTCTTCATTTTTAATGTTATAGGGCATATAGCCTATTATGTTAGTTTTTATAAATGTAATTATAAATTCGTATATATTTCTTTTAATAAAAACTTAAATCAAGCAAGACTGATCTTAGTCCATGAAACTGAGTACTCTAATCAGCCATTAAGATTAGGCCGGAAGTGAAGACGTACAATATAAAGTCAAGGCTACAGATTAATGAAAACTGATAAACTTTAATGCTAGTAAATTTTTTTAACTGTAGTTTTTGTTCATTCATTGTAGGGTGGGTGTCCATACCAAATTAATGATATTCTTATAAAGCTGAAAATCCATAGCATTATAGTTATAAACTCATCATATTACAATAAAAAAAATTACTGGGCTAAACTAAGTTTATAATGGCACAGTTCAGACTTTTATCCTTACTTATATTAAATGAATATTTACTCCATCCCCATTGCTGGGAAGATATCCACACCTACCAAATTATATAATTGAGAGAAGGATAAAATCCTATTCTATGATAGGGTATTTGCCCTTAAAGAGCACAGGGTCGTCATTGCGCTACAAGCCACTTATAAAACTCATTATTTATGTGCATAAAATGGAAATCATCTTTCGCCAGGATTAGTGAAAAAAATTGATGGTTGTATTATATAAACAAATGAACCTAATCTTTTTACATATAGTGATTATTTCTTGTAAGAGAAATATTCATTTCTTTATACAAATTGTATTCCTTCTTAATAAGTTATTCAAAGGAAAAATTATTTAGGGAAAATATCCACCGTCCACCCATTTTTTACACTTTTTTTAAAAATACACAATTCTTTCATTTTTTGGCTGGAATCCACTTAAAGTTACATTTTTTTTCACTTTTCCACTTCCGTTTGAAATCCGTTAAAAAAACTAACGGAAACTTAAAAAAATGACCATTTTACCCCCAAAATGAAAATTACAATTTCACCTTAAAAAATACCAAAAATAATAAGATTTAATGATGAATATCATTATTGGTACTTTAATGAAGTATAAAAAAATCTTAACTACTAGAGATTATAACTCAATTAATAATAAAACTCTACTTATCTTAAATTCAATTGATGATTTGTGAGATTAGACTATTTTTAATACTACTGTTATAATTTAGCATTCTAATTACATACATATTTAAAAAAAAAAACCTGCATTTGATGGTTGTGGAATTAATTTATTTATTGACCGATGGGGAAAATAATTAGATTTAATCTAATTATTTTTTGTAATTTTTAAGGTGAAATTGTAATTTTCGTTTTGGGGGTAAAATTGTCATTTTTTTAAGTTTCCGTTAGTTTTCTTAACGGATTCCAAATGGAAGTGGAAAAGTGAAAAAAAATGTAACTTCAGGTGGATTTCAGCCAAAAAATGAAGGAATTGTGTATTTTTGAAAAAAGTGTAAAAAATGGGTGGACGGTGGATATTTTCCCAATTATTTATTATTTGAATAGTAATCCTCTTAAAGAAGAAAATATTCTAAGAAAAAAAAAAGAGACATATACCCTAACACACATGTATGTTTGATTGACAAACAAGGCTTTGTTGCATGTGTGTGATGAAAAAAAAAATGCAAGCAAGAAAAAGGGGGGGAAAAAAAAATCATTTACTGTAGTTTTGCATGGCCGCATGGGGTTCGCTTGGTGAATACAGTAAACATTGTGACGTGAATTGCGGGAAAGATAAAAGTGAAGAAGAGTGCCAAATTATCGTCTTGTACTAGAAAGGAAACCTGAAAAAGGGCAACAGTAAGTGGTTGCCCTAATGGCCACCCCTCTAGCTCTAGCTCTAGCTCTAGCTCTATCTCTTCATAAGTGTCGGTGTCAGTGTATACGTACTTGGGACACAACCACTGCCAGTCGCTGTGTTTAGTGTCAACCATTTGCATTTACCACGCTTTTTCAATTGCTATATGTGGATTCTCGTGGTCAAGCTTTGAGTTTTTGACTGGGATCGGATCTATGATCTATCTCTTCATTTCTTCTTCAACTGTTGCTCACTGCTCGTGCTCATAAATTATAATATATGTTCGATTTTTTTTTTTTTTTTTTGGGGGGTATTTTTATAGTGCTTTCTTTTCTCAATTTCTAGTTTAAAATATAAATCGATTTGCCTGAGCTGTTTTGTTATAATAATGCCACCCTTGCAAAGCCCTTTGATGATTTAGATGGAACACAGAGAAAAGGCTCATCTGATATGGAAAATGGGCCGGGATATGAGCCCATTTTAGAGCCTTAAATTTTTTGACACCATTATAAATGTCAATTTGGCATATCATTACAGAGATTGGTGATTTGACTCCAAAAGCTTGAATCGCTTGGCATGTCACTGCCTGGTCTTAGCCTTGATTATGATTTTATTTTTATTTAATATTGATTGCAGTTTTTTCACTGTACTTCGTTCTATTTATCGTCTATATATATATATATTTTAATTGTTAAGTTTCGAATTAAAGTCCTATCTACTAACTTCACCATCTTTGCCTCAAGCAAATGTTATTTTCGTTTCTGTTTCCCAGGAAAAAAACAAACAAACAGACAAACAAATTAAGCAAAGACAAAATGCCCATAATCATTGATTGTTGTTTTTAATACTCTATTTATGACTCACTTAGGACTGTTATTTCATATATATCATAACATATCTTATGAAAATCTAAAATTATCTTTATTCAATTAGAAATTAAAATCATTACATTTAAAAATAATATTATTGTTACTAATAAAATTGAGATGATAAAATTAAAAATACAATTAATAAAATAAAATACTTATTTCAATTATCAATTATTATATATGTATATAATTTAATATTTTATTTATTTTAGTCATATGTAGTCTTACATTATTAAGCATATACGACTGTTTTTAATACTCGCACAACTTGTAAAAATAAATTTTACCAAACATTTAATTCATTCTCTCCACAGTTAGTAATTTATGTTGTGCAACTAATAATAATTATTTTAAAAGTAAATGCATTACTAAACTGTCCCTTAATTATTTAAAAAATAATAATGACCCCTTTTTGGGCCAATTATAATAAGAATTAAATTCATATTAAACTATGTTGAAGTGTGAACATAAAACTGATTTCATCATGTCAAATTGTGTTCTCAGTTGTGTATGACGTGGGTTGGAGTAGACATGTAGTAAATAACAGCCACGCAATGTAGTCGAATTTATAAGAAGTAGAACATGCGCCAATCACATGATGTGTATACTTGTTAGGCGTTAGCATAAAACGACCAACATGAAGATCATTTTGGTTTTTACTTATTCAAAGTACGAAGACACCATGTGCTCGAGGGCGTTATTGGTTGTTACAGTGGCGGGAAAATTCTGGGTTTGTTTGTTATAACAAATCCAGAACACAGATGGCTAACTAGTACCTCAACATTGTTATAGTTATCTATATAATTTAAAAAAAAAAAAAGAAGTAATTTTTTACACTTATATTTATTTTTGTTATTAATATTTGTGGATTAAATTTGACATGTTGTTTTAACTAATGCTGGTATTTTTATCAAAAACTTTCCTGAACATTTGAAAAGAAAATCAATGATTACTAGCCCACACAAAACACTGGACCATATCAAATAAATGCCAATGGAAAGTGATCGGTTGCCAATCTATATTATTAATGGCTTCCACATATTGACTGGGTGTGGGTGAAAACGAAAATTTGAAATTTTTTATCAATCACGTGAATTGTGAATTGGGGACCAGCGATGGACAAGACATTTACCGTCACGACAATGGACGGACGGCGGTTGATGTTTCATCTCACACTGGAGGGAAATGTTCATGACAAAAAGTTTTTTCATGTGCTGTCAAATATAAATTGTTATCTCTACATTCTCTTTAACTTTCATGTTCATCGTTTCATCAATCATTTATCTCTATTCACTTACCGTGTGTTTACTTCTTGAAATAAAAAATGAGAATTAAAATTAAATTTACTTAACAAAATTGAATTTGAGAATGGAATAAATTACGTGAGTCCCACATAATTTAGAAATAAAGAATGAGAATATCATTCCTATGGGGGGTTGGGAATGAGAATGTGAGAATGAAAATAAAATATAAATTTATTTTTTTATCCTTTTAATTTTTTCATATTTTCTAAATTACACTTATTCAAATCACAAAATAATTTTATTATTTTAAATATCATTAATAATTATATTATTATTATTAAATTTCATTAATTTTATTATTTTAGTTATTATTAATTATTTTTATTTTTATTACTATTATCATTATTAACAATATTATCATTATTATTGTTGTTGTTATTATTATTATTATTCCCATGAAGTAAACGCATCATTAATGAAATATACGACTCTACTAAAAGATTGTATAGTTCACAACCTTCGTTTCATCAAATTGCTAATCAAAATCATAGAATCACACTGTTCAAATTTGAAAATTCATATATTATTAATTCTTTTTCATTTCTTAAATAGCTGCTTTGTTTTATTATTTATTTATTTATTTTGTTGAAACAAGCTCAATGCACTTCTTAATCTTTTGGTTCAATTTTTCATATGAGTTTAGGAGACAGTTTTTTTATTGTTTTCTTTAATTTCATACTTTTAAGTTGGACCTCAAATTCAATATGTCGGATTTAGGTTTTAACTTTTAGCTGGACATTTTATAATATTAGGCAAAGAAAATCTTTGAGAAGACTTTTTTATTATAATTATTATCATCAACCTAAGTATCTGATAGATAAGTTTATCGAGTGCCAAGTGATACAAGGGATAATGAGTTCTATTTTGTTTTTCTGAAAGGGAGATAAGGAATTATTACAATGGAATAATGACTAATGAAAATTAGTATTTATCTAAAGCCAAAGCTAAAAATCCTCGCATTCAAAGGAAAGAGTAATAATATACGTACAAACTCTTATATAAATTTTTTTTTGGTACAAATTAATGTGGCATGATTAAGTCAATTAAATTAAACATTTCTTAATTCAAATAATTTATTTTATTATTTTATATATTTATTCAATTAATAGGTTAATGTCAAATTAATTTATACAAATTAAATTTATAAAAAATTTAATAGCTCACTCATCACTCAAATGAGCAATAAGATGTAAGATTAAGATGTAAGCGATAAAAATTCATTGATGCAAGACTGACAATTAGATGTAATAAGATAATTTCCATCGTGTGAAAGTAACTAGTTGTCCCGACAGTTTCGTGCGTACTCCATAAACAAAAGTGGGGCCCTTCAATCAGAAGTAACAATTCGCCACCGTTAAAGAAAACGTGGGCCCTCCACCCATCGCTACGTGTCCGACTTTTGCTGGCAACGGAATTCACACGCGCCCTGACTCTGCGATGGCTTGTGCAAATAAGTCACCGAAGCGTGAAACAAGGAATAGTGGGTAAGGGCGGGTTAAGATAAAGCAAAGTTGGCCCTTAAAGGGCGTGAAAAGCCACGATCACATTTCATGTAGACCCAATCAGACGCGGCGTGGGCAGTGTGTGTGCGTGCACGCTCACGAGATTCTTTCCTTGCAGATCGCTCTCGTGATTCCTCACCATCCAAAGAATATTCCAATCGAAGACATAAAGATAATCCAAATTTCCCAAAATGCCCGAATACAATTAAATTACTATAAGGACGCCCCTGCGACGTTTCCGTGTGCTTGCTCATTTTCAATTTGACACGTAAGATAACAAGTGACGTGGCAGTAAAGTTGTACCGGGTATTATTAGAACGTGTATTCATAGGAAGATTAGATAGAGAGAGAGAGAGAGAGAGAGTCATTTGATCTTATCTGTGTAGGAGGTGAGAAAGGTGGTGACGTAATTGCCAGCCCGCACAGAAGAGACGAAAAGCGAATCACAACCTGGAATATTCAACCCTATCTCTCTCATCCCTTATATAAACAAACCCACCACTCTCTCTCTCTCTCTCTCTCTCTCTCTTTCTCTAACACAACAGCTTCAATTTTTAATCGAAAGATTCGTTTTTGTTACGCGACGCCCCGACTTCGATTTATTCGCTACGCTTCATCTTTGCCGTTGGATCTTCCTCTCGTTCCCTTCAAATTCATACAAAATTAAATACGATTTTTATCTATCTAATTTTTCTATCTGGGTTCCTAAGTTTATTCCATTTCTTGATTCTGCTCGGATCCTTTATTCCTCTGCTGTCACCGTTGATTTTACTTTCACCTGTTCGGATCCCTCTATGCTTTGTCTCATACCCCACCTTCTTATATTAACCACCATTTACACCCATCTCTCTCCATAATCTAAACTTTTTCACCAACATAAAGTCAGACACCATGGATTACGCGGAAAAAATGCAGAGGTGTCACGAGTATGTGGAAGCCTTAGAAGAAGAAAAACGAAAGATTCAAGTCTTTCAACGCGAACTTCCTTTGTGCTTGGAGCTCGTAACGCAAGGTATGTTTTGTTTTTGAAAATATTTTTGGTTTGGTTGGATTTTAAGAAGAGAGGTGATTGAGTTTAATGGATTTTTAATTGGGTGGGTACTGGTGGTGGGTGCAGCAATTCAAGCATGCAGGAGGGAGTTATCCGGTACGACGACCGAGTACATGCATGTACAATCGGAGTGTTCGGAGCAAACATCAAGTGACGGTCCTATCCTGGAAGAATTTATTCCTATCAAAAGGAGTTCATCCCATGATGATAATGATAATGATAATGATGACCGACATTCAAACAGGCCTACTACTACAAACAATAATAGGGAAAAAGAAAAGAACAGTGACAAGAAAAAATCAGACTGGCTTAGATCTGTCCAATTGTGGAATCAATCCCCAGATCCACAACCTAAAGAGGTACTGCTTCGAAAACATCCCGAGCTCGTTACCCTCTGACCCTTTTGTTAGGGAATTAATAAACTAAAACGTAAAAAGCTTTATGAATTAATTAGTCAGTGAAATTGTCGCAGGAGGAGGTGGTGCCTAGGAAAGCCACCGTGGTTGAAGTGAAGAGAAATGGAAGTGGAGGTGCATTTCAGCCATTTCACAGAGAAAAATGTGGGGAAAAGAAGGACCAGCAACAAAGACTGGGAAAAGTTAATACTCCGGTCCCAACGGCTGCTGCTAGTTCCACAACGGACACTGCGGTTGGTAAAGGTGAAAAAAATGATAAAGATAAAGATAAAGAGGGCCAGCCTCAAAGAAAGCAAAGGCGCTCTTGGTCGCCTGAATTGCATAGACGGTTCTTGCATGCTCTTCAACAACTCGGTGGCTCACATGGTATGTGTTTATTGGTTTTGTGTGTGTGCGTGTGTGTGTTTTATTTTAATGGGATTGAATTGGATTTTGAATTTTGGTGCTGATCGATATGAGGATTTATTTGGTATTGAATGTGTTTGCAGCTGCTACGCCTAAGCAAATTAGGGAGCTAATGAATGTTGATGGGCTTACTAATGATGAAGTCAAGAGCCATCTACAGGTCAGTATCTTTATTAATCGCTCACTGCTCATGAAACTCACCGTATTAAAAACCGTACCTGGGTTTATCAATTTCCGTTTAAAAATGTTGTTAGTGTGTATTTATGTATATACTTAGGATGGATTTTATCATGAAGATGTAGTCTAATTGATGAAAATAATACTGCATTCATATTGGTGGAACATAAGGAACTCAAGTTACCTCGATGTAGCAATAATTGAATGGTCGAGATTAGTCCTAAGATATCAAATTGAAGATGTATTCTTCTCTATCAATTTCAAATGTTTGTCCAATTATGAAATTGCTATAGGTTTTTGGCGTGGAATATCCTTTATTAGATTCCTTTCATCTTGTATATATGATTATGACAGTGCAATAGTGATTAATTTGTTGCAATCTCAAATCTGTTTTGCTTCAATCATAACTGTAACTTCTTAGCAATGATATCAAGCATAGTCTTAATGTTGTTTATCTTTTCAATTGTTTCAGAAATATCGTCTGCATACAAGGAGACCAAGTCCGGCAATGCACAACGGTGGCAACCCACAAGCGCCCCAATTTGTGGTGGTCGGAGGCATTTGGGTGCAAGCGCCTGACTATGCAGCAGTTGCTGCCAAAGCCCCAGGGGAAGCAGGCTCTATTGCCACAAGCAACGGAATCTATGCACCGGTAGCTGCACCACCGCCTGCAGTACCTCAATCTTCAGCATCAGTAGTGCAAATATCTCAACAGACACAATCCGAGCACTTACAATCAGAAGAAAGGGGCAGTCATAGTGACGGCGGCCATCATGCTAATTCTCCGGCTACATCTTCCTCTACGCATACCACCACAACTTCCCCTGTGTTCTAGCATCCGTAGAAACAGAATGGTGTAAAATTTTTGTAACAAAGCTTGCTAGTAGAAATTTCTATATCACATGACAATTTTTCTTCTTGTTTTTGGAGTGTAAAACTTGATAAGAGTTATAGCTGGATACATTGCAAAGTGACTGTCAGCCTTCTTGAATAAGTATCCTTGTAGTCCACCACCAAATTGTTTCCATAAACTAATATAGTGAAGGAATAAATTTCATTTACCGGCTATTTAAATGCTAGTTTATGGAAATGTTACATATCTCAAAAGTTATTTCAGAAAATATATATCTCAAATGGAATGAAGTGTAGAGAAGACGATATTTGTTGTTACACCATGGGGTGGGATCATCTTTTTACCTTAGCCAACAAGATACAAGTAGGTCATTAATGACATGTCTAGCAAAAGTCTGAAGCTTAATAGACAAATTTGGAATAATCTTTTTTATTTTTCCTTTAGTCATAAAAAAGTTGAAGATCTGTCACAGATTCGAAAATAATCAATAAAAGAATCTTGACTTGTAGGAAACCTTCTTGTTCAAGAAATTGAGAGATGTAATGAAATCTTTTCGGTTGGGAAAGTGTTGCCCCCCTTAGAAAATACGTTTCCGTATAAATCAAGATTCAAGGCTCATATGATTCTTGAACGATCTTTCTTTGTCAAAGAGGAAAGGATGTGAAAACAAGAAATGAAGAGGGATTCGGGCTAACATTTTTATGAATCTCTTGAGGTAAGAGGTTAGCAAATTAGTTGCAAGGCGACTTTGTCCAAATTTTTCCCACTCCTCTTATATTGTGTTAATGTGAATGGTTTTGATACAATTATTAAATTGGTTCATTTCTTTGTTAGAACATTGACTATGCATTCTCCCATTTTTAAAAACAGTAAATAATAGTTGAGATTCTGTTGATAGCTTCTATCATTTCACACCCATTCTTGGTTTCTTTACTTTCTCTCTTTTTTTTTTTTCTTTCCCCCCCGCGCGTTTCGCCGTCTACTCTTGAAAGTTTGACAAGCAAAAATTGCTTTGATCGATAGGAATCAACTTGAACACTGTTGGGATGAAAACAATAAAAGTAAATGGAGATGGACCTAATAGACAATTAATTAAACAAACGGCAAAAGATAAGCAAATGTGCTACAAACTTTTTAAATTGTGTTGAACAAGATGAAATAATTGAGAGAGATATATATTAAAATTTATAGAGATAAATATACTTGACTTTATTTTAGTGGACAAACAAAACAAACAACAACAAATATTATAATGATACATTCCAGCTCATTTAAGACTTTCTCTATGACAGCTATATTTATTTCCGTCCGATTATTTTTAAAAAAAATAATACGCATCCTTCTCTATAATATCGTGCTAGATGGAAGAAAGTACAAATAATAGCCTTGAGCCTTAGAATGACAAAACTTAAAAGAACAAGATCTAAAGTCATCACCAAATTTGAATGTTTTGGTGATTTGTTTAGCATATCACTTCAAGCTCCAAACCCTATGCCCTCTCTTCCAAGTACAAGACAACAATTGCGAAGAAGATATCTAATCATAACTTCTCTAGCAGAAGTTATTAAAAAAAAAAAAAAAACGAGTGCTGTTACTTGTTTCTAATCTTAATAGTCTTAATCAAGATTAAAACCAATGGTTAAGCATCGAATTATCATGAACAAGAACATTAATGTACAGTTGGTTACAACTGTTTTTAATTGATTGTTACATGGTCCACTTGGAAAACGTGGCGACTTGATTATTTGAGTGCAACGAGGCCCATACGGGGGCCCAAGAATATAATTATTTTTCTGACGACACAATTACACAAGACACATGAGGACAAAGCTGTGGTTGTAATCTCATCGCATTAGGCACCATTTCTAATAAATAAAAACAAAATGTAGTACGTTGCAAATGTTATGGTATATGGTCCACATGGAATATTCTAGGAACTTAGGCATATTTCCATTTTTTTTTAAATTTTTGGTTAGATTTTGTTTAACATTTATTGATTTGAATAATACTAAAGTTTTGCACATAGGTTATCATCTAGTTCTAAAGTATATTCTCCATTTTTTTTTAACTTATCTTCTTGGTGAGATGGACTGGAGAAGATATTCTGATCCTCGGAATCTTGCCTTGTCGAAGATTCTGCTTCCATTATTTCAGCTTCAATTTTAAATTAAAAAGGAGAGCGTTTGGTGTATGCTCTTATATGTACAAACATATAAATCTGTGACTTGGGTGCCGCAAGAAAATTGCCCTTGAGGCCATTTGATGCGTTTCTGATCATGTATGATGATCTCCGGGTGATTATAGACTGTGACTGGAAAAAGATCAGACGGGTATGATTCGTCGATCGGGTTAAATTTGGTGTTGTGATGTATGCGAGTAGGTGGAGTAGGAGTAGGCAAGAAAAACCCGTTTGGGTGTATTGCGAAACTGTGATTAGTTTAATTCTAGTAGTAGTTTGTATAAAGATAGACACACACGGATCCATGGAACGAGGGAGTTCCGAGCACTTTAGGCATTGTATTTTTAAAATTTGTCAAAGATATAGATAGATAGCCAAATGCGTCCTTTCAATGAATCTAAGGGCCAAATGCCTCTTGCAAGCCCTTAAAAACCAACATAAAAATGGGGATTTGTTATGAAGAGTTGTACACAAAAGTCATTTCGCGTTTCATTAGCAGATGATGATGGAATTTTTTTAGGAAATGTGGGAATATTATTCGAATGACCTAAACCCAAAAAGAAAGAAAATAGAATATGTTTTTTTTTTTTTTTTTATTGAATCTCATAACAAAAACATGTGTATTCCGTATCACCAGAGTTGAGTCAACACTTTATTATATGTTATTATGTAAATATAAATAATTTTCATTATTTCATGCATCATGCTTTGATTTCGATGGGGTTGGCTTAGGTGCACTATTAAAGCTACAGCTAGGCCGTGCCGCCGATCTTGTGTGATTTGTTTGGTGCCAGTTGCAACATGCAGATAAAGAAAGAAAAGATTAACATTGACTTGAGAGTGAAATTGTGCAATGTGGCCAATTTGGAGCATTCGAATTTACTTTACAATTGCCTCGTGACTTTGTAGGTAAAAATGATAAAGAACTACTAAGTGGAATCAAAACCCTAAGCTGACTTAAGACGGTAGATTCCTGAATAAGAAACTTTGATCACTCAATGCTGAGATTTTCCTGATCACTCAATGCTTTCATACGCCATATACTTTCACGTTGTATTTTAAGGTTTTTTTTATTATTATTATTATTTCTTTTGGGCCAAATATTTGGGTTTCTGCTTTCTGGTAAGGGGCAAACGCCTCCAAGATGTATTTAGCATCTTTCAGTTTTTATTAAGGTACAAAAAATCCCAAGGGTAAAAAATAATTAAATAAAATAACCAGCTAAAAAGCTGGAGGGATATGACGTATCTTGCCAATAAAACAAAAGAAGGAATTGTGTACACCATGAACTGAAAAATAATTTCTCACACTCTTTGGTTTGATGTTAATAGTTACCAAAGACGAAACTGTGAAAGGATTAGCAAAATAAAATGACAACTAAAAATTGTTATTTTTTTCTGAAACAATTATTGATAAGATCATCTCCTAACTCTCAAGTTTTTAAAAATTATTTGTCATGTCTTTTAATAGTAATATATAAATAAATTATGTGTTAGTTTTAATATTTATTAACTATTAATCACCACTTAAATTAAATTTTTACTCAATACAAAAGTTATGTCGTAAAAGAATCATGATCCGACCAGCCAATAAGATAATTAGTAAGAAAGCACCCTGCAGTAACAGCTAAAACATAATCCAAAATCCACTCAAGAAAATCGGTACTTCAGAATTCCCAGGCATCCTCAAGCAATTATCTTTTTTATCTAAGGATTTTTTTGAGACATTAAATGAACCGAGATTAGTGTTTTTATTGTGCACTTCCCCCTAAAAATTGGACAGACAAATTATAAATTTTCTTATTAGATTTTGACATTGCAGATAGAATTATAGACACTAGCTGCAAGGATTTAATTTTTGCCCGGGTCTCAGTTTACGGTTCCTCTTAAAACAAAAGCCACAAATTTAGCTGAAATTCGCAAAGAAAATGTAGCAGCAACTGGAACGGGCATAAAAAATAAATGGAAGTAACAGAACACTGCTAAGAGATATGTTAATTACTCTGATATACACAATATGAAGAAACTGCAGTTATATTCAGATGTTATATGAAGGAAAGGGGCTCTATGGATTATCTGAAGGTGCTGGAATTTCTAGAGGTTCACCGGGTGTGGGCTCTAGTAATTGTGCATCTGGTAGTTCCTTCGATAGAAGTTCCTGCGTTAAGCAAAGTTCATTCCATCAATATCCGATATACATATATATTATAGGAAAAACTTGAAAGTTGAATCTACAACACCATCACTCTCTCGTGAGGAAAAGGCACGAGTAATAAGCAAAGTTAAATGGAAAATAAACTTAATCAATCAAACTTGATTGATAATCTCAATTACCATCTGCAAATCAGTCCTAACAGATCTGAGACTATCCTTGATTCATTCAACAACTGTAACAGAACTTTCTGTCATAGCATTTGTAAATTTTGCACTGTCCAAAACAGAAGAATTATATTAACTGATTACACAAATTTTCGTCTAAATATCACTAACGTCCGATCCGGAACATAGACTAGAAGGCAGGCAATTTTCATGTTGGAGTTTGGTGAAGTTAACAAGATGATATAGCAAAAGCAAAGGCAAAAAGGTTTCCCATACATGAATATTGGCACAAGATACTGTAGTATCTTTTAACACTATCTACTGTGTTTTCACATATAGCAGATGCCACACTACCAAGGATTAAGGTATTTCCCAATTAATACAACGATTCACCGCATGGTGGTTCATATGAGCACACAGCACAGCCTATCGTAAACCAGATGTCAGGGAGAAAATTATTAGAGTTAATGGAGGGATCATCTTACATATATCCTTTGAATTATCAGTAATTTGGTAAAATAACTGTAGTAAGTCCCTATTGTTTCTTTTTACATTTACATCATAGTTAGTGAAGCAGAAGTCAGACTTCATTCTTCTCTATGCAAGCTAAATCTCAGAGGGAAAACTTGAAACATTACAGACTGGAAGGAACAAACTCAAAATTTCCCCATCAGAAGGTGTTATGTGGAGGACAAATCCAATGACAGTTTTTGGAAGGAATCAACTCAGGAAGTTGATTGGATGTAATAGCTTCCGAATCAAAAGCATACCTTCATCAGCATCATAACATTTATTTTCTTACATCTTATGAGGTAACAAATGGATTTCACAACTCATCTCCTTTTAAGCAATTTCATATTATACCTTGAATGATTCAACTGTCCCTTCACTCTGAATTATACTCGCAAGAAACCCTTTGCTATCAAGATCTCCATTTTTCATTGGCACAATAAACCTGTAAAACAGAGGAGGAAATAAAATACATAAGCACACAATAAATTGTTGTTGCCTTAGCTTCAAAGGCTGAGGTTATCGATGTATACTTGGCATGCAGCAGCTTAGCAAGTTTTACTGCATCTTCTTGTCCCGAAACCAAAGTAAATTTAGGAAGAAGCTGCTTTATGACGGGGGTAATGACGATGTCAGACCGTTCCTTCTCCAGAAAATTTTGATTGTATACACAGTGGGGTTCATAGTAAAGAGTCAGTTGGCCTTGTGAAGAATTGACGAGATACCTGCATGATACATAAAACCCTGAAGGATAAAATCTTGAATTTTCAAACTAATCAAACTAAAAGAAAGTAGTACAGAAGGGGACAAATAAATAAGGGACCACAATTGTTTGAAAATAGACTTAAGATCAGAAGCTGCTTACAGACACATCACAAAACTTTTGTTAAAGATTTACCCATTCTCAGGGCGTTGCCAGGGAGGACCCAGAACTGGGCCAGCAGTCGCTTTGACTCTGAGTTTGGAACCATTTCTACCTTCAATTTCAGAGCTCTGACCGGGTTCTACATATGTAACCTGTAAGGTTCTGAAATTAAAATTTAAAAGATAAATGACTAATAGGAAACCCTTTTTTTTTCCCAAAAAAAAAAAAAATTGGAAATAGAGAAATCCCTCAATGTGTGCACGGGGTTTGGAACAATTTTTGTTGAACACTTTGAGATGCTTTTGTTCACAATATACCTCCTTCATGGCATATGCAAACTACAGCATCGTGAGAATACATTGAAGAGGCAAATGAGTAGGATCACATACAGATAATACTCATTATTTTTCTGTTACTCCCTTAAACAATATTGCACTAACTCAACAAGAGTTTCAAGTGCAACAAAGTATAGCTCCAAATACTGTAAGAAACGACTGAGTAAAGAATTCTTAGAACCCAAATTAATGTGGACACTTAGTAAATACTGTCACCATCTCCTGCAAGAATTTTATGAGTGACTTATACCTAACTCAAATTCAGACATTGGCTAATTCTTAAAATTTATAGATAATGGGTGTGTTCCATAAGATTGCCTCTCATGCTTATACCATGTATTGCTTTAGGGAAAACAACAGTCAAGAAAATACTCGCATGAGGGCGTCTCATCTCTCATTCTGAAATAAAAGTGTACAAGCTGTCCACAGTGTTATACGATGTGAAGGCCTCAAACAAGAGGTTTTGGCATATATATTTGACAAAAAAGTCCTGAAATCATCCCCAAAAGAGAAAAAAAAAGGCAAAAACAACAGCCCTAAATCAAATTATCACCACTTCCCAATTGTAGTGTATAAAAAGGGAGTTTTGGGAAGGCCAGAGTTGAAGTAAAGTAGTTAAGTGGTTAACCACCAATCCATCTAGATTGATTTGTCTACATATTGGCTATAAAGTAAGTTTCACTTAAAATTATAAAAAAAAAAAAGCCATATTTTGTTTTTTGGCATTAGTTCATACAAATAAATTTATTAGAATTCCTTGGATGCAAACAAAGGGTAGATCACCGAAATAAGCCAACATCTTCCTTTACCAACAGCTACACAGAAATAAGAGTTTGGCCAAAATGTGAACAAACAATCAGTTAACAGTGTCATTATTTCTTTCTCAATGACCATTTGATTTTCATTTTCATTCATTCAACTATACACACGAAACAACTAAATGTCAGTGACAAGAACTACATATCAATAATAATAATTAAAAAAAATAATCAATGAAAAATACCAAAAGTGAATAATAAATCACTCACATTTTGAAAAAGGGGATCGAGCAGAGTCTTGGCATTGGGAGTAGCAATGACTTTAAGATTAGGAGACATTTTAGAAAGTGGCTTAAGGGTCTTCAAATGACAGTGATCATCCAGGCTTTGAGTAATCAATAAACAGTCAACTTGTGGAAGATCACTAAGCTGCACTAAAGTTTTCATCCCAATCAGAACAATCTAATTAATTTTCAAATAAATTCTGCATATGTCTTGGATGACAGTTAATTTAAAGAAAAAAAAGAAACCTGGAAACTCTTCAAGAATTTCTTGCCAGCATCAAAAAGCCAAGGAATACCAAAATCCAAGTTGCCCACCAAGATTGGATCAACCAACACTTTCACCCCGTCCAAATCCCACAACCAACTGTTTCCCTAAACCAAAAAAGTTAAAACAAAAGGCACAAAATCAACAAAAATTCCCAATCAATTAAAGCTATAAAAGAGCTATATGTAAAATAAAACAATGAAAACCCACCTCTAAGTAAGTGAGCTTAAACACATCAGTGGCAACAGCATTCTCCTCAGAAACTAAAGCAGAAACCACCTTGCTGAATCTTCTTGTTGGGAAATTGAACGCGGTGGGATGGATGGGAACTGAACTCCGACAAGCTGAAGTGAAACGGGGAGTTTTTGATAACGCGGAGAGTATTATATCCGTGGTTCTTGTTCTGCTGCGCCTGCTCGGTAAGCAACTGAAGGGAAGAGTGTTGCAGTGGAAGCCTGTTAACATTGTTGCGTACGGGTACGGAGCTGCGTCCTCCCGCGAATCACCGTCTCCTTGCCTTCTTTTGTTCTTTTTTCTGTGCTATCGTTTTTTAATCACTTTCTTCAACCAAGCAAAAGGTGACGTGTTATTGTGTTAATCTAAATATCATCATATTCATAGATGATTTAACCGGCTTCAACTCTGCCACTTGGCATACGATGACCCTTATATGTCTATATACATATATGTATATTTCAAAAGTGACAATTATTTATTTAAATGGAAAGCGGGATTTCGCCGCATGATTTCAAGTTTTTAACCGGATCCTGTCAGAAAATACAGTTAAACTGTTTTTACGACGACACTGTTGACAAGAGTGACCGCAATAAAATCTCTTTTCATGGCATCCAAATACTTACTGTAACATGCCCATAAATAATAAAAATAAAATAAAATAAAATAAAAAAATGGACGCGGTAGCTCTAACACTGTAAAAGTTGCATATGTGAATATCATGAATAAATAAATTGATCTGTGTGTGGAGCAAATTTGTTTAACTTTTGCCTGATTCTTGCTCATAACTGGCTTTAACTAAGTAACAAATTTGATCTGCATGGTTGAATAATGGTAGCCATGAAGTTGCCTATTACTAATGCCGCTGTACATGCAATAGTTTCTTCCCATGGCCTTTTCGATTAACCTGACATAGAAGAATCCTGCTTTCAAATGTGATGGGATGCTCAGATAAGTGTAAAAATATGCACTTTAAGTGTAGTTTGGATGAGAAAATAGAAGAGTGACGTAATAATATCAATAGCATTTTTCTACACTTTGATCTTAGCCGAAAGGCCGAGAAAGGCATGATAGCACCTTTCCTAGAATTCAATTAAGATGCACAAAGAGACTGGGCGAGGGAGAGGGAGATCGAGAGAGAGAGAGAGAGAGACTATGATCTATCATTTTCAGCAAAACTACACAAAGTCTTTGGTCATGCAAGTTGAAGACCCAAGGCCAAGGCCTTCAGCATCTTTTCTTCAGCCGTAAGGCCTTCGTCCAATCTTTAAAACGTTCAAGAATGTTCTGAAGAGAGAAACTTATAATCCTTAAAATATTACATTAATCCTGCTTAATGACCTTTTCCAGCAAAGTCCAAACAAGACAGACACTGCACAGAAGATGGTTCTTGGTATATTTATATCTTGAAAGCAAGTTCTCTTTCCCATCTTTTGGGACGGTAAGGCTTAGCATTCATGATTTTGTTACCTTGTGGTAATGGCAACTCATCGCCACTAGCAATCTTCTGTTGCCAGACAAATTCATTCTCACGTTCACACTTGGTGAGCATATCGGCAGCAACATCTACTTCTTTTCTGAAAATTGATTTATGAGACTCCTCTCCTGGCATTTTCTTTTTCACATTGATCAGTGCATCATGTAAAATTCCAATAGCAATCCCAACTTGACCAGCATCCTTTAGACTTTCTGCTAGATATTTCTGACTTCTTAATTCATGAAGAGCTTTGCAAGACCATATGAATTCCTGTGCACATTAAAAGGAGCATCTGTCAGCTCCAATAAGGAGATACTCCTTGTCCAATCAATAGAGAGAGCAAGGAGAAAGACATTTTTGTAATCTCCATCAGTTTTTGAAATCGAATCAAGCAACATCAATTTGCAACAAAAGAGAAGAAAAAGGATGCATGACTGTGCAGGAGAAGCAGATGTTCCCTTAGCCAGCAGCCAGTAATACATTAAAAAATTATTTACCCAACTTTTAACGTGTTCATTTTATTGTCTTCCTCGTTTTGTAGACCAGCAGTCAAACAATTTAAGTGTTTCTCTAAAACCAAAAATATAACAGCATAAACCACACTATGACTCACTATGTCTCAGTAAAATTACGAATTCTATAAATAAAAAGCTGGTCCTCGATAGCAGATTCTATCAAAAACAGAGCCCAGATACAAAGCATTAGTTAGTGCTAGTATCTATACATGCACATGAAATCAACTGAACTTAACTTTAGCATCTTAGTTGACAGAGATTTGAGGTTAGCCACACAGATTTTCTGACTTTCCACTGATATCCTCCGGGTATATCACATAAATCCACAATTTTTTTCAATGCCTAACTTTACATTCTCTCTGACCTACTTGTTTTCCCTGCAATGCTCCTATCAAAACACTTCATTACTGATGCAACGAAGGGCCCCATTTCACATGGCAGACCATCACAAAAAATTTCCATCAGTTTGTCTGTGACTGGCAGCTGACTTATTTCTTATTCTAAATTTTCTCATATGCACACTTATCCATCCAATGTCATTATTTTTGTCCCTACCCATTACTTCATACCGCAAAGCATGGCTAGGAGTACTATTGCTTCATCTCATAATTTCTTTATAGTTGCTTCCGATGATTTCACCATGTCCTAGTAGTTCTCAGTTAAGCTTATTATTGCACTCATTTTATTTCTAAGAATAAGTATCAAATTTGAAGCTAAATCCACTCTAATGACGTGATGCAATTATTTACAATAAATGAAGATTAAATTTCTCGAAAATGAAAAAACAGAATTCTTAAAAGTACTAGCTAATATCTTCTAGTGGACTGAAGAAACAGATATAGGCTTGATAGAATCATGCGATAAGCATACACACCATAAAGCGTGATGAAATATCTTTGCATTGTCCGTTTGCTGAATATAGAACATCAATTGCTTCACCAAGCATCTCTGCAACACCATAGTGCAGCTTCGCCAAAAGGCCAGCAGTAGTTCCTTTTTCCTCAGCTTTCTTAATACTAACAGCCTAGTACATTTTCAGAATAACAAGCAAATCCCAACAAGAAAAAGATCAGAGATTTTATTAATCGATGAAAGTAATAAAATAGTGTCAAGAATTCAAAAAATATAGATATCTCAAATGGTTAAAGCCATTGGGAAGACATGATCTTGTAACAAACATACTACAGGAGGCAGCCAAAACACTTACCTGAGCCTCAGCCAGGCAAATCAGACTCATTACAGTGGACATATACGAGGTAGCTTCAGGAGGTCTTTCTGCAGGTAATGTGGGCTGCAAAGAGGGGAAAACTTCTTGAGACAGATAAAGAAAAACTCCAGCAGCTTCTCTGAAGAGAGTGGCAGATTGCACTAAATCTACAATACCATGAGGTTAGTTAGCAGCAAAACAATCAAAATATTCATGATTATTTATCATGCTAGTGAAACAGCAATGCCAACCTGATGGGACAATCTCTAGAGCTCTCTCCCGAAGAATTGCACCATAGAGGAAAAGCACCATACCAAGCTCAAAATGTAAATTATCAATTTGATAAAATTTCGGACCCATAAGATTAAAGAAAGATGATGCACCAAGGGCACTGCTCCACCTTATCTTGAGTTCTGAAGTCCACCAAGCTATCTGGTGATTGCCGCCAAGCAAATCAACATGATAAACCAAGTTTTCTAGTAGTGGCAGATACTGTTCAAGCTTGCGAAGATCCTGAAACATGTTAGAATGGGTAAAAGCAAATAAGAGAAAGAAACCAAACTAATTCGTTCCATATTAGTAGAACAATAAATTTATACGTGAGTTAAAGGGACTAATTCCAAACACAAACAACCTGTTGAAACGGGCAGGTTAATCCTCCAGACATCTCTCTAGCAATGGCCTCAGTAATGTAGCAGTTCTGGTTAATAGAATCCTCGATCACTTTACGCTTGGAGCTTAGCTCTTTCAAATTCTCAAGTGTAGCAGAATCACGAGCAGCATATACATCCTCAAAAATAACCTGTTAGCATAGCTAATATATATATATATTAAAAAAAAAGCCCCGAATCTCTTCCACTCGATCAAACCTTTCATAAATTAAAATTATCTAAAATCCACAAAAACAGTATTCCACTTAATAAAACCTACATAAGACGAGGAAAAGCCGAGGGGGGGAAATGAAAAATTACCCCTTTGGTTTTAAGCTTTGCAGGTTCTCGAAAATGCAGCATCATCTTCCCGCACTCCACAAGAAGGCGATTGAGGAAATAAAAAGCTCTGAATCCGGATCTTGTTGATCTATCTAAGCGCGGCCACAAGTTATATTACGCTCGCAAATTCAATAGATTTTTAGTGACTCTCATGGCAACATAGTTATTATCATCGTGGGTGATGTTAATGAATTTAAATTTGATTGGCATACTGACTGATACTAGATGTTTCTGAATTCCGAGCTATATTTTTTTGTCAATGGGGGAATTGGAGTCGTTTTCAGAGGCTGTTAATTTCTTCACTGTTAAGTTTACAAGAAGAGGCTGAGAGCCTGTGATTGGTCTGTTTGTGGGCTCCACCCTGGGCTCCCGCGTTTTCAATGGCCTCCCGGTTCTTCATCCGGGTTTGGGCTTTTTCCAGGAATTGGCTTAACATGAACAATGTGGTGCATCCTTGTCCTTGACGACGAAAAAGACATATAAATTATAAATTATAAATATAATATCGAATACAAGCATACATGTATACATTTCCTATGAACGTCAATTATCATCAATACAAGCTGATTTTTTATTTTTTATTTTTAAAATTACAAGCTAAAAAAATTCCAAATGTGAAATTCCATCGAAACTAGACTTTTGTACAATACTTACGGAGAATTTTTAACTGTTTGGTCACATTTTACGTAAAATTCCATTTGTTTGAATGTAACATAAAACATATTAAAAAAATTGTGCACCAATGAGAAGTACTTTGAGTAGAGGTTTGAATCTTTGGATGTGTATTATGGGAGAAAATTCTCTGTTTAATTAAAATTCTATCGTTTCTTGAATTAATTTTTTGCAATGAGTTTTATTCAAACTTGGTTAATTATTGACGAACTTTTAATACAAATAGTAAAATAAAAAAGAAAATATGACACTTTCAAATTAAGTTTCGTTAGGAAAGAGACTCATACGATAAGTATAAATGAAACTCTTTTTTTATTTGTGTAATAAAAATAAGATGTGTATTACAAATAAATAAGCAGAAAAATAAATCAACACAATTCAAAACAATAAATCAACTACAAGAGATACATATTTTTACGTAAAAAACTCAAAACGAGAAACACTGTAGGACCACATTGTGATATAACATTCCACTATATTAATGATAATACTAAAAACTAACAACATTAAGAATTTTAATATTATTGACTTACATTAACAACCTAATAATTATCTTTTTAATAAGTGGATATCTGAAATAACAACCAACGAAAATAAAAAATAAAAAACAAGATTAACAGGATTGTAGAGGGAGGTGTCGAAAACTTACCCTCAAATTTTAAGAGTAATTAATTTCGCTTTGTGATCGTGTAATCAAAAGTTTTGAAATTTTTGCCAGGTTTACGCCACTCTCTCTAGCCTTTTTCTTTTTTCCAATGTCGGCCGCCACTTATCTTCTATTTACAGTGCTTTGAAAACCTAAATTTCATCTAACACTTTCAAAATTTCTTTAATTATTTAATTACCCAAACTTATAAAACTTTGGATTTGGGTCGCCCAAATGAGATGGACACGACAAGTTTTTGTTATTCTATTTTATATATAATCTACAACTCTCTAGCCAAAAAGGGAAAAAAAATTCAAATTTGTGAAAATTTTAAATTCAGTATCCAAATGACCCCGATTTTTAGTATATATTTAAATTCAGTATATACAAAAAACAATGCAATAATGAAAGTATATTAAATTAAAACATTGTATCCAAAAAGAAAATTTAAATATCTCAAATTAATTTTTTTCTAAAAAAAGATAAATTATCAACCATATATCCTTAAATGATACCCGTATCAAACGTACTACAATATTTTTAACGTATATCACTTGTATACCCTAAGTTGACAAAAGACGTCTACCGTCTACCAAATCGTTTACTGCCGTTAAGAAGTTAACATAATTTTAGTAAAATAACTATTTTACCCTTTCAACTCAAATTAACTTAAAAAGATAAATTTACCTCAAAAGTAAAGTAAGCCAAAATGTAACAATCGGAGACAATAGTGTTTTTATAACTACTTTTCTGTAATTTATGACATTTTTCTCTTTTTATTTTTTGAGTTATAGTGAAACAATGTCATTTCTCAGTAATTTTTTTTATAAAAATCGAGTGCAATGACGTCTTTTTTTTATAATTTTAGTTATAGTGAAACAGCAAAGTCTAATGTTTTTGGGGAAAATTCAATTAAAACAGCGTCATTTTGCCTAACAAAAATGACAATTTTTGTTTACAGCCTCTCCTATATTAAAAGATTATATTACCCCTATGACGTTAGTATGTTCTAACGACAGTAAACAGTTTGGTGGACGGCGGACGTCTTTTATCAACTTAGGATATAAGAATAATATACTTTAAAAATGTTGTAGCACATTTAATATTAGTGTCATTTAAAAGCATATGGCTGATAATTTCAAAAAAAAAAACTTGAGCACCAAACGCGGCGTTTCTATACCCGTCAAATCTAAAAGTCCAAAGTGTCACGTTGACGGATCTCTCCAGCCAAAATCGAGCATGCATTTTCTGGAATCGAAGTCCAATCGCCAGAACCCAGCCCCGACTGAAGAAGCACAACTCAGGAGGGAACCAAAATTGAAATTTATTTATTTTTGGTCCTCTGATTTTCTCTCAATTACAAAACAAGGCCACAACTAAATAACAGGTCCTTTTAAAGTGAAAATTCTGCTGCTTCTAATTGTCTACTTCGCAAAATTCGCAATATGTCGGAGAAGCAGTTGATCGTGGCCGTCGAAGGTACGGCCGCCATGGGACCGTACTGGCAATCCATCGTCTCTGATTACCTCGAAAAGATCATTAGGTCCGCCTACTTTCACCATTTTAGTTAGTTTCTTTATTTTCTTGCTTTATTGAAGTTACGATTTCAATTCTCGCGCAAGTTTTACCGATATATTGTTCAATTTACTGATAGTTTACTTACAAGATTTCGTTTTTATTTATTTATTTTTCATCAATTTGGTGATATTGAGCCATTAGCATGTTATTCGAATTATATTCCCTTTGTACGCCACAATAGATTAATCGATTACCGATTAAATGCTAATGCGAAGTGTTGTGCATGCTCTGAGAATCAAAATCGTGTTACTCTGCCACCTCAACAATTTACTCAACAACGTCAATTGTGATAAGCTTTATGAATGTTATTGGGCGGACCTTCTTCATCTCTACTTGGCTTATGCTTTTATTTTTTCCCCTCTTTCATTGTATTATGTGGTAAATATTGAAGTGCTGTGGCTGCATTTTTGGGTCTTAATAACTTTAGCCAAACAGGTTGAATATTTTTATCATTATTATTTTTTAAAAAGTAGAAAAGAAACGTCAACTATGATTAATTTCTCTTGCATGAATATTGATCTTTAATTCTATTTTAAGGTGAAGTAGTGGGAGAAGTTTTATTGACTGTTGCAATATAGCCATCAAAGCTAGTCGCTTAGCAGTTTACTTTGAAGGAAATTGCTTCTCAACTAGCTTGACACGTGATCGCGGAGATTGCAACTTAAATAATGAAAGAAAAGTGATGTGTGTAATGAATGATCAGGTTTTCATGGTTGTACCAAATGAATACAGTTTTTTTTTTTTAAAATACAGAGTGTAGCTTTTCAGAATGATGCTTAAGTTGATAAGATAATGAAAAAACCTTGTTAGAGTATTAATTGGCGTTAGTAATAGGGAGGTTGCTCATGTTGTCCATATGCAACTTTGTAGTTATTTTGAGGGGTAAACGGAAACCGCTTTAATCTTGATTCACTTTTTAGAAGAAGTTTCAGTGGTTGCAGCTTCAATTTGTCAAGGATAAGGTTTAAGTCTTTGATGTTTTCGATTTTGACTAGTGCTTGATATATTCTTCTTGGAAATTGCCACCATTTATGACTGTATCTGTTTTAAAATACTAAAACTGTACTAAGTGCTCTGGTTCTGTGTATTTATGTGCATTTATTTTTACGCCTATTCTAAATTATCTTTGTATTTTCACAGGTGTTTCTGCGTTAATGAGTTGGCTGGGCAGGTAATATTTTGTTCCCCTTTCACCATGACATAGTAACTGAAATCTCCATCAAACTGCTTTGATCTTTTTGTTTTGAATAGAAATTGTACTGGTCTATCAGAGAGGTTCGGTTAAAAAGCATAGCAACTGGTGCCTCTTTTCACTGAACTGTAAATTTGTATATGAAGAACCTGATTTTTTTTCTCCTTACAAACTTTGAGCCTTTATATATATATATATATATATATATATATATACTGAAACATGGTTTAGTTAAGCCGAATTTTCTTTTCAAATATTGCTAAATATCTTTTACTTTGAGCTTTGAGGATTCCTTTTTCTCCCTGTTTTGGGCAAGGAGCACAGGCTACTTCCTAAATGCTCAGTCATGCATTGTTATGTTAAATAGTCTGTATATTCTTGTGTTTTTATGGCATTTCTCATTTATATAACTGAAGAAAAGTAAAACTAGGATCTTGTGTTTTGCAATAGCTATGACTGTCCAGAGCAACTCTATCTTGAAATCATGCTTCTCATAACACACTGAAAAATGATGCTTTGATGTTGCAAAAATCTTGATGTTGATGCATAATATGAATCTGCAATCAAAGAGATAGTGGTTTTGAAGTAGACTAGATAGCAAGAGGGGGCAGTTTTGATGGTGTGAATCAATGAATGGTGCAGTTATCAAGGCTAGTTTTTGATGTTGTTTGATTACCATTGATAATGTGGTTGAATCAATTTGTGGAATGGGATATTAATATGAAAATATGACGGAAAAAATTATGACAAGATAAAAGATGAGAGTGAAAATAAAATAGAAAACCCAAGAATTTCTTCAAGGTCTCATAGGAGTTTCACAGACAAGATTTTAATAGGTGATCCTTACTGTTGGGGGGAATAAATAACATCCTAATTGATTAAGTCTCTTCTCTCCTTGAATTGTTAGTAAGTAGACCATTTTATACATAATTTCAATGAGTTAGATTATCTAGTCAGCCTTGTCAGGGGTGGTTAGGTATTCTTTGTAGGTCGGTCTTTGTCTGGTTGAAAATTTATTTGTGTACGTTGGTTCTGGTCCCTCAGGTTTTTCGCCCTTTTTCTTCTTTGTGGGACAGCTGGTCCTTAAAAGATGTACTTATTTTTCATCAGTAACTTTCAGTTTCTTACATGTATTAAAATATGCCCTAAGTTGAGGAATCGTTAATTTAAAAAGCTTAAGCTGGTAGGAAAGGTTCAATATTAATAAAACTCTGATATGCCCCTGATTGTTGTCAAATTTAATCGACAAACTTGTCATATGAATTGAACTCACAAACCCACGCCTGAATCCAAATATAGGCCAAATATATTGTAATTTATCTCAAAGATTAAGGGGAATTGAAATTCATTATCTTTTGTTAACTTGGCTTCAAGACGCTTTTTTTTTTTTAATAAGAAACTGAAAAGTGTAATAATAAAGAAGATGTAAAAACAGATAGTGGACCAGCTGTCTGCCCAAAAAACAAAGAACAAAAACTATCACTATTTGCGTTATACAAAAGTATACCAAAACACCCGTATTGATAATGACGATTCTCCAACCAAAAACTGAAGCTGGTTAGAAAGGTCCTGACATTAGTATTTAAACTGTAATATCATAGTTATAAGAAACTCCTGTCTGGTTTAAGTGTTTTTGTGTTTACCATGATGGGGTATAAGTGTCCTTACAAGCATGTGTGCGCCGCCCGCCCCCCCCTCCCCCCCCACCCCCGCCCCCAACAACACACACACACACACAAATGTACACATAAACGAAGTCTCCTTTCCTATCAATGTATATATATAATTGTGTTATATTTATATGTATATGCATGTGTATGTTGCCTTACCTGCTCTTTTTCTCCTTTTAATACAGAAGACCTCTGCCTCTAATGTTGAACTGTCACTCGTCACCTTTAATACTCATGGATCCTATTGTGGTATTTCCTTTGCTCGATATTCTTAGTTCATCTTTTTCCCGTCATTATTGGTTTATATTGTACTGAATTTTAGTGTTGAAACTACTTTGCGAGAAAAAATTCATGACTATTTATGCTTTGCTCATTCAAAGGCAGCCTTGGCTGACTACAGAACATCCTTTTGTTTCTTCACCCCCATTTTTGCAGCTTGTTTGGTACAGCGATCTGGGTGGACAAAAGATGTTGATATTTTTTTACATTGGCTGTCAACCATACCGTTTGCTGGTGGTGGTTTCAATGATGCTGCTATTGCAGAAGGGCTCTCTGAGGCTCTAATGGTGTGGACTCTTGATCTTCTACATTTATTTGTCTTATTATTTTTTGTCTTTTGATTCTTGTTTACAGGTTTCGATATATACTGTTCCTATTTAAGAGTTATTTATCATTTTTTGGTTTTAGTGATAATTGCTATATAGTTCTTCATTTCATCGCCATTTCTCCAGATAAAAGCTTCAAACCAATTTAATGATAATTCACTGAATATTGAATTTGAAAGAAATATAGTTGTTATTGTTACTTTTGTTATTATCTTTCTGTTTCTTTTGTTTTGTTCTTTAATCTCTTTAAATTTTTTATGAGACTATTCTGACTCCTTGCATCAGAGTTTAGTATCAAGTTTTAATGAGGCTTCTCTTGGGTTCAAAGTATTTCTCATCTGCTGGAGAATACTCATCTTTAATCTGAAAAAAGTTTGTAGTTTTTGATGGTTTAATAAATATATTACCTAGATAAATAATAGGAGGAAAGGTGCAGTCAATCCCTTGTCTATTGAACAGACAGAGCCTAAAAATCTCCTTCCACTGTCACACCACAGAAATTTTTTCAATCGGGCTACCTTTTTATTCCTATAAATTCATTAAAAGCTAAATTCAGAGAGAGATCATCATTCCCCAACATCAAACTTGTGTAACCAATACCAGTACAGATTAATGGACTACCAATTTCATGTAATGATGATGATGGTAGGACTGCAGGAGTAATTTAACTTCATTTTGCAGCATTTTCCAGTTTCTCCATTGACATACAAGCAATTTATTGATTTTTCTTAACTTCTCAAAATTCTTTTACATTTTTTTGGTGATTTACACCCAGAACATTTAGCAAATAAATCATTTAGTGAATAGAATGCTTGCAGATCAGTATGAAAATTACCATGTATCTCAATAAAACAATCAATAAGATTGGTCATACATGTTGCATTAGTATTAGATGATAAGTTTGATGTGGCATAGGATATTTAGGATTATTTATTTTATGAGATTTTGACTATACCATGATTACATGTTGGCTTGATTGAAGAATTTAGACCAATAGTTACATTTGACAGAAATAAACTTATCTTTTGCAACGACTTTGCCATGGGGTTTCCATGAAATGCAAGTTATTAATGCACATTTGTTTTTGTTGCTTCATATGCTTGAGCACAACTTTTTTACTGTTTGGATGATTTGCGTCACTCAGATGTTTTCTGTGGCTCCAAATGGAAGCCAAAATCAACAAAATGTAGATGGGCAAAGACATTGCATTCTTGTTGCTGCAAGTAATCCTCATCCCTTGCCAACACCAGTTTATCGACCACAAATGCAGAATTTGGACCAGAATGAAAATAATGAAGCACAAGCAGAAAGTCGCCTTTCTGATGCGGAGACAGTGGCTAAATCATTTGTTCAGGTACTTATATATTGTAGTTCATCCTTTTATTAATTGTAATGGATCTCTGTCCTGTGAGGATTGCAATTATCAGGTGATTGACTTTTTACCTTTTCATTTCAGTGCTCGGTTTCTTTATCTGTCATATGTCCAAAACAGCTTCCAAAACTAACTGCAATCTACAATGCGGTGAGCATGATATTTTTGTTGAGATTGCAATATCACATACTAACATGATTACTATCTGAGCTGCGCTCCTCTTTGTTTATTGACAATTCTTCTATTCTTCCAAAATCTTTTAGGCTGCATGCTTTGAAATGAATCAAGCAAACTGCTTTGAAACTTCTGTTACACTCCTTCATAACTTGATTGTCATTTTGAAGAAAATACCTGCCAAATCTTAAATGATCTTCAGAAAATGCATAATAAATAATGTAGATAAAATACATAAAAATGAATGAGTAAACTGTCCAGAAATTTGAGCACACTTTATTCAAAATTATGCATTACGAAGAGGAAATCATCTTTTCTACTCTTAATGGTGGCCAGGCTTGTTTACTGACTGCATCTATTCTTAAGTCAGGCAAAGCGCAACCCCCGTGCAGCAGATCCACCAGTTGACAACAGTAAAAACCCTCATTTCCTTGTTCTGATCTCAGAGAATTTTATGGAGGCTCGTGCTGCCCTTAGTCGTCCTGGAGTTGCTAATTTGGCGCCGAACCAGAATCCTGTGAAAATGGATATAGCTCCTGTTACATCAGTTACAGGGCCAGCTCCAACTTCTATTCCATCAGGTTTTTTATACAATGATTCTGCTTTATTTTTGTGCAACGTCTTTGTCATGCTGACCTTTGAGTGTGACCAAGTGTTTGCAAGGTCTATTAGTTTTATCACTTCCTTACTTCACTGAAACCACCACCCACCCCATAAAAAAATGGCAACTTGACTTTGCATATGTGAACAGGAAAAAGAGAAGATTACACATGCATCAATCACTTTCCATCTGTTGCCTATCACTTGGAAGCCTTCTACTTTTTGTATAGTTTTGTCAAACCCCAAGTATGGAAATGGAATGTTGCTTAAATGTAGCTTTCAAATGCGGAGGAGTCATATTGCCAAGTTATATAGTTGCATGGCTCTTGGACATGTGTGCTTTTTGTATTATTCTATGTTGACTCCAATATGGAAAATACTGGCTTTGAAACTCCTGTCTTGTTTTAGCTTTAGAAATTTCTCTAGAGATCCTATTTTTGTAAGATTCAAGCATTTTTTTTGTTTATCTAATAATATAATAGGATGCTGATGCATAGATTATTTCTTTTTCTAGATTGTAAATTGCATTGGGTCTGAATTTGTATATTGTGTATTTGGGTGTGTGGGGAATTAGCTATAGAACTGGAAAGATCTCACTTGAAATAACTGGTCAATCATCATCATTCACAGAGTTTTTTGGTGATTTTGTTTAATTCTTGCATACCACTTACCTTGAGGTTTACGTCTGTGATTTTCAGTGAATGGAATAAACAGGCCACCAATTTCTGTTGGAAATGTTCCAACTGCTACTGTAAAAGTTGTAAGTCTTGCATATAGTTCTCACTCTCATGCTTTATATATGGAAATATTGGTTGTTGCTACAATTGTTGTGAGATGGGTTATGAAGTGGTTAGAGGCTCATAACTGAATTGTTCAGGAACCAAGCACTGTAACTTCCATGGTAAATGGACCTACTTTTCCACATATTCCATCTGTTTCCCGTCCTGCTTCTCAAGGAGTCCCAAGCTTGCAGACTTCTTCTCCGTCTTCTACTTCTCAAGAGATGATCACAAGTGGTGATAGTGTGCCAGAAGTAAAACCTTTAGTTAGCGGCATGTCACAGCCCTTGCGTCCTATGGCTCCTGCTGCAGCAAATGTGAACATACTGAACAACCTTTCTCAAGCGAGGCAAGTAATGAACAATGCTGCCCTGACTGGAGGAACTTCTATTGGACTTCAATCAATGGGTCAAACTCCTATGGCCATGCATATGTCAAATATGATATCCAGTGGAATGGCATCATCAGTGCCTACTTCTCAACCTGTATTTTCATCTGCACAGTCGGGTATCACTTCCATTGGTGGGTCAGGGACTCTTACAGGAACTTCACAGGTCCCACAAAACTCAGGTCTTAATTCATTCACTTCTGCACCTTCTAATTTGTCTGGAAATTCAAACCCTAGTATTTCGCAACCAATGGGTACTCTCCAAGGGGGTGCTAGTATGGGCCAGTCGGTAGGTATGAGCCAAGGCAATCATTCAGGAGGACAAATGGTACAAAATGGAATTAGCATGAATCAGAACATGATGAGTGGTCTTGGTCCATCAGGTGTCTCTTCTGGAACAGGTACAATGATTCCTACCCCAGGAATGTCGCAACAAGCACAATCTGGAATGCAGCCACTTAGTGTGAATAACAATACAGCAGTGAATATGCAATTGTCGCAACAGACGTCAAGTGCTTTGCATTCATCACAATCCAAATATGTTAAAGTATGGGAGGTTAGTCACTTACTTATCTTTTTCAGTATACTGAAGATGTATATGAGAACAGCTGATGATATCCTTATTTGGAGCTCGTTAACATTAAAACCTGGGCTGTTAATCTTGTGGCTGTTTTTGGAAATATTGACATTAATTCTGCAAATAGCCAACAGTTTGTAGTTTTTGAATCTCTAAATAACAGATTGTAGAACCCTTTTTTCCATTTCATGGCTGCATATGTGTTCACCTCCAGTTATTCTCCTATTAAATTTTTTACAGTTAGATTACTTGGAATATACTACTGCCGAACTTGCAATCCAAAGGGGAATTGTTGAGAAGCTTCAATAAATTGTTTGAACTAATCTTGTAACTGGAAGTATGCACAAGCTACATACAGATTTTGGGATTATTGTCTATCATGCGTGTTTAGTTTAAGAACTGTCTGTAGCATTTTAATCTTTAAGAACCCAACATCATTATTTTAAAGATGAGCTCTATCTGCTTAAACTGCTAGATTCCTTGTATACTTGCACTCACAGATATGGGAAGTCAAAAGTTACAAATAAAGGTTCAAAGTAGTGTTTGACTCTTTAAAATTGTTTGATTGGCTGTGAAACCATTGATTTTTTCATCAAATGGCTTGCAGGGAAGTTTATCTGGACAGAGACAAGGGCAGCCAGTCTTTATCACCAAACTGGAAGTATGCTCTCAAACTCCTTATGAATTGTTATTCAAATATGACAAGATATACTTTTCATCTTACATTTGTTCAATGCCTGATGCTTAAGATACCTACTGTTCAGTCTCAGCTTCTACATTGCCACCATCTCATATCTGCAAGACTGAACAGACTTAACCTGATTCCTTCTTTTATTATGGCAGGGTTACCGGAGTGCATCAGCTTCTGAGACGTAAGTTTAAGAATTATTTTTTATTTCTTATTGAAAGTTTATGTTGTCAAAACTTGAAGATGCCTTAAATTATCGTCTCTTTTCTTTTACTATCTGAAAAGATTTGATGTTAAATGAGTTTGCTCTAGACTTTTCTTGTTGCTTTCATACAAGTCAGTGATCACTTTAGTTCAGGTTTTGTTTCAACAATTTAATAGGATGTTGAAATGGTCAGCAGTTAAAATTACCGCTGCCTATTATATTACCATTACAAGGAACATGTTCACCTCCACAAATGGCATAGAATTAAATTTCTCTCTTTTGTGCAGAAGGAAACAGCAATTTATGTTTCAGTCTCTTAGTATCTTGTCATCCAGTTGTCCCCGCCAGTCATTTAACTAGTGCTGGAAATGGGTAGGGTGGGATTAGATTGATCATTCCTTGGGTCCCGAATATGAAATGGGGCTAAGATTGACATTTATAAGTATAATATCAATTTAGTAGGAAAAAGTCCTTCGACATCATTTTATTATCCAATGGAATGTTGATTAATATGAACTTAAAACGGAAATTCATCTAAACCTAGTGGCCGGATTCAGCAATTTAATCCAAGGCTCTGGAAACAAAAGAAAAAGTAGTTCAACTCATTTTCAGGGCCTCTAGACATTCTACCCACACGTACTGATCCCGGGTTATTTTAGACAACTAGGCTGACCTGCACTGAAAACTGATTGCTTTATTGAATCTGTTGCTCATTCTTTTGTTGAAGTAGCAATCATGCATGGGCCCAACTTTGACAAAGTTTTTGGCACCAAGAATGCTACATCTGAATGTAAGCACATGCAATAAATATTATCCTCTCTTTAACACAATTATTGATGAATTCATAATTAATAATTAGCTAAACTAATAATATTCTTTATTTAAAAGTTTGTTAGAAACCGCTGGAATTAATTTTTGAAAGGCTATGAAAGTTGAACCTGTTTAATTGTTGTAATACAGATACCCATAATAGACCCATCCTGAGAAAATTTCTGAGAGAATTTTACGTAAGAAGAATTTATATTTTATACTGTTGAACTGATTGATCATACTTGAAAGTCCTCGTTACTGTCTTGTTGTGATGAGTGTTTTGTACTTTAAGAAAGTTTTATCAATTGTACAGATCCCTAATGATGATTTAACTGCTGGACGGCATATTGCTTCCTTTCATGTGTCATCTATAGCATCTATTGATCCCAACCATACATTGCAGAATCAAAATGGAACTCTTCTTGCTGTACCACTGAACATTGCGTGCTGATATAAGAATGCATTATCCTGATGTTCTTAAACCATTTGTACTGACTTTACTCAAAATTCATTGTGTTAGGATGAGCAAAACAAAGGACGTAATGAACTGTATTCCATTTTTGGATTTCATTTCTTTATGAGATACATATGTTAGTGATTCAGTTGATAGCTTGTTAATATATTCTCTTGACTCTTTTATTTGAGTTCAAGCATGTAAAATCTTATTGTCTAAGTTCATTTCTGCTCTTTGCAGGCTGGCAGCTAACTGGCCGCCAACAATGCAAATTGTCCGCCTTATATCTCAGGATCACATGAATAACAAGTATATCAGCATACTCAAAAAATTTTATTTGACCTATTTTATAATTTCTTGCTTTGCTAATTTACCCCGACTGTCATTGTTCATTTTTTTTATTCAATAATCAGGCAATATGTTGGAAAGGCAGATTTTTTAGTCTTTCGGGCAATGAATCAGCATGGATTTCTTGGACAGCTCCAAGAAAAGAAGCTTGTAAGTGATCTGAAGGCTCCTTCTTTTGAATTTATTTATAAATTTGTTTCTTGTATGAAGGTTTATTCTTTGGAGTAGTGTATCAATTGATCCAGTATTTTGTCAAATTTGATTTTTGATTCTGTAGGTTTCTTTCTCCATTCAGCAGTTAAAGTCAGTTCTAGAATTTTTTTCAAATGTTTTTAGGTAGTACTAGTATCATTGTCAACTAACTGGATTACTGCCAAAAACTTAGTTGTGGTAATGTGGGAATGAAGGTGAAAGATGATGTAATAGCCATGGCTTATTTCTCATCAACAAAGTTCCCCATATTACAATTTGTAGAGTAACAAACAAAGCCTTTTGTGAGAAGTGGTTGGAATTTGGGACCAATTTGCTTGCCACATGTTTCAATGTTGATCTTTTCGCCTATTTAACTGACTTGAATGAGATGCCTTTAACCTGATTCTGAGTCTGAGGCTGCTTTACCTAATTTTATGGATTTAGTTTTTTTCAAAGTTAAAAATTCTCCCATAACTGAATTATAGGCTTGGTATGATATGAGAACATTTTAAAAAGTTAAAATCACCTGTGCAGTACTCCTGCACATGAGGAAAAAGGAAAAATGCTGGATTCTTTAATTAACTCACCACTCACGAGCAAATATGTTAAATGCTTCAATTTATGCGGATGGAGAATGTCTTCAGAATTCCATTTATAAGACAACTTCTCGATAAAATTTTTCCATGTGGGCAATTAACGTGCCATTATTAGTTGTTTTAAATATGCATGCAAACATGGAAATAATCTATTGGAAGGGTGCATTACACTCAAAGTTCTACTTCCTTTTGAGAAATGACATTTAGATTCTTGTAGACAAAGATGTTGCAGTTTTCAAGGGAGTGGGTTTTACCTGACAATTAAAGATCACATGCCTAAATTTTCCAGGAACAAATGTTTCTTTGCTTTGGTTTTGTTCCTTTAATTATATTTTTGGCCTTTGCTATGAAACTAGAAAATTGCTTTAGGTTATGCTTTATTATGTGTTTTTCATTTTTAAATCAGTTGTTGGTTGGTTTCTGTCTGATGCGGTTTTTCTGATGTTGAATTTGCCATTTCTCATTCTTTAGTGTGCAGTTATCCAATTACCATCACAGACACTGCTGCTCTCTGTTTCTGACAAAGCTTGCCGGTTGATAGGAATGCTCTTCCCTGGGGTGAGATTTTGTGAACACGAATCTGATTTGTAGTAAATAGAAGTTTGGTTTGTTCACAATGCGAAGTTCTTTCAATTTGAGCATTTAGATTGCAAGTTGCTTTCACCTCTAGGTTTCTTTTCTTTTTTTTTTTTTAATACATTTTTGTATTTTCCTTGCTAATATCAGAACCTGTGCTTCTTGGGTTGTTTACTATGAACTATGCAGTTAACGATCTACTCTGCTGTTTAATCAGGATATGGTTGTGTTCAAACCGCAAATATCGAGCCAGCAGCAACAACAGTTGCAACAGCAGCAGCAACAACAGCAACACCAGCAGATGCAATCACAGCTGCAACACCAACAGCTTTCACAGTTACAGCAGCAGCAGCAGCAGCAACAGCTACCACAACTGCAACAGCAGATTCCACAGCTCCAACAACAGCAGCAAATTCCGCAGTTGCAACAGCAATCAATGCCTCAATTGCAACAACAACAACAGCTCCCACAGCTTCAACAGCAGCAGCAGCTGCCACAGATGCAGCAACAGCAGCAGCTACCCCAGCTTCAACAGCAGCAACAGATGGTTGGTTCAGGAATGGGTCAAGGTTATGTTCAAGGTCCAGGCCGCACACAATTAGTTTCTCAAGGTCAAGTTTCATCACAAGGGGCTCCTAACATACCTGGAGGAGGTTTTATGAGTTAAATAACCTGTAGCTTCTCAACAAATGGATGGCCGCTTGAATTACCTTTCATCGCAAGTTAGTTTGTAGTCTGTTTGTAGTCGCTTCCTCTAGGAACCAACGGTCTGCCTATCTGATTCTTGGATTACTGTATGCTAATCAACTGGGCTACACTCAAAAAGTAAATATATCTTATGTCATCAACCGTCTGATCGCCTGTGGTTTGATGTTTGGAGATATAAAATCGATACTGTACCATGAATGTATAGCAGTTGCTTCAAAGGGGGAAAAATAGAAAATGAACGTGTTTTGTTTGAGATTCGAACGGAAGCCTCGGAAGCTACCAATACAAAAAGAGCTTAGAGATCTGTCATTTGAAAAGAAACCGTGGGTAGCTAGAGCTCAAATGGATAAGGGGGTTTCCAAAACACAATCATGTTTCTTCTATTTGGCTGTACTTAGCATGATCATTATGATGTATTTATGACGATGATATTGATATAAGATTTGCACAAAGTGTTCGACGCTAATTAATTAAAACCTAATACTTTCGTTTCGTGATATGCAGCGGGGCCTTGCAGTGAACTTAGCTAAGCTAATGCAGAACTAGGGATCACTGAAAATGGGAAAGAATGTATAGGACCCACACGAGTTACTTTGCATAGCTAGCGGCCTCACTTTAATCATTATTCCTGAAAATTTGATCTGTGTTAAAGCTACTAGTTCAAGGTGTAATGATTTAAGGATGGATCCAAGTCACCAACCAACAAAACGTCTGATCATTGGCTCAAAATTAAGAAATACGGAAATGACGACAATGTCCTTAGTACGAAGGATAGACGAATTATGGAGGATCATCGTGCGACACACTGTGATAGTGCCACCCACGATAAACGCATTTGATTCCTTAAGTCTGCAAATTCAAGTAAGATGATTTGTATGATTATATCACAGCCCGCTTTGAAATGAACATGTTACATGTCTTCTTTTTCGGGGAAAGTGGGAGAAATACGAAAAGAAAAGACGATAAAAAGTGATAAAGAACGTAATGCTTCTTTTAACTTCTTTCTGGGTGGTGGGCTAACATTGACTGTCCGTTTTTGAATTGACTATTTCTAACTTGCTGCAGCTCCTAAAACTTATTTTCATTTCGTACGGACAAGGATGAAAGCATTGAACCAGAGGAGAAGCCATTATAACCTGATGACAACAAGTTTTTGTTACCAGCACTGCTATTAGGCCCGCACAGCGATAGAGAGGCGATGACGGAGGCGTTTTCGTCTTTCTCTTTGACAAAAGCAGACACAAACTGGTGTCGTTTTTGTCGCCTCTCTGCTACCGTATAGGCCAAATATATTTTCCTTTTGTTACTAAGTGTGGATCATCTACTTATTTTAGTGAATTTTTGGACTATTGTATCATTATACACTAATATGTTCAATGAAAAAAAACTATATGTGAATAATAATGATGTGCGCGCAGTTCTTTCTCCCAGATTTTGACGTGCGCACACTCGCACAACCGTACAAAATCTTGTAAAACAAATTCAATAAAATTTTACCACTATGTATTTATTTTCGAAATGAACAAAATGTTTAACTAGATAAACGAATAGAATATTAATGCAATTGAAGGACTAATTACATTGACTACTCTTCTTATTTTTCAAAAATAAAGGGTAAATAATTTAAGGTAGCGTTTGTTTTTTAACTTAATGACTTAAAGTGACTTAACTTAATTAATTAAGTTAATTAGAGGTGTTTGTTTTATAACTTAAAGAGACTTTTTAGATAATTTTGACTTAATAAAATAAGCCATTTTTTTTAGCCTTTTACTTAATAAAAAAATCTGAATTAAATCAATTACTTGCTAATATCTAAAATATCCCTGTTTTATAATTTATTTTTCATGTCTATCCCAAAACTCACCCATAAACATTTACCCCACATGAAAATTTTCCTATTTTTTCTTTCTTATATTATATACGATAAAATTTAAAATTTTTGGTATTTTATCTATTAAAATTCCAAAATAATTATGTATTCACTTGAATATAGTTTTACTTATAAATGTTAAAATATTGTGGTATTTAATTTATTATTTATTTGACATTCAAATTTAATAAGGATACAAATGTAAAAGTACATATTTTCAGCTTTTTAAGTTGAAAAAAACAAACAACTTAATACTTATTTTTTGAAATTCAAACAAAAAAACAAACATATTATTCAGATTGAGACATTCAGATCTATTCAGAATTCAGATTAATTCAGGTCTATTCAGATTTCAGATGAAAAAACAAACGCCACCTAAGTGTCTATTTGGTATGGTTTATTTAATGGTTATAAATATTTATTTAATCTCATAAGCAAGCTCTTATCATAATTTTTTTCGTTGTTTGATTATTTTTCTAATAGAACTTTTAAAGTTTAAATAAATTATTTTACCTCTACTAAGAAAAGATCAAATTTTGGACTAATGATAATAGAGGTTGAATTTTTTTTAATATTAAAATATCTAAAATATCCCTCACTTATTTAATAATCTTATTTTATTCTTTTCATAATATAATTTTAAAAAACTTATCTATTAAAATAATTTCATAAATTTTTAATAAAAACTGTTATTGACAACCAAACAACTAATTTTTTAAATAAAAGTCTTATTTATAAAAACTCTACTAACAAAAATTCTATTTAAATAATCTCTACTTAAAAAGTTATAACAACCCGATTATAAGTAAATATCTTTTTCTTAGCTTTAATATTCCATCAAACACATGATTACACAACCACTACAAATACATGATGATGGTCGCTCAACTCCCACATTCAAAGGGTCTTACTGTTTTAACTGAGAAAACATGGTTTCAGCTTCTCCTTCTCCCCAAAAGGTGAGAGCATGCCCTCAGCATTTCTTACTCTAAATTTTAAGCAGCTTGTCCTAAATATACATATATGCGCTGTTCTTATATGTACGCTTGCTCTAAACTGTAACAGGAAGTTGAATCCAATAAAAAATGGAGCGAAGGGGAACCAACTCGCCGAGCCAAATGGTGGTACTCGACTTTCCACTGTGTTACAGCCATGATAGGCGCTGGCGTCCTGAGCCTCCCCTATGCCATGGCTTACTTGGGATGGTATATATATGTACATATACTTCCAATCTCAAACTCAACAAATTAAAGCTTTGGAATCCTTCGCTAGCTAATATTAATGAATAATTCATATCCTCTTCTAGATTTTTAAATATGTTAAGACCACGTGTGCGGTAGCAGCACTTAGGATTGAAATTTTAACTAATCGTATATATTGATTCCAGGGGTCCAGGAACAATGGTGTTGGTGATATCTTGGGTGACGACGTTGAACACAATGTGGCAAATGATAAATCTCCACGAATGCGTCCCCGGAGTACGCTTTGATCGGTATATTGACCTCGGAAGGCATGCTTTTGGCCCAAAACTCGGGCCATGGATTGTGCTCCCTCAGCAGTTGATCGTGCAAGTTGGATGTGATATTGTATACATGGTCACCGGCGGCAAGTGCTTGAAGAAATTCGTGGAGATGGCCTGCTCCCACTGCAAGCCGCTCAGGCAGACCTTTTGGATCCTCATATTTGGCTCTCTCCATTTCTTCCTGTCTCAGCTCCCCGACATCAACTCTGTTTCCGGTGTTTCACTGGCAGCAGCAGTCATGTCACTCAGGTTCTTATAACTTCTTTAATTACTTACTCCTTTTGTTTAATAACGAATATTACTTGAGTTTTACACATGGCTCATCGACCTATTCTAATAACTTCTATCAACTCACTTGACCTGAGAAAATAAATACATACTGGATAAGTCGTTGCATGGGATTCGTAGAAGTCTAGAAATAAATTAAAACGATATATGCTTTTTTTTTTTCATTTATATGCTAAAATTACTTAGTAGGTAAACATATTAACTTAAGAACTTAATTAATTAACATGGTGCTAAAGAGACTGCAAACTCCGGCAGCCAACAGGTCTCCACCGGTGCCAGGGCAGGGGGCAGCAGGTCCAATTATTAATTTAATTTAATCGCTCATGAAATTTGGGTGACAAGAAGTCTCCTCTCGCCTTTTCCTCTTTGCCCTTTATTTATTTTTTTTCCTGAGTCGTTTATTTAGCTTTTGTCAATTATTGGTTGATATTTGAGGGGATAAAGTTTTTGGTCTTGGTGGAATAAGAGGCTTCAATAGCAGTTAATTTATGTGGATGTTGAAGGAGCTGGGATAAAGCAGCTTTAAGCAAAACATAAAACCGACAGAAGTAAAGTATTAAACCAGTAAGGAATCATACAAAATATAAGCCAGCTGCTTTGTACTCTGAAAGTCACGACCTAACCTTATTGGAACATCCTTTTCTATATTATTTAGAATTTAAACTAAAGATTTCGGTACACAACCGTGTAGAAAATTTATGTGTAAAAAATAATGATGTAGTGGCAATGTTACAGGTATAAAAAATGTACGAGTGTGTCACATATATTATTAACATACTCCATAAATTGAGCGATGTTTTTGCCAGAACATCAATATATTGATGCTCTTATGTTACATAATTACTGTTCTGGCCGATGCAGCTATTCAACTATAGCTTGGGCTGGTTCCTTGAGTCATGGTAGGATTGAAAACGTGAGCTACGCATACAAACACACGAGCTCAGCTGACTACATGTTTCGAGTGTTCAACGCTCTGGGACAAATTTCATTCGCGTTTGCTGGACATGCAGTGGCGCTTGAAATTCAGGCCACTATCCCATCAACCCCGGAGAAGCCTTCAAAAATACTCATGTGGAAAGGTGCATTGGGGGCCTATTTTGTCAACGCAATTTGCTATTTTCCAGTAGCCCTTATAGGGTACTGGGCATTTGGGCAAGATGTTGACGATAATGTACTAATGGCACTCAAAAGGCCAGCATGGCTCATCGCTGCCGCTAACTTAATGGTGGTCGTTCATGTCATTGGCAGCTATCAGGTAAATTTTGAATCAATTACTACATTAATATAATTCAACTGCTAAATGTGTATACAATATGCATGCTTAAATACATGATGTGCGTAGGTCTTTGCTATGCCTGTGTTTCACTTGCTAGAAGGGATGATGATTAAGAGAATGAACTTTCCACCAGGGGCTGCAGTCAGAGTTGTTGCTCGATCTGCTTATGTAGGTGAGACTCTTGTATTGTCACTCTTCAAGGGTATGTATAATGTATTATCTAATTTTTCAAAATGACTAAAATTGAGGCTAATGACCGTGTGTACCTTAAAATTAATTTGCAGCATTTACACTATTCGTCGGAGTAACCTTCCCATTCTTTGGAGATCTTCTTGGTTTCTTTGGCGGATTTGGCTTTACACCCACTTCATATTTTGTGAGCCCTTTTTGAATCCTTTCGACTGTCCTGATAATTAAATTCTCTTATGCGCACAATGAGGGGTCTAATATGCATTAATCTGAGAATATCATCGCAGCTTCCCAGTGTAATGTGGCTGGTAATCAAGAAACCAAAGCGATTCAGCCCCAAATGGATCATCAATTGGGTAATTAAATAAAAATGATGCAAAATTTACCTATTCTTTCCGAAGCAGCAATGAATAGTGTGCGAGCTTTCATTACTTGAAACAATAACGCGTCTTGCAATTTGTGCATTTCAGGCTTCCATATTCATCGGGGTGTTCATTATGTTGGCATCAACGATTGGAGGGTTTCGAAATATTGTGGCGGACGCCTCTACGTACAGTTTCTATACTTAATTTTTGATGATATGTTACCCAGTATTAATAATTAATTATACAATTTAGGTTGAGTTGCAAAAACTCATCTTCATTGTGATGTTTTTGGCATGAAAGACTCTGTACTTTTCAGCAAGAAATTAATTAATCACTAAAATGAAATGTGTTTAGCGGCAGTTAATTGTTCCAAGTTTCTTCATTTTTCTCTGATACACAAAATAATTATCATGAGATTGAAGTGGACGCCAGAATTAAATTTACATAATCAACGTCCAAGTTGTGCGTAGGTTAAAAAAGGAACAGCAATGCTGCAAATAACTTCTCCTACATGATTCGACCTCACTTGACAAGCAGGCGTGCTTGGCTACTTGGTAATCAAACCATCCTTTTATGAATATATATAGAGTAGAGTAGACACCAATGGCATGAATTTTACCTAATTTTTCAACCGCAGACTGCGCCCTGGTCTCATCTGTGTTGGTTGAGGATGGTGATAGAAAGCAATGGGCATCCATTATACATTTATATACAATCAATCTGCTTATTTAAAAGATTTTTTGGAAATTAGCCTAAGATCTTAAACCTTTATCTAACTAGAAATATGAACATTTGAATTAAATAATATTACTAACACATGGTGTCAAAATACTAAAATTGTGATTCATATTCGAACTCTCAATTTTGTCTCGTTCTATTTCATTCAGTTTATATTTCTCAATTTAATTGGAGTCATTGAGAAAAAATACACATGAATTTATAATTCTCAACTTTCATTTACATATAAGATGTCTTTATAAGAATGATGTTCACATTAGAGTAATTTTACAATAAGAGAATCTCTTACGTTATAAAGTAATGAATAAGTTAAAAATATAAAATTTTACATAAAATATAGAATACAATACCGAATTATTATTGTTGTTGTTGTTGTTAATGTTGTTGTTGTTGTTAAATAAAAGAGGACCTATGTGGAAATAATACAAATTTTTTAGGTATTTTCATAAATTTTGTAGGGACCAAAATATAAAAATGACAAAATTTTATTGAAGACAATTTAAAATTTTTACGTAAAATATAGAATACAATACTGAATTATTATTGTTGTTGTTGCTGTTATTTTTATTATTAAAAATAATAGAGGACGTATGTGTAAATAATACAAAATTTTTAGGTATTTTCATAAATTTTGTAGGGATCAAAATGTAAAAATGACAAAAATTTATTGAGGACAATTTAAAAATTATAAAAATTTAATGAGGGTAAAATAAAAATATAAGAAATGGGAGATTGAATCCCAAGGGTTTGTGAATCAATCTCTCATTTTCTATTCTCAAATTTGAGTGGAATCTGGAAATTTTGATTCTAATTTTTATCTTTATTTTGTGAAATAAATACTGTCATTAATTTTTATTTTTTAATTTATGAAGTGAACACTACCTTATTGTACTTACACGTGTGTGTATGTATATGTAGGATCCAGCTATATTGCAACAGTAATACCGTACCACACTTTTTGTCATTATTCTAAAGAGCCGTTGGATGAAAAGTTAGTAAATCTAACGATTGAAATTAAGTGAGGTAAGCACTGGCAACCGTAGAAGGTGGTAAAATTCACCCCTTGAACAACAACTTTATTTTATGTTTGGAAAAAAAATTAAAGTTCAACTAATTAATGGATAGTCATCATAATCGAACGAAGATTAACACAATTTATGGGGGGAAAAGATTTTGATAATTCATAGATGAACATGGGCTCTCAACCGTACTAATCCAATGGCGAATTTGATTTTGTAGCGAACGCGATTGCAGTTAAGAATTAATCTAGAGATACCATAATCAAAAGAAGTCGGTTACAATTGCTGGTGGGGGTGAGATTCCGATGAACGTAGGGTCTCAGCCTATGGCGAATTTGCCACCAAAGCGTCTAACTGCAACCCCTATTGAGCAGAGGTAAAAGTTTAGGAATTAGGCATATCTGAAAACAGAATGCTCAAACCCCTTTCATGATTTCAATTCCAGCTTATCTTCACCACCATTTCGCCCTTCCCAACCAAACCATTTTCAGCTGCAAAACCATGTTGAAAATGCATTGCATAATCACTCACAAATCTCTAAGCCACATGAACAGACCAAGCAACTGGGTTTTCTTATATTTCATTCAACTTGACAAAAATCGCATAGACTAACAATACTCTTGAAATGGCTGCAAACAACCCACTTTTGTAATACCAACAACAGCAACTTCAATGAACCATAAATAAATCAAACAAAATAAACATTTCTTCGAGAGAAATCCCAAGTTCAAATATTCATTAAATCATCTTCCCAAAAAAAAATAAAATCATTCACCCAAATATTGAAGTTGATTTCAGATCAAAGAAAAAAGATATCCAACCTTAGAGCATCACTAAAAGACTTTTTAAATAAGATTTTATTACTTATTTGAAGAGTTACATCAACATTTAAGGCTCCAAAAGACACTCCAATTAATATTCTTCAAATAAGAAATGATATTCTTTCTTCAAATTTGAAGAGTTATTTTCTCCCTCTTCAATTTATATTTTATTACTTTTTGTTGAATAAAAAGAGAAATGTGCTTTAATTATTATTGACTTTTCCTTTAAAAAATAGTTATTTAATTAAAATAATATTAATTCATTTTTATTTGAAGAATTTTTTAGAAAATAATATATTTTTTCACTCATCTATTTACTATATAAGTAAGCAAATAAATATTTAAAGAGTAAAATTTATAGAGGCTTTTTTAAATGCTCTTACATGACTGCCCATTTTCTTAGAATTTCCCTCTCTATTTTTACAAATTTTTCTTCTGTTGGATCGCTAATTGAAACCCATTAAACCGAAATGCAAAAGTCACTTATCAAAGCGCCTTTATTTTCACATAGCTCCATTACCCACCGCCAGACTCCTTTCAATTTATTTTACTTTTTCTTAACCGACTTTTCCATTTCCTTTAACAAAAACGTGGCCATCTCTAAAGCGTTGGATCAGATCCTTTTAAATCCAATGGTTACATTACATAAAGATAAAAAGTGTGGTGTGGTATAACGGTTGCAACATAGCTTAGTCCGTATATGTGGATCCTGTATATAAAAGTACAAAATAAAATGGAAGAAAGAAAAAGGAGAGATTAAGAGGCAAAACGCATCGTTTCAGGAGCTGCCTTCGCTCACTACCTGAGGGTCGAAAACGACGTCTTTTCATGGTAACGCCATCCTCAACCACTAGTTTTATTTTTTTAACATAATTTCGTTTTTGGGGAGAGAGAGAGAGCGAGAGGGAGAGGGAGGGCGAGGGAGAGCTAGAGAGAGAGAGAGAGAGAGAAATGGAGACTGCAATTTGTGGGAGACTAGCTCTGTCACCCCACACCGTCTTCAATTCCAAACCAGGTTCGATTTTTTTTTTAATTTTTTTTAAACTTTCGATATCTGATTCATCCGACGGTTTCAAATTTATCTACAACTTTAGGGGAATTTTATTTTTGCATTTCTCTATAAAAAGGTAATTAAAAGAAAATTCTTTGAGTATTACTGGAGAGATAGCTGCTACTTATGTGCAGGATTTATTGTAGAGAAAATCACTGGTTTTGATTTGAGTATTTTAGCTATCAAACTGATGTGTTTGATGACGTGTACCAGGTTATCATTTCAATTTTAGGAAATACTGTAACTTCTTTTTGGAATTTCAAACTTTTCTTTTGGAGTTGTTTCTTGGGTTTTGAATTTTTGGAATTTCATGTAATCCAGTTAGGTAAAATTATTGGATTTCTCTTTTCCTCGCTGTTGTGAACACTAAACTGTAAATATGATCAAGTGGACTTTAATTTGATTCACTTCCTTTTTGTTACTTTCATTTTCTGTTTTATTGTAACCTGAATTTGTGAACATGTTGTTAATGTTGGAGTGATTATCAGTGATGATGGTGGTGGTGATGTACAGCAGGGGACAAATCCTTGCTTTGTGGAGGATCATGCATCAACCGCAGCGTCCTCATGACTGTGTTAGCATCAGCACCAGGTAAAGGCGGAGGGCTGTTGGAGAGGCCAGTTATAACTGCTCCTGGTCGTGAATCTGAGTTTGATTTGAAGTAAGTCTTTGTGCCGACAACTTTATGCTGTTCCTTTATTATACCGAATGTCATGGAAAGCTGAATACATTTACGCTTTTCATATAATTTCTTAGAACCATTAGCTAAGAAATGCATTGTAATGAAAGTGATTAGATTGTGGGAAATCTGACTCTGGTATTTATTTTATAAATATGATATTTTAGAATACGGCCATTGCCTTTGTGCTTTAGAAGTCTTGGACTGATAATTCTTGAAATTGATTACTTTGTGCAAATATTTAAGGGTAGGAACATGTCTAAAACAGCCCTACAAGGATCCCGATTTTATAAGACCAGTGCTGGGTAATGTTCTTTTTGACGTAAGTAGAGAGAATTGTCATTTTTATGTCCAATGTCCATTTTGTGTATTTTGCTACCTGTAGTCGAGGTTGTTTAATATGGTGTTTACATTCCTTCACCTTTTGCCACATCGAATTTCTCTTGAATTATTTTGCATTCTTGTCTTGATGCACTGAAACGAGTTAAGAATATTTCATTTTTATGTAGATCAAAATGGAAGAACCTAACAAGCTTTTCCTTTGACAATGTTATCATTTACCTTGTTCAGGAAAAAAAGGAAAACCAGTCCACCCTACCGTGTTATACTACACAACGACAACTTTAACAAACGAGAGTATGTTGTCCAAGTGCTGATGAAGGTTATACCCGGGATGACTCTTGACAATGCAGTAAACATCATGCAAGAAGCGCACTGCAATGGCTTGTCTGTTGTAATTATTTGTTCTCAGGCTGATGCTGAGGAACACTGCATGCAACTGAGGGGCAATGGGCTGCTGAGTTCCATCGAACCTGCAAGTGGTGGATGCTAAAGATGGTCCTGGTGAAAACTCCAATAGGTTTATTACTGTCAAAATACCCTTTTCTAAGAAGTAGATAGTGTATATAAAGTCAGCAGTGATCATATTTGTATGAACATCAAGTCATCCTATGGTCAAATTAAAGACAAAAGGGTGGTAGTAATTTTGAATAAAGTGAGAATCCAATATTTTTATGTTGTTATGGCTATCCTCTTCCTAAGAATTTGAAAAAAAAAAAATTGTTAGATAACTCCAAGAAGGAACGAAATCGTCCTCAATTAGCTGCCAATTGGGGTAAATTGATTTTGCTCTAAATTGACGTTTCTGTTTCTGTTTGATTTATAGATTGGAAGACATTCGTGCCCAAAATATCATGAATAAAAACAATGGTGACCGAACTTGAAGATAAACAACTACCGGAGGACACGTATCAAATCTTAATAGTGGCTATAATAGTTTTCATCATTGCTTTGTTTTGTTTTGTGCTTAAGATTTTTTATTTGATCTTTTAACTTCTACCCTCTGTTTGATGTGTCAGTCTGCTCCACATTAATTCTGGAACCTTGGATGATGTACGCTATAATGTTTTAACAATAAATCAACCAACTTAGATTAATCAGCTCAATTAAGGGCTCAAAGAACCTCACGAAACAAGTAAATAAATAGAATCTCAAGCTACTAGGGGAGATTTTTTGGTTCTTAAATAACTGATAGGTTGACAGGATAGTCAGAAATTAAGCACCAACAAGGCGATAACGATGGGTCTTATTCTCAAGTTATTTGAGTTGGAAAAATCTGGCGCACTATAATTCTTGGGAAATTGAACTCAAGTGGGAGCAAGAGCAACTACTGAGTGATGGGTGGCTTCTCCACTAATTGATCTGATTCCGTACTCTGATAATGATATCAATTTATGGGCAACGCTTAACTTACATTTGAGGTAAGTAACATTCTAAAAAGAAAAATATCAATTGGAACCCTTAGACCTAATGGAAACTACATTAATAGAATTAAAAGAGATCCTTTTAAATCTTAAAGAAGAAATGAAAGAAATTAAACAAGAAATAGGAAAAATAAAAATAGAACTATCTACAATACAAATGACCCAAAAGAAGAATAAAAAGATAGAAAAACTTGAAATATTAAAGTCAGGTATAATTGGAACAAGCTTTAAAAAGCCTGTAATGAAACCTCAAATAGGAAGTTATGATGATTGGTTTATAAAAACACAATACCCAAAAATATTAGAAGAATCTGAAAAACTAAAAGCAGAATTAAAAAATAAAGAAAAAGGCAAAGAAAAATTGGAAATAAAAGAAGTTACACCTAGTGATTCAGAATAATGGAAAATATAGAAGAATTAACAGAAAAATTTAGTGATATAAATCTCAGTGACTTAGAGGCATTTGAAAAAGAATATTGCATAAAAATGAATGTCGCTGGAGGTCCAGAATTAAAACCTGATATAGAAGAACCAAGCCATAGGTACGAAACAAATAAAAAGAAAAACCGACCATTTTTTTTAGTATTATCCACCCGTTAAAGATACTCACTGGAAGAAAGAGTATCAACCTAATAATGATCATTTAATGCCAATAAGCAATGCAGGTACATTCTTAGATTTAGACTGCAAAATAGATCCCCGAAAAGCTTTAGTAGAATGAGGAATGCAAATGAAATTATTTTTTATATTTAATGGATCTAGAGATTATTGGAATGTAGAAACAGAAGAGGAAAAGGTAAATATATTTGCCGATATTTTAATAGCAAGTTTTACAGGAAATGTGTTTAATTGGTGGAAATGATTAAGTGGAGATACACAAAAACTAATAAAAGATTCAACCAAAATAGCACGAGGAAGAGATAAAGGATTAGGGATTGAAAGAATAATCGAATATATTGCTAATGAATTTTTAGGAGAAGATTGGATAGAAAATACAGAAAATGAAGCAAAGAGTGATAAATTAGAAGCTAGAATGAAACTAATAAATTTGACAATTTGTAATATGTGTTTTGTAAAAGAATATACATGTGAATTTAGTAAATATTATTATACCCAATTCATGAGTCATAAAGACCAAAATATTTACAAAAATTTATACTACTCTAAATTACCATACCCCTGGAATGGATACTTCATTAATGAATACGAAAAGTACACTAATAGTAGTAATAATAGACTCCCAGACACATTAGGAGCACGAATAAGATTCTTAAATATAAGATTAAATGAAATATGCATCCAAAGAAGTTTAATAAAAAAGAGTAAAAATATAACAAAAATATGTTGTGAAAAAACGGAAATGCCTACCCAATGGGGATGTTATATACCTCATAAGAAACGTAGAAAGTTTCATCATGAAGAAAAAAGATATAAAAAATACAATAACTTTAAAAGAAAATACAAAAAATCAGGAAGAAAATATTATAAAAGAAAATTTAAAAATCAAAAGAAAACATTAGATAAATCCAAGTGTAAATGTTGGAATTGTGGAGAAATATGGCACATAAGTACAGATTGTACAAAAAAGAAAGTTAGACTCCTTAGAGAAGATTTTGAAGACATAGAAAATGATTTAGAAGAAATAACAAATTTATCAGACTATGAAGGAAAGGAAGTTTATATGGCAGAAGATTCAGAATATGAATCTGGATAAAGAAGGATTGTCAGAAAAAGAAGAAATAGAAAAAGAAGAAAATAAAAATGGATATAGTCTTGTAGCTACATTCAATAAAGAAAAATACAACAAACTTTTAAAATTAAATATGGAAAAACCAGAATATGGGATAATCCATAAATTTAGAGATATGTTTAAAAGAAACGGAATAATATTACACGAATACTATGAACAAGAAAAAGCTATAACAATTACACAAGCAGAAGGGAATATTAGATTTAGCCTAATAAATAAAAGATCAATAGAGTTAGCATTGAGAAAAATAAAAAGCGAGTCAACCAAAGAAAAAATTCAATATGCATATCTGGCAGAAATCCAAATCTTAATAAAATATCTTTTCAAAGAAGGAATAGATAGCCCCATAGTTCTATCATTACATGACCAAAGATTTATTGACCCTAGTATAGGGCATTTAGGGACAATAGAAGGAAATTTATGTTATACTAAATTATTATTTACCTGTCACCCTAGGTATTGCGTACATATAAAAGATAAGAATATAGATGAAACATTAAGTTTACATTTGAAATTATTAAAAAAGAATCTCATGAAAGAGGGAAATAGAATAATGACAATACATTACTAAGCTTTATATAGTTTCTGTAATTCAAACTATGGAGAAATATATGGGAATAAACCCTATATAGAAATAAATAAAGACTGCGAAGACATAGCAACATACATAGAACCAGTTATCCAAGATTATAAAATCCCTATTAACTATGAACTAAAAATAGATGATAAAAAACAATTCTTAGACAACAACAATGAAAACTCCATTATTCCCATAAGCTTTGCTAGAAAAACTTTAATGAAAGGAAGTTCCTTTAGAAGAATAAGTACTGATAAACAGATACTCAGACCTGTACCAACATCTAATGTAATAAGAATACCTGGACAATATTTTAATGGAATAGACTATACTGCAAGAATACCTATACTATTAGATACTGGTACAAGCCATAATTATATGAATCACACAAAAAATAAAGGACTTTTAGTAAAAGAAAAAGAAATCCCATATGAATATACTGATTTTAATGGAAATAAACATACATGTAAACAGGAAGTTAAAGTCCCAATAATCATAGAAGGACTTACAATAATAGTAGCCTGTTATATAGATTCATTTATGACCACAGATCCAGAAAAATATATAGTACTAAGAAATAGTTTTTTAAATGATTTAGAATATTACAAAATTGAACCAAATAAGATAACTTTCTTAATACAAGGTGAAAAGATAGTTTGTGAAACATGTTAAGACAAGCTTACATAAAATACCCCATGTCTGTTTATATACAAATAAATGTACCCGAAAAAGATATAGATACTTGTGCTTTAATAGACACAGGTAGTGAAATTACTATCATGAAATCATTTATATCCAATCAATGGAAATCAAATGGACACTTAAAAATTATTGGTATCACTGGAGATAAACAACAAGTAAATCAGTCCATCTTAAACTATGAAATATTATTAGGAAGTAAAATAGTTCGTATTAACCAAATCTTTCAATATAATACTATGGATTGTGATATCCTTTTAGGTAATGATTTCATACAACAATTTCAATATTATCAGCAGACTCCTTATATGATCACTTTTAAAACTCCTTGTAACCATATCCTTCGTATTCCTCGGGAATTTAAACCTTATCGAGTTCAGCCAGCCCAGCGTGGTGATAAATATATTTATGAAAAACATTATTTAATACAAAAAGGACAGAGTTATAATATACAATTAGAGACAATAAAATCACAACTTGAAAAAGTTTATAAAGAAAACCCGTTAGCATTATGGAAACAAGATCATCCTAAAGCAAAAATAGAATTAATTGAAAATAGAATAATAAGATTGAGACCCATGATGTATACAGAAGAGGATAGAGAAGAATTTAAAATTCAAATAAAAGAACTACTAAACTTGAAACTCATTAGAAATAGTAATAGTCCACATAACAGTCCTGCTTTTATGGTCAGAAAAAGAGCAGAACATGTTAGAGGAAAAGCAAGAATGGTAATAAATTATAAAGAACTAAATAAATATACAAAATTTGATGGATATTTTCTCCCTAATAAAGAAGTATTAATAAATCTTGTAAAAAATAGAACCTATTATTCTAAGTTTGACTGCAAGTCAGGATTTTGGCAGATAAAAATAGAAGAAAATAGTATTCCATATACAGCCTTTAGTACTCCACAGGGACATTATGAATGGCTAGTAATGCCTTTCGGATTAAAAAATGCCCTTCAAATTTTTCAAAGTAGGATGGATAAAATATTTAGAAATTATAATTATATAATAGTCTATGTTGATAACATATTAATAGCATCAGAAACAATAGAAGAACATAGAAGTCATTTAAAGGAATTTGTTAATATATGCATAAAAGAAGGTATAGTTTTATCCAGTAAAAAAGCAGTTATAGAACATAAGAAAATAGAATTTTTAGGAATGATTCTTGATAAACAAGGAATAAGACTTCAGAGCCATATAGGAAGGAAAATAACTGAGTTCCCAGATAAATTAGAAAATAAACAACAAATACAGAAATTTTTAGGATGCTTAAATTATGCTGAAGGATTTATAAAAGATCTAGCGAAAAAGAGAAATATGCTTCAGAAATTATTAAGAAAAAACAATACGAGAGGTTGGGGTAAGGAACATACAGAAACTGTAAAAAACCTAAAACAAGAATGTAAAAATCTTCCTGCTTTAAGATTACCAAATGAAAAAGATAAACTTATAATACAAACAGATGCATCTGATTTATATTGGGGAGCAATTCTTAAAACTGATATAAATGAAATTTGTCGATATACTAGTGGAACGTTTAACCAAGCACAAATAAATTATCCTGTACATGAAAAAGAACTCCTTGCAATATACAAGGGAATTAAAATGTTCTCATTATTTTTACTTCAAAAACAATTTACTGTAGAAACAGATAATTCTCAAGTAAGTTCTCTTATCAATAGAATTTTACCAAATGAACCTCAGTACAGGAGGTTGCATAGATGGCAAGCTTATTTGTCTTATTATAATTTCAAAATAATACATATCAAAGGTACTAACAATTTCCTTGCAGATTTTTTAAGCAGGAACATAGAATTTGGAGAATGAATCCAGAAGTAAATAGAATCATCGGCAAAATAGAAGCTGAGATACATAGACTCAAAACTGAAGCATCTGACATAATTGATGCAATAAACTATATAAAGGAGGCTTCCGAGGCCCATGAGAAAGGAGTAAATTTGTTAGAGTCATACATAGACGACCTAACAAAGGCACTCTCAATAAACGCTAACCCAATAAATGTAGGAAGCAGCAGTGGACCATTCAGAGAAGATAAACCAATCTCTGATCCAGAACCAAATAAAACCATATCAATAGAAGTCGAGTCACCAAAATCAGATCCTCCAAAAAAGTTTATCGAAATAAACAATTCTTTCATAGAAGAAGAGGAGAAATCCCTAAATCCAAAAGAAGAAGAGTATAAACAATTCTCTACATGGGTATATTCCACATGTTCTCATAATAATACAATTTTTAAAGCCCCGGGAAAAAATATATACCCTAGAATGATTGCTACTAAAGGAGCAGATCCACTCCTTGTTGGAAAAATAGCAAAATATGGATATCTAGATTTAGTATACCCGGACATAAGCCTTCAAGAAATAGCTAGCTTTGATGATTTGTTAGTCAAGGAAGTATCCAGGTTTGCCCAAAAAAGACCAATATACCTGAAGTTTTATACCATTAGCCCGGAATACTATCAAAATGTAGAATACCAGGCCTTTTACATGATCTCTGTAGGCCATCTCACAAAAAATTTCAAAGTTGAAGTTGGGACAGAATATACAAATGTTCCACACATAAATGAATCCTGGATCAGAACACGAAGAGCCACAGGAATAAAAGCCATATGGAGCATAGCAAAAGATCTGTACAAAATAAATTTCAGAACCATTATCAAGTTCCAAAATTACATCCTTATAACTTCTGAGGATGGGCGTACACCTTCTAATCTATTATTAGACTTCATCAACGAGATAAGCACTATGCGTTTCCCCAGTAGCAGTAAAACCATGGAGCAGGCTTACCAGCTCATGGAAGTGGCAGACAGCATAAAGAGGATGCCCGACAAAGCAAAAGCATAAAGAAGATGCCCGACAAAGCTAAAAGAAAAGGCATAATAGAAATAAGTGGAGAATAATACGTAAGCAATGATGTAAAAACCCAATCATATAAGGGCAGAAATGTAATATATCAATGTAAAAAGCCCAATAAAAGAAGGGCAATAATGTAACCAAAGAAAGATATAAATAAACGAAAGAGAGAAGAACTCAGGGAGCTTCTCATTCAGCCATAATTCAATTATCTTCTTAAGTCTCCAAAAACAATGAACAGCTAAAAAACTTCCCAGCTCTAATTCCTAAATCAAGACATCACTAATCAAAAACAAAATAACCCCATAGAAAGGAAAGAGAAACCTATATTTATTCAACATTTCTAAGCCAGACGATCAAAATCCATACAGTAAGGCCGATCGAGTCCGCTGATCCCGTTGAGGTAAGGAGGCCGTTGAGGGAATAAGGACAATCAGGCTGCAGGTCACTGGAAAAGGATTGAAAGGCAAGGAAACAAGAATAAGCTAGGTAATAATTCCCTAACCTTATCTTTGGTGGAAGTTTGTTAATGATTGATGATGAGGAGATTATGGAGGAAGAGCTGATCCTTAAACATGAATAACCATCTATTGTTAGGAAATTCTAAAGAACATATAATAAATTCGACAACCAGGATAACATATAATGATTATATGATGATAATAGATTTTAATTTAGGATCTTTTAAACAAAGTTCATATCTTTTAAGCAAAGAAGAGCTTGTTAGAACAGAAGACCTACAAGCAGTATATGATACTGACTTACCAAAAGAAATAAAACGAAAAATTATAAACCATATCGAAATAGATAATTTAAAACATAATATAATTATGTTAACAGTAGAGCAAGGAATTGACATAGCATTAGCATATATTGAAAATGAAAGTAGAGAAATTGGACCATCATATATAAATTATATAGAAAATTCTGATAATGAAGATCTTGAAGTCTAAGAAGTGTTGAAATTAACACATATAAAGATTATAAGGTATAAAGGCAAGCAACCCATGACGTAAATTGGATAGACGATCCCGAATGGGCGTTAATATCCTCTGTATTTTGGGATAACAAGCCACGTACCTATAATCAAGGTAAGTAATAAACATAGAAACTCATAGGGAAACCAGATATTATGAATAATAATATATATATTATAAAAATAGAAGTTTTTTACTATCCAGAAAATAATACACATAATCTAGAAATTTCAAATTTGGATAATAATCCTACGTATATTCTAGAAACTAATAATAGTTACTACGATTTTTATACTCTACCTGATAATATACATAGAATAATTGGAGAAGAACAGGTTATAGCCGTATATTTAAGGAATAACAATAATTCCGGGTATACTAGATACACACTACAATAGTAACATAGATAATTACCTTGTTTTATTTGGTTTGCCTATTTACATTTTTGTTTTTTTTTTTTTAATTTTTGTTTACATCTTAATTTTATTTTTTATTTAAGTATAAAAGTGCCACGACACAAAAATGGTATCAGAGCCATAGACCCAATATGGACCCAAGTCAGGCAATAGCTAATAGTTTATATACATTAAAAGTATATAATAAGGAAGAAATAAAAAATTTAATAAAAACAATTAAAACAGAGAAAAATAATATAAGAAACATAGAAATTGAATTGACTGAGGAATTAAGAGAAAGAAATATAGATACAACAGGAGGAGAAATCTTAATAGAAAAGAAGATGAAATTTATAGATAAACTTATAACATTTTTAGCTTATTGGTATAAAACAGAAACATTATGAATCAAGCAGTTGGTGTTATATAGGAATTAGCTAGTAACATAGATCGTATGATGTTAGGTTGGGAAAATATAGTAAATACATACATAAATCTCATAGATCAAAAAATAGATCTACTTGAGCAAGAAAGAATAGGAATAATAAACTTAGGACCAGAAATTTATACTGAATTTGTTGATTTATATGAATTTGATAATCATCTCATGATATTTAAAGAAATAAAAGAAATCTTAAAAAGAATAAGAAATAGGTGCAGAAGAGATGGAAGAAGACAAATATTCCCTCAATTATAAAAAACCATACCAATTAAAGGACTTGTATGAAATTTGCAAAGACGGATAAGATAAAAATTGTAAGATACATTATATGTAAGGTAGGCGCTCCCCAATTTATGAATTCAGCAATGACTTATTTAAAATTTGCGCATGGGAGTACGGATTCACAACTTGATTATCAAAATTATAAAAAAATTGAATAAACCAAGCACTTGATGATTATAACTATTAGACCAATTTGAAATTTGCTCAGACCAGAAAGCATTCCCGTCACTATAGTCTGTGCAGAAGTAAACATGTCACTCACTCAATACAGCAACTGTTGCGAACACAAATGCATTGCCCCGATGTACTGTCACCGTGTAATCAGTTTAGTTTAAAAAGCACGAGATTCGTCTATTCCCTCTAATGAGATGCTACAGATATGGCCTAAGTGCTGCACAGACGAAGATTAAAGCTAAAAATCTTGTTTGGCAGGTTACACTGCCACAGCACGACTCTCCCAAACAGGCCTATAGTGATCGTAAGGCTTGAACTTGAACACAACTCTTTCTGTGTGACAAGTAAACACCCCTGATCATTAATTAGTTCAGACAAAAAAAATGCTGTTAAGACAATTTGATAAGAGTCATCTCACATCTGACCAAGAACCAGACCAAACAATACTGGGAGAAGATGATACAGAGCAATACAAGGTGGGAAAAGCAGACTGCCAAGACAGAAATTTAGCTTATGGCATGCCTCAAATATCTCATTTGAGATGGATTAAACAATAACTTATTTCAATGGAGAACAACAATGAGTGCAGAGGCCAAAAAATAATAATCAACTATTCAGTATGATATAACCCATTGAATATTTTTAGTGACTTAAACCAGTTTGCTTCTAGGCCATGCTTTCGTAATAATCATAATCACTGACTTGGCTAATGATAGAGCTTTGAAAGTATCAGTGAAAAATATTCTTCAATTCACCAAATCAGCTTTCAATCCCTGCATACAAATGGTAGAATAAAGCAAAGTCACCATTAAGCTTCAATGTAGTAGATGCTGGACGGCATCCACTATCATGACCATGTGAGTGCAAGTATGTGCATGCATCAAATCAATTTTAATAATGTATATTTGGTACATGTGCATACAAGCATAGATGTCTGAGTGTAAGCATATATTAACTGTGCATGTCTAGTGCCTACATAGGAAACTTACCAATACTAGTTAAGAGTTGATATATAGGTATTAATACTTGTTCGAATCCATAAACTGATACATAGGTTTAAATATTTGTTCTAATATTTGAACTGATATATCTTCTAGGTGAATTATATTGTTATTGGCCAAAAGCAAAAAGTGCATTTTCATCCAACCTGCAAGTCTGCAACTACCACATGTTCTAGAAATGCTAAAAAAACAGAATTTTGTACTAACCACTAACATCATTGTGGGGATTATGACTTAACCGGCGAAAGGAAGGATTGAATTCCAAAAACAATGAAGAGAACTCCACCCGAGAGTGCAACCTGCATCCAAATAGTACCAGCTTTACAGTTGCTTAAAAAAATTGATATGTCGTGTTAAAAAAGAAGAAGCAAATGTCCATGATTACTATTTTCTCAGATATCTGAGACGCCAAGCTCTTTCCTCCAACAACAGCAGCAGTCGTACACAATGCTTGTCCTCTGAGGGAAGGAAAAGCAATCAGCACATGCAATCCATACTTGTACAGCACAATACATAAATAAATAAATGGTGTGATTTGTAGTTAAAACTTACATAATTCCACCAAGAACAACTCCAAATGGGTTCTCATCGGCAGCTAAACCAATGGTAGCTAACTGTAAAAAAATATATCAGAGAAACATAGAGTTGTGAAATATAGACAGATATATTCAGTCCCTTTGTTGTTGCTATACCTGGCTCTTGTCACCCCATTCACCAAAGAAAGTAATTGAAAATGCCTGCAGGGTAGACAAAAGTCAAATTGGTAAGTTACTCATAGCTTTACTGAGTTTAGAATTCAACATTTAACAGGAAAACATAACCTTCAAAAAGATGGGAGAGAAGAACTGTAAGAGGAATGGCCGCCTTTGCTTTTTTAATTCATCATCAGCCTGGAAAGAGAAAAAGCATTTAGATATTCTAAGACCATGAAACCAAGATGTTAAAATAATGAAATGTTGGGACACTTGCTGAATTGCATCACGAATATAATTGCCACCACGATTAAACATATTTATGCAATAGAAGATGCTCCACAAACAATAATGTCATCAAAAGGAATTGATTTTCCTTTTACAACATATTAAGAAAAGATTCCATATAAATGAGCATAAACCTTACATTTGGATGAGAAAGTTCTATCCATATGGTTAGTTACACAAGAGAGAAGAGGATCCTAATTGCATATGAGATAGAAATTGGTTTTATGCATTCTTATGCCCTCTATCACTGAGAGTTCCAAGACAATTCTTTCTTATGATGATTTTCATTTTGACGAAGGGTTTGATAAAGGGTATTTTGGGCTATTCGTGCCGCTGGGACACATTTCCATGATTTGGGGCTGTTCAGGGACAGAGTCTTTGCTTTTTGCTGTTGGTTATAGATAATCATTCAGAGATGAAGTAGGTAAGATTTAACAGGTCGAGTTCCAAAAATCCATTTTGTATTTATTTTCTGTCAAAAAAATTCTCTCTCTCTTTATTTTAAAAAAAAAAAGTGTAAAGTATCTGCCGGCATGTTTACTCTGCATAAGCATTGTAAGAAGGACATTCTTTTAGCATCCTTCAACCCCTCTAATAGATATAAACGTGGTAAACATAAGATTCATGGTGAGCATAAAATTTTGGAAGAGATAATTTGAATGGCAATTTTATTTTAGCCATATTCCATAATCCAAAAAGTTTTAAATAGCGTACGTACAAATCATATTGCAAAACACATGAATCCTAGTGTACCTGCTATTTATTTATTGTAAACGTTGAGTTTTTAAGCTACAACAGCAATGATTCACATAACCCTAAAAACAGACGCTCATTATCACGAATTATGCACAATACATACCAAATAAAATAATGTGGCTAACACTGCAGTCCTGCATCTAATCACTGTCACCATAAAATTTCTTTCTTTGAAAGTGATTAAGCAAAGTTATATGAAATAGGGAAACTTATAAGAAGAAATACAAAAGGGGGGGGAGGGGGGGAGTGCAAGAAAGAGAAGGGAAATCAATTAAATCAAATATTTTACTAAATGCTACTTAAGTGAATAATGACACAATATAGAATATAGCAAAGTGCTCATAACATAAATACCACCTGCAAAAGCATTTGCAACTCTACATAAAACTGTTGAAGAAAGGGGCAATAACCCAGCCATAAAAAGGAGCAAGGGAAAGAAAAGGTAAAATAAAGTGTTAAATCATTGTCCTACTGGCATTTATGTACTCTAAGATGGTATATGCTACCCTAGGCAGATATGGTCAAATTTATCAGAGAAATCAAAGAAATTAAATGAGTGTAGAAAAGTATACGCATGTGATGTTGCTGTAGTTAAATGCGCATCTCATGCACTTACATATACTTAAAAGAGAAAAGGGAGCGAGAACCATCAATAATTAATATATGCAACAAAATGATTCATCGAATTTTGATTTTATAGCCATACCTTGCTGCCCTCTTTGGTTGCTCCTGCATTTGCTTTAAAGTCAGCATCCTGTTCATGTGACCAAAGTAAAGTCAAAACAGGGCAAAGTTCCTAAATATTAGGCAAGTCATGATGAGGGGAAAACTGACCAGCTTTTTTTCAACTTCTTCAAATTCTTCAGCCTCCCTGTTAAAAGGAAAAAGAAATAAAACAAAATAATCACTTGTACAACAAGAGTCTATTTTGCTGAAGCATAAAGGTGAGTACACGTGCTTAAATGAAAGAATATGCATATTCGGAAACATAAGCATTGGAACCATTACCCTCCATCACTAAAGGCATCCCATAAAGACCATAGACCAAATCCAAAGAACAGCACTGTTGTTATATGATGAGTCAATTTACGAGAGATCTACATATTAGAGATCAGAAGGCATTAGCTAAATACTTATAGCAGAAAATGACATGAAACTGAGAACATAACAGGTTCATGCGTATTCAAAATTTAATGATGAAAATGTACTAACGACTTGCGTAGACATGATATCTAAGAAAAAGAACCTCTATGCTAACATCTATAAAAATTCAATAGAAAAAATAAGGTCAAACTATCAAATGTCTTCACAATCACAGTAGATCACAACAAATATGTTTACAGGTCATGAATATGATAACATATCTGTGAACATTGCTCCAGAAGTACAGTGAATTTTATAACACACAGTAGACCTACTTTAACCATACATGTTACAGGTCAGAATTCAGTCTGTGTTGAATTCGGTCTGACCCTAACAGCCCAGCCCGCCAACCCAATTCAATTAAGCATATATACGATTGCGTAATGGATTTGAGCCACTTCTTGGCCAAGCAATCATGAAATATCCCACCACTGAACAATAAATTTAATGTCAGCTGTAATCTGGCAGCTTGGTAATTATTTATCCCAAAAGTAATGCATAACTGTGAAGAAAGGCATGGATTTAGATTAATCTGTATTTAGTAACTTTTCCCCTCTCCCCTTACTCGTATAACATTTCTGGAAGATGATGATTTAAAAGTATATCAGCAATGGTATCATGGAAATTTACACAGAAGCCTAGTTATATCATGAGTCAGCTCAAGACAGTTGGTGACACTCTGTAGAAACCGATTGAAAAACAGGCCATAAGCGTGAGAGCTTGTTACTGAGCAATCATACAGCTTACCAGATTTGGAGCGACCCAGCCAACAACAGCAGAAAGAATAGTCATCACCTAAACACCACTCCAAAATATCCCATCATTGTGAGGCTTTGCAAGATAATCAGAGATCAGATTTGCCAACAAATAAATAAAAATTTAAAACCCACTCACAATCAAAGCTCCCAGGCAACCTGACAAGACTAGTCTCCGCGGGTGACGCATTGCCAAGATCTTGTAACACAGAATATAATATAAAATAAGCAAATTGGTGAAAGAAATATATTTCCCGTTTAATGACGAGAATGCACAGTAAGATCTTAGAATCGAAAATGTATATAAGAATTTAATCACAATAAGTATTTAGAGTAACAATAAAAGAAAAGCTTTCAGGGAATAAGACTTTTTCTGCATGAAAAATTTTAGAAGCATCATTTTCGCATCTAGAATGACAAGCATATTCTTAAGTGTTCGACTCCTCCCCTTGAACTGAGCTCAGCAGTTTGAATGTTCTTTCTACATTGGCGGTTTATGGACTGCCGCCCATGAATTGCAATGAGCCATTTTAACAAATACAAAACAATGGACTTCCATTTAATCCCAAAATCTCACCTCTGACCAGTCACAAGTTAGATCGACTATATATCCTACTTTGATTGATTTTGAGCGTCAAATCAATTTTCAATTTTACAGTCCTGATTCCTTAGTTCTTCACTCCCCTCAGCTCCCAAATGACGTTAATGACAATACAAAAAATAAATATTAATTCCAAAATCCTCTTCGATGCATATTATTTGTCCCAAACATCACTATCAAATTAAAATTTCTAAAAAATTAATAATAATAACAAAAAAAAATGAAACATTCACTAACCGCAGCGGCAAAAAACGTCTTGTCGCCGATCTCGGATAGAACAGTCATGGCAAGCGACTTGGTAAAACCCTTAATCCACCAAAAAAGAATTTTCAGAATTTATTTTTATCCACAAGCAAAGGTTTCAAATAACATTAATTTAATTAATGAACAAATTACCTGCACAACTGAGCTCATCTTTGATATGCTTCAACGAACAGAGAGAGTCACTATAAGCTTGTACGCGCTTCAGAGAAGTTCTGACTCTCTCTCTCTCTCTCTGTATAGATATATATATATATATATATATATATATATATATATATATATATATATATATATAATATGAGCAGTGAGGTTTTGAGTTCGGTGTTAATGACTCAGCTCAGTTGACTCGGTGGGAGTTTTTTTAATTAAGCTGATTGAACAAGAAGACAAAACATAGGAGGAGCGTGATGTTTAGTAATTAGTACCTGCGAATAAGGAATTGGAGAAAAAGAAGGGATGCTTTAGGATCGATACAGATTTTGATTCGACTGAAAGCGCTTATAAAGCGAGATCCAGAAAGAGAACCAGTACGCGGGTATTGGGAGCGTGTACGACACGCTGCTATCAGGGAATTTCCTACGTGGATCGTTGTTATTGGTTTTTCCAGTTCACGTAAATTTCCTACGTCGATCGTTGGCTAATTATAGCTGTTATGGCTAAATCAAATATCGCTCTTTCTACAGAGAATGGAATAGCGTCATCAACTCATCCTTTGAACTTTAAAGCACAAAACGTTAGAAATTAACACACCTTACGAATTTCTGTATGCACGAGTGGAGATATAGAATAAAATAATATCAAACGTTACTTTTAGTTTTCTAAAATAATTATTATTTTTACAAAATTTTAAATTCAACTAAGGGTTGGCAAAATTTTGTGACCCGTATTAAAACGTTTTAGAGAATCGGTTCAAAAATCTTTTCTTTTTTTTTTCCGGTTCGGTTTGATTCTTCTAAAATTGAATCAAAACCAGAACAAATAACAAATTTCTGACCCAGGATCAATTGATTTTTTTTATTTATTTTGAAACCACTGAATTGAACTCTATTTAATCCACCTCAAACCCGATTTAACTACAATAACCTTTATAATCAAATAAGCAATTAAAAATTTACCCGACATGATAGTTAAATATGGAATGTTTAATTAATTGATATAATCATGACGTAGTGTTCATTTTTATCACTCTTAATATATCTTTTACCAACAAAAAAATTATAAATATTATGATAGATCAATATTTGATTATACAAATCATTCCTCGTAAATTTATAAATTCCAATAAAAAATTTTATAACCTTAAACCTAAATGCAAAATTTATGGGATTCTTTCTCAACTATTGTTAGTAACAGTAGATTTTTAAATTAATTTTGATAAAATTCTAGACCTTAATATATATATATATAAATAACAGGCATCAAATTGTAATATATATGGAGATTGTACTAATTAAGAACAAATCTCATTCATATTTGTATCCTACATTTAAAAGTTAGTTGAGAAGCATGTGATTAGAAGTTAAGTTAACCAAAAATAGGTGTAAACTTTATTAATATGTGCTATAAAACAAGAAACCAAGGCAAAAAAAAAAATTAATGTCATTTTCTTGTTTGTGTGTACGGAATGAAGTTTCATCGTTGTCTATCCAATTACGAAACCTCGGAGCTACACGACAAACTATGCGGAAATTAAAATGTCATATCATCTTGCTACTGAAAGTAAGCTGAAAATTTTCTTTTGAAGTAGGAATAAAGTTCATATTTTATACTCCATGATTAGCAAGCATACTCTGACCTTCAATACATATATTTGATTGTATATTGATCATCAAACCAAATTAACCCTTGGGAGATTTGTGAGTGTTCATTTCATTCACATTTCATCCTCATAGTATGTACATTGATCTTAAAACTAAATTAACTCATAGGAAGAGACCGTCTACATTCAATTATTTGATAATTGAAGAACAACTGAAACTAATCCTCACTCTACTTACATTTCGTGAGGGAGAAATTGTCTTCACTCCATTATTTGATAATTGAAAGAAAACTAAAACTAACCCTCATAATACTTTACGAAAACTCAAACCTTTATTCACATTATTATTAGTGTAAGGACTCTCCTACTGGACTAAAGACCCATTAATTTTAGTTAAGAAAACTTAAAAGAGGAAAAAAAATGGATAGTTTTATGATTTTAGTGTGCTATCATTATAGAACAAAATAAATCAAATATGATGGCAATTGCAAGTAATTGGTATCACTTTTTTAAGTTTAGTTGAAGACGACTTGCTTGGCAAAAAACAAAAATCCATAACTTTCATTCTCAACCAATGACTGGATTGTAAATCAATTCAGAAATCAATTCGATTCAATTCAATTTAATTACTACTACATACAATTCGAGTCAAGAATCAACCAATGCTGAAGAGACGGGATGCAGTTCCAATTTTGACCAATATTCTTAATGTAAATGTGCAGTACTCCAACGGGAAAAATATTTGTTAACTCATAGAACTTTGGCTAGTACACTTCTCTCTTTCTCCCTCTGTTTTTTTTTTTAATTACCCTTAAGTGACACATGTTTTGATAAATTTTAAAAAGATAAAATGGGTTTTTAAAATATTCAAGCGGTTGACATTTCGTTAACTTTTACCGTTAACTTTAACGAGAATAGTAAATTAGTTATAAAATAACATTTCTGCCCCTACAATTAATTACGAAATAACATTCCTCCCCCTACAATTTGTTACAAAATGACATTTATACTCCTACAATTAGTTACAAAATGATGTTTCTACCCCTACTCACTTATTTTTAATTTTTTAAATAGAAAAATATAAAAATTAAATTTAAGTCTAATTAATAGGGCCTTTTTTTGTTAAATCAAATAAATTTAAAAAAAATTCTTGTTGAATCAAACTAATTTGTGAACATAAAGATGCAAATCTCTTATGAATTGTGAAACATTATATAAATCCAACATTTTTATCTCTTTGACTTTATGAACAAAAAGATTTTTTTTTTTAATTTTACCCTCAACTAATTAAAGATAACGATCAAAATTAACAGATTGTCACCCACTCAGTATTTTTAAAATATGTGTTACCTTTTAAAATTTATCAAAACATGTGTTTTAAGGTAATTAACCCCTTTTTCCCCCCTTTTCCCATACTTGTCAAATTCATGAAGGAAAGATTTGCTTTCTATGTGAGGCTGCATCATGAGTGCTATTCCAAGGAGGGAAATTGCTGAAGTACAAAGAAATTTTATCCATGGACAAGAAAGAGAGCAAACAAAAATTAGAAAGGAATTTTGGTGATGGTAGTTAAGTGTGAACTGCAAGCTCCAGATGCTTCACCTGTCAAAGCCGCCCCCGCCAACTCTCAAATTAGATATATGTTCGGATGAATTTTCTAAAGGTTAAATCACTTTTTATGACTTTGATGGGCAACAAATTTTTTTGGGTAAATTTTAACTAACCTCTAATGTATTGAAAACTTCAATCCCCTCAAGACTCAAAATATACATTAATTCGAGGGAAAATTAGAGCTAAAATCTCCCATAACTTATGAACAGCTTGAAGATAACTATGGGTTTGGTTTAGAGATGGCCAATGGGCCAAGCCGACACCAAAATAAGGCACGTGTGTGCTCGTGTCCGTGTCGTACTGTGTCTAAATATTTTTATTTAGACCCGGCCCAGCACATGTGTTGTGTCCACACGTGCCGTGCCTAAGAAAAAAAAGCTTAATAAGCTTTTTTCTTTTGTTTTTTTTTAAATTTGAAGAGCGCATACTAAGTTGTTGGCGTATTTTTTTTAAGTCTATATACTTTTTTTTTTAGTTTATACTTTTATTCAAATTTAATAGAATTGAAAATTCAAAACTCAAGTCCATATTTAATAATAATAAACTAATAATGGTAAGAAAATATAATATTAATTACTAAGCTTGACCTTATAGTATTAGAATTTTTTTAATACTTAACAACAATAATAATAATAAATTTTTCTTAAGGGTTAACTTAATTGTTAACTTGAACTTACATAGAGTCATAAATCATAGTTCACAATATTATTAATGCATATTTATAAAATCATGATATCAATTGTTTATTTAATAAATTATAAATATAAATCAATTATAGTATTTTTTTAAACTAAGAATTAAATGAATTTAAAAAATTCAATTTCAAGTTATTTTTAAAATTATAAAATTTTAAATTTACTTTCATTAAAAAAAAACGTGTTTATTGCGGGTTTTTTTATCGTGACGTGCTTAGCCCATATCTAATTGTGCCATGTTTTTAAGGTCCGCGTGCCTAAAATTCTAAGCCCGGAACGACCCACGTGTGTGCCGTGCCATGCCACGCGCCCCACTAAAACATGCTCATGTCATGCCGTGCTGTACGGACATGTGCCGTCTGGCCCATTCGCCATCTCTAATCTGGTTCATTTCTCACTAAATATTGTTCAGTAACTACTGTTTTCAATCCAGTCATGTAAAACAAAAATTACTTTAACGTGTTATTTAATCACACATATAAAAAAAAAAAATACACGAATTTGATCAAAGTTGACTACATTACATACAATTGAGACAGTTGCAATCACATTTTACATATTCACGTTTCTTGTTTATCAAAAGTTTGATATGACATTTTTTTTCCTCTTTTATTTATTTATTTATTTTTTTAATGCACACCTCAAAATAACATACGGTTAAAAATACAGCTAATTAGATTATAAACGAAAGGGATGAGTGAATTTAATTTAATTTTTTTAATGATCGTTCTCTCCCAAGGTATCGACAAAACACCATCAAATTTTGGCTTTAATTTCTTCGGTCTTTTGCCATGCCAGAATCATTAACTTTCTCAGACCACATGATCCAAGTTGGTGGAATAATTGTGAACGTAAAATGGGCGCATAGATGGTTACAAGCTAAAGAATTAATAAGATGCACCATCAAAATCACGAACTTTCTTCAGTTCAAATGTGGATGTTGATGATGTGTAAGTACACGTCCCGGACACACAATTGAAATCCAACAGGTTGCTTTTGAATTATGAATTTGTGACCCACAAACTCACAAAAGATCTTATTCATTGATGTGGTCTAATACTCTGATGTTGTGCAATAATTAAATCAAATGGTCAAAGAAGTAAAGGAAAAGCAATCATAATTAATGGAGCACCAATCATGCATGCAAACTCTACGGCTTAACTAGATTTGCATAAGAGTTAACGACTATGTTAAAAAGGAAATTAAATAATTTGTTAAATTACCGAGATGAGATCCGTGGCAACATTATCATGCAATCTTCCAGAGACAATGGGTTATATGGGTCCAAACATGATAAATTGCAAGCTTGCTTTCTGATAAATATAAACTTGTTGATTATGTATTGTAACTTTTGCAACGGAGTCTTTATTAATATATCAGGAGAAACAAATTTTATTGACGAACGAAAAGCGAATGACATTGTTGCTAAAACCATTATCGAAAAGAGGGGGACTCAAAGTTACTAGCTCCAACCGACGCCATGATGGAAGCGCGTGATAAATAATGAAACTTTTTCAAAGCAGCAACAAACCGGTTGAATAGGAGGATTACCGCGGCATAAATAATGGATTTAGGCTTCATTTGGCAGTGCTGCGGCTGTGACAGCCAAACGAAGATATAACATCAAGTAACAGTCTTTAAGCTGCTGGACTACCACATCACAACTCTCCCAAGCGAGTCTTGAATTTAATTTCTCATCCCAGTTTTTGGTAGAAATTACAAATTAGTGTAACCTGTGAATTAACTTATTTTGTGACTTGAGTTTTATAATCTGGTCCTCGAGATAACATATGGGCCTATGGGCCAAGTCTACAGGTAGAACCTAGGTATTTTAAACCTTAAATTGCATTCCTATAGTTCTCATCCCAAATTAATTCCCAGTAGCAACAAAAAAAAAAGAGGAAAAATAAATTAAAAAAATCCACCCCTTGCCTTACCGCAATCTTTTGAACGAGGCATTCTTTAGCATCATTCAAAGCTTCTCAATTCCCTACTCCTTGTAACGAGCCAAGTGTGGGCACAGTTAATAGAAAAAAGAAAAAAGAAGGACCCGACTTCTTCTCTTTTCCTCCCTTTATAAATAAACCCCACAAACCAAACGCAGCATTATCTCCATCTCGCATCTATCTAAAATCCCCAAAATGTGGCTCCTCTTTCACGTTCTTTCCGCTGCTCTCCTCCTCGCATCATCACCCTTTGGCGATTCTCGAACCACACCACACGCTTCTATCTCCGTAACAACCACCACTCTTGATGTCTCAGCTTCCATTCAAAACACTCTTAAACCCTTCTCATTTGATCCCAGAACGACACCGCAGAGCTTAATCTCCTCCTCTTCTTCTTCGCTTGCCTTGCAACTGCATTCGAGAACATCCGTCCAAAGAACTTCACATAACGACTACAAGTCACTCACCTTGGCCCGTCTCGAGCGTGACTCTGCCCGAGTCAGGTCTCTCTCCGCTCGTCTAGATCTGGCCATCAGAGGCATTGCAACCTCGGATCTTAAACCGCTCGACAGCGGGTCAGAATTCGAAGCTGAGGAGATACAAAGCCCCATTGTGTCGGGAAGCAGTCAGGGAAGCGGCGAGTACTTCTCCCGAGTTGGAATCGGCAAACCGCCGAGTCAAGTCTACATGGTGCTCGACACCGGAAGTGACGTCAACTGGCTGCAGTGCGCACCCTGCGCCGACTGCTACCAGCAAGCCGACCCCATCTTCGAGCCAACTTCCTCCTCTTCGTACTCGCCTCTCACGTGCAACACCAAGCAATGTCAGTCCCTCGATGAGTCCGAGTGCCGCAACAACACGTGCCTCTACGAGGTCTCGTACGGCGACGGCTCCTACACTGTCGGAGATTTCGTTACCGAGACCGTCACTCTCGGCTCGGCTTCCGTTGATAACATAGCCATCGGCTGCGGACACAATAACGAGGGGCTGTTTGTCGGAGCTGCCGGCTTGCTTGGACTCGGCGGCGGCTTGCTTTCGTTTCCCTCTCAGATTAATGCTTCCACTTTCTCTTACTGTCTCGTGGACCGTGACTCTGACTCGACCTCGACTCTTGAGTTTGACTCGTCGTTGCCCCCTAACGCTGTCACTGCTCCGTTACTCCGCAACCACGAACTTGACACTTTTTATTACCTCGGTTTAACGGGAATCAGTGTTGGCGGCGACTTACTCCCGATTTCCGAGACGGCTTTCAAGATAGACGAGTCAGGTAACGGAGGGATAATCGTTGATTCTGGAACGGCCGTTACGAGGCTGCAAACGGAGACGTATAACGCTTTGCGCGATGCATTCGTTAGGGGAACGCGAGCATTGTCGCCAACTGACGGCGTGGCGTTGTTTGACACGTGCTATGACTTCTCGTCGCGGAGTAGCGTTGAGGTCCCCACGGTGTCGTTTCATTTTCCCGAGGGAAAAGTTTTACCGTTACCGGCGAAGAATTTTTTAATACCGGTTGACTCAAACGGGACGTTTTGTTTTGCGTTTGCGCCAACATCGTCGTCGCTGTCAATCATTGGAAACGTGCAGCAGCAGGGGACACGTGTCAGTTTCAATCTACGGAATTCTCTCGTTGGGTTCACGCCCAATAAATGTTAAACGAATTGTTGTAATGCGTTTTAAACTTGAAGCTCATAGGCTGTTTAGTTTAGTGACGGTTTTATCCTTGGTTATCCAGGACTTTAACCACTTGGACGGAGTGAGTTGGAATTGGGCCCCCCTGAATAAGTGTGAGGACGAAGGTCAAAGGTCTGTAACCGGTGTGGTGGGGCCCGTCAAATGTCGATGTTTATTATTGCAACGTTACGGCATGTATAGTAAAATTAATTGTATGCTTCGGGGTATTAATGAAAAGAAAGGTAAGAATATTACCGTTGCATACGTGGATAGATGCGTACTTGATCTTGGTACATTATTATAAAGTAGTATAAAGAAAGGGTTAGGTCCGAATCTTCTTTTCTTTTCTTTTTTTTTTAAATATAAATCAGAAAATATATTCAAATGGAAAAAGAAGAAAGAAGAGTTTCAAAAATTTCATTAAGTTATAAAAGAATACTTAGAATATACCTAATCATCCTCAAATAAATAAAAATTTGGTTTGATGCATTTGGGTTTGAATATTGATTCACAGATCACATTTCTTAATTAATCTCATTAAACATTTTAAAATGATTTCTCTCTCATATACCTCAAGTTATTATCATTTTTTTTTCATCCTCCCCACCATTTAAAACTCCAAAAATCTTGTTCTTAACTTTTACCGTACTTTGGAAAGATAGTTTAGGCGCATGCTAACAAAATTAAACATGATTCTTGAGAAAATTTAAAATAAAACCCCTGAAAATGAATTATCCTCCTCCTTATTTTTCCATCTTAGCTATTGGCATACAGAAAACTGATATTTAGTAAACAGTTATTTTTCTTCACATTGACACGTTTTTGTAGGGTTATTTACATCTTTTTTTTTTCCATTGGTTTTCTCCTTAGTAAATACCCCATTTCTTATGGCTAACAAATTACGAAGTGGGGGTGGGGGTATTAGTTCTTCATCGTTATTCATGAGTTTCCAGTTGTTTTGACCTCTTCTTCCTTATGCAATTAGATAACAGAGGCAGTTTAAGAACTTAAATAATAAAAAAAATTAAATCACATAAATGTAAAGACGAGACAAAATAAAGGATTTGATTGAATAGCTCTGTCCTTGTGAAAAAATATGTGTTGTGGATACTTATTACATATTTATTGGTGGTGGTAAAATGTGGACAAGAAGTATTAAGGGCATGACATATGGGAGATCATAATATAACTCGTGACTTTTAAAGCCCTTTAAGAGATGAAGGGGAAGTTGGAGAGGAAAGGGTAGAATGGAAAGATTTCAAAAAGTCAGCATTAGCCACCCAAATTATCTGAGAAAAATAAAAAATATCTCCTACAATATATTTAAGTCGCCATGTATCATTATGGGACCACAGAATAATGATAGTCTTACTGACAGCACCAAGACACGTCATTACCAAGACACATCATTACAGGAGGATCAAAATCAGGACATGTCTCCTTACAAATAACCAAAATCAGATTTGAGAAAAGGGGATCATAGATGAAGCTACCTACACAATCTTCAGTAAAATTAGGTGTTCTTTAGCCCAATCAGTTAATTTGAAATGAGCTAATTAGAATTGACGACACGCTACAAGCAAAGATTGTCCCCCAGAGGATAGTTATCCAATCCAAACAAACTCAAGAGGTTCAATAAGAAGTGCCCTTAAAATCGTTCCCGAGGAGGGAAATAATCGATAGTGGCTTGCCACATGTCTAAAAGGACATAAAAATACCCTCAGGGTACTCCACCTTAAAAGGTTATGCTAGGTTCACAAATAGATAAGTTCACTTACTCATAAAAGGCTCAAAATTTATCCATATTATGATATGTCCCAGTCAAAGCGTTAATAATAGTTGTTCTGTTCAGGGTAAGAACGACCACAAAAGTTGAATTTGAGTAATATTGAATGCCCCCTTTATTCATGAGTACTGGAGCTTATTTATAGTAAAAGAAATACAACAAACACAACTCAACTAAACAACCAAAATTGTAGGCTAAGATAACAACCTTGACTCAACAACTAGCTAAATATCCTAACTAGTAGGGTAACAAAATAAAATAAATCAATAACAATTCTCCACCAAGTCGGCAACGATCTCCCGAAGATTGCTCCAGACTTATCCTTTTCCTCCAGACTTATCCTTTTACTACTTGCATGTTGCATGCATAATTCCATTATGCTTCACGTGTAACCTCCATACCTAGTGCTTGGCTTTGATACTCTTGACGACCTTCGTATCGTATCAATACCCTCCCCATGAAGTGGACCCTTGTCCTCAAGGGTCATGTGTTGAAATGGTTGCTGTAGCACTGCCGTGTCTTCCCAGGTTGTTCTCCTTTGTTTTCTTCTCCAAGTAGTTCCTCTGCAACTTCTTCACAAGTGATCTCGTTGGTGTTGTTGTAGCTCTCGAGAAGTAGAAGTTGAGGCCCTTGACATTTATGACCCGCAGTGAACCGTTCGTTGCAAGTGAAACACAGTCCCTGTGCTCGTCGTCGTTGCATTTCATCCCACGGTAATCTTTTGATAAGCGCGGTTGGTGATGCTCGAGTAGGTGATGGTGCGCGGTTGGAGGGTGGCTGCCACAAGAATTTCTTCTGTCTTGATAGTTGATCATCCTTCATGCGGGCCAAGCTAATTGTTTCCTTCAGTGTTCTTGGTTTGAACATGCGGATTTCCTCGGATATCTCTGGCTTTAATCCTCCCATGAATGTACCCACGAGGGCTTTCTGTGTCCAGCCATGAACTCGGTTGCCAAGCCTTTCAAATTCCCTTTGGTAATCACGAAGGGAACCTGTTTGTCTCACTCTAGACAAGGCTTCATCAAAATCTTCACACTTTGTAGGACCAAAACGAGCCCAAAGTTCTTCTGTAAAAATTTTCCATGTCACAACCCGTTCTTCTTCGCGGTAAGCTTGTCGTAGCCATTGCCACCATTGGTTGGCCTCTCCCTCAAGGTGGAAGGATGCTAACGATACTTTCTGGTCATCCGTTGTGTCTTGGTATTCGAAGAACTGCGTCACTCGATTAAACCACTCGGTTGGATCATCTCCAGAGTAGCGTGGAAATTCTAATTTCGGGATTCTGGATGAAAGATTTTGTCATCCACCTTCATTCTTCTCACGGTTTGGGCGTGATGAGTCAATTTGATCATGAGTACTGTGACTTGATGCTCCTTTGGATGCCATAATTGTTTCGGTCAATTTGTTGAGTGTTTCTTCCAAGTGTTGTAACTTGCTACTCATTCCAATCTCCATTCGTTGCAAGCCATCCTGCAAACTGCCAAGTCCAGCTTCCAAGAGTTCGATTCTCTCTTTGTTAGTTGCCATTGTTAAGCCCGCTCTGATACCAATTGATAGGTCCCAGTCAAAGTGTTAATAATAGTTGTTCTGTTCAGGGTAAGAACGACCACAAAAGTTGAATTTGAGTAATATTGAATGCCCCCTTTATTCATGAGTACTGGAGCTTATTTATAGTAAAAGAAATACAGCAAAACAACTCAACTAAACAGCCAAAATTGTAGGCTAAGATAACAACCTTGACTCAACAACTAGCTAAATATCCTAACTAGTAGGGTAACAAAATAAAATAAATCAATAACAATTCTCCACCAAGTCGGCAACGATCTCCCGAAGATTGCTCCAGACTTATCCTTTTCCTCCAGACTTATCCTTTTACTACTTGCATGTTGCATGCATAATTCCATTATGCTTCACGTGTAACCTCCATACCTAGTGCTTGGCTTTGATACTCTTGACGACCTTCGTATCGTATCATATTATAGGTTTCTTGAAAACCCATCACCTCATTTAATCTCCCACCAGACTTAACCATTGGAGCGTCATCACCGGCCACCATCGTTGTTGCCTTTAATGGTCATTTATTGTGATTTCAGGTTCATTTCTGCTGCAATCTTCCCTAGAAAAATACTTTCTAGGCGCCTCCATCTCCATCACTAGCAGGAAACTACCTTCTATAAAGCAATTCTTATAATGATTTAGGCTGAACTAAAATCAGACTAAAATATTTATTATTTTTAGTAATTTTATATAAAGATAAAATAAAAATTATATACAAGTAATTAGAAGGGGTTGGTGAGAGGAAGTGAGGGTTCAAATATCATCGCTCCAAGCTAAATGGACGTTTTCGGGCTTTTGGGCCATGATTTTTATGGGGAGGCGAGTGTATGAGCTGGTGGGAGCAGTTCACCATGCAACTTTTGATGGCTTTTGTGCCTCGATAGTGTAGAATTTTGACGTTTTCATTATGTAAAATAGCTAAAGTGCCTCTGGATGCGCATCAGTGGGGAAAAAATAAATCAATAATTGATCCCTAATAAATTTTAGAATAAGTGATAAAAAGAAATCCTAATCAATAGCCAAATGTCCAAGATTTCCTTTGGGGTTTACAAAGCTGGGTTTAAAGAAGCCGAGAAGATGCCTTTGGTGGTGGTGGCTTGGCAGGCTGGCAGAGTGGCAGTGGCACCCTTTAGGGGCTGCAAACCCCCACCTTTAGGAATTTAAGACGGAGAAAATAATGGTTGTCATAAACCTTTTTTCAAAGGGGTGGCTTTCTTGCTTTGTTTGGTGGACAGAGCATTATCCTTTGCCTCTTTCCGGAAAGAGATTTTTTTTTTTTTCCCTTTTGACTATTTAAAATTAAAAATTTGGATCCTTTGTAACACAGTCATCAAATATGTAATTTTTCTATTCAAAATTCTGTGTTGTTTGTCTCAAAGTTTTGGATTAATATTTTATCTTTCCATGGTTGTTTTCCTTTCCAATCAGGATGATGTGCAGTGAAATTTCAACTGGACATCCACAAAAACAATCACAAGAGTTAAATATTTGTGAAGGGTTATTCGTGGAATATAATAAGTGGGTGGTAATAATCTTAATTTTTTTTTTAGTGGAGATTATTTCGAAGAGGGGTTTTAAAAGGATTTTATCGGCGTGCCAATAGTCCCACATCTTTTTGCTTGCTTGGGCTCTGATTGATTTGATGTCATTTTTGGGCTAAGTTCAGTCTGCTTGATGGACCCGATGGATTTCGGTTTGCGAATGCCAAGTTCAAGGCCATATAATCCTAATTCGTAAATCCAAACTCACTAATCACTATGTTCAAAATAAAACTCGAACATTTTCCTTTGAAGCCACCATATAAATGATGTGTTGGCATGAAATCTACTGTGCAAATTGGTTTCTTGATGATTATCGAGATTATGTGGAAGATAAAGAAGAACGGTTGGTGACCTGCATAACAGCAGAGGGGATGCACCACTCTTTGCCGTCAAAACTGGCCGAAACTATAGAGGTCAAAATTGGCCGATAACAAAAGTTCAAACCAATGTGATAAAAGATATGATTGCGTAATTTGAGCAATAAGAAATGCCAAGGTACCAATTCTGACTTCAATTGCAGACAAATGCTAACAAGCCATTTAATAAGAGTATCACCAAAATACTCTTTTAATTTAATTATTTTAATACCTATTTGTTTATTTATGTGGTAAATAAAAAGGAGAAAAAAATTACTCATCTCTCTAATTACTCTTTAAAAAAAAAAGTCATATTATTTTAATAGTTATAATATATCTCTCGGAATGAGAAGATAATAAGTAAAATCTTCTTTAAACAACCATTGAATGGTTCTTTAAAGTTTTGTGGCTGTAGATGCCATATGTAATAGACATAATAATATACATATTGATTGGACTGATATTGTGCTTCTACATGTCCCCCACTGTTTGACTCGTTGAGATGATCGTCACCATTTTGTAACTGTAAAGAACATCTCTCTCGAGGGTAAATGTGTAAATGCAACAGCGACATCCACAGGTTAAATCACCAATAATTTTTTCATTGATCGTGTTGGTCAGTTGGTGTGCCACAAAACGGCAACGTGGCAAGCCGTAATTCAAAAGCTAGCAACTGGAATTAACTGTTACTGGACGGCGAAATGGGAACTACATTGAACTACCCCTTTCCTAGCGTTGTTGTTGTGCCTGTGCGGCGCGGTCGTGGCTTGTGATGTTAAAAGAACAAAGAAAGAGGATTTGCAGGATAAAGCGCACAACTGTAAGAAATAAGCCAAATAATTCAACATATAAACAAACAAAACCAATTGTGGGAAGCAAGCAGATTCATCAATATTCTCATTTACGGATCTGCCGGCTTTTATTTTAGCCAATAATAATAATAATAAAGAATATTATTATTTTACCATTAAAATTATTCTGATATATAATGTCTGTACTACGGTTTGTCGAAAAATATATTTTACCACCAAATATTTATGCCGTTATCAATTTAACACCATTTCGTTAAAAATATTAAAAATTTACTGATGTTTTGATGATGTGATAAGAACATTAAAGGCATTTCGTATTGAAGTCAAAACACTGCATTGCAAGTGTAAAATAAATAAAAAAAACAAAGTAAAATTTTTTTAAGGAAAATAATTAGAGAATTAGGAAATTGATAACCCTAAAATCGGCCCCTCTCTCTCATTAATTTTTTAAATTAAATTGTTATTATTTTTAGTTGTGATTAATACTTGAATTTCATAGATTATAATATTAATTTTGAAGCCGAATTTTTATTATTATTTTTTATTGTTTGTCGTAATTCTGCATATTGTTCATTATTTTTATTAATTAAAATTTTCAGTTGTTTTCTAAATCTTATTAATTGTTATTGTTATTATAAATTATTATTAAATTGTTATTGTTTTTAGTTGTGATTAAACTTGAATTTCATAGGTTATAATATTAATTTTGAAACATAAAATTTTTGTTAATTGTTTTCTTTGCCATTTATTGTAATTGTACATGTTATTAATTATTTTTTATTAAATACAATTTTTAGTTGTTTTCTAAATCTTATTTTTGTTGATTGTTTCTTTCTTTTCAAAGGGTAAAATCAACTTTTAACTTATTTTTTGTTAAACATTAACTTTATTTAACGGAAATGATAAATTAATAATAACGCAAACATTTAGTAGTAAAATATATTTTTCAACAAACTATGTTACTGAAATGATGTGTCAAAATAATTTTGATGGTAAAATAATAATATTCCTAATAATAATAATAATTATTATAATAATAATAATTATTATAATAATTGAATCTCAGGTCTCATAAATCATCCGAGCGGTTAACGCGCTTGACACACGCGCCAAACAGGAAAACACTGCTCAAGCAACGGTGTAAAGTGGATGATTGGAAGGACTGCAAGCAAATGTACTGACTTTATTGGACATGCGTAACATGCAATCATTATGATATCAGAAACCATACAAAGGAACTATGATTAGATAGTGGAAACAATGTGAAGTGAAGCGAGGTGTATGATTTGGTGCCAGGTGGCAAATGGAACTTTCTTTTGAATGGTCATGATTGACGGCTCGTGACTTCCACGATGGAAGTTGGATGTGGATTCAGCTCTATTAGTCTGATACTGTTATAAATATATTTTTAATTATTTTATTCAACCTGGCACGGCATTTGCGTTGGAAGTGTCAGAGTGTCTGAGAAGAGCTAAAATAATTTTTAATTCACGAAAATTATAGAATTACTAAAAAAAAAAAATGTTGTGAAGAGAACGCAGATGGAATATGCCACCAGATTCGGATTCAATGCACGTTTAAAATTCAATGTAATCAACGGTGTTTGAGATTCAATTCTATCCTACAAAACGCTATAAACCACTTGTTTGTCGACAAAAAGGTTTTGAGTTCTTGTACATGTACAGTGGAGATAAAATTAAAAAATGATAATTGATATATTTATAAAATTAGGGTATTAATTTTATATACTAAATTATGAGGAACTTTATCTTTAATTAATTTATTGATATTGTAAAATTATATCATTAATGATAATATAAAAAATTAATTATTACCCAGCCTATCATCACCCTTAAATTAAATATTAGTAAACTATAATATAATTCGGAAAGAAATATGTCAAACACGATACCAACTTTGATATATTACATTTTTGAATGAGTTTCTTTTCAAAATGTTTATTAAATTCAATCGATTAAAATAGAAAAACTGAGACTGGATCAAATACTGTATGTTTGAACTTCATAATTTGAACGAACTCCAAGGTCAACTGTTAAATGAGCATCAAAGGACCTAATGTCTTGTCAACAAATTATTTTTTATATTTATTCTCAAATGATTATCCATTCATCAATTGCTTCATTTTTATTTTTGTAATAATTTATTGAAAAACTAATATTACTCGGAAAGAAAAAATTTCCCTGTACGAGAAAAAAAAAAAAAAAAAAACCCCCACTGAAACTGAACGGATTTGGGCAAATGAGGACACACGGATCTCTTTCGAAAGTCCAAAATGATTCCTCTCTCTTTAGCCGTTGAGTTTCAGTTTCGTCTTTCCCCTCCAATTTTATATTTATATATAACCACCAAACAGACCAACAAAAATTAAACTTGCCATTTCTTCGTTTGACTTCTTCTTTTTCTCTCTTTACCATCACCAAACTTTGTGCTTCACGCGTCTTCATCTCTTCACTGTAATTTCCATATCATGTCTCTGCGCTTACCGTTGACGAAACTCGTCAAAATATCACCGTTTGATCGAACCCTGGCAATGCTCTGATCAAATTCAACTGCACAATGAGCGACTCTCCTGCTCCCTCTTCCAACTCTGATCCCGGCTCAATCTCCGCCGTCGATCAGGTTACTCTCAATTCACTACAGTTACTGTCATTCGATTTCTCTGTGCACTTAAAACAAAATTAATTCAGTTCAATTTGTTGTTGCTCGTGATCTTTGATTTTAGTTATTGAGTGTTTTTTTTTTAATTATATATTTAGTAATTTACTTATTAGCAAATAAATGATATTGTATTGTTATTTCTTTCTTAATCTCTATTCTCTAGTCACTTCAGTTCAATTTATTGTTGAAAGCTGATGCTTTTTTATAATAGATATCATTTTCTTTTTTTGGGATAATTTCAGTTAAATGTATTGGTTGAGGATATTTAGATGAATTTATGCTTAGGCTCTTTCAGTTACTTTTAAGCCGCAGCTAAAGTAAAATGGAAACTTTTAAAATTCCTTTTTTTTTTTTTAATTTCAAAGTTTTGTTGGATAATTGACATTTTCTTATTTAGTAAATTACATAATAATTCATATTCTTAGTTTCCATAGTACAGATGTAAGTGCTCACCAAACACTTCAGCAACCTTGCCTTGGCAGCACAGATGATAGGCAATAATACCAATAGAGCCTTACTTCAATTTATTTAACACAGTAGTAGTTTATTAGGGAGTGGCTTTTAGGCTTTCAAATTCTCAAAACTGTTATTGTACTTATTTTGTAGTGTTTGGATAAAGACAGAAGTATTTTTTGGGAGAAGCGCTTATATTGCTTTTGTTTTTTAAGAAAGTGTTGCTCTCAGATGATTTTGTGAAAAGGTACTTTGACAAAAAGCACCTTATTGTTTCTTTCTGAATTTGCTTTTGATTATTGTCACGTTCATTTGATAAATTTCAGACTGGTGGGAGGAGTCGAAGAAGTACAGATGGTAGTCAAACTCTGCTATCTGAGTCACGTCATTGGCGAGATGTTTTCTGGTTAGGAATATTTGTAATTCATTTGATTGGTTTAGGATTTCTTCTTTCGGTTCTTGGGCTCAATAGGTTTAAGAAAACAGATAGGTTTAATATCAGTAGATACACAAATCAAAAAGTGGAGACTAAAGGTGAATTGACAGAGGACTACTGGCCAATATATGCTGTTGCTGGTGGCGTTGGTGCTCTCCTTGGATGGATGTGGTTGCTGCTGCTTGGTTCTCCGGCAAACCAAATGTTGAAGATTTCAGTGCACATTTTGACTACTTACCTTGCTGTGATCAGTGTTCTGTGTTTCTGGTGCGATCAGTTTTTCTGGGGTGTTGCATTTGCAACCGCTGCTGCATTACAGTTCTTGTATGTTATATCTGTTATAGACAGGTATGAGCTCGAAAATCCTTATAGTTATTGAGTTGCACTTATCTTAAATTCTTTGGTGTTTTCTAAAAGAGAAAGATATTTAATCAACTGCCATGTGATATATTTAGACATTCACATAAGTTTGCTTGATCAGTTTATTATTATATGGTCAATTCATCATTGAAATTTTCACAGTTTGCAACATTGTATATTTTTCATTAACATGCTGATCGGTGAATTATTAGAATAACATAGAAATTTAGAAGATGATTGAAGATGCTATTTTCTTCTCATTACCTTAATATAAATATATTTCATACTATTGGTTGTATCCAAATAGGAATATCATTAGCAGTCTTGCCTTGAAGATGCACCTTGTTGGTCAATTCTAGAATCTTAATGCCGGTAATTTATTGTGCATGCATAATCGATATGTTTTCTAATGTATATTTTAAGTACAGTAAGAAGGGGATATATCAGGATTGGAATTACCAATATCCTCCAAAGTCTTCTCTGACAACATATTATTCTTCCATAGACTTTCATTTACCATGCTAGTGCTGCAAAAAGCAGTGAAGATGGTGTGGAGTCTTCCTGAAGTTAAGAGAGTTGCGTACGTGTTCATGGCAGTCATGCTTTTGTGGATGGGGATATGGTCCTTTGGGACAGCTGGTGTTGTTGCTTCAGACATGGATGATGGTGGACGCTGGTGGCTTCTTTTGGTGAGCTGGCAAGTTTTGCTATTTATTGCATCTGTTGTTAGGATGTGCATTATAATGAGTATTGACAGTAATTATGCTACTATCTATATTGCAGGTTCTCTCTGTAAGCTTATTTTGGACTGGCGCAGTCCTCTGTAACACGGTGCATGTGATAGTGTCTGGGATGGTGTTTCTTGTTCTTATTCATGATGGCCGAGATTCAGTATCAATGCCTCACAACCCATTGGTGAAGTCTCTGCGGTATGCTGTAACAACATCTTTGGGCAGCATTTGCTATGGATCACTCTTCACAGCTGCTATTCGGACTTTGAGGTGGGAGGTAAGAGCACCGATGTTCACTTTTCGATGATTGGTTCATCAATCTTAATTCCAAGGTTTCATGTTTCTTTGTCATTGTTTTTATTTTATCCTTTCATTGTTTTAACTTTAATTTTCAAAATTTTATCTTAGATCAGGGGGATCCGTTCAAAGATTGGCAACAACGAGTGTTTGCTTTGCTGTGTTGATTTTCTTTTTCATCTTGTGGAAACTCTTGTTAGGTTTTTTAACAAGTATGCGTATGTCCAGGTATTTATTTATTTTTTAAAATCTGTTTCAGTAATTTCTTTTGTATATGACTTTTCAATAATAAACAGTTCCTAGACTTTAATTGGAAATTTGTCTATTATGATCATGTATTTGTGAATGGTTGAAGATTTACAATATCAGGGACTTGAAACTCTCATATTTAATTTATTGCTTTGATTTTAAATGTTTTAAGCTATCATCTTTGCATTGACCCATTGGGTAGTAGTGCATTACTTATTGTTGGTCTGTGATGTATTAACTTAATACTTTTATGCTTCTCTACTTCTAACATCCTTCCAGTTTCCTAGTTTTTGGTTTTCTTCCTTATTTAACCGACTGATGCTCTCACGATGCTTCTCAAATATTTTCTTTAAGTTGCATTTTCTTATTTGGAATTCAGTACAGAAGTGGTTAGAATAGTGTTCGGCACTACTGCATTATGTTATCAACTAGTCAAGGGAAATAGTATGGTAAATTGAAACAATAAAACCACACATACAGATATATTGTAACTGTATTACTGCAGCTATGCAGAATTGAAAGTCCAAGGCCTATTATTATTTTAGGAAATCAATTTTGAGGGATATTACATGTTTGAAAGTTATATGTGGTTTCCTTATCTTATTTGGATTAGATTTCTTTCCTTTTGGCCACTTTCAACCTTGTATTTGTCTTTGGTGATCACTGATTGATCTCAGGAATTATCTAATACTTGAAAAGGAAGAAAAGGTAAACCAAACCTGCCAACCCCTGTTGTGAATGGCATTCAGCAGATCACTTATACCACTAGCAGGAGCCTTATTTGGCATTCACATTCACCTAAAATATTGTGCATCAAAACTTAGCATCAGTTCTACCATATTAATAGTTCATTTCATATATGTTTTAATTTTACAGGTTTTCTTGTGGTTTTATATTTAGTCATTGTTCCCGTTGTGTTTTCCAGGCATTTCTGTTAATGCCAGTTTAACCGAAATAACACTGAAATGATACTTAACAAGAGCATTTTTTCTGTGATCAGATTGATTAATAAGATTGGCATTAGCTTTCCATGTATCCATTAGAATTGAATTTTACAATTTTGTTCCACAGTGTTCAGTAGGGGCTAGTTCATTGAGTTCTAAGGCCTATTATTTAGTTCGCTTGATGGGTAGTATACCTACATTCACCGAAATTAATATGATACATTTTTGTTTTGCATCTTGGCAATTTTATCTCCTTGACAACTGCTACCTCAAATTTCCCATTAAAAGCACTCATCTCTTTCTACACTTTCTTGTGAAATGTCAATTATTTTTCTCAATTTTCTGGTTGTGTTGATGCTTTTATGAAAGAGGGCACATCCTCTTTATCCATATATATATATATATATATTTGGGTGAGATACTCGCTTCCAATTCTGCTAGAGGGTAATGTATGATTTATCTTTTGTGAAACAACTTTCTGAAGTTTATAGTAGTTGATTTTGTGCTTGAATTTTGTTAAGTGTGAATGTATGATGTATCTTTTAATGAAGAACAACTTTTTAAAGTTTGTGGTAGTTGATTTGGTGCTTGAAGTTTGTTGACAGTAGCTCACGTAGCAACAGTAAATGACAACTTCAATAAAATTTTGAGAGTGGCATGGTTTTCAACTTCTATTACCTGCAGATAGCTGTCTATGGCAAAGGTTTTAACCGGTCAGCAAGGGATGCCTGGGAGTTATTTCAATCAACTGGTGTTGAAGCACTTGTTGCCTATGATTGTTCAGGTGCTGTTCTACTGATGGGCACTATTGTGGGTGGGCTTATCACTGGAACTTGTGCAGGTGCTTGGACATATACTAAATGGCACGATAGAGTGGTTATGGTGGGTTCCACAGCAATGCTGATGGGAATGGTCTTAGTAAGTTTTCTACTTACCACTCAAAAAAATTATATTTTACATTGAGTTTTTCTTAAGGTTAGACTAAAACGTAGATGGAATATATGGAAATAATTTTCTAGTTTTTCGCTGGTGACCGTTCCGGTAGAAATTTGATAAATTTGATGAAACTTTATTGGAGATTTCTGATAAATTTATGAAACAGTAGTCTGTGTGCTTTTCATCTAAACTTCAAACGATGTCAATCAGACTTATCTTTTCATTAATAAAAACAAAGGCTCTTATTGGGTTACAGCCTAACAACAGAATGGCAGACATGTTAACATCAATTCTTTATCTGATAAAAGAGCTATACTTGCTTCAGGTGGGATTGGCAATGGTTGTAGTAGAAAGTGCTGTTACTTCCATATATATCTGTTATGCAGAAGATCCTTTGTTGATTCACAGATGGGATGCTGAATTCTTTAATCAGATGTCTGAGACACTACACCAACGTCTTCAATATAGGAGTGCACGAGCTAGGGAAGTTTTGACCAACAACCGGTTTGATTCCCATACACAAGAATCACTTTCTGTTTAAGTTGTTGAAAATGGTTGCAAATTTATACAGTGTAATTCCTCGTGCTTAAATTATTCTTCCAAATGTATGAAATCTTTTGTGTTTGGTTTGGAGTTTGTGTGGGTGTCTTAATGTCTTTACACAAAACAATACTTTTTGATAAAAATATAGTGGTCATTTCTCACTTATGTGGCACTGGAGGGAAAAGGGACAAAGAGGTTGGTCCAAATAGGCATATCCCTCGACATAAGGATAAATTATTTTATAAACCTGTTTTGGATATAATCTTAGGAGTATGCACATTGACCTTTCAAAGTTTCATGTTAGAGGTTTCATCTTTTGTATTGGAAGTTTCAAAAGTCTGGAACCTAATAAATTTTCTAGTGGCCAATCACCCCTTATTGAGTGTACCATTACATTTGACTATCCAAAAAAATATTGTATCCAAATCCAGATACATCAACTATTTGACTCCTTTTCAGTTGCTTTTCTTTTTCAATGGTAAAGGATTCGGAATTGCAAATTTCCTAATTTAGGATGGGGATTATTCTTATTTAGGTGAGATGGGGCAGTGGGGCGCATTAATTGAAAAATATATTTTCATGTATTGTTTTTGTAACTTCAATTTCTTTTTGTTTCCCCAACATTTGCTTCTTCTGAAAGGTGAAGAGTGAAATGAAAATGTGAACATTTTCTTATAATTTCCTTTGCAATTTTTTAGTACATATTTTCTCTTTAGGGAAATGAGAAGTTGCTTTTTCGTATTCCAATTAGCAACACGGTCCGCTACTCTTTTGGAAATATTATATATAATTCTATATAACATTTATTTTTTACCTTTTTTTAATGCTTATTTGGTATGATTTATCTAGTTGTCATGAATGCATATTTAATTCCATAACCTTTTATCAATTTTTTTTTTGTTATTTAGTTTTTTTAATAGAATTTTTGAAGATTAAATAAGAAATTTTACCCCTACTAATAAAAGTTCAAATTTTGGATTTTTGGGAATAAAGGTTGATTTTTTTTTAATGCTAAAATATCTAAAATATCTTTTACTTATTTTGACTATTTTATTTTATTCTTTTCATAACGTAACTTTAAAAAATTTGCCTATTAAAGTAATTTTATAATTTTTAATAAAAGCTCTCATTAATAATTGAACAACTAAATTATTTTGGTAAAAGTTCCACTTATAAAAATTCTGTTAACAGAAGTTCAACTTGAATAAACTCTATTTGAAATCCTATACCAAACAAAACCTTAGTACCCATTAGTACTCCTTAGTGCTACTTTTATTTACCATTTAAATTAAGGTGGCGTTTGTTTTTTAATTTGAAATCTGAATAGACCTCAATTAGTTTAAATTCTGAATAGAGTTGAATGTATGAATTTGAATGATATGTTTTTTTTTTGTCTGAATCGCTAAAAATAAATATTAAGTTGTTTGTTTTTTAACTTATTATAGTGCTAAATGTATTCGAAATGCATTATTTTTTTACTCCACATTTGTCGGTAACAAGGAGATCATGTGGGAAATATATTACTAAAGTTGACTGAATTTCAAAAGGGTTGAAAACTCAACAAGTTTGCTTAACAATTTGGGCAAATTTCAAGCCACTCTGGCCTTTGCGAGGGCATGAGGGTAAAAACTCTCCCCTTACAAGTGTGAAGGTACGAGTCCGAGCCCCCACAAAGTATTGTTGAGTTTTTTTTTTTTTTTTTCAATTTGAGTGAAGATAATTTTCTCCCTTTCGAAACGTTAGTGAAGTAGATATCTCTCGAATATTAGGAAGGGTAAAAATTTGGACAATGATATATAAGATTGGTAAATTTAATTTCAGTAATTGTCTGATTGTAAATATGAGTATAATAATCTCATTAAATATAAGTTGTAATCTAAGCAATAATTTCATGTAATTCAAAAAAAAAAAAAAACTTGGGAGCAAATTTCAATTCCACATCTTTTTGGGGGGGGGGGAGGAGGAATTTTTCAATTTCACATCTAAAATAAGAGAATCCTTCGATGTACAAGATGGGAACTCTAATTCAATATTTGAAACATCTTTATAAATTTTAGACAAAAATAGGAAACTCCATCCACTAAACACTAGCATTCACTTTCTATTATTACTAAAACTTAGTAATAAAGCACATATATGATCATTATATAATTATAATAGGTAGGCGCATGTGCAGACAGTATGTTAGATCGGAAGTGAGCACTTAGTAATAAGTGAATGGGTACATAGCACATTGTGTCCGCTCGTGTATATGATACACACCATTGTAGTGCTAATTTCTCTTTTAAGTAGTGACCAGGTGGACTGAAAAATGCAAAGTAATTGTACTCAGGGCTACTTATAAACTTTAATATGTGAACAACTTGCAAGAACAGACTGGACAAGTTATTTCGACAAATTAAATATTGGATTATACTATTTATTTCGGCAAATCAAAAAAATATTGGATTCTTTTGCATAGTTGTCTCAATAAAATTAGTCTCCTTTTGTTTCTGTAATTTTCCTTGTCATGGGAAATTACTAAGTGTAGGGCATTTACGCATAAATGCTGCTGCCAACCGGGGATACTTTCTGTCACCACGTAAGTTATTGCGGTCTTTGAGAAATGCATAGTTGAACCATCGTTTTACACACAGGAAATTTACAGGTTTGTTGCTCCTAGGCCCTAGCTGCTACCAGTTTCAGAAAGTCCATTTTTTTTTCTTTTTTTTTGCTTTTAATCAAAAAGTCCATTTTTCCATTTTAAATCTAACAATAGCGTATTGCAAAATTTCGCAAGCCCCATGTTTGAAATTTTGAACGTCTAAAGTTATATAATTATAATTACGGGTAATTTTTAAAAACTTCCCCTGAAGTTTGGGTTTGTTGCAAGTAGATGGCGAGAATCTATTTATTTGTAAAAAATCATCTACTGTTAGTTAATTTTAACATTGACCGTTAGTTGACTGTGCAAAGACAATATTGTCCTTAACCATAGTTTGTAGACTAACATAACCTAAAAAAAAATTAAAATTGTTGGCGCGAAAAGCACAAATCCTATTTTTTGACAATTTTATCCTTGTCAATTTTAAAGATTTACAATATCATAGGTAAAGATTATGACTATTTCATTTTTAAGTTTTTAATTTTATCTTTCTTGTAGGAACTTTAAGGAAATATCAATAATTTAAAGAGGAGTTTTCAAGTTTTTAATTTTATTTTTTTTGTAGGAACTTTAAGAAAATATCAATAATTTAAAGAGGGTAAAATAGCCAATAATTTTGGTTTTTTTTTTTTAGCTATTCCCGTCTACAAACTATTGTTAAGGGTAATATTGTCTTTGCACAGTCAACTAACGGTCAATGTTAAAATTAACTGACGGTAGAGGATTTTTTACAAATAAACCAATTCTCGCCATCTACTTGCAACAAGCCCAAACCTCGGGTGAGGTTTTTAAAAATTACCCTTATAACTACTCCTTTATTTATTTTTTTTAAAAGTCTATCTCAAAATTTAAAATTTCTTATCCATAAATCATAATGACTTACATATTATATAATGTGTAACATCGGCTGTAACATGGAATCTCAGAGTTACGAGACGTCATCTTACATCGAGATCGGATCCGACATTAAAATCAAACATTAAATAAGGATCCGATATCACATAAAAAAAAATAGGACCCCAGAATTAATACATGCATGTATGATATGGGTTACAGGTATGCGGATAAATGCTCTATTCTCTGTTCATTCATTTAAAAAAAAGAAAAATCGGTTGTTACGATTATAAATGTAACATTGCCAGAAATTGCAGGGGGACAGGATCCAACGTACAAAATAATACATGCATAAGAAAGAAATAGCTTAATCATGACGCTTTGGTTTAGTATAAATGCTCTATTCTCTGTTCATTCATTTAAAAACAATAAAGAAAAATCGGTTGTTACGATTATAAATGGAACATTGCCAAAAATTGTAGGGGGGGACAGGATCCAACGTGCAAAATAATAAAGCATAAGAAAGAAATAGCTTAATCACGATGCTGTGGTTTAGTGGTAATTCAGTCTAACTACGTGACATTCAATTATTAAATGGTAGGATATTAATTTTATTAATTTAAAATTTTACTATTTAATAAATGAATGACGTATAGCAGTTATGAGTCAAATTGAGAATTGTTAAGATTCTTCCCACTAATATTTTTTTAAATATAAGCACTAGTAGAGTTTTGAGTCGGTTTCGATAATCTTCCACATTACAAACATACATATTTTAATTATCAATAGACTTTATATTGTAGTATTTATTAGGGGTTGACATTAACCTGTTCGGTTTTGTTTTACCCAAAAATCGAACCAACTGAACTCGATTGAGTCAAGAATTTATGAACCAAATGCGAACCGACCTTAGGAATCGAATTGAACCGAAATAATTCAATTCGGTGTTCAAGAAATTTAATAATTTTCTTTTATGTGAATAATTTTTTATTGTTAACCTAAATTTGATTTTTTTTAGTTCAATTAAATTGTAATCATTTATGTTTTATGTAAAAATATTAATATAAAATAATTTTATAACAAAAAATATTATTGTATATATAACTAAATAATTTTTCTTTTTTAAATAATTAAACATCGACTCAAACTATTCGGACTGAACCAAACCGAACCAAGTAACATATTTCAATTCGATCTGAAAAAAAAAAAAAGAGAAACAAAGAAATAGTGCGACAAATAAATTCCAAAAACGTGACATTCAAATAAGACAAATGACATCATCGCAGACGGTGAAAAGACAAACAAAATTCCCAATCTCATATAAACACCAGATGCAGTACTATTCAAAACCTGACACGTCATAAAAACGAACGAACAGCATACATTCAATTTCCGTATAAGTAAGATGCGTGCGTCACCAAATTTTTCTCTTCGGTGTTTGTTGGGCTCGGCGGGTGCACGCACAATAAATAATAAAAATAATTGAATATACGATAATTAATGCCAATACTTTCAAAGAAATTTTTAATTTATTAACAGAGATTCTGATTTCTCCTGCAGCTCGCTTCCCTGGCTTCTGGCCTTCTGGGGTCTGGTCTGGACGAGCTATCCCTAGCGTCCTTTTTAGAAACAAGAGGTTCCTTTCAAGCAAAGACATATTTAATTTTTGGTGTTAAATGTTTTCCTTTTCTATTAATAATATTCATTGATTATTATAAGGCAATGTGGGTTCCAATAATTCATTTCAACGGCATCGCATCACCATCACATCATCACCATCTTGCGAGGGGAACACAGTTTCCCATGGCGTGTACACTGGTGAAAGCAAAACAAGGGGCATCAAATCAAAAGCTCTGTGCCTAAAAACGCTGTCGTTGTAACTAGAATAGCGTATAGGCAGAGCGAGACTGTGAGAGAGATTCCACAGAAAGGAAAGAAACAAAAGTGTCTCTATATCAACATTCATCGACTCAAAAGCTCGTATGAACGAGAAGAAAGAAACTTTTGATTGAATAAGATATGTGAGAGAATCACAACACAACTCATCGAAGTTCAAAACTTACGGTGACTGAAAATCTTGGAGATGGCATTTTTGGGGAACGAACTCGATATTCACGCACACGTCGATAAAGAGCGTGGCCAAACTAATTACGGAAAATAAAATTGGCTCATTTTTTGTTTTTCAACTTTTTTGTTTTCATTTTTTTATTGCTTTTATTCATGATCCGTGCAAGTATTTAATGATTTCATTACGTTTATGATAACTAAAATGAATTTGAAGGGCTAACTGAAATAAATGTATGAAAATGGATAATTAGCATTTATTATTTGTAGGTTGTATTCTATTTTTAGAGTGTCAACATCTAGCCATGTGTTCTGTTTAGGTAAAAATAATAGAAGGATTAATTATTGATGAATTTTAAGATTAGGATAACTACTATATAAGAAAACAAATCTCATGCGCCTTGTTAATAGAACATATAGCAAGCATGTTATGACTCTAAAATTCACAATGTTCACTCGAGAAAGCATATGACATGAACGAAAAGCGAAGAATGATTTAAGTATAATTTTGAGTGTTCGAGTCTTTTTTTTTACATACTATTTCTTTTTAGCGACTTTAGAGATAATTTAATTTCATCGCTTCTGAATCATGAATATTATAAAGACCTTCAATAATAAACATGTGCTCACAAAAAAAGAAAATAAGATTATTATTGATTTCATTGGGATGATTATGCAAGTCTATACACACAAAAAAAAAAAAATTGAATAAATTCGTGTCTCGATCAACTACAATGTCTGTCCTTTCTTGCTGCAAAATCCAAATTTTCAATTGCATTTACACTCGATAAGTTTTTTTTTGTTATTAACCTCCAAATTTTTACAGGTAACTAAGGTAAGCAAAGAGAGTGAAAAGAACGCTCTGAAAAAAGAGATTGAGCAGAATATAGAAATGCGTGGGAGGGGAGTAGTATTGGGAAGCTAAAATCCCAAGTCAGAAAGCAATAATAAAAAGGCTGGTGGTTTTTATATCAAAATAATGCACAAATAAAGTAGCCGTACTGATCCGCTATCTTCTTCAATAAAGATACTCGAAGATTTTCTCTACTGACGTCCGTTTTTTTCCCTTTCCTTCTTCTTCTTCTCCTTCATAAAATCATTCTCATCAACTTCGCTTCTTCATGCTCTCTTACAGATAAACACAACAACACAGCAAAGACAAGAAAGCAACACTGGAAGTTCAAAGAGCTTAGTCATGCAAAGCTTCAAGCCACCTCATATTAACCCTGATGTATTTTGCCATTCTTCTCTCTTCCTCCGGTATGAATACATACATGCATGCATACATACATATATATGTATATGACTCATTCTTTCTTCCATTCCTTCTTTTTTTTTTCTTTTGTCGTTGAAGTTTTTGTTTAGTGCATGGCTTTGAAGATAAGGTGGCAATGGGTTGTTTGTGTTTTAAGTTTTCTATATTTTGTGTCTCATTTTGTTGGGTGAAAAAGCAGCGGAATAGATGAAAACAGCCGTAACCAGGCGCGTTTTGCGGATCTTGGAGAGCTTGAACAACAACCTTTCCACAACCATGTTGATTTAAGCCCAAGTATGCTTTCTTTTACTCTCTTTTTCTCACATATATACATATATGTTTGTATATATGTATCAAACAGTTGAGTTCGTTTAATAAATTATTTTTTCATTTTATGTTCCTTGTAGGTTCAATGTTCAGTTTAAAATCCAATAATATCACCGTTGCTTCAAATATCACTGTTGCTTCAAATAACTTGCACTATAATACCTTGAGCTCGGTACTCATCTTTACCACCTAACATAATATGTTTATACATATATATGATGGGGTTTCATTTTCATGTTTGTTTCTTTTTGTTTTTACGATCGAATGATGCTTCATGGTGTTCTTGTTTGCTGCATAGAGCATTGGTTGTGCTACAGATACAGTGGCTACTACTGGGGCTGCTGCTGGGGGGTGTTTGGATACAGGGCAATTCATGTTCCAGAAGGGGACAACGATTGGTTCCTCGTTGGGAAGCGGGCATATTGAGAACTGGGGTGAGTCAGGTATCGGTGATAACAGCCAGCAGACTGACACTTCTACAGATGTTGACACTGATGACAAAAACCAGGTGAGCTTTGTCTCTTTCTTGATTTTATTCTTTGTATATACGACTATATGTTTTTGTTTTCTGTAAATCATCTGTTTTCTTTTATCTGCACTTACCGTGAAGTGGGAATCTTTGGGCTTAGCCTTGATGGTGGGTCATCTTGTTAATTGAGAACCTACAGTGAATTTGGATTGTAGTACCTACAGAATTTTTGTAGATGTACAGTAATCCGATTTCTGTTGGGTGATGTTGGTTATGACGTTATAAAATTTGATCTCTGGGGGCACTATCTGATTTGGGGTATCAATTCGTTAGTATATGCTGCATTCATTTTGCTAAAGAAATCTTCAAACTCATGCTGATGGGACTGATAAGAAAATTTAGCTGATGTATCATATTATTAATAGTTAATCCCCATTGAATTAGCTGATGGGATTCAAAGCATATGAAATTTGGCCAGCCAGAGTTGCATACTAAATGATTTATCTATGCCTAGGCTGTTATGCTAATATTGTGTTTTTATTACCCTGATTTTGTGGGATTCAAATTTATTTTGGTATTTGGATACTGCTGTAGGTTAATGGAGTCCGACGTGGAGTACCCATAGTCACTGGTTCCATGGAGCAGTCCAAGATAAAAACTGGTGACCAAAAGGTTGTTGACTATGTGCGTCTTTAGTAGGTGTGGTTAAAAGATCTTTTCTAGATTTGAAGGCTAATTCGAAGGTGTTGTTCCACATACAATTCTGCAGGCACTTCGCAGGCTGGCTCAGAATCGAGAAGCTGCAAGAAAGAGTCGACTGAGGAAGAAAGTAATGTTGTTTCTGTTAGTTATAATCTCTTCTCACATGAATTAATGAAATGATTTCAGTAATTATTCAAACTTATATATTTTTTGTCTAGAAGCTTTTCTTATTTAAATAGTGTTATTGTCACAGTATGGTCATACATATCTGAGTACGTTTGAATAACCTTTGCTGTTCCAAATCCCATAAAAAATGAAAAAACAAAATTGCTGTTATAACAGTTGATGATCATCCTACTGTTGATAATTTTGAAATTTTCGTCTGTTTGCTAATCAGACAGTTTTTACCTTTATCAGACTTTATGTTGGCTGTTTGTTTGCAACTCTGTAGCTTTTAAAGTACCATGATCATGGCTTCATGTCTTAGGTAGTTCATGTGACATTAAATAATATTATTTTCTAACAAGAAGAATTGTTCGCCTCTACTAAGTTCTTTTCTGATTTAGTGCTTTCATATTAGTTTTAAACATCCCTCCTGGTTATTCTATGCACATCTCCATGATACTTTATCTATAGGTTCCTAGTGATGAATATGAATTGGCATTAGTATCTTCCTCCTAGAATCTTTGGATGGAGATGTTTTAAGTTAACAAATGAAGCATACTTGGATCATTTATAGGGTTTGGTTTTGGATAGGCATATGTCCAGCAACTCGAGAATAGTCGTCTCCGGCTTGCACAACTAGAGCAGGAGCTTCAAAGAGCTCGCCAGCAGGTACATGAATTGTTGTTGATTTAAGGTCACAGCTTTGGCGCCAAACTCTTTCTCTTATCCCTTGTTTTATGTTTGATGAATGTAGGGTATTTTTATTGCAACTGGAGTTTCAGGGGATATAGGCCATTCAGTAGCTGGAAACGGTGAGGAATTTTGTGCTGCTAAAAAAAAATTTGTTCCTACAACCAAATAACTAACCCCTGAACGTTTGGGGATATTCAGTGGTCCCAGAGATTGGACGAATAGTAGTAGTTGTTTTGATCAAACATTTATGCTCAAACTACTTATTGCTGTATTAATTGAGTGGAGGCCAACATGATAGTTTGAACATTCTGTTTACTATGTCTTTGGTGCCAGAACAAAAATGTATAATATTGAGATATGCAAACATTTATCTGACAATTAGCAACCTCTTGGCTTGACACTTAACATTGATGGTCTGAAATTTTCACTTCCCATGATAAAGTTAGCTTTCAAAATTAGGAATGGTGTTTATAATCAACTCTTAATCTCAAAGAGTGAAATGTAGGATTGTGATTTAGATTGGTATGCTAGAGCAGTCAAATTTATCTTGCTTGAAGGACGAATATATCTTACTTTAGATTTTTTACAAGTAAGGATCAACTATTGCTGCACAACCTTGATCAAGTCTGGTTTAAGTGCTATGCGCGGAGAAAATATCTGATATATGGACAATGACCTGTTGTAAGAAGGTAGACTCCATGAAGATCTTTGCTTCAGATACTTTTCACAGTGACTGCAATTGAATCACCGAAGGCTGTTTCCAGTGGATAAAATTTTAAAAAGCAGAGAAGCAGTTTAGCAACAGAAGATGAATTGAGTCGCATCATTAGGTGGTGTCAATGTCTGATGGAATATAAGTATGCAGCTTGACCTCTTGGAATGGGCGAAAAAATGGCTGATTAAACATTGTTACCTCTTGTGGGTGTGTTTGCTTTATCATGGTGTACTGTAGAATGGCTTGGTTGTCTTTTTTAACTTGTAAGCCTGTGGGTATCATTTTGGGATTACTTCAATGTTTGGTGTGATCTGTGGTCAGCTTTTTGCCTTTCTTTTATTTTTTTAATAGAGTCTGCTGCCTTTTGGGGAGGCTGTAGGCCAGAGTGACTTTTTAATCATTAAATATAAAATTTCTAGAGAATATTTCCTTTCTAAAATGAATGTCCTTGTCTTGTCATTGACCTTACTTTCAGGGGTATTGGCATTTGATTTGGACTATGTACACTGGGTTGACGAACATCAAAGGCTGATCAATGACCTAAGATCAGCTGTAAACTCTAGTATGGGTGATAATGAATTGCGCCATCTTGTTGATGGTGTGATGGCACACTATGAAGAAGTATTTCAGCTAAAAAGTATTGGCACAAAGGCTGATGTCTTTCACATGCTTTCTGGCATGTGGAAAACACCTGTTGAGAGGTGTTTCATGTGGTTGGGCGGATTTCGTTCATCTGAACTCCTTAAGGTAATTTTACTATTTAATATTTATGTTTTGACTACCCTTGTATTTTTCTCATTGGCTAGGAATTAGTGGAACTGGTTGATCATCATATCTTCACATTTGGAATTTCAGGTAATCGGTAACCATCTGGAACCTTTGACAGATCAGCAGTTGATGGGCATTTGTAACCTACAGCAATCATCTCAACAGGCTGAAGATGCCTTATCCCAAGGAATGGAAGCTTTACAGCAATCTCTTGTAGACACACTTTCAGCTTCTTCTCTTGGCCCTACTAGTTCTGGGAATGTTGCCGACTACATGGGCCAAATGGCACTTGCAATGGGCAAGCTTGCCACATTAGAAAATTTTATCCACCAGGTACACTCAACCCCTCACTTCTTGAGGCAGCATTATTGTTATCATCATCATTATTATTATTATTATTAGTATTTTGTTTCTGAAATGTAACTGGAGGTTTCTCTTTCAGGCTGACCTTTTGAGGCAGCAAACACTTCAACAAATGCATAGAATTTTAACTGCCCGTCAAGCCGCCCGCGCCCTTCTAGTAATAAATGACTACACTTCACGCCTTCGAGCACTCAGCTCTCTGTGGTTGGCTCGTCCTAGAGGGTAGGGACTGACAATATCACTTTCGCTGGAATTCATCAGTGCTTGTAACAGAAAAGTTCTGCTATTTCACCTAAATTTTGGATCCATTGAAAATGTTGGGACCATAAGTGGTGAGGTGTCATGTTAGTCACTCTTGGATAGCCCAGATATTGTTGTTACTTTTGTATTTATTGCTGCGTTTTACCAGATGCCAGTGTTAAGAAGTACCTGTATGCATCTTCTGTGTGGATACCGGGGTAGTTCTGTAATACGTAATCTTAATCGATGATAAAATTATCAGAGTCCTGATGGTAGGAAGGGTTCAACACTAACAGGTACTTCACTTATCCTTCAAATATGAAATTGTAAAATGTCTAAGCATATTTTCGATTGTAATATTAATAGTTGCTAGATTACATCATTGTTGATTTGCTACAGTGATTGATATTTCTATTCATATACAACTAAACTACTGCTGAAGCTATAATTTTGAAAATTTAACGCATCTCTGCCTGTGTGCATTCCATTTTAAACCAATCTTAAGGTTGGGGATGTTCATGTCTGGCTCCACACCTGCCGGAATGCTTTCATCCTCTCATTTCTAGTTCTTGCTGCAAATTATCAAAGGATTGTTAGATATTGATAACTACTAGATTAACTAAATAAATCTAAACCATCTGATGGAGAAAGTGCTTACCGGGCTTATTATGTCTTCTTGATTTTACAATATGAGGGATGAACACTCCAGTTCCATTGCCATATCTCCACAAATTCACAAGCCAAGTTGGTGTTGTATTAGAATTCTTCTCACTCTCACACCAATTGAAATAGCTTCCAGGTTGCAACGCAGATGAGAAACTTGTTAAACCATGCGAGCCACCGCGTTTGCCGGCACTAATGGAGCTTGAGTGTTTCCTTTCAAGAAAATGATATTCATCTTCATCTTCATCTGCTGTCAATAGCAGAATCTGCCTTCTAAGCTCTGAATAAAAGACATCATCTTCGTTAAAATCTCCATATTCTTCATTGGGGTCTCTGTTGAGCTTCATATTGGAGTTCAAAAATACAATCAAAAGTCCAATATCTTGGAAACTTGGGGGGTATGTGTGTCTGATGCGTGAAGTTCTTGTAAGGTTATATAAGGGAATCAAAGGAAACAAAGTTCTTTGTTTGTGGTCAAAATTTCTTGCTCCAAGAAAACAGGTTTGGTGAGATGTCTCCAAATGGATTTAGTACAGGAAATGTCTCTGATTTTGTACGTTAGTTCATGTCATATTCTTAATTGCGTAATTAAGAATTGCTAAGACCGCTTTATTAATCCAAGTGGTGGGAATTTAACTACTTGATTAGATTCCGGCCGCCATTTTCTTGGAGGCTTGGCAAATAATCAATGGCCTTAAGTTCAAAGGATTAAATAAACTGAAAGTCTTGAGTCAATGGATATATATAATGTCAAATTAGAGTATCAGCAACAAAGCTGCTTGACCATCATGACAGAGTGCTTCTCAGCCGAGCGTTTAGACCTAACAAAGTACCGCGATGTTCAAATTTCCTATTAATCCTTTGTATATGATGAATTTCGCTATCAGTTTTTTTCAGTTGTAATAATTTATCATTTTATTTTAGTCAACAACAAACAAAGAATTTACAAGATAGCTTTTACAACAGGATCAACATGTGGAGACTTGGATTAATTTTAGGGTAACATATTTTTTATATCTCAAACGACATTTGACGCGTCACTTGTTAGTAATGTTACAGAATTATCATAATAATGATGGTATAAATAGTTAACTCTTACATAAAATGTAACGACCATTGATTGGTGAGTGGTGACAGATAATTTATGATATAAACTTTGCATACCTATTTTGAGCCATGTCTGAATTTAAAAATCTTTAAAATCTGAATTTATATAACACATTATATGTAGTGGAATGTAATTGAGACCTTGTTTAATGTCGAGGTTGTGTTTGTGTGTGTTTAGAGTAATTGTAACTTGTTATGAAATTAAAGTTGAAAATATATGTTAAATATAATTTTTAAATAATAATTTTGACATATAATAATAAAATGTAGCTAGAAATAAAAGTTTTGAGATAATATCAATTTAACTATCAAATTAAAATAACAAGTATTTACCATACATTTTAATACTACAACTTTATGTTATAGATACGCAACCACGATATCAAATAGGACCAAAATTATGGTTGGCAAAACCTAGGTCCGGGTTCGGGTATCGCAATGCTTGAACCCGGCTCGACTGTAATTTTTACATGCCTGGACCAGATTTTTTAAGCTCGGCATGATTTTAATCTGGGTACCCGAATTTTATATTTTAAATATTATATATGTATAGTTTTTTAAATGTTTTTGTAATTTTATAAGTTTTAAATTTATTTCAATAAAATTTAACATTAAAATATAAACTTTGAGTGTTTAAAAATTTAGATATGTGTAATAGATGAGTCAAATAAATATAAATATTTAAAATAATATATATTTTATAATTTTTTTAATAAAATCCGGGTTCCAAGTTTATCAAGTTATGTCTAAGACCAGTCTGACTTTATACTCGGGCCGAGTAATACCCGACCCACAACACCTAGGTGCAGTTCGGGTCCGGACCGGGCGGATATTTTTGCCACCCAAACCAAAATGCTAGAGGTATGTGGGCCCCACCTTGTACTTCCTTTATACCTCATGTGTAGACCCACATATGAAGGACTCGAACCCAAACCTCTAAATTGGACCATGCCCTTTCATTAGAACTAGGCAAAATTCAATAAAAGAGAATATGTAACCAAATAACACTTGCCTGCTAGGTATCACTTATCTAATAGTCATAAGTGTTTATTTAATTTCATAAACTCTTATCAAAATTTTTATTATTGTTTTTTTGTAAAACTTTTAATGATTAAATAAGTCATTCTGCCTCTATTAACAAAAGTGCAAAATTTATACCTTTGAGAATAGAGATTGAGAATTTTTTTAATATTAAAATATATAAAATATGTGGGCCACACCTTAAACTTCCTTTATACCTCATATGTAGATCCACTTATGAAGGACTCGAACCCAAACCTCTAAATTGGACCATGCCCTTTCATTAGAACTAGACAAAATTCAATAAAAGAGAATATATAACCAAATAACAGTTGCCTGTTAAGTATCACTTATCTAATAGTCATAAGTGTTTATTTAATTTAATAAGTTCTTATCAAAACCCCATTTACAAGTATTATATTACTCTAAATACCAAAAAAAAAAAGGATGACAATGGGGCTAGTTCGGGCGAGGGATTATGGTTCCTGCCCCTATCTCTAAATTAGAAACAATCCCCAAATTTGTCCCCACACCCGAAGATTCGTTCATATTTAGAGATAGTTCGGGGAGATCCTCAAAATTTTTTAAAATTTTTATTATTTTTTCTGTAAAGTTTTTGAAGATTAAATAAGTCATCTTGCGTCTATTAGCAAAAGTACAAATTTTGCCCTTTTGAAAGTAGAGATTGAAAAAAAATTTTAATATTAAAATATCTAAAATATTTTTTATTTATTTTACAATTTTATTTCATTTTTTATAACATAATTTTAAAAAAATTATCTATTAAAATAATTTTATAAATTTTAATAAAAGTCCTCATTGACAACTAAATAAATAAGATTTTTTGAGCACAAGCTCCACTTATAAAGGTTCTACTAATAAGAGGTTTACTTAAATAAACTCTATTTCAAAAGTTATAAGAAATGAAGCTTAAGTCAAAAGCCAAATGTAAAAAGTGATCCAAAGCGTAAGAGCGAAGGCAGCCACAGCATAAGTCCACAGCAAAATGACAGAACATTCACTCTCGCTAGTCTCAAATAACTGGATGATTGTACCTGCAATAATTCATCAAAAAGTAACAATGAAACACTTTAACTGTTTTCTCAAAATAAAATCTAAAAGTTTAAGGCAGTAAGTAGGTCAGTTGATCAATTAAGTTGTGTAATGGCCAAACCATTAGTCATCATACCTACAGCCAGTGCGGGTGGGACTGCATACTGAAGCAAAAGAATGAATTGGTATAACGAGTCTGATCCAATGAAGCCAAACCGGTATGCTGCTTTAACAATCACAATTCCCAGTAGAGGTAATAATATATACCGTATTGCTATAATTCCCATAATGAGTGAAACACCTACTCCTGATCTTTTTAAACCTGAAACAACAACTCAAATAATGATGATCAGGGATCCTAAAATGATTCGGCCAACTCAACATAAGTATGATTATCAAAGTACCTGAAAGAAGATTTGCTCCAATTACCAGAGTCATTGCTGGGATTGCTGCCTCCCTGCAGCTCAGATACATTTTCAGAATCAAAGTCTATTAAAATTAAAGCTCATTAGCATCTGGGTAAGTATGATTCTTACCCCACCAATGCTGCAGAACTGTCGAGTACTCGAAGAGGAGCACTCTCACCAACAATTACTTTCCTAAACGGAGAGATTGTCCCAATGACAAAGCCAATAATCTTGAAAAACCAGAAGCACAAATCACTTGAGGTAGAAATTTTTAAAAAAAAATGAAAAGTCCGAGACAGAGGTAGCATAAAATTGCAACAAACATTCAAATAAGCATAATACCGCTGCAATCGTAGATGGTGCAAAGATCATTTTGAGGTCTATCTTTTCTGTAAACTTATTTATGCGTTGACGCATCTTATCCAGAAATGGAAACTGCAAAAAGATTTAAGAATTTATCCCATTTGCAGTAACTGAAATAATGGAGCTGCAAATAGATTGAAACAGAATTGAAACAAGCGCATTAAACAAAAATCAAGTAAATGGATTTCCTGCTAATGTAGCATTAGGGGTAAAAGTATTAAGAGGGAAAATCTTTCTTTGTTACCCTGGATTTAGTGCTACGCGTTTCTGCTTGAATTTGAGAGTCATCAGGGCTATGGCGATCGCTTGAATGTAGAAGTGGCTTCCTGCTACTCTCTAAGAATATATCTGTTGAGCTTTCTCCAGAAGAGATTATGTGGATTCTTGAATCTTTATTTGTACCAGCATCAGAAACGCTTTTATTCAAATATAGACTCATGACATAATACACATAAGTCCATATATAAATTGCTCCCACCTGCGGCCAAAAGACAAGTTCATAAGACAACGACAAATTACATTGAATCCTCCTCATGCAGTCATGTGTGTGTGCAATAAGACAATAAATAAATAAATATCAATCATACTGCCATAGAAAGTGAAGCATAGGCCTTTCCATAACTGGAGCAGACCGATGTATCTCCAAATGGACTGTTCGACTCCTCGCATACAGCTGGGACAATAATGAGAAGCAAGTTTCCCATGTTCCCTACAAACATTCAGCAACTATATCAACAAACAACGTTGATTGCATTGGGGAAAAAGAAGAATAAGAACAAAAGATGCAATTTAACTATATACCAGCAGAGCAGCAACCAATGACAAGGCCTTGGAGATGTGGAGGAGTTCGAGTGATTTTAATTAGAATCCAAGCAAGTGCTGAGCCAATTAGGAATGACAGCAAAATATTCACCGGCATGAACCACCTACAGCAATGTCAAGCAACAACCCATTTCCTAAGTTTTGGTAACAAATTAAGATTCAGCAGTGGCTATTGAATCGTAAGGAACTCACAAGCTAATTAAACTCTGGTAAGTAATGGTTTCAGCGAGGTTGCTACCAATGAGTGCTGGATTGAACACATAGAATACAAGCTGATCAAGAAAGCAAAAAGTAGCAGTTTTGTAAGTCCTGTTTGAGCATGTGCCTGGCGCAGCAACTAGTACTCACTGACCATTTCAAAAGCTACGGTATTGTTCAATTTTTGAAGTGAGCAGGATACGAAATAACAGACTGATGGTCATTAGGCCTTGGTTATGAAACAGAGAAAAGATAAGATGAATTCATGTGAAACGAACATGTGCAGAGATGAGAGCTAAGATGCTGTTAATTACTTACGTTATTTAAACTATGTGTTACACTGTGCCCTAAGAGATCTATCCGATCTATTGCGAGGACCAAGCCAAGGGCAGTAACCAAGAGTACTTTCAGGATTGGCATTAATGCCACTTCGAACAGATCCAGGATCTCCATTGCCAATAAATTAATTTAAAATATCCTCCACAAACCTGCCACACAAGAAAATGTTATCATATGCACTTGTAACAAGCATAAAATCTAATTTTTGATTAAAGAAAAAAAATTGCTCACGTTTTGCAACAAGAAAGCAATCCAAGAAATTTGAGAGATCCTTGTGAAATTAATTTGTAATTGAACAAGAAAACTAAGAACTGGGTGTGTCCAAGGACCAAGGCAGTAATGATGGAATTCAAAATTGGCCAAGCACGCTAAAAATGCTGGCCCACCCCAACTGCACAAAGATAGAGAGCCGTCGTAGCACGTAATTCATGTGCATAAAGTAGGCGCCATACGTTTGTTTCTCCGAAATTGAAAGAAATAAAAAGAAAAGAAAATATCCTGGAGCTTGGAAAGGCCTCGACGTCTACTCTAGAAATCTAATTGTAGTTATCTGTAACAGTGTTTGAGTTGCAGAGGGTTTTAATAATAATGTATCAAGCTGTCCCCTGAAAATGATATGAACATGATGATAACACAATGGTCCCCGCTTCAGTAACTGTCTGGTTCTGCAGCCAAGAAAGAAAAGAAGGGAATAAGATAAATAATCAGTTTGAAAAAGAGTAATGATACATACATAAATTTTTGTATAAATTTTTTTTTTATATAAATTAATGTATCATTAATTCATTAGTTGAATTAAATATTTTTTATCCCACATAATTTATTTTTGTTATTTTATATTTTCATTCAACTAATAAATTAATGTCACATCAGTTTGTACAAGATAAATTTATGACTATATCGTCACTCTTTAAAAAAAGCAAAAATAAGACTGTTTATTGAAAAAAAGAAAAAAGAAAAGGCAGGCATATCATATGATTTTTTGTTGGATTAAGAACGCTCAGCAATGGTTCGAAGTGATATTTAGAAATTCTGGCTGGCAGGGTTGTTAAATCAAGAAACCACCTTTTTGTGAATTGAAATTTGATTTTTGGGAAATTATCAATTTTCACCCGAAGTTTGGGGAAAATTAATTCTCAGCTTTTCACTAAAAGTCTGTAAAGTGCATTATTTTCCATGGTGTAATTGAGGTGTCGGAATCTGTTTGAGCATGTTTGGGAAATGACGATTTTTTTCTTGTACTGTAATTTGACCTTATCAAGTAAGACTTCTTTTAACAAGGATTTAAATAGGACAAATGATGTCAAATTTAGATATATAGTATACCGATTTAAAGTTCTAAATAAGGGGAACAAAAATGATCTTGTTCATTTCCTACTGTTCAATAAAAACGAACTAGACCCAACCCTTTGCCAATCCCCTGCGTATAACTCTGATTGGAAAGACCGATGCGAAAAAGCGCAGCTCTGTCCTGAATGGCGCTCCGATCAAGAACTCTCTGAGGAAAGGGATGAACAGCTAGGCTATTGACGGGACGGGGAAAAGCACCCCTTTATGGCTTTCATTTCATGAGTGGACCTTACCGACCACAGCCAAAACTTACGAGGCCGGAGAAGGGCTTAACTCAATCTCTATTGAAGTCGGGCACTAAAAAGGGATGCACAAATCCGATCAGAAGAAACTAGATTTCATCGTTTAGTACTTCAAAAGTCAATTTGAAAATGATGTGAATATGAGTGACAACACTATGGTCCCCCGCCATATTGTCTGGTTCTACAGCCAAGAAAGATAAGAATATCAAGCAATTGGAATACTCAGTTTGATTAGCTGATCAGATTTTGTAATATAAAGATGGAGTAATTTGCAACCTCAATTATGTTTTAAACACACTCTTTCAAATATCAAACTTGTGCCAGTCTAAATGTTTTTTATTACATTTTTTTCCCCTTAACATTCATAAAAACATTTTTAATACCATTTTTTTTATATAAGAACTAATTTAACCACGTCTCTATCATCTCGGGTAGAGATAAATATTTCTTCAAGCAACCAAATTTTCCAAAACATTTTAAACAACTTAATGAATGAATAATATATTTTATATTAAATCTATACCATGGCAGGAATTAATATTTCATTTCTCATACATATTTTTAACGTGCAGTTACTATGCTGGCACCTACTCCAATGATGTTGATAGATTCATCCCGTCAGGCAAAATAATTGTGAACAATATCCTACTAGCCAAACGTACAAATTGACAGACTTCAACTGTTAAAATGACATCTTTACCCTCAAAGGATTTTATGAAATGAATGAGATTTTTTCTTCTTCCTTCTTCACTTGTGTTTTAATAATATTAGGTAGTGTTTACTTTCTGGAGTGAGAGTGTGGAGTGTGGATTCCTCTCACTCCAGTGTTTACTTACTTTAAAAAAGGAGAGAGTGGGAGTGGGAATCCGTGGGTCCCACCCAATTTTAGAGTGGGGAGTGGGATTCCCACTCCTATGGGGGGAGGTGGGAGTGGGAATCCATTCCCCCCTCTTCCCATTTTATCCCTATAACAAAATAAATAAATAATATTTAATAAAATAAATAAATAATATTTAATAAAATAAATAATATCATATTTATTAAAAATAATAATTATATCATATTTATTTTATTAAATTTAATAAAATAAAAATAAATAAATATTATATTTAAATTAATAATATTAAACATTAATTTTAATAAATATTATTTATTTATTTAATTAATAATAATAAATATTTTATTCTAAAAAAATATTAATTTTGTACTATATTATCAATAATAATATTTCATTTGTGTTGCTATTATTAATAATTTTTATTCACATAATTTAAATTAAAATTAATAAAAAATTATGATTTACATAATTAAGAATATTAGTAATTATTATTAATTTAGAAATATAATAAAATATTTATTTTATTTTCCAAATATTTTTTATTAATTTTTTAATTACAAATTATAATTCTGTACATAAGGATAAAATTATAATTTAAAATAATTTACTCCCAATCCAAGACAAAGTAAACAAATAATTAGGATTCTGATTGACAATCCATACTTTCATTTAGTCTAAGTAAACACCATACTCCCACTCCCACTCCACACTCCTAATCCAAAGATTTCCACTCCTCAGGATTCCCACTCCAATCCAAAAAGTAAACGCAGCATTAGTGGATTTGCAACCACTTTCGGAGTCCCACATTTTGTGTTCGCGAGACTATTATTCCAAAGCACGAGTGCAAAATGCCTCTTTGTCACGCATTTAATAAACTTTCTCGTTAACAACTTAGTGCTTATTTAGTGTGCCTTATTCAATGGTTATAAGTATGGTTATAAGTATTTATTTAATTTTATAAGTTTTTATAATAATTATTATTGTTGTTTGATTATTTTTTTAATAGATCTTTTGAAGTTTAAATAAGTTATTTTACCTCTACTAGTAAAAACTCAAATTTTAGACTTTTAAGAGTAGATGTTGAATTTTTTTTAAATGTTAAAATATCTAAAATATCATCTGTTTATTTAACAATCTTATTTTATTCATTTCATAACATAACTTTAAAAAACTAGTCTATTAAAGTAATTTCATAAATTTTTAATAAAAATTCTTATTGACAACCAAATAATTTTTGTTGTTGTTGTTGTAAAAGTTATATTTATAAATCTCTACAAATAAAAGTTTTACTTGAAAAATTGTACCAAATAGAACCTTAATAACCGTAAGAGAAGCTAAGGTCTACTTTTAATTGTTATGAGTGATTTTCTTAAAACTCAAGTTTAGATTTGAGTTTAAACAAGTGTGTGAGTAAGCTGCGAGGGCCCTCTTTTTTTTTTTTTAAATGCGGACACACAATTAAGTCGTATGGTTTAATAGTATCAAAATCTAACTTTATCAAACTGCACCGTTTAAAAGCGTGTTCCCATGAAAAAAAAAAAAAAAACACGAGGCTATTTGCACTTTTGCATAGACTTTAAACTTGTGCTACTTTCTCAGATCTTGGAAATTATCGTGGGGTTTGTCATCCAATGAGCAAGTGTAATGTAGACGTGGTCTTTGAAGATATGCATAAAAACTTATCAACAATATTTAGGGTTTAGAATTTAGAATTTAATATAGTTATTTTTTAATGTGCTATAGGACCGTGCAGTTTAATAATATTAAAATGTGACTCTATTAAATTTCATAACTTAAAAGCATGTCATGAAAAAATATACGATGACCCTGCACTAGATAAGGACTCTATATATATGTGTGTGTGTGTGCGCGCGCGTGCGCGTGATATTCTCATAAGTATCATCGTCAATAAAAAGACTTTCAAATAGCTAATGTGAAATTCTTTTTGGAAGTATTTTGTTAAACAATCATCAATTTTTGGAAGCGGAGTAGAACATGCTGTTGGCATGCTACACACTTATGAGGTGAAAGTGTTCTGACCATGCATGCACATATAGTATCATGTATACAAATTTTCTCATTTCCTTTTAATAATAATGCCAAAACATTAAACATAGGCTATTAAACAGACAGATTAAATTATGACACATAATAACAAAGAAAGCAACATAAACTACATGACACACGAAACTTGACATATGTTGCAATGGCCGCGCGACCGAAAATGCTTTAGGGATCAGGTCAACACACCAATGACCAACGTGCTAATAAATTATGGAATTTAATAGTATGGATAATGGATTCGTGGCGCTAACGAGCCATGCCTGGTGCAACAATTGGGGGTTCAAGTCCCTCGCGATTCCACTTCTCAACATTTGCTTTCCAACCTTAAAAAATGGATCATCATGTGTTAATATTATAAGAGCAGTATTATATATCTTTGCTTAATCAAAAGTTCATTACATAATCATTAAATTAGTGCCACAATATTAGTTCATATTTTATATTGAGTTATAGTACCTTAATTTTAAGCTACAGTTGTTGTAAGAAAAAATAATTAAGTAATAAAAATTGACAATATACAATAAATAATTAAATATGACTTTTAAATAAAAATTTTAACAAAAATAATAAAGATATTATAGATTTTTTATTGTAAGATCAAATTATCTTAACTTCCAAGTTATATTAACTTCAGTTATCCAATTTCAATATCAAACAATGCAATATCTAATTAGTTTGAAAAAGAGTTTATAAGTGTCATATTATTCAATTTTACGATGGACTTTACATATATAAATTTATCAATGCTTTACCTATGGAGGGATTAACACCGCGGATCTTGAGTTCCGTGTACTCTTGAGTAAGGGCACAAGCGCGGCAGCAACAGTGAATCAGCGAGTCCGAGCACGGAGCTTCTGGTAATGAATAGTGTCGCCGCAATTTGGATCGATAAATACCACCATATAGCCATCCGCTAGCAATATGGCACATTGCATAATAGACGAGACCCTGAATATTACATGCTGCTTGCCCAATTAACACAGAGGAAACCAACTTATTAATCAATTAATTCATAAATGTTAAACTCAGCTTTGAGATTGGCTAGCAACTAGGTATAAACTATAATGTTCACATGAAAATTAATTCGCACACTCTAAGCAGAACTTACATAAATTTCCTCCATCAATAACCTCATCTATCCGGCCGAAGGTCACGCATGGACAGAAACAGGTGAAGAGACCTTTAAAAGAATTAGAAAATTCATACAACTACTTCTTTGCTGAGAAGAACAAAATTTGGATATAAAGAGTAAAATCAATAATAAGCATTGTGAAAATTTTAAAATGTGAAAGCTTACAATCAGAGGGATCATTGCAACAGTCGTATAGGCCTGTAGACCACTGCCCTTCAGGTAATTGGTTCACAAGTTTGGGGTCTTTTGGATGCATTATTGTAGCTACTTGTTTTTTGTTAGCTTTTGAGTCATGGATCAAGTTCCTTTATATGTACAAAATTAGTTGAGTCTCTGGGTCTAAGTAAATATGCATTGAAACTTCAAAATTTGTTTAATTCAATTAGTTATTCAATTGACTAAATAATATTAACTGTTTTTTTTTAATTTGAGTTTATCTTTATTGATGTTTCGCAAAGGTTGACCTACTGATTATCACAAATTGGGGTACCTTGGATGCATTATTAATTATTGCTACTTGTTTTATGTATGTTATCTCTTGAGTCATGGATCAAGTTCCTTTACGTATACACAATTACAACATTTGTTTAGTCTCTGGGTCTGGGTGAATTTGCATAGGAACTTCAAATTTCATTTAGTTTAATTGGTTGTTCCTGACTAGATATTATTAGTTGTTTTTTTTTAATTTGAGTTTATCTTTATTGATGTTTCACAAAAGTTGACCAATGACTTGTCTTTGCATTAATTAATGGAAAATGATGTTCTCACAAAGCTCAGCACAAAGCCTTGCACAAAACGGTTCGTTTTCTGCAAAGTATAAAAGTCATTCACACGTGCAAGTAACAACACCACACACGCACGCAACAAATCATGCAGCAACGTTCCTCCCATCTCTCTCTCCCGTCTCCCTCTTTTCTCCCCCACCACACAGCAACATCTTTCTCTCTCTCCCGTGTGCACACAAGCTCGATATCAACTCCGTTCTCCCTCACGACGTAGCAACAGTGACAGCTCTCTCGTCTCTCACTTGAAGCATCTAACTGGCTCCCTGGGCTCTGATCTCCCTCACTCTCTCGGCTCCGTTGTCTTCATTTTGTCGATCTCAGCTGCATCGCTCTCTAACCCCCAACACAATCGACTTAATTGCTTAAAGATTAATTTGTAATTAAAGATGCAGACTGCTTAATTGTTAAAGATTAATTAATATGTTTTTGAGGTCTCATAGATTTTGAATGGTTATTGTTCTTGTTAAGGATATCGTGGTCTTCAAATTATTTTACAGAGCATATATTAATTTGGTGATTAACGTTGATTGCTTTGCTTATGGTTGCTTGAATTTTGTTCTTATATGAGAGACCTTCTCAGTTTGGTTTGATTGGGTTCTTCAAAATTGCTTATGATTGCCAAGGGCTGCAACAATTGTTCCTCTGAATGGGAAGGTTTGTATCATTCGTAACATCATGAGCATTAGTATGGTTGCTGCACTGCGGTGTGGTGGGGGATAAAATAGGGAGAATGAGAGAGACAGAGACGGGAGAAACATTGCTGCACTCTTTGTTCCGTGCGTGTGTGGTGTTGCTGCTTGCAAGTGTAAATGGCTTTTATACTTTGCACAAAACGAACTGTTTTGTGCAAAGCTTTGTGCTTAGCTTTGTGAGAATATCGGTGCTGTTAATGGAAAATGTTTGGTCATTGTTTTTAGGCAATTGACCGACTAATTACTTGTCTTTGTCTTAATTAATCTTTTTTTGTCGTTGCTTTTAGATAGACACTTCCTCCTCCCGGTTTTGGTTAGTTGCTATGATGTAGTTTTCATAAAATCATATTATAACCCTTGACGTCAAAATTATAGAATAAAAAATTAAAAAAAAACAACCCTGATTGATTTGTCGCATATTTTTTCCACCGAAAGTTTTGACATTATAAAATTAATGAAGTATTTTAGAGATTATAAGGATTAACAGATAAATCTAAGAAATAAAGGAGAAAAATGTCATTCCATTTATATAAAAAAAATATTTTGACCATTGAACCATTGTTAGCTGTTTGTACGTTGGCAACGAAAATGAATGTACATGAAAAGGAAAAAGCTATTTCCCCCGATTTTAAACCCCGAATTGCACCCCGAATTGAAACGCACCGTTTTGGTAAATAAAAAACGCACCATTTAACTTTGCGTTTAACTTTTGCTTTTCACGATCTCTCTCTGCAAAATCTCTCTCTCAGTCTCTCTTACACCCGCAAAATCTCTCTCGTTTAACTTTTGCTAGAGAATTTGATCCGAGTTTGGTTGCAAGAGATGATTTTTGATGATTTTGGTTCTGTGAATGGCGCGATCCATTTTTTTTCTTTTTCTATTTTTTCTTAAATTAACCAAAAAGGATGATATAAATAAATTAAAGCGAGAGTGTACAACCTTCCCAAATGAGAAGCTTGGGTTCAATTATACGCACGAGGATTTAAAGTGACGGAAGCGTTTGATTTTACGCACGAGGAGTTCGTTTGGGCGTCATCGCGTGGGTTTTGCCAAGTTAGCTGCATTCATTTACGGTAAATTGTGTTGTGCGCGGAATGCGGAATCAAGCGCACCAAAAATTACTGAAAAATAAAGGACACAAGAATTTACGTGGTTCGGTAATTAAACCTACATCCACGGAGGTAAGAAAGAATAATTGTTTATTTAACAATTAATAGAATACAATATTTGAGTAACGAATCTCACTTCCCAGAAACCCAAATATACCCAGTACTCTCACACTCTGCAGGAAAGATGAATTCCCCAGACACACTTCTCTCACTTCTCTCAAAAGCTTAGAAACTTATAAGCTTAACAATTTTGGGATGATTTAGAATGGAAGAAGTGCCATCTATTTATAGGGAAAATAATGGCACTATTGCACCAACCCTTTTACTATTCCACCTAACCTAAGCAAATAGTCAATGGTGTCCATTTGGCAAATTTGACAAATTTGCCAACTTTCTATTTTTTCTTCAAATGTTTGGTAGCTCTTTGAAAAATTGCCACATGCTTGACAAATTCTTCAAATTTGAATTCAACATTTCGGCTAACCTTGACAAATTGTTAGCAAAATGAAAGTGGCTTTCTTATTTTTCAACAATTCTCCACCTCGGCAAAGATTTGTCCAAATCTGAGCCGACAACCAACGAACCATCATCCCCAAAGTGGCTGCATCTGTGTGACTGCCTACGTACCCAAAATTTGGGATCAAGCCAACCGTAGTTCAAAATTCCCGAAGGACATATCTTAACACAATCGAAGGATTTGAATTAATTTCAAGCAATGTTGAAACTTAACTCCAGAAACTACCTTCGTCAACATATCTGATGGATTATCTTTGGTATCGATCTTTCTCAACAACACAACACCGCTCTCGATAATCTCTCTCACATAATGATATTTCACATCTATGTGCTTCGTCCGAGCGTGATATGTTTGATTCTTCGCAAGGAATATCGCACTTTGATTATCACAGAAGACCGCAATATTCTCCTGGATTACTCCCAAATCACCTAACAAGCCTTTCAACCAGATAGCTTCTTTTACAGCTTCAGTTGCTGCCATATACTCTGCTTCCGTAGTGGACAGAGCAATTGTCGATTGTAGAATCGACCTCCAGCTAACCGGACCTCCACCCAATGTGAATACGTAGCCCGTTGTTGATCTTCGCTTGTCAAGGTCTCCAGCGAAATCAGAATCACAATACCCAACACATTGTTGACCACAATCCTTCTTGAACAATAACCCAACATCAACTGTCCCATACAGATATCGGAGAATCCACTTTACCGCAAGCCATTGATTTTTACCCGGATTGTGCATGTATCTACTAACCATGCTCACTGCTTGAGATATATCGGGCCTTGTGCATACCATAGCATACATAAGACTACCCACAGCACTAGCATATGGAATACGAGCCATGTAATCGCGCTCCTCTTGAGATCTAGGACATGAAGAAGAGCTTAATTTGAAATGAGGAGCTAGAGGTGTACATACCGGTTTTGTTTTGTCATCCATACCGAATCTTTCTAGCACTTTCTTCAAATAAGACTTTTGAGTCAACCATACGCTTCCATTCTTCTTGTCTCTACGAATCTCCATCCCAAGTATTCTCTGTGCATCACCCAAGTCTTTCATCTCGAACTCAGAAGCCAGCTGCTTCTTTAATCTTTCGATCTCATCTCTATTCTTCGAAGCTATAAGCATATCGTCGACATAGAGTAACAAATAGATGAAAGCTCCATCTGATAGTCTTCTAAAGTAAACACAATGATCGTGTTCACTTCTGGTGAATTTCTGCCCTTGTATAAATTGATCAAATCTTTTGTACCACTGCCTTGGCGATTGCTTCAGTCCGTACAAAGATTTAATCAACCTACATACATGATTCTCATTTCCAGCAACTTTGAAACCACAAGGCTGAATCATATAGATTTCCTCCTCCAAATCTCCATGTAAGAACGCCGTCTTAACATCCAACTGAGCCAACTCTAACTCATATTCTGCAACTAAGGCAAGTAGGATACGAATGGAAGTATGTTTTACAACTGGAGAGAAAACTTCATTGTAGTCAATACCTTCCTTTTGAGCAAAACCTTTTGCCACGAGCCTTGCCTTGTATCGAGGAGTTGTTTGATTCGGAGATCCTTGCTTTTTGGTGTAGACCCATTTATTGCCAATAGCCCTTTTCCCCTTTGGTAACTTTACAAGTTCCCAAGTCTGGTTTTGATTGAGAGATTTCATCTCTTCCTCCATGGCTAGCTTCCACTGATCACTTTCATTGTTGCGTAATGCTTCACCGAAAGTATTGGGGATGTCATCATCAATAACTGGAAGTGCATAGGCTACCACCATATCTTTAGTAAGCCATCCGGGTTTCTTTATCTCTCTTCTTGGCCTCCTTGTTGCTATAAAATCATCATCATCTACATCATCAATTGTTTCTTCATTTTGTGGGACATCAGAAGAAACAATTTCTTCTTCAACTTTAGGTGTCACCTCCATAGTTGAACCATTCTTTGATGTAGAACTAACTGGTACATATGGAGTTGCATCAAACTCCACCCGCTGCAATACCTCTGTGGTCTTGTTCTCCACCTGCTGAGAACTTGAAGCTTTTATCATTGAAGCTTCATCAAATGTGACATCTCTGCTACACACAAACTTTTTGTCTTCGAGATCCCAAAGCTTGAAGCCCTTTACTCCACCTTTGAATCCCACAAAGATAGATTTTCTAGCACGAGGATCCAGTTTACCATCTTTGACATGATAATAAGCTGGACACCCGAATACACGAAGGGAATCATAGTCTTGTGCATGCTTTCCAGACCACATTTCCATAGGAGTTTTACCTCCAATTGCAGCAGAAGGCAACCGATTTACCAAGTGACTTGCATAGCTCACAGTTTCAGTCCAAAACTTTTTATCTAAACCAGCATTAGATAACATACATCGTACCTTCTCCAGTAAAGTACGATTCATACGCTCAGCCACACCGTTCTGTTGCGGAGTATGTCTCACCGTGAAATGTCTTTTAATACCCTCGTTCTGGCATACTTGCAAGAATGGATCAGAAGTATATTCACCCCCATTATCAGATCGTAATACTTTGATCTTTCTGCCAGTTTGAGTCTCCACCAATTTCTTCCACTTCACGAAAATCTCTAGAACCTCATCCTTTGCTCGCATGGTGTACACCCATACACGTCTAGAGAAATCATCAACAAATATAACAAAATAATGGCTTCCACCAATTGATGCAGTCTTGGTTGGTCCCCATACATCACTATGAACATATTCAAGGATCTCACGAGTATCGTGATTAGCTGTACCAAACTTGACCCTTGTTTTCTTGCCTACTACACAATGCTCACAGAAATTTAATTTACAGGTTTTGGTACCTTTTAAGAGTCCATGCCTCATCAGAGTTTGCAAAGACTTCTCTCCTGCATGTCCCAGTCGTACATGCCATAGCTTGGTGGTGTCACTGTGCGCCTCAACAACATTTGCTTCATCAGTTGTACCTCCCTTCAAATAGTACAGATTGTGACGCCGAACCCCTTGCAGAATCACCATAGCCCCATGTGTAAACTTCATTGTGCCATCTTCAATGGTAACTTTGTAACCTTTAGCTTCCAAAGCACCCACAGAAATTAGATTTTTCTTTATCTCTGGAACAAATCTAACCTCTTTGAGTTCTCTGACCATTCCATCAAACATTTTGAGCCGAATTGTTCCTATCCCCATTGTGCGACAAGGTTGATTATTCCCCATCATAACTGCACCGGATTCCAGATTACGAAAATCCGTAAACCATTCTTTAATAGGACACAAATGATAGGTTGCTCCTGTATCAAGTATCCACTCACTCGAACTAGCCACATATGCTGCAGGAGTAATACTTAGTGAATAATCAGAGTTCTCATCTTTCCGTGCCATGTTTGCTGCTGCTGGTTTCTTCCCATCTCTCTTTTGAGCCTTTGGACAATCTTTTCTCCAATGGCCCTTTTCATGACAAAAGGCACACTCATCTCGAGCTATATTTCTGCTTCTCGATTTGGATCGAGAATTCTTTCCACCACGCTTCTTCTGTTTCTCCATCGCCCAATCTCTGCTCACCAAAGCTTCAGACGATGCTCGTTCAGAATTTTTATCATTATTCCGAATCTCCAAACTAGTTAATGCTGTGCAAACATCTTTAAAGACGATCACACTCTTCCCATATATCAAAGTAGTCACAAAATGGCTATATTCCTCTGGTAGTGAGTGTAACAGAATCATAGCCTTGACTTCATCTTTAATATCTTCATCAAGATTCTTCAAATCAGCAAGTAACTTTTCAAATCTTGAAACATGATCGTGCATTAACACCCCAGACTTCATTCGAAAGCCATATACTTGGCTCATTGCATGAAGACGATTTTCAGGACTTTTCACCAGGTACTTCTCTTCCAATGTACGCCACAAAGTCACTGCACACTCCTCATCTTTCACCAAGTATTTCACCTCCTTGGTCAAACAAGATCTGATCTTACCACAGGCTTTCTCGTTCATACGATCCCAAATTTCTTCATCATACAAGTGTCTTTTATTTTTTAGGACAACATCGAGATCGATTTGAATAAGGGCATCCATAACTTCGCGCCTCCACATGCCGAAGTTGATTTTCCCATCAAACTTTTCAACATCGATCTTCTGGCCTCCTATAACAGGTGCTGAATAGCGATTTGACAAATCTCGCCTCCCACCTGAAGTGTCTCCTGAAATAGTCTCGGTAGATCTCTCCCCAATTCTGGAAGTTTCACCTTCTACCATTTTTTCAACGAACTATTTCCACTTGAAAAACAGCCTCTATGATGTTAATTTCGCGTGAATAAATGCACCAGGATAGTTCCCAGGAAACTGGACGGGAACTCGGTCCCAATTAAAAACCAGAATCCTTAGACTCTTATCGCCTTTGTTGACAGAACTTTCCTAGACATGCAAAAATACACACTACTTACAATAGACTGTCTCCCAAGTACAAATGGCCGTCTCCACCGTATTCGTGAACAGTACCGTATGTGAACAGTACCGTATACGGGAATAGTACCGTATACGTGAACAGTACCGTATCCCCCCAAGTACGAACCGTCGGCTCTGATACCACTTGTTGTGCGCGGAATGCGGAATCAAGCGCACCAAAAATTACTGAAAAATAAAGGACACAAGAATTTACGTGGTTCGGTAATTAAACCTACATCCACGGAGGTAAGAAAGAATAATTGTTTATTTAACAATTAATAGAATACAATATTTGAGTAACGAATCTCACTTCCCAGAAACCCAAATATACCCAGTACTCTCACACTCTGCAGGAAAGATGAATTCCTCAGACACACTTCTCTCACTTCTCTCAAAAGCTTAGAAACTTATAAGCTTAACAATTTTGGGATGATTTAGAATGGAAGAAGTGCCATCTATTTATAGGGAAAATAATGGCACTATTGCACCAACCCTTTTACTATTCCACCTAACCTAAGCAAATAGTCAATGGTGTCCATTTGGCAAATTTGACAAATTTGCCAACTTTCTATTTTTTCTTCAAATGTTTGGTAGCTCTTTGAAAAATTGCCACATGCTTGACAAATTCTTCAAATTTGAATTCAACATTTCGGCTAACCTTGACAAATTGTTAGCAAAATGCAAGTGGCTTTCTTATTTTTCAACAAATTGGATATTGATCGAACGGGACGATTTGGTTTGGTGGTGAAGAATCGTTGGACTACAACTGCTTCCGTAATGAACTTATATGTTGTAGAAATTGGCAATTATTATACATTATTAATCATGAGTTAATTTCGTTAACGAAATTCGGAAGTTTGAATTTATGTAAAATTATTTGTGGCAAAAAAAATGATTGGAGTCGGCGGCAGTGGCAGTGGAGCTGGGGATGGAAGCAGGCGGTGTTTACCGTCATGGATGGCGGCCGTAAACGTAAATAAATCTGGCGACGAAGGACTGGATCGTAATTCCAGTTCCAATTCCAAGGTGCCTGCATATATTCTTGAGTGTTGGGTTGAAACGAAGAGGAACACGTGCTTCGGTCTTGTCAAACACGTGTAATTAAAAAGGTAGAGAAACACGTACATAGAAACAGCTCCAGTCTTCTCAAACACGTGAAATAAAAAAGTAAAAGTGACCATTTTAAAACGCACTGTTTAGGCAAATTCGGGGCGCAAATTCGGGGTTAACTTTCGGGGCATATAGCAGCGCTCACATGAAAATCACTTGGAATATTACGACACGCAATTACTATTTTATACAATTAGCGCCAATATTCAAGACCTGGCTTATTCAAAACAAAAAATCTTAGCCTACCCCAAATGTTTTGACGCATTTCAATGCACTTGTAATAAATTGAAAATTCTGCGAAATTTCACCTGGTAACTATTGTTGATTGAGGATAATTTGGTCTTTGTACAATAAAACAATAAAATATAATAATTAATTGCGAAAACAAACAAGCAGCCGTTACCGGTTACCACCTAACGTCGTTAATACTTTCCAAGCTAAAGCGACTCAAAAGTCATAATTATCAACAATATAATTCTAATTTCTAAAAACATCTACTTTGTCCAGCTATACTCCATCAAAGCTTAATGGACGCCTGGACCTAGAACAACTTCGAATTCACCAAACCCCGTTTTCTTTCATTGCATGCATTTATTAACGCATGGGTCAGCATTTTTTTCACTTTTTTTTTTCTGAATGAAATGCCAATATTTATCATTAATATGGTTGGCAATGGGAAGGGGAGGGGAGGAGATCAATTGCTCTGTATTTATTTTTAATATTTTGCGTATGTTTTCATCTCCTATTTGTCCTCGTCAGAAATACTTGAGAGAATTCATATTTTTTCTCTGAATAATAATAGGAGATCCCTAAAGGTTTTCGATCCCCGAATAACTAATACATATTTTTTTACTTAATCACATTAAAATAAAAAATTCAAATAAAAGTAAAGTTTAAAAAGTATCTTACATTAATATCCATTACAAAAGTCACATACATTAAATTAGTAAGTAACGCAGCATATAAGAGATACAAACTTCTTTTACAAACTATCGTGAATAAATTAATAGTCTAATACAAAATTGTTACAAATAAAATCGAATTTAGATTCAAAATTAACTTTTTCAATGGTGGCCTAGGCACTTTATAAATGTGGACTATTCCCTTTACAGCATAATAGTTAAGTCGGAGCAAATCAAGAGCAAATATTATATTAGATTAGATTAGATTAGATTAGATATTAAAATTGTTATTTGCTGTGGGCAATTATAACATCTAAAAATAAATAAATAAAATAGATTTAAGTTTAAAACATTTAATAAATATTAAAATTAAAACAAAATTTTTGGGCTAATAGAATTTACCCTTTTTAATGTCCTAAATAAAAATTTAGGACTTTAATCAGTTAATTATGTCTAAAAGTTTAATAATATAAATATTTTTATTTTTTATTTTTACCAATATTTATAATTTTATAATTCAAAATTTATTATTTATTTACTAGTAATTTAAAAAATAAAAATAAAATTAAAAATTAAAATGGGGAAATGGGTAGGGGATGGGGATTCCACCCCCTCCCCGAATAAGAAATTGGGTAAAAAATTTTCTCCCTCCCTTTCCCGAATAAGAAATTAGGTATGAAATTACCCTCATACCCTCTCTAAATGGGAAAAATCCCCTAGGGTACCTGTCCCTGTGGGAATTTTTGTCATCCCTAACCATTAAGCTGTTGGTGGGTCCCCTGATGAATGTACTCATTTTTTTTTGTCCCCGCGTATTTTCACTGTTTTTCGTAATTGCTAACAAATTATCAAGACACATTTTAATGTTTTCTTTTTTGAAGATTAGTTTCACGATAAACAAATGAGTACAGCCGTTGGCACCCCTCGTTGTCCTTAAAAACACGTCTTTTGTATTTATAAGTTAATCACTAAAGTAAATTACATTTAAGGACATATAAATCTAATTAAATCCCAACACATTCTTTTAAAAGATTAAAATATCATTCAACCAAACATTTAAACCTCTTTTCCTTTTTGAAATTTAATTAGTTTACCTTTGATTCAATTCTAAATAATTTAAAGCAACGAAGTATAGAAGCATGTATGCTTAGAATTATTATTATTTTGTTATTATCATGTTTCTGTAGATTTTAATTTAAAAATTCTTTTGTCGTTGTTATTTAATTTTTTCGAAGTTGGACACAATAACAAAGATTTACGAGATTTGCACAAGTATTTTGAAAATCTCTGTGAAAAAAATTTGTTGAATACTCAACAAACCAACTGGACCGTTAGTGAGTGGAAGAAAAATATGATAATGAAAGCAGATGAATTAGATAATTAAGGATATAAATTCACAAAAAAATTGTTTTGAATTATTAAATTTAGTTATTTAAACAAAATAACTCCTCCTTTACGAATTGCACTAGGAATCTTGACAAAAAATGAGCGGTTTCGCAATTGACATGAGTTCCAGCCCCTAATACTAATAAACATCCCTCTTATCGAGAATTTCCAATTGACATTTTAAAAAATATATATATCTTCGAATCTATAATATACTTATTAGTAGTCTAAGTGATTAGTAGTCTATGTGAAATAACATTTCAAATAAAAGAAATTTTCTGAAAAATATTATGATAAATGTGGTATATGAAGATAAGAGCTAAGTTCAACTGTATCCCTATTTGTCCATTTTTGTAATTATGAATAAAGATAGATTTATTAATGCAAAAGTGGTGTTTGATGAGAATTTCTGAGAGGTGACAATAGCTTCACTCTAAACTAATAAAGATGCTTTCAAATTCACTGAAAACTAACTATTCATATTCTAAAACAAATGTAAATACACCATTCGAAAAACTAGACCAAACACAGCATTTAGTATTTTGGATAATCAATCAAGTACATTCTCCCTAGTTTTCTTTTTGTCATCTAGGGCTAGTTTGAAATTACTTTTAAGATACTTAAAAGTGATTCTAAAAAGTTAAAAATTAATTTTGGTGTTTGGTAATTTTTTTTAAATTACTTTTAAAAATACACTTTATTTTACATTAGATTTTGAAAAACCTGAAAGAAGCAACTTTCCAAAATCTGATTTTGAGAATCACTTTTAAACTTGATACAATTCCATATATAGCCTCACATATATTATAAAAATTTAAAATTATCCTTATTAATTAAGAAATAAAGTCATTAACTTTAAAGAGATTATTATTATTACTACCAATTATATTGAGATAACAAAATAAAAATAAAATTAATAGTATAAAAATATTTGATATACATGTGCATAAATGTGTAAATAAATTTTATTCTACATTATGTCCAATTCAATCATTTATATTCTTACAGCACTTTAACAGTAAAATTTATCAAACAAATGTTATTACTTTTAAAACTTACAACACTTTTAAAAATAAATTTTACTAAACATTTTAAATGACTCTCTTCACGGTTGATTGCTTATACGTCACAAAATAATAGCAATTATTTTAAAAACTGTAACATTACCAAATTGACCCTTAGTCCCCTTGATCATATTTGACAATTAAGATTACCTTAGTATAAGATTAATTTGATAAATTTTCTTTATTTTTTTATAAAATGACCAAATTATCGCGAAAACATTAGACCTGAATACAAAAGAAAAATTAATTAATTAACTGTGTAAATTATTGATTTTATTGAAGTTCAGGCAAACAGTATAGATTATATTAATTGTGGGTAATATTGAACAAAACGGGGGGGGGGGGGGTGGGGGGGGTGAAACTGTCACTAGTCGAAAACTAATTGGGTTTTATAACGAAAGCCTTCAGTCCATTTATATTAGACGAGGCCCATTTTACTACAAGAACAGAATCTACATTATAAAATTAAAACGGTCCCACAACGGCTTCTCATCTTGAAGAGACACGTTCTTGACTTCGTTGGAATTTAAAATCCAAACTCTCTTCTTTGTTCCCTCTAAAACCAACACTATGTACTCTTCAAATGCAATTGGTCATTTTCATGAAGAGTCACCATCATTGGCACCAACAGCGCCGCCATGTCCACAGCCTCCACCGTGGCCACCACCGCCACTTGCTTCCCGTTTGGCCAACACAACCACAAGCAATAACGCGATTGCTTCTGCACCAAAACCTTGGTCCACGGGTCTCTGTGATTGCTGTGACGACGTTAGCTCTTGTAATATACTGTCGCTTCTTGGATTAGTTTAATCGTTTCTATACCAATTAATTAGTTATTTTCATGTTTAATTAAGTAATTAATTAAAACATATATTCTCTTACAGGTTGCTTAACGTGCTGGTGCCCCTGCGTTGCTTTCGGACGTATTGCTGAAATTGTTGACAGAGGATCTACTTGTAAGTTAATTTGATATTAATTAGTGTAATTTCTTTCTATGATAATTGAACCGACATGCATATTATTGCTTAAATATTAATTGGGACAGTGTTTTTAATGAAAATATAAAATGGCGCAGCATGTGGAGTGAGTGGATCGCTTTACGCCATAATATTGTGCCTGACGGGATGTTCGTGCCTGTACTCGTGCTTCTACCGATCAAAATTGAGGGGACAATATTTCTTGGAGGAGAGTCCCTGCACTGATTGCTGCATCCATTGTTGCTGTGAGGAATGCTCTTTGTGTCAAGAATATAGAGAGCTTACCCACCAGGGCTTTGACATGTCTATAGGTCTAATTACTTTCATTTCTTTCTTTATTGGTTACGTACATTTCTGATATGGGAGTCTCTAAGTTACAATAATTGTACCATACATCTCTCATGTGAACCACACAAAATTGTAGGACCCACAATTTATGTGGTTCACGTGAGAGATGTATGTTACAATTATTGTAACTTAGTATTTGCCTTCTGATATTATTCCATTTTCTCAATACGAGAAAAACACTTACCTGGAACAACACACTGTCATTTGTGGGCCCACTTAGAAACATTTGAAGAGAATGTCTTTGGTGCTCCTAGAGCATTACTTGTTAATTATTCAGTGTTCGCCATGTATGTATGTAAATTATTATAATTAATTGAAGCATACAGATAATAAGTAATTTTTTTTCCCACATTTGAATGAATATAGATTCATTTTGAAATTGACCAATCATAATAAAGAAAAACTGTGTCGTAAAACTTTTTTCTCAATGCTAAAATGTAAATATCCTGTTAATAATGTTCTAATTAAGCTTTTTTGTTGCTCTTGAATTAAATATAAGGTTGGCATGGGAACATGGCAAGGCAGAAACGATTGGCTGCAAAAGTGGAAGGTGGCATGACTCGTTAGAGTTCAAAGATGTGATGATAACCAATTTTTATTTCTAGGAGTTGTAGTTTGCACTTAATATATTTACATTTAGATTATTCTTTACTGAGAACATCATATTTTAATAAAATTTTAAAAAAATATATAAATTTTAATATCTTAGAAACATGAAAAATTATGGCTAAAAGTTTGTGTATCATTCATTTTTTGAAATAATGAGATCTATATACTTTCCCTTAAGAATTAAGATAGGACCTGTTTGGTCTATCTAATTAATCTATCGATTTTGTAATGTCCGGATTTAATTTGAATTCAAATCCTCAGATTTGTTTGCTTTATTCACATGTCATATTACATAACGGATCTTTTTCATGCACCACAGCTGGTGAAAATATTCTATTATTCCATATCTCGTCCCGTGCGCCTCATATATGATGGCATGGGCTTTAATTCCTTTTCTTCCTGTCCCTTTACCCTTTATCAATTTTGAGATACAAAGGCGATGGATACGGCATTCGAATTAACATTGCTGGCCATAAGCCCATTTGCACAAGCTTCCACCTTCCAGATTGAGTTACCCACTGGCCCCAGGCCCCTCCCTCCTTTATTTTTTAAAGGATATTAACCAAATATCCACTAAAGTTTTTTTTTTTTTTGACATATCCATTTATCATCATAATTTATGACAACTACATTTTATCACTTAATATTTCGATTGTTATTATTTTATTACTAAAATTTTAAAATTATTAAAAAATTGATGAGGTCACAAGGGGTATTTAAGGAATTTCAAACTGAAGTTATCCTCTATTTTTTTTAGTTGTTTTATGAATTTTTATATTTTTCTCTCAAACATCCAATTTACGAAGCTTTTCTTCTTTGTTTTAGTTATTAAAATTTTATTACATTAAAATATTTTCATAATAGAATTCTAGGTTTTTTGACAGAGTGACAATGATTGAAAATTTTTCATGCAACCAGAAAAAACTAATTCTTGATTTTATTTTCACTTGTACAAAACTAAATTTCACCATCAATTATAATTAAATCAATTAAATATAATAATATAAAATTATATGAATTTTTTTTGGGGATTTCATTACAATTGAACTTTATATGTTGATTTTTTTAATAAGTGAAAATAATCTCATAAATTAGTTTATTTATGGAGGATGCATGAAAAATTTTCCATTATTGTTACCTTGTCAGAAAACCTAGAATTCTATTTTGAGGATAGTTTAATATAATAAAATTGTAATAATTGAAATAAAGAAATGAAAAAAAGGGCTCGTAAATCAAAATTCTAGAAAAAATAAAAAATATGTAAAAAAAATTAAGAAAGTAAGAAAATAAATTCAGTTTAAAATTTCTCAAATACCATTATGACCTCCACAAAATTTTAACAGTGTTGAGATTTTAATAATAAAATGATAACGGCTGAAAAATTAGGCAATAAAATATAACTGTTAGAAAATCTTAATAGAAAAATGATATGTCATGAAACTTCTATATGGGTGTTTAATAATTTTTTGAAAAAAAAAAAAGAACATTTTTGCTTTTCCTTTTAATCTGCTTTTATGATAAAGTGGCTTGGTTTTGATTCATTCGCACAGAACTCAGATTTTGGAACATGCATGATTAATGTTAGGTGAATCGAATGACTCGTTGACTGTATCCAAAGCCTGGCTTTATTGACAAGCCAAAGCTTTTGACCTTAAAGTCTTAAAAATTGCTCCAGCTTTTCGGCTCCGAAAGATGTATGTGTAACGTTGAAAAGACAGCTACCATATTCCACGGCAGCCCTGAAAACATGGAGGGGGCCGGGCCTGATACTGAAAAAGCTACCATTATTGCAAGTTTAACCTGACGACTTGCCCAATCCAAGTCCCAAACATACACGTATCTTCTCTCCACTCAAAGAAAAATCCAGAATGCTAAATTGCTAATGCCTCAAACAGTAGCCTTGAAAAGATGTTAATGGGAGGCAGCCTAACGTCTGGTCCACTACTGCATTGCCCATTGCCTCTGTTTCTCAAAATGTCGACAGTGTAATGAAAACTCATTCTTTAAGAGTTTGGTGCAAATCAAACGACATACACACATGATACGGCTGCAACATTTCATCTTTGACCTTCCGCCTACCTCTTAAGTTTGAATTTGCTGCGTGCACTTACAGGGCACTGTCAGCTTTGGATTTATCTATCGGCTTTAATTAGAATGTAGCAATATTTGTGAAATGGCGCTGCTAGTCAAGTGATCTTTTTTTTTTTTTTTGAAACTGATTAAGCATCAGGTTACTGTATTACACAGAGATATTTACAAATGACAACATATCATTGCACTGATATTTACAATCAGATATATACCTGGGACTTACATTATTATATTTTTATTATATGAAGTACATGCCCAGCCAAATACCCTTCATGAGAAAGGGATGATATTTACAAATGACAACATATCATTGCACTGATATTTACAATCAGATATATACCTGAAACTTACATTATTACATTTTTATTTTATGAAGTACATGCCCAACCAAATACCCTTCATGGGAAAGAGATGTCTCTACTCCACTCGCATTTCACAAGGGAGAAAGATGTTATAAGCAATCTTCACACAATTATACTTAATTAAGGGAGTTTAAGTCCATGGGAACCCAAACCATTGCCATCATAGTCATTCTTTACTTTAAGAGCAATGATTCACCACTGGGCTACAAACCCAAGTGGCTAGTCAAGTGATCAAATCTGGGAGTTGGTGGCGATTAATGGATGGAAATTACTGTGTTAATGATAAAAAAATTCAACAACATTTTGCTCCAGCCACGTGGCAAACAATTATTGTTAGATACATTGGTTGTTGTTTATTTTAACATGTTTTTCAAATCACACACATTGCGTAACAATAAAATGGCATTTAAATTGTGATGGATCTCAACAAAGAGGATTTTTAGAGTTGTTTTGTGCGTGCAGGCCGTGACAATCCACCAAACAAGAAAGTGATGAAAATTACAAAAATGCGATTAATCTAATGAGAATAATATTACTTTATTGTTTGGATGAATATCAAAAGCCGCAGACCACCATCTCACGGGATCCACGTGATGACATGTGGCTAAAACCCAATTTGCCCATTTGGCAAAAAAAGATATGATGGTGGTTTCTTATTCCACTTTTGTTATATACCCAAATTACCCCTTGCCGTTTCTTTCTTTTTCCTATATAAACTAGTATCAAGTATCAGGCATTCACTCAGGACTCAGCTAACAAATTTTCAAGTCTCATTCTCTTTCAGTGAGAAAAAAAGAAGAATGGCAGCCACTATAGATCCAAGTTTAAGCGGCTTAGAGATGCATAAAAATCTCAATCCACAGGGAGCTGTTATTGATGAAATTGAAGGGCTCATTAGAGTTTACAAAGATGGACATGTGGAGAGACTCCCTATTGTTCCATGTGTCACGTGTGCTTTGGCTCCGGACATGGGCGTGACATCAAGAGACATAGTCATTGACAAATTCACAAACATTTGGGCACTTTTTTATGTCCCAATCCTATGCCAAAGTACTAAACTTCCTTTGCTTGTCTACTTCCACGGAGGAGGATTTTGCGTCGGCTCGGCTGCTTGGAGTTGCTACCACGAGTTCCTAGCAACGCTAGCGAAGAAAGCCGGTTGCATAATCATGTCTGTCAATTACCGTTTAGCCCCTGAAAATCCTCTGCCAGCTGCTTATGAAGATGGGTTTACTTCCCTAATGTGGCTTAAACAACAGGCAACGTCATCATGTGGGGGTAGTGTTGACTGGTTGTCAAGGCAATGCAATTTCAGTAGCATATTCTTAGCTGGTGATAGTGCTGGTGCCAATATAGCCCACAATGTAGCCTTAAGGCTTGGTAATTCTAACAATAAAGTTGCAACCTTGAAGCCATTAACTTTCAAGGGTACGATTTTAATTCAACCATTTTTCGGAGGAGAAGCACGTACAAATTCTGAGAAGTATTTGGCACAGCCACCACGGTCGGCGCTGAGCTTGGCCGCCTCGGATACTTACTGGCGATTAGCCTTGCCTCGTGGATCAAACCGTGATCATCCTTGGAGCAATCCGATGTCCAAGGGCTCAACAGAGTTGGAGCAATATTGCGGGCTTTTGCCTTTGCCCACATTGGTGTGCATTTCTGAGATGGACATACTGAAAGACAGGAACTTGGAGTTTTGTTCTGCTTTAGGCAGAGCAGATAAGAGAGTGGAGCACGTGATGTATAAAGGTGTAGGCCATGCATTTCAGATTCTCAGTAAGTCTCAGCTTTCCCTTACTCGAACTCATGAAATGGTGGTCCATATCAAGGCTTTTATTACTACTCGCTCGTGAGATTCATTTATGGACTGAGCACTCCTATTTGACGGCACTAAGGTATTAGAAAGATAAAAATATGGGTGCTGTTCATACTACAAAGCCATTGTAACGTATAAAATAACACCACTGTTCATGCTACAATGTTATCATTTCTGTCTTCCTGATATTTTATTGCTGTTCAAATAGATCTCTCCATGTTGTCTCTTGTAAAAGTACTAATGAATTAAAATTTAATTGTTATTGTATTTGCTAGGGCTCATCAAATATTATTATGATTACTGCATTATCAGTACTGTTTCTTGTCTGGAAGTGTATATAGTATTCCACTGCTGTCATAGTTTTCATGATGATGCGGTGAAATCGAGGAGGATCTTTTGTAAATCTACTAGATAATTAACTGTAAGAATCTTGATCTCTTGAATAATAACAATAATCTATGGTTGAGTTTTATTTATTTATGAATTCTTATGTAATAATCACTAGCCACAATCTAATAATTTATTCGACAGATAAAAGCTCACATCATCATCAAATCCAAATCAAATCAGTGCGTGATGGTATGATAAGAGTTAAAATGAGTAGTGAATAGATTTATTATTGTGGATTATTCCGTCAAGCACGAATGTAATGCCTATATGTAATCTTGCAATGATTTCCTTTAGAGAAAATGGAAGAGAAGAGGAGGAGAGGAGTTTGCACCAATTTCTCTTTGATTTCTTTTATCGGCCAAAGAGAACTTTTATGTAAATTCTGCAACATCTTAATTCTCGATGACTTAATTAATTAATTGAGATTTATTTTATAATAATTTTAATTTTATTTGATTATAATTGAATGGAAACTTTTGTAAAAATTAAAAAAAAAATTATCATCTTTTTAAATTGAAAATAATTCTCTCTATCTTTGAAGGATAGCACAGTTTGTTGGTCTCTTTCCATGCACAAAAAAAAATAATAATAAGATTTTTTTTTTGAAGGGCAAACATCGGTGGTGGTAAAGGAAGCTTTGTTAATACAATAAATAGGTATACCCAGTTAGGGGACAAAACATCAACAGTTCAGTTTCTAGAAAATATGTTTAATTTAATGATGGGCTGAATAATGTTTATGGTTAAAAATATTAATACATTTTGAAAAAAGAAAAGAATTTTATCTTAGGTAGTAGAGAGAATTTTGAGATTATTTTTTAATCATATCAAATATAATCGAATATAACGAGTTTAAATTTTTTTTTAAAAAAAAAATAAAAGGTTTGGACAGAATGAAAAATCTCGTATCTACTAAAAACAACCTTATCTTTTACTTTTACTCAAGTGATGACGCAACATAATAAGTAAAAAATATGGTAGCTTAACGACTTGCTATATGCTAACATATATATATCAGTAGATCAAATTTAATAGTAATTTAGTAAGTTCTTATGAAAATTCTTTCTGTAAATTCTGAACCAACTAAATGATATGGCAGAACCTGGCACCACACATCCCTTGAAACAAACAAATACTCACGCTAGACACCTCAATATTGGCAGGTTTGATGAGTTCAATGATGAGATCCACAACTTTCATTTTACGCTTTTGAGGGCCTCAAACCATTAATAACCTTGCGAGTTTCACCAAGGAATCCACCAAATCTACCAAATGACATATCTATCACACGATTAAAAGAAGGCACCATTTCAATGAGATATACTGAGATGGTAAGGACATGCCATTTTGGCAAGTCTGGTGCTGAGATGGAATCCACTAGTGTAGGATCCACCGCCCACATCAGTCTCTCTCTTTGAAAGAAAAGCATGTAGGATGTTTTGTCAAATCTTTATCCAAATTTTAGCCTACCCAAATTGACCCCACGCAAATTTTGAGAAGATATGATACCCTCTCCCATCAGTTGTGGCCTTTTCACATTCAGTTGTCTTGATTGATGTTTATAATGACCCTCCTCTTTGTCCCGAATTCTGGAGATAATCAGTGATCACACTAGGCAACAACGAATTATGAGACTGAATCTTTATCGTTAAGCGAATCTTTCTCTCTCTTTCTTGATTTATGGAATTTTTCGGTTGAATAATATGCCTAAACATTTTTTAAGGACTAAAATTAAAGTTTACCTTCTTTTTCTTGTATTTGTAATTATTCTAAACTCGTAGAAAATATTTTAAGAAGCAAAGGTCGATATTTCTATTTTTGTAATTTTTCTCGTTATTAATTATTGCTTATACAATCGAGGCTGCTTGCTTTAATAAATGGCGTCCACCAAAAATTAGACATTGCTCCAAGTACAATTTCAACTGTAAGAATTTCTAAGAAGAGTAATGACTATATAGATTGATATGACATAATATTATTAGTTGAATTAAAAGTATATTACGCGATTTAGTTTAAATTTTTTATATTTTTATTAACTAATCATATCTCCCACTTCAATTTGCACAATGTTATTTTTTTTTAATTTTTTATTAAGTGTTTGTGGGGTTGTGGCCCCATAATCATTCTTTTATATAAGAAAATCGAATATTACGTGCAGACTTTTCCATCTCCCGCATCACATGCACAAGTGCTAACACAAAATTTCTCGTACTGAATTTGATTTCAGAATAACACAGGTAAAGGTTTACATACTGTTTAGATTGATTCTAGGCGATTTACTTATTGAACAAATATGCGGCCAAGACCAATATGCATGCTACGAGAGATTTGGTGCTCGAATCTCAATAGCCTCAAGATGATAATTTGTCTTAATTTGCTGAGTTATTGTAACTAAGCTTGGCCTTGAAGTGTATTCTCGCATATTTGTATATGAATCTTCTAAGAATTGGCACATGTGTAACACGTTTAATTAATTTTCTAATTTGTACAATTTTTCTAATATGAGACACATTTTCTTCCGGTGTCTATCACTTATATTTAATTAATTATGTGTTTATGAAAAAAAATGACGTACAAGCACTGAATAGAAGAAGCGGCTTCTTGTGGCTGTGGTCTCTTCAATGGCATGGAGAAAATTTAAATACCTAAACACTCCCAATGACCATGAAGGTCCGAGGTCGAGGTTCCCCACTACCATTTTGACATCGTCCTTCTTCACTGAGATTGGCTCAAAACTTCTTGCTCAAATGAATTTTCCACATATGAACTTACAGGATATTTAATCCCAGCTGCAGAAACCAAAGTATACATTCCAAATTAGTATAAATGACAATTTAAATGAAGCTATGTAAGTATATAAACCTTATATATAGTATGTCAATGGTAAAAGATAAAGAAGCTATAATAATCAAAATAAAAGAAAAGAAAAGCTTTTCTCCCCAGGGCACAACTGATTAAAAGTTTACTCCAAAAGGAAATAATTCAGAATTTGCCCATTGCTAACTGTATATATGACATGATGAAGCTTATTGACTAGAAAATAATTCATACATGCAGCTTGAGAATGAGAGTCGTACAAATTATATGCTATGTTAAAACTTATAATTTTATATATGCAGCTTGAGCATATGTATGAGAATGACATAAATCTCCAAGCTTTAATTACCTGAATACCTGAGTTTCATTGTGAAGGTTGTTTGTTTTCCCCCCTTCTTCTCCGTTTTCTTCTTCATTGGCTTCTTCCCTTTTCATCATTATTATTATTATTATTTCTTTTTGCTAACAATGAAAAGGGTAAGCTAGGTAGCTTAAGATGAATTTACTCAAAGCTTAAAGATTTGTATTTATAATATGGTAAGTTGGAAGAAATTAAAATATGGTGGTTGGAGGGTTGGCTACCGGTACGTAGCATATAAGCCCCAACCCCCATACTGTACTCAATGTAACCATTAGATACTGAGGCTTACAGCTGATCACATCGGACTAGCAACGTGGGCGAAGGGCACAGGCTCTTGGCATCATTCACCAGTTATTGGTTTGTTTGCTTGCATATATATCATTACGTACATGTTGGCTAAACCTGAACCGACTTTTATTTAATGGAACTGACCAGTGACGACTGAGAGCTACCATGCAGGCACATGCATCCTCTCGATCGGTCGAGCCAATCCCTAGTTTCGATTCTCGAAGAAAGTTGCTGCATCCATCAATCATCATCAATGCGACTATGTCAATTGTCAAGTCCCAATTAATAGTACTTTTTCTTTGGCACTTTTTTTTTGGCGCTATTATTTATGGCTACTGTTTGCTTTCGGTTTTTTTTTTTTAAACATATAACTTGGATATAAAATTATTTTAAAGTTTTTAATATTTTATTTAATACGCTAATTTTATAGTATCAATCATGGATGAGGATTTCTTCTTAACTTCTAAGAATCATGTACCTTAAACCTTTTAGTCACAGCGTATGGGTGGAATTTAGTTTCTTTATTTTATTTATATATTAACCATCAAATTTTACTTACATTTTTTACTCAATACAAAATTAGGTCACGAGGGAATCATAATTTGTTTGTCATAATGTGTCATTGATTTGCATATAAATTTAGCAGGCAATGGCATAATCGGAAGTTTAGTTTGATAAGGGTCATATATACTTTTTGTTGCCTCACACTATACAAAGGTAGAGCTATGATTAGAAATATAATGGGAGCCAAAAGCTCCAAGGGTAAACTTTTAATGGTCAAATTTAAAAGAAGTATATTAATTTGGGGTTAAAATATCACAATGTTAAAGCTTTAGCACTAAATCATAAAAAAAAATGAAAAAACTTATTTTGTAGATTAAAATAAATATACTAGAGTTTGCAATAAGCAATTACACATGTTGCTGGACTTTATAATATAATGCTCGATTCTATTGCTGTATATGATACTAAAGTGGTTGATTAACCAAATGACATTGATAGTGTCATTACTTCTCATTTCCCAAATTGAGGAATTAGAATTTGAAATCAAAATTATTGATAGGGTTTACTTTATAAAATAAGGGTGGGAATTAGAATTAGAATTATGGGGCCCACGCCATTTCATTAGTCTCCTATTATCTGGATTTCCTATTTGCCACATCAAAATTTTAAAATTTCAAAAATACCCTCATTCAATTAAAAAATATAAATAGAAAAAAGAAAACACAACAAAAATCTTCATTGTCTTCACCAAACTATCGTTGCCAAAATCAACATCGTCAGCCGTTGAGCAGCAGCAGCCCAATCCAACAATGACAGTCATCGCCAATGATGATGTCGACAATGACGATGACGCCAACAATGCTAAGATGTTAACAATGTTGTTATTGTTGATGACGATGACAAAGATGATGGTGATGATGATATTATTATTATTATTACTACTGCTACTACTATTACTACTACTACTACTACTACTACTACTACTACTACTACTACTATTAAAAAGAGCAATTATTCACCGGCCACTTGATTTTTCAATCTTTTTCAAAGATAAACATTTCTTTTTTACAAATTTCACTGAAAGTTTACATTGTGTTGCACCCATCCACTTTCATCTTAACTCTGTTAATAGATTTAAAGGAATATTGATCAAATAACGTTTTTGCCCCCAAATATAAATTTACTGTTATGCCATAAATAAGTTTCAAAATAAAAATATTTGCATTACGATAAACAAACAACAAAGATTGAAAATATTTCAAATGGAACCACGAGCCATAGTTCAGTAACTACAAATTTTTAAAAACCTAAAATTTTGTAAATCACAATTGAGATACATATCTAGGTAGGGGATAAACATGCATTGAATCATACCATCAACAATACTTGATGCATTTGCATCTCAACAGCTCTAAAACAACCTATTAATCCCCGATTTGGACTTGATTTTGAACAAAATTGAAGATCAACATGAACATGATACTGAAATGGGATCAAGATTGCTTGAACTCGCTAATGATTTGAAAGTAAAAATCGCTGATAAAGTAGAAATTCTAGAATACATCTGAGGTATCATGTCAGATATACAACAAACAAATAATGTCATGACATGTGTGATTTATTTTCAAAAACCACCTTGCAAATGGTGGTTGTATTAAATTCAACTACACATGTCATTCATGTATCAATTAGTTGTAATACATCTGATGTATTTTAGAATTTCTCTCCTGATAAAGATAGACTATTGGTCGAAATCGTGAAATCACTGAGCTTAGGTTTCAATCAGAGACTAAACGAGGCTAACTTGTCTTGCCTAATTGCTATTTGTGAAAACAATGTTGATTAATCATAGGCATCCTCAAAACGCGCGAAAAGAAGCAGAGATATGAGTTCGAGCAAGCAAGGGAGAATGGAGATATATCGGGACACAACACTGTTAAATGGCATCGTCCAGAGGATGCTAAAAGTATCGGGTGCGGCTATGGAGCACGTGGTGACGATATTGTGGAGTGTGTGTTATTTGTTTTGAGATCAGACGGCGTAGGAGGCAATGGTGGTGGGTCACAAAGGTTGATGGAGATGAGACTTAACAATGACGTGCTTTTGTGGCTCGCTGTATTGCTTAACTGGACCACTGTTGCCTTTTTGTTCCCTTTCTATCGCGTCGAAACGATGCTGTTTTTTATGACAATTTTACTCCTATAATCTGAACAAGATTATAATGGCCTACAGATGGATGTGGATGGGTGCAACATAATATAAACTTCAGGTGGAATTTTGAAAAAAAAAATGTATATTTTTTAAAAAGTATAACAAACAGCTGATCAATGGATGATTGCCCATATATTAATGATAAATTTTTTTATAATTAATTAATATTGATGTTAACAATAATAATTAATAATAATAATAATCATCATCACAATAACTAAAATACAAAATGATAATTATGACAATAGTTAATTAATGATTTTTTAATAATTTATAACAATCTAACTTATTTCGATTTTGATTTCAAGATAAAATATAATGATTAATGACAATACAACTCCTTATGATTTCGATTTTTACAATTAAAGTAAATAATTTATTCTAATTTTCATTCCTCATTTTGATTCGAACCTATTTTGATTTCAGTTTAATACATACACCATAAGTGCAATGTGAAAATACAATACAGTATTACACACCATAATAAGAGCAGGGCTCCCCCTAGATTTTATCTAATGCAAATACATTTCCATTCCAGAAAATATAATGATAATAAATGTACGGACTCTGCATGAAATATTCTAGAACGGTTGCATGGATTTCAGTTGTATCCATCCCTTCGAATTGAATCAATTTCACGTGCGAAGGGCAGCTGCACCTGCCATCAGATTCCTTCAATTATTATTTTTATTGTTTTATTTCTTTTTTTGGGTTCCCCATACTTGCTTCTAGGGTTTAAGGCGTGCGTGTGAAAAGGACAGGATAAATAAATCATCGCAGATTTAAGAAAAGAGGTCTTCAAAATAGGGTTTCGATATTCAACGAAGAATTGAAGATAAATATGATTCCTTTAAATTATAATTATATAAACAAACAAATCTACAATACTGTACTAGCTTTTTAGTTTTTACATCCAACTATAAATGATGAATTTTTTTCCCAAAAAATATATTTGTTTTTCACCTAATGATGCATTTCTTAGTTAATTGAAAAATATATTTGTTTTTCACCTAATGATGCATTTCTTAGTTAATTGCATATTAAGATAATTATAAGCATTAAGTCTTAGGATATTTTGAAATTGTGTAATTATCGAATAAAGAGATGAAAATAAAATATTTTTTTTTATCTCATTTGTATATATGTAACAAAACTAAAATTGACAAATTTCGTTCCATCCCATCTCATTTTTTGCCAACCCTAACTTGGTTTAGTTTATTATTATGTTATTGAATTATTGGATATTTTAACATAACTGAAGTTAGTTATTGTCTAAATCTATAATTTTTGAAAGATAAATCTTAATATAAATGTTTAATAAAAGCAAACAGACAAACAAAAAATGTTAATATAAAATTATATTTGAACATGCATATATTCAAGATAAAATTATTAATTTGATTATACTACTTTGTATTTATTTAAAATTTTTGTTATATTGATTTACGATGATCCTTAAAAAAAAATTAAAATTCATTTATTTACATTTAGAACTATTCAAGATAGTGAGAAGAAAAGATATTTTTAATGAGACAGGATTAAGACAAATTTTTATCTCAAAAAATAAAAGAGTAATGATACAGCCACAAACTCTTGTACAAATTTATTTTGTACAAACTGATGTGGCATGATAAGATTGGTTGAATTAAACATCACTTGACCCACATGATTTATTTTTATTAATTTATATTTTCATTCAACCAATGAATTAATGCCATGTCAGTTTGTACAAAATAAGTTTGTACAAGAGTTTGTGACTGTATCATTACTCAAAATAAAAAGACGGGAATAAAATATTTATTTATCCCAATCGCATATACGAGATAGAATTAAAATTCACAAATCCCATCCTACCTTGGTTCATTGTCAACCCTACTTCTGATTATAAAGATACAGTATTAAAAGGAAAAAAATGAATGTCAAAGGTGATTCAAAATGTAATATCAAGATACTTACATAATACATACATACATACATACACATATATATATATAGAGAGAGAGAGAGAGAGAGAGAAAGAGAGAATCACATACCGCATTTACATCATAGAATCTCATAACTGTGAAATGTGAATCAAAATCTCCCTTACGAAACCGCACCAAACTCTTGTTCCCACACACCTCGACATCAGAAAGAGATGAAGTTTTCTTTAATCGATAAACAAATGTGCGTAAAAAAAATCCAGCGTCTCACCGATAGAGAAGATGACAACATTTGCATTCACCAATGAAAATACATTTGCAGGAATCAGTGACTCAATTGTATGGTGCACCCATCTACAAAAATCATTTCCCTTATAAAAATTGGAAGAAACGAACACAGCACTGAAACAAAATACAAGCCAAAGACAACGTATCTCCGAGTCAATGTGTTGTTTTCTAATAAACTATAACACATAAGTTCAGTAGCCCAAAATGGCTTTGCATGTTAGTCGGAAGATACAACTGCCCCAACACTCAGGCAACAATGATGGCACTAATCTGGTGAGCGAAAAATACCATCTCCAGCTAAAAGGTCTTCAACCTAAAAGGTCTTCAACGCTAGTGTACCTTCAGGGGGGGAATTCAAACAATAAACTCTGATCAGCCTAGCTAGACATCATCACATGATCAATCGACTGAATGGCTTGAGTGGCAAAAAAACGGACATCAACATCGGGATCCTCAGTGAGCTCAACCAAACAGGGACGGATTGTTTTCTCCACCATCTATGACAATAATTCAGAGCAAGACATGAAAAAAGGACTAAAGGAAACACAGCAAAAATGAAGCCCACATTAAAATTATTGACGTTCAAATGAAGCATAAAAGAAAATGGAGAAACTGAAAAAGTACTTACAGACTGGTCAACAATGGGAATGAGAGACTGTAGCACTTTTGCCACATTAAACTTGATGTTAGGTACTCTGCCAAAAGGTGAATCAGACCAACAATGAGAAACAAACTATTGACATCATTCATGTCAACCACGAGTTTTCATAAGTTCAGATACCTGTCTTTTGATGCATTAATGACCACTGGCAACAGTCTAGAACATGTGATTTCTGATCCCATGACAGGAGCAAGGAGAGAGATGGCACGCAAAATGGTCATCCGGTACAAGTAGTGGGGATTATTAATCATCTCCAAAACCTGCTCAGATGACAAAGCAATAATGAGCAGAAGAAAAAAGAAAATGAAAATAAGGACTGAAACAAAAGTGAGGTCGTGGTGGTTTTATCAACAAACTGAAGGAAAAAGACAAAAGCTTCAAGAGATTCATGTGCAAACACATTACTCTGCAAGGTACCGTACATGCAACAAAATTACAGTATGCAACAAAGGCTGAGAAGGAAATCATTACAACACGCAACAAAATTACAGTATGCAACAAAGGCTGAGAAGGAAATCATTACAACACGCAACAAAATTACAGTATGCAACAAATGCTGAGAAGGAAATCATTACAACACGACATCATCCTTTCAGATCTCGTTGGCAGTGGTAATGCCAGAAAAACCCAGCATCAGGATAAATTATTATACCACAAGCTTGAGGCATGTATGAATTTCAATGAAATTCCCCTTCAAACTAAGGGTCAATTTGGAATTGCAATGGCTGATGAAATAAACTGCTGATTAAAAGAAAAAATAGCTCGGTGTTTGGTAGATTGAGCTGTTGCAGTTGTTGAGTTTGAAAAGCATAGCATATGCATTTGATAAATTTTATTACGAAAGTGCTATTTTATTATGAAATGACCAAAATAGACAAGTTTAAACTATCTTTTATTTGTATATTAGGGTTTATCGGAAAGTAAAACATAATTATGATTTTATTGAAATTTTAAGGTTATAATAAGAACTTTAAAAAGTTGTAGCGGCTTATTTAATAAGTTGCTTATAAAAAAACAACCCCCTACTTACTTTTAAAAGCTTCTGTCAAAATGAAAAAACTTATAGACAACTCTTAAAAAATTTACCAAATACCACTTTTGTCGGAACTCATGAAATAAATTGCTTATAGCATTTCAACTGCAATCCCAAACAGGATCTAAAAGCTCTTTATTTGTGTTTCATTTAAAAAAATAAAAAGGTCTATCGGGAAGGCGGCAGCAATTAATTGTCGAAATCATTGGACAAACCTGAGGAGTTATGTGCTGCATTGCCCACTCTGGACCAAATTCTTCAGCAAGACGCTTCAAGTTGTTAGCAGCAGCATCTCGAATAGAATAAACCTGCAACAAATATGCAGGTGAAATAGTTAATAAACTGCAAGGAGTTCACTTCAATGCAGTGCAATGCCAAGACAAACAAAAGTGCACAAATGTCAAACACTAATGGGAGACAATAAAATCATGTAAACAAAAAGTTACATAGACATTACAACTTGCATAAATGGATAAAACTGTTCACAATCATAACCAAAACATAAAGGAATCATTTTATGTTTTAAAATAGTGCAAACAAGATAGGAAACACAAACCTTATCCTGTAACCATTGCATACAAAGAGCACCAAGTTTGTCATCAAAGAATCCTACGCCCAACTGACTGGCCAATAAAGGAATGTACTCTATTATTGCAAGACGAACTCTCCAATGTCTATCCTCCGCAAGCTCAACAATGGCTGGTAATAGGGATTGCGACAGTAGATCAATTCCAATAACCTGCAAGAATATATTTGTTAAACAAGGCTGAAAAGTAAACAAAAATGAAGCAAATACAATAGAGTTGCATATGCAGTATCACCACTGACAACAGACTTGGTGGTAACATCTCAAAGAGTATAAGGACTGCTAAAAGGGGTAAATAATTAATCATACAATGTGTCTACTTGCAGCAAACGGCATCCATCAGTGATACGAGAATTGCAATCAAACAACAGCTTCCAAAGAAGCAAAGAATGGAATACATTACTTTTCAACTTATTATAAGTTCAAGGGATTACAAAACTAAAATCTGTGACAAACTAAAATCTGTGACAAACTAAAATCAAAAGAGAAAAAGTTAAACAATCACCAAAACCAAATAGAACTAGAAATTTTATAATCAAACCTACTGAATTCTCTCCAGTATACATCCATGCCCCTTATCTGCCCATCCTCCCTATTCAAATACGCTATAGTGACTAGTAAGCTGATATGCAAACCACAGCATGGACTGGTATGCACATAAATCCACTCCCATTTATGCTATGGATGAAAGAAAAGGAAAAGGAAAATATACATGAATATACTATGAAATATGCGAACGTTATCAGCAGGCCATGATGATAGTTCGTTAAATGGTTGTCACTTCTAGCCACTCAATTCAAACAATATGTTACAAGTTGTGCTTATTTTTTCAAACACTAAACCTAATTTGTTCAATAAATCTGATTTCTCAACCAAAACCCAAAAATATAGATGCCAAAATTAGTAAGTACAGCATGTGACATAGAAGATTCAGGTTAAATCCTTAAGACACAACACACCTGATTCACTTGATCAAGCTTGCTGATGATATTGAGGCGCACATCGGGAAATTCATCCTTCAAAAGAGAGAGAAATATTGGAAGAAGCTGCTCAATTGTTGCATCCTACACAAACAGTAAAATGGAGTTGAATTACAATGCATGCAATTAAACCATTGTGCATTCGTATAGCAGTAGATAAAATTGGAAGATCGAGCATAGCTAAAACTACAGTAAACCTGAAAAGATTGAATGTAACCCGTCAAGCAAAAACCAGATAGCTAATGAGCCAAATAAAGATGAATAAGCCACTATAATACAAGGCATGACATGCTGGTAGGTCTTCCAAACCTCGAGCCTTCGTGACTAGTGCCAGACCAATATATGATATTCTTACCTTCCCTAGGAGTGGAGCCATCCCCATGATTACTGAAGCCAAAGCAGAGCGGACATGCTGGGAGGAATCTGATGACAACTCCTGCAGAAGATTGTTCAAAGCATTGAGAACCAAATAACCCATCATCATAGAAGAAAAAAATTTCCAAATCCTCAAAGCATGAGCACCTTAACGCAAGGAAGAATATGTTGAATTGCAAGTTCTGGATTCAAAATTCGGCAGAACTTAGTGACTTTGCCAGCAGCCGCTATACGTACTTCAGCCTCATTATCTCGAAGTAATCGCACATATGCAGGAACCAAGTCCGTCCTTAAAACACAACCAAAATTTTACATAAATAGCACAAAGAAGAGACAAAATAAATTAGCCCACAACATCATGCATGAAAGCAATTCTTAACAGAATTAACACACATGAAAGGGGTATCTACTATTAAATTTCCAAGATATTAAATTGGTGAGAGACCATATGCTGTATTGGAAGTATAAAACTCAAACAGCATGTAATATATACCTAGTAGGCTCAGGACCCACAGCTTCACAAAGTTCATACAGTTGATTTGCAACCATATAGCGCACACGCCAAGACTTATCCTGTTCAGAGTCAATAATGAATTAAGAGCTTATGGAATGAAGGAAAGAAATATCAAGATACAGAAAGCAAAAAGGTTTTCCTTAGCATCAGGCATACAAGGAAAACTCAATCGCTTTATACAAAAATAAAAATCATAACGTTTCATGCAAATAATGTAACTAAAACAGCCACAGGATACTTTTCCTGTAACATGGAATCAGATCAGACTACAGAAATGTTGCCAATAAAATATGAAGATAATGATTGTTCACTACTACACAAAACCTGGGCATCATCATAAGCACCATTCTTCAGGAAAACCAATGAATAACATTCATTTGTTAAGCATTTCAAAAAGTATATCAAATTTCAAAGTGCCGTTATAATGTAGCCAAATTGCTCTCTTTCTCTGAAACCCAACTCCCCAAGTATCCATTTGGCATTGTAAACATCAACACACAGCGCCTCATTCTTCTCTTACAGCTGTGACCAACAGATTATTTCTCAAAAACATACAGAGCCAATTAGGGTAGGATATCAGAACAACAACATATGAATCCTCACAAAGTAGATTTAAGTATCTAGCCCTTATTACCTAAAAATTTATGATTTTTCTCTCCAAGGTAGGTGTGAATCTTATGTTGACATCAATAGCTAGCTGAGGGGTAACTACTCCACTTTAAGCTAATCTCATCTGAATTTCAGAGGGACACATAAAATTCATCCAAAGGTGAAAGAAGTACAAAGAGCAAGGGCAAGGAAAACTTAAAGAGGGTATAAATTTCTATATGCATCTTTATCTCAGATCTTGAAGCGTAGTACAGCAGTGAGCAGCTTGGGATTTCGGCCTTAATCATTTTTCTGTTGAGTTTTGTGCATTAGCCCTTCAATACTTTTAAATCTTCACTCCTCACTATAACTCCACACTTGTAATGCTTGTAATATTCTGTGTGTTGTTGAATCACCAAATTGACAATTTGCTAGTGGTGTCATAGGCAACCAAAGAATTGATCCAACAAGTTCAATTCACATTGCATATGGAGAAGTACATTAGAACTTTCCAGCAAAAGCGGGTTTATACAAATCAACTATAGAAGTGTCATCGACAGGAAAGACTTCTCCAAATACACACTAATCACAAATCAGATAACTAGCATTGAAGCAAGAATCATCAATACAAGCGTACCTGAGAGAAATTCACAATAACAGGGAGAATATGTGCTACACAATCCTGAGGTTCCAACAGCTTTCCAAGTGCTGCACAACCCTCAACAGCCAATAATCGAACAGAATCTTGATCTGAGACAAAAGTTAATTAAAAAACCTCATGTGGGTTATTCATATATGAAATGAACTTTAAAATATAACATGCATCTATGTAAGCAAAACAATAAGTTAGTATTCACATAGTAATTTACTCGAAAATTTAATACATGAAATGAATGAATTATGTTCCGAACACCATATGACACATCTGTTTGACCATTCATACATTGTTTTGAACTCAACATGATTCTTTGTCAAGATTGATCAATATCCTAAGATCATTTATTTATTTGTTATTATTATTTGGAAGGATTTTTTTTGGGGGGGGGGGGGGGGGGGGTGTTGTTGTTGTTCAGGATATTGCTTTCTTGACCTATTTACCACAATAAAACATATAGCTATGTGTCATGACGGAAAGTTTCTTAAACTATCCTCAGATAGTCATGTGGAAAATCTCACAATAGCATCAATCTGAGGCATGATCAAAATTAATCCTTTTGCACTGCACCCAAATCAATTCACTTGTCTTCTACCAATAAAGAAAATTACCCAGGAGTTATTCACAAGCCAACTAGGTTCATCCACCATCTAAGGACCATAAGTTTAAATTTATTGAAATAGCATCTCTTTGCTAATAAAGTTTTAAGTTTAGGAATATCACACAAAGTTCTGTTACTTGGGGAAAAAAAGAAAAAGAAAGAGGTCATACTTCAGTGTTACAATAAACATTTACTGTCTTCAATTTCCAGATTTCGGAAGATAATTCATGAAAGAAAAATAAGTAACAATAAACATAGACATGTCAACAAGCAGCCAGCCCACCACAATTGCTAGTGTTCGCATGAACCAAATGTTTTAGGAATACCAATCCTGTTCCAGTTAGTTCAATCTAATTGTTCATTTTATGTCTACCCCGACTTCTATTAGCAGTAATATATTATATTTTTCAAAGCCAAGAGTCCCATTGAATGCAAAAGAAATCCATCATGAAGTGTCAGCCAGAAAACCCCAACCCAAAAGATGAATAAAGCATAAAGCATTTTCATAGAATCCATCTCCTTGTCAAACCGGATGATCACAATAAGCAAACTGGAAAAAAAAGCCAGATGATTTTCACTGCATTGAATCTATCTCAGTGGAAAGACGACAGTCCTACCATTGGATTGCTGCCAGGCTATCATGCGTTCTCATTAAATCCATCCTTGACTTGCTGCAACTTTACTCTCCTAGCCATATTAATATAATTTTTATCTCACATTCAGAAGTATATTCATCTCAAATAAACTTTAATTACGTTGCATGTATTTTGCACAGCTATTATAATTTCATGTTAGCAGCTCATACTTGTTTTACACATTGTATGCACCATACATGTACTGAAGTTGCAAGAAAGGATGCAGTACTTCTATGTCAGGACATAGGTAACCCTAGACAACAGTTATCAGGAGAGCACTCAATTCAAATAGGCAGCAGAGAATTCAGGTTGCATAATTAGAAGACACTTGAAGGAGAAGCGTGAACCACAAAGTGACAGGGGCAATATCCAACAATTGAAACAAATAGAAACATGTTCTCCATAAAACATAAAGTAATTATTTAATTACCATCCTGAGTCAGATCCTCAAATATTGACATGATGTCTGTCTTCAAATGAGCAGGTTCAACAGTTGCAGCAAATTTGCCCAGATTGGATGCAGCAGACCTCCTAACCATGGGCATGTCATCTTGACACAATTGGGTGTATATTGACCGCAATTCTGTCTTTAAAATATCTGGGGCACTTGGATAAGCAATGTGAAACAGCCCACATGCAGAAACCCGAGCCGTAAACCATTCACCAGCCGCTAGTCTCTGAATATACAAGGTTTAAAACATGTAGAAAGCAGAGACTCAGAAAAAACACATGAGAATAATGAAATACCAAAGGAATTAGGAAAAAGCAAGCATTTACACAGAAGCACGTGGTTAAACTGCAAGAGATAATGTTTCTATATGCAGCCATAGCAAAAATATATAAGTAAATTCTTTTTTCAAGAAAAATAAATGCAGGGAACCGTGGAAAGACCTTCATACCCATCTCAAGTTACTCATATTAAATAGCTTGCTTTACTAAAGTTTTCTTTCAATATAACATAATTTCATTAAGGCAGGTAAGAAATGGACAATGTGAAGTACTAACAAGCTTCAAAAGCCAATACAGAGGTAAACACTCAGCAAGATGCATATTTTTCTAGATGTTTGGGAAGTGCTTCACAAAATGAGGGCATAGTAAACAATTTAAAGGAAATGAAAATTCTTCCAAACAGACTGCAGTTTTGTTTCTTGAACATAGAAGATCAACATTACAAAACAAGAATTCAATAAACAAACACGAGAATGGTGTAATCTAACCTTGACCAGAGGAATATACCAATCAACCAAATCACTCTCCCTCATCTGAGACCCAATTCTACACAAAGACTCAACGGCTTTGTCCCTCACGCAGGTCTCCTCAACAGTACAAAGGGTCTCCAGAGGCGGAAGCAAAACATGGGCATGCTCAACTCCTCCCACATATGGAATGAAAACACCAAGCTCTTCTGCCATTGCAAGAAGTACCTCATCATCATCGTCATTGTTTTCGCTCAGAAATGGAATTAATTCCTTCCGAGTCCGCTCCTCCCCAAGAGCGCGTGCAATTGTTGACAGCCTACGTATTGAGTTCAACCTAAGCTGTATGTCATCATTTTTCAGCTCGTCTATGAGAACGGCTATTGGGTATAATGGTTCATCAACCATTGCCATTGTGTTTCAAAACGCTTGGAAAACCCTTATGATCAACTATCTACCCAGAAGCACTGCAAATCAGATGAATTGCAACTTATATATTATCACAAAATTCAACAAAAAGATTTCCAAAATTCAAATTCAAAACCGATTTGATGACTAATAAATGGTTTGAATTTTCCAGTAACTATAAGATGCCAATTCCACATTGTCCAGCACCAAGATCCCAAATTTTATGAAGTACTTTCATTCGGATAGTTTTTGGCTGACAATTAAACAGAGCATAAAAGGAAAAATCATGTGAAACAATAACGTTGAGATCTGCAACAAGCCCTAGAGTTCAACTCCAGAAACTAAGGTAACCATAAAGAAAACAAAAGGAAGAGTTTGAGGCCTCAAACACTAATGATGCGTTTGGTAACTGGGAAAACGAAAGAAAACGAAAGAAAACGAAAACGAAAGTAAAATTGATCAGTTAACAAGGGCACGAGAAATTAAATAAAAGAAAAAAAAATAGTTACCAAATCAAAAGGTGCCTAATAGTACAACTAGGCTAAACTGAATTCAGTTTTTTCATTAATCATTTCTAAGAGTGACTAAAATCATTAAATAGAATAATTAAAATTTTTAAAATTTCTATTTTATTTTCTTGATTGAAAATTGTGCGCCAACTAATCATTAAGCGAGAATTAAATGTTTTAATATTGATTGGTGAAGATAAATAACAAAACTAATAATTAAAATTACGATAAATGGAAATGACTGAGAACTGAAGATGTTCTCACCGATCTCAATATCCTCCCGCAGCGACCTCTGCTCAGAGAGAAGAGAGAGATTTACGAATCTGTTTGTTTGCTTTCTAGTAAATTTCTTGTAATTATCTACCCAAGCCCACAAACCTGGGCCTGTGGTAAATTATCCTCGATGGGCTTTCTTCGGGCTCAAGTGAAAGGTTGAATAGCTAAAAGATAATTTCATAGTAATAATAGATCTCACAAATTTTTTATTTCAATTTTCATCCTAAATAATATGGTATTCATTAATTATCGATAATTTTTTATAAGATTTAATTGAATTAATTATATTATTTTTATTAATAAATTAATAAATGTCACGTCATTTGAGATAATTTTTTGAAATAAATAATTTCGGACGTACCATACTACTCATTATGTGCTAGTTGAGTAATAATTAAAAAATGTTAGATGTTATTAGGGGATTGCAGTGTTACTCCCATGAAATAGTTGAGGTGGAGCGCACATAACACGTAGTCTCTGGACTCATCTGGTAAAATCTTGACAAACAAATATGTTTATAATAAAATTAACTAATGATGACAGAGATTTCGCCTATGAAAAAAATGTAAAACACATAGCTTTCGTATTTTGATTGACATATTGAGAAACTTTTTCCTGTGTTATTACATTTTCGAGCACGAAGATGTTTATTGATAAAATGTCAAATAGATTCATACTAAAATACTTCACTTTCATGGGTAATCATAAAATTTTATGTGAATCATGGCATCTTAGTAAGTTGTTTAGATGATTCAAACGTACGGCTTGTTTGATAATGAAGTGTTGTAGATTTTATGTTGCAGCTACTGTAACTACTTAAAAAATATATATATTTTTACACTTAAAATATAAATATTTGGTTAAAATTTTTTTGAAATACTGTAGACTAATGTTTCAATAAAATTTTTTGAAAATGGATTTTATATGTATTGATTTCTAAACCCCATATGCTATGAAGAATTTCTATGACAAAACCTCTCCACCGCATTACTACATTTTTTATGCATATGGGGGGCAGAGCAAGCTAAAGCACCCACATTCACAAGTCACAAAGCATCAGCTTATCAAACTCTCAGTTAAAAACGACATGTCTTCAACTTATGGACCGGAAATAATGATCTTTAACGCTATCTCAGCGCTTCAACTTAAAGCATCTGCTAAGTCTGCTCCAAAATCCTACTTCCCCTTTCCCAATTGGCGGCTCAACCGGTTCCTTGAAATTTGCTTTTTCACATAGTTCTTCAAAGGCTTCAACAAGATTTTGGAGCCTCGCAACAAATTCAATCAAGAGTGAAGCAAATGTCGCTAGTGACAAAGAGCTGGCACTTTCATATACTTTTGATTCCTGTAAGCCAAGCGTGGACTCAATATTATGAAATGACATCCGTGGCCACGAGACTGGATTTCTCGACATATTTTCCGAGGAAATCCATTCTTGCATAGGAGGGTTCATGCCCATGTTTGGGTTCTGAGCATCGCACACTTCGCTCAAGGAGTTAATCACTTTGTTTTCATCATCTTTGACTTCATTAAAGTTCTCAGAATCTTGCAGTTCCTTGCGCTGTGCTACGGCTGCCCAGCTTTCTGAATTGACCAGAAGATATGATTTTTGGTCTATCTTCATTTGCAACTCTTCTGCTGCCTCATGAACTTCAAATAGTATGCCTTCAGGGCTTAACCTTTCCATCTTCTCAACTTTGTCTCCAAGCTTGCGTAATACTTTAGCTCCTTCATTGCCAACATTTTGGAGCTCACTAGCAAAAACCTGTCTCTTCTCTGGTGGTGCCTGCACATTAAAATTTGCAAACCAAACATACGTCTAAATCCAGACTCCAAATACTTGCAGCCTAACACAAAATTTAGAATCCTGAATGTTTTTGCCACATATTTTGTTAACTCACTCAAGAATGAAACAAAGAAATGGAGCTTACAAAAAGGAATCACCACAAGACATCTGCTGCATTAGAACAGCGGAGAGAAAAATTACTGGTTATGAACAACAGAATCACATGGAAATGACTTGGCAACAGCTAAAGAAAGGGAAATCAATTTCAAAACTTCATAAGACTGAAACTATTTAATTTTGTTTGCAATATAATATGCAGATGCAGGTGCAGATTTATACATTCAGTAGATTATAAGGATGTTTTATCTTCTCTATTTATCTCTTATTTCTAGAATCTAGACCTTTGTTTCTCACAGAAATTAGACATGGAATGAGGGCCATAGAATAGAAAGAGGTCCCTGACATGGCAATCACAATTTGTTGTTTGTTCTCTATGCTTTTTCATACCCTTCCTACCTCTCACTCAATTTTTTTTAATAAACTTAAATTAAATAAAACCACTATGAAAGAAAGTAAATTTTAATAAACCTAAATTAAATATAATACTCATAAATTCTACAAACTTCAACTTGATCAAGACTTCTTCTGCTTTATTGCTAATGTTTCCTGAAGTATAAAGTTTCAAGGCAATTTGATTCATTAACTGCACTCTTTAATTAAGAACCTTGCATCTGAAATTTTCCTTTTTTTTCAATTTATTTCTTCACATACCATGTAATTCCCATGAATTTGGAAAGTGATAGCGTATATATAAAAAATTTAATTAAGATTAAGAAGAACAAAATAATGCTACCAAACCAGCATGCATGAATATATACTATTCTTTTGAATTGCAATATGGGAATAAATAAATAAATAAAATGCCAATTAACCAAATTTGATGGCAATTTGCAGAGTGAATGGGGAGAAGAAAAGGGGAGTTTTGGCATTTGAGACCATCAAAGCTGTGCTGACAAAGCTGAAACTATTAGTTTGTGAAAGGAGTTCGAGGATCGCAATTCAAGTGCTTCTGATTGAGAAAAATCTGGTGGGGATATGTACTGATTAAGCTGGTTTGCACCAATTATCAAGAAGAGGGACCGGCAAAAGATTGGAAAGATGGGACTAGAGCTAAACTTCATTAGTACATTGAAGCTCAGAAACTCACTATGAATGACTGAAACGACCAGTTACCTAGATGGGCTACCATTACTCCAAGAGAAATATGGTTCACTAGACATATTTGAGATAATCAAAGGATCCTTGAATGACACTTTCATTCTCCAAGTATGGATTTAACCATAAGCCTAAGTTGCTAAAACAGCAGCTAAAGCAATAAAATTAAAAAAAGCCACTTACCTGTATTTCAGAAAGTATACATCCGTGCATAGCCATGACCATGAATGCACAGTGCCTCAATGCACCGCTTACTTTAACATAATTTTTCCAGGGATAATTGAATGACCTGTAAGGGCCGTGAGGTGGCTCCCATATTGCAAACTCCATCTGCAGAGTACAAGAGTACAAGAGATCCTAACTTTCTGGTCTGTCAAAAGGACAGGTCTTACAGGAAAGAAAAAGAAATAAAAGATGACGGAGTTGAGGAAAGAACCAGCAAAGTTATACTGATTATACCAGAGATTCCTCTTGGCTCGTAGACTGTACAGCCGATCTATAGCCACTATACACTGGGTCATCAGAAGCTTGATATGTAAGAATTTTTGAAGGGACTCTCTCATATTCAACACACTGCAAGTAGTCACTAACACAACCTAAATCCAAGTCCAATATGATAAATCAATCAACTACTCATCAGAATTCAGCTCAAATCGAAGAGAACCGAATATCTAAGAAGCAAACGTCTAACCTTCCAAGGAAGTAGCGAGGCCTTTGAAATTTTTGACCACCAACTTGTGCAGATCCTCCCCTGCCCAGATGGGATATATGCACACATTTACAACCAAACATATCCCAGCACCGACTGCAATAAGCACTAACCGATAAAATGCTGTGCGGAAAAATGTTGTTGAAGTTCCAGACACAAGTACAATGCAATACGTCAACAAGAAGACTCGAAATCCGTATTCGTATGGTTTCAATTTGGGGTACAATTTAGCATAACTTGCACAGAATCCTGAAAAGGACAAAATAAAAATATAAGAACAACAATTCAAGAAATGGGCTCCAAGGCAATGATTGATAGATATTAATTGCTAACAAGATGCCAACCTGCTATAAAAATACTGATGACAATAATAACTTCCTGATAAGCCCCGGCATACAGAGAGAGCTCCGCAATGCCCAGAGCAAGGCCACCAGCAGAAAACGTCCCTAAAGCGCGATTGAATCCTTTATTAAGCGTTGCACCTACGTGAAAGAAATTGATTCAATAACATTACAAAATCACTTCCATATGCAAATCTCAATACGATTTTGCTTGTTTTAGTCGCATCGCATGATTGTAAACTAGTACCTACGCTGAATTCAAAAACTACAACGACAGTAAGAATTGCCCAGATCGAGTATTGGCTAACATTACTGAGTGGCTCTTTGAAAAAGACAACTAATGATACAAGTGCCAATGACAAGCCCATCTTGGCAGCAAAAACGGCTTTACGAGGATCCTTACGACCCATGTCATAGAATTGAATAAAAATGTTTTGCAAATTGGTCCAAAAATTGATGACTCCGTCTGATATCCAACGGAAACATCTGCATTTGATTCCATCTTCGCTGGCATCGTCATCCGTGCTGTTCAGGCCAAAGTCTGAATAACCCTTTCTAGATAGCAATCTTTCTTTGCTCCTTTCTGCAAAACTGTGTCTGAATGATCCAATTTTCGCAGACATTTCTTAATCATAAGAAAAGGAAAAAAAACAATATTTGGTTTTTAAATTAAAAGATGAAGAGAAGCAGTAAAGTGGGTGTCTGATGAGAAAATGAATCAAAGTGAGACGATAGACATGGACACGTTATTGTACGTGATTAAGGGGAGCAATAATGATGGCGATACATACAACTGCAGTTTTTTTCTTAAATGGTACGTGCGAGGGTTGCTCACGACGTCGTTTTCTCTGTGCGGGGTGATTTTTTTAAAAACGATTGAGTGTTGGCTATTGGTTATTGGTCAACCGTAGGATGAGGTCAGACGGACGCGCCACGTGTCACATGCCATGGTTGAAAACTTCTTTAAACGACAAATCAAATTAGGTAGCGTTTACTTTTTGAATTGGATTGGGAATCCTAGGGAGTAGAAATTCTAGGATTGGGAGTGTGGAGTGGGAGTGGGAGTAGGTTGTTTACTTACACTGAAATGGAAGCATGGAATGGAGATCAGAATCCAATTTATATTTTTACTTTGTCTTGGATTGGGAGTAAATAGTTTCAAATTACAATTTTATCCTTATTTAAAGAATTATAATTTTTAATTACAAAACTAATAAAAAATATATTTAATGAATAATATTTATTTTATTATATTTGTAAATTTATTATAATTATTAATATTCTTAATTATGAACAATAAATTATTAATTGTAATTTTAATATAAAATGAAATGTTATTTTATTTAATATAATTATATTAAATTTATTATTATATAAAATAATAATATAATATTATTTAGTACAAAATTAATATTTTCTTAGAATAAAGTATTTATTATTATTATTAAATAAATATAGTACTATTATTTTTAAAATAAATATAATAATATTATATTTATTAATTCTCTATTAATATAATAATATTAATTTAAAATAATTTAAACTTAGAATCAATGTAAATTATTATTTAGTTAAATATAATATTATTATTTAAATAAATATAATATTATTATTTAAATAAATATAATATTATTTATTTTATTTTATTAATTATAAAACATAAAATAAAAAAAAGGGTAGAAATGGGAGAGGTGGGAGTGGATTCTCACTCCCACCTCCCCCAATAGGAGTCCCACTCCCACTCCCCACTCCAAAAATGAGTGGGGCCCACGGAGTGGGACTCCCAATCCCTCCTTATTTTAAGTAAGTAAACGCGGGAGTGGGAGGAATCCACACTCCTCACTCCCACTCCAGCAAGTAAACACAACATTAATAATATACACAAAAACCATTTGTCTTGGATCTACATTTTCTGTTTTTATTGCAAAGTCGTTCACTCAGTTGTCTTTTCTAGCTCAATTTCTGTTTTTATTGGAAAGTTGTTCACTCCTAATGGTATATCAGTATATGTTCAGTTGCATAGATCACATTTTTATTGATAACATTTTGAGTAACGTTCAGCGTCGACTAGTGGCGAGTCTTTTCAAGTGATCATTCATATTTAAATTTTAGAGAAAATAGAGGGCTAGGGCTAAAAAAAATAAATTTATACTTTGTCTACCCTCCTTTTTTTTAAAAAAAAAAAGAACAATGCCACTTTGACCAAAACAAAAAAAAAAAGATTAGAAAATTTCCACAAAAGGTATGAAAAGAACATTAAATACTTATAAACAACTTATTTTTTATCTAGGGATTTTAGTGTGGTTTTGTACTTCTTATATTCCCATGTTTAATTCCTATATTCCTTAGATATTAATTTGCTTTTTTTGATAAATAAAGTGACAAATATCTATATCAATTAAATAAGGAATGGTGGAAAAATCTGCAATAAGCCAATGATGTAAAACTCAAATGTTATTCGTTGGGGTGGGCATTTCAAAACAAAACCGGTTAGGCGGTTAGATCAAGCCAACTTGACCGTATCGGCTCGATTTGATTCGGTTTGTAACAAGTTTGGTTCGACACACAAATTAAAAATCACAACCTGTTGAATCTAGGATTAAAACTGCTTATAAAATCTAAATTCGGTCAAATTGGTCAAATGAAAATAAATACCATATATATTATTTTAATGGCCTATCACACTATGTAGCTATATAGACAATACACCATATTATAACAAAGTTGATTATACTTGTACAGTAGATCTTAAATTAAAAATAGATTTGAAAAATGGGCTAGAAAATTAATTAATGATAAGTTCATGTCTACTCTGGTCTGAAATCTTATTTCATGTTGTATTTTATTGACTAGATTTGATGGTGGGAATCCGTGGCAGGGTTACCCAACCGCCCATTTTCTTGGATCTATCTGATCCTTTTTCAAAGTATTGAAAGGCTATTTGCCCTTTTAATTGTGAAATAGCTGAATCTAACAATAGCATGCTGTCGGGTTCCATTACAATAATACTTGACACGAGTTTAGTTGAAGAAACGAGATCAGATATTTGGTCCGAGTTTCGAAGAGGCATCATAACCAGAAGTATAATGATTCAATCCTTATTTAAAAATTTTCTACATGAGAAAAACAAGATAAAAAACCGCTCAATCTGTTCTTATCCCTTCTGTATTTAACAATGTTTTTGACTTGCCGTCGTATACTTTTCTCCGTAACACATCATTTTCAACTTTCAACCTTAGCTTTGCTGCCTGCCGGCACTTTGGTTGCGCCTTGGTGGCCATGTTTTTGAGTTTCGAATGATAAAATTTCTTCATTGCTTGCACAGTACAAATTCTCTAAAGGATGTTCTGTGAAATTTAAGGATACCATCTAAATTCTAAAACTTCAGTATCGATATCAGGTATGATGAAAAACGTATTAGACTTAAATTAAGCCATTAGAATTTTTAGATATGTCATATTTAGAAATTTAACAATAACATGTGTTAGGAGCAATGCTTAACAATCATTGCTCCGTTTGTTTGGTACTAAGGTGTCGTGGCTTTTAAGCCACAACTACTACTAGAAAAATATAATAATTATGAAATAAAAACTAATAATGTATGATAAATTTGATTTTTAAATAAATAATTTTGATAAAAGTTAATAAAAATATTATAGATTTTTTATCATACATATATTTGATTAATTTAACTTAGCTTTTAAGATACAACAATTAACATCTACCAAACACTTTAGTGTTGCAGCTTTTAAATTATAACTTGGCTTAAGACATGAGAATTGTATGCTTGATTTGTGCATAAGCCAGTGTGACAACAATTAGTGATTGACTACCAGTTGTCGCATTTGTATAAGGTACTCATTAGATTTGTTACTAATTCAATAACTTAGCTTAGTTATTTTGTTAGCTTTACTACTACAAATATAACACATTGTACAGATCTGATCACACATTCAACAATATACGAGATTCATTGCATTTCACTTTATTTTCTCTACATCCAAACGCTACATTTACAAGTTTAATAACTTGGGTTCAATATTCTGCATGTGAAAATTGGGAAAGTTCTCCCACTTGATAAATGAGGGTACCAAGATTCATGAAACCTAACCCTATTGAATTGACGGCCCAAGCAGGTTGGTAAATATGCCTTTAGCACGTAAAGAAGGCAAATTCCCATGATGGGCAGCCGCAACCAAGAAATATCATGAAACTTTTGTGAACCATTTAAGCCCCTAAAAAAAAACACAATAATAATAAAAGTTATGGTTAGATTATTAGGTCAAATGAAAAAGGAAACGATAAGGCAATTAAATCTGTCACGAGTTGATAAAAGAAATTAGCTTAATTTAGAAGTCATCTCTTTCTTCAAAATTAGTTTCCATACATGTGAAAGCAGTGAAGTTGTGACTTGTGAGCGCTGACGAACTTCAAAGGGGCGTTGGATTAGAATGAGAGTTACACGCCATTAGTTGGAAATTTGGCTATATCTGTGTGTTGCAAAATTGGGCCTCAAAAATGGGAAAGTACGCATAAGCCCCAATCGGCAAACCCAACCCAACCCAACTGAAATTGTCTTGGCTCTCAAGAGTTGTTTTGCTTAAACTGCCTTTCGCATTTTTGATGGGCTGGGTTGCGTTGAGTTTCATTACAGTAACCAGTGGGCGCCCGCTTAAACTGCCTTATCTAAAAGCAATGGCAATTCTAACCAGTGAGGAGTGAACTGGTTGATAAATAAACAAATCTGTGCTTGCTCTCCTTCTCTTTGAAGAACACAAAATGTTATCATCAATGGCACTTCAATCTACTGTTAATGGTGCATTCACCACACGCTCCTCATTCCCTTCCCAAAAACTCACTGTCAAACCCACCAAAACCACCATTCTTCACCAAAATAGAACCAAACCCATTTCAAGAAACCAAAGGCTCGTTGCTTTAGCAACCCCAGAATCACTCACAGCTGAAGAAGCAACAACAACATCCACAGAGACCATCCCAGCAACCCCAGTAGAAACTAAGGTCCAAACCAAATCTCTCTCTCCCTCTCTACATATGTGTGTTTATGTGTACTGTTTCTATGTGTACTGTTTCACTTAATAAAAGTTGTGTGTTTTCTTTTTCTTTTCTTCTGGGCAGAAGGCGGGGGTGTCAGTGAAGCAATTGGAGAAGCCAAGGCTGGTATTGAAGTTTATATGGATGGAGAAGAACATTGGTCTAGCTCTTGACCAGACGATACCTGGGTATGGCACCATTCCTTTGAGTCAATACTTCTTTTGGCCGAGAAAAGATGCATGGGAAGAGCTCAAGACAACTCTTGAGAGCAAACCCTGGATTTCCCAGAAAATGATGATTATACTTCTAAATCAGGCCACTGATATTATCAATTTGTGGCAGCAGAGCGGTGGCAATCTTACTACTTAGTTGGATGAAAATTCCGGTTTCTCTGTGAGTTCTCATCGTTTTTGTATTTCAGTTATTGGATTTGATTTGTATAATTGAAACCTTGTTCATATCTGCATTACATTGGACACGAGTTGGCTCTGTAATTTGGTTGGTGTTGGCAAATTTTTTAATTAATGGGCGTAATGAAATGATAATCATGTGTACTAGAAAGCCCGTTTGAAGACATATAAAGACTTGTAAGTTGACGGCTAAAATTAGCAAGCTTGTTTTCAGGTTGTTGCTGAGTAACTAGAATTTGTATGGAATTATGTCGATGAATTCAGCTATTGCAATAAATCCATGATGAGATATTTGACTGATAGTATAAACACGTTTGGAAACACACATCTCTATATGGTTAGTTAAATACGTGCCTGCTCCCATTATGTGGGTGAATCTTCGGCTTAATGAAGCGTGAAAAAATAAACACAATTATCGTGATTCTGTTTGTTCTTGGAGGTTTTTAGATTCTTGAAAATGGAACCTTATGTAACCAGTGCTTGCAGAAAATGGAAGGTGAGGACGTGAGGTGATCTTGGGATACAACTATACAAGGCGTTCATAACAATCACTATTGTAGAAATTCCAAATTTTCAAAAACAAATGCGGATAAACACTTGGGGTCTTATACATAACAAAATTCTCCAATCTCATCCGAACTTCATTGTAATCAATTACACATCTCAATCGATGAATCCAACAACAACAAAAATGAGACAAATTTATTTTCTCTCTTATAATTTCTATTTTGCCTCATGGAGTGATTGACAATCGCTGTTAATAACAAGTAGTAAATAACATTTCGGCTATTGCTCTTCATCAAGATTCAAAAAGAGAAGGTATGCAGTTAATCCAACCACCGGCACAAATCTAAGATAATTCACTGTTCCTACCTTGCTCAGCTGAACATTTTGTAGGTTGTCACCTATCAACCAAGCCTGGAAAATAATGTAAAGAAATATATCCCATATGAAGGCATAAGCCAGTCTTTCTGATCCTAGATAACTAACTAGGAACTCCCATCTCTCTGTTATTCCTCCAAAATCTCCATCCATCCGGCCATAGAGAGCCCAGAGTGTTGATAGCAGGCAAATGGCACCACCAATCAGTCCTACAATGGGTGCACCATTTGTCATCACAGAGGCTAGCTGAGAGTGATCCCTTGGTGTATCTTCAGAGCAAGCCTCATTGAGCCGAATGGCCATATAAGGAATTAAGAATGCTGGCATCAGAACAGGAATAAATCAAAAACTGCAGATAGCCTCAAATTCTTAAACAAAATTGAAGGGTAAAAATAAAAATCAAAGGGGGAGCTATAGTTTTATACTGCACATATATGTCCCAGAGGCTTTAAGTTTAAGGATCCTCTCCATTCCCCCATTGTTGAAAAGACAACCATCTCAAAGAGAAAAACAATCTACATAAGAGCAATAATGCTATTGTTTGGAACTACATCATCCTGAGAGATAACGCCGGGATCATATTATCATGGTTATCTCAGGCCTGGGAACCACAGCCTCAAAAGTTTAGGGAAAGGATGTATATATCTGACCTAGTCCAGCTAATGTAACAGAAATGAGAGAGTTTGCAAAGCTTACTGTTGGTAAGGAACATCTGGAAGCCCCATAAAACGTCAAGAGAACCCTTGTATCTGTCCCTCTTACAATCCGTGAATAGCAAAGGAGCAAACATAAAAGTCCACCCAATAACAAAGTTGAACAATCCTTCAGACATCTGATGGAAGAACCAATATCAGCATGGATGTTCATACTATGATGTAAATGCCTCTTGACAGCCACATGAAATTAAAAAGCATGGTCTAGATAATCAATGGCAATCACATACTGTTCATATAGTGATCCTTACCGGATGAAGCACTGGCGCATCAATCAGACGAATCCCGACTACTCTGCCAAAAGTTCATGAAAAAATTATGAAGTATAGAGCATGGAGAATGTTTCGTTTAAAATTCGATAATGAAAAGCAAATCAACTTTCAGTCCTGTTAGACAAGGTGAGTTCTGGAGCCCTTCATCCTCAACCCCCCACAAGTAAAAGGAGAAAAACAAAAAGTACAGAAATGTCTACTCAGCTGATGAGGAAAAAAATTAATAAAATTTGATTCCCAATATTCAAAATGCCATAAATTAAAACGGACCAGATTTAACTGTTTTTAAAAAGGATTACATGAAGAAAATTTGTTTAAGAATTACAGAAATATAATGCTCCCTATGAAGTATAAAATGGCCCGAAACAAGTTGAGTTACAAATGAAGCAAATGAAGAAGATAGGAACACGTCACATGATAATAAAACATGTTTTTCACATATCGATCAGCGTACAAATTGCATGCCCTGCCTTGTAGGTATAGCTCTTATGAGTTCCTTTTGTAAGAGATAACTTAATTCAAGAAGCCAGAGTTCTAACAATGAAGAACAAAACTCTGGTCGTTGACAGCTATTTGATTATTGGAATAGAAAAAGCATAAGAGTCATTGGAAAGAGTTGAGCTTACCAGAGTTCATCAAGGGCAAGACAAAGAAGAAGTTCAGAGAAAGGCCAACGAGAGAATTTACTGTTTCCGAACTGATGGCCCACACAGGATCTCCCTGTTAGATATACAAACTATTTAATCTTTCTTCTGTAAATACAGAACATAAACAATTGCTGAAGTGTTCGGTTTGACAAATTATTCCCCAAACAAAAACATATAAGACATGTCTCATGTGGGCTATGAAAGTAAGTTGAAGCATTCTTCAAAAGCATCATCAATATAATCAAAGACTTATACACAGTCAAATAACATGTACTAAATGATAAAAGAGCAATTGAATTTGAAAATGAAGAAAATAGAGACTGGCGAAAGGTTTTTGCACAATGTTATAGGGAAGAAACAAATTTTTCCTTTTACACAATGTTATAGGGAAGAAACAAATTTACACAAACATAATAAGATAATTCAAACTCAGAAAACATATAAGAAACTTGGTGAAATACCCAATTAAAATGAAAGCAGAGACTTGACAAGAAAGAAATTGCAGAGTGCAGAGAGGTTAAAACGTACAGGAGCATAAGGAAGCAAGAAAAGCCACAAAATATAAACAGCCTCAGCAGCCCACAGGACAATCTGAAGCACTCGCCGTACGTTATCATTTCCCTCTGCAGAGGCTTTGCTAGCATCAGCAGCAACGGTTGGCTTGCGGCGGGCCGCGTGGCAAACGACAGTCCTCGTCAAATGTACTCTCCTTTGTTTTTGCACCGGGGGCAATGATTGGCTACCGATGGTTGCATTGTCAAAATGGCGGCGAGGTGGTTTCGAATTGAAGGATTTGGTCGAAAGAATTGAGTGATTTTTGAAGCAGGGCAAGGGAGTAGCTGCTGCTACGCTCATCGTTATCATTTTCGCATCAGCTGTGCTGTTAACAATTGCTTGTTCGCTAGACGTCTCGCGTCAATTCACTTCATTTCATCATACGTGGACAACTTCAGGCGCCAAATAGTGATGCATGAGAAGCGTAATATAACATCTACAGAAGGCTAAAATTGTAATTGTCATTTTCGAAAAGAATTATTTTTAGAAAAAAAACAATACCCAACCGTTAAACGACACCGGTTAGAAGAATCTGTTTCGTCTACTTATTGGGTAAGTTTCGTTCTCGCCAAGCACAATAACACATATTTCATTTTTCCTTTTAAAATTACTTTCCCGCGCAGTTTCATTCATGGCTCCTAAATCCGACAACACCGAAGGTAAGAGTTCTTTCAATTTTGATTTTAGTTGGCTATTTTCCGCTTTCTGAATCTCCAGAGTCATATTTTATCTCATTTTCTTTTTCATTTTTTTTGTGTTAATTTTTCAGCAATCGTGCTCAACTACGTCAATGAGGTGAGTTTTCCTTTCGTGGTTCCATTAAATTATTAATTATTCGTGATCAGAGAAATAATCAGTTTTATGTACATATACAGTTACCCTCATTTTGACCGAGGGGTTTGTGATTTAATTGGAAATTATTTGCTTATCATTATTTTTGTCGTCGTTTTTTCTTTCTTTTTTATTTTTTAGATCTCAAATTTCCTGAGAAACGTCATTCCATAAATACTTTGTGCTAGAAAATAGAGATAATTCTTTCTTTAAAAATTGGCAAGCTCTTGTTCCTTGTTGATATGCCGATTTTGCTGTGTGAGCTTTAATATTGCTGTTTATTAATTTTATTTTTTCTTCTTACAGCAAAATCGGCCATTAAATTCTCAAAATGTGGCCGATGCTTTGCAAAAGTACAATCTTAAAAAGGCAGGAATTCAAAAAGCATTGGATAGTCTTGCTGATAATGGAAAGATTTCATTTAAGGAGTATGGTAAGCAGAAGATATACATTGCTAGGCAAGACCAATTTGACATTCCAAACAGCGAAGAGCTTAATCAGATGAAGGAAGAAAATGCCAAATTGCAGGAGCAGCTTGAGGAACAGAGGAAGGCAATCAGCAAACTTGAGGGAGGTATAGTTATTTTTAATATATCCATTTATATTCTGTAGAGGAAATTTCTTTGATTAGAAATTAATCGGACTTGAATCATTGAACTGGACATAAAAATGATGTTCAATTGGCATACATTGTTGTTTCAGAAATTAGGACTCTGCAGTCAAATTTGACCCTGGAACAGATTCGAGAGAAAGAAGCCCAATTGGTAAAGGAGGTATGTGGCATAAATTATGGATATGTTTGATTTTTTGTTGGTTTTAATTTGTGAAGAAGTATGGGGAAGACTTATGTTTCCTCTGCTTCTGTGTCAGGTAAAGGAAATGGAGAACAAATTGGCTAAATTGCGCGGAGGAGTAACCCTGGTGAAGCCAGAGGATCGAATGGCAGTTGAAGAGATGTTCTTGGAAAAATTAAGCCAATGGAGAAAGCGTAAAAGGATGCTCAGGGATATATGGGATCCCATAATGGAGAACTCACCCAAGAATCTGAAGGAATTTAAGGTACTTTCTGTCGTTTGTCTAGTAAAGCAAAACTGTTTGCTTTTGCAGAACTTGTTTACAGTGGTTGATTTTGTTTTTCACAGGAAGAACTTGGAATTGAATATGATGAAGATGTTGGTGTGAGTTTGCAGTCATTTTCTGATCTGCTGCAGCGTGGTAAGAAGCCGAAAGGAGGCCGCTGACCCTATAAAAAATGTTACATAATCAAGGATCGAGCATTTAATTGGTATTGTCTTATCATTAATATGTTACAATATTTGTGGATTCTGCATCTTTGTAAGATCTAGATCTTTGTTTCTCCAAATACAGTGATTAGTTTATTTGTCACAAGCATTAATGTGTTAAAATTTTCTTTTACTACACTGAATGATACTTTTAACTGATTCTGTAAAGAGCTTTCTCCTTTTATGAGTTTTGGCACATGGAGAATATAACATTGAGCGGTTACTTTGTTAAATCTTCAATTAATGAGTTTTATGTTGGAGTACTTGCACGAACAGAACACTTACATAACCAAGGATATTCTTAGATTGGTAAATGAATATTTTTCTGCCCAAGGATGTCATTCTTCTGGTATAGGCGGTCTTTTTTTTTTTTTTTTTGGGGGGGGGGGGAAGATAATGGATGGATGCAAATGATTGATTTGGTATCAATGCATCAGTGATCATTGAGGCAGGTGCAGCATTGCATAGGGGTATTCAGCACATTCCTGATTCTGCCATAAAAATAAAACTTTATGTATTTCTTTCTATTCTATTTCATTTTTGGAAAAGCTTAGGCTCTTATAAATGGTGAAGATCTGCAATTGCACTTTTTTTAGCGTCATGTTACCAAGAGCATCCAACATAATGTACAAATTGGCCTTAGTTTGATGTAGATGTAAAAAGAATTAACTGCACACAAAAACTGACATTCAAAAATAATGACACAGTTAAACTGTTTGGAAATCTTAATGGAAGAATATGGAGCAGAAAAAGCTAATACAAATCAGAACTCACACAACTATATTTAGTATACTCATGCTTCTCAGTATCCACGCACTTGCCTAGTCCTTACTGAAATTGGTCCCTTCACCATATCTAAATGCTGCTTGCTTTGAAACTCAGATCCTTTGGCAGCATCTGCTGCAGGTTGTCCACTCTTCACCTTCAGAACGGCTTTAGAGCTTGAAGGTATCTGCTTAAGAGATGATCCTACGTCCTCCTTGTCACTGTCATAAAAAACTGTATCCTTCTCCAGTAGCTTGATAGGATCCACTTCATCAAATGACATTGTAGGCACATTTAAATTTTCTTCTGTTGAATCTGAATTTGAAGTAGACATTGCCCTCTCCAGTTCTGCTATATTCTTGCTTTTTTTTGACGACTCAGCTTGAATTTCACCATGAATTTCCTGATTTTTAGATCGGGAGACAATGTTCACAGGTTGCTGTCCATCAATTACCTTTCTTTGATGGTTACTAGGACTATCGTGATCACCAGGATCATGAGACCCAGTTCGAGAGAGTTCCACAGCTGCTCGTGCAGCTTCTGCTGCATAGGCAGCTGACTCAAAAGCTGCTTGAGCTGCATCAGCTACATCCTTATACTTCTTCCTTGCTTTCACTGAATCAGACAACCCATCCTCTTTCCTCATCTCTCTAGGTGAAGTTTCTGAACTGTCTTCTGGTTTACTGTGAGCCACGCTGCTTAAGTTCTGCATTTTCATAAATAAAACCACAAGATCATTAATATATAATTATCAATGTTTAGGTGCTCATTGTAACATTAGTATCGTAGTACTTTCTGTTTGTTAAACTTGGATACCTCCGTGGAAGCAGAAGAGCCTTCGTGAAGTTGCAAAGGAATGCCACTCTCAGCAGCAATCTCCTCGAGAACTTTTATTCTGTTCTCCAGATCCGGCGGTCTAGTTGACAGCTTCTGAATCATCTACAGGAACCAAAGAAATAATAACACGTCCAATAGAATTCAGTTTAAAATGTGAACATTGACAGAAAAAACTTTTCTCACTTTTGTGGTCCTATAAAGCTTTGAAAATGTATTTTGATAAATGTCTAAATTGCTGCTTTGACTAATACTAATTCGTATGCGCTCATTGACAATGCAGGCAGACTCCGTTCTTTTTCTAACAAATATGTGAATCAAATTAATACCTTGGGGTTCACTCCACAATTGTTGCGCAATTCAATAGCACGGCCAACAAATTCCTTGCCATAATGAGACGTGAACAAGCCACGAATCTCTTGAAGCTCTGGGAATTCACCACACCTCGAAGCTGCATAAAGCAAGGTTGATATTGCCTCTTTCAATTCATCCGGGCACATTCTATAACCAAAACCGAAAAAAAAAAAAGAACACTCAGAATAATAACAATATATAAAATAAAAAATACATAAAAATATTAAGAAATGGAAAAAGAAGCCAACTTCTCTTGTTCGATGAGATGGACCCTTTCGATCAATAAATTGCAGTAGCCTTCCACCATACCAAAAGCATCCAACATATTTTGCTCCTTCATCACATGCTCAACCTGCAAAAACCAAACCAGGTCATTAGACAAATGCAATTGAACTAATCAATAATTATAACAAATCAAACAGAAAAAGAGACCATGCATGAGTGATTTTGATTCTTCATGCATGTACATATGTCTTACGCGAAGGAGAGCACGTTCTTGAAAGCCTTGTTGGAGGAACTGAACGACGTCGGAACGTGCTTGGGAGCACTTGACTTGGCGCTGGTTTTTGAGAACGGCCAGGCGAGAGATTGCAAGGTTGACCTGCGGCTTGAATTTGTAGGTCTTGAAGTTGTTTTTTCTAAGAAGATAATCGAGTTTCTTTCCCATGCCGACGCCTGCTCTTCTGATGAGTAACTGAGCTGATCACGCTTCCAACGCAATCACCCAACGCACAGTGACAGAGAGAAGGAGAAGAAACAAGCAAACGAAGGCTTGTTTGCTCCTTTTTGAGATGACGAGTGAACGTGCCCGCGTAATAATATTACTGCTGTGTTTGCTTCTGATTTAAGTCTTTTCGCAAGGGCTTAATGGGACTTTTTTTAAACGCGTTTAGAGCGTTAACTTCGAGGAAATAGAGGCTCTGACCCCATTGTATTACTACCATAGAAGCGACTTTGTCCACTTGCAGTTCAGGAATGTTTCCGGAGGAATTTGTCCACTTGCAATTCAATTTTCGATTGAAGAGTTGGCAGAGTTTTCTTAGCTGAGATGGCATTCTCCGTCTTTGAACATATGATTGCATATCATTAACAAGGGCTGTGTAAAATAATAACCCATTTTAAATATTAAACATATAAATCACCAAATTACAATTTGAGATCTACATCTCCATATTTAATTTTACAATTTGAGATCGGCATCTACATATCTGATTCTACAATTTGAGATCTAAGTCTACATTTTAGTTCTACAATTTGAGATCTACATCTACATATTTGATTCTACAATTTGAGTTCGACGTTTGCATATTTGGTTCTACAATGTGAGATCTACATCTACATATTTAATTCTACAATTTGAGATCCAAATCTATAGATTTGATTCTATAATTTGAGATCGGCATCTACATATTTGATTCTATAATTTGAGATCTATATCTACATATTTGATTTCATAATTTGAGATCGGCACCTACATATCTGATTCTACAATTTGAGATCTAAGTCTACATTCTAGTTCTACAATTTGAGATCTACATCTACATATTTGATTCTACAATGTGAGATCTACATCTACATATTTAATTCTACAATTTGAGATCCAAATCTATAGATTTGATTCTACAATTTGAGATCGGCATCTACATATTTGATTCTATAATTTGAGATCTATATCTACATATTTGATTTCACAATTTGAGATCGGCACCTACATATCTGATTCTACAATTTGAGATCTAAGTCTACATTCTAGTTCTACAATTTGAGATCTACATCTACATATTTGATTCTACAATCTGAGTTCGACATTTACATATTTGATCCTACAATGTGAGATCTACATCTACATATTTAATTATACAATTTGGGATCCAAATCTATATATCTGGTTTTACAATTTGAGATTTGCATCTACATATTTGATTCTACATTTTGAGATTACATCTATATATTCGACATCTACATATTGAGATCGAGGTTGTCATTTTTGATCTTATCGGGGTCCATCTTAATTTAATTATTTAATAACTTCATTTAATTATTTGATCGAATCTTATTGAGAATGAAGTTGGAAATTTTGTGGAGTTCATTTTGGCCTTATTGAGGTCCAATTGACTTTGTTCTGCTTGCTTTATTGAGGTCTAGCTTGATAAATTGTTTTTGCCTTGTTGAGGTCCAACGTGAATAAATTGTATGATTTGATCTTATTGAAATCGAGGTCGCTATCTTGGCCTTATTGAAGTCTAATGTGAATAAATTATTTGATTCGATCTTATTGAGATCAAGGTCGTCATTTTTGGTCTTATTGAGAGTGAAGTTGTCATCCAATCTTATTGAGATCGGCAGCGAGGTCATTTGATCTTATTGAGACCATGGTCGTCACCTGATTTTATTAAGATCGAGATATTGTTAAGTTGATTTTTTTTTCTCTTTTTCTTTCATTATTCTTAAGTTTCCAAGACCAATCACAAGTTCTTGATCTTGAAAACTAGGGGACTTATGTTGGGTTAAGTTATTCTATGTGAGCCAACTACCCATGTTGAGAACATTGAGCGACTTTTAAGGAGAATGAAAAAAGAAAATTAATCTTCCAGGGAGATGGGTCGGGGATGTCGGTTTTTTTAATCTTTTTTTTGTGTTATTTTGCTGGAGTTATTTCCCTTCCAGTCAATTATTAAATTTACTCCTAATCTAACTTAAGCATCAGAGGGTTCTAGCTGGAACCCCCACCAACGAGTCCTGGTCGATTTTTGTGGTTTTCAGGTTGCAGTCTTGAAGTTCAGATCAATATTCAAGCTTGGTTGCAGTCTTAAAGTTCATATCAATATTCAAGCTTGGTTCGTACTAATTTCCCACCATAAACAAATTCAGCTGTTGAGGTCATTTTTTGGCATCAACACCTTAATGTTGGGTTAAGTTATTCTATGTGAGCCAACTACCCATGTTGAGAACATGAGCGACTTTTAAGGAGAATGAAAAAAGAAAATTAATCTTCCATGGAGAGGGGGAGGGATTTCGGTTTTTTCATCTTTTTTTTTTGTGTTATTTGGCTTGAGTTATTTCCCTTCCAGTCAACTATTAAATTTACTCCTAATCTAACTTAAGCATCGGAGGGTTCTAGCCGGAACCCCCACCGGCGAGTCCTGACCGATTTCTGTGGTTTTCAGGTTGCAGACTTGAAGTTCATATCAATATTCAAGCTTGGTTCGTACTAATTTCCCACCATAAACAAATTCAGCTGTTGAGGTCATTTTTTGGCATCAACATCTTGGCGCCGTCTGTGGAACGGTACAAAAAGCCATAAGAAAATGATGAGATTCATTGGATGGGAAATAGGAGGGCAGTATAACAAATTGTTTTTGGCAAGTACAGCTCGAAAGAACACTTCTCAGAGGTGAGAATCAGGTTCGGTTTCAATTTAATTATTTAGTATAACCAAAACTAAGGGGCGTGAATTACAGATTAATCATTGTTTTATTATTTGTTGATTATGATGGTGTTTCTCGATTCTGAGGTGATTGAACTACTTGTGCAATTTCTTTTCAAACAAATGCTAATTAGCCAAAATTATTTTATTTGATTGAGAAATAGCTGAGAATTGGGGAGAAATCAAATAACCGATAAGATTAATAGCAATGAATTAATGGGTTAATTTGATTGGACCCTATTTGGAGTGGTTTGGCATTACTCACTGGGTTCAAAAGCTTAGCATCTTGCTATGTAGTAACCAATCCAGTCTTGTAGTTGTGGCTTTGGCGCAAGAGGTGTTTGATAAAATATCTCAGGGTGTAAGAATTATTCCGTAACTTTATTTAAAATAATTGAGTAAGATGATTTCTAAAAGGTCACAACAACAATACCAGAAGATAGCTAAAAAGCAACATTAAGGATGTTCTGGCAACATAAAAAAGGGAAGTAGTTGTGGCAAAACAAGAATTGCAAAACAATGGTCCTACAAGAATCATAAACTGGTATATGACCAAGAGATTTTTACATTAATTATTTCCAACATACCTTACATTTTTTTTTATATGCTACAAGTTAGTAAATGAAGTAATAAGTTAAATAAAGAGTGAAAGCTTCAATGATCTTGTTCCTGCTAGATATATTTTATTTATTTATTTATTTTTATCTCGTTTCCAAGTCAAACTGGGCTGGCACCATACAAACTCGAAACTACACATATGCTTGGAATCCCTGTACATTTTTCCTTTTTTTTTCTTATTTCAAAATTATATGTCTTGTTTATAAAGAGTTGACCAGGAAAATTTTAGTGGCAAGAAATTTGCTATTAACAAATGTAAGGAAGGGATTAAAGGGAGAAGCTATAAAGAAAAAGCTTGTGGTTGTTCTTCGGGATTCACTTCGAACCTGCATGGATATCATGAATCCATTAAATTTACATTCATGGGAAGAAGAGAATCAAAGCCAAGACTGTGATCCTCAAGAAACCACTCTCCGCAAAGACTCCAATCAGGTGCATTTGTTTTAAACTTCAGTTCCTCAAGTAATATTTTCACTTAAAGTTTGCCTTTTGATTTGAGACATGAAATTAAAATACTGATTGGTCATTTATTGATAAAAATTTGGTAAAAGATAAAATTTTTGTAAAACTCTGGCTGTATAGCCTTTTATCAATCTTAATTTTGCATGTAAATCGTAAGAGCTATAGTCACAAAAGGTCTAGTATGATATCTTTGAGAGTATAACTATTTTTTAGAACTGATTTATGTTTGCAACACTGATATTACCAAAAATGCATGAAATGAAGCTACCTTTAATTTTATGATAATTGCTTGTTGAACATGCCGTGTGGTTATCCTTGCAAGTTACTGCATATACAAGTTAGTATATGCTTACTACATGTTGATGAAATAGCTGAGAGGAGTTAATAGACAACAAAGTACCATCTCAGGTGCATTTGTTCTAGATTTTAACTCCATCGATTATATTTTCACTTAAAGGCTATTGGTTAGTTGTTTTGAAATCTCTACTAGACTAATTTATAATATTGGTTGGTCAATTTATTTTCCTTGTTTTGATAAAATGGCTAAACTCTAGCTCTGCAATTTTTATCAATATTGTTTTTGCATCAGAGCTGTATTAACAAAAGGCTCAACATGATATCTGAAAGATGGTCATTTTAAAGAACCGATTTAGACTACTAATCTAAATCCTAAATGCGTGAAATTATATTGTCTTTAACAATATAGTAACTGAATGTTTGGAACTTGTGTTAGGCAATATAGCCATTATATATTGCGGTTAAACATGTAAATTTGTTTGCTTAAGAGAACTCTGCCATAAGCCAAGGACTAAAATCCAGGTTCTATTTCAATTTATTTAATATAAGCATGAAACTATTTGAAGAGCTATATATATATATTTGCTCAACTACTACTTTCGCATGGGAAAATATTAAATATTAGCTATATTTGTTTTCTTGAAACGATGGCTCTAGTTCACATTGCATAATTTCCAATAACTGTTGAAAACTGTTAGAAGTATGAAAAGGAAATAGCACAAATTTGTTAAGGCCAAGTGTTGGCCATGGCTGATTTTAATCGTGTCTTCGATCACAAAATCCTCATAGTCGACTAAGGATAGAAAAACTCATTGTTTATATATGGTTTGACTTTAAAGCATTTTCTTAACAAGGCTGAAATTTCTTTCTAGTTTTACTGCTATTTCTTGGGTTATGTTACAACATGAATTATACTACGAGGTGTTGCCGTAAAGTTTTGGATGCAAAGCTAAGCTCACGAGTTGTTGGTGAAATGACTTTTCTTATCAAAAATATCAAATACTACAAGCCCTTTGATCATGTGCATTTGTTCTAATTCTTAATTTCGTAGATTATCTTTCAAAGTCAAGTTACTACTTAAGCTTGAAATGCCTACTAGTTTCGGTTTTTATTCATTGTGATAATGCATGTGTAAATTTATTAGTCTCAAACGCACCAACAACATGATCAAATGCTATTCATCCTTGGACAATGTGCTATAAATCTTTGTTAGGAGCAAGTTTGATCTTTAAAGCAAAATTATATTTTTCAAAGGTAAAAAATACCATGAGGAAATAGTGAACTTCATGGTGATATGCTTATTATCTACCAATTCACTAACCATGATTTATTAGTTTAATTTTGTTAAGCTTACTTCAAGGTTGTGCCTAAAATTCTATCCAACTATCAATTGGGTGTGCTTTGTCCAAAGTATTGCAATTGTCTACTATCACGTCTGTAGGCTATACAAATTTCATGGTATTTCTTATTGAATACTTTTGAAAAGTCAAATGGAATCAGTTAGGGTGAGGGAGACAATGTCACATAGTGTTTGAATATTTTGTGAATTATCTATTTACAGGGTACATCTACTTATGATATTTGTTAATAATTGCCTCTATCTAAAGTTCTAAGAATTGGTTATGAAGCATAAGTTTTCGGAATTGGAGATGTCATTGTTTATAAAGCATCCCCATTCCTCAATTAACTTTTCTGGGATTGCATATTTTACTGATATTACTTAAATTAAATGCTTGAAATGAAGCTACCGTTAATTTTATGATAGTTGATAAAAGTTCTGGAATTTATTGAACCTGCCGTGTGGTTGTCCTCGTAAGTTGTGGCATATACTAGTTATTTTTACATATGCTTACAACATATTTGATTTCTCAATACTGACTTTTGTCCACTTCGACTTCTGCGTTTGATTTTATAATTTAAAATCGACATCTACACATTTGATTCTACAATTTGAGATCTACATCTACATATTTGATTCTACAATTTGAGATCGGCATCTACATATCTGATTATACAATTTAAGATCTACATCTCCATATTTGATTTCACAATTTGAGATCGGCATCTACATATCTGATTCTACAATTTGAGATCTAAGTCTACATTTTAGTTCTACAATTTGAGATCTACATCTACATTTTGATTCTACAATCTGAGTTCGACGTTTGCATATTTGATTCTACAATGTGAGATCTACATCTACATATTTAATTCTACAATTTGAGATCTACATCTACATTTTGATTCTACAATCTGAGTTCGACGTTTGCATATTTGATTCTACAATGTGAGATCTACATCTACATATTTAATTCTACAATTTGAGATTTACATCTACATTTTGATTCTACAATCTGAGTTCGACGTTTGCATATTTGATTCTACAATGTGAGATCTACATCTACATATTTAATTCTACAATTTGAGATCCAAATCTATATATTTGATTCTACAATTTGAGATCGGCATCCACATATCTGATTCTACAATTTGAGATCTATATCTATATATTTGATTTCACAATTTAAGATCGACACCTACATATCTGATTCTACAATTTGAGATCTAAGTCTACATTCTAGTTCTACAATTTAAAATGTACATCTACATATTTGATTCTACAATCTGAGTTCGACATTTACATATTTGATCCTACAATGTGAGATCTACATCTACGTATTTAATTATACAATTTGAGATCCAAATCTATATATTTGGTTTTACAATTTGAGATTTGCATCTACATATTTGATTCTACATTTTGAGATTACATCTATATATTCGACATCTACATATTGAGATCGAGGTTGTTATTTTTGATCTTATCGGGGTCCATCTTAATTTAATTATTTGATAACTTCATTTAATTATTTGATCGAATCTTATTGAGAATGAAGTTGGAAATTTTGTGGAGTTCATTTTGGCCTTATTGAGGTCCAATTGACTTTGTTCTGCTTGCCTTATTGAGGTCTAGCTTGATAAATTGTTTTTGCCTTGTTGAGGTCCAACGTGAATAAATCGTATGATTCGATCTTATTGAAATCGAGGTCGCTATCTTGGCCTTATTGAAGTCTAATGTGAATAAATTATTTGATTCGATCTTATTGAGATCGAGGTCGTCATTTTTGGCCTTATTGATATTGAAGTTGTCATCCAATCTTATTGAGATCGACAGCGAGGTCATTTGATCTTATTGAGATCGTGGTCGTCGCCTGATTTTATTAAGATCGAGATATTGTTAAGTTGATTTTTTTTTCTCTTTTTCTTTCATTATTCTTAAGTTTCCAAGACCAATCACAAGTTCTTGATCTTGAAAACTAGGGGACTTATGTTGGGTTCAGTTATTCTATGTGAGCCAACTACCCATGTTGAGAACATGAGCCACTTTTAAGGAGAATGAAAAAAGAAAATTAATCTTCCATGGAGAGGGGGAGGGATTTCGGTTTTTTCATCTTTTTTTTTGTGTTATTTGGCTTGAGTTATTTCCCTTCCAGTCAACTATTAAATTTACTCCTAATTTAACTTAAGCATCGGAGGGTTCTAGCTGGAACCCCCACCGGCGAGTCCTAACCAATTTATGTGGTTTTCAAGTTGCAGACTTGAAGTTCATATCAATATTCAAGCTTGGTTCGTACTAATTTCCCACCATAATCAAATTCAACTGTTGAAGTCATTTTTTAGCATCAACAAATAATAACCCATTTTAAATATTAAACATATAAATCACCAAATTATAAGTTGTTTCCGACAACAATTTGAGTCACACCACTCTCGAACTACATCTTAGATGTAAAATGTACACTTTTTATTATTGCTTGTCACATTATTCCGTCATCTGTGTGACATTTTTATTTATTTATTTTGGAGAAGTGCGGCATTCCAAAATTAGTATCAGACACTTCGGATATCAAACTTTGTAAAAATGATTCTACTTATTCATATCAAATATCATGTGGCTTGTCGCATTAGTTTTTGTGTTTGATTACATGAAACATAAGAATAAAAATATTGGGTTTAATCAAGATATTTGATTGTCATTTAATTGAACATGTGATAGAACATGGAAAGTCCAACATCACCTGAGTGATAAATTTTATTGCTACTATTATTATTACTATTTTTTATTTATTTATTTATTTTTAAGAAAGAGATCTTATTGAATATACAAGGAAGCACGACCGAAATTACTCCATCCTTTCTTATTATTAGAAAAACTTCCTCAACCTGCCTAGCAAGAAATTTAGAGACATTACTTGTGACGTTACATCGAATAAAACTGCTATGGGTCCACGTTCATAATCCAAATTGGACAGAATTCTTCTATAGTAACACAGACAAGAAAAATCTATCAAATAATTATATACATCGGAAATAGTCAAATGTGGACTGACGCTCTCACCTTGAATCTAGAAGTAAATGTCTTTGCAATCTGTTTTTGTAGGTTAGCAAGTGATGACTTTTCAATCGATTGCTGATACGCTACCTCCTCCCTTGTCAAATACTCTAATGGGCGCTTTCCATAATTTCTTAACAGAAATCCAGAATGAATTTTATTATCAATCTCAAAACACTTATTCCCAGGCTCCAAAAGGATTTTAAGATATAGCCCAACAACGTAACAACTCTTTTCGCTAACAACTCTGGCGTGCTTTCCAAAAAGAATCGGGTTACCATCCAGTGTTGTTTTTCATTGGGTAATTCGTTTAATCGGGATAAGTTTCAAAAAGTTGATCTACAAATTCACCTGCCTTTAACTTGTATTCAAATATTGAAATCTTTCTTTTCAAGAAATTCTTGCAACGCTCATTTCTCGTACAACAAAGGATTCATATGGGATTTGACTTTGGTGCTGAATTGAATTTTTTACTAGCCATTTCAAAAATATAATTTTTAATTTTTAAATAAAAAATAATTTAATTAAATTTAAACGTATATTACTATACATACACATACACATACACGTGGCAGAAAATTATGAGCAGCTGACCACAACTCAACACTGGTTCAAATTTGTTCAAATGCAATAGCATTTAGAACAAACGTAAAATAGACCAACATTACTCCCTTCAAATCTCCATCTTTTACAATCTTTTCAGGTCTTTTGACTTGCCGAAATTCGAATTATATCCAGCTCAACCAGATAACCAAGACCACGTAAGATATTTGTGTAGTTAAGCTCAACCATGATGACATGTTTGGTTTGATGAAATGAAAGAAGGAAAGGAGAAAAGAAATAAAACCAGGAGATGATTCCATATCAAACTAAATGAATTGAAATTAACCATCCTTTTCCCTTATTTCCTCACCCTCTCCTCCCATTTCTTCTAATCAAACATGCACTAAAAGTATTTGATAGAAATTTACAACTATGATTCAAAAACTCCATTAATTTTATCTCACACTAGAATGATAAAATCTCTACAATATCTTTTTTTTCCTTTTCTCACAAAGCCTAAGTACAGAATTTAGCTAGAAATTAAACAAGGAGATGATTCAATATCAAACTGAACAATGAATTGATATTAACCACTTTTTTCCCTTATTTTCTCTCCCTTCTCCCATTTCTTCCAATCAAACATATGCACTGAAAGCATTTGATGGAAATTTACAACTGTGATTCAAAAACTACGTTAATTTTATCCCACACTTGAATGATAAAATCCCTCAAATATCATTTTTTCCTTTTCTCACAACCACTGCAGCTTAAAAATCACAACACCTCAATAACACAACAACAAACAGAGACTATGTACAGAATTTAGTTGTCAGCTCTTGTACAAAATTATAAGTTCAATGAACAGAGACTTATTTGTAAAACCATTTATTCAGGGATGTCCTTTCCCTCCAAATCAATTGTCTCACAAGGTTTGCACAGCCACAATAACGATGCTAATGATGATGTTAGCGTGACCAACTCTTCACATTGTCAAAACTCACTTAAAACAAACTAAACAAATTTGTGACCAAATCTTCAACATCATTAATTAACTAGTGAATATTACTATGATAAATCTTGCATGACAATCCAAGGGACGTCATGCAGTAATGCAAAATCGCAAATAGGTATATATTATGATAACACCGCGTGTGGGCTTATGATGATACATTAAAACTAACCCTTATATAAAAGAAAAATTAAAAGAAGAAAAATTTTTAAAAAATAATGACTCGTTTTCAGGGGGGAAAAAAAGGAATTAATATTTAACATGAAAAATAGGAGAAATTATAACAGAAGTTCAATACTTAGAGGACCTGAATTAGAAGTGCATTTAAAGAAAATGAAAGTCCTCCAAACTGAGGTTCGTGACTTCCATCAGATCCAGAAATCAATTTGACCATATGCTTATATACATGCAACCCCCCACACTAAAAGATTGATCAAGAAACCCAAGCCACATCAACCTATATGGCAGGTTAACTTCTTTTTGATGGGAAACAGAAACTTTTAAATGCAGACTAACTTAACTAACATATCATCAAAGTGAAAAAACGTAACTTGACCGCAAATTGTAAAAGATTGACATGCAATAGCAAATACATGAACAGCAAGCAACATCAAAACTTGTCATTGTTGTTTACCAGTATATCCAAATCAGATGCAAGGGTGAAAAAATGTTAGTTTCTGAAAACAGAGTAAAATGATCTAAGCACTGAAGAACCGACAAATCAACAGACAAGCATAACGATATAAAATAGCACTTAATACATGCAGAGAGAGAACAAAATAACTTTTATTTACACTCTAAATATATTAAAGACTGTCAACATAATGAAAAAACACAAGATGAATCATCCAAAAAAGCCATTTTGCAGTGATGATGCATCAATCCATTACACATACAACCAACTAAAGAACTGAATTTTTCTCCCCTCATTGGAGAAGAATGCCAAAACCCAGACCCCTTCCCCTTTTTTATGGAGGGGGCCAAAAGTACCATAGACGCCTTAAATATTTATCATGCAAAATGCAACCAAAATGTCTTGAAAATGTCATTGGAGAAGAATGCCTTAAATATTTATTTTTCATTAGCATTTTTACAAAAAATACAGTCAGGTTGGCTATTCCCAAATCAGCAGCAGTTTCTTCAAATGGAGAATGTTATTTAGCCTTTGGGAAAGTAAACAAAGCTAAAAAAGTTCATTGTTTTTAGCTCTCGTGGTTGATTCACATATGCTGAAATGTCACATGACTTAAAATTTGTCATTTTTTCATTCAAAGAACAGCAATGCTTCAAAAACTTAAATCATGTTTACGACATTTTCTTTTCCCTATTTTATATTCCAAAAGTAACATTCCAAGATACCTCTAATAATTCAAGAGGAGGCTCTTTACAACCTCTCTTTCAAGGTTTGGACACATAGCTATTAGCCTCCAAAGAGTATTGAAAAGAAGGGGGAAGAGAAAGAGAGAGAAAGAGAGTTACATCTTGAAAGTATTGCCTGCTGCCTTCAAGCAATACTTTTCCCGTGTAAGAAAGAACATTTGTTTCCCTCTATTCTGCTTTTAGCTGTAAATATTAGGCCTAAACCAAACAGCATCTATGTGTAAACAGTTCTACCCCTAGAGAGTATTGCAATCTTGAGAAGGCCCTCCAGAAATTTAGAATCCTAGGTTTGTTTGAAGAGCACAGAAATACTGAGCAACAGAACTACCTCTTACCACCCTAGGCATAGTGAATCAGATCATTTATGCCATCCTACTTAACAAATATAAGCAAGAAATTCCCTAGCATCCACTAAGCTGCGATAAAAGGTCCACTGAAATGGATTAACAATAGTGTATCCCTTTGCAGGTTATGTCTTATCTATATGTCAGTATAGGCTGTTGGCGGGAGCAGCATATATTAGCAAATGCTATTATTCTTGCCCAGAGAGAAGGATGTTCTAGCCCTCCTGGAACAGAGGTTCCTAAACTAGCGGTTTTACCACTGCCTCACTCCAAATGTCCCATAAATCCATGAATACCAAATTATATGTACTTGTTCTCCACAGGCAATTACAGCTAGTCTTATTCAAGATTTCTTTTTTTCTCATGTAAATTTTACATAATAGTGCTAATGTTATTAAGGATACAGCCATAGATAAGAAAACCAGATATACAAGAATAATACAACACGTTCTTCAAATATCCAAACACGAAAATTTACTAGGCAAAAAAACTATAGCATTATCAACTAACAGGATAACCCTGCATCATATTCCCATAATAATGTTACAGCAGTACTTAATAAAAAAGAAATCTTGAATAAGACGCGCACAAAAAAAATAAAAAGCCACATGGCACATTCTGTGTTTAGTAAATTCAACCCCATAGATTCATGCTGGAGGTTAACCACCCAAGCTCCTCCAGAAAAGAGAGTCAAAAGGTGAGAACACATACAATTTCCAGACAATCTCTTTGAAACCCATCATATCAAACTCCCACTGACATTTAATAGAACAGTCCAGAACATAAAATGACTTCACTCAAGTATCATCTTGTCAAAAATTAACGATTTGACTCGTTACATACTTATATTGTCTATCCTCTTTCTGCCATTTTATCTATAGTAAATATAAATTAAGAACCAACAAGCCATAACTTAAAGACTTACAAATCATCTCATAGGCATACAACAGTTTCACGCTTTAAGCAGTAGGAACACAACTCACAAACAAGGAAAAAAAGAAAAAAGAGATTAAAGCATACAAGATGCACTCTGCCTATATGCACCTCAAAAGTTGCCAATGATATTACATGTGAAAAAATACTATAAATATATGATACCTAGCATCAACGACCATAAGCTAAATCAAAATGGATAAAGTTGGGATGAGAGTAAGATTATAAATACTTACAAGAGCTTCAGAAATGTGATGGCTGCACCTAGAAGATGGGAAAAAGTACAATCAGAACATTGACATTCTAAAGAGTACACATTGCACATTGCGTAGAACCTATTCAATTAAATAAGCAGCAGAAGATTCAAATTGAGATACTTACCGAAGCACAATTTAACTTCAACGCTCAATCCAAACACCTCCGGTGCAACTTCCTCCAGAATGATCAGATCATGGATCAGATGTAATGCAAAATTCATTAGGACGTGGATTTAATTTTTTTTCTTTTTTTTAATAAGAAGAAGAAGGGGTAAAAAAATACACATGCAAGCAACCAATTAATCCTGATTAGCAACTTCACCAGGAAAGAATTAAGGAAACAATATAATAGATTTCCAAAAACAAAAAACTGACACGTAACACACACAATAACATTCAGAATCACAAAATCATTTAGATCGTAATACCATCACTGACTCAAGAACAGAATTTTCATCTTCACATAACTAATAGAAAAGTATAAATGATAAGACAAATAATTGGCAGAAGTTCTAGATGTACAAATTTCCCTTCTAATCCCAACAACTAATTCTAGAATTGCTAAAATAACAGTATCAAGACAAGGACTTTCAATAGTGCACGATAAGCTCCCAATAAACAAACCAAGGTACCTTCTACTGGGTGCCATTAAAGCACATAAGCACTGGAGGATTGCCTCATAAGCAGTGGCAGATATCCTGAATGAAAGATAGAATTAGACACTCTGCGGCCCAATGATTCATAAATAATAGCAGTAAGAGATTAAGGAAAACGATAAACAGAGATTAGCCAATAGAATGGAATGTGGGTATTGCAAGAGAAATGGAGGTTAGTCGCAGTTCAGAAAAAGGAAACCCTCCTTGCCATCTTCAGCAAAATCTCTATGGACAAATCTTCTTTTATGAACTCTATAGCAGGATATGTTTCTTTCCACGTGCATTAATTTAAAATGCATAAGAATATCAGAAGTACAAATCTAATGATGACGAAGCATAAACAATTAGATATAATAAACTTTGACACCAGCCACAATTAACAACAATTACAGTGCAAAAAAACGCCTTTGGCTAGTTGTCTTACAATAGGAACAAGTACATTCCACTGAAAGAACTGCCAGAAAGGAGTACTCCTGATGATTCCCTCTTTTGCTTCAACCATGCCCACAGTGTGTTCAGAGCTCATAGGCCAGCGTAGAAAAATAAAGACAGATAATGCCCAATGATTAGATATCTAAATATGAATTAGGCCATAATTTACAAATATCTAGCGCAACAGATTTCTGGAGTCATAAAATCAGCAACATTGTTCACTTGCCCGAGATGAAGGGATGCGTCAATGCTTGTGCCACTGTCATCCTCTTCTCTGGATCCAACACAAAAATCTTGTCTAGAAGATCTTTGAAATTGGCTAACATCTTAGGATCCTCACCAGGAGAGGCTGTAACAATAGATCCAATATCTTTCGGCTTAATATTGAAAATTATCTTCTTTATAGCCTACAAGCACAGAATTAAATGCTTAGGAAACATTAGAGCAGACCAGAACTAGACAAATTACCATTCATAGTAAGCATTGAAGCAAATATAGGAGACCATAAGTGTACCTTTTTAGTAACAGGATCCTCTTCTGTAGCATGAAAATTCAGATCCTGATCAAAGTGCTGATCGGTAAATGCCCCCTGGAAAAGAAAGCCAGTATAAAAATATTATCAGCAGAAGACAATAGTGTAACATCTCAGTAGCAGATTAAAACAAGTACAGAAGACCCAATGCAGGACTAAAGCAAGCATATCCAATTCTTCCATAAATCCAAAGCATAGGATCAAAATTCAACATTCATATTCTTAAATCATACGCCACAGAAATCAAGTTGTAAATTAAATGGACGTACACTGAATAAAGGAACCTTTACCTTACGTAGCATCTTCTTCGGGAAGGGGCCCTTCAACTCCATGTGAAGACGTAGCATGTCATTGTTTGTAGCACCTGGGAAAAGAACCTTTCCAGTATAAAGCTCATACAAACAGCAACCAACAGACCAAATATCCAGTGGATGATCATAAGGCAAGCCAAGAACTGTCAAAAGAAATTAAAGATAGGAAACACATTACAAACTAATTTTAATGTTCTAAACAGAAGAAGCCATCAACTACACACTTGTCAAGTACAAAATACCCAACAGGCTAAATTTTAAAAATGGAAAAAACAATAACAGTCATTCAAATAGCCGAAGTAGACGCACGAGGAAAAACTTACTTATTTCAGGGGCACGATAAAAACGGCTCACAAGGTAAGGTGTAATTTCATTTTTTCCAGCAAACATGGCATTGCCGAAATCACAAAGCTTCAGAACATTCTTTGCCTCGTTTACCTGAAGCAACAAAATCAAATTTTATTTCTTAAAAATAAAGATGTAAAATTAATTGAAATAGCAACCAATCATAAAGTATCTTAATCCTACCAGCATATTATCAGGCTTTATATCACAATGAAGAACGCCGCAGTTTTTGAGATGCTTTAAGGCAATAAAAAGCTGCTTTGCGTATGCTCTGACTGCAGTAAGTTTAAGACCAATATTGCGACCAAACTTCTTTAAAACCTCACGCAGATTCATGTGAAGAGATTCAAAAACTAAACAAAGATGATTCCTGTACTTAAAACTTGAAGCAAAGCGAATACAATGGCGTTTATTCTCTGGATCTGCACCTGCTAACTTCTTTAAAATCTGAACCTCAGTCTGACCAGCCTTGTTCCTGTCAAATATACGTAATTAACATGTCAAAGCCAGATCTAGACAAATCTATTAAAAGAAAAGAGGCCAAAACAACTAGCTCATAGGCATTTGATAAAATGAGTACTCACATTGTTTCATTATTACGTATGATTTTTATTGCCACTTCTTCTGGTTCGCCATTGCCAGCCTTAAGATCCTTTGCACGAACTACCGTTGAAAAAACACCTTTCCCATGGGCAGCAGTGACTTCATACCGTCCATCAAGTATTTCACCGAATCGATAACCTGTATAGGATAAAGTAAATGAGGGAAGAAAAATTGGCTAAGTTGAGAGAAAATGGAACACAAAATACTGATGCATCAAACTTCAGACCACAAACACTTCCAACATCTCTACGTGTTTAATTTTATCTATTACTTTCTAACTGAAGAAGGCTACAAGGAAATCATCATAGATGAACTGTATTTAGCAAATTTTCATCAACCGATTATGAAAATCAGCTACTGCAAGTAATGAGAAATTGATCAATTTATCAGAAAGTAAGTAGAAAATTTTGTTTAAAATACAAAAACAAGTAAGCGTTGTTTAGCAAGGGCAAGTCAGAAGATATCGATTTTTTTTCCCTACATCGTACGGCACAATGAGTGAAATATCAGACAAGCTTCTCAGCAGCAGTTTGTCATGTGACATAGTACACAATGACAAAGGCAAAACAATTTAGAACAAGGAATTACCCACTGTAAAAGAATGTAAAAAAGTTAGTTTCGTCCTACCAAATAGCTATTGTTGAGAAGGTTAATGCTATTACATTGTAACCATAGAACTGGGAAGTGGGCTTCCTTTCAATAGAGAAAATACAAGCCATCTTCGATCTTCCTCCATACTGGATAATGGAAAGGGAAAAAAGATTCTCCCCACTTTTTACGATTCCCATTCTAAGGAGTTATGAAAGAAAAACCCCACAGTGAATTTCTTTAGAGTTTTGAAGAGGTAATTGCTACATAAGTATGGCATTCAAGGTAAAAAAAAATCACATCAATTATCACAGAGCAATAATTTTTAAAAGAAAAAGAGAGAAGACACAACTTACTATAGTACCCCTCTGCATCATCCCAGTTGTCGTGAAGACCACTCCTTATGATTTTTAAGCCTTCTGCTTTGCCCTTCAAAGAACAAAACATTAAAATTCAGCAGAGTGATAGAGGAGATAATTGGTTGATATTCATAATCATCGTCTCAGTTTCCAAAAGCACATACTTGATGAACTCCAACAAAAATTCAAGAAGTGAATAAACAATAAGATATCACCGGAGTACTACAAACCGGAATTCATTATGTATGACGAAAATGACGAACAAAGTGTTGTTTCCAAAGTCAGTTGCCTATCAAATACTAATTGAATGCATTAGCTAAAGCTACAGACAATTGAGTACAATCACCTTCGACTAAAATAGAAAGTTACAAACTAAAAAGAAAAATTATCCCAAGCAAAGTATTTAAGAAACACCAAACAAGTATCAAAGTTATATTTTGGGCTCTCGGCAGCAGGACCAAAAGATAAGTTCAGTTGGGCTGCCCAAAGAATATCTATCAGCATCTTTAAAGTGTCAGAAGAATGCATTTAAGGAGATAGCAAAAGAAAAAAGGAAAAACCAAAAGGTCAAACCATTAAATGACACAAACATAACAAAAGTGAATATCTTACATAAATAGCCAGAAATTATAGAAAGTAAAAAAAAAAATTATGAAGGAACATATTCTATCAAATTGGATAATATGAAAGCTGCATTGCAATGCATGCAATCAACAATCAAGAAAAAGAGAACAAGTAAATAGAATATACCACAAAAAACCACCAAACTTACCGTTTTACGAACCCCAACAGGAGTCTCTCCAAATATATCATCACAGGGAATGTGGTTTGATGTCTCACTCTGCACAATCAACAAAGAAATATCAAGTTAGAACAGGATACAAGGGTCAATAAACAGACATTTGTTATTTTTAATATACAAAATAGTAAATCGGAGAGAACGGACAGACCTTTGGAGAACCATCTCCGAGGCCCCCACGAACAGAAGTCTTGTCCAAAGCAGTGACTCCATTTTGTGGAGGTGACTTCTTCACTGAAAATGATTGGTCAGCAAGATGGACATTCACACCATCAATTCTACCATTGGAATCATTCTGTAATTTATTGTTAACATCGGTGGATTGACTTGAATGCTCTGAAGGTTTTTCATCAGTTTCCACATCAACTAAATTAGAGTCTTTTTGCTGCTGTAAATGCTGGTTTTTATATTTTTCAAGAATGGCCTGCCTTCTCTTTCTACTTTCCTCCATAATTCTATCGAGATCTTCTTCTTCCTGTTCCTCAAGCTTCAATGCAACCCTCTCTTCAAAATCATCTTGCTCATCCTCATCTTTTGTTATTTTGTCCCCAGATCCTTCCATAGAATAACTGTTGGAACTATGAATCTTAGCTAGATCATCCTTCCTTGTTCTATCACCATAACTTCCTTTATCATCATCGTGCTTCAAGTGCCTAGAATGTTTATACCTATCTCGATTGCTATAACTGTCTTTGGGACTTGCACCCTTCTCCCTGTCGCTCTCAATATCCCTACCTTTATCTCTACTTCTATCTCGTCGTCTCTCCCTTTCCCTCTCCAAATTATTATCTCTAACTCTGTCCTTTTCCCTATCCCTTTGTCTATCCATGTCCCTATCATTGACCCTGGCTCTATCCCTGCTCCTATCTCTTTCCTTCTCTCTTCTCCTCCCCCTATCAACCTCCTCATATCTGCTCCTATCTCGTTCCTCCCTCCCACGGTGTATGTCCCTGTCCCTACTCTGTTCTCGATTTTTGTCTCTTCTTCGTTCCCTGTCCACCTCCAGATGCTTGCTTTTCTCCCGTTCCCACTCCCTTCTCCGCTCCCTTTCTATCTCCCGACTATGATGCCTATCTTCTCGACCAACATATCTGGTAGTATAACTAGTTCTGTGCTCCCTTTCATCATCCCTCACCAAATCCCTACTACCGTGTCGTTCATTCCTACCGCGTCGAACCAGTCTCTCATCTTCAGAGTCGTTAGCATCCCTTTCATGATAATTGCTTCTTTTTAAAGGGGCTTCCTCTTCCATCACACTTTGGGAACGAGATCTTTCCTTAACAACATCATGTGACCTTGATCTACCCCTTCTAGTATGATATTCATCATAAGATCTATCCCGTGACGGTGAGCGCAAAGCTGGGCTATATTTATCCCCAGAGCTTTCAGAGGACACTGACTTTCTCCTATCATGTAAATAGCTTTGATCATCCTCCATTGGATCAAAATCATGATAACTATTACGCTTTGCACTTCTTCTTGAAGGGGACTTAGATTCCCTCCACTGCTTATAGTTCTCTCTACCATTTTCACGAGGTAATTCACCATTGCCATGCTGCTCATTATAAACCTTATCACAGATAGAACTACTAACTACATCATCACCAATCTGTTTCCCAATGTTGTCTTTCATAGCATCTTCACCAACACCCTACAAAAAAATGTCAAGCAGATTGAAAAAGGATTTGAAATACATCAATGTCTAAAACTATAACACAAATAAATATAAAAACACATGTACTGAATAATAAAAATATAAATAAAAACTTGTAGACAGCTCTTACAAATAAACAGTAAGCCATCAGTCTCTCCATTGAAACGCCTAGGGGAAACTTCTTTTGCAATTGACTCAAGCAGATTCTTTTATATGCATGAGACACTCACTCAGGTACTCTAAACAAGCTCTCACAAACCAAAAACTCATCATTCAATTCCATAAAACAAAGAAAGAAATTCTCCTCTGTTTGGCTACCGAGAATTGTTCAAAGATATAACAGAAATTTGAAAAAAGAAAGACAAAAAAATTTAAATTTATGATTGTCAATAATTCAAACCCAAGCAAGGAAAACGTTTCCGTAAAACAGAAAAAAAAATCAAGATTTGAATTTCCGAGACTTTTCTATTCACACAGTTCTCTGTAGCCAAACAGAAAGTAAACCAACAATGTCAAATTTGAACAATAAAGATTAACTAGCTTAAGGGCAACCAGAACACACCGGATTTCGAGAATTGACTCCATCACGAAGACCAACGGCCTGGATTTCACCAGACTCAAATTTCTTGGTTTCAAGATTGTCCTCGTCAAGAATTTCTCCTTCCTCCACATCATCATCAATCCGAACACTATTATTATCCAAAACAGGAGGAGCAATATCTTCACCGCCGTTTTTGGTTTCGTTTTCGTGCTTCTTGCTTCGGTGGTGACGATGACGGTGATGATGGTGACGGTGTTTGTGTCGTTTCGAAGACTTCTCGGCTTCGTCATCCGATGCGGATCGACGATGCTTACGATGAGAATCTTGCTGTTGCGCGTCGCTAGCCATTGGGTTGAATTTGTCGAAACCTAGGGTTAGGGTTTTTTCTTCCTCAATTATTTAGGTGAGCGACTGGCTAACAATGAGAATCGAGAGCCAGAGACAAAACAAGGCAAGTGAATTTGCAAATCCAGAACACAAAAGTGAATGCGGGAGGCTTCCGTGTTTGGGTTAATGGGCTTTTCGTCGTATTTCGTTAGGTTTCCCAATTGGGGCCGGCGGCACGTGTCACATCGAGTAGGTACATCATTTTTTATACACACGTGCGATAATAATTCAATTTTTATGTTGCACTTACGTTAGAAGTAACGTGACTTTGGGCTCTAATGAGAATACAATTACCCTGACTATCGTTTCCTTGAATCAAGACTTGCTTGTTTTTAACGTGGTAGACAATATCGCATCATTAATCCGGTTCAGAATCCGGGAAATTTACAAACTAAACACAAACTTTTTGTGATTTTCAAAATTAACCCCTCTGGCCTTTTCTATCTAACTTTAATCCTTGTTATCTGCAAATCATTTTTTCTCTCAAATTTGGTGGTTTGGTCGTGATAGCATCAGAATATTTTCGAGGTACTTAGTAATATGTCGACGGCAGATACATTTCCGACATCACTTGGCGTTGTTTTGAAGTTTTCGATTATCCGGTTTTCTCACTCAAGCTTGACGATTGTTGGTTTGGACATTAAAGCAAGCTTCTTCTTCTTCTTTTTTTAGATTGAATCTTATTTAATTGGTTATTTGAGTGTATTTTGATAACAAAAGGAGCATTAGGATTGCATTGAGCATGAAAATTGACAAATGTTTGATAAGATTTGGGTTTGTTAAATATAGTACATGAAATATTTATTAAAATGCCTCTTAGAATGTGTTTTGTTTTTGGTTAAGTTTGGTACATGTTGTTTTGATTTCCCAACAGTTGCTTCAAATTTTGCTTTACTTGATGGAATGGTGTTAATGGAATAAGGAAGTAGAATAGGAGCAGTGGCAATGGAAGATGGAATCGGGAATTGGTAGCAAGCTCCCACCATGGAGATGGGTGATGGGCGCCTGTCGTCTGTGGACGATCATGCTTGTTACACAACTTAAAAAAAAAAAATTAAAAAGTTAATGTATGGGGAAATTACAATGATTTTGCCAAATTGGAAGGCAGATGCTTGTCGCCCAATTGACAGAACCGTTGTAGTTGCCTAAAAATGATTTTTATTTTTTTATTTTTTTTAAATGAATCACACATCTAATGGATAAGTAAGGAGTATATTACAAAATAAGACTTCAAAATATATTATGGTTTGGAATTATAAGAAGCTAATCAAAGATGGAGTCTTTTCAAACAATAAAGCTTTATTCTTACCAATTGTTTAGCTCATACACCAACTTTCCCACGGTCCATTAAAACGTATTTGAAGTATAGTTGACTGCCATTAATTCTTAAGAATTAAGAAAAATAAAAGAAAATTATTAGAAACTTCAAAACATGATCCAATGAAAATATGTGATAAGCACTTGTCGCACATTTTTTGGATTTCATCTCTAATTTCGTTTTTTAACTGAAATTTTCTTTATTTTAAATGGTTCTTTTTTATTATTTATCAACTCAAACTAAGTATTTTATTAACCTTCATTATTTTATGAATCAGAAAAAAACAACACTTGCAAACTTCAAACATAACATCAACTTAATATATTAAAAAATCCACGTTGTATAAAAATAAACACTAACGTTGACTTCTTACTCACCATTGATGATTTTTTTTTTAAAATTATATGCAACCAAATATGTTGCATGAATTTAGTGCTTTATTGAGAGTGGTGAGTTTTGGAGATTTGTTAAGAATGGTGAGGCTTGATAATTTGTTGATATTGGTTTGGTAATTTGTTAAGAGTTGTGAGAGTAAATTTATCCAAAAAATAATAATCCCCTAATTATAGTAGAAAGAGATAGAATAACTAGTTTTAAAAAAAAAAATCCAAAAGTTTTTAGACTAGTTATATAAATTTCCCTAACAAATCTGGTTCTAATAAAGATTTAGTTGTCTTTGTTTATATTAATCAAGCTGAATTAAAATCACACCCATTACTGTAAAATAATAATAATAATTAAAATTTGATGAACCGTACATCTGTTTATTTATCCACTATTCGACGAGCTTAGAACATCTGAGCTGAACTCCTCTTTCTGTAGTCTGCACATGTTAACATAAATTCACGTGACAGCCTGACAAATGTCTCCTTCTACTTCCGCTGTCTCCATTGTCACTATGATCACAATCTTTTTCCTCGCTTGTTAGTCCTTTTCTCTTCTTCCCTTAAATGAAAACAATCGTTTGTATTAATCTTGCAAAAATCAGGGGCTGCCACCAATGCTTTAAAAAAAAAAAAAAAAAGAATGCTCTTGACAGGCTTGGTAAGAGTAAAAAATAGCACAAACATGGCAATCAACAACCACAAATCACATTCGTAGGTTTCTGATCAGCTTGTTCATTCGTAGGTTTCTGATCAGCTGGTTCATTGCTTTCATTATGCTCTTGAATTTCCAGTATTTCAACTCTACGATTCATCTTCTTTCTTATCTTTATGGCTACATCTGACGGTCTAAATCTCCCGCATACACTAACCCTGCATTGCTGCTTCTCAATCAAATGTGCCTCTATCTCTTCATCAAATGTATGAAACAAAAGAGAGACTGTCAACATTAATCACTGAAACTTCAAATTCTTAATCGACGAAAATCTCAAATACCCCATCTCACCTTTCATGTTGAGAAGTATTCTCCTCAGTTTTCTGCAGCAGCCATTGCAGTCTAGGTTAATTCTCATCACCATGCAAAGAATCTACAGTTTTAGAGATATAAGAAAGAAAATGAGGCCCTGTTAATATTGATTTGTCATTTGATGATAAAAGAAAGGCGGTATTGTTAGAAATAAGCACCTGTCTTTCCTGCATGAACTTTGGCAATTTGCAGGAATCTGTGTCAAGATTTGATGGCTTTAAAAAGTGAATGGAAAGTAAAGGCCGGAATTGGAGAATGTGAATCAAAATGGACCAACTAATATTTCAACTTCCGGATTGTCTTTTGGAAATCCTTTCCCTTCAAAACTGGGATCTGATTCTCCTTAAACTGAGAAAGAACACTTTTAGGTTCCGTGCTTGCCTTATTATTCTTCACTTCATGTCCAAGGTTTCTTTACTTTATGTAACAAACTAAGGGGTAAACATCACTTCAGGCAAATGCTTTGTATCACCTCATGCAACATTATCAAGCAACTCTTTCTTGCTTACAAAGTCTTATGTTTCACAAAATTTAAGCATAAGTTACCCTAAATTGACTCCCTCAAGATATATTGAGAGCAAAATGAAACAAAAAACAGAAAAGAAAATGAAACAAGCGCATCAAAGTTGGTACTAAGTATGTCTTCAAAATCTTATTTCATTGTAATGTAATAACACTCAAATACAAGCTACATCTTGGATTTATATTTCCCTGTGAAACAATAAGTATGTACATTGTAAATTCCGCATAGAATACATTGTAAATACAGCATAGAACATTCTTATTAAAAGCTATCTATTCCAGCAGCTGGATCTTTTTTTACCTGTAATCACCTGCTGGAAGAGCCAAAAATTCGCTTGATAATGGCAATTTTTTGTAGAGGATTCCTGCGTACTGCTGTAATTTGCCTTTTAGATACTTCAACAACAACAGGATATCTACTTGTGAGTGTTACCTTCTTCTCCGACACATTGACCAACACAGACTCTGTCTCTGCCCAATATGCAAATTTTTAGAATCCATGCTAATCCAATGGATTACAAAACATTGGATTCATAATTCAAATGAAACATTAATCTGATCCTAGCCGAAGAAAATCTAAAAGAAAGTTCCAATTTTCAAAGATGTTGCTGTAGCTGAAGAACTACTACAGCAGTCCAGCTTATCCATTGGAGACATGCAGTGCCACTGAACAAGTAAACACCATTAAGCAACTTAACATTATAATTACAGCTTGCAAAGAAAAATAGCAAGATAACTGGCTTGTTGCACAGTCTTTTGTTTTGCTTTAAATTCTGTGGCTCTATTTTTGTCACATGTTCTGTCTGAAACTCTGAATTTCGGATCATTTTGCATAAATATTGAGTAAAGACAGTTTTCTTTTTATAATTTTTGGCATAAAAAGATTCTACTCTAGGAAAAGAGCAAAAGGCTATACAAAAGTTTTAGTGATGCCCATATGAGGTACAAACCCTGGACCACCTCCGAATACACTGTGTGGAAAATGGAGACCTACTTTTTAGCTGGTAAAAGAACTGCATGTGGCAACACTGGTTCGAAGATTCCTCTAGCTAAGTGTTCAGAGAAACAGCCCAAAGCAATTGTGAAACAACTTGACGAGATAAGATAAGAAAGCAGAAAGCCCTATACTGAAATCTCACCGTTCAGTTTGGACATCATATCAGCAACTCTTTTCTGACATTCAGAGCACCGAATATCCGCTGATAGAACAACTTCCTGGACCTGGCATTGGCAAGAAGCACAAACTAAGCCAAAATCCACCGGGGGGTGGGAAAAAATTCAAAACCAACTTCATAGAATAAGAGAGAATACAAACAAGAGGCATGGATAATGATTCAATGGAAGCAAGGCTAGTTCCAGTAAGCGACTTAGTTCTTCTTGATTTCTTGAATTCAATTCCTGGAAGCTCCTTGTTTTTAACCCCATCATCATCATCAGAAACAGCAGCCATTACGTTGCTACGTGATTTTCCAAACACACTGCGAAAGCAATTTATTTAAGCAAATATGGTAACGGGGTTAAATCCCATCTTGCAGGAGGATGAGTAAGTGAAAGAGAACGATTAGAAAAGGATACTGAACTGTTTATTAGCTGATCCCTCTGTACTGAAAGAGGAAGGCCATCTTTTTGACTTTTAAGATGCTTCAATTGTTGGAGATGAAATAAGGGAATGAAAATGATGAAGCAGGAAGATTAACACACAGTAAAGTATAAAAGGACTTTTGTGCCTGGTTGACAAAGATGCTTCTTTCGCAGAGGGAGCCCCACATACCCACTTATTGTTTTAAAAAATTTCTACTGTGAAATTATTATTTAGAGATTGCTTATACGACTAAACTCTTATTGCTGTACAACTTTTGAGTTTCAATTAATCAGTCAATTCATTTGATGAGATTAGGTACAACTGCAAATTAATTAACCAAGATAGAGCTGTGTTTTTCTTCTGAATAAGACATAGCCGCCCCTTTATAACCGTTGGAGCCTGGAGAGCTTCATCTTGGCGCTAGCTGCCCAAGAGCCTCAACGTTCACTAAAGACACCAACTATGAGGCTCAAAGCTTGAGGGCCAGATATTTACCTGGTTTGTTCCTTTTTCCTTTTTCTTTTCTGATGTTGACAAGACGTATTGTTCTATCTTATGCTTAATGATATTAACGGTTAACAGGCACCGTCTTTTCATCACAATTTTTTTACTTTACCAATAACATTCGCGATTGTATTTGACGATAAGATAAATACGAAAATAAAACAAATTTGTGTAATAAAGATGAGTGATAATTTTTTTTGCAAACTGAACTTGAGGTTCAATTCCTACAAGCAAGCAATTGAAACTTAAATTCACAAGAAGGTTCGCAACTGCTTCTGCATTGCCGGATGCAACGTACACGAACAGGAGGTCCAGAAAACAAAGTCGTCGAAACAAGTGGCGTAGGCTATGTACCAAAAGTAGTAGAAAATTTAGGGCTATGTACCAAAAGTAGTGGAAAATTTGGTTCAAGACATTCAAAAAGTTTGAAAAATTCTTATCTCATAGTGAATTGTTTTTCATTTTCTAATGATTATATATTATCTTTTATACTACTTTTTGTGTACATATATCACACTCACTGTTTTTTGTATACATATCACTATCTCTGTTGATAGCCTAAGCTGTCCCATACGAAGTTCGGCGTACGTTAATTTCAAATTTTCAATAGACAAGTCTCGCTGCAGAAAGTCGGTCTTCAAGGTTTATCCAAAGTACTATACAATCCTCCACCAAACACATTCAAGCATTAAAAACCGACACAATAACATTAAAAATCTACACATTAACCAATCCCATTTCAATTGCAGGGATAGAACACATGTTGAGTTAAAGCCAATTTACAGGCGAGTTAAAACTTTACCATCAGAAAAATGATATACAGGTTACATGAAGCAACTGGTACAAAATTAGCAGAGAAGGTTAGAAACCTAAGAGGTTATTCTACTGCATCCAAAATTGCCACCTGACAAATACAGGCCATGGTTACATAAAAACACAGGCTGAGAGAACTCGGATGCTGGGACTTCTCATAAAACATATTCAGAACTGACAGGCATCGTGTGATAGTGAATTACTATGCCCCAACAGAAAGATGCATCCAGAAGATGCACCACATACTATACATACTTCTGATCAGACCAAAGCTAAGAAACTAACATCTACTTGCTAGCATGGACCTGAACCTCTTATCTGCAATAAGACCGTCTGATCACCTAGACATAACCAAGCTTGTAAGAGGAGACACAACTGAAGATTTGAATAAAGAGCCTCTCATGTACTTGCAGTTATCATCAACTTTTATAGATGCCGGAAACAAAAATCTTTCACAAAAACCTGATCCCACCACTGCCCGGGTGTGTTTACCCTCAGGATCACTACAATGCAGCCTATGGACAGAGCTCCCACCACCACGTCTTCTCTTCCTTGATGACTTCCACTTCAACTGGGCAAGCAAATCATCCTTTGCAAGATCTAGAACTGGATTCGAGTTTTTGATCTTGTCATCTCCAGAATCTGAAAGAGATTCACCATGCTCAGTTTCAATATTAAATTGCTGTCCACCAACGCAGAGAGTAGCTTGCACTGAGTTGCCATCACATGATTTCTCCTCATCTTGCTTTGTTCCCGAGCAACATAATATAGAACTCACAACATCAGATCTTTCCTTTATAAACATCCACCCATTTCCAAACCATTCTTGAGAATGTCTCAAGTCACCACGGCTGAAGATTGATTTTTGCTTTTCTCCTGCAAAAATATGAGAAATGCAAAGATTAAGAACAAATGCATCATTTAAAAAAAAAAAATGAGACCATGATAGCAGATAAGCGTAAATTTTGAAGAACGCAACAAGCATTTTCCTAACCTGGGAAATAGACATGTAGTTTATCTTCAGAATCCTTCTGAATCACAATTCCTTCCCACCAGCCATCATGCCACCAAGCGTCAACAATTGTCCCAACATCAATGGCCCATGATACTCTGCCTTTATGCGATTCTGGCGATGGTCGAACTATTCTCCTGCCAGAAACCCTAAGTCCTAATTGATCAGGAGCTGCAACCCGGGATGCCAAAACCCACTCCTGCAACGTATAACCAACAAAAATTAGTTATCAAATAGTGGGAAATGTGTAGCCTCTGATCATCCTTCAGAAATCAATATTATCATGTGGCATACCTCTAAGAGGTTAACTTCATCTGCAGCATCCTGTACATCATTATATCGGACCTTCACTTTATCTTTGTGTTTCTTGATTACCGAAGCTCTATACCAACATCCTCGCATGCCACTGTCCTGAGAGAGCACTTCAACATGAGAACCAACTTTCAAGTATTGAGAACTTGGATCAGCTTCTTTCTTGGACAAAAGGGCAGCAGCACCAACTCCAGCTAGAGTGCCCACTCCATCAACAGAACTCTTAGTTGAAGTCTTCAGATCCATACATGCTGCATCCATAGGTTCTTTCCTGTTGGTGTAATCACACACATCAGCATCTTTTGATTGACGTAGCCTCTTCTTAGGCCTGGTCTCAACTACATCATTCACAATCTTTTCTGCTCTTTGGCCATCAAAAGGTTGCTGAGAACTTGAACAATTCTTTGGAGAAGTAAAAGTGAACAAATGTCTAATTATTTCTTGTCTCCAGTAACCTTTAACCAGAGTTATATCAAATGGCTTCACATCATCATTTTCAAACTGCTTGTCGCATATAAATGGTTGCAGCTGAGGATACGTCACCTCATTCATAAACTTCTCGAAGTGTTGGGGACTGAGGACGGTAGCCAATCCATCTATGCACTCGATGCTGAGATCTTGAAGACAAAGAGAAAAGAAAATCTCTCTGTCATTAAAATTGTGAGGCAAAAATATACCAACCTCATCAATTTTGTGAAACCATCGTACCACAACCATTTTATTGCCTCTAGAATCCTCGTACATGTCTTCCAAGTAAGCAATGAGCCTTTTATTTTCCTCGGCTAACACGTAAACAAAGTCATGAACCTGCAAGATGTCAACGAGAGAATGAAAAGCACGATACAAGTTGTATCGTTTCGACGAAGAATGCAATGAAAATAATATCCAAGGAGTAGGAAACACAGGCTCAGAAACATTTGTTCAAAATTGCAGGGAACACTCACAGATACTTTAACACCATTCCGGCAGAAAGACTGATAGTGCTTCCGCTTTTTTCTAGACATCCATGAAGAACCTAACCATAAAAATTCTTTGGTATATTGGCCCAGTGTCCCGGATTGGACATCCTGAGAAGAAAGAAGATGTAGAAGCTAGTTAAAATCAAATTAAACCAAGAAACCAGCCAGGAGAGAATCTTAGAAGGTTTAAAAAATATAAAAAGTTTTTAATATCATTCATACCTTAAAGGATTCCCCATCTAACAGACGGACCTCTTTACCACCCAAAAAGCGACCGGCGAATTGAGATGATTTCAGAACAGGTGAACCTAAAAATTTTTTTTCTCATAATCAGTTAGCATCACCTTAATGCTTATAACAAGTAAAAATCAATGATAATTAACCCAACCATAAAGTGTTTCACACAATCAAAACATGCCAAAACACTATAGGAAACATCTCAGCAATACATATTTAATAGATTAACTTATATCTCAACAATAGGGATTCTTTTTTTTTTTCCTTTTTTTGTTGTTTGTGAAAGATCTTAACCTAGATAATTTGAAGGCATAGGACTTCACGATCTCAACCAGCTCTTTAAATTGTACTGGTAATCCTGCAGTCCAGATCATAGTCAGTTACCAGGGAGAGGAAATGGGGTAACAACTAAGAACCACTACACATAAAACACACCACCCAACAAATATACCTAAACATAAAAACACCAAAAAGAATTATGCATATAAAAATAAATGAAAAAAAGAACAAAATAAAGACACTTAATTTTGAGGAAATAAAAATATCTGATAACAACGTGAATCTAAATCTAAATATTTCACTTGAAATATCAATTTTATAGAAAACCCAAAAAAAAAATTCAGAAACACCTCACAGGAGGGAAATCACAAGAAGATCGGCAAAAACCGGAGGATAACCAAGAGGTAGGAACGAATGTGAATTTCAAAAGCACACAAAACTTCGTACTGAAAATTAAAAGAATATAAAACAGATTCGCCTTTCCAAATATAACACCCAAATAAATGGTTTTTCAATATCTATTTCGAACAATTCACAAACAATGAACCAGAAAAAAAAGTAGCAAAATTTCCCAGATTCGTCAAAATCTCAGGGGAAAAAATTGCGATTGGAGAGAAACAGCAGTTTATAAGACTGAAATTAATATAATTTGAAACAGTCATACGATAAAAAAAATATTTAGAGATATGAAGCAAGTTATGAGATGGGAAAAAATATATATAATTTGAAAGCAACAAAAATCAAAAGACACCCCAGATGTGACCACCCGGATCTAATAAAATAAAACTTTTGTTCTCCGAAAACCTAAACCCCGAAGAAGAAAGGCAGACAGGAACAAACGTATTCCCAGACTTCTCTCTCTCTCTTTTTAACGACAACAGAATTAATCCCAGAAAAATTATAAAGAGGAGGAAGTTATCAACCTGAAACAATTGAATTAAGCCAATCAACGACCTCGCGTCTTGATCTGAGCTTGTAAAGCGACGTCGTAAAGGATGTATTCGAAATAACGTAGCGATACGACATGTGCCTGGAGCTCTTCTCTTTCCCTATCACGGCCAGATCTGAACCGCAACCATCTCCCCTCTTCAAATAATAATGAACCTCTCTTCTTCCCCTGTCGCTGGACGCGTTCACCTCCTCCCAGCTGACGTAACACGACGCCGTGCTGCTCGACGCCTGCGCTCCTATGGCCACTCCCTCCATGATGATTTCGAACCGGAACGAGAAAAAAATAATTTATTTAAAAAAATTAGATTAAAAAAAAGGAGACAGAAAAATTTTAAAAGCTGTTTAGAGAGCGTTACGAGAAATTCAAACGGAGAATTTTAAAGCTGGGATGTAACATATATATAATGCTAGGGTTTCGAGATTTGGTGATGAGATGGACGGTCAAGATTCAGTCCACAAGGGTGGCACGATGGAAATAATTAGGAAATTGCGAGGATTACTATGGGTGGATATTTGGGGTTACGAAAATGCCCTTGCAAGAATTTGGAATTTACTTTTGGCGGCATTTGATAAAAGGGACAAAGAACAAGTTGAGGAGCGGGAAAAGAGAAGGGAAGTGGTGCCCGCAATTGCCGGTGAGGAAAGAGGAGACAGACCTGCTCAGCCTCTTTGCCAGCTGTCGGTTGGCTAAAAATATATAATCAACATTTAAGAACAATTTGTTTTTTTTTTAAATGATTTAAGAACAATTAATTAAGAATTTGATTAGCCAATCAGTTATGAGTTATCAGTCGTCGCCCAAGGTGAAAATAAAATAAAATAAATGTTTCTGCATTGTTTAGGAATTTTTTCTTTTATTTTTTTACGCTGAAAACACTTCAAATTTTTCAAATTTTAAAGTATATATTTACCAAACAAAAATATTTATGTATCGTATTCATGCTTTGGACCTGCAATGTATAAAAAATAAAATAAAATATTATGAGGAAAGGACGTGAATTTATCGTGAATATAGGCTATACCTTCTAGGGTAATGCAAATAATTATGTGTATGATTAAATGTTAATGATTAGTATGATAAAACTTCTCATATAAATGATTTTTTTATTATTGTAGAAAATTTTTAAAAAAACTATTAAAAGTTAATGAATGTAGTCATTCTGTTAGAGACTCAAATGAATTTGCGAAATCCAATTCAATCAATGATAGATTGATTGTGTATTCAATTAGCAGAAATGAATTCAAGTATCAACCAGTTGAAATATTTAAAACTAGTAACAGATTTAAGCTAATACAATGCGATAAATGTAAACTGTGTGTATGAAAATAGGGACGAAATTATGCACTTTCGGTACATGGTACCTCTTTTTGACCTTTTTTGACTGCACCCCTTACTTTCCTTTGTATTTACATTTATTTCTTTTTCTTCTTTCTTCCTCCACGGTCTCCCTATCTCGATATTCTGCCTGATTTTATGAGATAATGACTGTTCAAAGTCAAATAGTCAGACAGCAAGAAACTTCACCACGGCGGGACAAATTTATCCTTTTTTGCATCTCTAAAATTGCGTATATGGTTTCTCAAAAAAGAAAAAATATATTGCATATATGGCGATGAAGTTTCAATCACGACGAATAAAAATTGAATATTATTGAACTTCCATTCCATCCACAATGAATTTTTTTGCTCTTATCGGCAGGGACGTAGCCAGGAATTAAATTGATCTGGGGCACACTAAAAATGTAGTATAATTTTGAAAATTTATATTACAACACATAAAATCGCAATATAATATAAATTGATAATAAATTTTGAAAATTTAGATAACAATACATAGAATTGCAACTATAATATAAATTAATAATAAATTTACTTATTACAATTGTTCTAATCAAGAATTCCCCAACGAGATTTCATGCGTTGAAAATGCTGTAAAATAATTTCATTATCAATACAATCAAATACATCTTTTTCAATGTACACAACCAGATTATCATTCAACCATTCATCTTCCATTCAACTTCGTAGTCGATTCTTCACATAATTCATAGCTGGAAAAACTCTTTCAACAGTGGTAGTGGCAACTGGTAAAACTAATGCTAATGTGACTAATAAATAGACCAATGAAAACACCTTGTGCTTATTAGTCTCAACCATTTTTTGTGCAAGATCACAAATCATGTTTAATCCTGAAAACTCAACACTAGACTGCATATCCATTATGTAAACATCAAGTTAAGTATCTAGTGCCATGAGATCAATTGGAGAAAAATCTTTTAGATAAAATTGAGCAAGGTGCAATAACGTTTCTTTATTGAAAGCTGCAAATAAATCTTTTGGACATAAACAAGCCAAGCACATAAGTAATTTAGTGTTTACCTCATTAAAACGACTGTTTAACTCTTGAAGTTGCATATCCAAAATAGTACAAAATAGGTCAATGCGATAATGATGCATATTTGTGATCCCTTGTGCTCTATGCCTTGATCTTCCAGGGGTTAGAAACATATTTTCCATGACAGGAACAATAATAAAATGCTTCTCACAAAATGAAGAAACTTGACTAAGCAAAGAATTTCATCCATGTTCCCTCATCCTTTGTAGACCTAGTTTGTAAATACTAACTAATTTCATGGAATTCACAAAATCTTGATCTTTCCTTTGTAATGCTTGTGACAAATCACTTGCAAAACCAAGAATATTTTTCATCAAGTATAAAGTAAACACAAAATCAAATGTTTGCATGAACTTCAAATTTAAGCTATATAATAAAATTAGCAATTTTAAAATAGAAAAAAATAATGAAATAAAAAATTAGAATTAAAAAACATCACGCGCATGGTGACGATCAGGGAGCACTGCAAATCGCCTAATCTGCTATGGAGTCCACCCACCACACTTTATTTCATGGAACTATGGAAGAGACGAGAGAAAGCGGAAAGCTAAGATTTTACTTATTTTAATTAATTTTTTAATGAATTTCATTTGATAAAGGTTCTCTCATTTGTCTTTATTGATTTTTATGATATTATAATAGTTAATCAAATTATTTAGAATTAGACATTTAAGTTAGGGGCAACGTGAAATATTTTTAAAATTATGTGGGCACTTTCAGAGTTTTAAAATTTATGTGGGGCATTTTGATAAATAATAAATAAAATATATTTTTTTAAGAAAACCATCAAAAAAAATTTTGAAAGCCAGCTGGGGCATGTGCCCCACCTGGTCCGATGCTGGCTCCGCCTCTGCTTATCGGTATTGACCAAAACTAACCATCAAATTGAGAGTAACCATTTTAAATATTATGAGCAAGCCATACTAATTCAGTAATTATTTAGCACAAGGATTGGAGAACTTAAGTTTTAGTACTTAATCAGTCAACTATATTTACCCAACGTATTGAAGTAGCTGTCAGACTTTTATCATTATTATTTACAGCAAATCTAACTTCATTTCAAAAGAAGAAAAGTTGTTAATCATTCCAAAACATAAAATTCAATTCAGATCTCGTAGGGCTCATGCTTGTTAAGTTGTTTTGGAGGCACGACAAAAACTCGGACGGCGTCAATTTTTATTTTGCAATTATTGGAAGTCAAGACACTGCTCAAAATTTTGTAATCTTTGACATTTTTAAATTTCCAACAAAAAATAGGAACCGTATTGTTCATAAGCAAGTGAGTACATTCAACTATTTTTTCGATCAAATTTAAGGGTGTCTTTGGTATGCAAGATAGAACATGATGGGATATGATAAAATAAAATTGGATGGGATGGGAAGAGATAGAATACGGTGTTAAGTAATTAAAAGCATCAGTTCAGCCATGCCATCATCTCCCACCCCGAGACGAGTCGCCTCAGCTGAAAAGTACGAGTGGAGCTCTGTTAAAGAGCCTTATACAAACATGAGCCAACCAGAGACGAGCACCAACCAGAGACGAGCACCGACCAGAGTAATATACCAACTAGATACCCATCACCCGAAGAGCGGGCACACGATCTCACGAAATCGCGAAAGTTACGCTATGCCCTAAACCGTTGAGAGAGACATGGTATCCCACGTTTACCCACAATGCAGTGGTTGGAGTCTCATGAGGGGCTGCCATTACCCGATAAAGGGGGAGCATGAAGAGTAAACGGAGACGTGGGACAACGGCTATAAGAAAGGGAGAAACCGATGAAGAAAGGGACAAAAAAATTGGAAGAAGAGGAAAAACTCTGCCAAATTGAAACCATATTACTTTCTATATAAACTTTGAAGCAAATTATAAGCAATTACAGAATCTAAATTGCACATTTGTCCCGTAAACACCTTGTGTTGACTTAGGCATCGGAGGGTTTACGCCGGTAAAACCACCGGCGTCTCTGATCCATTTTTGTGAACGCAGGCTTAATAGGAGAAGGAAGGGTGATTTCAACCCCAGCGACTTGAGCAATCGTTGAAACAAAAAGAGAGTGACATCTTCTCTACTAACCATATAAATGTTGGTGGGAAGATCTAGTCGGGCAAAGGGCGAGCATATTTCAGCATCAACATACGGTATAAGGGTGCTGTTAAGTTGCAGCTGCTGTAAATTAACAAAATCCATGGTATAATTATGTTTAATACTGTCTTATGTTAACTCAAGGATATTTTTATAATTATATTTTTTATTTTAAAAATTTTGTAGAATAAAATGATATTTTAATTCATTTAGTGATAAAATGATCATTTTCTAGTGTCTAAGTGGTTGATTGAAATAAACTTAAAATTAAAGGTAGTGAAAAGTACATATCGAAATTTTGTGGTGGTTAGATATACATATGACAAAAAAAAAATAGTGTAGAAATAACTTTCCTAATTTATATTATAATATTATGGTTCACGAGTAGCGGTAGTAGTAGTTGTTGTTGTTATAAACTAAAATTTTTGTATTATTAGTTATACCAATCAACCTCAATGATTCTTTGGCAAAATTAGCCTTTAAGGAAGTTAGATTCTTTTGTATGGTTGGATGAATTTCCAGTCGAAGTATTACAATTATTCTCTTTATGAGTAATGAAATGTGTACTTTCTTTTTTTTAAAAAAAAATCAACCTCAATGATTCTCACTGGTATTAATTAAATATAAATCATAATCTAGGCAATCTTTTATTTACTAAATAATCATTCTAGTATTTTTATTATTGCTATTTAATAATCTATTATTTTTTCAAATTTTATATTTTGAATATTAATTAATTTAAAATGTAAATTTGAGAATATAAAAAATATTTAATAATTATATAACTTAAAATAGATATATGATTTAATGTGAATTTAATAATGATATCTATTATATTTTATTATTTGCATTATAAAAATCAATATTTTTATTACATTTACCCCTACTAATATAATTTTAATATTTTTAAATTATTATGTTTAATTGAGTTAATAATATAATCCTAACCTAACTAATCCAATGGCATTCCTGGATAACTTCCTATACAAAATTGAGACTATTTTGTGCGTTCAAAGTATGCTATTCCTAATATTCTTAATTGCATGCTTGGTTATAATGAATAGAATAGAAGGAAATGAGAGGGATGGAAATGAGAGAAGGGATTGAAAAATAGGAAAAAAATAAAATCAATCTCAATTTCATTATTTTATTTGACATGAAATCATCCCTTCTTTCCTTATTTCTTTCTTTTTTTTTTCTTTTTTTTTTCCTTTCATTTTTTCAAACAAGTAGAATACCAAACATGAGATTAGAATAAAATAAAATAAAAAAACAGTCCAATCCCCCTTTTTAAATCCTCCAACCGAAGTACCGAGCGCGTAGCTGTTGCACTGTAACCGGACCCCTGAGAATGGTTCATTTCTGTTTTCATGTCCATCGAGATTAATAAAAGATAAAGTATATTATTTTCTATTAGCTCGATTGAATATTTCAAATGATGTCGAAATCTAGCCAAATGGCATTGAATTTCAATATAAATTATCTAATTCAATCAAATCAATTAAGCATAACAAACCATAATTAGATGGGATTAGGGCTTGGATTTTAATTTTAATATTCTATTGGTTGTGCTTTATTCACAATTATTGGTATAATTGTATAGTCGGAAGATGTTCCGCTGGAAAACGTAAATGAGTAATTAAAAAAAAAACTTTATTCAAAATTTAAAATATTTCATTATATAAACTTGAGTTTCCAAATTTCCAATATTTATCTACAATTGCTATAGCAGTTGGCAAGTTGGTATAACATTTTAAATACGAATACGGGGTTTAAAAAATTAAATCATAATTTATGTAATAGTTGTACATTAGTTTCATGTTTTAAATTTGCAAACTCAACATTAATCTAACTGCATACATAAGAGTATCCATCTCATGATCAGTCGACTGCTGGAGAAAATAATTTTAAAAAAATTATAAAAAATTATTTAAGTTAGTAATTAGCACCCGTTAAATGTTTTAAAATAACCTTGTTAAATTTTATAAAAATAGTTTCATAAACTCATAAACCCATAAATTTTAAACTTTAACTTTAAAAATTATAAAAACAAACACTTTATTTTTTTAAAAAAGAGTTGATTATATAATTTAGTCCCATATAAATTATTTTTTGGAATTTGCTACTAATTGTAGGTACTTTCTTTTAATTCTCAATATCAGCTGTCAAAGAACAACTAAAATCAATTGTCACGTGTGTTAATGCAACCTCATTCTTTTGACATCTTCTAATTCATTAATTTTCAAATATATTGCGAAAATCGAATGATTGGTGAACATTTGAACATCTGTTTAACCAAATTTACTTTTGCTTCCTCGTGTTATCATGCAAACAAATTAGCAAGGGTTCTGTTTGAGAATTACTTATAGCCGACGCAAGTGGATAGACAGAAGACTTTTTTTTTTCTTTTCGTACATAATTTCAATAAAAAAATGAATGATTATTTATTTCGAGGTCATGATTGGAGACAAGTCCCATCTACGATATAACTTTAAAATTTTCCCTCCTTCGTAAAGCAGTCCACGGTGGTGGCCAGAGGAAGACCAAATAAAGAGTGAAACGACAGATGCTTTTCCCACGCGGGGAATAACTGAATAGCAAACAAAAGGGCCCCACACGGTGCCATCTCACTTGCAGCATCATCAGGATACCCACACCGTCGGAGCAGCGTAACTCTGCCTCCCAAAGATATTAAGATTTAAGAGAATAAATAATTGTATTAAATTATTGAAATGATGGCGTCACGAATAAAGGCAAAAGAGACGACGTAACCCGTTGGAAATGGCTCCAAATGACAGCTAAGCCGGCCCCAAATTTGGGCATTATCGAAGGGCGGGAGAGTTCAAGACGGGACCTATTTTTCTGGAATTTTAAAATCCTTTTTAAGCGTTGACGAATCTAAACCGGTTGAAACCGGCTTTCGCCGGTACGACTGAATTGTCTGCATTTACCCGGTATTCACGTGACCACCCACTTCCCCTTGCTTTAACCATACATCAACTCGTCAGATTTTTTTCTTTCTTTGTTGTCACTGCGGTGTGAGGTTTGGCTAGGAAGTGGACGACCTCATATATTCTTTCCATACACCTCACTTCAACTCTTTTTTTTTTTTCCAAGCATTACGTAATAATGAAATGGACATGTAATTAACCGCTGCGTCTTTGCCAAGTGGCTAGCCACTCACACTCCTCACAATTACGAAGAAAGTGATTCAAACCCTACATAAGTAATGTGAGGGTTTAATTTATATTTTTTTTTTGAGTGAAAGTTAAAATCTGAATAATTTTATAAAAAAATTGATGTAAATTGTCTCATTAAAAATGAAGTTGAAGTCCCTTAAATATTAAAAATAATTAAAATCTGAGTAGTGGTATTATATGATTATAAATACTAATTATATTATTATATAATATATTGTATCTGAGTAATAATCTCATGTAATAAAAAAAATGGTAATGTAATTATTATTATCTTCTGTACCTAATATTTTGTAAGGGGGTAAGTTTCACTTGGTATTTAATTTTAGAGTTGGACTATGGGCACTCCTCCAAAATTCTTTTAAAACCCCCTTTTCAGTTATACTAAATTTATTGCCAAAATTACCTTTATTTTTAAATAAACACATTTAATTTGTAAATTTGTAAATTTTTTATTTTTTTCTCGCTCCTCACAAATAATTTTTATCGGTAATAAACTTCTTGATAAAAATCAATGAATTAAATAAATTATCTCTAAGATTATGATGTGAAAAGTTTTAGTACGGGCCTAAAAAAGTCAGATAATTTTATCAAAATATGTTTTATTTATTATCAATAGATTGTCTTATTGATTGAAGCAAAAATTATAGAGAATTTGAGAAAAAAAAATTACATGTGTGAGTGTAATAGCAGAGAAAATACAATAATTTTTTGTTTAAAGAGAGAAAATATAAAAATTTAAAGTGAGATAAAATAAATATGAAATATATTAAAATATTTATCTTAAAATATAATTATAATAAAAGAGGAATTTGAAAAGAATTATAGATGGGTGTCAATAGTCAAACTCTTATTTTTAAACAATACGTGAATGCATGTACGTGCATCTTTTTCAAACCGTCCTAGCCGAGGCCCAAGTTTGTCAATCTATTTATTAATAGAAATTTGCGATCATTTTGCGTGCAGTTAAATTGACGTTGCACACTTAAAACGTGGCAAGCAGACAAGTTGACAATGTAGGCCTTGTTTGTTGAGGATCGCCCAACGGGAAGGCCATGGCATCAAGTCACCAACGGCAATAACCCCTTTTAAAAAATTTATTTATCTTTTCTGAAATGCATTACCTTTTTAAAAATACTGATTTCTCATAATCTACCGATATATTAATAATTAGACATCTATTCAATTTAAATTAGATCAATTCTATTATGATAAAACACAAATTTATACAGATTTGAAAGAATTATATCTACCTAATTAACCCATAAATTTGTGGAAGAAAATATTTATTACTATCCAATCTATTGAAGGTGAAATCCATGCTCCCAATTTATGCTTGAGCTTGTTTGAATCCAGGGTCTATGTTAAATAATTATTTGTTTATGCATTTGAAGATCCATGGTATTGGCCGGACCGTATGAAGGGCTTCTCCAATTTTGAATCGTTGAAAACAAATCTTAATTAAAAAAAAAAAAAAAACAAACCTTCTTGTTCAAGACTTGTTCCTTCTATAATGAACTCCACTGGAGCGTTATAGAGGAACCAAAGAAGCAGTGTATGCAATGATATAGGTCGATTTGTAATTTTTCAATTCATCGTATTTGGCCGCTTATTCACAAGGAATTGATTCAATATCAAAATAGATCACATAACTTATACCATGTATATAGTATATATGAATTATGAGACCTTATCTAGTGCGTGCAGTTATGCACGTTATGAAGTGCGACTGTGCATGCGGCGAGTGCTCATTGGGAGGTCGTGGGACCCATAGCATAGATTGCTCAATAAGAGCTCGCCATGCATGCGGTTGCCTACCATAAAAAGTAGACTGTACTTACTAAATCAAATTCCTACATATTATTTCTTATTGTTTGTTTGGGAGGAATTTTATTTTATCAAGTCCTTTAATGCAACAAAACAAAACTACAAAAGAGTATCTTTTAATAATTACAACACGTGGCTAAGTTAAATAATATTGTAACTTATACCAACCCAAGATTTGTATCAAATAATTTAAAACTATTTGATAACTGGGTATAAGGCATTGTTTATTTTTTAGTTTGAAGTTTCAATTTAATTTGATAACTTATCACTTATTGTCGAATAATTTTATCTAAATAGAAAAAATCTATTTTTTTTCTTCACGAAATCGAAATGAGAATTTTTAATTTCAAATCTCCAAAATGCCCTTAACAATTTATGTATTTCTTATACTACTTAAAAGGTTAATATTTTTGTATTACCATTGAAGTCATTTTTGTTGTTGTTTTAAATTAGTATTCACATGGTAACATTAACTAGAACAGAATATTGAACAAATCAAATTATGTCCATTTCGATGAATCAAATCTTGAAAAAAATGTTGGCTTTATAATGAAAGTTGATGCTATAATTACATATTTTATTACAAATTTAAATTAAGAAACAATGATACTATTATCTTTTGAATGCTATCAAACTAATCAATTTGATAAATTTCTAAATTGTGAAGAATAAATATATGCACCACCTAAAATGATATTAATGTCAAATACTAGCTTTTAGATTTTTTTTTTATTCAAATGTTGAAAAAAGAAAAACAAAATGTAATCTAGATATTTGTATTAAAATATATTTAGATTTCAGTAGAATTCATGTTTTCTTAGATTTCAAATAAATAAAAAAATAACACAATCTAAATAAGGCAAAGAGCAGTGCTTTTTACACCCATTTAAAATCCTTATAAAAGCCCACACTGGGAATCACAGTGATGTTGTCAGATGAAATTACATAAAAAGACAAATATGAATTTAATTAAGTTAATATATTTTTACACTTACAAAGGGTAATTTTTAAAAACCTCCCCTAAGGTTTTGACTTGTTGCAAATAGATTGCGAGAATTTATTTATTTGTAAAAAACCCCCTACCGTCAGTTAACTTTAACATTGACCGTTAGTTAACTATGCAAAGACAATATTACCCTTAACAACAATTTGTAGACGGAAATAACAAAAAAAAAATTGTTGGCTATTTTACCCTCTTTAAATTATTGATATTTTCTTAAAGTTCCTATAAAAAAGATAAAATAAAAAACTTGAAAATGAAATAGTTATAATCTTTACCTATGATAGTGTAAATCTTTGGAATTGACAAGGATAAAATTGTCAAAAAATAGGGTTTGTGCTTTTCGCGCCAACAATTTTAATTTTTTTTTAGTTATTTTCATCTACAAACTGTTGTTAAGGGTAATATTATCTTTGCACAGTCAACTAACGGTCAATGTTAAAGTTAACTGACTGTAGGGGGTTTTTTACAAATAAATAAATTCTCGCCATCTACTTGCAACAAGTCCAAACCTCAGGGGAGGTTTTTAAAAATTACCCTACTTACAAATCATGAATCTTCCCATCTTGAAATGATATAATTAATTTTTTTAAATCAAAATAATTTTAAGCAATAAAGTAATAAAGTAAATATAATCATGATATTTTTATGAAAATTTTATGCTTAAAATTTAATTAAACTCTATTTTCACCTTTTATCCTTTTTTGTAATTTTAATCAAAGTAAGAGTTTATCAATTTGACAAGCGGGGTTTGGGTGTTAGGAGCTTCCCACAAAAGTACTACACGCCTGAAAGTATCTTTGGGTCTAGCCTTGGCCCGGACCTGAATCTACGCAAGAAAGTTTGGACTCGGACATTCAATTGTTTCCAAAAAGTTTACCATGAATTCTAAATGCACCTCTCATTATCTTTCAATTATTTAATTTGACTTAACAGTAGTTGGGTCGGACCTAAGGCCTAGCCAAGCCCGAGCCTGACCCAATTGCAATCCCCAACTCGAGAGGACGACGCGAGATTCGTGAAAACTGAAAAATAATCTGAAAGGTGAAAGCGAAGCAGCAAACTGAAAATTGGGGCAAATATTAAAATTTAAAAACTACATGGACCAAAGTCGAAATAAGAAGAAAATGAAGCAACGAACTTGACGACTGCAAGCCGGGTACTTAAAACTGGGCGATGTTAACACGGTACGGTAGCTCGAATCCTTCAACAGTCCAACCAACCAACTGTTCCTCGTCATCTCCGCCCCTCTGCCTTTCAACTCTATTTCATCTTCATTTTCCCTCCCACATTCACATTCACATAATCACCATTCAATCACCAAATTCCTTCTTTCCACAAAAAAGAAAAAAGAAATGGCTACTCTTTCCCCATTCCTCTCAAAAACTCCCCTTTCAAACACCCCCACCATTTCCTTCTCTTCTTCCATTTCCACTCCCCTCAAATGGAAATCTATCACTTCATTCTCACCGTCCGGATCTTCTTCTTCCCGCTCTCGCCGTCGAATCTTCATCGTCCAATCCAAAATCCGCGAGATCTTCATGCCCGCCCTCAGTTCGACTATGACCGAGGGCAAGATCGTCTCGTGGATCAAGTCAGAAGGCGACGTTCTTTCCAAGGGAGAAAGCGTCGTCGTTGTGGAGTCCGATAAGGCTGACATGGATGTCGAGACCTTTTATGACGGCATTCTCGCCGCAATTGTCGTCCCCGAAGGCGAGTCCGCTCCCGTTGGTGCCGCTATCGGGATTCTTGCTGAGACTGAGGCGGAAGTTGCTCAAGCCAAGGCCAAAGCTGCGTCCGCAGGGGCTGCAGCTCCTGCTTCTCATCCTGTTACATCCACTCCCGTTCCAGCTGTTTCCCCACCCGAGCCGAAGAAAGTGGCGGAGTCTGCTCCCAGTGGGCCCAGGAAGACTGTGGCGACGCCTTACGCCAAGAAGTTATTGAAGCAGCACAAAGTGGACATTAATTCGGTGGTTGGAACGGGGCCGTTTGGTAGAATTACTCCTGAAGATGTGGAGAAGGCGGCTGGAATTGCTCCTTCCAAGAGTGTGGCACCCTCTGCGGCTCCGGCTGCTTTGCCAAAACCTGCGCCGGCGGCAGCACCAGCAGCTCCTCTACTTCCCGGTTCTACTGTGGTGCCTTTTACGACAATGCAGGCTGCCGTTTCAAAGAATATGATCGAGAGTCTTTCGGTTCCCACTTTCCGTGTTGGATATCCAATTATAACTGATGCTCTTGATGCGCTTTATGAGAAGGTACATTGTTTTTTTTTAAAATTAATTAATTAATTAGTTTATTGGGTTGGGAGAATATGTGTGCTGATGTTATGAGATTTTGAAATTTTTTAGGTGAAGCCAAAGGGTGTGACAATGACTGCGCTGTTAGCAAAAGCTGCAGCAATGGCGCTTGTTCAGCATCCAGTTGTTAATGCCAGCTGTAAAGATGGCAAGAGTTTTACTAACAATGCTAACATCAACATTGCGGTGGCCGTGGCTATCAATGGTGGCTTGATAACACCTGTTCTTCAGGATGCAGATAAGGTTACTTACTTGTCATTGATTGATTTTGCCTTGGTGTTCATAGCTTCTAACCATTTTTTAGTTAGTTTAAGTTTGTAATGTGTATTTGGTTGGCACAGTTGGATCTGTATTTGTTATCTCAAAAATGGAAAGAGCTTGTGGAGAAAGCTCGATCGAAGCAACTTCAGCCCCATGAGTACAATTCAGGTATTTGCTAGTTCATTTTCCCTTTAATATTTGTCCTATTGTGCATTTGTAGTTTCTTTGAATCGTGGTTGTACTAACTGCACAATTTTTTCCCCCTTACAGGTACTTTCACTCTATCCAACCTGGGTATGTTTGGAGTGGACAGATTTGATGCTATTCTTCCTCCAGGCCAGGTGAGTAATAAGGACTAAGCTTGTGGATCTCTAATCACTAGTGTGATTTTTCTGCACCTCGAGATTTATCTAGATATTTGCTAAAAAGTTTAACGTACTAATGTTCAGGGGGCTATCATGGCTGTTGGAGCATCAAAGCCGACTGTAGTTGCTGATGCAGATGGTTTCTTCGGTGTGAAAAGTAAAATGCTGGTGAGTTTGATTTCCATTTCTTAAGAAATATGATAAGTTAAGCTATTTGGATCCAAATGTAGCTTACAAATTTAAAATATTGTATGTTCATCATATATATGATTGGTAACTCCTAAGGTGGGTTGAGTGTTTGAACTCCGTGGAATACACCGTGAGCTGTTTGTACTATTGTTTGGTGACCTCAAACTAAATGGAAACTCTCATAGTGAAAGAGTGATTGGAAGTCTTGATTTTCATGACATGAGCAATTATAAGCTTTTCTGGGTGAGTTCTTGCTTAGGATAACATACCAAGCAACAAAAGTCATACTCTCTCCAAAATGGTCTGCATAAAAAATCCGAAAATATCATAAGTGGCGGTCCCCCCATGACCTTCTGCTCTTCTCCATATCTAGACCCTCAAGCCACGCCGTTAGGCCGAACGAACAGAATTTAGCTCCTTCTTGTCCATATTATAGCTTTTGTTTTGTTAAGAGTTAGGGTGGAGACCTAGGTGCTGACTTTGTCATAGCCTGTTTGAAGCTAAAAGAAGTTCTGGAATCTGGCTTCCAGCTCAAGCAGGGGTTGAGGTATAGTCTAGTGCAATGATTTTTTCCCCTCGTGTTCATAAGTTTCTTTGCAATATTTCCCAACTTTACCAGTTTACTTTCTTCTACGTTATAAGATCTGGTAGGTTGCAGATTTTTTATCCTGAAATCTGCCCTTGAAAAATAGACCAAGTTAACCCATCTATTTATTAATCCTATCAGGCTATCACTAGCTCTATATACTGTATTATTTCTTTCCTCTGATACACATATTTGTTTTTTGTGTTAAGGAAAAGCATCATTTTTCAAATGATTTTTTGATTTCAAGGAAATTAGGATGAGATGTAAAGCTAGACAGAACTGTTCAAAGCCTTCAAATAATTTTTGAATTTTCGACATAGCAGCAGTCTTGTTTCTAATAGTGACATTCAAGTAGAAGTTCTCTGAGTAACTTATTAGTTAAAATGGTGAATAATAGGTACTGTTGAACTTCCTGATTCTTAGCAGTTGTCCTTTCTTAAAGTAGCTTATAGACACTGTTGCTCCCTGTCCCCTTCTCTCTCTCTCTCTCTTTTTTTTATCCCTCTCTCTCTCCCCCCCTCTCCCTGTTTGCTTGCAAATTTCAAGTTCAGAGTGCTTGTTGTTGCTAAGAAATAAGTATAGATTAGGCAACGTACAACCAGTGATGGAGATATCAACTGGGTCTGGGTGGAATTATTGCTAAATGGAGGAAGTCTTGTACAGTAAGGATATGATTGTAATTGCTGTGTTTGTGCGTAATTTTGAAGCTGCTAACGTTTTTGGTAAGTTCTCACTTTTACTGGATAGCTCATATTTATTGACTACTTATACTTGGTAGCTATTAATTCCGATTCTCAGCTGTTATGGGTTAAAAAGCCACAAAACCTCAATCCCCAACGTACCCTAAGTTAGGTGGTTCCCTGCAGCTATGCCACCTGGCATATTAGCGGTGGGATTAACATGGCCAGTATCTCCCAGAGTGGTACTCTGCAGCATTTGGCCTTTTGATCCTTTATTTTAGCATTCTCCAGTCTTGATTATGAACAATAATATTGCAAATTGAAAATTAAAGAATAAGTGGATTCAAGGTTGAAATGGAGATACGGTGGTTTAATTGTTCGTATGTTCTTGCTCTTTAACTGTTTCTAGTATTTTTATACACTAAAAACAAACGATCCCCTTACCCAGGTAGTGGATACAACAATGTTTTCGTGGTGGTTAAAGGTTTCTACTGAATTTAATTGAGTTGCCATGTGATTCTTTTTACAGGTGAATGTAACCGCTGATCACCGAATTATTTATGGTGCTGACTTGGCTACATTCCTACAAACATTTTCAAAGATTGTTGAGAATCCAGAAAGCTTGACATTGTAGGTGTGTGTGGCTTTTCTGTGGTGAATTCAGTTTATCAGAGCCTTTATATTCCTCAGCGAGTAATGAGATAATGGTGTCTATTTAACAAAGTACTTTGACAAGTAACCTGGTTTTGGACTAATCCGAGGGAAAATATGCTTATGTTGTAATTCATTTTATTTTGATTTTTCAAGGTTTCCTATAGCATCTAAGAGATATGAGTTGATTTTAAAAGAAATGAATAATTTGAACAGTTTTTGACAGAACCCAGTAAAAGAGTGTTTCATCATATTGAAATTCATGGTGGTGTCAAAATCAAATTGTTGTCTTTTTTCAAATGCAGCATCGAACTTTAAAACAGCAGGAAAAACGTAGGACTTAATTTACTCAATTATTCTCATACAAGTTTTTGCAGATTTTCCAGGGTGTCCATTTTTTGTGATACAATAAGGCCTAATGTGTCTGCTATAAAGAGTTGAATAATGTATTTATCTAATTTATCCCTATTGAGGGGACCATATTTATTATTAGCAACAGTATCGAATCAGTGGTGTCTTATGAGTTCTGCAAAGGAGCAGCTTTAGGACTATGAGTTCTCCCAACAGAGGCAGGTGGCCAATAGATAATTTTCTCATGATCCTATCTGATACAGTGTTTAAATAGTCATGCTATGTATAAGAAGTTAGAATATAAAATGGATCTCAACTCAATCAACTTCATTGTCGCTGCCATTGCCAGTAGAGAGGGTTATGGATGAATGAACATAAAGAAACGATTGAGTATCGTTGTTTAAAAACGATTGCTTTATGTACAAGTCACCTGAATTTTCCATTTTCTTCATAAATACCATGGCATGAGTTACAGCTCCTGCTGTCGACTTCCAAATGCTTGGCAACCAACAAGGCCAAACGTATGTAAACAATTTAAAGCAAAGAAGTAATAGGACTGTTGCTGCACGATGAAAAATGTTTCGGCAGAGCCGCAAAGATTTTTAACAGCAACAACTCTCCGCAAGATGAATTGATCGACCTTGAACGGTACACCGGTGCAATATCTGATATTTTTGCACGAGATACGAAGGAATTCACCAGTTCAATTTTATATTTCTAGAAATGAAAAGCTCATCAATGTACTCAATTACTGGAACTGAAGCATTAATATATCTTCTCATTTTATTCCCTGCTGATTGATCTGCAGAAAACATTGAGAAACATGATTGAGGTTTTCAGGGTAGTGCAATTGAATTCCAATTATTGTAAAAGAAAATAAAAGAAATTACATGGGATGATAAGTTCTATTAAATCTTGGTAGTATCTATAAAACAATTTTTTTTTAAAAACATATTAACTAAGCAAGCATTTGCTCTTCAGTTTTTCCGAATTAGACAAAATGTGCGAATATTCAGAAGTATAAACATTCCGATAACAGCTTAGTACATCCGTAATCCCTAAAATTCTATATTTGTTGTAGTTCTAATGAGCTTTTTATCCATAAACAAGCCTATCTGACTCTTTCTAACAGATAACAGGTTTATTAGTCTGGTAAGACATTTTAGGCAGTTACATCTTCATAAGAGCAAACATCTGAGAACTTTAGACTATCCAGGCAGCAGACTACCTAAATCTCATATTGCAGAGTATAACATGATAATCCACTAGAAAATAGATCGACTGAAATTCCAAGTTATGTAGCCTTTATTTAAGTAACAAGTTGGTTAGACTAACCAGTTTCATTAAGCCTCAGCAATAGTTGCTCCCTAGTTGGAAGGGTGTACATTCCAGCAGAAACTGCAGCCCTGACAGTCCATGAGTGGTAGGGTGCACACACTTGCGCATAAGCCGTTGATGCTGCTTCCTTCAAGGAGTAATCACTAAAACAGACAAGTTCGAGATATTAAAAACCAGAAAACACAAACATTGCTGATGCAAGTGCTTCTACCTGTCACATTACAGTGTAACGTGAACTAATATTATTTGCTTCCATTAAGGTCATAATATAACACAATGATCTTTCAGCCACTCTGTTGAGATGTATCTAACAGTGCATGCTAATTACTTTCAACTTCAATCAAGTTGCATAACAATGTCTTAGATGATATCCACTTTGTCTAGGAATGCCATTAAAATAACTTCTTCTGAGTCATATATCCTACAGTATTAATAGAGCCCACAGTTTAAATGTCTGTATTTTTTCTCTCATCACCTAGAAAACAGAGGCAAAAGGCCGCTTCCGATGTTTTAGACATTACCCACTCCTGATTAATGCCAGTCTCACAACTCACCGAAACCCTACAAGAGAAGGATTACAGGAGGGAAAGCTGAAGGTCTGGAGAGTGACAGAGCGAGAGATGAGAAAGTAGCACATGCATTGTCCAAATTCTGAAAAAGCATCTGATTTTGTTTACGTAAGGATCACTAATCTTAGGCAATGAACTTGGAGGTACATCTAACCTCTAATGTCATTGTGATAAATGTCTCAAAGAACAACAAACATATCTGTTAATTTTTCTAGAATGCAGTACATATGTAAAGTAACAAGGAAGGGGCATAGCATACTTGGTCGACAAGAATTGCTCAAACAAAGCTCTGACGAGGTCAAGACCCTGCCTAACTCGTCGAAGGTTACGTGAATGACTTCCCGGTGCTTTCACAGTGTCGTTTGCAATATCCATATCAAGTATATCGTGTAAATTGTCATATGCCTTTGATGCTTCCACAAGATTTTGTACCTGAATGTATCATAGAATTAGAAAATAGTGTTACATTAAGCTTACAAGAAATTACAGAACAGAGCTCCCTCCAACAAATATATAGATCATTCGTGAATGTACTAATCTCAAAAGGAAACTTCAGTTTGATATGAGTGACATGCCAATGGTACTTAATATGAATATAAGGGGGCAAATAGCAATAAATTCACATTTAAATAAAGTATCACATACGATCTGCAAATAAATGATTGACCTAGGGGGTATAGAGGCCAAAAGAAAAGCTGCAGTTACCGAAGGCTCTAATGTAAACATAAACCCTTCTGCAGATGGCTTCAAAAATTGGCCTTATACTACCGAACAAAACAGAATGAATTGAAAATTTTAAACACTAGATACCATTAAGTAAATGGTCCAGAAGATTAAAAAATCATACAGTACGGACATAAAGCCAAAACGCCATTAAATAAGAAGAACCAGAAAATTGAAAAGAGAAACAATGAAAATACAAAAAATTCTTTATGATTCAACCAAGGGATATTGAGGCTATTTAGCCAAAGCAGTGAGGCTTTTGCGTTTCTCAATAAATCATTTGAAGCTCATATATTATCATGTGGCTAAATTATAATCAAGGAGTAACGGACTCCCTGATCAATACTTATTTCTTATAATTGTTATGATTTTAAATTAAAAGAAGAAAATAGAAAAGAAGAAGAAGAAAGAAATGTGAGAACCTTGGTGACGTACTCCATCCGGGCGAATTTAAAAGCGAGGCCAAGACAGTTAAACAAAACAGAAACCAACGAACAAGCTTCGCAGAAAACATCCAACCGAAGATCAGTTTTGCAGCCCCTGCCGTTCCTAGAATTCAGCAACTTCGCAAGTTCTTCAAAAGACCCCACGATCAGGGACAAAGATGCCATTGTTGCGGTCTTTCTTGCGGTTGAAAAGTCCGCCATTGCTCTAGCGTCTTTAAACCTGCACTCCACCTTGTCCATATTTATAGTGTTACGTGTGTCTAAAGTACCATGCATGAATATTTGGTATTTCAATGATCTTTTGAACTTTTCTTGAGAAAATTCCAAGAAGAAAAAGAATTGGAATTTTCCAAGTTTCAATTTTTTTTTGTTTTTTGTTTTTTGTTTTTTTACTATCTGGGATTTCTTTGTTTCTTGGTTACTTCTCTCTGTTTTGAATTGAGTTGACTGATACGTGGTGTGTGAAACGTTCGCGACGCTGGGGAAGCGGACCGCCCAAGAAACACTCCAAGGAAAGGAGAAAAGTCAAACGGCTGGTTCTTGAAGATTTACCTAACTACTTTCGCGCCGCTTTCGTTGTTCATTTTGCTTTCTACGCTGGGGCTGTTTTGGGTTAACATAACGAAACGAACTTCAATTTTTGGATTTTGGCCCATATTTGGGTGTGGCCTAATTCGGGATCCCTAATTATTTATAGCTTTTCTTATGATAGCGGCATAGCTTTTCTATTTTGTACGAAATTCAGAAACAGGTCCTCTATTCAAATGGCCAAAGTGCTCGTCATATTGAATTTTGACCATCAATTCCTAATTGTCATTTGACCCTCTTTTTTAATATCATTTTATCATATTCGAACTCTTTCTATCATTAGAGTTTTCCTTGCTGCTTGTAGTGAAAAAAAAAAAAATTTCCAATACGAAGATGCTCTGATTGCTTAATTTGCAATTGTAAGCTGAGAATTGGACGGTGGTTATTACTGTTGTTATTATTATGCTTACAGAGTAACAGAGAAACTACTTCCAAATAAGCCATTTTTTAGATTATAGAGAGTACATACATTCTCCAAAATATCTCTACAAGACAGACGCCAGTGTGCATAAGAAACATAAATTAAAGGCTAGCTAGCTAGGACTAAATTATTCTGTGGAATCCAACTAAACCTTGTTATCGAGCTCTACTCCTTCTGATGATGATGAGTCACCGCCTTTTTTATGCATCTGAATTGGCTTGAAAGTATATATCTTGGCGCAAAAGAAATAGTAAATAACATTAACAACTTGCAACAACGTGATCAACCAGTAGAAATACTCCAGCTTTCCCTTGTTCAAATTATTATCCGGCAGCCAATTTGATCCATTAGGTCCTGCACTGAACTTGTGCACCAGTGTAACCAAAAGTGTGCTCACATAATTCCCAATCGAATTCGCAGTCCAAAATAACGCAGTGGCTGTGCTTCTCATGCTCTCCGGCGCCTGATCATAGAGAAACTCCAAGTGACCAACTGACATGAATGCTTCGGCTATCCCGTGAAGACTGTACTGCGGCACTAGCCAAAGCACTGAGATGGGGATAATTATATGAGGCTTGTCCACAAGACCATGAGCCAGCGCTGCTTGTTTTCTCTTCATTTCAACGAAGCCTGCTACTAGAGTGGCTAATACTGATATCACAAAGCCTATTCCCATGCGGTGCAAGAATGTGATGCCGCGGTCGAGGCCCGTGAACTTTCGGGCCACGGGGATTATTATGCGGTCGTATAGAGCGATTGTGGAGAGCATGGAGACCATAGTGAAGACCGACATTGAGCCAGCTGGGATTTGGAAGGATTTAGTGAGATGCCTGTCCATTGATTTGGCTTGTTGCAAGGAGAAAGTGCCTTGTTGTGCATAGGCTGTGATTAGAAGGATTCCGGATGCCCAAATTGGTCCCATTCTGATCACAGATTTCAATTCCTCCACGCGGTGCACTGTGTTTAGTCTCCATAGATTTGGTGACTTGATGTCGTCCTCTTCAGTCACAATAGCAGCCTTGTCCAGGAATCTGAAAATTTACAAGTAGTCACATTTAAAGATAGAAGAAACCTTTTTTATTAGTTACCACGCACCACAATACCACCACAAATTAACCATATTTTCTTGGAATTGAATTTTTGATCTCGTTCTTCTGCTATAAGAAGTCAAATCAACTGGACTATCATTTAAGATTAAATCAAAGAAACTCGATAATATTAACAAGCAATTTATTTTATCATATATATGTTCTTCATTAGTCTTCCACATGAAAAATAAAAGCTTCATTTTCTATTATTTACATTTATATTGATAACAATCTGTTCATTTTATACAAGTGATATGTTGTATTTTTAATAGGATACAATATCAACATTTAACTGATAATAAATGTGAAATGATAAGATATCATATGGGCCATGGTGATGGTCGTTGTGGAGCAAATTTGAGTGAATAACACTTGACCGGAAGCAGCAAGAAAATGAATGAGAATTAAGAATTAAAACGTGTTCCACTGAAGGGTCATGGGTAGTGAAAAGAAGATGTATTGCATGTGATAAAAGACAAAAGGGGGCGCACAAGCTTTTTGTTGTTTAGTAATAACGAAAGAAGAAACTATAGTGATATCAGTCTATTGGTGCATGGATCGTTGGTTGTCCATTCACTTTACTAGGACTAGAAGTGCTAATTGAACAAGTCATTTGTTTGCTTCCAACTAATTATACCCACTATAAAACAGATGATGATAATGTGGTGACAGTTTAAATCTGTGCTCTCTATGTGTTCTATCCTATATCATAAACTTCATGCACAAAAAGGGAAAAAAAAAAGGACAGAGTTCTATGGCACCACATTTCTTACACAAATTATTTAATCAAGGACAGTAAAATTTAATCTCAACCAATTGAAAGTGTTGGCCAAAAAATTGTATAGAAAATTCGATACCTTAGAAAGTTAACCCAAAATAAAAACAAAATCATCTGCTAAATAGAAACTAACATATATTTATGCTTATTCTATAGTTATGTACTATAGCTGTTTATATAGAGTATACAATTAGTGAGGTCAATCATAAAATGTGTATTATTATTTTTTTTTTCATATGAATGAGTTTTATTATCAATATTCATATGTACTGAATGATTCATCTCTCAGTTGATGTAATAAGTGATTAAAAAATGGTTTTTTAAAATAATTTATCGTATTTTTCTAGAATTTCATTAATGATGCATCTCATTCATCATTAATCACTAACAGTGCGGTCTGACTCAAGTGCAAGTCCATTGCCCAATGACTCGCCACTTATTTTTTTCTGAAAAATATTGTACTGTTGCAACTTGCAACTTGCAACTTGTGTCTGTGTGTGTTTTTAGAAAATAGAGAGAGACCGAAACTTACTTCATATGCTTAGTATGAAGAAGCTTTCCGTCCAAACAAATGGACGCATCAAGCTCTTCATTCTGGTACAACACATTTGGATCCGAGACCATATCCAGATTTCTCTTCCTGAAGGCAGCCACACACACTTGCATCAATCGGACAAACGGACTCCCAGCCGGATCCAAGTTCCGGTAAAGCGGGTACCCGAATACGAATGCAATGATTGATAGAAACATTGCAACTGTTGGGATACCGAGACCCCAGTTCCATCCAACATTATCTTGAATATAAACAAGAACCGTCACGGCCACTAGTACTGCTGCTCCCATAACAAAATAATACCAGTTAAAATACTTCCACGTCTTTGTTGCTTGTTTGGGGTCTGTTTCATCAAACTGGTCAGCCCCGAATGCCACCACGCAGGGTCGGATTCCACCCGACCCAAGGGCCGCCAGCAGAAGAGATGCATATAAGATTGCCAACTGTCCTGTATCAGCTTCTTTGCAAACTTGGTCACCTTGGCATGGTGGTGGCCTTAGTTGTGGCAGAATTGCTGACAACGTTAAGGAGAACATTCCCTGATTACAATAAAAAGAAGAATTTCTTAGACAAATTATTATTATTATTTTTAATCTTTTTAATCAGAGTGAGTGAGAGCTTGTTAATATTACGTACTATTTGATAAATGATGGAAGCAACTGTTATAGTCCAAAAGCGTCCGGCGTAAGTATCGGCGACGAAAGCTCCGATCAACGGAGTCAAGCTGCCGGTTCCTCCGAAGTTGGTGAGAGTGTTGGCAGCTTTGGTTAATGGCATATGCAACTGTGTTGTTAAGTAGCTGATCATGTTAGCATGAAACCCCACCACGGCCAACTTCTCACACACCTCATTTGCTACACCAAAATCATAAAACCATCATAATTAATCAACAAAATAATAATATATAAAAATGACGCTGAAGAAGAAGAACAAGTTAGTAATTAAATCTATAGATCACAGAGCATTTTGAAGTTAATCAATTACCAAATATGAAGGGCATGGTGATGATGCCACCCTTTTTCCTATTGACATGGCTGCCGCCTTTCTCCTCCATCTTCTGTACCATTGTCTTTCTATGTGGTTAGCTAGCGATGGTGTGGCCAAGAGCCTATTTATAGGCAGATGCGAATGTTTTTAACACGGTAAATTAATAATGCCTCTGAGTGATTTTTCTAATTTTCACCGCAGCAAAATACATGGCCAGTATGAGAATTGCATGTGAGATTGTAAATATACGTGTATGGTAGGTTTCGCATGTAAGTTTTGATGAGTCAGGCCCACGTGCGGACATTTATATTTTAAAACCATCTTAAAAGAGCTAAAGAATAAACAACACGTAATCCAATATACTAAAAGATAAAATAAATATATTAAAAATAATTTTTTGATCTTTTATTTCTGTCATATTTTAAAATCACCCAGACGTCCGCACTCAAGCACCACTCAAGTTTTGATATTTTCTGTTTTTCCCAGTCTGCTTTATTTATAAACATTGCATTTTGGTTGTTTTGAAATTTTGCCAGTCCGGGTAGAATTCGGGCAATCTTGCCTAGACAAGTTTCTGCCTATGTATAAACCTTAAAAGTAATATGAATTAATTATAACAAAAAATGTATGAGTTTTTGATGTGGAGAATGGGATTGATAGGAGATATAGTGGGAGACACTCGTATTAATGTTAATTAAAATTAAATCCCTTCTCTTACTTTAAATACGAAACTAATTGGACTGTATTTATGCTCTTAATTAAGATTAAGCTATGAAGAATATGAAGATACAGACTGGAGCATTATTAGGTTTATGATAACAGACGAGAACTGCCATCTTTACATTATAAATTTGGGAGTTGCAAATGCCCACCATTCTTTTTCCCTTTATTTTATCATTGTTGATTTCACTATAGTTATTCGATATCTTTTGCTACACATCAATACTTCATCCATTTCCAGAGCGGAACAACAATATGTTCTTGGATTGCTTCAAGTTGGAAGACAAGCATAATCTTCAATTCCATTAAGGCAAAAAGGCAAATAAAACCAATTACGCACCAAGTCACGAGAACTCTGGAAAAGCCAGTATTTCAGTTTTTATACATAATATAACGACATTACAGTGTTTATGAAATCAATATATCCAATACCAACGGTCATATTTCGTCTTAATACGTAAAATTTACCTTCAAATATGTTATAAATCAAGGGAGTGGCTATGATTTTTGAAGGCACTTTTCCCCCCTAGGTTTTAAGATGGCAAAGCACTGATCTTGTCTTGTTTGCATGAATTATAAAATTTGTAAATATAGAAGAGTCTGAATAATTTTACAAAGCCCTTGAGTTTTGATACAAATGCTTATATCACACGTTTGATGTCACAAATTCCGAATATGTTACCATTACAAGTTCTCACATGACATGGTCATTTGTTATTATTTTATAGCTCACACACACATTAGTTACAATGTTACCCTTGAGTTTTGTTCCAAAGGGGTGTATACATATGTGTGTGTGTTCATAGGCACCTTTCTCTTACAAGACAGATTTTAGATGATGAGTTCTACCGAATTTGTGACTATTAGTATTAATAAGAGCAGTCACCATGTCTAATATGAGATTGGCATATACATATATATATATATATATAGGTGCAAGTTTGTGACCATTGTTAGGGATGGGGCGACTTGGGGAGGGCAAATTCGCGATGTTACCTAGCTGGCTGCCGTTGAGAACAGTTGTTGTGATGAATTGTTACCATCTCTTATCCGACAAGTCTATTTTGAGGTTGGTTAGGTTCCACCCATGAATTTGTAGGGTCATCGATTCATTTCGGCTCGATCTTCTTCTGGAACAATCTGATCCAATAATTTACATAGTTGATGCTTCAACAATAATAGGTCGACAGATCAATTTAAGCATGCCAGTAGATACGTTTTCAAATGAATTGATTATGCCCTTGAATTTTAGAAGCCGACAGATAAAATAAAGTTGCTCCCGTACTGCAAGCATGATGTGATTTTAGAGTCTTGACAGACTTGTATTGCGAAAATGTGGCCTAGCCAGCACTATCATTGAACAAGAAGATAACAGCGACCGAAAGAGAGAATTTTAGAAAGTTCAATAAGCATATCATGGACAGAACAAGGAGTTGCATGCGGCTCAGTCTTAAAGCTGTAATGCCCACAAACTTTATAGTCTTTGACGTGAGAAATGATGCAAGCAGAAGCAAAGTTGGGATGAATAACCAATTTAGCCTATTCAGAATCGATCACAAAGTTTTACGTGTTCAACGGTCGATGAATCATCCACGTGTCGCTCAATCATTTTTCGTTTTCGTTGCGACCCTTGGACCGCAGCATCGCTGTTTCTCTATTCCAGTCCTAGTCTGACACATAAGGAAAGAGGCGGGTGGGCTGGGTGGGAATGTGGGCCTGTTTAGAAGACTGATGTGACCAAGTGGTCCTTTGTAGTTGAGATTATGACATGAGGCCGACCTCAGAGAGATTTACTTATTTGTCTTTTTTTGATCGGAGCATATGATTTTGTTCCCCCTTTTAAAAAGTAAGGCATAGGCAAGTTTAAATTGCCACACCTTGGGAACGAGTGCATGAATGAAAATAAATTGTGAGAATTTTTAGCGTGAATTATTCTCTTAAGCCTCTCAATAAAAAAATAAAAAATGTATTTATTGTTTTAATTGGAAATTAAAGTAATGATAAGACATTCTAAAATTTTATCATGAATTTCATTTCATTTCAAATGATATAACTTGTAACGTGTTATTCATTAAGTGGTTGATGGTTTTTTATAAATTTCATTAATTACATTATCTCAAATCTCAATGAATGATCAATGACACATCATTTATGATGCAATTTTAGGATGGAATTATTAGTGTTATTGGATGAGAGATTAATGGCATAATTGCTGAAATGGAAACGTTATTAAGTTTGCTTGATAGAAGAAATTAGGTTTTTGAATAATGAAAAATCTTAATGAAAGTTTGAATGAATAAAACTATAGTTTTGTGGCCTTTTTATAACAAGCTTAAATATCACGAATTTACCAAAATAGGCAAATCTGAAATATAACATAATAATTAAATTCTCCTAATCAAAATAAGAAAATAAAAACAAACGGTACTCAAATCCGATTCTAGAAAAAAAAAAGATAAAAATCCTAGAAGAATGAGGAAAAATATTAAAACTAGAAAATGTCCAGAAAATAAGCGGAATATCTGGCTTGAACCTGGGGCAAAACGACTTAGCGTTTTTGGGTTTTATTCTCCTCGTCGTAGGCTTCAAAACGGTATATTATACTCCAAAAACAGACACTTGTAACCTAAGTTATGGTCTCTAAAAGGTACACTGCTCGTGACACACATCACCTTACATCAATAATACAAAAGACAAATTTATAATCTAATATTAATTATAATGTAAAACGTCAATTTATTACTATGAGTTTTGTGTTTTATTTGAATCTAGTAATTTCAATAATGTCACTACACATTATCATCAGAAGATCTTTGAATATTGGTTGTTTTCATTTGGACTTGTTATTAGTAAGGGCATCTTCTGAGAATATGGGCGGTGAGAGTATAATGCAGCCTTTTGTCCTTAGTTGGTGTTTGGTTTTAAGAAAGTGGAGGGAAGGAGAGGAGAAAAAAAAGAGAAGAGTGGAAAGATGATGAGAGGAGAAGAGTGCAAAAATTAACTACTATTATTTGGTTTCACATTAAATTTAAAATGAAAAGAAATTACATATTTTTTATTTGGACAAATATACCCACTATCTTTAATGTTAATATTGTTAGTAAATAAAAATAATAATTAAAGTATGAATTAATTTAATCTGGCAATTACATTGTTAAATAGAGAATTGTTTTTAAATTACAACATTAGGTCATGGATAACCATCATGTTGACTGCCGTTGACCATCATTTTTCATCACGTTAAATACATAATAATGATCAGAAATGAATCATTTACTCATTGGAAATATTAAATTTTGTAGAAAATACACTATATAGTTGGAAATATGAGAGTTAAAATTTTCCCAAGCATTTAAAAAAGACTCGAGGTAGATAACAACGTATATTAGTATTTCTAACTCCATAGAGTACATGAGGATTCTATTAGTACTAGTTTTGATGGTAAAGCGTGTCTCCAGTGAAACTCCGACGAGTCTCCAGTGACTGTCCAACGATTCACCTTACTGCTTTATCCTATTAATGTAAGAAAATAAACATAAATTATTTGCATTTGGATTGATTAATGACGGCAAAGAGATAAAATATTTCAGTCATTTGTTGGCATTAATGAATTTTCTGATGAGTTGGACTATTGGCATCCCTCTAATCTACTCACAAAACTCCCCTTTTTAGTTATATTCATTTTATTTTTGAAAATGCCCATTTTTTTAGATACACTTTTCTAAGTTCTCAATTTTCATTTGATTTGTTTTATTGTTAAAACTCTAAGTATTTATTGTGCTATTTTTTTAATTATTTTCAATTTTATTATTATCCTACACACAAGTCAAAAAGTTATATGGGGTGATAAGTTTTTTAGTGTTAATCATTGGCTGAAATAACACATATTTCAAATTATAAGTTCAAAGCAATCTTAAGTATAAAAATATTTAAACAATAAGAAATCAAAAAAGAATAATAGATTATTCTAAATTTGTACAATTTTATTTTAGTTAGATAGGAAGTAACACATAGAATTTTTTTTTATTAAAAAGAACTGATTATGAATTAAGTAATTTGCTGGGAAAAAAATATATATGTGTTTAATTTTCAAATGTCCTTCATTATAATTTTATTTAAAGTAGGGTTTTATAAGAATAATGTAGGGGTGCTAACAGTTCCACTCTTTTATGATATTTATAAATTTTCTGATATTTGTTTATTACGGTAAATGTTAAACCAGATTTTGCGATCATTCTTCTAGGTCCCACTTCTAATTACAAAAGACTAAACTACCACACTTGCCAATACTCTCAGCAAAAATTAACACAATACTAGTTGAATCTAACTCACAAAACAAAACAAACTCACAGTAAAAGAAGCTAAGTTCGAATCCTCTACACTTATATGTCTGTCGCAACTCATATTTTCTTGCATAATTATCGTAATATCAACAATTCATGAAGTGTATATATATAAAGGTCCCACAAAACAACATTTTACAATTTTCAACTACAAGTTTTAACATATACTGTTAATAGAAATTAGCACAATACAAGCTATATCATCACAAATTCATAACCAGCACAATCGAATTTCGAATAAATGAAGCAAATTACCTCCACAGATTGATTACGGCAGCCAACGACGAGTGAAGCCGAGAGAGTAAAGTTGCAAGTGAATTTTCCCACGTAGCCGAGAGAATGAAACACTGTGAGGGAGAGTCGACGATTAAAGGCACTGTTGTGGTGTGGGAGAGTTTGCTAGTAAGATTTGTGGCTTGAGTGAGGTGTGTATTTGGTGGGAGTCAGAGGGAGAATGTGCGTGTGTTGTCTGCCTTGCATTCAGCAGTGACATTTTATATTGTGCTCAAAATGCACCATTCAATGCTTAATGTTGTGTGAATATCAAAAGTGGAACAGGATATTGAGGAATTTTCCTACTTATAAGTCCAAATAACTCGTTTTTACTAACATATGGACACAACTCAACATAAAACTCAAACTCGTAATGCTAGAAGCAAAATGAATAAAGCAGAGAATGAAGCATATGCAACGCTCATTTTTAAAGCTATAAAATATGTAATTTTGAGGGATGATAGCTATGGAAGCATTAATTTGGTTCTGACTTATGCCAAAAAATATTTGATAATTTACTTAAAGCAAGTATCCAAACTTGCATCCAAAATTGTATTTGGTGGGAGTCAGAGGGAGAATGTGCGTGTGTTGTCTGTCTTGCATTCAACAGTGACATTTTATATTATGCTCAAAATGCACCATTCAATGCTTAATGTTTTGTGAATATCAAAAGTGGAACAGGATATTGAGGAATTTTCCTACTTATAAGTCCAAATAACTCGTTTTTACTAACATATGACACAACTCAACATAAAACTCAAACTCGTAATGCTAGAAGCAAAATGAATAAAGCAGAGAACGAAGCATATGTAGCGCTCATTTTTAAAGCTATAAAATATGTAATTTTGAGGGATGATAGCTACGGAAGCATTAATTTGGTTCTAACTTATCCCAAAAAATATTTGATAATTAACTTAAGGGAAATTATCACCGGTATACCCTTAAATGTCGCCGGTATCAAACGTATTACAACACTTTTCACTTATATCACTCGTATATCCTAAGTTGACAAAAGAGTTCTGGCGTCCACCTTTCCGTTTACTACAGTTAAGAACTTAACATAATTTGAGCAAAATGACTATTTTACCCTTTAAATTCAAAATGAGGTAAAAAAATAAATTTACCTTGAAAATTAATGTAAATTTTCAATACACAATTTTTTTTATTTTGTTATTAACAATACATTTTTTTATTAAAAAATATGAATTATTAATGGTACATATTATTAACAATTATCCATAAAAAACATCTATCTTATTCCATAAAACATTATTAACAACATATTATTTATAATTATATATATTATACCATAAAAAATTCAAGTTGGAGCTTGGAGGAGTAGATCTTTAATAATTTAGGTTAAATTTGGAGGAGTAGATTCAGTTGTAAAGTAGTTTTTTTTTAGCAATTATTAACAATTATCCGATAAATGGAGGACATGTCATTTTTATAAAAATATATCACATGGCATGTCGTTTTTTACTAGGTAAATAGGATGACATGTCGTTTTTTAAAAAAAAGACTAAACTACCCTTATAATGTCAGCGCTCGCAAACGGTAGTTAACGGATCGATGGACGGCAGAAGTGTTTTGTCAACTTAGGGTATACAAGTGATACACTTGAAAAATGTTGTAGCACGTTTGATACTCGTGTCATTTAAGGGTATATGGCTGATAATTTTCCTTAACTTAAAGCAAGTATCCAAACTTGCATCCAAAATTGTATTTGGTGGGAGTCAGAGGGAGAATGTGCGTGTATTGTCTGTCTTGCATTCAACAGTGACATTTTATATTGTGCTCAAAATGCACCATTCAATGCTTAATGTTGTGTGAATATCAAAAGTGGAACATGATATTGACGAATTTTCCTACTTATAAGTTCAAATAACTCGTTTTTACTAACATGTGACACAACTCAACATAAAACTCAAACTCGTAATGCTAGAAGCAAAATGAATAAAGCAGAGAATGAAGCATATGCAGCGCTCATTTTTAAAGCTATAAAATATGTAATTTTGAGGGATGATATCTACGGAAGCATTAATTTGGTTCTAACTTATGCCAAAAAATATTTTGATAATTAACTTAAAGCAAGTATCAAAAATTGCACCCCCCCCCCCCTCCCTAAAGTTGCTTTCATGATGATTTTGCACGGGTATAGACTTGCCACTGAAAATTACATATAGGGAAAAGGGCCATATATAAAGTAAATGAAATATTAATTTGATGGAACTTTCGCAACTCTTTTGCCCGAATACATGCAATTAGTAATATCTTAAAGTGAAAGTGAAATGGATATAAAATTATTTTATATAAACTAATGTGATATAAATATATTGGCCGGATATAATAATTCTCGAAAAATATAATTAATTTATATTATATTATATTTTCATCCAATTAATATAATTATGCCACATTAGTTTGTACATGAGTTTGTAGTACTATTATCACTCCAACATAAAGTAATTTTTATTACACCCAACTAATATGTTTATGTCACATTAGTTTGTACAAAATAATTTTGTACCAAGAACTATTTTATATTTTCATCATAACAATAAATATGGACTCAATTTCTTAGTTAACAATTTATGCGCATCAATATTACCTCAAAAATACCCATTTAGAACTGCAGGGAGTAGAGAACAATAGCAAGATTTTAGTTTTAATGTATAAAATTGAAGCTGATGTGCTCTAATGGAATTCTTCCTCTCTATCATTATTTTGCATGCATATTATTCAGAATAAGCACCTATATATAATTTCCCTATGATACAGACGGTACCTTGGAGAGAAGAGAGAAGGGGAAAAAAAAAAAAAGAGGCTAGGACTAAATTGTTTCGCTTCCAACAGTGCCTTGAAACTGCAACTAAACTTTGTTCCCAAGCTCTACTCCTTCTTCTTCTGACGAGTCACTGCCTTTATTATGAACCTGAATGGGCTTAAAAGTATACATCTTAGCGCAAAATATATAGTAAATAAGATTAGCCACTTGCAACAACGTGATCAACCAGTAGAAATACTCCAACTTTCCCTTGTTCAAATTATTATCCGGCAGCCAATTTGATCCATTAGGTCCAGCACTGAACTTGTGCACCAACGTAACCAAAAATGTGCTGAAATAATTTCCAACTGAAATTGCAGTCCAAAACAATGCGGTAGCCGTGCTTCTCATGCTCTCCGGCGCCTGATCATAGAAAAACTCCAGGTGACCAATTGACATAAATGCTTCAGCTATCCCGTGGAGACTGTACTGTGGCACAAGCCAAAACACTGAAATGGGGATAATCGTATGAGGCTTGTCCACGAGGCCATGAGCCGCAGCTGCTTGTTTTCTCTTCACTTCAACCAAGCCAGCAACGAGAGTGGCGAACACTGATATGACGAAGCCTATTCCCATGCGGTGCAGGAACGTGATGCCGCGGTCGAGGCCGGTGAATTTGCGGGTGAAGGGGATCAATAAGCGGTCGTATAAAGCGATTGTGGAGAGCATGGAGACGATTGTGAAGACAGACATTGAGCCAGCTGGGATTTGGAAGGACTTAGTGACATGCCTGTCCATTGATTTGGCCTGTTGTAAGGAGAATGTGCTTTGCTGTGCATAGGCTGTGATTAGGAGGATGCCTGATGCCCAAATGGGTCCCATTCTGATCACAGATTTGAGCTCCTCCACGCGGTGCACAGTGTTCAGTCTCCATAGATTTGGTGACTTGAGGTCGTCGCCTTCAGTCACAATCGCTGCCTTGTCAAGAAATCTGCAGTGCACCCATGAAATTTATTTATATACAAATTGATTATTTCATTGGAGTTCTTTAAATTTTATTATGACGATTAATTGAAGGCAAATGTGAACAAATTTTGCACTGTGATTTAGAAATGTGAACAAATTTTGTACAATAATTGTAACATACATCTCAACAGCAATGTGAACAAAAAGAAGATGGCAACTTAGAAACGTGTCATCACTGCGCTCAAGGATCACAAATGGGGTGATTGTGACAAGTCAAGCGACACAAAGCGATGCACACGTACTAGCTTTTGTTGTTTACTATAATAGCTAGGTAGCCTGAGATCAAATATGTAGTGCTTATGACGATTAATTGACAATATCTATGATTGCGGTCCATTCCCACTTTATACAAATTGATCGAGTGACCATTCGTTTGCTTCCGACTAATGATACGGCACGATAAAGCTGATGGTGATAATGTTGTGACGATTAAATCGGTGGTATATATCCCTTCCAAAATGTTTCATAAACTTAATAACAATATTAAAAATCAAAATAAAATGAGTAATTAATGCGTGCATACATAGTTTTATATGCTTATAAAATTATTACTTCTTTAAATTTACATCTTAGTTTAATTTACTTTATTAATTTTTATACTACACTAATAATTCTTACTATATAAATTATGTATCTCTAACTATAAATATATATTAATACTCAAATTAGAAAGATTCACACCTATTCTACATTCAATGAAAATAATTTCTTGAGAGTCATAATTATACTAGTATAACAACAAAAACCATATTTGTTAGGCTTTTTTTTAATTAATTCATGTATCATTAGATATATAATTCCAAGAAAGTCTTTGGTGTTCTTGGAACATGACTCATTAATTTATAATTTACCACGTGTACATAGGATAAGTATATATTTTAGTTGAAGCATATGAAAAAAAAAATATAAAAGAAATGCATTACTCTAGAAGCACTCAATAACCTTTTAAACACATCATGACACGATTCTATCATCCATCATTATCAATTATTGACTAAATCCATTAATTGATGTCCAATAAATTTAGTCCCATTAAAAATTTCTGTTAAATATATATTATAGCTCGATGCAACTTGTGTTTGTGTTTATCATAGAGATATGGAAATAGGGAGACTTACTTCATATGCTTAGTGTGAAGAAGCTTTCCACCCAAAGAAATGGCGGCATCGAGCTCTTCATTCTCATATAATAATTTTGGATCAGTGACCATCGTCAGCTTTCTTTTCCGAAACGCTGCCACACACACTTGTAACAACCGGGTAAACGGACTCCCAGCCGGATCCAAGTTCCGGTAAAGTGGGTACCCGATCAAGAACGCAATGATTGAAAGAAACATGGCAAAAGTTGGAATACCGAGGCCCCATCCCCATCCAATATTATCTTGAATATAAACAAGAACTGTCACAGCCACTAGTATTGCTGCCCCCATGACAAAATAATACCAATTAAAATATTTCCATGTCTTTGTTGCTTGTTTGGGGTCCGTCTCGTCAAATTGGTCCGCGCCAAATGCCACCACACAGGGTCGGATTCCACCCGACCCGATAGCAGCGAGGAGAAGGGAGACATATAAGATTGCTACCTGTCCTTTATTAGCTTCTTGGCAAACTTGTTCACCTTCACATGGCGGTGGCCTTAGTTTTGGTAGAATTGCTGAGATTGTCAAGCAAATCATTCCCTGATTACATTAATAAAGTAGAACGTTACAAAAAATAGAAAAAATCATAAACTCATTTTCAGAAACATGTACATATATGTTAGAGAAACAATTATTTTTTAGAGAAACATGTGCATATATTTTACATTAATTAACTTGGAAATATAATTGACGAAATTTTTTTCTTTTGATGGGGAAGAGAGAGAGAGAGAGAGAGAGAGAGAGAGTAGTTTATTAATTACAATTTGATAAATGATGGAAGCTATAGTTATAGTCCAAAAGCGACCGGCGTAAGCATCGGCGACGAAGGCTCCGATCAACGGAGTCAAGCTGCCGGTTCCTCCAAAGTTGGTGAGAGTGTTGGCAGCTTTGGTTAATGGCATGTGCAGTTGTGTTGTTAAGTAGCTAATCATATTAGTGTTAAACCCCACCACAGCTAACTTCTCGCAGACCTCATTTGCTACGCAAACAAAAGTCATAAAACCCTCGTAAATGTAAGTAATGAATAAAAAGAAATTTGAATCAAGAAGAACAAGAAGCTTTGTATAAACCACACATATTTTAAAAGCTTACAAAAAATGAAGGGCATGGTGATCATGCCACCCTTTTGTCTTTTGACATGGCTGTTGCTTCCTTTTTCCTCCATATTTTCTATCATTTTCTGTGTGTGGATAGATTGCTAAAAATGGCGAGCCCTAGAGGCTATTTATAGGACAATATGAAAGTTTTTATCACAGTAAAATAACGCCTGCAAATTTATCTAATAAATTTCACTACAGCCACAAATATTTAAGAACTGTGCATGCGCATGCGGTTATATATAAAAGACTTGATAGGCATTTAAAATGGAAGGGGACATACGTGACAGGTCCTGCAGGCAAGTTTTGTTGTTATCCCCATTTGTCCAGTTTGAATTGTTGGTGAATGCTAGTGGTGTGAACTGGACCGGATTGATGAGTGATGACTTGAGGAAGGCATAACCAAAACTGATTTAAAAGCCTTTCCTTAAAATAAAGTAAAGCATGCATCAGCATTAATTAATCACTACAAAATTGCACATACTATTGGGGAGTGCGAGTGCTTACAAATGCCGACGACAGAATTTAAACTCTAGGTGTTGGCTCATATGTAAGTCTTATACATATTTGAGAGATCACTAGATTGTATTTGATCGGTGACTCAAGCGTAAAAAATTTAAGTTAAACTCAACCCATTGATAAATATCATATATTTAATATGATAGAATGCAAATAATTGTGAATATATAGTTGGATGAGTGAAAATAATAAAATTTATTGCATAACATTATATTCTATATAGGGTAAAGGTACTTTTAGTCAATATATTTTAACTTCAGTGTCCATTTAATTCTTATATTTTAAAAAATATCTCAAGATACTACTTCTATTAAATATTTTACAATCTCACTCTTACTATTTCTTTGCTTTTATATAATACCCTTACAACAATACTTTTTACATTAGTTTTTTAATTTATAAAAATTAATTAGCAAATTAACCAATAATTACTTATTAGCAAGTTAAGAAATAAAATTTTAGTTTTGAAACCATTGATGATTTTTCATACCCTTGCAACAATCTTGCTAGTTATTATCTATAACTAAATTAATACAAGTCAATTTTAAGCAATGTTTAATACACTTGCAACAACCTTAGTAGTAATTTTTTGTACAAAATTAATACCAAAAGTAACATGATAATAATAATTTTCAGTTTACTTTTGAGGCTAATGTATTAAATTCACATTTTTTTTATTAATATCTCCGAGAATATTGTTGTAATGATATTATTGTAAAGGTAAAGAAAAATTAAAAACACGATTGTATTACAATTACCAATAAGGATGCCTTGAGGTATTTTTTTTTTAAATATAAAGACTAAATCAGCACTTAATACAAAATAGAGAGACTAAATAAGTATTTACCCTTTTATATATTATATAAATGTAAGCCTAAACCCTTCTTAACATTGATGCGAGCTAGTTTAGTGTTATTCCAAACTTTGAATCTCTTGCATTACCTTAATAATTTTTTTTTCAATTGAATCAATTATCATCTTATAACTTGTGTATATAAATAATAAGTTTGCACCACTAGTTTGTATGTACGTGGTGCTTATTAATATTTTTGTGGACGATGCTGTTGATATTATTGTATGTAACACTACGAAGTTGTATTATTTTATTAATCCAAAACATATATGAAAAGTAACCACAAAGTTAAACAAAGAGAGAGAACTAGAGAGAGTGTCTATTTTTTTTTTATCTGTTTCAAAATGTTCTTCTTATATCACCACAAAATTTGAATTCCGTAGAGAAGAGGTACCATATTCTGCACACTTCGAAGATCAATTTTTTCTTTAATTTGAAAAATGAAAAACAATACGATATGCCCCTTTAATTTCCCTCCCCCCCCCCCTTCCACGTGACTGACTGTAAACCCTTGCTCTTATTGGATGGCTGTAAAGACTATGAAGTATGGAAGACACAAATCTGGAACATTAATTATTAAAGTGAAATCTCTTTATTCGTATATATCATTATCCATATGGACCATATATAATTTTTTTTATAGCATCAACATAAATGCGGTACGTGGAATTTATGTATATTTTTTAATAGACGTAGAATTCATATTAAGAAGGAATATATTGTCAATTTGTCCACACTTCTTTTTAATTTTTTCATTGTAGGTTTTAGACTTTTAGTTGAGTAAAATGGAATTCTCCAATGAGCCTTCGTTACACGAATACCAAATTCAATTATTGTGTTCCAGTTGAAAAGGAACTATAATACTTTTGAACTGATCCGAGCGGGAAGATATTCACAATCTTCAATTTCATCGAAGCAAAAAAGCAAACCCAATTGACCAAATATTGCACAAATGATCTGCAAGAGCCTGTATATTCATTCAGATTCTCACGGTACAAATAGTATTAATGAAATAAATATCCCAACAATCAATCTTAGTTAGGTCCTTTGATTGTAATGCAACGGTATCTTGTCTAAAAGCGTCTCATATTTGATAACAACTGGAATAGCAATAAAATATATGAGGCACTTTTCGAACTTAGACGATGTCGTGTCAAGATGTGTAGAACATTGTTTATTTTGTAATAATCTACACTTGTAATTAATGTGGAGGTTTTGAATTTGAATTGTAATAATAAGTACTGTTACAAATTTTATGAAGAAACTGATTAAGACCCCCCAATTGTTCATCAAAACTAATTATTACCAACAGTGAGTTTTCTCACATTATGGATATTTGGAAACAATAATATTACCAATTTTAATATTTGAGTTCAAACTTAATCGTTAATAATATACTTAGTCATTAATACTATGTGTTACTCATTTACTAGATGATGGATTTCATAACTTGTAACAGGATAAATAATTGTTTAGTTCCTATGTATTAAGTATCCGTTTAGCCCTTGCATTAAAAAAAAATACTTTAAAACACCATTGTTATTAAATATGTTACACTCCTAATGTATTTTTTTTTTTTAATAATGCCCTTACAATAATATTCTCCGGGATGTTAATGAAGAGGAAAAAAAAGATAAATTTATCAAATTAGCTTTAAAAGTAACATAAAATTTATTGAAATTTTTATATTATTATTTGCTTTTATGATTATTTGGTAAATTAATTTTTTTATAAAATAATTATTAGCAAGATTATTGCAAGGATATTAAACACTGCATTAAGTTGGATGATATTAATTTATTTGTAAATAATTATCAGCAAGATTGCTAAACGAGTACCCAAAAGAAAAACCAATTCTTTCATACTAATATTTGTTTGTTGATATGCTAAAATTAACTTTTTTAAAGATAAATTAATTAATATCAAGTGTATTATTATAAGGATATTGTTGTAAAAACAAAGAAAATAATAGTAAAAATGTAATATATTTGACTGTAACGGTATTTTGAGATACTTTTTAAAATATAGGGACTAAACGAGTATTTAGCCCTTGTAAAATTACTTTAACACCATCTAATGGATGAATACTATATTATTTAGGACTCAAATTAGGATTTAGACGTTGGGATATATCTAACATTGCTCTAACTGTTATAATAAAAGACATTAAAAAAAAAAAAAGGTACGTTAACATTTTTTTTTTATGACATGGGAGTTTTGAAACGTGATGGAAAATATTAATTTATTGAAACATTAAGGGGGGCAATAGTCATTTTCTTAATTTTATTTTTATGTTTGATGTCACAAATGACAAATATAAAGTTCCAGATTGAGCATAAATTTCGGCTCCATATTATCGTGGTGGGGCTCATTAGAATGCGCGTAATGCTTCAATAATTAATTATTGGGGTTAGATCAACTTAAGCATATTATTACGGGTTACTTATTCATAAAGACCTTATTATTATAAATTTGTTTCCGGAGCCACAAGCATGATTAGCTTATCATTGAACAAGGCTCAAGATAACCATGGCCCATAAGAGAGGATTTAATCGACAATAAATTAAATTAACCAATGATCGAAGAATATGTCTGCAGCTAGCAAGCTGTACCGCCCACAACTTTGTTTGACTTTGACGTGAGAAATCATGACAGCACAAACAAATTGGCGGTGAAAATTAAAAAAAAAAATTGATAAAATCTGATCATCAAAAAGATGTCCATTCCCTTTTACAGATCACGAACTTCGGTCTGATTGATCATTGATCAGAACTTCATAAGTATCGTTATCATCTTCCACTGAAAGTAGTTCTAAATTTGACTGGTACGTCGGTGGGTAATGAACGGTTGATGAACCATCCACGTGTTCCACGCTTTCCTAGTCTTCCGGCAACGCCAACAACAGCAGCAGTACTACTGCCCGTCTCGTATTTTAATTTGATACAAAGATGAAGTTAAAGTAAAGAGCAAGTGGGGTGGGGTGGGGTGGGCTGAGTGGGCTCCGTGGGGTCATTTAGGAGACTAAAAGCACCAAGTGGTCCTTTGCCGTAACGAGATAACGACATTAGACCGAACCTGTAAAAGAGATTCTATCTTCTATTATTTGTTTAACATATAAAAGTGATTTACGTAATAAACATGTGAATTTTATTTTATTTTATTTTTTCAATTGAATGGAATCAGAGGAGACCCATTTAGTACGTGGCAAAATTGTTTTTATAATATTATTTGGATGCTTTCAATTGGACTACTTACTATTGTTAGCACTTAAAGCAAGGGGACCCCTATAATTATTGAGTGCGTGAACCTTTGAGAACGTGGGCGGTGAGATTATAACGAGCTGTCCCCTTTAAATGGCACGTAGTCCTTCAGCTTTCCATCTTTTGAGGATTGGCGTTTCAGTTGTTTGAGTGCGGAACTTCTCTGATTTGATGTTGATACTGTGGCAATCTAGCCAGACATTTTGCCCAACTAAAGTTTGATTCGTTCAAGGTGAAAAATCCTTTACAAATAATTCATTTATCCCAAAAAAAAAAAAAAAAAGAGTTTTAAAGTGGGAGATGGAGATCCACCAACTTGTTATGTATGTAATTAGGGCTATGCATGTTATGTGTCTTGATTTAAATAATTAATACGATTTTTTTTATATTTAATTTAACAGGCCGCCAAGCTGGCTTTTTGATATACAATTCATGTTTTACATATGTTATAAAATATTTGGTATTGGAAAGCATGCACCACTAATTTTATGTCGACAACATCAACAATGATATATGCCTAAATTTTTGTACTAAATTTTTTGTGTTTTTTTCACTCTCTGTGTGTGTATCATTATTCATTTCGGATTGTAGGATATTAAAAAGGGCAATGAATCATTTCATAATTTGAACTTATTTGAGTTTTAAAGGATCTTTTTACACAAGAAAAAATGATGCAGAGGAAAAATATTAAATATTTGGTATTAAGAAGCATGCTCCACTAATTTCATATCAACAAGATCAACAATGATATGTCCACAAATAGTAGTGTATATTTGTGGTCTTTGCACTAAATTTTGTGCTTTTTCAGTATTGTATATTCATATAAATATGCATACAAACATATATGTATGTATGTATGTATGTATGTATGTATGTATTTGTGGTCTTTGCACTAAAGCTCGACTGGAACACTCAATTGTTGAATATAAGTAGCGAGTAGGGTCAAATCAATACTTTCACCGAATTCATAATAAACACACCAGAAATCTTAATTCATTATAGCATTGTAAATTCTGGAAAGAAGTTCGGACCCATCGGAGTCTCAAGCATTAAAATTTGGAGAATGAAATGTAATTTCTAGGAGTTTCGAACATATTTTCTAAAAGTACAAAACAGAAAGAATGATTCTCTTTTTTCTCTAGAACACGTAATGGTAGAAGCAAAATGAGTATAACAGAGAGCATTAGGACGACAGTCCATGTGCATTTTAAAAAAAGCGTAAAAAAGTGCAATCTTTTGGAAATGGAGGGGGAGCAAAAGCAATATTTGGCACAAGTTTTGTTTTCATGATGAATGAGTCCGGGCATGGTTTTGTTATTGAAACTATAATATTGCGAGAAACAGGCATTCGGCGAATTCATCAAACGCACATCGATTGGTGCAGGTGGGTAGCTATGATGAATCAGGCTTTCACATTTTTCCGTCAAAGGACGAGTCGAGTCGTGAAGCTTCACACTGATTCCAAAACACTCTAAAAGTTATGGATTTGGGAAATGATGACGTGAGAGATTACTCAAGGACGCAATACCAGAATCAATTATTTGTTTTGATTTTGTAAGATTCTTGATCTGCGGCTAGTTATCACCACAGCGTATTCAACTGAAAAGATATCAAAGTTATCGTGTCGTGCCTGTAACTGTTTGTGAAATATGATCATGGTTTTGTCGAACTCGAACACAGATGACAAGTTTAGGATTCCAACCGACTGTCAGCCACCAAGATTGACCCACCCACCCAAAAGAATGTCTGTGAAATAAAAAATTCCTAGGATCGTATGAAGAATCAAATGATGATGTTCATTAATTTAGAATAACAACAAAAAAAAACCATTAAATGTTACTTTAACTTTTAATATCCACAAACCACTTGGGTTCAGCTCAAGTGGCTAGAGCCACTCCCTCACATTTGTGAGGGAAATGGTTCGAACCTCCACATACGTATTGTAAGGATTTAATTTAAATGTCCTTCCTTGGAGTCCTAGAGTTTGATTCACAAGACAGTATTTCTCCCAAGCTGGGAGTTGACGTCCCTCGAATATTTGAGAGGGTTAAAAAATCTTAGCGATGCTATATCAACATTAATATCAACAAATCTCGGTATATATATATATATATATGATTGTACATATCAGTTATACTCTCATGTAATATAAATTGTAATTTGAACAATAGTCTCATGTCATCAAAAAAAAAAAACTTTTAATATCCACAACTAAGTTATATAAAATCAATGATTTAAAATTTATATAAGAAGTTTAAGTCAAAATTTTAAGTCAGATTCCACATTAGCCTAAAAAGACAACATAAAAAAATTACTCGTGTCAAATTATTTTTTAAGGTTTAAACGCTCTCCTATGTACTGCGTTATTTGCTCAGGCAGCCGAAGTTGATAAGCTTGTCAAAGATCCTTACGAGATAATTGTACATGTAATGATGTAAAACGAAAACTAATTGCCATGAACATTAGGTTCCTAAATGAGAAGTTGAAGAATGTTACATCTTGCATTACTTGTTCACTCTCCACACATACCAAAGCATGAATATCTGAACTTTGTTTAACAAATGAAGTCGAGGAGAAATGAGAAGGGAAAGAAACTAATTAGAGGTATTTTTTAATAAATGCCGTCCAAAGGTAGTAACCATCATTTTCATCTTGAATCTTTTCTATTCCCCTTTCAATCAATCCTCAAACTCATGCATATGGTCTAAAAGGTAGTTGGCAGCAAGTTCCTCATTCTTGTTGCAGGCAAAGAACACCTCCAATACAATTGCTCGATCAAAGCCCATTGCCTCAAGCTGCATCACAAGCCAAAGAACTGTCATCACAATAACCAATATAGATAACAGGATTTCATGTCCGCTAAGCATATCTTGGCATTTAATAGATAGGGGAAAACAGTCTTATCATAACAATCAATCTTCAAAGACTGAACTGTAGCCATTCGTCACCCCACAAAAATCAAAATAAATAAGTAAATCCAGAAACCTGCTACATCAGAATATCCTCACGCAACCATAACTAAATATCCACTACCACAACAAAAAGTAACAATGCACACACAACCAAAGTCAACGCACTTATTAGTGAACTTACACGTTCTATGGCTTCACGTTCTTCGGGCGTGACTTGTATTGACTGTGGCATTAACCCAGCAAGCTGGTCCCCCAAATTCCTATAACAAATCAATTAATAGTATCAAAATTAACACAGACAAGTTCAGGAGTGGTAATTGAAAGGGCAGGCTATTCAGTGCAAAAAGGCACACAGTTCAGAAGAATGTGGTGGATATTTTTAAGGTGTCACATCTTACCTTGCAATGCTGCCTTTGGTGAGAGGGTAATTCTCACCAAATCCACCCCCCCCCCAACCCAAACCCCCAACCAACCAAAAAAAAAAATGCAATATGAAAAGTCTTACCCCTCACCACCTTGAACAGGTTCATTGATAAGCCGAAGGAAGTCAGCCTGATGTTCCTGAATAAGCCTCACTAGCTGAGGATTTTGTTTCCCCAACTCTTGAAGCATGGGCTGCAAAATGATGATCGTTAAAAGAATGTTCCGTTGAAGGAACATATATCAGATGGAGGAGAATGAACCTGCAATAATTGAGGATTTGCCTGCACCATAGCTCGCAAAACTTGAAACTGCAATGGAATTAGAAAAAACAACAGTTCAGACAAGTTTACTTAAATATGAATCAGTCATTTGCACATACACAGAAAGATGCAAGTATGCTTGCACAGAAGTGGGAACACACACGGGGTTAGAGAGAGAGAGAGAGACCTGTGGACTATTACGTAAAAAGTCAAGACTGCCAGCGCCAGCTGCACCTGAACCCACGTCAGGAAGGCCCTGTTTCAATATAACTTGAGTAACTCAACCAAAAAAAACTCAAAAATAATAGCTAAAAAATAATCACATTGAAAATACCTGAGGAAAGAGGTCCAAAGGATTTGCATTTGGCCCACTAGAAGTAACGGGTGCCGGTTGGGTTGGCTGTGGCATCTGAGTTGGAGAGTTAGCAGCTTGTCCATTACCAGGGGCGCGGGCCACAGGTTGAACTTCAGCTTGCTCAGGTATACCCTGATAGTTTAAATAGAAAATTTGGAGGGGGGGGAAAAATAAAAAACAACTGTGTATATACTGAGATCAAATGGAATCGTATGAAACTAAATCGACAATAGGCAGTGCCTCCTTGGATGGGAATGGTATAAGAATAAACCCAAGAATGAATTTATAAAAAAATTAATTATCCACCGACCACCTGTTTTTTCTACCTTTTTCAAAAATACACAATTTTTTTTTTTTGCAGTGCTTTATCTGAAGTTAACATTTTTTTCATTGGTCCACTCCCATTATAACACTATTAGAACTTTGCTGACATCATAAGGGTAAAATTGTCATTTCACGACAACACAGAAGTGAACATGTGCAATACAATATAACTTCAAGTGGAGTTCAGCCAAAAAAACAAATTAAAAATTGTGTATTTTATAAAAAATGTGAAAAAAAAAGTGGTCAGCGGATAATTTATTTACATTTGAGGGTAAAAAAGTCATTTATATAATATTCCGTTAGTTCTCTTCACAATTTGAAGACGGAAGTGGATAGGTGCAAAATAATGTAACTTCAGGTGGAATTAAGCCCAAAAAAAAAAGAATTGTGTATTTTTGAAAAAACCCGAAAAAACAGATGGTTGGTGGATAATTTCCCTTATAAAAATTAACATTCATACGAAGCCAGGAACTAAAGAAGAATTACTAACACTTGCCAATAAAAAAGGAGAAATAAATATTCTTTCACTTAAACAGACGCAAGAAAACACTTCTTATCTGACTATACTGAGCCTTTCCTAGAATACACTTCTTATCAACTGCCTAAAAACATTAAAGCTATAAAATAGCTAAGAAAACACAGTAGATGATTAAGCATCTAATAAATACATCATTAACCTAGAACTAGCAAAAATGGCAGTAGTTAAAAATGGCAATTTCAATCATAGGCAAGAATCACAAAATTGGACAAAAATACTGATCCTTTCCTCTAGGAAGAGCTCACCCATTCTCCGAAACTGTTATCAATACAAGAAGTCATCCAAACCACCCTAGTTAAAGAGTCGAAAAAAGACATCAACCACTAGTTTGCTGCATGTCTTTATTCAGTCAGGAAAGATGTAGCATAACGATTTTTTTTTCTTTTTTCTTTTTTTCTTAGACACACTCACACATTAAGAGCAAATTATGAGAGAACAATCTGATGACATAATGCACTCAAAAGACTTCACTTCAAAAGCTCCATCCTAAATGAGTTACAAATGTGTGAAAGAATGATGAAATATAGCAATACTCACAGAATATAAATATTCAACAGCCCTCTCAGGATTATTATAAGCAGCTCGAAGAGCACGAACAACAGTATCTCTATCCCAAGTCCCTCCACCCATATCAAGAATCTGCTGGATTGCTCCCTCCAAGTTGTTCCCAGCAACCAGATTAGATGCAGCATGCCCATACACACCAGACTCTGACCTGTCCCACCGAAGAGTGACTATAAAGAGAAAACAATGATCCAGAAAAAGAAAGGATATAACCTATGCCTACATATATTCATACACACCAAGACCTCAAGGATTTGAAATGATTACATCGACGTTACAGAGAGAAACATCAAGCTACAATGTAAGGGTGAAAATACTCACGTAGCAGAAACTGATGACACAGAAGCAGAAGCAGGAGCAGGAGTAGGAGCAGGTGTAGGCCTGTGAAAAGCATAAAATTATGTAACTATAAAAATACATTTAACCAAAATGCATTCTATACCACTCATAGAATCTTTAAGTGTGTGCAGGCGAACACATGAAAATCATCGACTCACTCTGTAGAGATTGGCACGGCAGTCTGAGGAGCTGTTGCTGGGGTCACTGCAGGGGTTGGGGCACTTGACTGGGGAGCCTACAATAGAGGCATTCAGCATATGATCAATCCGGAGAGAGAGAAAAAAAGGAATTGAAAATGATTTCTCTCTATACAAGAAAAATGCACTTGTTTATCATAATATAAAAGTAAACTTGACTAGGGAGCTTAAAGTGGAGGCATTCGTCATATGAATCAATCCAGAAAGAGAGAAAATTGAAACCAATTTTTCTTTAAATGAGAAAAATGCACTAGATGATCGTAATTAAGAAATAAATATCCCAAAGAAACCATAGGCCAGTGCACCAAGGATTCCACATCGTAACACGGATAAGAGCATTAGTAAAGATAGGTCTTTCATAAAAAGAACTTAAACGTAAAACAATGCCTAACATGGATCTAAGCAGACGCTCAGAGGATATAAGCTTAGAAAACCTTACAAATAGTTCACTACCATTATTAATTAAGCACCATATTCAAATAAATAAATAATCCACCAAACCACAATTAAAATCCAATTGGGAGCAAAAAGACACAAATGTTTTTCATATATACACAATACAAAACTCTTCAATAATTTGGCTAATTATTCAGAGGTACAGATGCATCAGTACTGTGAAAACTTTGATTTCCTCCACTGCCCTACTAGTAAGAGGGCTAAAAGAACATCGCTCAAATATGTGCACAGACACATTTCTTACTTTGCTATGTGTGCTTCTCATAGCAACATGTTCTTTCAGAACATTGAAAGTAAAATTCTTTGCAACAGGCATTCCATGAATAAAATAGCTAGTAAAATGTTTATTTCAAATGCCAGGGAATTAAAACCAAATCTATTCTTACCTTTGTAGGCGCAGTTGACGTAGTTGAACCTTCACCAGTTGGTCTCTTATTCTAGCAACATTACAAAGGGGAGAAGAAAAAACAAAATGAGATGACCAAAGAGAAGTGTCACATAGCATTGTCAATATTCAGGAGGAAATTCACCAGAAAAAGGAAATGAATAGTGGAAAGGAGAGGTGCATGCAAAGAAATGATGGAGTAATGAAATTAAAATTCCTAATTTCTCGTCATGAAATTACAATTACTAATTTCTCACTATAAAATTTCAAGAGAAAAACTTAATTGTCAGTAACTCCGAGAGTATTGAGAATCTTTTTCTCATGTCAACTGACACTAAATAAACATCATGCAAAATTCACGTTCCAAGGAACTTCAATCAAGCCAATAGTTTTCTGCTTGAATATGCCCCTCAGTTCTTCAAATTAAACCCATGAGCATGGAACAGATTTTTCATTCATTACAAAGCTCCAAATTCCCAACAGTTTTTCAGATATGCATTGAGGTATTGTCTAAGGTATGGCAATAAATCAACTTTGTATTATTCAAGCAGTAGAAAATCATAAATATCACAATCCTAGCTCATGCTGAATAAATCCTTAATTGTTCTTCAAATAGGCATCAAGTCAACTTTCACTTCAAACAGGCTGGTAAATCATAAATGCTATACTCTTATTTCTTTTTACTTGCCAATCTAAAATCCAAATGAAAAATGTGATGCTCACGTCACAGTAAAATTTTGTCTATAAAAGAATTCATGGCAAATTTAAAACAGCATTGCGGGATACTACGATCAGCAGAAAAGCCTAAAAAATCAAGTTGAATAATGTTTTCACAGAAAAGTACATGTAAAAATCATTGAATTCAAACAAAAGCAGTTCTGCAAAAATACAGACAAAAAGAAAAACGTCACCTTTGTTAACATAATAACAACAAAACTATTTTCAGCTACTTTGTTCTCTTCCAGTGTAGTATCATCTTTGAGGACTTTCCCCTGATAAATCAGCATCTGTTGTGCAGCAGGATAAACATCCGATCCTTGAACAGTTTCTATCTTCATTTTCACATCAAAGACCTAAAAAGAAAGATCATAAGTTCTTATAGTTGTCTTTAAAGATAGAAGTAATACAGAAAACATCCAATCTCCGGTTAGTGTTAGATACTGAAGAGTGCTAAGGTATTAGTTAATTGGAAAAAATAAAATAAAATAAATATTAAAACAAGAGGGAGAAATCCTACTCCCACTGTCTAATAAAATTGACTTGAAATCCAAATCCCATTAACCTTCTGAATAAACATTCTTCTACAGTTAATTTTACTCTATCTAGTTAAATGAAATAGACATGAAATTCTGCTGGCTGTTGGGTCAGTTGTACACCAGAATGTTCTGAAAACAACAGCGGCATCCTACTTTCATTGTCAAATGCCTTCTTCTCTTGTTGCATCAAGACTTTGCTTGGATTTAGCTCTCCATAGAATTCACATTTAGGCACAATCATGTCAAAAATCCTTCACTGTGTACAGCCTCCACATCCTCCCCACAACAAACATTTTACATGAAAACTTTCAAAGGCAACACTCCAAACCGATTTTTTATGGGCGAATCCATAAGCAAAACAACTTCCTACCTGAATTCACCACATTCAAATACAAACTTACTCCAATCTAACAGTCCCCAGTCCAAATGACCACGAGAAAACCCCAAAATATTCGAACAAGCTATAACACAATGTCTTCAAGATTCACTGCATTGATATACTTGTTGAGATCTTTTAAAGTTTGCTTGTGCAACTTGATGCTTTACCCCTTTGGTTTCTAAAATCAAGTTAAGGTGTCAATGTGATTGACCATCCGTTCATCCAATCATTTATTCTCATAATGTCATTGCACTCTCATCAGTACAGTGTTCACAAAAACATATTCTTACCACGTGGGTTCAAAGGTTGAATGGCAGCGAATAAAACACATTTCCTAAGGCTGTACCGACACCAAACTAGACTCTTCTACACAACACAATTAGAATGAAATCAATCACCGTCCTAATATACACTACACAACTACCTATCCATCCACCACAATCAATTCACTAACTCAAATTTGCCGCAATATTGAAGAAAAAAATTATTTGAACCATATATATAAACAAATTTACAAAATTAAAACAAAAAATGAAACCAAATTTGAACAATTACGAATCAACACTTAAAATTCGTGATTCCAAATAGATGAACCCTAAATATCACTCAATTTCGGGAACAGAGAATATCGATTGCAACAGAACTGAACATAATATGAAATTAAAAATAAACAAAAAAAGGGGGGGAAAAACAAAAACAAACCGTGTCTTCAGGTTTCACTTCGACGTCGAAAGAAGTTCCTTTGAGAGTTTTAACGAAAATCTTCATCATCTTCTTCTTTTTCTACGTTCCGTTGGGTCTCTCGAATTCAACTATTTTATTTGGTTTTCCGATCCGCAAGGTCTTTTCAATGTCTATCTATAATTGATACAGTCGGAGAGAGAAAACCGAAGCACAAGTTAAGAAGCATATAGAAGAACTTCCCTTCATGAATATCTACTGACAATAAAATATATTTAAATATGTAGCATAGCGCAAGTCAGTTTCTGCCTTTACGGTTTCCAAAGGAACGGGATCTGATGACGCCACGTGGCTCGAAGCTGATCTTGCGGCTAACGATTTGCCAGGTGGATTAAGAGATAGCTACGTTTGTCTACGTGGCGTGGTTTGGATTAAGTTATGTGGTTGTCTGTTCACTCGAAGCGTGGTTTCTACTCGGGAGAAAGGAGTTTGTTAAAGAGTGGGTGGTTGTTTGGCCTTCCAAATTCTTCCAAGTTGTTTTACTTTCAACTTATTAGAGCCTTGTTCAAATGGGATCCTCTATCTTACATGCATGTAAGATACATGTCTCTCACATAAATAGTGTGTGGGTCCCACATATACACTATTCATGTGAGAGGCATGTATCTTACATGCACGTAAGATAGAGTTTGCCTGTTCAAATTCCTTTTAAAATATCGGGCTATGAATTGGAAGACCTTTTAAAATATCGGGCTATGAATTGGAAGAAAATTTAATCACACATACATGTTAAGGTGGCAGAAATTTCTTGCGAAGCGCCCCTAATCATTCGAGCTATGAATTGGACCTGGTTTTGTATATCATCGAGAAAACAATTGAAGGGTCCACATAACCAAACGAGGGTCTTTTGGTGTTGGACGCGACGGTCGGGAAGGGGAGCTGGCGGTGGGTACAGTAACAGTTACCATACTTTTGGAGAGAGGTATTACAAGTAAATTTACATAAACAAGGGCCACGATTGAATTGTGATTAAGTTTCCGATTTTCATCCATTTATTTTTTTATTAGGTTGAGTTCAAGAATTTTAATTTTTAACACATTATTATTATATTATTATAGTAAAAGATGCCACGGGCGGACCTACCATGGGGTTTAAGAGGGACTTCAACCCTTTCTAAACTTTAAAATGTATTGAAAATTTTATATTTGGTCTATTTAAAAATATAGAATCCCTTTTAAACTTTCAAAATTTCTTTTTAAATATGTTGTATGTTTGGTCTAATTCTTAGTTTATTATATATGTTTTGGATTTGAAAGTGGTGTCCAAGTTAAGATTTAATTGCTTGACATGTTGTCCATCTCATAATTTTAAATTTTAAAAAATATCAAGCAAAAAAACATTGATTTTTAACTTCTTATTGAGTCTATCGAGTTCAGCACTCTTTCAAAAATAAATCTGTATGGTCTCTTTCTCGCATTTTAATTAAAAGCGAATAAAATATTAAAGTTTTCTTATACGATTTAAATAGGTCCAGTTGAGTTGGAGTTATTTGATCAACTAAATTTTTTACTATTTGTGGTAACCTTTTATGTTTGCCTCAAATAGTTATACCAGTTTAAGTCATTGATTGAAAATAACAAGGACGGATTTATTGTTCAAATTTCAAATTGTTGATTAAGTTGACGACAATCGTAAATGTTGAAAATTATTAATTAAATGAAGTTTAACAATTTGGCACTTATCATTTTTGGTTCAACATTTTTTTTCATTGTATTGCACTAAGCCTCGCCTAGATAAAATTTATGGGTCCCCCATAAATATGCGTGACAGGATGGTTCTTTTTTTTTTTCCACCAAAAATCAATCAAGGATTTTGTATATATAAATTTCAATACACAATATGATAAATTATATTGTACTAGAGATAATTTATCTTTTAACTCATAACTCATTATTGACTTTAATATGATCACAGAGTGTTTATTGAAAATTGTATATTATGTATTTATGGTTTCAATTATATACACATACTAATATTTTTTGTTTTGGGTGATTTGAATGGGGATGGTTTCTTTTGTCCGAAGGAACAACATATTTAAAGGAAAAATGAATACAAATAAACCTAAAGGCTGCAAAATATACTCATATAGCCACATCCGGGCCAAACAAATGAGTTATAAGATAATTACAAATTTTAATCAGAGAGTGGATTTTTGACACCTTTAAAACCACCTTTGTAACTAAAATTACCTAAATAACCAAATAAAATAAAATTCGTTTCTTATTTTTAAAATGGGAATTCAATCAAATATTTTAGACCACCATATTTCATAATTTATATTTTTATTTTTATTTTAATAAAAAATATTTTGAGAAAATGATAGGAGCTTAAATTTATGAATTAAAAACTATATGACAAGAAAAAAATAATTTAATATTTTAGGATTTGTAAGTAATTTATAATTAAAAACTTTAAAAATATACAATTTTTTAGTTTTATGGGAAGATGGTTAATTGTAATATATGTATTTGTATTTTGTAAATTAAAATGGAGATATTTTAAGAAATAACATTCAATTATAAGGATTTTAGAGGGGTGCTAATAGCTCCAATCCTAACCAAATGAACAGCAACGGAATTGTCTTCCCAACAGATGTTTCTGACAATGAAAACGTAGGCCCACTGAAATGGAGCCCAAAAATGTCCTGAAAAGGCCGAATAAATACCTTGGGCTCATGAGAAGTGCTTCTGCCACCTCAGAAAAATCCTTATAAAACTCCACTCTACAATCAGTGGACTAAAAAAAAAAAAAACAACAACATCAATACAAACCATAAAATGACTCTTTTCTCCCTCCACAAAGATTTTACGGAAGATAATTTATGTTTTATGTTTTATTAAAACTAAAACATAAATATAAATTATGATTGTAGAGTAGAGTTTTTTTTCTTGAGAAAATAATAGGAGCTTAAAGTTATGAATTAAAAATTATATGACAAAAAAATAATTTAATATTTTAGGATTTATAAGTAATTTATAAATAAATATTTTGAAAATATACATTTTTTAGGATAAAAGATTTTAAGGAAGATAGTTAATTGTAAATTGTAATAAATGTATTTGTATTTTGTAGATTAAAATGGAGATATTTTAAGAAATAACGTTCAATTATAAGGATTTTAGAGGGGTGTTGAAAGCTGAAACCTCCAATCTCTACCAAATGAACAGCAACGGGATTGTCTTCCCTATGGATGTTTCTGACAATGAAAACGCAGGCCCAATGCAGCCGAGCCCAAAAATGGCCCGAAGAGGCCAGATAAATTCGTTGGGCTCCTGAGAAGTACTTGTGCCACCCAAGAAAAATCCTTACAAACTCCACTGATTAATCAGAGGACTATTAGCTACACTCATTTTAATTTTTAAAAACAACGCTATACACAGACACACGCACACTCACACAATACAAAGTAGAAACAATAAAACGACTCTTTTCTCCCTTCACAGAGGTCTTCCAGTAACATTCTAATTTTACATTAATTTGTCATCCAAAGTTATTTTTTTTTTTAAAAAAAAAAAGGGGTTAGATTGTCATCCATAAAATAGAGTTATTTGCGTCCCTGCTGTGGCATTGAAAAACCTTTGAAGTTCCTTAATTGAAACTACCCATTTGCTTTTTCTGAGTTAAGATTTATTCAACTATTTAGTATTTTTAATTTAATGACAAATATTTAGTATTTAGTCAGTTTTAATATTGATTTGAGATTGAACATCTGTTTAAGAAGACTTCTAGTGTTTAAAGGAGGAGAAGAAGAAGAAGAAGAAGAAGAAGAAGAAGAAGAAGAAGACTTCCTGAAAACAAACTTGCATTTCCACATCTGTGTTTGATTTTTCCGATCTATCTTCCCACAACTCAAACCCATTTGAGTTTCTTTCATAAACTGATCTTCAAATTTTGCCTTACTTTCATATTTCATAGTCTTAAAATGTAGAGTGGTGAAAAGAAAGAATTCCATAGTCTCCAAAAGGGGATTAATTTAATTTGGCACGATTGCATGTCAAAGAATATTGTTTTCAGCAGTAGACAATTCTGGCATTTACGAAGCTACACAGTCCCAAGTCAGCCAGCATAGGCGTAAATTCAGCATCCAACATCTATTGAAACTTTAAAGCTTTAAACCATGAAGCAAAATTTTCAAAGATTATTATTCTCATTGAGGATAAAATTGTAAATGTAAATACGTGCGGTTTGATAAGAATATTTTAAAGGGCAACTCATTTGCAAAAGCCATTTGTGGGCCTTCACCACCCAGGCCCAAAAAAGCAGAGCCCAACGGAGGGATTGACTAAGACTTGACCTACAAATTGACGTGGAAGTCAACTACTTACGTTAACGACTTGGTAAGTAAATTATAATTATAACGTGTAAATCAAAAGTGGAGGCAATAAAGAAAAGTACTTAGGCAGAACCAATCCCCCAAGAAATTACCAGGCAGTGGGGAAAACGACTTTTGAGGGGGGGGGGTTGGGGTTGCAAAAGTAAAAGGGATCTGGACTTTTGTATCCTTCGTTTACAAGGGAAACAACTTTCACGACAGGTTTTTTCACAATTTTGATTTTTGAAAGCATCCTTGCAATTTCCAGGCAACTTCCTCGAAAGACACCCCTTCAAATTCTGTCTCAATTTTCTCCTCAGGATTGGATAATTGCTTTTTTGGCATGTTCATATTGGCAGTTGTACGCAATCATCCGCGTTAAAAATACGTTTATGATTGTGGCAGTTTTATGAGTATGATTGAAATCAATAACGTTCTTTTTCTTCTTGAAAAATATAAAAATAAAACAAAACCAAAGAAATACATATTTCATTTTACTTGGTCGCAATTGGATAGTGATACAATAATAAGCAAACACTCTAAAGTCCCGTTTGATATTGAAGTTGAAATTCAATAAGTTGCTTATTTTATTTTATAGTGTTTATTACAACAAGTTTAATGTGAATGTATTACATTTTATTTTTTTTATTTGGATTATGTATTAATAATTTTTTTCACTTTATTTAATTTTATGTGTTTTAAAAAGAAAAAAATACGTTTAAATATTATTAAATATACTTCAAAAAAATAAAAGGAAATTTTAACTTATATCTATTTTAATTATTATATAATATAACAGATTTATAATAAAATTTACTAAACACATATAGAATATTTTTTAAACTCACAACAATCTTAACAATATAATTAACTCAACATCAAGCTACTTCTTTCAGCAGCCTATTGCATCTGTAAAATAAAATCAGCCTATTAAATCAACAACTACAATCTCGTACACCTAAAATCAATTCACACCATAAAAAGTACCCCAACAAAATGCACCGACAAATTTAATTCAATAAGAAAAATTTTAAAATACATCAAATATATTATGTCACATGTAAATTAAAAATAAATAATAATATAACATATGTACATTTATTTATTTTTTAAAAAAAAAAACACCATGTAAATAATAATTATATTAAATTTAAATTACAGGTCATACATATATTAATCAATTATAATACCTCAGATGTAGTCTCCTCATTTGATAGATACGTTTAAACATATCACTAGGTTTAGCTATTCAACACATGCCTATATACCATGTAATGCACCACCTGGTTTAGCCATTACTTAAATAAGATCCACTATTCATGTAGTTCACAATTTCAGTTAATAATTTTTCACAAAATATTAAATAATTCACCGGACGATGGCACAAACTCTTGATTGGATAACAAGGGCGGGAAGAAAAGAAAAAAGGAGATCACGGATCACCTCAACTAAAATTGGCCCAACTAAAGAATTGTCATTAACATTTATTTTTAATTGGTAGATAGATTTAGGAACACCCCTTTTGCTTGTTAAAAAGAGTACGAATCCGCAAATGGAAGAAATTCGTAATCAAATTTCTTGTTTCCTTGTAACTTCCATAAAACCAGATTCCTGAAAAATATTCGAACCATCTCCAAAAAGTTACGCCATTCTTTCATATAATTTCTAGTCCTACATATTTCTTTCATTTCCTTTTTAATAAAAAAATTAAAAAACAAATTTACATTCATCGAAGTCGTATCCGTATTTTCTAGAACCGGAAACTTCTTTTTTCCTTTTAAAATTTTAAATTTTCATTCTACAGGCTAGGTCTCGTATCTCCACGAGAAGTCAGAAATCTCGGCCGGGTCGAAGTACACGTTGGAATATTCGAACAACCCATCATCAAACGCCACGTAATCGTTTACTAAATTATTCACGCCACCGACTCCCAACTCGAACGAGTCATAACTCGAGATGTTAACGTTATCCTCAAACCCCCACAAATCGCCGATTCCAGACGATCCAGATGAGACTCGGACCAACTCAGTCACCTCATCACTTTTAACCTCCTCACTCGAAACAGTAGTGGAAGGTGGCAGACCAAGCTCGTCATCGGATGCTTCTAGAAGGTATCCAAGGTCCGGCTGGGCCTCGCCGGAATCCGTCGACGTCAGATCCACCACCTCAACCGGAGGCGAAGAAGTGGGTGTTATCTCCACCTCGAAGCTCTTCATTACCGAGTCAAGATCGAGAACCGCCGCATCGGGATCGGAGTCGTCCAGAAATCCAGACAACAAATCATCCTTCAACCTCTTCACCTCCGGCAACTCCAACTCCGGCTCGGCCGGGTCATCCCTGACTCTCTTCTTGTTATGGCTACTCAACTCTTCCATTAGAATAAAATTAACAATGATATTAATAAAAAAGAACTAGGGTTAGGGCTTGCTTTGTTGCGAGAGAAAAGAGAATAAAGATTGTGCGGTTGTTCTGACGAGGAGTGGCAAGAGGGGAACACAAGTTTATATAAGGAGACCGAGGAGGCGAGAGAACGAGAGAGAGAGAAGTGTATGCAATGATGTGACTCAAGGCGCGTGGGATCAAACAAACACACAGGCCATCACGGAGGACTTGCCATTATTTGTTGTTTCCAAATAAAAGACTTTTTTTTTTAGATTTGATGTCGGGTTACCATTTTTATTGAATTTATAAATTGGTGTTGAAATCCGTTTTCAAGTCCGGTCGGTTGGGCCCCACTTGCCTAGTCAATCACGGCCTTTGGTTTAATATCTTTGTTCAAAGATTTGGCAATTGTCGTTGGCTTGGCTCGGCTGGATTTGAATAGAATTCGAATCTTCGAGAGTTGGTTCGTACGTGTGTGTTCCGTGGGTAAAGTAGTCGACGACGGCGTGTGGTTTAGGCTTTTGAAAGTATGATAGAAAGCATGTTTTAGTAGGCGTTTTTCAACTATAATTTTATTCATCCTCATAATTTTTAAAGCCATTTCCAAATTGTTCTTGCAGTAAACTATTGAGATTTAATTTTTTTAAAAAAAACTAGTTTTTCCTCCCCAAAAAAGTAACATTTAACATTATAAGAAATATCCGATGAGGGGTGAGAGTACTCGCATGGCCGAACGTTCAACCCCTAAATTTTGGAAATTTTTTAATAGTGTGAAAATTTTAAAATATTAATTAAAAAATAAAAGTTAAAAAATATTAATAACCAACAATTACTAATCTTAATTTTAAAATATATTAAGTTTTACTATGTTATAAATATTATAACTTACAGTTATTTCAAAAATCATACAGGTTCTATCACCTATTATAATTTTTTACATTATTTTGAAGAAGTTGTAAGTTTCAGCAGCGGTCACTTAACAGCACCAAATATTTTAATACACCTTCTACTCTACGGTCTTTATTACCCAAATTTTTTCTCTTACATTAAAGAGCTACAATCTCAAGTCTATAAAACTCAAAATTGGTGTCTTCATCTTCTATTTCTTTTTCTTTTTCTTTTTTTCAAGTTTATTTCATCTAACATAACTAGTTATAACTAAATGAACCATTCAACTTCCTTCTTAAGTTCTTCCGATTCTCTCCTACAAGGGCTAACAATCTAAAGTTTTCTTTCCTCACCAAGATTCAATTTTTGCTTTGCTCATCTTTTTTTTATTTTTTCAGTTAGTTTATATTATTTGTACTTATTTCCATAAATTCTTATTATTTAATAATGAATCTTCCATCATGAACTTTAAATTAAATTTTTGAGAAAGGACGCCTACAGCCCAAGTTTCAAGAAACGGTCACAAAGACCTCTGAATTTTCAATAAGGGGCACCAAAATCTACTTTTTATTATAATACCCTTTGACTTTATAAATAAAAAATTCACCCCAAAATTTTATAACAAATATAAATGTAGCATCAAAATAAAGGTAATAATTTTAATATTTAAAAGATATTTTAATATTTTACCATATATTAGACCTATTTTATTATATTAAAGTAATTTTTAATAATAAATAGAACATAATATTAAAATAAATAAATTCTTAAAATTATTTTCAATATTATGTAAAAAAAGTTAATATATTAATAGGAAGATATTTTGTTAATTGTAAAATATGTTTAGCCAAAGATTTATTTAAAATCTTTATAATGAATACAAATATATTGTTGAAATAAACATAATTGTTTAAAAATTTAATATTATTTTATGTTAAAATTAATGTAATAATATTAGTTTACTAGATAAATTATATTATTTATATTAAATTTGTATTAATTAAAAAATTTTAAAGTCAATTTTCTAATTATTATATTCAAAGGGTATTATGGTAAAAAAGAGGTCTCGGTGTGCTTTTTTTGAAAACTTAGAGATTTTTGTGATTATTTCTCCAAAGTCTAGGAGTATAAATGTCCTTTTTTCCAATATTTTTAGGCATAATCTATTATGTGTTAATTTATAAATTATGTCTGTTACTTTAGTATTAAGATTTGTGCATTATTAATTTATTAATTCTATATATTAATTTTCAGGCATGATTTTTTTTTATTATGATTGCATTAGATGGTGTAATATATCATTTTTTGTATTTTCATTATTATAATTTTTAATAGAATTTATTTTATTTTTATAGTAATTTTGTTATATACATTTGGGCAACTTCCAAATCAAAATCTTGGATTTGACTATGGTAATTTTCGTTGTCAAAGAATTTTTTTCGATATTGCTTTAGACTTTAGAAGCGTTTAAACTTCTGAAATGGTTAACTGCAATTATTTATTTTATTCATTTTTAATTATGACATTTATATTATTTTATTTTTTAAAAAAATTAAAATTAATGTAAAAAATAGTCACATAAAATTAAAATACATAATTTTTATTTAAAATAAAATGACGTTCATAAATTGATGGCACATACCCATCATATTAATGATTGGATGGAAAGTAAAAAATCATCTATCATTTGTGACATATAATGGTTATTATAGCCATATTACTCGACACTTACAATACAAAATTTGTATACAAACTCAGTAAGCTTACCATTATTGTTGATAATATATATTTAGAAAATATTCGGAACTTTTTTACTTTGAGTTAAAACGTGAAAAACAAAAATATTAAATTCTTATTTTAGCGGTTGATAACTTCAAAAGGAGGGGTGAGTGGAAGGATACTTTGGTCAAGTTGACGGGGTGCCTTGTAGACTTTTAAAATGATTAGATTAGGTTGGAAATTAGATTTTGATTAAGCTTTAGATTTGACGGGGTGGGGGAGGAGGACTTTTCTTAATGAAAGTTGTAGGTAATTGATGGCGCATTTTCTTGGAACCTCCATTGGGTTACGATGATGATGATGTGCACTACATGGAATAAAATAATATTGGTCGTGTCAATATGAACTAGAATCATGTTACACGTTATTAGCTTTTCTTTCTTTCTTTTCTTTTCTTTTCTTTTTCCCAAAAATTATATTAAAATTAAAAAAAGAAAAAAAGCCCGATTGCAGAATTTCTATGTATAAAGTACAACTCGCCTTATTATGAATGGATTGCGTTCAACAGAATCAACACATCACCATCCAAGAGTAGTTCCTTGGAAAATATAAATGACAATCAAACTTTGAATACTTTAAAATATTCTTTTTATGTTCTTATTGTATAGATAATTCTTTATTATTATTTTTTTAATTTCATGAGATAATGGTGAAGAATCAAGAATATGGCAATATGCTTGACAAAGCAAAAGACGGGGTGAGTAACGCCATTCCCTTGTTCTATGTCTCCCCCATTCCTTTAAAATAAAGTAAGGGGGAAAAAAAATTGATTGTCAAAATGGGATAGTAGCCAAAGCAACCTTTTTATTGAATTGTTCGAATAAGACTTTCAAGTACTTAAACAAACTCCATTAATGTAACTTAATTGGCCTGTAAGAATCCCTTAACTTGTTTGAATTATTGAAAAAAAAAAACATTTTAAAAAGCCCAGGTGCCATGGCTACTTTCTTATTGAATTGTTCGGAATAAAAATTCAAAGCCATGTTTGATTAAAGTGTAATCGTGGGTCCCCTTATTATTTAATTAAGTTTTCAATTTCGAATCACTCAAAACACTTTTTCGTTACGTAAAATGGAGCTCCCTCAAAATTGTGTCTAAAAATTAAAAGCTTTTGATGTTATTTCATAACATATGGATGGATCGTCGCTGGTGACATGAACGGTACGAGCACTACTAGCATGTGACTGGTAAAGGGCAACAAGGTACGGCACGCACCAAAACCATACATTAAAATAAAAACACAAGGATGATGGATCCCCCCATCCCACTTGCCAATTGCCCTTCTCCACTGCAACCACCCATTCAATTGTTTGATTGTGGCACTTGTGGCATCGAGCCCCATTTGCGCTTTTGATAAAAATATCTAATCAGCCAAAGTGGACGACAGCCGTATCTTCAAAACCTCTCATCGCCCATCTTCCACATCTTGGGTCCTCTTTCCCTCGGGTTTCCCATCGATACCCTCCACTTGGCCCCACCCTATGCACCCACCATTTCCTCCATTTCCACACGAGCCGTCGACAATCTCACACGAGCCATCATTCCCTGTGGGATATCTTTTAATTATTTGTGTGATTTCTTTATCTAATTTTTTTTTTAATAAAAAAATTCTTTAAAAAATTATTTACAATCCATTGTTATGGTGGAAGTGATTAATATGGAGTTTTCAAGTATCCAACTAAAAATGCTATCTTATTTAATAGATTTTTTTTATTATTTTACTTATAAATTTAAATAATTCTCCTTCACTAATCAATATAAAACATAACTCAGCATGTTATTGTAACAAAAATAATTGTCAAAGTCTAGTTAAAAGTTTTGTTGTGCTGTACGATTACAATTTATCTTATGTATCTAAGCCCAAAACGTATCAAGTTCGTATATTTTATTTCTTTTTTTCTTAAAAATCATGCAACAAAATTTTTGAACTTTCTAGAAAAATTTAGGTGATTTCCTTTAAATTTAACTGCTGTTTTTAAATTTTTACAAAGTAGATGTTCTTAAAAAAAAATAGTCAATTAGCAAAATTAATTAATATTTGATTAATTACAAGTGACCCTGTAAGAATGAATATAAAGAAATAGTTTCTTTTTTTTTAAAAAAAAAAAGAATGAATATGAATAATCTCAAATTTTTAAATTTTTTTTATGATCTTCTATTATAGTGTATACTATAATTGTATGAATTTATAATCTTTAATAGGCCTTATATAACTTTAGAATATTATAACATAATTCAGAGAATATATAAAACCTCTTATACTCGATAAATTTATATATATCTCGTTGGCATGGGTAGAATTAGTATCACATATTTTTTTTTCTAGCATACTATGTTTATAATTTCTCAATTATAGTCCTGCTATTGGCCTCATCGATTTCAGTGATATAATATTACAATCTCCTTCAATTTATGTGTTTTGTTTTTCTTTTTTCAAATTAAAATCTTGATAGCACCGGTGCTTGCCGATGAGGCCATAAAGGGCGTTATAAAGAAAGCTGGCTTATATCAGCTTAAAAGAGCCAAACGCAGCCGAGCCGACTCATTGGATAACCAACGACTAAAATAAAAAACTAAAATAACCCTTAGCAATTAATTTACACATTCATGGGTCATATGAGTATTATAATGTGTCAGGACCCGCCCCGTCCAAGTTATCCAACGTTACCCATCGTTGCCAATTAAACGGTCTACAAATTGGGCGCCGCGTCAGCTCTTAGCCGCTCCTCGAAAATCAAACATGTCAACTTGCCCTTCTTTGAACGTCTCCACGTGGCTTGGCGCCTTTGTATTTCAATCAATTATGTCGTGCCGATTTTGGGTATTTACTGATTTCCCTTTCCCCAGTTTGGTATTGGTATCTAGAAAGACTGATACGTTTTCCAAAGTGGGCCCACGTGTTTAAGTGCCCATGTTAAAAGCAATCACATGATACAGCTGATTGTTTGGTGTGTGTCATCACATCCGTGTCGCTCTTCCTTTTTTACTTTTCACGAGGTCTCTGCTGCACTGCTGATCATACTGTTAGGAAAATAATCACATGTGTCTCACCCTCACCGTACCTAACGTTAATAATGAAGTGATATCAAATTATGAATATCCGACGGATGAACAAAGATATCCTGATCTGAGCATGGAGTGTGTGGTTGGTAACATGTTGAACTTCTTTGGTGTTGCGGATCCGTGAATCGGACGCACTTCGGTAAGACGCCTGAGTCCGAATCACGAGGAGAACGATTAAGAGAGATGACAAATTGGACGGTGGAAACGGGAGGGGTAACTTGGGGACCGATTCAACGGTGGAGATTTATCCAATAACATCATCAGTATTATGGGGACCACAACTTTTGCCCAAGTCAAGAAGCACGCTATGACGTTATTCACTCAATTGCGGAATTCGTCAGTCATTTCTGTTTTTATCTCAATTATTAATTAATTGTTTTAAAAAATCCTAATTTATTTGTCACCCTTTTTTTTAACAACATTTTATGTGTTTTTTAATCGTAATCTCGGATGACGGAGAGCGCGGCAGCGGTTGACCCGCCACGACTCCTGTAGAAGGGAACAAAAAACTTTGCATGAAATTGAAGTTAGATAATTATATTTTTTTAAATTATAACACTAATATATTAAGTACTTAATATAATTTAAAAGTTTAAATTTATTATTTTAAATTAATTTTATTAAAATTATTATTTAAAAAATTATATTCACTGTATATTGTTAATTTTTTTTTATAATAATGATAGCTTTTAAATTACACCTCTTCATTATTACAATTTTTTTCTACAACAATAATAATTGTAAAAATTACAATACGTTTATATTAAATAGAGCCGTAAAATGTTCGATTATGCGACAAAATAACGGATTCTTTAAGAGAATTTATCATATATATATATATTAATGCTAAATTTAATTAATTTTACCACATATCTTATGAATTATCTCATCATCTCAAGAAATGGTGGGTAGCCCCGCGCACAAATCCTTCTCTCGAAGCGGAGTCGCAGACAATAGGAAAAGGGAGAACCGGCAATGCGGATGAAGGAGAATCTATCCACAAGTAGACAAAAAGATCAGGCTGATGTGTCGACACTTCATGTGATATGCGACATCGTTTTTCTCTTTATTTACCTGAAAAGAAGTGATTCTTGTTAGCAGCTGTAAGCCTGTAACGCCGTAAACCTTTTACATCAGGCATTCCACTTGCTAAAAAATGACAAAGACAACATTTAAGTGCGGCATTTTATTGGATGTACCGAAAGTTTGGCGTGACAAAAATCAAAATTCAATCAAAAAAGATCAACAGCCAGCTATTAAATGTCGTAGCAGAAAGTCAGAACTAGAGAGCCTTGAAAAGAATGTAGCAGCCGGGTTGCTAGACCTTTGCCTAGAGTCTAGAGTATGATATATTCAATGCCTCCTTCTACAAAAGTTAATCAACAAGGCCTTGTTTGTGTTTCAATCTTTTGGACTTTCCCCAAGTGTTTAGTTAAAAGTAGTAACATAGTAAATTTACTCACGTTTATATTGTTGGACAATTATAATTTTGATTCCACAGTAGTTGTGACGAAAAAAACAAATCACGCCACAACAATTTCAAAGCACTCAAAAACTTCATGTTATATGCTTTCGTAATAAAGCTCATCCGCTAGCATATATGTAAAATTTAAGTGTTTCGTAAATACTAATTTTATATTTATATGATAAAAAAATATATTACACCTTCATTAATTTTGTCAAGGTTTTTTTATTACATACTATTAATTTTTATTTTATAGTATAATTTTTTTTTCACAACAGTTGTAATTTAAAAGTTACAACACCTCAATACTAGATAAAGCCTTTAGAAAATAAATAAATAAAATTTTGACATTTAAAAAATCATATTGAAGGTGGCATAAGCTATTTTAAGCAATCAAATATCCTCCATCCACTCGTTAATTTAGTTATAAATACCTTTTGATCTTATTATTCACGAAGTTAAGGATTCGAATATTTTCATGTGTTGTAGAGTAGACTATTTCACTCTTTCTAGTATGTTTTTAAAATCTTCCTTCTAAAAATTGCTAATTTCAATAATGAGTCATCAAGACAAGTGGTTATGGACTTTTAATCCATCTGAAATTAGTATTATAATATTAAAATTTGAGTTGGATTAAATCCAAATTTAATAGGTCGAGATAGATCATAAACCATTTCTAATGCGTTCGAAAATAGTACAAGAACTAATTACATCCAAGTGGGCGTATATCTTTCGGCTGCACCGAACTTCATCTGGACGCATTCAAAGTATAAGATGATAAACTAATAATCAATCTGAAAGTGATCCAATATCCACCACCTGTATTGTGTCATTCACAAAATTGTCAAATGTCGGATAACTTCATAAAAATGGTGATTTAAATTTGCTAGCCCAACGATAATACCCAAAAAAAAAAAATATTGTAATTTGAATACTTTATCTTGAAATGTTATTTTCTTCAAATTTGTTAAAATTTTCCAAATGGTTTTTTTTTTTTTTTTTTTTTTGTTGTGGTGGTTTTTCACTGGTGAGAATGACACATAAGGTTGAAATTGTCGTCGTGGGTTTCTCACAAACTCCACTATATACAGTTGGCGGACGATGAAGTCTTATCAACTATATATTTTATTGACATAAATCTGGCTAACACGATTTGAAATTAGTATAGGGGCATCAAATCATTCTAAAAAGAGAGAAGATGTGTATATAAAAATGTGACAACTTTTAATTTCTAGACTTGAGGAGTGGGCACATCGGTCCATTATTGGTGGCTAACTTTACTTCGTTAACACGTTGAACACACAATAAAAGAGGCAAGAGGCAATGGGTAAGTCCACGTCAGGAAACTTGAAACTAAATTTGCTTTCAAATTTTCCAATTCCTTGTTTTAGGGAGACAATGTTTTTTGGGTTGTCCTCACTTGCATTAGAAATTATTCTCCACACGATGATGACTCATTGACGTTGAAGTTCCCTACAAATGTGATTCCCAAACGGCTAGTCTAGTCCAAACCAAACCCAATGGTCCAATCTAGCTTTTTTATTTAATTTCTATGCCTATTTCCTTGGCTTTGAAGAAAACAGAAAACGGCAATCACATCTGGTTTTGGCCCAAGATAGGGTTTGAGTGGTGGACCATGACCGGCTGCCTGCCCCATTTTGTTTCACTGAATTTTCCATCTAGAAATTTCACTGAAAGCAATTCCTAACCTGTCGGTTCTACTCTAAGGCAACCTCCATTCATCTTAATTTAATGACTAATTTTAAGACTACTGCGGTCCCGTTTATTATCGAAATTGAGCAATTACAACTCGAAAGTTACGATGTTAAAGTATTTAATAAATATTAATTATTTGTTATTTAAAAATTAGGTTAATTGATCCACCACTTGTAAAACAAAGATCTATAATATATTTTTTATTTTTATTAATGTTATTATTTAAAAGTCATATTTACTGCACACTATTAATTTTTATTTAATAGTTACATTTTTTTTATTTCAACCTAAAAGCTATAACATCTTAATACTAAACATGACGTAAATGCTTGTTTGGGATTACTTTTGAGTATACTCAAAAGTAATTTTGAATAGTTAAAAGTTAGTTTTAATGTTTAGTAAATTTTTTTAAAAAAAAATCACCTCATTTTACAAGAGATTTTGAAAAGCTATTCAAGAGTAGTTTTTCAAAATTTAATTTTGAGAAACAGTTTTATAATTAATACAATTCCATATGCATATAATCATATATATTATAAAGTTTTAAAATCATTCTTATCCAATTAAGAAACAAAATTATTAAAGTTTAGAGAGATTATTATTATTACCAATTATATTGAGATAGCAAAATAAAAAATATAATTAATAAAATAAAAAAAGTAATTTTAGTTATCAATTATTAATACACACTATAAAAAAATATTATATATATATATATATGTTTATAAATGTGTGAATAAATTCGACCAAATACATACGAGAGCTTTTAAAACTAATAGCAAATTTAAAAATAAATTTTACCAAACACTTAAGTGATTCTCTCCATAACTAATTATTTATACAACACAACTAATTTTAATTATTTTAAAAATTACAACAATACTTAAACTGACGCAAAGCAAATTATTTAAAATTCAAATACTTTTCTAGCCCCACCATATTTTTAACGTGTTAATTGGTTCCCATATAGGTCAAACCTTTCGTCCATTTAAAAAAAAAAACATATAGTGGTAATCCTTTAATTGCATAAAAAATAATACAAAAGTTTACTTGAAATTATGGATCTAATTATGGCTCCGTTATCTCAAAATCATTAAATGGTTCAAAAGTCAATTAAAATTTAACAAAATCTAATTATCTAAAGATATCTAGATTGTGAAATATAGTACCTCGAAGATATCATAGTATGGTCCGATATTGTACCTATGTGAAAAATATCAACATTTACTTTCATATTTTAATTTCCAATTCAACTCTCTAGAAAACATGGTTGAGACTTGAAAACTATATTATTTTTATATTTTTTTTGGAACACCATCTGAGAAGGTTGGATGTGAATTCAATCTCTTGACCTTTTAATGAGTTTGGTTTGGATGAGGGTTGCAACTACTACAAATAGGCCCTCAAAATTGAAATGATGAATTCCATCTTCTAGCACCCTAAAATCTTCTTTTTAAGTGATAAGGGAAAAAAAAATTAATTCTGTACTAAATTTGACTAAAAACTATACTTATTTTCGTTTTGGTCCCTAGTTCGCATTATTAATATTTATATATTAGCATTTCAGCCTCTAAATTCTTGTTTACCGTAATTTTACCCATATTTCGTGATTAGTGAATAAAGATTTTGATCCAGCCGCTATTAGTGAATAAATTTTTATATTATAAACATAAATTTTTTTCCCTCCAAAATACTCACCGCAAATGACATGTAAATACATATGTTGTGCAAGTGCCGCAACAAATATTACTACAAATATTACGTGTGCGTGTCAAGTGTATTTTACAGATAGAGTACTGTTATAATTTAATTTAATTTATACCATTTTTTATATTATTTACTAATATCCATATTAATTTAACTATTAAATTGTTTAGATCACAAGTAGGGGTCAAGATATAAACTCTTTTTTTTTTTTTTTCCTTAGAAAAGTAGAAGGACGGGCAGCCAATTTTTCCTTCTATCTCTTTTAAAATTCGAATTGATCAAATGTTCAGTGAAATAAATTTATTTGAAAATTATTTAATTATGCCCTCGGGCCTTATAAAATTATTTTAACTGGGACTAGATTAAAATATTCAATACATATTATTAATTGAAGACTAATATTAAAATACGCATACAATATTTTATTTTTTAAAATGGAAGCCCGGCGTTATAGTGATGAAAAAATTTGCGAGCACCGCCGGTGGGGACTGGGGCATGCTATGCAATTAATCATAGAATCCTCTTACTTTGCCATTACATTTTATTTTTGAAATATTCATAGAAACGTGTAAAGGTGGGTCGAAGTCGCAATCAAGCCGATTGGAAAATAAATATGAAACCTACAAAAGCAGATGGCCTAACGCAATCGATGGATAATAACAATAATAATAATATTATGAAAGACAGACGTACAGCATCCACTATGAGACTATCTTCTTCTCTATTTTGGAGAGAGAGAGAGAGAAGAAAGAAAAAGAAGAAGATGAGGCGTATGGCATGACTCATGAGCGTCCACATGCTGCAATCTAGATCACATGCCAAAAAGTTAGACGGCTCGTGCAGTGTCTTGTTAGGTTTAATTAGCTTAGCAGTACTAAGTAACTATTTTACATGAAAATTCAAATTAGATGTGCCTGCCTTCTATTCATTTCTGTCGGCATGCTTATTTTCTCGCTCATAATGCTTCGTTTTGGCCTTTTCCTTTTGGAAATACTGTGATTATTGTCAAATTAACACGACCTTCACGACAAATCTTACTTAAATAATAATAATAATAATAATAAACTTGATTCTTTTTTGTGACTAGTATGTGATAACACTTTATTAATTTGTCGGTTATATCGACCTGTGTAGAAAATTATGCAATTAAGCATATAATAAAAAAAAAATTGTTTAAACCAATTTACAGACTATCGATTCTGAAATAGTTGGGTGAATTATTAACTTTTACTTGTGCGTAATTACGGAGGAAAGAACCAAGTGAACAGACACACGCTCGACATGCATATATCATTCTTTTAAAAAGTACCACGCTATTAAATGAGTTAGAGGTGAATCAAAATTATAAATTTTCTTTTTTTCTTTATACGACGTGTGTGCGAGCGCGTGCATAATATTATTAAAAAAAATGATTTTGACATTTCTATTGGGGGGGTTCAGTTTCGATGCTTAAAAACAAAATTATTGTACAAAGGTCACGATTAAAATTATGATCACGGTTAAAAAAAAATTAAAATTTGAGAGGGATTTTGAGCCTCCCTCTAGCGGCAGTATTCTTAGTTTTACCTAATTACTGAAGAAAACAAAAGATGTGGAGATGTACGTGAAGATAGATGATTTTTACAGCTGGGTCTGACTACTAATTGAGTTTTTTTTTTTCTTCTTCTTCTTCGTCTTTTTAATTGCTCGGATTTCTCAAGTTGATGTTTGTTTGGAAACGAAAAAACAGGGGGGGCCAAAATGATTTGATTATAACATTTTTTTATGATTATAATAGAATAATAGTTATAATTATAAATTCATTTGATAAAGATATCGCGCACATAATGAATTCCAACTGCAACAAAATTAACAATCCCATCTTCTACGACTCAAAACTTCCGGACCCGAAATTTGTAGCTTTCCATCGAAAAGAAGTTTGTGTGAGGTGTGTTGTTTTGATCAACTAAAATTTTGTTAGTTTAAATTACGAGAGGAATAAAATAACCATTTTTTTTTTTAAATAAAAAAAATGATCAGTTAAATAATGTTTAAAAAGTTCGAAGTGGACGTCTGTCATGACAAGTGGGGCGAGATGCAGATACTTTGAAAATTATTATTATTATTTTCATCATATCTGTTTCATTGAAGCACAAAATAACTTTTGGGAAAATGATATTTAACAAATACTTTGAATTAAATACATACATCGAATTACTTTGTGTATCTGTTTTTGCTTTAATCATGACGTATCCTGAAACCTAAAACTACAAGCATGCATTAAATTAATAGATTAATTCTTGTGTTACTAAAAATTAAATCCAATACGCCTCTGGAGTGTTATATGCATCAAAATCAATAAACATTAACAAAAAAAAAAAAAGGTTAGACGCATTTTTTTAAGTAACTATTTATTGCAGATTTAATACATTAAAAATATATTTATTTTCAAAAAATCGATCTTTAAAAAAAAAAAGTGAACTCATAGATATTTTAAAATTTTAATGTGTAATTAAGGCCTCGTTATTTTTAGTTGTTTTAAATTTTATTATTTTTTAAACAAAATTGTAAAAGAAACTTATTATTATTCATATTCAGATCATGTTTCCAAAAGAAAGGTAAGCTAAATTAGGATTAAAAGATGAAGCCACAGAAACCATTTTCACTAAAGGCTGTACGAAAATCATACCACGATTTAAACTTCTTTGGCTAACAAAATTCCTTTTTTCTTTTCGAAGTGAAATATAAAAGCCAAAGCGCATAAAAGATGCAGCCATCCAATAACGTTTATGGTTGTTGGCAGATCAATTTCGACCATCTTCTTTATCTTTTCATAAAGCCTTGATGGTCATTTTAGATAGGCCTTTCCGTAAAGCTTTGCTCTGAATTATTTGCCAAAAATAGCTTTAAAAAGAAAAAAAAAAAAGTTCGCTAGGAATTGTTCCCTTTTCGACTTTGGGCACTAGTCTTTTGGGTCAGTTATTCTGGGTTTAGAACTTGCAAGCAGCGGTTCGTCTGGGCTTAATTTATTCAAATGGGCTTCACAATTCAGTGGCCCGTAATTCTGGATAAATCTTCCTATATTAACTTTACACATCACATTCATCATATGCTTTTTTTTTTCTTTTTTTTTTTAAAGGCACCATAAGTCGACTTTATATCTTAAAAGAAGAACAAGTACATAATATATCAACGACAGTAATTGCCCATATAATAAGAGTTGAATAAAATTGTCGATACTTGGGGAATAAGCTGTGAGAGAGTTTAATGTCCTTGAGTTTGCTACCATTGAAGAGCTATAAAGCTCTGTAGTAAGACAATAACCCAATCAGGATTTTCTGGTGGTGTTACTTGTAAATAGAGATGGCAAAACCCCGGGCCGGTCCGGGTATTGCCATGACCGGATCCTGCCCGGATGCAATCGGTCCGGGTCCGGGTCCGGGCCGGGTTTTAATCCGGGTACCCGGATTTTATATTTTTTAATATTTTATGTGTATATATTTTTTATTTTTTGATAATTTTGTAAGTTTTAAATTTATTTCAATAAAATTTGACATGAAAATATAAACTTTAAGTGTTTAAAACTTTATATATGTATAATAAATAAGTCAAATAAATATAAAATATTTAAAATAATATATATTTTATAATTTTTTTTAATAAAATCCGGGTTCCGGGTTTATCAAGTGATGCCCAAGACTGACCCGGCTTCATACCCGGGCCGGGTATTACCCGGCCCGCAACACCCGGGTACGGTCCGGGTCCGGACCGGACGGGTATTTTTGCCACCTCTACTTGTAAAGACCCTCTGATGCTTAGATTAGAGATTGTGAGTGGCACAATAACAAACAATAATAAAAGAGAGAGTAAGAAAAAAATGCTTAGAGAATATTGTACCTCCTCCTCCATTATATCTCTTACCTCTTTTGTTTTACCTTTGAGCAATGGTTTCTTTATGTAAGAGAAATAATTAAAAGTATAATTAAGTTTAAAAAAAAAAAACTTATCTCCTATTTTATACAATTTGAATTTAGTAAGGAATAGTACTTGGGCGTTTTATACTATTTAAATCAAGACTTGTTCTTGGATGAATGTCCTTAGGCTTGGAGGTCCATCCACTTACGTCATTGGTCGAATTATGTAAAATACATTTATAGCATATGACAAAAATGCAAACAAAGAATATGTAAATAGGAGGAGCGTGTGTGTGTGTGTAGAGTCTTTGTTTAATATATGACTCAGAATAATATAGGGGTCCCAATTTATGCTTAACTAACGTGATATTCGTATATTAACTTTAAATGGTATAATAGTAATTGTGATAATTATGAAATTCACGCGGTAAATTGAAAATTTTCAACGTTAAAATTACTAGCGTCATTGATATGATCAGATTTTTTTTTTTTTTATTTTGACCATGAGGTATTCTGGAGAGGGCCCCAACTGTGGGAGACACCTTTAAGCCCGTACCACAATTCAGACTAGAAGTCCCCGCTCGAACCGAGAGGCACATGTTCTCCCAGCAAATACGACTTCCCTGCGACTCGAATTGGGGAACAAATCCAGTCAAACCACTTAAGGGGACTTCATTTCCAGTGGAGCCAACACTTTATTGGTTGATATGACCAGACTTTAACTTCATGAGAATCGCGTTCGTGGCAATAGTCATCTGTTATTATAGCTCCGTCTATGAAACGAATCAACGATGTCTCTTTTCTTTTATAGTTTCTGTCAATCTTTTACTGATTGATGATTATGATCTAAACGGGACGTATACGCTTAAAAGTTAAAATCAAAATGCCATTGTTTAATTAACAAAGAAAATTAAGAGTCGAACTAACTGGAACCAAACCCGTTGAACCCAACGTCCGTCTCTTCCGACAACAAAACAATAAACAAAGTCGTCTTTGCTGCATTGCTGTCCAACGTGCTAATTTTTTTATTCTGTCTTATCGGCCTTTGCTTGAATTTCCAGCAGGTTCGTCATTATTGAATTTTCTGAAAACGCAGGGACTATCATTTTTATCCCTTACAATTAATTCAATGGCCCCATTCTTCTTGAAAATGAACTCCACCCAATTAATCCCCCCATCATCATCATGCGTTCATTTTCGGGAAGAAAGAATGTGATCATATCTCTTTTACTTGCGTATAGAATTAACAGAAACAAAGAAATTAACTCACAAATCCAAATTATTTGCTTTTCGTGTAATTAGTGTAGAATCTTTTAAAAAAAAAATTATTTATTATTCTTTTGTTGTCATTTCTTTAGGTTTTGAGGATATTATCATTTTACCAACATTTAATACCAAAATTTTTATGACAGTTGCCTTTTTTACTGTTTAATTTCTTAATTTTTATTATTTTACCACTTTCATTACTAAATTACTAATATCACAGGAGTATCTCAAGAATTTTAGTATATTTAGTATTTTAAAAATTTTGCAATGTATAATATTTATAATTTTATCAAATAAGTATTTCTGTTATATGAAATAATCAATTGATAAAAATATTATTTCGTTGTCTATAATTAATTGTGTATTTTTAAAAAAAAATTTAGGGAGTTAAATTACATTTACATAGTTTGGGGGTAATATAAACTTTTATTATAATTTCTGTTAAAGATTCTGTTAACTTTAACGGTTTGGTGGTAAAATGATAAAAACTAAAATATTATGTAAAAAAGTATTTTGACAGTAACGTGATATGTTAGAAAATATTAGGTGGTAAAGTAAAATAAATCATATCACTTTCTTTCGATATAATTATGATTTATTTTATATTTTTCATGTTTCTAATTTGGGTGAGGGTATATTAAACCCATCAAAATACTCATTATACCACGTTCTAATAAATTTTTTATCACTGAAATGTTCCTATACGTGAATTACTACTATAGACAAGCAAATAATTAAATAAATAATTTCCCATCTTCAAACCAAATTTGGCTCCCCCCCCCCCCCCCCCCCCCCCCAAATTTACAGTACTTATCTTTCTTCAATTTTTTTTACCCATTTATTGAACTTGTCTTCCTCATTTATACTTCTGTTATTAGAAAGAAGATTCATCGTATTTGTTTAGTAATTGAATCTGGCCTAAAGTTTACAGTTGGTAGAGTTCCTCTTAAGTTCAAGTAATAGTTTATTCCTGCAATTTTTTTTTTATTCAACAATAAATTGCTCTATCCTCTATTAAGGGTTCTACAGATGAAAATAAAAGTCCATATGGGAATGAACAAACTCTGAAGTACTTGGATGTTATTATTAAGTGTAATAGTAAATGTATCAGTTATGGTTTCTTTGATCTTTTATACATTTTGAATTAATTGGTAATAATTTGTTGAAATTATGTTTCAAATTCAAGGGGGGAAAAACTTCAGCAAAACAAAAAAGGAGAATTTAGATATAAAATAATGACCAATAAAAGATAAGAGCTTGAGGAAAGAGGAGATGAAGAAAGGAAATATAACTCTTTCATGATTTGAGTTTTATTGAGTTTTTAAAAATATTTTGTCATATATCTTTAAGTGGTAGTGTATGGGCAAGATTTAACTTCTTTTATTTTTTTATTTATTAACAACTAATTAGCAATTGAATTATTTGCTCAGAATCAGATTAGGAGAGAATTTTGATCCATGAAGAAGGGGCTTAAATTGATAATTTAGATTAAGGATATTTTGGGTATTAAAATGAGTTGATTAAATACGTTTTAAAATTTTAAATATTCATTAAATGTTTATTAAATAAGTGATCATAAATATTTGACTAGGTTTAAATATTCTCACCTCCTAATTTTTTGAAAAAAAAAAAGAGAAGAAGGTTAAAATACAGATACATGTATTATGAACAATAATATTATTCCTCTATGAAGTGCTCAACGATATTTTTTGGAGGTGAATGATGTAGGATCAGAGTTCAGATCCAAACCAGAATCCTCCTCCCCCTCCTCTACGCCTTCCTCCTTTTGGCCTCGGTTGTTGTTAACACCAGCATCATTAACGCCGTCATGTTCGTCGAAATCTTCGGGTTCGAAGCGTGGCCGCCATCCTGTATCCGTCAACTTATGCCGTGCCTCGTTGTCAACCTTCTCGAAGTACTTAACCGCCACGTGTATCCTCCTCAGTATCGCATAAAACTCCTCCACCTCGTCCTCCGTCACCGTCTGCGTCTGCCCTGCTACTTCATTAACGTCTTCTCCCTTCGTTCTCTTCCCTTCCAGCTCTCCGTTATGCTCCCGTCTCCTTTTCTCTCCCTCCATTTTCCCTTCCGCCACAAAGAAAACGTCGTCGTATTATGTCTCCCTCCTCTACTTTGTAGTTATAATATATCTGTCGTAGGTGAATGGGTTTCTGACCCATGCTTAAATAAATGCGAATGCGAGAGTCTGCGTTGGATTTCATCAGCGAAATCGACGGCAGTGATGCTAGAGCATTACGTAATGCATGTAACGGTACGATGACGTATGAAACGTGGAGCAGCCACGAGATTCCAAATCGCAAGTGGTAGAATATAAATAGAAAAAGGTGGACGTTTGCTTTTGGTCAAAATGGCCAACTACCACAATTTTTTTCCAGCTGATAAACTACCACAATTTTATTCCAAATGATAAATTATCCTACGAGCATCACCAAAATACTTCTCAAATAAGATTTTATTACTTATTTAAAAAGCTACATCAATATTTAAAACTCTAAAAGATACTTTAATTAAGAATATTCAAATAAGAATTAATTCTCTCTCTTTAAATTTAGAGAGTTAATTTTTCACTCTTCAATTTATATTTTATTACTTTTCATTAAAAAAAGAGAGAGAAATGCTTTAATTATTATTGACTTTTCCTTTAAAAAATAATTATTTAATTAAAATAATATTAACTTATTTCTATTTGAAGAGTTTTTTTTGATAATATCATATTTTTTCACCATTCTATTTGCCACATAGGTAAGCAAATAAGTATTTAAAAAATAAAAATTATAGAGACTTTTGGAGATGATAATAAAAATAATTATAAAATAGATATAGTTATATTATTATTTGAGAAAAGAATCCTAACTTTTTTATTTAATACTTCTACATCATATACTTTTATGATTATTTTATCTAGAAATGATAATATTTCCCGTACGGGCCATACCCACATGGCCCCGATTAAGGATGTGTTTGGGACAGCTGCGCTGCGCTCTTCACCTTATATTCTAGGGATTATTCCCCTATGATATGGCATGGGCAGCTGTCTCAAACACACGTCAATTTAGGTCGAGTATGGGTCTTCCAAAAACTTTAAAATTAAAAATAGATCTATATTGGGGATAAACACATGCCTCAAGTATGTTTTAGATTTGGGTTCAGGGATTTTATCAGACTCTTGAATCAAAGTCCAAACTCGAATTTTTTTAAATTAAAATATATTTTAATTTAATTAAAAAATTAAAAAATACTCAACATAATAATAATAATAATAATAATAATAATTATTATTATTATTATTATTATTATTATTATTATTATTATTAAAAAAAAGCCCTAGATCTAAAATTCACAGCCTCTCTCAAAACACTATCATCCCATTGCCACCCCAAGTTCCACAGAATCTTCCCCTTCCTTGCTGTCACGTCACCTCCAAGCCGATGACGATTTCCACCATTAAGCTATTCGACATTGTTTGGTGCTACTTCGTGACGGCGGTATCAATTTCTCTATTTACTCCAACAGTGCGGTTTCCACTACTCTTTGCTTGATCACTCTCTAATTTGCAAGAAGGTAGATTTTTTCAGTTTTACTTTTTTTTTTTTTTTATTTTGCCTGGAATTTCATTAATTAATGGCGGATTGCTTTATTACGCAGAATTTTGAGCTGATAATATTGATTTTGTTTTTGAATATTACTCTTTTCAGAATTTTATTTGGAAATTTTGTAGTTGGTGTGTTGCTTGAATTTATTGTTGGAATTTCATTTGAGACTGTGTAATAGGTGACAATTAATTAATAAATTTATGTTTTGTCTAGTGAATAGTGATTAAAATCTACAAGATCAATTGCAGCTACGGAGTCAATCTCGAGCCTAATCAAATTGTAACTCCTGTAGAGGCTATATATAATTGCATATTAATAATAATAAAATTTTAAATCATTTATACCCATATGCTAATTAATTAATTTTATTTTCAAGTTTATTTCTTACGCTCTCTTTTACTATATTAAAAAAAAGAAAGAAAAAAGAAATTAATTTTCGACGAGTGGATGATGGTAACTGTCATCTAAACTACCTCGTATTACTGGCTTCGCAAAGTTACAAATGTTTTAGGTGCAATCTTCACCTAAATCACTTCACTTTCATAGTGTCGGTAGTTTATGCAGTTTATAATGGGTTGCCGCATTGATAAGATATGTAAAGTCCCAAGATTCTGGTTAGTGGCCAACAAAATATATAAATATATGCACTGTCGATAAAAAAGGGGGAATATTAAGCAATAGTAATCTACAATTTGAATATCTTTTAGCGGCCACCATCTTATTCCACGGACCAGACATCGTTTATGGTTTAAACGCTTTCAACTCCTTTATTGGTACAAATTAATGATGACCTGTAATTTCAAAAGTCCTGTAACCTACAGCTCTGCGAGTCATTTTCCCCATTATGTATGGTGCATTTATAATCTCATTAATTAGATTAAAGCCATTCAAATAACATGATTAATTTATAAATAACAAAAATACATAATATAAATTAAAAAAGGATTGAGAAGTTTGAAAACTCAGTGTTGTAATATAACATTAGGTTCAATTCAAACATAGTTAGCTTAATTCAAGCACATGTTGTGTGACGTAGGTTTTATAACGTCTAAAGTCAAGTGTAGCAAGGAGCAATCTTTTGAGGCTCAAGTCTTGAGTCTTCAATAGGGTGTGTAAGTTAATTATTAAAAAAATCTATATTAATTTTATAATATTGAATGATATTTGAGTAGACTCCTTAGAGTCCAAGAAGACCCTCTTGCTAGAAGGCTCCTTATTTCCTAGGGGAAAAAATGATAGATAAAAACAATGTGACAGAGACAATGGTTTTGCAATTCACGTGTACAAATCAAGATTCACGTTTTTCTTCTTGTCACCAACGATAGGGATAGCAATTTAATTCGGACCCGATCTAACTTAGATAATTCGGATCGGGTTTAACCCGTATCAGATTAAAACAAATATGGTATCCGAATATAATTTTATTGACTCGGATGTTTCCGGATTTGGTTCCAGGTTTACATAAACATGCATATGCGGAATATAAAAAGGGTAAAAAATGTTGATGCCCTAAATCCATTTTACACTTTCACAACCGCCTCTCTTCACCTCTTTCTTTTCTCTTCATCAAATCATCCTTCTCGTCTCTCTTCAGTTCTTCTCTTCATCAAATCATCGTTGTCACTCATCCAACGCTTCGCTTTGTTGTGTTCACATTTATCATCATCACCAGCCTTCGTTTTGCCGTCGATTGTCCATCGCGATCTCGATTTTGACTACCATTCATCTACCTTTTGTGAATCGCGCTCGCAGCTATGATGTGTTCATCATCATCATCATATTATCAGCCACCACTGTTCATATTATCATCATTTGTTCACATTTTTTTTTTATTTTTTTATTTGTATGTGATTTGGGGTGAAAACCCACAATCCGTAAAGTCATATTATTCCAGATTTAACCCATAACAGACCCGGTGTCACAAAAATCGAATTTAAATCTGAATCTGATATAAAATTTTAGCATTCGAAACTGGGGAGGTCAAACCCGGATCTAGACCCGAATTTTGCCATCCCTAACCAACGATTATGATTCACGTTGTTCTTCTTCTGGACCGTCAACGATGATGAATTTAAATAATATTGTGAAAATTTTAGCTTTTTTGACTCCTATCCCGAGGATCGTAAATCACAGAACCATGGACTACGATAGTAGAAAGCGAATTTAAATTTTCAATGAAAATTGAATGTTAAATTGCAATTGGTCGTATTTGCAATTAGAAATTTATTAAATATTTTTTTTCTCCATAATTCTATCGTAAAACAATCCACATCTTTAATTTAAAATCGATCAAATCTAACTTACAAATAAAAGATAATAAGCATTGAAATTTTAAATAAATAGAATTAAGCTATATTCGATATTGAGATGCTAATTTTAATAAAAATAATAAACATATTATTAATTTTATTATGTAAATATAAAATAAAATGATCCCAATCTCTTAATAATAACAACAAATAGTCATAAAAATTACACCTGTCCGATGATGATACAAAAAGAACATAAGAATAGAAATAATGCAGCTTAGAAATTGAAGTCTTAAATTAAAAAATCAGTATCGTTACAACCTAATTTCTGTTTTCGAATTGCATGAATGACACACTCAAAGAAAATAAAAATAAGAACAGAAAACAAAAAGATTCGGCTGATCATTTAACCCCAAACTCGAGAAAGTACAAACTACGAGATTGGAACGAACAAAGCGGCAAACCCATCTAAACCAGTCCCGGATCGGGATCGGTATCCGGATCAGCATTTAAATCGAAACCCGTATTTACTTTGACGTCCTCGGCTGCTTTAACGGTGTCGTTGATTTCTAATTGTAAAGCCAATGACCGTCCCTCCGTTAAGTGACGGTTTCCGCCGTTACTAGACTTGAAGTAATTAACAGCCACGTGTATTCTTCTGAGGATTGCAAAGAACTCCTCGACCTCCTCCTCCGTCACGGCCGTCTCCTCTCTGCTACCATCTCGCGGCCTCTTTTGAGACCCTCCGGCGACGTCGCTTGGCCCCGCTTTTCTCTTCTCCGGCTCCGTTCCTTGACCGTCCGACATCTGCTCACTGTTTGATATATTATCTGTTGGGGCGGAGTCGATTGGCTTTTACACTCGTGCTCTGTTTGCTTCTGTAAACATCGAAAGTCACAATCACCGCTCACAGTCTTGGCGATCTCTGATTCGCTGTACGGTGACAACGTGGTGCCCAAATCGTCTTTTCAAAGTTGGGCAAATTGATGACGTGTCCTTCACATGCTGTTGTAATTGATTAATGACTTGAAGCCGCGTGAGTTGTTAGGTATTTAACAACTGTTTACACGATGACGTCACATTAACGAGTTTGGATTTGGAGATGTATGAACGGAGCGATCGTCATGTTGGACCGCCGGCCGTAATTTCTTTTGCAAAAGTCGAAGGCGGATATTAATATAAAGAGCAACGTTTGAATGGTCAATAATCAATGTTCGTGCTGCCATATAATAGTAAAGTTATATTTTTTTAATTAAAAAAAAAGTGGTAGACGGCAAAAGCTAGAAAAAGAAAAAAAAATGTGAATTTTTTAAGTTGTAACTCTTTTTTTTTTCTTTTTCAGTTTGATATATATATATATAAAAGATTTTGAATTTTATTAAAAGTCGATGTAAAAATATATTCATATGGTTATCAATTATTTATGAACTTTTATCTTGAATTATGAGTAATTACAATAGAATTTTTATGAAATTCTACCATTATTTGAAATAAATTAATTAATCTTGTAAATAAAACTATTTTTCATAATAAAAATAGTTACTAGGTAATTTGTTCCTTCATTGTTTTAAAATTATTTTTATTTTGTCATGATTTGCAGAGATATTTTTGTTTAATTACATTAATATTTGTCTTTTACGTAATTGCCAGTAACAATAGAATTATGACAGCAAACTGAAAAAAGAAAGGTGTTATAAGCATATTCCCGAGGTGTGGAAAGCATTGCTCTAGTAAAAGGTAACTAGAATTAGGCCCATGCATTTTTGGGCCTTGAGAGTCTCCCAATGGACTGTTTCACCCATCAAAATCCTCTAGACTCCCATGAAAGTGCTTAACGAAAAACGTTTGAGATATTTGTTGGACCCATCATGGAATTTGTTCGACAGTCCCAATTAAATCTTCGCTCTTTTACTGGACTCAAAACTCAAAAGATATTATCTGGTCTTATATTAGTTGTTGTTTATATATATATATATATATATATTATATTCCTATGTATGTATCTAAAATTAGCAAACATTTTTTTTCGTCAAAATTTATAAAATAAATTACTTTTGACATTTCAACCACAGAGAAACCTTGCAAGCAATGCTATTATTGAATCCAATCATTTAATAATTTTGTGAGACAACCATAGTAACTACAACTTTAATAATAACACACAGTTCCCATTCAAATAATAATAATAATAATAATGATAACGTATAAATTCTTTATCCGTTGTATCTAATAATAATTCCTATCGCTCCACACATTTGTACAAAATGTACTGTTTGAGAAGTGCAATAATATTTTGTAACGCTGTAAAAAGAAGAGGTAAAACAATTTCAAGTTTTGTTAAAATGGTAGCAAATATCCAAAGCACAGATAAGCAAATTCGGGACCATAATCTTGAGAAGGGACCAATTTCATTTGCGTGCCGAGTAGCTGTCGGCGTGACTTTTTGTGATGGAGGTAAGGTCCAGGCAATCTTTTTTATTGGTGGCGTCCACAATTAGGCCTACTGTCGTGTACGGGGATTTCTCTCTGGGCCAAACATATGTAGCCAACTTTATTTAAGGCTAGCTATTGACGTCTGAGCTGAGCTATTTTATTAGTCAGTTATTGCATTATTTCACGAATAAGATGAGAACACGAGGGATTGGGTAGTTTGTGAATAGTATTATATATCCTAAATTTTTTGTTTTTAAAAATTATTGTAAATGATTTAGTATTCATTAGTTAGTCGGTAAATAATATAATTAATTCATTTATTTTATAAAAAAAATAATTTAAATCACTTAATTAATGATACATTATTTTTAAAAAAAATGAGATAACTAACATTACTTTTTTTTTTATCTAACGAGACTGTAAAAGCATTATGGATTTTCAAAAAAATAAAATAGAAGCAAATAAGTATGTGCCTTTCCTTCCTTCCATAGTTTTTATGTGTTTGATGAACCTTGTTCTGTGACTTGTGAGACTGTTGTAAGCCAATAAACACTGTAGAATTCAACCCACGCATGTCTTTATGAATTAAGATACTCTCATGATCTGATTTTCTCTTGAGTAAAAATACACATAGGTGATTGGTAGTTAATAAATAAAAAAATGAAGAAATCAAATCATACTCATACACTATCACTTAAATACACATAATATAAAATTATTAAAAACTCATGAGAGTTCATATCAGATAATTTTTATCATGCCTTTATATATAACAATTAATGTTTTGTCTATATAATACAAAATTGACTCTTGATTGAATAAATGAAGCTTCTGCGTTTATAAAAAAAAGAAAGAGAATCGATTCATACGATGGACATCGGATAATCCAAAGATGATTTTTGTCTCCACGTGCACTTTAAATAATCTTACTTTTTAATTAACCTTGATTCCTGCTCGGATGTTAAGTACCTGTAATTTCTTAATACTCCATCTTTTATTTATTAAAATAATAATAGAATATATTTTCCATGCATGTGTCGTTTGTGTGTGTGTGTGTGTGTATATATATATATATATGCGAGCGCACACGCGCGGTAATCTAGCACCAAAGGCTAAGGCTAGCTATGAATTTTTACCACAAAAGAATTATTAATTACTGTTCTTTTAACTCTAAAGTTTTGCCTAAGGTAGGAAAAAAAAAAGAAAAAAAAACTCTAAAGTTTGAGTTGTGGTCAACTTGTTTAATTTCAATTAATTAATTAATACTCAATACGGATCAATTATAGCTTTGTACGGTCACCGACAAATTCATAGAGTTTGCGCTTTTTTTTATTACATGAGACTATTGCTCAGATTACAACTCATATTACATGAGACTATAACTGATATTTACAAATTAGGCTATTACTGGGACCAACTTACATCAATGCTAATGGAGCTTTGCCCAAATTTTAACCCTCACAAATATTTGAGAGATGTCTACTCCTCACTCATGGGTAAGGGAGAAGACTGTCTTCACTCAATTAATTAAGGAAAAAGTTACCCCCACAATGCTTTTGTGGGGGTTCGAACTGCTGCCCTCCAAGTTGGAGGGCAGCAGCCCTGGCCACTCGGGCTGAGCCGAGTGGTTATAGAGTTTGCGCTTCAGATTACTGCATTGGGTGTTCAATAATTCGTAGAACTTGAGAAATTTATATAAATAACCTTAAAAGTTTTCAATTTTTTAATTTTAGTTCCCTAAATTTTTTTCTTATCATAATTAGCTAAATACTAATTTTTTGGACTAAATAGTTCTCGTCACTTTAAAAAATTTACAAACAAATGTCATTCTTGAAAATTCGCTCACACTCTCAACACTCTCAATACTCTCAACAAATCATCAAATCTCATCAAACAAATATTATATAACTGGAAATATAATCATCAATCGACAATTGAGAAGTTTCTTGAGGTTAGTGTATATTTGGATTCGAAATTGATATGGTTTTTTTTTTGTAAATGTTGTTATTTTTCATTTATAAAATGATGTAATTTGTTAAAGTACTTAGTTTGAGTAGAGAAATTAAAAAAAAGTTTGAGTAGAGAAATAAAAAAAAAAAAAGTCATTGAAAACGTCATAAATTTGAAGTAAAAAAGAAACCATGATTTAGTGAGATAGGCTAATTTAGTGATATGAGACAGGCACCTGTCTCACAGCCTGTCTCACTAAATTTCAGATATTTTTCAAAAATAATAACTTATGCTACATTTGTCTATTTTGAGTATGTAATATATTGTTTTGAAACTTGCGACGAGATGAATTAAATTTAAAACCGTGTACTCTGTTCTATCACATGGTCGATCAAAAAATTTGCCTAACTTAAAGTGCGATAGGCACTTATTGAACTATCGTGCATAATCATAGTATGTGCAACATCCATATAAATGTGGCACATATTCATTTTATCATATTTTGTAGTGTGTAATCTTATTTCTTTTGTCTTTTTTAATTATTTTCAAGCTTAATAGATTTAGTTGTGCTTCAATTGTGTTACGACGGTTGGTGAGAAATGTTAGCAAATGGTTGTATGGAGTACGTGAATACCAATAATACAATTTTTTTTTTGTTCGGAAAGATAGTATGTTTGATTAATTTCTGGCAAAAAGGTATAAAGTTTTACAGATAAATCCTAATGAATATAGTATTACGATGAAAACAACTTTGAAGCCTAGTAACACAATCTATCGTGCATGTTCTCTACCTATGAACATATATAATAATGAAATGATCAAGGTTGTGTTACATATGGCCTATATGTAGTTGACCTATAATGCGGTCAACTATGGATGTATCACTATATTTGTTATCGTATCTTCTCGAGTTCAGGACTAAGATATTGAGTCATTTGTAGAAACTGAAACTTCTTTAGAGCAAATGACTCTATCCCTAATATTGTAGAAGAGGTACCATAGACAACGTCGTTGCGGCAACATTACTCTCCACTCCACCAAAATAATGAAACCATTGATGATAACGATATTACTTTAGCGGATATTAAAGAAAATGTGTTACCACTTACGACATCGTTGGAGCAACATTACTCTCCGTTCCAAAATAATGATTTTACAATAATGATGACCTGTTGATGACATCAACAACACAAATGCTGATAGTGTTTGTGTGGAACTAGTTTGAGTGACACTTACTCCAATAGTCCACTTAATGATAAAGGCGTCGATCATTTTGATATTCCTATTAATAACAGAGAAAGTCGACCTATTTCTCCAATGGCCCATTCGAGGAGGAGGATAGCAATTGACCCCCTCGTAAGTCTTGCTCTAGTTTTACCTTCAAACTTGGGGTCTCTAGACTTAGTTATAAGTTGTAATTCTAATGATATTTGTGTGGGTAAGTTGTTCTCTGAGAAGAATGAGTTAATACTGGAGTTGTGCAAAGTTGCCTTAAGGGATAAATTTGATTTAAAGATTGCACGGTCCACAACGACACACTTTGAGGCCTATTGTTATTTGAAATTATGTAAATGGTGTATTCGAGCAACAAGATATTTGAATGAGCAGAATTTTTCTTTGGTAGTGAAAAGAGTTGACAGTGTATACACACTTGTTCTAATGAGGTGTTGTTTAGTGGTGCTTGTCAAGTAAAGAGTTGAGTTGTTTGTTATATTATCGCAGATAAATTTATACAGGAAAAACATATATACACTTCAAATGACATTAGAGCCGATATGCAGTAAGAGTACGGTGTCCAGTTAACATACCAACAAGAATATTAGACCAAAGAAGTTGGTCTTGAAATGAGGAGGGTAATTTAGGGTAAAAAGAATTTATTCGGCTAGTTATAATATGAAAATGATTAGGGTTAAAATTGAAAAATTGAAAAGTTTTAAGATTAATTGTGTAAACTTCCCGTAGAACTTCAATGACCTTGTCATCCTTGTTGCAAAATATAAATGGATGGTCCTCATCATATGTTAAAAAATATGGAAAATTTACAAAATTAAAAACTTTTGCTATTTTCACAAATAGCCCTTCAAATTTTTTCCTATCAACATTAGCCAAACACAAGCATTTCTCCCCAAATTACCATTGTTTACAAATCAAAGCATATTTCCTTCTCCCCTTTTATCAAACCAAACGTAGTTTTCCACTCTTGAATCATCACCGGCGATGGCAAACGCCGACGGCGAACGGTAAAAGTGAACTCCGATTAAATACAGCATAATCCATCCGGATTAACACCAATCTGCATCACTGAGTGTGGTAAGAGTTATTTTCTCAACTTGCGAAAGGGTTTCAGTGCAATTGCATTAGTGCGACAGGCACCTGTCGCACGAAACTTGGTGCGACAGGCTGCCTGTCGCACCTGTCGCGCGCGCGAGGGTCTGTCGCTGCGATCACGTACGACAGGCGCGCGTCGCATGTGCGACAGGCGCACCTGATCGCAGATCATGCACTGAACAACTTTCAAGTGTCCTCCTCTAAACCTATGGCAACTTCTTCACCCATGCACCACACCAACAACTTCACCCATATTTCAAATGAAGTATGCTCAATAATAAACCTTTAAGCAGCAGTATTATAAATATATGTATTTAGATTTTCAGTGGACATTGATTATGCCACTGCTTGATAGCGTGTCACTGACTACACTCACTGCTCTACTGTGTGACTGCAACTTGTCGTCTTTATCGGTTGCCAAATCTTTGCACGTAAACTCTCAGACCGCTATAAAGCTCCTTATATCTTAGGTTCTCTGAGTTAATTGGTTCATTAGGCCATTTTACAATGCATTCTCTCATGAGCTAAAGTCTTTTGACGATTATGTAAATTTTTTGTCATACTTACAAATACATCCAAGTCTTCCAAACCATACAATGGTTGTCCTTATACAATGACTTGGGGATATAATTAAAAGTGTACCTATGAACTTGGGTGTACAATTAAAAGCGTACTCATCAATTAGGTCAAAATCTTTAAGCCACAATTTTTTGACAATGAAAGATAAAAAGTCATAAATTAGTCTTGGGAGAATATCTCAAAATAATGGTGCGGTGAAATGAATAATAATTTTTTTTGACAGTCTGACGAGTGAACACGTTGGGAGGGAATTCGGCGGTGAGAGAAAGAGAGAGAGAGAGAGAGAGAGAGGGGGGGGGGGGGAGGAGAGGAAGGAGAGGGAGGAGTTATGAGAGGGGTATTTTCGGCACAAGTGGGGAGTTTTAGCTAATGTTGATAGGAAAAAGTTTGAAGGGTTATTTGTAAAAATAACAAAAGTTTTTGGGTTATTTTTGTAAATTTTCCAAAAAATATATAAAAATTTATTTCAATACATTATTATTGTCATCCGTTTCGTACACGTAATCTTCAATTTACTGTTCTTATGCATAGAGTATAAGTAAGAACATTAATTTATCGAAATGCACATTGTAATTGTGCATTGATATGGACCGTGCACTAGCAACCGCACTTCTACCGACAAAAGCAAACAATTAAAACCAGAAATTGATAATTAAATTGGAGTTAATTGATTGTTAAGGGTTGTTTTTATTTTATTTATTAAATTGCCATTTGCGTGTGTGAAAATCACACGCGAGATGCCGAAAACAGGGAGCGGGGGATCCCAAAGCAAGCATCCAAAGTTTTATTTATTTATTTATTTATTTATTTTGTTGGTTTATCTTAAATGGAAGATATTGTAAGAGACAAAATACTTTCACATGTTGTTGTTGTATAAAAACGTAAGCTTAACGGGAAGAAATTGACAATCTTGTTCTTAATTTATGAACAGCTTCAGGAGACCCTATGAATGAAAAGAAATATCACCCTTTGGATTTTGGTTTTATCCAGCAAAATTTCTCAACCCGTCTGTCTGTCTCTTCCAATCTTTTTCTGCTTATTTGTTTGTTTGTTTATTTATTATTTCAAATTTTCAATTATTTCATTACGTAAAAATAATAAACATATATATTTTTTTTTGGGGGCCACCACGACGGTAGTTTGACTCGATTTTTTTATTTCGTAAAACTGCATGTCCGATGATTCTGCAGCGTTAGATAACTAACTAACTAACCAAAGGAAGAAGGATCTCCCACGAGGCACCGACTTATAAAATAAATAAATAATTAAATAAGAAGGTAGGCTAAATATGTATTATTTTGGTGTTTTAAATTAATTAAACCAAAAAAAATTTAATTTTAATTTGAGAATATGAATTTAAATTTAAATCTCTCATTTCTTCTTTCAATTCGATGGATACAATTGGATGGAACTTGATTTTTCTTCCACTAAATTATGGGTAAAAGTTAGATTTTTCTCCCATTAATTTGTGGGCAAGACTGTTTTTTTCGACCTAATCCATAGATTATTTTGAAACTAAATTTTATTTTGAATAGATAATAGAAAGATGTCAGTTATTTTCAATGGAAAGTTAATGTTGTAAAAAGCACACTCTTTAGCCTTTTTCCCTTTTTTTGGCGAATAAAACACTCAAAAGTGAAGAATCCCTTCAAGTTTTCTACGTTCGTCGACCCACTTGAAGCAAGGCTAACAACGTGACATAAAAATGAGAGTATCTTATCACATTGGCATTATGTGAGCAACACAATTTTTTTTTAATAAAAAAATAAACTACTATGTAGAAATTAGGTGAAAATACCCTTAAAAAAAGAATATAAAATTAATGTAATTAAAATAAATCATAACAAACCAATCAACATTTGGTTGAATGAGAGAGCACTTGTGTTCGAGCCCGTATAAAAATATTGTACAATTAATTTCAGTTCTTCTTTAATTATTATATAATTGATTAGAGATAATTTTCTTCTTTACGAAATGTGAGTGAAGTATTATAAAATGTGAGTAAAATAAACAACTCTTAAATATTAGCGAATGTTTTAAAATATGAGTAGTATTTTAATAAATTACCCTATATAAGTCCCATAAATTTAGTCTGATTGTAAATATTAGTTATAATTTAATATAACATTAGTTGTAATTTGATATAATATTAGTTATAGTCCTATATATTAGTATTAAAAAGAAAAAAAATCACAGCAAATCTTTGAGACTATCATCTAACCAATACTTCAATAACACAACACTCAACAATTCACAGACCTAGAATTCCTCTACAATCTATATTACACAAATACACACACATACACGTATATTGAAAAATGATAAATAGCCTTGGAAAAAAAATAAAAAGGATATATCTTTACGGTTTTGTTCTTTTTCTTTATTATTATTATTGTTGTTGTTATTATTATTATTATTAAACCGTTGCCCTGATGTTCATTTGTTCGATACAATCCCATATCTTCCTCAGATCTTGCACAATCTTGTTCATGGTCATAGTTGTACACAACAAGTAAATATCTCTTGTAATATAACAAAACCCAGTTATTTTATTTTATTTATTTATTTCATTTAAGTCATTAATTATATTCTTATCAGTAATCAGACTTAACAGAATTTAGAATTCTATTTTATCATCAATCCAATCATCGTTATCTCTCCCTTCTCTCTCTTCTTTTTCTTTTTTCTTTTTTAATTAAATCAATAAATACATCTCTTTATTTATATGACTTAAATTTCTCATATTTATCATAAAGGTGATTCGGCGGAAAAGATTTATTACCAACATTAATTTTGCCATTTGTAAACTGCTAACATTAGGAGAAAAAAAAAAAATTACAACTCATACATCTTTTGATTTTCACCAATGATTTATATGGATAATGATGACAGCTACTAAATTACATATAATGTAACTTCTAACAACCCAAAAATAATTATCGAAAAGAAGAAAATAATAGTACGTAAAACAAGTGAAATGTCATAGATAACTACATTTTGATTCATTATAAGTTAAATTATATAACTCAGGAAGAACCATGGATAATTCGATATTACCATGTATAATTAGGGAGGTACATAATTTTCCCAAATAAAGATATGGATAGAAATTTGCGCCACGTAAGCTCATATTACAAATGAGGTAATATATCTTCCAGAAAAACCATAGCCGTCGGATTAGAATAACAAAGTTTTGTTTCTAAATCGTGAATTTATTGGAAAGGAAACCCCCGGTAATCATGGTTATGGACTTCGTCACATCGTGCTGGAATCAAAAATATACTTTATCCCATTTTATCATTCCCTGCACCGATACTACCCTATTACAGTACTCCACTTCCACGTACTCATTAATCTAACGGCTAACAGAGCATAACGTATATACCTAAAGATATTTTAATAAAAGTTACCTCAATCATAGCCAGTGATTGCAATGGGACCGTCTCAGACGGTCAGACCCACATGCCCATCATTATCACGTGCGTGCCCGAGAAAGGGGTTCATCCGCCTCACATGTATCTAAATTCTAATGAACGTCGCATTTCTCACATCACTTGTGTCAATGTGTGTATATATATATTAAATCTTTCACCGCGCACACAGTCTCAGTAGCTTCAGTAAGCAAGCGAAGCAAATGAAATCCTCTTTGTGCTTCTTTTCTTTTCTTCTGGCTTTGCTATTATGTATCTTGAGTGCAAACTCTTCCTCCACTCCACCTACCAAGATAGGCAAAGGCTACCGTCTGATCTCCATTGAGGAGGTTGATGGAGGCATTCTGGGCCATCTCCAAGTCAAAGAGAAAAACAATATCTATGGCCCAGATATCCCTCTCTTGCAGCTCTTTGTCAAGTAAGTGATTATTACATACTGTGCTTATAGCTCACGGTGATTTTGGAAAAAAAAACTTGAAAAAAAAAGATCTTTTTTTTTAATGAAATTTGTTCAATGATTTTACAGGCATGAAACTGAAGATCGATTGAGAGTTCACATAACAGATGCACAGAAGCAAAGATGGGAAGTACCGTACAATCTTTTACCGAGAGAGCAGCCACCGAAGCTAAAACAAACCATTGGAAGAACGCGAAAGAACCCAATAGCAGTCTCTGATTATTCAAGCAATGGCCTTATTTTTAGCTACTCAGCTGACCCGTTTAGCTTCGCCGTGAAAAGGAAATCAAACGGGGAGACCCTTTTCAATACGAGCTCCGATGAGTCCGACCCGTTTGGTCCAATGGTCTTTAAAGACCAGTACCTCGAGATTTCCACAAAATTACCAAAAGATGCCTCACTGTACGGTCTAGGTGAAAACACACAGCCACATGGAATCAAACTTTACCCAAACGATCCTTACACTCTGTACACGACTGATGTTTCAGCCATTAATCTTAACACTGATCTTTACGGGTCTCACCCGGTGTACATGGATCTTAGGAATGTGAATGGTGAGGGTGCAGCCCATGGAGTGCTGCTGCTTAGCAGCAATGGCATGGATGTTTTCTATACAGGAACATCTTTGACGTACAAAATTATTGGGGGTGTTTTCGACTTTTACTTCTTCGCTGGGCCTTCACCGCTTGCTGTTGTTGATCAGTATACAGCATTTATTGGGAGGCCTGCTCCTATGCCTTACTGGTCTCTAGGTATGAAGAACAGATATCATTCTCTTTTTGCTTCACTGTTTTCACTTCTACGTATTTAATTTAATTTCTTTTTTGCTATTATTAATGGTCTTCGACTTTTAGATATTCAGAAACAAAAAAGATTGGCTTTTGAGGGGAAAAACACCCACTGCTATAATAAAAGTTACTGCTTTATGTTTCGATCGGTCTTTGTTTTGTAGTCATTATATATGTTTATCTAGATTTGGCAATTAAAGGAAATTTTTAGGAGAGTGATTGGGTTTGACCGTTGAACGTTTCAAAAAGGTAATATGTTTATTCAAAGGGTAAATTTTTAATTACATACAACACACACTGTGTTTTATATATGATGATGGCACTAGTTTAATTCCAGTAATGTAATATTCCTTTTTATGTGGAATCATGATAAGCAATGAGGACCACCCGATTGTTAATGTATGTGGTAAAATGATTATTGATTGATGCTTGTGATTTTGATCATATGGTGAAGACACCTTTGTGTTTCGAGGGAAGCTGTAGGGTACCGATATAGTGATAATTTGTTCCCTTTTTAGTTTGTATTGGTAGGTTGGTCCCCGTTCTTTTTTACTTTGTTGTCATGTTTTAAAGATCTCGTCTACCAGTGTGATCTGCAATAATTTCAATATCAAAAGAAGGGAAATGTTATCTCTAGAGTCCATGAACAACCATATTTATTAAATTTCTCCCTTTCTTTAGGCCTTTTTCGGTACAACCTTTATGTCTAAAAAACCTTTTTTATTTCTCAAGTGATTAAAGATGACCTTCAGTGCTTTAGGTCCTCGTAGAACATAACCTTTTTTATTTCTCAAGTGATCAAAGATGACCTTCAGTGCTTTAGGTCCTCGTAGAACATAACCTTTTTTTATTTCTCAAGTGATCAAAGATGACCTTCAGTGCTTTAGGTCCTCGTAGAACATAACCTTTTTTATTTCTCAAGTGATCAAAGATGACCTTCAGTGCTTTAGGTCCTCATAGAAGATAACCTTTTTTATTTCTCAAGTGATCAAAGATGACCTCCAGTGCTTTAGGTCCTCATAGAACATAACCTTTTTTATTTCTCAAGTGATCAAAGATGACCTTCAGTGATTTAGGTCCTCATAGAACATAACCTTTTTTATTTCTCAAGTGATCAAAGATGACCTTCAGTGCTTTAGGTCCTCATAGAAGATAAGATTTTTTGGTTTAAGTTCAATATCTCCAAGTAGAAGTTTTCAGCTTTTGGAAAGCCAAAAATTTGAAGCAACCAGTGGTCCCCAAAAATAAACAAAAAGTCATTGTAAGAGATCATCTTCCCACATGAACTGGAAATTGAATCATAATTTAAGACAGTCTTGCTGTAATTTCTTAGTTTGGGTCCTACTCCCACATGATTCTAATAATAGACAGAAAGTCACGTTGGCATTTGTTTATATGGGCTAAAACTTTGCATCGGCCAGGGCCAATTGGGTGAACGTGAGACTGTCCTTGGGTTGTGGGAATGTATGTAAACTGCAGTCTGTGTCAATGTTGTCTCCTTGCATTATGTGACTATTTTTATTTCTAATATTGTAGACAAGTAATCCAAACTGAGTCGTATACTGGCAGATAATTTGAGTATGGATTATTTTTGTATTGCTTTGAAATTTAGCAGCTCATTATTCTGTTCAATTGCTTGTTTTTTTCTTGACGTGAGCATTTTTCTTCAGAACTGTGTATGCTGGAGTGGAGATTTCAATTTGATTGATATGATAGTAAATAAGTTAGCACAGGAAATTTTGTATAAATATTTACTTAAAATTGGTTATAGTGAGAAATGGCAAAATATTTAATATGAATTTTAATTCCTCCAAATTTGTTGTTACAGGATTCCACCAGTGCAGATGGGGTTACCATAACCTGTCTGTGGTCGAAGATGTTGTTGAGAACTACAAGAAGGCTAAAATTCCACTCGATGTGATCTGGAATGATGATGATCACATGGACGGACACAAGGATTTCACTCTCAATCCTACCAACTATCCTCGTCCGAAGCTTTTGGCATTCCTTGAAAAAATACATAAAATAGGTATGAAATACATTGTCATTATTGACCCTGGAATTGGAGTAAATTCTAGCTATGGTGTGTATCAAAGAGGCATAGCGAATGATGTTTTCATCAAGTATGAGGGTGAACCTTACTTGGCTCAAGTTTGGCCTGGGGCTGTCAATTTTCCTGACTTCCTCAATCCAAAAACCGTTTCATGGTGGGGTGATGAAATTCGCCGCTTTCATGAACTTGTCCCTGTAGATGGCTTGTGGATTGACATGAATGAAGCTTCAAATTTCTGTTCTGGACTTTGCAAAATACCTAAGGGCAAGCAATGTCCAACTGGGACTGGACCCGGTTGGGTCTGTTGCTTGGACTGCAAGAATATAACCAAAACAAGATGGGACGATCCTCCTTACAAGATAAATGCTTCAGGATTGCAGGTGCCAATAGGGTTCAAAACCATAGCCACTAGTGCATATCACTACAATGGTGTTCTGGAATATGATGCTCACAGTATTTATGGATTCTCTCAATCCATTGCAACTCACAAGGCTCTTCTAGGGCTTGAAGGCAAGAGGCCATTCATATTATCACGCTCTACTTTTGTTGGTTCTGGTCATTATGCTGCACACTGGACGGGTGATAATAAGGGAACATGGGAAGATCTAAAGTATTCTATTTCAACCATGCTGAACTTCGGCATATTTGGGGTTCCAATGGTTGGTTCCGATATATGTGGGTTCTATCCTGCCCCAACAGAAGAGCTTTGTAACCGATGGATAGAAGTAGGTGCATTCTATCCGTTCTCAAGGGATCATGCAAACTACTACTCCCCAAGACAGGAGCTTTATCAGTGGGAGTCAGTAGCAGAGTCCGCCCGAAATGCTCTGGGTATGAGGTATAAACTACTTCCTTTCCTGTACACGTTGAACTATGAAGCCCATTTAAGTGGAGCTCCAATAGCCAGGCCACTTTTCTTCTCATTCCCAAATTATGTCGAGTGTTACAATGTGAGCACCCAGTTCTTGCTGGGGAGCAGCCTGATGGTTTCTCCAGTGCTTGAGCAGGGGAAGTCACAGGTTAAAGCACTCTTTCCTCCAGGTAGTTGGTACAATGTGTTTGATATGACACAAGCCATTTCATCGAAAGATGGGAAATTTGTTACGCTTGATGCACCTTTACATGTGGTTAACGTGCACTTGTACCAGAATACCATCCTTCCAATGCAGCAAGGTGGACTAATTTCCAAGGAAGCTAGAATGACGCCTTTTAGCCTCGTAGTGACCTTCCCTGCAGGAGCAAGTGGGGTACAAGCCAAAGGAAAACTTTACCTTGACGAGGATGAGCTTCCAGAGATGAAACTTGGGAATGGGTACTCGACATATGTTGATTTTTTTGCTACCACTGGTAACGGAACTGTGAAGATTTGGTCAGAAGTTCAGGAGGGCAAGTTTGCTTTAAGTAAGGGTTGGATCATTGATAGTGTAACTGTGCTGGGATTAGGTGGAAGTGGCAAGGCATCTACACTTGAGATTAATGGAAGCCCCACAAATGCTAACTCGAAAATAGAATTCAATGCATCAGAACAGAAGCACTTGAATTCGGTGGAGGATGAGCAAAAGAGTGTGATGGTAGGGATCAAGGGTCTCAGTTTTCCGGTGGGCAAAAATTTTGTCATGTCCTGGAAAATGGGGATAAGTGGTTGAGGCATCTTTTGTTTTCAGGTAAATTTATTGTGATTCCTTTTTTAAGCCTTCTTTTGGTCATTATGATTTTTAATGTTTCTTATTAGGTTTGTCGATGGAGAGGAGATGAGTTCGAATGATGCTCATCCTTTCTCATGTTTAACGGCCAATTTGAGATTTAGATTCCAGTGCCTTTCAACCATATTGTAGCTTAAAATGCTGTTCTCCAGAGATTTCAAGACTTATAAAATGTAGCTTCTCAAGCTTCTCAATTTGTGGGATCTGTTTTTATGTTTCCTTTGTGTTACCGTTCGTTCATGCTATATATCTTGTTCTACTTTTTATTCTCTCTTTTTTCTTTTCTCACTAATTTGATGGGTCTGCTGCTACTACTGGGTACAACATCGATAAGCCTTTAATAAAAGAAAAGACATGAAGGGTAAATTTAGAACAATCGTGCAAAAGAGTTTAGGGTATTGTTCTCTTCATTAAGATTTTTACACGCGCACATCCTCGATCATTGAAAAATACAACTCCGCTTATAAAATTTGTTTCGCAAATCTATGTCACCAATTAATGTTTCTTATGCAGTTGATAATAACAGGCTTTTTAAACCGTCATTAACGAGATAATTTCATAACAAAAATGTAAAAAAAATAAAAATGACACATTAAGTGCCATCTTTGTAAACATAAGATTAATTGAAGAAGATACGCATGGTAAATATCTACTACTAAAAGCTCCTCGCTGCCTTCTGATCTGAAGGACCTTGTATTTTGGATTTAAGCATGCAGGCCGAACTTTTGGGCTTGGTCCAAGTTTCAGGGCCCGTTTGTTGCTGAACGGCTGTTGAAATAGCAAATTGTTAAGAGTTCGATTGAGTGACAGCAGCAAAGGACGAAGTAAGTACAAATTAGTTTTTGAATAATGAATGAAGCATAAACAAGTCAGTCAAGCAGTGTACCGACGCGAATTCAATTTTGCTCCAAAACTCTGTTAGCAAACCTTATCATCGTATGACGTACTGCACTAACTGCATTTACGTCCCAATTATAACCAATCACTGCCCAGATTCCAAGACGCACCCAACAACAGCAAAAGTCCTTAATTACTCGACACTGCATTTACGTCCCAATTATTTCCAATCACTTTCTGCACGAAATCAAGATGCAGCGATTCAACGATTTTCTGGATCTTCTTTATGCAAAGTATCTAAAACTAAATAATAATAATAATAAGATTCCTCTATCGTACATGCATGTAAGATATATTTTTCTCACATGAATAATATATAGATCCATATATATATTGTTCATGTGAGTGGAATGTATCTTACATGTATGTAAAATAGGAATTGCTATAATAATAATAGTAGTAGTAGTACAATAAAATAAATGAAACCTGCGAGGAAAAAAAAAAGGGTGAAAATTAAATAAATAATAGTGGTAGTACGAAAAACTCACACTCTGCTTTCTAATACTTGATTTATTAATGCTCTTTTCATGGATATGATAACCAACCTTAATTAATTAATTCAATAAAATGAGTTTACCAATCAACTTTCAAAAGATATATTTTGTGAAATTTAAAATTTAATTTGTTTAACTTTTGTTCGTGTTATTTAATATAAAAAATATTTAGGTAATGAAATTGATACTTTTATTTGTTAGTTAATATATTTGATTATTAATGTTATACACTTTTATTTTATGTTTAATTGTTGGATTTGGATAATTGCTCACTTTAAAAGATAACGAAGAAATTGTGGTTATGAGAGTTGAAGGATCAAAATGTGGTGATTAGGATAGTGCTCAATGGCAATAGAACTTTGAAGTAAAGTTTCTATTAGAATTTGTAGTAGATTTCTTAACTATTGTTGGACTTTATTATATATATATATTTATCATTTGTGGATTAATAAAATCAAGATTATTGTTGCAGTAATAGTGTATTATTATGTTGTTAGTTTTTGTAAAATATACATGGTAAAATTATTTGAACTAAACTAAACTAAACTATAAAACTAAATCGAATTAATTTGGTTCAATCAATTCCATTATGGTGTTTGATTCATGTTTAGTTTATACAATCATAAACTAGTTGGTTTAACCCATTGGCAACCATGCGCCCAATACCCCTTTTAATAGAAGTTTATTTGGCTCCTTATTTTGGGAGTAGAGTAGATTTTCCTCTAATATTAAGTGAGGGTCGTTGTTCAGATTGTGTCATACTAAAATTATTATAAAAAAAAACTCGATTGCTATCTAGTTGTAAATGTCAAAAGAGTTTTGATTATAATATATTAATGGGATATTATCATTTTCTCACCAAAGATATTCTGACACATCATGTCAGTACCACGGTTTGGTAAAACCATCAGTTTATCACCAAACATTTAAACTGTTAGCATTTTCACATCATTCCGTTAAAACTCAGTTAATATGTAACGGAAAATTCATAAAAGGTTAATTTTACCCCTGAAGCGTAAAAGACCATGTAATTAATCTTTTATGAATTTTGTAATTAAATCATCATTTGTTGTTCTTCCTTTTTAAATGGTAAAAATTACCCTTTATGAATTTTGTAAAATTGACCTTTTAAAAGACCATGTAATTAATTTTTTATGAATTTTATAATTAAATCATCATTTGATGTTCTTCCTTCTTAAAGGGCAAAATCATCCTTTACGCTCCAAGAGTAAAATTGACATTTTATGAATTTTTCGTTACATATTAACTGAGTTTAATAGAATTGTGAGAAAATATTAATATTTTAAACGTTTGGTGGTAATCTAATGGTTTTACTAAATCGTGGTACTGATATGATGTGTCATAATATTTTTTATAGGAAAATAATAATATCCCTATATTAATATTTCAAAAAAAAAAAATTCTGTACGCCTGTGAGCAGCTCCAAGTCAAACTAAATAATGCCACCCCTACTTAAAAGATAAACCCTGACTTAAAAGATAGAAGAAAGAAAATTGGGAAAATTCTAAAAATAGAAGAAAGAAAGAAAGGAAGAAAAGGAAAGAAAAGGAAAAAGGAAGCTACTACAATGCTGGCGGTTTCCGCGCAACGACTGACACAGATCATCAGCGGGGCCCCAAAATTATCATCAATACCCCAACAGTTGGCGAACAGTTGTCAACTTTTGGGACACGTGTCGGGCTCCGTTTCGGAGTAAGACCAAGGAGTTGGGTGCATTGGCGGGAAAGGTCAGGCGGTGGGTTCCACGTCAGCACCTATGGCGGGAAACCGAAGCCATCCCCCCACTCTGCGGTCTACTGTGGCCCACTCGTCTTCACTTGCGTAACGCACATGCCCTCCTCCCTCCACTCCTATTATTAGTCAACATGTGTACGCATGTGTATCATCATCATGCATGTAAATGGTCATCCAACATAATGACGATGGTGCAACATTTACTTGAAGGAAGGTCACGTGAGTTCGTGATGAGAAATGGAGGAGGGTAAAAAAATTATCATGCTATTGAATGAAAGTGGAGGTTGGTAAAGCCGACTTTAGTATCGGGGTACGGTCTGTTGAGATAATAAAGTAACGAGTGAAATGAGAGGGAAGGGACAAGACCTCAGTTGTTCATGGGCGGCCGGTGGAGCATGGGCCGTTGGATTTTTGTAGTCGCTTCTTCCGATGCAAACATCGTCACGTGCCATACGTGCTCCTCATTAAAACTACAGAACTACTACGACTCTCCACTAAATATCCTAATTTAATGAACGTGTCCTCCTATACTCTCTGGTCTCTATCTAGCTCCCGATAATTTTTTTCTTTTTTTAAATCAGTAAGAAATATTATTTTAAAATTGTTTTTTTAATTTAAAGATGAGACACGATCTCGGAGAACCACCGACCGTCGGTCAGTAGGCTTTTTCATTTGGACTATTTTAATAGAGTCCTGACCTAATAAGAAAATTTTTTAATTTTTATTAAAAGTTGTTGTCATAAAAAACACCTCAGGGATCAAAAGTGAGTCTATACGTTAAGCAAAAACTCATTTTGGGGGATCTGATATAAAGAGATTTAAATTTTATTCATCTCCTATGATCAATTCAATTTAAATTTAAAGAGGTTTATAGATAAAATTTACTATAGATAAAACTCATCCGAATCAAAATGACTTTGAATTATTTGTTCGTTTCCTAAGTACACAAATCCTCATGAAAATAAAATAAAATCTCCAAAAAATTAAAAAAAAAAGGCACACTCTCTCTCTCTCTCTCTCTCACACACACACGCGCGCAACATTAGATAATAGATCCACACACGTGATAATGAAGTTTTAAAAGATATATAATGGCAATCAAATTTCTATTTTTGTTAGTGGAGTTCAAATCACAGACTTTTTAAATCACTTGAAGGATTTATCAAATTATTGAATGAATTTACTCAAAGATTTGTATTACGTTAATTCTCATATAAATTATAGTATTAATAAAAGGAAAAGAAAATTAAGGAAGATTCAAATAGAGATATGAATAAATATTATTTGTTGTTTACAAATATCATCATAATAAAACTGTAAAATGAAATCGATTGAGAAAAATTAATTCAATTAAGACATCTTAAAACCAAACTAAGATATATAATAAAGTAATATTTGTTTTTTCGTCTCAAATCATAATAGATATAAATCTATTTGAATCAGAAGTAGAATTGAATGTCTACAATGGAATGACATTTTTTTTTCCTTGATGTCTGAATCGCTAAAAATAAGTATTAAGTTATTTTTTTAAACTTAAAAAATCTGAAAACTAGTATATTTATATTTATGTCCTTATAAATTATAAATGTTAAACAAATCATAAACATTTTAAAGAACACAAATAAGATAATATATTATCATAACATAAATCGTGTTGAATTAAATACAACTTTCAATATTCTAAATTAGTAGGTGTTAATCAATTCTACTTTAGTTTACGATGTCTTTATACAAAAAATATTTATAAAAAATCAGAAAAATAAATTATATTAATTTGAAGAAAATAAAAAAGATAAAAATAATAGTAATCTGCCATTATATTATTATAGGTTATAAAGATAGATGATAATGCTAATTAGTAAATTTTATTCAGATAAAGATGACAATTAATTAATTAATTAGAGATGTTTTGGAGAATATCTTTTAATGATATCATTCAGGTTTTTTAAATTAAGTGAAAAAAAACTTAATAACTTAATGAGTTAGATGACTTTTTAAAAAAAATATGAATGAGTCAGAATTTTTCTAAAATCAGAACTGAATAGGTCTAAAAATAAATGACTGACTGATGTGCTTGTTTTTATTATTTTAATATATTAATATAAATGACATATTGTTTGTTTTTATATTTAAAAAATCATCTTAAATGACATCTTGTTTGTTTTTATATTTAAAAAATCATCTTAAATATGATTGTTTGACATTTATATCATTATAAATAAAAAAAAAAAGAAAAAGGATTAGGCCTATAAGTTAAATCCTTCGAAGTTCCAACTAACTGACATATAAGTTAAATCGACAGGATCAAGGGCTAACTTGCGGATTGTGGCCCGGCCCATGTTGAACGAGAAAATGCCCCTTTTCAAGGAAAAAATAAAAATAAAAAAGGCCCTTTTATCTGTAGCCACGTGTTCGCTTTTGACGCATGAAACTTTAACGGTTCTATTGCAACATTCACCTGAAAACGTGGGTATTTATTCTACAAGAATTACAGTTTTAGTTCACGCGCAACGGTGAAATTTATTTTTTTAACCTACTCAACGCATTTGGTATTTGGTGTGCATCAGCGACAGCTGTCTGATGGTAACAACTCACGTTTGCCGCCGATGTTAAGAAAACCAAAACCGTTTCATTTTCAATTTTACTGTGCTTTCACTTTCATTTAAAATGCTTCTTTAAATGTTTTAGAGCGTCTTAAATTAAATGACATTTTAAATACAATTGTTTATTTAAAATTGAAAAATAAATGTTTATTAAGTGTTTGATTTCTGGGAGGAAACTAGTGGCAATATTTTTATGCGGGCAACTTTGATTTTTTAAGTTTACGAATTATATGAGACAAAAATCTCTGTTTCTAATTTCAAAAAAGTTGATATTTAAAGTCAAAAATGATACAAAATTAGGCACCAATAATCAATGATGTTCCATAATTCTCAAATTTTCAAAACGTGATTTTCCATTATTATTATTATTTGTATTTGTTTACAAAGTAAACGAATGGAGAAAAAGGAAAGTGATTTTGTCACAACTGAAAATAATGCAATACCAATAAGTAAATTTAACGTCAAAAAGAGAAAATTTCCCTTTAAAGGGGTTAAACATTGGGAAGGAAGGAAGAAAGTCATGGAGTGGCAGTACTGTAATTTGGCTCAACTTCGGATCTTATTTCCCCGACAAATCTGCAGTTTACGTTGACAGAAACTCCTTGAAAATACGTTTGCGCTGCGCGGCGATTGCCAAATAAAAGCTGCAATCTGAGACACCATGCTGCACGCACCCAGATCGCGCGTGCAATGATATCTCCACGCAATAGTTTAGTAGTTGCGGGCATCGGATTGGTGGGTGTGAAACACGCGACTGGGTGGGGAGTGACCTTGAGATATCACATTGCTGACAATATGAAAAAGAGAGAATGACATGCATGACATGTATGTAGTAGGTCATGCATGAACCATTGCTCTTCTGTCCATGACAGCTAATAAATAAATAAATAAATAAACTTCCCATAATAATAACTTCACCTAATATTATATAAATTTTTAGCCTTTAATAGCTTATTTGACCGCTTGGAGAAAAGTGAATGGCCTGACCTAGAGTGAGAAACTGAGAAAAAAATCAGAGTGTGCAGAGGGAGAGAGATAGAGACGTGAAGAATAGAATAAGAGTGAGAGCAGAAGGTAGATAATTGTTTAAAAATATGCTTTTTTTTTTGTAATTCCCAATAAATAATATTAATTATAATTTTTTTCATTTGTTTTTTTTTTTCCTCATACGGATTTGTGCTGTTTATATGAATGAGCACCCTTCCTAGTATCGGTCTTTTACTCTCTGTTTCAAAACCGATAATAACTATTAACCGATTCTTGTCACGGTCTAAGAAACAGGGACAATAAAACCGTAGCCATAGATTTGTAATCTCTTGGCTGCTGGGTTTGTTCTTTGTTGCTACTGTTATCTCTTATATCTACAAGTATCTCATCATCTTTTTCGCTTTTTGTTCTTTGAAGCAGAGCAAGAAGTGAAGAAACAAGCACTGTTTGTTTGGTGTCTGAGGTTTATTGAGTGTGAGCGACCGAGAAGAGAGGTTGAGTGAGTGGATTTATGTCGGCTGAGTTTGATTTGGCTTTGATTGGGGCTCCGTTGAAGCTCTGGATTTCTTCTTCTTCGTATTCAGTTTTGTTAGTGATTTCTGTCCTCTCTTGTATGCTTCTCTGCTTTTTCGAGCAGAGTCTGAATCTGGGTTCACAGTCTGTTTCGATGCGTTTGAGGTCAAAAAGGTATTTTTCTTTCCACGGGTTTTTTTTGTATTTTATTTTTAGTATTTTTATTTTTAGATTTTTGTTAAACCCTGGAAACTGAGTCTGGGTTTTGTGGGGGATTTTTGCAGGACTTGTTGTGGAGTGAAGTGTTTCGGTGGGTTTCATATAAAACAGAGGTTCTTTTATCTTTTCTTGTTCTTGAGAGGGGATTTCACTTGATACTGCTTTCTCAGAATCCCAGATCTTCTCCCAAGTTTTGTTCTTTTGGTTGGTTCCTTCATTTTTCTAATTAGGCAAATTAGTTTAGTACAGTAATTTTGAGGGGGTTTTGGTAATTTTTTTTACGAATTTTGCAAAGATGCCGGAGTCTCGAAAACCGTCCAAAATGACCAGGAAAGTCCGTGTAATCTGTAATGACCCTTATGCCACTGATTCATCTTCAAGTGAGGATGAATCAGAGAGAAATGACACGCGACGTCGTTTCGTCCGTGAGATTAATATCCCTCTTGGTCCTCTTTTGACGCCTCCTCAACTGAGAACTGTAGAGGCTGAGAGTTCTTTTGACAGTAGCAACAACAACAACAACGAAGTCAAAAGCCAAAACCCCTCTTCTAAGAGAAAGAAAACGATTTTGTCAGTGACCAAAACGCCGTCGTCCAACAAACCCAAAGGTGTTAGACAAAGGAAATGGGGGAAATGGGCGGCTGAGATTCGAGACCCTTTCAAGAAGGGTCGTATTTGGTTGGGTACGTATGACACTAAAGAAGCTGCAGCGAGAGCTTATGAGATTAAAAGGCTTGAGTTCGAAGCCAGAGCTGCCTCCGAGAAGAGCAACGCCTCTTCTTCAGTAGCAGTCTCGGCTTCTAATTCTCACAACATCAGCAACGACAACATCAACAATGGCAACAACAATCATCCTGTCTCCTCATCGGATGATTCCGATAGTGTCGTGTCTCATAATTCACCGGCTTCAGTTCTGGATCTGGACGCCGCATCCGTTGCGACTTCAAAGGAAAATGACATTAACATTGCCAATGTTAATGTCAACGAGAAGGGTGATTTGTTCGAAGAAGGGTTTGACACTAATTTTGCCGAGCTTGAATTACCCTTCTTTGGTTTCATGGACCAGACATTTGTGGGTGGTAGTTCAATTGAGGAAGAGTTGAACAATTTCTTCAGCGAAGGCATTGACTGTGGGATGCCTGCGGGAGATTTCTGCAGCCTGGATGACCTTAAGGTTACTGGTGTCGATGGTGACGAGCCTAGTGAGCTGCCTGATTGTGATTTTGAGTTTGAGTTTGGAACTTTGGATTTTGGTTCTCTGGAAGAACAAGCTGCTCCCCTCAACATTGCTTGCGTTTAAGTTTTGAGTTTTGCAGCCAGTAGTTAGTATTTAGGTTTATTTAAGAGGTGAGAAAATATCTCAGGGACTGTAAAATTGGTTCTTGAGAAGTGGTTTTTTGAGTGAGTTTTAAATTTGATTAATTTCTCGATGAGAAACCACAGAGAGATGCTGAGGAATGATATCTCAATTTTGTGAGTTTAAAGGTTAGAGGAATCCTCTGGGTTTTCCTGTGCTATTAGAGCCGTCCATTGGGTTCTCTATTTCTTTCATTTGAGTTTCTTCAATGTTCAAGAGAGTTTTGATCATTGCCTTGCATCTCTCATTTTGTGTTTTTAAGTTATTATTATCATTACTAATATTATTGAACTTATTATGAACTTATGTTCCCCTTTATTTGTAACATCTTGCTCTCTCATCTAGTAAATGTTTTAAACATTGTCATTGGGGGTGATTGGGAGTGTGCTTTGCTGTTGTTGCATACAATTCGATGGCACATGAAACTTGTGCAACATTTTTTCTTTTTTGAAGAGAAAAAAGAAAAAGATAGTTGTGCGATAAATTGTAATGTCAATTCATAAGGATCTTGTAGTTGGGGGTAATCAGAACGACGACCAAATGCTTTTGAGATGATTCTGTTTGGCTAAGTACAATCTAGTGAAGTTGCAAGGAAGTTGAAATTTCTTTGGAGCAAATAGAATAAAGAACTATATAACCACAGTAGGAGTGGGGGCCAAAGGTGAATGTCCATTTTCCTTTTAATTCTTCTTTTGCTTTTGTTTCCAGTACAGGCTGAAGAAGAAGAAGATGCTTAGTTAGTTTTAGTAGACGCCTAGCGCAGTGAGTGTCCTTCTTTGATAGGGTAGCTGGACTCCAATTGCATTCGATCTTTCCAAGATCCATGATAGTTAAAAAATACTTAAATGAGGTTGTGACTTTTGCTTCTTGTGTTTGGTGAATGGTGATACTGCTTCACTGTGTGTGGTGGCTCGTGCCATTCTTTGGGACATGGCCACGTGATGTTATTAATTTCAACATCAGGCTAGGAAAAGTCTAAATTGTTTTCCTTATACTGCTTTTTTTTATTTTAAATAAATAAATATCGTGACTAGGACAATTCAGGAGTGAACCGAAACTGGAAGGTTGTATTCTGATTTTTTTTAAAATTAATAATAAATAATAAAGACGCAATTGGTGTAAGCGCTCTAGGGTTGGCAATTTAAGGGCCTGGGCCGGGCTTTGCCAAGCCCAGGACCAGGCCCATACCTTATTTAAAAAATCCAGGCCCTCTTAAAGTCCATCCAAAATGAGCGGGCTTTGGGCGGGCCGGGCTTTGACGGGCCTGGGCCGGGCCTTAACGGGCCTGGGCCGGGCTTTTACGAATTTTCAAAAAAAAATTAATAAAACTATAAATTTTCAAAACATAATTATCCAATACATAATACTACACAATAGACTAAAAACTTAAACATAATTCTCTAATACATGATTAACCAACACAAAATATAAAAATACTAACATCACAAGTACCATACACAACGTACAAATCAAGTAATCAACCACTAATATAAAAAAAAAAAAAAACTAATCCAAAAACTGGTGGGTGGGAGGAATCGCGCGGCTGTGCTGGTGGGTGGGAGACTGGGAGGCGCTGCTGGACACGCGAGAGATGCTGTTGCTGCCTTGCTGGGTGGCTGGACGGTGGCTGATGCTGCTGCTGCTGGAATTTGTTGCTGCTGCTGCTGCTGCTGCTGGAATCTGTTGCTGCTGCTGCTGGACGGTGGGTCGCTGAGGGTTGATGGCGCTGCTGGACACGCGAGAGATGCTGTTGCTGCCTTGCTGGGTGGCTGGACGGTGGCTGATGCTGCTGCTGCTGCTGCTGCTGGAATCTGTTGCTGCTGCTGCTGGACGGTGGGTCGCTGATGGTTGATGGCGCTGCTGGACACGCGAGAGATGCTGTTGCTGCCTTGCTGGGTGGCTGGACGGTGGCTGATGCTGCTGCTGCTGGAATTTGTTGCTGCTGCTGCTGCTGGAATCTGTTGCTGCTGCTGCTGGACGATGGGTCGCTGATGGTTGATGCTGGCTGGACGCGGCTGGAATCTGAAGATGCTCGCTGCTGTTGGCTTCCGGCGGCGAGAACAGTGACTGAGAACTGAGATGTGAGTGAGAAGTGACGGATTTATATTTTAGGGGTTTTGTGTTACAGATTAATATTATAAATTGTTTTGCTAAATTGCTATGTTACACTTACTCACGGTCACGGGAATGAGGGATTTTTAATTGTTTTGTTTTAGTTTTTTGTATTTTAATTTTATGATATATTAATATATTATATAATTTTTAAAATATATATATATTATTTATTATAAAGCCCGGGCTTAAGCCCGGGCTTTTTATTGAGGTCTTTGACTGAGCCCATATACTATGGGCTTTGTTAATCATAAGCCCTTATCCACAATTTTGAGCCGCGGGCCGGGCTTGAAGCCCGCGGGCCTGGGCCGGGCCGATGCGGGCCTGGGCCGGCCCGGGCTTTTCTGCCAACCCTAAAGCGCTCTTACATAGATCGAGTTAAGCTGCTCAAAAATGCCGAAAGCATCACAAGACTCGCATAAAATTTTTACTAAAACAAGAAGAAATTCATAACACTTTTGTTTTTTTTATTTTCTCAACTTTTTTAGATACGGTGTTGGGTTATATTTTAATATTATTTTTTTTTCTGAAAATGGAAAAGAAAAAAAAGGAATAAACGAAAGGAACAAGAGGATCAAGATCAAATGGCTCCAATATTCCGAGCTGATTGTTATTCTTTTTACTTTTATACCGGACAGAATTATATGAAAAAAGGTGAAAGGGACCCCAAAAAGAAAAAGATAAAGAGAACAAGAAAAAAAAAGGATCTTCATTTCCTATGCGTGTATGAATTTAATGTATTTTTATATTAACAGAGCGTCCTGCACGTACAATAATCTGCTTACAATTAGTATTTTACTCGCTGGATTTATCGGTTGAACGGTCTTTTCTGAACAAGCTTTTCTTAAAGTGTTTCTGAGTATGTCTATTACTTTGTTTATTTATTTATTTATTTATTTTAGGGATATTATTATTTTTACACTAAAGTTATTCTGACACATCACGTCAGTATTACGATTTGCTAAACCTATCATTTTACCATCAAACGTTTAATTTGTTAGTATTTTCTCACTATTTCGTTAAAACTCAGTTAATATTTAACGGAAAATACATAAAAAATCAATTTTACCCCTGGAGCATAAAAGACGATTTTAACCTTTGAAAGGAAAGAACAACAACAGATGGTTTAATTATAAAATTACTCCCAAAAGACGACGAGACGATTTTAACTTTTAAAAAAGAAGAACAACAAAAAATAATTTAATTACAAAATTACCCTCAAAAGATGACACTGCTGCGAGAGTGAGAGAGATATAGGTCAGTGACAGTTAGCAAGAGAGGGCGGAGATGGAACAAGAAACGAGAGAGAGGGGGGTTGATTTCAATTTCTATGGCTTCCATGTCCAAATTGCTTGTTTTTTTTACAATTGCAAAACACAACGTTTTGACTTCGCGTGAGATATCCAAAATGCCCTTATGATGTCAGCATAATTTTTATTTAGTTAACATAATTGTGGAAAAATACTAACAGTTTAAACGTTTGGTGGTAAAATTATAATTTTACCAAACCGTGGTACTAACATGATGTGTCAGAATAACTTTGGTGGAAAAATGATAATATTCCTTTATTTTATAATAAGTATATTACCTAACATAATTTTTTTAAAATTTATATTCTGGTGTTTCCATTATCATTTACTACTTCCATTTGTATTCAAAAAACAATAAACAAAAAAAAAATGATAAGGACATATATTTGAAATTTCTCTTTTGGGTATTCACAATTTACACGAACATCATGGTGCGTGACTCTTGCATATTATTTGGATTGTAAGGTTCGTTTCGAATTACTTGTAGGAGATTTAAAAGTAATTTTAAAAAGTTAAAAATTAATTTATTTTTTGATAAAATTTTTAAAACTCAATTTTGATAAAAATTATCCTATCCAATAATAGATTTTGAAAAGTATGGAAGAAGTAATTTTTCAAAATCAAGTTTTGAGAATTTATTATATACCTAATACAATTTCATAAATATCCTCACATTTATTATAAAAATTCAAAATTATCATTATTCAATTAGGAAATAAAATCATTAAATTTAAAGTGATTATTTTCATTATTAATTGTACTTAAGATAACAAAAAAAATTAACTAAATAAACATATTCATTTTAGTTATTAATTATTATATATACAAAATAAAAAAATCATATATACATATTTACAAACACATAGATGAATTTTATTCAATATTATATTTATTTTAGTCATTTGCATTCTTACAACAATTTTACAATAACTAGGAAATAGAACCGCACTTCGTGCGGCTTTAAAAAAAATAGTATTATTTTTTTATTACTTTGCAATTGATGAAACTAATAAAAAATATGAATTATTTTTTTTAAAGATGACGCAGTCTTATAAAACTAATGTTATTTATGAAAGTTAATTATTTTTTTGTTAACATTAAAAATATATATTAATGTATATAGTTAAGTGTACACAACCTTTTCATCAATAAAAATTATGTTCACACTAATCAACTCTCCATTTTTCTTAGTATTAACAGACTCTCACATCTTACAAAGTCTAGCCCTTATTATCCAACTATCTTTATGATTGTTTAACTCATAAAGAAAATAGTACTTCATGAAGCATACAATACTAAAAATTTAAATAAGTCAAAAAATAAAAACACAAAAACATTTCTAAAGAGGATGTTGGTTAAATAATAATAAAAACTCAAACATAACAAATCTTAAATGCTTAATATTTATAGAGCTTGAAGAAGCCAAAATATACTAAATAAAATGTTCCATAATTAAATATAGGATTATAACATTAAAATTAGGTCATAGGGCGTTGGTGAGGGAAGAGGAAGGAACATTCCTTCCTATATTAATTAGTTTATGTATTTTAAACCACTAAAGTTTATTTGTTGGCTTAAAAAAATAAATGAATGTCTTAAAACTTATAATTAATTTATTATTAATGGTTATATATTGTGGAATTTAAATAGAAAGAGGAAGAGACATGTAATCTTTTGTAATCTATTAATTATTTTATATTTTTAATATTTTATAATGTAATTATTTTTTAATCTCAACCAATATATTAAATAATAGAGAATATAAAAAGATGAGAAACAATAATGCCACAAATCTTAACTACTTAATATTTATAGAGTTTGAAGAAGTCAAAAGGTACTAAACAAAAGATTGCATAATTAAATATGAGATTATGGCATTAAAATTAGACCCTAATGGCATTATTGAGGAAAGATGAATGAACATTCCTTCCTATATTAATTAACTAAAATTTAATTGTTGGCATAATAAAATAAATAAATGTTTCAAGATTTATAATTAATTATTATTAATGGTTACATATTATTGAATTTAAATAGAAAGAGGAAGAGACATATAATCTTTTATAATCTAATAATTATTTTTATTTTTAATATTTTATAATGTAATTATTTTTTTAATATCAACCAATTTATTAGATAATAGAGAATACAAGAAGACGAGAAATAGTGATGTCACATCACCTCCTCTAGTCCCAACTTTATATATATATATATAGATTTTTAATATTTTTTAATGTAATTATTTTTTAATCTCAACCAATATATTAGATAATAGAGAATAAAAAAAGATGAGAAATAATGATGCCACAAATCTTAAATATTTAATGTTTATGGAGTTTGAAGAAGCCAAAATGCACTAAACAAAAGATTGAATAATTAAATATGAGATTATGACATTAAAATTAAGCTCTAATGGCATTGTTGAGGGAAGATGAAGGAACCTTCCTTCCTATATTAATTAATTAATGTATTTTAAGCCACTAAAATTTAATTGTTGGCATAATAAAATAAAATAATGTTTCAACACTTATAATTAATTATTATTAATGGTTACATATTGTTGAATTTAAATAGAAAGAGGAAAAGACATGTAATCATTTATAATATAATAATTATTTTCTATTTTAATATTTTGTAATGTAATTATTTTTTAATTTCAACCAATTTATTAGATAATAGAGAATATGAAATGATGAGAAATGGTGATGCCACATCACCTCTTGTAGTCCCAACTTTATATATATAGATAGATATTAACCAAATATAAACGATTGCTTTTAAAGTTTATAGTACTTTTAAAAATAAATTTTACTAAATACTTAATTAATTCTCTTCACAACTAATTATTTTAATGCAATAATTATGTTAAAAGTTACCACATTACCAAAGTAACCCGTAATCTTATGAATGCATTGTGTTAATTTTCTTTTAAAATAAAATAAAGAACAAATCTAAGTAGAAAATGAATCTAACAATTCAAATAAATTTGAATTTGCTTATTTTGTTTATTTTTCTTAAATGGTAGTACAAGTGGTTTGAGTTTGAGTCTTCGCTGAAACAAAACAATCCGACAGGGAATTTTATTTAGATATAGATAATTGTTTATTTATTTAGTTTTTTAAGCATGAATCTCGAGAGGGGACTTCCAATTTAAAGCGACATCGAATAATTAGGTAATAATGGAGAATCTAGGTCAAAGTTTTAATGGACGTATCCAAAACGAACATTTGGGCATAAGATGCTTTGGCCAACTAATGCAAATGAGGTAATTGTGATAGCTGCCTTTAGATTTTATTGGTTTAATTCTTTGTCATCTCATTCGATATTACTAATGCATTAAAAGAATTTTGAGGAAACACCATTTATCCCTTAACTTTTGGTACTTTTGTCACTTTCGTCCCTTATTTTTGAAAAAGTACCTTAAGACTTCTCGACAGTTAGAAAATTAACGTTCAAATATATTTATATAAAGAAAGAACATTATGGATTAGTGAGTTGACTTTAGATTCAATTAGGAATTTCAATGAAACAAATTCCGATACTATATTATTGTAATGGTATTTTGCAACTAAATTATAGATTAAATAAATGTCTTTTTTAAAAAATATATAAATATGATGATATATACGACTTGCAAAGCGTTTCTTGTTGACCACTCCTCTGAAAAATCTGTGTCTTGTTGACTATTTCTTTTAGCTTTCATTTAAAGGAATTTGAAGAAAAACATTGAGTCAACATAACTTTACATAAAACAATTAAATAAACCCTGAATTTTTGATTCATCAACTTTTAATCTCCCCCCCCACACCACCCCCCCCCAAAAAAAATTACCATTCTTTTCTTGTTTGGGCTATTGAGTATTGAAGCAAGGTTACATATGATTTAGAATTGACCTATAAAGTTTTTTTTTTTTTACTTTTAATTGTATACATAAATTAAAATGTCGCAATTTGACAAAAAAAAAATGATTGTTGAGATTTGGTGGATAATTGATTATGATATGGGAGAAGTTTCCATGTAATAAAGATGCCATACGCAGTTGTCACCCAATAAAAAAGAAATAAATGTAGAAAAATTGAATTACACTCATTGCTCTGCAAAGACTTTTTGGTTTTGTTTTCAATCTTAATCGCTCTTTTGTGACATTTTATAATGTCGTCTTCAGAATAAAGTATCAATGATCACTCTTCATTGTTCATAGAGGGGCCCGTAAATTAATCTAGTAAAAATTATATGGCGGCACCCATGACCATCGAATTACACACATATATATAGCTAGTTGCTTATAGAATAAACGATCACACTATAAATCATTAACTTTGTTTGGAAATGGTAACAAATTACAATTGGGAGATACCTTCATGGTGAGTTTTGATTAAGTGGTTTTTTTTTTTGGGTTGTTTTGGGGGGGGGGGGGGGGGGGGCTTGGTGGGTGATTCATGCGAATTGCTTCCATTATAGACACATGCATAGGAAAGTTTTTGGTAAAATTGAAAAAAGTTTAAATGGATAGTGGATTTAGCAATCGCAAAGTTTATTATCCCGGATCGAAAGTAAGCATGAACTTGAAAGAAGGTTCCTCGATTACAAAGGACATTAGTTCAATAATTAACCCATAATGTGATGAGAATCTAGAGTGTTGTTTTAGAATGTGGATGTATCCGAAAATAACATTTTGGCATCAGATGCTCCGCCCACCGTAAAGTATGAATTGTTAAACTTAATTAAATAGGATGATAATTCATAATTGTTAGACGACTATGGTTTTCTTGGTCTAAATATCTTTGTAATTTAGGTCCCTAGTTCGAATAACGTGTTCCATTTAGACCCATACAATAATTTTTATCACTTCATTGTGATGATATGTATGCATGCCTGATGCGGTGGCAGCCTTTCATTAATAAAAACAAAAAGTAGGCCTCATTCCACCTTTTTTTTTTTTTTTGAGACTCTATAAAAAAAAAAAATTGGCTTCAATCCAACGTGACAATTCTATCAAGGTGTATCTCAAGGGTGTAAGTGTTAGGGCATCAACGTAATATGTAGGCTTAGGTTTATTTTAATACTACTAATATATATGATTTGTCCCGAATCAAGTGTTTGCTATCGACCAAATTAAAGACTATTCTATATATCAAATGATTTTGCATACCCATTTTTGTCAATCTAAGATTCACTTGTTGTTTTTGTAATACAAACGGGGATCTTGAAAATGGTCTATCTTGCTTTTATCTCATCTCGTCTTATTTCCCATAATAACGTCTCAGTATGCTCGTGTAGAGCTTGAAGAATAGAAGAAGAGCCTTGGGATACATTTTGGAAAGAATATACTACTATTTTTCTTTCATAGCCAAGGCATATATGCGAGCACGATAAACAAGTGAGCACTACTGGCTTAATTGATTGGATTGTCGCATTGTGTTGTGGGGATGATGCCGTCATGAATTTCTTTTGTAAAAGTGAAAACAAAATTTAAAAAAAAAATTCAAGAAAAAGAATAGTTTTAGAAGACATAATACGTTGTATGACTTGCAATGCACGTCATTGACTAGGTTGAACTTTTTATTTATAAGGAATGTGAATAGTGCAAGAAGAAGCCAACGAAATCACAATCAACCGTCCCACAATTTTGATCAATATCAAATTATTTGGCTTAAAGACTTATTGTTTATAGGTCCTTGACATTATAAACTGTTGTCTCCAGTGGAAATGAAAGCATCCGTGGCCATTCGTTATTGTTTCTAGTCGCTTAAAGATTAGGTTTTAATAGAAAGTTTGGCATCAATGACTTCGACCACTAGGAAGCTATTAGCCAATGGAATAATAATTTTCCTTTGACATTATTGGAATAAGTTGATACGGTTTTGCAAAATCTCGCCACTAACAAATTAGAAAGTGAGTTATTGGAGTCAATAATATACGACAAAGACTTATACCCATCTATTCTACAAGGTCGGTTTTTCTCCCTACACGGTTGCATTGTATGCGATGAATCTTCAAATCAAGTTGTCTTCAAATTTTCTTCGATTTATTTTTTGATAAAGGAAATGGGCATCCCAACTTTTTAATCTATAGAGGTCAGGGGAAATCTTGTCCGCCGGCCATGGGGCAATAATATTGACTTTAATCCATTTTGTTGATTTGTCAAAGATACTTTTAGGTGTTTCTCATTCTAGCTAAAACATTTTATTGATAGCATATTCATATTGTAAAAATGGTACACGTGATTTAGGTATAGATGACTTTGATATGTCTTCAAGGGTGAGATATTTTCTTATAAGTTATGTTCAAACTGGCATTTCAAGTTGCAAAGTTAAAAATTAAGCATAAAGTATGGGGGACAGGTTTAGGGCACTCGAAATCACACATACAAATTTTGATTTTAAAAAATTACTTAAATTTTCATCCGTTAAATCTACTGAATTCAATGGTTAAGATTTTAGAAGTTAAAAAAAAAATATTTTATGTCTCCATCCATTTTGCGATTGAATGAATTTAATTGATTAAAAAATTAAGTCACTTCCTTATTTTTTTTTTTTTTTAAAGTTAAGGAACCCCTTCCCTATATATTTTAAGAATCATGAAAATAAAAAATTAAATAAATAAAAAGAAATATCACAATGTACTTTTTTATGAAATGATGATAATTTACTAATTAATGCTGGTCATTGAATAAGCATGAACTAACTACATCTCAAGAAAAACAATTAATATGTGACTCACCAACTAGTCAACAAGTATTTTGTTAAAGTAAGTGTTTTGATAAACAAGTATTATGTTGTTGAAACTAATGCAGTGAGTTGGTGATGATACAAGGCGTGTAGTTTCATGATTTCATGCAATTGTGTTTTTAAAATGAGTTCACACATAACAAAAGATTTAAGTACTGAATTGTTGAACCTCTCTCTTACGTAAAAAATAAAAAATAAAAAGATTTTATTTATTGTACTATATCATAATACAAGAAGTGTTCATAAAACTTGACTTTTTTGCTACGATCACATAAATTGACAAAAAAAAAAAAAGTGTGGTGCAAGGAAAATTGACACAAATTAAAGACTCTTAAAGAAAAGGTAGAGATGCGAGATTAACAAATTGAGAGAGTGAGTAGCCTCAAGTGTGCCTTGATTTCAGGTTGCCAATTACTTTGCCTGATCAAATATTTCGTTCTCTTAGTGAAATTTAATAAATAAATAAATAAGTAGAATGAATTTATGCTGGTAACTTAATCGTCTTTACAATTATTCATAGAGCAAAGTTTGAATATCAAATTTTCTTAGTACTATCATTAAAAAAAAAAAAAAACTAACACTAAAACTAATTGAACCAACTAACATTAATAAAGGAAATTATGGTTGGAACATATGTAAAATGGTGATTTCATAAATTTTTTTTTTAAAAAAGAAGATAAAATAAAAGAGAAGAAATTATAATTGATATGATTTAATCGGTTTGATGAGGCTACTTTATAGGATGGAGTTGTCATCTATCTGATTTTTTTATTTTGACTTTCCTTATTTGTTGCAATAATGGTGCGGAGCTAATTTCTATTTGAGTAATCATGAAGAAAGTAAAAGAATGATTAAAGGTGGCTAGATTGCTTGCTAATGAAACTTCTTATGCTGTTTGCAGCTCTCCTACGTGGACTCCACTATATACACATATATATATATCCAGTAGATCCGCCATGTGTTATCGTTTGATTGATTGCATTTATAGATGTTGATAGAAATATGGAAGTCATATCATTAGTGTAGCTGGGGCTTTAAGCCACAAGTGTCACACTATGCCATGACAAAAACCCAAATGTGTCACGTAAGCTCAGTCCATTTAGCTATCATATTATTGAAAAACTTTGAAGCCTAAGGCTCTTGTTTGAAGACAAAATATGATGAATTTTCTGGTGGAGTGCTTCAGAGAAATCCCTTGTCTTGGAAGCTCTTAATGCAGTCATCAAACATCTGAGGAACTGATTTGAAACCAACAAAACCCAATTCAAATAATTTACTTGTGTCCATGCTATGTGGACTGTTGTCTCCTTCTTGCTTGCTACACCTAGAATCACAAAATTAAAATCACATTAGAATTGATCCCCACGGAACTGATAGCAAATTAATTTAATTTACCCACTTGCTTTCATAGGGATAGGAGGGATAGGTGGCCTTGAGCATTTCGATTATCGGAGACCAATGAGCCACAGAGCTTGAACATATAAGTCTCCCAGATGCTCTGGTTTCCTCCATAGCCAAAATGTGAGCACCCACCACATCATCTATGTGTACAAAACCCACCGTTGTGTTTGGATATTCACCTCTCAAACCTGGTAACATGACCTGATACTATGTTAATTTATCACTCGACTTTTTTAAAGCTGAAGCTTGAGGGCATGACCGTAAACAACAGTACTATTTAAGCTTTAACGTAGAGTATAGGCAATGAAGATCTAACCTTTAACCATGGCCAGTATCAGGAGAAGTGTACTGGTTGGTTGGGGTGCAAGCAATGGACCAACGACGAAAGATGGGTTCACCACTACCATATCAATGCCGCAATCTTTAGCTATTCGCCATGCCTCTTTCTCAGCTATAGTCTTTGCATACGCATACCATAGCTGTAAGACAAAATGATGTTGATAAAAGTGAATGTGATGCATTCAAAATTAACACATTGCTTGTAGAAGTTTTTACATTGTAGTGTTTGCAGTAGTCAGGATCGCTCCAATGTGACTCATTGAGAGGAGAAACTTGTTGGGCATCATGGCGGTATCTTATTGAAGAGCAGGAAGAGGTGAGCACAACTCTTTTCACACTCTTTGCCTTCTTGCAGGAGCTCAGAACATTCAATGTGCCCTTTATACATGGGTCAATCAATGTCGCCTGCAATGTGAATTATCATTTCTTGTGTTTTAAGCAATGAATGTGACTAAACCCCATTTTGTTACATAATGGGGACAAAGCTCCCCAGGGCATGAGACTAATTAAATGCCTTGAAACTATACTAAATTTGCTGAGCAAGATGCCTGCCTGAATGTTATTATCGTACGGCACAAGAACGGGTGAAGCAGTGTGAAAGACACCATCAACTCCTTGAATGGCCTCATCAAAGCTTCCTTCCATCAACAAATCAGCTTTCATAATCTTTAGTCTCTCCTCGGCTCCATTTAACTCCCATAGGAAACCAACCTTGCTCAGATCCTCTGTTCAAAATTAACCCAATAAACATAAACTAGAATGGTACGAGTACATTCTTTATGTAACTAAAAATAGTGTCAAGCTAGCTACCTGGATCTCGAACAGTCGTTCGTACCATGTGTCCCTTGTCAAGTAATGCCTTCACCAAGTGTGCGGCTATGAAGCCTGTTCCTCCTGTTACACAATACTCTGGCATTTCTCCCGTTGAGGATTCGTTGGCATGGTGTCTTGATTGATTATATAATGTGTGATTTAATGAAAAAAATTGGGTCATCTCTTCTACATTCTACATCTGTTTTCTTATTATCATAACTTTAGGAGGAAGAAACGTAGAGGCAGATGAGTCACTCGATCCATGATGTGAGCTTGCTTTGTTTTGTATGGTAAACATGCTCTTTATAAAGAATCCACAAAAATATATACTTTATTATCAAAATTGCATTACAATCAAAGGTATGAATGGAATAAATTGAAATGAAAATTAAATTGAGATCTCTCCAGTCTCCTCCGGCACCTAAAGAACAATACATATATATACAGGAACAAGTTAAAAGTAATCAGATACCAAGGAGCCAAATACTCATTCCCATTTGGTTCTAATCTGATGACTGTGTTTGAAATCATAAGTTAATACCAAACTCCCATCCATTCTCTTCAATACAAACCTCTCAACCAACACATAGCAACCAAATTTCCTCCAGTCGCCAACACCTCGAAATTCCTCCACTCTCTTGACACTCACTGGCCCTTCATTCTCTCCAATAAACCCAAATCTTTCTTGCTCCCACTTCATTCTCTCTGTAATTTTTGTACTCAGCCCCAAACTTATTTCTTCTCCCACATTGTTAGAAGTTCTAAACCAAATCACCCCATCAACCACATTGATATTATCATGTGGCACAGCCTCCATGTCCCCAGCTAGCGAAACCAATTCGGTTTGAACAGTAACATCCACAACAGCACAATTGTCTTCATTATAACTATTTCCACATGAAAGTATTTGTTCCCATCTTTGCTCGAGTGTCATCTCATAATACATTGACACATTCATTTGCTCTTTCAGGGATATTGAACTTTCTTTGATAAAGAAGAAAGGACAGTACCATTTTCCCACAACGACAGGTCTAGAAGTCTTGGATGATAATGGCAAGCTGTCGAAATCTGGAAGGCGAGCGCGGAGAGCGGCATCAAGACCTGGTGCTTCACCAAGATTGAAATTGCGGGGTGTTTTTATTTCCAGGTTCCATCCTTTTCTGCTCAAGAATTTTGGAGGCAATCCATCTGGTGCTACTGATTTGGCAGAAAAGCCCCGGCGTTTGTAATTGCAGACCTCAATTTGCTGATAAATGTTGTTGGGATCAAAAGGCTGTGGCTTTCTATCGTTAACAAAATAGCAGAAACAGCAGGTGGTCATGTCCTCTTCCGTTGAACTAGTAAATGCTTCCCTGAAAGCCAATTTGAGCACTGGCATAAGCATGCATATCCATACAAATATAATACCTACACATCATGCAATAGTACAAGAGTACATATACAAACTAAATATACATGTTTGTGTGTGCGCGCGTGCATGCGTGTGTAGATAATAAATACATGTTTGATCAATAGATATGGTAATGGCATTAGCGATATCATAAAAAAAGGTCGATTAGTTCGTATTTCATAGTTGCTTCACAACCAAGTTACCCGATTTGCAATATAGAATAAATAAACCTTGTGATACTTGATATAAAGCTTGTAATGTTGAGATGTATTATTGTAACATATAAAGTTATATTTGCGTTAACAAGTAAGTTCTGTACATACCCTTTATGCCTCCCACGCGGTTGTATAGCGTAGTACTGATTGGAAGATAAAGGCTGATCAAGAACAGGGATGAATACAACTCGGGTGTAATGATACTGTGTTTGGCTCTGCTGTCCAGCTCCTGAGTTGGTCGTATAATAAGTTCTCAGGTCCTTGTTTTGAGGGAAAGGCAGCTCCCTTAGCTCATTACTCTTGCACAATCCAAAGCAACATGTAGGCTCAGTCTCTTCATCAAGGATCACCAAAATGCCAGAATTTGGACCCTCCGGCGGTGGCAACGATAGGGCCGAAGGGAACTTTTTGTACAGAGAAAGAGGCCTCGTGACATACATATTTCTTTCTTCAGGTTGCAATTTGGTTTCGTATCATCTCTTGCTTTGACGTACGTATTTATAACGAAGATTATGTTAGATATAATCTGGTTTAATTAATAGCGTAGACAACTTGGGCAAGTCACGTACTTTGTTTGTCGATTAGCAGTCAAATTGTTGATTATTATTAACCATGTGCAGAATTTGAAGACATTTTCAAACTTGACCTGTAACGTTCTTAAGAATTAATCACGTCAAAAATCTTACAGATTTGTATCAGATGGCATCAATTGCTTCAAGGTCAGGATTTGCTATGATTCTTTATTCAAAAAAGTCAATGACGACCTTAGTCAACACGGTAAGGATACCCAAATGTTGAAGAAATTCTTTGCCAAAGTTTGTTTGATTCAATATTATTGTCTGTTTCATGACAAAGCACAATGCGCGGTTTGGCCACTTCGAACAGCTTATTATTTTAACAAGTTGACCTGATTGAAAGTCAATCTGAACACCCCGACATCCGAGTAAAGAAAGAATCAGTACGAGTAAGAATAAAAAATTCTCATTCAAAAATAAGAATTACAAATACTTTGTTTCAACCTCACTGCTTATTCGAATACTCTTCTTATATTGTTCTTAATTTCTTGTCTATTTAATAATGAAGATGGAATTAATGTTTTTTTGATATGACTTATTTAATAGTCATAAGTGCTTACTTAATTTCATAAATTTTTATTAAAATTTTTGTTATTATTTGATTTTTTATTTTTAGTAGAACTTCGAAAGATTAAATAAATTATTCTACCTCTATTAGTAAAAACTCAAATCTTGAGTTTTTAAGAGTAGAGATTGAATTTTTTTTTAAATATTAAAATATCTAAAATACTCTTTATTTATTTAACGATTTTATATCATTTTTTATAACATAATTGTAAAAAAAACTTACCTATTAAACTAATTTTATAATTTTTAATATAAGTTTTCATTGACAACCAAATAATTTTTTTTTTTGAAGTAGAAAGTAATTCTTTCATTGCTTAACAATTAACAAGCTACAAAATTTCAAATTGCTTTATTCTCTTGAAAGAAATTTCAAATTGCTTTATTCTCTTGAAAGACTCAACAACAGAATTAGCTCTAACCATGAAACTAACTGAATCTTTTCTTTTCGCTTCGAATAGTTGTTGTTGTCCAGATTACCCAACACAGAGCTACCATTACTTCCCTATTTGACTTGCATTGCTAAAGAGAGAAATATTAAAGCATACGACATACGAGCAAGGTCATGTTCTAGCCCAACTTGAAGATCTGCTGCCAACTAAGATTTTTTTTCCAAACTTTCCTAGCCATCTTGCAATTCAACAACGCATGAGAAATGATTTCTAAACTATCCCCATAAATCTGACATCTAGGTTCTTGGAGCACTTTTTTCTTCCATAACTTTTCAACAGTTGGTTGAAGTTCTTGGGCAGCTCTCCATAGGAAAATTTTAACCTTTGCTGGTAAGGCAACATTCCAAATAGCTTGCTAAAGTGTTGAACTATGGCCTGAGCAGCTGGAGAATCAGGGAATTTTAGTCTCAAAGCTATTTGATATTCACTTTTCACTGAGTGTCGGCCCCTCCTATCATAATCCCACGTCACCTGATCTTCATTTGCAATTCTAGGCAAAGGAATTTTAATAATTTCATCAGCATCTTCCCTTTTAAAAACCTGATATATCAAATCCATGTTCCATTGATTCTGCGAGTCAATAAGGTCAGCAACTATAGCTTCATCAGGCATTCATATATTAAAGACTGGCTTAAACGTTGTAGGTCTTGGGATCCAATTACTCTTTGTCACCCGAATCTTCTTCCTATTGCTTATTCTCCATTTATAGCCCTGTTGAGTCACTTGCCTATCCCATAAAATGCTTCTCCATATGAAAGAAGGTTTGGAGCCTATCTTTGCATCCAAGAATTCTGTCTATCTGAAATACCTGGCCTTTAAAACTTTTGTCACAAGTGAATCCGGAAATTAAATGATTCTCCATCTTTGTTTTTTCTATAAGGGCTTGGTTGAAACTTGATAAATCTCTAAACCCTAGTCCACTTCTCATGAATTTCATCTTTGCCTGACTCATTCTATCACATCTAGCCCAATGTACATTCCTCTTCTCTTCGTCTTTTGATCCCCACCATAACCTAGCAACAACTTTTTGAATACCATCACACAACCCCAGAGGAAGTCGGAAAAGGCTCATTGCATAGGCTAGATAGCTGGCACTATTGCTTTAATTAGCACTTCTTTTCCCTCACTTGAGAAGAATTTGTGCTTCCAATAAACACAATTTTTTTTTAATAGAAGCTCTACCAACAAAAGTTCTATTTAAAAAATTATACCAAGCATTTGGGGTTTAAATTCATATATGAAAAAAATCTTGTTAAATAAGATAGTGATGTGAAAAAAAAGCACACGATCAAATATATGTGGGATTTTAACTCTCATACGTAATTTTATCATCATCACTTAAACTGCAAGCACTCGAATTTATTAAAATAGACAAACCAATATTATTTTAACATAACAAAATTCTACTTAAATATGAAAAAAAAAATTCTACTTAAATATGAAAAAAAAAACTTTAAATCGAGTTAAAAAAATTGGAGAGAAATTTTTCAAATTAAAAAAAAAAAAGAGAAAAACTTTGAACAGCCTTTTGAGTGACTAAACAATGGAATTGTGACAAAAATTGACGGAACACACAATATATTAACGCTGTTGTCTCGTCGTTAAAGAAAGTTTCGAAACCACGTGTTACGCGCCCAAATCCAAGGTCCCTCAATTTTTGGCCAAATACGGACACGACAGTCGATTCGAATCCACCCGCCTCTCTAATAAGATCAGATATTGTCGACGGATCCTCTAACAAACTCATTATTACTGTATATTCTAATGTGTCTTAAAATGTCGGTCTCGTTTGTCCTTTTCATGCCCATAATTAGTCATTGATTTTCCGGCTTAGAGTCTTGCCCTTTCTACAACAACCGAACTCAGATTCTATAAGACTACTACAACATAACTATCTCCCTCCCTCTTCATCCTATCAAAGTTTATTGGGCTCCCTAAATTATGGTTTTATACAAATTGGGCTGAAGTCAGGGCTGGGCTCGTCAAGGAGTTAGTTGGCACAAATTTACTCCCAACTTGGGACAACCAAGCAGTTCTTTTTATTATTTATTTATTTACTTATTTATTTCTAACCCCAACAAATTTCTTGATTAGATTAATCAATTGGCCATGAAATTAACATACCATTATACACGTATGGCCTAAATTCATTCCTATATTCTATTATTCTATGTATCTGGCAACTTATACAAATTAACACTTGTATAAAAAAATAATTAAACCCTCATCAGGGCAAACGCAACTTGTTGATAAACCATAATTCTCCCCATCAAAAGGGGAAGGGTTCAAGTCTACATACGGATATTTATTTTCTTCATTATAAATAAATAAATGCCAGTAGATTTTACAGTTATTTGGTCTAAAAGTACCAACTCATACTCTTAGTGGTAGACCGTTAATCGTAATATTAATAGATTATAATATAACTTAAGGGAGTGAAAAAAAAAAAAGGACCAACTACGTACGCATATTATTAAATATTCAACTTCAATTTCTAAGGTATGTATACACATTTAGCATCTAGTATATGCCCTCTCTAAAACACTAAACATATGGGTAGATTTTACGATTATTTAGTGTAAAAGTATCTACTTATACTCTTGGTACACCCCAAATCATAAAATCAATAGATTATAATATAATTGAAAAAAAAAAGACCACGTAAGCATCCATGTTAAAAACCATTAATTCAACTTCAATTTCTGAGATGTATTTACTTATTTAACATCTAGTATGTACTCTCTCTGAAAGCATTCACACGACCTGCTAAATAATGCATGCGAAGGTTCATCCAAACCCACTGATTGCAAAAATTTTATATTATTGTTGTTAGTATCATTATTTTGGGATTTTCATCCTTTCAATTCAATTGTCAAACAAGTTTCTTAGGATTCGATAGGAACCCATATCATTTATAAAATCAAGTGGTTCACTTAGTAGCAGAATCGCCCACTTAACAACATCGACAGTGCATGGCAAGTATCGCATGCAACGCTTTCTATATTTTCAATATTTCACAAAATGAACACAACACTCCTTCTTGTAGCGAATTAGGGCTCGTGTCTTCTTAAACCCAGCTATAGCTAGTGCTAAAACTTGCTGTACAGGTAGAAAAGACATCTCCTTTTTATTTATGTTTTATTTTCGGAATAGGAAGAGTGGAAGAAACCACAATCACATGATTTTAAACTTTACACACCTAGAAATAGAAAAAGTACGTAAACATATTAAAAACTAATCCGATATTGAATGTGCAAGTGGAAACAGGGCAAGTTCAGTTGGAACTAATATATTGTAGTAATGAGGCTTGGGGGCAGTCAGCATCGGTGGTTGGAGGCTGGTCGGCTCAACCCCTCAATATTAATTAAAATCGTCATTTAATTTCAAGTAAAGTAAGTGAGCGACGGCATTGTTTCTCTATTAGGAAATTGCAACCTTGTTTGGGATTGCCCCTTTGTTCAATCTTGGAAGAAACATTAATTCGTGCATGATGGATGGATGAATCACTTTTTTCAGATTTGACGAACTTCGGCCACGTGTCCTACTTTCAGTGGGTGGAATTGGAACCATCAGAAACAAATCACAGCAAATTGACATTTTTCAATTTCCTTTTTTTTCAAAAAAATTTGAGATTGTACTTTTTTCATTTCAATAAAAGGAGAAATAGAGAAAGCATACTTGTGTGTAGGGATGGCAATGGGGAGGGGAGGGGAGGGGACCAATCTCTCCGTATTCATTTCCGATATTTTGTGTATGTCCTCGTCCCCTCCTCGTCCCCGTCAGAATTACTTGAGAGAATCTCCATCCCCTCCCTGAATAATAACAGGGGATCCCCGAGGGTCCTCGATCCCCGAATAACTAATACATTTTTTTTTTCGATTTTGAGTTAATCATATTAAAATAAAAAATTCAAATAAAAGTAAAGTTCGAAATATATCTTACATTAACATCTATTACAAAAGTCACATACATTAAATTAGTAAGTAACGCAACATGCAAGGGATACAAACTTCTTTTACAAACTATCGTGAACAAATTAATAGTCTAATACAAAATTGTTACAAATAAAATCGAATTTAAATTCAAAATTAACTTTTTCAATGGTGGCTTGAGCACTTTATAAATGTGGACTATTCCCTTTACAACACAATAGTTAAATCGGAGCAAATCAAAAGCAAATATTAGATTAGATTAGATTAGATATTAAAATTGTGATTCGTTGTGAGTAATTATAACATCTAAATATAAATAAAAAATATATTTAAGTTTAAAATATTTAAATAATATTAAAATTAAAAAAAAAGTTTGGCTATTAGAATCTACTCGGTCTTTTTAATGTCCTAAATAAAAATTTAGAACTTTAATTAGTTAATTAGGCCTAAAAGTTTAATAATATAAATATTTTGATATTTTTTATTTTTACCAATATTTATAATTTTATAATTTAAATTTTATTATTTATTTACTAGTAATTTTAAAAAATTAAAATGGGGAAATGGGTAGGGGATGGGGATTCCACCTCATCCCCGTCCCCTCCCCAAATAAGAAATTGGGTAAAAAAATTTCTTCGTCTCCTCCCCGAATAAGAAATTGGGTATGAAATTATCCTCATACCTTTCCCGAATGGAAAAAATTCCCGAGGATACCCGCCCCCGTGGGTATTTTTACCATCCCTACTTGTGTGTGTATAAGTACAAGTTTTGAGAACAAAAAAAAAAAAAACCCTTCTATTATATATCTCCTGTTTCAAATAACATTTTGTCGCCGATCAATTGGTAACTGGAAGTTGTTAATTTTAATTGAATCTCAATTTTTTTAAAAAAATTTTTATAAAGACACGACTTGATTGCTTTCAGTACGAGTGATGTGGATGGTACGTCGGTTTCGCTTCAATTTCTTTTTCGTTTAAACAGTAAAACGAATTGACTGCTACCTACCTAATGATAACATATATGCATGAAATATTTTTTCTTGTACCATTCGAGGTGGCGGCGGCTTGTGTGGCACGAAGGAATCATGCGAAAAGTAAAAGCAGTTAAAAATAATAATTAGACAAAACTTACGATATAATTTTATTATTTTTATTTTAGTCTTAATGCTAACCATAAAATTTAAATATTTTCAGAATAATTTTTAAAGTAAAATGACTTATATACCCTTAATGATTAAACTAATTTAAAAATGAATTGGGAAGTATAAAGAAAAATTACAAGTAGGGAAAATGCCATGAATACCTCTAGTAATTGTATAAAGTATTCATTTAAATAAATATTAACAAATTTAATATATTTTATTTACTTTTTAATTTAACACACAATCACTGGTTGTGTTGGATAAGCATAGGCTAGGCCATATCATACACTTTTTCTTTTTCTTTTTTTGGTTTACCTCCGTTGTTATTTTTGCTTGCTCACTCGCCTTAAGTTAGTTTAGCAACCTTAATTAATATTTGCCATCAAACAATAGCAAGTATGTGTGATTTGTTATTTTGTTACTAGATGCCTATACATCTCTTTCATATAGTGATTGCTTTTCATGCTCTTTTTTATTATATATTATTCATTTGCAGGCCATTGTGGATGACTTTTCTATGTTTAGGCCAATTATTTATTTGGGCTTTATTTGCATGTTTTAGTATACTACTCCAGTTTATACAACTATTAGGAGTATTATGGCATTTTTCAAACTTGTAATTTTTTCCATAATTTGTAATTCATTATTAAGTTAATTTAATCATTAAGGACATGTAAATCATTTTGCTTAAAAAGATTTCTCAAAGTGTTTATATATTTTTTAGTTTACATCAAGATTAGGGTATAATAGTAAAATAATATATAAAATTAATATTGTTATAACTACAGGGATATTTAAATCTATTTTAAAACATGAGTCCAAATAACATGGGGATAGTCCTCATTTTCCCCCGTTGATTAATTGTTAAGTCATACCCCCCTCTCTCTCTCTCTCTATATATATATGTGTGTGTGTGTGTTCAAGAGACACAATATTAAACACACATATTTAACCATTAGATTATAACTCATTCAAGGGTTGAAATTAAAGCTGACATAGAATATGTTAATTCTAAAAATTAATTAATTAGTATGGGTCCACTGTAATAATAAAATTTTTCTTAGTGCGTTTCCCTATTTGTTATCTCTCTCTTTCTTACTCCGTAGATAGTTCGTGGAGATGTAATTTCCACTTTTATTAATCTTGCAAGATTAAGAAAGGACATTTTGCAGATTAATTGAATTGAGTTTCTTCAAAGTATAGATTATGAGATGAATCAGTACAGAGAAGAAGGAATAAAGCCGTGTCTCCCACTGCGCTTTAGTCTCATTGAAGAGAATGATGATTTAGGATCCAAACTCCCAAAATTGGAAGGGCTGATCCATTTTTGTTATCTCTGGCAAAATCGGTTTTTTAATCTTACATACGTTGTTAATTCATTTTGCAAGTTGATTCAATATTAGAATCATTTGAAATTCATTCAGTGGCAATACAGCATGGTTTTAATTCTTGAAATTTTAGAAAGATTTGTTCAAGATAATAAAAAAAAAAGTTAGATTTAATTAAATTACAGAGGTCTTTCTATTCTCTTAAATTACAGAGGAAAGAGAAAAAAGTGGATGAACACCTTAATTAAAAAATAATAATAAAAGAGTAGGTACATAGTTTATTACCATAGTGGACCCATATTAATTAATAAATTTTTAGAATTAATATATTCCATGTCAGCTTTATTTTCAATCCTTGAATGGGTTATAATCACATGGTTAAAAATGTGTGTTTAAATTTCATTTAAATTGGGTGTAACATAGAGTTTGGTACCTCAACTTTTGTCTTTCCATCTATGTTACCCATGGAGTTTGGTACCCCAATTTTTGTCTTTTTCATCCATGTTAGATTTAACCCAAGAATAGTATAATGGCTTAGATGTGTTTATTGGGTTATTAACATTAAAAGTCACTATTGTTTATGTAAAATGAGAAAGATCAAAAGTTTTAAAATTTTGACATATAAGTCCATAATATTTTAATTAAATGTTTTTACACTATTGAACTAAGTTTCCAATTAAATGAGTAGATGGAATGTACAAATCTCATGCCCATAATATTTACTAACCATAATTGATGATAAATATAAATATGAGAAAAGTTCAAATCTCATGCCCTTGTTTTAAACACAAGAGATTTTACTATTTCAAGTAGATGGAATGTACAAAATATGAAAATGAATTTAATTTCATATTCTTTGTGTTTAATATTTTATTATTTATTTAACATAATATAATTATTTGATTATGTAGTAAAAATTTATTGATTTGCTAATAATAATAAAGTGTTAGTTAATAAATTTGTAAAATCATTTTTGTTTGTTTGAATAAGGACTTTTGTATTTTTAGTTGAGTTTTTGTCTTTAAATAAAAAGAATAAATTTAATTGCACATTTAAATAAATTGACATTTGTTGCTTCACCCCAACATTTTAAATAGTCACAAGCACACATTCATATGGTTAAGATCTTTCATTAACTTAACTGAGAGAAGGATTAAAAAAAAATCTAAACAATTACTCTAATTGAAATACTTTAAATATTTTTTATTAAAAATAAACTAAAAATAAATATTTTCTACTTTTTCTTCTCTCTTGCTAAGATCGCATATGGACAACAGTAGAGGTGCCAATATGGGTTAGTGGATGTGTTTATATCGTGCCATCAAATTTGAGCTAACCCAACCATAACTCATTTGTTAATTATGTGAAGAATTTCAACCCTATTGATGCATTTATTATCGTGTCATAATTGTATTACTTGTTTAACAAAATTTAATTTTCAATTGAAAAATACATTATTTTTAATATGTTTTTATATTTTCTATAAATTTTGGAGTGTTATCTTCTTAAACTAATTGTGAATTTTAAAAATGTAAAAATTCAACACATATCTATCAATTAAAATACAAGTCAATTAATTAAATTAATTAAATAATTAATCATGTTATAAATGGATTATCATATTAGGAATTCTAAAACCGAACCCAATATAGTTATCAATCAAATTCACAACCAGGGGAGCAAGCAAATCTATTGAAGTTGGATATCCAAGTATCAGATCTAAATAGATTGGATAATATCCATCCAAAATATTTTGGATTCTATGAACTTGAATATTATTAATATTTAAGTTTGTGAGACTAAAATTAATATTTAAGTTCTATAAATTAAATGAAAAATCAAAACAACATTGCCAAAATTTATTGCACCGTCAATGACACCAATGACGGCACTATTATCGAAATATAGAAGTGAGTGAACAGAAACACTATTACTATAAACAAATTCAAAATTCTCCGATTTATGTAATGGTGGCAATGTTGTCGGAAAAATGGATGTACTAGTGATGCATGCGCCTTTCAATGCAAACAACCATAGCAAAACCACCATGATTAGGCGGCATTTTAAGGTTCACCACTTCTAACAACCAAATTAGTGGTCCCTAAATTGAAAAAATGGGTGGCAATGTAATGTAACTTATTGTGGTTTTGTAGTGCAGTTATGGTGGGAGTCATTTTCAGAAGGCGAGTGCAACTCTACATATTACCATTTTCTGGAATTAAGACTGTCATTGTGTAGATCGTTCAATTTTAAGTTTAATGGTACCCTTCATGACCATTTTCAATCAATAATGTCATTACTGGTGATGGAGTAGTACCGCTAGCTATTATCTATATTTTTTAATGTAATTTTTATATAATTAATAAAAAATAAGAGTAATAATTTTGTTTTTACTATTTTGTTTCTATGTTGAAAATAATTTTAATTACCTTTTAATATTAATCACTTCAAGAAATTAAATAAAAATAAATAAGAGTTTTTTTTTATGAAAACACATTAATTAGTTTTCCATATTATAAAATGCATAGTAATTTATAATAAAAATTAAATATCCATGTTTACCCATGGGTATCCATATTCATATTAGATAATTACATATTTACACATGAATGAATAATAACTATATCCAACTGTATTTTGCAATCCCTAGTTGACATGTATATAACCAATTAAATAATTGTGTCAAATTGACCACTCAAATATATATTTTTTTGTGTTAAATTCTTGTTGGATTAATGAGTTAGTGCTGGACAACAGTATCATGGCCATGACCAATTTTTTTTTTTTTTTGGTTAATTTGGTAGCGAAATGGATTTTTTTTTTTTTCAATTCTAACAAATTATGCCTTAGCTTCTCTACATACACTGTAATACACAAAGAAAATTTATATATCCAAATTGATAAGTCTGTGATGTCGGAGTATTGTGTTCATGTCAGGGTCTTGGAAAGGATAGCGGCTTCCAGAAGTATCACTACAATTGAAAATTTGTAGTTACAAGACTAATGTGTGGAAATTTAAAAGCCTTTTTAACTTTTTTGTTCTTATAACAAATAACATAACTCCATTATACTTGACATAGAAAAAGACAATAGAAAAAGGGATACCAAACCCATGCGGCAACATAATTTTACCTATAGGGAGACGGACTAAAAAATAAGTAATATATAAATATATAGCATGAGATTTTGTTTTTTGAATTGGATCTAGACAGTATATGCATATGTTATGCTTCACATAATCTGATATCTAAGCCTTTAATTGATTGAAACCGACTATTGTCAAACAAATAACTCGATTGTAAATGCTACTTTTCCATATGCACGTTTATGGGCGACATTGAGACATGCATGTATAGGCAAATGAGAACGCTCCACATTCCACTCAAAATGCTAAATTCGTGCAAGCATTTTAAGAGAGTGACACGTTCACACTAAAATTGAATTGCAATGTTTGTAAAAATTTCTGTAACCTACCCAACTAACTAATCGCTATCTTATCATCTCATAACAGTCAACTGCGACATCATGACCCACACTTCCATTAATCAATCAATTATTAATTTTTTCTTATAATAAATATTTTATAATATTTTAAAATTAAATGTAAGAAAGTATAAGAAAATTTTTTTTATTTATTTATTGTATAATAATTTTTTTATTTATCATCAAGTTTTTTATAATAATTTTTTATTATTTCATAATAATTTTCTTATATATTTATTATAAGAAAATGTTTATAAAATATAAAAAACAAGAAAAAAAATATTTTATTATTAATTTTTTTCATATAAAAACATATATATTTTTTTATTTTTAATACTTATTTTTTATTTTAATTTCCATTCATGTGATTTATTTAATTTTTATTAAATATAAATAAAAGTGTATTCGAAAATGAGGGTAATATTGTAAACGTATGTTGTTAGAAGAGTTATTAGCTATTATAAAAACAATAGGGGATAAATGTATATATTAATTACAGTAGAGGAGAAATGGCAATCTTCCTCTATACACACGCACAAAATTTTGCGTTTCTATCACCGTGAGCTTAGATGATAAAATATTATAAGTGAAAAGAGATTCTTTTCATACTTATTTTAGGGATCTCTTCATTTATAAAGACCAAAAGACTCTTTCCATTATGAGACACGAATAATATGCAATAAGATCATATTTGTTCAAAATTATACTGTTAGATATGAGAGAACCAAATTGGTCATAAGCAAATTGATGTATCATAAACAAAATGAGTCTACCAAAAGTACTCTTAAATTATAACAGTCATCATCCTAATTCGATGTGATCTTTTATGAACAATTTAGAAAAAAAATTAAGCTTTTCAAATAAAATTTAACAAAAAAATCCATTAACTAATTAAACAAAAGTTCTTAAAAAATTACAATATGCAACTTAAAAGGAAATTTTCAATACATTCGTCAATGTTTTCTGAGATTTGTTTAAAGATATAATTTATATCACAAAAATATACGTTTTGAAGTACTATTGCCTCTGTGTGTGTGTGTGTGTGTGTTATAAGTCAAACATGACTAAATTCTTCATCCAACAACAATCAGTCTTGATTTCTCCAAATTAAAACTAATTTGAAAAATGTTGAAGCTGCTGTCTGTTTAATTTGCCCACTCTGAAAATTAAATGCTACATTCAATAGTGGATGGAGCAAATACAGTGCTCTGACTAACATTTAGTCTAGCCGTCTATGCAGTTGAATCCGGAAAATTGAGTAGTCATTATTGCTCATCATGCTAATATTGCAAGTTTAATGGAAGTTTAACAACATAATTGCATAGAGATCTCGAACTAATGAATTGCCTTATTAATTTGGCTTTATTGGTAACGCCTTTCACGTATTCATGAAAGTCTAATGTTTCAGTTTACAGAATTATTTTATGTAAAATGTTAAAAGCAAAATAATTAGTTACAATTATCAGTTTCAGTTTCTCTCTTTTATGAAGTCATTTTCTTTGTCAATACTGTACTGATGGAGGGTCAAAAATCCATTATCTTGATCAGTCAAAAATTAATTCAATAAAGCCTATCAGTTAGTGTTTTTTTGTAAGGCGATTATCCATGGCAATAATTCAATATGGAAAATTCATTGATATATATATATATATATATATAGATAGTAGATCATGCTAATTTAGTATTAATTACACTTACTTTAACGTCATCAATTTCTTCTTCGCGTGCAATGTCCATTCAACTACGACCGAATTTAATTCGGTTGTTTTATAAGCATGCTATGATACTATAATAAGTTACCACTAATAGCAAAAATATATTAAACCCATAATACAATTTTTCGCCTAACTCGATTTTTTGGATCCATCTTTTTGCTAACGTTGGTGATGATCTATGCCCAAAGAGAATGTCCCAAATAGAAAAAAAATTCGTTCAGAAATCTCTCCGGGAGATTCGTAACAACACCATTGATGATTTTATCTATTCACATTTTCAGGCAAGCATGCACTTTGTAAAGGATTAAGTGTTAAGAGTGATCATCATTATTAATGCTTTGCCCAAAGCAAATTAATTACACTTATCTTATCCTTTCCAATTTCCATATAATGAGACTTTAGAGAGCCGATAATTAGGTTTCTGACTGCTTTGAAAAGGACAATGTTAAGCATACGTGTCTTTATTCTGTAGATAGATTCTTGCTTAAAACCTCTTAAAAGTCCATTTTTGGGTAAGAAATTAAACCAATATTTTTCTTTACGAATTAATTAATTGTATGTTTTAAACTGTAGTAGAGTGTAAAGAACGAATAGTACCTAACCTGCTACTCCATTTGGAAACTCGATCGAAACCGAGAAAATTAACTCTATATAAGTCGGCCCCACAATCTTTTTAATCCCATGTTACCGTGCATAGCCAGTTGTTTAGTTTGGTGATCAACAACAATTAATTAATAAACCTTAATTTGTGATACGAATATTTGAGAGGTGTACGTACTACATAGCACTATTGGAAGATGAAGTTGGTGCTGTGTTTCTGGGCATGAAAAGGAGAAAAATAATTTAAAGTTGCCGCAGTAAATAGCTCGCTCCGTGCATTTTATGACAAATTTTTAATGTTATGCTCGGGGAATTAATCATCCATATATATATATATATATATATATATATTGTGAAGTTACGTTGCATTGACTTTTCTCTGCCTTTCTGGTTCATTTATGAAATCCTCTATTTTGTCCGGTTGCAATTGTTCAAGTCAAATACTATAAAGCTCTCTTTGTTTATTTCTTTATTTATTTTGGATGCATCAGGGTAAAGTGTGTGGCATCTCTCCGGTGAAATATTACAGTCGAGTCTGGTCCAGTGATCTCTCCATTAATTTCACGGGAAGATTTTGATTCGCTGCCACTTGCCACGTGGTAAATTAGTACTTGTTGTCATGTGGATTAAGAAAATCCCAAAATACAATTCAGATTTGAACCGTCTCTAAGAAAAATTTAGTCAATAAGTCAGACAAGACAAATGAGAGAAAATGATGAAATATGAGAGAAATTAAGTTCACCAAACAGTGGAGAAAATTATAAACACAAGTATCAAATTTTATTAAAATTTCAGAAATTGTTTGAAGTGTAATAAGAACATGGAACTGATGGAAGATTATGAATTTAAAAGCATAATTTGACTCAGCTGATGTTCCCACTTTCGATGCTATCTAAACTATGTCACGAGTAAAATTTTAAAATACATCAAAAGAACTATATCAACTATACAATAAACAGATAATAATATTATATATATGTTTATTGTGAAAAACCACCGTATAAGTAGTAGTTATATTAAATTCAATTACACATATAAGATATATATTAGTTAATTATATTATTTTCTATGTATTTTAAAATTATTCCAGTCGCTTGTGTAAATTAAGAAGTAAACAATATCTTGTTTTGGAACAATTATTCAATTAATACTCTCAACAGAATATTTCCCAAGTGTTTTAACATAATAATAATAATAATAATAATAATAATAATAATAATATTTTATTGTATCTTCATCATTAGGTCATTGTTATATAGTGTGAAACCAACGATAACAATCACATCATTGGTCAAATTAATAAATTACACACAGAAAAAGAAAAAAACCAGCACAAACATAAAAGCACGGATATTCAAAAAATCCCAACAGGTTGTATTGATTGGTATTGTTACAACTGGAAATAAAAAAAATACAAAAAAAAAAAGAAATGAAAAAAAAGGATAGACGGAGAGTTATGAAAATTAATACTAAGTTAAGTGAGCGTTGAGTGACGTGAAACCCTTCATTAAATCTTCTCATCTGCCACCTTCATTGCCCCGGTCCCGTTTGCCTTTAAATCCCCACCATCCCCCTCTTTTTCCCTCAAATCTCTTCTTCTCTTTCGCAACAGATTTTCTCTCTTGCACGCAATTCAGTTTCACGAACGAAATAAAATCAAGAGCCCAAAAAAAAAAAAAAAAAATGCCTCAAATCTTGCCTGATTTCTCCAACTCGGTGAAGCTCAAGTATGTTAAACTGGGCTACCAATATCTGGTCAATCACATTCTTTATCTCTTGCTCGTACCTATTATGGTTGCAATTCTCATCGAGGTCCTCCGCTTGGGCCCCTATGAAATTCTCAACCTTTGGAAATCTCTTCACTTCGATCTTGTCCAAATCCTATGCTCATCCTTCCTCATCATATTCATAGCCACCGTTTACTTCATGTCCAAGCCAAGGCACGTCTACCTCGTCGACTATGCCTGCTACAAGCCCCCCGTCACGTGCCGCGTCCCCTTCGCCACATTCATGGAGCACTCGAGGCTGATCTTAAAAAACAACCCTAAAAGCGTTGAGTTTCAAATGAGGATACTCGAAAGATCCGGACTCGGTGAAGAGACCTGCTTGCCTCCGGCCATTCATTACATTCCTCCGACTCCAACAATGGAAGCCGCCAGAGGCGAGGCCGAGCTCGTAATCTTCTCCGCCATGGATTCTCTGTTACAAAAGACAGGACTTAAACCTAAAGACATCGATATTCTTATCGTGAATTGCAGCTTGTTCTCGCCGACGCCGTCGCTATCGGCCATGTTGATTAACCAGTACAAGCTGAGGAGTAACATCAAGAGCTTCAATCTTTCGGGTATGGGCTGCAGTGCCGGGCTTATATCCATCGACTTAGCTCGGGATCTTCTACAAGTGCATCCGAATTCAAACGCTGTCGTTGTGAGCACGGAGATCATTACACCGAACTACTACCAAGGGAATGAACGAGCCATGCTCCTTCCGAATTGCCTCTTCCGCATGGGTGGAGCCGCGATCTTGTTATCGAACCGGAGGCGCAACCGTTCCCGAGCCAAGTACCGGCTGGTTCACGTGGTTCGAACCCACAAAGGAGCTGACGACAAGGCTTATCGCTGCGTGTTTGAAGAGGAAGACAAAGAGGGCAAAGTAGGGATTTCGCTGTCTAAAGACCTCATGGCAATAGCTGGGGAAGCTCTCAAATCGAACATCACCACGATTGGTCCCCTGGTCCTTCCTGCTTCGGAGCAGTTGCTGTTTCTCATGACACTCATCGGTCGCAAAATCTTTAACCCGAAGTGGAAACCATACATTCCGGATTTCAAGCAGGCGTTTGAGCACTTCTGTATACATGCGGGTGGAAGAGCGGTGATTGATGAGTTGCAGAAGAACTTGCAGCTGTCAGCAGAGCACGTGGAGGCCTCGAGGATGACACTGCATCGTTTTGGCAATACGTCGTCGTCGTCGCTTTGGTACGAGATGAGCTATATCGAAGAAAAGGGGAGGATGAAGAAGGGAGACAGAGTTTGGCAGATTGCGTTTGGCAGTGGGTTCAAGTGTAACAGTGCGGTCTGGAAGTGTAACAAGACGATTAAAACGACGACGGATAACCCTTGGTCCGATTGCATTGATCGTTACCCAGTTCATATTCCCGAAATTGTCAAGCTCTAGAAAGCCCTTAATTAGCCTCCTCGGTTTCATTTGCTATGGGTTGCTACAGTTATTAGGAATAATCTCTTGCCTCATAATATTTGATCTGGGATTTGCATTTGCTGCTGCTGCTGCTGCTGCTGTGTTGTGAACTTAGGCTCTATTTGTTACTTTGCACATTTTTAATTTTTCTTTGTCAAAATATATGCATCTGCCATATATAGTCCCGTATGCACATTACATGTGTTCAAGTATGTACCATGTAAGGAAAAACAAAAACACATCAAATTGGTGTTTGGAAAAAAAAAAACGTTTAAACAAGCGTTGAAATAAACCTAGACATGGGGGTGATTAACTATTTTATCCCCACGGATTAAATATATGTAATCTGGCTCGAATGTGTTACCATGTATTGGCTGTACAAAGGGGGAAATATTATGATATGATATCATGTGTACGTGATATATCGATTTTTAATTGTCTGATTTTCTTTTATATTTTTTATTATTTGCGTCATTTGGTAAAATGGTAAAACTTTCAGACACTCTAATTATTGGATAGATTGTAGTTCGTAGATCCCATAAGCTTTCGGAATTCGTTTGTCGAGGAAAAGAAACAGGAATATTATTTGCTAATTATAAAATAAAAGAAAAAGAAAGGCAAAATTTTGCACGAATGCTTATCACCATCGTCGTTTATAACTCCAGACAAAAATTTGACTGAATTTAGTATAAATTATGAAGTTACGTCATCTACTGGAAAACCCTTCTCTGTACGTTCACGTATGTGTTTATAAAATATGGGGTTCATTTTCCAATTTTCAGTAAATGCATTCATGGGTTGTCGATTGCATCCATCTATATATACCTAGTGGAAAAGTAAATTAAAAAAAAAAATATATATATATATATATTACACACTTCATTCAGTACATTATAGAGACACAAATGAACACCATGTTAATATTTCTTATAAAATGAGAATTCTTAGTGTCAGTGACAAAATGGAAAAGGTAAAGAAAGCTAAAAGATAGAGAAACAAAAGTTTATGAATAATTGAAATATTATTGTATAAGTCTGAATAACAAATTAGGATTTTATTAAAATAAGTAAATCTAAATTATTATTATTATTATATTAAAAATAAGATTGGCCGAAAGAAAGAAAAAAAAAGACACTTAAATTTGATATCTAAAAAAAGATAAAATTTCTAAAAGAAATTAAAAAAAAAATCTTAAACTAGCTAAATGGGGACTAAAGCAACAGAATTTCCTGTCCAAACCACAAAGAAAATATGAAATAATGTATTACGTTAGATTTGTCTCTTTATAAGTTTTGATTAATATATTATGAGCTCAAAATAAACACCTGTAACTGAAAATATAACTCTAAAAAGTTACTTTATTATCCCATGCACCCATTCTACTCAGTATTTGGCATAACTCATAATTATCCTTTCAAGATAATATCATTTTTTTTTTTCCTACGTTAAACTCCATCATCAATGTAGCGCGTGTTAATATTATACATTTATTTTTACAGTATCCAATCTCCTTGATTTGTGGACTTCAAATGCATGCAGCTAATTGAGGTCGTCACTTCTGTTTTTTTTTTTTTTTTTTTTTTTTTTTAATATTTCAAAGCATTGATGTAATAATGTGTTTGGCCAACAAACCGACTTCGTTTTTTCTGAAAGAAAAGCCTGTTTCTTTCACCTTAATATTGGTTGACGTTTTCATATATTCAAGTGTTAGTATATATCAGAAGTATTTCTATGGGTATTGGGTACAACTATTTTTGGGACCAATCGGCCGTTCGTTGTATAATAAGACGGCATCTACATTATTAAGCCATCTGCATTATTAAATTAGGGTAGGCTAGCTACATGTATGTGAATGCCACAATGGCCATTGGCCAAAACCCCACTTCATTTATTGAGGTGGCAAAATTTAAGTAATAAAAGCACTCAAAATTGGACCGACAGCTTAATTTCAAGCAGCCTTTCTTAACTGATCGCCAATATTCGTATTTTGAGATAAGTAGGAATTAAAAAAATAATAATTTTATATTTTCTTTTTAAAAATAAGCATTTAACTGAATAATAACAATTTTATTAATTTTATTGACCACCTGAATTTAAATTTGAGAGAAAATTAAAAGAAGTTTAAAAATTTTGTTTGGAAGTTTAAAAAATTTGTTTGGACTCCCATCTTAAAAAATTTTAAATAAAATCAGGCCAAAATAAAGTTTTTTTGTAAACCCCGATGTGTTAAATGACAAGTACATTCTTTATATAAAACTTCGTTACGCATCCCACTATGCATTTTTTTGAGGTATTATTTTCTAATCCTGACTAAAGCATATAATCAGGTAATATTCTGTTAGTTCAGCTCTTCATTTCTTATAGGCAGTGTCTTGAAAAGAGATTTCTGGCGAGTTTGATGAAACTTTCAAACTGTTTATGCATATTAATTTAAAGGGTAGGGTACACAAATTAATATTTTAATTGGTTATTGAAGATTAAAATTTTGAGTGTCCAGATAAATAAATTTACTTGAAAACTATTTGGTTAAATTCCTAAGGACGATATTAATTAATTTTAAAGTACATTAAGAGATTACATTAATTTTTAATATTTTTGCCCTTTGGTTTTGGTACCCTTTTTTTAAAAAAAAAAAATTGTCGAAGTAATAATAAAAAAATAAAGAGAACATAATGAGTTTTACCATTTAAAAATTTCAAATTGCATGATAGAGACACATATGTTTGTTGCATCCACACAACTACATTGTACTACATTGTTTTGAAATAAACATTGTAATTTCTTATGGCACTCAATTACTGGTCATATAATAAAGTTTATGTAATTTAAGATCATCAGCTCTTAGTCCCTAAAGTGTCTTTCCCCATATGGGCTACACAAACATAAGAAGATAAAGATAGAGAGAGAGAGAACAAGACAATATCCGATTGACAATTATTAATATTAGATAATTTAATTATCAAGTAACCAAAGTAGTTCGCCACCTTTCTGATGATAAACGACGCCAGAACGACCCCAACTTTAAAAGGGGAAAAAGCTCAGTGAAGCCGGCAAGCAGCATTAACTAACACTCTTTTTAAATTTCTTTCCTGATTATACGCCGCCATTTATACAGAAATGTTGGTCATGGCCGAGATAACTGCCAAACCGTAATTAATTTCTTTTAATTGTACATAAAAAGAAAGTAATTATATATAAAATACAACCAGTTAACGAGTTATTTGTATCTTGATTAATTGTGTGCACGTGTCTAGTTGAACATTCACTGCCGTCGAATGGCAATCGGCAAAGAAACTAATAACTTTCTCACGTCTCGTGACTCAAGTTATTAATTAGAAAAGTTGTTTGAAAAACAAATAATAATTAGAAAAGCAACTGCAAAATTTAAAGAGAAAAACCCTCTAACTCGCAATTCATGCATGTTGACATTTTTATTTATGGATGGACTTGAATTTATTCTTGCATTTCAATCGAAAAGCAGACAACTAGACAAGTTGTATACAAAGTGAGTAGCTATCTAGGAACCCCACAATCTGATGACGTTGTTATCTAATTAGTTGATGTAGGGCAAAAATTAAATGGGGGCTCGTCAGCAGTCAGAATCGCGCAAAGGCTGGAAGGATAAGAGGGCCTATCACCAGTCAAGTTTCGCCAGCTCCGACAATGGGTAGCGTCAAGTTTCAGGTTTTTTTTAAAAAAAAAAATACTGGAATGACAAAATTAATTTTGTCTAATAAGTAATGAAGTATTCACCTTGGAATAGAATTGTGATTTAACTCACTCGACCATTAACGCCACTTCAGTTCCACCCAAACAGAATTAATTTCTCTTTTTCGGATCAACTATTTTTTAAAATTTTATTTTGACTTTAAGAGTCAAGTGGGATTTAGTGGTGGGGAGTGGAAGTGACTAACATTACTTTTCCTCCAAATTCCACAATGCTTTCGTTTTATTGTTGTACTGCAAGCTCACCTTTGACTTTCGGACACCACGAGTGTACAAGATAAAAGCGTCTTGATTAAGTTTGCCCATTAATCAAGACCTGTTCGGATGACCCTCGTTAATTACGGAACTGTCTCTACTTACTTATGAAAAAATAATTGAAGGACTGCAACTAATCTCTAGACTCTCTTCCGCTAGGCCGAAAACCCATTAGTGCATTTTGATCATTTTTGATAAAAATAAAACAGTCTAAAAGAATTGTTTTGGGAAGAAAGATAAAGAGAAGCATTTATTTTTTTTTTCAAAAAATAGGCGTGGGCAATGGACATATGTAAAATCTAAATTAATTCTTTCACTCTTTAACTTTTCACAAATTCAAACTCGCATGAGTGATTAAAGAAAAATGCTTGAAAGTCATTCAACCAAATCTTTAATTACTAGTCAATAAATGAGTTAAAAAGAAAATTAATTCGCCCATTCCAATAGCTAATAATTTTCTTTAATTGGTCAAACGCAACATATATCAATTAAAATTGGTACTGCATTCAGTTTCTTCTGTTTCTTTTACAGGTCACTCCAGCCAACGCTCCATAAAGCATACACTGTAAAATTTAATAGCTTGCAATATTTGGTTCCATGGTCTGCATAAGACCTGAATATTAATTGAGCCTTTTGCTGTTAGCCGTACGCTTGTGCTGAACTTTGATTTATTATGTAATCAAATAAAGTTGTTGTAGAAGCAACATATTTGATGGTGAGTGTTTCAGAGTTTTCCAACTTTTGCCATTTTATATAAAGACAGCCTGACAAAGTGAAACCGACGCATGAATATTGCTGCAGAAACTGCATCTGAATATACAGAATCGGCTCAATTTTTGTGCATGGAGATTAGGGAGGGAGTAATGATCGCTCGTGATTTTTTTTTATATATATTTATTTAGTAGGGGCTTAAAATTGAAATCAAGTCTTCTAGATGGCATTTGTTTCGAATGTTTAAAATCATAATTGTTGATGAATTGACGAGTATGCCACTCAGAATCAAAACTTTTTTTTAATATTTATTTTGCCCAAATTCAATCATAAGTTGAAGAAATTATATAAATAAACTAATAAAACTAAAACTTGAGATGGTCATAAGATATTATTCTAGATTTTTTAACAACAGTTAATGCAATTAACTGTTGAATATCGCTAGCTGATATAAAACTAAAATTTGAGATAGTTATAAAACATTATTCAAAAACTTGCAGTAATTACTTACACTTGTAATAATTTTTAAATTGGTGGGAATAATATCCTTTACCTTAAACATAAACGCAATCTTTTTTAATTAAATTTTACATTGAGATTACGTCTAATGTGGGACTTAATTAGTTGGGGTGGGGAAGTGATGCTATTAAATGTCAAACCTTATCACAGGATGATGAACTAGGCCTTTGTTTATAATATATATGTCCAGTCTAATAAGTAGTCATTAGCCGTCATTATCATCGTCCTAAGATTGCAATTACACGTTGTCGAGTTGCATTTCTTTTGAGTCATTTTATTGTTTTGTTTTAGGGTTCTTAGTCAACTCACTCAATCACTCAACTACCCACGAAACACTCTTTCTTTTCTTCTCTCTCTCTCTCTCCTTTTAATCCTTCTAACTCTCTTAAAATTTCTTTTATAATTTAGAAATTCATATTCTTGTATTAGTACCTACTTTCATTCCACAAGAAATGCTGGTTGATTAACTCCTACTTCTAAGTTCTAACTAAACTCGGCATTAATTTCTCTGTATTTAAACACAGAATATGATCCTCTCCTAATGTGAGCTCTACTGAGTTTTAAAGATTTTCTATCATGTGTGATTTAGTGGTTGGATATGGGTAAAATTCAACTTTTTTTTATTTTTTTATTTATTAACTACCAATCAACAATTGAGTTATTTATTCAAAATATGATCAGATCAGGAATCATGAGAGAATCCTGATCCTTTAGATACAATGCTCTATCAAATAAATCCAGCTGTTATTTTTAGTTTAATTTATGAATATTTCATTTAGTGTTTTTGTTATGCTTCATATATTCAGATCCCAAAGTCTATGACTACACATACGTTGAGGCAACAAGCTATTGCGACTCAAGTCAAGTGCAGTATCTTAAAACACCAACAATTTCACGTGAGAAGGAAATAAACACTCTCTATATAGCTTGTTGCCTAACATGCACTTGAGATCCTCCAATTCCAGGAGAGCCCCATTTTGGAAATTTATACCTGGTATAAATATAATAAAAGCTATAGAGCCCATAAATGGATTCCAAAACTATGTTAAGGGCTTTAACAATCAGGCGAATTTTTTTCATGATCAAAGGTTTTTTATGAACAAAATTCGGGTGGGTAACGGGTGATTACTAAATAAAAAGATAAGTTATATACACTAACACAAGTAGACAAGTGACATTAGATATTTTAAAAACTCAGACCATCTTAATTGTCAACAATCAACAACACTGCACGCCTCTACATAAATAAATAACATAAATAAAAACCTTGTAATTGTCAACAATTAAAAGGTTTGAGCATTGCATTCTATTATTATACAAAAATAAAATTGTTACCTAAATTGACACACAGTATATTTTCGCCAAATTCTAATTATTTTAATTCCAATACATCAAATTCAGAAAACGAAAAATATTGTTTGTTTCATTTGTGAATTTTGAAACCACAAAGTTGAGCCGATCAAAAGCCTAAAAAGCCCAACAATAAGTCGAGCAGACTAAAGGAGTTCTAAAAGATTTGTAGAGAAGTGACAATAGTGCAACTGTAAAAGGCCATGAATGGATTTCTAATCGGGCCCAATTCTTTTCATGATCGAAGGTTTTTAATAAACAAAAGGGCAATTTGTAGAAACCTCCCCTGAGGTTTGATATAATTTCACTTAGATGGCGAGTTTAATTGTATTCTCACTTACCTCCCATGCCGTTAGTACACATACGGTTTGACCGTTAGTTGACTTGTAAAATTACTAAAATATCCAAACCACTTAAACAAAGCCTAAGATTTGGCACCAACAACTTCATATGGGTGCTTTTACCAATGAGTGTGTTTATGGGCAAAAATAGGGTACCATACATTTACCTCATCTTCTCTCCAAATTCAACCTACGTCTTGACTTTTCCGGCAACAATCGACAGTGGCTGGACGGGCTTTTGACAGCAAATTGATCTCCGGCAGCACGTGGCTCTACCTCCACTAATTTTGGCCGTAATATTTCTGCCAAGTTATCGGTAATCTTGGCTATGCTTATATTGCGAACTCCTTTTGTTTCTCATTTTAACAAAATAAAAACTAAAAAAATCACCATGTTCATTTTCATGTTCATGTGTTTTTTTTTTCGGTGAGAAGGTCTATCTCTAGTACGAATGAATCTCTCTCTTGTTTCCCCCATCACCTTTCTCTCTCTGGAAAGGTTTTTTCCTCATTCCATAATTTTTTAAAAAATATGTAAAGACAAGAGCAGTTAAGTAAAATACACACATATATTGTTGTTTTTAATTTATAATATAAAGTAATAAAATATTATTTTCGTATTTCATATATAAATAAATGAATATTATGACACAAAAAACAAAAACGATTTGCTCTCCCCATTTTGGCCGGATTTTCCAGAATAAGTTGCAGCTCTTGGTACTAGGACTCTCCTCCATCTATATATTCTACACACATTACACAATACTTGCTTCCCCCCATTCTCCATTAATCAATTAATTTATATGTTTTTAATTTTTTTTAATTTTACAGGAAAGGAACAAACATTTTCTCAAGCCCATCTGCTCTCTTAATTAATTACTACTGTAAGTACTCAATATTTAGATTAAAAAGTTGGATTCAACCCATCTCCTTATTTCTTTTATATGAATCATTTTTCTTTTTCTTTTTTAACCATATTTATTTTTACCGAAATGAAATGAAATGATGTTGATAGCTAGATGAGTGTAAGATTGATTATAGATGAATATTAGGATTGATTGTTGTGTAAATATAAAAAACGGTTTAATTAAATTGGTAGGTAAAAAATGGCACATGAGGTGTTCGACAAAATGCCTATGACGGTTTGTTTGTCTCATTTTAAGTAGATTAAGTAGAATGGCACATTGATGGGAAGACAAATTTTGTAAGCTCATCATGTAGCATGAAAAATCTGCGAGAAAGGGCTTAAAAAGCCATTTACAGGTTTTAATTCCAATTAACTTGGAAGACAACCATTGGGTTTTAGCCCGGGTAGACTTCCGGCGCAAGCAGATCTCTATCTATAACTTAATAAAGCAGTTTCGTGAGGACAAAACGTATGGTCAGCTATTGAAGCCACTTCTAGTTATCTTTCCCCAATGGCTGGAAGATGTTGGGGTTTACAACATCCGGCCAAACTTACATAGTGCGGAACCCTGGAAACTAGTGAGCGTTGATGATGTGCCTCAACAACCCGGAAGCGACGATTGTGGGGTGTTTATGTTAATGTTTACGATGTACTTAATGTTTAAGCTACAATTTAATTTTGACAGTTGGCATGGACAATATTTTAGGAGGAAGATTGCCATTGACATATTTAACGGTGATATTAATTATAAATGATATATTAATATTTATATTAATTATTGAATCTTGTATCGACCGAACTTCCATTCATATATTTAAGATTGTTATTATGTCTGTTTTGATACCTTGTGTTAATAAGTTGATTGTTGCTTGGTGAGAATCATGAGTTGCCTTCTTTTTGTAATTTCATTGAGATGTTGGTCGGTGAGAATATGTGTTGTGTTATAGGTTAATAGTAGCTTGTGTCAAATATTGGTGGTTTTGTTTTTTGTAGCAAAATTGAATCCCTTGCTGGTGGAGACTGGAATGGTCTGTTGCTGAGAGAAGTAAATTATGTTGGTGTAGTTTTTGATTTTACCTCCAGGCAAACATCTTGTAATTTGGAGAGACAACATTTATCTCCCGGGAGACGAGCAATCGTTGCTCCAACTTTTCGAGAGAAGTATGTTGTAATTTGGGGAGACAACATTTATCTCCCGTGCGACATGTTGTTGTCTCCTCAAATTACAGCATGCTTGGCTCGAAATTACAGAAACAAGCATTCTGTAATTTGGGGAGACAAGCATTGTCACACGGGAGACAACATCTTGACTCCCCAAATTACAGAATGCTTGTTTCTGTAATTTCGAGTCAAGCATTCTGTAATTTGGGGAGACAACAACATGTCCCACGGGAGATAAATGTTGTCTCCCCAAATTACAGGATGTTTGCATGGATGTGGAATAAAAAACTACACCAACATAATTTACTTCTCTCAGCAACAGACTAAAATTGAATCCATCAAGTTGTTTGTCACCCAACCGACAATACAAATAACAAACATTTTAATTTATGCTGAGACCTAAAAAACATTAATATCAGTTAATTGAATTGGAAAATAATACTAACAAGAATGACACCATCACTTAAATAACAGTCACATGTACATTTCCGCAGCTTACAGTTGCTCAAAATCACAATTTGACTGAATTTCATCAGCCTATACATCTAGAAGTCGCCCATATACACAAAAAGAACAAAAATAATAACTACACTAACAATATGCCATGATAGATAGCTAAGTTATACTTTATACATGGCATTGTCACTGTGTTAGTATCACATTTATACAAAATATACAAAAATCTTCTGTACATTCATCTGCAAAGACATCTCTATCGTCATTTGTTGCCATCATCTCAACAAAATCTTCTATTGTCGTCACTTGCTCAATGTGAACCTCATCATTCAAATTAGAGAGAGCAAACTCATTCTCATCTGCTAAGTCAAAGCAGTCCATTTCAACTGGCCTTTCGTCTTTATCATATGTGATTAAGCACATGTTAATAAGTGAAAGTAAAGTAATAATTATGAATAATAATATTAATGACATTGCTAAACAATAATAACAACAGTTACAGTAATAAAGAAAAATGATAATAGTAATACATTTTAATATTTTTCATGTCATATGCATGTCAGATAACAAACAAAAACTGAGTACGTGTGACAAAAAATGTCGCACGGGAGACAACACTTGTTGCCCAAAAATACAGAATGTTTGTATGTGAGATAAGAGCATGCCACCGCACAAAACACAAAAATATTGTTTCACTTGTCGTCCAAAAATCCTATTTGTCATCTAAAAAAACAGAAATCGCGTTCGTGCGACAAAAAAATTGTCGCACGGGAGACATAAAGCTGTCGCCTAAAAACACAGAATGTATTGCGACAAAAGCATATCGTCGCACAACAGACAAAAACAGTATTTTTGTGCGTCAAGACTTGTCCCCCGTGCGACAATTTTGTCACCTAAAAACACAGAAACTCAATACAGGCGACATCAGTTCATCGTACGTGCGACAATATTGTCACCCAAAAATACAGTCTGTATTAGTGCGATAAGGACTTGTCGCATGGGAGACAAACTTGTCACCCAAAAACGCAGAAACTGTGTTTCTGCGACAGGCGCATACAAACACTGCAAATTCATAAACATATCAACTTAAGCAAACTTTGGCGAGAAAAATAAAAATTACAGCTAAGACTACTTCTATTTTACACACCAATTTGCATAACAATAACAAAATTTTGGCTTTATAGCCTTATTACGCTATGTATGGTGTAAATCACAAACATAAAATAACTAATAATTAAATTTTTTCAACTCATGGCCACATATGGCTAAACTCATTCTCCTTTTAATCAAATTTTCCAGCACCGACCCATGAACAAGGCAAATCAAACACAACCAACAACTACTTATAAAACTCCAAAAACAAGAAAATCAAAGGTATTTAAAAATTTTAGACTTTGATAAAGTAACTGACCTCTTACAAACTCCAATAACAGTGGCATCTTCCGGCCGCCGTTGACCGTCATCAGTCGGTGGCCTTCTCCGACCACCTATGTTTTTCTTCTTCATGGGTTATGTATGCTTTTGATGTGTATTTCTTTTTGTTCCAGCAAATGAGAGTAGGTGAGTACAGTGAAAATTGTGAGAGAATGTCATCCATTGATTTTTGGTGCTGGGGAAAGAAAAGAGAAAGAGAAATGCACTCTTTTACACAATTGATATTGTGTCTATCGGTTAATACAATTGTCCAATAGATTTTAAACTATTTTTTATTATTATTTGATTTTTTTATAATTTCACCTTGTCTTTTACATATTTGCCCTCGTCAACTAACGGTTAAACCGTATGTATACTAACGGCAGGGGAAGTAAGTGAGAATACAATCAAACTCGCCATCTAAGTGAAATTATATCAAACCTTGGGAGAGGTTTCTGAAAATTGCCCATAAACAAAATTTAGGTATTGATATTAAAATAGTCCGGCCATAAGACCATCTTAATTCTTAACTATCAGCAACGCACTCTATTTTTTTTTTTTTTTTATCGTATATTTCACACTCCATAAATATAAAACGTAAATAAAACCTTATCCTCAATTTTTTCATCAACAATTAAAAGGTTTGAGCATTGCATTCTATAATTTTGTTCTTGGGCCTCCTTTGAGGTGGGTATAGTCCACGGCCCTTTTTAAGTTCTCAATGATAACAACAGCACCATATAATTTTACGTATCTCTCCTTTAGGTTGCACTATACTAGTTCTACTTAATTAGAAAGAGTATATACGATATTAAAATATTTCAAATACACAAGAACAACAAGAATTTTTTTTGTTCATAAAATTTTGCTAGCTAGGCAATGTTAGATTTTCGGAAAATGAGATGATATTTGCTCAGTTCTTTAGGGGTGGACAATTTTGGATTTGGATTAGATTCCGATGAATTTAATTAAATTTCAAATAATTCAGAAGGGGGAAAAAATCCATCCGATTTCAAGTCCAATCACAATGAGTTTGGATTCGGATAGGTTCAGATGAATTCAGATTTCATATTCTCTTTCGAATTTGGATTACAATTCGGATTCAGATTATGAGAATTCAAAATCTGGTTTAACGCACCACGCTAACAAATCAAGAAAAAAAAATATTATCTGCAACCTTATGGCTCGAACGCAATGCATTAAAGCTATTGTGAGACAAAGCATGACATGCATGCATAATTTTAACTATTTGCCTGCCCTTCAAAAATCAAAACAGCTAGCTTGATGCCAATTCCTTTGCGATTTTCACATGGATTCGGACGAGAGATTAGGTTCAATAATCAGCCGAACAAATCTAATTACGCATACATGAGCGACGAACGTGCCATATTCTATAATAAACTCATTACAATTAATACCGAGATAAGAAGCTACTGAACCGGTGGATCTAGAAATTCAATAAGGGCATGGATCAAACCGCGTTGCCAGCTCTTTTTGAATTTCCCAACGAATCACACTTATTTTAAAGGAGAGGCATATTGACTTTGAGTGACTTTTAATTGAGTCCCATCTTAGATTCAGAATTTTGTTTCCTTCATTTCTTTTGACTGAGCGTGCACACACATTCTCCATATTATATGTAGGGTTCAGAATTGATATGCATATATTATTATTATTATTATTATTATTTTAGAATGATCTTCAACTTCAATTCTTTCTCATTTGGTGAACTGTGCTTTTCTGGCAAATATTTATTTATTACTGCTCTCTCAACGACCCCCATATCATTTTCAGAGGTAGCAACATTTCTAATCTACTCTGCCATATTTGACATTTATTTTACAAGAGGTTACTCGAGTGAGTTGACTGGCCATTAGCTGAGAATTTTTAAAATACATCAAGGTATCATGTCAGTTATACAACAAGTAAATGATGCTACGATCCATTTAGTTAAAAAAACTTGGTGATTATATTAAATTCAACTATACATAACATGCATGTATCAAATAATTATAATATATTAAAGATATTCTAAAATTTCTCCCATGGCTTCGTTCATCTCAATATTGGCACGTCTTATCTTTCATGGCATTATTAATTTTGGTCATAAAATTTTACACTAATGGGTAAGCGTGTAGTCGGTGAAAAGCAATGGGAATTTGGAAGAATTGACAGCGTTATGATATCCACTTTGCATCCATTAGCATGTCCGCATTTCTTCATTCGTTGGATTTTGTAATTATTATACGCGTATCACACTATTTTCAGTCATTCATTTCTCCATTAGGCATTATATATGTCTGCGGATTCCATTAAAAATACTTGAATGCTACTCGATCAGATTGTCATTTTACAAATTAAATGCTAATTACATATTTTTCAATTCAGTTCTACTCATAAAGTATTGAAATCAATCTAATTTACACTATAATGAAAAGAAAATTCCGATTGATCATTGTCATAATCAAACATAGTTGTTCAAATAAATTATGAGTTGAAAATAAAACCCTCGAACAATCCAGTCAAACAAATTAGATAAAAACTGATTAAATTTTCACTGATTCAGCAAGTTTGTTGAATTATATTTTGAACGGTCAGAATGGAAAAAGAGATCGTAAAAGTATTTGGTTAGAAAGAATAAAAGAAACCAACTCTTGGTCTTTTTTGGGTGGCAAATCTTCTCACTTACCTACTACCACCATTCGAAATGTCATTACAAATTTGGTCAAGAAAAATGACGGCTGCGTTAAAATAACAATCAAATAAATACATTGGTATATAGAGATAAAATTTTCAAAAAAAAAAAAAAAACATTGTCGCTTTAAACTGATACAAGAAGGTAAGGTTTCATTAAGAGAAATTAAAAATCAAATTAGTTGACTGGCTGGTCCGCCGGTTTATGATCATGGTTAGCTGAGGTTTTATACACATATTATTATTTATGATTTTTTTTATAATTTAAATTCTTTTGATAAGAATTCATGTTGGTGCAACGCAATTTTTCGGTCAATAAATAAATAAAACCTAATCTATGCACACATGCGATAAGATTTTAAAAAATTGATGAGAGTTTAAATCGAGAGAAGATTTTTATTTATTTATTTTTTGGTTTTGACCACGATTTATCCTGGGGAGGGCCTCAACTGTGGTCTGTGGGAGATGCTTTTAAGTCCGTACCACAATCCAGACTAGAAGTCCCCGCTCGAACCGAGAGGCACAACTTTCCTGCGACTCGAACTAATGAGCAAACCCAATCAAGCCACTTAAGGAGACTCCATTGTCAGTGGAGCTAACACTTTGTTGGTGAAGATTTTTATTTATCATATTACTGCCAACCGTCATCAGTGATAAACCACTAACTATAATAATAGTTTAAATGAATCAACGGTTGGTATTGACGTAAGTTTCGACTTTGAAGCTATTGGCAGCTAAGGTATGTAAGTAGTTAGTGGGGCCCAAACAATCCAAGCAAATTCGGAAGACCCAAGAGCTTTAAAGGGGAAGGTTTAAGAAGCTGCGAAAGAAACTCAATGCTGTCAAGAACCTGAACTTTTTTTCGTCCCTATTCAGAAATTATAATTTGAGCTGCATACACGTAACGAATATTCAAAAGAAAACAAAACCACCCTCTGTCTCCGGCGCCCATAAAGCCTACACTTACCCTGTTTGTTCACTCCTGTTGGTGAGCGTAAATCTAGAGACTTTTCTGAATATGGGCAAGGAAAACACCACGGCGTCGTCTTTGGATGATCTAATTGAGAAAGCCGGCGGCTGTGCTGTCATTGATGGAGGCTTCGCTACCCAGCTTGAGACTCACGGCGCCTCCATTAACGACCCTCTTTGGAGCGCTCTTTATTTGATCAAACAACCCCACCTCGTCAAGCGGGTAACTTTGTCTTTCAAGTTTCATCAATACCCTCTGATCTTTCTTTACGCCTAAAATGTGCTTTTGTTTTTGTTCAGATAAAGACTTGTTTCTCTCATTTTTGCAGGTTCATTTGGAATACCTGGAGGCCGGTGCTGATATTTTGGTCACTTCATCCTACCAGGTTTGCCTTATTCATGTGTCCTGAGTTATTTAATGGAATTGGCTTTTTTAATTTGACAAGCTTTATTTCTGAAAAAAAGTTTTGTTCTGCTTTTACAGGCCACCATTCCAGGCTTTCTTTCCAGGGGATTGTCAATCGAAGAAGCGGAATCGTTACTAGAGAAGAGCGTTACATTGGCTGTTGAAGCCCGAGACAAGTTCTGGGATGCTGTAAAGAAGGTTCCGGGGCATAACTACAACCGAGCATTGGTTGCAGCTTCAATCGGAAGCTACGGAGCTTATCTTGCCGATGGTTCTGAGTATAGGTAGCTGCCTGCTAAGTAGATAACACACAGATGCATAATCAAACATATTTGATAATCCACTCATGCAAATTTTCTACTTTGCTTCCAGTGGAAATTACGGACCTGGGGTAGATCTGGAGAAGCTGAAAGATTTCCACCGGCGCAGATTGCAAGTCCTTGTCGAATCAGGTCCAGATTTGCTTGCTTTTGAAACCATCCCCAATAAACTCGAGGCTCAGGTTTGTTCCTGCAGTATTTTTTGGTTTCTGTGTTATCTGTTTTGGATAACTCAATAATACTGGCTGGAGTCATTGATATTAATGTAATGCTCACAGATCAAATCTATTGAATCCTTTTTATATTACTCATTTCAAATCTTTTATCTGTCCTGGATCAAGAATGTAGGAATAACTTCTCAAATTCTAACTTTATGATCAAACTTCTGTAGAACTCTATTGCTCTGAAAACTTTTCCGTTTCATAACATCATACAAGTTAAACGTCTCAACTTACAGGCATTGGTAGAGCTGCTGGAGGAAGAGAACATCCAAATCCCATCTTGGATCTGCTTCAGTTCCGTAGATGGTGAGAACGCCCCATCAGGAGAGAGCTTTAAGGAATGCCTTGATATAATAAACAAGAGCGGCAAAGTGAATGCAGTGGGCATAAACTGTGCACCTCCCCAGTTCGTTGAAAATCTCATCTGCTATTTCAAGGAGGTAAGTCGTTGTACAAACATCATTATGAGATAAATGACCAATGTATTATCTGCATCTAAATTTAAGTTGTTTTAAGCTGTAAATTTTTTTTTCTGAGTTTCAGCTGACTAAAAAGGCTATCGTTGTTTATCCTAATAGCGGTGAGGTATGGGATGGCCGAGCTAAGAAATGGCTGGTGAGTCTTGAGTTACTATGACTTGTTAATTAATCATCTTTCTCTATCACACGCACATAAATGCACAGACTAAAAAGCAAACAGAGAGGCATGCGTACCTATTATTTATATGCTACTGGTTGGATTGGCAGCCATCGAAGTGCCTTGGTGATGGCAAATTTGAGTCGTTTGCAACAAGATGGCGTGATTCAGGAGCCAAACTCATCGGTGGTTGTTGTCGAACAACACCTTCCACCATTCAAGCCGTTTCAAAGGTTTTGAAAGAAAGATCATGAGGCTTTATCGTCTCACCGAGAAAACTACATCCTCCATCTGCTAACCATAACCATTCGGTTTTAGTGCTCACATTACTTTCTGTAGCTCATATGTTTTTAATTATTAGTTTTGTCTCTTCTGTATTTGGTTCTGTTTCAATTAATTTTCCCTTTCTTAAATGCGGGGCAAGTACATTCATCCCTTCTCTGAGCAGTTAAGGCGGGAGGGGACTGAGTTTATATATTACATTTGTTATCATATATACCGGTTTGAGTTAACCCGAGCAAAGCAGGACTCAATTTCGGCATTGTGATTCGTCTTAATGACAGTTTAAGTTCGTCCAATGCAGCCACCCAGAATTTTGAAATGGCATCCAATCCTGCAATTAGCAAGTTCAAGATGATGTAGTTTCCTTTATTCATCGTTCAATTCTCAAAGCTCGTCGGATAAGTCTTTGAACAAACAAAATGAAGCATTTACCATGTTCACCTTACCAAGCGTTTTAAATCGATTTGATAATGCCTAATGATTCTTCGAAACAATAAACCTTAAAATGAGCTAAGGAATAGCCATAGCTTACATGGTATGGGAACTCCCCGTCTTTTACTTTCCCCAACGAACTATGAATAGGAATGACATTTATTGAACCCCGCCAAAGAGTTTCAGGAACTTGTTCTGATTAGGCTAAACCTTAATAATCACAACTTTTTCTACTGGTGACTATAAATCAAGACAGACGAAGACAGTAATAAGTTCAAATAACTCAGTTTGGAGTTGTAAATCACAACTAATCCTGTTAAATAGTAGTCAAACCCAAATATCTGACTTCTTCCTCTAAAAACCATAACAGCACATCATGTGGAGTAGGAAGTCCTATTTTATCGGGATGGAAGCATTAGAAAGGCGTAAAAGTACCATCATACCGCTCCAACAAATTCTCTACTACAACCACCCTGGATGGACAAAATCACAGCAACAAAGCCACAATCCATCATCCCAACCAAAAAGAGCATAGTTTATGCAAACTATAAGAGATCAGGATGCCATAGACAATTGCTGTCCTGGAAGAAAACCAACTTCAAAGCAGAGATAGACAGAACTATTTCTATTTGGAGTACCTATAATTTTAAGGAGACTCTATACACAACTCAATATGAACCCAACTGCAGCTCAGTTCCACAAGATTTTTCTTTCTTCTTGCAAAGAACATGCCGTTGCCAGACCTCATTTTGTCACAAGCATAAGCTGAAGTTAAAAACAAGCACTCTACTAAAGTTTAGTATCTTCTTCTTCTTCTTCCCTTTTTTTTCTTTCCTTCTTTTTTGTTTGTTTTTCCTCCCTTTCCTTTTTCTTAATCTGAAAAGAGTACAAAATTACAAATGCTTGGTGACAAGAAGCTAAAACCTAGACACGCAAAAACAAATCTGAAATCATCCAAAAGCATCTTCACATGAATTTATCGTCGAGGAGGGCCATGCTTATCATAATGTCCCCAGGCACCACCATAGCCATTGTCAAATGCACCACCAGGATATCTCATGTCAGGGCATCCATTCAACAATCCATAAGCACTGCCACCTATATGATTATAGAAGAAGCTTCAAAATCACTTACTTTCCAGAGGTGCAGTATGCTATAAGAGTCATGGTACCCCCAAGATTATAAAAGTATACTCCATGTAAGAGCACCAAGAAAGAAAGAGATTTTACCAAGACCACATGCTCTCCTCTCTGTATTCAGCAGCTCTGCTCGTAATTTCTCGATTTCTCGAGCCATGGAAATGAGATTGTTCTCCATTGCTTGCTTCTGTTCAATTTGCTCCTCATTTGCTTTCTTTTCAAATTCAAATGCTCTCCTATAGATATTGCTAGATGTAAATTTTATTTTGCAGAAAGGAAAAAGTTTTGTTGTGTGCAGTAGCAATTCTAGGGTGTATATTCTGCTTAATAAATCAAAGCAGAGAAGGAAGTACAACTCTAACTTGATTTAAGAATTTAGCCAAGGAAATATCTAATTTCAAACCTGGCCTCAACAAGCTCACTGCGGATCCCATCAATATCAGCTCTCATAGCAATTAGTTGCTTGTTTTCAGCTTCCAACCGATTAACGTCCTTTGTCAGTCCTTTGATTTGTGTAGTCAACTCTTGTCGTGAGCTATTCAATTTCTGAACTTCAGCTCTCAACTGCACCACCTCTGCCCTCACAGGCTCAGAAGCACGGAGCTCAGCTTCTAGCTTGAGTCCTCTATCAAACAACTCCCTTGTGTGCGCCTCTTTGTCAGCACGAAGTTTGGGTATTATCTGCCCCAGTCTGTGAATCTCATCTTTCGCTGCTGTTAGTTCTCTTTGCAGATGCGTATTATCATCAATAGCATGCCGATTCTCAGAAATAATTCGATGCATCTCTCTACGTTGTATTTCAATCTCCTCTTCCAATGTCATTGGATGGAAATGCATGGGTGCTAGACCTCGGGTCAATACAGGCCGAGGACCATCATGGAAACCTCGAACACTATCAGGATGACGTGAAATATGATTTCTAGCAGCCATTTAATCCTGCAGAAACATGGCCGTTGTCATCCATGGGTGAAACACGATTACTATATGACCCAAATGGGCTAGGTCAGAGAATGAAAAGTAAACATCAACCTAAACGAAAGCTACCAATTTATAATAGTTAATGGAAGATCCCACAATTCTTGACGCATTCAATTATAGCTTTCTTTTTCCCACAGACAGCGTAGATCACAACTCTGATTCAAAACACCAGGTCCAGATCCACCATCCATCAAGACCAATTTAGGCTTAGAAGAATGGTTTATTAGATAACCTCAATTCTGGAGCCTAACCTTTTTCTCTCAAAGGAAACACCAACTGTTACAGACATAATCTTCCAAAAACGTGGCCTGTTAAAATTAACCAACTTGACAGACCAAAAGAAAATCTAATGTTCAATCACCTCATTTAATTTTTTACCCAATGTCGAAAGAATATCTCAATTCATCAATGCGAGAAAAAGTAGCATTGCAACGGATAAACATAAACACTGCCTTTTTAGTCCTCCGTAGCCAGTATAGACACCTACTCAAACAGCTCCAGCACTCTAATTTGTTCTTTCATTAATAAGCACTATAAACAAACAACTATTGGCACTCTGCAGGTTACACCCACACACACACACACACACTAAACATCAGCTAATCATTTGTCACACTAACTTCTCTCTAAGTTAATCACGTTTCTATTCGAACCCCTGAAAGTGAAAAATCAACTTACTGAGTACTCTCTGATTACATTCGGCTTCCTATCCCCACTTATTAATTTTTCATTGAAAGTGCACTGCTATTCTTAGTCAATCCTCAATTCGTCAAAGTAACAGCTGCCACAACATTTCAGATACTAATTTAAGTTCAACTGTTCAAGCATAATTCTTCGCAGACAGAGACGCTTACAAAGGAATGGTAATCAGCCAAGCTTATGAAGTTAATAGTTCACAACAAGAAAACAAATATTGTGCCACCAATATATGATTCTAAGCCCAGTACTCTACAAGTGAAAGAAACCCTAAACTGAGCACAAAACAAAGAAAAAAAAAAACAAGAGCAGTAATATTACGGTATTAATAACATCATTAGACATCTGCAATTATTATTCTTATTATTTTTTTTATAAGCGATATCTGCAGTTATTGGAAAAAAAATCGTGTCCATCCAACCAAAAAAAAAAAAAAAACCTAAAAAGAATCGATTTGCTGAACAACAATAACGATAACTCACAATCACAAAGAAGAGAGTTCATTGAACGAGAGTCGCTGGTCTCCGATAGGAATTGTAATGGACTTGATGCTGTAAAACAGTTAAGCCGAGACTGGGAGCAGGATGCTTGCGTGGGTCCAGTATAATTCTCATGGGCCGGGCTCCTTCTACATAATGTGTTTATTCTCAGCCCATCAGATACATAAGCAAATATATGCGTACTAGACCAAGACCGAGTCATTCAGGGTAAAAAATGTTCGTATTTGGACAATTTTCCTAGGACTATATGAATTTTATTGAAATTATAAAAAGAGTTATGACAATGACCAATATCAACATTATTTATTTTATTACGATATAAAAGAGATGTTTTGAAACATCTACAGCCCAAGTTAGCTCCCTCCAAACTTCTAATGAATTCCAAACACAGCTTGAATCATTACGTGAGATACTCCGTTTACTCAATCGTTTTAATATTTTTTTCTTTTCTTGACGTTGGTATCACAATCAAACTATGACTCATGTTATATGAGATTACTATTGATATTTTCAATTAAACTATTACTTAGAACTATTTTACATTAAATCATATAAAACACTATCTAAATTTTTTACCCCCACTAATATTCTAGAGATGTCTCCTCTATTCACATTTCATAAGCAATAATACTACCTCCACTTAATTAAATGAGAAATTCTAGAATACCTCTGATGTATTACAACCAATTAATGCATGCGTGACATTTGTGGTTGAATTTAATATAACCACCACTTGCATAATAGTTTTTCAAAATAAATACATACATGTCATAACATCATTTGTTTATTGTACGGTTAACATGATACCTCTGATGTATTCTAAAATTTCTCTAATTATACAATAGAATTAAAAAATGAATGAATTGTGAAGGCAACAACTATAAGTCTATAACCACCATGCCAAGGGCCAAGTGATTTTTTTTAATAAAAAAAATTAGAATACTGGGTTAATAGCTTAGCTCAACATTTAAGCGCAAGTTTTACGCAAACTAGGTATCACATTTTGATCTCTAGCTAGTGCACTTTTGTGCATTTATGCAAAAGAAGAGGTGCCCATAAGGAGTTGAGCTAACCAAATGGCTTAGACCCATAGCTTGCTTCATTACAGATTGGTGTTAGAGCTCATAGGCACTTGTAAGTGTTAACCAAAATTGGATGTAGAGTACAATATGATGATGTATCTTATTTGATATTCAGCAAGCATAAATGGGTAAACTTATGGCGGTGGAGGCAAGAATTAATGGGCATGCCCACAAACCTGAGCGATGATGGTGAAATTTCATCTCCACAGTTGATGCATCCCCCAGCTTTTAGGTATAGCCGCTCAATGGCTTTTCGGCATTGCCAATTGTCAAAAGTTGGAAGTTCAAACTACCCTGCAAAAAAGAAAGAAACAAAATTTTATTAATTTCTTGTATTTACCATAATGGAGTTGTCCTTTTAGTAGTGTGTGTGAAATAAAAAGTCAATGTAGATAGCTTTATACCACCTGTATTAAAAACTCGAAATTGACAAAAAGGAGACTTCTTTTTTCTTTTTATGTTTGATGTTCACTTTTCTTCGCCTTCAGAAACAGCCCTAAAGCGACGGGTCCTCTTATTATGCCCATACCAGTTTTGCTGTTTGCTGCAGCTGCTACGTGCGTTCTGGGTTGTATTTCGACGATTCCATAATTGCCCTTCGCATTTATTTCACGGAAAATTACTTGACCTTCTCCTTGATTCTTGAAATCTCTTTCTGTCCAAAGAAATAGAACAGATGCCCTATCAAAAATAAATATATAAATAAAACAATTGCTTATTTATTCAATATCACGTGACTATCCTAATAATTTAAATGTCTAATAAATAAGTTGGTGTATGTAAGTGCCAAAAAATATAATCACTTACACTGCGCCACGTGTGCATTCAAATTCATTAATTTAGATAATGGGTATATTAATTAAAGAAGTAGAGATCACTTTCTAATATTAGAGAGAGAGAAATATTATTTCATTTAAAAAATTTTATTTTAAGAGTTTTTTTATAACTTTTAATAATGATGTTACTTTTCAATTAAAATGTACAATCATATTAGAAAAGAAAATCACCCGCCAAAGAGCCGTTCCCTCATAAATATAAGGGTAGTGGTTTCCTCAAATCTAAGTAAAGAGAGTATTTTCTCTTGTAGTCTCATGTAATATGAGTTGTAATTTGAATAATAGTCTAATATAATTTTCAAAAAGACTAACATTAGCAAAGTCTTTTAGTGCTATAACGATTGGCGTCACAAAATTTTCGTTGCGTTTACAGTTAAACAATTCCTGTTAGAAATTTTTTGAAACATTGCTCCTCTTGCAAGTGAATTATGAAACTGAAATAGCCAATGGAAAAAAAAAAATTAACTGAACTGCCATTGCCAACGGCATGCTCATTTAACCTGCTGATCGCTGAACGGGGGCACTGGGGCGAGCCAGGTGGCCTCTCGGGAGAAAATCATGCAAGACATATACTTACCATAGAGGGGTGACAACAAACTTACGGCAGCTTTTTAATAGGACCTCGCAATTTTTTTAACACAGTGCGTTATTAATATTGAATTTACTGATATCGTTTTGTGAATGAGCCTGCGTAGGCATGGAAGGTACACAAGCGCAACGAAACGCCCAACAGTTTTTTGCAAAAAGAAAATAATTAAATAATTTGTAGTTAAAAAATATGTGAACAGAACGACAACCGTGTCAGTCGATATTTAGAGCTGTTCATTTATAAATTTAGTTATGTTTGTTGTCATTGTGGAATTATTAGTAGTGCACTAATTTTAATGGCGTTTTATGACTTCAACTAAGCCTAGGCTATAGTAGATAACTAAAAAGGATGGTAATTCATTTTAATTAGTCTTACCTACTAAATTATTTAAATTGGATACTATTTGAACTCATTACATTTTTCTTTATATTTATTTAAAAAAATACATTTATTGTTAAAAATTTTAAATTTTAAATTATCATTCACTAATCACTTTTTCTCTCTAATTAAAAATTATATTTTATCACAATCTATGATAATATGAGCGTAATTTATTTTCATAATCTATAAAATTGATCAATTGAAACCATATTGTGAAGTTTGAGCTGAAATTTTATAGAGAAGATATTTAATTAAAAAGTTTAAACTACTGAAAAGTTAGTGATCGCTCTCATACAAAAGTGAAGTGTCTACGAATCTCCCATTGTAAGTACTTTTTTTTTTTGGTAAGATATGATTTTTCTAATTGTAAAAATACTTTTTAAATATAGAAAAATCTCTCCATATATTTACTTTGTGCTATTTGATTGCAATTTGAGTAGAATCTTGAAAATTAAAAATGATATTTAATCTTTACGAGATGTTGCTCAGATTTGAGATTTTTAAAATAGAAGTTGTAGATTTTTTTTAAAGAGTTAAATTATTTAAAATGCCTTTATTTTATTTCACAATTTTATTTTATTCATTTAATGATAGTAACAAAACTTTAAAAGGCTTGTACATAAAATACTTTTACAAATTCAAGTAAAAATTATCGTTTACAACCACAAAATTATTTAAAATTCTATTCATGAAAGTTCCTATGCCAGAAAGAGCCTGAATCTCATCGGAGCAAACAATGGGTCCGGTCATTCAGCTTACGTGAAGGGCGAATATGTAATTAACTAGCAGAAGTACAAGATAAGAAATTCAGAGATGTGGGGTATTTAGGTAAAAAGAAAAGATTGAAAAGTGGAAAGTAACGTATCGAGTGGGTATACGAATTGCCGCTGGCACTTGGGCCAAAGGCCCAGCGGGCTCGTCGATCGATGTCCAACATAATCTCTTAGTTTCTCTCTCTTCATTTAAACGCTGAGAATTTGAGCGCTCCCAGGACCGAACAGGGCATCTGGTCCTCCGCCTCTCGGAAAATTAAAAAAGAAAAAGAAAAAAGGCATCTGGTCCTCCTCGCCGATTCGTTTTGTATTATTACTTATTAGCTCTCAAATCGCAATTCCTCGGCAGTCAATGAAATAGTTAGATCGATAATCGATTATTGATAAAATTATGTTTGAAAGGAAAAGGGAAAAAAAGTAAAAGTAAAAATAAAATAAGATCTGAAAAAGCATGATGTACACAAATCATATTCATATCTAATCATGTGTCCATCAAAGCTCAAAAAAGTGACCAATCCGTCAATCAATAGAAATACGATGGGCAAAGAGATGTAATTATGGTTCTTTTTTTTTTTTAAAAAAAAAAAAGAGTTAATAAATTATTGGAAAAGTATTTGATAAAAACCATACATAATTTCTTTTTTACTTTCTACCAACAAAAGTTTTTTATTACACCAGACAAAAGTTTTTTATTACAACAAAAGTTCTCAACATATTTTGTTTTACAATCTTTGCATAATACTTTTGTTATTTTCAAAATTTTGATAATTGAATTTTTTTTTCATTTACTCTAAGATAATTTAATTTTTTCTCCGTCCATATGAGTAGAATTCAAATATTAAGTTCTTTATTTTTAATTTTTTATTATTTTAATCAAGTAACACTCACCATCGACTAAATTATTATGATCACATTAAAAATTGAAATATATGAAGACATAAATCCATTTTGAATTTTTTTCTTTATTTTTTCATAAAACTTTAGGGGTCCTATCATGAACGATCTTGACTCTTGTATAATATCAAGTTGGATTTTAATCTTAACAAGAAAATTTCCATCAAGAATAAAGAAAAAAATAAAGATGCATTACATGCAAATGAAAAATACAATTTCAAACAAAATCAAAGTGGGTAAAGTGGGTAAATGGTAGACTCAGGGGGCATTTATCAATTGACATTAAAAAAAAGAAAATACGAAATAACAATTCAAATTTTGATTTAGATAATTTAAGTTCCATATTTATTTTGTTAAATTGTATTTTTTTAAATAAATAATAGTCACAAATCAAAGTGATATAATCGAATAAAAAGGAAGAAAAAGTTCCATATTTAGTTTGTTAAATTGTGTTCATATTTTTTTAATAAAAATAGTCAGAAAATCAAAGTGATATAATCAAATCAACCCATGTGAATTCCCACTCCCCTCCTTCCCTCGTTTGCGTTGAGACAAGACCAGTAGACTTTAGTAGCACTGTGCCACTGACAATACATATCTCCTTGTAAATCTATGTAAGTTCACATTTTATCATACAGAGAGAGAGAGAGAGAGAGAGAGAAGTTGCCTCGATTACTGCCACACACACTCTCCCCAGAATCACACAGCCTTTGAGCGGGTAGCTATAGCCATAGCATACAGCACAGCAGCTACACAACCCAATAAAAATCACACGCATTTTAGGAATTTATCCTTGCACTTCAAGCTAACACAACACCACGCCCTTTCTATATATATATACATCCACTTCTCTTCGGACTTCACAAACCCAACAACTTCGTTCTTGTCTTGCTTTTTGTTTTATCTTCTCTTTAGAAGCCAAGGAGAAATGGGTGTTCTTGGGTTTTGTTTTGATCCAAATGCTGTGGTTCTTTGTGGCAAGAGAAAGTTTAAGAGCTTGTTCTGGAGGGTCAGAGCTGAAGTGAAGAGGCAAACGAAGCGCAGATCCAAGCAGAAGAAGTTCAGCTTCCAGTATGATCCCCTCAGTTATGCTCTCAATTTTGACAATGGCAACTTTGGATTCTTCTGCTGAATTATCACCGGCCGCCACCACGCTTTCACAAACTAAGAAAAGGAAGCTTCGGCTTGCATGCATGCCCATAACAATATGATGTATTAATTAGAAGTAGAATTAATCTGTTTAATTATCCTATATAGATGTTAACTAGTTTGCTTTCAAATCCCTTCTCCCCTCTTCTTGCTCTGGTATAAACTTATTAGAAAAGATCATGTATCAGTATCATATATGTATTTAGAAACCAATCTGTATCTGCAAGCGCACTATCTTTGCAAGTTATACACCCGACGACCCAAAGCTCTTTGCTTACATATATTCCGATTACAATGAGCTGATTACAGTCTTTGACCAGCCAGCATCTCTTGTTATGTTAAATTAACAAATCCTGAAATTTGAACGTGATATGTCCTCACGAGTACTGTAAACTATAAATGAATTCTGTTGTGTTGCGCTTTCTGCTGCAAGCTTTCTGGATCAGTGCTCTATGGTGAAATGTCATTTTGCTGCTTTATATTTCTGAACCGTAATGTCACTGTGGACACGTTGGTCCAGTGTAATTAATTAATTCAAGAGTAACTGACGTGCATTTCTTTCCCTTCAAATGCCCCCAAAACGCCTATTTTGTTGAGTATTGAGTGCCTTATTATTATTTTTTTTGGCCTTACTTTTGTCCAGTAATTGTAGCCAAAAAGGAGTGGATCATTTGATCAATTGTCAACGTCTTTCCTCTCTCATGCACCATTGCACATTAAATTTCTGCTGACCCACATGCAAGTCCCATTGCTATCTTCAGAATTTTGTTTTTCTCCAATTCTGCCGATCAGGCTTGTGTTGTGTTTAGTCTCTGTTGTATAGCGTAAAGTACAGCTTCATCATCCATTAGTCAATATTTTTTACCTTCCTTTTCTCGGTTTGTATTCTTCTTGAATTTCAAACGAAAATTTATGTGACTTCATTCTTGGACAAATAGCAGTTAATTTACTGTTTTAATCAAATTCTAATAACAATATCCAATTTAATCTTTGTAGAGCTGTTGTGTTGGTGGGGGGTTAGGGGGTTGTGGGAGGAGATAATAGTTAAAGAAAGAACCCTCTTGTTTTATGTTTCATGCATACGGGTAATCTCACAACTAAAGGAGACTATTGAAATTCGCTTTTGAATGAATAATATTGTAGTTAACGAAGTTGTATCCTAATTGATATGGATCAATATAAGAAAGGCTATTTATTAGGCTATGCTATTTAATTCTCTTGTGATTTTATGTCACTACAAGAAATATTATCTTTTACAACCATTCAAAAGTGCTGCGAAAACACAATTACAACAGTTATAAAAATGTCCTAATGAATGATGCAGTAAATAACATCAAACTTTTGTAACCTTTTTCAACTGCAGTAAGAAACGCTGCATAAAATAATAATAACGACATTATTAAAATGTTGTTTTCTAGGCCATTTGCTATAAGAGTAAATTGCTGCAAAAATTAGTGAATAAATATGGAATTCTGCTGCCATTAAAATTGATAATAGTTCAATCAATTGAAAATAATCTCCATAAAATCATTTGAACTTGACATTCATACAACAAAAATTTAGTTGAAAATTATTAAATCTCTACACTAAATATAATACTCAAAGTGTAAACTGAAACTTTTGCCCAGGTTAATTTTTTTTCCCCTGACTTGTAAGATTCAAGCATATGTATGAAGAAAATTAGAAACTATAAGCCTACTCCAACAAGATATAGTTTTTTTGCCAAGCTATTGTGCTTCCAATTGCATCGCTAAGAACATGAAACTCAGATGTAGCACGATATAAGGGAGTATCTTCAACCAGTGCAATTGTCACCCAAACTTTCCAGCAATCTGGTCCAAGATATATATGATGTACTTTGGCAAGTGGATCGCTTGATGCAATTGTTCATTCTCCTACAACGTTTCCTGTTCCCATCCAATCTAGTAATCTACAACGAGCATTTTCAATATTTGTGAAAGTGCTTCCACATGTTTTAGCTTTCTATAATAACAAATAAAAAATTTGATTAGAGGCAAACAAATAATACGAATAAATTCAAACGGTTTTTCCAAGCTTAAAATTCTAATCTTTTTTTTTTCATAAAGAGAATGGTTCTTTATCAGAAACTACTTAAAAATCTATTCATTTTAGTGTTAAACAGAGTTTTAAGGATCAACAATAAATTATAGATAGCATTTATAAAACTCATAAAAATTACCACTTACTTTCGCATGTGAAGTGTCTTCAGAACATTTTCTCTTGTGGCTTGTCTCATTGTGATCCTGAAAATATCATAAAGAAAGAACAATTCATGTAAGCAAAATACTTGGTTTATGTATTGTATAATTTAAAGCTAACAGTAAAATATTAACTTACTAGTTGAATGTCTCGAGAATTTTTCATCATGCTATTTGTGTCAATTCGATCCTAAAAATATATGAAAAAACTACTATTAATCAAGCATTGCTTCTAACTATATTGAACATAAATTTTCTTAATCATATTTATTACTGATTGTTTGCTAGTGTTCTTAATGAATGCAGTCTTGAGTTCCTCGAATAGTTTTTTGAGATCTTTTATTTCCATTTTAATTTGTGCAGTATGAGACTTGCTAAGTGCTTCTAAATTCATCAACGTTGGTGTAACTCTAGATCCAGCTCCTCATATACGTCCATTACGTTATTTTCCTAGCACATGGGTCAGAACATCATTGTGAATTGTTGAGGCATCTTCACTTTCTTGTGTCCTCTAATATTCATTAATTTTTTTTTCTAAATCTATGGAGAATTTTGATTGTTAATAGAAAAAAATAAGAATAGAGAACTAAAAATTCAAAAATGAATTTATCACCGGTTTTTCAGCAACATCCTTATTAATTGCAGTCCCGTCTTTCTTAGTATGTGCACAAATCCACACATCAACTCTAGTTATTGATGAGTTTGATCTCTCTTGCATCTAAAATATGTAGTGGTGAACATTTGATTACTCATCTAATTTTTTGTCTAATAATAAATAAACTTAATGATATGTATTTTTCTAACCATTTCATGTCTTAAATGAGCCATCCCTTTTCGACTTGTCCTGTAGATGTTAGTTTGTTTTGATCTATTTTTTTAAACCTCTTACTCTTCAACTATAGTAAGAAGATATGTTAGATTAATGAAACTATTCTTGTACATTAATAGGATACTTGTACATTAATAGGATACTTATACATTAATTGGGAAAAGAAACTTACTTTAAACTCAGCAGAAATTCTCTCTTTAATAAACCTTTGCCATTGTTGCTCAGATTTTATTAGGAGTGGGCAAAATCGGATTCGGATCAATCCGATTGGATTTCGGATTGTTCGAATTAATGAAAAAGTCATCCGAGTGTAATTCGAATAAAAATCCGATCCGAATAAAAATTTCAGATCGGATTCGGATTAGATTTTTATTCGGATTCGGTTCGAATCGATAACATCATATTGAAATCGGATTTGGATAAGTTTAAACAAATCAGAAGAATCTGGAGCACCCGCAAGTTGCAACACAAATTTGAAATCACACAAATAAAAGAAAAACCCAGCAAACCAGCAAATGGAGAAAAGAAAGACAGGAAATTGAAAGTGTTTTCATTTTAACATCAATTATTTTGTTGATGTCTTTGGTAACAATTGCATCCCAAAATCAAGAAACCTAAATCAAGCAGTCAACCTTACAATCACAAAAAAACAAGGAGAATTATCTACAGGGAAAAACAAAATCAGAAGCAATTCAAAAGACCCAAAAATCTACAAGCTTTTCAAAGTCAAGGAACGTATCCTCATAAGTTATAACCTCTGCACCTTACAAGTTTTGATAGATCTGACTCCATTAGAAACCCTTGCAATAAGCAAATAAATGCAGCGGCTGGGTTTAAGACTCTTGCATGAGGCTTCGGCTGGTAGCGTGGCAACGATGCAGTTCACGGGCTCAACGGTTGTCGGCTGGGATGCCGTCGGCGTGCAGCTGGGGCATCGATGACAACTGCCGATTTTTTTTCCCAAAGTGATTGGTTGTGTTCGTGGGTAATGTGGCTGTCGGTTGTGTTCGTGGGTGATGCGTCGATTCTTTTCTCTTTTGATTTGGGAATTTAAGGGATTTAGGGCTGTTTTTTAATTTTTATTTCTTATTTATGTTTAAGTTATATATTCTTTTTAATTTTAAGTACAATCCGATCGGATCCGATCTTATCCGAATCAAATCCGATCGGATTGCAAAGTTTCTATCCGATCGGATTGAGAGGTCAATCCGAATTCGATTCGAACATATTCGGATCAGTTCGGATCGGTCGGATTGACTCGAATCCGATCCGATGCCCACCCCTAGATTTTATGTTCCTTGGTTTCAAGCCTTTCAATGCCTTGAGCTTTCTTGTTACATCATTGCTTTTAACCAATGCTCTAATTTTACGTGTTAAAACTGATTTGTAATTCCTCCAGCTCCTACACATTGCACTCATTATATATCTTCTATAACTTCCATCAACATTAAATTGTTGCTGCATTTAAAGGGAAAAATAACATTAATAAATAAATTTGATGAGATAAATAATATTTACCACAAAAGTAGGATGCTACATTAACACAAGTCCAAATTCTTTCTCTTAAGTCTGATTCCATTCTATGCCAACCATCCAAGGTCAACGGTACCATTTGTCGCACTAAACAACCAATAAAAAAAGATAACCTATTTGAATTTCTACCAACAAGTTGTCCATATTCATTAAAAATGATCTCAATACGTTTTCCTATATGTATCATTTACATGATCAGAGACTATACATCCTATATGTATATGATACTTAAGTATTTTCATTGTGTATATGCATATTTGGATTTTCTCCATGAAAAATCCAAGTATCATATGCAGGATTCATTCATGTTATAACTAATTGCTCATAAACTATATCAACATGCTGATAACAAAGGTTTAGACATTTTTCCCAAGGACATATGGTATAATCAACATTCCTTGCACTTTCTTTAGCCTTGTTGACAAATGTTTTAGCCCCATTTCTATACTCCTTAAAAAATCTAAAAACAAATATCATATTTTATCCCAAGAAATTAACTAATAGATTTAATTAAATTTAGTAAAATTAACTAACAAATATCATATTTTATCCCAAGAAAATTAACTAACATATTTAGTTAAATTTAGAAAAAGGTTATGGAAAAACCTTGAAAGAGACAACCACGATTTATCCATGAAGAGCCTTTTTTCGATAATGTCTAGTTAATCTGCATTTGACAATTATAAAAATAATAAGAGCTATGCTATAAAGAATAATAAAAAAATTATGTAAAACTGGCTCTCATTATGACTTTAAATGCATTTTCATGACTTTTCTATTAGACTATTACCTCAGTATGACTTCTTGAAGCATCAATAGCAACAACATGTCCCTTAAAAGGTAAAAGTATGAGATGGACCAATTACTCCGACGAAAGAAATTTTAAATTAGAATTTCGACGAAAGAAATTTTAAATTAGAATTTCGACGAAAGAAATTTTAAATTAGAATTTCGACGAAAGAAATTTTAAATTAGAATTTCAAGTCAAGTATAAGAATTAATCAACAATAACAATTGAAGAGTCAGATCAAAAGTTTCTAATCTCAACATAGTTGATTTAATCAAAGATCTCAAAAATAAAAAAGAACATAGTAATTTAACAAAATTAAACAATTAATGAACTAGAACTATCTCGTTAAAATCAAATAAATTGAAATATGAAGATAGAGATTAAGAAATTACCAGAGTAGGAAGCTGCATACAATTTTTGCTTCGGTAAAATCAAAGCCCAAGCTGAAATAAATTGAAATCTTAAGAAATTGAGGAAAAAAATCTTAAAAGATTAAGAAATTAACATACGCAACTAAGATAATGAGAAAAGACTTACAAGAAATTTCAAATAATAATGAAGTGAATTTTAGTATCGTGTGTTTTCACGAAGTTGAGAAACGAATTAAACTGAATCGAAAATGAGACTAAGGATTGTGGTGAGTGCTAGTTCTGGATTTCAGTGAGCTCTGTTGGGCATTGGTTCTAAATTTTGTTTGATTTTTAAAAAAATGATAATAATAAGCTTTTGGCGTGGGTTTTGTAATAAGAAAAATATATAAAATGGACTAATTGAGGGTGCATGGAGTTTAGTGCAGGCCGGCTAGTAATAAATAACTTCTTTTGTTTCAACTTTATTTAATTTTTTAAATGCGTTTCTAACTTTAACGCCACAGTCAATCAAAACTTAAGATTTTTTCACAATTTTTTTAAATAAAACCTGTCTATATTACATGTCACAACATTTTTTCAAAGAACATTCTATATGTGATGTCGTAAATAATAAGAACTCTTGTAGTGTGTGTTTTATTTGTGTAACATTTGCTTTTGGATGCTATGATATAACTTTAGAGTTTTTGAAGTAACACATTGTGGTTGTTGTAGTCTCTGTTGATATACTCTTAACCAAACATAATTTCTTAAAATTTATTCACATTAAAAAAAAAAAGAAGAAAAAACAAAGAGTAGCCACGTTAAACCCTAACATCCATGTCTTGGGCAATTTGTTACATAAAACTTCGGACAAATAGAATCCATTACTTATGAAACCCATAAGTTGTGACAGAACTCAGATGCCCTCCCTAGATCTGCAAAGACCCGTTAAACTGTTGTGTTTTTATTTTTTAATTTTTAAAATGAAAGAACCGTTCAACTAAGTTTTTTTTTTTTTTTTTTTAATTTTATGAGAAAAGTAAAGCTTTCCAATAGAAGTCTTCGGCCGAAGGGCCAAATGTCAAAGAGAAGTCTTCGGACACATTTTTCTTCGTTTTATTTCACGTGAAAAGTAACTTACTTTATGCAATGAACTTCTATTACATGTTTTAATTGTTGAGCCTCCTTTTCATTTTTGTCCTTGCCTCACAATTTTAAGTAGTTTGATGTTACTAAGTCTTGGAGTAATTATTCGACCAATTTTTTTTTTCTTTTAGAAACTAATTTGTATATATGATGATGATTATAGAAAAAAATGTATGCATCATCTCCTAAATCAACTATTTATTTAAGCAAATAGCGGACTTGAATATCTACTTATACATATGAAAAATAACATGATAACCAATTTTTATTATTATTTTATTTTTTTTTCTCTCGAGAAACTTATCAATAGCTGCTTTTAATATTATTGTTAGGTTAGAGAAAAACTAGTCCATATATGGCGAAGAAGACTAATTTTTTCCTGGCATTTCTTAAAATAGAGTTTAAATAATGCACAAAATTCCTTTTAGAAAATTGTTTAGCAAATTATTTGAAAAGCTCATTATAAAACTTTGGGTGGCGGTTGCATTTTTTTAGAAATTAAAACCACAAAATGTTCACAACATGGTTAGGTCTTAGGTGGACGATGCTTATTCCCCGTTTTGTGTTTGAAATGTAAGTATTAGTTAAGTGAGCGGAATCCAAAGATTAAAACTAAAGTGTCCTTCCATTGCTCGCTCAAAACGCTACCGTTATTGCTCTCTCTCTTAACCACGCCTGTGAACACGCGCATCAACTGCTGGCTTTTTCTCTCTAAAACCCTATGTGCAGTACTGTACTTCGATAACGATCCGCCATTCACAACGGGTACGGGTTTTCGCACGCTCTCTCTCTAATGCGTCACCTTTTCAGTTCAAGGTTTCTTTTTTATTTATTTATTTTTTTGCTCCCTTAGAAAACTTTAGTGAATCCAAATTGGCTGATTTAGAGGGTTTATTAATGCGTTTTATGATATGATCATGGGCCATTTTAGTGAAGTAATGGCTGAATTTTTTTGTTTAGAGAGTTGGGTAATTAGAACTGACATCCACCTACTAGGATTGGAGTGAATTTTTGGGGAAAAATAGAATGCTTTTGCTAAATGATGAGAATGTGATTGTTCAATTTGTGCTTGGAATGATTGATTGTTAGCCAATTGTTTTATGTGACCATAGTTTACATGATTGAGTTTGTATGTCTAGAATTAGGCCAAAAAAAAAGAAAAAAAGAAAAATTGGTGCTTGGCATTTCTGTGAGCTCTTGTATTGGGGAAAACAGATTGGAGTATTACTTATTTATTTTGCTCTTGTAATTAGCCGTCTTAAATTTTTAGCTGGGTGGGGTATCAAAATACCTGAGCTATTGTTATTTTCTTCAACGTTTTTGAGTTTTAGGTTATAATGTTCAGTAGCATTGGAATTATAGGTTTAAGTGGTATGCATTTTGCATGTCCACGAAATGGTAATAAAAGAGAGCACTCATGAGCGTGGACAAGGTTTGGCCTTAAGGTTTATCCTCTAGTTTGAGGTGTCCTTATGGGTGTGTACATCCAGTACGGTTATGCAGCTGATTGCCCCCTCGGGCTGAGTGATAACACAGTGCATGCTAATGTATCACTCATCATTTTTTCTGGTTGTGGCACCTGATTTTACCATCCTACGGCTAATTTTCAATTAAGAAAAAGTGTAGATAAATAAACACAGCTCTAATTGCATAACAATAATTTGAAACCTAAGACAAGAACTCAATTTCATAAAAGGCAGACTGAATTGAGTTCCAAGCAGACCCCACATAACAATTAATTCACAGTTCTTGTTTACTTTTTTTATAGGCAAGCTTTTACTTGAGCCACTACATCGAGGTAGGCTTTTGATTCAATTCTCAATGTGACCTGTTTAACTCTCAGAGTTTAACTTGAACTGCTTGAATATATGTAGATTTCTTTGACATTTTAAATTGACGTTCTTACCATGGTTCATTATACCAATTGCTATCTATAGAAAAGTTTAAGCTTGCGACTTCCTTGGTTTGTCTTCCTTAGCTTCTTTTGTGCTTCCCAAATAAATTTTATGGTTTGTACAAAGACTTTCAAAATGAATTTCTGAAGCATGGTTGATTTTACCATCATTGTTTTTGTTTATTTGTAGTTGCATTAATCCTTGTACATATCTCTTATTGTTTAATATATAATCTTTTGTTTCTGAGAAAAAACAAAAGCTTTTCATGTCAGACCTTTCTCCTGTATTATTTTTCTTTTCCTATGTCCTTTTAAACTGTTGATTAATATTCTGTTTTGAAGGATTTAGAGAAGTTCCTTTGAGATCCATTTTTGAACATGTGCATCATCTTTGTAATTACATCAATTCAACTTAGTCATGTTACTCTTCTTTAAATGGATTTGCAGCTTAATTTTAAGACATTGTGTAGACAAGGTGAGTTAACATGTGCTAGTGTCTGATGATTTGATTGAACTAGAGTTTACCTGGTTAAATAGCTGCTTTCAGTATTAATAATGTTTGTCAGTTGCATGTTTGCTCATCTTTTAGGAGTTCTTTTACAAAATTGGTTGAAGAAACAGAAAGCCGATATTTAACTTCCATGGCTGCAATCAGTCCAATAGATATCAGTTCATCTGATAGTGATTTGGACATAGGAGAATCAGATACGTCAGAGACTAGACAATCTGGCAATGTCAGGATTCTTCCACCATGGGCAACTAAGGCCGCCGTAAACGCGAGAACAGGTCAGACTGGTGTTTGCAAATTGAAAACTTCCTCAGGTTTTAATTAAACGAGAAATGTATTTTGAATGGCGTTCCATTAAACAAATTTGCAGGTTATGGTGGGCAGTCTCAAAAGGTTCCTTCTTTTGAAAGGTCATATGCTTCCAATGGCAGCTCTTCGAATGCAAATAGTTATTCACAGGAAAAACTGCAGATGCTTCCTGGTTTTAGTGATGACCACCAAATGTCTAATGGTCAAGCAGATGATTCTCATTATTTATCTGGGAACAAGAATGTGGGTCAGCTGCAGACTGTTAATCCTCGAATTGCAAATGTTGCTTCTGCAGATTATGAGAAAATTTCATCTCAACAGGCTTTGAAGAGGACACTCCCTGCGTTTCCTCAGCCGCATTCACTAAATACAAAATCAAAAAGTTCAGTAGAGAATATGAACAGCAGTCAGATTCGTGATACTTTTGGAAATGCTTACCACTTAGCTGGGCCAAGTACAGTCAACAGCAAGGGCTATATCAGAGACTATTATGTGAAGAAAAATGATGATGATATTATGATGTATGAGGGGAACAGAATCTTGCCTTCATCTTTGATGCATGGAAAGTCAGTTTCCATGACACAATTTGGTGGTCCAAGTGACCTAGCCTATCGTTCAGGTTCTGCTGATGAAAGGGCAGTTGGAGGTGATGAAAGATTGATTTATCAAGCGGCATTGGAGGTATTTGGGACCCTTTTTTTAATGCAAAAATGAGTTGAATAGGCAGTTGTTTTGTTTATTTTTCATTTTTTTTTGGCGGAATTGTTGGTATATATTTTATCTTTGACGTCAATATATATGTAGCTTTGAGATATAGTAAACAGATGACTAGAAATAGTTGGGTACAAGAATATTTGGTTCATAATAATTTGCAGATCCTGTTGCGTGCAAATGGCTGTATGTTAGTCCAGACAAATTATTTGGCCAGCAATTTTTCTCCACAAGAACAGCTTATAGATGTCCTGGGATATGTGCACAGTATTTTATCCTTGAATAGCTTATTTTGGGAGAGTATAGACTTTTGTTCTTCCCCCCTTAAGGAATAGGATCATAAGTTAGGGACTTACTAGGATTTTTTGAACAGTAGGTAGATTTAAAGTTCAGAAATAAGGTCTCAAAATGAGACCTAATTGACCATAACTGCAACCAATCCTTCTTTCTACAGTTTTGTTCTATTTTTGGTACTTCTTTTATATTCTCCCATGTATCTGGGTTGTGCCCCCTTGCATTCACCAAATATTCATTGATTTATCTTGTTTTGGTTTTATTACTATAGTTGGCTGCCTATTTCCTTTTTAACAGTTTAGCTTCTTTTGTATCACATCTTCTTGGTCCTTTTTTGTCTTCTCACCATCTTTTTCTACATTATTTATGGCCTTACTCTTCTTCTAGAGATTCCTCCTATTGACAACTGTAGTCCTTGGTTCTTGTTGCTCTTGAAATATAGTCAAGTTTCTAGTCTTTATTATTTGTTTTGTTACTCCATTTCAAGGTTTCCATTTTTGTTAACTTATTTTCTTGATGTATTGCTTGTGCCCTAATGCCTTGCACAATGAAGTATGATCTTTTTGAAGGACTAAGTGTTACTGGATGAGTGTCTGCTTTAAAGTTATTAAGACAAGTACTAGGTAAGATCCCAATTTGAAAAATTGTCAATAGTTGCCTATTGTCTTTTTGGATATTGGGGATAAGTTTTAATGTAGTTAGGCAGTTCTTTTTCCTTTTCTCTTTTTTATTTTACATTAAAATTGGAGGATGACTCAATTTTGAAACGTTTGGTTATCCCAATCTATTTTCTTTGCATTATTCAAGGTTCCAAGTTGGTGCAAGGAAAGTTGAAGTATTGGTGAGGGACATTTTACATTCTGTTTTATTGTCCCGCCCATTCTATTCATTGGTTATAAAATTCTCCATTGAAAACTTCAAACAAGTTCCGAAGAAAAGATTTTCAAGAGTAGATACCCCAGCCTTCTAGTTTCCTATTTCTTTTCTATCTTGTTTTTTCTCATCAATATTGAAATGATTGACTGACTCCAAAAAGTTCGAAAATTCTTGAATTCTTTCTCTCATATTCCTTTTAAATCAAAATTCCAATTCCAATTCCAACTCAGAGTGGGGGAAAGCCTTACTAAGAAGAAATTTACTACCATTTATATCCTCCCAAATATGAATATCCTTCCCTTTACCACCCACTTCAAGATCTCTATGGTTAAGGAAGTACTCTTTAAAGATGGCTTTTCAATTCCTACTCTGCATCCCCTAACTCCTTGGAATCCTACCCATTTGAATGAAAGCTACAAACAAAAAAATGTATGACAATAACCACTTTTCTAATGGAAATCATCGCCAAAGAAGTGAAAATCTTGTGGGTTGCTTTGGCTTCTTGTGGTTCTACTTACTGAGAATATCTTTGCTTTCTTTAAAGGAAAGTTTATGGAAATATACTTTGATTGGTTGTGAGCTATTTTTTGTTTTGAGAGTCTTGCTGTTTACAGGAGACATAGTTACAAAGAACTTTAGTTGAGTTTTGTATGGTTTCTGTCTTTGAGTTGATTGTGGAGATCGCATCCACGTATGTAACTATTTTTTATAAGTATGCATCTGTTCATTTTCCTGAAAATAGTAAACAATGTTAAAAGAAGAAGATAAAGCATTGGACCTTCTTTATTTTCCATTTCTCTGTCATGTGGATTTAGTCCTCCTTCTCCAAATGCCTTGCAAGAGATATTAAGGCATGCAGATTATGCTTTTTCATAATTCTAAATCAGTTCCATTATAATGGATGGGGTTCTAGGTGTTGTCTTCAGGATGCTGATTGGAAGATGCCCTGATTTTGTTTTGGGTATAAAAAGCAATTAAATATAAGCATCTTTTTGATAATTAGCTGCTGAGAAATTAATTTATTTTTGAAGCAATAAAAAGTTTAAATAAGGTGCACTTTGTTTCTTGCAGGATCTAAATCAACCAAAAGTGGAAGCTACTCTACCTGATGGCCTCTTGTCTGTCAATCTCTTAAAACATCAGGTCTAGTCTTATCTTTAATTTAGATAATTCTGTTTTTTGATTTCCATCCATCACTTAGTTTATCTACATTATTTAAGTTTTCAGAAGATTGCATTGGCATGGATGCTTCAGAAGGAAACTAGAAGTTTACATTGTTTAGGTGGAATTTTAGCTGATGACCAGGTTGTCTTTTCTAAACTTTGTTGACTTTTATATGTCTTCTTAAGGATACTAGCTTGATAGGATCAAATTTCTGACTGACTGATTATTTTGCAGGGCCTTGGTAAAACCATCTCAATTATTGCCCTTATACAAATGCAGAGGTCACTGCAATCAAAATCAAAAACAGAAGTCTTAGGCAATCAGAAAACTGAAGCTTTAAATTTGGATGATGATGATGATAATGGCAATGCTGGTCTGGATAAGGTTAAGGAGACTGGAGAATCTGATGACATCAAACCGGTCCCAGAAGTAAGTACTTCTACTCGTTCATTCAGCCGGCGGAGGCCAGCCGCTGGTACATTGGTTGTTTGTCCTGCTAGTGTTCTCCGACAGTGGGCCAGGGAGCTGGAAGACAAAGTTCCAGATAAGGCTGCACTTTCTGTCCTTATCTACCATGGAGGTAGTAGGACAAAGGATCCTGTCGAACTAGCTAAGTATGATGTGGTTCTGACAACATATTCTATTGTAACTAATGAAGTTCCAAAGCAACCTTCAGTTGATGAAGAAGAGGCTGATGAAAAAAATGGGGAAACTTATGGACTATCTTCTGAATTTTCAGTGAATAAGAAGAGGAAAAAGATATCTAATGTTAGCAAGAGGGGAAAGAAGGGTAAAAAAGGAAATGTCAATTCCTCAATTGATTATGGATGTGGTCCACTTGCCAAAGTAGGTTGGTTTCGGGTGGTGCTAGATGAAGCTCAAACAATAAAGAATCACCGAACTCAAGTGGCTAGAGCCTGCTGTAGCCTTCGAGCCAAAAGAAGGTGGTGCTTATCTGGAACACCAATACAAAATTCAATCGATGATCTGTACAGTTACTTCAGGTTTCTAAAGTATGACCCCTATGCTGTATACAAATCATTCTACAGTACTATAAAGATCCCAATATCAAGAAATTCACTTCATGGTTACAAGAAACTTCAAGCTGTACTGAGGGCTATAATGCTGCGTCGTACAAAAGGTAACTGGTCTTCCCTTTTTTTTTGGTTGTGTGGTATTATATATTTGGAAGGGCAGAGTTTGGAATATTGCTTTTGTTCATGGCATGATGTTCAATGTGTGATGTGTCTCTAATTCTGATTCATGGTTTTGTGAAGATTTCTATGTGTTTCTTTCTGTTGGTTTCCTTTTAAGAATTCATGTCATTTTAGGTATCTTGTCAGTCTACAAAATGACTGCAGCTGCTATTGATTTTGGATTAGGATGTCTTCACATAATGAAGAACTATTGTAGCTGACATAAACTGGAAGATAATCTCATTAATTACTTATAGACTGGCATAGTTGATGCTTTTACTTGCATCTTCTTTTGCTTGTTTCTGGCATTAAGAAAAAGAACACTGTTAAGACTATTTTCATGCAAGAGTATAATGTTTAGATGGTCTCATTGTAGTTCTGCTGCATTGCGAATATATTTTGCGGAAAGAACACTGTTAAGTATACATCTATTTAAATATGTAGAAATATTGGATAACACGTTCATTTAAAAAAAAAAAAAAACTGCATTAAGCACCTTGCATCCCATATTGAATGAATATGAAACAATGGATTGTCTGCTCTTGTATTGCTTTTGGCTAGAGGTATCACTTCAGTTTTTGCACTACTTTCATCATGTCATGGCTGAAATTGTATTTTTGGCTACGTGGGGAGGTGTGACGTGTAGCTAGAATGCTTACCAGATTGCTTGTTATGGACTCTTTGGGGAATTGTAGAACTTGTTCCTTTTAAAGATTTTCCAGAGTCAATTTTATACCGATACCAATTTTTTGGTTCTTTCCAAATATAAACCCTATAAAAAAATGTGTGAACCTGCTTTGGTGGTAAGTCCCAACTATAATACCAAGTGGGTAGTAGCTACAAAGGATGAATGATTATGTAATGGTGATAGTCACCATGTGATACAATCCTTTCAGTGGTATTGTTTTAGTTAATTCAAAGGTGTGTATTTTTCACTCCAAAATCTTTGGTTTTCCAATTCATCAGTCATGTAACCTTTATTCTGGCCTTGCATGCTCTCTTAGGGAACTTTGGCATCTTGTTTAGGAATGAATTGTGATAGTCTTCATGGATGGCATTTCTGATTTATAAGACGGTTAAAGATAACTGCAATGTTTTTATTTGACGTTGCTTCAGCTGGAGTAATTTATTTTATTTTATTTTCCTAGTGATCTAGTGCATTTACAAATATAGTATACTTTCTGTTACAGATAATCTAAGTGAAGTGTGTCATACTTTTGTCTGGGTTTTCTTTTCACTTCTTATGAATTTTATTTCTGCTTTCATTTACCTGTGATCAGCAAAATGAAATTTAATTATTGATGTATCTAAATTTGAATCATCATGAGGGATGTTGGTACATTGCTATCAGAACCATATGTTTCTTTGTTGTTGTTCCATTGATTGTGCCATAATGAATTTGAACTTCTGTTTCCTTTTTGTTTGTTTGATGCTAATCTTCGTTAGTTGTTATGTCCAGGAACATTCATTGATGGCCAGCCTATAATTAATTTGCCTCCAAAAACTATCAGCTTGACAAAGGTGGATTTCTCAAAAGAGGAGTGGGCCTTCTATAAGAAGCTTGAATCCGATTCTCTTAAGAAATTTAAGGTGGTTTCTACTTCACATCATTATTCAAGTTGAGGAAATATATAAATCAACTGGTTTGACTTTTCTGACTTGCAAACAGATACCTTGCCTTTATTTACTATAAAGCCTAGGCTCTCTTTTCTGACATGCAAAGAGAGCCTAGGCTTTATACATCCCAGGAGTGGCTTAAGATAGAATGGAGGGAGGATCTTTCCATAGTAGTTTTAAGGATTTTTCCTTTGAAGATCAAATTCAATTTGTTGGTTTCTTTGCTGATTTCTCATATATCTAAGCCAATTTTCTTTCAGGCTTTTGCTGACGCTGGCACAGTGAACCAGAACTATGCAAATATTCTCTTGATGCTTCTACGCCTCCGTCAGGCTTGTGATCACCCTCTTCTCGTAAAAGAATATGATTTTGACTCTGTTGGAAAAATTTCTGGTGAAATGGCAAAGAGACTCCCTAGAGACATGCTAATTGATCTGTTGAGTCGCTTGGAAACTTCCTCTGCCATTTGCTGTGTATGCAGTGTGAGTTTTTACTTTAAACGTAATACTTCTATTCTTTTTCTTTCTGGAATTTTTTGACAGAATTCATTCTCTTTCTTATTAAAAAAAATGATCTCATTATTGTGTATTTTTTATGGCTTATGCTTGATTTGAGGTTTTGATGAATAATAGTAACAGATGATATATTGGATGTTTGTCTACTATGGTCTCTGTGGAGTTTTAGAACATCATCTGTTAATATTTGATTCTCTTGAATCTGAGTTTGGCTAGGTATTTTAGGAATTCTAGTCTTGTTAGAGAAACTGCTCATACTAGTTTCCATCTCCTCAAGACCAGTTTCGATCTGTCATTGTGGTAATGGCAGTCCGTTACCAAAAAGTATTTTTAAAAAATTAAAAAGTGAAAATCCATGTAATGATGGGGCTTGGTTGCATTCTTTTGCTATTCTTGGTACAGTGTTTATAGGAAAGTCCAAAAAGCTAGTCACAAAGTCCCAATCATTAAATGCTTAGTCAATCTGGGGTGAAGTAGTATTCTTAACTTATGGAAGTGGTTTCATTGTGTTGTATTGGAAATCATTTTTTTTTTTTTAAAAAAGAGTAATGCTAGAGATCCCAACAATTAAGTTCCAACTTGAGTCCTAATTGATGCGGCATTCATCTAATGGTTGGTAGGATATTAATTTTATCAGTTATGAAATTCACCATCCAATAGGTGAATGACACGTAAACGTTGGGACTCAACCGTTGGAATCTCAACCATTATTGTTTTAAAAATAACTATGAAGTTCGATAACATAGATATGGCTGTTCGTTATTGTTTGGTGTCGACAATTGTCCTCGCTGCTAAATGGTTATTGTATGAAAGTTATAATTGTTGTTGTCTCTACCATTAAATAAATTTAAATTTGTTATTTTGCTTTCTTGGTGGACAGTTGATTCACTCCTTGTAATGATTTTTCATCTTTAGTACAATTTACAGTTTCTTATAAACAAGAGAAAAAAAAAAGGAAAAAAATTCCATCTCTGGAGGTGATGGAATTGCGCAGCTATGAGCAGTGTGGTTTTATTAGCATGGATGTGAGAAAAGGAAGTGATAGGATACATTGATTGTACTCACTTATTCATGAACTGTTAGGGGGAAAAAACTGCAATGATGACCGGTCATATCTTTGTGTGAGAATTTTCTAGTGCAGAACATTTGATGTACTTATTCTCTTCAAATATGAATCAGCATCTCTTTGCGTAAAGAATTGCTAAAAGACAAAAGGATTCAATTTCCAATGCTTGATTTTGCAATTGTTATGTAAATAGTCGGTCAAATTTTTGTCTTCTGACAATTCTTTTATGAAAGAGTTGTTGGCCCACATTTTCTTAAATAGATGTCTGATGGGAGTAGTCCATATATACACAAGTAGCTGGACTGGAAAGATGTATCATACAAGAAATGGAGAAAGGAGTTGAAAAAGTGGACTAAATGTTCAGAAAAGTAACAGAAGCCCCATTCGCCGTAGAATTTTATCTGCCTTGCATTAATTAGCCCATAAAGTGCTCCTGAGTAGTGGATTAACAGATGATTAGCTGTCTCTTTACCTTTCTAGCATATAATGCACCAAGATGGAAAAGAGTCATATTCAGATGCTTTGTCTTAATGGTATCTGCTGTATTCATTTTTTCTCCTTGGGCGAAAGCTTCTCTGGAAGTTACGGGGCTATTTTGCTAAATTCCTCAGAGAGAGTTGTCTCATTCCCCTACATATTCTCTGCCTATCTGACAAGCAAAAGCTTGGATTTGTCTTTGGCCATCTGTATCATTTTATACTCTTTAAATTAACATGGGGCATTTTGTTTTGATGTTCTGTTTTATGTTTGATTCATATTGGCCGTATAAATATTGCCTAAGAAATTGCTAGACATATTTACCATGTAGCTGGATGTTTTGGAGAATTGGGTGCCAGTATGTCCCAAAATTTCTGTGCTTGATACTTGGTGATTACCTTTGTTTTCGGCCCTATTTACTACTCAGATCCATATTTGATTGTTTTATAGGATCCACCTGAGGACTCTGTTGTTACCATGTGTGGCCATGTTTTTTGCTACCAGTGTGCATCAGAGTATATTACAGGAGATGACAATATGTGCCCTGCACCTAGATGTAAAGAACAACTAGGTGCTGATGTTGTTTTCTCAAAAACTACTCTTAAAAATTGCGTTTCTGATGATGGTGGAGGTAGTCCCACAGATTCTCCATTTGCTGACAAATCAGGGATTCTCGACAATGAGTATCTTTCATCAAAGATCAGAACCGTTCTTGATATTCTTCATACACAATGTGAATTAAACACTAAATGCTCGATTGTAGAGATTCATGATCCCGCAGGAAGCGATGGTTCATCTGCAGTACATTCAAAGTCACCAATTGAAGGACCGATAAAATCAATTGTCTTCTCGCAGTGGACTAGAATGTTGGATTTGGTTGAGAATTCACTGAATCAACATTGTATACAATACAGGAGGCTTGATGGCACAATGTCTCTAGCTGCCCGAGATAGGGCTGTTAAGGATTTCAACGCTGATCGCGAGGTTTGTTCTCTATAACTTTAATAAGACTGGAATACAATTTTATTTTGGATGTAGTACCATCGGAACAAAAGTTGATGTCATTGGTCACAAAAAAGATTCTATCTGTTCTTAACACTAATAATCTGAGCTGTAATATGATCATCTAACTTGTTGAAGTTATAGCAGATCACTGTGATGCTGATGTCACTAAAAGCAGGAAACCTTGGTTTGAATATGGTTGCTGCAAGCCATGTTATTCTTTTGGATCTTTGGTGGAATCCAACTACAGAAGATCAAGCTGTTGATCGAGCACACAGAATTGGACAGACACGTCCTGTTACTGTTACTCGGCTCACTATTAGAGATACTGTAGAAGATAGAATATTAAAACTCCAGGTATTGTTGCTAAGTTTTTACTGGCTTTATATTTAAACATCTGCTTAGTTTATCTGATGTATCTTTAATGATTAGCATGCCTGGAAGTTGAGAAGTTAGAACTCTGACTATAGTAATTGGTTTATCAAGAAGGTATCGATTTTCAAACACAACATATTTTTTTTCTGGAATGTGTGGACTGAGGTATGTTCTCCTCAATTTCTGGACTTAAGGCAAATCCCAAGGTATTTGGTCCAGCACTTCCGGCTTAGTAGGGTATACAAACTTAGTTTTGGGAACTAAAATGTTAAATGAAAGGAGTTTTTTGAAGCTGTAAAAGTGTAATAGAGATATGCCAACTGGTTATAGTTGTGAAAGATATTAAATTAGGAAGCATTTGTTCCAACTAATAGGAAATTAGCAAGAAAATAACCCAATAATATGCATATTGAATTTATGATCGAGGGAAGGAAAGCAAAACAGGAGAAGAGGAAAGGAAGAAACAAGTTTTTTTCACAAGGTTGAGGCAGGAATGGAGCAAAAGTGCACTTCTGATGTGCCATGGGCCTTTGGCCCTCAAAGCACTTTTCTAGCATAAATCTGCATTATTCCTTGACTATGTTCAAAATTGAATTGCCTTCAAGTGAGTCTTGGGAAGATTTATAATCTTTGGTCTTTTTCTGATAGGAATTTTTGGTGGTTTCTTAATTATTAACTTCGGTGGGATTGGTTTCTTGATAAATCTGTAAATTCTTGCTTATTAATGATACTGTGCAATAGAGGCTTACTTCTGTTGTTTCCTTCGATGTCCAAATATAACTTGAATCGTGAGCTCCCAGACCAGGTCCTCTTTTGTATCACTTCGAGGGGCCTCGCGGCGCCTGAGGGGAGGTGCGTGGAGAGGCCCGCCCCAAAAAAGTGCCTGCAGGGCAGGGGGCCAGAGGCCCAAAGGGCGCCGAGGCCGGTGTGCTATAGCCTTTGGCCTGTGGGGGTGGGGAGGGGGGGTGTGACCCCCCCGGGTCTCAGAAAGGCCTACAACTTTTCGAGGGGCCTCACGGCGCCTGAGGCCGCGTTAGATGATTAATTTGGACTATATATATAAACATTGAGTAAATGTTTGATGATGTTCAACTTAAAATGATAATGTCCCTACAGTGTTAGATGATTAATTTGGATTTTGGATGTTGAAGTAGGCATGGCAATCTTAGTGTATTGGTTTCAGATTATTATTGATAGCTTTCTTGATGTTAGATTTTATTCCCATTTTGATGTAAATCATCATTGTTCTAGTAATATGTGCATGACTGCATGGGTGTTATAACGTCATTATTAACAGAGAACATATATTCTTATAGAATTGTCACCTGAATGGCATATTGAGATTCTTATTCAAATTTGGTCAACAATTTAAACTAGCTCAAAAGTCGTTAGAAATTTGTAAAATTAAAAATAGAAGACTCTATACTGACATAATTGATGCATTGCAAGTGAAACAAATGTTAGTTAATGATGTCCTATCTCTCTAGTTTCACCTAATCACCTTGTTGCCTCCTCTTTGCTTGCTTTGTACGCTGGTTGTGGGACTTTAATATGGATAGTATTCCTTGAAATTTAGCCTTGTTTGTGTATCAAAATAATTTCCCCTTTTAGTTCATTGTTTCCCTTTGTGGTTATGGCATGTGCAAACACCAGGTGAGTCTTGAGGTGGTTATGGTGTATGAATTGTACACAACCTTTAACCCTGAAGTTCTATTTTGTGGATGTGGACCAACTATTTTACACAAGTTTTTTGTGCTTGCTAACTTGCAATGAATTAGTTTACCAGTTCGTACTTTTTGCTGAAATTTTGGCCAGTTTAGGTTTGCATTCTTTAGCCATTATATATTTGGGATCAGCCTCTAGCTGAAATTAATTCGCTTTTGCCATTGGAATATTGGAAGTTGCTAAACTACCAATTTTCTCGACTCTTTTTGAGGCTTTGGTTTGCATGTGCTTTCTTAGTCTCTTTCTAGTTACCTTGAGGGTTTAGACTCATTATGCCCTACCTTGACTTGTTGTTCCTCTTTTATTTCATATTCAAAAAAATTTCCTCATTTAAAAAGGGGAAGAAAGGTTGTTCGTCATTGGTGATGAAAGATAAAGTTTGTGCACTCAGACATGCTAAAATTCTCTCATACTTTTTTGGATTTTGTTAAGTTGAAATAATAAAGGCAATAGAGGTTAAGGTGCAAATAGAGATTGTTAAATGGAAAGATGAAAATTGCTTATCCTCTGATGCATTGTCTTTATTAATATCCTTGTCTTGCAGGATGATAAAAGAAAAATGGTAGCATCTGCTTTTGGGGAAGATCAAGGGGGAGGCACAGCATCTCGTCTAACTGTGGAAGATCTTAGATATCTATTTATGGTCTAGAAGACTGTCTACCCATTAACTTGTATTTGTCCAGCCTTCTTTATTTAATAGATCATAGTTTGCTAGGAAGTTTTGAGAGCCAAATATGAGTTTTGCTCAGCTACATTGACCCAAGGAAATCTGTAGCTGCTCTTGTAGCTCCTGCATATGCTGTGGCTCATTTAGGACTTGATGGGTGTTGATATATTTTTTGGATGGTAACTTTTGTCAGGTTTGAAGCCCCCACAAAGGCATTTTTTGTTCCCATCAAGCATAGGATAGCAATCCAAAGCCGCCTGTAAATATTCCTAATTATTTCTAGTATATATCATATATTTAGTTTAATCGTTGGCTTTTTTGTTTATTAATATATGCTTAACATGGGCTGGTCGAGGCTCGGAAGTTTGACAGGAAAAGATAGCTTGTACATGGACCTGATCATGGCTGCTGAGACACAATGCCCAAGGTACATTTCTTTTTACCACCTCTTAAGTTTGTGTAGTGTAGTCACAATCTCATCTGATGACTAGGAATAGATTTCACCTTTGGTTTGTCGGCCCCATTAGAAAAGCAACCCAAAAATCAGACTTTGACAGGCTAACTTGCAGCAAACTCCAGTACCCTTTGCTTTTACAGTGACTGAACATATTTTTGTGCTTTCAGTGGAAACAAGATATTCCTTGAGCGAACAAAGTAGTTATAACCAGGAATTACTATCAATCATCATTATTTAACTTTTCCTTTTCCTTTTTTCCTTATTTTGGCCTTTGTTGTCATCTGGATAAATTCAACATGTCTTTGTGGAGCAGAAAAACAAAAATGTATGAAATTTTCAATTCAAGTTTTTATACTCTAACAGGTAAATCTATAATATTTGTTTCAACTTAATTGTATCATCTGTTTGTTTGTTTGTTTGTTTATTATTATTTTTTGCATTGGGGTTGGGGGGTGGGGGGTGTGTGGGGGTCTATTTATTTTTAAATAGGGCTTATATGTAAACCCAATCCCTTCGCCAGTGTGAGCCGAACTTGTTGAACCAATCAGTAATTACATTTGTACTTAAAAAGTAGACATCATAAAACTGCAACAAGATTTTTTTCTTTGAAAAAAAAGAAAAAGAAAAAGAAAAAGTATGCGCAACCTTTCCAACAAGGCGACAGAATGGGCGCTCTATCGTCTATTGATGACATTTAAATAGTAGAATGAGGGCATGTTAATTTACTATGTTTTGGTGTAGATTAGTGTTACAAAGACAAGAGTCACACGGAGAGATGATTACATTACTTATTTTGCATGTTGCGCCGGGCCTAGTAAGGAAGGCCAATTTTTTCCAAGAATTTTACAGCATTGTACAATCAGTGTGTTATATTATTTAGTTGATTGTTACTAGTGATATTAAGATGTACGGATCGTGTATTTGTACTTGTATATACTGATATACGTCTATTTTGGATAATTGGTCCCCAGCTGTTTTACAGGCTAATTCACGGCGAAGATCTCTATTATTGTCCTTCGTGTAATGAGAAAGCATGTTTAAAAAATAACCATTGAAGATGAGAGTTCTCCTGAAACAATTTCCTATCATCTTTTAGAAAAAAAAAGGAAATGCCTGTAAAAATGTCTTTAAGCCTGTTGATCCGATTTGATCCGCATCTTTGATTCTCTTTTAATCTCGATTAATGCTTTAACCTGTTTGAGACATTTACCGACAGGACAGCGCGCTTTGACAAGATTTTATTTTATTTTAGGTTTCCTTTTTTTTGGGCTCGGGGGAAATCATAAATGGGGGTGAAAAGTAAAAATTGCAAGGATATTCAAAAGGATACTGGAGTTTCCGACTGACCAAAGCTTACATTTGCTTTTGTTGATTCGATTCCTTTCACCAACTTCACCAAAACAAATATTGAACTTTTGTGGGCCTCTAAAGTGCTTTTAAAACAGAGCCCTGAGAGGATTAATTGCGTTTGTGATAGTTGTTTTCCAACTTCTATACTATGTCAAATGGAAATGGGAACGGGGTACTAGATTGTTTTGTTTCTTCACAACCTCTGTTCTATTATTTGAAAAGAAGGCAAAGGTAATGATCTCGTCACTCAAAAAGTCTTTCAAAATGGGGAAAAAGCAGATGCCTTTGTAAAAGTCATTGCTTGAATGCTCTCCAACTTAGGCTACACCAAAGTTCGACCAAAACGACTGGTGATGGCTACACATGTCCACCAATACCATGGTGGTGGCTCCCTTGCCCTCATGATTTACGCACACTATGCTCTTGTGAGAGAGAGAGAGAGAGAGAGAGAGAAGAGAATTTCTTCACGTTGATGATTTAGAAGGAAAAAATAAATAAATAAGGGGGGTGATTTTCCACCGGCCATTGGAGACTGAATTATTAACTACTTGATGTGAATCTACTAAATTTAGAGTAAAAGGACTCTCTTGGATCCTCTAGGTCACATAAAGGCTTGCTCTTATGCCCAAGTAAATTGCCTTTTTTGTGATTCTTTTGACTCTCTCAGATTTTTGCCTTGGGAATTTTTGACTCTTATATAAAATACCCTACCTAATACCTATCTTTGAACTTTGCTGCCTGCCTCTCTGCATAAGCTTTATAGAATCACACAATCACAAATGTAGTCTTTCACGCAAACTTCTTCATTAGTAAAGAAAGCATTACTTTATTAACTGGGATAACATGCCCACATGATAATAAAATATTAATACAATAATGGTTCACAAATATTTATATGTAATATAAGATATACTATTCATATAAAATATATATTACCTGAAGACTAGCAAAATTCACTGCTGACTTTACAGCATATGCTTAGCAAACATTGGGGCCAAATCCCACAAACCCATTTGCTCCATCAAATGAAATTTGAATCCCCTCTTGTTGAATGTTCCCTATTATGGAAAGTCCCGAAGGGGATGGAGCAAATGCAAAACAGAATGTGCCTGCATCATCCACCGGAATAAGAAAGTTACTTGCTGGAAGAGTGAGCACTGGCCCGCCCGAGAAGTAAAATGATACGGTTGGAACCCGCACCGATACAAACCCGGAGAGGTTGTAACATGTGTCAAATATGGATACTCCGGAGGCCCGCGGGAGGTTCCCGGCTTGCGCAACAAAAGCATCGCGGAACGCCTCGTAAGCCGGTGTTGGCAGCCTAGTCACGGCAGTTCCCGTGTCCATAACCACCCCGTCATCACCCATTTGGGTTAGCCGGAAAAGGTCTTCGGATATGGGTATCCGCATACCTCCGACTCCAAGACCCGAGAGCCCGACGTAATAGAAACTCGGGGCACGTGGGTTACGGACCAAGGGGACCCAAGCAGCACCCACCGGTAATGCTTCACGCCCGAATACCAGCGACCCGGAAGATCCGGTGCCCCGACTCACTAAACAGTAACTAAATGCGCCACCAGTTTGGCCCCCCAATTGACCCACTAGTGACATGGATCCACCTCCAAGTCCCAGCAAGCCAGCGGCTCCGACAAACATGCCTTGGTTCTTATGCCCACATCCAATAGCCACATTCTTGACCACCGTCCGGCCTATTGTAAGCGTCTCAAGCGCAAGGGTGCCCTTTGTATACGACCCATCACCGTACGACACCTCGTAACGGCACCGCCCCGCGTGGCATCCGGCGTTCTCTAGGCGATCACAGACGGCGGAGCTGCAAGAAACTCCAGAAAACGACGCCGAATCAGCGGGGTCGAAGACGGGGTCGGATTGTTTATAGCATTGGCTACAAGGCTGACACTGGACCCACACGATATCTGAACCCGAGTCAATAACCATGTACTGGCTTCTTGGCGGGGAACCAACTCCAATCCTGACAAAGTACTCACCGCTGCCTTGGTCCATGCCCGAAACGACGTCGGTTCCGAAATCTTGCACCTCGTGTTTTGCAGCGTCGGCACCCCCTCCGGACAGGCGGCGTACGAGGGTAGCAACCCTTTTAACGTCCCTTTGCATGCGTGCATGGAAACTGTGTTGGTGTCGATGATAATGCATGTTGTTGGTGGTGTTCGATGAGGATGACATTTTATCTCTATGTACAAGTTCCAGCTTCCATCTTGCTTCATCGCTTGATGTGTTACTGCTACTGATATTATTATGCCTTTCAAAGAGTTCATTGTATTGGGACATCTTTGCATGATCGGTTCTGGAACCTTTGATTGATTCATTGACGTTCAAGATTTGGAAATGAGTGTCAGAGGCGGCGGAGGTTGAGGTGGTGATGATGCTGCAAAGAAGATGTAGCAGCAACACTTGTTTGAGCAAAAATGTCGTTTGTGAAAATGCCATGGATAGTGTTGTGTTGTGTGAACTGCTTTGGGTTTTAGGGTTTGAGCTTTGAGGGGGTGCGGGGGGGATTTATTTGGTTTGAGATTTTGGGGTGTGTGGAGGGAAACAAAGTTGTGGGGTTTGTAATAATTGAGCAAATGGGTTCTGTTTATTTTTCTTGTAGTTTTCTATTTGGACTCTTTTAAGAGTTTTGTTTTGTTTGAGTGGGGGGTGGTAATTCAGCTTTGTCTTTTTTTTTTTTTTTTTTTTACTTTTTAAGAGTGGTGATATGTTGACCAAAGAGCGTATTAATTTATTAAAGTTTATTTTATACAATAGGAAAGAAATAATTGTAGGAAGAAAAAACAAGAAAAATCTTAGAGTATTCCGGTTCGGTGGTTATTGACTCTTTATTTCTTTATTATGTACTTCTTTCTTTTTTTTTTTTTACTATCATTGTAAATTACCACCTTGAAATAATTTTATCCAGTAAATACCCTTAGAATTACAATAGTTATGAGAATTAGCTCCTTAAACATGTTAATAAGGAGAAATATTAATGGATATGTATAGAATATATATATCAAAAGCTACTCAATCTTTTTTCTTTTTAATTTTTTTTTCACAGACTACTAATTAAACCACTAAATTAAAGCCTATGTCGTACATGAAATGGTTATAAATGAATTGTGATGTGGAATATTTTCTCTGCTGCTTTTGCCTGAGAGAATTGGAAGTTTTATTGTGGGTTTAATTGGTGGGCATTTAATCAATATTATTATTATTATTATACCTTTTAAAAAAAAAAATGATTAGACGGCTTGAGCCAATTTCGTGTGCCCGCAGTTTCCTACGTAAAGACAAAGACTCTCACTCTTCCTCTTTCTTCTGTCTATAAGTGTCTAATTGGCTCCTTGTGTTTAGTGGCTTCAAAAGAGGGAGAGAATGCAGTATAATGACAACAAAGTACTATATATAATAAGAATGAATTCAGTTTATAGAACAGTTTTTATTTATTTATTTAAAAAATGGGACATTGAAAAGCATATTATATAAAGAAAGAAAGAACGTTTATAATATTTCTATGAGATGTTAACTAAAGTAATCTTCTTTTCCCTCATCTTTTTCTTTTAAATACAAAACCAATGACACCAACTTTTTACTACAGAGTAGACTATTAATCTTCAACAGAGTTCATAGCCTTTTTTATAAAGTGAATTCATACCCATTTTTATATCAAATCAAGGATACGTGAGAGTTTATATGCATGTCAATAATTCAAATCTAGGTTTTAAGGTTTAATCAACTCATTACCGTTGCTAATTGTTGTATATATTTTTAAGATCAAGCTGAAATTTTAGGTCAAGACTTTAATGGAGGTCTATCAATTAATGGAGATCAATCAACTTTTTATTGACACGATTGTCAGCACTCGCCAATCAAAAGATCTTCACCCTTCACAGTTCAAAATATAGTTGACAATAGTGATATTGGTATTAATTAACATGGAAATTTGTTACACAAATTCATTAAAGAATTGGATGATATATTAATTGTTTCTCATCAAAGAAATACTTAATTGTAAGGATTGAATTCATGGTAAAATTTTTGTAAACTGCATAATCTGACTACACAAACATACGTATATGATTCCCAACTAGTTAATGTTGCAGCCACAAGAGTTCAAATATTTTAGCCTCTTAGTGCATAGTTGGATTCATTAGGAATGGAAATCTAATCACCAACAAAAGATAATATATTTTATCATATTCATAGTTTTATAATCACTCTAGTTTCTTTGTAAGCAACTAATTTTTTTTTTGATAGAATTTATATTTGTTCACCATACCATTAGTAGCTCATTCCTCCATTATTTTTCAAAAGCTTGCTACTACAAAAAGGTAGGTATAATAATTCTTTATCTGTAGCCTCTCTTCTCTTCCCATTCTATTTTTCTTTCTATCCAACTATATATTTTCAATTTTCTCTCTTCATTGTTGGATCTTTAATAAGTAACGAACTCAAAATTCAGCAAATTATAACATTAATAATGTGAATATATTTGAGTGGTAGCGGTAGCCAAATGAACCATGCATGTTATATATCAATCCGCATGACCTGAGACCTTTCCCTGATGATGATCTGGGCAATGTACAGGTTTATGGGTCACGCGTGATGTGAAGAAAGTTGGCTAGACAGCAACATTGCATGTTTCAGTTATACATAATTATTGCACAACATGGGTCTCTTGTATATTTTGCTTTTTTATGCCAATCATTCTATTTTTTTTCTTATTTTTCTAATAGTGGATCACCAATATCGCAAGCATTCGCTAAGTCAAGATCTCTGCATTTCACCAATATGAGGGGACTTGATGGGTCAAGTGTTTCAAAAATGGGGTCAAGAGTTTCAAAAATGGTCCAAAAATCAGGTAAGGGTTTAGGCTCACTAGGGTTAATGTATATATGCTTTCATTTTTAATTAATGTGGGCAAGAAAAAATCAATTATTCCAGGGTTTTTATGTTTTCTCCGCAGATATAATCACCCATGCATAAACATCAATTATGTAAATCACAGTATGGAAAGTTAGGTTTCTTTTATTGTTGTTAAATGAAAATTAAAGCAAAAAAAAAATCATAACCCCTTTTTCACTAAAATAATAATTAACAATAAAATAAGAACCAAAGTAATAACATCACAAACCCTTTTCCTTGGTGAGTGGAAGGTTAGTTTAAAAGTAAATCTTGCTTGTAATCTCATGATTTAACACTTATATGGCTGCTGAGCTCTTTTTTTTGGCAGGCGTCTAATACAATAAGTTCAACTTATTATTCAAATATGTAATCGAAGCTTCATTAGCCTTTAGAGGAAATCTAGCATCGCAACAAATAAAATCTTCACATAGCATGCAAAAACTCAATTGGCTACCGCCCATCTGAATTTCATCACTTTAATGTAAAGATCCTACTTTTTTTTCCTCATATTTTTAACCTTTATTAAAAAAAAAGAGGGTTGATTTTTCAAAATTAGAATCTCTCGATTGTGTAACCCAAGTGTTACGTTGAGATTGGTAGAAAAACAATAAATGTCCTCAAGTCACACCAAAGGGTCTTAGAAAATAATTTAAATCTGAATAAAAAAATGTTCATACATGTAACATACAAATAATTTACTTAAAAGCAACTCAAATAAAGAATTAGTCGCATATCTCCACTTACCCATTTCTTGTCGCCAACATATGTTTTTATCGACAATGAACTGGCTTAATGGTGAGAATAAACAAAGAAAAATATCTGTGGTATGGAAAAAGGATTAAGACACCAAGGGGATATTCAATTGGTAATGCACGAAAATACGACAAGACCAACCAAAAATATGATATGATAGAAAAATACGAAAGCAAATTAAAGTGAGTGGGAATGTCACAAAGACATTAGAGTATTGGAGTTGGGAGTACATAGGATGTGCACACACTCCTAATAATTGAGCCATTATTACCACCTAAAAGTTACTCTTATTTTTTATTATACCCACTATTATTTTTTTAATTATGATCTCTCTCTCTCTCTCTCCCTTTTTTCTTTCTTCTCTCTGTCTATTATGCTTAATACATGCACATGCAAATAGAAGAACTCAGAAGCTAGACATGTTTATGCATCCTCCATGAAGTTTATGAGAAAATGAACATGCATGATCTGTAATTTCTAGCAATATTACAATTATTAATATAATTATTGAATTTAGAATAATTGGAATTTGAATTTGAATTGATATTGCCATTAATTGGAGGAAAGAAACACACAGTAAAGAATAAAAATAAAATTTCTCTCATTCAAATGATATAAAGCTACTTATTTATGTGTGATTTTGAGAGACAAGAAAAGAAACTAAATACAAATTATAGTTCAATCCAAAATTGAGGATATATTCATCTTCCACATATATTATTTACATGTATATAATGGTAATGATTCTTGTCATACATGCGTATCATAATGGTCTTAATTATTATCATATGTTTGTGCATGTGATACATGATTGACTTGATCTTGCCCTATGTGCCTTCCGATTTTAACTCTTGCTATATTGACAGTGAAATGATCTTGGTGTGGTTCCTATTCGACATTGATAAGTTACAAAACTTTCATGAATTAAAAATTAATAACGAACTATAGTGCAATCTAAAGGGACATCCATCAAATCCAAATGTGAGCATGCATGTATGTTAATAAGTTGTTTACAGTTGATGCTCGATAGTTTGCTTCTAACATTAAGGAGATCGATTGATCATTCTCGACTAGATAATGCTGGTATGCTGTCTTGATTAATTATTGAGGAGAACATGACAGACTTTAGTGGAGATAAAACCTTTCCTGAATCTTAAAGAATTTCCCTCACTTCAAGTATGTTTATCAATTTTTTTCTTAATTTAAACTTTTTATATATGTCAGGGGTTTTCAAATATTATAAAAATAATAAAGGGTAAATAACATATATTGATTTCAGTACCAAAAAACCAGCTATCTCCCAAATCTGGAAGGGGATAAAAATGAGACGAAGTTTTAGCTGCATTATTATTTATTAATCTTCATTCTAATTTCTAAATGTATCACAACTTCTAGAAACGAAAGAATATAATATAGGAGGCAGGCGCGGCTCTTTAATTCACCCTTTGAAGATTTGTGAAGGTGAGACAACATAACACATATAATTAACCTCCATATTGGCTACTTATTTCTAGAATCGCAATTATTTTTAGTAGTAGAACTGTTAATTATTTGCAATAAAAAAAAATTGTGTACCAAAAGTCTAATATAATCGTCTTTAAATAATTTGCTACCTTAATCTGTTCTGCATTCCAACTGTCGTATCATTCGCATGCACGTGATTCACAAATTTAAAGTCAAAATCAGAGAAGATTACCAGTGCCCTCGCGATTACCAACCAAACTCTCTTTCTCATGCCATTATTTACTCTTTAGTGTTTCCCCACCATATAAAGTTTTTTCAAAGAAGCGTTGAGTATGTATGACTCAGGATTAATCATAGCTTTTAACATATTGTGAAGCAAAACATATATCGTTCTCCATATGCCATGCATTTTAAATATATATATATATATATATGGAATTTCCTTTTTAATTGCTTATGTCATTGCCATATGCTCATATTATTGGATGAACATATATCTTTTGAAAACGCAGAACATCTACCTATAACGGAGAGTACAAAGTGAAAAGTTAAGTAACTAGAGAAGGTGATGGAGCCAATTTATCGGAAGATCGATCCAAAAAAAATTTCTTTAATTTCTTGACATGCGTTTTTGTATATATAATCATTAGAAAAATGGTAAATAGTTTGAATTATCAGCTATTTCTAGTGGTTATTGGATCTTCCTTATCTGACACACAGAAATTATTTACAGGGACTCTACATTATTATTATTATTATTACTATTACTACTGTATAATTAATGGATGATGAGGTGATCGCATTACGTGGTTGATCGCATTATATATATATATATATACACACCCACCAGTGAAGCTTAATTATTGCTGCAGTGGTCCTAGGCCTAGCTATACTGGTGGTTTAGTGATATCAGATACCATCTTGCCCCATAACGTTAAGTAAATTTGTGTTAGGGTTGATTGATTGATGAATATAATCCAGCCCAATTTCAGAACAAGAATAGTCGAATTGGATTGTCTTTTTCAGTCATTATAAAGCGACAGCTAATTTTTAAGACAAACCAAAGCTGCCATTATTTTCTCGAACATGCTGAATTGTTTAATAACTTGCGCAGTAATATAGTTTTTTTTTTCTGTCTTAAGAGAAAGAAAAAAAAACAGACACACACACACACAAAGACAGAAGATAGAGGAAGGAACCACGAAGCCTCTCCTCGGCCTTCGCATGTCGAAAGTCGACACAGCAAGGTCAAGGTTCAGTTGTAAGTTCTAAGTTGGTGACGCTAGTGGGGATCTTGAATAATTGAACTTTTGCATATGCACGAACTTTCGTTATCCTTCAGAATTCTACCTAATCTTTTGTCCATTTTTTAGATTATTTTAATTAAAGATTAAAAAAAAATACATGTAACAAGGCGCCTTAAAGTTTTTTTTTCTTTTTCTATATAATTTTAATTTTTGAAATTACCATTAGTAACAAGAGGGCATCATCCTAGTCTTGCAAAAACTACAACATCCATATAGAAACCGTCAAACCATCGATGACATGACAGAGAGGACATAAAGCAAATAATCAAGTATAAGCCCAATAATAATAATAATAATAATAATGTGCTAAACTTTAAAAGATAATATTTTGTCGAAGGTAGTCTAATTGGTTTGACTCTTGCAGTGAAAGTAAAGAGATTTCAAGAATGTTAGACTGATTGGCATCGGTATATCTAAAATCCTTTGCAAATTGAAATGTATCAAATATAGAGTTACAATCTAAAAATACAGATAAAAGAATGATCTCAAATTTCATTGATCCAACGCAGTTCAATTTTCAGTGGGAAGTCAAGGGTTTGCATTTTAGACATCTATTTTAATGAATCGCATGGAGTTTGGGCCATCGAGATTCAAGTCTGTTAATGACTGAGTACGTTAATGCTAAGGTTGTAATCATTTTCCCTGAGAAGCTCATGCTCTGTTCTGAAGAGCACAAGTGTGGTGCTTATCAGAAATAGATTTCATTAATGTTTCAATTGTTCTTGATGATAATCATGCAAATTAGCAATGGTTTTTTGTCCAATTGAAAAAAATTGCTTTGGCGGGGAATGAAGGCTGGAGACGATCACATGCATCTGTCCACTATTTATGCTTAGGCCTTAGGCCTTAGGCCCTGAAACTGTTTAAAGTTTTTTCCAATTTGTTATCCCGCTATTTAAGTGATCGCTTGTACTGCGTGGACCACAATGATCACTTGGCCTGCAAAATAGCAAATAGCAAGTAATAGATTTTTATGTTGATGAAGAAGTGCCTATGTTTTCCAGGCTTGTGCTTGTGAATTATCATACTGCACCAAGTTCTGAAACTTTTCTGACTTTTGTAACTATAACAGAAATTGGGTTCCTATACAAAAACTTCTTAAAAGTAATTAGAAAGAAGCAGCTGCAGATAGAAAAAAGTAATAAGAGAAAATCTAACCTAATATGTAAATGATGAGAAATACTTTCCAAAAGCTACCGTTGTTCTTCCAATATAGAAATGGGAATCCACTACTTAGCCCAACTATGTTAAGAGATTTCGCTGTCAGCGTTTGAGAGATATTTGGCAGTATGAGATTATATTAGAGCATACTTTCATTTGTCAAGTTGTCTTCTCCTATGTCAAGCTTATTTCCTGTGACTGAAACTAGGCTCCTCATGCAAATCGCAGCATTGAAATGTCCATGTTCCTTTCAAACCACAGTCATCCATGGCCCATATCTTGAAGAACTTTTGATTCCAAAGGTCATTAAGATAAAAATATGCAAGAGACTCATTTAAATGCATAAGCTTCTGATAACCTCTTCTAGCATCAAAGGAAGAATTTGGCGACCGTGTCTTTCTGAAAACATCATCACTCATGCCAACGAAATGATGGAAGAAAACAAATCCGAGTTGCAAAAAAAGGTATACATTATAGAGTTCTCTCCAGGAATCTGTACTCAAGGTGGATTCTTCGATGCTGATAGTAGCAAATTTGCATTTGGAAGTATCGAAAACTCCAAGGCATGGGAGGGGTTTGCAACCATTGGATTTGGGATCATAACCAAAGCAAAGAGTAATAGGCCACGGCCTCTCCATATCTGAACTTTGCAAATTATGGAAACGAGTTTCAGGGAGCTCAGAGAACTCCCTGAGAGCTGGCTTAGCTAATGTGACGGCACGGGATTAGAAAGTAAGACATATAATGCCATGGCAATTACCAAAGAAGTGAGAAAACCCATCGTTAAAACGGGGACCCTCAATAATCTTCCCAACAGCAGAAACATGGTCATCAACAGATGATGATCCTCTGTTGTTGTCAAAAGAGAGGAAGGACAAGATATTATTATCATCCCCAGCAATAGTAGTTGATAGGATGTTGCTCTTGAGAAGAACACAATTGCACTTCCTTTTATTCATCGGTTGCGTTTCATTACGAACTTGGGGTTTGCAATTAGAGAATACCTTTTTTTATTTTTTATTAAACCATTGTTATCCGAACATTACATTGGACTCTGAGACTAATCTAGACTCGAGCCGGGTAAGATTACTAGAACGATAAAACTCTCACAATAAGTATTCAACCCAACTGCATTCCCAAAACTCGAACCGAAAATCTTGGTTAAACTTGATTTTTTGTACACATTTGGATCGAATAAATGAGTCAACAAGCATCCATGCAAGAATCTTATCCCTAAACTTAGCCATTAATACCTGCTCCTGCTCTTTCTTCTTTAGTACACACCTGCTTTAACAATGAGTATACTTTTCAGTATAAATTCTTGCCAAAATATAGGCTGTTTGTTGGAGAATTAATTATGAAAATCCACGTAAACAACGGCATAAAGCGAGCTCTGTGCATGACATTTCGCCTTTAAAAAAAAGAAAAAAGAAAAAAATGCTTCACATGCTTGTAAATGTCAACGCATATGAATTAAACAATAATTTAAACCAAACCCTTATTTTATTTATATCTATTACTTGAGTGAAAATCCAAAGCTTTATTCGATCAAAAGAAAGGACTGAATAATTTTAATTTCCTCATAAATTTCAAGCATAACCTTGATCAAGTAAATTACAATAAGTTTAACACTACCGCCAATAGTCCGTACCCCCCCACCTTTCGAAAGAAACATCACTAATTTCTGCTTTAAGAACTCGTGAAGTTTGTTCTCCACGCATAGACAGTTTGCAACAAATTTTATAGCTTCCTTTAATGATCTGCACTACTAGTGACATTGCCATATGCGTAAACAATAATATTAATTGGCTATGAAAATAACATGTTTTTGAACATAACAGATCACGAGTCGGTAACAGAGCTTTAGTAGAAAGCTCTTTAACCAATAATTAGAGTTAGGAAATGGAATGAATATATTAGTCAATGATATTGGTTATCGGACCTTCCAGGTCCATCATCGAAGAAGAAATATATATGAAGCTGTATTACAGAAACAATGATATGGCAAAAGGGCATCAGAGTTGATTGATCAATGATTGTAAGCCTAGCTCCGAACAAAATTTGTCAAATTTGATTGTCCTCACTAGGGTCTTAGTTTCAAAGAACCTGCATGGGATGGAATATTATATCTAATAAATATTTAAGTGGACAGATGCCAAACTAAGTTTCCCGTTATTTTCTTGATCTAACTAACTAGCATGGTAAGATCGTTTTATTTTTGTCTGTAGGAAAAACAAAAACAGAAGAAAGTAAGGGCACCACAAACTTTGCTTTTATGGAAAAACTTTTTGATAATGATTAATGCATCAAACATTGATAAGTACATAATATAAGAAAATACAAATAGAAGATTTGACAAGACGTGAAAGAAAAAAATAGGTCATATATTATAAAAACCGGGTAAATGTCCACGGGTAGATTGAAATCATGGCTGTGTACAATGATGTTACAACATTGAAACAAATCTGAACTACTCATACAGAAGTTGAAATTAGTGTCTTTGAACCCGATCACAATGAACCAATTTTTCACTCTAAAAGAAACTTCTAACATTTTCATCCTACAGCTAGCACCTATAATATATGAAAAGATACAACCTCACCCAGCACTTGATACTTCCTTTCGTAAGTACATTCACATAAAACATTCCCAAAATGGTTCGCCTACATTTACATTTATAATTCGCTGAAAATGTTTCACCTTTTCGAGGTTTTGCCAAGTAAACATAGCGAGATCCACCACCTCCACAAGGTCAACTAAGGCAGTCCATTAGGGCACAAACAGCTGCCCGTAATTGTGGGCAAGAAAGTTTGAATGTTCAGCCATGCAAGACTCACGAAGCTTTCAGTGTAAGAAACCCAAACAGAATACAAGGAGCAGAATGCTTACAAGGATCACCGCATCACTGACTCTTTTACAAAGGATCTACCCCCTGAACTGCAACAACAAAGATCGCAGCATTGATCAGCAACAGGAAATTGTGCCATATCCACTTTGACCATCAAGAATTGAGCATGAGGATTGACAAATATATGCTATGACTTACGCATATTCAAGGTGAATATTCATGAATCGAGCATTTTCTTTGCTCTGTGACAGTACTACAGAGCCTTCAATGAGCTGATCCTGCTCCACCTCTATTGGGTCATAAAAGTAGATCATTGTCTGCAAAGAAGTAAACCAATCACACAACGAACTTCATGTAAAACATTCCACAAGTTTTCAACACCAAGCAAACTGGTAGTAAAAAAGAGCAAAGAAAATGACCAGACTTCTTTTTGGCAATAACTTAATACCAATATCATTGTCCAAGATTTCTTAAATTATCAAATTACAATCAACTAGTGTTGTCACCAATCCACTGCACACTGAGTTGGTCATCTATGCCTTTAGGTGACATAGGCAAAATAATTTTCCAAGCTGCTTAAACTGAAGAGATTATTTTAAGGGAAATGTTACTATTGCTGGTACATCAGACGATCATGGCATTAACCGATCTATCGGCTAATGATGTCTAAGGATTTTAAAATCTACATTTAATTATGCACTCTGAATCATCATTTAGGTCATTCAACAACCGTGCACATCATTCATCAAACACCATTTGGCTTGAGAAAGGTGCAGTGAGATCATTCATTTCACTTGCCACATAACTAAGGGTAGTATCAATGGTGTAAGCAACCGTGTTATACATTCACCAAAATCGTGAACCACAAGATTGTCAACAATCTCTAAAGGACACTGGGAGCTTTCTCATATCCAATTCCTATGTATGTGGCACCTACTTTGCAAGTGCACTTTATTTTTTCTATGTTACTGTCACAGTTCTATTGACTAATAACAGGTTTCAAGGAGCTGACCACGTAAACAAGACATGAAAATTCTTGCTGGAACGTGAAACTATTCAATACCTGTTGCCAATGTGTTGGAGGGTCCTCAGGTGCAGTAGACAACACAAGTGCTTCATTAGGATTTGCACGCTTTTTCTTCTGGCAACCATCCATTGGATGATTGTTAGATGAACCAACGACTACAGGTGGTATGTGGTTATTGGCAGGAGATATTGCAGGGGTGCTGAATTCAACATCAAACCAAAAAGCAAACCCATGCAGTGGTGCTGGAAGAAAGTAAAAATTTTAGAAATGTAAAGTGAATAACAAAAAAAAAAAAAAAGATTTGAAACAAAAGCAAGCCTAGAGAGTTTAGTTTAGAATAGAGAATAGAGACAAAAGTAAGCCATAAACTACCAAATGGTCTAATGGATTCTTTTGTAGTTTATACTACTTACAACTAGCAGAAACTTCCTTTAACTAATACCACTTCATATCTTATCCTAGGACTAACAATTGACCGAACCACTATTTGAAGCCGAAGCCCTTGGCATTCACTACATGCACCAAGTTCAAGTTTATTGGATACTAGAACTATCTTACTGAATTTAATTTTTTTTTTCCAATGAAAAAAACTTCATTACTGTACATAAACGTGAGATTATGGATCAGTATCCACTTGGTATGATATCTGACGGGCATTTCAGATATTAACATAAATTTTGATTCAATGGTTGGATTGACAAAATATAAATACTATGAAGAGGTAAAAGTGGTGTATATGATGTATAAGTGAAAGAGAGTACCGCGCATCATTGACTTGAATTTAAACGTTGTTGCAATAGATTCTAGCTCATGAATTTGAATGGTATAGCAGTCTACATGCTTAACCTGTAAATGGCAATTGTTATAAATTTGTCCATAGCAAGTGCAGACAAAATACAAAGTTTTAATACCATATGCTTAATCAGAGTTGTACGACACATAAAGCAAGTTAAGCATCATTTAAAGCAGACAGCCTTAGAGGCACAACCTCAAGGAATTGATTCAGGTCAAAGCACACAAGACCACATCACCAAACTTAAAGTTCCCTTTACTTCACTAAGCTCTTGACAATCACATACGAAATTCTAGAAGAGCCATGACTCCGCTAAAATTGTCACAGTCAAAATGATACAGATGACCCTTCATACTGTCTCAAAACCTGAAGGGAATTATACAAAGTAAAAGTCAATAGTTTGTACAACAGCTCTTGTCCCAGCCTAACAAAGAACATTATGCTACCATGGATATTAGGGCACATCTAATTTGTGTCCAAAAATTTGAAGCCTTAATTATACAGTAGGTTATCTAACAATACTCTTCTCCTTGTGGGGGCCATCAAATTTAGGGACATCACAGTCCAGTTATAGGCCATAAATGTTTCTATGGTATACAATTAGAACTTAATATCTAATAATGTTTCTAACCACAGGGAAGAAAAAATCATCTTAGATGACCCACATAAGCCCCGAGAATAGCTCATCTTTTCTTCTTATAGACAAGTTTAGACATTAATATTAGTTGCTTGGCCAAGTGGTGATCAAGTAACTTTATTTGGCTGGCCACCTGAATCTTTAGGAGAGGTAGGGGGCCAAAAAATGGATTTGGGCTTTGCCCACCCACTTTAGAATAAAATGAAACTATATATTTAAGACGAGAGGACTCACCACATGTGGCCATGTCAAAACGTTTTCGCCCGTTATTGTTTCCACAGATGGTTCCTCAAATGCACACTGTTTGGCTAGTGGCATCATTGCAGACACTGCAACCAATAATATGACATTTGCTAGATCACAAGTAACTACAAAGATAATATTGATTGAAAAAGGAAATTTTAAAAGACAAACACTCTTAAGAATGGGACAATATTCAAATATTCACATAGTTGAAACCAGAACTAAGCCAAAGGAAAAAAAAAAAAAAACATACAAATAAGTGTGACAAGTGATCAATATAATTAACATTTTGTTCCAAGAGCGCATCTACTGACGAAAATTGAATGTAAAATTTACATGTTAGTACTCACTATCAATTCCATAAACATTACGCCAGAAATCAATGCTTTCGCTGTATCTGTCAGGGTGTGTAACTGGTGCCATGTACAACTGCAGGCAGCAAAGAACAAGAATCAGCAATATACGATCCACTCTACAGTCAAATAAAATGGAGCCCCAACCAAATAACGTTGTCACAAGACTGGAGAAAAAGAGGAAATAAAAATCATTAGAGCAAAATACTATCAGACCCTCCCTATAAGCTTAAGCTTATGGGTTATAGATTTGAGTTATTACTTACAAAAAACAACAATTATTAATGCAGAACAAACTAATTTTGGCTTGAGAGGGAAAACAATGAAGTAAATTGGAAGTATAACCATGGTAATGACTCTCCCAAACCGGGATTAAAATTGATTACAAGGCAGAGTAAGAAAGAACACATGCCGTTGCATATGAAGGAAGAATAAGACCTCCACGTTTTAGCCAACGATCTCTGGCAGTAATGACACTTCCCAGCATACTCTACAATATTTAACCACAAAAAAGAGGCATCCACTGTTAGAGTTGGAAACTACAATGTTATGCCTGGATCTTGATGTGTTCCAGTTATAGTTCCATGCTTACAAACAGCACTTCAATATGTAATCAAATATGCAATATTTTAATAATCACCTCATACAAAAGCATATAGCCCATCCACTCAGATATTATAACATCAACCTCCTCATCAATTTCAACATCCTGCAGAAATCAAAATACTAAGATCTAAAACATGCCTGTTATCCAGAGATAGCAAAACTGAATGAAATAAGAAAGTTTGAGGTTTCTTAAGAAAAAAAACAAAACTTAAGCGAATTTCAAAATTAATCTATCACTTAAACCTAGATATAGAAGCTCGAAGGCAACTCTTTACAGGAGATTCAACATATTAGCCAGTCTACAGAAGCTCACCTCTACTCGTCCATGTAGAACGATGACCTTGTCAGTTAAGTTATTTGCCTTCACGACTTCATTTGCCTATTCACAACAATAAAAAAGGTCATTTCAAACCCCACTTGGATTCAAACTCCCACAGAGAATGCATTCTTACAAGAAGTGACACATATCAATAATGTGGATTCCGTAGAGACATAACTAGCACATAGCATAAATCCAAGGAAAGTATTCGAAGAAATGTTAATTAATCAAGACTGAAAGGATGAAGAAGAAGAGGGAATTTGAGAAGGGGAAATATAGAGAGAACCAGAATATCCACATAGGCTAGATGGTCTAATCCTACTTAAATGAGCAGAAACTTTATTCTGTGAACCAGCAATGAGAAAGGGCCAAAGTCTCAAATGATTCATTAGGGAAGTACCAAAAGTGTTAGGGAAAAAAAAAATTTAGCAATATTGGTCAAGAAACAACCAGGTCATGTAAAGAACTCACTCTTAACACAAAATTAACTAGAGCAAATCATAAGCAATTAAGCCATCCCTGTAATGCCCTGGTAAAAAGTGAGTGTGAACCAAAATTTCCAAAACATATGTAGAAAACACTGACAAGTAATCTTTTATGAAGAAGGGGAATCGTTCTTGGGGAAGTAAGAAAAAAGAATCAGTCTGATTAAGATAACTTGATTAATTATAACTGAAAGATTCCTTGGTTTGCCTTGCTGGAAGAATGCTCAAATAAATAAAGTTGTATGGTGATGATGAAGGATTTTAGAACACTAATCCCAAAGGGAATTATTAGATAATTTGAGCACAAATAACCCGGACATTTGATAACAAAATGAAATTAGTTTGATCCCATTCTTTGGCACACAAGATAAAGCTGATATTATCATTCCTCCAAACCAATATTTTAAATAATAAAACTAATCTACATTAGCTCTTTTTTTAAAAGAAACCATTAACTTCTTTTTTTACTATAATTCCTGGAATAATCTATCAAGAAATAGTTCACAAAATGCTACCAAGGTTCCATAGCCAACAAGCGCACAGAATATTTACACACTTCTCATGACTACATTGTTTAAATTAGATAGCTGAAACAAAATGCAGCATGTATGCCAAAAAAAAAAGCATTACAGGAACAAAGTACCTGCACTGCAATATCACTTGCATCCACTGCATACACCTGGCAACACAACAACAAGACCATACACATTAAAAAACCTATTAAGTATAATCTAAACTATAACAAAAACAAGATTAAATGGTGAGAGGATTCAATTGAATCCATTGAACAGTAAAAGATATTTGGGTATATTGTTATACCCAAATTGTTACCCCAAATTTCTGCTGCAAAGGAAAGAATTAATTTTTAATCTACAATTAAGCAACTAAACTATATATTGTTTGAAAGAGTAATATAACATTTTCCAATACCTCGAATAGTGTTTAACGGAATAAAAGTTATATCACAAGTTCAAAAAAAAGCATGTTGAATGCAGCAAGTTAATTGATCAATTATAAAAGATTTACACTATATGAACTAGCATATACTTTGAAGTGCAGTCCTCATATGTATTTAAAGAGAATGGCATGGAAACTATGTGCACCATAAACTTGTGTTCTTTGGACAAACATCGTATAGGCCCGTCTGTAACTGCGGTGTTTCAGCTGAATTTTCAAAATGCATCAGCAGAAGTGTTTGATAAACACTTTCAGCTTTGTTTCTAATTTAATCTGATTTTACTCCATGGCTGATTCACATTAATAATTTTGGAAAGCACAATTACTTTTTACTTGACAGTTGTGTTTCAGCTTTGTTTCTAATTTAATCTGATTTTACTCCACGGCTGATTCACATTAATAATTTTGGAAAGCACAATTACTTTTTACTTGACAGTTGTGTTTACTGTTCACCTACCCACTTTTAACTTAGTAGTTAGTGATTTTATTCCACTTTTAGTTAGCAGTTAGTGATTTCATTTCACAGCGACTGTAGATTAAAAGCTACAGTACATCAATTCCATTAGGGCCCTACAATTATTTTCAACTGACAAGAGCATGGACTAGCAAAATGATTGGCTTCAAAGCTAAAACAATTTTTTTTAAATATCTATGTGCATTTTAAAGAATATATACCCGTTTTGCACCAGCCTGAGCACAAAATATAGAAAGAATGCCTGTGCCACAGCCAACATCCACTACAACCTGCACGGATGATCACATCAATTAGTAGGGAGGTGCACAACATAGTTTGCTGAAACAGTTGCTCAAATATGTGCAAAATACAAGTATCAAGTGAAATGTAGACAATAAAGCTCTGATTCTGCATTTAAAAAAAAAAAAAAAGACAATAAACTATCTCAATATAAGCTTTTTTATGAGGAAAATAACTGAAACCACGGTAACAACAATATTACTTTGCCTTCAATAAAACTCTGATTCTGCATAATTGCAGCCCTATAAGTTTCTGTCCTCACACGATCCTGTACAAGTCAGAGAAAAGTTAGGTGCTTCCAAGGCAGTGAATCAAACTTACAAAAACTAAAAGAGAGTAAATGTTAAGACAATTTCCGAAACTCAAATTTTGTAATAATCCACTGAATTCAAGAAAAAAGATATAATTATTAACAAAAATTTCCCAAAAATGAAACAAATTTGTCTAAAAGAGCCTTGGTTCGGCTGAGAGTATAAACAATTCATTATATAAGCCCTTTTCTGTTGGATAACTTGATTATATGAATGAAAGAAACAATGTCTAATTTAACTGAGTAAGGGAATTAAAAATCCTTGCGTCACCAGTTCAAAAGGGGCATAATGTGCCTTCAAAGAAACCATTGTCTCATAATTTCACTTAGTTATCGACATAATATGCAAATGCTCACTTTAGTATTAAAAAGTACACTTCAAATTTCACGAATTATTTCATGAATGAAAATGAAAAATTGACACAACAACTAACGACAAGAGAATAAGAAAGAAGGGACCTTGATCATTTCTTCGTGGATACCAACGTGAGCGTAGGAGTGGAAGTAGGCGACGTCGAAGTCCGTACAAGGTGTTGCTGGTTTGCGATCGTTCTGCTGTTGCTGTTGTTGCTGCTGCTGATGCTCGGAAGCCCTAAGCGAGTCACGTGACCTGCGACCTCCTCTTCTAGCTCGGTCTTTGTGACTCGTTAATCCTCCACCCATGCGCTCGCGCTCTTGCTGATGCGGCTGGTGGTGGTGATGGTGTCCGTTGCTGTATCCTATGCTCGAGTACATTGTATTACTTTTGCTAATTTGTACTGTTTTTTCGGGTGCTGGTAGTAGTGGTAGTGGCGGAACCTAGACGGGGAACTTAAAGGACTGAATAACGAAGACGGAGGATGGTCAGAGAAAGATAGTTCAAACGATGTCGTTTGAGGGATTTGTTTTGAGAGTTTTCAATTAGAGGTAACTAAACGATGCCGTTTGTTGGCATGATAGAACTTATATAATCTTGCCACTTGCTAATGATATGCTGTCAAATAGCGGTTATTTGTTTATTTATTTGCTTTCAACCATACAGTGCAAAGCTATTCAGTTACGGTATCTACAGGATTTGCGAACATTGATGATCACTAAAATGTTTTTCTAGGATCCGGTTGGGATTATTTTCGTGAGGTTTAAAAGTGGTTTTGAAAGATAAAAGTTAAAAATTAATTTAATGTTTGGTAAATTTTTAAAATAATTATTTTTAATAAAATTATTTTATCGTATAGTAAATTTTAAAAATGATGGAAGTAGTATTTTAAAATCTAATTTAAAAAATTAATTTTATATTTAATAAAATTGTGTATACATACATACATACATACATACACACACACATATATATATAGATATACATACTACAAAAATCTGAAATTATTGTTATTAATTTCATATACTATGATAAATTAAAAAAATGATAAAAGCAACATTTTAAAATCTAATTCAAAAAAATCAATTTTATACTTAATACAATTATATATATATATATATATATTCTCATATATTACAAAAATATGAAATTATCATTATTAATTAAGAAATAAAATCATTAACTTTAAAAAGATTATTTTTTTATTTTTTTATTTATTATTATTATCACCACTACCACCACCAACTATATTGAGATGAAAATCAAAATTATTAATATAAATTATTTAACATTATAACTAATTCAATTATATATATTTTTTACAGCAGTTTAATAATAGTATTTACTAAATATATATGACTACTTTTAGAATTTACAGTAATTTTAAAAATAAATTTTATCCAATATTTAATTGATTCTCTTCAACTTTATAACTAATTATTTCTATAGCACAATTAACATAGATTACTTTAAAAGCTATAACATCACCAAACTAGCCCTTAATACTAGTTGAATGCTTGATTTTTCTTGAGCTTTTTAGCATTAATTAAAAGAATTCTAGCTAAACTTAGGTCCAATAATACCCATAAATTAACAAACAGATTGAGAAGCCATGAAAAAAAATCTCTGAGGCTGAGCAATCTCATGGATGATGGATTGAAAACTTGATTTTTGGAGCCAATTAAATTTATGAGTAGGCTTTTGATACCCCTCAAAATTCTTTATAAAATCTTTCATTCTAATTGAAAATTATCTATTACAAATTAATTTATTTTTTAAAAAAAGGAATTGATTAAATACTTAAACAATTATTCTTTTAATATTTTTTTACACATTTCATAATTTACATTTATATTTTAGCTTTAATTAGATTTTTTTTAGAAAATTAGAAGAATTTAGAGTTATGAAAATATAAATTATGTAATAAGAAGAAAAAAATTAAGATAAATTTAATATTTTTATGCAGTTTGAATTTTTTTTACATATAATATTATGAGAAGATGATTAATTTTAACATATGAATTTATAATTCATCAATTAAACTAAGGTATTTTAACAAATGAATTAAAAGTGTTGTTATAATAATTTTATTTAAAATACATTTCGTAGGTTGGCAAAATTTTAGGGATGACAAAAATCCCCACGGGGACGAGTACCCTCAGGGATTTTCCCCATTCGATGAGAGTATGAAGATAATTTCATACCTAATTTCTTATTTGGGGAAGGGATGGATAATTTTTTTTACCCAATTTCTTATTCGAGGAGAGGACGAGGATGAGGTGGAATCCTCATCCCCTACCTATTTCTCCATTTTTATTTTTAATTGTATTTTTATTTTTTAAAATTACTAGTAAATAAATTATAAAATTATAAATATTGGTAAAAATAACAAATATCAAAATATTTATATTATTAAACTTTTAGGCATAATTAACTAATTAAAGTCCTAAATTTTTATTTAGGACATTAAAAAAACCGGGTAAATTCTATTAGCCCAAAAATTTTGTTTTAATTTTAGTATTCATTAAATGTTTTAAACTTAAATCTATTTTTATTTTATTTTTAGATGTTATAATTGCCCACAGCGAATCACAATTTTAATATCTAATCTAATATTTGCTCTTGATTTGCTCCGACTTAACTATTGTGCTGTAAAGGGAATAGTCCACATTTTATAAAGTGCCCACGCCACCATTGAAAAAGTTAATTTTGAATATAAATTCGATTTTATTTGTAACAATTTTGTATTAAACTATTAATTTATTCACGATAGTTTGTAAAAGAAGTTTGTATAATTTACATGCTGTGTTACTTACTAATTTAATGTATGTGACTTTTGTAATAGATATTAATGCAAGATATATTTCAAACTTTACTTTTATTTGAATTTTTTATTTTAATATAATTAACTCAAAATCGAAAACAAAAAATGTATTAATTATTCGGGGATCGAGGATCCTCAGGAATCCTCGGGAATCTCCTGTTATTATTCGGGGAGGGGATGAAGATTCTCTCAAGTAATTCTGACAGAGACAGGGAGAAAACGAGACATACACAAAATATCGGAGATGGGTATAGAGAGATTGATCCCCTCCCCTCCCCTCCCTATTGCCATCCCTACAAAATTTGTTGTTACTGGGGTTTACCAATGGCTTGGGCCGAGTTATTTTGACAGGAGTGGACCCAATGGCAAAGTCTTCTACTCATGCCGGATGCCTTCGAGGCTTGGTAGTCAGATTCATTATCAATCTCAGAAGTAGGTCCGTTACTTGCCTCACAGGCCATTGACATTCTCAAACTACTACTACAGTTGGGAATCACATGAGCCAACAGTTAATTGCAGCATAGCACAAAGTCTTGCCACTATCCACATTATGCTTCAATGGATTTCACTGAAAATGCCTATTATTAATTAATCCATGATTTGTTAAATATAATCCCCAACGGCCAACCAAAAATCTAGTATTATTATTATTATTATTAACAAAATTTGTAAACAAATAAAGCTCTTTTTTTTTTCTTTGAATTTTTTACAATCTACATACAATCTTCATGTATAGACGGCATGCGATTTTTGATAATTTAAATTTATACATTTATTTGTATTATATCTCGATTTTTAATGAGCATAGTTTGAAAATCTACAATAATCAAAGATGCGGTTTCTATCTCTTCACTTAAGGAAGTATGTTTACACCCATTAATATTTGAGAAGTGTATTTATTAAAAGAATGTGAATTTATTTAAGTTCTCGTAATAAAACTAATGAGAATTCTAATTGTGCCCTCAATAAATCTATCATTAGGCTAAAACCATCAATGAATAAATTATGTCATCAATCAGTATCTTGTTATAATAGAATATAAAATAAATGGAATCGATTTATTTTGAATATAACTAGTATACGTGTGTTTCGGATTGATGACATTGACACGCACTTAACCATTATAAATAAAAATATTCATCAATGGATCTGTTAGTCTTTTAAATTTAAAACTATTGGTTATTTGTCTACTAAATCAAAATATCAAACCACATATTAATTACAAATAAATTAATTTTCTACTCGTTAATCATTATCAAAACACCATAACATTATCTTAATTTGTATCGTCATACAATCTCTGTGGATGTTTACTTTCACAAATAAAACTAAGATATTAATATTTACCAATTAAGAGTAATGGGAGCGGAAAAAAAAGTTTGAGATCAAATTTTTTTAAGAAAGAAAAAATAAAAAGAAAAAAAGAAAAGAAAACGAGGGTGTGGTCCCACGAAAGGAGTTCACATAAAACCCTCTCAGAAAACAAGCTTGAGATCAAATTTTTTTAAGAAAGAAAAAAGAAAAAAAAAAGAAAAGAAAACGAGGGTGTGGTCCCACAAAAGGAGTTCACATAAAACCCTCTCAAAAACCCCCGTAAGGAGCCCCAAACCCTCTTTTTCCATTTACTTTCGCCCGCTTCTTTACTTGAGTGAAGGCAAACGCAGCAGCAGCAATGGCGGGCCTTGTACCTCCCGGTACAACAGTGAAACCTGACGCATCGACGGCCAAGCCTAAGGAAGAAGAGAAAGTTGATTACATGAACTTGCCTTGCCCGATTCCCTATGAGGAAATCCATCGCGAAGCTTTAAGTTTGTACCTTTATCATCCTTATTCTTATTTTACTCGCCACTATAACAATAGTACAGAGCTTTATGTTATTTTTTTTTCCTGTTTTGTTTGTCTCTTGTCTTTGATTTTGTTTCTGAGGGTTTTACTTGTTTTTGTGGGTTTAATTGATATGGATATGTACGTTAATATGCCTGTTATAATAAATTCTTTTGTTTTTTGAGCTGATAAAATTGATATTTGACAGGATTTTGTTTGGGTACAAAATCTAATTTTGAAACTTTATTATTTGTTTGCTTATGGTTAAATGTGAATTTTTTTTTTTAATTTCACTAGTTTTTGGTTGTACATTTGAGTGTAGATTAACAGAGGAATAATTTCTTCTTCTTTTTGGTGCGTGTATGTTTGTGTGTTATTTATTTTTTTCATTTTTTTATTTTTTGGGGTCTAAAACGAAAGGGGGGTTTCCTGTATTTTTGTTGAAGATCTTGTACTGAAAGTAGCATTGGGAGAAAGTTTAATTAAAGGAAGTATTTGGGTGGTTGTTTTATGATATTGTAGTTTGTACAACGACTGTAACCTAGATCTTTGTCAGTGTCTTTGAAGCCGGAACTTTTTGAGGGATTGCGCTTTGATTTTACCAAAGGACTTAATCAGAAATTCTCACTCAGTCATAGGTAAATTGATCATCATTTTTATTCATTTTTTCGTTCGTTAAATGTGTGCGTGTGTCTACACACACAAACACATTTGCGTACTTACCTTTGTCTATATTATTTATTGGTTTTGATGACTAAAACTTATCAACAATGCATCAGTGTGATCATGGGACCAACAGAAATTCCTTCACAATCCACAGAAACCATTAAAATCCCTACTGCTCACTATGAGTTCGGTGCTAACTATATTGACCCAAAGGTAAGTGGTTGTTACCATACTTATATTAAAATAAAATTATTTGATTGTAATAGTACTGATGGTTTTCCCACAGTTGATGCTCATTGGGAGGGTATTGACCGATGGCAGACTAAATGCTAGAGTGAAGTGTGATCTGTCCGACAATCTTTCTTTGAAAGCTAATGCTCAGGTAAAATCCTATTAATGCCATTTCTTTTCCTTCTGATTTTGTGCCCCTCTTTGGTTTTCGCAGAAACTATGCTTTTCATAGGCATAACATTAACTTTGTTTTTGCTCTTTCAGCTTACAAATGAGCCTCATATGTCACATGGCATGATCAACTTTGATTATAAGGTCAACCATTCTTACTGATCATTGTGCTTGTGCTTATCTTGTTTGTCTACAAGCATGATAAACAATATACTAAATGCATTGAGCATCTTTTTATTTCATTCTTACCGAGGTGACCATGTAAGGTTCTTTTTTTTTTGGGGTTCCTCTTTCCTGGAGTAAGCTGGGTCTCATTTCTTGCTGCGCGGAGCTTGAAGTCAACAGGATTGTCCTGTCATGTATGAAGTTTTTGGAGAAAACCTCAATGTATTAGGACAAATGATCCTTTTATGTATATTGTGTTGCAAATCACCTTGTGTTTACTACAAAGAACTACTGCATGCAAATTGCATTATCTTCAAACTTATCAACAACTGTGGGCTAGGTTATTTGTGGAAAAAACTCTTTTAAGATTCACATTTTATGAACCACAATTTTGCTTTTACAATTGTGAATTATTCAGCTCCTGGTTTGACTTACCCACTCCCCCCCCCCAAAAAAAAAAACACAAAATGCAGGGTAAGGACTACAGGACTCAGTTTCAGTTCGGAAATGGTGCCCTATTTGGAGCCAGTTACATCCAGGTATGTGTCTGATCAAGCAATGCAATACTGTTACGTTTTGCATGGATAACATACATATTTACATGAAGAAACAGGATCTTATTGACATGCCTATGACTAATGATGTCTATAGTATTTTATTGGTTGGGAGACTGTAGAGCTCTGGACACTAGTTTTGCTTACATTTTCTTTTATTTTGTGGACAAAATCAGCATTGGAAATCTGGAGTTATTCAATACAGCTAGGACATAGTACACCATGTAGACACAGCTGAAAACTTTCTAGAAGAATTTTAACTTTAGTTTTTACATAATTTTGCTTTGCTGCTCACAGTGTACAAATATATGATTGTTAGTTCGAAAATTGCACTACTGTTCTTGATACAACTGTATCTATTTCTGAGGATTTTTTTATATTGGTTTGTTATTGTGCATTGATCTCAATAGTTTTTCTTAACTGCTTGTTAGGGTATAATTACATACTAAAAAATCACTGTACACATTTTTTATATTAATTTTAACTCTTTGCATAATTTTCCAGAATGTGTCTCCACATTTGTCTTTGGGTGGTGAAGTATTTTGGGCTGGTCAGCATCGAAAGTCGGGTATTGGTTATGCTGCTCGATATGAAAACGATAAGATGGTAATGTACTTTATTTGTGTTCTTCACATGATGTTTGCCGTCATATGGTCTATTACCCCTGCCTGTGTAACATCTTGTAGGCAATAGCAGTGACGGATTTACCTCTGACACTATAAAGCTTTCTCCATTTCTTATAAAGCAACAATAATGACAATTAATTAAATAAAAATAGCATATAGGGATTCATATTGGTAGTAAGGTTAACATGTAGTCTGTGGAAGTACCACCCAATGTTATGTAGTACACTTGCAATGAATGTTTGCTTCAATATTTTAAGAGCTACTGAGGTAATTGTATTTTCTCTATCCCTCTCCCCCACACTGTTGTACAGATGCTTGAATTGTTTTGGAATCTTATTGAGATTTTTTAGCCTCAGGCAATTTCTTTTAAGTCAAGATTGTGATCTCAATTTAGCAGAGCAAGAGTACTTTATTCTTCCAGGCACCTTGTCCGGTGAAACCTAAATATTTTTGACCCCTAAAAATTGCTTTTTTTTAACCTTTCAAATCACCTTTCTTTTTTGGTTGATATCCAAAATTCTATTGATCTTTCTAGTTCATCAGATTCCTTAACAGGGGATGACTGCCAAACTATACAACCTGGGTAGTTAGGGAACTTGTGGAATACAAATTTCCCAGGTAAATGGCCTTATAGAGTTTTGAACCTTTGACCTGTTGTTTGAATCTGAGGGCCTTTTACCACTCAAACACCAACATACACCATAGGGCTGCCATCCAAACCGCTTTTTTGGATTGCGGAACTTTTGGCATGGTAGCAAGGGTTGGTGGGATGTGTGTTTTTTTTTTCCTGGCTCTTTTCAGATAAAAATGCATTGGGGCTTTTATTCGCTTGACATTTAGAGGCTTTTATTCTTATTGAATATCGGAGTTTATGTGATAATTCTTGTTCTTTTATTTAAGAAGAGCAGTCAATCTCAGTTTGCTTTAAACTTGCTTGACCAGATTATATTTTCTTCTACCTGCAGGTTGCCACAGGGCAAGTTGCTAGTACTGGAATGGTTGCTCTGAGCTATGTGCAGAAGTTATCAGAGAAGGTGAGAAGGCTGAGATTTTTTTTTTTTTTTAATTCTTATCTCTTTCAAATGAGTGCCATTTGTTATCTGGGCATATTTCTTATACCATTTTTTTTTATCAAGGTTTCTCTAGCAACAGATCTCATGTACAACTACATGTCAAGAGATGTCACATCTAGTGTTGGTTATGATTACATCCTTAGACAGGTATATTTGCAGATATATTCTACTGTTTCTGAGCTTTGAATATTGGCTCGCGCATTTGTCTGTATGACATTTATTTTGCGTTCATTGAATGCAATTTCTATTTTTAGGAAAAGATTTACAAAATATGGATTACTTTTTACTTTGTAATAGATCTTTTGTTATTAAAAAATCTGCTAAGTTCTAATCTATTGTATAACAAAGCTCTTCTTTTTGTCTATTTCTGGTAGGATATGTTTTAAGCTGTTATAAAACAAATAATTAGTAAATTTTAATTCAATACGACTGAGCCAATGAAAGTAAGGGTTATACTATGAGAACCATAATTTTGACATAATAAAATAAAGAAAATAGAGATGGGGTTGGTTGCCACGAGTACTTGAAAACTGTTCTTGCACCATGCTTTTTCCCTGAAATCGAAAAAGGTTCTATCTGTTTTGTGTATAGAAACTTCACCTCATTAATCATGACATAATGTTCCTTGGATTTGAATATTGAGTTTGTTTTATATCGTAATTGTTATAGAAGGCATGCAATATGTAGTGATTCACTCTATATCGAGTCAGTATGACGCCAACATCTTTTCTGGACATGGTAGACCTTTGTTCTTTATAGAGTAACTTCATTTAGTACATTATGCCCATGTCGCAGACCAAATATCACCTGGGTCATCGGTTGCAACCTTTAATCTTAATGAATGTATACAATCATTGTCTGTTTGTGGTCATCACATACAGCAACTACACTTCAGTATTAAAATTAAACACATACATTACTGGTGTTGTGGTTGTTTCAGTGTCGTCTGAGAGGGAAGATTGATTCCAATGGCTGTGCTGCCGCTTACCTGGAGGAGCGGTTAAATATGGGCCTTAATTTTATTCTTTCTGCTGAGGTGAGGATCCCATCCTTATCCATGTCTAATCTTTGCAGGAGAGCTTAATCAGCAATATTTTAACTAACAGTTATTGGAGTTTATGTTTCTTGCAGATAGATCACAGGAAGAAGGATTACAAGTTCGGCTTTGGTTTGACAGTGGGCTAAAAAAAACTGATGAATTAGGAGTTCAGTGGTGTACTATTTTATTTAATTTACGTGAGCCCATTGTTGTTAGCGAATAGCAACGAAGCAGATCTCTGTTTCAACCTTGCTTGCCTTCTGTTTGAAAATCATAAAATTCATTTTATACTGACTGCTTTTGGCTTTGAGTAAAACATTAATCGCGGGGTGGCATTAGATGCTGCAACAATTTTAGAGCCTCATTTATTGCTGTACTGTTTGAAGCTATTATTATTATTTTTTACCCCATTTTCTTTTAATCTTATTTAAGAGCTGTAGAATTTTTAATTCAATGGAAGTAGAGAGATTTACCATAATGAGCTTTCTCTCTAATGAGGCCTTTAATTCTGTCAATTTTTATTATTAGTGGCGGTAGTTGTTTGTTCATGGTTAGACATTTCTTCAATGGAGATCTGCGGGGCTTATTATAATATATAACTAATTTATGTTGCGATTCCTTATTCCAATATGTGCTCTCATTTCTTCACATTTTCATTTTTTGTCTCAAGATAAATCTACCCAGCTTCACCACACGATACAATACACAACCGGTCAAGCCTAGTAGACCAAATTTGAAAAATAACGTGTTGATAAATTTTTTTTTAAAGTGCAAGGATATTTCAGTAATTGAACGCCAATTGCATGATAATTTGAATCATGCTGTCCTTCCAACGAGTATGACAAAAGAAATAAAGAATACAGAGGAGGCAAGGCACCGAGATAGAGCGAAAGGAAGGGAGAAAAATGGAGAAAAATAACAGTAAGAGCGATCAAAGTAATGAAGTGGAAAAACTACTGGAAGCAGCACATGATGAGATGCTCTTGAAACTCTCCGTGGATTCCCACATAGCAAGCATCTCTTCCAATTACCTCGACGCCGATCTCGACCGTCGATTTCAAGCCCTCAGATCCCGACCCTCCGTCCCTCGTCAATCTAAGTCTCAATCAGCAACACCATCTCAATCTCAAACTCATCGTAATGTTAGCGTTGACGACGAATTGAAGAGTTCTCTCGGAGACGACCTCTCTGCGAGATTAGCGGCTCTTAAAGCTTCTTCTTCTTCGTCCTCTGCTAATGATGATAAGAAATATGATGGAGTGGCTGTTGGTCCCAAAATACCGGATGGTGATGTTGATGATGGAGAGGATGAAGTTGAGAAGATAATTCGCTGGGCTAAGGATGCCGCTCGTCTCGATCCTTCGCCTCCGTCCGATGATGATGATGATAAAGATTCTGATCGTGACACTGATTCCGATTCCGATGATGATGAAGAACAACCTCAACGTAATAAGGGCCGCCGTAAACAGTAATAATGTTCTTTATTTTAATATATTTTTAATTGTTCTATCGTGCTTTGCTTAGTAATTGCTTCTTTTTAAAAAATAAAATAAAATAAGATAAAACAAAACTCCTTGTAATGATTCATTACTAGGATTCAATTATAATAAAAAAATAAAAAAAGATAAACTAAACTATTTTCTTTAATACTATCAAATATTATTAATAGTTGAACAAAGTATGTATGAAATTGTCATCATTGTTAGTTATACATGGTTACTAGATAGAGGTTTTATAAGCAAATAAACGTATGTGTATTATCAATGCAGTAGTTAAAAAGATTTAGAAAAATATCAGTAGATAGAGAATCATTTGTTGTATTAGACTGAAATTGAGGCTTAAAGATGGCAGATGATGATAAATTACATCCAAAGGCAAAGCAATAAAAATAAAAAGATTATTAATAAATTACAATACTAATATGCTTACAACAATGAGTACCAAACACTTAGTACCACAGGGATCCTTTTGTAAAATACGTTAGATTTTTGTGAATTTTAAAATTTAAGGTTTTTATTCTAGTTTTATTAATTTTGATCAACTTGAGTATTTTTCCTTCCATATCTTCTATATTTATTCCTAAAATTTTTGAATGTATTAATTATAATTTTATAAAGCTCTAAATAATTATCATGTTCATAAAAATTTATATATTCTAAATTTGATCCTACATTTATAATTATTTGTCTATTTTAAGACATAGACTAAATTTTTTCCTTCAACATATTTAATTATTTATGTTATCTACTGGTTATCTTCCTAACTAAAATACATAGCATCTAGGCTTTCAATAGAAATTGTAATTCAGCATCTTGGATTAAAAGGTTCATATGATTATTATTATTATTATCCAGTATGGACAATTTTGAGTTATGTTATTAACTCGACACCTGCCTTAGATTATTTCCAAACTAATTAATATGGATTCCATTAATGCTATTATATTTTCTTCTTTGAATGAATCAAATATTTCTTGGTCATTATTAAGGTTTATCCTTTTCATCTCTTTGTACAAGCGTTTGCTTGTAATTAATAGTTTTAATAATAGAAACTATATAAATAACTTGATATTCTTGACTAGAATCTAAATTATTAATTGTAACTAAAAACTTGTTAAGTGATCTCTCCATTTTTATGAGTTTAAGTTACTTTTATCACTTACTCTCTTATAAAACCCTAGAAAACAAAGTCCAGTATGCTTTTGTTTGTTGATAAAATATAAGAAGATAGTTCAAGATTATTAATCATTGTACTATCCTCGGTATTTTGGAATAAATTCACTAATTGTCTTCAACCGTAGATTAGTTCACGGTCAGCACTGCCGTAACTCCATATATCATGTTAGATTACTCCAGTGACTATTCCACACGGCCTAATGCAACATACAACAGACTGGTCTAATAGGAAATGCCTAAGTGAATTTCTTATAATTGTCTTTGAAAGAATGCTTAGTAACAAGAAATCTTCTTCATTTAACACAATTGTTAGCACGTAAGATTCTTGGTTAATCTCTAAGAATATATAAGATATATGAAGTTGATAATTTCACTAAAAAATTATTTCATAACTAGAATTTTTATGAAGGAAAATTATAGAATGCAAATGGCGGGTGAAGGATTAGACATATGATGTCCTCTACTTCTTACATGATTCTATTTATAAGCTTGAAGAGATAAGATTATCTCTTTTTACATGACACTTATTACATTTTCCTTGTCGATGGTGGATTCCTTTGAGATAAGTTGACCCTTGCCATTTTTATTATTGAAGACAGCTCTTCTCTTCTTTTTCTGTTGGTCAACATCTTTTACATGGTTCTGATAAGTTTTATTCTTTTAGAATCTTTTCCTTTAAATTATTGATGCTTTCAGCTAGCATCTTTTATCTTTTCAGTGACTTTTTTGCCATATGCCTGTTATGAGCCCTTCATCTAACAACATGTCTTTCCCGCTAGATTTTCCTTTTGATTATTTGTAAAAGTAGCCGTATGATGACTGATACTTTAACACCTTACATATCTCATGGTGTGCTAGCAAATTGAATTATACAAGATTGTCATATATTGCTTTTTTTCCTTTTTCAATATTATCTGTTTAGTATGTTTTCCTTTCTGGTCATAGAAAAAATTATATATTCTTTTATGGTCTTTTGAAGTTGCACTTTTTCTTTACTTATCCTCTCAAGTGAATTCATAGACGACTGTCATCTCAACGACACTTTTGCTACTGCGAGCTTTAAGTTCGGATCATTCGGGATCATACTCTTTGTAGACCTAATCTAGATCAATAGTTGGATTTACTTTCTTACTGTTAATGTCAACTTAAATCGTATGATGTGTTTGATACCACTTATTATCACAGTATTCAAGGCAATAGTGAGAATCTTGATAAAAATAATTTCTTGCGCCTTAGATATCTTTTTGAGGTCATTGGTAGCCTTTTTAATTTTTTTCTAGGAGCTCTTCTAATTCCATGCAATCAACATTGACATAAACAAAGTTAAGAAAACCATATTCAAACATGATTTTTTATCAATTTTAGATCGGCTCCTAGAACAAAGTTAATCATTGAGTATTACCTTGAATGCTTTGGTACTATAGCTTGGGTGGGATGAATCCTATATGATATTTTACCCATTCTTTTATAATCGTAAGCGTAGTTGTTTCCTAATGAGATTTTAACCATTAGAATAGACTGTCTGCTTCTGTCATATTGAGGCTTTGAACTTACTGAAGAGTTTTGAGAACCTTTTTTCTTTATATATTGTTCTTTAAGATCATTAATTGTGAGAAATTTCTCTGGATGTGTGATCTTTGAGTTCTATGAAGAAATCTGGGTAATCTGCCCTTCAATTTGATCCTTGAAATGGACCTTTTTTTGGTATAATGCTAATATATTGCTTTGAAGTCTGGACTTCTGGATGATTTTGTAAACTTTTGTCTGAATAAAGTTTGCTCAATTTTTCATGGGCATCATCTATTATGGCAAGCCCATTATAAATCACTTAATTGTCCTGGAAAAGTAATTCTTGACCTTTAGATCACATCATTATACCTTTTAATATTTTGGAAATACTGCTCTTAATTATATTCTCAGCTAAGGAAATCTGCAATACTATTATTAGATCTTTTAATATACTCAATTTCAAAATCATATTCAGCAAAGAACTGTTGCCATCTAATTAACCTTTTATATCGAGATAAATTAGGCAATTTATTAAATATAACTCTTTTGACTTGAGTGTTCTCAGATCTCATCTTAAATTTTTTTGGTAAGAAAAAGAAAAATAAATTTAGCTATTCCGTTTTTAATAGCTAACAAGTCCTTTTTCATTACTATGATAATTCTTTTCTGCAGGTATAAATGTTCCATTGGTATATCTATAAATCTTTTCTTGATTTGTTTTTAGTACAACACCCTAGTGATTATTAGAATCATCAATTTCAATAATTAAATTATTACTAGTGGTAGGGAATCCCAATCTTTGGTAGATTTCTGTATTTTTCTTTTAACCTCTTTACCACCTTGGTATGAAGATCTTCCCAAGATTTTGTATTCTTCTTTTTCAATAATCTTTCTAAGGGTTGTCTTTCTTTAACTAAATTTTCTATGAAACTTCAGCATTATGAAGACATCCTAAAATTCTTTAAATCTGTTCTTTAGATTCTAACTTATCTGGAAATAAATATTTTTTTTTCATAAATATGAGGTTGGATCTCAATCTCCGTTTCATCTATTATCAACCCTAAAAAATCTATCCTAGGTTTCATTATCTTAGCTTTCTTTTTTATAAAATAACATTTCACGTTTCTTGCATTTCTCTGCAAAGAAGCAAGATGATTAATATGATCAACTTCATTATCTGAAGATATTAGAATATCATATATATATAAACAATGCAGATTCATGAAATTCTTTGAAAATTTTGTCCATCCTTTAAAAAATTTTGTGGTGCATTCTTTAATCCAAAATGTATCACAATCCATTCATATTGTCCTTGAGGTGTATTAAAAGCAATGAATGGTATACTTTCTTCTTTAAGTTTGATTTGCCAAAATCCCAATTTGCAATCAAACTACCTAAATATCTTTTTATTGATTATAGAAGTAATTAATTTATTTATAGGAGGTAAAAAAATACCCATCAAATTTGGTATATTTATTCAATTCTTTATAGTTAATGACCATACAGGCTTTTCCTCGTTTAATCTTTACATGATTCCTAACCATAAAGGTTGGGCTATATGTGGGCTTTTAGATTCTTGAATAATCCTGAGATATAATAATTCTTTGATTTGTTAATCAAATTCTTGTCTATCATTTTGCACATATCTCATAGGCTTGACTTTTATAATAACATTTGGATCTTTTAATTCAATTTTAGCAGACATTTTATCAATTTCCCATAATTGAATTAGGTTTTCTCTAACGTTTTTATTAGGTGTTTATAAGATTTCTTTGTAATTAGAGGTGATTTGATTGATTTTTATATTGAAATCACCACGCTGGCTGCTTCGAAAATGTAATTTTCGAGTTGTTCACCTAACAGGGTTATAAATCCTTGGTGTTGTAATGGAATGATTACATGGTGTTTTAACAATAATTGTTTCGTTAGTCATTAAATAAATGAATTGACAAAGAAAATCAACTCCTAAATTTATATATGCACCCATATGATCATAGGAACATAATATAGGTGTACTTAGAATATAATCCTCTATTTGTATTAAAGTTTTAATTCTACATTCTCCTAAGGTGATTTGTTCACCATTTATATCTTTTCTTGTTAAGGGCTTATTATCTTTCCAATAAGATTTTGGATAAATCTTGAAATTAGCTAAACTAACTCATGAACCAGTATCAATTAAAGCATGGAACCATTCTGGCCTATGCCTATAATATAGTATAATCAATTTTAGATATATTATAAAAAGATTAGACATATCTTGATATGGTTTGTTTAATCTCTTCAATTATTATGCTTATTTTTCTTTCTCCTATATAGTAAGAAAAGAAATTTTTAAGAAAGTTCATGCCTAATAATATAGGACTTATTTCTATTTCATAATTAGGTTCTATGAAAAAAGGAAAAATAAATTATATCCCTCTAATCATTAGTGGTAACTCACAATATTAACTTAGCAAAAGAGGGTTTTCAAAGCTCTTCAATAAGCTCAAAGCTCTTCAATAAGCTCAAAGCCTCAATATGACAAAATGAGACAATTTATTCTAATGATTAAAATCCCTTTAGGAAGCGATTACGTTTATGATTATAAAAGAAATGGTAAAATAGCCTATGAGATTCGTCTTAACTAGGTTGTAATACTAGATAATTCAGGGTTGTACCTAAGGATTAGCCTTGTTTTAGGAGCTGATCTAAAAATGATAAAAAAAACATGTTTGAATATAGTTTTTTTAGCCTTGTTTATGTCAATAATGATTGTAGAGAATTAGAAGAACACTTAGAAAAATTAAAAAGGCTTTCAATGATCTTAAAAGGATAATAAGTGGTAATAATAAGGCTAAGACAAAAGAAATGATTTTTAGTAAGATCCTCACTACTTGCCCTGAATACTGTGATAATAAGTGGAATCCAGCGCAACACATGATTCAAGTTGGTATTAACAGTAAGAAAATAAGTCTCACAATTGATCTAAATCAAATAATTATGAAGGACACTCAAGAGGATAAGTAAGGAAAAAGTTTGGCTCAACGAGGCCACCAAAGAACATATAATCTTTTCTATGAGCAAAAAGAAAAGCATACTAGCCAAGCAGATAATATTGAAAAAGGAAAAAAATAATATATGAAAATCTTATGAAGTTTAGCTTGCCATCACACCATGAGATATGCAAGTTGTTAAAGCATTAGTTATCATGTGGCTATTGTTATGAAAGATTAAAAGGGGAATCTAGCGGGGAGGACATGTCACTAGATGAGGAGCTCATAATAAGCATATGACAGAAATGTCATTGAAAAGATAAATGATGCTAGCCGAAAGCATCAATAATTCAAAGGAAAAGATTTTAAAAGGATAAAGTTTATCAGAGCTCATAATAGGTATAGAAAAAGAAGAGAAGAACTATCCTCAATAATAAAAGAGGAAGGGGTCACCTTATCTCCAGAGAATCCATGATCGATGTGGAGGATATAACATATGTCATGTAAAAAGAGATAACCTAATCTCTTTAAGTTTATAAATATAATCATATAAAAAGAAGAGGGCATCATATGTTTAATCCTTCACTCACATCTGTATTCTATAATATCCCTTTGTAAAAATTCATGTTATGCAATTAATAAAACTCTTTTTGAGTGATATTATAATCTTCATATATTTTATATTTTCTTAGAGATTAACCAAGAATCTTACATGCCAACACTTGTGCTAAATGAAGAAGATTTCTTATTACTAAGCACTATTCTAGAGACGATTGTAAGAAATTTATTTAGACATATCCTATTATGCTAGTCTATTGTATGTTGTGTTAGGCCGTGCAGAATAGTCGTTAGAGTAATCTTGCATGATGTGTGGAGTTATGGCGGTGCGGACTGTGGACCAATCTATAGTTGAAGACAATTAGTGAATTTATTCCATAATATTGAGAGATAGTGTAGTGATTAATAATCTTGAACTATCTTCTTATATTTTAACAACAAACAAAAGTATATTGGGCCTTGTTTGTTTTCTAGGATTTTATGAGATAGGAAGTGATAAAAGTAACTTAAATTCATAAAAGTTGAGAGATTACTTAACAAGTTTTCATATGTAAATGATAATTTAGATTCTGGTAAAGAATATTAAGTTATTTATAAAATTTCTATTGTTAAAATTATATTAGTTACATGCAAACGCTTGTATGAAGAGAGATGAAAATGATAATCCTTAATAATTATCGAGAAATATTTGATTCATTCAAACAAGAAAATAGGATAGCATTAATGGAAGTCATATTCAATAGTTTGGAAATAATTCAAGACAGGTGTAGAGTTAATATCGGGACTCAAAATCGTCCATAATGGATAATAACAATAATCATATGAACGTTTTGATCTAGAATGCTGAATGAAAGCCTAGATGAGATGTACCTTAGCTGGGAAGATAGCTTATAGATATGTTAGAGGAAAAATTTTGGTCTATGTCTTATGAGTGACAAATAATTATAAATACATGATCTAATTTAGAATATATAGATCTTTATGGACATGATAATCATTTAGAACTTTATAAAATTATAGTTAATACATTAAAAAGCTTTAAAAATAGATGTAGAAGAGATGGAACGAGAAATACTTTAGCAGATCAAAATTAATAAAACTAGAATGAAAATCTTGAATTTTAAAGTCACAAATCTAGTGTATTTTGGAAAAAGATCCCTATGGCACTAAGTGTATACTCATTGTAAGCATATCAGTATTGTTTGGGGGGGGGGGGTAATTATGCTAGAGTATAGTAAAGAATACATAGATAGTACAAACACTGATACCCTAGGAAATAGAATCAAGTTTGGACGAAATAGAATAAACGAGCTGTGTGCTAAAATAAGAGATAAAAGACTTATGAAAATACAATATCGAGGATTGTATTTAGAAGATTAACCAATATTTAGATGTTCAGATAAAACCTATAAACATGAGGAGAAATTCAAAAAGAATGAATTCTTTAAAACCAATGAGAAATATTACAAGAAAAATAAATTTAAGAAGAAAATCTTCAAAAGGAATAAATTTAAAGGAAAATCTAAAACCAACACACCCCAAAAATGTAAATGTTGATTATATAATGAAGAAGAGCATTATGCAAATAAATGTCCTAAGAAAAAAAAGTAAATATCAAAATGTTTGAGAATTTCAATGATTTAGAGTTAATCACTAATAATGAAGATGTTAGTGATAATGATAGCATATACTACCTTTCTGAGGAGACTTTAAATAGCTCAGATTGAGAGTGTATATAGAAGAATTAGATAATAGAGATTTATATTAGAATGAAGAATTAAAAGAACAAGGTTCTCTTAATAGAGAATTAAGTTTTTATTAAAAAAAACCTTAAGATTAGTAAAAAGGGGATTTGAAACATCTGACCCCAATCAATATATTAGCACAAGGAATTGCTAACATGATTAAAAGAAAAAAAAATATAACGTATTTCAGTGCCACTGTAAGGGAAGAACATATCAAAATTAGGCATGTTAGAGGAAATACAAATATACTTTTTGTTGATACCGAAAAACGACCTCAACATCTGAATTTGTTTCTTTAGGGGAATTACAGCACGAATCCAAGCTCAAACGCCAATATGACCGCAATTTTCCGTACCTGTCAACCAGAAAACACGGTTAGGATACGCCGGTGGGTTTCCGGCGCAGACCCTCCGATGCTTAAGTCAGAAATTGTGTATAAAGAGATAAAAATGAGAGGGAAGAATTGTGAATGGGTTCAAAAGAAAGGAATTTTCCGATCAAAGAACTCAAAATCTGGTAAGCTCTGTTAAGGCTCTTAGATAGGTCACTTCTAGAGTTTTTTTGGTTGATTTTTGCTAACCTCCACCTCAGTTGCCATTTTCAGCTTAAATAGGCCCCTGGTCATGGGTGGTTACCACCTTTAACTTCTGCCCACTTTCTTCAGCAGTTGCACGTGGTCATCGGTTGGAGATAGTTTAAATAGATCGTGGCACACAACTTTCCTAGAAATTAGGCCACGTTATCTTAACTTCTATGTCAAGCTAATTCTCTGGTCGGGCAAATAAATTTCGAGGTCGGACCGGTGAATTTCCTGGTCGCTCATATAGGTCTAAGGTTGTATTCTTAAATCAGGTTATTCACATAAATCTCAGGTCGTACTTGTGAACCAGGTCGCCAACATAGGCTCCAGGTTGTACTTACGTGGTCAGCTCGACAACAACAATGAGTTCTAAGTAAATTAGGGTCGACTATACTTCTGAAGTTTTTTAGAAAAATCCAACCCGAACACTTTTATTATTAAAACCAGGTATAGAAAATAAAATTGTAAGATAAGATCTAGTGATAGACCCAAGATTGGATATATTCATATTGGAGGAATCCAAATTATAATAAAAGCTCATCTTTTTTAGAAGGAATAGATAGTCTAGTAAATTTAACTGTACTGGATAATATAATAAAAGATCGAAAACATGCACTCCTTGGAATAATATAAGGAAACCTTAGTTATGAAAAATTAATATTTAAGATATACACTAAATATTCTATAAGCTTTAGAGACCGGAATATAAATAAGACATTAACCTTACGTCATTATTTTAAATACTTTGATATAATGCTTGATGGATCTTATCCACATATCATAACATATGCCATAGGATATGCATTAACAAATTCGGCTAACAGTGAAATGTTTGCTGATAAAGATTTTATTGAAATTGATAAACTATATAATAAAGTTGGAAAGATACAATCTCTTGAGATTTTAAGAGAGATTGATTTACCGAAAAAATGAGAAATGGATTTAAGTAGTCAACCATGAGGGTGTAAAGGATCAATTTTTAATATTTATAAATTTGTTACAATTTTGTTTTATTAAAATGCACAGTTTTATGCAAAGTGTTGTACAATCGTTTGTAAGAATGTCTTTTTCTAATAAATTAATAGCTCTCATACTATTCGGTAATTTTGTTCAAGGATCTGAGAAAACTGCAGGGGAAAAGAAATATCATTTTTGCATATAAATATTCATTTGCAAAATGGTCTCAATTTAACTATCATCGTCAGATACCAATTTGATATTTCTAACCATATTCTTTCATTTGAATGTTGGACATGATTGAGGCATTTTTATAAAATTTCTTGGCTACTTTCATCTCATATACTGTGTGTTCTATTATGTAGAGTTAACAGGCACTCGCCATGGATGGCATTTTCAATGGCCACAATCCACAATAAAAGGTTGTAATTAACAAAGAATTTGAATCTATGACAGTTTCCTCAGCACCTTGTACTTATGGTTAGAACTTGGAAAGAATTTGGTTACTCAGAATGCAGACATTTTTATAAACCAAGATGTCCCCAATCTAAAACCGGCAATTCTTTTTCAAGTCGTTACCTTTCTGACATCAAGCATAAATGTAAATGTTCACTGCATTAATTATAAAAAGAAAAATTGAAGCATCAAACGAAGGTTTGATTTGATGCCTCCAGGCCCGATCCCCAGGCGAGTTAATGTAGGATTTTCTCCATATGTGAATTATAGGGTTCGATTTTCGAATTTGGGTGAATCTCATAAAATATCATTAAGAAACAAACGACAACAACAGCAATCAAGTCATCAATTGCATATGTCTACACCAATCAAAAAGCAACCTTGCTGATTGTAACGGACAAGCTTCTAAACAATAAAAATCAGTCTGATGTTACATGGTACAAATGTGTATCGAGAAAACCAAGAATATGGAAACTGTAAGCAATTTTAACAAATGTTCCCCCAAAGGTTGATATCCTAACTGTTATCCTATTAACTCCTTGCACAATCTCAAGTCCAAAATCTGCAATAAAGATCCATAAAAAATGCTGAAATGGTCTTCATGCAAAATACGCGTACACTTTAGATATAACGGCCACTCACCATGAATGGCAATTTCAATTGCCACAATCCACAATAAATGATGTAAAAGGCTTCCATAATTACTTAAGTATTACATTCTCACCAACAAAGAATTTGAAGCGACTGTAGTTTCCTTAGTATCCTGCAATTATGGTGAAAATGCATTTGATAATTCGGAAAGCAGATGGTTATGAACAAAGATGCCAAAACTCAAAGCAAATAGAATGTTTCCTCTTACGTGGACTGAAATTAGCGGAACTCGTCATGGTATATGTAGTCATCATCGTCTTCATCAGTGAAAATAGCACTGTAAAATACATACGGGTTCTCAATCATTTCTAACAAGGTTAGACGGCCATCTTTATCTGTGTCTGCCTGCAGAGACATTTGAACAATGTTCAATACCAATGCTTCTTGACTTACTACCAAAGCAAACTAGACCTTATTTTCAGAACAAGCTTTGCAATAATCGTTCTATTTCCAGGCACAAGGAGGCGAGTTCATATTGTCAACTTACGGTACAATATAAACAAATTTCCCTTTCTACAGTAGAAAGCAATTTTGAGGCGTCCCTTATATAGAATATTCTGGATCTGATGCCAAAGGCCAAAAGTTTTAACAGTAACAATACAGTAGTTAATCACAATTTGAGCTGCATGATGCATCGTACCACAACAGACACTTATTTTTTTCATTTTTCTTTTATTTTCTTTTCTTCTCTCCACCCAAAAAATCCTTTGGTGTATCCTTTCTAAGTACACCAATGTCTAAACCAGGGACTACAGCAAGACACTACAATCTTGGTAGTCAATAAACTTGAGGGATATTGACATCCCAAGGAGGACAGAAGGATTTGAACCCCTCACCTCTTGGTGGAATCTAAGGGTCTTCACCACTCAGTCCGACCCTCAAAGAGTTATTGAAGTAATTTAATTCCAATCAAGTTCACAAAAAGTTTCAGCTATCAACTTGATAAAGTATGTCATCTAAAATTTCTACAAAGAATGCCACACTTCTGGAACAAGTATTGAAGGAAGAAGGATACACGTCAGAATCTCATAGCAAGTCATACCCGTACACTAGAAGTTTCTTAAACAGAGAAATCCTGGTTGCCCTCAAAGCATGCAAGAAACAAAGATTATAAAGGAAACCTTTATTTTCAAGGCCAGTATTTTCATTAAACAATGTTGTCCACAGCCAGTGTGTTGCGAGTGTGTGAAATACATGGCTTGTTATACCGCATATTTAAGCCATGTAATCGTCAATCTCTTAGTATATCAAGCTATGTAGCATGATCATTCCTTTTCCATGCCACAGAACTAGATGACACTTGAACTGTGTAATTTCACAGGGCAGAGTAAAATCCTTTCAAGAGGCAACTTTTACTCATCAAACAAAACAAATCAAGATGAAAATATAACATAACATATTAAAAAGCAACTTAAGCCTTAGTCATCCCAAGTCCTAGGTCTAAACTCTACAATCTCAATCACATGTGATTCATATGGTAGCCAGCATACAAGCCATGCACCCATTCCCATACAATCTTCATCAGAAGCTCCAAGAGGATTGAGGACCATAAACAAACATCTTGGGAGAAAGCTCTGGTTATGAAGATTTTGCTTCAAGCAAACTTTTTAATTTGAATTTGAACAAACTTTATGATCCCATTTCAATCCACATTCCACATAGCACTGGGATCTAACTTTAAGAGATGATAACAACAACAATTGCAAGAAGGTGAAGCTTCTCGTAAGATGAGGACAGCCCTCTTCATTACTTTATATATGCCATCAATCACACTAAGCAACGTCTACCAGATTTCCTAATGTAAACAAATATATTAACCGAATTCAATTCCTTTCTTTAGTTATACAGAGTGATGGGTGCCTCAAGAAAGACCTAAAATGTCCTTCAATTATCCACAAAAGGAGTTAAAATTGTGGTTATATTACGTAAACAAAACAAGTCTATGCAACAGTAATAAGCCAGTCTTCATTCCTGATAATTGCTTAATATCAATATTCACAATAACTACAGAAAGAAGCACATCCATATATGAATAGTTCAGATTAGCAATACAAAGTCAAAACCGCACACAACTTGAAATATCAAAGAAAAATCTTATACTCTCAATCTGTATACCTGTGATATGATGTAATCCGCTTGTTGTTTTGCATAGTAACGCTCTGACGGATGGAGTTTTCCAATTATAGGAAGTAGTTCAACATCTGATAAATATCTGCAAAGTGAAAAGACAAATGAAGTTAGTTTGAACATATAACAAAGTAACTTCATCAATATAACAGAGTAATAATGTATCTTTTGTTTTTAATGAGTACCCGTCACCGTCTTTGTCAAGCTGACCAAACAATTGTCTGGCAGGGGCATCCATTGTGTCATCAGATGGATGTGAAGAATTATGACCTTCATCATCATAGTTCCTTACCAAGTCAAAGAGCCCATGGAAAAATTCCTTAAAATTCACTTTCCCATCTCTATCTGAGTCTCGTTCCCTATAGAAAAAAAGAAAAAAAAAAGAAGCCAAAATGCATCAAACTAATGACGTTATGACCTAACAAGATTTAACATTATAGAAAGGAACGCATGAGGGGCACATCAAACAAGATAGCGATAAAATAAATAATAATTAATAACAACATTGCAATTCCAATTGGGATGAAGTGATTTGTTGAACAAATCTACTAGCACTAGGAAATATGTATCCATAGCTAGAGATTATTTAGGCCTTTATTTCAAAATGGTATCATGAAAGTGAAGCAAGAAATCTGGTTCAAATTTTCCTGATACCCAAGACCATGATACATGTCACTCATCATGAAGCAGAGTGAAGATAATAAATCTTGTTGCACAAATATGAACAGACTACAGAAAAGAGGATTTTGAGAAATCTATGTCACCTTACTTCTTCCTTGGATAACCATAGAATAAGCTTTGGATTCTTGGTGTCAGCTGGATGCAGAAAACTACAACATCATAAATCACATAAACAATTATCTTCCATTAGAAGAATAGCAACAAGAAAGCTTTTTTCCCCCCTTTTCCCCTGAGGGAAAAACTTATCATTATATATGAGACTGCTACTATAGTGGAAGCCTCACTCATTGAACTCGGTTAGATTCAAAAGACCATCTCCATCTGCATCTGATGCATTAAAGTGCTCCTCCTTCCACCAGCCCATATCATAGCCAAAGGAGTTATTATCTAGTAAATTAAAAATAATGGGAAAAAAATCATTAGTAATCAGACAGTCTGACATGAAATTTGGGTTAATGCCCCAATAATTAACACAAGATAAAGGTCATCAATGAAGCATACTGGTGATAAAGGCTCCATGCTAGATGGCCCAAAATTTTGGAAGAAGATTAGTATAGCTCAAAACCTTAAGAGAACGTATCAACATTCAAAGAAGAATTTTACATCACCAATTGAATTGCATGAATTTGGGTCTAGGGTAACATCAGCTGTTATTAAGCTATAATTATGTGATAGGTATAAAGGATTTATTGATGAATATGTGACAAGTTCTACACCAATATATATATATGTATGCGCTTGCTCAGTGTGAACAGATAGAAAATTCAGACAGAAATTTACACAGAATGCCTGTGCATTGAAAAAAACTCGAACAATTCATACCAACAAGAATAAGATTTCCTGAACATCAACAACTAAACTATAGAACAAGAGTACATGTAGGTAAAGAAACTAAGAAGAGAATTAAATAGAAGTGATAGAGAGATGAAGGGATGGTTATTTCTGTTTTCAGTCACAATGGAATTCATGATGATGAAAAAATCCTAAAGGTGGAGTTGGTTCATTAACAGGGCATAATACTAAGATGAACTATATTAATGTACTCTTTTAAGGAGCCCATACTTCATTTTCATTTAATTTTTAAAAAGGCAGCATAAATAAGAGAACAACAATTTTGAAATGAGGCACTAACACCCATCACAAACTGCATACATTCAATTGAAGTACAAGATAAACCAGATACAACAGGTATCCACATATGATGATAAGTCCGCCACTATTTCCATGGAATGATATTAGCAATAGTAGAGGAAAGGAAATCTAAAAACAGGTGCAACAGAAATGGCACATTCCATCACTCACTAAACACATAGACACCATATCAAAGCCCTAATTCAGTGTACACATGGAACTCAAAACCAGATAAGCAGCAGAGAACATATAAGAAAATAACTGAAATGCATTAATGCACAAACATCGGTGAAAACCCCGTCATAAATTTCACAATCCTAGTAAGCCATAAAATATAATAATCTTCAAAAGAAAAAGAAAAAAAAAAGGAAAAAAAGGGATATCTACCAGAATTACGAACCCAAGTGGGAGGCTCGTACTCAGCAAATGACACAAATCCATCTTTATTTTTATCATGAGTCTCCATCTCCCTCTGAGTCCTATGCATCACATCCCTCTCTGCCTGCTGCATGTTCCAATCAGTCAACTCATCCTCATTAATATATCCATCGGCTGGATTCACATCAATCTTTGGAAACAGCAACACCAACCTACAATATCCATTTGTAGCAAAACAAGATGAATAATTAAATCGCATTGAGTAAGTAGTATGAGCTTATGCTTACAGTTCAAATATTGAAAGCTAAAGCTTTTACTCGATGATGTCATGAAAATGTAAGTACCTATCAGTGACATTAAACTTCTCCTCATCGTTCAAATAATCTTCGGCATTCATAAAATCCTCCCACTCAGGCTGGGCCTCCTCGCCGGGGGCAGCATCGTGATTGTGACTCAACTCGTGATGGGCGTGCTCAATGTACTGCTTCTCCCACTGCCGGTCCTCGCGGCGGCGCTCAATGTCGGCCACGAGCGGGTCAAAGGGGACCGGCTCGTGATGGGTGGGCCTGAAGTTGAAGGAAGAGCGGACTTTCAGTCTGCGGTGGCGGCGGTTGCTATGGGGTTTATTAGGAGATTTTGAAAGAAGCAGGAGTAGGAGCAGGGCTATTGTTACATAAATAAATAATGAAACTTTACCCATCTGAAAAATTCAGAGATCTGGGGAGCGGCTTGCAGAGAAAGATGAACGCTGTATTACTCGGCTTTGGCTTTGGCTTTGCTTGTTTTAATATTTAAATTTTTAACAAAATAAAAAAAAAAAAAAAAAGTGGGACAAAGAGTTGACAACTGGGAGTGACGAAAAGTGACGGTGTCCTTCAAGTTAGCAGTAGTAACCAGCAGATCTCTTCGGTTCGGTTCGGTTCTGTTCTGTTCTGTTAGATGCGTGAGACGGAGAGTGCGTGTGGTTGACTCTGTCATCCGAGTGCATGAACCTGGACCGTTGGATAACATCGATCAAAGTCCAACCTGGGCTGAGATTCAAATTCTTCAGTAATTTTATAATGAGGGAGTCTTTTAAATAATAGATAAGTGAATATATATATATATATATATAAGTAATTTTATTTTATAATGTCTTAAAATTGACATTTTCTATTTTTTAATTTTTTCTTTCTTTCAAATTCCCCACTTAATTCCAAAAATAACCCTAGACATTGATGAACTCATTCCCTAAACTATATGAGAACCCCAATACGACAAATCAACAATGGTGTTTACTCTTCCTTAAGAACGATCTCTTGTTGCCAAAACGATCAAATCCCGTTAATAAGATTTTTTGTCGCTCACTTACTCACTCTTCCTACCCTCGATTTCTACGAGTCCCTTACATTATTAGTTGATTAATTTATTGAATTATGTGTGTGTGTGTGTGTGTGTGATCTCCAAACCCGACAACAACGTTTGCATTGAATTGGTTTTGTCTTAGAAATAGCAGTAGAAGGCTCTAAGCATCTTACAACATCATAATGTTTTGGACTCTTTTGGTAATCAAATTTCATGTGAAATTCCATTATAAATCTCAAGAATGTTGGCAGCTTGAGCTTTATGCGTTACTCTTTTAGAATGAAAATCCAGAAATGTGGGGGACGTGTAAATAGTTTGTAATAGAAGCCAATGCGTGCGTTTCACAAGAGAATTCTGCATTTTATACTTTTGTCTTTTTATGTAATTTTATTTGAGGTTAAATAGCAAATGCGGTAGTGGCAGTGCGGTTTTGAGAGAGTTATTGGGGCTGCGAATGGCTCAACTCATTCTGACAATCGGACCACGTCATAATTTACAAAGTCCATCCATTTACATGTCACGCCATAGCCCATTACGATTGGCCTGTTCCGTCACACTGTTCACTGGTCACCGCTGCTTGTTAGGAAAATTTCAATTCAAGTATTTTTGTGAATTAACCATATTTTTATGTTGTTTCCATAAACCTCGATTTGTTCTTGCAATTTTTTTTTCAGCAATCCAAAATTTTTTATTGTTGTCTTTTCTTTTTTAGTATAGTTTTTGAAAGTTAAATAAATTATTTTGTCTATACTAATAAAAATTTAAATTGACTCTTAGAAATAGAGATTGTAATTTTTTTAAATGTTAAAATATCTTAAATATTCTATTTTCATTTCGTAATTTTATTTCATTTTTTTTCATAATATAACTTTAAAAAACTTTCATATTAAAGTAATTTTATAATTGTATTTTAATCAAAGTAGGCTATATAATTTTTTTGAATGGAGATTTCCTCTAAACTTTTGAAAGACACCACCCCACACACCCCCACCCCCCCCCCCCCCCCCCCCCGCCCAGCGAAAGGATTACAGATCCACCAAGAAAACTAAATTTTGTTCACAAGGGGAGGACCCTAACAATCCTTCACAAATGACCTTTAAGGACAAGCTTATGGAGGACCGTCCTCTAGTTGAAGAAGACCTACCTAGTAGAAAGAAAGATTTAGATTTTGATTAACGGCGATACTGTTATTAAGAATGAAGGATCCGTGCTGTGAATTTACTTTTCCCAGAAAATGCGTGCTCAGTTTATTAAACCATGGCAGAATACTGTTGTGGTGAAATTACTTGGACGTCCAATGGGCTATAAGTTTCTATGCAATAGACTCGAATCTCTTTGGACCATAACGAAAGGATTCAAGGTGATTGATTTGGAGAATGGATTTTTCTTAGATCGTTTTAGGTCGGAAGATGATGTTGATTGTGCTTTAACACAAGGACCTTGGACAGTCCTAGGCCACTATTTTATTATTCAGCAATGGACCCTATATTTAGATAGCACAAGTGAAAAAATTGATTCGATGGTAGCATGGATAAGACTTCCTAGCATGCCCCTCCATTATTACAAAAAAAAAAAAAGTATTCAGAATGGTGGGCCAATTGGTGGGAAAAGTTATTCATATTTACTATAATATGGAGTTGGCATATCGAGGGAAATTTACGAGAATAGTTGTGGAAACTGCTCTGGATAAACCTCTACGTTCTTAATTTTTACTTGAAGGTAGGATCTAAAAAGTTGAATGTGAAAGCCTTCCTACCATTTGTTTCAATTGTGGAAAATATGGTCACTTCAGCACTGTGTGCCCTAAAAATCGAGATAGTGAGGAACCTCAAGATTAGAATGAGGAAAGAAACATGAACAGTGAGGTGGAGCCACCCCGACCGGTAAAGGAGCATATTGGGTACCCAAAATTTAGCTTCTAGATGGTGGTAGCTAAGAAATGCAACTATCGGAATCGTAGGGAGGATACTAAATATAAGGATCCCAATCTTCCGCCAAGTAGAAACATTAGCACTAGCTCAAGATTTGGTCCTTTTTTCGGATTCTAAGGATGCGGATGAGGATCACCAAATTGATGGAGAGGATATCAACCCAAATTAAGATGTTGGCCCGAAGGCACATCTCTAAAATAAAGTCAACCCTAGAAACAATCCCAAAAATAAAAATAGAGCCAAAATCCCAAAAGATACCGTATTGCCATGTAGCCCCTCGACAAATAAAAAACAATCCCACTTTGACCAATAATAAGCATGCCTCAACAAGCTCACGTATCATAATCACACCCCATGTAAACTTTCAAGCCTCCACTAAACCCATGCAAAAACCCAACTTACGTACTCTCACAAATACTAAAATTAAAGACTTTGTTCCTATGAAACTCAAAACCATACTAACTAGTCTCAACCTAAAGAGCTATACTTTTGTTATCATTGCTCCCCGTAATATTGAGGCGTCTTCGATAAGCATTATGAGGACTGTGAATTCTAATCCTCATCTTGCCGTAACTGTGGAGGGGACGAGACTATCTGGTAAACCCCCTGATAATGAGGATATGAAGATGGAAAATATGGGTGAAGACTCTAAAGACAGGGATTATGAAGAGGGAGATGAAGAAATGTTCGACTCTTCTGACTTTATGGTTTCTCTTGAAGAGAATGATGTGATGGATCTTGAACAACATGTTGATGATCCCGATGTGTAAGGGGCTTCCGTCTTATTTTTTATTCTTTTTATTATGTTTAACTCCTTTATGTTTTGGAATTGTCAAGGAGTGACTTTGAAAGAATTCCTCCAAACCTTCAGAACACTTGTTTTCACTTATAAAATGTGTCTAATTGCTTGGTTCGAATAAAAAATCAGTGGTTGTAAGGCTGATTGGTTTATTGTTAGAAGTGGGTTTTATAAATCGCATCTGGTTGAAGCTATTGGTTTCTCATGGGAGATTTGGCTCTTTAGGAATAACAATTTTATAATAGAAATTAATCTGAATCACAAGCAGTTTATCTATATGAAGATTAAGGAAGATGGTGGCTCTTTTTCATGAGTGGCCGTAATTTATGCTAGTTCAATTTACTCGGTCTAACGACACTTTTGGGAGGATTTGGATAGTCTTGCAAACACTATCCAAGGACCATGGGTTATAAGAGGTGATTTTAATACCATTAAATATTCCTTAATTTGAAAAACAAAAAAAAGGTGTGTCGTCTCTAACTATATGAATTTGTAATTTTTTTTAAGGCTGAATTTATAAGCAACAGTTGTATGATCTTAATTACAAATATCTATCTTTCACCGGGTCTCGGGGTAATCTTTATAAATGTTTAGACAAGGTGTTGTGTAATGAGGAATGATTTGGTCTTTACCCAAACGCTCTAGTCTTTACATTTACCGACAATTCATTCTGATCACAGACCCTTACTTGTTCCAAATGGGAAAAGTTTTAGTGGCCAAGTGGGCTTGAAATCGTTTAGATTCTTAGCTTCTTGGCTCATGAATTCCTCCTTCTAGAACTTTGTTGCTGCAAATTGGGGCACGAGCAATGATTATGTGCAAGTTGCTCGTGAGGGAGTGGAATTCTAATGTCTTTGGGAACATTTTAATAGGAAATGGAATTTTTTGTCAAGGATTGGTGGCGTTCAAAAAGCCGTTGAAACTCATTGCTCTGAATCTCTTCAACGACTTAAGGTGTCCTTGAAGCGCGAATTAGAGGAAGTCTTAACCCAGGAAAAGATTTTGTGGTTCCAAAAATCTAAAAAAGACTGGATTCAATGGGGGGACCGCAGTACTTCTTTTTTTCACCAAAAAACTATCCAGTGAAGGAGGAATAATAAAATTGTTATGATTAAAGATGAGGAGGGTAAAAGGCTTTATGATACGAAGGAGCTTAAAACTCATGCAATCATTTTTTTCAAGCAACTTTATTCTAGAGTTAGATTGCACCATCATCAAGGTTCCACTTATAGTGCATAACGAACCCTCGATGATAATGCTTTGAGAGCTATTGCAAGAGATGTTAAAAAGGCTGAAATTCATGATATCGTTTTTAGTATGAAGCCTTTAAATGGCCCAAGGGTCAATTGTCTACATGTAATTTTTTTCCATAGCCACTGGCACATTGTAGGTCTCTCTCTTTGCAAAGTTGTTGAAGATGTTTTCTATGGCAGCATTATTCCATCTAAACTAAATAGAGCCTTTATTGTACTCATTCCAAAGACTAGTAATCCTACTACCTTTAAAATGTTTCAGCCAATTAGTCTTTGTACGAGTTGCTTATAAAACCATTACAAAGCTTATTGCTAATAGATTGAAAGAAATCCTCCTTAATATTATTGGTTTCACTCAGACTAGTTTTATTCATAGGAGATGGAGAATTCACTTAATGCAAAAAAAAAAAAAAGTTGGACAAATCGCGATCAAAGTCGACTTGGAGAAGGCTTATGATTTTTTGAAGTGGGATTTCATTTTTGACACTTTAGTAAGAGTTGCTTGCCTCTTGAGTTTATCCAAGTTATTATAGAGTGCTTTATATCAGCTTTGATACAACTTTTATAGAATAGGGAGCTCACGGAAAGCTTTACTCCTTCGAGAGGCATAAGACAAGGTGATCATATTTCCCCTTATATTTTTGTCTTATGCATTGAAAGACTTAGTCATGGTATTTGCAAAGTGGTGTAGGAAGGAAAGTGGAAGCCTGTCAAGCTCACCCATAATGGCATCATAATCACACATTTATTTTTTGCCGATGACTTACTTTTCCTGGCAGAAGCTAGCTGTGATCAAGCTCTAATTATTAATGGAGTCCTTGATAATTTATGTGCAGCTTTGGGTGAAAAGGTTAGTAAAGGTAAAACTCAAGTTTTTTTTTTCTCTCTAAATGTTTCCACTACCATGGCCCATGCGATTGGCAATTCCATTGGTTTTTCTAAAACTGATAATTTGGGAAAGTATCTTGGAACGCCACTTCTTCACTCTCGGGTCAATAAGAAGACTTATTATTTAATCCTTGAACATGTTGAGCAACGCTTATCGGGTTGGAGCGCAAAACACCTCTCTTTTGCTGGGAGGGTGACTCTTGCGAAATCTGTAATTTAAGCTCTTCCCATCTTTTTGATGCAAACTATTAAAATCCCTACCAGCATACATAAAAAAAATTGACTTAGTTTGTCGAAGCTTTATTTGGGGTGGCACGGCTGAAAATAAAAAGGTCCATTTTAATAACCAGAACACGTTATGCAAATCAAAAGCTTGTAGAGGGCTTATTTTCAAGAATCTTAGCCATATGAATAATGCTTTATTAATGAAGATTAGTTGGAGTATGGTCTCTTCTCCAAACAATTTCTAGATTCAAGTTATCTTAACTAAGTATAGTGTTGATTTACATAACATTCCTATTGAGTTGCCTATTAAATATGGCTTTTATTTATAGAAAGTATTGGGAGATGTTTGGAAGGATGTTTTAAGTGGGATTCGTTGGTCATTGAGCAATGGTAGAACAACTAAACTTTGGCTTCATATTTGACTTGATGATTCCCGTAACCTGGCAAGCTATTCTACTTTAATTGTCCATTCCTCATGAAATGGTGAACATGTTGGTGGCTGAACATGTGGACTCTTAAAGAACATGATTGTAGTATATGTTTGCTCCCTTTATCTCTAATCACATGATCCTTAAAATTGCTGCCACCATGCCTCTAAGGATTAATGGCGATGCTGATCAAATATATTAGAGTTTGTCAAGATCGGGTACTTTCACGGTGAAATCTGCCTATATACATATGACTCCAATCATACCTAGTGAAAACACTCGCATTTAGGATACCATTTGGAAGTGGAAGTGTCCCCAAAAGATTTGTACCTTTATGTGGTATTTTGTCCACAATAGACTAAAAACCCATTGGGAACTTTATAAAAGACACATTATTGACGAAATGAATTACTTGAGATGTGAACACAATGTAGAGGATGCTTTGCATGCTTTACATGATTGCTTATTTGCAAAAAACGTATGGGTGGCTTTGGTTCCTCAAAGATTTCAACATGATTTTTTCTCCCTGCATTTATGTGATCGACTTATGTAAAGCATGCAAAATTCTTAGCACATTGATCACCATTTGGATTGGTTGTGTATTTTAGAGTGGCGACTTGGAAATTATGGTGTTGGAGGAATAAATTTATTCATGGTACCATCTCTAGTAGCAAGGCTAATATGGTATAAAATACTCTCATCTAGTGTGAAGAAATTCGAAGGGTTAACTCAACACTACTCCGCAAAGGTCTGGATAAAATTAAGACTTGGCTCCTATGGCAATCTCCTTCTTGGCCATGGTTTAAGCTTAATACGGATGGGGCTTTGAAGAGATTGGGGATTGCCAGCGCTAGAGGTCTCATTCGTGATTATCGTGGTTCCTTTTGTAGAGGCTTCAACATTAACCTTGGTCATTGCTCTATCTTGGAAGCAGAATTATGAAGGATGTTTCATGGCCTTAAAATGGCTTGGGAGAGAGGATTTTGAATGCTATAGATTGAAGTGGACAATCTTTATATGATTCAACTCTTGAGCCACACTACTCATACTACAAATGCTTACTCTTCTCTACTATGAGGTATTAAAGATTTTCTAAACAAGGATTGGTAGATTATCTTGAGACATAGCTACCGCGAGTTTAATTTTGTAGCTGGTTATCTTGCTAATCTTACCGTAACGATGCCTTTAAACTTACATTATTCCTAGACCCCGCCTGTGGGGCTTTATCTTTGGTTGTACCATGATTATATAGGGATTGGGGGGCCCTCATTTGATTATGCCTTAGCGTTTTGCTAGGCTCCCTATTTTCTATTAAAAAAAGTAATTTTATAATTTTTAATAAAACATCTTATTAACAGCTAAACAACTAAATTTTTTAAAATAAAAACTCAACTTGTAAAAATTTTATTAATAAAAGTTCGACTTAAATAAGCTATGTTTAAAAGAGCTACTAAATGGAACCTTATTCTCTAAAAGTTACACTCAAAAATTAACCAAACAATACTAAAATTTTAAAAAGATCTTATAAAATTAAATAAGCAGTTATGGTTATCAAATGAGCCATACCAAACATGCAATTAGAATTCCTCAATTTAAGTTTTCTAAATGTGATCTTAAAATAGGTGTTTGAAAACAAAAAGAAAAAAAAGAGGCTCGAATTTCAGTTTGAAATTTAAAACATTATTTTTACTTTTAATATTAATTTAAAAATTAATATTGACAAAAAAATTATTATTATTTTTTTAAATTGGTTACAATATAGAGATTTTGGTTAATCACAAATTTAAATATCTATTTATAGTACAATTTAGAGGCTTATCAAAACTTATTTAAAATTGTTTCCACTATTTACGAGCACCCACCGCTTTTATATAAGAAAAAATTATTTGAATCCTTACATAAACTCAAAAATTAGGCATAAACTCACCACTATGACCATTAGTCGCCCTCACTGCGTTCTTTTTTTGTTAAGTGGACGATCGCATTTGAATCAACGTTCATCTATCATTGGATTTGGATTTATGGATGGGTGAAAAGTTAAGTAAAAGAATTTTAATTTAAGAAATCCTTTTATGAATTATATTAGAGTGAGATTATTTGAACTCATTAATTTTCTTTCAACACCTATTTTTGTAATTAAAATAATTATAAAATGAGAACTTATTATTTTAATTCTATAATTCTCAAAAATTATAAAACCACTCTTGATTAACTACTTTCTTTCTCTACTATGATAATGGTCAAAGTCTAAACTAGATTATTTTTCTTTCAAATTTTCTTTTTGTTCTTTCCTGTTAAATTAATTTTATCTTTGTCTTACCTTTTACTATACCATTATCATTCTTGTCTATTATTATCATTCAAAATTTGACAAAATTATTTTTTTAATAGATTCAACATGATACAAAAAACTTGTATTTTTGTTTTTATGTGATAAATATTGTCCCTTTCATTTTGTTTCAGATTATAATAGAGCTAAATTTATTAATTTTGTGAATAATTTTGTTTGTTAAATACAATATTTACTTTATCTATTATAATAAATTTATAAATCTTTTATAAGAGAGAGACGAACGGAGAGATAATAAGATAAAAAACTAATTGCTCAAATTATATTTTCATAATAAAAATTTTAATTTAAAAAAATATAATAAAAATTTTAATAAGTTTAAATAGCTATTATATTTGTCACGAAAGAGTTGCGGTAAAATCAACTAATGAAAACAAATCATGACAGGGGTGGGGACAGGATAAGCCGGAACATAATTAAAACCGCGGGCCTCATTTAACCGACCCACTTGTGAACCCCCCCCATTTTGCTTACGTGGTATCTAATCATTGGCATACTTTTTAATTTGTACTGTTCTGCGCAACGTATTTAGACTTTTTCGCATTATCGGGAATGGCGGAAAAAGAAAAAAAAAATAATAATAATCCCCACTGATTCTGGGCTTCAGGCCCACGGGAGTATTACGTTAGAATACCATTTCGGATTCTAATTTATTTTCATTTAATAAAAAAAATCAGTTGCGGATATAATTTTTTATGTCTTTTGATTGGACGAGTAAGATATCGGTATAAAATATAAGGGTTCTTTTAAGTTGTATTAATTATAATTTATAAATATTTTTTTCAGTACAAAATGAGGAGCAAAATTGTAAGATCAGGTAGATCAGTAAATAATTTTTGTTTAATTGTAAATTTTTTGTTTAATTATAAGTTAAATTAATTGTAACTTAGGATGACCCAAAATACAATGGTCCGCACCTACACATTAAATTTGTTTGACTATTGAATATTTAGGATTTTTTAAACTAAAATTAACAGACAAATCAAATAAATATCAAAGTGAAAAAAAAAACCCTACAATATAAATATTAGCGGCCTAAGTTTCAACATTTAAAGAATATGAAAAGACAAAAATCGATTTTAAATAGCATCTTTTGGTTTACAAATTACAATAAAAAGTCAAATAATTTAAAATTATAGTGAAAAATTCAAATTGAAATTCAAAAACTTCATTCATCATCGAATCAACCCATCAGATATTTTTATCGTATTTTAATAATCTTATTCGCACTATTGTAAACTTATTAAAGTAAAAACACATGAGTCCCCCAAGCCACCATATAAATTTTGAAAGTCTTATCCTTATTTATTATTGTGGGTTTTTGTTTTGAAATTATTTTAAAATATTATTCCTTAGGTTTATCTAAAAAAACTAAATAGTTAAGGTATTGTTTTAACTGTATTCCTAAATGAATACGAGTAGTGTTACATAATACTCCACGTGTATGACAACAATTTTGATTTATAGTATTTTCTGTCCAAAGTAAAATAAAAAAAAAAATGTAAAAGTGAGTGACAAGTTTTGCTTTGACTCGTTTTCTTGGTGAAAAATGGAAACATAATGAAGCTTTTGCTTCAATTTTCTTGCCTGCTCTTTCTTAGAACGGGAAAAAGGGGGAAAGAAATGAAAAAAAGGTATTAAATTTGTTCTCATATGACATATATAACAATAATATATTATATTCTCTGCAACCAACTGCTAATGGTTATCTCATTGACTGGCAAATTAATTAATATCAATTTGTTTTTTTTTTTTGGTTATGTTTTGCAAAGAAAGAGAAAAAAAAAAAAAGAAAGAAAAGAAAGAAAAAAAGAAAACTGATTTTCGGTTTCCTATTGTGTATGTCCTTGAAAACGAGAAAAAGTTTGGGCTGCTAGCCCTCTTTTTCTTCACTAAACGTTGTTGTCTTGTGTCAGATATTTAATGGGGACGTATTGCTTTGCAGATTCCAGTGTGCAAGTTGTTGTTAGGCTGAAGGCTGAAGGCTGATGGAGTGACAAGTGAGTGAGGCTTTTTTCAATCCCAGCTGTCTCTATTTGTAGCAAGTAGTTGTTGTTGGATGATGGGACCAGTAAGACCCTCCATTTCCATGATATTTTCGGCATAAACCCATCAACGTCAATTATAATTTCTATGCCTACCCTTTGTAATTGTAAATTTTCTTTACCTTCGAATTTGTTTTTTTTTGGGGGGGTTGCTTTCATGGGTTTTTTCTTGATTTTATCCTGGAGTTCTGGATACTCCCAATTTTTGTTCTTTTACGTCTAAATTTTTGCCAGGAATTTGAACTTATAATATGGTTTGATTATAAATTTTAACGGAGATGGGAGAAGGATAGGACATGGGGTAGTAATTTTGCACTGTAAAGGTTTGGTTTTTTTCAACTTTGGTGCTTATTCACTTAATTACTTCAGTCAAGATAATTTTGGAGGAGAGGATTTTTCAGTCTTGGTGAAGTGTCAGAATCGTGATAGTGCTTGTACTATGTGTTGTTGGTAATCTCTTATTTTTATTTTATTTTTTGTTTGGCATTTTGTACTGTTAGTAAATCACTCTTTAGGTTGAATAGTAAGAAGAAAACAAAGTTTTATGGGGTGGTTTCTAATCAGTAGTTGAATCAAGAAATTATTGGTTGGATTCTTAAGCGAATCATTAAACATCATAAGTGGGCGTTTTCAGTCTGTGGTTCAAAACCCAGGTATCAGATAGTGGGTTTTACTGTTTGGATCCTTGTAAACTGACAATGTATAGCTACCATTTTTAGAAAGGTTTTTTTCCTTAGGATTCATAATCTCAATTAGAGGTTTCAGTTATTATCTTTTTTTTTTTTTGGCCCTTAAAAGGAATTTGTCGTAAATGGTGAAACTTTAACAAGCCATCTTAGACTAATATTTCCAAGTTCTTGATTTTTCTTTTTAGTTGTATTTGATGTTTTAATTGAATTTTGGTTGGATGTAGAGTTGACCATAGATAGTTAGATTGGCTCTGCCACAAGTTCATGTATTTTGATATGACAATGTCAAATGTTATGGAGTTTGCTGTCATTAATTGAGGAGTGCATATGTAATTACTGTTGATTCTACTGTCTGGTAAATTGGCAGACGAAAACAAAGATTGAAGGGTACTGGAGAGGATGCTGTAAAATAGAAGGTTTAAAAGCACTGAGGGTTATAATGGAATATATTTCTGTGGGCCTGTGCGGTTAAAAGTGTTGTTGTCAAGTAAAGCTTTTGGTTTACTGGGTTTTGGTGGAATTGCAAATTGAAAATTTGAATACTTCTTTCTATGCATTATAGACTTCTAGGTTTTTCTTCTTTGTTTTGTTTCTCTACTGTATCTTTCATACCTTTCACTATCCAAACCCTAATTCCTACCTTATAGAATTCACTGTTACAGTTATATTTCCATTTACTGCATCTACGGTTTTATGATTTTTAGATATTTCTCATGGTCTAACTGAACTTTGTTGGCTTTTCATTTATCAATAGGTCAGCAATTCACAAGAGTCCAATTTTTGAATTGTGGAGCAAATCACCATTGAATTCTTCACATACTCCAGTGGTGTTTTCTGATTTTTATTGGAGGTAATCACTGGTTCAGCTTCCTTGGCTTTTCTGGGGCCTGTTTGTCTCTCTTCTTGCTTACCTCCATACTCTGACACAGCGACTTTTCTGCAATTTCTGTTTTATCGTCTACCATCAAATCTGTTTTTCGGTGACATCCACGGTCGATGTAATTCGATCTGTTTTTCAAGACCCGTGCTAGTTTAGAAACACCATTATTTTTCTATGAGTTATAGGTTAGACTAGATTTTAGAGCACGGTTCTGTGGGTTGGTTTTCTGTTCTTCTTGTGGGTAGTATTTGGTTACTGAATTCAAACGAGGCTAGACCAGATGACTGTTGATGAAGTAGGCAGTAGCTCTGTTTGGACTAAAGAGCAGGATAAGGCATTTGAGAATGCCCTGGTATCTTATCCAGAGGATGCTTCAGATCGATGGGAGAAAATTGCAGCTGATGTACCTGGGAAATCTCTAGAAGAGATTAAGCAGCACTATGAGCTTCTGGTGGATGATGTTAACCGCATTGAATCTGGTTGTGTTCCTCTTCCTAGCTATAATTCATCTTCTGATGGATCAATGAGCCATGCTGGTGATGAGGGAACGAGTAATGGTAAGAAGGGTGGCCACTATGGACATTTTAACAGTGAGTCCAATGGAAATAAATCTTCAAGGTCAGATCAGGAACGTCGTAAGGGAATTGCTTGGACGGAGGATGAGCACAGGTTAATTTATTATTGTTAATTGTTTATATGTTTTCTCTGTATTAATATAAATATTTAGGTTAGCAATGCTTTCTGTGGTGTTACTTCAGTGTTTCGTGTCTTTTTTTGGCTTCCGTGAATTTCAGAATGCAATTGGGATTTAGTTGTTTCTTACTGTTAAGAGTATTGTACTGCGGCACTGCTTTAGAATCTATGGCAGCTTCTATAGTCATCATTTTTAAAAAGTTACTTTTTGCCGGATATAGGGATCTCAGTTGACTGTTGTTAAATTAGTTGTGGCTAGCTTGGATATTGTGCACAGCTTCCTTATTTCCGAGTTGCTGCCATTAAATAATTGACAGATGATGAGGCTATGCCGATGCGGTCATGTAGTGTGAAATGATATGAAATTGGTAACTATCTGATTGACAGTGAATCTGTAGTTTCACCTGAACCTTTCAAAACCGCGAATTGGATAGTGGTAGATCTCAATTTTAGTGTTGTATGAATTACAGAGGGACTTACATATTCAATTGGAATTATATGTGGATTAAATTTGTATATGGGAGTTTATGCTGATGGGAGAGGAGCATAGAGCTTCGACCATGGTGATGTGATTTCAAAAACAATGGCTTGTGAAAGTTTAACATTTGCTTATCCATTTTAGCTTTAGGATCTCAGATTGTCTTTCCCTCTTTGTATTAATTTCCCTTTTCTTCTATGACGAAGTCTGCTCATTTCTTATTTGAAATTATATTAACCGTGAAGTCTAAAACTTTGTTTATTGTTCTTCCACTATCAAATTGGATCTTGTTTGGAAGTATCAACTTTGATAACATGATGAGTGCGGTTATTAGATATTTGAGGTTAACTCTTATGCTTTGTGGGTTTGGTACAGAGTTTATGTATATAATTTATGCTCAAGCATTTAATGCTGCACCATGTTACTTTCTGTTTTACAGTTTTCTCCTTCTTGGGCATTGTTATAAATTGTTTTTGAAGTTTCTTCTGTGATGCCTGTGAAACTCAGCACTTTATTATGCTATGAGAGATACACGAACACTGATTCAACCTTCAGAAAACATCATGGTTTGGCATAAAGTTGACTTTTGAAACTCTGCATACCTGATATCCTCATGATTTGTTTATGAACTTCCTCATTATATTGCCATATTAAAATGATTGAACTATAGCCTTAAGTTGCATTGTAGCAATTTCACTTCTGCATGTTAGCAATTGAATTTTGGTTGATTGTTATTTTGGAGTGAACAATTTGCATGTCTGAGTGCCTGTGACCATGTTGGCCATTCTAGATTGAATGTAACTCTTACATGATAGGCTGATGGAAACAATTCCAACGAAAGGCTCATGGATAATGGTGAATGCCTTCTCCTTGGTTGTCTCAACTGATGACTGCTTAAAACTTTTAAGTTGGTCACAACATTTTAGACCTATCTACTTTGTTTATTTTCTGAGTGTTGTCTGAAAGAATTTGAAGCGTGAAGGTTTGCCTTGCTAAACCACATTGCTATGTCATCAATCAACCTGCTGATGAACTCTTTTGTGTTGTGATGTGTTTTTTTTTTTTTTTGGGATGGCTTCCACGTCAATTAGTTGCTATCATTCAGTAAACTCTTCTTGGACTATTCATGGTAATAAATTTCCTCTTTTTCAGTTATGCTTATTTTGCCCACATAGGTTAAGTTCATTTGAGTTTGAATTCTATAGTGAAAAGATTAAATTGCTTAAAGGAAAAAGGGTCTTGAGATAGTGAGGTTTCATATGGGTTTATCAGTGTCATTATTATTACGAAATGGCAGGCTTCACAAGATGTGCATTTTCTCAGAACCTTATATTCAACTAAGCCCTCCCCTTTGCCTGCATAAACCTTGATTCTACTTGAAAATTGTCTTTGATAGGAGAGTTCTGATGAAGCAAATTTGGCAGTTGCTTTTGGAGTGAACAGTACAAATCGTTGGTAAAATTTGGCCAATAAAATAAGGATTACGCCTGAATTTCTGTACTGTAAAAACATTTTTGAATCATGGGTTCTCTTATTGTTGTAAATGATGTTTATGTTTATGTTTTGGCCTTTTGGGTTCTCTCCTATAATTTTTTCTATTTTTGTTCATTTTACTTTTTGTGGAATGACAGTCACACTTTTTTTGTAACTTCTTTGTCTGCTAATATATTTCTCATTTCCTTTGAAGAAATAAGGGGTTTGCATCATGGGTAGTTTTGCATGGGATTTTGAATAGAGGCACGATTGCTTGCTCAAAGCCTATTGAGTTTAGTGCTTTTGAGGAGCTAGTTTCTCCAGCGAGTTCTGCGCTAGTGGGTTGGTTTGTACTGCTGGATTGTAGTGAAGTGTACCTAGTACCGCCATCCTTCCCTGGCCTTCTGTTCTCTATTCTGTTAAAGTGATCTTGTCTTCAGAGGCTCAGAAATTTTATTTAGAAATTTGAAGGAAGACATTTGACTAGAAACAGAATATGTAGAAGCAAGAATAAAGTGCATTTTTCAAGTCTATGTAAAATCAAGTTCGCTCATATTGAGAACAAACTCAATAATGGTTGCTTTTGCCTATATGCTGGACTTAAACTTCTTGGAAAACACCTTTGCAGATCTTGGGTTTCATAAAATTAGTCACTTATTTCCATTATGATAGAATCAGCCATGAGCATATCTTTCACGACCTCTTGGGTGAGTGAGTTTGGCATTTGAATTTATTTGTCAAAAGACTCTTAAAACTCATTGCATTTCTAGCATCTGATTGTATCCATGGATAAGTTATGATGTGACCTTATCCTTGGTCATCACCCGCTTTTTAAGTGACTTGAAAATTGAAATAGCGATTTTATTGGTCAGTTCTAATTCCTTATTTAAACAGGTTATTTCTTCTCGGTTTGGACAAATATGGGAAAGGTGATTGGCGAAGTATATCTCGTAACTTTGTAGTTACGAGAACGCCAACACAGGTGGCGAGCCATGCTCAAAAATACTTCATTCGTTTGAACTCGATGAACAAAGATAGAAGGCGATCAAGCATTCATGATATCACCAGTGTTAACAATGGAGACATTTCAGCACCGCAGGGACCTATTACTGGTCAAACTAATGGTTCAGGTGGAGGAGGTTCCTCTGGAAAATCTAGCAAACAACCTCCTCAACACTCAGCTGGGCCACCAGGTGTGGGCATGTATGGAGCTCCAACCATGGGTCAACCAATAGGAGGACCCCTTGTCTCAGCTGTTGGCACTCCGGTGAATCTTCCTGCCCCAGCACACATGGCATACGGTGTCCGAGCTACAGTCCCAGGAACAGTGGTTCCTGGTGCACCAATGAATGTGTCTCCCATGCCATATCCTATGCCGCACGCATCTGCTCATAGGTAAGATGCTGTTTAATCTGCAACAATGTACAAAGGAAGAGAAGACTACTTTGCTTGTGCTTATATTTGGTTAGTGGGGTTCTCCATTTTAGCCAGAATAAGGTTGCTTATTTGCAAAGCACAGTTTGTCCAATGCTGAAACTGTCATTTGTTCAAAATTTCCAATAAGCCATAGGGAGAGAAATTACCTGCAATCTGTATAGGCAACCGTGGAAAATGGGGCAGCATTATGGGTAGAACTATAGGACTGATTAGTATCGTTTCATTTTGTCGCAAACCTTATCAAATTACACTAGTTGTAGAAGTAGTTTAGTGCTGTTAATTTGTTATTTTTCACAAAAGTTGTAAAGAACCTTCATAATCTGATTACTTTGGGCAGCGTATCGGAGCACACATTGTGCCTGTGCATGGCCTTAGTCATCACATCAATCTATTTGCATCACAATTCTCTCATGGATTAAATAATAACAAGGGAAAATCCATGGATTAATTAGATAATAATAAATCTTGAATTATCTCTCGTGAATGGAATATCTTTAACTTAATTTTTTATTTTTGAAAATTTTAAGTTATCCGTACAAGCAGAATGAGGTTAGCTTTTTTTTTTTTTTTAATCTGAAAAAAGGGTAAATTGAGATTTTTAGGAGTAAAGAGGTAATTTAAAGATAATTAATTTACAAAAAGATAGTTTGACATCAATCCTAATAATAAGACGACGTGATAGTTAAGTAGATCTTATACATTTTTAAAAACTTTTTAAGGCTTGGTGGATTTTGACCATTGATGAAAGGAATTGAACTTTTTAGTTCTTGTTTCTGGTAAAATTCTTGTTAATTTACGTTAACGTATTTTGTGCCTCGTTCAATTTATTTTGAATATACGTGAAATAATGTATGATACAATATGAGAAATACCATGCACTTTGTATGATATAACTTGAGTTCAAGACCAGAAAAAAAAATGGCAGTGTTATTGTCGGGCACATTTAAGCTCGATCGTCACTGCGAGAACGAGAGATACTCAGAAATTTAAAAAAATAAAAATGAAAAATAATGGACAATGCGAAAAAAAAAAATTCTTGTTATAGCCACTGAATAGCTTTTCAACGAGGGGATAACTCATTTTAATACAATGGTAGTTCAAACTGAATATATATATATATATTAAAGTACGGGAAAAGTTCGAGAAAATTTTGAAACTGCAGAATTTTAAAATCTTAAAACTTAAAGTGTTTAAATTGTATAGTTTATGCGTTTTTTCGAATGATTCTGCACTTTAAAATTTCAAATTGGAACATTTTTAATATATATATATTGAAATTCATATTTTTTATTTTTAACTTACTCATCTTTATATTAAAAAATGAACCATAAACTATCCCATGTGAGAGGAACTCTAGACACTTATCCAGTGTGACAGAAGTTTGTCTGAAAGATTAAATATATTATTTTATAAACAAAAACAACAATGAAAATTATTTGAAAATTTTCATAAAACTAAAAACATAAGATTATTTCTTTGCATTAGACTTACATAATTTATAATTGTTATCATAGCAGATATTATATAGATATTTACAATTAAATATACATATCATGTCTTGGGATTTATATTATTACATAAAATTTTATGAAATACATACCCTGTCTTAGGACTTATATTATTATATTAAATTCTATAAAATACATATTTAGATAAAATAATCCTCACAAAAAAAAATGACCCTACTCAACTTATATTTTATAAAAGAGAAGAGTTTATAAGTTTTTAATCCCCACCATTGTTTTATGGGGAAATTGAACTGCATGCGAAGACAGCAGCCCAACCAGTTCGGTCAAGGCCTAGTGGCGCGTTCAGGAGTTTATTTGCGAATGACTTAACTCTTTTCCCCAACAATTTACTGTACCAAATGACACTGCTGCGAAATGAAAGCAGCTAACGACCATGCTTGTAAACGGCTTTAGTTGAATACATGGCTTCCAATATCTATCCTCACACGCTCGCTTGTACTTCCAAGACTACCTTTCGATGCCCATCAAATTCACCAATTTGGACCATCAATGAGATTGCAGAATCCGTCAATGGCAAAATACTCAAATGGGGTCCTCCTGGCATCATTTGTACGGACACCAGAATCTTAGCACCCAACAAAAATCAGTGGTTTTTTGCCATTACCGGCCAGCATTTCGATGCCCACGAGTTTATTTCCCCCGAATTGTACGGTAAAGGCTGCGTTGGCGTTATTGGGAACCAAGTTTGCAACAACTGGGACAAGGGTTTTGTTCAAGTTGAAGGTAATGGCAATGTTAACACTTTGAATTCATTGGTCAATATGGCTTGTTATGCAAGAAATAGTAGGTTTAGTGGTGTCTTGGTTGGAGTTACTGGTAGTGTAGGGAAAAGTACAACGAAGAGTATGATAGCACTGGCTCTTGAGAGCTTGGGTGTTAATGTGTTTCAAAGTTATGGGAATTGGAATAACAGGGTTGGCGTTGCTTTAAGTTTGATTGGGATTGATAGGGCTGTTGATATTGCTGTTTTGGAGATGGGTATGAGTGGAAAGGGTGAGATATTGGAGCTTGCTAGGATGGCGAGGCCGGAGATTAGAGTGGTTTTGAATGTTGGGGATTCACATTTGGAGAGTTTAGGTAGTTTGGAGGATGTTGCAAGGGCCAAGGGGGAGATTTTTCAGGAATCAAAGCTGGGGGATGTTTGCGTTCTGAATGCTGATGATCCTCTGGTTGCAAACCTTACTGTGCCTCGCGGTGTTAGGAAGGTATGTTAGGGTTTGTGTACAATTATGGCTTTTGATTTAGATTTTGGAGTTTTTGTGTTGTCTTAGTTGCACTAGATTACTGGAAGTTGAATTGGTTTCCATCCTTTAAAAGGTAACTAAGGAGTGGATAAGTAGTTATCTCGATTGAGTTATTCTTGAAAGCTAGTGTTGTAGTGTGCATAATTACTTAAGAAATTGGTGGGAGGTGGGGTGGAAAAAGAGGAGGTGGGGCGGGGTATATGATACACTTTGAGACACACTTGATGAATCCATATACCATTGGAAAAAGGTTTTTATGGCGTAGAACATTCTCAAATGGCACTGCTATAAAGGCGGCCTCATGTTCTGCTGTGATAATGCTTCGATTCTTGTTCTGACCTGATATGCCATCCTTTCTGACAGTAACAGCATGTCTATGTTTTAATTAACCTAAGAAGAAAGTACTATAATGTCAAAGATTTTGCAATGGTGCCATGAGGTGGCAATTTTAGATCCTAGTACTCAGTGCAGTTGTACTGTTCAAGTAATGGAAGGACAAGCCGAATTAGTTATCCTTTGTGCTTCATTTTGGTTTACATTCAAAATTTATTAAAAAAAAATGCAATGCATAAGATAGTTTCTCTTTGGTTTTATTAGGTGTTCTTTGGCTGGAGAAGGGGGTGTGACGTTCGGTTGGTTGCTGCACAAGTTGCAAATGGAGGTCTTGGAGTTCAAGTTGTTTTAGAAAAAGAGAGAGTAACGTAAGTTCTTTAAATACTATAGATCGTCTGAATTAGTAAGTTATTCCAAATATAGGAGCTGTCAAGTTCACGCAGTTTATTAATTTCATTTCGTTGAGATTCCATTGGATGAAACTTGTGAGATGTAAGTACTCTTTTTTTTAACCTTCTCCCAGCTGAATGATTGTCTACTCATTTGAATGGAAGTATTGACATGGATTTGCAATCAATATTCTGAAACAATTTTGAATTGTCCTTTTAGTTGGAAATTTTAATTCAAAATTCACATGGAAATTTCTTGGTCAAATATGCTATATGCATCTTATTCTTACTGCAGCTCCAGAATTGTTAATCGAAATTCCATTTGTTTGAAACTATTGGATGCTTTCTGATTGGGAACTAAGGAGCATACTGTATCAGGCAGAGAAGCACTTTGCACTTGATCTGTTCCTAAATGTTGAACAATCTTTTAATATAAGTTTCAATAATCTTTTGGACTCTCGAGTCCCTCAACTAAGTTTTAAGGACGTGTTTGTTTTTAAGTTTGTGAATGACAGTATATATATATATATATATATATATAGAGAGAGAGAGAGAGAGAGAGAGAGAGAGAGAGAGAGAGAGAGATCAACTATTGCTGGGACTCTGGGTGTGATTATTTATTGTCCACAAGGGAGGATGATGCTATTGCAACAAATGTATGTTTCTTTTTTGGTTTTCTTTCATATCTATAGGGATTATCATCATATTTTATCTTATACTGGAGACAACTTTTTCTCTCAGTATACTTACAAGATAAAGTTCTCTTTCTTGCATTAATAAATTGCATGATCATATTCACAGGGTGAAATTTGTGATTCCTAGTCCTGGTCTGCATCTGGCTATCAATGCATGTGCAGCAGCAGCAGTTGCTACTCTGTTTGGAGTTTCTCTTGCTCAAGTTGGGATATCCCTGTCCAACTTTTCTCCTGTGCAAATGAGGTCAGAGCTTCTAGTATCCAGAAGTGGCATCAAGATAGTCAATGATGCTTACAATGCCAATCCCATTAGCACCAGAGCTGCCATTGACTTGCTAAAAGACATTGCATGCAATGGTAAAAGAGTTGTCATTTTAGGGGACATGTTAGAACTTGGATCGACTGAAAGAGAGTCTCATGAGAAGATATTAAGCTATTGTTGTGATGCCTGTATAGATTTAATTGGCCTTGTTGGAGACAGGTTTCGTGCAGCTGCCGAGAATATGAATTTAATTAAAACTGATTATATTGTAGTCACTAATGATGCAGAAATCCTTTCACAGAAAATTGTGAAGAGACTGAAGTCTAATGATGTTGTTTTGGTGAAGGGTAGTCGTGCAATGCAAATGGAGAAAGTGGTCGATGTGATTAAGGCAATGTAAATACACATTCCATCAGAATGAAACTTCTTTAGGTTTGGCTCTTTATCTTAACTTCTTCCTTCCTTTCTATCCTGTTTACATTTTTTTTTTAAGTATATACCAATAGCTTCACATTGTAGGTGCATGATAACAATTCCCTCATATTTTGGCCTACGATATGATTGCAACTATTTGTTGAATTCCTGCATCTAATATCTGCCTGATTCTTGGTATATTTGATTTAAGCCTCTGTTCATGGAAAAATTAACTGCTCAGAGGTAATCAAATAGAGCTGTACTTACTACTGGTTTTGGCGACTGCAGCTTGATGCATTTTGAGAAGCTGATTAAAACTCTATAGACACTGACCTTGGAATGTGGCAGTTGTTTGGAAGAGAATCGACTCAAAATCGAGGTCAGGGGCTATTTGCTTTGCTGTGTAAACGTCACCAACTGCTGAAGTTACATTGCAATCTAAGAAGTGTGGTGGTTAGCTGTCTGAGACTGAGGAACTGTTGAAAAAGCCACATGCGGATGCTTATCCATTCATGCCTTCACTCTGCCGCAGCCGTCATTATCTTATTAGAAAATATTTTCTATTTGTATCTTTTGTGTAGTCATTGTAGTGCCCGATTTTTGGGGCTGGAAGCTGTTGAAGTGACAGTGTCTCCAAGTAGTTATGCGCGATTGTATTGTTAAAGATTTTGTTGCGATCGATTTTGAGAAATCTAAAAAAATCCATGTCGATCAATCTTATATTGGGTATTTTAATTTTTTTTTTTAAAGTTTACATGTACTTTCTTAAAGTAATTCAAAACTTCCGGTTCTAATTTAAGTACATTAGCTGCTCAAAAGCTTAACAGAGCTCTTCTGCGACACATATCTAAGACTGCGATACATAAAGAGCACACCAAAACTCAGCTTATAAAGCCCTCGGAATTTTATTAGACTCTGTCGGATAAAGATCACACGATCAGTTTATATAAATAGTTCTTAATACATAAAGGTTCACAACATAAACACAGCGCAATAGTTCACAACATAAACACAGACACAGGCTCCTAACAAGAACAGAAGACACTAGATGTGACAATCATTTCATGTCTTGAACATGCGAGTTTGCCGCCATATTCCAAAGGGCGTCGATATTTGTTTGCCAATACGATCGTCTTCTACTCACAATCCAGAGTCAACAATCCCAAGTGAGAAGAAGCTTTCAGTGTACAGACATATCCCAGTATGCCACAGCAAATTCAAATCCTCGCCTTTTCTGAAGATTTTCCTTCTGGTATCGTAAAATTCAAGACTCTTCTGCTGAGAACTAATGACTAGCTCTCCATTTTCGTATCCATGAATGAGCACCTGTGTTTGCTCATCGTCAAATCCTTGCAGCATAGTCAAATCGATTCGATGCTCCTTCACCCAAATCTTTCTTACGGGATCCACCAACACCCATATGTCAGTCACAGGAGGGTACGCAAAAGTGTCTATGAAACACAACTGCCCTTTTAACTCCACCAAGAACATGTCATTACCCTCAAGATATGAAACATAATGCGGATGAGGGATGAAGTCAAATGTTTCAGTTTCTAAATCTAAAGACACGATTGATTTTTCCTCACAAGGAGTACATACCACAGACACAATCCAATAAAACTTATTGTTGGCCAGAACACCCCAACCACTAACCTTAAAAGGGCACTCTTGCTTGATTTCTTTCCAAGCATCAGCACCAATCGTGCCCCCGTCAGTTAAAGTCAGAATCTCACATTTTATGCTGTATGCAAAAGGATTTGGATTCACATCAAACATATGGACCAACTTGTATTCATTTTGCGATGGAATGTAGCCAAACCCTGCATCCATTTCCAAACAATTCGAAAGTTTCGCTTGCGGGAGCCTGATACCCTTTATAAAGCTGGGACTAAAAATGTGGAAATGGCCTCTATTGATAAGACAAATCAAGTCATGTCCTGATGGTATCATGTAAACATAACCACAAATAAATCCCCCAAGTCCAAAATGTACATCTTTTTCCAAGCTTGTAGCCAAGAAGTGGACAAATTGTGGCCTAGTGTCATCTTCGTCATCACCCAAGCCTTGGTTCAGTAATAGCAATTGTTTGTTTCTCTTGGATTGTTCTTGGTGTAATTTTAAGAAATAAGGATCAGATACTATCTGGAGCCAGTCTTTGGATACTGATTTGCATCTGCAAAGCATCCTAACTGGTAGCCTGGAAAGTATATTGAACTTGATTTCTGAAGGTAAGCAGCCCATCTCCGCATTCAACTTCCTCATTGCTGCCTGATTCCAAAGAAAAACATCACGACCAATTTTTATAACTTGTTTATATATTATTACTACAACATTATAAAATACACAGATAATGAATTAATGATAAAGCAAGCATGCATTAATTAATGGATTATGTCTAAGCAAACAGATGTGTAAATGGTAGTAATTAATACCATGTGCAAATAATATAGAAAAATCTTTAAGAAGGATAATGCGGAAACATTATTAAAATAAAATGAAATAAGACACTATCATCGCGACTATGGTTTAAGTGTATATTACGCTGAAGCAAAAGAACAAAATTCTCATTTTATCAACTATTAAGGCTTAATATAAATATATAATTATGTAAATCAGCCATAATCATCTTGCTTGTCATCTCGATTACGAAGTAAGTTCTTACCAAGACATGAGTCCTGAGGTCCGTGCCTAAAAACAATTCACGATAAATGAATTTTACACTTTTATATGTTAATCTACATCTTCTCCCCCCAGTTTTTACATTTTTTATGTTACTGCCTCAACAGTTTTTAGTTTTTTTATTGTGACCCCCTATTGAGCCAAAATTCTGGTATTGTCATAAAAGTATTAAAAAAATATGTTCGGAGAAGTATAATTGTAAATATACATAATAAACTTCTTTATACAATTTTATGGTCCTCCACACACCTTAAAATAATCTTACTATTCTATTGGGACCCACAACATTTATTTTTTAGATTTCAGTTACAACTCAAGAATTGTTATATGTTACATATAATATAATATTAATACTATTTTTATAATTTACCGTTTATGTCGTTATTTCGTGATTTTTTTTAATTATTATTTTTGTCTCTACTACTTTGTTGTTTGTTTTTTTTCGAAGTCTATAGATATTTAATTTACCGTTAAAACCGTTATATACCTATAAATATGTTGATCTTTATAATTATTTATGTGTTCGTTATTGTAGTTTATTGTTTTTGTCGTTATATTCATGATTATTTTTTTAAATTACCGTTAAAACCGTTATATCAATTTTCTTTGTATTACATTTGCTATTTGTATAGTTTTTATATTATTCCAAATAATAGGTTACATGATCAACTCTTCACTCTATAGTTTAAATCATTTCATTCATTTTGAATATCCTAATAATTTCACAACTATAGATGATCACAAGAAACTTGATGTGAATTCTAAAAGGAGAAAAGGCATAGAATTAATCAAATACTACAAGATGCCACACAAAATTACAATAATTCAGGGGATCACAACAGATAAAACTTATAATTCAATTGTTTTGTAAGAAAAATGATTGATGCTAAATTCAAAAAAAAAATGGCTCTGAAGATAAAGGAGATAATTTATTTGAATATATATAAACATACCTATTGAGAAAAATTGGACCTGGATCTTGAAATGTTTTCGTACCCTTTTTTATTTCTTAGACTTCAGTGAAAAGAAAAAAAATGATAAAAATAAAAATGTCTTTCATTGTTTTAGAGAGGAGGAGAGTTATAAAAATTCTTTTGAGGATTGAGGCACTAGGTAATGGTTCAGAAGTTTGACTTAACATATGTGCTCTTTATAATTGACTTAAAAGGGTTTATGAGTAAATTCACATAAATTTTATTTTTGAAAATGGGTACCATAATTAGAAAATAAAAAGAAAAGGGCATGAGAATCTTTTGAAGGGAAAGAAATGACATCCTAATGGTATGTTGCGTTTGTTTTTTTGTTTGAAATCTGAATAAAAATGATATTTGAAAAAATATTAAATTCAGGCTTTAAATTAAAAAACAAACAATACATTTGTTTACTTTTAACTTGAGTAGATATAAAGTTATAAATTTTTGTACAATAAAATTTATTTTGTACAAATTGATGTGACATAATTCAATCAGTTGGACTAAACAACTCTTAGTCCACTTAATTTATTTTATTATTTTACTTTCCATCTAACCAATAAATTTAGATCACATCAATTTACACAAAATAATTAAATTTGTACAATAATTTATAACTCTATCATCACTTTTTTTAACTTATATGAAATCTACTGTTGATTCCCGGCTAAATTTCTTTTACCTTTATTATGTTTAGTTAACTCTTATAAAAAATAAAAAAAAAACTAAACAATTGTATTTCAGAATCTTATGTAGATTAAATTATCACTTTCATAAAACTTGCTATGCCAATTAAATAAATGAAACCACATCGTTATTAGTATTTAATCTGCATGCCGCGTTGATTACGATATTAGTTCTTTAATAGAAAAGAAATTATAATATTGGAACATGGTATTAAAAAAAAAATGCAATCATTTATATTTTTAATTTTTTAATAAATATAAATAATTGAAACAATGTACTATGACTGATAAGCGAGTTTGAACAATAATGTGGTAATGAGGTGCAATAAATGTCTGACAACATTATCTAAGTTTTACTCTCATACTTGGATGATAGGTTTTTATGAGTCATTATTGTGGCATTAAATAATTTTTCATATTTGATTTGTTAACAATCTTTATCCATTGGCTAAATAAAGCCAATTATATTGAAGACTAGAGATTTTTGAATATCAAATATTTATCTTCACTGTTAAGTATTTTTGTCTTAATTTAGTACAATGATCTAACATTGGATTTATATATGCATTCTACATCAACAAAATCCAAACAGATGAAAAAATAATATTTTCATATTTAGATTACAATTTTAATTAAACCCTGCATTATAAGAAATACAACAAACTACGATTAGAATTCACTAACTGAAAAATAGCTTGGCTAATTTAGTAACATTAATCTTTCAACTTTTTCATAGATAATTTTTTAACCAATTAAAAATAGGCTAGCTTTGAAGAGATTGAAGTCTGGAGTAAATGCTGCAAGCTGCGGCAGGAAATGGGCTTGCAGATATTAAGCCTGGAGAACATGCCGGTGTGGCGGGGAATAAGCTTGAAGAGATAAAGTCTGGAGAAGATGGGGAGGAGGTGGTCAAGAAGCTTGAAGGAGCTGAGAATGAGCCAGCTGCTGTCGAAAAAGAGAACGCTGCTTAAGAGACTTAAGGAAGTTGATGTTTTACATTTTCTGATGAAATTTTTAAGATTAATTACGAAGGAACTCCTTGATAGTGTGACCATAATATTTTTTTTTTTGGTTTTGACCACGAGATATTCGGGGGAGGGCCCCAACTGTGGGAGGCACTTTTAAGCCCGTACCATAACCCAGACTAGAAGTCCCTGCTCGAATCGAGAGGCACATGTTCTCCCAACAAAGGCGATTTCCCTGCGACTCGAACTAGGGAGCAAACCTAGTCAAACCACTTAAGGGGACTCCATTGTCAGTGGAGCCAACACTTTATTGGTATAGTGTGACCATAATATAGTTAGATACTATAGTGATCTTTTTTTTTTTTTTTTTGTGGGGAAACCTCTATGGTACAAGGAAAATTTATTGAAAATAAAAAGGAAGAAACACCTAAAATGGAGAGGCTGCAATGAACAATAACTCAATTCAAAATAAGAAGATAATGCTAAAAAGGTCAAGCAGCAAACAACCTAAACAAAATGTTGTCTAAGAAAATAAACGTGCAAAAATACGACATCAACAAAAAATTATCGTTAGCATCTATCTAGCTATCTTTCTAGTTTCTTCTCTAGATGGCCTAACCCAAACTTGACACCCTCCGTAATAATTTTGAAAAAGAAATCTGATTTGAGCTCTTTTAATTTGTTGTGGAAAAGTTGCGACAAGGCCAGATTAGAGTGGTTACGAATGTTGGGGCTTCGTATTTGGAGAGTTGAGGTGGTTTAGAGTATGTTGCAAGGGCAAAGGGAAAGATATAATTTTCAAGATGCAAAACTGGTGGATGGTTGTGTTCAGAATGCTGATGACTATTGTTACGAGCCTTCTCGTGTCTTGTGGTGTGAGGAAGGTAAGTTAAGGCTTGGTTCCATTTTGGTGCTTTCAATTTCAATTTTCTATGTTATTAGATTTTGTAGTTTTCGAGTTGTTTAGATTGCTCTAGATAATAATGGAAATTCAGTTGGTTTATATGTTTAGGTTTCTTCTTTTTGAGGACCCCAAAAGAAATATTCTCAGCCTTATTATCCTACTTATTGATGAAAGGTTCTTTTGGATCTTTTGAATTGTACCTCTCTGAGCGAACATAACAAAATTGCTTTGTTTCTAGCATACCAATTAGATCATAGAGTACCCATCATTATATCCATCTCATCCTTTGATATATGTAATGGCCTAATCCTACAGTCATAGGAGATTTTCAGCCTATTTCCTGCTTCAATACAATTATCAGAAACCTACCCCAGTCCCTTGCACCATTACTCTTAATCGTAAGGGCGTGTTTTCCATATTTTCTTAGCCAACTTACACTCAATGAGGGCATGAAATACATTTCAAAAACAACATATTTTTGACAGGTTCCAAAACCTTCCTTAGCTTATCATTCCTTGCTGTTGGAGATTATCTGTCGAAGCCCTCGAAATGAACATGAGGTCCTTGACAACTGAAATGACAAAAGGGAGAATTGGGTATAATTAATGCAGTCTTCCAAAATAAGGTCCCCGACAAGTTGAATCAAGTGGCAATATGACAAATGAGGATATCGGTTAGGAATTTGGATTTAGTACTAAGGAGAATCGTACTATGTATTAATTTTATAATTTTTTAAAGAAAAATTATTATTTTATTACCAAAGTTATTCTGACATATCATGTTAATACCATAATTTGCCGAAAAATGTATTTTACTATCAAATGTTTGCGCCGTTATCAATTCACTACTATTCCGTTAAGAAAACATTAATATTTAAAAGAAATTGAGTTAAAAGTCGATTTTACTCCCAAGAATTTAAAAGATAATTTTACCCTTTGTAATTTAAGCATTGAAAAATAAGAAGCCAACAATAATGATTTTAGGGTTTAATTTCCTAATTCTTTAATTTTTAATTATTTCCCTAAAACGCAACATTTAAGTTTCAACCTGAAATGTCTTTAATGTCCTTACAGTTGGAAATGTCTTTGATACCCTTATGACATCAGCAAGACATCAGTAAATTTTTAACGTTCTTAACAGAATAATAGTGAATTAATAACAGCGCAACGCGTGTAGTTAGGATGTAATTACATATTATCTTTTTATTCCAAAAGCTCAGTTTAGTACTTATCCAAAATCATTGGCTAAAATATCAATGATCTTAGCACCCCATTATCTTTATAAACTCTCATATTTGCCCTACAAACTATTCTCCGTCTCATTTCCTTTTGAAAATTTTGTGGAATAGTCATGCCTCGTAATATGTATAAAGGATTTGTGGTATAGAAGTCCAAGGGACTAACTTATATAAAAAATGAGTAATGATATAGCCACAAACTCTTGTACAAACTTATTTTGTACAAACTGACATGGCATGATAGGATTGGTTAAATTAAATATCACTTTGCCCACATGATTTGTTTTTATTATTTTATATTTTCATTCAACCAATGAATTAATGCCACGTCAGTTTGTACAAAATAAATTTGTACAAGAGTTTGTGGCTGTATCATTACTCATAAAAAATTAGCATAAAATTCTGTTTGGTATGGTGGCTGGTTTGATGTAACTTTTAAAGTACAATATTAAAGTTTTGATATGCACTAGCTACTAGGGCTTAGAAAGCAAGTGATTTTATCTCCAACTTGTATTATGAAAAACCTATAATATTTTTTCTTTTTTTGTCAAAATCATTATTTAAAAGTTGTATTTACCATATATTATATAATCATAGTGATATTTTTTTTTTCTACAGCCGTTGTACCTTAAAAATTATAACACCTCAACATAGCCTATAAATTAAAGGTTAAACTCATATTATTAACTTAGTAACTATTTTCAGTTGACTGTGATATTTTGCTTTCTAGATTATACCCTATTTTTTCATCACTCAATCCTTTGTAATATTTTTTTCAAAAAAAAAAACTACAATTATATAGCATTTCCCTAGCTAGTTTGGCTATGATCATCATTTACTCTCCAATAAGTTCCTCCTCCCTGCCGTTTATTTACTAAACTTGAGATTATACGCCAAGATAAGAATAATGTGAATGAAAATTATTAAAATATATCATGGCTATGAAAATTATTAAAATATATCATGGCTGCGGAGAAATTCTTTGATATACCATTTTTATGATCTGATAAGATACAATAAAAATTACATTTCTTAGACTTCTTAAATAAAAGGGTTATATACAATTTCGCCTGCCAAGAATTTTTTTTTCCCTGAAAATAGGAAGGCCTCTTGTTAATTTGCTTTCCAAGACTTGACTTATTCTTAGACATGTGAGCAAAGTGGCCGATGTAGCTATGATGTGGCAATCCTCTCTCCCACAAACATTAAAAAGTTAAGAACTGAACTTTTGTTTTTCTTTTGTTTTTTGGGGGCTACCACGAGTAAGCAAAGATTCAAAGCCGGCCTTGGATTATTCTTGTATATGAATTAAAGGAAATGAAAATGCTTTAAATTCGGCAAAAGGGCGTGGCAGCTTTACCGGTGGCTGGCCTACTGGCCATTCACTCACACCTCAGAATCAAGAATGCCAATGCGATGACCAGGCTCTTTAATTTCTTCAACCAATTAATAAAAGCTTCATTGCCCTTTTCTCAAAAGTTGTTTTGTTTCTCTCAAATGGAAGTTTCAGGAATTCTTATTATCCTTCGAGATCAATTACCTATAACTGACTACTCACCAAAGAAACAAAAAGAATTATCAAAAGAATAATTATTATCATTGATCAGTGTATTCTTCTGTTACTAGACCGAGTGCATTACCGAGAGGGAGAGCCATGGAAATTAAAAATGCTCCCACGTTTAATGGTCTGATGCAATCAACATATTGTCTAACATCATTAAAAGTGAAGTCTATGAAGATTATGATATCTTCAGCAAGTTGATTGATTCAATTTCAACATATGTGTCATATATTCAAATGCTTGTTTTTTTTCCTGTTCCTTTTTCTTATCTAAGAATGAAAGGAGAGCTTTGCGTCCACCATCACAAGGCTGAAATGCCACCTTGGAAAAAGTTTAAAGTGCCAATCCGTCATGGACTTGTGGCGTTACAAAAAGTAGGAAGTGCATGTTGCTTGTTGTTGCGGTTTTGTAAATTAAAGCTTACCGAACTTAAATTCCCACAATACATTACTTTATTTTTCTTGAACCCATTTTCAAAAATAGTATGATTTTTCCCTTCCATTCAATTATGTCTAGGGAAAATGTGGCCACGAATAAATTAAACAAAATAAGCTTGTTCTTCGCTTCAATTCAATCAATCTGCCACCTTGAATTAACGATTACATAGTCAAAATTTTAGGAAATAATTCTGTCATTAGTTACATCATTACAGGAAATATTGATTACTTAATCAGATGATGTCTTGCCCTGCAAGGATTATGCTTTGTATATGTTCAATTAACAAACCATCTAACTGTCCTTTGATGGTCTTCTTTAAAAAAATTAACAATTCAAACGAACACTTCCACTTTTCCACAAATATTTTTCTTTTTAAAGAAACCATTCACACACCTTTTCTACAGAGCAATCTTTTGAGATCCGTTATGCCATCCCTTTATTCATGTTGATGAACCAAGGATGACTCACACAAGAAAAAGCTAGATTCACTCTTTTGCTATACTGTTAATTATTAATTCCCTATAAATATATACACTTTGCTGGAACGTTTCGACAATTCATCACAAACATTATAGCATTTCTTTAATTTGCTGCAAACATACCACAGCAGTTATGGAGATTCCTGTGAGCTCAACAGCATACTCAGTTCAGAAGTTGTCGTCGATGAAACTTCTACCAGCATGTACCCATGACCAATACGGCATTCATTCTTCTTTGGCAAATGGGTCTCCAACTAATAAACAAAGTAACTATCTAGCTCTTTCTGGCTAGCTGTATGTATATAAGAGAGATTGGAATGAAGCTCTTTTAGTAACACGATTGTTTTAATATATTGCAGGGAAAGTAGATTCGGTTCTCAAAAGAGTGAACAAGCTCGGGAAGAGAGCCGATAATTTTGCAAGCGGAGTCAAAGAACACGGTAATTTTTATAAATGCTAAAGAGATATAGCAGAGCGCTACTAGAAACAGTCATAAATCGATGCCAATTTACTTTTTATTCATGGTTTAAGGGAGTAAATCGACATTGGTGTATCACTGTTTTTATCAGTGTTTTTGTCAAATCTTTTTTTTTTCCTCTTTTTTTGGGTCCGAATAGCGTTGCTATTAATTTTTTTTGGGGTAAAGGTTAGAAGTGTGCTAAATGCATTTAATCTGTGTATGATTGTAGTGAGGCTGGGGCCCAAGATCACAGAAACTGTGAAGGGGAAGTTGAGCTTAGGGGCAAAAATTCTTCAAGTTGGTGGTATGGAGAAAATTTTCAAGCAGCTATTTGCTGTCAAGGAAGAAGAAAAATTATTGAAGGCTTGCCAATGCTATTTGTCAACTACAGCAGGTCCCATAGCGGGCCTCCTCTTTATCTCCACAGAAAAAGTTGCCTTTTGCAGTGAGAGATCACTCAAATTCTATTCTTCAAAGGGAGAATTAATTAGAGTTCACTACAAGGCACTTGCTCAAATATGATATCTCTTTCATTTGGGTTTCTATTGGTATCTTTTGTTTCAAGTGATACGGACTAATTATTGGCAATCTTGTGCATGCAGGTTCTGATTCCTCTTGGTAAAATAAAGAGAGTGAATCAAAGTGTAAACATGAAGAAGCAATCAGAAAAGTACATTGAAGTATATACCGTGGACGGTTTTGATTTCTGGTTTATGGGTTTCTTAAATTATCAAAAGGCTTTCAAATATCTTCAGCAGGCAATTTCTCAGAGCTGCACGGATGATGTGCAAGTCACTTACTAGTTGACTTAGAAATATGTTTTCCCTTTAGATTACTTCATCAGATTTTACATATATGTACATGTGCTTACAATCAATGTAAAACCTTTGTTAATTATGATCGTGAAATGCTTTTCATTATTTCTTCAAAAGACTTATGTTGACTGTGCAATGAGTTCAAAAACACGAGAAGATTGAATAACTACTTCAGCATTTTTGAAGAGTTAGTCTCCTTTCGAGCAAAAGTATACGAGTAAAGGATGCTTGAATAAGCATAAAAAGAAAATAAAGAGTGAATGACACGTAGCTGAGGCTTAAAACTGTTGTGCTGTGTGCAATAATATCAATTCACTTAGCTATTAAAAAGAAAGCTTGGGCATTATAACTAGGATGAGTCACTATATTAAAAATATTAATTAATATTTTAAATTAGATACTTAGATGTTCTAAGCCAGCCATCAATAACTGGTATCTGTAGTGGTAAAAATGTGTAGAACAACTCAAGTGCGTCAGGACGCGAGCCCTCAAATGGTGTTGGTGTGCAAATTGTAAACAATGTCGACAGAGCTGAAGTGTACAAATTAAATTAGATTTTTTTTTTAATTTGCTTACTACAGTCAAGTCTGTAGAGACTCAAATGATTTTATTATTCAGGAAAATACAGTAAAACGAACAAACAAATCAATTAGTTTAAAACAGATATAGGATCACCAAAGAACAGTAAACACACAGAGTTTACGTATGTTTCAGCCAAGATGGGTGTAAAGGCAGCAATTGCCTTTTTTCTAATTAAGCTTTCGAAAAATTTACAAGATGTTTGCAAGATCATAACGCGGAGTATTTCTTCTGGATAACAACAATCAAGCGGATACGCGATCTGGCCTACAGGATATATTAATCTGTTTTATAAGCTCATCAGTCAGCCTGTTGAAACTAAATCCAGAGATTTAAAACTAACTTCTGCAAAGGGATGGCACCCCAGGTAGCTAGGCACGTCAGCATCCCTTCAACAGCTTATAGAATCTCCATTGTAGAAAATTCTTGGGTGCTCTTGCTTCATTGCTCATCTTTCATTCAAATCTTTGTCATGTGCATGATTCAACAAATCGTAATGATACACGCACGTGACAAATAATGAATGAATGAATGAATAACAATTTTCAAAAAACACCCATGTCAAGATTTTTTTTCCCCCTCAAAATAGCATAAAAACTCTCGTAAATTCTCCCCAGCCAAAACTTAAAAAGTGCCTTTGCTGCCCAAGAGAAAACTTGAGTTAAATATTCTTAGGCATGTGAGCAATACATGTGGCCGACGTGGCTATGATATGGCAATCTTCTTTACCACAAACATCAAAAAGTTGAAATAGCCTTTTTGTTTAGCTAGAGTAAGCAGAGATTCAGATTTCAGAACCGGCTTTAGATGACTTTGATGAGGGAAATTAAAGTGCTTTAAGCAGTGCTTATTGTTTCCCGCTGAGATGGAACATAAAGGGCGAGGCAGCGTTATTGTTAATGGTGGCCAGCCTGCTGCCCATTCACTTACACGTCAGAATCAAGAATCATCTAATGTGATAAGCAAGCTTTTTCCTTTGACCAATGAATTAACCAAAAGCTCCACTGCCCTTTTCTCAAAGGTGGTTTATTTCTCTCAAACTGTATGAAACTTGCCAGAAATATTAATATGAATTTTCCTTCGAGGTTAAGTATGACTCATGAGTCAGATATATATTTGGCTGACTCACCAAAGAAACAAAAAGAGAGGAAAAATCACAGGATTTAATTTTTTAATTTCAACAAGTTCCCTAGATTCAGAAGATTCAATGCACACTGAGATTCTAAGGTCAAATACTGCTACCATCTATATATTTTATACATCAATACATCTTTTATTATGCTAATATATTTTATACTTGAATAGTTCACGTGTGTATCAAAATACTGGCCTAAAATCAATGAAGTCAATCTATAACATAATGAGTCAGCAAAATTAGAACAAGCCCCCAGAATCAGTAGTCATGCTTTATGGTCTGATGCAATCACCCTGAAATCTTTAGATTGTGATATCTTTATTGATAAGTTGGTTGGTGCAACATGAATGCTTCGCAAATGGCCTTTTGTCTTCCTTTTCTTATCCAAGAATAAAAAGAGAACTTGAATCCATCACAAAGCTGATATGCCACCTCGGAAAGTTTCAGTGACACGCCATCATGTAGTTGGTACAAGAACCAAAAAATAAATAAATAAAAAGGATGCAATATACATCTTACTTGTTAAGCTTACCAACTTCACAAATTACTTTATTTACTTGATCCCATTTGGAAAAATGGTATAGTTAATTTTGTGAAACGCCTGTCATTTTTTTTAACATAAATTAGATAAGGAATTCGAACAATCATTTATAGACTAGTCTATCTATTTTTCAAACACACATGCCCTCACACACACATATATATAATTATTCTCATGTGCGGGGCCCTCATTTTTTTTCGACTGGACACGCTATTAAATCGCATACTTTAATAACGTGTCGTTACACACACACACAACACAAATCCTTGACTTTATTAAAATGTGGAAAAGTTATTAAACAATATAATTTAGTAGTACAATGCGATTATACTAATATATTATATAGTTTTTCCAGACTTTAACAAATTTAAGATTCTAAATTAGAACATTTCTAATATATTGTTAGTTTTTATCTCGTAAATCATAATAATGAGCTGAGTATTAAACAAAATATGAGCAATGAACAACAGACACGTGTAAACAAAAAAGACAAATTAAGTATTGAATGATGAAGTATGTTTGGTCCCAATTGAATTAATTAATCAGTAATTAAGATTGTCTGATGATACAAGAGGTCTTAGGACTCATGATGTAATGAAATTGATTCAATGCCAGCTCATAGAATTCGGACAAGGTTTTGTTTACATTTGCGGAATATTGAAGAAAAATCAATCAATGGATGCAAATTTTTACGCTTATTTATAATTAGCCTCGCCAACTCAGACCGGCTACCAAATTATTTTGTCTTAGTTTGATCATCGAGGATGATATCTTGCACACCAAGAATTAAATTAAACTTTAGTTAACATACAAGAATCTAACTATCTTAATTATTTATTTAAAAGACCACGTCAATTACCTAACTTTAATTTCTATGATAACTTTGTTTTCAATTAATTACTTTAAAGCGGCCATATGCACACGACCTTTAGCATATGCCACGTTATACTTGTTCATGCTAAGGTGGTGATTCATATACAACAAAAAGCTAGATTCCATCACTTGCTATATATAAATTCAATCCCAAGAGGAAAAACCCTTGAACTAGGTTTCATCTATATATGATAACCAACAAAACATTTCTCCGAGAACGAATCATAACAGTTCAGTTATGGAGATTCCAGTTGATGAGACGCCATCGAGGCACTTACCAGTTCTCAAAAGAATGAGTAAGCTAGGGAAGAAAGCAAATAATTTTGCTACTGGAGTCAAAGAACATGGTAATTATATATTTATATACGTTACACTGCATGTTACATTCATAAGTTAATAACATTAGTATATATTAACGTTTTGTTATACAAATAAAATGTACTTAATGATTTGCTGTGATATATGTTGTACAGTGAGGCTGGCGCCCAAGATTACGGAAACTGTGAAGGGGAAACTGAGCTTGGGGGCTAAAATTATTCAAGTAGGTGGTGTGGAGAGAATTTTCAAGCAATTATTTAGTGTTAAGGAAGGAGAAAATTTGTTGAAGGCTTGCCAATGCTATTTGTCAACAACAGCAGGTCCTATAGCCGGCCTCCTCTTTATCTCCACAAACAAAGTTGCCTTCTGCAGTGAGAGATCACTCAAATTCTATTCCTCAAGTGGAGAATTGATTAGGGTTCATTACAAGGTACATGATCAATTATAATTTAATTTGAATTTTCTCTTACTTTCTAGCATTAATTGTAATATGTATTGGCAAATTAATTTGTGCAGGTTTTGATTCCTCTAAGTAAAATAAAGAGAGTAGATCAACGCGTAAATATGAAGAAGCAATCAGAAAAGTATATTGAAGTGTATACCGTGGACGGTTTTGATTTCTGGTTTATGGGTTTTCTAAATTATCAAAAGGCTTTCAAATATCTTCAGCAGGCAATCTCTCAGAGCTGCAAATGGATGATGAACAAGTCACTTACCAGTTGACTGATTATAAATTGGCTTATCAGAATATGTACATATGATCTATGAAGTGAGTAAATTGAGCTTTAATACGTCACAAAACTTTCTGTAAAAATATTAATTATTAATGAATGAATTTTGTAATAGAAATCTTCAATTCTTCAACATTATTTCTGTTGGCTGTATTAATTTTGACCAAAACATAGAGTTACTGGTAAAAACAGGAACTCTATGTTTGAAGAAACATTTATACCAAAGGGACACAAATATATGATTATGATTACTTGCATCCATCGACCTGCTTCTGAAATTTCAAAAACACGTACTGCTGAATTCGAATTAAAAGTATGAGACGTTAAAAGTAGCTCCCAAAATTTTCTGGGTATAAATTAGTTTAAATTACCAAATTGTTTTAATTTTTAATCTTTCCGTTCAAAAAGAAAAAAGTGCCGACAGCCTTTTGTCAGGATGTTTTGCTGGGATCATGTTTATTTGATCAAGTTCACTTGCATCACACAGACTGTCTAAGTCCAAATAAGGTTCTACATATACGTACCCTCGAATGATCTAACAGTCGGTGAAGTGGGAATACGTTTGCCTCGAAGTTACCAACATTATGTTATTATCAATTAATATGTTTGTTTAGGTGATAAAATAAGATGAACATAATAAAGCTTTATTTAGGTCTTATTATGCTCACGTTGCTATTAGGTGATAAAATAGGACGACCATAATAAGGCTTAACTCATAATTTTATTGTGCTTGCCTTGCCATAAATCACTACCAAAGAGAAACCCGTAAGCAGGATTTAAACGAGTGGATGGTTAAACTAAGGATAAACCTAATCAAAACCACTCCTAGTTATCTTCTCTAAAAAATTAAGAATTGAACCCTATACTCAAAATCCAATGTTCCATAATCTAAGGGCGAGAGGGAGGTGAAACTCTATCCTCAAAACCCACCATGCCGTAATCCATGTGTTTAGGGAATGAAATAGGGTGACCAAGATAAAGGTGTTTGCTCATACATTATCGCGCTCTCCTCCAGAGTAAAAGTGAGCAAATAGTTGAGCAGATCACCTCCACTAGGATGTTATTAGTCACCTCGAGCAGATCACCTCTACCAGAATAATATGTGGTGACCTCGAGCACATCACCTTGACCAGGATGTTATTGGTCACCTCGACCAGAATAATATGTGGTGATCTCGAACAGATCACCTCGACCGGAATAATATGTGGTGACCTCGAGCACATCACCTCGACCAGGATGTTATTGGTCACCTCGACCAGGAAATTACCAGAAAGCACGATTCAGTCAAAACATTTTCTCCGAAATATTAGGGACCATATTCTTAGTGGATGAAAACCGCTATAGTTTTCTATAAAAACCCTAGAAAAGGAAAGGAAAGGGGATTCTTCTAGCTCTCTCTCTCTCTAAGCAACTGAACCCATTGGACATTTTTCTCTCTCTACCACAGAGAAATTTCTCTTTCACCTGTGATTTCTTTAAGATTGATTATTTTGAATTCTTTTCCTTTAAATTTACTTAAAAGCTTTTTGTTTAAAGCAATCATAATTAAGCCACATGAATTGTGGTATGGGTTTTTCCAAGTAAGACCCAAATCCCTGACTTGAGCGTCAGAGAGTTCTCGCCGGAAAAACTTCCGGCACCTCCTGACCGTTGGTTGTGTTCACAGGCTCACAGGTTATCTGCTCATGGATTGTCTGCTCATGGGTTATCTGCTCATGGATTGCCTGCTCATGAGTTCTCAGCTTATGGATCGTCTGCTCACGGGTTATCTGCTCATGGATTGCCTGCTAATGAGTTCTCTGCTCATGGATCATCTGCTCATGGATTATCTGCTCATGGGTTTTCTGCTCACAGAACATTTGCTCATAGAAAATCTGCTCATGGTGCTAACTAATCATCAGCTTCCCACCAAACAAATTTAATGATGATGCAGGGATTTGAGATCTGACCAACTTATCCGGATTTCGACATCAACACCATGGGAAGGGATTTTGATCCCTATAAAACTCCAAGAGTACTTCAAGAGGTAACAGACTTTTTGAATTTCGAAACCACTCAACTCCCTATCTAATCTTAGTGAATCTTTCTTCTTTATCCTTTTATTTTTTACCCTCTATATTCTCGTTCATTTTTCATTATTTCAAAAAGAGAGGATTCTTTTTATAGCTTATTTTCTTTTTTGTTCATTTTACACAAATAATTAGCTATTTTTTTTTTTTTTGTAAACCCATGACACTAACTTAAGCGTTGGAGGGTTAACACAAAAAAAAATTCTGACGCCCTTAATTATTTTTCTAGTTGCAAGTGCTTGATAGGTCGAATTGTGTTCGCCAATTTTTGCCACCTCTACTTTTCAGTAGAGGCAAATACCACTTCCCTATAAAAATAAATTCAAATACTCGCGTTAAATTGGTTGATAGCTCACACACCAATTTGTCAAGATTTTGGCGTCAAGAATGTTGAGCATTTGTTTATTATATATATTAAAGTTTGGAGACATGTTGATGTATCATTTTCCCTGATCCACAATTATGATATGAGCACATCTTACCTTGTTATCAAAGCCGACCTTTCCGTGACTTCAACACAAGCATGCAGCTGATCATGTTTGAATTAATGCTAAAGAATGCACTGGCTTGCTTCATATGTAACAAATTGTTTAAAAAATTAAAATACAAAAAAGGGGGGGGGGGGGGGGGAATTAGATGGTGACCTACTTTTTCACCATGATTAGGATAAGATTTCTCTTTAATTGACCAATTAATCAATACAGTAGAAATTCAACTTTTCAATCACTTTGTTAAAGCGCTGGTAATTAGTCAACTTGATGATTGCAAGACCAAGTTGATTAAGGGTGAAGTCATTTTCTGATCATATAATTGAAAAGAGGTTTTTCACAATCCATCGTCAGAAAGATGAAAATCCAGCTCGAAAAGCAACAATCGCACATCAACACACCACGTAGAACTGGGGGATGCAATATTTAAATTAAAGGCATTACGTGGTGCTTACTTGGATTTAATTTTATTATCATGATTCATGAAAAGCTCCCTCAACTAACAACCAACCAATTTATTTTATTTTACTTTAATATTCCTTAATGGGATTGAGACCCGCCTACGATTTTACAAAGATTTTCTTTGAAAACATGGCAAAGGATTAAATTAAATAAATGCATATACTCAATGAAATTATTTGAAATAATTTTATATATTATTATACCATCACATATGATCATGGACATGCATGCATTTCAGATTTTGTGATATATATATATATATATACACTGAAACATCCCATTTGCTTAGCTTTTTAACATGACACTAATAATTTTTTATTTTAATGAACTTGGAGAATTTTGCAAAAGAATTAATGGGGCCTAAAAACTCTTTTCCTAAAGCAATAAATAAAACCATGAACATGGATGCCTATCAGTACCTTCTAAGAGTCAATGTCTGTGTGTGCCTTTTATTTTCATGGATGAGTCATCGATGACTCATGTCCAAAAAGCAAGTTTAACTAACCATCAGTTGTGCCTTTAAATACACTTGCACAATACAAAGGTCTCATCAACCTTATCAGCTCATCAAACAACAATTAATCTACAACACCAGCTTTAATTTGCAGAAGTGCTTTTCCTATAAGCTGCTTGTTTTGATTGTATATCAACCTGTCAAACATGAAGACGATCTCACTAGTGGAACAAGTTATGGGAATTTCAATTTGCTCAACAAAGTATCCAGTGAAGAACTCGCCAATGCGGTTTTTGCCTGAAGTACCAGATGAATCTGGAGGCAAACAAATCGTTCCATCTCCTGCTAATGGGTCCAAAAACGCATATCCTCTACTAAAAAGAATTAAAAAAGCTGACAGATTTGCCACTGGAGTTCGAGAGCATGGTAAGTTTAATTAAATTCAGTTTCTTGATATACCCCTATAGTTAATTTGTTAGTGATGCATAAAATTTATACTAATGGTTGTGGATTTAATAATTATTTGCAGTGAGATTGGGACCAAAGATTACTGAAATTGTGAAGGGGAAGCTGAGTTTGGGTGCAAGAATTATTCAAGTAGGAGGAATGGGCAAAGTTTTCAAGAAATTATTTAATGTTGCAGAAGGGGAGAGGCTTTTGAAGACTTGTCAATGTTATTTATCGACAACAGCTGGTCCTATAGCCGGTCTCTTATTTATCTCCACCGAAAAAATTGCCTTCTGCAGTGAAAGATCAATCAAAATCCCTTCTCCAAATGGGGAATCAGCTAGAATCCACTACAAGGTAATTATTTTTTATTAATTACTCATAAACTAATAAGATTGTCTTAATTTAGCATAAATCATAATATTTATATTAACTCTGTGTCTCTCTCTGTTTGTGCAGGTAGTGATACCAGTGAAGAAGATAAAGAGAGTAAATCAAAGTGAGAATGTGTATAAGCCATCTCAAAAGTACATAGAAATAGTGACAGTGGATAATTTTGACTTCTGGTTTATGGGTTTTTTGAACTACCAGAAGGCATTAAACCACCTGCAGCAGGCAATTAGTTCTTAAGATTAAATCAAGTACATTCATCACATCTTCTTCTTTTTCTTTTTCTTTTTTTTCCCCTAATTTGCCAATGATGTAATTAGTAAAAGAGTGAACTGTCAACATGACTAGTTGATTGCAGTCTTTGCAGATAATGTATAGATTTCGATGTTTGAGACATGTTATTAATCTTTTTCTTTCATTCCTTTTTATCATTTTCCACTTGGAGATGGACTTAATCTGATCTGTTGTGGTTGGTTATTGAATCGAATTTCAACAGACTTGATTGACGAATATATTGAATCCCGCATGGCTCATCCAAGATCTAACCAAACTAGTATGTTCTGAATTAATTTCATATTTGCATTGTGTGTCAGCACCAGTAGAATAAGGAAATATATTTTATTTGCAGTTAAATATGCATTCTCTTGTAGCAATAGAAACTGTCAGCTGGCAGTTTGCTTACAAATGAGACGACTAAAAGACTCTGATTGGTGATTGCCAGCCAATGTGAGTTGCAAAGTAAAAAGAAAAAAAAAATGCAGAAGTTGAGTTTAACGTATTCATTTCATACAAGTTAAGGCCAACACGTTTGCAGGCTATGTCATGGCGCATGGGCATAAAACTTTAATGAAAAAAGATGGCAAATTGCCTTCCAACTCTATGACAAGGACTCTACAAATTAGTGGCTTGTCTCCGAAGCAAGACAATGATTTGAGCAAATATATTACTAGTAAGAATTAGATACCAACTTGGAAAAAACTATAGCAAGTAAGAATTAGATACAGTGAGAATGAAGTGGATCCATGCAAGGAAATTGCAGTTGAAGAATAATGTTTGATCGTTAGCTTAACAGTTCGGTTCAGTCGGCACATCCAAAATTATACAATCCAGTACTGTACGGAACAGTCTTGGTTGCATCTTCTGATGAACTGAGGATGTCAGCTCAAGCGGCACTAGCAGCTAGCTTGAGGTTCAAGACAACAGCTGCTTATTCAATCAACTAAGTGTTTCTTTGTAAGTACTGGTGAATCCTAACATTTACATGACACACTAGAGTATCACAGAATGTTCCCCTTATTGGCTTCAATTACATCTAAAATGACTTACAAACTTTATCTATCCGATGAATGATTCATCTCAACTCGGAAGGATGGACAGGTAATCTCTACAAGTAACTGATCTCAAGAAATTAAATCCAGCTCTAAACTTAAGAATCCAAAACTTTTGCCTATGTATGTATGCATGTATGTATGTATGTATGTATGTATGTATGTGTATGTGTATGTGTATGTGTATGTGTATGTATGTACTATTTAATAGATAAGCAAACAATTTCTTCAACACTCTATGCCGACGATGATCCCTATTATAATCCTTAAAAGTAACTAAACAAATATTCTTTCCATCACCAAACACCAATTAATCATAAAACCCAAGAAAAAAGGGAGCTGGTTGGTAGTTGAAAGAGAAAAGAGAATCTACTAGGTGTCTGTTTAGGGGTAAATTTAGAAGGATATGTTTATACCAGTAAATGAATGACACATACACAATTATAAGAGCAAAATAAACTAAATACTTGGAGCAATATAAAGATGCTATTTGGAAGAATTTACTACACTGAATGGGTTTAGAAAATCAAGGGTTAAACTTGGACACATCAAGATATTTATAAGAATGAATAAACCTAGTATGAAAGAAATATTATCGTCATTCTTCTCTCAATAGAGCACGTAACTTTAAAAGCATTCTCTCCTTTTAACCTAAAGATAATATCTAAGTCTAACTTTTATACATTGTCCTTATTTTAGGGCTCTCACTCACTTTCTTCTCCTCTTTCTCTCTATTTTCTCATCTTTTAGATCATTACCCATTTCTTCACTTTTGGAAAACCATTTTCTATTCTCTATCTTCATCATCCTCTATATCTTTATTCACATCCTCATCTTCATCAACACCAAGTATCTCTATATAACTATCTAGCTTATGTTATTCATTTTGAATAATGTAAAATTTCATATAATCTCTCTATATTTAGTGAATTGGGGGCGACTTGCTTTCTGTGGACATAGAGCAAAGGCCGAACCACGTAAATATCATGTATTCTTTTTATTTATGTTTATTTTACTATATTTTTAATTTGAGGTCAATATTGTATTTCACGTATGTGCTTACTGGAGTTACCCCAGTTACACTAAGTATTTTGTGAGACCTCTTGAGATATCTTCCGTATATGCCTGAGCTAATCCTAAGCAAATATTATTCCTCTATATCGACTCCCTAAATTAACTTTTACAGGACTCCACTAAGATCTCTTTATTATTCACCATAAGGTTGGCAAAAAAGCTTGGGCTGGCTCGACCCAGACCCATGGGCTTTAAGCCCGGCATAAAATCATGGATAAGGGCTCACAAAATGCAAAGCCCATATATAATGGGCACAGTTAAGGGCCTTTAAGTCCAGGCTTTAAAATATATAATCTGTTGCATGTGTGTGTGTGGGGTGTGTGTGTGAGAAAAAGGTTGTATAATATATTAAAAAAACTCACTCATCAACTACTTTGATTGTTCTTTGCCTCTCTTACATGAATCACACTAGCAACCAATAGTTGCACATTCATTGCCACACACCCAACCAACAATTACAGCCACCACCACTCATCGATCGACACAGCCACGCAAGCCCAATATGCAAGCAACAATAACCCAGTAGCACCACATGCACGACACATCAACAACCGCTCAAACCTGCACGATGTAGCAGCAGCAACCACCCGAACTAGTGCCCACACAATCCGAACCAGCAAACCATCACCAACTCCACCTCAAGAAAGCTTTAAATTTTTTTAATTGTAGAAATTCTTAGAAATATTGTAGAATTTCAAATATCTATCAAATATATGTCGAATTATTATAACAATTTTGTGTTGTAGAATTTTATAAGATTATGGTTCAAAAAATGTTGTGTATTGTCAGAAAAATATTATGAGATTATGATGTAAGTAATATTCTTTATTATTAGAAGAATATTATGAGATTATGGTGTAGAAAATGTTTTGCATTATTTGAAATTCTTTTATACTATAGAACTTTTTTATATGATCTAAAAATTTAGAACAAGTTGACAGGTTTGGTGGTATAATTACATTAATCTAATATCTTATCTCATTTAATTTTGTATAGGATTATAATGGAAAATGCTTTTGAATCTTCTATTTTGCCTTCGAATCCACCTGCGAAGTCAGAAAATGTTCAAGGAGAAATAAGAGTGACCAAAAAAGAAAACATAGGGCTATCTCAAATTGATGAGACCATTTCATAAAGATAAACGTCAGTGGGGTAGCAAGGCAAATTGCAATCATTGTGGAACAATTCTTACTTGTGGATCAGGAACCAGTCACTTGAATAGACACGCTAGACAAATTCATGGTTTTCATCAGGTGACAATTAAAGAGGTTCTTGAGAATAAACAACACTTGTTGAAGAAAGAAAATGGTGAGCTTGGAATTCAAAATTTTAATCCATTGGTTGCCCCTAAAAAACTTACAACAGTTTGTTAAAGCATCAGCTTCCTCTTAGGTTTGTGGAGCATAATGCATTTAGAGATTTTGTTGATTATTGCAAACTATTGGTGAAGCCTATGTCTAAAAATACTTTAAAGAATAGGATCTTTAAGCTATATAATGTTGAAAAGGTGAAGGTAATGAATTTGTTAGAGATTAATGATAGTAGGGTGGCAATTACTATAAACATTTGGACCACTACTAATAAAAAGAAATGTTGTATGGTTGTTACGGGACATTTGTTGGAGATTAATAACAGTATGGTGGCAATTACTATAGTCAACTGAGTTAATGATATTAGGTGGCAAGTTCTTTTATATGAGATGTGCAGCTCATATTTTGAATCTAATTGTGAAAGATTGATTGTCAATGATCGAGAGTGATGTTGCACGTGTTAGAGACAATGTGTTTTATTGGAGATCGTCGCCACCAAAATAGGTGGAAAAGTTTGAGTTGACTACACATCAATTTTAGATAACGGACGTGAAAAAGTTGAGCTTAATTGTCCAACTAGAGGGAATTCTACTTTTGTTATGCTTGAACTTGTAGTGAAGTACAAAAATGATTTTTTTTCAACTGCAGACACTTGAACCATAATAAAGTATTTTCCTAGTAGTGAGGAATGAGAGTTAGCTAAGCAGATATGAGATTATTTAAGGCATTTTTCAAGGTTGACTGAGATGTTTTCGAGTACAACATGCCCCGCTACTACTATATTTTTTTTCTATTGGTTTGTAAAATGAGGATTGCATTAAAGGGGTGGCAAAAATTAGAAATTCCTACAGTTAAGAAAATGGCAGACAACATGATTGAATTTTTTTTGAAGTATTAAGAAGAGATTAGTGGGGTATTGGTCATGCCTATCATTCTAGATCCGAGATATAAGATGGTATTGGTTAATTACTATTATCCAAAGATTTATGTAGCTAGTCTTGAAAGTCAGCTTAAAAGAGTGTGTGAGTTTTGTGATGAAATGGTTAATTATTATGAGGCCAAATCCACAATTACAAGATATAATATTATTAGTGAGTCTTTTATATTAAATGTTGTTTCTTCTGATTTTGATGATGTTGATGATGTTGATGATATGGGTGATGCAAATGTATATGCAACCTAAAATTGTCAACTTATTAGTTCAAAGTCTGACTTTGAGAGGTATTTAGAGGATCATTTAGTCAAAAGAACTCTAGACTTTGGTGTTTTTACACTGGTGGAAGATGAACAAAGACAAGTATCCAATTTTGGATGAGATGGCCAAGGATGTTTTAGCCATACTCATGACAATTGTTGCCTCAGAGTCTGCTTTAATTACAGGGCCTAGAACATTGAGTCCACATCATAGCAGACTACATCTAGACACATTAAAAGCGATCATGTGCTCTCTGCAGCATTTGTTATGGGCTAGTAACGGTGGAGGTATAAAATAAATTATTGTTAAAATCAATTATTAATTATGTTTGCTTTAATAGTTATGTTAACACCTTTTTTTTTTTTTTTGTTAAGTGGAGTTCCTGAAAAAGAATTTTTTACTAAAGATGAATTGAATGATGAGGAAGAAGTTGGCCTGCAAATATTGATTTGTTTTCGATATTAGTATTTGTAATTTATTATGTTGTAATTTATTATTTGTATTTATAATTTATTATGCTGTAATTTATTATGTTGTATTACAAATATTTTGTGTATTGGACTATATGTATTGGATAATTAGCTTTAATTTAAGTTTTTCAATTTTACTAAAATAAGGTAAAAATTTCATGAAAGCACAAGCCCAGCCTAAGCTCGTCCAGGCCTGGCCCAAGCCAAACTTGGATGGACTTTTTAGAGGGCTTGAGCTTAATTGCCAACTCTAATTCATCATACGACTACCTCAACTTACTATGTTTATTACTTTAGCTCACTGCCTAGTGTACCTCCACTAAACCACTGCCTCAGACATAAAAAAAACACACATAAAACCAAACTTAGCACAGGCTCCCCTCAAATATAAATTTAATTGTTAGAATCAGATTTCAGGTGGATCTGGAGAGAATCACCCAATTGGTTCGAATTTAAACCACTTGCCTCAGACATCAGAAAAATACATCTAAACCCAAACTTAGCACAAGCTTCACTCAAATATAAATTTAATTATTAGAATAAGATTTGAGCTGGATCTGGTGAGAACCGCTCAATTGGTTCGAATCAGACTCTAGCAAAAATGTGGTGAAAATAGTATCAAACAAAAAGATTTTAGGCAACCAATATCTAGAGCCTCAATTTTTGTCAGCTTCCATTAATGTCAGCAATTGACATACTTACACATGGTACACAAAGACATGATCACATTGTGTATCTAATCTGACCAATTCAAAAGAAACGACTTAAACCCTATTTGGAATTGAAGTTAGACAGCTGTATCTTTTAAACTATAGTATTAAAATATTTGGTAAATATTAGTTATTGTAGATTGAAAGGTAAATTAATTTGATTTTACACTTATATGATTGAAAAATCTACTATATCTTTACTAATTTTATTCAAAGTATTATTTTAAAATTATATTTACTATATATTATTAATTTTTATTTTATATTCACAATTTTTTTCTACATCAACTACAACTTAAAACTTCAGTACCTCAACACAAAAAAAGCCATAATCATAGAGTTACAAATTAGACTACGCTACTCAACAATGGTATGATACTGATGATTTTCATCATATGCGCATATGACTACTAAAAAACAAAGTATGAAAGAATCATGTTTAGAATCATATTATTATGTCGAGGACACAACATCATGTTTAAAATTATATTTACTATATATTATTAATTTGTATTTTATATTCACAATTTTTTTCTACATCAACTACAACTTAAAACTTCAATACCTCAACACAAAAAAAAAGCCATAATCATAGAGTTACAAATTAGACTACGCTACTCAACAATGGTATGATACTGATGATTTTCATCATATGCGAATATGACTACTAAAAAACAAAGTATGAAAGAATCATGTTTAGAATCATATTATTATGTCAAGGACACGGCAGCATTCCATAAATTCTCATCTCGCGGAACTTGTTTAACTTATTGGCTTGTGATATTATTCTTAATTACAATACCTTACATTAGAGTAGTTTGCTGTGAACTACCAAACAATTTGAAGCGGCATGTCACAAATTAAGTATTTTGCGCAACAACTTGTGCGGCACTTAGACGACTTCTAACACGCAAATTGCTAAGTAAACGTAATGAACTTCTCAAACTAGCCAAGCGAAGATGCTTGTGACAATGCTAGAGAGAAGCGATAGCAATATAGCCAGATATAATTTTATTATACACCTAAAGAGAAAATTATAAGAAAGATTTTTATAAGAGTGCTTGAGAACTTGTGTGAGAGTATGTGTGTGGTGTGGTGATGAGCAAATAAGGAGGGATCACCCCTATTTATAATTGTTGGGTGCTAGGTGAGGAAGCTTCCTATCAACTTGCCAAAATACCTCCTAGGACTTAAATGCATAATTCTACAAAATTCTAACTATTTACAAATTATAAAAGACTTTAAAATTCAGGCCAGGCTTGGTTGAACGCTAAACGCATTACGATTGACTAGTTGTGTGAGGCAGCTCGTTACCAAGCACTTCCCACTTTTAAACGCATCCTATTTTAGTGCTGAATACAACCCGCTTCCAAAATACACTTCAGTTTTAAACAAATTTTTACTAAGTACAACCACACATAAAATTAACCTTTGTTTTCGTCATATTCGGGCGGCTGTTAACTACATTAAAAAAGTTGACAGCACGGTTTTGTTGGACCGGACCAATTTCCAGCAGTAGAGGGTTTAATAATTATCTTCTTCTTCCTCGTAAAACCCGAGAAAATAACCTACAATTCAGTCATTTTCTTTAATTCTCCGTCAGAGGCAGCCTGATTCACAATGCCTCTCAGAAACGACGACGTTCGCTTCATATCGTCTCCCCTCAAAATCCCTCCCTTTCGACCGGAGCCTCCCGTCCCCTTCTTTGCCCAAACCTTAACAAAATCCAAAAACTCCCTCTCTCATCTAATTTACTCACTCAATGAGTCAACGCGGTCCACTGAACCATTCACTCGGAAGCTCCAGTCATTTGCCGAACATTTGTACGGAAAATCGGTTCGCATCTGCTCAACGTGCTTGTCTATGACTGGCGCCGTCGACACATTAGTGAATTTTCCGCTTCTATGCTCTGCGTCGTTGTCGCTGAATCAGTCATCGGCCGAGTTTCCGGCTCAGTCCGAGTTATCTACTCAGCTGCAACAGAAGGCGCAGCAGCCTCACTCGGTCAGTCGAAGCGACGAAGAGCGAGTGTTGATAAGTGAAGTTTTGGTGAGAAACAAAGACGGTGAAGAACTTGAGAGAAAAGACCTAGAAACGGAGGCATTAACGGCGTTAAAAGCGTGCCGTGCCAACTCAGCACTGACAGTTCGTGAAGTCCAAGAGGACGTTCACAGGATCATCGATAGTGGTTACTTCTGCTCGTGTATGCCAGTCGCTGTTGATACGCGTGATGGCATCAGATTGGTCTTTCAGGTACATTTTAAATGATTTTATCTTTAGTTATGATTATGCTGTAGTTAATTTTCTCTTTTTTTTAAGAAAAATTTAATTCCTCATAAAATGGTATCCTAACCATTAAATGAATTATATTTGTTTTAGTTTTGATTGATGATTAATATTTTTGGTTTCTTATGTTACAAGGTAGAGCCAAATCAGGAGTTCCATGGGCTGGTATGTGAAGGAGCTAACGTTCTTCCAACGAAGTTTGTGGAGGATGCTTTTCGTGATGGTTATGGTAGACTTCTTACCTATTGTGCGTATCTAATATATATAAATACATTTCTTTGCTGAGCCATATTTGGAATGGCTCACAGAGAGCATCCATTGATTTTGAAAATTGGTGTCAAGCTGTGCAGGAAAAGTTGTCAATATAAGGCGTTTGGATGAAGTAATAACTTCAATCAATGGCTGGTATATGGAGCGTGGTCTTTTCGGCATGGTCAGTGTTCATTGTGTTGATGTGCAACATTTTTGCTTCATTTTGATGAGATTTAGACTTGGATTTTGTGTAGTTCACCTTGGTTTGTCATCACAGCTTGTCTTGATAGCGGGATAATGTTCTCTGATTTTCTTCTATAGGTTTCTGGTGTTGAAATTCTTTCTGGAGGCATAATTAGATTACAAGTTGCAGAGGCCGAGGTCAATAATATTTCCATCCGTTTCCTTGACAGAAAGACGTAAGTACCTGTCTTAAGTTTACCTTTTTTGTGTTTAGAAAACAGTAATCATAGGATTTCTAGATGATATATGTTGTGTTTTGCCATATTCAGTGGTGAGCCAACTAAAGGGAAGACGCGTCCTGAAACCATTCTTAGACAACTTACAACCAAGAAGGGACAGGTATATTCTATGAATCTTCCTTTTTCTTCAATTTTGTTGTATTCCTGAGGAGGAGTATTTGCCCACCTTACAGAGTATCCACAAGGTCCTCGATGTTGGCTTTTGAGGCTTGAGCAAATGTGAAAGAAATCGCCCTATTTAAGCTTATGCAATTGTCGTTCAGCTTCTTTCTTTCGCTAATCTCTGTTTTCCCCTTTCGAGTTAATATCATTTCTTAGGAGAGAAATATTCTTAATTTTTCTTCAAGTATCATAATATGTTACCTATTTGCTTGGTTCTTTGCATTCTTAAGTTGCAAAGTTGAGTGCTGGTGGTTTTATGTAAATTTGATGCTTCTCTGGCTCATTTTTGTTATCCTTTTCCTGTTTTCATATTCTAAAAAAGTTTCTCTGTTTCCTAAAGAGAAAAATATATGAACTTGAGGCATGACATAATTCTTCACAATTTCGTCTATGGGATGAACAAGTTTATTGTTAGATACCCTATGACTAATAAGAGGTTCTCAATTTGAAATAATTGATGTAGGTTTACAGCATGCTGCAAGGGAAAAGGGATGTGGAAACTGTATTGACAATGGGAATCATGGAAGATGTTAGCATTATTCCTCAACCTGCAGGAGGTGAGACAAGATGCTTCATTTGAATCATCTCATGACATGGATTATGTTTTGGCACATTATATGTTGAGTGATCTTAAGTTAGTTTTCTTGAAGATGTTGCTCAACTATAAACACCATAGTTTGTTAGGAAGTTTCTTCCAATTGGAATCACTTAAAAAGTATTGTGCTTAATCAGTTAGGGGAGTTTTATGCATATGGATGTGCTTCTCTATGGTGTTTGAATTGAAATGTTGTTTTGTTTTGGCAACGTTGAAGATACTGGCAAGGTTGATTTGATAATGAATGTTGTTGAGCGGCCAAGTGGAGGTTTTTCTGCTGGTGGCGGTATATCAAGTGGGTAGGTGATTTAATTTAAATGGCATTGTTTTCTTTTTTTCCAAACTTGAATATTAGTACTAAAAGCAAAAACTCTGTGGCTTACATGAAATTATATTAACTTAGTCTCCTTTCATTTGTAGGATCACAAGTGGCCCTTTATCTGGACTCATTGGAAGGTGAGGTTACAGTGTAATTTATCTGGTTAAATCTCTGCTATCGTGTGAACTTTTTTATTCTTAGTTCTTTTTATTGCTTGATAGGTTATATTGTTGTATTTTAACATGAACTAATTTGGTGTGGATGCTGTTTCTTTTCTATCTATCTGTCTATGTATATGTATATACATAATTTTCCTTTATTGCTTGTAATTAACAAATTCTGGGTCCCTAAATGCTAATGAATAATATTTGTTTGAGAGGGGTTATGTATGTTCCTTAGAGTTTCTGCAAGTTATGAAAATAAATAGATCTTGAAATACACGCATTTATGGGAAAGATGTTGACACATGCAAGGCATGGGCTATACTTATAATATATTGTTGCACCAGATTCTTGTGCTAGGCGATCATTCTATGTAGTCTGCCTAATAACTCTATTCCCATTGCAGCTTTGCATATTCTCATAGGAATGTTTTTGGAAGAAACCAAAAACTCAATATCTCCTTGGAGAGGGGTCAAATTGACTCTATATTTCGCATAAACTACACTGACCCATGGATTGAAGGAGATGACAAACGAACATCAAGAACTATAATGGTTCAGGTGAGCTAAAGCTTTTCATTGTCTTAAGAACAATTACGTTTGGGTGCTAACTGATCATTGCTTGAACTGATGCATTTGTACTAGAATTCAAGAACCCCTGGAACGCATGTTCATGGAAACCAGCCTGATAACAGTAGTCTGACCATTGGCCGTGTGACAGCTGGTATGGAATTTAGTCGACCAATCAGGCCTAAATGGAGTGGGACAGTAGGACTTATTTTTCAGGTACTTCATTAGACCCTTGCTTTTCTTTAGCAATAGGTTGACCTTTGGTGCTGAGCACAATTGGTCTGGCAGTGAATATGACCTGGAGCTTCTGTGGAATTGTTAATATTATTGAGAAAAACTGCATAAGCAACATGTAGATTGTTTCCTGTATTTTTTATTTTGGTTTTTCTAACTGCTGGTTTGTTATTTACAAATGGGAAATTGTTATGTTAGCTGTGTTTTGGTTAGTGCATTGATTGATACGGCAAAACTTCTCATGTATTTTAAATAGGCTTCTACCTAAAGTCATTTATGTGAAAGTCATTACTTTTTCTTATGTGAACTGTGACTTCCTATGATTATATTTTCTTTTTACCAGCATTCTGGTGCTCGTGATGAAAAAGGAAATCCTATTATCAAGGATTTCTACAGTAGTCCTCTTACAGCAAGGTAGACCTCCCTGAAAGTAAATGCTGAACCTCATTAGTTTGTTTTCCATTTGTTAATTTTTTGAATTTGTGCTTGTTCTATTTTTCTGTTGGGCAGTGGTAAGACTAATGATGAAATGTTAATTGCTAAATTTGAGAGTGTCTATACTGGTTCTGGCGACCAAGGGTCTTCAATGGTTAGTCATTTAACCTTCTTTGCTTTCTTGATCTACTGTCTTTTTGGACCATCATTTTTGTTGTCACTTTTGGACCCTCATTTTTGTTGCCTCTGCAGTTTGTATTTAACATGGAACAAGGACTTCCTGTTTGGCCAGAGTGGTTGTTCTTCAATAGAGTGAATGCTCGTGCCAGAAAGGGTGTAGAAATTGGACCTGCTCGCCTTCTTTTAAGGTATGCTACCATTTCTTCCTTTTTTTCTTATAAGTTGTGTAAAAGAGGAATTCAAGTGTGATTTCGAAATGAAAAAGTCAGAGGATGATTAGCATGTTGGCACTTTCTCCATGCTTAAGTTGTCACGCTGATATCTTTACAAGTGATTTTGCTGGTTCAGTTTGCTAATGTGCACTGTTTCTTACTGCTAGTTTGTCCGGTGGGCATGTAGTAGGTAATTTCTCTCCACATGAAGCATTTGCCATTGGTGGAACAAATAGTGTGAGAGGTTATGAAGAAGGTGCCGTGGGCTCTGGTCGATCTTATGTGGTTGGTTCTGGCGAGATCTCCTTCCCTATGGTATGTGATGATTACCAAATTTCTGTCTTATATGGATCAAAAAGTGAAAATATTCTGAAGCTTTATCACTGCATGTTCATGATGCTTAAATCTGCTTGCAACTGTGCATCACATGAGCTAGCGGAGGGTACAGATATTACAAACTCCAGATGAAGGCAGTAAAGTGAATCTGGCAAATACCGAGACAAGCAAATCATGGGCAATTCATGCCTTAATCTTTATAAGTTGGAAAAACATAAATGGAGGTTACAAACCAAAAGTTATATACTGTCAAGGGAAGAATTTTTGCTGTAGGTGTCACATCTTTAAACAATTTTGATTAAAAAATTTTGATATTCCCCTTTCTGAAAACACACGCAAATGCACACAGATGCGCCAGAGGTTGATTTATGATTGAATTAATGTTGAGAGTTGTGAATAAATAGGTTTAATTAAGGACTGTATGATAGATTTATTCATTCGTCTAATACGAGTCCTTCAAAGTACTTCGATACATTCTTGGAGGAGCTGGCATATTAATATATTTCTGAGGAGCCAATCTAGTATTATAGAAGCAAAATTTGTCAAATCTAGGAGGGGGCCATGCTTTCTTTCCTCATCTGGCCCCATGCTACCTTCATCATTGTCAGAAACAATTATTTCTGAGCTGCTATAGATTGAAGGCTTCTGAGGGGGTCAGAGGATCAAGACACACTTAGAGAATGCATAAGCATGTGATAGATGAGATAAAAGGGATTGATCTCTCTCTGAAATTGAGACTGCACACTTCCCTCTGAATGAGCTAATGTTGTTTATGGTGGAAAGATGTGTTTTCTCCTCTAATATTTCTTGTTTTGCAGTTGGGGCCAGTCGAAGGTGTTATCTTCTCTGACTATGGAACAGATCTTGGATCAGGGCCTTCTGTGCCTGGTGGGTTTCTTTATGATTGGCCCCATGTTTCTTATGCTTTCAAAGTTTGTTCTTTACCCCTGCCCCCCAGGTTGCAGCCTTACTTTATTTATTTTGCTTCATTAGGTGATCCTGCCGGAGCAAGGTTGAAGCCTGGAAGTGGATATGGATATGGATTTGGTATCCGCGTTGACTCTCCTCTAGGACCTTTGCGGCTTGAATATGCGTTTAATGACAAGCAAGCGAAGAGATTTCACTTTGGTGTTGGTTATCGGAACTGAAGTTTCTTTTTTGCGTGATAGTATTTGCATCTAGATGTTAGTTATCCTAAGGTAACCAACTTTATTCGTCTGTCGAGGACGTGTACAGCTTTTAGTGAAATAGTTTCTTTGGCGTCATTTTTTAATAGCCACCGACATCATGAACTGATTAGGTGGTTATCTTATTTTGATCTATTCATAGATGCAAAATTGATTGAATTGCTTTTCAGGCATTTATATGTCTAAACCCTTTTGCACTTATGCCTTCCGAGTACTGGTGTCCGCCTGTCCGGTTGATAGATTGAAATAAAAATTGGACTTCTAAATTTGGAATTTCTTGACAACTCCGCAATTCTTCGTCTCATATAACATTTGTAGATTTGCTACTAGAAACGTGATTTTGACATGGCCTATATCTCCGTTAAGGTTATGATGTTGGTTTTTCCTTGCCATCATCATCAGATAGTTGATTAAAGAAAAAAAAATTATGCTTTAAAAAAAAAACTTATAGGAAAAGGATATGAAGGGTGTGTTCAGTGAGAGAGATTGTGAAGTACTAATAGTTCAAAAGTGCTTTTCCGCCATTAGCAAAAACTTTGGCTGCAACTTCCCTGCGCATGAGTAATTTGAGAACAATTTGTTACAGAAGTTTATGTTAAATTTAATGTGTACACATTCCCGATGATCAACTTTATAAAGCCGAGTACATTAAGCAGGGCAACGGAATAAGCATCACTGTTTAGTGGACAGTAACACTGTAGCAGCCAAAACGACGCTGTGCACTCTTAACAGTGTTGTTGTTTCTGTCCCTTCGGTGTAGCCTTGCTTTTAAATATCATTTTTCCCGTAAATATAAAAGAATGTCAGTCCTCCAATTGGTCTCCTGAGATTAATACTCGCAGCTGGCTCAATTGTTAGGAATCTCGTGCCTTTCCCCAACAAATTGGAGGTCCCGTTTTCAATTTAATTTTTGCCAATTTGCCATTGAATCTGCGGAAGATTTTTTTTTTTTTTTCCAACTGGAAACTAGGCTAGCTACGGTGGCATCTTCTGACTTCTAATCAACTCAATAATGATTGAGTTTGAGGATGTCGAACTTAACTTCTTCACTTGGACCTCTTGGCAGCTGCCATATTATACACAATACAGCCTGGCTTGTTAGATCAGTTAAATGAATACATTAACTGGCTTGTTTCGTCTTTTACCACCATTTGCAAGACAGTAGAGTCTCAGAGAATCTTATCACTTTGGCTTCAATTACATTTAAAAACGACGTATGAACCTTATCTATCTGAAATTCTGAATGATTGATCTCGACTTTAGAAGGAAGAACAAGTAACCCATCTCAGGAAATTCAAACCAAGTACTAAACATGTCAATCCAACACTTGGCGTTAACACTGAGCTTTTCTATAGCTAAACGAACAATATCTTCTGTAGTCTATGCTAACAATGATCCCTTCTTAACTAAAAATATTTTTTTCTAACTAATGACCAATCATAAACCCAAGAGAAAAAAAGGAGGTTGGTTTTTGGTAGTTGAAATCTGTTAGAAATCAAACAAAAAGAATCCCAGGCCAAGCTCTCACCGGATAAGCTCTGGCAAAAATTATTCAACTTCTGTGATGTCTACCAGCTCGCACATACCTTCGCGCAGTAGACAGAGACATTATATTATTGTGTTTGTGCATCTAACTCCACAACTTGCTGTCTGCAAATGTGAACCACGGAAACTTATCAGAATGACGACCAAGAATCTCAAAACAACAATTTAATCTTGGAATTAAATTCGACAGAGGTAAAGAAGCATCATCTGTTGCCATAAGGCATTGCCTTGCCTCAAATCAGAACTTTCAAATGAGTTAATGATAAACATTCCAAAATTTTATCTCAAATTGAATCCCAAATGGCCTGATAATTTTCATTACATTATCTGTTGGTTATAGCAAATCACTTTATATGCAGTGAAGGAAAACCAAGTTTAAAAAAAATAAATAAATACCGGAAGAATCTTATTATTACCAAAGACCAAGATTTATGGAAAGCGGGGGTACAATAGAGATTACAATGTCCACATTAGAATCTGAAGGTAACAAAATAAGAAAAAGAGCATCCAACATACTTGCAAAATATACACGAATTTTCCAGCAATAAAACAAGCCTAGCACTATTAGACAGTGCAAAATTAATAATTAAATGTACAGCAGCAGGAAAAGACCGATGATACTCGAAGAAGCCTTCATCTGTTGTTCTTAAGTCAGCTTCACGAGGCAGTAGTTCCTTTGGAAGCTATGCGGTCTCAAAGTAACACATCTGGCTCAAACAAACATCCTGCAAAATTAACTTTACAACATTGAGGAAACTGTAAACCAGCCTCCTCACAACTTGCCTGTGTAACATGTGGGCAGGACCTCACATCAATGTACTCCAGAGAGGCACATTTTTCCAAAACATTGCCTATCCCTACCACTGTTACCTTTGGACAGTTAACTTTTAAAACCTTTAAACTTAACTCAACTTCGCCTAGATCCTGAAAGGCAGCATCTGTCACTTCCTCACAGCAACCGATATCCAGAGCCTCCAGGTTTCTGCATTGCGAGAGGATGCAGCTCAGCGAAGAGTCCGAAATATTTAAACACCAATCCATCCGCAAATTCTTCAAACTACTTTTACAAGAAGCTGCCAAATGTTTTATAGACTCATCAGAGATGTCCCGACAACCACCAATTATTAGAGTTTCAAGATTCTTGCAAAATTTGGCCAAGGATAGTATAGACTTGTCTCCAACTTTATAACAATCTAACAACTTTAGCGTCTTTAGAGAAGAACATGACTTAGAAACGCTGGAGATGCCATTGTCTCCGATGTTGCTGCATTTATTGAGATCTAAGAACTTTATATTTTGACAGCCATTTACAAGATCAATTACTCCGGAGTCACTTATACTGGTGCATCCTTGAAGGCCCAACTCTTCTAGATTATGACAGTTCTTTGAAAGAGCTTGTAATGTCCCATCAGTTATGGATTTACAGCCAGCAAGATGCAGGCTCCGCAGGTCTTGACAGCCTTCAGCAACAGCTGACAATCCCTTATCAGTTAGCTTTCTACAGTAAGACAGATCCAAGGACTGTAAAGAACAAAGACCACTTCCAATTGATGCAATTCCAGCATCTGTAATACCTGTAATACGAAAAATGAAGCAATTGAAGAAACACATAAACTGATCCTGCTCAAAATACATGCATGTATCAAAAATCCAAAGCCAATAGGCACATGTGCATCCAAACAGTTAGCGTAATTGTACATTCATTCACCGCCAAGTAAACAAATCTCCGATTATATGCATTCCATCAATCAATTAAAAAATACAACAACAACCAATCAAACAAAAAAACACTATACGATAAACCCACCAAGAAAGGAATTACCTTTACAATTCTGCAAATTAAGGAGCTTCAAAGACTTGAACCCATCAGCAATAACAGCAAGATCAGAATCAGTGACACCGGGATAAAACGACCTGGAAACGGACTGAGACAAATCCAATTCAACGAGGCGAGAGAATCTGGCGGCAATCTTTCTGAGCATGTGGGGCCCAGCTCGTACTGACAATTTCTTCCGCTCAGTGCTCTGCAAGTGGAGCCATCTCTTACACACCAACCCGAATCTCTCCTTGTCCTTGTCATCTTCTAGCCTTGACAAAATCGATCGCAATTCGTCGTCTCTGAGCACTTCGTTTATGCAAAGGGAACCCATTTGATTAATTTCAAAAGGAGTTCAGTTCAGATTAGCGTTGATTCCGGAAACCCCTATTCTTAATCTCTGTCCCTCGATTGGCAGCCAGAGTTTGTAGCGTGGAGTAGGAATAAGTAAGAGGCTTTGTTAGTTTCCGCAATTACATAAATGTCCTCGGTAGTTGATTCTTCTTATTCAGTTGGTTGGGGGGCTCTTCTGTAAATAGAATGTATTTTTGTTCAGCCTCTGTGTCAGCATTCTGAATCTGGCTACGTGCATTTTGTACTTGGCTACGTTGCTTTTCAGGTTTCTCTTTCTCAAGTCAATATCTGAAATTTGATGCTTTACTGTTAAGGTTTCAGTTTCTACGTCATTTTCTGAATTTGCTTCAGTTGTCATCTCAGGGAACTTGTCAAAAAGAGCATCACAAAAATAGGATGATTTAATCGGTATAAAATATTAAGATAAACGACGTCATTTTATTGGTGAGTTTGTCGCTTTTTTTTATCACCGTCTTCTCCAAAATATGCGTTTTTCATTAAGAGAGAAGTTTTCTTTGATTATATGACACAAAGGATTCATTTATGTACATTCAATATATAGAGTACTGCTTAGTACAACGCCCTCACTCTTGTTAAAAAATTCTCATCTATTATGGTTTCAAATTTGCGTTACTAACACCCTATATTTTGGGATAATATACATAACATATCATGAATTAAAGACAGCACAAAATTTTATGGGTCAATAACAAAAAATTTCGAAAACTTCATGTTTTTTCAACAGAGGATGGGGAAAGGAGGCCCCCTACTGTTGTCTTTCTTCACATAAGATTATAGACATTGCTTACAAACACTAAACAGTTAAACATAACACAATGATCCCAATCAATAGTTAGAAAGCCAACAAATTAGAAACAATTATTTGAATCTGTCTTATCCGTTAAAATACAAAGCTCCCAGATCAAATGAAGATACAAATCCACAGCATATGCAAACAAAACAGTGGCTATCATCTCTTAATTTTACAACAATGTGCATAAGTGTACACTCCTGAGTTTTGAACAAGGAATTTGAAAAAATGAGTAAGATACATTTCCCATTACCTTAAAGAAATAAGATTCTACAAATAATTTCATGTCGTACAAGGAAAAAAGAAATATGTACGTCAATGTTGACCAAGGAATATCCTGTTTACAAATTTGCAGAACGCTATAACATGTAAAAAGACCAAAAAAAGGAATTATAAAAACAGAAATGAACTGTTATTCCTGCTGCATTTTGTAACCTCTAAGCCAATGAATCAAATTACTATAAGGTGTATTCAGTATAATTTTTTTTTTTTTTTTTTTTGGTAGGGAAAAAAGAATTAGGGTTATGGTCAGTGCATCCATGGCGCCAATTAAGAACTTTTGCAACAAGTAACAACATAATCCTCCAGAAACTGACTGAGCTGAGTAGTGTATAGTTTTGGGTCATTCCTAAAATGATCGACGTGAGGAGTGGAGACAAAGTTGCAAGCCCTGACCTCACGTCCAGCCTTCCGCTGCTCCTCTATAAATGATTCTACAGACTCTGCAGGAATGACTCTGTCAGCAGAGCTATAAATATACAATTGTGGACAGGCCGGTTGCCCAGAAGACAATAAGCCCAGTACATCAGAAAGCCTCCTGTACCATTTTAACAAAAATTTTCTGTAAATATTCATGAATGAAGAGAATGTGAAAACATAAGAATAACAGTAGGATAACAAGAAGATATTTCCATCAATGTTCATAAAGAACGATAAAGCCAATGTGGAATGACAGCAATCTCAACTACATTGTTTCATAAAGGAGGCAAAGAGCCATGTTGCAAACCCTCTCTACATCAAATGGTATATACATGTACAGAAAATTTAGAATATACTGTTGCCAACAGAGTTCACAGAAACCAATCACACAAGTCAATGAAACAAGAAAGACTGAAGTCAGAGAGGGAAAAGATCCAGATCCTAAATATAAAAAAATCTTGGAATAAATTTCAGCGAGTTTGTCAGAAAAATGCTAATCTGTCTCAATTAGTTCAACCTTTCAGTCAATATTCTTACGGTAGAAAATATACAGTATACAGTTTTCCAATGTGACGGCGATAATGCATCTAATCAGATCAAAATGATAGCCAGCAATGGACATTACCTGTTCACTGCAGGAAGATGCAAAATCACCTCAAAAAACTTCTCCAGGACAACAAGCAAAGCTGTTTCAGTAACTGCAGGTTTGGGTTCTCCACTTGCTCTGCTGCCAACTAACTCGTCTGTCTCTAATTCGTTTGTGTAAACAATTCCTTTTGTTGCAACACTATTCTTTTTCAGAAAAGCTGCAGAGAAACCCGAAGCCCACACCTAAGACAAATGAAATGAATTCAATTAGCACTGTTGAGCATACTCCAAAAAAAATAAAATCAAAAGATGCTAAAGTGCAACCGGGCACCACACTGACCACATCCTACCATCTCCAGAATACAGATATTCTTACAATAAAAGCAATGTAGATCAAAAGAAGAGATGCAAATGCCTGTCATCAAACAACATACTTGTTCTGCATAACTTCTCAAAATTTCCAAATTTTATCAAAGCACTGACTTCTTTCAGGTGCACAAAAATAGGCACTTTAGTCAAATACATAGTCTTATCAATGAGAGAATGAAGGAAGTTTATTCCCGTGAATTTCAGTAAGTTAAAGAAACATCAGAACTCCTAGTTAAAATGATAACAGAAAACATACACTATAAACTAAACCTGAAACCCTATAAATCAAAATTGAATAAGTGTAGTCTAGCATACTAACTCAACCAAATAAGGGCTGGTTAATTTAAGTCTAAAAGGTCCAAATAGATACAAAACAGAGCACAAGATGTGGCAGATGTAAAAATGTAAAAATTCCAACAAATTCTGCTCATGGCCTATAATCTTCTTATAAATATTGTGCATGGTCAAAGCTTTCTGTTTCCATTAAATTATCAAATATCTAACTATCCCAACAATATAGATATCCCATTATTCATGTTAATAGCAAATTTTAAACCATTGCAAGCACCATTTACCTGAGGGTCAGGAGATGCAACAGGTGCAGAATCTACAATGCAACCTCTAATCCTTCCCATTAAAGAAGGATCCTTATTCTGAAACTTCTCAAGAATAGCTCCATATCTGTGGCAAGATAGATACATTTAAACATATCAAGCTAAACGTTAAAAAGGAAAAAGTTGAAAAAAAAAAAAAAAGAGCACGCAATAACATGCAATAAAGAGAGAGTTAATTCTCACGTTAACCATCCAGTGTTGCTAAAAGTGTGAAAAACAAGGTTCTTTCCTTCATCCTCCAAGCAATCAGCCAAATGGTTCACAAGCAATTCTATATTTTGTTCAGCCTTGCCACCAACTTGGTAACTGAGAATCTCAGCCATTGGAAAAGTAAAGGTAATGACATGAAACCCCTTTGAAGTATACCACTCTGCATATTTCCTAAGATGCTTCTGCTTTGCCCCCAACCATCCAAGCAAAACCACCACAGTCCTAGACTTCATTGCTAAACAATCAGAAGTCCCAGAAACATCAATGGCATCTGTTTCTGGTAAATGCCACCTATACAACACATCAGAATACGAAGCAGGGATAGAACCTGTAGTTTTAGTTGGCTTGGATGCTTTAGCCAACTCCGCAGACTGATACACATTAACAAGAAGAGGGAAAGACGCTACAGAAGAACATAAATTACTAGGAATAAATTTGTGGCCTGAGCTGGGAACCCCAAAACTAATGCTGGGCACAGGCACTTGAACTCTAGTCACAAAGTTCAAGCTGGAAAGCTTGGAAACAGATATATGAGAAACCCAAGATGATGTAAATTCTTGAATTGAATTTGAAACAGAAACAGAAGAATCAGTTTGTTCGGCTCCAGGTGATGTAAAAGACTGGAACTTGTCAGAAACATCAGCAGAGGCGGAAGCAACGGCAACAGCCGCCGCCGCAATTAGAGGCCGTTGAATGATTCCGGACAAGGAACCCATATTGAAAAACTTCAGAAGAAAAGAAATCTCTCTCTCATAAGAGTAGCACTATCAAGCAACGCCCATACAACGCAAACCACAATCCAGATTGAACCACCTGCACGATAAATTGGAGATGAAAAATTCAATGGTGACCCCTTGAAAAGAATCGAAGAGACGAAAGCAAAATAGAAGAAAGTGGCAGCAAACACGCTAGAAAATAGGAGTCAGAGACGGTATAAGAGTATATTCCTTTTTTCTTTGAATAACGTGCGTAAAAATTAAGAAGAGGCTGACGTGGAGTTGGTCAGGTCCAATAAAACCGGGCCGTCAATTTTTTACTTGTAGACAGCCCGGTCGAAATTGCATGCGCGGCGTCACCGACCACCGAAGCTTCTTTCGGAGTCAAACTCAAGGAGAGACGGGGACGTGCCCCGCGCCTAAATAAATAATGCTCTTTTCACGTTTGAGGAAAGCTCCTGCAACTGCAACGACAAAAAATAAAATCAATTAAAACAGATTTCACGTTAAGTAATTATATATAATTAATTAAATTAATCAGTGTTGTTTATTGAAAGAAAGCTAATTTAAGGATTAATAGAAAGGACAGCGCGTGTATTGTCTGTGTACAGCTACGCAAAGGAGCTGCGGTTGACCAATAAGAGGGCGCCACGAGTGAGGTGAAGATGCGTAACAGTGGTTGATGGCTGTATCTTAGTACTCCGACAATTTAGGAAGGAACGACACATGAAAAGACATTATAGCCCATGTAAAAACTTTGTATTGCACAGATGCAAATATGGAATCGAGGAGAGAACGGGGAATTCGGAATTTTCCCACAGGACAAACGGAAAAGTAAATTAACGGGCGCGGTGCGGTTAACCCAGTACGACGAAACTTGAGGTGCAAATGTGGAATGAGTTAATCTGTAACGTGAACCGCTTAAATGGGTAGGTTGAATTAAATTTAAAATGTAAGAATGTGAAATCAAATGACCAATCTACCCCTTCAACGACCGGCCGAATTATCTCGTACCGAAACTCAGTAAACGGAAATGCAAATAATAAAAAAAAAAGATTCGAAGACTTCCAATTTCCTTTTTTTTTCTTTTCCTTTTTCTGCGCACTGAAATCTGGATATCAGGATTGAAAAGATCATGTAAATAGCAACAAATTACTAAATATTATAAAAAAAAAAAAGACTCACCTGAAGGGATAAATGAAGAAAGAAGAAGATGGGTACGGTAAACGGCGACGTAGAGAGAAGGTCCGCGTTTATTGGAGAATGGAGAGAAGAATATGGGAATGCGTGTGAGAGAGAGAGAGAGGCTTATGCTTTCGTTTGTTAATTCTTTTCTTTGGTAATACAACAATATACGCATTTATATATATGTTTTTCAACATATATACATGACATAATCTTTAATGAAAGAAAAGAGGAGATCTTTTAGTTTAGGATGGGGCTATTTGAACCCACCAATTTACTCAATAAACCTATTTACTAAATAAACTCATCTTTAAATTTTAAAATTTTAAATTTTACTCAGTAAACCCACTAAAATATTTAATATGCCCTTTCTAAACCCAATTTTTATAATAATAGTGATTTTACTCATTAAACCCATAATATTTATTTATAAACCCATTAGATTGAAAATTGATTATTAATTAGAAATTTAATAATCAATTTTGAGTGAATAGCCCTCGTTTAAGGACAAATGAATCAAAATATTCTAAATGGAGAAAATAGTTGTCATCATGAAATTATTTTTTTGAGTTATATTATATTGGTGAGAAAAATCTTGTATGATGGTATGAAAATCTAATATGAGGAATTTGAGAAAAAAATATTTTTTTTTCAGAATTTGGGAAAAAACAATAATTAATTATTAATTGAAAATTTAATCATCAATATTAATTAAACAATTTTGAGTGAGGGGTCATTCCCAAACGAATCATAACAATTAAACAATTAATCCTCCATAAAATCAATATCCATCAAATTAATAACAATTAATTTTGTTACTCTGAATCAACTCACATGTGCCTATTTAACAATATATATGGCTTGAGAGAAGAATTCCACCTCTTGATTGATTAGGGTTTAATGAAAATTTGATTAGGGTTCTATAAAACTATGTTGAATATAAAGATGGGTTTAAAGAGTAAAAATTCTGTTTTTTTTTAATTATATTCTAGTGTCCATAACTGTAATTTAATTTAGAGGTATTTTAATGATAAAAAATTATTTTTAAAGTGGATTTATTGAGTAAATTAGTGGGTTCAAATAGCCCCACCCTTTAATAATAAAAACATTGCCTGCACTCAACGGCGGCAACGCTAACTTATTTTTTTATTTATTTATTTATTGCTGGAAGTATCGGTTTCATATCTTGTGTTGTGTGCACGCTGCAGGTTAAATTATCTTAAATTATTATTTAAAAAAAATTCATTATTTTTATCTTTTCCATGAAAGCTAAAAAGCTATCTCTTCCAATTAATTAATAACCGCCATTTGTTGAGGAGGTGTGGTATCCTCTCCCTCCCTCACCAATTATTGTGTCAAAATTATCGATATGAAATGGCAGGATATTAATTTTATAAGTTATGTAATTGACTATTTAATAGACGAATAACATATAAGAATTAAAATTTAATAGTTAGAATTCTCTTAACATAACTGTATCTTTAAGGTAGATAGTTCGAGTTGCCCATTGTATTATTAAAAAAAAAAAAAGAAGATAAATGAATCCAATAAAAAAGTTCATTTTTTTCTAGTTTCTTCCTTTAATTTCTAGACAAGTGCTATGCTGGACTCCCTCCACCTGTGAGAATAAAGGCTCTACCCTCAGAGGCTCAGATGCTTAGCGTTTTGTTAAAATGAGCAAGAGGAGGCACCTTACCTAATTATATAGATTGATTATTCCAGTGGATATTCTGAAGTGAAACAGATTGTCCACTCCACCATATGGTATTTTCTTAAGTTGTGCGGATGCCCATAAATATTCTGTTGTCTGTTAGGCTTCCTTTTGTCCATTCTGTTTTGGACCCTTTCCCCCAGTGTTTTGAATGCAATTCAATCATAAAAAAAAAACCAAGGAATGGCCCATAATATACTGATTCCACAGTCACAACTTCAACCACACAACACACACCCTTTCCCTTTTTCTTGTTTTCTTCCTTTCCTATTTGGTTCACCTTGGAACAATTTTCAAAATAAATATTATCTTATTATAAAGATATATTTAATTAATTATATTTTATAAAAAATTATCTTTTCAGTTGAGAATACATCATTTTATGATGACATTTCATTTGAAGATGTATTATTTTATAGTAACATTTCGTTTGAAATGATGATAATTTAATTTGGATCACTGATTAAAATTAAATATTGATCAAATAGCCATGAATGAAGAAGTATTATGAAAGGTGACAACGCAAAAGGAAGGGCACAGCACAATAGAGAGTTTGTTTCGGCCATTAAATTATAGAAAATAATAATCCCACATCATTTTTTTCTCAGATGTCTTTCCTAAAACGAATTTCATTATATAACACCTATTTTTTATGCATCAAATATTCAATATATTGTTTACTATGAGAACAATATATTGATTCTTGGTAGGCTTGCAACATTTAATAGTATTCAGGTTTATTTTCGTCGATGCACAATGCAAGCAAACAAATAAGTGCTTCCTTATATCCTGGAGGCGTATTAGCTTAATCCATGTGCATCATTCAATTGATGGGGGCAAATAACATCTTAAGGAATGCGATATTTGTAAGGTGCTTTGAAATACATATTATTTTTTTACAATTTACCTATTATTACTATTTTCTGTCTACACACAAAGTTGTAAACACATTACTTTATATAATAAAGTTCCACTATTATTGCTGCACTTATCTTCATTTGTCATTCCCCACGTGTACATATCCCCAACAATCTTAAGACATTATTTCTGCAACAATGGCACCAAGTTCATCTCTTCGACAATTCGCAGTAGATTTTATCTAATTGGAGCGGTTCGATGGTGGCAACTTTATACGTTAGCAGAAAATGTTGCATTTTTTGTTGATAAGCCTCAATGTGGTATATGTTCTCACAACACTAAAGCCTCAAGAACGTGAGGATGAGACATTAGCAGAAGCCAGAGCTCAACAAAAATGAAAACAAGATAACTACGCGTGCAAGGGACGCATTTGCAATGCCATGTCTGATACTTTGTTTGATCAATACCACAACAGTTCAGATTTCATTATTGTTTTTTTCCCCCCATTTTCGTATATGCGCTGCGAAGCATTGCCTAACAAAATTCTCAATCTCTAACCAAACAACAGACAAGGTTGCCAAAAATCTGGCACTCAGCGTATGAGAAAATGGTTAAAAAGTAGAAAAGGAATGACCAGGTCACAGACATTTGGAAATAGGTTTCGTCAAACTCAGGAAAGAACATACAGAAACAGAGAAAGACTGAAACAGAGCCTATCCTTGACCCTAATGTTTTAGCAAAAACATTATTGATCTAACGTAAATGCCCCACGTGTTTGATACTAGTGTTAAGCAAGCTCTGACAAGACAATCGGTTAAGCAGACTCAGATAAGTTTCGACAGCACCATCAGATGGATGCAAAAAATGCTCAAAACCAAGATTTATCATATCTTTTATAACTTGATTTCGGTTGCCTCACACTTCGGAGTTTCTCAGATCAAAGCTTTGTATCGTAAATCATCTTTGTTTGAGCATACCATCAGATGACACTATTCTTTGGCTAAAAGATCGAATTCCTGCTGAAATTGCTGTTTTACTAAAATACAAACCCGTAAATTGTTATTTTCCCAAAATCCTCTTAAAGATACCAACACCTTCATAACAGATTGCATGTTTGAGAAAAGAAGCTGTATCCAGGACAATGATACTTGTCTCCAAATACAGCTCTGCTTGTGTCGATTTTGCCATTATAACTTGGAACTTCTTGACACACCCACCTTCATGCTTCTCAGTCCTATTCAGCTGTGAGAATTTTCCAAGTGATAGAACTCAAATGCCTACACCGAAGGGGAACTCACAGATCAAAAGACCAGGCTCCAAATACCAGCTATGAATAGTACAGGCAGCAATAAGATCCAAGCAACAGCTACAGACAAAATGAGATCCCTAAAATTAATAAGCAAAATTACATCCTTAACTTGAAGAATGAAGAAGCATTCTAGGATTTGTGATTTGTATCTATATATTTACATACTTGAACTGATAAATAAGAACAGTTGTGCTCTAATGGATCTGTGGAGGGTAGACATCCTTTCCTTCAAGAACATGGATGAAGTTTTTTGTCCGCGAAATAGCCAACCAGAATAAAGTTAAAACACAGAAACCTAACTTAAACTAATTAACATTGTAAGTCACCAAATTCAATACCCAACAACTTAAAGTCTTGAGAATGATCAAAATTACAAAAACCTACCTTATCCATTTCTAAGTGGATATGTGATGCATCAATGCATATTCTACATTTTACTGGGTTTTCTTCACCAAATAAAAGAACACTGTTCCCATAGAAACCTTCCTTTGGAGGGAGATTTAATAAACAAGACTTTGGAACTGACACTCGATGCTTATTGCTAGTACTAATTAACTCATCGTGGTCATTCACCGTTAATATGAGACGATGTTGACGACCTAGAAGCTCTGACACATATTTCATGTCACCCATGGCTAAAGCTTGACGAACACGGGTTGATGAAACCTGTCCTCTCTCTTTAGAATCATTACAGTCTATATCTCTTGAATCTTGATGCTTGTCCATGACAGAATTTATAATGCAAGCATCCATGCCATACTCCTCACACAGTCTCACCAACTCTGATGCATCGCCAGCAGCTTTATATCCAAACCGGTAGTTTTCACCTGCCACAATTAGCCATTAAAGAATTTATTCAGCATGATTTAATGTATTCTTCCACATTACAAATTGCTGACAAAAAACCCAGAAAGAATCGTCATCAACCTTAAAATTTACCTGCCACAACTCCGCGCACTCCAAGCTCCCTTGATAATTTCTCAACAAACTGTTGTGGAGAGAGATGTCGAACACTTGAAAATTGTATCTGGAACTCTACTGGGGCCACATTACCACAGTATGGAGCCCAAGATGAAAGAACCCGCTTCCGGTCACATTTAGCGACTATGGGAGCCCTATTCAGACAGATTAATATATCATATATATGTCCTACAAGATTGTACCACATAATCAAAGTCCCACCATTTAACAAATCAGATGTAAGCCAAATTCATTTAGTATAAATGTCAATTGTCCAAACTTAAATGGTTATCACGACTCACAAGGGTAGAGACATGGAATTAGGTGCATAGAGTTTGACAGTCAACTAACTCTTAATAATAACTGTAATACACATTCTCCTATAAAAAAGAAGCATAAGCATCCTTGAAAGAATTGCTCACTGATCTCCAATTGACCAAAGGATCCTCCTCACTTAAAGTCATTAGCACTTCTTAAAACAAAATTACAAAGTAAAAATTTTAAACATAAGACATTCATGAACAATTATAGTAAAAATTTACCATTTTGGTTGGAAATATAGGACGTTTGTTTTGAGTAGAAAAGACTTTAAAGGATGTGAACAAGTTGCCTATAAATGAAACAAAGACATACAATCCTTTATACACCCCAGGAATCTATAACTGGTTTGCGTAGAATGAGCTACAACAGATAAACATCGAACATATATATATATATATACTCTCCATCCTACAATAAGTGAAACCAGAATTAACCAAGTACCAAGAAAGCAGACCCAGAAGAAATTACAGTTGGTCAGTTCAAATCAGTTCTTAAGCCACCCAGATTCAACACGTGAAGATCTGTTTTGGTCCAGGGATTGGTAGAAAACTAAACCAAGACAATTGCGGCCACACAACTGTAGTTATAAAAGAAGAAGCCTAGAAAAAGACAAAAACATGGGAACAATGTTTGTACCTAGGCTCCCAACCAAATACTTCAGCCATTCCTATAAATGACAACAAATATGGAGCTCCAATCTTTGATGCTTGAATTGCAAGTTCTCGATGACCAATATGAAGGGCATCAAACTTTCCCAAAGCTACTATCCCTCCTGGCAACAATAAGTCATAATAAAGAAATCGTAACTAGCATGTTCAAAAGATAAATTCACCAATAGTTCATCAATAGGTTCCAAAAGATTATGTAAGACTTGTTAAAACTAAGCTGTAATGCTAAACTGAATAATGCAGTTCTTAACAACACTTGGAGCATCATTTAGAATTAGGAAAATGGAGCGGTGTCTATACTTGCCATTCATAAATGATAGACTAAAGGTTCATATCACATAATAGACTAACTTTTTCATTCTATTACACAACAGTTCCCAAAAAGTACTGGGTAGAGATCATAAACCTTCAAGCAGTTCAACATTACAAACAATTGTCAACATTCTAACCAGTTTAAAGAACTTACAGCACATGGTAGAGAACCGAGAAAGCAATGCAACAACTCCTGACACTTTGATTAATTAACAATTGGTTTCATAAAAGCAGATTCAGTAATTTTTTTTTTTTAAAAGAACAACATATTACCTGGATTTGGGGGAAAAAAATTGCAAAACCTCACAGTCACCATTGCCAATATTTTACACAGTAATGGAAAGAGAATTCAGGAAACAGAAAAACCAAGAGAGATCAGTAAAAGAAAACCTGCCACTGGGGATAATCCTTCACCAGGAAGCTCACGATCATCTTCTCGTTCACTTTGTACAAAAAAAAATAAAAAGGTAATCAGATAAACAAAACATTGGATGGATAATACAGAAAACAAGTACATCCCTCCCACACACAGATAATGTGATATTCATGGCAATTCCTCTTTCTACCACTTCGAGCACCAAATTGAGCAAAATTTCACAAAATTACTAACTAAAGAACTATAATACAAGAGACATAGCTAAGTAACAAATTTTCATATATGACTGCATAGCAGTAGCAAAAGCAAGGAATAAAAAGAGTATGAAGCACATCTCGATGTTTCGGCCATTCCATAAAATCATTTTATTTGAATGCAGCAAAAATTTGAAAAAAAAAAGTTTCTTCCTTTAATTAATTTCAGAATGCAGAAACGGCATCCCAAAACAACAGCAAATTAACGGAAAAGAATAAAACCTGAAACAGCTGGGGAGAGTAGGCATTTCGCCGGAGGATTTGCTTTGAAGGCTGGAAGAAGAAACCAATCTCTGCTGCAATCTTTGCTTACATTTCTCTCCGATTATGGCCGCGGAAAGCGGTCTCACCATGAACGACGATAGCTGAAATATTCTGGAGCTACAAAACCCTAACCCTAGATTTTGGTTTTGATGGTAGTGGTGGTAATTGCACTCCCGTATTCGTAAATGATATGAAATACGAGAGCTCCCACCCAACATTATTTAATTTTCAATTACAGAAACAGAAGGAGTGCGAATCAGCAGCAGCAGTTTTTGAATCTTCTTAGGAGTTGAAGGAACTAAGGCAAAGTAACGCGTGTTGAGCTTCTCTGTGTGTTCAGTTTGTTAGCCACGTCAGCACTCTAACGAAGAATGTATGACCATTGATCCCCTATTCAACTTTTCATGTGTACTTTCTTTTCTTCATGTAAACCTTTTTTTTTTCAGAGGATAATCCAATGAAAAATTGTATTCAGCGCAGAATTGATACAACCAAAGCTCTCTTAATTGATTTATTTTATTTTATTGGCATTAATGTTTTGAAAATGCCAAACTACGATTGCCTATTTCCGTATTTCGCTAGTGACGCTATCAATCTTTTAGTAGTCATTACAATAATGCCAAACTACAATTGGTTAATTTCACCGGGAATTTCTACCAATTTCTATGCACAAATTTTGTCACTCTCTGTAGAAGAATACTATTAAAAGGCCAATTAGAGTTCGAGGGCAAATCCACTTCTTTCCCTCAAAGCATCTTCAAACCGGTCACATCTTGTCCCCCGGCGGCACCAATTGGTCTCGTTGCTGCATATATGGCTAATTGTCAAGGATCTACGATGATTTTTAATAGTGTCAATGACATCCCAGTGGTACGGATCAAGAAGTTGAAGCTGCCGTGAGATTTAAAATTGCTGATATCAAAGTTTCACCACAGTGATATTGTATTATCCGGCTCATCATCTTTCTAAGTATTCTGCCCCATTTTGAATAAATATACAATTTGCTATATGGAAGGTCTTCTCCTATCTCTTCCTTGTCTGAAATTTATTAGCCCACGTACTAATCTCAGATCCCGTTTGGGACTACTGGGCTGTGACTGGGCTGCCACAGTGCAGCTCCATCAAAGCATGGCTTTATTCGAGTATTCTTGAGAACTCTTATTTTCCATTCCCAGAATAATAGTTGTCAGTCAATAACCATGTAATATTGACAGTTCCAGGATGATCAAGCAAGATTTCATAAATTAGATTTACGTTGCTATGCCCCCCCCAAAAAAAAAATAAAAATGCATGATATCAGATTTTACAACCATCGTAATCCAATTAAAATGAAAAATGATATACATATTTTGACTTAGGCACATATTTGACTCACCAGGCTCTTGTACAACAAATTGCTTGCAACACTCGTCACAATATTTCTAGGCAGCAATTCGCATCTCGGGAAAAGGAAAAGTTAATATGCATTCACAAGTAAAGCGGACTACAGAATAACTCTTAGTTTATCCTTGTGCTGTTCCTTCTTCCCCACCACTTCTTTTTCACTCTATCAATGGCACCTTCTTCACTCCCAAGCTTATTCAAAATCACCTTTGTTTCCCGTAGGCGTGATCCATAATCTTTCTTCCAAGCTTCGAACATCTGCTTCAACCTTCTAAGCTCCTTGTCTGGATTTAAACTTGCTTCAACCTGACCTGACTTCACTTCCACCAAGAACTTGGCATCGTCACCAAATACTTGGCTCCTTTGATCAAATTCTTCAGCCAACCGACTAATGACACTCAAACCTGCACTCATTGGTCTCACACCATTGCTCTCTTGGCCCTTGCAATTACTTCCCGTATCCCAGCTGTACTCTACTTCATCACTTGCATTGACTGATGCATCAGAATTTCGCTCTGAATCATCTATAGCAAGACTTTTCTTTGCAATAGAAAGACTGGATTGCAGGGATCTCATTTGCTTTTGCCACACTTCTTCCATGGACTTCATTTTCTGCTCATATTCAGACCAACGACTCTCATATTGCTGGAGTCTTTGATGAAGAATGTCATTTTCCTCCTCTTTCTCTCTGAGAGCAGCCTCAGCTTTAAGAACTCGACGCTGTAACTCAGCAAGAAATGATGCTTTCACCAGCACCTCATCTGAATCATTACCCTGTAAGGGATTTAGGTTTAATTTAGCATTTTACATGCAAACAAACAGGTAACTCCAAAAATAAAAAATGCCAGGACTGGCTTAATATAAATTGATTGCCGAGAAGCTGTACCACACACTCGTTAGTGGCAAATGCAATTCCATCTTCCCCACATTGGTCTAGGGAATTTTACTTATAAACTTTGCAAGAAATGCCATTTGTGCAAGTAAGAAATTAAAATTAGGGTTAGTGGAAAGACATGATAAATTTTCTCCCAAGATTCATAGGAAGTATGAGATAGATGCAGCTTCCTTTTTTCCAAACACAAAGTAACTAAGGAATGCTATCATTTAAGACATATGAAACCAAGTGCGAGATTCGTACTGCTTGTATCAAGTATGAGTGAAGCAGCTTAGAAGAAAAAAAGCTATAATGAATAGATAAGTATTACCTTGCTTTCCACGGACTTCAACAAGCATATGTCTCCTGAGCATCTTCTAACCAACCAACCACGGATAACTGCAGGAAAAAGTAAAAAATAAAAAATAACACGAGTTACGAACAATGTAAAGCAAATAAGCCACCAACCAGGTTATTCAGGTACTTACTTTTGGCCACAAAATTGATTGTGTTGACCCCATCCAACTCACACATTCATGCATGATAAGTGCTTTCTTTTTCTTTTGTGGGTGATTATATTTTTTTTTCATTTTTTTTTTGGGAGAATAGGTGGTTAGATTTAAGTGTACTACAGCTGACTTTTAAATTTATTTGTACAATAAGACGTAGGATCCACGCGTGAAATTGACCAAAAAAACATAAGGCAGCCCCATTCAATGACATTGCTTTATAAATATACATTTCAAATGCAAATGATTGCAAGCTCATCTTTCTTTACAGGATTGAACCCACAAGCCAACAAGAGAACTAAATTTTACCTGATTGTATCATGATTGAAGAATACTTTATATTCTTGAGCTTTTGCCTAGCAACCCTGCTTTTAATCTGCCTTTGTATAACAACAGCAGCTCTATGTCTTTGCAGCACAAGCGCATATTCCTTTCTGATTTTCTCTCCCCGGATAACTGAAAGAATAATAAAGGAATCAGCAACTCAATTGTTTTCTGAATAGTTTGTCTTCCTACAACAGAAATAGAAGATAACAAGGCAATACATGACTGAAGAGCAACAATTCCTCTTCTAAGCTCCTTGAGGCAAAGTCGAGCTTGGTGTCCTCTGAAGCAGCTTTGAACACGTAAAATCCCATGAAGGGTACGGTTTCTCGTATCCTCAAGCATCCCAATCTGCATAAATTTACCATGTCACATTTATTTCAGTAAAAAAATAGCATATCTAAAGGACGCCAAAGATACAATTGATAGATAGCCAAGCCGGGACAGTGATGAAAGGCAACATTTTAGAACTTAGCATTTCTTAACACTAAAAGATCTACTACGAGTTTTAACAGTAAATGATATCTATATCCCCAGGCCCAGTATTTGTCCCAAACTTTAAACAATTCCATATATCAGTTGGCGCTGCAAATTATTCCAGGAATGAAATTAAATTCATATGTTTATTTTTTCATGTTTTGTCCATGGGATCCATTTTCTCTCTCTCTCTCTTATGGAGTCCCGAACAGAGAAGCATTATCCAGATAAAATGAGATTGCTGACAAATTCGTTCATCATCAGTATAAGCGACATAATTCAGTAATTGAGAGATAGATAAATACTTATAACAGGGGAAGAAGAAATAGGAATAGTAATTAGATGATACCAATCACCAAAGGAAAAGCAGAAATACTGGAAACTAAGCCAAAACTCTCATATAAAAAATCTCTCAATCCTAAACAGCACATATAAATGAAGGGATTGCATCAAATCCACCAAAGGTACCCAACCAGAAATGATACTTCATCAATTTCAGGTTAGCAACAGTAAACAATGACATTACTTGGAATCTGAGTTTTAGTCATAGGTGAGACAAGACTGACAGCTCCACCAAGTCTATACCTTTCTTTGAATAATAAACTTGCTAAACAGCAAAACGTGACCCAGAACAACATTCTCAAAAAAAAAAAAAAGAGCAATCACTCACTTTCATTGCTTACCTGTCCAGCGCGGAAAAACAATTTTGTGTAGCCAACTTGATACATCTCTGGCAAAATGTTGAACTGATGAAGAATTGCAACTGAAACACTAAGTGGATCCTGGGATGCAACACTCTCCAGCAGAAGAAAACCGTACCTGAATGGATAAGAAAAGTTAACATAGGAAATGAAACATATATATAATAATTCAGGAAACTTTCACAGGAAAAGGAAAGACTATTCCTGTTTCTTTACCTTCTCGCAAACTTCTGATGAGACATTCTGGTAGGAAAGCCAGACCTTGATATTCGAACTACCTCCAAGACTCCACAACATCTCAGCTGCTGCAGCACAAGTCCTTGCTCGTACAATCCCGGAGATTGGAAATTGTTGGGCTTTATACAACGTATAAAATGTGGAGTCGTGCTCTCCAGCCGTTGCATCAATTGAAATAGTTGACCCTAAATCCAGAGAGTAATAAAGGTAATATAATAAGCAAATGAATCAGCTGTGATCCAGTAGAATTATTCATTTCAAAAGCACTGAATTTTACAAACGAAAATTTCTTAAATGGCTGATTATCTATTTCCATTTGTGCAGTCAAAATCATGTGTAAGATTTAAGTTACAGAAGTTTAATGTACTAATAGGCATGTAACTTGATTCAACACTATCTTATTGACCTCTTCTCAATGATAGATGGAAAAAAAAATTGAAACCAAGCTAAAATAATTATTCTAGGATAAAACTCAAGAGGAAATATCACAATATCAATTGTACATTCAAATCAACAGACAATAGGACACAATACCTAGATTCCAAGAAACAGCATGTCCATGCAATTTTTTTTCCAACTATACAGGCTGTACATATTGTCATGCTAGTGAAACATATGACCTGTACCTTAAACTTTGTTGCAACACTTAGCTTTTGGGAATCTGCTCCACCTGCTTTATACAAAGGACCAACTACAGGTTTATTGGATTGAGAAAGCATATTGGAAGCAAAAATCTGAGGAAGGTGGCATGAGCAAGAAGACAGAAGTTCAATGGAATCCAAGTGCAATAAGTCCCTGTTCTTCTCCAAAAATCCGGTTGTGTCATATATAACCTGGGTGAAAAACCAGGTGGAGCTATCAAATAGTCGGTAAGCAAGAGGAGCAAAAAGAAACAAAAGCAACAACTTTTCTAGCACATCAATGATTCACAAGTTAAAGTAACAACCATGCAACAAAGCATTGGACATCTAAATATTGGCATCAGATTATCGGATTGGCTCTAGAATATTTAAAGAAACGGTAGTGAACCTCCATTTGACCTTCAAAAAATTTATTTATTACAACTGAATTATGAGAAGAAAAAGAAAAAGTAATGTTCCCATTTGAAAACAAATTTTAAAATATAAAAGTAAATACCTCCCCTGCATAATGTGAGACTGTGAAGGATTTGTCTCGTTCCCCTCTGAAGCAAGGATTAGAATTTAAATGCTGCTTTAGCTTGTTGGCAAACGTCAAATCTGTGCCATTTGGAAACGTTGACTCTTCATCTAACAAAGACAATAACCCCAAGGGCTTCTGCATGAAATCAAAATAATAAGAGTTTGAAGGATTTAATTAATTCAATATGTATTAGGTAGAAAACATTAGTACTAGCACTCTCAAAGATTTTCTTATCAGCACTAATGGGCAGGTTGAATAAGCACCAGTGCCCAATTGAAAAGAAAGGAAAACCAAAATACCAAATCAACCTAACACCCCAAGTGCCCATTGACCTAGCGATCACTGACACTAGACTTCAATATAACATGCAAGGGGTAAGAGCACGAAATCTTCCCAATCGGTCCCAACAGAACAAATTGGAGCTAATAAAAAATCAAATGATCCACATGTCAATTTCACATAATGTTGTTAACAAGGTGCAATTACTAAAAATTGAGCAATACGGTAAAACCTCCACTGTACTAAATTAATAATCTCGCTAAATCCATAAGATGATAATTTTTTTTTTCAAATTTTTAGGCCCGCTGTAAATATAAATTAATAATTAGTCAAATACAAAAATATTAATAATAAATAACACATAAAATTCATAATATTAATGAAGTTTTTTTTCTTGACAACAATTTTCTCAATTCAACTATTTTAAAAAATATGCATCTAATTAGTGACTACAAATAAAAATAGTGACCAATGTATTTATAGAGTTTATGTTCTACGTACTTTAAGCATCTGAAAGACTTTATCTTCTATGGTATTAAATTTCAAAAATATGTATATCACTTTTATCTCTATGTACAATGTACTTACATTAACTTTTGGCTTCTATGCACATCTTCATAACATCTATTAATACTTTTGTATATAAATGATAACTTTTGAAATTCATACATGAATTTTGGTCAAAGGAATAGTACAGTACCAAGATGACACAAGTAATTAAAATATAAAAAACTCCTCTTAAATTAATAAATATTCATTTAGCAATAAATTAATAAATTATTCATTTATTGATAAATAAATAACTTCATTAAAATAATATTTTTCTTAGTCCCAACAATATTATTTTATAGAGGTTTTAATGTATTATACTTCCCAAGTAATATCCCAGTATTTCCATCGCAAGTGATGATGTGGCACACATATATCAAATGACTAGTTTCATAATTTGTAAAATTACTTATTACTCCGTTCTAGCATCTAATTGACGAATCTCACATCACTTGAGATTAAATAGTTGGGATACTAGTTCAGAAGTGTAGCATTACTCCTACAAATTTTGATCTACTTCCACTCATCAAAATGTCTATTATTTGTAGAGCTTGAAAATTAAATAACAAAATGCGAAGCACCTTAGCACTTAAAATGTTCATAGAAATTTTTTTCTGTTGTTATGGATGCAACCATGCAAAACATGAAGAAATTACCTGTTAGGTCAGCTTGTATGAAAATTCCAAAGGCATGACACACCACAAGATAAAAAATGTAACATAGGAAGACGCCCTTGGTGGTTAGCACAAATACTCTAAGTTGAGTCAATGGGCTTGGTACCTTTTCAAAAAGATTAAGACAGTCTTTGTTGTCTTCAAAATCAACTTTTGCCCAGTCAATGCCATCTTGGATATATTCCTAGAAAATAAATAATAATATCCGATAAGTATTAGCACCACAAGCCAGGATCTTTTATACCATAAATCTATAACCTTATCTGTGCTATGTTCACAATCTGTAATAAAGGTTACCTCCTGCTCCAGCTTGAACAAATGACGATTAAAGTGTTGCTGTAATCTCTCATTTGCATAGTTTATGCAGAACTGCTCAAAACTATTTCTCTGCAGAAACAAAATTCTCCAGGGTAAGTAACTACAAACAGAAAGATAAAAGGAAGAAAGAGGAACACAGTAAAGTAATAATTCTAACATACATCAAATGACTCGAAGCCATAAATATCAAGAATGCTGATGGATCTGCCAGTCCGTCTTTTGCCAACTGCAAGTGACTTGTTAATTTGTTCCACCAGCCACTCAAATAAACAAGCATAGATTGATTTTGCTAAAGCATCTCTGGTATCAGTGGCCTGAAAGATGTAGAAAAATATGTTGACCACCAATGGTTTTAAAATTTAATTTTAATAAGATTAAAAATGTCTGTCAGGTGATAATTGATAGTCAAGGAGATTCAAAATTTAGATAAATGAATTTGTTATTTGAAGATATTCCAACTTTCTCATGTGGTTGCAAACTTACAATCCACTTTGCTCAAGTTATCATGGTATAATAGGCTATGAAGATTATCTACCAAAGCGATTATGATTTCTCCATAAAAGTTCTCACCTGCGAAAGTGTAAGGTTTTGGACAATAGTATCATTCCCAACTCTCATTTTGCGGGTTGACAAAGCTAGCTTCAGCTCCCCAATGTCACATCCAATCAATTTAGCAACAGTGATTAAACCTGAACATGAAAAAAAGGAAACCAACTCCAATGAGCTCAGGAAAAACTCAAGCAGCAATCAAACAACCATGAAGCCTGTCATGAATGGTACAGTTAAGTGATTTTCTGATCCAATGTACTTGACATACACACCAATATATCAATGTCTCTGCTAGTTATGTAAATCACATAGTAAAAATTTTACAACATGTAGTGACTTTCAAAATGGGGCAACGACAATAAATTTAAACAAATTTTTAGTCAGCAATGGACTCCATATTTAGAGTCACATTAAATCTACAGTACACTGATGCCTAATAGAGATGCATTTCAGAACCCGTGCGTTTAGTTCGATATTAGGCCTTGAAAATAATCCTATGAGATAACAGCCAGCATACTAACTCATAATTTGCGATTACAGAGTTCAGTTCCTGACAAACTGATCTGTTGCCTCCAAGGTTAGCTGATAATTCATAAAAGACATAACTTGCCAAAAGTGTATTATATACACATGTTTTGTGTGTGTGCGCTTTTAACCAATATCTAATTACTGGACAACAAGCATTATTGGCACTCAAAGTGCTCATACAAGATCATGGTTCCAAGTCACCTTGGGCTGCGCAAAACTGTTCACCTAATTTATGCAAATAATGAATATCTCCAAACATAAAATGGAATAGCATGCCATGGATAAATGAAGAAACTACCATGCAACTGTCAATATCTAGGGAACTTTAGGGCTTGACCCGAACTATAACCTTGTAACCATAATTGCTGCACTACGTATGACTTTCCCCCTTAAATTTTTCTGAAATGCATACTTAACTAACTTTTGTCATGCAGCCATAAGGGAGGAATGTGGTTAATCAACCAAACTAAATCTCCTCTATCCTTACTTTGGAGAAGAAAAAATATTTTTTTCTTCCAACTTTTTGCTTCAAGATAAACAACAAATCCCCAAAAAAGTTATATCTTCCAATCAAAGTCATCCTTGTTACATTAGATACTGGTGATTCTCACCTTCATCTGCCACAGGTTCAACATGGTTTTCATTATCAATAACGGTAAAGGAGACATTTCCTAGCCACAGTACTGCAGCAAGCATAGCAAATACACTCTCCTGGTCTTCTTTGCTTACATGGACAATGTCCAGCGCTTCCTGAAAAAGCCATTAAGGTCCGTATGCACATTGACTACTTATTTTGAAAACGAAAATGGCAATATGAAAATCTAAAATGGATGGAAGAAATTTACTTCCTGAGAAGAGAAGTTACCACAACAATGCGAAATTGTTCAGCATCATCAACCCCATTGATCGAATAACAACTACTTTGTCTCAAATACTTGTACTCTTTTGCACTCATCAAATTTAACTTCTCTGCATTTCAATAATCAATAAACAAATACTAAGAAAGGCTCAAAAAATATAGTTGTAAATAAAATATTTAACAAAAGTCTCCAGTCTCCAAGATAACTTTAACCAGTAATTTAATGCTGGAACCTAGCTTATGGATTCCAGAATCCATAATCAAAGGAAAGAACAAATGCAACACAATCAATATGGAAACCACATGGTTCATCTTTAAGAAGCATTGTTCATAAGCATGGTTCATCTTTAAGAAGCATCCAGTAACTATAAAGTTAACCATAACCATAACCATATATATTGACTCACTAATATTGATGCATACAAGGACATTAAGAAGTGGGATTGCAGTAGTAATAACTCTACTAGACTTCAGATTTCAACCATGGAGACAATTTTGATATGCAACAATGCTCACAGGCAAATCATCATTAGAATGAAAATACTCAAATGGAGAATGCTTGCATTCAAGAAAATCATTTGGTGATAAAAATGTGTCATAAGAGACATCAAACACAAGTGGTAAACAACCTCTAAGTGCAGGTGGAGCTCCAACACAAAGTTGATAAAATATATGATATGCCCTTTCTCCCTCCGCACATTGGACCACTCTAGACTGTTCAGAAAAGAGTAAGTTAATGTACAAGTTATTTAAAGACAGAATGAAATAAATTGAAAAGTTTAACGATAATAAATTAGAGGAAGAAAGTTTACCTTCTCAAGTAAAACTGCATAATTAGAAGGGAATTAGAAAATTATGTCAGATTTAAATTCCAAAATAAAAAATAACAATTATAATAAAAATATCAGCTTAAACAACACAAGTCATCTTACAAGTTTGAATATTGGCACCCGAAATCTTTCCAGTTTCACTAAAGTGAATTTCTATCAGCTTTCCCTGTGCATATTCATCAGAAAATCAATAGTTGCTACATAAAAGGCAAAAACTTCAAGAATTTTCATTTCGTAGTACTAAAACCAACTCAGGAACATTGAAGAAGTACTAAAAAATCTTAAGATGTTCATGCACAGAACGGGGAGCTTACAAAGCGACTTGAGTTGTCATTTCTTGATGTTTTCGCATTACCAAATGCTTCTAAGATTGGATTAGTCTTCAAAATTTCATATTCTATCCCACTGCCTCCACCAAGTGCAGCCAAATATTGCATTGCTATTTTTGCTGTCTCAGTCTTTCCTGCTCCACTTTCCCCACTGAACAAGGAAATGACTATCAGCATCAATAGATGTACATATGGATACTTTTAGAAACAGCACAGACTTTAAAGCGTGAAACCTCCAAAGTTAAATTCTGTTCCTGAATTTGGTCACATTACAATGCCAGATTTCATGACAGCATTAAGGTTACAAATTATACTGTACAAATGAATATTAGGGATTTCTTAAATAAGCAAAAGTGAATTTAAGTAAGGCACCTAGCCAGCCACCAAAGAATGGAGAAATATAAGTGAGGGAAATGGGTTACAAACTTTCTATTTTCCTTCGATCAGAGAGGGCTTACAGTGAGGTACCCTTAAAACAGCAGAAAAATTCCTCTTAAAAACATTTTTTTATCATGTCTTTCACACACCAAGAAAGCCAAAGAGGTGACACCCCACCACCAGGAAGATCCTTCACAGATCAAGTTCATTCTGTATGTTCTTAATACTATTGCTTATGCAAGGCCTGTTCAATCTCAACCCCTGCCAACAGTTACTGGGGGGTCCACCATAATAATTCATCTATACAGCCCCCACAAAAAGGAAACTCCACTCAACTTTCACATCAATCCCAGCATCAAGAAAGCCAAAGAGGTGACACCCCACCACCATGAAGGTCCTTCACGGATCAAGTTCATTCTGTATATTCTTAATACTATTGCATATGCAACGCCTGTTCAATCTCAACCCCTTCCAACAGTTACTAAGGGGTCCACCATAATAATTCATCTATACAGCCCCCACAAAAAGGAAACTCCACTCAATTTTCACATCAATCCCAACATGGTATGAAGGACTCTTTACTGAGAAGTTATTTGACCTCTGTCAATACAATATCACCAACTCAATGAGAACTGATACTGCAAAGCATCTCAAAAACTTTACCGTATTTCAGTCACTCAGGCTACTTCAGCCGATAAGCCACCCACTACACACTTTAGAAAACTTTGAAAGGGGCATCATAATTTAAAACCAATCCACCATCTTGGTAACGTGCAAAAGCTTTTAATAAGGACAACTATAGAGTTGGCATCTAAAAAAAATAAGTGTCCATAATCACAAATGAATAAATCACTCGTTCCAATATGAGATTATGAGATTAAGCGCCATTACAACAGCTTCAAATTCCAGATCTAATAGATGCAATAAAACTAATATGAGACTTTAGCAGTAACATGCAAAATGCAAATTTGTCCATCCTCTATCCTTCGATTATTTGCACTTGTCAAACAAACCATTGAGATGTAAAGCAGGTACTATGTATCTAAAATTCAAGAATTAAAGAAAAAGGCATGTATAATTCCAACTAACAATGAATGGCACATATGTAGTATGACATAAAGCACCAAAAGGAAACAAAGGTACCAAAGTCCATACCCAAATGAGAAACTTAAAACGAAAGCATGCAGCAAGAGCTGCAATATATGGTTTAGTCATCTACACATCCATTACCACCAAAAGGAGACTAAGAATGATAGAAAGATATAATCAAGTTGGTTATAGTCTACAAACCTTATAATGATGGATTGATTAACTTCATCTGGAAATAAAGACAAGCCCAAATAAGTATATCGTACAAATATAAGAACTCTCAAACAGCGAACTCAATTGTGTATAATTATTGACCCAAAAAAAAAAAGGAAAAGAAAAGCACCTCGTATCATTTCACGTATGGCCGTGTCAGTAATAGCATACACATGCGGACTCTCAATAGACTTGCTCTTATAAGCTTCAATATAGTAATTTCCATATAAAGGAACTTTCTTAAAGGGATTTATGGCAACCAATACAGGACCTGCTTTTGTCTAAATAGCACATAATTATAACACTAAAGATATTAGGAAAAAGTTGGAAATATGTACCTGATTGAAAAGCAAACATAACATTACTATGAAAACACTTACATAAATCATGTCTTGCTTGTATCTATAGTGGAGATTGTACAGTACCGAAGGTTCATTTAAATAGCTAAGTTGCATGAGATCATCAACACCATCAAGGATATCAGGATTTGCTGAAACCAAGTTTTCAGATTTCACCTTTAAAACCTAAATTATGGACATAAAAAAGTTAGAAAAATATTCAATATACATCAACTTGGACACAGCATTTTCAAAGTTTCCGTGTCTCACTTACTTTGCCCTCAGGCAGAGAAATAACCGACTCAGTCCCTGATATGGACAATATTTTCCCAAGCTCCCAATTCCCATTTGGAAGTTGAAACCAAGACTGAAGCTTCTGAAACAGTAAACTTTGATGTATGAATAACTGATGCAAATTTGAAAAAATACCACAGCCATATGTCAACGACTGAAAGTTGCTGCATTTGTCAAGTCAGTGATTGCTCAGAAATCATATGACCAGAACATATTCAAATATTCATAAAGACGGACATGTAGAAATAAACAAGCAGTTAAATAGAAATAAAATTAAACGTTACTAACTTTATAAAGAGTTCTATTATTGTGATACATCATTCTTACATTGATAAATTACTAACTTACTATAGAGTTCTGCTATGTGATACATCATTCTTACATTGATAAATTACTAACTTAATATAGAGTTCTAATATTTGATACCTCTTTCTTGAATGGATAGATTTTTCTATATTATGCAGCTTTACACCAGCATATACAATAAACTTTTATAAACAAATGGCCAATAAAGCACATTTTGGACAGTTGTTCAAACGCCAAGAGACCTAATCTAAATATGGAAGGATCAGGTATGTAATGAGTCTTTCATTTCTTTTTTTTATAACGTAAAATGTCAACTAAGCTTGAAGGGGCAGATCTAGGAACCTTTCTGTCATGGAACAGTGATGCTGAGTTCAGATCAGATGCATTACTATGTCGATTAGGGATTTTAAAAATCTTGAGCCCCATACCTTCCCTCACCTAATAATCCAAGAAGTTTGTCTTGACCAAATGGTCAACAGAACAAGCAGGTAAAGCAAGTTTAATTTCACTAAGGGAAGAGTTGGTTAGTGAACCTGACTTTATCACACAATTTTCTTATTATGTATCAAATCTGTTCGCTGCTACAAGATAGCATTGGAACAAAATCCAACGTTTTACAACATACTAGTTTGCCTTATGCTATGGGAAGCTACTTCCATCAAAGAACATTGAATACAAAGGAATAAATATCAACAAAACCAAAAGGGCCACATACATTACCTCCTTTACATGTTAATCACTCAGGACATTAAAGTGAAAATGAAAACTGCACATGATGTCCAATGCACAAAAAACTGTGATGAGCTACAGCATGACAAATTTATTTAAAACTATACTTATACATTCCCAAACATCACAGTAGGTAAAATTGGTTGTTTCTAAGATTTACCAAGAATAAAAGTAACTACTATCTTAAAAAGAATAGAAACAAATGCCGAATTAATGTATCTGTGCAATGAAGAAAAATCCAAGACCTAAAGCTTTTCTTCTCTACATTCAAATGCCAAAAAAGAAGATAATAAGACACTGAAAAACTGCTATATTATATAACATGGTTAGTTCCCAAGACATTTTAGACAGTTCTATTTATTCAGTCTAGCTAGAATGGTAAACAATGGCAATTGTTGGGGCAATTAAATCTATAAGGATCAATGGTAAGAAAAATACCTGAAGAAATGAATTAAAAGTTTCTTCGTTATAATAACATGCATGAGGAAATAAATTTTTATGAAAAAAGAAAAAAGAATATTGTGTAATGTACATGAAAATCAGTACAAACAAAGATATGAAGCTCAGAAAAATTAACCTTGAAGCTAATTAGAACAAAATTTCAATCATAATGCACAAACTAGTAAAGCAACATATATTCTGATTAGTGATTACCATCAAACAAAAGCCAAAAAATACCTTTTTCCCAGCATAGGAAGTGGTGTCACTCCACCTACGATCAGTATGGGATGCTGAGACTGAAGGCAAAGGCGAAGCTGCAGAATCCAAGTCTTCATCACCCACAGAAGGCCTGTCCTCAACCACAATGTTGTTCCCACAGTATGGCGATTCCTCATTTTCACCTTCCTCTACAAACTCATTCCCTAACTCACCATTTTCAGGAACACTTAAACTGGCAACATCACTATGTCTGAAATTCACATCATCGGATTTTTCAACCTGATCGGATAAGGGTGAACCAATGAACCTGAAATCTACAGGCAACGATTTGATGGATTGAAAGGCAGGCTGGACCCGAGGTTTCTGCGACATTTTCTCTGATCCTGAGGAATGATTTTTGTGTTATGCCAATGGATAAAATAATTGACATAAAAAAGCTCAACTTTTCCACCAAAAAAGTTATATCAAACTTTAACAAAAAAAAATATCAAATTAACATAATGGCGGGGACCATGATTACAGATATAAGACCCTAGTGAGTTCATGAATTAACTCAATCACAGCATTATCAAGTTCCAAAAACAGATGCTAAAGCTTGAAGTACATTAAATCAATACAAGTCTCAAGCAAACAAACATGAACCAAATTTAAGATATTAAACACTAGAAACTTCAAATTCTCGATCCGAAATCATCAAAAAAGAATAGAAATAAAAAAATAAAACCTAATCTCCAAACATTAAACAAACTCTTTTCAGAAATATGCTTTTCATCCGGTTGCTAAAGAACATAACGAAACTCAAAATAATCAAAATTTAGACCCATAAAGCGTCACTTTTTACAACATCCAGAAACTCAAATTTTCTTTGGCTTTCTTCCACTTTCTCGGCAACCAAACAAACACACTTTTCCAGAAGCATAGAATCTTCCAAATCCAAACTGATCTAGTGGCAATTTGAGATCTCCAAACTTTCAACAGAAAAATAGTAATAATAAGATACTCTAATAGTCTATTACTACTTACTTTCAAGAAGTCGAAGGAAACTTGAGATTCTCACTTCTCAGGAATGTATTTACAAGCTTCGATCGATCTCAAAACCACAACAATAACTCCTCATTACAGCGAGAGGTGAACTTTCATTTTCTCTAAATTAGAACCTCAAAGGAAGCAAAAGATAAAATTACTAAAACAGTATATACTCCGTAGCAAAGACGGTATACGAAAGTGAGAGAGTGTTTGGTAACTGAGAAAATGAAGAGAGAAGAAAAAATAGAAAATGAATACAAAATCCAAGGCGTGAGGAGATTAAGCAGCTTTTGTTCCTCCTCCCTCCTCCTCCTTTTTTTTCTTTTTTTATTTTCCCCTCAGCTTCACATCACATAAAAAGAAAAATTAAAAAAACTTTAAACTCCTTTTCTGAGATTTCTATTTTGCCTTTATCTTTCATTTGAATTTTGGGGGGTTTTTCACGCACCAACCAAATTTAAAAGACGGGTTGATGCTTAACGACCATTATGCCCCTGTTTATTTTGATTTTGATTTTTTGAACTAATCCAATATTTTGAAATTATTTAAAAATATCAATGCAAAAATATTTTCAAGATGTAAATTACAAAGTCTATACGTAAACACTAATTTATTCATTATTTCTATAGACGGTTTTTTTTAAATAAAAAGTAGTATATTTTGGAAACCATTTTAACCCGACAATAATTTAGTTTAATTTTAGAAAGATCCAAATTTATATAAAAATATAGGTAATTTTATTTTGTTTGAAAAGTTGCGAGTCATTTATTTCAATAAACTAGCATTTGTGAGGCACTACTCTTCTTCCTCTTACTAATTCCTTTTAACCATGAGAAATTGTTTAGTGTGCTGCTTTAATGGTTTTGTAATTTTAACCAAAATATTGAAACTGCCTTATAATCTCCTTATAATATGTCAAAATACTCATTTACTTGGATTTGAACTTATTTATTCAATTACAGCATTTTCTATCAACTGAGAATGTGGCCCAAATTTTTAAATCCTAACCACGCAAGTACTATCAATTATCCATCACCAATAAATGTGATGGTTTGTTGAAACTTGATGCATGGTTTCTACACAATCCAACGTTTTTTTTTTTTTTTTTGTGGCAGTGCATTTTTCTATTTACGTTGGTCGTTTCATTTCATGTATAAAGATAAAACATGTATCTTATCAACAACTATTGGTCAATATTTATAAAATGTCAATACGGTTAAAATTTAATGATTGAATACTAAAACTAATAATAGCATCTTCAATATGAGTAAAAATTTTTATTCTAAAATGAACAATATGTTATAGATTAATAGATATGGTGGTTACTCGTCATTTATTATCAATATTTTGAAATTAAAATAATTTACCGTGGAATTTAAATGCAGTCAATAATTCCTGCACCGTCCCTCTTGTTGTATGTTTAATGGTAATTAATACAGGGTTCCTTCAAAATCATAACGTTATAAATGCTTGTAAAAACAAAGCGTAAAATTGGTAAACAGTCTGATATATATTGGGACAATTTTGTCAATTTCTTTCATGTGCAGGAAATTAAGGAACGGTCCTAATAATTAGCTTCACGAATTGGGAAGGGATGGAGTGAGAGGAAAGTCAGCAGCCGTGGAGGGAGTCAAAGGTTCAAAATACGACCGTCGGATGAAGAATGAACGACCAGAGATGAAGTACACGTGGAAGCGAGAGCAGCAGAGCTTTTCTTAGAAGCCGGCAAAACGTAAACTGGTTAAGGTGTAATGCACTGATACTGTCTGCTCGCATTTACAAAATGTTATATCTGATGAGTGGGTCCCACGGGAAGACTTCGGAAATCGCAAACCTTAGAATGAAAATATAATATCCAATTTATTTATTTTGTTTTTTCCGTCTAACATATGCGTTTCAAAATATATTGGACGTCGTTTTAGAGTTTTGAGAAGATAAAAGTCATAAAACGTCGAAGTGTGTAGTGTGGAGACTAGAGAGGGAGTTTGTACTTCATACATTTGGCGAAAGAATAGGGAGAGAGAGTTAACTCCTCCTACGCACCGGCACAATTGATGCGTACACGTTAGAACGTCAAGCGATGAAAAGTATATTAAATTAATTTTTCTTTGACAGGAAAATGAAAGAGCATATTGATTGAAAATAAGTACCAAGTAATCCGCAATGAGATTCAATTATATGACGTGGAACGTTCTTCCTCACGATTCCTCGTCTAATGTGACATAAATTTATTAGTCAAATAAAAATAAAAATTAATAAAAATAATTTACCTGAGTTAAGAAGTAGTTATACAATCAATTGAATTATACCCCTTCGTTTATATAAGAATTTATAATTCTATTTTTACTTGAATAGTAAACTCTCTGTTTGAGTATAAAAAGACGGAGCATGATTAGATGCATTCTTGCGTAAATCTTGCTCTCCTTAGCGTTTGGGGTAGTAGAAAACCTCCTCAGCTCGTAAGAGGCTTCCTTGAATTGAGAAAATGCGAGTATGTTTTTATACAAACGTGCTCACACGAGATCCCACAATGAGAAATTTAAACCAAGTCAGCCTGAAGATTTGGTCATAAGTCAACATGCAGATCTCTTCTAAAGAATCAGAACACGAACTTGATCCACTAACGACTATTTCCTCAATCTAAGGTCGTGGGTTTCAGACGTTTATAAAAACCGTAAAAAATTCGAACTAAGTAAAAAATCTCTTTCTCTGCCATTGAGCTCTTTTCTTTTTTTTCTCTCTATTTCCAATATTTTTTTTTCAAGATTTTCTCATATTTCTTTTAAAGCTTTCTTGTTTAAAGGCAACTATAAAAAGCAATGTGAGTTGTGGCATAAGTTTTTCTAAAAGACTTAAATAACTGACTTAAGTGTCGAAAGGTTTATGCTATAAAAACCTTTGGTGTTCCTCTAATCATTCTATACGAACGCAAATGATCTTTCGAAGGAGGTGTTTGTGGTTTGCGTTATCTGCTCGAGTGGAAAGTAATAGTGTTAACTGTTTCCCGATAAAACAAATTTAAGTGTTGTCGTGGACACCTGATCGCAACAATCTCGACCTGATTTCTGCATCAACTCTCTCATTCTTACAATATATGTAGATAGTTGTGGTTATGTATCATGCAGTACAATTTCAAGGCTATTATAGAAGGACTAAAATGTCACTCTTTCAAATTACATTTTAACCATAAAAAAGGTCAAATTTTAAAGTGATATTTCAAACTTTCATTATATAAACAATTAACATTAAGCTATGCATAAAAGAAAGATTGTAATCATGATTGAGCAAAACAACCCATTAAAACACCATTAGGAGATTTATGAATAATGTAACTCCCCAATGATAGGATTACTTTCCAAGAGCTCATAAATGTTAAAGAGATTGTCAGTTTTATTTATTGAGATTAATATTATGAAAATAATAAAGAAATAAGTAGTATGTATTAATTTCAATAGGAAAAAGAGATAAAATTGAAAAGTGCCAAAATATATATACCCGATCTACTAGAATTAAGATATTTTAAAATAGAAAAAATGATAAAAAATTAATCACAATTTGTAGACATACTTAAGTCGTTGATACATCGAATATTTATTTGAATAAGTGAAAATGTTATTATAAAAATAATTATCAAATGACAACGTAAATAATTTTTATTTATACAATGTGATATGATATCTCATCAGCGCGCCAGATCGCAGGTGCCAATCTGCATAGCTGGCTGTGCCATACGATCGAACGCAACTGGACCCACGGATGCAATCTCAAAGTAGAACTACCACATCACATGTACTGACCCCACCAAAAAGTCAACATCAATAAACCTCCATGATAAAACCAATTTGTTGATTGAAACAATCATGTGGAACCACTTGATCTCTTGACGTTTGCGAGGGACTCTACATCCAAATTTGTCCAAAAGTAAAGCCGTCCTTACGTGAAATTAACTCAGTTTAGCCGGGTAGGTCGTGTGGTCAAAACCATTCTGTTCATGTGGCCGAATCTGATCCTATGAGGCTTTGACGTTAACAACTGACAAGTGTGGGTCACGGGTTAACAATTATTTTTCATTTTTTAGGTTTACCTAAAAATTGAAGAACCTAAATTCGCAGGGGCGGCAATCCTACTAGGCCTCCGTCCAAATAAAATAACGTAATGTGAGATCAACAATTAGATTTCAATAGCCATGAAGTGTTTTTGAAGTTCCAAATAGATTCTAAGATCGAATGTATACCAACTATTTATTTTTAAATTAAGAGTTTTTGCGTCTATATAATAGTTAGAAGAAAGTAGCATTCAAATTGTAGAAGAAATATTTTAGAATAAGTTCAGTCTGCGTTGTTAGTGAGGGTTATTGAGTTCCCAAGTGTGGAGTTAATGCTTGATTATAATTACTGAGCTCTCCTTGTTTAGTAAAAATGAATTTACAGATGTTTTAAATTATAATTTACAAAAATCAAGCTAGAAAATTACGATAAATATGTGTTTAAAGCGAATAATGTCTACTTACATGCTACGCTTGAATTGATCGGCTCTTAGATCAAGGACAAGGCTGTTCCTCTCGGTTTGGTGCGTCGGTGCAGGCCGCGGGCGGATTGAAATCTAAATAGATTATTATATTATTTTATGTTAATTAAGCACTGAAAGTTAAGTAATGCGACAAAACAAAATAATTCACGGCCCAAGCATGAACAGTGAGGGCCAACCAACTTTACCCAGTTTGGGATGTTCTCTTCAAAGATCTACTCATCTACACGCACACAATATAATATCACAAACACACATACACACACTTAAAGTGCCAGAAAAGTTTAAAAAAAATTAAAAACTGCAGCCTTTTAAAAATTTATAATTTGAAATGTTTAAACTGCACGATTTATACATTTTTTTCAAATAATTCCGCACGCACGCGCACACACACATATGCGTGCACGCGACCAAGCACTAACATATGCCGGTAAACTAATTACAGTTGTTAATTAAATAACTAACCCGAGGTTTGACCAGTAATCACAATCATTGATGGTTGGTAATGGTTGTTCAATAATCAATATTGTATTAATTCCTTTGCATGTTAAGAATTTTATTTTATTTTATTTCTTTTGGAGATTTGCATGTTGAGAAAGAATACAATGACATAGTGCCAGCCTATATAATGTTTTAAACGAAATCTAGGGCTCCAGTTGATCCAATTTGGACGAGAAAAAAATAGACGTAATTTTTATAGAATCTTATATATATGGCAGCCTTAAATGTTTGACCTGAAATGGGACAAATAGACTTGCAAAGTGTGAATGGTTTGAATACACCGATGGCGAGTGTTCTAATGGAACTAGATTATATGTATTATATCTGTTTTTCCTTGTTTACCTAAACAATCCCATTATTGAGTAATTAATTTTAAAACTAATTATATATGATAATAAAACGACATGATATGATAATAAAAAGGGTTGATTCACCATCCCATTTCAAGCAAACCCCCCCCAAAAAAAAAAAGGAAGAAGAAGAATATTTGCATAAAAGTTTTGCATTACAAGCTAGCCCAAAAATCCTTATCTTAGGGCAATGAAAAGATATATATGAGCAAAATTCAATGGAAGGTATAACATCAATATACCCCATGTGTTTGTAGTTTTCATAACAGAGAGAAAGTGTGAATGAGAAATAAAATTAGAAAAAGAAAAAGGGGAAAGGGGGGGAGAATTGTAAAGCAAATCACACTCAATTATTAAAGGATAATAAGATGAAGAGCAAGTGCTATGAAAGAGACTACAGAAACTGACTTTATATAATCTCCTTATTTCTTAAGCTTTACAGTAAGGTACCTAGACGGCAAGAAGAAACTAGATGGGTTATGAGTTTATATAGTTAATTAGAGTGCAAAAGGTATTTAGGGTCCCCCACGGATTCTGGCCTTGAAAAGTCAGCTCAGAGTCTCAGACTAAAGCTAAAAAAGTGAACAAGTGATGGGTTCTACCAATTCAGATTTGAGAGACACTGTCGCATTATTGGTTTGCGAGTAATAAATAAAATCACTACTAAAGCTGCTTTTTTCAGAATCAATCACTTCAACTCACATGGCAAATTGGCTTGTTATGTGGGACTTCCACACACAAGAAACAAGGGTCACTCAACAGTTACTAAGAATTGATGATAATTTCAAGTCGAACATAGCACATTGGAAGCTTAATGAGTCTTTTGGACTCATTTCCTAGCCAACTTTTGCTGGAACACCAGCAACTTCTCAAGTTTAACCAGAAATATTCCACTTGATTTCGAATGCCACATTGGAAAATTAAGTTCAGTGTGTAGTTTCTGCTGGAAATTCAATGCTAGAAAGTACGTACAAGACATGGGCTCATGATTTAATTAATGGTCCTGTAATTCCGAGGTGTTTGATGGTATTTGTGGACTGGGCCGAGCTTGATTTTTCTTCAAACAGAGTCAGCCCGTTGCCCCACTACGGCTGAATAATACACAGAAACTCTGATGATATCTCCAGTGTGGCAGCTAATAATTCTTTTGATTGTCTCGTGATCATTTTCAATCTCTCGGATTCCTACCAACAACACGACAAACCACTGTGTCGTATCACCACTTCACATGTGGTCCAATCCTTGTCCACACTCTAAAATGCCCTTAATTTACTCAAAGCAGCAAGTTCCCGGACTAGGTCTCTGAAAATTTTTGCTGGCTATTACGTTTTCCCTTTTAGCACATGGAATCATGGATGCATGGGCCACCCCTTTAAAAGCTTCCCCTTCTCATTCTCGTCCTTTTACTGAAAAGGGAGAAAAAGGCCATTAATTAAGTAACAAAATAGTTGTTATATGCATACGTAATATTAAAGATTAGAAGCCCTGTGCGCATGCCCTCAAGTTATGTGGAGGGAATGAGTTTGAATTTTACGAGACTAATTTCGTTTAAATAAGGATAGATTTTTTAGAATATCTTTTTTCTTAGTAAGTGAATTTCTGAACCTAATGCTTGATAAACTTTATTTTAAATCATATATATAATAGTTTTAAAAAAACATTAAAGACGAGAAATAGCAACAACAAAAAATAAAAAATAAAAGAAAGAAAGGCCAAGCAACTCTTTTATGTGTATGGTTTCTATGGAATACAAAAACAAAATGAAAGATAGTGTATAGTAGCTTTTTCTTCTTGTCTTATTTCTTCCTTTATTGGGCTCTTTTCCATAGCACCAATTGCTGAAAAAGACCCATATGGATTGTATATTGTCTATATTCATCAATTGCTACCTACTATATCACATGCATCCTCATTAATTTTTTCACATTGTCCTGTTTCCATGGCTTTTATAACTTCATTAATCTCTCTCCTTGCTTCTCTCAGCTTCTTCTTAGTTTTTATTCCTTGCAATGCAAGACTTAAACATGATTTCTACAAAAAGACTTGCCCAAATGTGGAGAAAATCATCTACAATGTGGCCTCGCAGAAGCTGCTTGAAGCACCAGTCACCGCCGCCGGGGCTCTTCGCATTTTCTTCCACGACTGCTTCGTTGAGGTTTGATACACACACACACACACACACAACTAGAATGCCCCATTACCTTCTTAGCCATTACTTTAATTAATTAAAGATGGGGAATTTTGTAATATGAATTGATATTGTAATTTGAAGGGTTGTGATGCATCGGTCTTGATTGCGTCAAGTAAAACCAACAAGGCCGAAAGGGATTCAGAAATCAACTTGTCACTTCCCGGCGATGGTTATGAAGTGTTCTTTCGAGCAAAGAGAGCGTTGGAGTTGCAGTGCCCTGGCATTGTCTCTTGTGCCGATATTATGGCAATTGCTACAAGAGACTTGGTTCATTTGGTAACTTCCTCTCATTCTCATCATTCACTTTCATTTTCACCGTTATTATTGCTCCCCCTTTCTGACTGTTACAACACTTTTTTAAAGTAGTGTCGCATAATGAAAGCTAATAACTGAGTGAGCATAAAAAACAAAGGGAGAATATTATTTTGGTCTCTTTTATAAATTATATTTACTACTTAGTTATTGGATAAATTTTTAATCTCCTATTTCATCTCTGGTGCTTACTGGTTTTGATTTGGAAAGTTTTAGCTAATCATTTTTTACATTATCACATTTACTATATGTATATTATTCTAAGAACAATAATAGATACAGCTTGAATGAGATTCCTTTAGGGGAAATGGATTCAACCCAATCAACCCACCTGGTGTGGAGAGATATTTAGTCTTTATTAAAAAAATTAAGGGCGGACTTAAGTGGTTAAAATAATTTCCAAAGGAGATTAAGGTGTTATTTTCTTAATAAATAAATATGTCGTAATAATTATCTAACAATTGACAGAGTGTATACATTAGCAGCGCTCAAATGCTTTCCCCTAAAAATTTTATGAAGTAAATCATTAGCGTGTCCATTTATTTTTTACCAAGAAAAATTAACATGACTTGCTTCAAAAGGCGGGAGGCCCAAGATGGGAAGTACCAAAAGGAAGAAGAGATGGCCTTATTTCCAAGGCTTCAAGAGTAGAGGGCAACCTCCCACATGTGAACCAAACAATATCTCAAACAATCTCACTCTTCAAATCGAAAGGCTTATCAACTCTGGACATGGTAGCCCTATCTGGAGGCCACACAATTGGCTTCTCGCATTGCAAAGAGTTCATGCCAAGAATCTATAGCTACAACAAAACACATGACATTGATCCAACCATGAACCAAGACTTTGCTCGCAGCCTTCGGGGTTCATGTCCTAAGTCTAAGAAACTTGATCCAACTGTTGTTGCACTCAATGATGTCAGTACACCTTTCGTGTTTGATAATTTTTACTACAAAAATATTAAGAAGGGACTTGGGTTGCTGGCTACTGATCAGATGTTGCTTTTGGATTCAAGGACTCGAGCGTATGTGAAAAGAATGGCTGATGCTAAAACTGCATTTTTTAAGCACTTTGTTGTTGCCATGATCAAGTTGAGTAACATTGGGGTTAAGACTGGCAAGGATGGTGAGATCAGGAGAGATTGTGGTTCCTTCAACGGTTAATTAAATTTTATTTGTATTGTCTGTAATATTGTTTGCAATAATAGATCGAGTTGAATTTTTGAGCTGATTCTATAATTATTTATCCTTTTCAGTGCATTTTTGTTTGAATAGTATTAATCAAACTACCTTTTCTCTCACAGGAGCGAAATTAGAACCCTAAACTGCTCGTAAGTTATAGCTTACTTTGCATATGAATTCACATCTATTAGACGTGTACGGGAATTAGGCTTACAAAGTTGATTTGTATAATGTAGGAATGTCAACTTAGGATTCTATAGTCCTTGATAGAGATCAGGATTCTCATCTAATCACTCGATTATATTCCTTTTTGATATACAAGTGCTGTGTATACCTCTTAAATGTACTCAAGAGGCAACGAATCGACACTATATCTATTAGCAACTGAAGTGAATATCTTTGGTAGCATCCGAACCGCACAAGTAGTAAGTGAAAAGAGCCACCACTTGTAATCCTTTTCAATTATTAATGTTCAAATCTTAGAGATAGAGATAGGATTGTGTTAAGTATTCATCTAATTAAACTGTTTGATAGTAGCAAATTGAAATCGAAAAAGATCACGTGAATGTTTGAGACAATATAAAGATTCCAGATTATTTGTTGATTTGCAAAGTGATGAGGAACTTATTCTATAATTATCATGATCATCTGTAATCCAAAAACGAAGCTTTCTCATATTGAAACGTGGACTTAAAAGCATGCACGAACAATATAGTTTGAGGCTATAAATTAAAGGCAAATGGAGGGAGACGAAGGCGCCAGGATAAAAAACACATATATTGTTAGTTAGCTAGGGTTAGAAATATACAAAAGCAATCGTCGTTCACTCTCCCTCAAGGGCTTCTCTTCGATCCATATATAACGTACATATGCTCAAATGAGTGGTGATGGATCGACGCTGAAGCCCTTAGGGCAGAGTGATCGACTCCGGCTTTCTCATTTTCCTTTTTCGAGTGAGTGTATCTACAACTAAGCAACAGAATCGTGACGTGTGACAAAGAAACCAAAGCAGTAGAGTCGTTCACTCTCCCTCAAGGGCTTCGCCACAATCCAAATCATGCTGAACAGGTGGGTGGGTTGATGCTGAAGTCCTTGGGGTTGAGTGATCGACGCCTGTTTTTTAACTCGCTAATGACGATCGCAGAAGACAACTCGAAGGCTAGCTATTTAATTCTTCAACTTGCAGAGAGGCATGCAACAAGTATATATATATATGTGTGTGTGTTTATATGATGCATGGCTGCTGCAAATGCAAGGTAATATTTAAGCAGAGAACGAATTTGATCCAACTCATCGCCTGCCCAAGGCTTTCAGTTCCCTTTCAATCGGTATTTGTTTATCTTGTTAATAGGAATATTTGAAAAGGAAAAAGAAAAATATTGTTATTAAGATTGTTGCAAATAAACCATATAAGTATCAAGACGTACGTATGCTAGTTTCTGTAAATTTGCACAAAAGCAAGCCAAACACAATTATTAGATCTTGCCCATCAAATATTGTAAATTTGTCACGGTTGTTACTAGTATGTTAATTCTAATCGGATATTATTATTTGATAAGCTACAGCTAACAAAATCCTCAAATAATCATCATACTTTGTTGTATTGTTACACTGATATACAGAATGTACAGGATAATGAATTCGAGAGAAAGGAGGGCGAAAAGGAGGAGGAGGGTTTGGCAAATGAAGGGAGAGGAGAGATAGGCGTACGGTCTCCTACAACGCCATAAATGCGGTTTCATTGATGAATCCGAAATTCTGAATCTCTCGACGACATTTCAGTATCAATATAAAGAGCCTGTTGCTGCTGCGCTTCAAGTCCTCCATGAAGGAAAACAACGCAAGAACTAACTTATAATTGATTTACATGATTTGAATCAATAATGTTATATATCCAACTCTGTAAATAAACCTACCCAGTGTTGGATTGGATAAGGATTCTCAGTTTTCAGTTTTACCTCACCTTGATACACAGCAAAATCGACAAGATGGTGTCTGTTCAAAATTGGATTTAAACTGATGGTGCCTGCCGATTCTAGGACATCAATTTTTTTTTTTTTTTAAACAAGAGTCCAATATTAATAATTTGATGCTTGATTCAAAATATTTTAGTCGGTGGTTAGTTTCTTGTATTGAAAGTAAGAAGTCAAAAAATTCAAATTTAAGAAAATACATTTAGTTTAATTTAAATGAGGAGTGATGAGATACAGTAAAAATTACTTCAAAAGAACTATTTTAAGTAAATTTACATAAAATGCTTGAAATCATAAAAAATGAGATATGTTTTACTTACAACAAGACAATGATATAAAACTCGTCAGCACTATATTTTTCTAAAGCAGCAATAAGAACTTAAAATGTTCACACAATTAGATAAATAAATTCTAACAAAATAAATGGCATTTCAAATCATAGGATGGGCAGCAGCTCAATGATGGGCTGGTTCTTTTAACATTGTTCAATTTAATTTTTCATGGGACTCTTTCTAATTTCTTTAGATAAATATTTAATAGATTGTTAATAAAAGTGGATTTCTAATCTTGACCTCTATAAATTTCAAGACTGTACTATATCATTCAACATGAAAACGTAGGGTCGTTTCGTAAAATACTTGGGTGGTTATTTAACACAAAACCAAATTCAGGTAGTTCACAAATTAACATCCCTTTGAAATCCTTATAACACTCCTTTTGCATTTTATTTTTAAAATACGCTCAGTTTAATTTATGAAAAAAAACTCATCTATTAAAATTCGCCTTCTTTCCATAAATTTTCACTCTAAGAAAAAAAAAAGTAGTTCTTTCAAATTTTATTTATAAAATATGTACAAATCTTAAAATCAAAAATTACTTTTTCTTATTACATAATGTTTATCTTCATAACTCTAAACTCTTATTTTTTAAAAAAATTAGTTAACATTCAAAATATAAATATAAATTATGAAATGAAATGAAAATTTTTATTAAAAGCATAATTTATTTAATTATTGTACTCATAATAAGGAATGAATTAATTTATCTTTAGTTATTTAAGTAATTTTAAGTATTTAAAAAAAAAAAGAGTTTTAAGAGAATTTTTGAGGGGCGGCAAAAGGCTTCTCTTTTCAGAAATCGGCAACCCGTCGGCCCAGCCCAACGAGCACAGCTTGCCATTTAGCTAAGCTGTTTGTCTCCGCGTTAATACCTAAAACGGAAATTTCTTTCTTCCGCCGTCGGCCGTGCAGCGTCGCTGTTTTGATCAGAAGAACAAGGGTACCATCTCCAGTCTCTACTTCCTTAATAAAAAATGTGCTTTTGTATTTTCAACTTTCACCATCTGTCTCTCGTCAACACCGAATGCACTTTCCATTCTAGGGTTTCACCAATTCTCCACAGAAAAGAACCCAACAGAATAATCAAACCTCAATATTATTATTAAGGGTTTTATTTTATTCTGTTTTATTTTCACTTTCTTCTGTTAAAAATCCCATTTTTTCCCCTCTTTTTCTTTTCTCTTTGAATTAAATTGATAAAATGGGTGACTCTGATACACGAAAAAACCGAAACATAAGCATACTGGCTCATGTTGATCACGGTAAGACAACACTTGCTGATCATCTGATTGCCGCCACCGGCGGCGGTTTACTTCACCCTAAACTAGCTGGTAAACTTAGGTTTATGGATTATCTTGATGAGGAACAAAGGCGTGCTATTACGATGAAGAGCTCTTCGATTGCTCTTCATTATAAAGATTATGCTATTAACCTTATAGACTCCCCTGGCCATATGGACTTTTGTAGTGAGGTTTCCACCGCTGCTCGTTTGAGTGATGGTGCATTGGTGTTGGTTGATGCTGTTGAGGGTGTTCACATTCAGACTCATGCCGTTTTGCGGCAATCTTGGATTGAGAAGTTGACTCCGTGTTTGGTACTTAATAAGATTGATAGGTTGATTTCTGAGTTGAAGTTGACTCCGTTGGAAGCGTATAACCGGTTGTTGAGGATTGTTCATGAAGTGAATGGGATTATGAGTGCGTATAAGTCGGAGAAGTATTTGTCTGATGTAGATTCTTTACTTTCGGTGCCATCAGAGAAGCTAGGCGATGAGAATCTTCAGTTTATAGAGGATGATGAAGAAGATACATTTCAACCCCAGAAGGGTAATGTAGCATTTGTGTGCGGATTGGATGGATGGGGTTTTAGCATAAGTGAGTTTGCCGAATTTTATGCTACAAAACTTGGGGCAAGCACTGCTGCATTGGAGAAGGCTTTGTGGGGTCCTCGGTATTTCAATCCGAAGACAAAGATGATTGTGGGGAAGAAGGGAATAAGTACAGGGACTAAGGCTCGGCCCATGTTTGTACAGTTTGTTCTAGAGCCATTATGGCAGGTTTACCAGGCTGCTTTAGAACCAGATGGGGATAAAGGGGTGCTTGAGAAAGTGATTAAATCATTTAATTTGTCTATTCCGCGTCGTGAATTGCAGAACAAGGATCCAAAGGCTGTGCTTCAGGCTGTCCTGAGCCATTGGCTCCCTCTATCTGATGCAATCTTGTCGATGGTAGTGAAATGTATACCTGACCCAATTTCTGCTCAATCCTATCGGATTTCCCGTTTGCTTCCTAAAAGAGAGATTTTGGATAATGATGTTGATTGCAATGTACTAACAGAGGCTGATTTTGTGAGAAAGTCAGTTGAGGTTTGTAATTCTAGCCCAGAAGCTCCATGTGTTGCTTTCGTTTCGAAGATGTTTGCTGTCCCTATCAAAATGCTGCCTCAAAGAGGTTCAAATGGGGAGATTTTGGACAATTATGCTGACAAAGGTGGAAATGGTGAATCAGAAGAGTGCTTCCTTGCATTTGCAAGAATCTTTAGTGGAGTTCTTTATTCAGGACAAAGAGTTTTTGTGCTTTCAGCTTTGTATGATCCATTAAAGGTGGAATCAATGCAGAAGCACATACAAGAAGCAGAGTTGCAATCCTTATATCTAATGATGGGTCAAGGCTTGAAACCAGTAGCATCTGCCAAGGCAGGAAATGTTGTGGCGATCCGAGGTCTGGGTCAGCAAATATTGAAGAGTGCAACTCTTTCATCTACAAGAAACTGTTGGCCTTTCTCGAGTATGGTATTCCAGGTTTCCCCCACTTTAAGAGTTGCAATTGAACCATCTGATCCAGCAGATATGGGCGCTTTGATGAAAGGTTTGAGGCTTCTGAATCGAGCAGATCCATTTGTGGAGGTTTCTGTTTCATCTCGTGGGGAAAATGTACTTGCTGCTGCAGGAGAGGTTCATCTGGAAAGATGCATAAAGGATTTGAAGGAGAGGTTTGCTAAGGTAAGTTTGGAAGTCTCTCCGCCTCTTGTGTCCTATAAAGAGACCATTGAGGGCGATACATCTAATCCATTACAGAATGTGATATTGTTGAGTGGGAGCTCAGATTATTTTGAGAAAACAACTCCAAATGGGAGATGTGTTGTTCGAGTGCAAGTCATGAAACTTCCTTTTACGGTGACTAAGGTGCTTGATGAGTGTGCTGATTTGCTTGGAATTATTATTGGAGGGCAAGCCAATAAAAGTTTGGAAACCCAGAGATCAAGCAGTGGTGAGGACGATAACCCAATTGAAGCTCTCAGAAAACGCATAATGGATGCCGTGGAGGATCATATTTCTGCTGGGAATGAGAATGACCAGTATCGGATGGAGAAATGTAAAGTAAAGTGGCAGAAACTTCTTAGGAGGATTTGGGCGCTTGGTCCAAGGCAGATTGGTCCTAACATCCTCTTCAAACCAGATGATAAACAAATTGATACTGAGTCCTCTGTTCTTGTAAGGGGTTCTGCTCATGTATCTGAGAGATTAGGCTTTGTGGATAACTCTGATGATGGTGATGCAGCTGAGGAGATACCTCCAGGAGTTAATCGAGCTTCATTTGTGGAAGCACAGTCTCTTGAGAGCAGCATAGTGTCTGGATTTCAGCTAGCTACAGCATCTGGTCCTTTATGTGATGAACCAATGTGGGGATTGGCTTTTATTGTTGAGGCTTACATCTCTCCTGTGGCTGGGAAATATGTTGACTCTGAAACTTCCCAACAATCTGAGCAGCATGGCATCTTCTCTGGGCAAGTTATGACAGCTGTTAAAGATGCATGTAGACAAGCTGTGCTCAAGAAGAAACCCCGACTTGTTGAAGCCATGTATTTTTGTGAGTTGAACACACCGGTTGATTCTTTGAGTAAAATGTATGGAGTGGTTTCCCGAAGGCGGGCTCGGGTGCTGAAGGAGGAAATGCTGGAAGGTTCTGCACTTTTCACGGTTCATGCTTATTTGCCTGTTTCTGAAAGTTTTGGTTTTGCTGATGAGCTTAGGAAAGAAACTTCTGGTGCTGCAAGTGCTCTTCTTGCCCTTAGCCACTGGGAAGAACTTCCTGAGGATCCTTTCTTTGTACCCGAAACAGCGGAGGAGAAGGAAGAGCATGGAGATGGTTCTAGTGTTCTTCACAATACAGCAAGAAAACTCATGGATGCTGTGAGGGAACGGAAAGGCTTACCTGTCGAAAAAAAGGTAGTGGAGCATGGAGCTAAACAGAGGACCTTAGCTCGCAAAGTTTGAAGGTGGTTAAACCTGGTTGTATCTCTAGCTTTAAAAGAAATTGTAAGACAATACATGTCATCAGTTTTGATGTGAAAAGTTATAGGCCATGCGAGCAAATTTATTTTTCAGCATGAGTTAATTTTCAGCCTTTTCTCATTCTCATTCCCGAATTAAATCCAATGTGATTCTTCTATATTACTTTGCTGGATTTAAGCTCTAGGCACGAAAAACAAATTTGTTTTCCCATTATTAATTTTGACATTCATATTTTCTTGGCATTATCTCAAACATTTTTTATCCCTTTGAACTTGAAGTCATTTCTTTGGGGATAGCTTTCGATCATTATTAGGCCAGTTGCTTGATAGTTGCGGCCAAGTGCAGTGACTAATCTAAGCTTCTGACGTGGAAACTATGTTGATTTTGGTTGATGCTGATTTTGTTTCTTCTATATAATATCCCCTAGCCCCTAGGAATTAGGTTCCGGATAAACCAGCTGTTGCTGCTTTATGGGTTATGGGTTCTCAAAACTTCCAACATAGATGCCACAAAAGGACACCCCCCTCTTCATATGGGCGGCCTAAACTACTCAGTACTTGCTAATATATAGGCTATCTGGAACTCTTGTACTAGAAAGCACTGCCTTGTTCTGTTTTTGCCCCTCAACTTAGACTGTAGTTTCCATGCTTGCTCTGGCTGAGGGTATGGATTTGGCTACGATTTTATTCATAATGATTGCAAATTAGATTTGTAATGTCCCAGGAAATTCTTTTTTAAGTTGTCTGAGGTTCAAGTTTATAGCCTAGCAAGCGGTTCCTGGAAAAGAAAAAATAGAGATATGCCGCACCTTAATTTCAATAAAAGACATGGGGTTTATGCAAGTGGTGCTTTACATTGGTTAGGGAGATACAATAATGACTGCCGTAATAAGGTTGTGGCATTTGGTTTAGCCCTTGAGGACTACGAAGAGGTGCTTCTGCCACTGCCTCTGTTTCATCAACTTGTGGGTACCAACGCAGCGGTAACCATAATTTTTATATGGAGTTGGAGTTGGGAGAATTAGAATGGTGTTTGTGCGTGGTTGCTAATGAAGAAAATGCCGTGAAGGATTCTTAGACAAAATTGTTTTCGTTTTCACCTGAATCAAATCAAATTGATTGTTCTCCACTACGAGCTGATAATCCGATTCTCTAAGTCGTAGAAATCCGGGACGCATAAAGTCGGTAGGTTATTTTAACGGGGGCAGCCAAGTTCTTTCTTGAACGATTATGTTGATCTTCTATTTTATGATCTGAAAAACAACAAAGTTAATGATGTTATACCCCGGAATAGCTTCCAGAATCTTGATAATTTGAATGTTTTGCAAACCCTTGTTTCCTGTGATGATTTGAACTAACAAACTGATGGGGAGGTGCCAGAGGAATCAATCAACCGAAGACCTGATCAAGAAGCCGTATCAAGTCTCTAGCTCATCCTTGCAAAGATCACGAGTGTCGTGACGAGGAAGATTCTGGTGCAAGAAATATTGAAACTCCTGTATTTCAAAATAAGTAGAATAAATATCTATGCATTTATTTTTTAATAGAATCAACCGTACAAACAATAAAAAGTATCACTCTTTACTTTGGAAATCCATAACAAGAAGACAAGCTTATATGGTGAACACAATCAAATACTCAGCATTACTGCCTACATTCCAAATCAAAATGACAAATTGAGTAACACAGCAATGGAAGTGCCTTTCTTGTCACAACATGAAGCACGGCCCATGCCTAAATTAACAGCAACAGGCAATATATATTATGAGAAATAACTCGTGAACCTAATGGACTAAAATAACTCGGGATGATGGATCTCTACGGCCAATAACTAAATTTCTGACAAACATTTTCTTAAGCTTCAAAAAATCTCTGAACTTTCTATTATATTCTATTCCCTACTAAATGGAAAGGCTAAAAAAAAAAAAACAAACCTGCCCACCGAATTCATATATGATCACTTCAGAAATGGCAGAAGGAACTCGCCAGGCATATTCCTCATATCGTAATCCAAAAAACTGTCTCAAGAAATACTCTTCCATGTGTTATCATATCAGCAAAGGAGTGACAAACAACAATTGCAGGTCCAATTGTGGACATGGGATTACACAGCATTGTCTGAGTACCAACTGACGGAATGTGGAAGCCACAATAGCTAGGATGACTGGCGAATCTATGCACTCCATGAGTAATCAGTTCGTGATGTTCCTCACGAGAGACCTTGATGAGATACGTGAAAGCCCAACCAGCTGTGATAGATCACCATTTTGCGTATGATTTCCGCAACTATAACCACACGGCATCACCAGACCCGCATTGTTTATCCACCAGTATTCCTTCTACACTGGAAAGAAAACAAAATCGATAACATACTGCATCAAGAAGAACGGCATTTGTCATAATAAAACTTTTACTGATAGTGATCAGAATTGACCTAAGAGTAAACTACTGACTCCCATGAAAGGCAATTGCTAAAATGTATTCGGGAACCTGAAAGAAGAATGCTGTGAAGGACGTCTGATATAACTGTCTGCCAGCTGTGTGTAACCCAATATTTCTGTCATTTCCATCAAACGAACTCTCAGTTTTCTCTCGGTCGTCTAAAGAAGGGCATCTCCTGCATCTGAAAGAGAGCATACGTTGCTTCCCCCTTTTTTTTTTTTTTTTGGCTTTTAAAATTAGTAACAAATACATATGACAAATTGTACATTTCTGTTTAAATAACTAGAAAGTTTATTTTTATTTTGCAATTGTAAATTCAAATTTGATCATGTAAATAAATAAAATAATATATGTTGTATTTAAATCAAATTAAATTGCACCACATTTGTTACGGTTTGGAACTGTTACATGCCTAATACTAATCTTTTAAATTTCTAATCTACTCAATTGAACTGAACAACAAACATATTACATAATACAAAATTTTTCGGCATTACAACATCTTCTCAGTCGTAGCCTATGTGTTTCTACATCCAGAGGGTTTCTTGAGACCTTATGCAGTTGCTTTAGAGGCCTTGCAACATCCTTTGCTTGCAGCTTCTCGACATAGAAACATTTCAAGCAATCGGAATTTTGGGTTCGCCTAAATTCACGAAGGCCTCTGCACGAGCCATTCGTGACATTGCAGCATTCCAAGACACAAGGTGGTTCATAAACACGTTTGCATATGTCCCTTTGTCATTCTGTTAGAACAAATCACAGGATTGTTATGGATGGCATCTTATGGAAGGTAAACAGATGAGGTAATGAAGGTTACATACCTTGTAATCCAGATAATAAGCATGCTGCAAAAAGTAAAAGAGAAATAAATAACATGTAGCATAAAAAGGATTAATAGTTTCAAATTTACAGAGGGGGGGGGGGGGGGTGGAGCGCTTACCTCCCACATATCCAAACTGATGATGGGCTGCATGAGGAAAGATGTTTAATGCAATTGTTAAAATGGAAACAGAGTATTCACTCAAAGGGATTAAGATCGTACGATGTCATTCCACACAAGTGGATTTATGGCATTTGATGTTTTAACCACGGCGAGCCTTCTCTCTTCCCTCTTCACTGAAAAATTTCAAAGTAGCACCAAGCAGGAAAATGTTATCAACAAAATGAACTAAGATTGACAAATGAATATACTACTAGTAAGCTCAGCCAGCAGGCAAAACAGTATTTCATCTTCAAATATTTCTTTTACTAAAACATAGATCCATAACTTTTCTGACATCAAATCCTCTGATACATCACAATCAAAGAAGTGAACAAAAATGCTTTGGGAGGGGAGGGAAAGCAGTGGTCAGAGAAGGGAAATATTCATGACAGCCCTCATGACCTATCTAACTTAAATGTAAAAACAGCGCATGCTACACAGTATGATACTAAACAAATTATTAAGTAGTCAAGAAGGTATATTTCAGGTGTCATTTATTATTCTTGTTTTGATAAAAGTTACTTTACATGACACTAAAGGTTGGTCTAAAAATAGCCCAGAAAACAGTGTGTCCACATACTAAAACATAGAACTTTAAGTTGCACATAAAAAATTAAAAAACCATACTAAAAAAATTAAAAAACCATACTAAAAAATTAAAAAACCATACTTGGTCACCTAGCCCTACCCATTACATTTGGAAACAATAAGGAACTTTAATGAAAGAGATCTAAAATCTGAATCAAAATGCAATGCAATGTAACACCAATTAAAAGGAAAACCAACTTAACAAAGAGCTTACAAACAAGCCAAACATAGCCAGAGCCAAACAATGTGAGGGCAGCTCCTATAAACTTCTCTTTGAAATTTGTAAAGGAACCAAAGTCCTTTTCAATCTGCTCAAGTACTCCATATTTGGGTATGTCACCTCCTCCAGGCTGCATGGACTCCCAAAAGAAGTCATGGTTCCAGACCTGCAGTGGCAGGTTAAAACCAAAGATTTCACATTAGTGTTACCACTTCAAATGGACATTAAAATTATTTAAACAGGGTGAAATGTAAACAAGTTCATCCTTAAGAACTCTAGAAACATACAAAGGATAAAGCACTCCAAGACACCGACTAGGTTAACTGTTGTTGCCTGTAAGAATTTCCCATTCCATAAAGGTTTGTTTACTTCTGAAGCTCTATCTACAATATGGAAAACCAGTAACATGCATCAACCAAGGTCAATATTGTAAAGTACTATAAAATGGCATAGAGAAGCTCTTTGGCTTCTTGATCAAAAAATTGGGTGGGTTTCAACTGATCCTAAATATGACACTATTGGACCATAGAAGACCAAACCCAAAATTTGGAAAATAAGCCAAATCTTAGATATAAGGCTTTTCTGTTTTTAATTATATAATGCATAAATGTAAACCAAGCCCCTTTCATTCCTAAGTCCTAACGTGAATGGATTCAAAAACAGTATTGAACTCTGAACTAAATTCTTCCTCTTCTTTTCAATAATTAAAACTTCAAATTTCATTGATAATAACAATCAACGATTTCACTAATCATACAATAAAGCAAGAGAATGTGGTATAACATCAACATTCACTTTATTCTGAAGTTAAACTCCAAGCTTTAACATTTGCTGAAAAGCTATTATATATAAACCCAAAAATTTGTTTTAAAGTCAAACAAATTAATCAGACACACCAATTTATGAGCCACTTTTAGCAAACTTCACTCAAAACAATTTTAACATTAACAAGAATAGACATTATATCATGAAGCCACCAAGCAGAGAGTTTCAACCGTACCTGTACAGCATTGTTGAATACGGGTAAAGGGTTTCCACTGTTATAAGAAACTTTAACAAGTTCATCCAAAGTGTATCCATACAACACATCATCTTTCGCAAGGTGTTTATTCAAACCTTCCACATAGCCACGATGAAGCTCTCCCCAATGCACTTCCAGCGTCCGCTTGCTCATATAAGGCTCTAAAGCATCCTAAAAAATAAAATAAAATTCAGCGAAGTAAAATGTCAATTTCCATAGGCTTGTCCAGCCCATTTACAGAAACAAACCATTTCACTCACAAGTTTATAAGGAGGTGTCTTTAATCCATAATAAGCAATGATTTTGGAAGCTCTTTGTGACCCATGAAGCTGTCTTCTCTGCAAAAACAGATAAGATAAAACAGAAATGCTTTTCTGTTCAAAAATTTGAGTAAACAAAGAAAGGGTTTTAATTAAAGCAAATAACGAACCGAATGACAAAACTTGGGAATCTTCGAGGGATTGAGCAGAAGATGAGTACTAGGTGGAGCCAAGGGATTACAGGTAACTGAACCCATTTCAGTTCTCTGTCGAATTCTTTTTTCTTTTTCTTTTTTTTTCAAGAAAAGATTAATCTCTTTGTGTGCAAAGTGGGAACTGTGCCTTTGAATTTTTATTTTGCCCTAGAATGCAAATCCGTTAATTTATCATCTACTGTAAAATGTCTATTATTATTTAGTTGTTCTTAGAAACTATTATATTGTGTTCGTATCGTATACGCTTGTTTCCTCCATTTATTGGTGTTGAGTAATAAAAAGTATCAGTCAAGCATCTCTTAATTTCTCACCCACGGACAAGTCTCCTCGGCTAAATATTATGAACAAATTCTTTGGCAGTATTCCATTATGGAGCATGTACCAATAAGAAATGAATACTGACCAGAGGTTCATATCGACCAAGTTCTTGTTAATCAGAGAGAGGACACGATCTCACACCCACGCGACAGTTTCGTTATGACCCAAACTGCTGAAGAGAACACGATTCTCCACATTTATCCACTTTCGGCGGTTGAAGGCCTCTTGAGGCCCTTGATCACCCACGTTTAACGGGCATGGGAAGGGCCTAGAAACATGGAACAACTATCTATAAAAGCTAAGAAAAAAGAGAGAGAGGGATACAAAAAAATTGGAGAGAAGGGGAAACTCTGTCGAATTGATAGCGGACATTACTACATAAGAATCCTAAATACATTCTACTTTAAGAACATTGCAGTTAGTGTGCGTAACTTAAATCATATAGTTTTTTCGTAAATACCGTATACTGACTTAAGCATCGGAGGGTTTATGCTGAAAAAACTATCGGCGTCTCTGATTGGTTTCTGTGAACGCATGATTGGAAAGAAGAAGAAGAATTACTTAAGCCCCAGGAGCTCGGGCAATTACTAAAGCTAATGGAGTGCAACCTTTTTCATCATTGTCATCACAATCGTTGGTAATCCAATCAGGTCGGGCCAAGGGCGACCAGATTTTAGCATCAACAATAGGAAAAGAAGTTTGTCTACTTAAAATATGCATAGAAAAAATACTAAAAAAAGAGATGTAAACTCATTATTTTTTTTAATAATATATATAATAAGATCCAAGTCCAATATTAACATATATGTATGATTAAAGTCTCGTATAAAAAAAAATCCACAACCACACAGAGGTATCAATTAACCAAAGAGAATGGTTGTTGAATAAGTACAGAGCTAGAAAAGTTGAATAAAGAAAGAAAGCTAGAACATTTGATTTTAAATAAATAATCTCTTATAATAAAATAACGGTGTGTTTACTTATCAGTAATGAGAATAGAAATTTTGAAATCAGAATTAATGACATGTTTACTTGCAAAATTCAAAGTAGTGTTACCATAAATTTGGAAATCATTACCCGATTCCTAAGGGGGTGCTTGGGAATCAAAACTTCATTTTCAGAAATAACTTTTTTACTTCTAACTAAACTTCCCAATACTCATTTTATCTTTGATTTAAATAATAATTAAAAATTAAAAATAATAAATTAATAAATTATAACTATAAAAATATTTTAATAAATAATAATAACTTATTATTATAATAATAATTCACTAGCCATTGCTTAGAAGGTATCATTAAAAGATCACAATGCCTAATGAAATAGATATAATTGTGGCTTGCTGGAACCCAGGGTCTTTACTTGATCCAGGACGTGTGATGTATATGCCATTCCAAAGTGATCTATGAACATATTAATAAGTCATTTAATGGCAGTTCCATCTATCATTTTATTGTGAAAGACCAGACTCACCCGTTCTACCATAAGTACGTCCGTATTCCGCTGAGTAGGATTCGCCAATGGATTTTAGTCAATAAGTGGAAAACTTCCTTTTCTCGATCTTGATTCGCGTAGAAAGGTCAGCAATGGTGGTCATATTTTAATTATATAATATTTTCGTAAATAATAATATAATAAAATAATGATAATGATAAATAAGTAAATTATAATAATATTTTCATAAATAATGATAATAGTAAAAAAATAAAATCAATAATAATGTTGATGACGACGACGACGATATTATTATTATTATTATTATTACGACTACTACTACTACTACTACGACCAATTGACAATAATTAAAAAGGGCATTTTAGTAAATTATGATAATTTATTCCGATTTCAACACAAAGTAGACACATCAATGGAAATGAATCTCATTCCGATTTCGATTCTTACAGCTCAAGTAAATAATTTATTCTGATTCTCATTCCTGATTCTGGTTCCAGCCCATTCACATTCCAGCTTATTCTGATTCCAGCCTATTCGAGCTTATTCTGATTCCAGTCCATTCCGATTACTGATTAGTAAACACATCATAAATGCATGAATTACTTAAATTTGTAAAGAGGACGTGATTAAAACGAATAATTTATTTGCCTACGATTGGGTTAGCCCTGATTGAGCCACAACATCCGGAGATGCTCTTGGATAAAACTTAAAATAAAATGGTTCAATTCACTACAATTCCAATCCCAAACTCTCTTATCTAACTTAGTCTGACTTAGTGGAACAAATTAAGACAATACTTGGTTTTAGATTGGATTTCCCAAGTTGAATTAATATTGATTTGAATAGGGTCATACTTGATCTAACATTAGTGAAAAACTAGACATATGGATTCACCTTGTAAGGTAATTGGAACCTAGAACGCATAATGTTATATCTAATGTTAGCATAACAACTTATCACTGTTAGGTTGCATATAGATATAAGATATCTAACAAGTGACAGCTAAGGATGCATGAGGGATTTTGTCCAGCGCTGTAGTAAATGTTGTAGCAACAAGTTCTTAATTAGAAAAATAATCAAAACTATTAAGTGAGTTTAATCACTTAACTACTCATTTCTTATTGATTGCATTTTCGTGTTTGATTTAAGATTTCCTTTATTGCATTTTTAATTTAGTTTGTTTATTAGTTTGTTTAATTATTTTATTTTAATTTAATCTAAACTGTATTGTCAGAATTACTGTAGCAAATCCGATAATATCAATCCCTATAGAGACGATCTTGAATACTCGTCATTAAATTACTTGTTGTGTACATTTGTATATTGACACCCATAGCATTAGAATTTACACCACCAAATTTTTTATAGTAAGTTTTTCAACATGATGAAGCTGCATGAGAAGTTCCTTTAACATGTAGCAATGAGTTTTGTAACCAGCATGCTTCATTTTCAACTTGAAACTGAGATTAGCTCCCTCTAGAGATGATAGATCATTAATGAGCTTGAACTTCATTTTGCCTATAAACCCTAATAAGCTCAATGAATAAACATTAAAAGCTGATATTTCCATCACAGTTCCAATATCTTCCTTAACATTATTGATAACTCTATGAAATGAGAGTTATAATGACAATTTTAGATTTAAACCAATATTATTTAGAGAGTAAATTATGTGTTTTTATTGCATTTTTAGTTATATTTTGTATAAGCATCTGTTTAAGTTTATTTTTAATAAATCGATGTTGTTTTAGATCACTTTGTGCTCTGATTATGTGCGTGATTGTAGATGATAACAAATCTCAAGTTTTAAGGATGGAATGCTGCAACAGCAGACTTGCAGAGATGATAAAGGACTTGTTAGTAGATGAATTAAAACAAGACTGACTCAGAGAAGATGTTATGGCTATTGCTGTAATAATCCGAGAGCACCAGCAGACAAGATTACGCGCGTGTTAATTGACAAAGTAGCAACACGCGGCACAAAAAGATATACGATCCGAGGTTTCCAAAAAAGGAAACATGTGGCCACATGCTTTTGGTTGTCGTAATTCCAAGATATAAAACGAGCACAAGTGAAAGAAAAAAAAAAGGGAGCTATCACTCATGAAAAATAACAGAGAAAAAAAGAATAAGAGAGAGTTGAGAGCTACAACAAGAGATTTCAAAAGAAAAAGAAGGAGATATAACAAACACCTAGCGGAACTCAATTCTTTATCTTTATTTCTTGTTTTCATCACTCTATGAGAATTTATTTGATGGCAAAAACAAGTATTGTTACTGTTTTATTGCATATCATGAACTAAACTTTGATATAATTGGGTTTTAGACAAGCTTAATGGTTAATGACATTTATATGTGTGTCGCTCAGAATCTGCTATAGAATTTTATCTTGATTTTACTTATTACAAATCCTTACTTCGGTTGACCACCTATTTAGTGGATATTAGCTTAGAAGGAGCCTAAAAAATGTCTGACTTAATGGAACAAATTAAGACAATACATGAATACATGGTTTTAGATTGAATTTCCCAAGTTGAGTTAATCTCGATTTGAATAGAGACATACTTAATCTAAAATTAGTGAAGAACTAGAGATAATGATTCACCTTGTAGGACAATTGAAACGTAGAACGCATACTGTTATATCTAATATTAGCATAACAATTGGTTATTGTCAGGTTGCATTTAGATATAAAATATCCAACATGCGATAGCTGAGAATGCATAAAGAATTTTGCCCAGTGCTGTAGTAGATGATGTAGTAACAGAATCATAATTGAAAAAATAATCAACATCATTAAGTGAGTTTAATCACTTAACTTCTCTTTTCCTGTTGAGTTTATTTTTGTGTTTGCCTTGAGATTTTTCATTAGTGCTTTCTAGTTATTGCATTTTTTTATTTTATTTTGTTAGGTCATTAATTTTGTTAACTATTTTATTTTAATTAGATTGAAATTGTACTGTAACAAGTCCTATAACATCAATTTTTGTAAATATAATATGAATACTTATCATTATATTACTTGTTGTGTACACTTGTACACTAACACCTATAACAATAAACATCAACAATTATCTGCTACAAACTCAATCAAACTTGAAGATCAAACAATAAGCTTGAAAATACATTATAATGTTTCAACTTCAAGCATTCAAGACTCGGAATGCCTAATAAAATAGTTTCAATCACATCATTATACAAAAGCGTAGAAGCAATGGATATAACCTTGAGTAAAGTCCAAGAAACTAATCCACAACGCTTGGGAATGTGACAATTTATAGTATCCAATATTATAAATGACGAATTGAAAAGAATAGATTCAAGCAACTCGTATTCATTACTATTACTTAATTCCACACCACCATCAAAATGTAGAAAGAGCTTTTCTACACTGCGTTCTAAGGCAAAACAGAACTAATTATCTACGTCAAAATGGCAAGAGTACTTGTACTTGAAACTAATAATGAGCTTTTCAAATTCATAATTAGGACTAGTACGATATTAAAATAATTTTTTATATAATTACTTAATTAGATCTTTCTTCTCATTTCATTCTTAATTCCTCAATTCTCATCAATTCCTTCATATATTTTCTTTTAACCATAAATAAATAATTTTATTATACGTTGTCATAAAATAAGAGGAGCAGAATGCATTGACAAAATTTTACTAGCAAGTTAATGAATATCAAGAAATGAATCTTTATCGATCACAAAAGTTAGTAAATATAACACACACACACACACACACACTATATATATATATATATATATATATATATATAGTTTTCTGGTCAGAGATTTTAAAGTGCAGGAAAGTCCGGGAAAGCTACGGCTTTAAAGGCTTACAGTTTTAAGCCTTTAAAACTATACGGTTTTAAAGTTTTCCCGTACTTTTTCGCACTTTAAAATTTCGAATTGAAACATTCTCTCTCTCTCTCTCCATATATATATATATAAGGCATAAAATAGAGATTAACGATTTGCTAAAAAAAGGTTAAAAAATTATTCCAAAAGAAAATGAAATTAATCATTAATTTGTAGAATGCAAAAGTAGAGAGAGACTATATAATCGTGAGTAGGGAGAGAAAAATATTAGTAAAGGGTAATTTTGAGATTTTTAAATTTTAAATTCTTAGTGATAAATTTATTTTATTAAAATGGGCGTAGAGATGAATTTAGTAGGTTCAATAGTCCCACCTAATGAACAAAGAGGTATTTAAATAATTTTCAAACTATTAAAGGATATTTAATTAAAACCTCTTTCAAATGAGTAAATATTTGTTGTGTTTGAGATAGTTTGGTTATTTAATTATATGTGAGGGCATAATTTTACTTTTTTAGTTTCTGTATTATATCTACATTGATTTTAACTTTATATTATTATGTACAATTCTTTAAATACTATACTAGATTTTATATTATTATGAATTATAAGTATTATTTTTATTTTTTTAATTGAAAATTAGTAAAAATGAAGTAAAATCAGACAACTCTATCAAAACAATCTTCTAATAACAAAGATAATTTGTTAAACAACTCAAAATAAATAAATAAATAAGCTCGAAATGATCTCAAATCCAAACATGATCCAAATTCATTTGAAAGGATTTGAATTTGTATAACCTAAATATGTCCCATTTAATATGATTCGAACTCGATCTAGTCTGAACTCAACCCAAAGTTTTGATATGATCCGAATATAATTTGAATCAAATCAAATTACAAATTGGGGTTGGTGAAGATTACTTTTCTACCACCCAATTAACCCAAAATTCAATTGACTTATCTAAATCTAAAATTGGTCACCCAATAAAATATGCACTAAGCAACCAAGTAGCAATTGTTCTATTTGAAAAAAAAAAGAGGAAGAACTAATTGTCAAACCCTTAAACTGTCATTTCAATTCTTCAATTTTCCTCTTTATTTAATAAATAAAGCAATGCCAGTATAATAAGACCAAGTAAAAGCCATCAATAGTAATTACTTAAGTTAATAGTCCATGGTACATTAAGAATGTAGATTTTTCTTTTCACCTCAAATATTTTTGTTTACCAAATTATAAATTCTTCATACTCAAATTTTCGAATCAAATTTGTCATAACTTGCTTGAATTTTTTATTTATTTATGAAGAATAAAAAAGTGATAGTGATGAACTTTTGTTAAGATTTTGTACAGATGAAGCAATAATTTTATGGTTCTAGATGAAATATACGAATATTTAAAGATATATCTTTTTGCCTTCTCACTAACTATTTCTTCTACTAGCTGCTATCCTCTTTAGTAGCCATTCTAGGGGCACATGGCTATCAGCTCTTGAAAGAGTAGCTTGCAAGCATAAGGAATGTGGATCCATCATTAGAAAGTAAACTCAGGAAATTGACTCAAACATCGAAACAAGGACTTTGAAGAGAAATACTAAAAAAAATCACCCGACTAAAGTCAGTTTAGTTTTTGCATCCATTGCATTGGAAAAAATTTCTATAGAGATTTATAGTGGCTATCAAGCCACACTCGTCACAAACATGGACACTTTACAGATCACTTACAACAAATAATCTTTCCTTGAGAAAGTGAGCAGTGCCATGTTATATGATGTAATCATTATCTCTCTAACTCTATGTCCACCATGAGAAATTCTAGAATACATCAAATGTAATACAACCAGCTAATACATTGTATGTCATAACATGATTTGTTTATTGTGTAGCTGTCATAGACCTCTGATGTATACCAAAATTTCTCGTCCACCATCGTGCGATTTTCTTTAAGTCAGTTGCCTCGTAAGCATCTCCATTAGACCCCATGCACGAGAATATATTTTGTCCTCTACTAGCTAATATAATTTTTGGTAATAAGTTGGTCCAATGAAGATTTTTGTTTCTAAGAGTCGCTTCCCAATATGACCACTATATATGGTCTCAAGCCCATATGCATCAACCTACACTTGAGTAACACTTTACTGATATTTTCCACCTTAACATATCAAATAATATTTATAATGAAAAATTTTGAATTGATAATAAACAAATTAAAATCAAATCGAAGTTGTTTGTGGTCATATGTTATGTAACTAACCAACCAAGCTTTCAATAGAAGTATAACTTTTGAAGATTACTACTTATTGTAACATCATCAAAAGTACTAACGTCTACTTATTTGTCCAAGTGAACAAAAACCTTTCCCACGTAATTTGTGGAGAACTTGTCACGATCATTAGCCTCAAATTTGGAGGGGTGGGTACCTAAAAAATACACCTCGACGCCCAAGTTAGTGTTTAATTAAGATTAAAGGAAAAGAAAGATGGAGAAGATGTGTTTTTATCTCTAGTATGAACAGTGGTTTTAGAGACCAAATACCTCTTTTTCTCTTATAGAGGGGTCTCTATTTATAGATGATGAGTGATGTAGATTTAGGGTTTTGCTTTGAATCCTCAATATAATGACATGTGTCATCCATCGTTTATGTACATGTGGAGATGAATTTGATCTAAGGAATTATTCCCCCCCCCCCCCGTGTGTTTCCTTACTTGTTTAACATTTGGGCGTGAATTCCTTAGACTAATGGATTGCAAAACTAATCCCCCCCTTGCCATTTTTATAAGCTCCTAGAGAATTTTTTCCTTAGGTATTATTCCTCCGGAATAACTTGGGTGTTATTTACCCCGAAATAGCTTCTGTTATTTGATATGATGGACATGTGGCATGGTTAGGTGCCTTTGGAATATGACACCTACATAAGTGAAACCAATCGTGACAAAAAATAACTGGAAGAAAAAAAAGAAATAATATATGTGACATAATTTTATTGGATAATTTTTTATCAGATAGAAAGGTTGATACGTGCCAAAGTTATAATCAAGACTAGAAATAATTGTGGATTACTGTTTGTAGAAGCTTTGCATAGTTTCACACAGAATGTAATACTAAAATTAATTATTATAATAAAAAGTTTAAAGTACTATAACAACAATAATGCAGCCAGTGTAACTCAACACGAGATCTGTGATCTTTGCATATAATGCAAATGCAGCCAATTGAATTCAAATACAAATACAGTTTGCACATATAATATTTAATAGATGCATGCAAACAAAATTATCATTCATCACATGCGATTATAATTTAAAATGCGCTTATACAAATACATAGCATGAATCTTAACTTGAATACAACATCAATGTAATAGTGTTGTATATCTTATGATCATTTAATAATAAAGTGATTTAAGGAAGCTTATTACATCAGTTAAATTAATTATCATAATGATTATATGCCAACTAAATCAATTGTACACTAACAACAGTTCTAAAAATTCTTGAAAGCAATCAAACTATGATTTGTGGAACTGGATTTTACATGAGCATTGTAACTAACTGGTCTAATTAGCATTTAGAAGAAGTGAATAACCCACCAATTATAATTGTCTACATATAAACAACCACTAGAAAATGACACTTCAATTAGTTAAAGGATCATATAATCACATATTATTGACTAGAAAACAGAGCATAAGCATGACGTACTACATATGGTCAGGAAATGGAATGATCGAGGGGTGAGCACTCAGTATCAAGGAGGGATGAATCTCGCAATGTGTGGAAGTATTAATATAAGTCTCATTTTGATGCCTTGCATGTGCAAGATACTGAAAGAAATTTGCATCTTTAAGTTCATTTTAACGCTTTACGTAGGGGTGGGCAAAATCGGGTTCGGGTCAATCCGATCGGGTTTCGGGTTGTTCGGATTAAACAAGAATTAATCCGAATGTAACCCGAATTATGGACCCGACCCGAACTTAGTTCGGGTCGGGTCAATTGTTAAACTGAATTGGAATTCGTATATTTAATCAAAAACTCCAAATTAGAACCGTTAGAGAACCGAACTGAAAAAACCTGAAAAGAATGAATCTGGCTATATTTGTGAACCAGAAGCAAGCCAGCGTTATGCTTACACCATTTCATTCTAAGAGGTGGGGTCCAAAAACTTGTTGTGAAAATTTTAATATACTCGCAAGCGCACGAATCTAGAAATAGAGTAGTGGTAACGAGGTCGATCCCACAGGGATTGTTATAAATTGAAAAGTCTAATTTAAATCTAAAATTAATATTAATTCTAACCTAGTTGAGCAAATTGAGTTTTTAAGAAAATTAAACCAATTAAACTAAGGAACCAATTAAAATAAAGGAGAATTCAATAAGATAAGAATTACCAAGGTTTCAGAATCCACCACTATTCAACTAGTAATTATCTAATTATTAATTAATCCCCAATTTTAGAGTGACAACTCGAAATCAATCTATGTCATCTCATGGATATAACAATTAAGCCCAAGTAATTAAATCTAATGTAGGTTCTTTTTCTGCTTAATAATATGACATCTAAGAATCTCATGTAAACATATTGAATAATAAAGAGTCAAAGTTTCCTAAGCACTCCATGTAAACAATTTAATGAAAGACATAAAATCAAAGATAATCATGTATAAACTTTATAGATCCAAGCATAGAATTAATCGAATATTAATCCTAACAATCAATAATGCATGACAGAATTGATGAAAAGATTTTATTAACATCCAATTAATCATGTGAAATAAAAACCATAATCATCAAAGAACATATATAGGGAATTAATTAAATAAAAAGATATAATTATTTCATTGAATAGGGTTTCATCCTTAACCTCAGTATAAGAAAATTAGCTAGACATACTTGAATTGGGAGCAACAAAATAAATAAATTCAGCCATGGGGAAGCCGAATTGCTGCAGATTTTCTTCTCTGTCTTGAATCCTTACGTCTGCAGTTCTCCCTTCTGGTGGCTCTCTCTTCTTCTTTCCGTCCAGCCACTCCCTCCAAAAGCAAAAACTCTCTTTTATAATATCTAAAATGGACCCCACCTCTTAAATCCTAAAGCCAAAAGGCTTGGCCTTTTACTTGATTTGTTCTCACACGTGATCACTCTTAGAATTGCTTTAGGATTCCTTTTGTAATTATGAAAGCCAAGTGTGGATCCCTTTAAATTGCTTCCAAATATTAGAATGCCATGCATTTGCTTCCCACGTGCTGGCCACTTTAGCTTTAAATTTCTTCTTTGTTTGCACTAGCATGGAGAATTCACTTTATTGGCTTCAGCTTCTTCGGATTGAATTTCATACACATCTATTTAATTGCCTCCACAAATTGACTTGATCTTTAATGCTATCCATTTACTATTCTTTATGTACTTTTCATCCATAATCTCCAATCAATTCTCTATTCAATAAAATAATTCAATTAATTAAAAATAATAAATAAAATTAACTAGCAATTATATAATAAAGGGTAAAATATGTATATAAATTATGCTCATCACCTATCACCCATAGACAAAATGAATCTGGATGCATTATGGCTTTTCTCCTTAAACCTCAAGAGCATTTTCGTCCTCTCAGTCAAGCGTGAAACTGCATGTACGAACTGCTTCGCTTTCACGCACCGGTAGCTACAGCGGCAGACCCAGGCCAAGATAATTTATTTCTTCCAACCACAAACTATGTTTTGTTCACGAATTACAAACTGTGCAGCTTGTGATTTCTGTCGTTCTGCGTATGTGTGCGCAACAGCGATATGTGCTGTGTGCAGTGTTAGGCTATTAGCTTAGGTTTTTTTTTTTTTTGGAACTCGATCGGGTATTCGGATCGGGTCGGGTTTGACCCGAACCGATCACAACTCGATCGAGTTTGTAAATTTCAATCTGATCGGGTTTCAATCCCGACCCGATCCGACCCGACCCCGAAATTTATCGGGTCAGGTCGGATCGGATCGGTAAAATGTCCATCCCTAGCTTTACGGCATCTTTATGAGCTAATTCATCATTACATTACGACATCTTTATGAGCTAATCCATCATTACATTTCACTAAAATGTATTTCCAATTAATTAATACTATTTTGCTCACATTAACTGTCGCACAAATCATTGTTGTTTCTTCTTCCTATGGGTTACTGTATTATATGAATCCTTATTCATTATCTTCTTTCATCTTTAACTCTCATCTAAAATTCGTGTTTTTTATATATGTTTTTAATTTCCTCCACTAATTTAATATAATTGGTATATATTTTTAAATAATATCAAATATAGTTTAAGGTGATATGTGATTATGCTTGTTGAAGAAAGAGAAAAATTGAAAATGAAATCATTAAAATATATTATATGTGTGAAATTTATAGGCATCTTTCATGCGTCAAACTGTGAAGGAAATCTCGAATATTGTGTTTGAGATTATGAAAATCAATAACATGTGCATGTGAATAAATCTAAGATATTTATGAGAAGGGAAAACAGTCCATACTACTTTTGCTAATGGATGTCTACGATTCATGAGTGTCAACAAACTCATGAATAATTGGCTTTGTTTCTTAGAGATTAATTGGTTTTAAATTGCAAATTTAATTATTTTTAAAAATTTAGTTCATTAATTTGATATCTTAAAATGACGTTTGAATAATGGCGTTTGAATTCATAAAGATTTAATCTCTCTCTGAAAAATTTCACTCAAGGTGAATAAAATTTTCTCGTCCACCATCTACGATTTTCTTTAAGTCAGTTGCCTTGTAAGCATCTTCATTAGACCCCATGCACCACGAGAATATATTTTGTCCTCTACTAGCTAATATAGTTTTTGGTAATAAGTGGGTCCAATGAGGATTTTTGTTTTTAAGAGCCGCTTCCCAATATGACCACTATACATGGTCTCAAGCCCATATGTTGATACCCGCACTTGATTAACACTTTACCAATATTTTTCACAAACAAATTAAAATAAAATCGAAGTTGCTTGTGGTCATATGTTATAACAAATTAAAATCAAATCAAAGTTGCTTGTGGTCATATGTTATGTAACTAACCAAGCTTTCAATAGAAGTATAACTTTTGAATATTACTACTTATTGTGACATCATCAAAAGTACTAATGTCTACTTATTTGTCCAAGTGGACAAAAACATTTCCCGCGTGATTCCCTCTATAGTCTATTATAGGTCTTCTTGTGTATAGGTTAGGTCTCTAACTCCTTTCTAACCATGCAGAAAGGTGAACATATCACCAATTGTGGCGCCTTCATTAGTCTAACCCTTACTTTCATGAAAATTGCCCTTCCTCATTATTTGCCAATAAGACCTACGCATGTAAGTATACATAATTAGGCAAAAAGAATGTAAAGCATATGTGATTAGGCAAAAAGAACGTAAAGTATACTTGATTAGGCAAAAAGAATGTAAAGTATTTCCAATAATTTAATATAATTGCTATATATTTTTAAATAATATCAAATATATTTTAAGGTGATATGTGATTATGCTTGTTGAAGAAAGAGAAAAATTGAAAATGAAATTATTAAAATATATTATATGTGTGAAATTTATAGTCATCTTTCATGCGTCAAACTGTGAAGGAAATCTCTTGAATATTGTGTTTGAGATTATGAAAATCAATAACATGTGCATGTGAATAAATCTAAGATATTTATGAGAAGGGAAAACAGTCCATACTACTTTTGCTAATGGATGTCTGCGGTTCATAAGTGTCAACAAACTCATGAATAATTGGCTTTGTTTCTTAGAGATTAATTGGTTTTAAACTACAAATTTAATTATTTTTAAAAGTTTAGTTCATTAATTTGATATCTTAAAATGACGTTTGAATAATGGCGTTTGAGTTCATAAAGATTTAATCTCTCTCTGAAAAATTTCACTTACGGTGAGTAAAAACACAAATAATAAGTTCTATGAGCTCTGTTGCTTATTCAGTACGTAGTGAAGCACGTAGCAGAGGTGCTTCTTTCCCACGAATCAGTAATCACAATGGAGTCTGCCATACAGAGAGTATGACTCTATTTATTATTTAGATTGCTCAATTGTAATTTAATAATTACAGTTCTAATGAACTTAGTAAGCATTAGTTATTGTGATTGGGAAACTAAGAACTTATTTATTAAATGTCTTATGACTGAAACTTTATTAATTTCGAACCTTTTTTAAAAGTTATTTGTTTGCTTTTAAATTTATATTTCATTTTTAAACATTTACATCAGAATAGAAAAAATAAATTTTTGAATATATGAATGAATGAAAAAGTGAATATTATATTCCGAAAATATCTTTATACAAAATTTTTTTTCCTAAATTATAAAACTTAATCCCTTTCTTTGTTTTGATTTACAATGATGTAAATGTCAAATAATCATTTTAAAAATATTTTTTATTTATAAAAATAAACAAAAACGCCACTTATGTTCATCTATTAAAAAAATATCATTTAAAAATTAGTATTCAAATCTATTTAAACTTTAGAAAAATTCAAATACATTCAAATTTCAATTTAAAATTTAAATACTACCTAAATTGATTTGATCACACGCTTTATATGAAAAATTTGTAATATTTTTATTATTTTTGTTAGAATTATCATTTGAAAGTCATGTTTACTATACACTATCAACTTTTATAATTCAAAAACTACAATACCTCAATATCTACCAAACAAAACCGAAATGATGTTCGGTCAAAGCACCGAGAAGGCCAGAATCTGTCAATGTTTAACTTAAGACCCATTGACTGTGATAACTAGTTAGCAAGCATCATCACTGTTTATGCTCTCAAATACCCGCTGTGTCGCAGCAATATGCCCCAACTTAGCATGAAAATTCAACACAGAAGTAGGAATAACCCAGAATATTCTCAATTCCAATTTTCAAGGCAAAGCAATGAATAGTCAAACATATTTCGCTGGCTCACTTGCTAACACACACTTTCATAGCACTTCCTACTACAAACTCATTTGGCATAAACCCATTCATAGTCATATCTAAAGAACATACGTGTCATTTGCAGTTTCAATTACTTAAAGTTGGTTGAGTCTTCGTTTAGAATAGGACTTTAATCTTCTTTTATAATAGAACTCCTTTTTGAGTCATCCTTCTTTTCCGATACTTTTTGTTATTCTTGTTGCAAAAGTTGTATTATATATTTGTTTTCTATTTAGTCCACCAACTGGAATGAGAATCATCATAATTCGGTCCAACTGCTTTTCTATTTACTTTATGGTATCAGAGCAACACATTCCTCTTCCCCGTTAGTTTTTTTTTTTTCCCTTTCTTCCTCAAACAGTGACTATGGCCACTACAGACGAAATTCCAACCACTCCGGTACACTCCATTGCTCTCAACCCCAACAACTTTCATCTCATTACAATCAATATTTCTGCACAGGCTCCTCTCAAACTCACCTCCACCAACTACCTCTCATGGAAGCTTCAATTTGAAACTCTCTTCATCGGCTATGATCTCCTTGGATACATTGATGGCTCAAAACCTTGTCCGCCAAAAACACTCATTGCAAACAACTCTACAGTACCAAATCCAGCCTACAATGTCTGGGTTCGACAAGATCAACTAATCCTTAATGCCCTCATCGGTTCTCTGTCTCCTACAATTATCTCCTTTATTGCCAGAGCCACCACATCTCGTGAAGCATGGACTATTCTTTCCAATACATATGCTAAACCTTCTCGAGGCCGCATCAAGCAAGTAAAAAACCGTCTCAAAAATCACACCAAAGGTACCATGAATATCACAGATTTTCTTCACTCTATTAAAGCCTGTGCAGATGAACTTGCCACACTGGGATCCCCAATGGATGAGGAAGATCTTACAGAAAGGATTTTAGATGGACTGGAAGATGACTACAAAGAACTTATTCATGCTGTTCAAGCTCGTGACACATCTATTACCTTCGATGAGCTTCATGAGAAACTTCTATCTTTTGAAGCATCTCTTCAAGCAAACAAAAAGACTGATGTCCATCTTCCTATCACTGCCAATCTAACCAACCGAACAAATACCACTTGGCGCCCACAAAAGTTCAATCCCAACTGGCGACCGCAATCTCAACATCCTACTGGTAACACAGGCTGGCGCCCGTCGTCTACCAATCCTGGCCGACCACTCATGTCTACCCACTCAGGTACTCCACCACACAACAACCGTCCTCCATCTCGTCTATATCTAGGCTTTTGTCAGATCTGTCGCATCCAAGGGCACTCAGCCAAGCGATGTCCATCATTTCAGCTTGTACCAATTCAGCAATCGAACACAGGATCTTCACTACCAAACACTTCGGCAATACCCTGGCAGCCACAGGCGCATTATGCTGCTAACAATGCCTTAAACAACCCAACTTGGTTACTTGACAGTGGAGCGTCACACCATATCACAACAGACTTGAGCAACTTATCCCTTCATGCACCTTATACTGGCTCTGACGATGTTATGATTGGCGATGGCACTGGTCTTTCCATCACCCACACTGGTTCTGTCTCTCTTCCAACTTCCATTACTACATTTACTCTGAATGATGTCCTTTGTGTACCAACCATGAAAAAGAATTTAATTTCTATATCTCAGTTTTGTTCTACTAATAATGCATCAATTGAATTTTATCCATGTTTTTTTCATGTGAAGGACCTTCGCACAGGGGCAATCCTTCTGAAGGGCAGCACTAAGGATGGAGTGTATGAATGGTCGGCTAATAACTCTATGTCTTCTCCAATTCTCGCATTCTCCAATGTCAAAACCACTTCTTCAAATTGGCATCATCGATTAGGTCATCCTGCTTCTCCCATTTTGAAACACATTCTTTCTAGTTATCACTTAGATTTTTCTTCTCTTATGTCAAAAGAATTCTCATGTAATGCATGTCTTTGCAATAAAAGTCATAAGTTGTCTTTTTCTACTTCATCTCTTACATCTACGCGACCTCTTGAAATTGTTTTCTCTGATGTATGGACTTCACCTATTTTATCACAAGATGGTTTCAAATATTATGTCATTTTTGTTGATCACTTTACCAAATACATATGGTTTACCCACTCAAGCGAAAATCTGAAGTTCATGAAATTTTTAAGCGTTACAAAGTCATTGTGGAAAATTATTTTCAACTCAAAATAATCACCCTATATTCAGATAATGGGGGAGAATATATGGGCCTCAAAGATTACCTCTCTCTAAATGGCATATCTCATTTAACCACTCCACCTCATACACCTGAACATAATGGCTATTCAGAAAGACGACATCGCCATATTGTTGAAACCGATCTCGCTTTACTCTCTCATGCTTCCCTTCCAGTTACTTTTTGGTCCCATGCCTTTGCTACTGCTGTTTATTTAATTAATAGGATGCCAACCACAACGCTCAATCTATCATCTCTCTATGAATTAATTTTCCACAAAATGCCAAATTATACTAAACTAAAGATTTTCGGATGTTTATGTTATCCTTGGCTTCGTCCATATACATCTCATAAACTTGATCAAAGGTCCAAACCTTGTGTTTTTATTGGATACTCATTATCTCAAAGTGCCTACTTATGTTTTGAACCATCTACTTCCAAAATATTTGTTTCTCGTCATGTTAAGTTTGTAGAGTCAGTTTTCCCATACACCTCTCTTCATGATCATCTACCTCGCCCCACCTCCACTACTATAGATACTTGGCTTCCCCCAATGCTCCTTGTCTCATTACCTTCTCCAATTCAGCCGCCTTCTACTACTCCACCTGAAGAGCGCCCACAAGAATTGCCTGCTGTTAAAGACACTTCACTTTCCTCTGAGATACCAACACATCAAATAGAAACAGAGCAACACCCACCACCCATCCAACAATCACCAAATCCTACCCATCAACCCACCGAAACACAAAATACCACCCAACATCACATGTCTACTCGGTCCAAGAATAATATTCGTAAACCAATTCAAAAACTCAACCTTCACACCCACTTATCATCCCCACCTAGTCTTGCACCTACTTCCATGACTCATGCCCTCAAAGATCATAACTGGCGTCGAGCTATGTCTGAAGAATATGATGCTCTTGTTCGTAATGGGACATGGGAGCTAGTTCCTCCTGATGGTATCACTAATCTTGTTGGTTGTAAATGGATCTTTCGCATTAAAAGACACTCTGATGGCTCTCTTGACCGGTTTAAAGCTTGTCTTGTGGCCAAAGGATTTCATCAACGACCCGGTGTGGATTACCATGAGACTTTTAGCCCGGTTGTTAAACCCACTATAGTGAGACTTGTACTTAGTGTTGCAGTAAGCAATGGTTGGTTTCTTCGCCAACTCGACATCAACAACGCCTTTCTTCAAGATCGGCTCTCAGAACATGTATACATGGCTCAACCACCAGGATTTGTTGATTATGATCGTCCAACATATGTCTGTAAACTTCATAAGGCTATCTATGGTCTCAAACAGGCTCCACGGGCTTGGTATTATGAACTACGCCAATTTCTTGTGCATTCAGGTTTCACAAATTCTCACTCTGATACTTCTCTTTTTGTTCTCAACACTGGCAGACATGTTTTGTTTTTACTGGTGTACGTTGATGATATCATTGTTACTGGTAATAGTGATGACCTTGTTTCTCAATTTGTTGGCTGCCTGGCTCAACGCTTCTCCCTGAAAGATCTCGGCTCTCTTTCTTATTTTCTTGGCGTTGAGGTTGTTCCACATCGGCGAGGCATATTGCTCTCTCAAAGAAGATATATCCAAGACTTGCTTAAAAGAACTCATATGGCAGATGCTACGCCCGTACTTACCCCATTACCAACAAATTCTTCCTCACTCACCATCACCTCAGGCACTCCTCTTTCAGATCCTTCTCAATTTCGTGCTGTAGTTGAGAGCTTGCAATATCTCTCTCTCACTCGTCCTGATATCTCTTTTGCTGTCAATAAGATGGCTCAATTTATACATCAGCCTACTGATGAGCATTGGGTACTTGTTAAACGAATTCTATGGTATTTATATGGCACATTGGATAAAGGTCTTCTTCTCCATCGTGAGTCTCCTTTATCTCTTCATGGGTTCTCTGATGCTCTTCATGCGTTCTCGGATGCTGACTGGGCCGGCAATAAAGATGATTACTCTTCCACTAGTGCATACCTTGTCTATCTTGGGCGGAATCTTATTTCTTGGAGTTCTAAGAAGCAACAAACTGTTGCTCGTTCTTCTACAGAAGCGGAATATCGTTCAGTTGCTGCTACTGCTGCTGAACTTTGGTGGGTATGTTCACTGCTTGCTGAACTTGGTGTGACTTTGCAATCTTCTCCAGTTGTTTATTGTGATAATATTGGTGCTACTCAGTTAAGCTCCAATCCTGTGTTTCACTCTCGAATGAAACATGTAGCAGTAGATTACCATTTTATCCGTGAACAGGTTCAATCTGGTTTACTTTGTGTGGTTCATGTTTCTTTTGCCGACCAACTTGCTGATCTCCTCACCAAACCTTTGCCACGTTCTCAGTTCCTACTGCTAAGAGACAAGATTGGCCTCTTTACCCGTGGCCTATCTTGAGGGGGCATAAAGAACATACGTGTCATTTGCAGTTTCAATTACTTAAAGTTGGTTGAGTCTTCGTTTAGAATAGAACTTTAATCTTCTTTTATAATAGAACTCCTTTTTGAGTCATCCTTCTTTTCTAATACTTTTTGTTATTCTTGTTGCAAAAGTTGTATTATATATTTGTTTTCTATTTAGTCCAACAACTGGAATGAGAATCATCATAATTCGGTCCAACTACTTTTCTATTTACTTTAATATCAACATATATTTTTAAACCCGTATCGAACCACCCATTTTGAATTGCAGCAGAAACAATCAAAGTCCAAGAAAGGTTTCTTCGAGCTATTTCACTGTAACGACCAAAAACACCACATTTCGAGCACATTTTGATCAAATTATTTTCCAAGAAAATGTCATTAGTGAATCCCAACTTGACAATATGGCCATGGAAAGGCACGAGATTTTAAATTCTCAGATAGTGAAAGGGCTAGCAAGGAAAATTTGGTCTTCCCCTAAAAAGGGATCAGAATAAAATGGATTGTTGCCACATAGTTGGTGAATTCGTTTCGTGGTAGCATCTTGCATGGAAGTGGCATAATGCTTGTTTGCATAAATAAAGACACATTTCAAAATTCTCATTAGTCAAGATTATGGCCATACAACACACATACACACACACACAAGTAGCTTCAACTTTGTCATTGACCGCAACAACCATCATCAACGGTGGAATGCAGTTGACTTGGACTGATGGAGGTTAAATTCTATAACGCGCGCGGAAGGTCTTTCATGAAATGTGAATACTTGGGGCAGGCGGGCAAAAGAACCGTTGCCTCAAAAATATCAAATTGAATCCTCAAAAAAAATCAAACCATTCAGTTGGATTTTTTTTTTAAAAAAAAAATGGTCTGTTTATATAAGAAAAAAATAAAAATAAAAATAAAAAATACAAAAAAATTACAGTTTAGAATCAAAAAATTAAATTGAATCAAGAATTGAACAATTCAATTTAGTTCGGTTCGAATTATTATTTCTAAACAATCCAATGATTTAGTTCAATTTAAAACCGAACCGAACTATTGCCCATTCAGTGAACAACTCTACGTTCATGTTACTGAGGGCCACCTTTTAAAAGCGTTACGCCCTTCTTGGGGCTTTAGTGAGTTCTAGAAGAAAAGCCTTTCTTTAATTGTTTTTGTATTGGGTTACTTCAACTATGCCTCAAGTCCATTATTGGCGCGTTTGGGACAACGGTACTACCATAACGCAGCCGCTTCACCCCCTATATTCTAAGAGAATAATCAATTTGCTATGGAGTAATGATACATCCACAAACTCTTATATAAATTTATTTTGTACAAACTTACGTGGCATTAATTCATTGGTTGAATGAAAATATAAATTAATAAAAACTAATTATGTGGGCCAAGTGATATTTAATTCAACCAATCTTATCATGCCACATCAGTTTGTACAAAATAAATTTGTACAAGAGTTTGTGGCTGTATCATTACTCTTTGCTATGACTGACTGGCAGGTTTTCCCATCACTTAGGGCGTGTCTGACAAAGTTAAAGTGAATTTTGTGCCCTTTTTTTTTTCTTTCTTTCCCCCTTAGATTCTGTTCTTTCGTATTTGGTGATCAAGATTTTGCAATACAATATTGATACAAGATTGCTTAAATTAGAGTGCAATATCCCGTTTGCTTTTTCTCTTACTTTATTGGTAGCTTTTAAAATAATTATTAATTAGTTGTGTTGTAGAAATAATCAACTGTGAAGAGAATTAGAGTTTGGTAAAGTTTATTTTTAAAAACATTGTGAATTTTAAAAGTACTCGTATGTGTTTGGTCAATCTTATTATTAAATTGCTATAAGAATACAAATAATTAAAATGCACAATGTTTAATAAAATTTATTTACTCATTTACAAACAAGTATATTTATAATATACAATAATTGATAAATAAAATAAATATTTTATTTTATTAACTTTATTTTTTATTTTGTTATCTCAATATAATTAGTAATAATAATAATCTCTTTAAATTTAATAATTTTATTTCCTAATTAAGGAAAATTTTAGATTTTTAGAATATATGTGAGGATATATATAAAATTGTAATAAATATAAAATTAATTCTCAAAATCAAAATTTGAAAAACTACTCATTTCTTACTTTTTCAAAATAAAAATCTGTTTTATGATGAGGTGATTTTATCAAAGTTGAGTTTTAAAAAATTTGCTAAACACTAAAATTAGTTTTTCACTTTTAAAAATTAATTTTGAGCCTCTTAAAAGTAATCCCAAACAAGTACTTAGTTTAGTTTCAATAAATTTTTAATTATATATATTAGTAGACTTATATTATTATAAAGATATCAGTGTTAAAAAAAACAATGGAAAAAAGCTATTTTTAACTTTACATCAAACACAAATTATCATTAATTAATCTCATGTTAAATATTCAACGGTTGTCAAAGTGGTGTTTAAGTATGTAATGTACCATAAAAATCTATTGAAGTTAAAAATGCATGTTGCGGATACATCAGTTACGGTGAAAAATGAAAATCTTGAGGAACTGAATAATGTAAATTATGTAATATCATTGCTATAAATCACCAAAATAAGGTGACAAGAGATTCGGTAGTGCCGCATGAATTAACAGAAAAAAAGAATTCATAATAAGAGACGAAAAGAAAAAATAAGAATTATCCATCAACTTCTTCCTCGCATTAATTTTATAATTATTAGCACAAATAAGTTGCGAAGAACATTACAAACTACTTTGTAGCAGGTTTTGTGGCTCTCAGCGGGTATATGTTTTTTTATCGGCTTTATATGCACCCTGCCTAATTTATTTATTAATTCTCAGGTCTCATCAGCTTATTTTCTCCATGCTGGTTAATGCTGGACCAAAGAAATTAAAATTAATAAGAACCATAAGGATTTCAATATTTGAGTCACAATATCATTTATTACTCATTTATTAAATAATGTATTTCATATCTTATAAAATTACTTAATCATCATCTAATCAATGCAATTAAAACTTAAATATTGGAATATCTAGAATTGCTCTAAAATTAAACAGTCAGCATGAATTAGTAGTTATCGTGACATATAAGAGTTTTCAATACACGTATCTAGTAACATGCTGTCTATAATATAATAGAACAACGGAACAAAATTAGTGTAAAATAATTTGGTTTCATCGTTATTGGTTTTCTCTGGTTCTGACGACCGCGATGTTAGGAAATTGGTGGGTGAAGCAGGACCGCAGCTAAAATGAAATTGAAAATAAAATAAAGAACAAGCACAATAGAGGACACAAGAAATTACGTGGTTCGACTTTTAGCCTACATCCACGGGCGAAGACGGAAGAAAATATTTTACTAGTGAAAATGAGTTACAAGTATTGTAGTATTTTAGCTCACTTCCTAAAACCCGAATACACCCAAACTCTCTAACTCACTAGACACTCAAGAGTTTATTAAACTCTTAAAACTCTCAACACTCAAGAAAGCAATACTTCTCTCTCGATGGATTTGAATGCAAATGAATTAGGGAGCTCTTCCTTTTATAGCTAAAAAAATGCTATTAAATTAATATATATATGTATATATTTCAAATGTAGTTACCAACTTCTTCTTTTTCTCCATTTGGATGGCACCATTTTCTTTGGCCGGCTGCACCATTTTCTTCTTTCAAATGTCAAACTGTAATACCCTAGGCGAATCCCACATCGGCAAAGCACGGGAGAGATGCTGGGTTTATAAGGGGTGATCCACACCTTAATTGGCAAGACGCATTTTGGGGTGTATGGGCGCCCCAAGAACAAATCCGTGCGGGCCTTGTTAAGGCCCAAAGTGGACAATATCTTGCCAGGTCTGGGTTGGGTCATGACATTATGGTATCAGAGCGGTTCCGCGTGTCCTCTTGAGCGATGGTGGGGCAAACCTCAGCGAGGACGCTGAGTCCCCAAGGGGGGGTGTATGTAACACCCTAGGCGAATCCCACATCGGCAAAACACGGGAGAGATGCTGGGTTTATAAGGGGTGATCCACACCTTAATTGGCAAGACGCGTTTTGGGGTGTATGGACGCCCCAAGAACAAATCCGTGCGGGCCTTATTAAGGCCCAAAGCGGACAATATCTTGCCAGGTCTGGGTTGGGTCATGACACAAACCCTTCTAGATGCAGCCATGCCGAACACTTCTAGATGCAGCCAACTTTGACATCCTCCCACTTGGAGATTAAATTGAAAAACAATCAATCTCCACACTATCCTTTCTGCTTCGCCATAATCATGTTGCCTACGTTTCTGCTAGGCCACAAGAGGATCTACTCCAGACAAACTTATCAGTATTTATCGGCTTGGTCAAAACATTTGCTAGGTTCTCTTTGGTATGGATTTTCTGCAAATCCACACTTCCATCTTCCACTACTTCACGAACGAAGTGATACTGGACTCCTATGTGCTTTGTCCTGGAATGAAAGGCTGGATTCCTTGCAATGTGCAAGGCACTCTGACTGTCACAAAATACAGAAATTTTCTCTTGTCCGTGCTTGAGCTCCTCCAATAACTTTTGTATCCAAATAGCTTCCTTGCAAGCTTGTGTAGCTGCCATGTACTCTGCTTCTGTTGTAGATAAAGCTACAACGGTCTGCAGTTTCGAAACCCAGCTTACAGCTGCTCCCGCAAGTGTAAACACATAACTAGTAGTGGATTTCCTTTTATCAAAGTCTCCTGCAAAATCTGAATCCACATAGCCCCTGACAGTAAACTCTGATCCTCCATAACATAATGCAACATCTGAGGTTCCTCTGATGTATCTCAGAATCCTCTTCACAGCTATCCAATGCTCTCCACCAGGATTCGCCATGTATCGACTGACTGCTCCCACTGCTTGTGCAATGTCCGGTCTAGTACATATCATAGCGAACATCAAACTTCCCACTGCTGATGCATACGGTACTCGAGACATCTTCTTCCTCTCTGCTTCATTGCTAGGACACATACTTAAGGATAATTTGAAATTAACAGGAACTGGGGTAGAAATTGACTTACAATCTTGCATGTTGAAGTGCCGCAAGATTTTCTTCAAATAATTCTTCTGCGAAAGCCAAATCTTCTTGTTATTTCTGTCTCGGTGAATTTGCATCCCTAGAATCTTGTTTGTTGGTCCCAAGTCCTTCATTTCAAACTCTCTAGCCAACTGTGCTTTCAATTCTTGGATTCGATCTTTGTTGGGACCTGCTACCAACATGTCATCCACATACAACAACAAAATGATGAAATCATTATCTTAAAACCTCTTGTAATCTGCACAATGGTCTGAACTGAGTCTGTTGTATCCAAGGCTCATAATGAAGGAATCAAATCTCTTATACCTACACCTCGGCGCCTGTTTGAGACCGTATAGAGATTTGTTCAACTTGCAAACCAAGTTCTCATTTCCTATTTCTGCAAAACCTTCTGGTTGGAGCATATAAATTTCTTCTTCAAGTTCTCCATGAAGAAATGCAGTTTTAACATCTAACTGCTCTAAATGTAGGTCAAATGTAGCACACATTGCCAAGACTATTCTGACTGTTGTGAGTCGAACCACCGGAGAAAATATCTCGTTGAAGTCAATACCTTCTTTCTGAGCATATCCTTTCACTACCAGTCTCGCACGATACCGCTCCACTTGGTCATTGCCATCACGTTTGATCTTGTAGACCCATTTGTTTCCAATGGCTTTTCTTCCACGTGGTAGTGGTATAAGTTCCCATGTCTTGTTCTTGTGTAGAGCTTCAATTTCTTCCTGCATTGCTGTCATCCACAAAGCAACATCTGAGCTGTTTAAAGCTTCATGGAAAGTTGAAGGCTCTCCATCCTCTGTTAGAAGACAGTATGCAATGTTGATCTCTGTGACATACTCCGAGTGCCACGTTGGCGGTCGTCTCTCACGAGTTGACCGACGAACTTCTGGAGCCTCGGACTCAACTGGTTCTTGTTCCTCGTGCTCTGATGCTGCTTCAGAAGAATCTGAATCTTCTAGATTATTTTCGACATATACCGGCACAGTCTCTGACTTTTCTTTTACAGTGCCATCATCTTCATCTTTTCTTTGCAGTTGATCTTCTACAAAAATAACATCTCTGCTGATGACGATCTCGTGGGCAGTAGGGTCCCACAGACGATACCCCTTTACTCCATCAGCATACCCCAAGAAAATATATATTCTAGATTTTGGATCCAGCTTTGTTCTTTCTTGGGCATTGTACATCACGTACACAGGACATCCAAATGCATGTAGGTAGGAATAATCAGTTGGCTTTCCAGTCCACATCTCCATCGCCGTCTTCAACCCAATAGCTGTAGATGGCGACCGATTTACTATATAACAGGCAGTTTTGGCTGCTTCTGCCCAGAATGAATTGGGTAGACCAGCAGTCCTCAACATAGCTCTTATTTTTTCTGTAAGAGTTCTGTTTATCCGCTCCGCTACTCCGTTTTGTTGAGGAGTGTATGCCACTGTGAACTGCCTCTGAATACATTCTTGCTTACAGAAAGCAAGAAACTCGCCGTCTGTATACTCTCCACCATTATCTGTCCTCAAGCACTTGATCTTTTTACTAGATTCAAGTTCCACCCGCGCTTTGTATTCTTTAAACACAGGAAATACATCTGACTTTTTCTTAATTGGATACACCCAACATCTTCTGGAATAATCATCAATAAAAGTCACCATGTACTTTGCACCTCCCATGGATATATCCGGTGATTCCCAAACATCAGAATGAATCAAGTCTAGAATGCATTTACTTCTAGCAATAGATCTACTGAATTTTAATCTATGCTGCTTACTTGTAACACAATGCTCGCAAAATAGTAAACTTATCGATTTGAGCCCCGGAAGCAATTTTCGCTCAGAGAGAATCTTCAAGCCTTGTTCTGACATGTGGCCAAGTTTGAGATGCCACATCATCGTTGACTCTTCTCCATTTGATGTGACACACGCATCAGCCTCCTGTAGTGTTTCTCCTTTAAGCATGAATAGATTAGCACCGATCTTTTCTTCCTTCATCAATACAAGCGCTCCTTTAACGATCTTCATAATTCCATTCTCCCCATGAGTTTTGCACCCATGATTGTCTATTTGTCCCAAAGACAATAGATTTTTCTTCAGGCCGTTGACATGTCGTACCTCCCCAATTGTGCGAATTGTACCATCAAACATTTTTATTTTGATAGTACCAATACCAGCGATCTCCAAGGCATGATCGTTACCCATATATACAGATCCTCCTGAAATAGGTTCATATGTATGGAACCATTCTCTCCTAGAGGTCATGTGCCAGGTAGCTCCTGAGTCTATAAGCCAGACATCAGAAAGTCATTTTTTGCCTTCTGAAATAGTTGTTGCCTCACTGTAGAGAATTTCGCCATCATCCGAGGTACTTGCTACACACCCCTGAGCATTTGATTACTCGGGTTCTTTGCCCTCTCTTCTCTTCTGGTTACTCCAACATTCTTTCTTGACGTGCCCTTTCTTGCCACAGTTGTAGCATTTAACATTCTTCTTACTTCTGGATTTTGATCTACCCTGATTTTGACTCCCACTGGGGCCACGTTCCGTTGATCTCCCTCTCGTCACCGATAACGCCTCCGCTTGCTGCGAACTTGCTTGTCTGTTTTCCTTATTTTTCCGCCTGCTCTCCTCATTTAATACGGAGGCTGCAACATCGTCGAAAACTAGACTCTCCACTGGATTGTTGTTCGTCAGGTTGATGATGAGTTGATCATACGAATCTGGTAGACTTTGAAGTAGAAGCTTTGCACGTTCATTTTCCTCTATATTATGACCCAACGTTGTGAGTTGTGAAAATAGAGTCTTCAATGTATTGATGTGGTCGGTCACCATTGTAGATTCTGTCATTCGAAGAGTATAGAGTTTTCTCTTCAAGAAGATTTTGTTGTGTAGTGACTTGGCCTCATACAATTTTGTGAGAGTATCTCATATTTCCTTCGCCGTATTTTTCTCTGCCACACTAGATAATACTCCATCCGCAAGTGCCAAGTGTAGATCAGAAATGGCATTACCGTCTACCTCGTTCCACTTGTCATCAGTTATCTCCATGGGCCTTTCTCCAATTGCTGCCAAACAATTATTTTTCCTCAATACAGCTTTCATCTTCATTTTCCACAACGAAAAATTATTTCTATTAAACTTCTCAATTTCATACTTTGCCGCCATTTTGTTGATGAATATTGCACACAAGCTAGTATACCACCTTGAATAGTTGTGAGTATGTGTGAGAATGCACACCAGAAAAGTTCCCAGGAAAGACTGGAGGGGTCACAATGGTCCCACTTAAAACCCAGACTCCTTAAGCTCTTATCGCCTTTGTGACAGAACTTTCCTAGACATGTACAAAATCACACAGTTGCTTTACTCACACCACTATTCCTTGCTTTGCACCGCAAAATTCTTGGATCGCTTCCACCGTTTCACGTGAATAGTACCGTATACATGAATAATATCGTATACGTGAATAGTACCGTATGCCGTATACGTGAATAGTGTCGTATGCCGTATACGTGAATAGTGTCATATGCCGTATACGTGTACAGTGCCCCCTTACGTGAACAGTTCCTGACTCTAAAAATACAACCAATAGCTCTGATACCACTGTTAGGAAATTGGTGGGTGAAGCAGGACCGCAGCTAAAATGAAATTGGAAATAAAATAAAGAACAAGCACAATAGAGGACACCAGAAATTACGTGGTTCGGCTTTTAGCCTATATCCACGGGCGAAGACAGAAGGAAATATTTTACTAGTGAAAAGGAGTTACAAGTATTGTAGTATTTTAGCTCACTTCCCAAAACCCCAATACACCCAAACTCTCTAACTCACTAGACACTCAAGAGTTTATTAAACTCTTAAAACTCTCAACACTCAAGAAAGCAATACTTCTCTCTCGATGGATTTGAATGCAAATGAATTAGGGAGCTCTTCCTTTTATAGCTAAAAAATGGCTATTAAATTAATATATATATGTATATATTTCAAATGTAGTTACCAACTTCTTCTTTTTCTCCATTTGGATGGCACCATTTTCTTTGGCCGGCTGCACCATTTTCTTCTTTCAAATGTCAAACCCTTCTAGATGCAGCCATGCCGAACACTTCTAGATGCAGCCATGCCGAACACTTCTAGATGCAGCCAACTTTGACACGCGAGGATGAACTTTGATTCCATCGTCAATATTGCAGAGCCGTAGCTACTCTCCTCTGGTGCTTTGCCTTTATTGTGCGTGAATTAGGGCGGTCTGCACATTATAGCATTCGGGAAACAAATACGAGCAGGGAGTGATATCGTATTAGAATTCCAATTTAATTTCTAATTTACGATCAACAGTCTACATTGTAAGCAGAAATTACAAATCTGACTCAGAAAAAAACGAGATTAACACAAACCCCCCTAAAAATAAAATTTGAAACGGAGAGTCGGAGAGGCTGACCTTGATCCCATCGTTGATATTGTAGACCCCTTCATGATCCAAGAGATTTCCTTCGCTTTGCCTTTTCCGCTTCGGGAAAGGTCTTCAATTTGGTTTAGGATTAGTGTTCCAAGTAAACTGAAGTTTAGTTTCCGCCTTTTAAGGTTGCCAATTGTCGAATAAATACAAACATCCAAAACTAAAACAAATAACAAAAACATAAGAGTAATAATAATAATAATAATAATAGTAGTAGTAAATCAAATACGGGGAGAGAAACAGATACAGAAGCACACAAAAACAGGTAACCAACAAACTATCACATAGAATACCTTTAATGCCAAAGGTTGCAAGAAAATGGCATTGGAAAACCAATCATTGTGTCCAAGCGTCTCTTCTTTCACATTCAAAGCATAACTAGGCTTCACATGACAAAACTGAAACCTTCCCCTCTAAACAATTGCACTAAATCATTATCAAAGAGCGAACAGCCAACAAATGCAACATCCTTTATGGCCAAACAGATACTAACCTTGGACAATGAGTACCTGACAATGAGTACCTTAAGAACTCCATGTCTCAATCCAGCTATAACCAGGGTCTTTCAAAACTTGTTTTTCTGTCATTCCCCTCCTCACTATAGCAGCACTTTCCCAACAGCCGTCCTCAGAATACACCTTTGACAACAAGACATGAGCAGCATCATTCTTAGGAAGCAATAGGAGTAGCTTCTCAGAAGCCCATTCTCCTAATTCTTTATTACCATGTATCCGACAACCACTAAGCAAGGATCTATAAACGGTAGGCGAAGGCTGAAAAGGCATGATTTCAATTACATGTTTGGCATCTTCAAGGTATCCATTTCGTGATAACATATCAACTAAGCAACCATAACAATCCGGAGATGGTTGCATTCCATACTGTGAGTCCATTGATTTGAACAGTAGACAGCCTTTGTCAACAAGACCCTTATGACTGCAGGCTGACATTACAGAAACAAATGTTGCTTGGCTAGGCTGTAGATTAGCCAACTTCATTTTGTCAAATATTTCCATTGCTTCAGAAACAAGACCGTGATGGGCATATGCCATAATGAAGGTATTATATACAATCACATCATTGGAATTAAAAGACTGATCAAAAGCCATTCCTGCACCTTTAATGTCCCCGCATTTTGCATAAGCATCTATAACTGCACTAGCAACGTAAACCTCTGTATCAAATCCCAATTTAATAACAAATGGATGTATAGATTTAGTTCGTTGATAAGCTCCAATAGCAGCACAACTGTTTAGAATTGTGCCCAAAATATACTCATCAGGCTTCTCACCAGCTTCTACCAGAGAGTAGAAAATTGTGACAGCTTCATGATTATGGCCTTGATGCACCAATGCAGACATCATAGCACCCCAAGATGCCATATCTAATCTCTCTGCTCCATTAAAAAACTCAAAAGAATTATCTAATTGTCCAAAGTTAACATAACTTTTAATCAAAGTACTACAAATATATCCACAAGAAGAAAAACCAGTCTTAATAATAGCACCATGTATCTGCACAACCATTTGCTGGTTTTCAGACCTACAACAAGTCTCTACAACATAGAAGAAAGTACATCCATTTACCTCAACACCTGATTCCCATATATTACAAAATGTCTTTAGAACATCTGCGTCACAACAATTAAAACAATACCCTGAAAGTAGCTCATTCCACGTGGTTATGTTTTTGTAACTAACGTTGTCAAACACTGAATGTGCCATCTCCACTGCCCCACACCTACAGAACATATAGATTAATGAGCTTGTAACATTTTCCCCATCAAGAAATCCACAATGCAATGCAAGGCACTGTAACTGAAGCCCAAGATCCAGATCAAGTAGTTTTCCACATTGTCTAAGTAATATTGAGAAAGTTACATGGTTAGGCCTACTGCCTGATAGGATAAACTTATGGAACAAGCTTGCAGTTTGTCCTGGATTCTTATTTTCAGAGAAACCTCCGAAGAGAGTATTCCACGATATAACATCTTTATCAGCCATCCTTTCAAAAACCTTGAAAGCATAGTCCATTCCACTACTTTTAATGTACATATCTATAAGAGCATTCACTATTGAGATACTACATTCAACCTCACTCCGAATGATCAGTCCATGAATCTGTCTCCCAATATCAAAATCAGCCACAAGGGAGCACCCCTGGAGGGCATTTATTAAGGTGTATTTGTCCATGGTTATTCCTTCAAATAGCATTGAAGATACAACATTCAGTGCTTCAAAGCCATACCCACAATGTGCATACCCTCCAATCATAGCATTCCAACAGCCAACATCATCACTGCTTAAGCTATAAAAGACCCGCTCTGCAGCTGCAACATCCCCCAACTTAGCATAAAAATTCAACACAGAACAACCTACAAAAGGATTCTTCTCAATTCCAATTTTCAAGGCAAAACAATGAATAGAATAACCGAATTCACTGGCTCCCATACTAACACACGCTTTCATAACACTTCCTACAGCAAACTCATTTGGCATAAACCCATTGGTTGTCATGTCCACATACATTTTTAAACCCATATCGAGCTCTCCATTTTGAATTGCAGCGGAAACAATCAAAGTCCAAGAAACAAGATTTCTCTCAGCCATTTCATCAAACACCCTAAGTCCACAGCCAAAAAATCCACGTTTCGAGTACGCTGTGATCAGATTATTTTGCAAGAAAATGTCATTGGTGAATCCCAACTTGACAATATGGCCATGGACTTGAGTTCCAAGGACACGAGATTTTAAATTCTCAGACAGTGAAAGGGATTTAGCCAGGAAAGTTGGGTCTTTCCTCAAAAAGGAGTCAGAGCAAAATTGATTGTTACCACAGAGTCTATGAATTCGTTTCCTGGTTGCGTGGAAGTGGCATGAAGGCTTGTCTGCAAAAAGAAAGGCACGTTTTAAGATTCTCATTTGCCAAGATTACGGCCATACAACACGCAACTTGCTTCAACTTTGTCATTGACCATAACCACCATCATCAACGGTGGAATGCAATTGACTCCAGTTGACGGGAGGAAAAATTTTGATAACGCGCGCACAAACCCTTTCGTGAAATGTGAATACGAGTCTTTGTTTACTATTGCAGAGGGCCTTCTTTCAAAAGTTTACATTACGCCCGCCCTCCGGCTTTCTCGGGTCTTACAAGTAAAAAGCATCTTTTAGCGTTTATTATAGATTGGTTAACTAAACAAATAAAGTGTTGGCTCCACTGGCAATAGAGTCCCTTTAAGTGGCTTGATTGAGCTTGTTTTTTAGTTTGAGTCGCAAAAAAGTTATCTTTGTTAGGAGAATCTGTGCCTCTCGGTTCAAGCAGGAACTTCTAGTCTGAGTTGTGTTACGAGCTTAAAAGTGTCTCCCACAGTTAGGGCCTTCTCCAAAATACCTCGTGGTCAAAATAAAAAAAAAATAATAATAAATTAGTTAACTGAAACTTTGCCTCAGAGGAAGCGTGTTCGAGTCCTGGGAGTTGCAATCAATATTTTTATTTCCTTTCATAATTACGAGTATTTATTCTCTCTCATAATTACGATTTAGTATAAAAATAGTCAGGCCTTCTTGATATCGTGGGGGATAGAATGTGAGTTATGCAATAATAGAATTGATTTTAAATTAGTCCCAATATATTTATAACTTTTTTATTGTCTGTATCATTAAACTTATTGTTGTAAGGATCATAGTAATGGGTAAAGCTATTTTAACCCAAAAAAAAAAAAAATTATGGATATACCGATTCATGGTGCAAAGTCTGAGGAATTGAATGAATGTATTCTCATTGTTATAGATGACGAAGATGACGGTGATAATGAGAATAATAAGAGACGCAACATGAATAAGAATCATCCATCAACTTCTTCATTGCATTAATTTTATTATCACAAATAACTTGCTAAAAAACATTACAAGCTATGTATGTCAGCAGGGGTCTGGCTCTCAATGACGGCTACGCATATGGTTTTTTCTCGGCTTTATACCTGCCTTTATTTATTCTCTAGTCTTGGTTTATCTCCGTCTTAGTTTATGCTGGATCAAGAAAATAGATTAAACAGTTAGCACTTAGCATGAGTTAATAATCATTGTCTATAAGAATTTACAATGACGAACTGTGACACAAATGTAGTAAAACTATTATATAATACAGCAAGAAACAAATCGGAGTAAAACTCACTTGGCACAATTAGTGGTTTTGGAGATGGGAATGTCAATTTGAACACCACACTTGGAAGGAAGTGAAGAGGCTGCATTTTCTTTGATGTTGGGGTTGCGAGCAGCAGCTGCCTTAACACAGTCGCACGCTGCACGTCTGTCAGCAGTGGTGGGAGTTATGGCCTTGAGATTCTTCAACCCATCACAGCAGGCAGCCGCTGGATTTCCCCCGCCCATCAAGTAAGGAATGCAAGACGCCAATGATGAGTCTTCTTGCCCACAAGTAATAGCAGCCTCTCCTGGCTTCGCAGCCAATAATTGAACCATGGCGAACACCACCAGCATTGAGATAACAGCACCACCCTTCTTCATTTTCGCTGCTGCTTTTGATTTTATGTGATTAATTTCCGAGTGTGTACTCAAGTAGATGGATTGAATGGCAAGCTGAAATCGGTCGGTATTTATAGAGTAGTGGAACTAAATAAAGTTGGAAGTTGTGTCATGGCATAACTGAAGCAGTTGCATTATTTTATCTTGTTCTTTCAAAAGGGTAATGAGGAAAGGCACCTCTGATGGGCGATATATGGCATGTTATAAGCATAACCAACTCCATCTCTTGTATCCTTCGGGCAATTCTTGACCTTTTTTTTATTACTTACAATTAGATACCCATTTATACCTACAATCGGAAATCTATCGTGACTTTCTTATCTTTGTTGCGCTTTTAAGATAACCCGAACATTGTATCCTTACTGATAGAGGAATCTTGACTTCTAGGGTTAGGAATACCAACTCTATTATGGGCTTGATAAATTTTGTTGAATACGTTAGAAAACACTACAAAAGTTTTAATGCGACGCTCGTTTAATAATGATCTATCAAATGACAGATGGCAGATTTAATAAGTCTTATAACGAGTTCTATAATCTTTTTATTTTAAATTTTTTAACTCTCATTAATATTAGCTTCATTGTTCGCAATCGCACACTCATCAAATTTGACAATCAATATAATTAAATGGATGCACTACCTCTCTTGTCCTACAAAAATTTTCTCGCACAACACCAATTTAGCTCTAGCCAATTGTCCGTATTCTTCTCTTCTAAGACATTATCAAAGACATGATGCACCCGTGCAATTACGACTGCGTATGCTTTGAACTTTGCTTTAGCTCAAACATTAGCACATCTCTTTCATTTTTAGGGCAAAGCTTATGTTACATTGGCTGTAACAAACAACCAGTATATTTGGGTGGTTGGATTTTGATATTTTTTAATCCAATGGATGAAAATAACTTTAACCTAAAACAAGGTATGGGTGTAATAGCTTTTTACGAAATTTTTTATTTTGAATCACATATTTGCTTTTTTTTTTTTCAAGTAAGTCTTCATTAATTTTGTATAACCAAATGACTTTGTTAACCATCTCTTCTACATTTATTCTTAAAATTTTTTAAAGTTTTTACTATATTTTTATAAAGATCTAAATAATTATCATATTCATAAATATTTACAAATTTTGAATATATATTTGCATATGCATTTATAATTTCTTATCTCTCCTAAGAATTAACTAGATTATATGTATGTATGTATATAAAATTTAAATTTAGCATCTTGAATTATAAGAGATATTATATGTCATAAATATGTTATGACTCTAATAAATTACTAGAAATATGTTACAATGAATAAATCATTAGAACCTCTAATAATTTCACAAAATATATAAATTAATGAGTTATCACATTCTAACTATATACAAAGAGGATTTTCTCATGAAAGATTTTAATCCTTTGATCCGATCAATGATTCGGATATGCAGGAAAATAATCAATTAAATTGAATTTCACTATATTTATTAAATAAATTAGGAAACTCAAATTTATTTATAAATGATATAGAAAAAGTAAACGATACCACATTCTAGCTATATACAAAGTGGATTTTCTTATGAAAGATTTTAATCCTCTGATCCAATCAATGATTCGTACATGCAGGAAAATAATCAATTAAATTGAATTTCGCTATATTTATTAAATAAATTAGGAAACCCAAATTTATTTATAAATGATATAGAAAAAGCAAATAAAATATTATAAATTAATAATTTTAATGAAGAAAACATAAATCAAATTAAAAAGTTAGGAGATCAAATGAGTAAAAAATTTAATAAAGTTAAACAATTAATAAAAGACTTCACATTGAAGATCATGATATATTAAAGTAAGAAATTGTTAATATAATAAATAAAAACTTAATAAATATAAGATTAAATAAGTTAGAGATTCAATTAGATAAAATAAAAACTTGGTACTGAACTTGCTATAAATATAAATAAAAAACATGGTACTGAATTTTCTATAAATATAAATAAAAAACTTTAAAAAAATGAAGTGCTATTGCAGTGTAGTTTGGGGTTCAAAATAAAACTTTAAAACTTATTGACTTTTTCATAATTATTAACTTTTTTAAGGATTCAAAAATTTATAGTTGTGACGTACAGCTGATCTGTTGATGTAACATGAGCTCTGCCCATTTTTAGCTGCCCACTTGCCAAGAGTTGTATGGACCTTTTCCATCGAACTCCATGTCTAAACTTCAACATCAAAGAAGAGTTAAAGACTCAGTCAGATTCAGTTGGGGAGTTTGGTATAAAAATAAATAAATAAATAAAAGTAAAGGACAGGAGAGGAAATGAAAAGAAAGAAGAGGAATAAATAAATTGAGATTGATTTTTTTTTTCTTCTCATTTTCTCCCATCTATCTTTTTTAATTCTCTCCTTTTTGTATTTCGTCCAACCAAACACGCGCTACAAATGTGTATAAAATGATATGCCCTAATTCATACAAGAGAATTATAGCCATAACTAAGGTTGGTAATGGGATGGGGATGGGACGAGGTTTATCGACCTCAGTCCTGTCCCGTATATGCAAGTATGATAAAAAAAAAAAAATCACATTCTCATCCCTTTATTTTTTTGGGATAAAAATTTGTCTTAATTCTATCTTATTAAATATTATATTTCATCCCATTATCTTGAACAATTCCAAATGTAAATAAATAAATTTTGACTTTTTTTTAAGAATCATCATAATTCAATTCAATATAGCATAAATCTTAAATAAATACAAAGTATAATAATCAAATAATCATTTTATTTTGAGTACATACATGTTCGAATACAATTTTATACTGATATTTTTTATTTTTCTGTTTGCTTCCATTCACATTAATATTAAGACTTACTTTTGAAAACTATAGTTTGGACAGTAACCAACTTTAGCCATGTTAAAATATCCAATAATTCAATAATATAATAATAAATCAAAATAACAATGGGATGAGACATGATTTGTCAATTCCGGTACAGTCACATATATGTAAATAGGATAAAAAAAATCTCAATCTTGTTCCTTTATTTTTTTAAGATAAAAATATGTCTAATCCCATTTTAAACGAGACGGGATCCTGCGATGAGAAAATTAACATCCCTAACCATCGCATTAATTAATTTATTTTTTTACCATACTTACAATTTTCTCACACCTCTTAAGCTAACCTAAAAATTTCAGCGTGCTATAAAAATTTTGAGAATTTAATATAATGTTAAAGACCAGTAATGAAATGAAAATTTTGGTGAGACGTAACGCTGGATTTGATGTAGCATAAACTAGAATGATTTTAAAGACCCATTGAACATATCTCAAGGATTGAAGCAACCCCTCGTGTTTAGAGGGTAAGAAACATTAGTTTGACCTCGACACATAAGTGATTTTATTAAAATTTATCCACTGATCTTCACTTAATGAGTTTGTACATATTTATACTAAGCTTTAAATTTATTTATTTATTATTTTTAAATAGAGAGATGAATAAAGTTTAAATCATATCTTATTCTCAACCTCCTCTAAAATTTAAACTCAAGTGGTGAGTTAAATAAAATAAAACAATAATCAGGCAGCGGCCATAATATGCTTCGATAGAAAGAGACGACTTTTATTGTTATTTTTTTTAATTTCTTAGCATGCGAAACCTAAAAGAAAGTGAGAAATGAGGAATTTATAAAAAAATTTCTTGAATTAAACAGGCAATAAATGTTTTTGTTAGGTGGTAAGCAAGCAACTGGGGAATGTAGTACCCAATTTAATTTTACAATTCAAGCTTTAAAGCTAAGCTAAGCAATGTCTAATTATAAAATCTAAAAATAATACGAAGGCAAAAGCGGAGCCCCCCAAAAACCTCGCTGCCTATTCAACTCTCTGCTAAAACCTCTCTTCACCTCACCTCGGCTTCAAAAAGAATAACTTTCATTACAAAAAAAAAAAAAAAAAAGAACCTTTAAGAGATTTTTAACATTCAATTCAATTTCAATTAATGGCAGCTTGGAAAATTTTGAGAGATTTTTCATACAGAAGAGTAATTTCATCGACACTCGGACGCTCCAGGCATTGCTTCTCCTCCTCCTCCTCCTCCTCTTCTGCTGCGTACGCCACCCCGAAAATCCCTCACTTTTCCAAACGAGTAAGGGTTTCTATTTATTGTTAATTTTTATTTTTTAAGATTACAAATGCATGATTGTATTCTGAAGTGGAGTGTAATATATGCTTATTTATTTATTTATCTGTTATTAATTTTTTTGGGCATTGTAGGGGAGATTATTGACGGGAGCCACCACCTTAGGTCTGGTTATAGCTACTGGAGCTTATGTGAGTACCGTGGACGAAGCAACTTTCTGGTAATTCTTTCGCACATTATTACATACATTCTATTTTTTTGCTTCAATGATACACTTAATACTTGTGATAATTATATTAGGTTTCTTATGTAAAGTCCAGTGCTTGTTGGAGGATTGTATTGGTCCTTGAAAATGATTGTCACTGTTAGAGTCCTATAGGGTTTTCTAGCGTAGCATTGGAAATGGGAATTCATAAGTATTTATTTAAATGTGATACCCAATTATGGGAATCGATAATTAGATATGGTTTCTTTGCCAAAAATTGAAAAGCTAGTATCTTGCTTTTATGAATAAATAATGCGAATCGAGTCCATTCCTGGGTAACCAAGTTTGATTTAGCTGTGTTGACTTACTCAAGTTTTGTGATCCTAGACGGTGAACTTGTTAGTGCTTCATTTTTCACAGTGGCTGGCTATTCTCGGCTACAAAACTTGTCAACCCATTCTTTGCTCTTCTAGATGCTGAAGTTGCTCACACACTAGCTGTCTCAGCCGCTGCTCGCGGATGGGTTCCAAGGGAGAAAAGGCCTGACCCGGCGATTTTAGGGCTGGAAGTTTGGGGAAGGAAGTTCTCCAACCCTTTAGGTCTTGCTGCTGGTTTTGATAAAAATGCTGAAGCTGTTGAAGGTCTACTTGGGTTGGGTTTTGGCTTCGTAGAGGTTGGTTCTGTAACCCCTGTTCCACAAGAGGGTAATCCAAAGCCACGTATCTTCAGATTGCGTCAGGAAGGGTGAGTAGCCATATCTAACTCACTTCTTCTCTATCTGAACTGCAGGAAGTTTCTTTTTTGTTCAAAATACAGTTAAAATATATTGTGTGGTTGAGAGAAAGTTAGGTGGACGCACAAAAACACAACTGTTGAATCTTCATGAAATGCAAATTATTTTGGACTTTGGTCTCTGTCTGTGCGGACTTGAACCTATGATCTGAGCCTTAATAACAAGTTTTAGGGCTTGGAATTGATTTTTCTTTTTCCCCTTTCATCCCTCTCCTTTTTCTCATTCTTGTACTTATGTGACTTCATTTTTTGTGGCCAGTGCTATAATCAATCGATGTGGCTTTAATAGTGAAGGCATTGTTGCTGTTGCGAAGCGTTTGGGTGCCCAGCATGGTAAGAGGAAGTTGGATGAAACTTCACGCACTTCATCGTCCCCCAATGATGAAGTTAAAGCTGGGGGTAAAGCTGGCCCTGGCATTCTTGGAGTCAATATTGGAAAAAATAAGACTAGTGAAGACGCTGCTGCAGATTATGTACAAGGGGTTCATACATTATCCCAGTATGCTGATTACTTGGTAGACATACCGTTCATCCTTACTGGAGTTCCTATTCCTCTTGCATATGCTATCATCATAATTTTCTGATTCAAAAGAGATTTTGGGTATCTATATGCTGGCCCTTGCGAATTTGTTAAATATGCTGATTTTCAGAGTTGCAGTAAGCTGCGATGTAAATATCTTGTTTTCTTAGCTTGAAGTGCAGATTAGGAAGATTGATTCTGGATAGCTTCAATATTCTTTCCGTTAACACATTGATAGATATTGTGATCTAACTTATCTATTGTCTCCAGTTAAGTGAACTTTTTTAATTGAGTATTGATGTGAGAATCAGCGCTGACAGAAAAAGTTCTCCCATCAGGCCCCGCCCTCCTCTTTCCCTCCAGCAACCCAAACCAAAGGCCACATAAAAAAAAAAAAAAAAATGCAAGCAGCTCCTATTACTTTACTTTTGGCACCAATAGCCACAACCTTCCATCATGTCGTCGTGTTACTCACTTGGAAAAATTTTCCCATTATGTGCTTCCTTTCAGCACCATGATGTGAATTAATTTCTGAACTAAATAGGTGATACATCTATTTATTTATTTATTTATTTTCATGTTTGTTCCTTTGTAGGTCATTAATGTTTCATCTCCAAATACGCCAGGATTGCGTATGCTTCAGGGAAGAAAACAATTAAAAGACCTTGTAAAGAAGGTTTAGCTCTTTGTCATGAACTTACTGTTTTCTTCATCTGATTTACCTTATTTCTGATGCAAAGTTGAGTTTCTTAAACTTTCTATTTTAAAACAAGGTTCAAGCTGCTCGTGATGAAATGCAATGGGGTGAGGAGGGTCCGCCACCACTGCTTGTGAAAATTGCTCCAGACTTGTCCAAGGAAGACCTTGAGGATATTGCTGCAGTATGTACATGCTCGTATTAATTATGTTTTTTTCCACTCCTCACATTCTTACAGTTGTTCTCTGTCTCAATAGGTTGCTGTTGCACTCCGCTTAGATGGATTGGTAAGTTTCTTCCATTACATATTATCTTTGCTCCTTTACTCGAAATGTTAATACTTCTGTTTTTAAAACTCTTGATGTCTTCAATTACATGTTGTTTATTTTATGCTCTGTATTTTGTAATATATTTATATCCTTCACCAGTAGTTACACATAATTTAACCCATAATTTACTGAATTTAAATTGTCCATAGTTTAGTGGTTTCAGAGGGTGAAATTTTTGTTGCGCCTTATTTTTGTTGCCTTCGCTAGTAATGTCCAAGATGTTTGCCGAATTAGAGGTCTATCTCTCAAAGCATGCACCATAAGAAAGTGGAATGTGGTTATTCATTTGTATGTTTTTCTTTCATTCATTTTATTTGGATTATTTTGCATGGTAAGAGGAGACATCTTTAACTGCATATCTAGGTGGTTATCTTTATCTATTTGATCATGCTGAGAATACTAGCATTAATGTTTGGCTAATAGATTTACTAGGCTGTATTTTATAATAGTCTCAGGCCTCACTAATGAGGTATTACAAACTGAGAGATGTTTATTGGCTCCATATACAAAACTGATCTATGCATAAGAGTTTTTTGGAAAATAGATGAAGCGACACATTATTAAAAGTTAAAAATTTCCTCAATCGGTTGGATCATTTTTAAGACTATTTCTGTGACCTTTTTAAAATGGAGAGTGGTTATTTGCCTAGTTTCTTGTGGATTGTCTGATACACAGTTAATGGTTATTTGGTTATGAGTGGTTTATTTTATACTTATTGGTTTCTAATCTTAATTAATTGGTAGGAAGTCTTGTTGAAGTATTATCTTCTTTATCAATAATGAATTAGCTTTTGTTCCCTCTACTCGCCTTCTATAAAGAATTCATAGAGGTTAGAGTGGGAAAAATTCACGCGCTTCTTTTAATGATGAGCTTCCATTAAATTTCTCTATCCCAAGCTGCTAGGAAGCCTCGGTGAAACTTTCTTTTTCATAAAAACCATTTCTAACTTTTTATCATCATATATATCTGTTTAATTCTCTGTAGCTTAGCTGATACAACCTTTTTATATATTAAACTTCCATTTTAGTCATTCTTCACGAGTGTTTTTTACTGCATTATTCATACGTACTGTCGAAGATGTTGTTTTCACTACCATGACAGCCAGAACTGCTCCTGTTTAACAGCCTGTTGAATTTTATATCCCAACACTTGGATTGTAGAATAACCATCCTATCAAACAATGGTTTCCTACATTTATGCATCTTTGTTTTGCTCTGTGTGAAATAAATTTGCTTTATGTTTCTCTATAAAGGGTTACCATAAGTTAATTATGTTGTTTTTAGTTTTCTGTCCGTGATGTCAGAAATTATGATCAAGAGTTATAACGGTGGTGAAATTAAACTTAAGTTGTGCTCTCTTGAGACAAGATTTGCTTTGTGAAATTAACACTTTAATTGATATTTTAGAATAGAAAATGAGATCTATTTATGATCTTCTTTAGGGTCTTTGTTCTTTCGCTTAAATTTTAGAGAACTCACAATAATTTGATTCTTCTAGATGCATATTTGTATGTCATAAATCATTAACTAAATGCCCCTCATATAGTTAATTCTCTTTTAATTTGTGTTAAAAGTTGACATTCGTATTATGTTTAATATGTAATTGGTAATGCATTTTTGGTTGATTGACTCGTGATGTTAAAGTTGTGCGATTTTCTGAACTTTCATTTTGAGAAAGCATTTCAATTTTTGTGTAGATCATATCAAATACAACTATTTCAAGACCAGATCCTGTCAGTAACAACCCAGTGGCTAAGGAAACTGGTGGTTTAAGCGGGAAACCTCTGTTGAGTTTGTCAAACAATATCTTAAAGGAGATGTATCTCTTGACAAGGGTATACTGGCTATTCTTATGGTATCTTTACTTTATTACCCATAAGCTGCCTTTTGTTGGAAAATATAGCGAAGATTATTTCATGTTCAAAACCATAAGAAGTGATTTTTTCATAAGACTCAAAATACATTCAACATTCCCCCAACCCCCCCCCCCCCCCTTTTTCTCTCCTCCCCCCAAACTAAATAGTGGGAAAAAAAAATTTAGAGCAAAAAGGGATTAGAAAAAAGAATTGATTTTTCAGTTGTTTGTCGGCACTTAACAACTGTAGGATGTAAGTATTTTTGTGCCTTCTTCATTGCAAATTCAAATGCCTCAAAGAAACAATGGAATATGAAAAAGAAAGATGAGGCATCCTTCTTGTAGACAAAAATGAACAATAAAAGAAGTAATCAAAACCAACAAAAGATAACAACCTAAATTAGATGGGAAAGAAAATCATCTTCCAGAAAAGGTATGAGTTGCTTCACCAACCGTCTATACCTTGTAGTTTTCTTTCCTTAAGGGACTTGCCCATTATTGATTATTTCATACTTACAATTTCCATAGTTTTTCTGATATTTTTTATTTCATGCTATGAATTTGACAGTGTCTATTTATCTTTGACAGGGAAAGATTCCTCTAATTGGCTGCGGGGGTATTAGCAGGTAAAATCAACAAAAACCTCGTTGTAGTATCTGCTCTCTGAAAATCTCTCATTCTCTAATCTTGGTTTGTTTATGTTTGATTCAGTGGAGAGGATGCTTACAGAAAGATACGAGCTGGAGCAACTCTTGTTCAGCTTTACACAGCATTTGCCTATGGGGGACCAGCTCTTATTCCTCAAATAAAGGTACTGCTCTACTGAGTTTCAAAAGTTGGGAGTATGGATCAAAATAACATTATACAATTGCTGTTAGTGTGTAGCAGAGAATGCATTAAACAGCTTTTTAACAATGTTTCGAAACCTGGACCATTGACTAATCTCTATAAGTCATTAATAGGTACTATTATTTTAATGGGGTGGAGTTTAGACGTCATGCATATATTTTACATATTAACTAGTCAATGCTTGAAAAATGTGAGAATTCATTCAGAAAAACTGTAACAAGACGGCAGAATTATTTTTATTATTGTCTTTTTTTTTTTAACCAAATACTTTTAACATTGAATTGTAACAAAACTTCTGTAATTGCTCTCATGTTGCACGTATTAGACATAGTGTAGTAAGTTCTTCTGTGTGCTCGGAAGTGCCTGAATTATCCTTGATATTTATTAATGTTTATCGTCCGTTTATTTAATTCCTGAAATGTGTTCTCCTTTAGGCTGAACTGGCTGAGTGCCTAGAAAGAGATGGTTTTAAGTCTATCATTGAGGCAGTAGGTGCAGATTACAGATAATTGCGGCGTGCGTGTTAGCTCCACAGAATGAATATTGAGCCCGCCTTTTTGATGTGCAAGAAGGACCACACATGAACAGATTCTGTATCTAATTGATTTGCTAAGCAATTTTTTACACATTTAGAGTTTTACTGTAGTTTTAGTTTCCACCTGTTTCTTTTTTATCTTCTCCCCCCTCCCCCCTCCCCCCTTTTTCTGAGGTTGAGTTGAAATGTTAACCTGTAAAATATGAGAAATTTAGAAATGATTTGTCAGGACTTTAATCTCTTTTCTGGTGCTCCCGGCTATTCATTCAAAGTTGGAACAGAGTTTTCATGGCAGGCAGTAGTTTTTGGAAACTATATACGAGGCTTTCCATGTACTGTATGTTATGATGAATGTGGGCTTTCCATGTGTAGTGCACCTGAGTGGTGCCATTGTGGTTTATTTTATTTCTTTTAAATTCCTTCAAAATGATTTTCTGTTTGTGCCAATTTTCCAATAGAAATACTGGGGATATAAATTTTTACACAAGTCGTTGTGACAGTGCCAAAACTATTGTCTCATATCCCACATTTTTGCAGGAATTATTAAAAAAAAAAGATGGGATATGAGGCAATATTGTCACGGCATTAATTTTTGTAGAAAGACAGAGTTTGCTTTTGTAGCATAATTGATTTACACTAAAGATAATGATTAATCTTTGTTTTCTTGAATTTTTCGTGTGTCCAATGACACATGTATGGACAATAAAAAATAATAAAACAACAATGCCACAATGGTAATGATATCCTTTAAATATTGGAAATTAATATTTAATCTCTTTAATTGTAAATATATGAATATATTTAGGGCCCGCCTCAGTTACGTGTAACTTGCGGCTTGGCTGTAAAATGTTGTTCAGCCCCCTATACTCTATGTTATTTATACTTTGTTCATGAATATTATAAAATTTTTAATTGTAAAATTTTTAATTGTAAAATTTCGTCAAATCCTTTAAACTCAATTTTATTTTGAGTAATGATACAGCCACAAACTCTTGTACAAATTTATTTTGTACAAACTGACGTGACATTAATTCATTGGTTGAATAAAAATATAAATTAATAAAAACAAATCATGTGGGCCAAGTGATATTTAATTCAATCAATCTTATCATGCCACATCAGTTTGTACAAAATAAGTTTGTACAAGAGTTTGTGGCTGTATCATTACTCTTTTATTTTATTGAAATCTTAGAATACGAATTTGTCCTCTTATAATTTTAAATTCCCAAAATAATCTCCATTTAATTAAAAATATAATAATTATTAAATGAATTATAATTATAATTATTATTTTATTATAATCATAAATATTATTATATTTTTTAACAATATAAAGAGAAGATTGATGGAGAACTTTAAACAATTTGACGTATTCACATTATTTATATATATATGCGAGTTAAACATTTATTTATTTATTACATTCTCTTTGTGAATTATAAATCATAAGGAAACGATTTTGAGGGAGCAATTAGAGTCACAAGTCCCTATTATTTCTTTTATGTAATAGAATTTATGGAGCCAATTAACGGTTGCAAACAAAGCCCCATGATGCTAAGAGTTTCAGTGGGTGTATTTATAATAACTCCCACAATGACTTACTTTTTAATTGATATGCAACAGTACTAATATTTTTGTGAATGAAGCTCACACCAATTTCCATTGCCGCTTTTGGTGTTGTCTAAACATTTTGGCATGGCACCATTAATAGAACATCCAAGCAAAAAAAGTACGAAAAATTTTGTGATCAAAAGAAAATTAATTGCAATTAATGGAAGTCATTGGAGAAAGTGGTGCACTATTGGAGAACTTTAAACAAATTAATCGCATAATGTGAATATGTCAAATCATCAATTTTTAAATAGATTATTATATTTTTTTAAAATATAATCATCTATTTAAAAAATATAATTATATTTATGATAATAAAAAAATAATTATTATAATTTATTTAATAATTGTTATATTTTTTAGTTAAATGGAGGTTATTTTAGAAATTTAAAATTATGGAAGGTGAATTCATATTTTAAGGTTTCAATAAAATAAAATTAAGTGTAAAGAGTTAAACGAAATTTTATAATCTAAAAAAAATTATAATATTTATAAATAAATTATAAATAATATAAAATATTGGAGGCCGGATAAAATTTTAAGATCAAACTGTAAGTTACGTTAAAAGTAGCTTTGACGGACCCATATATTTATTGCTTTATTGCTGGGAATTGGAAATTTGGACCCTCGATTCCTCGGACTATGCAAAATTTCCGCTCTGGTCAGCTTCCTCTGTCTCATCTAGCCATTAAAGCCATTCTCCTGGGCGCAAGTGATGACGTGGCGATTCTTGGTTGCGTTTATATAAAGCTACAAAACAAAAGTACGAGCTCTTCTTTTCCCTCTTTTTTTTTAATTAGTTTTTTATACAGCATTAAGCTACGAATGTAGTACGGCAATAAACGATTCTTTACCTATAATATTTTTTTATAATACCTCCACTGTTACGAGGATGGAAAGTCCCAGCCAAATAAATGGTCGTGCATCTGTTTTCCTTAAACCATGAAGTCGGAGAATTGAATGTAGTCGCATCTGCTCATTCATGGCTTTTGAGGTGCTTCACTTTCACTGACACCGAGTTCCTTCAAGAACATAACAAAGTAAAAAAACTGATCCCATAGTCCTGCACAACAGCCAGAAGGTAGCCCTTCTTCCACTTGATCTTCATTTACTTTGATGTCAACATAGTTTATAATCTTTGCCTCTGCTTAATTCGTGCATGCTTGGTCATAGCTTCTAGTGTTTAATAGGGTTCAATATACTTTTAACATTTCAACAACGTGCAGTCTCTTTCTTGTTCAGATTTATCACTTCTAATTGTGTAACAGAGACACAGTTCTCCCATTCATTTAGTTTCAGGATGATAATTACTTACTTTGGTGTAACTAAGTTTATCTATTGATTGTTACAAACTTCGACCCTAAGATTTCTCATCAAATGAACTATAGGGATTCAGACTATCACACTCTGCATCTCTCTCTAAACATAAATTGATTTGCAGTTGATTCAATTAATATGCCTGATCCTCTAATTATTCCTTGATTGTTAGTTGTCTAGGCTGTGGAGTTAATCAGATTTTATAGAGCTCTAGTCAGGGCAGCTGATTATTATTATATTTTTGATAAAACCAAATAGAGGAAAGATGCAAAAACGGATGTTCTTTGGTTGCAGAACAGCATGTCTGTATTCGCTGAAATTTTGAGATGCATTCTTTGTTGTTCGGATGAAGATTTTCATGAAACTGAAACGGACTACTGGGAGACAATCTCTCTACTTAGAACATCGAATCACAACTCTTCTGTCGGGAATTATAGTCATCACAACTCTTCTCTCAGGAATTCTAGTGAAACTCAAAGGGACTACTGGGAGACACTATCATTTGATTCTGAACAACATCAATTACGTGCTAAGCCACCGGCATCTCCACCACCCCGTAAATCCTCGCAATCTTTATCTGGTTCTACTTTGACGACGAAAGACGCAGCGCCTAAAGTTTTGAAGAAGCCATTGTCTCAGAAGGCTCCTTCATCTTCTCAGCCTACCCTTTCACCATTCCCTTCTGATTCAACAAATCAGCAGAAAAATGATAGCTATTTTTTGGTTGAGAAGGGCGCATCCAATTACAAGATTCCTAAGGATGTTGAAGATTTGGTTAAGAAAGACATTGTGCCTGATGTTTTGAAGAAGCCATTGTCTCCGTCGACTTACAAAGACTACTTTGCTGCTCTGCTGTACGCTGAGGATTTCTACATTGAGGTGATTAATTAACAGTGACCTTTTTGCATGTTGTTCTCTATATTATCATTTTGTGTGTGTTTATTTTCAAGCTAGAACCAACATAAAACTCATTTTCAAAAAAAAAATATCAACATAAAACTCATAAAATCTGAATTTAGATACATACTCGGATTATGTGCGAAAAATCGACAAATCAAGGTTGTGCTACTGAATTCTAGTTAGAGGATGATCACAAAGCTGGAAAATCCCCGCAGATCACGTTGCAAGAACCCTCTAAGCTTCTCTTGGCTCGAATTCTCTCAAATTGCACTCTTTAGCTCAATGGCTTGTCCCTAGCTTGTCTCTTGTACCTTTCTCCATGGATTTACTCTTTATTTATAGCATTCCAAGAGTAGTGAATCATCACTAAATAAGGTTAAACTATTGTTGGAGTCATCTTCCACTCAGTGATCACTTAATATCTTAGGATATTATATCATTCCACTCAAAATTGATCACTTAATTCTTGGTCTCCTCATGGGTGACCTCAAAATGATAGAACCCTAATGTACATGTATATCTATTTACATACACATACACATACACATACACATACATATACATATACATATACATATAACTTCTTTGCTACCAATTGTATATTGTGTACTGTGGCTGTTCAGTGGAAGATGCTTTTTTTGTGTTTAGTGCAGTACTATCCCCTTTGCAATGTTAGTTTACCTTGTATCCGATAAAACATCATGTGGGTGATGTATTTAGCAATCATCAAACATGTTTTGCTGGAGATACATAATTTTATATTTTATATCTCTGTCTCAGTTTTTCGTTAGATTTACCAACTAGGCTTCTCGAGACAAGCCTGTTTAGATTTAAAAGTGATTTATAGGAATCTTATATGTTGTAGATGATTGAATGCAAGGTGCATCTACGGACCAAAAACATTACAGTTTCATCCAAGTTCTTTCTTTCATACTTCCTAATTGTGTTTAGATGTAATAATGGCTTTGATTTGATCAGAAGTGGAGCGGTTTTCAGTTATTCAATGTCACATTGGAGGTGCATAAAGCTGCAATATATGATAAATCACTCAAGAACAAGAATCTGAAGGAAAGTGATGAGAAGAATGATAAACTCTTTGTAGCCTTTGAAATTGATTCTGTTCCTGAGAGACGACCATTTCTATTATCTAGAGATTTTGTCCACGCACGACGTTCGGGCAGCAACGCCAAGGAGTTTCAAGTAAGTGTCGTGAGCTTTCAAACTAATAATTTGTAGAATCTCTTTTAGTGATAAATATTCATATCTTCTGCCAAATTGAGAATCTATTTTATGCTTCTTTCTCCCTATGCTATCAAATTTTTGGAATATAATTCTAGTTGCAGCTATCAATATAATATATAAATTATGCCATTTGAACTTCTGAAAATACTACTTAATTCAAACTTCTAGTTGGGAAGGGAGTGTGATGAGAGAAGACTGTCAAAAGGATAAAGATTAGAGAAGAGGGAGGAACCCAGTATAAAAATTTTGCAATGCATGCTTAATCATCTACTAGTTTTATAATAAGGTTTCTATAATACTAGGCATGTTTGACTAAATAATTTGAATTAAAGGCTTCTACATGCAAACTATTGCTCAGTTTGAACTTCAGATGAGGAACAATAGGTGGGTGTGCGAGACCAGGTTATAGTTCTTTTTCAAGGAAATCCAGTCTGTTTAGCGACTTGAGAAAACATCAGCCAACAATGTTATTTCCTTTTTAGAATTCATTTTATCTTTTCCCAGTCATGTGATGCAGAGAGAAAGTGTTCATTGATTAGCAGCTGGTTAATCCTGAAAGAATCCATATAAAGTTAAATGTAATGTGTCACCTAGTCCTTGGATGTCCAGACATTTTGTTTTTCTGGTTGAATATCTTCGGAAAATATCTCCTTAATTTTCCGAATATTTGTTTTCTCAAATCCTGTCCAGGGTATTCTTTACCGGGTGGTGAAGAGCAACGTAGTGTTGGTTGAGTTTGAAGAAGATTTTTATTCACTGCATCATCCAAAGTACAGATACGATATTAGCTTCTCATTCAACCGAGTCTGTTTGAAACGAGCTCACCAAGCAATTGCAGCTGCATCACGTTCTTTATTTGAGAACTACCTGTTTCCTGATTTTACCTCTAGAAAGAACATCAGTTCCTCAGAAATTTGTCTTTATGGTAATCGTAACCTTGACTCAGATGGCAACTCTGCAGTTCGTCGGATCCTAAGCTTACATGGGAGGCCACCTTATCTTGTAGAGGGTCCACTCTGTGCAACTAGTGACAATCTATCCAAAACTGGATTGGTTGTTCGAGAAGCAGTACTTGAAATTTATAAGAGGTCATCTAAGTGTCGAATTCTAGTCTGTGCTCCTATAAATAGAACAGGTGATGTATTAATGAGAAGTTTGAAGAAGAAGATTCCAAAGTCTGATATGTTTCGAGCCAACGCTGCATTCAGAGAGGTAGATGGGGTACCAGTTGACATCCTCCCCTTGTGCCTTTATGAAGGGGGGGAGTGTTTTCAATTGCCTTCACTTCAGGAATTGATGCAATTCAGGGTAATATTCTCAACTTTTACAAGCAGCTTTCGCCTTCACAACGAGGGCATACCTGCTGGGCATTTTAGTCACATTTTTCTTCTTGATGCCTCATCTGCTACTGAGCCAGAGACAATGATAGCTCTCACAAATTTGGCTAATGAGCACACGACCGTGATACTCACCGGTACTCCTAATAACCGTACGAGTTGGGTCCGCTCTGATATTGCTAGGAAGAATGGATTAAGGGTGTCATATTTTGAAAGACTTCATGCCACCAAGACCTATAGCAATTTCAATCCAATGTTCATTACTATGCTGTAAACTTTGAGTACTGCAGTAACAATAACCTCTGTTATAACTTAGTTTACTTCCATGAATTTGTTACTACTGTGCCTGGTTGTAAATGTGTGAATGTAAGAACATTTCTTTGATCTGTTGCTTTTGCACTTATTGCTCTATCTAATTCATGCAGTCCAATTCCATGATGATTGATTGTTTTCATTTTCATAGATTAACCAAAATTCAAGTCTTCATAGATTGTATACAGGTCACAGTACTCCATCTCTGGATTATTAGTCATCTCCACAATCCTGCACAACAGCCAGAAGGTAGCCCTTCTTCCATTTGATCTTCATTTACTTTGATGTCAACATCGTTTATAATGTTTGCCTCCGCTTACATTCGTGTATTGCTTGGTCATAGCTTTTAGTATTTAATGGGGTGTAAAATACTTTTAACATTTCAACAACATGCAGTCTCTTCTTCAGATTTATTATTTTTAATTGTCTAACAAGTACACAGAGTTCTCTCATTCATTTAGTTTCAGAATGATAATTACTTACATTGGTTTAATTAAGTTTATCTATTGATTGTTCCAAACTTCAACCCCAAGATTTCTCATCAAATGAACTATAGGGATTCAAACTATCACTCTCTGCATCTCTCTCTAAAAATAAATTGATTTGCTGTTGATTTAACTAATATGCCTGATCCTCTAATTATTCCTTGATTGTTACTTGCCTAGACTGTGGAGTTAATTAGATTTTATAGAGCTCTACTCAGTGCGGCTGATTATTGTTATATTTTTGATAAAACCAAATAAAGGAAAGATGCATAAATGGATGTTCTTTGGTTGCAGAACAGCATGTTCGTTGAAATTTTGAGATGCATTCTTTGCTGTTCCAGTAAAGATTGTCATGAAACTGAAAGGGCTCCTGGGAGACAAACTCTCTACTCGGAACATCGAATCACAACACTTCTCTCAGGAATTCTAGTTTTACTAACCACGATCTACTGCGTCGAGATGATCCAAGCAAATTCTATTACTACGGATATTACCCGCATGTATCAATTAGTAAGTAAACTACACAGCAGCCTAATGCTATGTCACAGCAATCCGAATATGGTAACAAGTCGTCACTGAAAGGGAATAATGAAGAGTCTCAGTTTGAAGAGCTCAAGACCACCACCACCTTCATCCTCCTATTACACATGTTCATCATCACCTAATAAATCACAGTCCTTGACACAATTGTCATCATTCCCCGAACCTGCATCTGCTTTGTCTACGCCATTTCTATCACCAAAAGGGCCCCCACTGTCATCTTCTAGCACTTCATAACCTGCATCCTTCATCCCAAGCATCTTTGTCGTTGTCTAACCCTGCACTGTCTGCTCTCAGTCAATCTTTATCATCACCTAAACCACCTTCATTTAATTCTGAACAACATCAATTACGTGCTAAGCCACCAGCATCTCCATCTCCCCGTAAATCCTCTCAATCTCTATCTGGTTCTACTTTGACGACGAAAGACGCAGTGCCTAAAGTTTTGAAGAAGCCGTTGTCTCAGAAGGCTCCTTCATCTTCTCAGCCTACCCTTTCTCCATTCCCTTCTGATTCAACAAATCAGCAGAAAAATGATAGCTATTTATTGGTTGAGAAGGGCGCATCCAATTACAAGATTCCTAAGGATATTGAAGATTTGGTTAAGAAAGACATTGTGCCTGACGTTTTGAAGAAGCCATTGTCTCCCTCTACCTACAAAGATTACTTTGCTGCACGGCTAGATGCCGAGGATTTCTACTATGAGGTGACTAATTAATTATGCCCTTTCTTCCTGTTTTACTTTATTGTCTGATTTCACGCGATACAACCTCACTTCTACTATCATATGTTGTATATAATTTCTTTTCATTGAAGACATATTTGTTCTGATTAATGCCGAACCACTCACTCATGGTTATGCTGCAATTAAGATGGTTTCTGATTAAGTAATCTATGTACATCATAGTTATGGAAAAGATTTCAAAATAGCCAGTACAATTTACAATGAATCAAAGTTGACGCATGGGAGCATTAAAAAATCTAGGGAGCTCTGTTAGAAAGGATATGATTTGGGCTGGTAGCAGGTTGTATTAAGCCAGATTTCCGTTATTCTGGGACCTCTTAAAGAATCTATCTAACCCGTCCGTGTAAGAAATAGAACCAAACAGCAGAGATTATTAGAATGGATTATATTATTTTACAAAAAATGGCGCTATCCACGCCCAACTAGTTTCCTTACAGAACCCCTTGAAAAACCAATGAGAAATTATTACAGTGTATCAGATCATATTAACAAGATTGGTGCTATTTGCTCATCACTTATTTTCCTTAATTATATTAATACAAGTGAACTGAAATAGTGAAATGTTTAGAAACATAATTTGGAGAGTGTTGGATTGGGGTTTGCTTCACTCAGGTGGGAAAGCAAATTACGGGACATCCATAATCCATAGTTGCTTTAGACTTTCTGTATACTTTGATATTTTACTGCATTTTAATTTACATGAGATGACATGATAAATACAAATAATTACAAATTTCAGATATTGTGACCAGTATTTTTTTTAATTCTTATATTTTGCCTAGATGATTTTGTGGAGAAACAGACTATTGATGTGACACCCTAGGCAAATCTCACATTGGTAAAGTACGAGAGAGATGCTGGGTATATAAGGGGTGATCTACACATTAATTGGCTTTGGGGTGTATGGGCACCCCATGAACAAAACCGTGCGGGCCTTATTAAGGCCCAAAGCGGACAATATTTTACCAAGTTTGGGTTGGGTCATAACAACTGAATATAAATTCTTTCTCATAAGATATAAAAATAAGGGTGGGACAGATGCATTTTCATTTTCCCTTCTTAAATGGGTCCAATTGTACTTGTATTTATGTGTTTTTCCCATATCTTTATTTGTGCTTCTCTATAGGAACTTTACTTGTATTTTATGTCTTTGATTTGATCAGAAGTGGAGTGATTTTCAGCTATTGAATGTAACGTTGGAATTAGGTGAAGCTACTCTATATGCTAAGTCACTCAAGAACAAGCATTTGAAGAAGCATGATAAGAAAGATGTTAGATTCTTTGTAACCTTCGAAATTGATTCTGTTCCTGGGAAACGGCCATTTCTCTTATCTAGGGATTTTGTTTATGCACAATGTTCAGGTGGAATATCAAGGAAGTTTCAAGCAAGTCTCCTTATCTCACAAACATATAATTTGTAGAATCTCTTGCCGTGCTTTAGTGTGGTTGATTTGCATATAAGCCAAATTGAAAATTCTATTTTATGCCTCTTTCTCCCTAAATTTTGAAATTTTTGTAGTAATATTATAGTTACACATTTCAAAATAAAATTTTAACAATGCCATTCGAATTTTGAAAGCCTGCTAATTTCACACTTGTTGTAAGAATGGGAGCATGAGGTAGGACAATAAGAAAGGATGGATTAGTGATAGAGTAGAAAAAAGAGCCCGTAAGTGGAAAAAGAAATAGAGAGAAGAAAGGGAGATACCCATTTTTCATTATTCCAATAACTATCATTTATAAAACAAAAATTAATGCCCTATTATTGTGGCCAACAGATAACTAATAATGGCAGACCATAATCAACTTCTTAGCAAAAAACGAAATCTACTAGTAATACATGATGAAAAAATAAATCAACCAAGGTAACTCCTTATTCAGCATTTCCTAAATCTATATAACTTCATTCTACATCATTGTGTCATTTTGATGGAAGCGACTGAACCTGACAGATTATAATTTAATTGTTGTGTGTGGCATCCTAACAAATCAACATAAACTTCTGCTAGATTTTTCATACAAGTGAGTAAGTGCATAAATTTTTTACATGACCACACATTGAAGTCTGACCTTATATGGCCGTTTCATTAAAATTTTATCAATCCAACCATTATTTTTCAGTTTGAACTTCAGTTGAGGAACAAATGCGCTGTTTAAGAACATATTATAATTTTTGCACAAGGACATCCATTGAGTTTAGTGACGAGCCAAACTAAGCCTGATTGATATTTCCTTGATAGAAATTATTTGATCTTTTTCCAGTCATGCAATTTGGAAACTAATTTTTCTACGTTTGAGACCCATTTCCATCTGGTTAATCTCGATTGAATTTGTACGAAGTGGTAACATGTAATGTAGCTTGGACTTAGTCATTTTGTTTTATGGTTTCATACCTCCATCTTTTCCAGAATACCTGACCGGGGTATTCTTTGTCGAGTGGTGAACAGTACTAACGTGTTGGTTGAATTTGAAAAAGGAATTTTATTCTCAGCACCAACAGAACTGCAAATATGATATTAGCTTCTCATTCAACAGAGTGTTTGAAACGGGCTCACCAGTCAACTGCAGCTGTGTCAGATCAGTTATTCCAGAACTGCCTTTTCCCTGTTTTTGCCTGTCATAAACATATACCTTCGTCAGAACCTCACTTTTACGGCAATTGTAAACTTGATTTGGATGGCAATTCTGCAGTGCGTCAGACATTGAGCTTACAGGGCCAGGCGGCCAGCCACCTTATCTTGTGGAGGATCCACTCTGTGACTAGAAAGAAAAAAGGAATTACAAGATGAAGATGTATTTGAGTACGTACTTTCAAAAAACTGGAAATGTTGTTCGAGAAGCAGTGCTCCAAATTTGTCAGAGGTTACCAAATAGTCGAATTCTCATATGTGCTCCTTCAAACAGAACATGTGATGTGCTAATGAAAACTTTGACGAAGGTTATTCCAGAGTCAGATATGTTTCAGGCCAATGCTGTAACACCCCAATTCGACTAACAAGATACTACGGTGAAATTGAGGTGGAACTGCATTTTATCAATCTAACTTCTAAAACCACCAAAACAACATCCAATGATAAATGTTCTAAATAGCATTTAGAGAAATGGATGAGGTAACAGATGACATCTTCCAGGTGTTGAAGGGACTTGTCCTCCACTTGAGCAACTGAGACAATACGCGGTGATATCTTCAACTTTTGCGAGTCGCTTTCGCCTTCACAATAAAGGCATTACTTTTTTTTTTTGGGTCTTAACCACGAGCAGCAGTCGCAGGGTCTCAACTGTGGGAGACACTTTTAAGTATGTAACACAATTTAAATTAGAAGTCTCGCTCGAATCGGAAGGCACATATTCTCCCAACAAAGGTGACTTCCCAACTATTCGAACTGAAAAACAAATTAAATCAAGCTACTTAAGGGGACTCTATTGCTAATGGAGCCAACGCCTTGTTGGTCAATAAAGGCATTACTGCTGGATATTTTAGTCACATTTTTCTTGTTGATGCATCGCCTACCATCGAGCCAGATGCACTGATAGTTCTCAGTAATTTGGCAAATGAGAACACGACTGTAATAGTCTCTGGTGCTTCTTATGACCATCCACGTTGGATCCGATCTCATATTGCTAAGAAGAATGGATTAGAGATGGTATATTTTGAAAGACTTTGTTTTTCCGAGGCATATAGGAGTTGCCATCCAATGTTTCTATTCGCGGCTGTCAACTTCCATAGAATAAATCCGATAGTTGTCTTCCATTCACCCATATCAATCTGCTAGTGGAGGTAACTAACGGAAACCTCTCCTGTAACTAATTTGCTGCTGCTCGTGATGTTGTTACTACTTGCCTCGTGTATGTATGTGTGGATGCGAGAACATTTTCTCTGTAACGATAGTTCAATACTCGTTACTCTTTTATCTATTTAAGGTTGTGACAGCTGTTTGCAATTCTTTATATACAAAGATTAGACCGTTCTTATCCGTTGGCAAAGAAAATTAGCCCATTAAATTCAAGCCGATGAATACACCGCCAAGCAAGAGGCGCAGTGACAATATCAACTAAGCGCGTTCTGGTTTTGCTTATTTTTATTTTTAAATATGAACGGAATTCACTAATATCCGTTAAAAGAATAAGTCACGTGGGAAGGGGAACCTCGTACGCTCGTACTAAAAGCCCAAAAATGAAAAATCTCTCAAAATATGAACGCTCGCTTATTTTTAATCTTTTTTATTGTAAATATAATAATACATTTATTGCTTTATTGGTGGGAATTGGAAATTTGGAACCCCGGACTCCGCAAAATTTCCGCTTTGGTCAGCTTTCACTGTCTCATCTCATCTAGTCATTAAAGCCCTTGCCGCGGGCGCAAGTGATGACGTGGCGATACTTGGTTGGGTTTGTATAATACTAGAAACGTCCGAGCTCTTCTTTTTCCTGCCTACTCATTCATGGCTTTTGAAGTGCTTCACTTTCACTGTCACCGAGTTATTTGAAGAACATAAAGTCAGAAAAGCTGATCCGACAATCATCCCCATAATCCCACATCTGCACAACAGCCAGAAGGTAATCCTTCTTCCATTTGATCTTCATTTACTTTGATGTCAACATAGTTTATTATCTTTGCCTATGGTTACAGTCGTGCATAGATTAGTCATAGCTTCTAGTGTTTAATGGGGTTCAATTTACTTTTAACATTTCAACAACATGCAGTCTCTTTCTTGTTCAGACTTATCATTTTTAATTGTGTAACAAAGACGAAGACTTCTCTCATTCATTTAGTTTCAGAATGATAATTACTTTCTTTGGTGTAATTAAGTTTATCTATTCATTGTTACAAACTTCAACCCTAAGATTTCTCATCAAATGAACTATAGGGATTCAAATTATCACTCTCTGCATCTCTCTCTAAACATAAATTGATTTGCATGTTTGATTTAATTTATATGCCTGATCCTCTAATTATTCCTTGATTTTTAGTTGTCTTGGTTAAAAACAGACTGTAGAGTTAATTAGATTTCATAGAGATGTACTCAGTGCAGCTGATTATTATTATTGTTTATTTGTATTCTTGATAAAACCAAATAGAGGAAAGATGTATAAATGCATGTTCTTTGGTTGCAGAGCAACATGTCTGTGCTCGTTAAAATTTTGAGATGCATTTTTTGCTGTTACGATGAAGATTATCATGATACTGAAAGGGACTATCGGGCGAGATTACTTGGAACATATAATCACAACTCTTCTGTCGGGAATTCTAGTTATCACAACTCTTCTGTCAGGAATTCTAGCTTTACTAATCACGATCTTCTGCGTCAACATGATTCAAACAAAATCTATTACTATGAATATTATCCGAATGTGTCAATTAGTGAGCCAACTACAAAGCAGCCTAATGCTATGTCACAGCAAACAGAATATGGTAACAAATCGTCACTGAAAGGGAATAATGAAGTGTCTCAGAGTTTAAAGAGCTCAAGACCATCACCACCTTCATCCTCCTGTTACACATGTTCATCATCACCTAATAAATCACAGTCCTTAACACAATTGTCATCATTCCCTAACCCTGCATCTGCTTCATCTAAGCCATTTCTATCACCAAAAGGACCCGCTCCATCATCTTCCAGCAATTCATCTTCATCATTCCCTAAACCTGCAATTCCTTCTTCAAAAGCATCTTCATCATTGTCTAGCCCTGCATCGTCTGCTCTTAGTCAGTCTTTATCATCACTCAAACCACATTCATTTAATTCTGATCAACATCAATTAACTGCTAAGCCACCTGAATCTCTTTCTCCCTTTAAATCATCTCAATCTTCATCTGGTTCTACTTCGACAAAGAATGACACTGCACCTAAAGTTTTGAATAAGCCATTGTTGCAGAAGGCTCCTCCATCTTCTCAGCCTACCCTTGCTCCCCTCCCCCCTGATTCAACAAATCAGCAGGAAAAGGATAGCTGTTTATTGGTCGAGAAGGGCTCATCCAATTACAAGATTCCTAAGGATATTGAAGATTTGAGTAAGAAAGACGTTGTGCCTAACGTTTTGAAGAAGCCGTTGTCTCCATCTACCTACAAAGATTACTTTGCTGCACTGCCATATGCCGAGGATTTCTACCATGTGGTGATTAATTACTTATGTCCTTTCTTCCTGATTTACTTTATTGTTTGATTTCATGCAATACATATTCATTTCTACCATCATCTGTTGTATATTCTTGTTGTTGGATATATGGGTTCAGGAGGGCTCATCATCTGTTTACATGCCTCCCAAGAATAGTGAAAATTTGATGAAGAAAGAAGCTGCCCCTGAAGTTTTGAAGAAGCCATCTTCTCCATTGTCCCGGAAGACCCCTTCATCTTTGAAGCCTGCTCTTTCTCCACTGCCTAATGATTGTACTAATCAACAAACAAAAGGAAACCGTGTATGGGTTCAGAAGGGCACATCGCCTGTTTACTTGACTCATAAGAATAATGAAAATTTGATGAAGAAAGAAGCTATGCCTGAAGTTTTGACGAAGCCATCTTATCGATCATCCCATAAGTCCCCTTCATCTTCTAATCCTACTCCTTCTCCCCTCCCCAGTGATTCAACAAATCAACAAACAAAAGGAAATGACACATGGGTTCAGAAGGGCACATTACCTGTTTACATGACTCCCAAGAATAATGAAAATTTCATGAAGAAAGAAGTTGTGCATGAAGTTCTGAAGAAGCCATCTTCTCCATTGTTCCATAAGGCTTCCTCATCTTCTAAGCCCACGCTTTCTCCACTCCCCACTGATTCAACAAATCAGCAGAAAAAGGCTAGCTTTATATGGGTTCAGAAAGGCGCAACTAATTACAAGATTCCCAAGGATATTGAAGATTTGATCAAGAAAGACATTGTGCCAAAAGTTTTGAAGAAGCCATTGCTTCCATCTACCTACAAGGATTACTTTGCTGCGTTGCTATATGCTGAGGATTTCTACGAAGAGGTGATTAATAAATGATGCCTTTGATCCCCATTTTTCTTTATTGCATGATTTCATGTGAGATAATCTCATTTCTACCATCATATCATGTATATACTTGCTTTTCATTGAAGACATATCTATTGTGATTAATGCAATACCACTCGCTCATGGTTATGCTGCAATTAAAATGGTCTCGGAAGAAGTCATCTATGTGCAATTGTACATCATGTTAATGGAATAGATTTTCAAAATAAATAGTACATACAAATACAATAAATCAAAGTTGAGTCATGGGTTAGATTGTTGAGAATTCTAAGGAGCTCTGTTGAAAGGGATATGTTTTGAACTGGCAACAGGTTGGATTGAATCAAATTTATGTGTTGTGGGACCTCTTGAAGAATCTATCTAACCTGTTCGTATAAGAAATTTAGAACCAAACGGCATAAATTATTAAAGAGTTCTTTAGGTTATATCATAGTGAATGGTGCCATCCATACCCAATTAATGTTACTTGCAGAACCCCTAGTAAAACCACTGAGAAATTATTAGTTTGCATCAGATTATAACAAGATTGGTGCAATTTGTACATCACTAATTTCCTAAAACTGAAATGTTTAGGAACACGATTTTCAGAGTGTTGGCTTGAGGTATATTTCAGTCAGGTTCGAAAACAAACTGAAGGAAATCCAAAATCTATTTACCGTCTTTTGCTTAACATAAGATAGCATGATGAATAAAAAGATTGGAAACTCTGATATTTTGAATAGTAAGTTGTTTCTTTATTGTTATTTTTTGGTTAGATTATTCCCCATGGGCGCAAATTATTGGGACAGATGCTTTTATTCAGTGAATGCAGTTCAGTTGTATTTGTATTTATGTATTCTGTCATATCTTTATTCTTGTAGGTATTCTTCCAAGCTTCTCTATCCAAAGCTTACATTTTTATAATAAGATGATTAGATGTTGCTGTGGACTGAAAACTTTCATCAAAGATTTTTCATGCTTTTCTAACATTTTAGATAATTTTTTTGGCTTTCATTGTGATCAGAAGTGGAGCGGTTTTCAGTTATTCAATGTCACATTGGAGTTGCATAAAGCTGCAATATATGATAAGTCACTCAAGAACAAGAATCTGGAGGAGAGTGATGAGACGGATGATAAACTCTTTGTAGCCTTTGAAATTGATTCTGTTCCTGAGAGGCGACCCTTTCTTTTATCTAGAGATTTTGTTTATGCACAACGTTCAGGTGGCAAATCCAAGAAGTTTCAAGTAAGTATCCTGATCTTTCAAACTTTTGATTTATAAAATCTCTCGCCGTGCTTTGGTGACAAATGTGCATATCAGCCAAATTGAAAAGAAAGATAGAGAATGAAAAAATAAAAAATGTAGAGAATAGTGAAAGTGATGCAGAGCAAGAAATTGAAGAAATCCTAATTATATTTAAATGTATAATATTTAGGAATATTTTAATTAATTTGTATTCTAGTTTAATTTGGTTTCCTATTTAGAGTCTTATTGTTTAGGTATTGCTTATTTGGGTAATATTCCTAATTTAGGCATAAGTCTTATTAAAATAGGTTTTCTAATCATATTAGGATAAGTCTTACTTAGTATAAATAAGTGTCTTTTGTAGCTTTTACAAAACAGAGAATTTTGAGTTTAATAATATTTCAATTTTCAAATCTCTTTGTGAGTATTTGAACAGTTAATTCTCGGTATTCTGTGGAATCAACGAGTCTTAACCCCTAAGTTCGCGGTATTCTTTTGAATCAACGTGAATTTAGTTGTTCTTTTATTCCGGTATTCTCTAGAATCAACGGAATATTTTGAACATTAAACTTCCGCTGCATCAGTTTGTTATGAAGATCTTTACCCATAAAGCATGCATATGGATTTGATGAAGTTGTTCACGATGATGTTTGTTATGAAGATAATGAGGAAAATGGTAACTTTGTTCCTTTCGACAATATTATTCCTTCCGAGGAGAATATTAATTGGCAATTCATGTCTACAACAAATCCTCAACACAAAGACATTGATTTGGATCAATCGCCGAAATTTGATGAGTATCTTGATATTGTGGGACGAGAAGAGGTAATTGTTCATCCATCTTTTGATCTTGTGGAGGAGAGAGAGATAGTCGTTGATACAATCTCTTATTGTTCTCTTGATTTGCCGAAAGAAGACAAAAAGAGTTGTGATATTTTTCAACAATTAGTGGATTATGAAAAGAAATTGTTTTTCTTCAACTATGTTGAAGTTCGACACGAACAATATGAGAAGACATTATTAGAGAAGTTGTTGATAGAAGAATTTATTTTACGCTATTGGAGTGATTGGATGGACGTTATTACAAAAGTTGGAAAATTTAAAGTTCGTTGTCTATGTCGAAGCTCTATTTTAAAAATTAATCCTTATGCACATGAAGATGTTCTTGAAGACTACAACATACAAAATTCGAGGACGAATTCTCTCAAGCCTGGCGGGAATGATGCAGAGCAAGAAATTGAAGAAATTCTAATTATATTTAAATGTATAATATTTAGAAATATTTCAATTAATTTGTATTCTAGTTTAATTTGGTTTCCTATATAGAGTCTTATTGTTTAGGTATTGCTTATTTAGAGTCTTATTATACTAGGATTAGTTTCCTTATTAACTAAAGTTTAAGACTTTTAAATTCCTTTCTAATTTAGAATTTTGTTTCCCTTTCAATTTAGGATTTTGTTTTACTTCATGAATTAGGATAATTACTACTACTATAAATAGCTCCCTCTTGTAGCCTTTGAAAGCAGAGAATTTTGAGTTCAATAACATTTCAATTTTCAAATCTCTTTGTGAGTATTTGAACAGTTAATTCTCGGTATTCTGCGGAATCAACGAGCCTTAACCCCTAAATTCGCGGTATTCTTTTGAATCAACGTGAATTTAGTTGTTCTTTTATTCCGGTATTCTCTAGAATCAACGGAATATTTTGAACATTAAACTTCCGCTGCATCAGAAAGTGAGTAGAGAGAAAAGTCCAAGTGTGGAAAAAGAGATGGATAGAAGTGAGGGAGATACCCATTTTTTGTTATCTCAATAAAAATCATAATAAAATACATAGTTTTAGTCCTATTTATTTTAGCCAACAAAGAACCAAAAATACAACTTCTAACCGAAGAGAGATCTGCTACTAATAAGTGATGAAAACTAAATCAATTAGCCAAAATAAATAAGGAGAAATAAAAATTCAAAATTAAACTTATTCCTAACTCAACAACTGGACCTGACAGATTCATGTTCTGTAGTCCCTGATAAGTTAACAAGACTATCTCTTGAATTTCATACAAGTGATCAAGTGCATAAACTTTTTACGTATAAGTGGCATCTAATTTGGCCATTCCTTTCGATTTTTATGTAACCAACCATTTTTTTGGTTTGAACTTCAGATTAAAGAACAAATGCTCTGTTTTAAGATAGATTATAATTTCGCACAAGGACACCCAGTAAGCTTAGCATTTTGCTGGTCATGTAACTTTGAAACTATTTTTTGTACATATCTGGATCATTTTCCATCTGGTTAATCTTGAAAGGATTGGTACAAATTGATAACATCAAAACTAGCTAGGTCATCGTCATTCAATCATTTTGTTTGTTGTTTATTGTTTGTTCATATTTCCATCTTTTCCAGAATATTTATGTTCGCAAATCCTGACCAGGGTTTCCTTTATCGAGTGGTTAAGTGGACTACTGTTTTAGTTGAATTTGAAGAAGATTTTCATTCTCAGCATCAACCCAACCACAAATATGATGTTAGCTTCTCATTCAACAGAGTCTGTTTGAAACGGGCTCACGAAGCAGTTGCAGATGCATCAGATTCTTTATTCAGGAACTACCTTTTTCCTGATTGTGCCTCCAGAAAGAGCATCCCTTACCCATCACTTTGTCCTTATAGCAATTATAAACTTGATTCGGATAGCAATTCTGCAGTGCATCAGATATTAAGCTTTGAGGGCCAGTCACCTTATCTTCTAGAGGGTCCACTCTGTAATAATTTTGTACTTTCAAAAACTGGAAATGTTGTTCGAGAAGCAGTGCTCCAAATTCGTCGGCGCTCGCCTAAGAGTCGAATTCTTATATGTGCTCCTTGGAACAGAACTTGTGATAAGCTAATGGAATGTTTGATGAAGGATATTCCGGCATCAGAAATGTTTCGAGCCAATGCTGCATTCAGAGAAGCGGATGGGGTATCAGATGAAATCTTTCAGGTATCACTTGTTGAACGGGAGTGTTTTTCTTGTCCTCCACTTGAGGAACTGAGGCAATATAAGGTGATATCTTCAACTTTTGTGAGTAGCTTTCGCCTTCATAATCAAGGAATAACTGCTGGGCATTTTAGTCACATTTTTCTCATAGACGCGTCGTCTGCCACCGAGCCAGAGACAATGATAGTTCTTGGTAATTTGGCTAACGAGAACACAAGAGTAATAGTCACTGGTGCTCCCCATAACAGTCCAAGTAGGGTTCGATCGGATATTGCTAGGAAGAATGGATTAAAGATGTCGTATTTTGAAAGACTTTGTCTGACCGAGGCATATAGGAGTTGCAACTCAATGTTCTTCTCTCAACTTTTCACAGAAGAAGTCGGATAGCTTTCTTCCATTCCCCCATATCAGTCTGGTAGCGGAGTAACTAACAGAAACCTCTCCTGTAACTAATTTGCTGCTCATGATGTTGTTACTACTTGCGTTGTGTATGTGTAGATGCGAGAACGTTTCCTCTGAGAGTTCAATACTTGTTAGTGTTTATATACAAAGATTAGACTGTTCTCATTCATTGACCGAGAAAATTAGCCCATAAAACTCAAGCTGATTAATACACCACTAAGCAAGAGGCCCTGTGACAATAAACTAAGCGCGTTCTGGTTTTACTTATTTTTATTTTTTAATATGATCGGAATTCATTGATGATCCATTCAAAGAATAAGTTGCACTTTGTAATGAAGTCTTTGAAATGAGAAAAACAAGTCATGTGGATCTACATGAAGATGTACGCGGCCCCACTTGCACTTTTTGTTAAAATTACGTGGTCTCGGTCCTCTCTTTGGCTGGGTTTATTTCACTCAAAGCCAGAAATATTATGCTCGTGTGGGTGTCTATAAATATGGATGAGGCTAAGTTGCGGCTTCTGCAAGTAACAGCTTTGGCAGGGTAAGCTTGCATGACCTTGCATCAGCAGCTTTTTCTCTCTCATCCAACACGCGTGCAAGCTTTCCATTTGCTATATTACAAACAGAATCTGTGACATAGTCCATACTATATGGATTTATATACACACGCACACAAGTTTTTCCTCATCTTCTCCTGCAGTAAAGTGCTTTGCCTTTGGACTCTTCTTTAGTGCTTTCACAAAAATTGTCTTTAGTACAAATAAAAATAAAAAACGGATCCTTGACTACTAGCATTCTTGATCTGCTCAAGAACCAAATGGTAATTATATTGCATTTGATCTTCATTAATTTTTATTTCAAGAATTAAAATCTTTTCATCTTATGGAAGAATAGTTTGAGTTTCATCTTACTTGAACATAGAGTCATGCATGCTTTATTTGATTGCTAGTTCTTCTGTTTTTAGGGGAGCTTAATCTTCTGTCCACATACTTTTAACATTCAATTAACTTGTACTAATATAATACGATTTTACATTTTCTCATGCACTTTGGTTCAGTATGATTGCTTAAATTTTATCAAATGATGTTTAAAATTCTCTTACATTACTAATCAACAATTTTTTTATGGGTTCATTTATCCTCTAATTGGCCCCCCTGATTTCCACTATAAGTAATCTTGGTTACAGAGAAACTTCAGTTTCTGATTTTCATCATTTGGATAATGTCAATTTGATTAAATGCATTACACAGTAACTTCATTGTTTCTTCTTCCTCACCAAGACGTATAAAGTTGATGTTGTCCGGCAGTGTGTGTGCATTAGGCGAAATTTTGCTATACATTTTCGAGGACCAAGATCATGGAACTAGTAATGAGACTTCAGAGATAGACCCTTCACTCGGATCACCTTCCTACAACACTTCTGTTAGGAATTCTAGTCTTGAGAATAATGAAGCATCTTCATCGTTCTCTAGACCTGCAGAATCTTCATCATTCTCTAGACCTGTAGCATCTCCACTTAGTTCTGATCAACCTCGATCATCAGCTTCTTCACCATTCTCTAGGCCTGCAGCATCTCCACTTACTTCTGATCGACCTCGAACATCGGCATCTTCATCATTCTGTAGACCCGCAGCATCTCCACTTAGTTCTGATTAACCTCGATCCTCAGCGTCTTCACCATTCTATAGACCTGCAGCATCTCGACTTCTGGTCAACCTCGATCACCAGCATCTTCACCATTCTATAGACCTGTAGCATCTTCATCGACTTCTGATCAACCTTGATCATCAGCTAAGTCAACTGCATCTTTATGTGGTTTATCTCAATCTCCTTCCATGCCAACTTCATCATCCCAAAAAGCTCCTCAGTCCTGTAAGCCCACTCTATCTTCACTCAGCTTTAATCTAACAAATCAATAGAAGAAAGCTAAATATACATGGATTCAAAAAGGGACATCACCTATTTACATGATCCCTAAGGATATTGAAAGTCTAATCAAGAAAGATATTGTCCACTTTCTCATTTCATACAAAACTTAATGCATATTCATTCTTGTGCGAATGAACTCTCGCATATACTTTCTGCTGTCCACATAATTTAGCTAAACACATAATAACACATCACGTAAATACATAGGCAAAATCATATAAATTCATATCCGTACATATCAAATATAGGTTTTTTAAACTTGTCAAACATGTACATATTGTTTATTATGATTCATTTAGAAGTTTAGTTTACTTATGTCTTGGCATCCACGTATAAAAAATGCATATTGATATAATCGACCTAAAAATCATTAACAAAACTCTGATTAGATATAATCACATTATAATCATAAACTCTAATAGCATCAAATTTTACAAGGCATATGCTGACATATTAGAAATTCAATGCTTAAACCTTCATAGCTTAATTCCTTCAAAAACTTTTGAAAATAATTACGTTTCAAACATCATCAATTTTGTCAAATAGTTTTCTGTTTCGAACATATTTGTTTTAAAAGTACAAAACAATTTTTTGTTTTATCATAAAATCATGAAATTTTCCTAAATCACTCTAGACATACATAAAAATCACTAGTCCAAATTTCATCATTTTTGAATAAATCTAGCTTCGGTAAAATAGTTTCGTAATTCATGTTCTTCACTGAAATTAGAAATTTTCAGGTTTTTAGACTTGAGTTAAAAAAATCGTAATAAATTGAATTCTTATATGATTAGTCGAAACAAACTTCAAAATATTCTTGAAGATGTCTAATTTAACATATCCAAAATCCAGAATCAAAATCAATATGTACAAATTACTATGATTTTCGAAATAACTCATTGTCAGCATATTTTCTGCAAAATTTTAAATTTCTATTTCTACTACAATTATCTAATCATACTTCTTCATAATAAATTAACAAAAACCAAGAATTGAAATTTACCTCTAATCTTCTCCCAACATAATATCAAATTCAAATTACACAACTTTGATCTCATGTGTTGCTTAGGGCCATTTGACGAAGAAGACTTCTTCTCTTTTTCTCTTCTTCTCTCTCTTTGCTCTCTTCTTCTTTCTTTCTTTTTTTTAGCCGATCTCTTTCTCTCTCTTCAATGATAAAGGCAAAGCATCTTATTCTTTTTATACTAAAATACAAAGACCACTAACAAATTGAAAAGACTAAAATACCATTAAGAGAATTGAGATATTACAGTACAAGTTGGTTCTGCACTGATATTGCTCGGAATAATTGGTTAAGGATGTCATATTTTGAGAGACTTCGTGTGACCGAGGCCTATAGCAGTTCTGACCCAATGTTCATTACAATGGTGTAAACTTTGAGATGAACTCTTTTATCCTTCTGTTGTCGTAAATCTTATCTGCTATTGCAGCAACAGCAACCTCTATTATAACTTAGTTTTCCTCTCGTGAATTTGGTACAATGCCTTGTTGTAATTGTCTGACTGCAAGATTAATTGATTTGTTATTTTCGTACTAGTTGCTCTATCTAGTTCATGCATTCCATGATGATTGAATGTTTTCTTTCTCATGAATCAACAAAAATTGAAATCTTCATAAATTGTGTGCAGGTCGTTGCATTTTCTGTCTCCATTTTAGTTCTGTTCTGACTATCATAATAGAACTCATGCGCTTGAGCGGGCTGACTACTTCGATTTTGCCGGTAGAAGTATCATAACCACCAATATTGGTTTGGAGGCATCTTTTGCCAGTAGATTCATCTTGTCGATCAAGATTGGATTTGGATTTTGGAGGCGTCTTTTAATGGGTGAAACGATATGTTGATGTTAGAATCTTTTAGTTCGTTTGTTAAGGAATAAGGATTATGATACAACCCCAATATTACAGTTAGACAAGCCCAACTCAGCTAGCTCTATCAATAGCGAGGAAAAGGCCCAGGCAAACTCAAGTGAGGCTATCCAAAACCGACCCCAAGATAACATCAAGCCAAGTCGCGTAAGGAAGCCTCCCAAATGGTTCAAGGATTACACACACTGAGCATATATGAGCAGAGGATTCGGTTTCTAACGGCTTTAGCTATTTAGAGAATAATTCTTTGTTATAGAGAGAGGTTGTTATTTAGTTTTGACAGCTGTGAGCATATTCTTGCTGCTATAAGTATTTCCATGGTTGTATTTGATGGGATATATATAAAATTCTGGACTCAGTTTCTTCTTCTTCTCTGAAATTTTCTCTCTATTCTCTCTTGCCATTCACTCGTTTCTTTAAAATTCTGGGAGCTTGCACTTGCTTGAAAAGTGTGGAAACCTTGCTGTTCGGTGTGCTCACCAGCGGCATAACAGATTAAGAACCGCAAGAGGGTTAATCAGAATAAGCATATTATGGGATGAGAGAATATCATGCCACAAAATTAGCTTTTTGCTTGGACTTAATTTAAAAGTTGGCATCTAATTAATTAACCCGGAGAAGAATAAGAGACGTGCGTGGCAGTATAGAAGTGGAACCTCCTACAGTTAAGAGTCTTGTTCAATTAAAAAAAAAAACTTTTTCAGCTTACTGACAACTCTCATCCACTCTATTTATATGCCGCACATGGGTCCACATGATGACGTGGCCTCACTTGGTTGAGTTTTCTATGCAAGAAACAATATGCTTTCATCTCCCATGCAAAGCTTTTAACTTCTGGATTCTTGAGTTGTGTTGGAGTGCCTTTTATACTGTGTGTAAGTCGTTCTTTGGAAAGGAAGATTAAACTGAAAAACCACTTGTGTAATTGTGTTCCAGTATTCTCATCTGTAACAAAAGAACCAGGAGGTAATCAATCGTGCTTTTGATCTTCACTTATTTTGATTTCAGGATAGTTTCATCTTACTAGCACTTACAGAGTCATGCATGAGTTTATTGATTTCTTTAATGGTGTTCAATCTTCTTTATTTTGCTTTCGCCGCAGGATGTTTAAGTGGATGTTCATAGGCTGCGCAGTGTATGTGTTAGGTAAAATTTTGCGATACATTTCAAGCGACCAAGATCATGGAACTGAAAGTAAGATTTCGAAGGGAGACCCTTCACACGGATCAGCTTCACTTAACACTTCTGTTAGGAATTCTAGTTATGAGAATAACGATCGGCAAGACCAATCTGATCGAACCCAAATCAAGTACTACGATAATTACCCGAATTTACCAACTAGTAGCTCAACTACAAAAAGGAGTGGAGCTGTGTCTATTGAATCAGAATATGTTAACAAGTTTATGGAAGGAACTGATGAAGCGTCCTCGAGATTGAAATATAGAACATCACAACCTCCATTTTCCTCTAAGCCATCACTCCCTAAACCCGCATCAGTTTCTTCTAAGCCATCCGTATCTCCAACTGAACCTCCACCATCATCTTCTAGTCCTAAACCTTCAATTCCTTCTTCTAAAGCATGCTCCTCGTTCTCTACACCCGTGGCACCTCCCCTTACTTCTGATCAACCTCGATCATCTGCTAAGCAATCTCCATCTTCATGTGGTCCATCTCAATCTCCCTCCGTGCCAACTTCATCATCCCCGAGCACCCCTGAGTCCTCTAAGCCCACTCAGTGTCCACTCTGCTTTAATCCAACAAATGAGCAGATGAAATCTAATAATACACGGGTTCCGAAGGGCGCATCATTCCCAAAAGCCCCTCAGTCCTCTAAGCCCACTCGGTGCCCATTCTGCTTTAATCCAACGGAGGACCAGATGAAAGCTAACTATCCCAAGGATATTGAAAGTCCGATCGAGAAAGATATTGAGCCTGAAGATTTGAAGAATCCATTGTCTCAGAAGGCGCCTTCATCTTCTCAGCTTACCCTTTCTCCGCTTCCTCCTGATTCAAAATATCAGCAGGAAAATGATCGCTATATATTGGTCGAGAAGGGTGCCTCTAATTACAAGATTCCTGAGGATATTGAAGATTTGATCAAGAAAGACATCGTGCCTGACGTTTTGCAGAAGCCAATGTCTCCATCGACTTACAAAGACTACTTTGCTGCTCTGCTGTACGCTGAGGATTTCTACATTGAGGTGATTAATTAACAGTGACCTTTTTGCATGTTATTCTTTCTAGTATCATTTCGTGCAAGCAAGAATGAACATAAAACTCATAAAATTCGATTTTAGATACATACTCAGATTATGTGCGGTAAATCGACAAGCTAAGGTTGTGCTACTGACTTCTAGTTGGAAGATGATCACAAAGCCAGAAAATTCCCTGCGATCACGTTGCAAGAACCCTCTAAGCTTGAAATCTTGGCTCAAATTCTCTCAAATTGCACTCTTTAGCTCAATGGCCTGTCTCTAGCTTGTCTCTTCTACCTTTCTCCGTGATCATCATTAAATAAGGTTAAATTATTGTTGGGGTGATCTTCTACTAAATGATCACTTAATATCTTAGGATATTTATATCATTCCCTTCAAAATTGATCCCTTGATTCTTGGTCATGCATACCTCATGAGTGACCTCAAAATGATAGAACCCTAATATATATGTATATCTATTTATATACATATACATATACATTATACATAACTTCATTGCTACCAAACGTATATTGTGTGCTGTGGCTGTTCGGTGGAAGACACCTTTGTTGTGGTTCGTGCATTACTACCCCCTTTGGAATGTTTGAGCTTACCTTGTATACGATAAAACATCATATGGGTGCTGTAATTAGCAACCATCAAACATGTTTTACTGGAGATACATGATTTTATATTTTATATCTGTGTCTCAGTTTGTCGTTAGATTTACCAATTAGGCTTCTCGAGACAAGCCTGTTTAGATTTGCGAGTAAGTGAAAACATCAAAGCACCAAATTAGTAACATTCTGATGTTATTGATAATCTTGGTGCATTTTGTGTTGGTAGGCAATTTAACAGAGATAGGCAACCCTAGTGGACTGCTTTAGCTGCAACTTACTCTGTACATACAGCCCATATCGACTGTTCATAGAAGATAACAATATTTGGTACAAAAGTGACTTTTAGGAATCTTACATGTTTTAAATGATTGAATGCAAGATGCGTCTATGGACCAAAAACATTACAGTTTCATCCAAGTGCTTTCTATCATACTTCCTAATTGTGTTTAGATATAATAATGGCTTTGATTTGATCAGAAGTGGAGCGGTTTTCAGTTATTCAATGTCACATTGGAGTTGCATAAAGCTGCAATATATGATAAGTCACTCAAGAACAAGAATCTGGAGGAGAGTGATGAGAAGGATGATAAACTCTTTGTAGCCTTTGAAATTGATTCTGTTCCTGAGAGACGACCATTTCTATTATCTAGAGATTTTGTCCACGCTCGACGTTCAGGCAGCAACGCCAAGGAGTTTCAAGTAAGTCTCATGAGCTTTCAAACTAAGAATTTGTAGAATCTCTTTTAGTGATAAATATTCATATCTTCTGCCAAATTGAGAATCTATTTTATGCTTCTTTCTCCCTATGCTTTCAAATTTTTGGAATATAATTCTAGTCGCAGCTATCAATATAATTTATAAATTATGACATTTGAAATTCTGCAAACCTACTTAATTCAAACCTACTTAATGCAAACTATTGCTCAGTTTGAACTATAGATGAGTGATGAGCATATAATACATACATATTTTACCATTAATTAAATAATTGTTAGCTATATTTATTTGTTATTTTTAATTAATTGAATTATTTTATTGAATAGGGAATTAATTGGAGATTATGAATAAAAAGAACATAAAGGAGTTCAATTTGTAAGCATTAAAGATTAATTGATTTTTGGAAGAAATTAGACGTACATGCATGTGGAAATCAAGCCAAGAAACCGAATTCAACAAATTCATTTACCCATGCACATGCGGACAAAGAAGATAAATGGATGGAAAGCAACGTAAAGGGGCCCACACTTGGCTTTTACAATTGGAAAAAGGAATCCTAGTGCAAGCCTAATTGGTGAGCACGTGAGTGAGAGTAAAGAAAATTAAAAGGCCAAGCCTTTTGGCTTAAGGAAATAACAAGGTCGGTGGGGCCTATTTAAAGAGTAATATAAAAGCAAGCTTTTGGCTTTTGGAGAGGAGGAGCAGAGGACGGAAAAAAAAGAGGAGAATTCGGCTTTGAACAAAGAGCAGCGACAGCAGAAATATTTCGGTTTCCATGGCTGATTTTATTTCTTTTGTTGCTCACAATTCAAGTATGTCTAGCTAATTTTCTTATACTGAGGTTAATGATGAAACCCTATTCAATGAAATAATTATCTTTTTATTTAATTAATTCCCTATATATGTTCTTTGATGATTATGGTTTTTATTTCACATGATTAATTGGATGTTAATAAAATCTTTTCATCAATTCTGTCATGCATTATTGATTGTTAGGATTAATATTCGATTAAATCTATGCTTGGATTTATAAAGTTTATACATGATTATCTTTGACTCTATGTCTTTCATTAAATTGTTTACATGGAGTGCTTAGGAAACTTTGACTCTTTGTTATTCAATATGTTTACATGGGATACTTAGATATCGTATTATTAAGCAGAAAAGAACCTACACAAGATTAATTACTCGGACTTAATTGTTATATTCATGAGATGACATAGATTGATTTCGAGTTGTCACTCTAAAATTGGGGATTAATTTGTTTGTGGGAAATACATCGAGGAGACCATACGAGATGAGCAAGTGTTTGGTGGCGGAGTTCTGCGAGCAGGAATATTCTCCTCGTCCACGAATATGCCATTCGCGAAACCGAATTCCTGTTAGAGGCATAAGGTCATTCCTGCTAAGGGTCGAGGCGAGGAGACCCGGTCAACGGCAGTTGGCAAGACGTGCCTTCCTATCCGAGAATCAAGGCACGAGGTCCATCTCCATTTGCCCACAATGACGACGATGGGGCATCCACATCTGAGGGTGGGGAGAATAATGGGCGTAAAATGCGGAAGATCGGGACTCAGAGGAAGCTTATAAAAAGGTAGCCAACAAAGGTAAAAGGGTTAGATTTTTTGCTATTTTGAACTAAGAAAAGAGAGAACTGGAAGGTCTGAGATTAATAAACAGCCATAAGATTCGTGGCAAGCGTTCCCAGAACCTTGATATCTGACTTGAGCGTCGGAGGGTTTACGCCGGGAAAACAACCGGCGTGCTCTGACTTGTTTCTGTGGACGCAGGGATACTTAGAGAAGAAAGCATACGAGGAGAGATCCTGATCGAGGTAAGGTTGGTCGAGCAGACATCCTGGTCGTTGGAAGGCATAACCAGAATCTCGCATCAACATAATTAATAATTAGATAATTACTAGTTGAATAGTGGTAGATTCTGAAACCTTGGTAATTTGTCTAATTGATTTCTCATTTGCTTTAATTGTTTTCTTAGTTTAATTAGTTTAATTTCTCTTAAAACTCAATTTGCTCAACTAGGTTAGAATTAATATTAATTTTAGATTTAAATTAGACTTTTCAATTTATAACAATCCCTGTGGGATCGACCTCGTTACCACTACTCTATTTCTAAATTCGTGCGCTTGCGAGTACATTAAAATTTTCACAACAATGAGGAACAAAAGGCCGGTGTGTAATCATGTTATAGTTTTTGTTTGAGGACATCCGGCCTGTTTAGCGGCTCAACAAAGCATCAGCCAACAATGTTATTTCTTTTTCAGAATTCATTTTATCTTTACCCAGTCATGTGATACAGAGAGAAAGTATTCATTGATGAGCAACAGGTTAATCCTGAAAGAATCCATATAAAGTTAAATGTAATGTGTCACCTAGTCCTTGGATATCCAGACATTTTGTTTTTCTGGTTGAATATCTTCGGAAAATATCTTCTTAATTTTCCGAATATTTGTTTTCTCAAATCCTGTCCAGGGTATTCTATACCGGGTGGTGAAGAGCAACGTAGTGTTGGTTGAGTTTGAAGAAGATTTTTATTCACTGCATCATCCAAAGTACATTTACGATATTAGCTTCTCATTCAACCGAGTCTGTTTGAAACGAGCTCACCAAGCAATTGCAGCTGCATCACGTTCTTTATTTGAGAACTACCTTTTCCCTGATTTTACCTCTCGAAAGAACATCAGTTCCTCAGAAGCTTGTCTTTATGGTAATCGTATCCTTGACTCAGATGGCAACTCTGCAGTTCGTCGGATCTTAAGCTTACAGGGGAGGCCACCTTATCTTGTAGAGGGTCCACCCTGTGTAATTAGTGACAGTCTATCCAAAACTGGATTGGTTGTTCGAGAAGCAGTACTTGAAATTTATAAGAGGTCATCTAAGTGTCGAATTCTAGTCTGTGCTCCTATAAATAGAACAGGTGATATACTAATGAGAAGTTTGAAGAAGCAGATTCCAAAGTCTGATATGTTTCGAGCCAACGCTGCATTCAGAGAGGTAGATGGGGTACTAGTTGACATCCTCCCCTTGTGCCTTTATGAAGGGGGGGAATGTTTTCAATTGCCTTCACTTCAGGAATTGATACAATTCAGGGTAATATTCTCAACTTTTACAAGCAGCTTTCGCCTCCACATCGAGGGCGTACCTGCTGGACATTTTAGTCACATTTTTCTTCTTGATGCCTCATCTGCTACTGAGCCGGAGACAATGATAGCTCTCACAAATTTGGCTAATGAGAACACGACCGTGATACTCACCGGTGCTCCCAATAACCGCACGAGTTGGGTCCGCTCCGATATTGCTAGGAAGACGGGATTAAGGGTGTCGTATTTTGAAAGACTTCATGCCACCCAGACCTATAGCAATTTCGATCCGACGTTCATTACTATGCTGTAAACTTTTGAGTACTGCGGTAACAATAGCCTCTATTAGAACTTAGTTTACTTCTCATGAGTTTGTTACTACTGTGCCTTGTTGTAAATGCGTGAATGTCAGAACATTTCTTCGATCCGTTACTTTTGCACTTGTTGCTCTATCTAATTCATGCAGTCCAATTCCGCGATGATTGATTGCTTTCATTCCCCTAGATTAACAAAAATTAAAATCTTCATAAATTGTATGCAGGTCACAGTACTCCATCTCTGGATTATTAATTATGTTCTTATGCTACGACAAAGATTAGTTCTGTTGTAATTATCAGAATAGAACTTGTGTACTTCAATTTTTGCCAGTAGAATTATCTTGACGACTGAGATTGGATTTGGAGGCATGTTTCTGATGGGTGCAATGATGTTTTGATGTTAGAATCTTTTATATCTTTAATTACGGATTAGGGACCCGCAAGAGGGTGAATCAGAATAAGAATCGTGCCCCAAAATAAGCTTTCCGGTTGGACTTATCTTAAAAGTCGGCATCTTATTCATTTTTTCTTAATCCCCGAGAAGGATAACATTTGGCAGTATGGAAGTGGGAGTTAATAAGAGCCTTGCAGTCTTTCTATATTTTCCACATGTCGTGTCTGCCATGGCATCTGGAACCACATGATGACGTGGCCTCACTTGTTTGGGTTTACTTCATTTGCATGAATCAAATATGCTCTCATCTCTCAAGCAAAGCTTTAACTTTTGGTTGGATTATCGAGATTGACTTGGGTTCTTTACTTTTACATAAAACGTTCTTTGGAAAGGGGGGAAAAATTAAAAAAGAAAAAATAGCTCTTGTAGTCTTGTTCGGGCATTCCCATCTGTAAAAGAACCAGAAGGTAATCATTCTTGCTTTTGATCTTCATTTATTGTAATGTCAAGATAGTTTCATCTTGGACTTGACAACATTAACCCCTCCAGTGCTAAGTCTATTCAATCAGAATATGTTAACAAGTCTACGGAAGGAACTGATGAAGCTTCCACAAGATTGAACTCTACAACATTAACCCCTTCAGTTTTCTCCAAGCCATCTCCATCTTCACCAAAATCACATCAATCTAAGCCACCATTCCCTAAACCTGCATTAGCTTCTTCTTAGCTACTTCTATCTCCAGCTGAAGCTCCCCCATCATCTTCTGGTCCCAAAACTTCAATTCCTTCTTACGAAACATCCTCATCACTCTCTACGCCTGCATCTTCTTCTTTTTGTCAATCTGTGCCTTCACTTGCAGCACCTCCATTTTCTTCTCATCATCCTCGATTGTCAGCTAAGCCATCTCCATCTTCACGTCGTCCATCTCAATCTCCCACCATGCCAACTTCATCATCCTTAAAAGTCTGGTCAAGAAAGATATTGAGCCTGAAGTTTTGAAAAAGTAATTGTTTCTTGATCTACCTACAAAGATTACTTTGCTGCTCGACTATGTGCTGAGGATTTCTACATTGAGGTGATTTATTAACTTTGAGACGAAATTTTATCTCTATGTTATTATCCTAAATTCTAATTCGTATAATTGTGTGAATGCAAGAACATTGCTTCCGATCTGTTGCTTTTGTACTTGTATTTGATTGGTCTCTCCATCCTTGAGATTGCTTGAACGACATGACGCAGCAGCTTAGAGCCGATGTACCATGACATACAATGTTTCAAATTTGGAAGCTCTAACCTTCTAATTTGTTTTACTTAGTCTCCAAATGATACTACCAGCAGTTGGCATGAATATAAATGATATAGCAAAGCAAAACAAGGGATAGATAAACGAAATGATGTAACCATATTCAACTTGAAAAACCAGAAGAAACAAGGTGGGGCAAGAGGTAGAATGTGAAAAACATGATTACCGCAACTAATTTGTAAAGGTAATAAAAGTATCGTCCCACTGTGTATTACATGTCAGCATTGATATATCTGAATGCCTACATCCAAGTCTGATTTGATTTCAGCTGAGAAGACCATCCCCGATTCTGAATGAAACAAAGAACAAAAAAACAAGCACTCGACTTATGATGCAGATAAAAGACCTGAAGTTTCACACTGACAGTTTTACGAAGCAGTTCTTTCCCGAAGCCATAAATTGAATAATTAAATAAAATATTACAGCAATCAGGAGGAACTAGCAGGTGCTAACTGCTTCAGTTTTGCCTGCAAGATTACAGTAGCTTCGTCTGAAATAGTTTTCTTTTTTGTTGCAACCTGCATTATGAATTTTTATACTCCTGTTATTGTCAAAGACGATAATACAACAGAGGTGATAGAAATGTGAATTGCTAACATAAACATTCAAGTCCTTTAAAATAAGCAGAAGGAATTAACTCAAAACTCTTTAATCTTCATAGTCACTTAATAAGCTTTCTCTTAACAATCCCAAACTAAGTGTGAATGGGGGATATACTAGAAAGAAAGCCCTCAACACCAAGAAAGGGTTGATTAAGATTGGAGGCACATTGTAGTAGGTGAGATGACGTATTGTTTTGCAACATTTTAAATCCGTTGTATCTAATAAAAATGGACAACAAATCCTATAAAAAGTTGCAAGCTTTGAGTTCAGTATTGATGAAGTGCTCATGGAGGATGGAAAGAGTCAATACTGGTTTTAAATGTAGGTTGAAGTGGCATTGAGAAGAAAATAATGGAAAAACTATTTGAGATTGATTGGACTTGAACAAGATGTACAAGGAATGGGTTGCTACAAAGTATTAACCCAGTATGGAAAGCACCAAAAGAACATGAATAAGAACCGAGAAAGGAAAATTCAATACTCAAAGAACATCATGTTAGAAGATAAACGAGGATTCTGCACTGGAGTATAGTGGAATGGCACGAAAAGATTCATGCAAATGACCCATTTGGTCTTAAAGAACTGTGAGATCTGTCCGGACAAACAGAGAGAGAATTCTGGTTCAGATTGCTAGACCAATCTCCAGAACATATATCAACAGAAGCAAAAACAAAAACCAAAAGAAGACTGCATTCTTGAGCGTGCTTTTTTTGTTTTGGTTAAATCTATTTATGGCAAAGAAGAAAAATGCTAGACCAAAGTAAAGTCTAGTATCTTCTAGAGCTACTCAAAGACAATTTACATGCGGAAGGATCAATCCAGCATATTTAATTCGAGAAACCAAAAGTATTATTATCAAAGGGATTTGTTAATAATCTCCTAATCAAGTTACTTACTAGTTAAGCATGTATTCAAAACAATAAAAACATAAGTAATAAAGACTCACCAAATCGAGAAGCTTCCAAATTAACTAAGATTTCTAACTCTATTGAAGATTTGGAGAATGTTGCTATGAGAGATCTAGAATTTAGATTTTGGTGTTGGGAGAGCAGGAAGATGATTAATGAAAGAAGTGGAATAATTCTATGTTTCCTTCTTTCAAGTCCATATTTTCGAGAATTAACAAACACAAAGCAATAAAGTAAACTTTAATAAAGTAATTTTAATAAAACAACAATAAAGATAAAGCAACCTTAATAAGTATAATAATAAATTAAAATAAATTTTATTAAAGAAACTTTAATAAAATAATAATAAATATAAAATAAATTTTTAATAAGTGTAATCATATATACAAAATAAATTTTAATAAATGTAATAATAAATTAAAGTAAACTTTATTAAAATAATAAATATATAGTAAATCTTTAATAAGTGTAATCATAAATATACAAAGTAAACTTTAATAAATTAAAGTAAATTTTAATAAAGAAGCTTTAACAAAGCAATAATAAATATGTAAAAAACTTAAATAAATGTACTTCCCTCTTTTTTTCCTTTTTATATGCTACACAGGCACACAGGCACAGGCCTACAATGGCACCTGGGTCCACATGATGACGTGGCCTCACTTGGTTGAGTTTTCTTTCTATGTAAGAAACAATATGCTTTCATCTCCCATGCAAAGCTTTTAACTTTTTTGATTCTTGAGTTGTGTTGGAGTGCTCTTTACTTCATGTGTAATTCGTTCTTTGGAAAGGAAGATCAAATTGACAAAAACCACTTGCGTAGTTGTGTTCCAGTGTTCTCATCTGTAACCAAAAAAGCAGAAGGTAATCAATCGTGCTTTTGATCTTCACTTATTTTGATTTCAGGATAGTTTCATCTTACTAGCACTTACAGAGTCATGCATGAGTTTATTGATTTCTTTAATGGTGTTCAATCTTCTTTATTTTGCTTTCGCCGCAGGATGTTTAAGTGGATGTTCATAGGCTGCGCAGGGTGTGTGTTAGGTCAAATTTTGCGATACATTTCAAGCGACCAAGATCATGGAACTGAAAGTAAGACTTCGAAGGGAGACCCTTCACGCGGATCAGCTTCACTTAACACTTCTGTTAGGAATTCTAGTTATGAGAATAACGATCGGCAAGACCAATCTGATCGAACCCAAATCAAGTACTACGATTATTACCCGAATTTACCAACTAGTAGCTCAACTACAAAAAGGAGTGGAGCTGTGTCTATTGAATCAGAATATGTTAACAAGTTTATGGAAGGAACTGATGAAGCGTCCTCGAGATTGAAATATAGAACATCACAACCTCCATTTTCCTCTAAGCCATCACTCCCTAAACCTGCATCAGTTTCTTCTAAGCCATCCGTATCTCCAACTGAACCTCCACCATCATCTTCTAGTCCTAAACCTTCAATTCCTTCTTTTAAAGCATGCTCCTCGTTCTCTACACCCGTGGCACCTCCCCTTACTTCTGATCAACCTCGATCATCTGCTAAGCAATCTCCATCTTCATGTGGTCCATCTCAATCTCCCTCCGTGCCAACTTCATCATCCCCGAGCACCCCTGAGTCCTCTAAGCCCACTCAGTGTCCACTCTGCTTTAATCCAACAAATGAGCAGATGAAATCTAATAATACACGGGTTCCGAAGGGCGCATCATTCCCAAAAGCCCCTCAGTCCTCTAAGCCCACTCGGTGCCCATTCTGCTTTAATCCAACGGAGGACCAGATGAAAGCTAACTATCCCAAGGATATTGAAAGTCCGATCGAGAAAGATATTGAGCCTGAAGATTTGAAGAATCCATTGTCTCAGAAGGCGCCTTCATCTTCTCTGCGTACCCTTTCTCCGCTTCCTCCTGATTCAAAATATCAGCAGGAAAATGATCGCTATATATTGGTCGAGAAGGGTGCCTCTAATTACAAGATTCCTGAGGATATTGAAGATTTGATCAAGAAAGACATCGTGCCTCACGTTTTGGAGAAGCCATTGTCTCCATCGACTTACAAAGACTACTTTGCTGCTCTGCTGTACGCTGAGGATTTCTACATTGAGGTGATTGATTAACAGTGACCTTTTTGCATGTTATTCTTTAGAGTATCATTTCGTGTGTGTTATTTGCAAGCGAGAATACACATAAAACTCATAAAATCCGAATTTAGATACATACTCGGATTATGTGCGGTAAATCGACAAACTAAGGTTGTGCTACTGACTTCTGGTCGGAAGATGATCACAAAACCGGACAATCCCCTCAGATCACGTTGCAAGAACCCTCTAAGTTTGAAATTTTGGCTCAAATTCTCTCAAATTGCACTCTTTAGCTCAATGGCTTGTCTCTAGCTTGTCTCTTCTACCTTTCTCCGTGGATTAGCTCTCATTTATAGCATTACAAGAGTAGTGAATCATCACTAAATAAGGTTAAACTATTGTTGGAGTGATTTTCTACTCAATGACCACTTAATGTCTTATGATATTATATCATTCCACTCAAATTTGATCCCTTGATTCTTGGTCATGCATACCTCATGATTGACCTCAAAATGATAGAATCCTAATATACATGTATATCTATTTATATGCATATACATATACATTATACATAACTTCATTGCTACCAATCGTATATTGTGTACTGTGGCTGTTCGGTGGAAGACACATTTGTTGTGTTTAGTGCATTACTACCCCCTTTGGAATGTTTGAGTTTACCTTGTATACGATAAAACATCATATGGGTGCTGTATTTAGCAACCATCAAACATGTTTTACTGGAGATACATGATTTTATATTTTATATCTGTGTCTCAGTTTGTCGTTAGATTTACCAATTAGGCTTCACGAGACAAGCCTGTTTAGATTTGCGAGTAAGCAAAAACATCAAAGCACCGAATTAGTAACATTCCAATGTTATTGATAATCTTGGTGCATTTTGTGTTGGTAGGCAATTTAACAGAGATAGGCAGCCCTAGTGGACTGCTTTAGCTGCAACTTACTCTGTAAATACAGCCCATATCGACTCTTCATAGAAGATAACAATATTTGGTACAAAAGTGATTTTTAGGAATCTTACATGTTTTAGATGATTGAATGCAAGATGCGTCTACGGACCAAAAACATTACAGTTTCATCCAAGTGCTTTCTATCATACTTCCTAATTGTGTTTAGATATAATAATGGCTTTGATTTGATCAGAAGTGGAGCGATTTTCAGTTATTCAATGTCACATTGGAGTTGCATAAAGCAGCAATATATGATAAGTCACTCAAGAACAAGAATCTGGAGGAGAGTGATGAGACGGATGATAAACTCTTTGTAGCCTTTGAAATTAATTCTGTTCCTGAGAGGCGACCCTTTCTTTTATCTAGAGATTTTGTTTATGCACAACGTTCAGGTGGCAAATCCAAGAAGTTTCAAGTAAGTATCCTGATCTTTCAAACTAATAATTTGTAGAATCTCTTTTAGTGATAAATATTCATATCTTCTGCCAAATTGAGAATCTATTTTATGCTTCTTTCTCCTTATGCTTTCAATTTTTTGGAATATAATTCTAGTCGCAGCTATCAATATAATTTATAAATTATGCCATTTGAAATTCTGCAAACCTACTTAATGCAAACTATTGCTCAGTTTGAACTTTAGATGAGGAACAAAAGGCCGGTGTGTAATCATGTTATAGTTTTTGTTTGAGGACATCCGGCCTGTTTAGCGGCTCAACAAAGCATCAGCCAACAATGTTATTTCCTTTTCAGAATTGATTTTATCTTTTCCCAGTCATGTGATACAGAGAGAAAGTATTCATTGATTAGCAACTGGTTAATCCTGAAAGAATCCATAAAAAGTTAAATGTAATGCGTCTCCTAGTCCTTGGATATCCAGACATTTTGTTTTTCTGGTTGAATATCTTCGGAAAATATCTCCTTAATTTCCCGAATATTTGTTTTCTCAAATCCTGTCCAGGGTATTCTATACCGGGTGGTGAAGAGCAACGTAGTGTTGGTTGAGTTTGAAGAAGATTTTTATTCACTGCATCATCCAAAGTACATATACGATATTAGCTTCTCATTCAACCGAGTCTGTTTGAAACGAGCTCACCAAGCAATTGCAGCTGCATCACGTTCTTTATTTAAGAACTACCTTTTTCCCGATTTTGTCTCTCGAAAGAACATCAGTTCCTCAGAAACTTGTCTTTATGGTAATCGTAACCTTGACTCAAATGGCAACTCTGTAGTTCGTCGGATCCTAAGCTTACATGGGAGCCCACCTTATCTTGTAGAGGGTCCACTCTGTGCAACTAGTGACAATCTATCCAAAACTGGATTGGTTGTTCAAGAAGCAGTACTTGAAATTTATAAGAGGTCATCTCAGTGTCGAATTCTAGTCTGTGCTCCTATAAATAGAACAGGTGATGTACTAATGAGAAGTTTGAAGAAGAAGATTCCAAAGTCTGATATGTTTCGAGCCAACGCTGCATTCAGAGAGGTAGATGGGGTACCAGTTGACATCCTCCCCTCGTGCCTTTATGAAGAGGGGAAGGGTTTTCAATTGCCTTCACTTCAGGAATTGATGCAATTCAGGGTAATATTCTCAACTTTTACAAGCAGCTTTCGCCTCCACAACGAGGGCATACCTGCTGGACATTTTAGTCACATTTTTCTTCTTGATGCCTCATCTGCTACTGAGCCAGAGACAATGATAGCTCTCACAAATTTGGCTAATGAGAACACGACCGTGATACTCACCGGTGCTCCCAATAACCGCACGAGTTGGGTTCGCTCCGATATTGCTAGGAAGACGGGATTAAGGGTGTCGTATTTTGAAAGACTTCATGCCACCCAGACCTATAGCAATTTCGATCCGACGTTCATTACTATGCTGTAAACTTTTGAGTACTGCGGTAACAATAGCCTCTATTAGAACTTAGTTTACTTCTCATGAGTTTGTTACTACTGTGCCTTGTTGTAAATGCGTGAATGTAAGAACATTTCTTCGATCCGTTGCTTTTGCACTTGTTGCTCTATCAAATTCATGCAGTCCAATTCCGCGATTATTGATTGCTTTCATTCTCGTAGATTAACAAAAATTAAAATCGCGATTATTAATTATGTTCTTATGCTACGAAAAAGATTAGTTCTGTTCTAATTATCCGAATAGAACTTGTGTACTTCAATTGTTGCCAGTAGAATTATCTTGACGACTAAGATTGGATTTGGAGGCATGTTTCTGATGGGTGCAATGATGTTTTGACGTTAGAATCTTTTATATCTTTAATTACGGATTAGAAACCCGCAAAAGCGTGAAAAAAAAAAAAAATTAGCTCTTGTTCGCTAAACCTACATTAGCTTCTTCTAGCCGCTTCTATCTCCAACTGAAACTTCAATTCCTTCTCACAACACATCCTCATCATTCTCGACGACGGCATCGTCAATCTGTAGCTTCACTTGCAGCGCCTCCATTTACTTCTGATCATCCTCGATTGTCAGCTAAGCCATCTCCATCTTCACGTCGTCCATCTCAATCTCCCACCATGCCAACTTCATCATCCTTAAGAGGCTGGTCAAGAAAGATATTGAGCCTGAAGTTTTGAAAAAGTCATTGTCTTTGATCTACCTACAAAGATTACTTTGCTGCTCTGCTACGTGCTGAGGATTTCTACATTGTGGTGATTTATTAACTTTGAGATGAACTTTTATCTCTATGTTATTGTCCTAAATTCTAATTCGTGTAATTGTGTGGATGCAAGAACATTCCTTTCGATCTGTTGCTTTTGTAGTTGTATTTGATTGGTCTCTCCATCCTTGAGATTGCTTGAACATGACGCAGCTGCTTAGAGCCGATATACCATGACATGCAAGTTTCAAATTTGGAAGTTCCAACCTTCTAATTTGTTTTAATTAGGCTCCAAATGATACTACCAGCAGTTGGTATGAATATAAATGATATAGCAACGCAAAACAAGGCATAGATAAACAAAATGATGTAACCATATTCAACTTGAAAAACCAGAAGAAACAAGGTGGGGCAAGAGGTAGAATGTGAAAAACATGATTACCGCAACTAACTTGTAAAGGTAATAAAAGTATCGTCCCACTGTGTATTACATGTCAACATTGATATATCTGAATACCTACATCCAAGTCTGATTTGATTTCAGCTGAGAAGACCATCCCTGGTTCTGAATGAAACAAAGCACAGAAAAACAAGCACTCGACTTGTTATGCAGATGACAGTTTAACAAAGCAGTTCTTTCCCTAAGCCATAAATTGAATAATTAAATAAAATATTACAGCAATCAGGAGGAACTAGCAGGTGCTAACTGCTTCAGTTTTGCCTGCAAGATTACAGCAGCTTCGTCTGAAATAGTTTTCTTTTTTGTTGCAACCTGCATTATGAATTTTTATACTCCTGTTATTATCAAAGATGATAATACAACAGAGGTGATAGAAATGTGAATTGCCAACATAAACATTCAAGTGTGCAAAAGCTACAATTTTGAAGGATTGTTTGGGTAAAAAGTCCTTTAAAATAAGCAGAAGGAATTAACTCAAAACTCTTTAATCTTCATAGTCACGTAAATGAGCTATCTCTAACAATCCCAAACTAAGTGTGAATGAGGGACATACTAGAAAGAAAGCCCTCGACACCAAGAAAGGGTTGATGAAGATTGGAGGCACCTTGTAGTAGGTGAGATGACGTATTGATTTGCAACATTTTAAATCCGTTGTATAAAAAAAAATGGACAATAAATCCAATAAAAAGTTGCAAGCTTTGAGTTCAGTATTGATGAAGTGCTCATGCAGGATGGAAAGAGTCAATACTGGTTTTAAATGTAGGTTGAAGTGGCATTGAGAAGAAAATAATGGAAAAACTATTTGAGATTGATTGGACATGAACAAGGTATACAAGGAATGGGTCGCTACAAAATATTAACCCAGTATGGAAAGCACCAAAAGAACATGAATAAGAACCGCAAAAGGAAAATTCAACAGTCAAAGAACATCATGTTATAAGATAAACGAGGATTCTGCACTGGAATACAGTGGAATAACACCAAAAGATTCATGCAAATGATCCATTTGGTCTTAAAGAACTGTGAGATCTGTTGGGTCAAACAGAGAGAGAATTCTGGTTCACATTGCTAGTCCAATCTTTAGAACATATATCAGCAGAAGCAAAAACAAAAACCAAAAGAAGACTATGCATTCTTGAGGGTGCCTTTTTTGTTTTGGCTAAATCTATTTATGGCAAAGAAGAAAAATTCTAAACCAAAGTAAAGTCTAGTATCTTCTAGAGCTACTCAAAGACAATTTACATGCGGAAGGACCAATCCAGCATATTTAATTCGAGAAACTAAAAGTAGTCTAATCAAAGGGATTTGTTAATAATCTCCGAATCAAGTTACTTATTAGTTATACTTACCACTTTACACAAAAGCTTAAACTGATAGAAAACATACCAGCGCAATAAAATTCAAGCTTGAAGATTATTGAGCAATGAAAACTAGCACAAGACTGACTATCTTCAAAACCTTACCTCAATGAGCTGATCAAAATTAGATTTCAGCAAGTTGATTTTACGCTCACAGTAATCTTTGCCTTCATCCATCGTTTTCTGACAAAATAAAAAATTATAAATTAAACAATCAATTGAGAAACTGAAAACGAAAAAGATTAACAAAAAAAAAAGAAGGAAATTTAGAAAGTGTGGAGAGACTAGAGAGAAAGAGGGAACCTCAACGAAGTAACCGGTGCCGATATCGACGAGAACTTTGTGGGCGTCATCGAGAGTGCCAGGAACGTAAAGCGACGCCGTAAGAGGTACCAACATTTTGGCACCTTGAGGACGGAGGGAAAGATCGTGGAGAGCAGTGGAAGCCGACTCGAGGCGAGAGGTGGCGGTACGGATGTTGTTGAGACTGTCTTGTAAGAGATTGACTTCTAGATCCGTCTGTTCTTTTATTGCTTTTAGTTGCTCTACGCTCATCTTCTCCATTCCTCCTCCTTTCGACGACGCCATTCTACTTTTCGGTTCGATGCTGCCTGCCCCTCTGTTTCTCTGTAAATACTATGTAGAATAATATATGCTTGAAATTATAGTTAAACTCAGAAAAAATTCAACCTCTGCCCCTATAGCTCAGTGGTAGAGCGTCAGTCTTGTAAACTGAAGGTCTGTAGTTCGATCCTGCATGGGGGCACCTCAGTAATTTTAATTTTTCAACCAGTTGTTTTCGCCGGCCCGTTAAGAGAAGCCCAAGCCCGTAAGACAAGGTTATCATCAAGTTCGTATATTTTGGATAGTGACGGGCTCCAACATCATACAACGGCAAGATGATGACCGCCAACTTTTCAACAACGGCAATTAATCCACGGGACCCATCAATTATTGAACACTGGCTCTCTTTGTTTTCTAATAATTAATATGTAAATCAATAACAGTAAGTACCATATATCTTGGAATCAACCAGAAAATCAATTTTCGATTCTTTTTCACTCACCACCATTCCTTAATCTACACCAACATTATTGATTAATTCCTCACTTGCAATTAGTTCATCCTCTAATTACCCTCTTTCTGCTTATTTTGCATTTTTTTTTCTTTTTTTCTTTTTTCTCAAGAAACCCACACCATACAAGCTGGTGTGCTTGCCGAAGAGAAAACCCCATCTGCTGCAAATGGTAAATGTCTAGCCTATATCTGGTACTGGTTGGGCGATGATTTAACAGACTACGATGAGGGATTACGTCGTAGATCATGTCAAGATAATGATGTTAGGCTGTATGTGCTAATTTAAACACAATCTACTTACTTTAATCACGTTGAAGCCCAAGATAACCTCGCTACTAAAGACGTATGATTCTTAAGTCTGACAAAACATTCATCTCCAATGAATATTATGTAAGCTGGGTTGGGTCTTTTACCATGAGATTGAGATGTAACAAATTCAGGGGTTTCATTCTGTAGTCATTATTAATTTTGCATGTTTTGCCAACCTCTTCCTAGAAGAATCAACCAATTTGATCTCAATATTATTTAGACAAACTAGCAGTTGAGCCCAAAAGTTTCAGTTAAAATTGCGTCCTTCTCATAATGGGTGGGAGATATGTCATAATTCATTAACATATGTATATACTGGCCAAACGGGAAGACAAAAACCCGACAGCTTCTGGGCAGTAAACGCTGCTGGTCCATCGTGTCTGCACTGTTCGTTTACAAATAACAAAAAAGAAAGGTAAAAACCAATTGTTTCCAGCAGACTAGCAATGAATAGAGTAACATGGCAATGACAGCCATTAACTTCTGAATCTGTACAGAAACAAAAGATCAGCTCTGCCATCGGCATCTGAGAAACAAAATCCATCATGCCAAGGAGTCAATTGATTATGCTGGTAATGAAAAATGAATCCAATTTCCACTGGTTATTAGTTAACCCATATCATTTCCAGTGTGCAGGGTGCTTTCATCACCCTAAATATAGTTAAGATTTTTCTGATGTGAATGCAAACTAATGGAATTCAAAACTAAGCAAAGCAGATTTTGAAGTCATTATTAGTATTTACAATGAGCAAAGGGCAATAACACACTGACGTCGGAGACTGCGTAAATGAAAAAAAGGAATCTAAGAGAAACAGATGGGTCTCTTTATTCACACATCAGGCACCCGAAAACAATCCATTGCTTACATACAGGGAAAACACATTATTTTTCACGCTGATTAAATCTAAGAAATTGGCTACCGGTACAGCTAAAATTTTCAGAAGCAGAGATCTTATACAGAAGAACCAGCTGTTCACACAAGTGAGCAAGAGTTGATGAAAGTCAAGAGAGAGAAAGCAAAACACAGTCTGCCACCTGTGCTATTTCATGAGCAAGCAATCACCCTCGCCATTCTTCAGCTAAAACATTCAAGGAAGATCATCAATCATTCTTCTCAAGCAATTGCCGAAATTGCAGCTGAGAATTTAGCCACATAAATCACGAAAAAAGAATCCCAGTAATCCACTTGTTGGTTACTGGAAATTCAAACCATAAGCAGCAAGAATAGTCTTTTAGACAGCACGTCTCACTGAAACCAAAATAGTATAATCCATAGACTACTTTGGCAAAGAATAAGAGGAACTCTCAGTCACTCAAACTTGGTATGAATTTCCTAAAACATGAACAGTAAGTCTGATTATTGCTTCAAATTTTGGCCACAAGAATAAGATAGCAGCAGAACTGAGAGAATCACGCGCTCCTCATCTCCTCCTTCCACAAACCTAAACAAATTTGAACCTAAAACCCTAATTAATCAACAAACAAAGCAACTAAAACCCTAATTGAATTCATACTTAAAAATTCCCAAATTCCTCCAAACCCTAATCCCTAACCCTAAAAATTCACTAGTAAAAAATCTTCTCTTCATCTCCACACACACAAAGACAACAATTAAACATTCACATACCTATATATATATATATATATATAGATATAGTAATAATATATTTATATCAACACCACCATCAACGGAGCATCCAAAACCCGAAATTCAACGCGGGTCTTCCTCTCTCCGACCCGAACTCCCGGGCCCGCCCGATAAAGATGCCAGCAAATTGAGATGACCCGGGAGATAATTCCCCACTCTAGCCGCCGATGCCTCTCCCATAGCTTGCTGCATAAACAACTGGTGTGGCTGCTGATGATGATGATGCTGTTGCTGAGAAGCCGCCTGCACCACCATCTCCGGCGCGGCAGCTGCAGCGAAACTCCAGACCTGCCCAAAATCCGGCCTGGCCGGCAAAGCCCAGAACCCGCCACCTGGAGTCGCAGGGCCCACTATCGGCCCCACCGTGGCAGGACCCACGGCAGAAATGGAATCTTCCCCTTTGGTCCCATCATCGTCGGACCTCACGCGTTTTCCAAGAATGAACGGGGCGGGACCCAGCGAGGGCTTATGTTCCAACGCAGCGGAGATAGCCGAAGAAGACACCGTCGACGACAAGGAAGTCGAGTTCCCTCCGCCGCGAACCGACACCGAGACAGTGGAGAAGCTAGCCGGAGTGGTACCCGTCCCCGTGGCAGCAATGATTGAGGGCTCGGCTTGGCGGAGAAGCCACTCGATGGTCTGGCCGTCGGATTTGTGGCCGAGCTCGCGAGTCAACTGGAAAACACGCGCTGCGCAAATGATCGGCATGCGGATTCTCCTGCCGCGGCCGTCGACCTTGCTGTGGCGGTCCTTGGAGGGCGGCTTCTTGACGGTTAACGCGCCATTACCAGGAGGCTGCTGTCTCTGGGGGTCAATAATAGCGCCGTTGGAGACGCCGTTAGTGGCACCGTCCGAATTAGACATATGAGCACCAGGTAGAATTTGGCGAAGATAAAAGCTTTAGGGTTTGTTGAAGTAGTTAAAAGAGTGTTAGAGAGAGAAAGAGCGTGAATGATTAATGTGTTTGGATTTGTTTAGAGAGAGAAAGTTAGAGGTTTGAGGGCTAAGAGGTTTTTTGGTTAGGGAGGGGGAACAGAGAGCTAATCATTGAGCGGCAGGAGCTGGTGGAGACAGGAGGGAAGGCACATGGGTGGCGGGCTCCACTTTACACACCCCCACAGCTCACTCACCTTTCAATTTTTTTCATTTTTAGCTTCCATCTTCCCGCGGATTGTTTCTCACGCGCCCTCCCTCCCCCTCGTCTTTTTTGTCCTCACTGAGGAATTTATGTGAGAGTTGTCAGTACTGGGCCCCGCTTTTTAATTTTTAAAACTGAAGGTTCCAGCTACGTGCTGTAAATAAATTGGTTCATTATCCGCTCATTTCTTCGCCACGTCATCAGTGTTAAAACAACATCTCCTCAATAATAAGTCTCTGGATTTCATGGGGTCCGTGATTTGGTTTTCTTGATTTTATACACCCACAACACGCACATATTTTTGCCGCATGTTTTGAGAAATTTGAAAAAAATAAACGAAAAGATGGTTGTTAGTGCCGCTAAATCTTGGTTTTATATTGGACTGGGAGAGTCCCTAAATCTTGGTCGAAAACAGGAATTGGGCCTTTTTACCAACAAATTAAAATCAGCTACGTGTACAAAATTGCATCTGCTACCTTACCTACATACGTCACACACATACGCGCATTACACACACACACAAATGTTTAACAGTTGTATTGTGAATAATATGAAAGGCGATGAGGAGGATGTGACGGTAGCTCCGTATTTTGGTTCCACCACTTTTTCTCTATTTTTGTGAACTTTTCCAGTTACTTTCCCCTTCTTTCAAAAATAATTCACGGCAATTGACCTCAACGTTGTATGTTGTTGGCCGCCCTCGACACTACCGTCATTTGCTGCCACAAGTGGCAACTCGCCATGAGATGTTACCCAAATAACTTTTCCCAGCACTACAAATATGTAACTGCCTCATATTCATATATGATCATTTACATCAATTATATTATAAGACAACTTATATATGTACCTATTTTACCCACAATTTTATGAAAGAGAATGAGATATATTTATCTCTATACAATTATATAATCAGGAGAAAAAAAATTTTCTAGCTAAGGCACTAAGGTCTAGTTGTGTAAAAGTATAATTAGTTAAGACTTTTTACTTCCACGGATTATAAAGTCCAAGATTCAGCGTGGTCCAGTTTAAGATTTTGGTTCAATGGCAATACAGATTTGAGAATATTAGAATTAAGAAACTTGTAAAAACAATTAATTTCTATTCATGTTCTTATATTTTTCGATTTTTTTTTATATAAATGTCAGAACCCTTCAGACCACAACAAAAAATCTACTAGTATTTAAGTCTAAATTAGCACAATTCAAAAAAGTAATCAATTTTTTGCATTTAATGGCAGTAACTTTTAACAAATTTGATCGATTTATTACAGAGCTAAATGTCCCCAATTACACCTTTTAATAAAAAGATTAGATTTTTTTTATCTGATTATATTTTAAGTAAATAATTTAATTATTAATTGATTATTAATACATAAAAAAATAAAAATTAAATTTTATCCACATACTATCACTAAAAAATATATAATAAAAAATTTAAAAAAAATTAAATAAAATTTAGATCAACGGATAATCTTATTCCCTAACAAGATCGATCCTTGAAGTGTCTGACAAAACTTTGACCGTAAACATTCAGAGGTTAATTTAATATTGAAAAACAATGAAGATGATCCAGTTATTATTGTCTTGATGGTCAACATTATTGCGCAGGTAGTATCAGAGATATTATTGGGAGTACCGTGTACGTAAATGTACAGGATACTTTGCAAAGTTTGTCAATTGGTCTGGACTTTTTTAACGCAAGAAAATGGAGTAAACAAAAGGGTTAAAGGAAGGGAGAAGAAGAAAAAAAAAAAAAAAAAAAAAGATCGGAAAATGAAAACGTGAAACGCGCGGATATCGTGAGGTACACGCCCAGAGAACGGACGCGTGAACTACTGAGTGTTTGGCTTAAATTGAAGCGCAGTCAGTAAGTTAGTCAGTCGTTGCAATTGACACCTGGCCAGCTGTTTATTTACGTAATTTGCCATTATTATTATTTTTTGGCTTTTGTCCTTTTTTTCCTGTTCAACAACAATCAAGCAAAGCTCAAGCCTTTTGGTTTATTTCGTCAGACGAATGATTCTTCATGATGGTTGCGAATACATCCGACGGATAAGGCTGCAGCTTCAATGTTACAACCGTAGGCCATTTACCAGCCAATTGTTTATTTTTCACTGAATTTTTATAAGCTTTTGCTTGTTCTACGTTTGCAAATGATAATGAATTGTACAAAATGTTTTGGTAATTAAAAAATAATTAGAAGTGGCGTGATTACCTTCGTGGAGATGGAATGCACTTTTCGGAACTTATGTGATCCGTACGTTTACTACAAGTTTTGATGTACACAAAATCACTTGCAAATACTTACTTATAGTGCATTTGTAATTTGAACGCATCTTCTTAGGAAAGTGGGTGGCGAGCATATTTGCTGCTTATCTATCAAACTGCTTATCATGTGTACGAATATTATTAGGCAATGGCTACTTTAGAGTTGTTCCAAGATAGAACATGAATCACGACTACTTACGTAAAATAATAAATAATAAAAAAATATGTTATAATTTTGATTGTATTGTTATGAAAGCGTGTTCTACTTCAAAGCAGTTATAACATAATCGAACCCATATTACTATTATTATTGATTGAAGTATATATTCAACAGTTATGAAAGTGTGTTCTATTTTTATTTTTTTATATTTTCATTCAACCAATAAATTAATACAAGATAAGTTTGTACAATAGTTTGTGATTGTATCATCACTTTTTTTAATATTATTATTATTATTATTATTATTATTATTTCTTAAGTCTCATTGTCTTCAATATTAGTATATTACATAGTTGACAATTAAACCTTTTTTCCTTCAAGTATTTGTGACGTGAAGTCATATTTGAATCACAAACATTTTATATCAACGTAAGAAGTCTTATTGATTTTCATTCCTTTAAAGGGTAGGAGTGGCAAAGCCCCAAATTGATTCTTATTTTTCCCACATTTTGAACATGAATGCAAAAAAATAAAAATCACTCAGACACACCCTGAGACAAGAAGTAGTCTTATTAATTGAACAACAAATAACCACCAAGATTTATCATTAGCTTTATGATAGTTGTTGAACTTGTCCCTACCCAACTTAATCCAATTACTAAATACTAATAGTTATCCTTAGTATTTTTAAGTACGGAAAAGTTCGGAAAAACTTGAAAATCTTGCAGTTTTAAAATGTTAATTTCATAATATTTTAAAACCGTGCAGTTTTAAAATTTTTTTAAATTTTCCCGCACTTTAAAATTTCGGACTATATATATATTGCAAACGTAAATTGAAGGTCATAAGTTAAGTTTGTTTTTACTTTCTACAAATGAAAAAAATATTTAAGTGTCAATATATTGTATTTATATGTCGAATTAATAATCAAAGATACAAATGTTTTGATACTTCTTAATTTATATATAATACAAAGTTGGTTGCCTATAAGAAAATAAAAATTATAGTGTCACTTTGTTCTCAATGTGACATCAAATTACATGGGCGGGTACGTGTGGGCCCAAAACATAAAAAGGTAAATGAAGGCGTGGGTCGAAATTTTACTCATTAATTAATCAAACTTAGCTTACTCATCCTTCGATTACCGGCGTAAATGATGTCGAATTGATTGATCAATATCAGTAATTCGCAGAGCTTAATAAAAACTTTTAGTATCATTACTTTGTTGACTCAGGGTCATAAGTTTTTGGATTATTGAGCCCACATGGGCCCGTCGAACGCGGTTTCTACGAAATCACATAAATTTTTTTTTTTTTCAATCATTATATTCACACAAGGGCATATATTCCGTATCCTATAACCTGAGCTAGCTTTGATTAATATAAGGTTTAATTCTTAATATTTCACGTTAATATAATGTTTTTTTTTTTAATTTTAATCTCCAACCACCACAATATATTATAGAGGTAAATCAACCAAATGGCAACCGGTAATAGTGCACAAGATTTGATGTACTTTTGTTAATATGATTATAATCTAGTTCTTTAGAAATGAATGATGCAACATTCCTTGGTAATCCCATTAAAATACTTGATCATGATCTTATAATTAATTATAATACTTGGTGGCAATCAATTATTAATTGTAGCTCCATGGACCCAAACCCTCGCACGTTCTTTGGATTTTGGATTTATGGTATGGTTATGTGCATTTTGGGTATGCCCTCCCTCATGGTGAATATAATTAGGATTTTACTATAATATTCATAAAGTATGAAAGTAACAATAACATGAGTTTATAATAACGAATCATTAGAATTGCAATTACGAGGTACGTTACAACCCACAAATTTATATATAATCTCATATCCATTTTCATATATTTGCAAATTTGACGTTGAGATTTTTCAACAGTATTTTGGTATTTTTACGAGGATCTTAACTATAATATATATATATATATATAAGAAAAGCAACACTGAAGTAGCAACACAAGCCTCAAAGAGGAATCTTCATGTGGAGCCATATCTTTTTAAAGACAAAAATTCCACCACTATTATTGTAGAAACGAAGCAGACAAAACACCAAAAGCCTACTTGCTCAAATCATGGGATGCCTCGTTGGGAAGTTCTAAATATTCTTATTAAGTAAGCTAACCTGAATTTAGGTTCAAAATTTGCATTTGTGGACCAATACAAATGGTGGCTCGTGCCAATAAATACATTGAGCAAAACATCCCAATTTAAAACCCGGACAATAAAGTGAAGTATGATATTTGTGGAATATAAGCAGATTGAAGTTTAATTAAAATATTAATAATGTATAAGAATGTGTATTTCTTCAAATAATTAAGATGTATTTATTTACATTTAATGATGAGTTCAAGTGTTAATTCTGTCTTCGCAATCATAGGCAGAAGTATTTGATAATAATCCGAGGGTGCAAATTTTTATTATATATTATTCTTTAATTTTTAAGAGATCGATCACTCACGCACATGCACACGAAATAATTTTTTACCCTTAAAAATGTATATTCATTAGGTTAGTTTTATGATTTTTGAAGGAACTTTATTTTGTGATTCCCAACCGTTGTACACGTATGGGAACCATACAATAGTTTCGTGGTAAATTATTTTTTCATTCACTCAAGTAATGGTGTTTTGTTGTTTTTTGCTTCTTTTTTTTTTAAATTGAAAGTAATTTCAATTCATTTCGAGTCTAGATGTTCGAATCGTTCTATGACAGAGCATGCTGATGTAGAAAATTCTAATTATAAACATCAATAAGACTTGTAATGTAACTTAAAAAGTTGTACAAAGAGATCTATAAACTTCGATTTTAAAGTCGCTACTTTCGTTTTGATATCTATTGGTTATTGTTACGTATATTTGGGTTCTGCCCTTGATGCATGGGGTGCATGGTAAAAATTCTCTTACAAATCTCTTACACAAGAGTTGAAACCCCATCTTAAGAATTAAAAAAAAAAATTAATACAAAAGTAAATTACAAAAATGATATACGGCATTAGTTGTTTTAAAAAAATAGTAGATAAATTTATAGGTTATATAAAACCATCATGACCCTATATAATTAAAAAAAAAAAACCCATCTTTATACTACTTTAATTTATTATGAAATTGCTCATTACTAAATCATTATCGTAAAAATAAATAAAAGGAAAAATACCCACCGACCACTCATTTTTTACATATTTTTTAAAAATACACAATTTCTTCATTTTTTAGTTGAAATCCACCTAAAATTACATTTTATTTCACTTTTCCACTTCCGTTTGAAATCCGTTAAGAAAATTAACGGAAACTTAAAAAAATGACCATTTTACCCCCAAAATGAAAATTACAATTTCACTTTAAAAATTACCAAAAATAATCAAATTAAATCTAATTATTTTCCCTATCGGTCAATAAAGAAATCAATTCCACAACCATCAAATGCATGTTTTTTTTATAAATATTTCTGTAATTAGAATGCTAAATTATAACAGTAGTATTAAAAATAGTCCAATCTCGCAAACCATCAATTGAATTTAAGATAAGTAGAGTTTTATTATTCATTGAGTTATAATCTCTAGTAGTTAAGATTTTTTTATACTTCATTAACGTACCAATAATTATATTCATCATTAAATCTTATTATTTTTGGCATTTTTAGGGTGAAATTGTAATTTTCGTTTTGGGGGTAAAATGGTCATTTTTTTAAGTTGTTAGTTTTCTTAACGGATTCCAAACGGAAGTGGAAAAGTGAAATAAAATGTAACTTTAGGTGGATTCTAACCAAAAAATGAAAAAATTGTGTATTTTTAAAAAAGGTATAAAAAATAGGTGGACGGTGGATATTTTCCCTAAATAAAATAAAATGGCTATAACTATGTTCGAGTTCACCTGCAGTGGAGCACGAATCTCAGCCACACACGTAAAGTGATAAATAATAAAAAATTTATTATTTATCACTTTACGTGTGTGATTAAAATTTATATTATACTGTAAATGAACTTAGACATAATCCAACACAAATAAAATAAGAACACTGACGAGCACCCACTTGGGAAACAACTTTGTTTTACGCCGGCTAAGAGGACTTTTAAAACACATAAAGGTCAACAGGGAAGTCAAAAAAATGGATTAATACATGCAACTTGTACAATTTGATCATTTTGAGTGGAATCTTCTAATTAATTGACCTCGTTTAGTGGCCCTCATAACGACTCGATTAAGACATGCTATTTTCAAGTAAACCTCGTCTTTTATTCTTTGGTGGCAAGATATGCTTCGATTTCTTGGGGATAATCATCATTTTTCCAACTAAAACTAAATTGTTTGAACACAAAGTTCAATGTTCCCGTTCTTTCTTTCTTTCTTTCTTTCTTTCAATTTTCTCTTCTTTTATTTTTTTATATACAGAGGGAGGAAAAATAGCTTTTCGCAGTCAATTAAGGTAATAGGTGTGGAACTGCTTGCTAGAGCAGTTGTTTCAGTCTTTAATTAAGAACGATTGTGTCTTTCATAAGATTTAATTTATGTGAACTACTAGTCTTAGTACGCGTAGTTATAATTATCTATTGACAGAAAAATTATAAATATATGATATAATATTAGTTGTTTTATTTTATTATCAATATAAAAAAAATTAAGCGAGTGAGGTGTGAATAGATTTGGTCTATTTTAGATTCATGTACAATCTAAAAATTCATAATTTTTTAAAATGTGAAGACTTATTAGGAAGAGGCGATGAACATCTTTTAGCATCACAAAAAATTCACCTCCAAATAAAATTCAGTCCCCATTTGTGAAAAATAAGAATATATTTAACATTTATTAGTACTATTATTTTAAACTATGATCCGTGGATTTTCAGATTATATTATCGTTTTTATGAATTTAGCTGCCTATAAAAAAGGAAAATTGATATTAAAATCCGTGAGAATTATACAAGCGTATCATGTAGAATATTTTATAAGATATTCATAATAAATTTTCAAAATTTTTCTTAAATTAATTGCAGTTAAGTAAAATTCATCTGTTAGTCCACACAGTCTCATTGCTTTATTACCCATTTTTAAAAAGAAAAATTTAATTATAAATTATAATTAATATAACTTAGGAACAACCCTAATCTTAAATATACAAATACAGCTACGTGTAGTCATTAACCAAAAAAAAAATAAAAATGAAGTGATGGTAAGAAGAAAATTATTAATTGTATTGAGATGAAAGCTATAAGTTGTCAACATATAAAGCCAGCTGGACCCCAACCCAACTGTTTTTGGAATTTATTGATGAAAGGGACAGAGCGAGATCATCCATTTATTTGATCCAAAAGCTGACGCCAATAGATTTGCTTTTACATTAATCCAATAGTCTTTTAACACGTGGATTTTTGTCCAGTACGCTTGATCCGCTGGCTTGGGGATTTGTCCAGGATAAACGTATCCTTGCTTTTACCACTAATCCTTTTACTATTCATTTATTTATTTATAATAGCATTGGGTTGTTGACTTTCCCAACTTGCTATGCTTCTTCACCAAGTAAAAACTTTATGTGGATACTGCTGAGTGCTGACTAGTCATGTTAATGAGTGCAATTTTCTAACATATCACATTATCACTTCACCATTAAATGAATCTGACAATTACTATTATTTTTTTCATTTAACATTTCGTTTTTTTTTTTTCAATTTACCATCAAATTATAAAGTTAAAAAAATAACTTTCTAGATTTAACTAGACTCTAATTATTATGTAATTGAAAAAAGAAATAAAAAAATTAAACTAAAAAAAAGTTCAAACCGGAGGAATGTAACTTAATTTTCATGCAATAGTAGTAACAATGATAGTTGATCTCCTTAATTTTATCTCATTCGCCCACGCTTCTTTATTAACTCTATTTATTTTCAAGATTACCCTTATTCATCATTTTTGTTATCGGCCCTTATTTAGCAAATTGTTGCCAGTAATGGCACCGTACTTTTGTTTTCTTGATGCCTTATCACGGGCTATAATCTATTATAAGCACAAGCTTTAGCTGTTGACCATCCAGAAACAGGTAAAATTTGAAAATTTAAGTTATCATAGTGGATATTTTAATCATTTCAAGTTAAAATAAAAAAAGAAAAAAGGATGTAATGTAATAAATTGATGGATCCAAACATCACCACTACTCATTATATGTAAAATAAAAGAGCAGGCCGCCCAATTGGCATACCTTTGAGTTGAGTTCGGTTAAACTGGGCCAAGATTTTAAGTCCAACCCGAGTCCATGCCAAGCTCAGATGATGCATGCATTTAACACTGGCCAAGCTGGGCCAACACTAATCGAATTTTTAGTTCAAGGCTTGAGGCTGGCAATGCTTACTACTACCACCTGATAGCAGGACATTGGCTTTTGAACGTGAAAGGGGTGTATGATTTCATCTATGTTCTAATGATATAATTAGGAAAAAGAAGTATATTATTGATACAGTGATGTCATGACTCTCACATAAACCATAAACCACAAAATTCCTAATGTACAAAAGTGTTAAGACCAAGCAGGTCAAGACTCGCTAGGGAGGACATTAAAGAAATGATAGACCTCATCTTCATCGATGACGCCAACCTCTGTTGAGCAAACAGAGCAGCAGACTGGCTTTATTGTTTCCCTTTCTCCATCTGCAGGATCAGCTACAACCTCACTAGATTCCCTTTTTCTTTTGCCTTGTTTTCCCTTTGGAGTGATTTGCCGTGCTTGGCCAATTCCAAGCTTACAGTTTACAACAAAAATTGCCCTGTACTGGGTGACATACTTTTCATGCCTACAAGATTTGATCCACGTTATTACAAAATCAATACAAATATGCATGGTCACCACTAGAGGAAGTAGTGAATAGAGGGAAGGATTCAAAAATTTAAGGAAAGTGCATCAGACTAGCATCATTGCGTGTGTGCACACATATATATAAATGTACTGAGAATAAATCAATAAACAATCAGCAAGAAAAACAGGAGAGATTCCCTTGACAAACAAATATGAAGACAAGCGAAAGCTGAGTAGCTTCAATTTGCTTTAGCAGTCTCACACTCAGGAATATCCAAACAGCAAGAAAAACAAAGCGTGATGGTCTTTGGACAAAAGAAATTGAGACACGGTTTTCAGTTTTAATAGAAAAGTCCCTGATATAAGAATAGACACAGATACGACACAATTTTGTTACTGATTAGAAAAGGTCAGTCATCAGAAAGGTATTATCGATTTGTGTTGTTGTTTTTGTGTTTGTGTGTTGAGTTGCCTCACTGTTTTCAGCTTCACCTCAAATTTAAACTTCCATAAATGAAATCAATACACAGCAACAAAAGAGACAAGAAAGAGATTCAGCTAACTGAGTATGGGGCTAGGAATGAAGGATTCAAGCATGCACTAAAGTTTACGGCACATGCTTTGGTAAATGGAAAAACTTGTGTCTCATAGAACATTTCCTCTTGGAAAAGAAGCTGAGCATGATGCTGCAAAAACAGCTCTTGAGCAAATCACTGAAATGGTGAAGGATAAAGAAGTGTCTAATATTCAAGAGGTAGGTTTCACTTTCAGTTTTATTCATCACATGCGTCTAGCAAATTAAGCAAATAATTAAATAAGAGACTCATTGAAACAAATTCTCCAACTTTTATTGAAGATTTTCTTTCTCATGTAAGAATGTATAGACAACTTTGCCACTAAAACGAATAGGTGATCTAAATTAAGCTTGCTTAATCACAACTAACAATTCCTAATGCTAATATTTTGCCATGATATTTTTTTAACAGACATCAATAGAAGCAGAAACTTGAAAGAATATAAACACTTGTTTCTGGAACCATTCAAATCCATTGTACAAGATTTACAAAGAAATTTCCATTCACAAGTCTCATCGCCCTTTACAAACATGGTATTCATAGGCAACCAACGATATTTCATATATCAAAAGTAGGATTATTATTGACTACATTACATGCACCATTATCTAAACGTATGAATCTTTATTTATTACACTAACGTGTCACATTGTCAATGCATCACGAACTTATCCAAATGGTTCATGCATCATCTCCTCCTCTCAACAAGACCTCCTTGGACTGGACTGGCCTCTAAATAAACCATGAATATTAGGTTTCGTCTTTAGACAAAAAGATTCCAACTAATGTTAGAATAGAATGCCATGCAACAATGTTTGTGGAAATTTTTAAACAATTAATGATGAAACAAATCATCAAACTTCGCATTAGATAGTTCCTTATTACTTCATCAAAATTTTGTATTCCAATCAATAACCAATTGTTCCCTAATTCAATTCAATTATGAGTTCACACAATTTTATACGAACATAAAAGATTGAATGCAAATACCTTTGGCAATCGAGGCAAAGAGTGGTGAAACAGGCGGGACAGCTGAGCACAGCATCGGAAGTACGGCCCTTTCTTTCCCTACGAACCCATGATTCATCTTTATCGTCAAGATTTGGATCATAAAACTCTGGCTTGACGGTGTAATCTATTTCATCATCATCAGAAACTGAAACGCGAAACAATTAAACATTACTGTTAAATTGTTATGGCCTTATATTCACAATGCGCGCTTGTGAAAGTTGCGCTTGTGAATACTTAACTTAATCGCATATGTATATTACCAGTTTGCTGAGAATTGGTTGGAGAGTAGAGAATCTCCCGCTCCGATTTGCCATCTCCTTCCATATCTCTGACACTGAAACCGACTCAACTCAACTCGGCTGATTTGAACAAAATGAAGTGTGGTATTTTACATCCAAGTCCTCAATTTTAATCTAAATTACAAGTAAAACCTTTGCTTTTGTATTATGTTATAAGAGCAGACATAAAAATTCTTCAAAAGATCACATGATAATCTCACGTGACCACAAACCTGGCGGCTTTCCATTTGCTCATGTGTGGCCACAAATCAAGGAGCACCCGCTGTGTCGCTATTGTTAGTCCTGCGGCTGCTCCGTTTTTGTATCACACAAAACTGAAAACAATTCAAAAAGAAAAGAAAATGCTCTAAAAATCTTTAAGCGCTTGCAAAATGGACATCGTCTTCTCCAACTCCACTTTATTGTTCAAACAGCAACCACTGGTTGCTCCTGTTCGTACAGTTACTGTGACCCACAGGCAACAGAACATCATCACCAGCGCTACAACAACAACAACAACGCCGTCAAAGAATCAGCTATTGTTCGGGTCTCGAACGAACCTCTCACTCAAGTCTTATAATCATACGCTTCCCAGGTTGGCAATACGCGTACGCTGCGGTGCGAGCAGTGGCATAACGGAGATTACCGAAAGTGAGTTCCCAAACACGGTCTTGAAATCTGAGCGTCCGGTTCTTGTCGAGTTCGTGGCCAATTGGTGCGGTCCTTGCCGCTTGGTTGCTCCCGCCGTCGAATGGCTCGCCCAGGTTCTTTTCCTTTTCTATCCTTAATTAGTTTATATTTTTCGAAATTTTTGTTTATTATTGCTACATATGATTTAGATTGTCGACTTTTAACGAGTTTGGATTGGATGGGCTGTGATTTATTCATAATTTGTTATCCACGGTTTGAAATTCTCAAGGCTGTTCATTAAAATTATTGATTTGTTATCAAGGGTTTGCTTAATTCTTCTGCATCAATGCGGTTACAGTCAGTCAAATTGATTTTGCGAGATATTCACGCTAAGGCTATTGCTGTACAATTGCAACTGTAGCGTGGAAGTTAATGCGATTTTACTCTCTTTACTATTTTTTGTCCAATTTATTATCTACTAGACATATTTATATTTATTTAGATTGCTTTCCAAGTTTTCTGCATAAGCTGGTTGCGATAGTCTCACAATATGTGCATGGAAAGAAAAGTTTTGAGATCCTATTGGAAATTATAGAACTGTGTGGACATTTTGTCAGTTGTGTGGGGTTACTGAAACCTGCAAAGGGTTTGTTTGTGAACCTTGTGAGAATTATACCAGGGTGATTAGGATGCTACCTAGTGGTCAGTCTTTGAACAAACCTGCAGCCGTAGCAGTGGTCTGCCTTCGTTATTTAGATATTTGTGTTGGGACACATTTTAGACCATGCCGGAGCATATTTTGTCGAAGATTTCTGGACATGCTAAATAGAGCTTGCAATTTATAACTGTTGATGGCTGGGGGGAAAATGTCATGAATTCAACCCACAAAGCTCTATAAGTGCATTTTCTTTTTCTTTATCAGAAAATTTGAAGTCCAAATTCCTGTTCTCAAAATTTAGGAACCTCTTACCACTTGGCTTTAGCTATCAACAATGATTTTGGAAGTTTTATGCATGTTATTTGGTATTCTATAACTTGATGTTACTATTCTATAGCTTGACAGGAGCAAACCATCATTATGACATTTGTTTTATATTTTTTACCTTTGATGTTGGTCTGGATCTAAACAAGAGAGGCTGTACATTCAATATACTTACTAGGAAATTCAGACATCATTACCAAAATTTAGTATCTATTGTCTTTCCATTTCAAGCATATCAAACTATGAAAAGAAAAAGCTGTGTCAATTGGGATTTGGTGCACAAGGGTGGTCCCTAGATAATAATTGTAAAGTTATGTAAGATATGGTGAACCAGTGGGGGAGGGAATAAATTTATGTATACTAGGATCAGTTGAATGGACCCTCCCTTACGATGGACCCTCCCTTACAGATATGGTGAACCAGTGGGGGAGGGAATAATTGGTTCCTCTGTTGTTTTAGTTCTGATAGGAGTTACAATGGAATGCATTGTGGAAAACATGCGATGACATAACTAATGTGATAAAGTTATAAGTGAAAATATCACATGCTCTTTTGACATAATCAAAGTTCCTTGTTCAATATTTTATTGTTATGACTCTGTAGTTTCAGTCTTGCTGAGATGCTAATCTCCGCTAGCAATCAGCATTATTGACAACCTAAAAAAACTTACTTTTCATATTTTGGTTGTAGTTTTCTTTTTGTGTCATTCATCAGAGCAATGCTTTGCAGCTTGGTTCATGCTGCCTCTGTCTAGTGTATCTGAAATTATGTCTTTATCTATGTGCTGGAAATTTGATATAAGCTCTGAGTTTTTGATAAATTAAATATTTCGGAAGTAGGTCTACATAATTTTTGTAGTGATGTTGATGGAATGAATGGTATTTGTAATTTCTGGTTCATACATTGGAAAATGTAATTTCTGATACATACTCCAGTTTGTACCATTTTGGGAGGAGCTCAGTTTAATGTAATGTACTGGTTTCCAAAATGGCGTCTGTTCGTTATTTTAGGAATACGGAGACAGATTGACCGTCGTAAAGATTGATCATGACGCAAACCCACAACTAATAGAGGAATACAAAGTTTATGGATTGCCGACCTTGATTCTCTTCAAGAATGGACAGGAAGTTCCGGAAAGCAGGAGGGAAGGTGCAATTACGAAGTTGAAGCTTAAAGAGTATATTGATACTCTTTTAGATTCAATCTCAGTGGCTTAGCCCTCTTTTGAACATGCTCAGCAAATTATGCTCATTCTTCAACAGATTTTGACATCATTGGCAAAGACGAATATGGGTAAATATTTACCTTTTCCTTATGTAATCTTGTATCATTCGTTACAGTATCCGTGGATGTATTCAATTGTATAATTTTGATCTATGGAACAAGAATATCATACATAATTTCTGATATTCCAACGGCCACAATTGGTTTTTCATTTCATTTGCTTATTTTCCTAGTTGCAATTGGCATCAGATTCTTTTTGTAGAACTCCAATTCTCTCAAGTGAACATCGAGGAGAAAGAGTACGTGAACGCTAGTTGGACAATTGTTCACTTTTGTTTCTAATTGTGGTTGCATTATGATGTATTTCCTGTTAAGCGTAAATGTAAATATAAAATGCTTTCTGAAACTCCATTAATTATTTAATGAATTCTTATATTCATTATTTTTAAGGTTAATTTTCTATACCACCATGTGAAGAAAAAGAGAAATAATACCTTTAATACTTTAACATTTTAACCCAATAATTATTTTTTTTCAATTTAACCCTTAAAAATTTACTTTTTAAAATTTGGCCTCCGCGAATTATACTCCAATCTCGGATTTACCCCTACAAATGTTTATGGCAGACCAAATGATGTTTTGCAAGGCATGCTTTATTTATTTATTTTTATTTTTATTTTTCAATACACAAAAATAAAACTTGATCATTGAGTATTTGAGTCGGTTGAGATACATCAATGGTTTCTTCATTTTTGAGAATTTCTTTTAAGTTTCCTTAATTAGTATTTATATACATCGTGGTTGAATTGTTATCAGGAAACTTTATTTCACTTGTTTCCCATATTAATCGGGAGGAATTGCAGACGTTAATTGTCTAGGATGATTTTAGAAATACACACATGTCTATATATATATATATATATTAAAAAAAAGAAAAAGAAAAAGAAAAGTACAATTAAATAAGAAATTAATTATCTTTATTTTTAGAAATAAAAACGTACAATTTTTTTGGTGGGACCTTTGGCTAGACAAATTGCTTAGGGATTGAGCTCCTAGTGTCAGTAAACAGATGTATAAATGAATAATTTTCTCAAGCAGATGGAATGAATTATAGTTACAGAGGCAACGCAGTTAAATCGGAAAATAAAAGAAAAGAAATTGTCTCTATTAGCCCAATTCAAGCAGTCTTGTTAGGTTGGATTTCATTAGAAGAGCCAATAACAGCTTCGTCAGGGATGTATTTGCCCCAGAACCAGTGTGCCTTCCACATTCTGTTCATCTCTTCAATGGGTACGTTCCTCGTCTCAGGGACCATGTAAAACACGAAAACGGTCATGACGGCCACAAATCCGGCGAAGAAAAAGAAGAGGCCGAATTTGAAGTGGCAAAGCATCGACAGGAAAACCTGTCCAACGACGAATGTGAAGATCATGTTTGTGGACACGTTAATGGCTTGTCCTGCTGATCGAATCTCAAGAGCACACACTTCACTTGGTACCAGCCACCCCAATGGTCCCCATGACCACGCAAATGCTGCTACGTATGCACATATTAAGAACAACACGAAGTCCGCGTCGAATTTCGTCAAGGTTCCTTCCCCCCTGAGCCCGAACTTCAATGCCAGCATAATTCCTACTAGACACTGTTATATTCGTCACAAAAACAAATCCAATATTAATTACTAGATATTTATTTTATAAGAATGTATTTATAAGATGTTGATTATTTGGGATGCGCCTTGATGAGCCAGCAGCCATCCGATTTATATACCTGGCAAATAAACATTTGAACGCCACCTTCGAGGAACAAGACTCTTCTTCCGAATTTGTCAACAGAGAAAACGGAGACTAACGTGGCAACAACGTTGACAACACCAGTGATAACCGCGGACATAAGTGAAGCTTCAGCGCCAAATCCGATGGTCTTGAACAGGACAGGGGCGTAAAACATGATGACGTTGATACCAGTGAACTGTTGGAAGAATGGAATGAGAGTGCACATGGTGAGCTGAGGTCTGTATCTCCCGCGGAGTATGTTTGTCCACGGGTGGTGCACTTGCTTGGCAGCTTCTGAAGCGTCGTAAAGATCTTGGAACTCTTCATCCACATTGGGGGTGCCTCGGATTTTCTGCAACATTTTCTTGGCCTCGTCGATGTGGCCTCGTTCGAGGATGGAGTTTGGAGTGTCGGGAAGGAAGAAGGAACCAACAGTCATCAAGATTGCCGGAACTGCTGCAAGAGCTAGGGACACTCTCCATCCCCATCCGCCGGAGATTTTGGCTGTGCCGTAATTGACAAGATTTGCGATCAGGATACCAATGGTGATGGCCATTTGGAATCCAATGTTGAGGGCTCCTCTAACCTTTGCTGGTGCCATTTCTGAAAGATACACTGGAACCACCTATAAAGCCAAAGCAATAACTCGTCAGGATTTTGATGAAAACTACAGGACCCTTGTATTCCGGAAACAATTAATATACAGGACGGCTTTTCGTGTGTGCATATATATTTTACCTGATTGGCGAATCCAACACCGACACCAAGCATAAGACGACCAATAATAAGCATTGCGATATTCACAGCAGCACCATTGATAATAGCACCGATGAGAAACGAAATGCCTCCAACAGTCATGGACATTTTACGGCCGTACATCCTAGTGACTACTGAAGCAAAGAAGGAAGCAACAAGAGCCGCAAGGTAGAGGGAGGAGGTGAAAAGTGTAAGAAGCTGGCTGTCAAATTTACAATATGCACTTTCGTGACCCTTATTAAGCTGTTTACGATACACCTTCGGAAAGAAATCTTTCAAGAACTGATCCATTGAGGTCACCCCCCCTGCACAATTTTTTAAAGATATATATCAATGTAAAATGAAGAAACTGCAAACTTAACGAGGCCAAGATTAAAATTCCAAAGGAATGACTAAATTTCTAAGGCCATAACTGATGCGCTATTTCATGTGTTGTACTGCTAACCTGAAATTCCAAGATCATAACCGAAGAGGAGACCGCCCATGGCGGCTACCAAACAAGTGACAAGGACAAAGCTGGTGACACCGCCTTCATAGTTCTTTACACCGCCTTGAACGACAACTCCTCCGCCAGCCATCTTTGCAGCAAATTTTTGCTTTTAATTTTGTAGGTAAAATGTTACAGGAGTTTATTAATTATTTTTTCTTCGCTGCAGATGCAGAGGGATTTATCAAGGTATTTATTTGCCTTGATAGATCCTTCATAAGCACCTAAGAAAGAAACTCCTGTTAATTAATGGACATGATATTTAACTCGTTTTATATAAGATTTCCAAGTGGTTGTTTCTCTATATTTGGCATCTTATTTCAGCAGATCTGTCCGGAAATTATGAATAAGACTTGTCTAAATCCACCAGGCTTTTTTATCCATATATCAATCAAGAATTTATCCAAATGCCTGCTATTTTTCGGTTCCATGTGAATTTGCGGTTGGCTTATCCTTGTTTCATGTTATTTAATTTCTTAAAATAGGTAACTAATCTCAACTGTACCACATCTAACTCAGCTATGTAAAATCAACGGCCGTTTTCCATTTTCTCTAAATAATTCCTTTTTTTTTTATTCCGTTATAAGATTTAGGCATCACTCTAACTATAATTGATAAGCTATCTTGTATTAAATATTTTTTTATTTAAAAATCACGTTTCTGTTTTTGGAACTACAAATTAGTCCAATTAACAAGTTTGTAACAACTCACTGTACGTAAATAGAATAATTGACGATGCAGAAATGTAAAAAGATTGATAACTAACAGAAATAAAGTTTCTGAATAATGAAAATATTATTGAAAAGTATGAATGAACAAAATGAGTGTTTTAGGACTCTTTTATAGTAGACTTAAATATCGCTTATTTATCAAAATAGGCAAATATAAAATATTTAATATATATGGAGAAATATTCTGTTTCCTTCAATCTTTAAACTAAATGTGAACCACATCAAAATTTGCGTTTGGATCTTAGATTTTGAACATGAAAATGAATTCAACCTAAGATCAAACTTTCCTTTAGACCATATTTCAGGCGATTAAAGAAAATGTAAAACAAAATATAATTGCAAACCCAGCTGCTCCGAAAGATGTCAACTCAGTCCCAAGTGTTCTGCGAGTAAATGTTTGACCAAGTACATCCTTTGGGCATAGACATGCCAAATATAGAGCAAATCGGTCTTTGATTCGTTGAAACGATTATTTAGTTATTGAATTTGCAGTTGGAAAGGCTCAAATTGAGAATGATGAACTGGGGTTAAAATGGCCGATTAAGAAGAAGCAAAAAATGCATATTATCATTGGATTAGTTGACTTAAAAGTATGAAATGATCTATATGGTTTATTTTTATTAATTTTTAAAATTTTTATCAACCGATCATAAACACGTCAATTCTTATAAAATTATTTGTGCATGTGGATGTGGCTCTATAAATTATTCTTTCCGATCTAAGTTTATTTTTGTGGAAAATCAACTGCAACAATTAATGCATATTGCTTTTTCAATTTTCAAAAATCTAACTTAGATTACCTCAATAAGTCTGATATTCAAATGGGCATGTAACACGATAAAATTTTATAGAAGCTTGGAGCTAATTCATACTAAAACCTAACATAAAAATTGAGTGTTTCTTCACACTATATACATAGCCCAAGATTTACTCAACCACAATGAAATTATTCCCTTAATAATATGCTAACTAATCGCCTCAAAATTGAGGGTTTCTTCACATTATATACATAGCCCAAGATTTCACCCAATATACACTTGATAACATAAGCAACCAATTATAAGTATTGTATTGTTTCTAGTAGCACCATTAATTACTGAACTAATCATAAGAAAAGCAAGGCCTCTTGAGAAAATTTAAAATTTTCAACCAAAGTTGCTTTTTATTGAATAATTAAAGAAGGAAGCTATAACTGGAAGTGACGTTAAAATTCCAACACTAATTTCATGATCCAATCCAACTAAATTAGTCCAAACCCAAGATCAAAGCCTAATCCATAGAAAATTCAAAAATTATGTGGAGATTAGGAGATATTTCTAATTTAAAAATATCTAATTCTAGAAATCTCTTGGGCATTTAGAAATATTTTGTAAAATGTGATTATCCAATTTTTGTAATTTAATATTTATGTTGTTTGTACTAGTTCTAGATTACTATAAATACTCCTATGCACTTTGTTGTAGGTATCAAGTGAGGAGTGAAGAATTATAAGGGATAAAGAAGAGTGAACGATGAGTGTTGTAGTCTTTCTTGTAAAATATCAATAAAGTTTTCAGTTTAGTAAAATTCTTTTGCTGCATAAATAGTTTTAGTTTTGAGCAGTTTAATCCTCATTTGTTTTCAACAATTGGTATCAGAGCAAGGTTTGTCAAGGACCACTATAGTAGTGTTGCTGGAAGTTCATAATAGCCAAGGACTGTCATAGGGAACCTGTAAGAGTACAACGAAGATGATTGAGAATCATTTAATATTAGAGCGAGGTTGGTCAAGGACCACTATAGTAGTGTTGCTGGAAGTTCACAATAGTCATAAACTGTTGTAGGGAATCCGTAAGAGTACAATGAAGATGATCGAGGATCATTTAGTGGAGCTTCGTTGAATCATTAGGAGTTTGAAACTCTACAAGTTTGTTGGTGAAGATCGAGTTTGCTTGGCATTGTCAAAATCTTGCAAACACGATGGGTGACCTTCAAGTAGTTGGAGGAATCAAGAAGCTCAACAACAAAAATTACAATACATGGGCAACATTGATGGAGTCCTACTTATAAGGCCAAGATCTATGGGAGATTGTTTGTAGTAATTATGTGAAACCACCAACTAAGGATGCCGCTTTGAAGAAGTGGAACATTAAGAGTACAATTGAAGAAGAGATGTTACAACATATAAAAAAAGTTAAAACACCTAAGGAAGCTTGGGACACTTTTATAATGATTTTCTGAAAGAAGAATAACACGGCTACAGCTTCTAAAGAATGAGCTGCTGTCAGTTTCACAATAAAACATGACAGTTAACGAGTACTTCAACAAGGTAAAGTCTCTATGCTATAAAATTTCTGAGTTAGATCCTACTGTTACAATTTCTAAATCTATAATGAAAATAATTATTGTCCATGGTTTGAGGCGGAAGTTTAAGAGCTTTGTTATAGCTATCCAAAGTTGGCTAACTCAACCAACCATTGAGGAATTTAAAAACTTACTTGCCAATCAAGAAGCGATTGACAAGTAAATGAGTAAGACCTTAGTAAAGAATGATGATGAAGCGATCTTCACTGATAAGAAGAGACATCGATTCAAACGACATAATGGTCAAGAAGCTAAAGGAGATGTTGATAGTCAAAAGGTCATCAGCACAAAGGTAGCTCATAGATAGGAGGAACACAAAGGAATTGCAGTAATGGTGGCCAATACAAGCCAACGAAAAAGTTCGAAGGGAATTATTACAACTACAGAAAAAAGGGACCACATAGCTTAAGATTGTTGGTCTAAGAAAAAGTCTAAAGAGAGTAATGTTGTTACTTCAAATCAAAGAAGAATAATGATGAAGAATGAAAAGTTGAGGCATCAGTGGCTATCGAAAAATAAGAGCTAGCCCTTGCAGTAACAATACCTAGCCGGATTAACTATGAGAGTGATTAGATCGTTGTCTCGGGGTGCTTATAAATCACATGACTGGTGATAGAGAGAAGCCACAAGACATAACTAAGTACAAAAGAGGTCACATAGTAGTAACATCAAATAACTCGCGATTGCCAATAGCTCATGTCAACACTACAGTCAATGTGGTCCACACAAAGTGTCACTTCAAAATGTGTATTATGTCTCAAGTATAAAGAAAAACCTACTCTCAGTGTCATAACTAACAACATCATGCAACTATGTCTTATTCAGTCCTCAAGATATCAAGGTGTATTAAGACATAAAGATCTCAGGGACACTTATTATGGAAGGACAAATGTTAAAGTCAGTCTATGTATTATCATCAAAGTCTTCATATGTAGACAAAAGACGAAAGAATAAGACAGTAAATGTATGGCATGCTCGATTGGATTGTTAGCTATCACAAATCAATACTCAGAGGCCTACCTTAACTTGATGCAAGAATAAATACATTGTGTGTTGGGTGTCAGTATTGCAAGGCTCACCAACTCTCATATGAAGAGTCAAAGCGACTTTTTATTAGTGGCATGTAACATATGGTCACATTCATCGATGACTTCTCTAGGTATGTCTTGGTCTTCTTAATAAAAGAAAAATCTAATACTTTTTCAAAATTTAAGGAATTTTGAAAAAAAGGTTTGTTGTGTACGAATAAACAACAGAGAAGAGTATATATCAAATGAGTTCTCCCAGTATTTTTGAGACTATAAAATACACCATCAGTTTATTTGTGTCAATACACCACGATAAAACAACATAGCAGAATGAACGAACCAGCATCTAATGGAGATCTGTTGAAGTATGATAAATACAAAGAATGTACTAGGGAGGTTTTAGGCTAAAGCTATGAAGACGGCATCTCATGTAATCAACAGACTTCCTCAATTGAAACTAGGTTCATATCACCTTATGAGAAGTTGTAGAACATGAAGCCTATAGTCAGCCAATTTCATGTACTCAGTTGTATGTGCTAAGCCACTTATGAAGTAAATTTGACAAGAAGGCAATTCTTTATATCTTTGTCGAGTATGACACCTAGAAAAAAGAATGGAGGTGTTGTGATCCTACCAGTGAATGATGCTATATAACACAAAACGTGGTGTTTGACGAAGTATCTTCATGGTGGTCTTCAGAAAAAGAAGAGTAACCAAAGTCAAAAGAAATTAAAGATCAAATGAATGAACGAATTACTGAAATTTGATTGAGCCAAGAAGAATCTAAAGATTCTGATGAACCAAAGGAAGATGATACCAAGATTGATAAAGTGCAAAGTCCTTTGAAAACAAATGTTCACTAGAGTTCTATTGAAGACGAAGAACTAAGTGAACTAGAACCAATAACTCCCGAAACTCAATTTAGAAGATCCAAAAGAGTGACAAAGCCAAATCTCAAGTATGCTAATATAATAATTGCAGAAAAAAAATATAAAAGAACCTGAGACATTTAAAGAAGTAGCAGAGGATTCTCATTCGAAGAAGGCGATAAAGGAAGAAATTGTTGCATTAAAGAATAATCAGACTTGAGATCTAGTCCCAAAGCCAAAAGATACAAAACTAATATCTTGCAAATGGGTGTGCCAGATTAAGAAGTGCCCAGATGGTTCAGTTGAAAAGATACAAGGCTCGATTGGTAGCTTGAGGATTCTCATTATAATACAGTCTAGACTATAATGAAACATTTAGTTCAATGGCAAAGCTCATAACAGTTAGAGTTCTACTTGCACTTGCAGATAGTAAAGAATGAAAATTATGGCAGATAGATGTAAAAAATACATTCTTGCACAGAGAATTAGATCAAGAGATCTGCATGAATCAACTGAGAGGATTTGAGAATAAAACTCATCTGGAGTATATATGCAAACTGAGAAAGGCGTTTTATGATTTAAAGCAGGCACCAAGGGTATAATATAGTAAGATTGTTGAATTTCTACCTCAGAGTGGTTAGTCGGAAGCACATGCAGATTCTAGTTTATTTCTCAAAACTAGTAAAGGAAGTTAGCAATTATACTAGTATACATGGATGATTTGATTCTTACTAGTGATGATGAAAAAGAGATTCACCGAACGAGAGAAAACTTATCAATTTGCATTCAAATGAAAGAGCTTTGTCAGCTTAAGCACTTCTTTAGTTTGGAGGTTGATAGAACAGAAAATGAGGATATTTCTTTGCCAATAGAAATATACCAAAGACTTGTTGAAGAAGCTTGGAATGTTGGAATGCAAGATAATCTCAACTCAAATTGAAGTCAATGTAAAATTGTGCGCACATGAAGGTAAAGATTTACAAGATGAAATGATATATCAATAATTGGTAGCAAGTTTAATCTACTTAAAGTTGACTCGACTAGACATTTCATATACAGTGGATGTAATAAGTCAGTACCTACAAAATCCAAAGAAGCCTCACTTGGAAGTGGTTCGACGAATACTAAGACCTGTGAAAAGTATAATCGACTACAATCTATTGTATAAGAAAGACGAAAGTTGCAAGCTGACTAGCTATTGTGACGCTAACTTTACCAAAGATCATGATACAAGAAGATCAACTATTGGGTACATTTTCATAATTGGGTTTGGAGTAATTCCTTGGTATAATAAGAGACAATCAATTGTATCATTATCAACCATAGAAGCGGAGTATAGAGCAGCAGCGATGGCGGCCCAAAAAAGTACTTGGTTGTTGCAGTTGATGAAGGATTTACACCAACCAATAGATTATGTAATACCATTGTAGTATGATAATCAATTAGTGATCAGCTTGACAGAAATTTCAGTTTTCCATGCAAGAACCAAGCATGTGGAGATCCATTATCATTTCATTAGGTAAAAAGTCTTACAAAATGAAGTTGAAATGTGATACATCAAGACGAATGATCAAGTTACGGATTTGTTTACAAAAAAAATTTGAAGAGTTCTGCCAACAACTTAATATGGATCGAATGATGAAAGTTGGTGTTTAGGGAGAATGTTAAAAGTAGGGGTGGGTAATTTCGGTTTCGGATCGGATTCTGATGAATCCAATCGAATTTCGAATAATTCGAATTAGAAAAAAATCTATCCGATTTCTATCCGACTTTAAATCCTATTCGATTTCAATCCGACTTTCAATCCAATTCGAATTCATTCAAATCGGATTCGGATTGGATAAATATTTCAGATAACTTTGAATTTGGATCGGATCCGATGATTTTAGATTTTAGATTATAATTCGGATTCAGATTAATTCAGATTTTGAACCTTTTGACAATTCTCAGAAAAAATTGATGAAATCTATAATTAATGAAAAGTAAATAACCATTTAAAAAAAAGAAATGAAAACAAGCTGATATACTCCTATTTACAAACAACTCATATACACAACTAAGCCAAGTACAAAATTCAAAGTTTCAAACACAAACCATGGGAAGTTGTCATGCGTCGGGATTAATTGATTACCGTGAAGAAGTTGTTGTCAGCTGCTCGGGACTAGTGGATTATCGGCGTCCAGTGTGCAACTGGCCGGCTGGACAAGATGAAGAGTTCAAGACGCGGTTGGGTTTCGGATTCGGGTTCGGATTCAGCTGGTGGCAATCAAGAGGTGGCTCGGCGATTGGATTCGGTCTATTTGCCTCGGCGGTAGCTGGGTTTCGTTCGCCTTGATTTCGCTCGGATTCTGCTGGATGTGATGAAGACATATTCGATTGTGGTGTGGTGGTTGACTCGCGGGTCAGTGGTGGGTTAATGGGTTTCGTTCGTTTTCGTTGGGTAATGGGTTGTTTGCTACTTTGCTTGTTTGAGTTGTTTTTGTGAGAATGTGAGTGTTGAATTGGTTAGTGACTTAGTGGTTACGAATTAGGTTTAGAATTATGTTTTGGATTTTTTAATTTTCAGCCCCTTTTTTTCAACAGTGTAGATCCGATCGGATGGTTTTGATCAACCCGAATCCAATCCGATTCGAATAAAATCTTATCAGATTGCACAAATTTCATCCTATTGGATTTGACTTCAAATCCGAACCCGATCCAAATTAATTAAAATAAGATCGGATCGGATCGGATCTATCCGAATCCGATCCGATGCCCACCCCTAGTTAAAAATCCAACACCAATTTCATGTTAGTCCAAGCCCAAGATCAAAGCTTAATCCATGGAAGATTCAAGAATTGTGTAGAGATTGAGAGATATTTTTTTATCTAAAAATATCTAGTAGCGATAAAAATATCTAATTCTAGAAATCTTTTGAATATTTAGAGATATTTTGTAAAATGTGGCTATCAAATTTTTTTTAATTTAATATTTATGTGTTTTGTATCTGTTAAGTTATTATAAATAATCCTAAGCACTTTGTTGTAGGGATCAAGTGAGGAGTGAAGAATTAGAAGAGAGAAAGAAGAATGAGCCGGGAGTGTTATAGTGTTTCTCTTGTAAATATCAATAATGTCCTTTAGTTTAATAAAATTTCTTTTTTAACCAAATAATTTTAGTTTTGAACAATTTAGTCCTCCTCTGTTTTCAACAAGTGACGTTAAGTAGAGTGAAGAGGTAAATAGTTGTTTCATCTGGTTATCAAACTTGGATTAGTCATCTTTTTCATATCTAATTAAGTTTCGGCAGAGCGAATGTCATCAATCAACATTATGTTTATGGAAGTTAACTTAGTTTATACATAAAAGTATAGAACACAATAGAAAAAACTCTCTTTCTATCTCTATTTTCTATATTTTTTAAAAGTAAACAAACCCGAAGTATAATTTTTAACTCTTAATATTCTGCAAGTTCTTCATGATTTTCTTAGAATTATAGGGATTGATGATTTTGATTAAATAATTGTAGCTAGTATGTTCATAAATTTTCCACAAGTTAAAAAGAAAACTTGTGCAAAGCTTTTACAATGCACTTTAATTGATTATTGAAATCCATTTTATCAATGTGTTTTTTTCTCATCAAATATTCCTAAATATAAACAAGAAATTGAATTGTTTAAAAAACAAAAAAAAAAAATTCTTTCCAAATATCTTCTTAACCTATAATCATGTTAGTGAATGCAATTGTAACAAAATCCTATCGCACAATAAAGAATAAGTTACAAAAGTGAAACAAAATGAGTACCATGCTGCAAATTAAATTACATAATGTGGTGGCAAGCAAAATTGAACAATTCAGGTTTATCTGCAAGCTAATATATCAGTGTGTCAGTTGCACATTTCTTCATGGTAAGCTGATCACAGCAGTCAGTTGCTTCCATTGTAATTCTTAGAATTCATGCTTGTAGAGACCAAAGGAATGAAGAAAATTAGTTCTTGCAAGGGTGAACAGAACCCACTCTTTTTATATTTTTTTAAAGTTATCGGTGAGCAGAACCCAAATATAATTTTTAACACCTAACATTCTACAAGTTCTTTTTTATTAGGGTTTTGATGATTTTGATTAAATAATTGTAACTAACATTTATGAATTTTCGATAAAAAGAAAACTTGTATAAAGCTTTTAGTGACGCACTTTAGTTTGGTTATTCAAATCTATTTTATCAATGTGTTTTTTTCTCATCAACTATTCCTGAATATAAATAAGAAATTGAAATATTTAATAACACAATTTTTCTTTTCCCAATATCTTCTCAATATATATGTGTGTGTGTGGATGCAATTTTCATTTGTTAAATAAAAGAAAGAAATCTATGATTAAAAAAATAAAAATTAGAGATATGACTCTTTCAAGTTTCAACTAATAATTATGTAACCATACCTATTGTTAGGTGTTTAAAAGTTGGTTTTGTTAATTCGTTAGTGTCCGTGCCGATTGACTAAAAATGGTAGCAAGTCGCGGTATAAATATGTGAAATTGGTGGTTCAAGAACATGAGCCTTTCTATTCCTAATCTGCCATTGTTAATTATAGCAATGGCAGCTACCAGTAAACTCGTCTTCATTCTAGCAGTTCTCCTGTTAGTTTCAGGGCATCAAGCATCGGCTGCTGCTAACGATGACCCGGCACCGTACTTCCTCGGCAAATGGGAGTTGTTGCCTAACAATCCGGGGATTTCAGCTATGCACTCAGTCTTGCTTCCGAATGTTGACGAGATGGTAATATTCGATGCCACGGTTTGGCAAATATCAAGGCTTCCATTGCCTGATTACAAAAGGCCTTGTCCTATGCACCAAAATAAAGCCACCAATGTCACCAATATTGACTGTTGGTGCCATTCCGTATTTTATAACGTTAACACGTTGCAAGTTACACCGCTTAAGGTGATCACCGACACTTGGTGCTCTTCGGGAGGTCTGGATGTTAATGGAAACTTGATTAGCACTGGAGGTTTCCTCGGAGGATCAAGAACAACAAGGTACCTCTGGGGTTGCCCCACGTGCGACTGGACTGAATATCCAACAGCACTTAAAGATGGCAGATGGTATGCAACTCAGGTTTTGTTAGCTGACGGTAACTTCCTTATCTTTGGTGGTCGTGATTCCTTCAGCTACGAATATATCCCAGCAGAAAGAACAGAAAACGCATATTCCATCCCCTTTCAGTTTCTTAGAGACACTTATGACTTGTACAGGCGACCAGGCCAAGACGACTTCAGACTTGAGAACAATTTGTACCCTTTTGTCTACCTTGTCCCGGACGGTAACCTTTACATCTTCGCCAACAACCGTTCTATCTTGCTTGATCCGAGGGCTAATTATGTCCTCCGCGAGTACCCACCGCTCCCTGGTGGAGCACGTAACTATCCTTCCACCTCAACTTCCGTTCTCCTCCCGCTGAAGCTTTACCGAGACTATTACGCTAGAGTCGACGCGGAAGTGCTGATATGTGGTGGGTCAGTGCCCGAGGCTTTCTACTTCGGAGAGGTGGAGAAAAGACTCGTACCCGCGTTGGATGACTGTGCCAGAATGGTGGTAACAAGCCCAGATCCAGTTTGGACGACGGAGAAGATGCCGACACCGAGGGTTATGTCAGACGGAGTGTTGCTCCCGACTGGTGATGTGCTGCTCATCAACGGCGCTGAGCTTGGATCAGCAGGATGGAAGGATGCGGACAAGCCTTGCTTCAAACCCTTGTTGTACAAGCCCAGCAAACCACCGGGCTCCAGGTTTACAGAGTTGGCCCCGTCTGACATTCCAAGAATGTACCATTCGGTAGCCAATTTGCTACCTGACGGAAGAGTGTTCGTCGGTGGCAGCAACGACAACGACGGGTACCAAGAATGGGCGAAATTCCCAACGGAGCTCCGTCTTGAGAAATTCAGCCCTCCTTACTTGGCTCCCGAATTGGCTGACAGAAGACCAATGATCTTGGTCGACGAAACCGAAAAGGCTGCCCCCTACGGCAAGTGGGTGGGAATTAAGGTTAAGTCAGCTGAGATGCTGAACGAATTTGATTTGATGGTGACAATGATTGCACCACCGTTCGTCACACATTCTATTTCCATGAACCAGAGGCTTATTGAATTGGCTATTATCGAGATCAAGGACGATGTGTACCCTGGAGTACATGAAGTTGTTGTTGCGATGCCACCGTCAGGAAATATTGCTCCTCCTGGCTACTATATGCTTTCTGTCGTTCTTAAGGGAATCCCTAGCCCTTCTATGTGGTTTCAAGTTAAGTAGATCAAGCAGCTAAGCATGCTGATTAAAGCTGCCTTCTGCTTTTCATTTTACGTTATTTCGGGGGTTATTGGGTGCATATGAATAGATTATCTCTTTTACTTTTACTAATTAAAGAAATTTTTTTTATTAATATCCACTTTATGATCAACAACATAAAATTTATATCTATTTATTTCTTCTTTTTTTCTTTGGATAAATTACGTGCTGATTTAAATTTCTTGTAAGTACAATTTGGATGGGTGATTAGAATAAAAATTAAAATAATTAATCTCAATTATATGACACTAGCACAAATGAGAATATTGATACTATACATTTCAAAATTTTTATTCTTAAAAATTATTCCAATATTCATCGATTAACTATTGTTAATTAGTGAACAGAAAAACAAGCAAATGCTTCTATGGCGGCAGAACTACTTTCACTGGTGTGGTGAAAATTGTGTAGAAAATTTTCATTTATATAGCTTTACAAAATTTAAAAATTAAAAATTTGTAGATTTATTATGGGATCACCAAACCTGTCAAAAAAAATTTAAAAAGCTTAAGAGTTTTTTTTTCTTTTTTAAAAAAAGAAAACCTTTATTGGTGAGATTAATAGATTATCATCACAAATTCATAATTGTTTGTTAAAGGAAATAAAAAGTAAAATAATCAAACTAATATTTTATTTTTGCCTGCCCCTTAGTCTCCTGTAACGTTGTAAACGTTGGAAGTTAAGCGGGTTGCAAAATCTTTTGCTCCAATGGCTCTGTCAAAATTTGAAGTACCTGCCCCTAGAAACTTTTACAACTCGATCAAAGAGCTTTATTTCGGCACAAAATTTGAAAGACCCATTTGCTCAAATTCGCAAAACAACAATACTCTTCCGTCAGATGCCTTTGAAATCACTGACAAAATCATTTCTATCTTCGCCAAGAAACCCTTCTCTCCAAATAACCCAGAATTGATCGATCTCTCACCAAAGCTCACCAATAAAGTTGTTGAAAATGTGTTGAATAAGTTTAGGAGCTGGAAATTAGCAAACTTTTTCTTTGCCTGGGCCTCAGTCCAACGTGGGTATAAACACAATATATATACTTACAATGCCATGGCGTCGATCCTATCACGTGCTCGACGGATTCCCCCACTCAGAGTTTTGGCTCAGGATGTCGTGAAATCCCGGTGTTTTATGTCCCCCGGGGCTTTGGGGTTTTTGATTAGGTGTTTGGGTAGTGTAGGGTTGGTTGAAGAAGCTAACATGTTGTTTGATCAAGTTAAAAGAGAAGGTCTTTGCGTTCCGAATAATTATAGCTATAATTGTCTGTTAGAGGCTTTGTGTAAGTCTTGTTCAGTTGACTTAGTTGAGATGAGATTGAAAGAAATGCAAGATTACGGGTGGGGTTATGATAAATACACGCTGACGCCCCTATTGCAGGTTTATTGCAATTCTGGCCAGTTTGATAAAGCTTTGAGTGTTTTCAATGAGATTATTGATCACGGGTGGGTTGATGAACATGTATTTTCTATCTTGTTGGTTGCTTTTAGTAAGTGGGGTGAGGTGGATAAGGCATGTGAGTTGATTGAAAGAATGGATGATTGCAATATTAGATTGAATGAGAAGACATTCTGCGTGTTGATTCATGGGTTTGTGAAGAAATCTAGAGTAGATAAGGCCTTGCAGCTGTTTGATAAAATGACGAAATCAGGTTTTGCTTCTGATGCTGCTATGTATGATGTGATAATTGGAGGGCTCTGTAAGAATAAACAACTTGAAATGGCATTGCAATTGTACTCGGAAATGAGGGGATCTGGTATTACACCTGATTTTGAGATACTTTCAAAGCTTATAACTTCTTGTTCTGATGAAGGAGAACTGACCCTGTTAGTTAAAGAAATCTGGGAGGACAGGGATGTCAATACTATGACTCTCCTTTGTAATTCTATCATGAGGATTCTTGTCAGCAATGGTTCAATAGATCAGGCTTATAATCTGCTTCAGGCCATGATCAAGGGCGAACCTATTGCTGATGTTGGGGTGGAAATGCTCATGATCTTTAAGGGAACAGTTTCCCCAAACACCTCTTCTTTTGATATTGTAATTAATACTTTACTGAAGGATGGAAAGCTGGATCTGGCCCTAAGCCTCTTCAGAGAAATGACTCAAATTGGCTGTATGCAAAATGTTTTCCTTTACAACAATTTAATTGATGGGCTATGCAATTCAAATAGGCTGGAAGAAAGTTACGAGCTTTTGAGAGAAATGGAGGAGTCAGGTTTTAAGCCGACCCATTTTACTCTCAACTCCATGTTTCGTTGTCTGTGTAGAAGACAAGATGTTGTAGGAGCCCTTAATCTTGTGAGGAAGATGCGTGTTCAAGGACATGAACCATGGGTGAAACATAATACCTTGCTTATCAAAGAGCTATGCAAACATGGGAAAGCGATGGAAGCTTTCAGATTTCTCACTGACATGGTTCAAGAAGGTTTCCTCCCTGATATAGTTTGCTATTCGGCAGCTATAGGTGGCCTAATTGATATTAAAAGAGTCGATTTAGCCTTGGAGCTATTCCGTGATATATGTGCTCATGGGTGTTGCCCTGATGTAGTAGCTTACAATATAATAATTAGCGGGCTATGTAAGGCCCAAAGGGTTGCAGAAGCCGAGGATCTTTTCAATGAGATGATCACAAAGGGCCTTATTCCCTCTGTTGCGACCTACAACTTGCTTATCAATGGATGGTGCAAAAGTGGCAATATTGATCAGGCCATGCTTTGTCTTTCCCGGATGTTAGAAAAAGAAAGCGGCTCCCCCGATGTGATTACCTACACTACTTTAATAGACGGTCTATGTATTGCTGGAAGACCTGATGATGCTATCATGCTTTGGAATGAAATGGAGGAAAAAGGATGTGCACCCAACAGGATTACTTTCATGGCTCTTATTACTGGTCTTTGCAAGTGTGATAGGCCTAGGGCAGCTCTAGTTCATTTCCGTATGATGAAAGAGAAGGGAATGAAACCTGACATGTTTGTTTTTGTAGCATTAATAAGTGCTTTTCTTTCTGAACTAAACCCTCCTTTGGCTTTTGAGGTATTGAAAGAGATGGTTGACGAAGGAAATTTTCCAGATCCGCTTGATAAGAACTATTTGGTAGTCAGAGATGCAATATTGAAATTGTCGGAAGACACTCGAACTGCTCGACCTGTTAAAAATCTTATTAAAGAGGGCAGCATTCCAACCATTAGTCTATCTGACGGTGGAAACGAAGGTAGAAGTCGACCCACTATATCATCAGAATAATGATTAAGAATGATGATTTAAGCTTAAAGAAAGCCTGAATTGAAGAAGCTATCCTGCTGAGTTGGGATGATGTATTATTTTCCAAAGTAGAGAAACCATTAGTTGTTGCCATTGGCATAAACTGCACCTAGCAGCATCATCTGAGGTACATTCCTTAGGACTTCCTTTAATACATTTACTTGTATCCAAATTAATCTTTGTGAAACTGTTACAGAGCACACTAAATCATATAGTCTAGTAAGCTTTACAAGTCAATTGGTTAATTAGTTGGAGGTAATCTGATTGGAGTATCAGTTTCTTTGGTGGGTGGAAATATAATTAGGAATAATTTAAAAACTAATTCAATATTCTTTTTCCTGTGATATGTAGAAAATTTATAGGCTCAAGAAGAAAAACTAAAGATAATGTATTTGGAGAGTACCAATCTCTAAAAATTGCAACTTTACAGACTGTTACTTATGATACCAGTAGAACTTGGTGACATGGAGTGGTTAAGGAGAGTAGTATGATAGCATAGAGTTGATTGCCAAATAAAATACCTAAAAATTGCCAAGTAAAAATAATCTCTTTTGTTACATTCAACTAGGAATCTGAAACTCTCTGTGTCTAGCCATTGGCTGATTGCTATCCTGAGCAATTTTCATCCCTTGTGCCGCTTTTAGTAGAGTACATCTTTTATAACCCCTTACATCTATCTTTTCATACTCTAGAATTGATTTCCAATAACCATGTATAGCGTGTGATGTCCTATTTCTTGCATAAGTTATATTCCCATTTCGTATCCACCAAGAAATTATTATAGAGAGGGAGTCAAAAGCCCATAGAGGCTTATGTTATTGGCATGGTAATATACAGTAGACCACGTTTTGAAGAGTGCAAACTCCTTGCAGGCCACTCAGTCTCTTACCTGGTTTTTACATTTAGATTTTGGATCAACTTTAATCAATTTTACTGTAGACTGGAAACTGAGTTAATTACAGCTATCTTTTACAATTTTATTCTTGTTTCAATTATTTGCTTAATTGAATTTACATGTACATATAAGTCTTTTTAAGGAAGAAGTACTCCATTTTTACTAACATATGTCGCTTTCAGCTAAGGACAGTTATCTCCTTCGAGAAGGTTTTCCTGTTGCCAAGCTGACCACGTAAAGTCTGAGGCTCTGAGCACTTAGTTGTAAGGCGGCCACAAACTCTGTTCCAAGTGAATGTTTGGCTTTCAGATAGGCGGCAAGACTTTGGATTTGTCTGAAATCCACCTGACTATGTTTACACCGGTAAACAAAGCCTTGAAGCACGACATTTCCTTAGTATAAATCGGGCGTAGTGTTGAATTGAAAGAATAAGGTGACGTGCAAGACCAGTAAAGCAGTTGAATTGTGCTTGGTAGCTGTAATATTACCTGTATACATGTTACGTGATATACATAGTAGTAGTGTAGCAGAGCAGGTCTATTATGCAAATCCTTACTTTTGTCATTTTTGTCATGTATCCGACGATTAGCAATTGTTGTTGGCATTTTAGGCTCAGTAGTCATCAATGATGCAAGAAGGCTCCATTTATAGTCTCATCTCATGGAGTCGGCAATTTGGTCCCAAGTGAAGTGAAAATCACTACTGCTGCTATTGGCATCTTTTCATTTTTGTCGTTATTATATTACTTGGGGAGCACACTAACACTATGGTGACGAAATCAAAGCCCTGCAGCCTGTTTTAAAAGCCTAACATGGTAGGTAATGGGAGCTTGCTATGTTACAGAGTCTGTATGTAACATAGCAAATGGGGAGCATCCACGTGTTGCAGGAGAGAGGAAAAGCTGTTGGAACTCAGCTGATACAAGGCGTTTGCACTGAGCTGTTACATACAGAGTCTGCAACGTAACGCAGGCTTGTCCTAAGTAATGATGTACAATTTTTTTTATCAACTTAATAAATAATGCGGCTGAGTGGCTGACAAACGCACCCTTAATTAACTAGGAAGCTAATAAAGGACGGTAAAATTTTCCACCGTTAAGGCACTAACCTTACATATAAACATGTGAATTGTTGAAGTGTTGGGACACATACACAACACCTCCTATCTAAAACTAAACCTCTGAACAAAGGTTTGCTCTCTGCTAAAAACCCTTTCTCCTCCAAAGTTTATAAATGACCATGGCAACAGATTTAGCCATAGCTCAATATGGCTACAAAACCAACAAGGCTTCAGGTCTCTTGAACGACATCTTCATGTACACAGTGAACATGGCAGCAAAGACACTTGTTTCTGTTGCACAAACCTCTAAAACTGAGGGCACAGAGAAGTGGAAGACCACTGATCATTTGAGGTTCATGATCATGCTTATGACTTGGCTTACTGTTTGGGTTCTTAGGGTTTTGATGGATCATTTCCCTCTAAGCAGCTCTTTGCCTTTTAATCCTCTCGGTGGATCACTCTCAGCCCTCGGATCGTTTGATTCAATATTATCATCCGTTTCTTCTTCTTCAGCTTTGGCCTTACCATCTTCTGCTAGTTCTTCACTTGATTTGGTTCTCTATGAAGAAGTTGATGCACCCTCAATTAAAGCCCTCGGTAGATCACTTACACACGTAAGTATACCCTTGCCATCTTAATTATCTTGACATCTTATTTGATTTAAAAAAATACTGAAGCACACATTCTGCTTAATTTAAATTTTCTATATGCTAGCTAGTTCATAGATTTTTCAACGCGTGGCTACCAAATTGACAAATTCAATATTGATATAAAGATTTGTAATTTCTTAATTCTTATCTTTTTCTCAAATTTAAGTTTTTTTTTTAATATCTTTAAAATTATATATAATTTTTTATTTGTTTTCATCTAGTAACCAAAAAATAGAAAATAGGCGCCGCGTATCACCTATGTCAACAGCTGCAAAACAATTGGTTTTGCACGTAGAACGTTACAAACAAGAACCACCTGTAACTGCAATCACATTATAATCTTTCAGACTCAGACCAGTAATGAATTTTCAGTCGAAATTATTATATCTGCTATTTAACATGTTAAATTTTGTGACAAAAATCATCATCTATGAAAAAAGTTGACGAAATTTTGGGAATATAGCTAAGCAAAAGTTGTAGACCCTAGGCTGCCCATAGAAATTGTCTTTAGTAGAAAATCCAAAACCTTAAACGTGAAGATTGAAGTGGGGATATAACAGAAGATGAAGCCCGATCGTTGCAGCAAAACTAAGTTAAAACTGACGGGTTATTGAGCACGTAGCAACGTTGAGCAGATGGGTGACACGTCTCTGCATGCAAATTTAAAACTCCCCAAACTCTGCCACGTAAAAAATAGTTTGTCTTGCTCCTGCTGCATCTATTTTTTTTCTTTTCTTTTCGATATTCAGGATTTTTAAAATTTGTTTTTAATCTGTTAACTCCGTATTCATAATGATTAATACACCTTTGGTATGTTTATCCCGTAGATTTACAGTCTTCCTAAGTCTTAATTTGAGTTTGTTTAAGTGATTTTAAAGTAATTTTAATTTGAAATTAAAATGAATTGGATCTTTGCCATCCCTTGTGTATATATATATATATATATAATTTTAATCTTATAATTAACTTGGTAAAAACCCTGCCTTTCAATTTTAGTTATTTCAGATCATTGGTTTTACTATTTTTTTATCCTTCTGTTAATCTGAACTTAACATAATGAATTATAGTTTGTGTGTTGCTCATATGAGATATTTCCAGGTAAAATTTGTAGATAGATCAAATCTGGAAGTACAAGCATATCTTTAAATGAACCGCCTTTGAATTGGTCATTGCAAGAGCCTGGACCTGAAAAATCTAGAAATTGATTCCATTCATCTAAATATCTCTATCTTGTTATATACTTGTTGATTCAATAACCCATCCTTCTATTTATTATTTGGCATCCATTCAAAATCCATCTTTCTCTCATTTGCTATAATGTTTAACAAAAATATTATTTAAATATCTTATTAAAAGGAAAATTTTTATTTTTTTATGTTGTATGCAGATTTTGGCTCTCCTGAACGAGATCCCAGCCGCTTCTAGCAAATACCTGTTTGCAATGACAATGGCTGAGAGAATAATGGAGGGGAATGCCCGTCACGACCACATCGAGCTTCTCCAAGTCAATCGAGCAGCTTTATCTTCAGCCTTCGCCCGCACTTCCAGCCTCCTATACCGCTTCATGCATAACACTCAATCCCAAGACGACTCCAACGGCTGGCCTGTCCGTACCATCAAGGCACTGCCCTTTGGCTCCTATGTAGCACCATATATCAAGGGACTGAGCTCCTGCTTTAACATGGTGATGTCTTGGGTCGAAGCCGCTGAAGCATTTCGGTTGCCGAAGAAGAGGAATAATGAAGGAGCATTTGGTGGCAGTGCGGAGGAGTATGCTGAGGTGATGGGGGAGAAGTTCGCTCAAGAATTGTTGTGGATTACGAACAAGCTTAGGGTTTATGGTGCCGTGGAACAGGCTCTGGTTCAGTGGAGCTGCTCCCCTGGTCTTGCTTCTCTCGCGCTGACAGCTAGTCCCAGAGTCCAGGGCCTGATTGTCAGGATATCAGGTAATCATGGAATGTCACATCACACGTCACCTCATTTTGGATACATTTTAATCATTTCTTTTTAATTAAATTGTCTTGCTTATTATCATATATGTGCGCAGCTATATTGTTTGGGGATCTGAATCAAGAATACGATGAAGTTACAAGAGAAGTGAAGTTCAAAATACTGGTACTTTGGCTTCCTTTGTTTTGCCATGCGCGCAATGGGCTATCATATCCTATTTTAACGAGTTATGAGAAGTTTCAAATAGAGAGAACAATGAACGAGGTGATCTCCAGCTTACCCGCAATGGATCAAGAAGTGATACTCACAAATTGGGTACAAGATTTTGCCATTACGGCTTCAGATTGGCCAAATCTTCAGCCATCTTATGATCGATGGTGTCAGTCTGCTCGCCAACTTGTCGCATAGATTTTACAATTAGATGAGTGCAAGTGTATCAAAAATGTTACAATCAAAACACACATTTCATGTTTACCTATGCGTCTTAGGTAGCTTTTCAAGTGTTGTATAATTGGATAGTAGGTGCTTGCTTTTGGTTGTAAAAAATAATTAACTTTACTTGGTAATTGTATCCATGCCCGGCAGAATAACAAGATATCGCTTTTTATATATCATAGTGATGATATTGGATACAGTAGCGGAGCTTGAATTTAAGTACACCATAATGGGAAACTACAGATTTGCGGGATTAGAACATGAAAAGAATTTGGCCTTTGGCCGTATCCTTTTAAACAACTGTGGTAATGATCATAATTTAACGTGATTCATTAAGTTCATAATTAGGACTTGAGTTTAACATGTCCAAGATCATGAATGAAAAAATTTCTCAGTTGAGGTGAATCAACACGTCGACATCAAAGACAACATTAAGAACTGAGAACATTGTAATGAACTATTTATAATATGTGGTCTTGGACTTATTTTTCTTATTAAAAGTCAATAAACGTGGGTTGACAGCCGACGTGTTATGGTTGCTCCCAAGCAACAAATTTTAAAAATTTAAAAAAGGGCAAAAAAATGAGATTAAAAGAAATAAAACCTCGTGATTAATTAATATTATCACAGTGAAGCCTAGCCTACAGCCAAGAGAATGGTACAGATGATATATCAACAGCTAGCTTGTACCTTGCTTGTTATTCTTTCTCTCAGAGAAAGCCATCGGCAAATCGATTACGGCACCGCCGGGAAAGGAAGACGAGGGTGTACGCACTACATGGCGGCCAGCAAAGTGCATGCCGTTCAAATTCGGGCAGTGACCGTTTCCACCACCACCACCACCACCAGGTATATTAGTGCAAGGAGAACCACCAATAGGTGGCACAGGTGCCCTTAGGGACCCATTAACGAGGTTCCGAAAAAATTTCTCCAACAGTAACTGCTCATCATGCAAAAGCCTTGAGGCAGCCGCACCAAACTGTATTTTACCTGATGGAGCGGACAAAATTATGAAAATGAGCAAAAATGTGGCGAAGCCAACGTTGTTTGCTCTGTGGAAATCCATTTGGTTGAAGCGATCGATGTCTTGCTTAATATTTAGTTATTGTGAGTTTGGTGAAGACTGATTTAATTTGTGCATGTGTATATTTATTTATAAGCTTCAGGGTTTCATTAGTTTGTTCAAACGAAGTCGATGGGGTTGATTTGACTTGCATAAGTTTGAAGTTTGAACAAGATGGTCTAATTGAATATCCGAACCAGAGCACAAACATTTTACACACACGGCACCTTGAATAACAAGTGAAAATTTTCTTTAATTTTAAAAAATAAATAATGTTGAAAATTGTGTGAAACATGGTCATATATAAGGGGTTTAATTTTAGTTTATTATGAGTTTTAATTTAACCGGACTGCAGTCAAGCTAGCTTCTTCTCAGATCATATATAAAATATGGTTGTCAGAATAGCACTTGGGATTCTTGAAGTCATATTTAGCTGCCTACAACTTTGATTTAAATGAAGCCACTCCGCCACTAGTTACACAATTAGCAGATAATCAATTGCATTTGAAAACTAAAACAAAACAAAATAAAGGCAATAATGAGCTTTCCGGGAAAAAAAAGGGAGAAGAAGAGAAAGAAAGAAAGATAAAAAGCTTAGATGAAGGTAAAGCTGAAAGCATGCATGTGTACGCAAACACATGCAAAAAGTCAGAGAGTGGGAATAAAAATAAAAATGACAATTGACTTTGAATTTGTTTCGTTAGAATATCTCTTAATTTGATGGTTCCTGTAATCTTCCTTTTTGTTGTACAAAATTAACGTTAGGGGCCTTTAATGCCAATCCAGTAAACCTTTGACGTATTCAAATTAAGGCCAACTGAAATCTTAATATTTTTACTAGTTTTGTTAAAGTTATTATTTAAAAATTATATTTACTAAATATTAGAATTTAATAAAAAATAAAATTTTGAGAATCAATTTTAAATATAACATATATACTCAAACAGATTACATAAACTCAAACTTAAGAAATAAAATTAATAAAATTTGATGAGAATCGATAAATTAATTTACTCTTTGTTAATAAAAGCACATATTATATGATTTAAATCTTTGGGGAAAAGAAACCACTAGGTTAATTAGTGGTTAGAATTCAAACCTCACAATTGTTAATTTATGAGTTTGAGCCCTCATAATGTATTGTAGGGGTTTAATTTACTTCCTCAATTTGAGTGAAAACAATCTTTTTTATTTCAAAATATGAGTGAAATAGACGTTCTTCAAATATTAAACAGAGTAAAAAATTTGAGTTATACTATATAAAATGTCTCAATAATTATCTAATTATAAATATTAATATATTAATTTTATAAAATATAAATTATAATATAAACAAGACTCTCATGTAATTAAAAAAAAAAATCCCCAGGGAAAAGGGTTTTGAAATTTGAGAGACCTTATCAGATACCGACCGAGTTGGCGAGGAGAACGTGCGATTCAGTTTATCCATGATACAGCAGGATGTATGTCCGTTGTGTACTTTCACTATCGGGACCCACCGAATCGAACGGCCCACAAACAACCGGACGCGTCTAATTCAACTCCGCTCCAAAAATGCTGACATGGCAGAATCTCCATAGAACCAGTCCTGTCCAGCCCATTAAAAGATCGGCCCAAACCTACACGAACCAGCCTTTTTCCTTTCTTCTACGTTTCCACTTTATATGCGTGTTATACGCTTCCTCTCTCTCTAATCATTCGTCTCTTTCTCCCTCTATATAAACCTAAAGATTCTTCGTTAAATTCCCTTATTCGATCAATAGCAGGAAAAAGGGGAAAAAAATTCAAATAAAAAAGCACAAGAGATCGGAAACGGGATCGATTTGAGTTATTGAAACAAAATTGATGGATAGCAAAGGGAAAGCAACCAACGACGATAAGGAAAGAGAGCAAGAACAAGAACAGAACCCTAATAGTAACAATGATAATATCAACAGCAATGAGTTGAGTGATGAAGAAACAGAAACTAATTTGGAGCAGCAGCAGCACGGACAGCGACAGGATTCAAGAACAAGGACTCCGTTCACTAATCTTAGTCAGGTCGATGCTGACCTCGCTCTTGCCCGTACTCTCCAAGAACAGGTTAAAGCTTTAATCTTTACTTATTTTTCTTTATTAAATTATTCTTTTGCCCCTAGAATTGCTTACTGATTAGTATTTGATTGATTGATTGTGTGTGTTGAGTAGGAAAGAGCGTACATGATGCTGAGGATGAATAATAATGAGGGGAGTGACTATGGAAGTTGGGAAGCTGGAAGTTATTTGCATGATGAAGATGATGATTTTGGTGGTGATGGTGATGACGATGATGATGATGATGATGAGGATGAAAGTGATGCTGGTGATCATGAGAACCATGAGTGTGATGGCTCTGATTTTGTTATTGACGATGATGATGAAGATGAGGATGCATTTGATGTGCATGCTCATGAAGAAGTTGAAGAAGACAACAATCCTAGTGTTGAATATGACTCGGATGTGTTTTCAAGTGATGAGGCTTATGCAAGAGCTCTACAGGACGCTGAAGAAAGAGACATGGCTGCTAGGTTGTTGGCTCTTGCTGAAATCCATGACCGTGAGTGTGCTGATTTAGTGTATATTTCTCTGTAAAGTTTTGCAATTATAAGTTTTCTGAGTGTTTACTTACTGTCCGTCTTTGCAGGAGAAATTGAGGACCCAGAGGATCATGGCGGTCACTCTCAGGTATTAATTTCTTGGCTCAGAATCTTAAGTGAATACTTTGTGGAAATTTATGGCGTGCTGTAGATGTTGATTGTTATTGTTATTGATGTTTCTTTTTTTTTCTTGGCATGTGCTTGTTACTGTCTCTCTCTGTCCGTATGTGTATTCTTCATTTGCCAATATGCCACAAGGTTAGACTTTATATGATTGAATTGTCACCTTTGACAATAGTGATCTAAACAGCCAGGTTACATATATATTTCCTTTTAGTTTATGTTAGTGCATTGATTCACCAACAACCCCCCCCCGCGGGTGTATTGGTGTAATTCATGGATTCCATTGATTAATAAAGTAATCGCATAGGAAGTGGATAGCTCAAGTTTGTGTGTTCCAAACAAGCCATTCTCTTCATTAGTGTGCTTTATCGGTTTCTCAACAGATTGGCTTGAACACTATTGTTTATTTCCATTTTCTTTTCTCCTTTCCAGCAAAAATTATCTTCTATGTATACCTTTTGTATGCTATTGCAGAATTCTATTCTTTTTTCTCAAGGAAATGAGCTTCTATTCTTTTTTCTCAAGGAAATGAGCTTCTATTCTTTTTTCTCAAGGAAATGAGCTATCTTGTGACGAAATCTCTTATTAACTGTGAGGGAGGTAAGTTCCAATTTAGCTTCATCAAATTTTTAGAAACCAAGGCAGGTAGAGCTGTTGGAGATGCTTTAGAATCAGACATGGGCTACTTACAAATATTTTTTTGAGTGGGAGGTTAGAAATGTCACATCTAGAATATACACTGAAGCCATTCTCTTGTTGGCCTATCATGTTTTGTAGCAGCAAGTTGTCAAACGTTTGCTGAGTTCTGCCATTGGCATATGTTTTACCTTGCTAAGCTTTTTCTCAATATCTTCTTTGGATTTAGCAAATAGATTTAAGCTGCCTGAATATTTAGTTGGCTTTTGCAAGGTGTCATGCTTTTCTCAATGTCAGCAATTTGGTGAAAGGAAGGCTTAGTTGAGACTGCTGCTTGTATAGTCAGTTCACGCATATGGTTCATTTTTTGACATCATATTAAAAAGCACTGTTCAAACATGTATATTGTTCTGAGTTGCTTGGTTTTATTGCTTCTGAAGAAGCTTCTACTTTCCTAATCGATTTTTACTGTGATAATTGTGTGCCTGCATTAAGATAGAAAATTGTTTTATGATATTAAATTTTCTCTTTTTATCGGCAGTGAGGCCTTTTAGTGAGCTGTGAGATGTGGAATATGCTACATATTGTTAACAAAATTCGTGACTGGAATTAGTTGCTTGCCCAATTGTGAACACTTAGTTGCTCAAATCAGGAGCAATAATTGGTTTAGTTGCTTCTTCATGTGGATGGATCCACAATTTCTTTATTTTATTAAGAAAGATATTTGTAAAGGAAACAGATAGATGCTTATGTTGCTAAATTGTAAGCTTATTTGGAATATCATAATTAGAAGCAGTATAATTCGTTGAAGATACTTAAAACTTTTCAACTCCAGTATGTCTTGTTATCAGGTTAAAAAAAACGGCCAATGATGTGAAATCTATGATCAGAGGATTAGTAACCAATGCCTGATCTTTCCCATTGACCATTGACACCATTTAATGTTATTTTCTATTATTATTGAACTTCTGGAATAAGTTTCATATTTATTATCTGAAACTCATATTTGGGGCTGGGAATTTATCGCTGACATAGCAGATGAGATCATGAATATTTGTCTTAGCTTCAATCTCCCCACAACCACTCATAGTCTTTTTGTCATGTGAACAAAATGATAATAATAAAAAGATGTTTACATCAGATTACTCTAGGTTTAAAAATTTTCTGCTTGTTCTCATTACTATAGTATTCTGGCCATGTGTTCATCTAAAATGCTCTTGCATTTGCAGGATACATGGGAGGAGGTTGATCCGGATGAGCTCTCATATGAGGTTACATTGGCTTTCTATCTTTCTGCTCTCAGTGAAACTTCTTTCTCATTTCCCTTTTCATGGTAAAATTTAATTATTTCAGGAATTGCTTGCATTGGGTGAAGTGGTTGGAAGTGAGAGTAGAGGTCTATCAGCTGATACACTTGCCACTTTGCCTACAGTAAATTACAAGGCAGGAACCAGTCAAAATGGAAGCAATGATTCGTGAGTACATTAGAATTGGTTGCTTAATTCTCATGTTTAACTAGCTGTCATATGCTTATTAGAATTAGTTGCTTGGGCTTCAGCTGTGTTATTTGTCGTTTGGACTATGAGGATGGTGAGACCTTGACTGTGCTTTCTTGCAAACACTCGTACCATTCTGAGTGCATAAACAATTGGTTGAAAATAAACAAGGTATGTATCTGTTATATTTTGTTTTCCTCTTGTTAAATGTTCTGTGTAGGGTGCTGGTTATTGAATGAGTAAATTTCTTAAAGAAATGGACCCTTATTTTTTCATGAGAATATTACGTTTTTGTTTGTAGATTGTATAGTGATTTGCATCATGGTTTAGCTTGCAGCATGATCGTGGACCTCAAGTCCACATTTTACTAATCTTTCCCTGTTTCCAACAAGACTTGTTTTTCTTACTTCATTTGTTTTCTTTCTAGTTATTTGATATAGTCCCTGCTTGATTCTGTTGTTCTGTGTCCTTTCTCACATTCTTTACATCAACTTTTACTTGGTATGTACTTTAAGTTTTGATAACATATGTAAAAAGTGACTGGCTATTTTACTTAATGAAACCAGTCAAAATTAGCAAATTTCATTAAGAACTTAGGAAATATAGATGATAATTGAATTGTTGAGATAGGTCCATAGTTGGAATCTGGAAGGCCAACACAAAATGTTTGAATAAATTTAGTAAATGTGCTTTTGTTAAGGATATGATGCAACTGTTGTGGTTTATAACTATGGAAATTCATTTTTTGAGACTTTTTTATCATCTTTCCAGCATTTAGTTTAAAGAAGTGGCTGGTCAAAATTGAAACTGCTTCTTTCATCTATTAGTACACTGCAGTTATTTTCTTATTATGTAATAATTGCAATAAATAATCTGGTTTCTCAGTCTTTTGTTTGACCCAGATCAAGCACTGCCTTAGGTAAAATGATGGTCTTGCCTGTAGGGGTCTTCTGAAGTTTCACTGTTATAAAGGCATCTTAGTAGCTTAATGAAGAAATTTGTTAAACTTATCATCTTATTGAAAATCTTGAACTACATTTTTACCATTGAGTCTTTCACTTTATTGATGGGTAATATAAACCTTTGAATGTTTAGCTCAACCAGCAAAGTTGCTATTAAATAAAGTTGATGCAATCTATGACGCATTGAAGCATTGTTTTACTGTTTTTATCAGGTTTATTAAGTTTTGTTCCTTTATTTAATCTGCATGTTATTTCCAGATGATAGATAATTACTGCAAGTGCTGATTTATTTTTTATTTTTTAATTTTGGGGTTATTTCATGTTAAGAAATTACTTCTGCTCCAACCAGTTTGCTTGATTCAGAATTTGTTTTTCTATTTGGTGAAATTTCTGGGGTATTTTAGTAAATTCTTCTAGTCACCTGATTGTTGGGATCTGCCAATAGCTAGAATCAGTATCTTGATGATTGGAATCACTCTTCCCATATTGTGATTTGATTCATTGTTTCAGATTAGATCAATATCTTGCCATTTTATCAGAATGTTGATCACTGCTGTGTCACTGGTTGCAGGTCTGTCCTGTTTGCAGTGCCGAGGTCTCCACTTCTGGGCACAGTTAGCATATCGATGAAGTCTCCTTCTCTGTTAGACAAAGAAAGAAAAAAGTCCTGCACTGCTTATACTGATACTGAATGATATAATTGCGGTGCTTCTTTAATCCTATGTAGACTAAGGAAAAAAAGACACCTGCTTGTATACAATTCTTTAAATGAAATATTTCACGCCCACCTTTGGAATTTAATTTATCCTAAGTCCATTTTTTGGTCGGAAGAAATGGTAGGAGAGGAGAAGAATAGAAAGAAAAGGAGAGGAAAAATGAGTGAAAAAGAAAATTAATTTGATTTTTGGATGAATAAGGAATTCATTTTTCTCCTTTATTTTTTTTTTCCTCGCCTCCTCTCTTCTCCTCTCCTCTCCTCTCCTCTCCTCATATTTCTTCAAACTAAATGACCACCATATTTGGTTGGAAGAAAATAGCTATGATTATTTTGGAATCGGATCAGTCAATACTATTTAGATGAAAGAGAATTTATAGCCGTCTCCGTTCTTATACAGAAATAACTGACTGAACCGAATCTCAATAAGACAATGTTACGTAAAAAGTCTATCTAAGCTCTCAAAAAACAATGTTATGTAAAAATGTCAAAATAAGCCAAGTTCTTATCAGCCTCCTCGATAAATGCAAATCTATGCATTCGCTAAAACAAATTCAGGCTCTGTTAATCACTCTTGGTCTCTCTGAAGATGACCCGTTTGTGTCAAGAATGCTTTCCTTTTCTGCATTATCGTATTTGGGTAACATTGATTACTCGTGCAAAGTCTTGTCGCACTTATCAAACCCAAGAATCTTTTACTGGAACACTGTCATAAGAGGTTACTCGAAGAGCAAGAACCCTAACAAGTCAATCTCTCTGTTTGTCAAAATGTTGCGAGCTGGGGTCTCGCCCGACCATTTAACATACCCATTTCTTGCAAAGGCGTCTGGGCGCCTTGCGAAGCGAGAGCTTGCTGTGGCAGTTCACGCCCAAATTGCAAAAACTGGGTACGAGTCTGATTTGTTTATCTCGAATTCGTTGATACATATGTATGGCTCCTGCGGCGATATAGTGCATGCGCGCGAGGTGTTTGATGGAATGCCTACGAAGATGTCGGTTTCTTGGAATTCCATGTTGGATGGGTATGCTAAGTGTGGGGAAATGAATATGGCAAGACAAGTGTTTGAGTTGATGCCAGAGAGGAATGTTGTGTCATGGAGTGCTCTGATTGATGGGTATGTTAAGTGTGGGGATTATAAAGAGGCTCTGGTGATCTTTGAGGAAATGAGAGATGTTGGCTCGAAGGCCAATGAGGTGACTCTGGTGAGTGTGTTGTGTGCTTGTGCTCATTTAGGTGCACTTGATCAAGGGAGGATGATGCTTCGGTACATGATTGATAAGGGCCTGTCGTTGACTTTGCCTTTGCAAACTTCTCTTATTGACATGTATGCCAAGTGTGGGGCGATTAAGGAGGCTTTGATTGTGTTTCATGGGGTTGAAAAGCATCAGAGCGATGTTTTGATATGGAATGCCATGATTGGAGGGCTTGCAATGCATGGATTTGTTAAAGAGTCGCTTGAATTGTTTACGGAAATGCAAATTGTTGGAATAACGCCGGATGAGATCACGTTCTTGGGCTTGTTGAGTGCTTGTGCCCATGGAGGCTTGGTAATGGAAGCTTGGTATTTCTTCAAGAGTCTCGGCAAACGTGGCATGGTACCTAAGAGTGAGCATTATGCTTGCATGGTTGATGCTCTATCGCGTGCAGGCCAAGTAACGGAGGCATATGAATTCATATGTCAAATGCCATTGGAGCCAACAGCTTCAATGTTGGGTTCTCTGCTTACTGGGTGTATGAACCATGGTAAATTAGATCTTGCAGAAATAGTCGGAAAGAAACTTGTCGAGTTACAGCCAGATCATGATGGTAGGTACGTCGGGTTATCGAATGTTTATGCAATATTCAAACGCTGGGATGAAGCAAGAACAACTAGAGAAGCCATGGAGACGAGAGGAGTGAAGAAGTATCCTGGCTGGAGCTTTGTAGAGATGTCTGGAAACCTCCATAGATTTATAGCCCATGATGAAACTCATCCTGATTCCAAAAATATTTACGCCATGCTAAATTTTATAGCAAGTCAAATGAAACTTGATGTCGATCATGAAAATCAAGAACCTTGTTTCTACGATATGAAAGGTCTTTGAGTTCCAGGTTAAGCCTCTTCTTTGCCGATATCACGGGTTATGAAGAGATAACACTAGCTGGAAGTAATTATATAGTTAACTGCAGAAATTCAAATACTTTTTCATGTCTAAAACATACCACAGTACATTTGTTTGAAGTCACAAATCTCAATACATATACACAAGAGTTATAAATATGAGGAACACACATAGCGAGCAGATCATTCGTAGCTTCTACAACATAAATTAATAATTTAATTACTGCAAACTATATAAGGTAATTAATAACCAGGAGATAATTATGAGTCTTCATCTTCATAATGATTATATCATCTACTCTTTCACAACCTCTTTTGGACATCCTTCTGAACAGAAATTGTAAACCCATGTTAGTTGCCAAAAACTACAAAGCCAATCAACAGTGTGATGAACGAAAACTAAAAATGGAAGAATGAAACTGTGTCCATTTTGATAAATGATGTGATACCTTAAGCTGATACTAGACATTGGGATCCTGAAGGTTGGGCTGAGCAAGCTGAAGATGGTGATAAGGGTGAATTTGATGAGGGATACTGTTGGTTGCAAGCTGAAGCACACTACTGGGTTGTTGATCTCCCAAGAACGGAAAATGATCCAAGACTTGATGATGATGCTCCTCAGCTGGCTTTGCTTCCATTGCTGCTTGCTGGTACTCCAATGCTGCCCTATGTTCCTGAATCTATATATATATATATATATATATAAGCCAAAAGCAATTTAACAGAATAGACTCATTTTTTTGCAGACATTATTAATTAGTTTTTAATGTAACATCTTGAATATAGCCAGCTATTTACCCAACGGTACATGTTGCTGTTCTCTTCCTCCAGCATTCGCTCCTAATTATCAAGGGGAATTGAAAGAGAATTTTAAAACGGAACTAAATTTTATTGTGTTGAAAAGTGAAAGTGCAATATTATTATTTTATTACCTTCCTACGAAGATTATCCAGCTGTTGTTGAAGAAGCTCATTCTTTAATATGCATTGCCAGTCAAAGGAAATAAGAAACTCAAGAAAAGGCAAATAGTTTGATATGACAGTAAAAATATTTCAAGTTATATAACTAGCATTAAGCAATGAGCAAGCAAGAATTGATCAATATTAATTACCTTGCGATCTCGGACCTTGTTAACAGAGCTTTCAAGCTCATGTTCAAGTTGATCGAGATCATCATAAGGTATAGAACCCAAGTCCTCACCAGTGTAGCGTCGCATACTTAGCTGAAGGCGGCGGGTTTCTTTTCTCAGAACCGCCAACTCATTGAATATTTGTTCCTATCATTAAAGTGATGATGATGATAATATTAAGGCACACCAATACAATCAAATTAATCGATCTTCTTTTAAATCTATATATATTACAATTAGGGGTTTACTATTATTGATAATAACATATATATGTAAATTATTAGTATTATTAATTATTATCTAGTTCTATACCCGGCTATCATGCTCAGGGATGCGGGTCCCAGTAACTTTGAGGCGCCTCTCAATGATTTGCTCCATTCTGTGGTAATTGAAACAGTTATATGATTATTATGATGCTAATTAAACAACTTGATTTAAGAGAAGAAAAGAAAATAGAGTCATAAAATGTCTTTCATGTAAAGAAACCCGGCTAATATTAATATCTTTCATTTCTCCATCTCATGAATTTTCTCTAATCATTAGTATGGACCCTTAGAACTCAGAAGTAAAACTCAAATCATGTGAGTGCTACAGATAGTAATAATTAAACATGAATTAAGATTTTTTACTGTCTGCTTCAGGCAAGATACGTGAATATACAACATGAAAGAAACCCTAAAATTGTCAGAGGAATGAAAAGAACTGGTCAAAACTCTCAATTTAGTCAACAAGAATTGCAGAGAAATCAGAGTGAAAGGGAAAGAGAGAGACAGAATAAGGAGAGATCATGCATGTCATATGAACAAATAAAAAAAGAAAATAAAAAAACATAGGCTTAACACTTCTGTAAGCAAAAGCCCTAGACACAAACAAGATATATTGAAAAAGATAAAAGTGGTGAAATGGGGTTGCTGTAAACAAATTAACCTGAAAGGCTCAGTGCAGTACTGGCACAATTTTCCGGTACTTGAGAAGATGATGAGGCCAATTTGAGCATCACAGAGCACTGAGAGTTCATGAGTCTTCTTCAAAAGCCCAGCTCTCCGTTTAGAGAAGGTTACTTGCCTCGTCGTCGGGTTCTCAATCCTCTTGATCGCTATCTTCCCACGTCCCATTATTCTTTTATGATCACTCATATATAAGAACATGATCATATATAGTTATATGAAATTGGATTCAAATTAATGCTAAAACAAAAAAGCTTTTAAAAGAAAAAATTTCTATATACATGAAGTTCAGAAAAGAAAAAGAAAAGTGTTAGTAAGAGAGAAGGCTCCATTTTTTACCTGATCTTTTCTTGTTCGCTTTCTCTTGCTTTGCTTGTAAAGTTGGAATGACTGGATCAGTTTGTAGTAAGCGTTTATGAGGAGCTGATTTTACTATATATGTAGTGTGTGCAGGGCGACTATTGGCTTTCTTTATCGCCCATCTATTTCAGAAAAACTACCAAAATGAACCTCATGCATGCATGCATGCATTATATCTCTATTATATACATGACTCATCACTAGCGTATGTAAGATTCACCAATCGCGTAATGGGAGCTCACTATGTGTGTAGACTCAGACCGTAAGGTACGCGATTGCGCGCACCAGCTCAAGTCTTTTAGCATACAATTGTATACCGTGTCTTCGAGAAACTCTATAATATATCTAAGGTACCATGTCAGTCATACAATAAGTAAAAATATCATGACATGTGTGCATTTATTTTGAAAAACTATCATACAAGTGATGGTTGTATTAAATTCAACTACACATATCATGCATGCATCAATTGATAGTAATACATTTGAAATATTCTAGAATTTATATGTGTCTTGTGATACAGTGTATGAAAACAATATTACCAAATGTCATCCAAACAAAGCCCTATGGTTCCATAAATAGCAATATTACACTCGAAATTTTAAATGTTTCCTAATTTATCTGATTAGACACAAAGAATTTTATCTCACGCCAAAGGCGGCTCCACCTCATGACCAATGAGGGTCTCAATCCCTAGTTAAAGAAAATAATTTTAGAAAAATTAAAGAAAAAAATTATTTGAATGACTTATTATCCCCGTTAAATCTATCAAAATAACTTCTATTAAATTCATAAAAATAGCTCCATAAAATCATAAACCCATAAAAGTTTAAACTTTAACTTTAAAAATCATAAAAGGTCACTCTTTAATTTAAAAAAAAAAACATAACTCATATAGATGATTTTACTATTATTTATTTAGCCCTCATTAAATTTATTAAAATAACTATATAACTCATGAACCCATGAAGTTTTACATTTTTGCATTTTGTCACTATGTAAAATTTATTTCCTAGATCACCCGCTTTCTTACGCCATATCATTTTGTAAGCATATATAGCATTACTGGGTTCTCATTCTATAAATTGAATCATGCGAAAGAAGCAGAGTTTTTGTTTCATCACTTTCAATGGGTCATTAAACCATATCATGATGTATCACCACTCACTAGCTAGTCGGCATGCATTAAGTTGATGCAATGATGGCAGTGATGTAATTTCTCATGAGAAAGGGTGGGTGCCCTAGCTAGTTGATCAATTAATTTCCTCTTACGAAAGCAAAGACAAAAGGTAGCTGGCTGGTGACTGTTAACCACTCTCTGGCCTCTGCATTTGATCTGCCAAGCAACGTGAATTTTTCCAATTTCGGAAAATTTTAACAATGGTTACAATAGTATGGTGTTGCCATAACTCAAATAGAGACCTAAAGGGAAACGACAAAGTGTAACAATATCTCTTGATCAGTTGAGGCTTTTAATTTAATCGTGGTTTAGTCATTTAGCTAGCATCTTGGCAACTAAAGAAATAATTCTAATTCCTTAAGCAATTTAATTGCTTTTAAACATTGAGGTTAATCTCTGATACCCATATCTTCACCAACTCCATTTTACCTCTACATATATAGGTTCCTTGAAAATCCTAAATACACGTCCTTCACTTTTGACTAACACTCTTTCTTAAAACTATAACTTTAAACTCCTTTGATTGTGGTTTTGTCTTTTTGAAACTAGAGACTATTACTTTATAGTATGAGTTGATAGAGATTTTCATTTAATTTGACATGAAATCATATGACGGAATTATTGTAGGCTTTGTCATACTCTCATAGACATATTTTGTTCTATTGGGATTTGGCAATTTCATTCTTACTCATCGCAGTGAGAAGGTACAAAAATAACAATTTGTGTTAATCTGATCACATATAAGATGAACATCTATTTTGAGTACTCCCAAGTCCCAATCTGTTGTGTTATCTGGTCGGTTCTTCTCTAATAAAATTTTTGAAAAGAGTCAACCAAGTACCGCTAATGGAAGTCATTAGTTTGAATTATCAAAACCGATTAAGGTATCATCAGGATTCAGGATGTGCCTGGTTCATACAACATCATCATAACATTATATATAGGTACACACATTCATATACTGATCACTATTTCTGGCATTAATTTGCCAAATAAATTATCAACTCCAGATATATTAATCCATTAGACATGTGTTACTGTCTAAGTCCAATTAAAATTGCTTTGATTTAGATCAAATTTTAAAATGATCAAAAAAATAAAAATCCACCAACGCCAAGTAACGTGTAAAAACTCCAAAGCGACAGAACCTAAATAAATGCTGTAATTCGGCGTCTTTTGGAACCTTACCTTTAGATGAATTTCTCAACAAAAAGAAGATTTTAGCGTAATCATCAATAACGTTAGGTTTTTTCTTTTCTCTCTCCCTCTTTTTTCTCTATTGCAGTGGGAAAGCCAGTAAGCACATGTTAAGTATTCTATAAATACAAGGAATAAGCATAGCTAGGTGTGTGATAATATTGGTAAGGTTAATTGGTCCCCCCAGCTAGGGTTTGTCCTCAATCTCATAGTCAACATCATAGTATCCCACTTAGCTTTTCAGTTGCAGCACTCATCATCATGTTGACCACAAAATTTTCTTCAGATTTTTGGTCTATAGATATTAACATAATATGTAAATTAAAAGTTTCCATAAAAGTATTATTGAAAGAGCTCAAATTCAATAAAGCCCCGTATATGATGCTTATATGTTTTAATTTTTGCTAGAATCATTAAAGACCAGTTCACAATTGGAAGAAAAATAATGCAATATAAACATATATAGAGGAAATGTTGATTGTTGATTAATTAATTACTAGAAATGATGACCGAGGCAGAAGCGGTTTCATGTCCACTTCAATTTCAGATTCACATGGCCTTTGCAGGCATCTAATTATCTCGTTTGCCCCAAAGAAATGGTCAAAATATTATGACTGAAGACTAGCGGCACAACAAATTTTCAATAAAAAGAATTTGTTCATTCATTTGTTTTAGAAATTTTTTACCCAATGGAGCAGTCAAATGTGAGTGTCTTACGGAAATAGTTGTGGTGAACCCATGGCTTCCTTTTCTTTTTAACCACAATGGAGCATTCAAGCGAAGACAACATTTATTTACTAAATCTCATAAGATTTAGTAAAAGACGACAATAAGTATCACTGATAAGTAAAAATAATTTTTTTTTACCAAGACAGAATAATATGTTTGGCTAAAGTAGATACAAATTACTTCCATTAAGATTAGATGCCCATATAGCCAGATGGCAAATAAGCAAATTGCAGTTGCATGCTGTCAGTACCGTTGTTAAAATGTAGTTTCACAAAATACACAACCCCTACCATTGCCAAGACAAAAATGGTAGCCAAAGACTATTGAGGGCAGAGAACACGCTATAGATGATTAAATATACAGCAAATAACCTAGATAGTGCCTCCAGTCAATATTGATGACACATATTACTGAGCTGTACACAATAATAGCAGCTCCAAAAACATACTAGTCACAGCTGAAGATGATCCGAAGCTTCATACTGACATCAGATAGATCAGCCTGAGGTGAAGTAACACGTCTATCATCAAGTTCACTGATTCAGAATTCTAGGCTTATTGGCAGCTCCAGGACTGAAAATAAAAAACCACAAGGCACATCAGCATGTCTGAAACTAATTCTCCCTCAGAAATGAAAAGATAGAAATAGAATGCCTGATGAAAAGAATGGAAACAGTTTCCATCTTTCAATTAGATCAAGAATGGTTAGAAAAACAAACAGTTTGCAATATAATATGATTTTGTTGTCCAATTGTAAACCCTTCTGTCATAAACTATGATTATAATCCCACATTTATCACATATAACAATCAATTTAAAATTTGAAAACATGTCAAATAAAACTTTCAAAATAGATAGTTCCTAAGTGCTTGTTTTTGCGGATTTGTAGTTCCACCAATCCTTGTACATATCTCATATAGTTATCTTTTGTTTCTAAGCCAAAAAAGTCTTTCAAACTAGAACTTCAGCTATCTTATCATTCTGGTCTCATCTACTCTTGAACTCTATATACAAGTATACAACATGGTAGCTCGCCAGTAAATAGTTCTACCATTCAAGAGCAGAACAGAGACTATAACCACCAAAACAGAAAGGGCACCATTTAAATTTAAAAAAAAAGGTCAATAACAAGCCAGAGAAATTTAGCAATAACAAGGGACTTCAGACAGTGTCGATTGCCCCCCTTAACATATTTCAAAACCTTCCCACACACAAGATCAGTTAACAATTTCCAAAAACTTCCTTTACTTACTCTGAAATATCCTTCACAGCCTGAGACACTGCATAGAGAATCATTTTCTTTACCTGTTTCAGACAATTATTGTCAAAACATCATTCTAGAACACAAATAATCACTAGCAATTGAGGGAAAAAAATAAAATATAATCTATAGTATTGAGATCCGTATGCATAACATATCTTGACATCCTAACCAAATTGCTTCAGGGTACATCAAATTCAATCCAGCCGACATCCATTGGGCATGTAGATTAATGAATTTTTCTTTTCTTTTTGAAAGGAAAGAGAAATAATTGATTACTTATCAAAAGAAAGTAAAAACAATAACGGACCGGGTTGTCCAGAAACATTAACATTCCAGTGTTCACTATCAAAAGTACTCAAAATCGAACACTACTGAAAACTGTTTGTGATAGATAATTTCAAGGTTATATTAACAAGTAAAATGCAAAGACATACCTCCAATTTGTCCTCTTTAGCCCGATGATTTGGTGGAAGCAAACGGAATTCTTCTGTCAAGCGAACACATTGGCTTACATTTTCAGGAGAAACAAAGTCAAGTGCAGCCTTTATGCATGACTGCAGGAGAAGGGGGGGGGGGGGGAAGAAGGGAAAAAAAATATCAGAATTACAGAAGCTACTACACATTGAGTGGTCTATTTATAATCAGAGCATCAAATGCTGAAAAATTATGGTACTTTTAAGATGATACGCTGCAAGAAGCATGGGGAGAGGGGGCAGAGAGAGTCTTAAATATAAACAAAGGAACATAAAATACACCCACCTGACATCTTATAACTCATAATCCACATATCTGGCCAAAATATAAGCACTTTCTAAACTACAGTAAAACCTTAATAAATTAATAACATTAGGACCAAGAAAAACTTATTAATTATGCAAATATTAATTAATTGAACTATAATTTAGCACATTGACCCCCAGTGGGGATTGGAAAAACATATTTAATCAAGGTTTTAATTATCAAGTTTCAAAATATCAAGGTTTTACTGTACTCCTATCTGACGTAGAGGTGTACATGTGAGAAGTAATAACACAAAAACCCTAGGCCATTTAACTGAGTTTTGCTGCTAAGCACAATTTGGTAACATAGGCTTTTGGTGACATTAACATCTTTAAGTCTAGACACCACAGACAACATAAACCAGAACTCAATCGAGGGTGGTTTTTTATGGCTTTAATTCATATCAAAATTTCCAAATCTCATTAGTTGCAAACTTCAAGCAACTAAAAAACTATTATAATAGGGCAAACCAAAATAGGACTGCAACATCATTCTAAACTGAGGATAATTTGAATTAAAGCTAGTAAATAATATACACGCATCTTTACAACAAAGTGACAAAACAGACACTGTACCCACCACAACCCCAATGATAAACTTATTCTTGAGACCTCACAGGCTCGCAGTCTCAAAATAAAAAACCAAAATTTACCCATCTTTTCCAAAGTGAACCAATACTAAGATATTGGCGCATAAATTTACCTTAAGGTTCCTGACTTGATGCGGACATCCAGCAGGAACGAAAACAGCCTCCCCAAGCTTTTGAATGAATGTCCAGGGCTCAATTCCTATGTTCCATCATATGACCAATATTAGCAATGATATTTTTAAAGAAACCAAACACATTGAATTGGCAGAAAAGGGAAGTACAAAGCGTGAACAATACAGGCACATTTCAATAAACATACCATATTCCTGCTTAAGCTTTGCTTTATGTTCTGAAGAGAGGTAAAAAACCTGATCATGTATAGGATGAATAACCTATTCCAAGAAAGAATCAAGAAGTTGATAAAATGTTATTGTGTATGCATAAAGAGGGATATGAATAACTTCCAAATCTAGGCAACTAGACATAAATATCTGAACTCACTGAGGCATATAAAGATTAACAATTCATTGATAACATCACAAAAAATTGTCATTGATACTCAACATGTGTAGGATTAACAAGTCTGCAAAATGGTCAGTCCTTAATCCCAATGTGCATTACCCCTCAACCAATTCTTTCATGGTGCTTAATGGCACCAGGAGAGATAATAAACACAACTTTTTGACAGCATTCATTGTGGTCCTATTAGTTATTCAAATCATTAAGACAAGCTAAATTCAGACAATCGTTACATCTCACCAGGAAACTTAAACACAACAACTAGTTGAATATCTTTGATATATTTTTTAAGCAATAGTTTTAGCAAAAGAAACACATTTTCAGTAGTGGTTTTCCAATTAATTTGAATCCAACAATGGCAAAGATCCATGACTAAATAATCCAGTCTCTCCTATTTTGTAGCAAATATACTTGGCTGGCAGCATGAATATGATAGCTTGGGTCATTAAATAACAAACATAAAAACTACTTATTATAAAACACTACTCAATATGATTACATCAAGAGATCAAAGCTCTATAAGGAAATATACTATAATAGTTAAAATGAAAACTACAGCCACAATCATTCATTACTAAGCAGTTACCTGCTGTACTGGACAGCAATGAATGTGTCTGAATTCTCTAAAATGCTTCTTAAGATAATCCTGTAGCTTAGAAATATCTTGTCTCCGGAAAATGTCCCAAACAGCACCACCATCAGCTGATTCAAACTCATTTTCAGGAATGTTGGATGGTTCACCACTCTCCCTACTTTTACCAAGATCCGCAATTGCCTCTGAGGCCTCCTCTGATATAGCTCTCTGAACAGGAATTGGGTCATTCAACATGGAATCACAGATTTGACTGTCTTGTGGAACAACGCCAACACCATCTCCATCATCAGGCTTCCCACCACATTGCTCATTTTTGACAGGTATGGCAGAAGAATTCGCATGTGAGTTTTCATCTGAAAACTGGCTGCAACCGAAAAATTCCATTTGGTCTTGAGCTTTATGCTGTTGTTTCAACTTCTCTATCTTAGCAAGATGTTCAGGTTTAAGTTTCACATCAGTGGTATGGGTCAAAACATTGACCTAAATAGGAAATTTAAACAAATAATTAGCAAATGTTAACATTAAGCATAATTTCAACAAAAAATCTGGGAACACAGGATAAGAAGGGTGAGTAAATGCAAGAAACTTTAGAACTTTGGACTATCATACACTCAAAACATTTGCAGATACTTTAATTATGCAATATTTAATTACTCAAAAAGCAATAGTAATTCCATGGACCCCAAGAACAGTTCAATTACTTTCCAGTTAGAGAAAGAAAACCAGGGGGAAAAAAAGGATCCAAGCAGCGGCAAAAGAACTTGCTGCTACATAATCTGCCAACGAAAATGCAAAAACAATGAAAAACTGGAATGCAAAAGAACCTAAGTAATGTTTAATTATGGTAATAGAGACAGTGACATGCAGATAACACTCCCAAGCAGTAGCAAATCAATACATGTCATGAACACAGAATCCCAGGCCATGAAAGTGATGCTATCTATAGGCTGGTCTTAATTAAAAACATAATAGGTAATGTAGGAAAGAAATCCCAACCAAACTCTATAATGATATATGTACCATCATCCAATTCTCCATTTATCTTTATTCCCAAATCCATAACAAAATTACAATCTCAATTTCAAAAATATGCTTTGCTGCAAAAATCTGCAAAATAATGAAAGCTAGCAAACCTATTCGGTTACTAGTATGTTATAGAACTATTCAGCCATCATCCTCACGAAAAAGAAAAAATGACAGGAAAACCTAAGTAATAGCATTAAGCAGAGCACAGCAGTAAAATTTAAAGGAAATAAGCATATACCGCATCAGACATATCACAATGTAGTTTAGTAACAGAGTCTGCACGTCCAAGCTCTTGAGCAACCCCATAAGCAATATACGTCTTTGGTCCCATGTCTGGCTTCAGAGATTTCTTAGGCAATTTTGTAGCTATGTTTAGAGCACCAGCACGAGGATGGGTATATTCTTTGAAAGGCAAACAACCCAAAAATTCAACATTGTGACGTGGTAGACGTTCCTCAAATAAATTAGACGGCGGCCAGTCTTTCAACTTCAATATCTGCGGCCATGATTCCTTGTCAAAACGACCATCTGTGTACCCTTTAAAAAATTGGTGAATGTTGACTTCTCCCTGCGTTAAACACTTTGATTCAGTCTCTACTACTAACCATAAGAAATAATTTCTCTAAAACAAAAATGCACATTGGTATAACAGGTGGCACGCAACCAAGTTTTAGCTAGATATGTTTATGACACTACACTGCAACAGTTAATCGAGCATACCAACCTCACACCAATCCAAGCAATCAATAGCTTTAACATCCAGATATAGCCTATGTTTGGTATTCGAAATCTGACGACAAGCACGCCACATAACCATTGGGTCCCAACTCAACCCTAATGCATTCTCAAGCACATTGCTGACAATAACTGGCTCGCCTTTAGCCCAGTGCCACTGGAAATGCTTTAAATCTCCATGCCGAATGTCTTTAGCAGCAGGGTTATACAAATAATTATCAGTGGAGTCTTCTCGAGAAGCTGCTTTTATTAATTCACTGTTGGTCATGTCAATTTCACCCAGTGGGTTATAACAAGTGCACACTCGTTCAGAAGATTCAGGCGTATCTTCAAGATTATGAGCTTTGGCAATTTCTTCAGCCTTTCTGAGCAACTCAGCAACCCAATTTTCATCAAACGTACATCTTAGTTCCAAAACGTTACCGCAACCACCCAACTCAATGGAGGGGCAAAGGATGCTACCATTTTCATTTGCCTTCCAATCAGATATTGGTTTTTCCCGACCCTTTGAGTCTTTCTCAGGGTTTGACCCTACCTTAGAGTCTGTCCCAGGAGTTGTATCAAACTTAGAATCTGTCTCAGGAGTTGAATCTACCTTAAAGTCTCTCATAGAGGCAGAACGTCTGCTTCCTTTTTGAGGCTTAGAATCAAATACTTTTTGAGGCTTAGAACCATATACTTTTTGAGGCTTAGAACCATTTACTTTTCCATGCAAGTAATCAAGACCTTTATTGGGATATTCCACAATTACTTCCTCACCCCCTCCCTGCAAGTGACCATCACGTATTTCCCAGCAACACGTAAGGCAGAGATCATATTTACAGTTTGGACAGCTTCTGTGGAAGTCAACAATCGAAGTTCTGCAATTGTCACTGATATACATCACAGCATCAACCAGTAGATGAAAAATAAGAAACAAAGAATAAAATGAATCCTTTTAAAAAAATTAGCTAAGGCACAATTATTTACCAGTAAACACGCTCATTACGGCGAAAAACTGCCTTCCGCGGCTGAATTTCTGATTTTGATAGACCTGCTCAATATCAGAATTGTGAGAGAATGAAATGTTAGAAAATCATATCCATCATTTTTAAACTACCAAGGAGAGAAACTTGCTACTGTGGACAGCATGTCACTATTTTTTACTTGTTCTTTTTCTTTGAAGTAAAGAAACTATATTACAGCTTCTAAACAAAATCTAAAAGAAACCCCTCCAAGACTACAGGAGTTTCCTTAGCCGACTAAAATGTCTAAGAAGCAAATGGAAGCCAAATCATGTTGCAAACTAGAAGCAAAGAGCATAGACAGCCAGAGAAAATGTTATATGCAGTAGATTTCTATATCCAATAATGGTCATTGTAATAAGGATTCACTTCTCAAAGGCTGGATCTTTTAGGACTGTTAAGAGTCAAGCCTGATGTTTTGTGAAGGAAAAAAGTAGAATTGAGGGCTCAGTGAATTTGACGTTAGTAGTGAAGGTATTTCAAGAATGAAAATTTAACCGCACACTGGAGACCAAAAGACATTTTTCTTATTTAGGTCAGACAAGGGTTTTAAGCAAAACCTTAATGACTTCTGATACGGATAATTAATTCACATGACGCAATGTCTACAAGCTCTAATTTTAAAATACCAGATTTGTAAAACAAAAAACAGTTCCTACATAAGTATCAAATCTAAATCATCCTAATACCTTGTATCTTGGCCTCCATCACCAACTCTTTCATTTGCCTTTCATGAAGACTTTGAATGTAAGGGAGAAGTGCTTGGAGTAAACGCTTAGAGTGCTGAACTTTCTCGGCTTTAGTAAATTTTGGGCCCGCCTTCAATTCCTTCAATGCATCCTGTATAAACAACAATTATCAAATTTTGTACAGAAAATACATCAAATCAACAAAAGAATTGAGCATGATGTGCAAAACTAACTGCTATTACTCCCTCCATGCGTAAACAGGACTTGCAATTGCAATTACCCCGACAAACCGGACAAGATTCGGCAATTTCATCCTCTGACATTTTAGGATACCTAGAAGACATGAAGGAGAAAAATGGCAATGATGTTTTTGCGAGAACAAGAACAACGAAGAGTACAAAAAAAAATATAAAAGCCCACAATGAACCAATTTAGAAATCTCCATAAAGCTTAAACATATAATACATTGATACATCTCGGTACTTAAATAGCATCAGATATTGCATCGCAGGTGAATTAAAACAATTAAAATCTTTTTCTGTTTGCCAAACTGCAAATTTTCAACAAATATGAGATGTAAGACTCCAAATTGTAACATTGATAGGAAAATTTGACAGCAACAAGTATCTGACTTGAGAAGAAAAAGCCTTTATTTGCTTTGTGATGCAGTGGGAATATTAAAGCATTCCATATAATGTTCATAGTTCCAAACCAGCTTATTTAAATCAAAAGTATAATTAACTAGATCTATGTTTCATCATACTCTTCCATAAACTAAAGTTAGACCATAAAGAAGGAATTCAATTAAGACATACACTTCTTCTAATACACAACAGACTAAAGATCCAAGCTCAAAAGCATGAAAGCAATGTGCACTAGTTACCTTCCATTATTCATTTCTCACAACAATGGCGCATTCAGAGTTGCTTTCTTAGCAACCACTCACAAACCCAAAATGTGATACAAATCATTCCTATGAAAACTAGGTTACTGAAAAACAAAATTCAGTAAATGCAAAGACATAAACCAAAACACAAATTCAACAAGTCAAACATCTGCTTGCAAGAAAAGTAGGTTCAACAAAGTTGACTGCAAGTAAAGTAGCTATACCAATTGGTTATACATGGGATGCAAAAACGCTTTGTGTTACATTTATTGCACCGAACAACCCTGCCTTTATCATTCCTCTGGCACTGATGGCACATCAATGAATTCCCATCAATCCGCTGTAAAATATCATATAAAAAACACAATTAAATCTACAATAAAAAACAGTAAAGGGAAAAAAAAAAAAAAAAAGGAATACACCGCCACCACTGCAAACAAAAAGGAGAAGTTTCTTACTTTATTTTTCTTTGAATTGTTCAACACAGGTTGCTCATTTCGGTTTCTTGAAGCCCTCAGCGCATAACGACGCACATCATCTCTTTGTGAAGAATCTTTCTCCTGCTCCACGCGATCCAAATCACCGGCACTTTCATCCTTCACTTTTTCCTCTTTGGCTTCACCTTCAGCAATCTGTAAATCCACACCTTCTCCACTCCCATTTTCCTTCACTTTCCCATTCTTATTACTCTTTCTGCCACGCTTCTTCTTAGTAACCACTCCTTCTTTGTCTTCCTTATTTCCACCATTCTCTTGTTGCAAGTGTTGTTCATCCTCAGCAGTGGAATTCTTGTTCCCCTTTTGACTTCCCATTCTCTTCTTCTTAATAACCACTCCTTCATTGTCTTCCTTATTTCCATCATTCTCTTGTCGTAAGTGTTGTTCATCCTCAGCAGTGGAATTCTTCTTCCCCTTTCGACCTCCCCTTCTCTTCTTCCTCGTCTCTCCAAGTATAGCTTCTTCAAATTCTTCATCAAATGCATACTCACTGTAGTTCACTTTCTTCCTACCGCCTCTCAGTCTCTTCCTCAACGAACCCTTTGTGTCCTCAGAATCCCCAATGTCTTTTTCGCGTTCGGCGCTTTCGCCGATTTCTATTTTTTTCTCAGTCACAATATCCATACTTTCCTTGTGCTCCCCCTTTTCCCCAGCTTCCCCTTCACTTTTCACCACACTCTCTCCATCCTCAACACCAACTTCACTAACCCCATTCTCTTTCCTCTCTTCGAAAACCTTCCGTTTCCGGCCCCGCTTCATCGGCTTATGATCTTCTCGCACGGCCTCACTCTCCGGCCTCTGCTGCTCTCTCACCATTAAAGAGTACAAAAAGAATCAACTTTTTGTCTCTACTGCGAGTCTTTTTCTCTGTCCCCGATTAATAAACAAGCAAACAAAAGAGTGTTTGTGTTTCTATTTCGGTTTCACGAACTTTCAGTCCGTGCTAATTAAGGAGTAGGGACTCTCTCAGTCTCTCTCTCCAAGTAAAGAAAGAAATATGAAAAAAAAAAAGTACAAAAGAAGAATGGGGGGTCTGGTTAGGGTCGGGTTAGGGATAGGGATAGGGTTAGGGATTGATGCTGTTGGTTTTTGGGAAAATTCAGTGGGCGGTGGGTTTTGAAAAGTGGCGCCAACAATAGAAATCTCGAGGAGGGAAAGGGAATAAGACTTAAACGAAAAAAGTGAGGGGGTTGAATTGGCATTGACTGGTGGAATTGGATTTGGCGCCGTACTCTGTGCAGAAAGTGCCCAGTGCCCTGCCCTTTCACTACTTCTAACACTCTCGGTTCTCAAGCTGAAGTCTTTTCCTTTCTTTTTTGCCTTTTTTGGTGCTCGCTGTTCGGTTTCAGCTTCGGAGAAAAATTTGTGCTTTTCTGTTCGGTTCTATTATCGTACGGGTTTTGTCTCTTTATCCAAACAAAAAGTATTTATTTATTTATATTAAAAAAAAAAAAGAGACAGTATTGCTCCCACACGTGTAAACTGCGTGGTAACACTAATCATACCGCCTTTCATCGGATCAGAGACAGACAAACCGCCTTTTTTTTTTCAACACTTATGGATTAATTTAAGAAAAACTCGATTTTCTAATAAACAAAAAATTGATGATCGTGATATTTATAGCCATTAATTAATAAATATAAATATTTGAAACTTGAAACCTTAATACAATTACACAATCTTTTCACCTCTCAAATTGGGACACGGTTATGATACAGGGACTTTGTTGACCCTGTATCCTAGAAGGGGTTAATTTGTTGACCCCCTAGTTGTTTGGCTGCCACAAATAATTTTTATGATCGAAAGCCGCTTGCTGTCATTAATATGTATTTTTTATTTAAATAAATTAAAATATAAAATATAAAAATAAATAAATTTAAAAAAATAATAATAATAAAAAGTAAAAAAAGATAAGTAAAGTAAAAATAGAAAAAATATTTTTTATTAAAAATAATTTAAAAAACAAAGTAAAATGTATGTTAACATAATGACAAAAGTTTAATTTATTTTCTATGAAATATGTCTCATATTTAACGTTTCAAGTTTCATATTTTATGTTTTATGTTTCATATAATTATTTTTTAAACCCCCCAAAATTTTTCGATTTGCTCTCGTTTCATGTTTGATTTTCTTATTTACTGTTACAGAGGTACTCATATTTCATGTTCTTTATTGCATATTTTATGTGAAATGTTTCATATTTGTTGTTCAATGTTTCATGTAACAATTTTTCAAATACTCCAAAATTTTTCTTTCTTGCCCCCGTTTCATGTTTACGTTATACGTTTCATATTTGATATTCTACGTTTCATGTTTGTTGTTCTACATTTCATGTTTGATGTTGTAAGTTTACTGTTACAGACGTGGTCATATTTTATGTTTGCAGTTGCAAAAATTAAGTAAGATGTTTCATATTTGTTGTTTAATGTTTCATGTAATAATTTTTTAAATACCCCAAATTTTTTTCTTTTTTGCCCCTGTTTCATGTTTGCTGTTCTACGTTTCATGTTTGACGTTGTATGTTCACTGTTACGGAGGTACTCATATTTTGTGTTCGTTGTTGCATATTTTAAGTAAGATGTTTCATGTTTGTTGTTTAATGTTTCATGTAATATTTTTTCAAATACCCCAAAATTTTTCTTTTTTCCCATGTTTCATGTTTACGTTCCACGTTTCATGTTTACGTTCCACGTTTCATGTTTATGTTCCACGTTTCATGTTTGCTGTTCTACGTTTCATGTTTGACGTTGTATGTTCACTGTTACCGAGGTACTCATATTTTGTGTTCGTTGTTGCATATTTTAAGTAAGATGTTTCATGTTTGTTGTTTAATGTTTCATGTAATAATTTTTCAAATACCCTAAGATTTTACTTTTTTCTCCCGTTTCATGTTTACGTTTCATGTTTGTTGTTCTACGTTTCATGTTTGTTGTTCTACGTTTCATGTTTGACGTTGTACGTTCACTGTTACCGAGGTACTCATATTTTATGTTCGCGGTTGCATATTTTAAGTAAGATGTTTCGTGTTTGTTGTTTAATGTTCCATATAATAATTTTTCAAATACCCCGAAATTTTTCTCTTTTGCCCCCGTTTCATGTTTACCTTCCGCGTTTCATGTTTGCACACTACGTTTCATGTTTGTTGTTGTGTGTTCAATGTTATCGATGTACTCATATTTTATGTTCGCGGTTGCATATTTTAAGTAAGATGTTTCGTGTTTGTTGTTTAATGTTCCATGTACATATTTTCGAAATGTAATAATTTTTTTCACCTACTCTATAGTATATTTATTGTTGCATTTATAACTCACTCACTATTGAACCAATTAATGGCATTGTTCCTTCCTTCATAAATATACCTATATATATATATATATTTCCATTTTAAATGCCACCTACCTACCATAACTCACTCACCTTGGATCAACATTTTCTTTCGCCTGCATAGCTACTACAAGTGCAAATTTCAGCCATTGCAAAATCTCAGTGTTGTTCCTCAAGTAAGTTCTTATGACTTAAATATTTGTTTTATATCAATTTTGTTTTTATTTTTTAATATATGAATGACATTAAAATGGTGTTGGATGAATGTGGATTGATTTTTAAAAATATACCCATTGTCATTGTATTTTGATCACTGTATTTTATTTGTTTTGTCAAATTTCGTGCTATTACCTTTCAAGATTTACAGATGAGTAAATCCTCTGATAATCTTAAGTTACCTTGGACCAATGTACTTGGAGCTCAGTTTGATTCAGTAGAAGATGCAGATGCATGGTACATGAACTATTTAAGATTGGTTGGTTTTAGTGTTAGAAAAAATGAGCTTCGTCGTTCCAAGTCTGGACAAACCATGATCCGTCGGTGGGTTTGTAATTTGGAAGGATATATGGCTGAAAAATATTTGGCAAATGATAATAGAGTGCGGGAACCACGACCAATAACGCGTACGGGTTGTAAAGCATCGTTTCGAGTGAATTACGACAATTCCAGTGGCAAGTATACTGTGACAGAATTTAAAACTGAGCACAATCATCCGTTGACTTCTCCGAATGAAGTACATCTCCTTCGTTCACACCGGCATGTTAGTGAAGGAGATCTTGCTCAAGCTAAGGCATTGAGGCATGTTGGCGTGAAGACATGCCAAGTTGTGGATTACATGGGTGATCAAGTTAGGGGTTCACATAATCTCAGGTTCAAGCGTAAGGATTTACAAAATATATTAGATGCAGATAGACGTGCTGAAATTGGTGATACTGATTCCGTGGCAACTATAGCATATTTCACGGCAAAATCTGATAATGATCCTGATCTATATCATGAGTACACATTAGATGATGAAAATAGGTTAAGAAACTTGTTTTGGACCGACTACATGGCACGGTATGATTATGAATGCTTCGGTGATGTTTTGGTGTTTGATGCGACATACAAAACTAATGCATATCAAAAACCACTTGTGACCCTTGTTGGCACTAACCGTCATCATAGGACTACAGTTTTTGGATTTGGCTTATTGGGCGACGAGACCGTTGAATCATACACATGGTTACTCCAAATTTTTTTGTCTGCTATGGGTAATCAAAAGCCGAAGTCCGTGATTACTGATGGCGATAAAGCAATGTCAAAGGTAATTAAGACAGTTTTTGTTGGAGCTACGCACCATCTTTGTTGCTGGCATTTAGAGAAAAATGCACAAGCAAATATTAAAAATGAAGACTTCACTCGTAAATTCTGTGATCTTATGTTGACAGGCATGAGTGCAGGTGAATTTGACCAGCGGTGGTTTTCTTTAGTTGATGAGTTTAAGCTACACGAACATGGTTGGGTTAAACAAATGTATGCAAAGCGACATAAATGGGCCGAAGCTTTTCTTAAAGGAACATTTTTTGCTGGTATGCGAAGCACTCAACGGTGTAAAAGTATTCATTGTTATCTCAATCGTTTTCTGCAGTACATGTTAAAATTATATGAATTTGTGCTACAAATTGATCGCTTACTCCACAACATTCGGACCACCGAAGTCCAAGATGAGTTTAAAACAAAATTTAGTACTCCTGTGTTGACCACACACTTACGCAGCCTAGAAAAGCATGCTACAAATGTTTTTCCAATTAGAATATTTCATTGGATTAGGGAAGAAATTCGTCAAGAAGCCACTTTGATTCAGTTTGAAGCCTTGAACTGCACTGATACTAACTACTACACGCTAACACAATTTAGGAACGTAGACATAAAGTGGACAGTGGTATATAATAAACCCACTAACAAAATCGATTGCTCTTTTCAAATGATGGATTCTGCTGGAATCCCATGTCGACACATGTTTCATGTCATGAAAGTGGAACAATTTAGAAATATTCCTGATAATATGATTCTTCATCAGTGGACAAAAAAGGCAAAGGATTATACATCGTGCAGCTTAGCCCGATCACAAGTTGATAGTGAGATTTCCGATGTTGCTAGATTCAGTTCTTTGAGCACCGCAACTAACAAAATGTGTTTCTATGCGGCAAAAAACGAGCACTCGTATAAAGAAGCTTTAGCTGCGATCAATCAATTGACATCAAAATTTCAAGAACTGTTTGGAGGACAGAGAACTTGCCCTCAAAGTTCTGTATACGATCCACAAACAAAATCCATAGTACTAGATCCAGTTGTGGTCATGACAAAAAGGTTGCGACAAGATTAAAAAAATTCCCTTCAAACAACAGGAAGTGTAGCGTTTGTAGACAACCTGGCCATACAGCAAGAAGCTGTCCTATTGCCAGTAATAGCGCGAGGTATTTAATATGTTTTTATGTTTGTCTTTGACTGTTTGATCCATTTCTGGTCTCAGTATTAAGTTTTATTCACAATTGATTAATTGCAGGAGTAGCGAAGCCAATGTTGCTAACAACGACAGTTGGGGTACATCTATATTAGCTAGCTCGAGTGAACATTTTCCATTCTACAACAGTGAAGCCTCATATGAAATTGAACCCAAAATGAATGTGGGAGTAGTTCTCAACCGTGCTCTGAATCCACAGATCACTTGTGCAATAATTCATCAATGCCACCATCGATGGGAAGTAATACCTTCACATTTCTTCCATATCCCGCCATGCACTCTGATATGTGCCCTGGAGACAATTATTTTCACTACTTAGAAAACATGTAATGTATCTAATTGAAGCTTTTCACTATTCGAAAGACATGTATTTAATTGAAGTTTTTTTTAACGATGTATTTAATTATAATGCAAAATATTTCCAAAGATAAACTGATATACCACTTCTAATCACATGCAAAGCCGTTTATCGTGTAGATTTATCAAACCGGATAGCTAGTTTCGAGCAAGAGAGCTCTGGAACGAAATCGGCAAACCAATTGGCCGAAATCGGAAGGCCGGATTCGTTCCACAGAGCTCTGGAACGAATCCGGCTTACCGGATCACGCCAAACGATTTACCGGATTCGTTCCAGAGAGCTCTGGAACGAAACCGGAAAACCGGCTGGCCGAATCCGACCTGCCCTTTCGGCAAACCGGATATCTTTCTCTATCTCAAACTATTTCATATTTTCTCTTTCTCACTCCAAAAGCCATCATTTTCAACTGTTTTATCATCAAATGGGTTTACAAAAATCATTCTCATCATGCTTAATGTATTTGGATAATTTTTAACCAATGTGTTTGTCTTATATTTGGATAGTTTTAAATCCTGCAATATTGAAGGGAATCAATCGTCACAATTGTAATATGTGTTATGTCATCCTAAAAAATATATTATACAAATAGAGTGCGTGTCTTCGAAGTAGTATTCATGACATTTACTAATTTGAATACACTAATCAGAACAATGTTAGTGATAAACCACAAAAGTCAGTGCACAAAATGAACAATTATGTTTCCACAGCTAAACCTACAACAAAATGTGGAATTTCACACGAACCCAATGAAGAAGACCTAACATTTACGATTGTAATCTTTTTGGGTTTTTTTTCTGACTTTTCCCAGGAGCTTTCGCACCTATTCTATATGTGTTTGCCTTCAGCGTAGACGGTATGACTCTTGCCTGGGTAGTATATTCAGCAAATGTGACGTTTGCTTGAGCAAGCAATCCAGCTCGTGCTTCATTAAAGGCTGAGCCGATAAGTTGAACTGCTAGTCTTCCACGGACATCTTGGGAATCATGCTACGCATGATGAATATTTTGGAATAAGTTGTTTTACTTGATCAATACAATAAGGAGACAATCAGTTAAAATGTCTCTATTAAAATTTTTAATTGTTACCATATATGATTTGTTAGGAATGAGCCCTGGAGTCTCCATGAATTTGATGACATAGATTCTACAATCAAACCCATTTGGTTGTTTCAGAACCCCCTCACCAGACTGAATAAGGAACCAAATGAATCGTGTTGATGGCTTGGCATTTGGAGGTAACTTAGAATGAAAAATGGAATCAAGAGAATGTAACTGCGAAGTTCAAATCTAAATGGCAAATTAGATTAATGAATAATAAAAACCTACACCAAATTGATGAATGACATATACACATGTAACATACTATGCGTTCAGCTTGTTGCTCGCGTTTTCGATTACTTCGACCATCAGGAAGAGGATCCCAAACCTCACCATAGCCTTCTTTGACATTCACGATGAACAGGAACCAATGAAAAGCACCATCGTTAATTGGAACATAAATCTAACAAAAAAAATCAGTCACCATCGATAATTGGAACATAAATCTAACAAACAAAAATAAGTATTTTTCTCATAGAAGATGTTTTACAAAAAGTAAAATTGTAATCAGTTGAGATTGTAGAAAGTAGCCTTTTGGCACCTTTGAAAGTCTTGCATGAAAGGTTTTCTGACACTTGCTACTTGTGCAAAACCATCAACGTCGGCTCCAACGATAAGTGCTGATTGCTATAAAAGAACAATAAGTAAACAAGTGATATGTTAATAAATGCACAAGTATTGAAAAAAATCTTTTTGTACAGAGCAATGTTTGAAAAATTATTATCGATAAACAACTTCAATTCACATAGAAATAATAGTGGTGGATACTTACTGCATATATTGTCAGTAAATACCAGTTTATTGGTGCATCATTGCGTTTAGCCTGTTCATATAGTGTGAGGTGATATGCTATCATGGTGAGAATCTAAAACAGTGGTCAATAAGTGACAACTTAGTATTTAATTTTGCAATAAGGCATCCAAACATATAGTACGATGATGTGAGTGCCAATACACTACAAATCTCTCCACTTAGATCCGTGTTAGGCAAAAGGCTCATGAAATTATGCCTGGAGATAAATTGATCATCAGTAGAGACAATAATTTCGCTGAAAACATAAACAAGTAATAAAGTGTTAGCTAATCAATATATATGTACAGGGGAATAAAAAATACAAAGCCCTATAAACCACAAGTACCTTCCGTTACCACCTTTATTAAATGCATATTGAATGAGCTTCAATTGGTCAAGAGAAAGGGGGTTATTTACATAGAAAGGACCAGCTTTAAACTTAGCATTCGCTCCTCGAGACACTTTATCATAAGGAGAGAGTTGGTATCGTCCCGGCCTTCTGTTCTGTGCTGGTCGTGTTGCTGGTACGCTCATGCTAGTGGAGGTCTGGAGGTCTGGAACTCTTGCTTAGTGTCAAGTGGTTCAGCTAAATTCTATATATGTCCAGGGTCAAAATTAATTCATTATCATTAAAACTAAATTACAATTAAAGATCGCTTAGACAAATCTCTCCCTCCTCTCGAGGTATTGGTGTTAGATGGAGATCATGTCCTCTATCAAATTGAAATGAATCGAGCAGAGTTTCACTAATATGTGCAGTAGTCCCAATACAGCCCAGCATAGCATTAAAGGCTCGTAAACTTGCTTTCACTCTACGATCCACGGTGTCGTAATCATTGACCAAAATCATTTTCCCTTCAGTTTTTGACATTGTTTTTCCATCCGGAGATGTACGATTTTGACTTTTCAAATTTGAAGGTGGATCGGGAGCAACTGATTGTTTGCTTGATCCTCCGTGATACTTTGATGTCAACTCTCCCAATATTTTCTCTATGTTTTCCAATCTCCGTTCAATGGTTTGGAACGACTTTTTGTTTTGGGCGACGAATGACCCAAACCTTTCCATTAGTAACTGAAAAGCATTATTATTCGCATTGTTCCACCTAGGAGGTTCTGCTTGTTCAGGCTTATGAAACCGATCAGGGTCACGCATCGAAACCTAAAATAATTCATAAAATAATAACAATTTAGTCCAAAAATATGGTAATTGATTTCATTAAAATAGTATGCATGTATTTTATACCTTATTGCTTTTGATGCCACCAAGATTTTTTTGTTATTTCAAGAATCGTCGAATCTCATCATTATTCCACGCACTGATAGAACACATTGTTCTATCAATAGAAGGTCGATCATATACAACGGAGGAAAAGTAGAACAACTGTCCATCAATGGCAAAGTACGTATGTTATGGATTGAAATAACCAAAATACAAGAAACAAGCAACAATATATTTTTTCTTAATTAAATACGAACCTTTAAGAAAAGAACACAGCCGCTAACGGAGCTAACTTTATAGTCTTTAAACTTTTGCACACCTTCCCATAAAAATGTAAAGCACCAACTAGCCCAATTTTTTTCTCTAATTGAATTTATATCTTTCAGTGCACGAAGATACAACGGATTAATGTATATTGCACATGTGGGACATAATATGGTTCCCAACGCAAAAAGACTAAAAATTATCTTAAATTCATCATCAGAAGTTGAAGTATTCATTAGCCTTTTTTTCCACTACTATACACTACACGCAAATTAGTTATATCAATTGCTTGGTCATTTAAGTCCACACGTGTGCCTCCATCTCTAACCCCCATTATAGTTGCAAACATTATAGGGCTTAAATTGTATTCTTTCCCATGTAGAATTATATTTTGCCTACCTACATCACATTGTTCAATTAGTGCTGCACATAACTCTTGTCTTAAGGTCCACATTTTAGGTCAAGTAGACTTCCTAAGCCGGTTTCATTCACTGCTACTTGTTGGTCACTTGAAAAAGATGAAACCACATCGGAGAATGAGGCTACACGACATCGAGATAGAAGGTTGCCACCATCAGTCTTCTCCTCATCAGATTCCTTAATATTTTTACTCGTACCACTATTTGAGCTAGATATCTCATTCATATTACTAACCATCCATTGATGCCTCTCCTTAGGGGTTAGTTTCTTCCAATTTTGTGCAATATCAGCTCTAACCTACAACAATGATAATATATATACGATCAGTGGCATATCATTTTAGGCAAGAGAAAATTGAATATCCAGCAGGTCATTTTTTTTTCTACATACCTTTTTATCCACATTTTCTACCCCTAATAGCCTTAGTCGTTTTGCTTCTGCCTTACTGTGATCAATATTTTAAGTTACATTAATTAAAAAAATTGAACCTTTTAACATAATGGGTACATAAATGCATATAAATTATACTTACAAATAATATATCCGTGCTTTTTTTTTCACTGCTTGCTTTTCCTGCCGTAATGATTTTTCTTTCGATTTTTTCCTCTTACCATCAACAGATTCCATGTCTTCTTGTAAAATCTACAAGAAAGCAATTAATAAACAACAATTACTGCCTCTCGCACACGTGTTAGGTGCGACGGTGCCTATCACACCAAAACACACCTCACACGTGCGATGGGCATTAATCGAAATGCATCTTGCATCAAACGAATGCATCCGCCAAACTATCACACAAAGCTACCACACTCGAATGGCCAAGTCTAATTTTTTTCATCATCGAATTATTATAAAAAAAATTTGAAAACACGGCTACAGCATTTTGTCAACAAAAAAAAAAAACCTATTATCTTAAAAGATGAAAAATAGTTCTATAGTTCTTTGTGGCATTTTGTCAAATATTATGTAAGCATTATATTTCTGCACTATATCATTAACAAATCGTTTTCCCAAAATATAACAAATTACAGGTCTAAATCATTTTAACAAATACAAGGCTAAGTTTAAAGTTAAGTAACCTTGATAAGAAGAGTGAAAGTCGAAGCCGGGAGCTAGAGCGAAAGTGAGAGCAAGTTCGGGCGTGAGTGTGAGTTGGAAGAAAAGCCAAGACCAACAGCAACAACAACAACGAGAATAGGAGCCTAAGTGTGAGCAAGAGCGGGAGCGAGAGTGTGAGCCGGAGTGAGAGAGTGACCAAGAACGAGACCGTGATAGTGTGGGGAACGACAAAGTTCTACTCAATGTTCTGGGGGGAGAAAGGGAGGGAGAAAGAGAGGAAGGGAGGAGAAAATGCTTTTGATTCAATCGGTTGCCTTATTTTTTTTCCTGTTTTTGTTCATTTTTTCTCTTTTTTTTAAATTAAAACCACAACCGTTGGATTCAAACAAGCTGAATCCAACGGCTCAAGTTTGGCCCCTGCACCATACAGGGATTTTATGCCCTGCATGGTAGCCATGTCCCTCAAATTGAGTCTGATCTCATTCTTGTGCATCTAGTGAATTTTTCATCTCACTTCACTTGCAATCTTAAATTTCCATTAAAAAAAAAATTGAAGGAGTTATCCTCCAACATCCGTGCGGATGATATCTAAAGCTAAAGGTGCATTTAATATTATTTTCTGCCCTTCATTTTTCATTTTACAAAAATGTAAAACAAAAAAACAAGTTTGATGATGGTATTAATTTTTGTTGTGTTTTTTATTTAAATTTTTCACATCTTAACCGACTCGCACAAAAAAAAAAATTGAAAATGTAACAATTAAAATGAATTATACATCATAAAATCTAACTTCTTTGAGTCAGAACCTGTCTAATTAATGTTAAACATTTAACCCATGAGAATAATATTCCCTAAATCTCTTAAGAATTAAATAAGAGCAGATTGTTTCTGTTCTTTGAAAGAAGTAATGCTAACTTTAAGAAATTTTTTATAATTTTAATTCTTTACTTGACTATATGGTTTGGTATGGAGTGTGAAATTTTATTGAGATATTAGTATATTATAAAAAAAAGCTTACTTTCTTTTTTTGTTTCATTTTCTTAATGAATGCTTATTTATATTAGATATTTGTATTGAATTTTTTTAAATATTCTTTGGCCCTTTAAAAGGAGAAAGAAAATCTTTCGCGTGCTAGAGGTGGCTCGTTCTAACTCTGTCCTCGAATTCAACTGATTGTCGTAATAATTGACAGATGATCAATCAACAATGTTCGATCAAGAACAAACATCAACAACCAAGATTGGATAAATATTTGTAATGAATTTTTTAACAGTGTGCACAAATGAATTTGTGCCATAGAAATTTATGAGCAACAATGAATTTGTACATGCATGGATAACATTACGTTGGATTGTTGATACAAATTCATTGTCGGTCGTGAAACTTCCTGATGGAAAACTTGACGAAATTTATTAGTATTGGGCCAGGTTAGATCCGACCCAAAATCCAATTCCAAGTCCAATTGGAAGCAATTAATTAATTGGGGTAAAAAAAACCGACAGGTCGTTGTAATGTAAACTGGATGGGGGCTTCCATATTCAGATATTTTTATTCCCTCCAAAATTCTCTTGGTTAAATCATAAATGAAGATTGATCAGCAAAATATATCGACGCGAAGCTCTCCTGTGTCAGCTGTCGATCCACTTGGTTCTTGTGTAAATTAACTAATTTTCGCTTGTAATTAATAAGAGAGGACTAGTTTTATATTATTGGCTATGCTTTTAATATTAGAAAAAGGATTACCTCCTGATATGAGTGTTACTGAGTTTTTAAAGATCTTCTACCGTATGTTTTTTAGTAATAGTATATAGATAAGATTTAACTTTTTTTATTTTTTTTATTTATTAACTACCAATCAAGAATTGAGTTATTGTTGTTGCTCACTTTCTAGATTAGAATCCACGGCACATTAAAACATGATCAGATTAAAAGAAAAGTTAATTATTGTTGTTGCTCACTTTCTAGATTAGAATCCACGGCACTTGTTTCTTTATTAATTGCTTTGCTTACGTTGCTTACATTTTACTATTCTTTAATTTATTAACTAAAATGTGTGTGTGTGTCTATATATATACTGCAAAAACTAATAAACAACAAATTTTTCTTGGGTTTGTTTCTTCATTCCTTTTAACATATAGAACTCTAAAATTTGATTTAATATTTATGCCGTATACTCTTTCCTGCAATGTTGATACGTATGCATACACAATCGTATATCATATGCTAAAGATTTGTGGCTGCTTGGTAGTGTGTATATATATATTTCTAGGATTTTCTTTCTTTAGCTCCATACATCATATCATATTTAATTGAGGCTTGGAATGGATCAAACTAATTGCTATCCATTGACGGGATCCAAGTAATTAAAAAAACTAAAAAGTAATATATGTATTCATCGCGTAACGCGGTTTTTACAAAATTTCAAAGGCTATCCTCTGATCCCATGAATATTGTAATATGATACCTTAGCTCTTTTTTCTTTTTCTTTCTTTTTTTTGGACTGAAACGAGTATGATACATTAGCTAACATAGCAAAAATACAAATGCCTTAAACTACAATTTAATTATACAATTGTAGACACAAGTACGGCCATAGCTCCCCGTTGAAACTAATGCTACGGCAAAGTTTTTAAATATATATCCATCACATTGACCATATGGCTAAGTATAATTTCTTCGAAAACTCTATGAAAAAGATGAAACACTTAGAATATATAATACGACAGTTTCAAGAAAATATTATGATTGACATTTAATGTTATATTTGCCTAAAAATTCTATATATAAAAAACTCTATGGTGAAGATACTACGACGTAATAGAAATATCTCTAATGAAATAAATTTTCATATGTACTGGTAAAAGTATAAAATCTGATTTATATCTCTATGATTGTCATGAATGCAACCATCTGCACGGGCCATCATCGATTGGCAAATTTTGATAACTTATAAAGTTACCTTTTTTTTTAACTATTAACTATGAAATAACGAATGGCATATCACTTACAGCAAATCTCTTCAAATATTATCTAAAACTTGTTTGCTAGTATTAGGGTCTGTTTGGGATTGCTTTTAAGATATTCAAAAGTGATTTTAAAAAGATAAAAGTTAATTTTAGTATTTGATAAAAAATTTTAAAGATTACTTTTGGCACAATTATCTCATCTCACATTAAATTTTCAAAAGTAAGGAAAAAATAACTTTTCAAAATCTGATTTTGAGAATCACTTTTATACTTAATATAGTTTCATATATAAAAAATTAATAAAATATAAAATTTATTTTAGTTGTCAACTATTATATGCACATGATTAAAAAAAAAAAATCTATGTACATACTTATAAATGTTTAGATAAATTTTATTCAATTTAATCATTTATATTTTTTTAAGTTGCTGCATTATCAAATTGGTCCTTATAGTTATTTTATAATGGGATTATACTATATACGAACGACACAAATGTTCAGTAAATTGTAGTTTAATTTATTGAAAATCGTATAAGGGCCGTATATAGGCCATAAATTTAATAATTAGGATGGTTGAACCTTGGCCTATATGGTTCAAAGAAATTGATATCATTGACGGGATCCCATAGAATAAAATAACACCTAGACCCTAATATTTTATATATTCACTGTGTAAACACGGTTTTGCAAAATTTTCAAAGCAAATGATCCAATCGATTGCAACAGGCCCACTAGTATACTACAACAAACAAACAAACAAAATCTTACCAACTGCACTGTAATTGATTCTGCCTTGACACTAATGCCAAGGCCAAGTTTTTGAGTCATACGCTCATACGCATTGAGGGAGGGCCGCTCAATCATATTTTAGGCTTCAAGTAAATTATTTTAATTAGGTTTTTTAAAAAAATTTGAGATAAAATATATGTATTAATTTTATTTATTTAAAATCAATTTCTCTAGCTTCTGAAATTCAAAATTATTAATTAAATTTGATATTCTAATTCTCCTAAAATATATTTCTCTATAGATAATATAGTTAACCTATTTAATACTTCATATGATATAGTTGATCTTAAATAGGTTTTTATCAATGGCTCCTTTTTAAAATTAAATTAACTTTTTTATTCTTCTCTTGTTTTTGAAATTTTTTGTATCCTGATGCATATTTTTTTAGTACACATCTTTTTTTAGTGAAACGAGAATAATTAAGCAAACAATTATGCTAGACAATTATAGGAAAAAAAAAACCCGTTAACACAAAAATATTTTTAGAAAGAAATAAAAACAACTGAATAACATAATTAATTAATAAGAGAATGGAAATATGAAATTTGATAACTTTAACTTTGATGAATTGAGGGTTTTAGTAGCAATGATCAATGGAAAGTAAACAATTGATTTTTTTTTTTTCCTTAAGTGAAAGGTAGGGTAGAGAAAGTAGTTTTTTTCATCAAAGTAATGAAGATTTCATGTATTTTTTTTATTGGAAAAGATATTAATGAATAATATTTTTTAAAAAAATGTGGCCTTTATAGAGTTTTAGATAAAATATTTGGAGGAAATAAATGGGATTAAAATTGTTAATTAAAATGTTAAAAGGAGACTTTGTAAGGATTTAGTAGTTTGTTTATGGAAAATATAATTATAAAATAATAATAAATATAAATAATTAATTAATAACTATAATTTAAGAATAAAATTAGGGGTCTTCATCTATAGTGGGACTTTAGGCAACCGCCTAAATTACCTAAAGGAAGAGCCACCTATACTTTAAGGTAATTGATGATAGTCTATGGCACGCACACTTTCTTTGAAAATGTGAAGAAAAAGACAGAACTCATACATTAATTAAGTGTGCTCTTGGAACTCAAAACCCTTATAAATAGAGCCCTTAATTTGGTGAAGATACGATCAAACTTGCTAGCACAAGTCAGAGAGGATAAGTACTATACATGGAGAGGAAAAATATATTGGGGAGTGGGAGAGCGTATGTGCTCTTTGTGATAGTAGCGTTTGTGTTTATGATAACGAGTGCTGATACTGCAGGTGCACAGAGCGCCGCTCAGTGCAAAGAAGAGAGGAGGATATTGGTGAATGCTTGCAAGTCTGTGATCACACGGAGGCCACCAAGCGCGTACTGTTGCCAGAGGTTGAGGGTTACGAACGCTAACTGTGTTTGTCCGGTGATTACACCCCAATTAGCAGCCTTGATTGACGTCAACTACGCGATCAGGGTCATTCAGAGCTGCGGACGTCAAGTCCCTCGCCATTTCAAGTGTGGAAGTAAGCTCCCCCTCTCTCTCCTTTTCTTTTTCTTTTTTGGGGAACATGTTTGATGTATCTGCATGTTTTGATCTTTTTTAAAACGTCGTAGACACTTATTTCAAGGGTTTTTGGGCCAGCATAAAAGATTAATTTTCTTGCAGTAGGCTTAAGTATATAATATCATTTTTAGAATATGAACTAATCTGTAACTACTGTTCTTAATTTGACAGGTATCACAACACCATGAGCGGTATACATGGAGGAGCTTTTGATGATCTTATTACTGCCTAAACATATGTAATCAGTATTAAGGGTGTGTGTGTGTGTGTGTGTGAGTGTGAAAGAGAGAGCGAGGTGTTTTGGAGTGTGCTTATGCAATATGTAATAATATCTCCAATTGGAATTTGCTTTAATAAAAATATTTATCTTTACTATATGAGTAATACAATATGCACACGACATCACACACATAATTATATATGATCGATTAACCATTAAGGCAAGAAACATTTCACTATAAATAAACTTATTTCACTTCTATTAATTTTGTCTTTATGAACAAGAGCCCTCCTTCTATTTATCATGTACAATTTTATGTGCTAATACCATTTTTCCTTATAATATATATTCAGGATTATCTTTGTATTTATTGTGCATATGTAGTGATATACGATTATACGGTGGTATGATATTATGTGAGAAGGAATTTTTCATCTTATATAATTATAATTGTGAAAATAACAATGGATATATAGTGGGATCTTCAAGTAGATTTGATTGGAGCATGAGTTTTTGTTGGAGAAATTAATCCCGAAAAAAATTATTGTGATCTGTTAAAAGTAAAAAGGAAAGCCATCTTCCAGATTAATGTCCGCCTGTACGGCAGCGAGTGATGATCCTTATCAAGGGCAGTTTCCACAGACAATTAATGCCGCAGCCTGTCGCCATTCAAAAATTTGGATACATATATATGTATGTAAATGGAATTTTCTTTTTCTAATATTAGAAAGGCTATTGATTTAAACTTAATTAATTAATTAAGCTGTAGGTGAGGTTAAGGTTGGCGTGTGGATTATAAAATCATTATTGTGATTGACGGGAAGTCTTCCTAAAATAATATATTGCGTTGGGGGAAGTCCGCCAAGCTAATTGACTTTCTAGTCGTTGACACGAAACCTGCGGCGATAGTTTGCACTTTGTTTTATAAAAAACAATCCAATGCCACCACTTTATTTATTTCTGTCGGCACATGGTCTGCACGGTTTCACATAATTTCAATGAAAATGGATCCCACGATCGTTCACATCTTGCTTCTTACCAACCTACATTTTATGAATTGATAAACTAACAATTTATTATTATTAGTAAATTAATTAAAAAAATTTACATAATTAAATAATTAATAGTATGTTAAATAAATATTATATTACAATAAAATAATAAAACATTAATTATATATGATATAAAATTAAATTAATTTTTATATTTTATACATTTCATTTATTTGAGATAGTAAAATCTCGTGTTAGAAAAAAAAAAAAAAAAGGTATGATGTGCATCAATTATACATTTCATCTACACATCGATAACATTGTTATCAATAATAAAAAATTTATCATAAACTAATTCATCATAACAAGATTCGGTGTGGTTGTTATTTATTAAATCTTTATCGCTTCATATTTAAACCGTGCATTTATCAATGTAACAATAGTTAAGGCACAAGTTTCGTATTCTAATTCCATCCCCATTCTAGAATTGAACCAGTCAAAGTCTGTTGAGTAACCTTGTGATATTGTATCAAAGTCTTGATTACTTTTCTTGGAGCATGGCAAGGAAATCTTTTCACAGCAATTAGCGCCCTAAATTTTACTTTTTCTTGCAGCATTGTATCAAGTCTTGATTACTATCAATTATTTGATCGTTAAATAAAGTAACCATTAATTGGCGAATATTTCATGTTCCATCACATCATGTTCAAAGTTGAGGGGTTTGAATTCTTTAGACTGCACTTCCACATAGTTAATTTAAGAAATTTCTGTAGACTTTTGACTATGAATATTGAGAAATTGTCATCTTATTACACCCCCAATTTAAATAGACTACCCTTAATCCATCTTCAAATTATTCAAAAGATCATTACCCAGGCAAGCCCTAGGAATCCTGAAAAAGAACTTTAAGAATAAATTGAGACATATATCACATATTATCCTACCACGTGATAAATCAAATCAAAATGTATTGAGATAGACTTAATTTCAAAGGGAATATGTATGACAGTCTAATTATCTAATTAAAAACTATACAATTATGGACAAGATACAATTAATAAAATAGTAATAAAGATTATATATATATATATATATATGTACACACACACAGAGACGGAGAGATTAATATTCTTCTTAGAAATATATAATTAATCATCGTGGCAATGACAGGGGAGCTAATGCAGTGCATTCAAACGCTTATAAATAGAGCCATTTAAATTGGTGGGGATATATGAGAGTGGACAACTTCAAATTAAACAAACAACAAGAACAATGCAAGGAAAGAACAAAGCTCGCGTGATGTTAGTGGTGTTAGTGGTTGCAATGATCTTGAATGGTCATACGGCGGCGGCGGCGCAGTGCCGCGTAGAGAGGCGGATGCTGGTGAATGCATGCAAGTCGTTGGTGTTCCGAATTGGCCCGAGCGCGAAATGTTGCGAAAGATTAAGAGCTACGCGTACTCAGTGCGTGTGTTCGGTGATAACACCGACCGTGGCTAAACTTATTGATGTTAACTATGCTGTCAAGGTCGTTCGCCAGTGCGGACGATACGTCCCTCGTCACTTCAAATGTGGAAGTAATTAATTAATTAATTAGCCTCTCTGCTCTCATCTCTCTCTCTCTCTCTCTCTGCATGCATCTTCACGATTTATTTTAATTATCTAATTAATGCTTTGGTCATTTGTTTGTTCGCAGGTATCACCACGCCATGATGGGTACTCAAAATTAGAGTAACCCTTCTTGCGGATTGGGATTGCTTATCGTAATAATGTGATTATTTTGCATGGTGTTTGTAATAGTTGATCTTTGTATTTGTTAGCCGTTGAGTGTGTTTGATCGCTTGAGAGAATGAATAATGAGTGAGACTGTGAAAATAAAGTAAGGTGTAATATTTTGTGGAAAATAAATCACAAAATATTAAGATGTAACAAACTCCACATGATGATGATAATGTGGTTGAAAAGGAAACTTTTTTTTTTTTTTTTTTTTTTTCAACTTGGCACGATTATATATATATATATATATATAGCTCAGCTATCCCAAATGTATGTTTTGCCTTTGATGCCAAAACTGAATGGGTGTCGATTTCACAAGAATAATATGTTATATTGATCGTGAGGATCGATACATTGCCAAAAATTGGAGCAAAGTAATTAGGGAAAATGAAAAGTGAAAGAACTGATCCCAATGAAACTACTTCGTGAGACCTCTTTGTTTAAAGACTTCAAGCATAGCAGCACCAATCTTTGCAGGGGATTCGACAACAGTTACTCCGGCTTCCCTCAAAGTCTTGATTTTGTCTTGAGCCGTCCCCTTTCCTCCTGACACAATAGCTGTGCGCACGAAAAAGAACAACATACGGAAGGGTTTAGTGCTAAAAAATAAAGTGATCTATAAACATTGGACAAATAATTCAAAAGGTTTCAGAAAGTATATGGAATTTAATTTAATCCGTACAACTTAATGGATCAGAAGAATAAGGTTGCTCATAACCGATGAAGTTAGAAGAGTAAATATTCAGAAAACAGACCCTGTAGATGCAGGCTCACAATATTTCCCTGAAATTAGGTGGATTCTGTATGTTTCACCCACCTCTATACTATCTAATGTCCTAGATAATTGACAAAGATAGGCTGAAACGAAAGCTGTAGATAAGGATTTAACCACAACCACATTACTGTTTTCGATGTTACAAAATAAAACTGCATTTTTCTATAGAAACACTGGAACTCAATACTAAAAATTGTTTTCAAAGTTCTGCACCTGACCCAAAAATACTGTATACTTCAACTGAATCATGTCCACATTGCCAGACAACTCTCCAAGTTTAGTCCAGTGTTCATGCATTTATGGAGAAAAAGGTCAAAAAAAAAAAGGCTAAAAACTAGCACAATAACGTCAAGCAATAACAGATAGTTTTATAATAAACAGAAATTCTTTTTTTGTCTCACATTAAGACACGAACATATAATAGATCTGATTGCAAAAGAATCAAATAAAATAACTTTTGGAATTTTAATACCTCCAGCATGACCCATACGACGGCCGGGTGGTGCGGTAAGTCCAGCAATAAAAGCAACAATAGGTTTTTCAGTCCCACTTTCCTGTTTGATTTGTCGCATAAATAAGACACAAATATATTTCTTAATGAAATTCTAGCTAATTTTGTGCAACCATTATGCTGAAGAAATCATGAAATACTTTGAACATACAAATTATTATGTTATTCTATAAAGGTCACAAAAATTGGAGCAGGTAATGTATATAGTTCAAGTCACAAGCATGAAATGTAATCGCGTTATCTAAACGCACAAAACTGTTCAATGGGCAGAACAGGATCAAATCACGTGTAGTTGCTTCATAAGGCTAAGTATGATAAACAAAATGCAATCAACACAGGCATCAGGGCTTCTATATTAAAATGTGAATAACATATGAAGAAGATGGTAAATGAATAATTATTTTTACAGAATACATAAAAGTACTACCAAATTATCAGTCAAAATGACATTGCTTGTGCTTGTTGTATTCACAGCCAAAAAGTAAAATTTTGTTGTACACAGATACTGCTTCCTACATCTCTATCTCTCTCCCTCTATTCTTTTCAAATATCGATGCACATAACAAAAAATACTAGAAGAAGCTTTTCAACTTTGAGAATCGAACATGCACAGAAATGAATATAGGATTTCATATTAGGTGCTCGAATGCAATGCTAAATATTGTTTAAGAAGAGAAAGATTCTTTAGGAAGAGTAAATTTGAGCTAGTTCAACACACCAAAAAGCTGTTCCGAAGCTCAAAAAATAAAAACTAATCTAGTAGCATTTGTGCTGAATGTTGAGCCAAAACAAATTTCACTGTTGTGCATATGGTCCTTGCAGCAAGAATCTATAAAATTCCATGAGAGACCTTGAGATTAGAAACTAAATCCTACGGATCATATAAATTATTCAAAGAGTTCATGTTAGAAGAATTATTTAGGCCAATTAATAACTTTATCCACCAACTCTGCTAATTGATTACGGCGGAGAGAAAACAACTATTGAATGAGAAACAGAACTTACTCTACCTAACAGCTCAAATACCACAAGAGAAGCACTGGCTTTCTCCAATAGCTTACAGGGAACACACAACTACAATAGGTCACTAAGCAAAAGGAACAAAACACATCAATCATCACAACAAAATTGTAAGCAACTGCTCAATACAAATAACCAGGCTTAATGCAAGCACGAATAAACACCTTCATACATGAGACAAATTTGTTAAAGTTCAGTATATTCCTTAATTAAATGCTACAGCACTTGCCTTTATTAAAGCAGCAGCATCCTCTTCTGCGGTACCCCCTATCTCACCAATAAGAATGATACCTGTAATGGAATCAGGCATTATTGGATGAACTGTATCCTATTATATTCTGTATACAGTAATTATTTAGAAAGGAAGCTTGCAGAATGAGAAGCAGCAAACATAAAGCAAAAAAAGTGGTGGAAGAATTATTTATTTATTTCTAAATGAGGGAAATAATGACAAGGTCTGATTAAGAATTTTTCCTACAGATGTTTAAGTATAATAGCACTACACTAGGGCAAAGAAGATTTGCAGCCACCTGATCACTAGTTGATGCTTTAAATTACACAAAATTTAAATAATTGTATTCTTAAAATACAATTATCTTATAACTTCACGCCTACAAAGTAATGAAAAATAAGTGACACATAGCAAAAGCATTCTTCTTTCTAATGGAGACTGCTTCCTCACTTAAAAGCAGCTAAAATATTCTGCTTTGCAAGATATATCGCTAGTTCCATTCAGACTCATCATGCAGCTTTCCCCCATTAAAGACCCAGGATCCCCTAAACTAAAAGTTAGGATCACTTAGTTCATCACTTCAACTACCAGGGATTCAGTGTAAACAAAATATTGGACATATTATTTGTCTTCAGAGGTTGAAGGATTGAGAGACGCAATAATTCTAAGCACGCTTCAGCCAAACTAACACAAATACAATTACTTCATGGAAAACAGAACTAAGAACGAGAACAAGAGCAAGGCAATGTCCTCAAATCATCTTTTTTGAGTAAAATGTTCTGTTATGCATCTAACACATCAAATGATTCAAGTGCCTTTTGAAGAAAGTAGAAAAAGGTTAGTCAAATATCCGTCATCCTGATCATAACTGATTTTCAAGAAATCATAGAGAAATTATTTAATGGAATCAAGACAAAAACTCATCCTCTGAAGACTTTACCTTCTGTCTGAGGATCTGCAATGAACTTTGTCACACAGTCAACAAAGTTTGTCCCATTAAAAGGATCCCCACCGATACCTACACAGGTGGATTGCCCTAGACCAACTGCAGTTGTTTGGAAAACCTACCAGATGTAGAACAATTCTCAACATTAGTATCTCTTTGCAAGTTCTCTTTAATATTAGTAAGAGGACATCAGAATTAAGAAGCAATCATACCGCTTCATATGTAAGGGTGCCAGATCTAGAAACAATTCCAATCCTGCCAGGTTTGTGGATGTAGCCGGGCATAATTCCAATTTTGCACTCTCCAGGTTTGATGACACCAGGGCAATTAGGACCGACAAGCCTGGTTTTTGATTGGTTGTTTAGAGCAGCCTTCACACGAACCTGTAGCAAGTAAATTACAAAATAACACATCAATGGGGGAGACAGCCAACACACAGCATCAAAAAACAAAAACAAATTTTACTTTGTGTTAACCATATCGTGTTGGGGGATTCCTTCAGTGATACACACGACAAGATCCAATTCAGCTTCCATGGCCTCAAGAATAGCAGCAGCAGCGAAAGGTGGAGGAACATAAATCGCAGAAGCATTAGCCTTGGTTTCAGCCTTTGCTTCTGCAACTGAGTTGAAAACAGGAAGCCCCAAATGTTCAGTGCCACCCTTCTTCGGTGTCACTCCACCAACCTGTGTTAAAGAGGGAAAAAAAAAATATGGCAATCATTCAAGAAGTCCATAAATTTGTTTTCTATAACAAGTAATGATAAAAGGAAGAAATTGGGAAATGGGATAGATACCATTTTGGTGCCGTATTCGATACCCTGTGCAGTGTGAAAGGTGCCATTCTTGCCGGTAATGCCTTGGCAGATGACGCGGGTGTTTTTGTCAACGAAAACCGCTGGTGCTGGTGGAGGAGCCGTCGTGAAAGACCGAGACTGACCGCAACAAATCTCGGAGGACATATACAATGACCTCACCACTCTACTACTGACTTGTCGAGCCATTTTGGGTTTCTTCGCTTTCCAAAGTTTGCGATCTCTCTTAACCCAAAAGCCTCCTCCTTAACGCAGCAGCAGCCAGCGACCAAATATTCAAAGATGAACGCTGCCCGCGCCTGGTTGGCGACTTGGCATTTTTGGACTTTGGCTTTGAATATTTGTCACCTGCCTGATTTAAAATTTTCAATGGAATTACAAAAAATAAATAACCCATTACTCTTTCTTTTTTCTTTTCAATATCATATATTCATATTACAAATTTATTGTAGTAATTCTGACCTATTTTATGGCTAAGGCTATGATGCCGGGCCAGCGGGCCTCAATGCCCGGCATTGTACCCGTTTTTAAATACAGCCGCTGGATTTAAGTAAAATGAATCCAACGGTTGAGATTGAAGAGAAATAAAAAAAAGGAAAAAATAGGTAACTTGTGAAATCGGATCCCTAACTTTGAAACCCCTACTTTTCTCTCTCACCCGCTAAAATTGCTTCGCTGGCATTTTTCTCTCAAGTCACAAATTTCTATCTAATTTCTGTCTTGGATTTATTTACTAATAACATAAAATCAAAGGCATCATCTCGCTCACAGCAAAGAACAAGTTGAATCCATCAATCAGTTGCTGTCATCTTGAGCCGTGAAAGCTAAACACATCTTCTTCTCATTTTCTTTCATTTTCGAGTTAAGGACAAGGTAAGGAAGTAATTTCTCTGTTGGATTTGCATCATTGCATTTTGTGGTGACAACTGGAAACACTATATAAGAAAGAATAAGGGGTTTATATGATATATTAAATTTTTCGTTGTATGTGAAACAATTTGAGATTTATGAATTTTCAATTAAAAAAAAAAGTGTTTAGACGATGAAAAATTATTGTCGAATAGATGAATAATGGTTTGGAAGCATGAAATTGGAAAGAAAAGCATAACAAAATGATGGAATATAGTGAGATAGAGGTGTGGGCTTCGGGATTTAGAGAGAGAAGATGAAAAAACGGAGGAAGAAGATGAGGGAAGTTAGGGGAGTTGGCTAGTCGGATTAAATGTAGCGGCTAACTTAATGGGTTTTGCCTTCGAAGTGGCTAGCTGCTTAGAATAAGCAGCTAAAAGGCGCAAAAACCATTCGGTTAGCTGCTACATTTAATCCGACTAGCTCGTCCCCTGACTCTTGCACATCATTTTCCTCCTTTGCTGTTGCTTGCTGTTATTTTTTGCCTTTTTTTTTTTTTGTTATTATTGATTAAATTGACACTACATTTATGTGTTGTCTATTACAGGATTTGAACAATATAATCCAATTACAAAATGAATACCACGGATTATTATATAAGTGCAGGACCTGGTTAGAGAGCATGGATACACTTTTTGTAAGTATAAAGTAATTAATTTCTTTGAAGTTCTTATGATAACAATCATATTTGTTTGTGTTATTGACGTAATATTGGATGTTATGTATAGTAAATATGAAGCAAATACAGACAGTCAACAGGGAGTCGGAAAAGTTTGTAGAGCCACAATTGTTGAAAAATGAAAGAAATTAACGAAGAACAAGCAGCGTAAATTTGGGATGATGGCTGAGGATCCAATTTTAGATGTTTGTGAAAGCAGCGTGATGAAATGGATGAAGAGAAAAATTATAAAGATAAGCATGACCAATGTATTTAATCTCGTTATTGTGTAAGCGCGTTGACTAAGGTTATTTCCACATTCTCAACTAAGCAACAAGCTATAATTAAAGAAAATGGCATCGAAAGTATCGTAGACTTAAGATGTGCTCGGTTGAGACAAGTTTTGTGAAACACTTGTCCAACAGTGTGACACAATTTTGTATAGTTTTGCATGATAGAGAATTTTGTTTAAACTACACTATCTTCAACATCATAATAGGGATCAGAGATGGAGGTCTCGTAGACATACATGAAGACGTAGGTGATATTACTGAACTACGTAATAAGTCTAGAAACGATCGAAGAGGAATCTAAACAACCACAGTTAGTGATACACTAATAGCTAGTGAGAGCTATGATGATGACTTTAAGACCATCTTTTCTTTGTTTCTTTTAGGAATTGTATTATTTTCCACAAAGGTCACTTACATCAATCTAATATATCTTCATGCCCTGAAAGATAAGTATAGTCAATCGAGAAAAAGAATTAGACTACATAGTGTTTTAACTTTTTGTGAAAGGGTATAGCGAAGTATAAAGAATAGCAAGTGAAGTCGGTTAGTGGCTGCCTTGTATTTTTGGAGGCATGTTTAAGAAATCTTAAATGTAGTAACTATTTTGCCAAATTTTAACATATTGCTATGAAAAATAATATGACATAAGTATTGATTTCATTATGATTAGTTGTTCAACTTCACTGCTATTCTGTATGATTGTTGTTCTATTGTTAGAACAATATGCCTTGTTAGTGTATGGACTAACGAAGAAATTCGTCGATTCTTGAATTGGCGGAAAAAAGTATAGGGACATCACAAGTAGTGAGGTTCGTATTATTCTCAGCCTTGTTCATGCATGTATATAATTTTAGGAACCAAATTGCATGTGTTTCCAATGTCAGTATGTATGATTGTTGTTCTTTTCTTTTTTTTAGGTTCCGATGTGTGAAGGAAACTTTTTTCAACTCCAAAATCATTTCCCTCATTCTCAACACGCCTAAGTTGTTGGGTTGAGCGCTGTTAACATGGAGGCGCTTTTAAGGGGTTACAGAGTCAGTCCAAAGAATTCAGCACAAAATGGATTCATTTAATGTGATAATAGAAATGATTAAGAAGTCTTTTGAGGAGATCAACATGAGTATGATGTGAACATTAAATATTAATGTGAAAAATGCAACAACTGAAAGTCAAATATGTAACACGAACGTCAAATATGAAACGGGTAGGAAAATCCTCATTTTTTTTGTTTTATTCAAGACATGCAACAATTTAAGTTAAACTTACAACATGTGATGTAAACATCCAACATAAAATTTACATGTAAAAAAATTACATAAAAAATGCAATGACTGAGGTTAAATATGCAACAGTTGAAATTAAACATGAGTACGATGTAAGCATCTAATTGAATAGGTGATATATATGAAAAACGTTATTCATCATGCAACACGATCGTCAAACATTAAATACGCGAGAAAAGAAAATTTTGAGATATTTAGAATAATAGAGTTAAAACAAGCAACAATATACATGAAATTTTTTATGTTAAATACAAGAAGATTATCATTTTCGATTTATTTAGTTTTTTACTATTAATTTTTTAACAATTTCTTAATTAAGATATTATTTTAATTTTACTCGATGATAGGGGTGTCTAAAATTCAATTTGATCTGCAATCCAATTCGATCTGCTCAATCCATTTGATCTATAAAAATCCAATCCGTGGATTGGATTAGATTGGATTGAAAATTTGAAAATCCATAGTCAGTGGATTGGATATAAATTTACTTCTGTAAATCCGTAAAAATTCATGAATTCACTAAAAATAAAAAAATTAAACTTGTAAATATGACATTAGTATTTATTAATAAATAAATAAATTAAAATATTATTAAATAACACCATATTATATCTTAACTGATAATAATAATAATTAAATAAACAAATATTCTTTCCTAAACAGTTAATTTTCATTTATTGATCTAAACACATGAAATTTTTTTCTTTTTAATGTGCTATATTTTAAAACTTTGAATGTATTTTTTAATTTTATTTAAATAATTTATTTATTTAAATTTTATTTAAATAATTAATTTATTTCAATTTTATTTAAATAATTAATTTATTTCAATTTTATTTAAATAATTAATTTATTTCAATTTTATTTAAATAATTAATTTATTTCAATTTTATTTAATTTTAAATTTAATCGACAGTAAAATTATTTTTATATTAATTTTTTTAATTTAATTAGATCATGGATATAAAAGAATTAAAAAAATTTAACCCGCAAATTAATCCGCAAAATGATGGATGAAATATGAATTAAATTAAATCCGTATCCGATTTGCATACATATACATTGAATTTAAATTAAATTTTACCAATCCGTGAATTAAATCATATTAAAAATTTATAATCTGTAAAATTGTTAATTGAACATAGATTAATCTCCGATCCACAAAATTTGATCCATGAACACCCCCAATCGATGAGTAGCCGCAACCACAAGTTTGTTTGAAATTTTCAAATTGATAAATCAGTCAACCAGCGTTTGAATCATTCAAAAAGGACGAACGATTGAGATTTCGCTACATGATCAAAGGGTTTTAACAAGCATTTTCACAATGAGGTTCCACGCAAAGAATCTCAAATAAAACATAACAAGGTCAGATAGCACAAAATTGTTCATCCCAGCTAGCTATTACAAAATCAACGACTCCAGCATTAATGTTTGGATACAACAAAATGCTGGATGTCCGATGATGGTCTAAGCCTTCTGTTTCTTCGGCATACGGTAGCCACCAACAACACAGGCGTGGTCTCGCTCAAAGGGCTCGAGTGTCACTTGCTCAAAGGGTTTGAACTGATCCTGTTGCAGCTTCTTAACTTCACTCTGGAACACTGCCTCAGCAGGAACAGTGGAATCTATGCAGTTTGCCTGAAACGTTCAATCCACATAGCCAGGTTACATTAGATATCAGGCATGCCGAGAGGAAGGAAAGAAAACACAATAGTTCACATACAAGGCTGAGTTTTATGCAGTTTTTTTTAGATGGGTGCAACATAATTTTCCCAATTAATAGTTTGCTAATCAGATATAAGGCAATGACTAAGATTTACCAATACATAAAGCTGTAAAGAATTAACACCAACCTTGATAGAAATAACAAAATGACCTCCAGCTTTGAGAAAATATGATGCATTCAGGGCTAAAATCCTCGCCTGTAAGAAAATTCACAGCAACAAAAGCTCAGAAATTCAACACCTGGTAAAACTTGAAGATAACTAACTCAAAAATCTTATGGGGTCACCACATGTTTTTTTTAAAAAAAGCATCAAGTTCACTTTGTGTGCGTATTCACTAGAAATTAAAAAAAAAGAAAGATGATCACGATGAACAAATCCAACAAGTCCAATTCTAAAGCAAGACTTTTGTTTCTCCCATGGTGCATAACTTATATGCTGGAGGTATGAATTTCTTGAGATTGAAAATATCAAGAAAATATTCACAACCAACACATATTGGGCTGATCAAGTACATGGATAATAGCACTAAGTAGATTTTTTTTTTTGGGGTGGTCTGCAATCAGTCACAGCATAGCTTAACAGTTTTTAATCCCTCAGAAATCATGCAGATTCAAATAAAGTCTTGTAATCAAACTTAAAGAAATTATGTAGAAGCACGAAATGAATTGCAACAAAACCCAGAATCCTTTTCATCCAAGATTGATGATAACCAATTTTATTTTATTTTATTTTTAAAACAGTGTGAAGAATAGAATTCTTCCATTATTACTTCAAGTATAACTTTGGAAAATTTCATTAAAAAAAAAAAGATGAAAGTAAAAGAAAGATCCCAGCTTTGAAATTGCTTCTTATGAGCATCTGAAACTTGGGCTTACATCACCCAATATATCATGAAGGGTAATCCAAGTATATCATCACATACATGAATGATAATAAAGAAGTAAACAATATTTCAAAAAGTACAATTTTTTATAAATAAATATATAAAATTAAAAGAAAAAGGAAATAAAATAAAAATTAAGACATTACAAAGAAAAGAAAACATATTTAAAAGAAAATTAAATGAAAATATAAAAAATGGTATTTATGGGACTTCCTTAGTATAAAGAGGAAACATCTTTAAGATCCCATTCCCAATGGAAGTATAAAAGATTACGAAACACGCATCATTAAAAAAACCAATACAGTATAAATGATTAGGAAACAGGCATAATACAAAATAATACAAAAATCAATTAACAGAACACGAACCGCTAAAATCAAATACAACCACTAATATAAAATTTTAAAATTGAAATGAAATTGCATCAGAATTCTCGAGTTTACATCACCCTAATGTCTTGAAGGGGAATCCGAGCAAATCTCATCATATGCAACAATTTCAGAAAAAAGTGCGCAATCTTAAGAAATACCAAAAAATATGCAAAAGTAAAATTAACAGCAAAAATCGTTTAAGAGCTTGAGTTTACTCATAGTTGAGAAATAACGAAAATAAAAATTCAAATATACCCCCTTTTGTTTCATTATTAACTGATTGCAAATTGTTTATAACAATGGGCTGAAACAGAATCAAGCACAAGAAGCAAACCTGATCCGGTTGGGCAACGTCAGAAAATATTACATCTACCATACCGACCAACATACGGTACTTGGCAGGATGTCTAGCATCTTCAATTATGGGTATAACATTGGTTCTCTTCTTTGCCATATTGACCAAGTCTCTACCACTTCTATGAGAAAATTCCACTGCATAAACTACTCCATTCTACATGAACAGAGAATTAGAAGTTCTAGTTAGCAACTCTCCTAATATAAACACATTAAAGAAAAAACATACTCTCTCACAATCTACTTACAGGGCCAACAATGTCCGAAACATGTGAGACAGTTGTGCCGGAAGCAGCACCAAGGTATAGAACCCTAACACCAGGTTTCTTCACACAAAGAAACACAAATTGTCAATACACAACTTGCCAATTCAAATTGGTTAAGCAACACATGATATAAATTTTGAAAAAAAAAATCTAAAGGAAAGACTTACAATCCAAATATTATCAACACCACCAAGAACAGCTGCAGCTAATTTGGAACGGAAGGGATTCCAAATTCTATACTCAACTTTGGTTCCATCTTCATTCTAAATAAGAAACACAAACACATATATAATATAAGTTCATATAAAAATTTCATCTTCACTATAGAGCTAAGAACGATTAAAATGAGTGGAAAAGCAAATGACCTGGACGGAGATCCTCTTCTCATTGTAGACAGCCTCACCGGCGACGAGATTCTTAGTGACAAGGGCGTCTTCTTTGCCCTTGGCAATGAACACTCCTTCGTGTCTATGAGGCTCAACTACAACCTTGCTTCCACCCTTCATTCCTCCACCACCGCGTCCTCTTCCTCCACCTCGGCCACCGCCACGACCGCCACCTCGGCCTCTCATAGCGCTACCACCACCTCTTCCACCTCCACCACCTCGGCCGCCACCTCTTCCTCTTCCTCCTCCATCACCTCTGCCTCCCCTGAACCCACCGCCACCACCGCGTCCTACGCGAACAAAATATCAAAAACCCATTAATATTTTTACATTTCTAAGAAAACAAATGGTATTAAACCTGACCATATCTTCAAAAACCAGAAAATCACAGACCCTATTGCTATAGTTGATTGCTGAAACATGAAAAAGTAAAAAGAGAAACTTCAATGGGTTCCTGTTACCTCTTGGAGGTCTCATGTTTGATGCTCTGTCCGGCTACAAAGAATACAAAGAGTGAAAGAGTGGCTATGTTGAGATTACGAGTGTGCTTATATAGCGGCGAATGGCAATTAGGGTTTAGGGTTTTTCCATATTAACATTCATTTTCACTTTTTGTTATTCTAATTTTAACCCCGGATGTTTCTCTTAATATGTAGCCACCCAGGATGATTCCGGTAATTGTCTTTTCGGCCCTCGTTTTTTCTGGTTGACTGGATTTGACTACTAAAAGCCCCTTTTTGCCCTGATTCTAGGTTAGACCTCGTGAAACGACGAATTTAACCCTATCACAAATTTTAGTTGATTTTTTGTTGTTAAGGATGGTATCAAATTATGCGGTTATATTCTTACATGATTTTATTTTTGAATGTGTTTTCTATGAATACGTGGCAATTTTAGGATGATTCGTCTGATGAAAATGCTTTTTAACAATATGGTAGTTGAGTTGGAAGTTCTTATAGAATAATTATATCACATAAAACTATTATGAGTTGAGACAATTTTCGTTACGTGATTATTGATTAGTTAAAATTTAAATGATCAAAAGTAGTAGAGTAGAATGAATTTGAAAAGATAAGACTCTTTTTTTTTTTTCTCTTATGAAAGGTTTCAAAACATTTGTTAATGGTAAAAAGTATAATAATATGGAATTCAATTATTACAACATATAAGGTATTGGACTTAGCTGAAATGTAACACAAATTATGAAAATAGGAATCAAATTGAAGAACTAGATTAAGATTAAACAAAAGATGAAAAAGTCTAACAACAATATCAAAATTTAACATATTCTACAAAGTATTCCAATCGCTCATTAGCACTATTTATTGTCTGCTTTGTTGCGTATTTCACTCTACATATTACGTTTTTATTCACCCAGTTGACTTAATGAAAATTTTAATTTCTTCCATTAGGATTGTGATATACCGGAAAATATTAAAGAATCATAATTGTGATTGTAAAAAATTTGTTTAATGATAATTCTTTTTCTATTTCTGTTACTAAAATAACACAATTCTCATTCACGTTAATAGTGAAATAAAACACTTTTATAATCGTTAAGTCCCCCTTCTGACGATAATTTGAAGGCAAATTCTACATCTTTCGTACCTAAATATATAAGCTAGAATGTAGATGCATAACTAGCCAATAAAAATTAACACGTTTTTTCCTATCACGTGCCCTTACAGATTGCAACAACCATCGACTAATTAATTGCATGTTATTTTTTGGTGCATGGCTGCAGTGGACATTTTTTTTTTTTTTTCCCTTTCGTTGCTTTTTTTTTTTTTCTTGTTTCTTCTACGAAAAAGATAAGAAATAGAGTGGTTACGGTTCTTGTACGTTAACACCAAACTTAATTGCGTGTTATTTTTTGGTACCCGCAAAATATCATAACCAGATCTTTCCAAGTCCAGACGTATTCACAAATATCTCATATCTTGTAAGTTTGGTGTTAACGTACAAGAACCGTAACCATTCTATTTCTTATCTGTTTCGTAGAAGAAATAAGAAAAAAAAAAAAAAAAAGCAACGAAAGGGAAAAAAAAAAAAAAAAATGCCCACTGCAGCAACTGCATGGCTGCCTTTGTTCACGCCTAGCATTTCAACGATAACAAAAAACAACTCAATCCCGAAAACGTCCAGGAAGTTGAGTAATAGTAATTCTGTAACATGCTGCAAAGCTTCATTGAACATGGATTTTGATCTTTATGATCTTCTCGGCATCGACAGCAGTTCGGATCAATCTCAGATCAAAACGGCGTACCGTATGCTGCAGAAGAGGTGTCACCCTGATATAGCAGGATCAGCAGGACATGACATGGCTATTATACTCAATGAAGCTTATTCTGTTCTCTCTGATCCTAATTCTCGATTGGCTTATGATAAGGTTATGCAGTGATTAGATTCCGATCATATGGTTTATGTATGATTTATTTGTGTGTGTGTGTTTTTTTTTTTTTTTTGAAATGCTTTTATCTTTAAATTTTAATTATTATGCTTATGCAACTTTAGTATAATAGTCTACCTTATTGTTGTTGCTCCTGCTAAATTTGTTAAAATTTTGCAAGAAGGTGAGCCTTACAAGAGGGATTTCACCAAGCTCCCATTACAATTTTTTTCTTCTCTCACTTGTCAAAAGGTTTCAGTGAAATTCACCCTAGAGGCGGTTTTAGTAAAGTGACCAAAATTTAGTTGAAGTTGCGCATTGTATTGCTATCAACGTGGCAATGCTTTGCTTGAAGATAACTAACTGAGTCATTGTTTTTGAGCATGCAGGAACAAGCCAAGACTGCTGGACTCCGAGGCTACACCGGGAAACCTATATACTCTGTATGGTTTGGTTCCGAAAGTGAACAAAGAGCCGTGTTTGTTGATGAAGTGAAATGTGTTGGGTGCTTGAAATGCGCCCTCTTTGCTGGGAAAACTTTTGCAATTGAATCAGCGTATGGAAGGGCCAGAGTTGTTGCTCAGTGGGCTGATCCTGAACACAAAATCCTGGAAGCTATAGAAACGTGCCCAGTAGATTGTATCTCGTAATTAAGTTTTTAATTTGTGATTGTCCAACACATGTTGTTATTCATCCGTTTCCTAATATTATTTGTTTCTGCTTCTGTGCCAAGGATTGTGGAGAGGTCGGATTTAGCAGCCCTCGAATACCTCATGGCAAAGCAGCCGCGTGGTACCGTAAGAGTGGGGGCAGGGAACACGGCAGGGGCACGTGTCTCGAACATATTCGTTGATGTCAAGAAATTTCAAACACAATATGAAGATGCAATGAAGAAAGCTGCTGGAAAGGTATGTACAACTACTTGAAACAAATGCATAGATTTTATTTCTGCTTCTGCAAATTCTAGCTGTTCCATGTCAAGAAACTGCCTACCTAGCCCGGAGCTGCATTATCTAAATACAAGTTTTGATGCTCCTCTTAGCCTCAAATATTTAATTTCAGGATACGGACACCAATTGGGAAGCACGACTATCAGCCATCCAAGCAATCAGATCAATCTCAAATTGGTTATACTGGCAATTGCCCAATGCAGAATCTTATCAAAATCTGACACGGTCGAAACAAAAATTGAAAGAACCAAATATTAAAAAGCTTCTGGATGCAGCAGCTGCCAGAAAACAAGCAAGTAAGAGCACAAAAAGCGTCCCGTCGAATTGCATGCATCACGATGAGTACTGGAGTCCATCCACTCATGCTCTTCCGGATACAACCCAAAGCAACCGGAGCTTTAAGGCTGCCTCAGAATCTCCATATAATAAAGAATGGAAAAAACCAAATGACAGGAATTACAGTGTACGTGAAGAAAATAGGAGGAGCCCCATCGCCTTGGGAATTCCAATTGTGACAGCAGCAATTGCAGCAGCTATGGTTCGGATGCAAGTTGATCAAGGGGTTTCTGATGGATTGAAAGAACACATAGGTGGCTCTTTGGCATTGATTATTATCAACAGCTCTTGGTTACAGGTGATGTTAGCAGGGATTACATGGTATTTCATTGGAGCAGCAGTTGTAGAACTGATTGAGGTCATTGGCAACAGGCAAGAGTAGGGAAAACATAGGGCAGGAATATATACATTGGCACATTGATTTGTAAAGTTTGTCTGTATACAATTTACAATCACACAAAATGATTCTGCAAACTTTCGACTGGAACTACCAAAAAGACAAACAAATAAAAAGCAATGTCAAAAGAAGGCGGAAAATGCCTGTCTATTCATTACCATCCTAGCGGGAAACTAATTTGTAGAGAAAGTAATGATCTAAGTGACATTACCTGAAGAAACAAAATTTAGATGGCCAGTGAAGCAATGTAGGGCAAGTAACGTTAGCTCTTTCTCCTTGAAAACAACTCTATTATCAGAAACCAAATGCAAAATTAGGGAATGCACAGTTAGTGATATGCCGGATATCAGCCGATGGATGTATGTGCAGGGAAAAAGAGGCTGAGAAATGTATAAAATATAGTATTTAATCTCTCTTTCATCTGTTTGTTATTAATATGAGTGGATTTGTTACACAGAAATACACATTTGCTCTCGCAGAGTTCCCAAGTGTAGCGTCTAAAACTCGAACGAATAATATTAAGGAATTCCTAATCATGAAATAATTGTTACAAGTAAATCAGAAATTAAATTCAGCTGAAGATAAATCTGTGGGTTTAGAAAAAAAAATGGAAAAAAGAAAAAATCAAAAGCAATTGAATTGATTCCAAGCTATTAATCTACTTAAAACTATGACCAGAATTGGTTATTCATAAAAGCTATATAAAATGCATTAAAACACACAGCCCATCAGGTCTCTCAACTGTGATATAAATTCAAGGTTGAACACTTCATTAAAGGGGGTGTTCTCTGTTCATTGATAGATCAATGCGTTCTCACTCCATTGACTTTTGAAGACAACTTTCACACAATAGGTTTCAAATGATAATCTTACAAATGAATTACAATTTTGCACAAGTACTCAGTAGCGGTACTTGGTGGAATAATCCTTAGGTGCAATTACTAGACCGCGGCCCTTCCTTGCCCCTCGGTAGACAGTCTCAACAATGTCTATGAACTCCTGCTTGTCCTTAAGAGCCCAGTTGATCTTGTTGTTATTTCCAGTTCCAAGATCAATCATAATGTGCTTGTTTCTGAAGAAGAACATGACGGTTGAGGGATCGTAAAGCTCATACATTGTGTTAAAATCAGGCACCTCTGAAATGTCCACGAGGTAGATGACAGCAAAATTCTTAATTGTCTCGGCAACTGATGACAGCACTTCATCCATCTGCATCCAAGAAATTACACAAAAAATTAATTACCTAATCATCATATAAATATCAAGCTTTCAAATCAATAAAAATGGTGGGGAAAAAAAAAGAATTTGCACAATAAAACAGTAACAAGCGAGATAAATATGTGAAATCATATTTGTGGCTAAAAGCATTAGCATCTCAACACCCCCCACAAAGTTTTGTTCCCTTGAAATGTATATTCAGGAAACGAAATAAAATTACTAGAATGTTATCTCAAATTGCACTGGAATCCACAATACCCAAGTCCTCTAGAGATCCCTTAGATCCCTTGAAAAATATTATATTTTTGTAAGAGATTTTTGAAAGGCAAATGGGTCCTAGCCTCTGATTAAGTGTATTAAGTTTAAGAACTTGGACTATGCTCAAAATTCAAATGTGTTCGCGTACGAAACTAAGTAAACAAGTAGTACACAAAACATGAACCACTAGATACTACAATTCCTAATCCATCCTCAAACGCCATAGGCCCATAGCTATAGCTAAAATCTTATCTTCCTAATCTGCTCTGCTGAGCTCGCGTACGCTTGTAAAATATTAAACACTGCACAAAACGAAAGAGACACCAGGGCACCAATGAACAGAGTCATTTGACCAAATTTCAGCCAACATGGACTGCGTTACTTCTCTAAGCTAATTATTTATCGCTATGCCTCCAAATTATCCTATGAAGCCAATAGCAAAGCTTAAGTCAATTTGAGCACGTAAACCTAAAATCGAAATTGAACGTACAGATGAAGCTTATTGTAGTATGAAATTATTAGAATCCCAAAACTGCAAACCCTAGAATTAAGAAAGGAGAAGCGAGGATACCTGCATACAGGTTTCGTCCCAGTCGTGGCCGAAACGGATGACCACGAGACGCTCTTCCTCAGCCAGGATGGCCTGATCTACTGCCCATCCTGAGTGCAAGTGCGGTAGCAAGTACGACATCTCTCTCTCTTTCTCTCTCCCTCTCTCTTCTCTACGACTAAACTATAATTCCCTCTCTCACCACTACACGCCCCTAGTTGTAGGCAAAAGCGAAGACGGTCCATATTATTATTATTATTTTTTGGGTTATTTTTCGCCGGCCCCCATATGTTTCAACAAATTTTGACGATAACCCTAATGTTTTAATAACTATCACTGCACACCCTAATTAGTAAATTTTGCCATTAACTTCGATGGAATCGTCAGTGATTTGAGTAAAAGACTTGTTTGCCCTTCATTTCAAATGCTGTTACTGAAAAATAAAGATGAGGCTGGGAAGCATGTGTCTTCTACAAGTTTTTCTTCTTTACTTGAAGCAAATGAAAGGAAAATTTCATTAGATTATTTTATTGAACTTGGCCATGTGTTTGTTGAAGTTACTGTACTTCCTCAGGGAACTGTGCAGCACTTGAAGGGGATGAAATTTTCAATTTTTTGGGTAATTTTTGAAACAATTTTCCTCACTCGTTTGTGTCACACATCATTTTTCACCTAAGCACCGATACACTGCCACAGTCAAACCCACAAAGCCTACAGCATTGTTTTAATCTTTCCCAAACCTCGCCGTTTTAAACCAACATAAGTGTAAATGAAATAGCAACCAATAGTCATTCTCCAAGGCTTATCCACCAAGCTAACTTTCCAATTTTCCAAACGAAATAGCTAATCGAATTCACCAAATCATTTTATCCATCATGCTAGAACACCAAAAAACTAACAAATCAAGGAATCGATTTTAAAATTAATTTATATTTCACCATCAATTCCAATTTCAATATTGACCAAGTAAAATTATACCCAAATCAATTGATAAGCTTTGTGTTGTGGTGGCTGTACCAGCGGCCAACAGTGTTGTGGTGCTTTGTGGCATGGGGGCGTAGATGTTTGGTGGTAATGCTCGGCGGTCACGAACCGACGATGGTGATGGTGGATGAAACCGAAGCTAATTAAAATAAATTTGGTGAAGTGTGGAATATGAATTTTGGTAAATTGGTGAGATGAGTATGCTTGTGCGCATTTTGATTATATCGATGGCGTTTGGTTATAAAATTGAAATTCAGTCTGCAGGCTTTTGGTTTCAGTTGGGGATCTTGAGAGAAAACCATCATTTTCCCTTTTACCCTCGTTCCGTCAAAATTAACTGCGAATTTTGTTGATTAAGGTGTGTGGTGATAGTTGTTGAAACATTAGGATATGCACTAAAATTTGTTGAAACATATGAGGACATGCAAAAAATAACCCTTTTTTTTTTAAGATTAGGAATTTGATCCCTTGGCGGTGCGTGACTACACGCACGCGATCCAATGGCAAAAAAGCTAACTAGGTTATTGTATTGGACTTGAAGTGGATGTCTAATTTGACCGCCCAATTGGGCCATTGTTATTGGGCTCCTGGCCCAATATCCCTCCTAGAGTTATAGGAAGCATAATGAGTTTTGCAGCAATGAAATTGAGATTTAAGGAAAAAGTTACAGTAATTAATTTAATTTAAGAATACCTCCAGGTTCAAGATGAGACGCCGAGGCGTATCATAAGTTGCATTCATTATTCCAACTAAATACAACTCAATATCAAAGAAAAAAAAAAGAATTATCAGAAACAAACCACGGATGTAAATATAACAATTATATAAATCATGCGGTGTTGTGTAAAGAATAATATAGAAGAGTAAGTACCTGCATGCAGGTGTCGTCCCAATCGTGGCCGAATCGGATGATGACGACGCGTTCTTCCTCGGTGAGGATGGCCTGATCGACGGCCCAACCTGAGTGAAGGTGCGGCAACAGGTACGACATCGTTTCGCTTCTCTATTTTTTATTTTTCCTCTTCTCGTGAATGCTCTAGAAATCTCCAATTGGAATTGAAAATAGTGGTTACCGAGGCCGGGGCAAAAAGAGTGGCCTCGGAAATTTATAGGGTCGTTCAAATCAATGAAGCGAAGCGTCTAGAAGACAAGTCGCTGATAAAATCCCACCAACATTGCTTCTAATTTTGATGCGGTGATCTTACGCAATCTGATTGCGCCACGTGTGTGTATTACCTTTGATGTGAGCGAGGAATCTGTGGACCAACTGCTCGATCGTTGGTCTGAATTTTGTCACTCATTAAATTGAAAAAGAATTTTAGCTGAAATAAAATTGAAAGAAGTAAGTAAGGTAAGCTAATTTACACAAAATTATACGTTTTATATAAATTAGTTTCTTAAAATAATTATTTGATTTTATTAAAATTTAATATTCTAATTGAAATTTATTTATTAAAATTGATATAATTATAAATATTAAGAGTAATGTTAGGTATCCTAATATTTAAATCTTAATTTTGATCCCATGTGAGATGGTGGTTAAATAAATTTAATAAATGTAAAATTTATTATTCAATAAATGAATGATGCATGGTATTATGGTTTAAATTAGAACTCAAATATCGGGATTCTTAACATTATTAAAAAATTGGGATCTTTTAACATTATTGAAATATTAAAGGTTCTTTTTCAGGATCTTAGATAACATTAGTTGCTTAATAAAAAGAACTTCCGTAACAAGCCACAAGCTCAGTCGGACAATTTTCTAAAAGGTCCTTTGCAGTATGGGGCTGCAAACATTGTTTGGAAAGCTCCTTCGCATTTTACAAGTCCACATCTTTTTGAAAATGCAGGAGCAACTACATTTCGGATAAGCTATTCTAAGGTGGCTGTTTGAGTGGTTAAAATGCCACCGCCTACACGTGCACATATCTAGTCGAGACTGTAATCTCCCTGTGATTAAAGCAATGTTCGAGTAGATTCGTAATATTCAGCTACTTGTGTGCATGAGGACTACCAAAAAGTCACAGAGGAGATGCCAAAATTAGGTCTTTACTAAGGCTTGGCCAAAGGTCGACCAGCAAGTTGTTCCAGAAAAATCAGGCATAATGCTTACATCCAGACAGTTACCACATCGACCCCCAACCGTCTTATAACTGACACGTTCATCCATTTCTCAATCCACGCATTCAACCAACCCACTAAGACCTACGAATCAAGGATGATGTTGCACGTTTGGCTGCCTATAAAACCCCTGAAAATTCAAATAGAGGTAAGATACTAGGAACCAAGGGGCAACTCTTATCTCTCTGAATCCAAAACTTTTCTCATAAATTATTTCTTTCTTGTACATTTTAAGACTTTTACTCCAAATAGTAACTATTAAGCCACAAATAATAGTGACATAAGTTTTTTCAAAAAACTTAAGAATTTACTTAAGTATCGGAGGGTATTCGCCTAAAAAATATCTGTCGCCTCCCTGACTGTTCCTTGTGATTGCAGGTGTAAACAGTGTGGGAGAGTACGTGGTTGCCAGTACCTGCTCGTTGAACTGGCTGCAAGCAACATCGTTCCCCATCAAAAACAAATTTAAGTGTTGACGTGATAACTTTGTCGTCTTAACAAACATGACCAGATTTCTATATCAACCGTGGCCTCACGAGATAATGGTGGAAAGCCTTTACATCAGAATGGGTGCTTCTCATTCTGAGAGAACCCTTCTGAGAGAATCTTTACATCAAAATTCACACGGTTTGACCCTGACTCTAATGCTGGAAGTGCTTCTAATGCTGATGGGTGTTCTAAGACCGAAGAGAGAGTATGCGATGGAGGGGATCTGGAGGAAGATGCTGGGCCTGGGCCTGATTTAGCAAATAAGATAGAAACTGGCAGAATGGCAAAGCTCAATGTTGGAAAGCCCAGTATATTTGGAACCTCAGCAAATGCAACCAAGAACAGAAAGAGAAAGCCAGTAATCGAATCCAATGAAAGTTCTGAGACTAGCAACTATGCTGAAGAACTAGATTTGAAGATTCAAGACAAAAGTCGTACGTCTCCAGGAGATAATTTTAGGTCTGATGCAAACCAGCAGCTTAGAAGATCTTCAAGGGAAATGAAAAACGTAGAGATGAAAATAGTAGAGATGATGATTTTGTAAGCCCGCCGAAGAGGTGGATGGGGCCAAAAGGGAGCAAGAGCCCATACATTACAGATTATAGCCTTCACTTTTGACCACTTCGGAGGGCTCACGAAGTCTGAAAAATTGGCACTCGGATAATCACGTGGTTGTAGACACTGCTCCAAAAATAATCATAAAACATGGAAACTAATAAGGCCACAGGTTCTGGAATGCCAAAAGCTGCACGCATATTTATGGGTCAGTCACGATATGTGTCGATACATATATATATTCCAGCTCAAAGGGTAACCCAGAACAAGTACTTTTTTGCATTTTAAGCTACAGCCATTGGATTACAATGATGCAAGTCTTGATTAAATCTAACGGAACTTCCACAAAATAACAAACATGAAAGACATGTTACCCCGAATAACATACCGGAACCCATAACTTGGGTAATTATTTGAGTACATATATCCCCGTTTTAGAATTTTTTTTTTTTGGCTGATTGAATTTACCCTCGTCTCCTAGAACCACCTAGAAACTCTCGTATTGTTAGTACACTTATGCTCATGTAATTTCAACATTTAAGATCCCAAACACCAGCAGAAATAATGTCTCTAAGAAGTCAAATCCAACAAGAAATGGCGACATCAAAGTGTTCATCGTACGAGAAATACGAGATCAGAAAGAGAAACCCAAATCCCAAATCCTCTGTTTTATTAGTCATTGACATGCAAAACCACTTTTCCTCCATAGCCAAACCCATACTCGACAACACTCTCGCCACCGTCCAGCTCTGCCGACGAGCCTCCATCCCCGTTTTCTTCACGCGCCACTGCCACAAGTCCCCCGCCGACTACGGCATGCTCGGCGAGTGGTGGAACGGCGATCTGGTCTACGACGGCACCGCCGACGCCGAGCTCTTGCCTGAGATCAAAGGGCTGGTGGCGGGTGCGGACGAGGTCATAGAGAAGAATACTTATAGCGCGTTTGGTAACACGCGGCTGCAGGAGCGGTTGGTGGGGATGGGGGTGGAGGAAGTGATCGTGTGTGGTGTTATGACGAACTTGTGCTGCGAAACGACGGCGCGGGACGCGTTTGTGAGAGGGTTTAGGGTGTTCTTCTCGACGGATGCGACTGCCACGTCGGATTTGGAGCTGCACGAGGCGACGTTGAAGAATTTGGCTTATGGCTTTGCTTACTTGTTTGATTGCGAGAGGCTCGAAGCTGGGCTTTTTGGGCCTTAAAAGGAAAAACAAAAAACTGTGAGAAGGAGTCTCCCATTATAAGTTGCTTGGAGACTCTGTAAGTTCTCATTCCAAAATTAGGTTGTGTGTTTTTGCAAAAACTGTGTTTTCCTTTTTTTTTTTTTTTTAAATTGTAAATTTGTAATGTCATTTGCATTGTATTATAATGTGATTGTAAAAACAATAATTTCAACATGCAGCATTTCTAATTAAAAGATTACTAGATTAGCAAACTGTAATTTAAATATTTTCAAGTTTTAATTGCTTATATTGATTGTTAAAATAGATGTTGAGATGAGTTGATGTGTCAGTAACTAGTTGGTTTGTTGTTTCAAACCTGAATATAATCAACTCACGATCTGTTTAGTTTGTAAAAGAGAGAGAGAGAATTGTGTGCTACTGCGCTATCGAAATCTTGTGAAAGGGATTTTAATCCTAAGCAGGGTAGTTCTTGTTTTCTGGATTCTGTGTGTTTTAATTTCTTATTGACTGATGTTAATTTGGCAAATAGATTGATTTGGTCAAAAGCATAGATCAAAATTACTTCACAATAAAACCCAGAATAGCATCATCAACACATGAATGCAAAGAGTGTACAAGATCATACCAGCTGAAGCCACGAAGATATGCTCTGTTTGCTTACAGCCCAAGAGGGGCTACCTGCATTCTTCAACCTCAAGGTAATAAAATGCGAAAACGATGTCTCGATAAGCTACATCTTATGTATGATGAAAGGGGGAGAAACCGCTTCGAGAGTGAAAAAAATCTTATGTACCCGTGCAACAAATATTCCTGCAGGGACCAAATCCGAGAGCATCTCAGATATATAATACAGCATTAACACATCTCATATCTTTAATCATCAAACCTGTAAATGTAGTAACAGCTAGCAGGGAAAGAAAGAGGCCTAGCATGAAAGAGAGGAGTTTGTCAGCCTAGCCAAGGTGACTGCCCGGAACCAAATTAATGTTTTCATCACAAAAAGTAAATGACTGAAGCCACGCCTCACTCATATGGAGCGGGCAAGTCATCCTTGGCTATCAAACATTACTTCTATCTGCATGTAAGGCTCTCTCTTCTCAAACTGTTATTGCCCAAAAGAAATCGGATGCCAAAAATATATTTGTAAACTGCTTGTGGAGGAAGAGTGTTGAAATATTGACTTGGAACAATGGGAAATCGTTAAAAGACAAACCGCCAAGTAATCGAGTGATAAAAGCGTGGAGATGAAATAGAAAAATTGTTTGACAATTTTATTCATGCAATTTATATGCTATACGGTGATGTTGGTGAAAATTGAAAGTGGCAGCAAATTGCACATGCAGATTTTTGACAAAATGTGCACGGCTTGAATACATGCAATGCCGGTTCCTACCTCCTGATAGCAATGGCTTTAATGCATGCAATGCTGGTTCCTACCTCCACGTGATAGCAAATTTAAAGAATGAGAATTCGTACTCTTTTTGTGAAGATTTGCCCGACAAAATGGCGGCTTTTCTCAATGGCTTTTGTTCCGCAATTGTTGAAGCTCAAATGTCATTACACACCTATAAATTGAGCTTCATTTCAAAGAGTTAAGGCATCCCAAATTGTGAGAGTTGAGAGTATCTTCAAGTGAGTTCTTCAAGAGTGCAAAGACAATATTTTCTTGGGTTCTAAGAAGATCCATTTGGGTATATTTATTAAGTTTTGAGAATAATACCTAATTTTGTAACTCTCATTTGTTATTAAAATTATCTTACAATTTTTACTCGTAGAAGTAAGCTTTAAGCCATAGATATATATATATATATATATATATTATTCATAAGTCGCAATCATTGTAATATTGATAATTGCTCAACCCATGATTATGCGCCAGAGAGAGCCGAGACTAGCATGAGTGACAAGGGCCTCTCAACTCTCAAGTTAGCCAAGATATGACTGCCTTTGAGTTTTTTACCTAGCAATATGTGTTCAAAACAATTCCTTGTAGCTTCGGTAGCAAGGCAAGTCATTCTTGGCTACCAAACAAGCCTCTTTATCTTCGTGTTAGGCTAATCTTCTGCAGTCCTGCTGAAACTCATGCTCTTTTTGGATGCCAGTGAAATGTTTTGAAACCTCTATTTATAGCCGATGATAGAACACAAATCCTATGGAGATTGGAGACCCCGAAAGTCAATAGGTTGCCATCAAAGTAATTGCCTTATCCATGAGTCTTTCCGCAGTTTCTTTTTTCCACGTCACTGAATCATCAAGCTTACCAAAGTGTGGAATATATTCTCTTCATCATTTGAGACTATAAGGGACCCCAATATGCAATGTATTTGCTCCATCTCATTACAGATAACTAAAGAAGAATCGGCATTTTCCTTGGTAAGGAAAGTCAATGAATGCCTAAATTCAGAACACAGCTCACCATGCTTATTGATCCCAGGCAATTTCCGATTAATATCATATAACCCAAGGTCCTTCTCTGCCTCTCATTCGCATTTGGTACATATACATATGTGAGTGCGTATTTTCTATTACGATTTGTCTTCAGGATGGCGTGTAATTCGAACTCAGGCTACGTATATAACTCTAAAAGAAAATGCATCTACTTGATAACTATAGTTTCAAATGTTACAGCAATTTAATCATTAGTCTAAAATCTTTTGAACCAATACTTACCATCCAGTTCTAATAATTATGAAAGTGCAATTTGGCAAAAGTTCGTGTACGAGGGAAATTCTGATAAGAGTTAAGATAATCGATAATAATGTAAAGCTGTGGAGACAATCTTCATTGATGTATCTTACCAGATTATTCTATCCCATTGATTCCCCCACATAAATCTGGTTGATGCATGGATTCAATGGCATATAAGGATGCCCCAACTGACAACAAGATTAAAGTCAATGCCATTTACCAAATTCCAAGAAAAAGAAGATTTTGCAGTGTATTCGGATCACATCTTTTACAGTTTCATACTTTCATTCATCATCAGAGCTCAATTTTTTATATGCAAACTCCAATTCCTTCTCTATTTTAGAAACCTTTCGTCTATTGTTTATATAATATACCCAAATGAAATTCCCTTGCCCATGCTCCGGCATAAAGACAAAATCTTAGGAGATATATATGTGCAGATTGCATTTTAGATGCATGTACCTGGATATAGATGAAAGCAATGTGCTAAGGGCTTATGCAAGTAGTGTTTAAGCTTCACACGAAATATGTCACAACTCTAACAATATTGCCACCATGAATGCAAATATCACGCATAAGCCGCCCGATTTACTGTGCAAATTAATTTTAATTAATCAATAAAGTTAGTGTTGGTGGAGATTCGAACATATATAAAACTGTGAATGTCAAATCTGGCAAATCTTTAAAAGCACATGCGGTAAAGTGCATCAACTTACACTCACAGTCCTTCTATCAATATCATTCACTTTTCTTGTTATGTTCTTGTAGTGGGGCGTAATTTACATCTCAATTTTATACATACATATCGAATCTCCATGTTGGTCATTTGCAACCTTATATTGAAGACAAAAAGTAATTATCTAAAGGTAAGTAAACATTTTTATTGAATGAAATTGATAATTGAACATGATCAATCATACATAGAATTTGCATAGCTGTTGTATGTGTGTACACAATCTTGTGGAATTAAAATTGCCAAAACTCTATGTGAATTGGTACTTCCTCTCCATAAAAGTACGAGTCCGTTTGCTTCTTCACTTATCTTTACATACAAGTATTTACTTGAACTTGAGGCTTGACACAATTCAATTATCGACTCGAACTTTCAATTTATCACTGCAAAATCAGTACCTCAAGATGAATATAATCAAAATGCAAATGTATGGTGCTTGGGAGAGGAGAAAAGCCTAGCATGAAAAGAGAGAGTCTGTCAGCTTAGCCAAGGTGACTGCCCGAAACCAACATAAAAGTTTGTAACCATTTATATTTGTAGAGGAAGAATCAATGAGCTTTATTCCACACTCAATTAGAAGGAGCGGGCAAGTCATTCTTGGCTATCAGACAAAACTCCAATCTTCATGTAAGACTCTTTTCTCAAAACTCGTCATCTTCCTCAAACGGAATATATAATCTTAAGTGTTAACTATATAATTAATAGGGAACATATGTGACAGGCAACAATAATTTGAAGTGGTTGTGGAAGAAGAGAGAGCCTAGCATGAATAATAAGAGCCTGTTAGACTAGCCGAAGACGACTTGCCTCAGAAACTAGGCAAGGATTCGAGCTATATATGCAGCTAAGCTAAATTTGAGAGACCTTTCTTCAGAAGCAAGGCAAGTCATCCTTGGCTATCAAACAAAGCTCTTTATCTTCATGTTAGGCTACTCTTCCTCTGGCTGTTAATTGGATGCCAAATGCTGTGCTTGGAGTCCCTAATTATAGAACAGCACAGATCGGATGCAGATCAGAAAATCAATGGGTTGCCGTCAATTTGTACAATTTATGATGACTCTTTTTCATTTTTTTTTTTGGGTCCACCACTCAGTATCAGTATGCCTGCCAAAGTGAATATATTCTCCATAATGGGACTTTCCGAGTCCTGAAATTGCTATGCAGATATTGCTTGATCATATTCTTATTGCCAAAAGAGGTATCAGGATTTCTTTCAAAGGAAAGTCTGTGAGGTACTCCTCATTTCAGCAGAGGCCAAGTCGCTTATAAATTTGCCCTGAAATTTCCAATTAGACATGCACATAAATGAACCTCCAGCTTCTCCAAATTGAGGATGTGTTGTTGTTATATATGGTTGGCTATATGTTACAACCGAGATTCAGCTGCTGCTATTATAGTATTTGTCATGTCCACCCGGTGAAGTAAATTTTGCTTCATTGAGGAATGAGGATGCTCTGTAGATTCCAATTCAGCAAATACTGCTTTTAGTTTAATATGCTGTTACTGCCTTTACCGAGAACTAAGATTTATATACGTCTTGTTTATCCTCAAACTAACAATATGCTACATGACAATAGCTTACCAAAATTGGAAAGTAATAAAACTTTCCATTTTCTTTTCGGTGGCAAAGGTATTGACTTGAAATAGTGCTTGTTGGGGAATCCTTACTTTATATTTGTGCCATTGGTTCCTTGACTGAATGATGTGGAGAACAGAAAAATTAAAGGTCGTGAGAAAGAAATTCATCCTTTTGGAAAAGAATTATTAGAGCTTTACAATGATTCCCCACAAATTTATTGATCAATTCCCCATTCATCTTTGCTAGATTTTGTGCTTCTTGCCTAATTCGGAGTAGTGTCGGTATCCAGCTCTAAGTCAGATTAGTCTCCATATATGTAAAGGAAAAGGGTAAGTGAACAACAAGTGATACCGTCAATATGAACAGTGCCTCTGCAACCTTATAATTTTATAATAGTTAAAACCATATGAGCAGAGTGAACTATGGCTGTCACAGCCAAATGTGATACATCAGATCAAATATATGCTACTGGTTCGTTGGAAGCTAGTTGAACCCATAGTGTACTTTCTTTCTTTGTTGAAATTGTGTTACATTTTTTAATCTGTAGGACATGAAACAAATACATTGCGCCTATTGAATATATATTGGATAAGCTAAATGATTATATAACACCAAGGCATGGGACAATACTCGCTGCTCTTAATTGGCTATAAATTTGAAACACAATATCGGCATATCCAACAAAAGCATGAATTTCAGGGAGGATGAAGTGCCTTGTTTATGAGCTAAGAATGACTTGCCTTGCTACTATGGCAGCTACAAGAATTTGTTTTAAACGCATGCATGTAGCTTAGCTAAGTAATTCAAAGGCAGTCATATCTTGGCTAACTCGACAGGCTCTTATTACTCACCCTACGCTTGCTTTTCTCCACAAGTATAACTTCATTGTATCACTATCGCACATTTTATAGTAGAGATAAAAACTGTTGGATAAAATTATGCTTTCATTATTGTTTATCTTAAAATGACAAAGCTAAATTTATACAAATGAACAAAAGATAATAAATGAAAAGAATTCAATATTTTGGAGATCCTTTTAAACACATTAAATGTTGAAAGTGAGTATAAAAAAGGGCAGAACTCAAAAGTCGATGCCTATGAGTACAAATTTGCATACAAGCCTTAATACACACACACAGAGACACACATATTTGTTCTTCATCACTTGTTCTCTTTGCACTCAGAGATAGAAGCATTTTCTTTAGACTGCTTCAATTTACTCTTACAGCTCTTCAATCATCACTTCATGCAGGCTCTAGTCATTTCTTATGCAAGCTCCATAAATAAATTAAGGAACCAAGAAAAGCTTGCGCCTCATCCCTACAATTACCAAAGAAGGAACCAAGCTATTAATATACTGGAAAAATCAATATCTCGAATTAATCTATTATCATTATATTTCACACGATCAATTAATTACATACAAATTTTTATTCTCTGTAGTGCTTGGGAGACAAGAAAAGCCTTGAATGAAAAGAGAGTTAGTCAGCTTAGCCAAGGTGACTGCACGATAGCTAATTGAAGGAAACAGGCAACAGGCAGAGCAATAATTTGAAGTGCTTGTGGAAGAAGAGAAAGCCTAGCATGAATAATAAGAGCCTGTCAACCAGCCAAAGATGACTTGCCTTGTAACTTTCACAAGGATTCTTCTGGTTAAATGTTAGCTAATCTTGAGACCTTTCTTAGGAAGCAAGGCAAGTCATTCATGGCTGTCAAACAAGACTCTTCATCTTCATGTTAGGCTACTCTTCCGCTGAACTTCTTTTATGCTTTGATATAATTGGAGGACAATACTGCGTTCTGAAGCCTTTATTTATAGCTGGTGATAGAACAGTACAAATCGGATGCAGATCGGAAAAATCAATAGGTTGCCACCAAATTGCATGATTTATGACTGTTTTTCCTTGTATTTTTTGTCCAGCAATGGTATCACCAAGCATACCATAGTGATTATAATCTTTATAATTGAGAAGGACCCAAATATGGAATATATTATTGCTTGATGGTCTTGTACCCCTTCCTGCCAAAAGTGCTAATCAAGATTTTTGAAAATCCATGAAGTTTAAATTCAGCACAGGCCAAATCCCTTATTAAATTCGCCAGAAATTTCCAATAAGACATGTACACAATCAAACCTCCAGTTTCTCCAAATTGAGGATGTGTTATATACATGGTGAGTTGTATGTGACAACCAGGCATCCTCTGCTCCTATAATTGATTTGACATGTACACCTGGTGAATTAATCTGATTTTGCTTGCTTCACTGAGGATAACCTGTTGATTCCAATTCAGCCTATATTGCTTTAACTATGACAGTTCATTTAATTTACAACTATTAATTGCTTTATTGCCTTTATATTAAGAACTAACAATATCGTTGATGGCATTTTATCACCAAAGCCAGGTACCGATAATAAAGTATCTGCAAAAGAAAGAAACAACAATTTCCAAATTTTCTTATTTGCCATTTACGTTTGAGGAAAATAGTACATAACAATGGCTAAAAACTTCCAAGAAGAAAAAAAGGACAAGAGATGAAATCTGAAAACACTATGAAACCAATTTGTTTAGATGGCAAAGGCATTGACTTTACATGATGCCCAAGAACCTTAGTGATTCCACATTCCTCTGTTAGATTATGTGCTTCGTTCCTAAATTGGAATAGGGCCAATATCCAGCTAAGTCCAATGGCTCAAATGGATATATCGTCAACTCAAATGGAAAGGGCCGAAATGGACAACAAGTTTTAGCATCAATTTGAACAAGGGTGTGCAAATTTTTTAGCTTGACAGTTGCAAACTGTGGCTGAATCAACGTGGTCTTCTAATATTTACGACTACTTATGTTAATAAAACCATTTTCTCAAAACTTGAAAGTCATCTAGCAGAGTTTGCCAGCGTCTAGTGATGGTCAATATTAATTCTTCATAAACATCCTCTGTTGAAGCAATGTCCTGCATAAAATTTGGTTTACCAAATGTGCAGTCCGATATCAAATTACAGCTAAATTGAGCAGAGTGAATCATGACTGTCACAGCCAAATATGATACATCATTGTAAAAGATTATATTCCAAATTGCTAAGCTTAATAATGATAGAAAAAGTGTTGAGGAAAAATAGGCATAAATGAGTTAAATCAAATAGAAACAACGAAATAATTTGTGGACGATCTACTCATCTACATCTGATCTATATTCTTTCGTCCGCTAGAAATAGAGACTTTGAAACACAATACTGGCATCCAACTAAAGCATGAATTTCAGAGCCCCTTTTCCATACCCGTACAAATAGAATAGCCTAAAAATAAGATGAAAAGCCTTGCTTGGTAGCCAAGAATGACTTGCCTTCTTACTATAGCTACAAGGAAGATTTTTAGAAGTATCTTGGTAATTCGAAGGCAGTATCCATCTTGGCTAATCGGATCTTCACTGTTCATTGTTATAACACGTGGTACAAAATCTGTAAAATATCATCAAATCAGAGCCAAATTCGTCTTATTTTAAATATCAAAGTAAAAATCTTAGACGTAGCAAAGTAAATGAACAAAGAATTGCACAACACGCTATATTTTCATTTCTTCTTGAATACACACACAGACACACACAACACACAAACTGTTTTTGCTGACCAAGATGAGTGATATTGTACTATACACAGCTGTAAATTGATCCTATGTGGGACATTGTGACTTTGATGTAACAGTTGCTGTGATTGTCCTTCTGTTAAGTGCAGCTCCATTTGTCTTCATTCCAGCCTCTAGCTTTATATTCAATTGCATGCTCTGGAGCATTCTTTATCAATTGCTGAGTCACCTGACTTGTCAACTGTTCTTCGTTTGCTTATCAATTGCCTTTTATCAGTTCATGTAACTTGATGACGATGGTAGATGGAGGGGTTGCTCACTGAGACAATTTGCCAAACACCTATTTCATTTTATCAAACACCTTCGTCTATATAACAATCAAAATGACTGGTTCTTGCTCTATGTGCATGCATGACAGATACAATCTGACTAGTGAACTGGAAGAAAATAATAAATGTCTTTTAAATTACGTTTTTTTTAGGCTGTGATTCGGCCTTATAACTTTAAAGTTTTGACATTTTACCCCAAAATTATAACATATTCTCTTCATCAAAGTATGCACGAGTCCGCTGGCTTCTTCACTTGTCTTTACATAGAAACTTACAGTCTATACTGGGAATTGACTCCATTCAATTAAATTGAAACTTCATGGCTCATCTTCGATTCATCACTTCGTGCTCTAGTCATTTAATTTTTGCTGTAAAGCTTCATAGTAATAAATAAATGAAGCAAGCAATGATGTCTCAGTACCACAAATGAAAAAAAGAAAAATAAATAAAAAGGAAAAATTAACTCATCCAAGCTATTATTAAATATCTGTGCCTGAAATTAATAAATTATCAAAATTTGTACTTATATATTTCACAATTCGTGTATGCAAGCTAGCACGCATGCTCAAATGATACAAAATGTTGATTGTGCAACAAGCGGAGAAATGATCTGAAGTGGTTGTGGAAGAAGAGAAAGCCTAGCATGAATAATAAGAGCCTGTCAAGTAGCCAAAAATGACTTGCCTTGTAACCTTCACAAGGGATTCTTCCTATCTAAATGTAACTTAAACTGGAGACCTTTCTGTAGAAGCAAGGCAAGTCATTCTTGGCTGCCAACCAAGACTCTTTATCTTCATGTTAGGCTACTCTTCCTCTGAACTTTTCCTATGATTTGATATAATTGGATGTCAATACTGTGCTTTTAAGCCTCTATATATAGCTGGTGATAGAACTGTACAAATCGGAGGCAGATCGGAAAAATCAATAAGTTGCCATCAAATTGTCAAATTTATGACTCTTTTTCCTAGTATTTTTTGTCCAGCAGTCAGTATCACCAAGCTTGCCAAAGTGAATATATTCTCCATAATTGAGACTTTCAGGGACCCAAATCCAAAAATGGTATCAGGATTTTTAACAAAGGAAAGTTCATAAAGTCCTCAATTCAGCACAGGCTAACTTGCTTTTCCACCAGACATTTCCTATTAGATGACACATAACCAAACCACTATCTTCTCCAAATTGAGGATGTACTATGGTTGGCTATACATCCAAGATTCAATTCATCTGCTGCTGTTATAATATTTTCCTTGTACACATGATAACCAGGTGGTTCCTATTTATCCTATATTGCTCTAACAATGACAATGCAGTAGTTCACAACTATGGTTTTATTGCCTTCACTAAGAATTAGAACTTATATGTATATGGCTTTTCTCCCACAAACTAACAATATGCTAAAAGGCATTTGATGACAGTTGATGATAAAGGATCTCGAGAGAGAAAACTAATTTCCAAATTTTCGTATTTGCCATTTATATGTGAGGAAAATAGTCTGGCAACAATGGCTAAAATGTTCCCAGAATATAAAAAGAAGTCAGGTTTTGGATAAGAGATGAAACCCCAAAACACTATAAATCCATATTCTTTCCTAATGGCGAGGGCATTGACTATACATGATACCAAGAACTTTAGTGATGGAATTCCGTATTCATCTTTACTAGATTTTTGTGCTTCCTTCCTGATTTGGATTAGGGTCAAAATATGCAGCTGATTCAGATTGGCTTCTATATAGTCAACTCAAAGGAATAAGAATGATAATACAACAAGTTATAGCATCAATAAATCTGAACAAGTGTCCAGAAAGTTTTAGCTTGACAATGACAAATTGTGGCTGAATTAGAAACAGTTTTGTAACTGTGCCCCTAGATATAAAAGTACATCAGGGAGGGGAGCCAATGTTCTGCATCAATGGTCAATATTCTTCAGAAGTGGAGTAAAATCAGTTTTTAATTGCCTTGTTGAAGCAATCTATACAATTATGTTCACCAAATGTGCATTCCAATATGAATTACAGCTATTTGAGCAAAGTGAATCTGGGGTGGTATTATAACCAAATGTTATACACAAGTTGACCTGCAGATATCTGCCCAGTCGAACCCATTCTGTGCTTACTTCCTTGTTGAATCTGAGCTTGAATTGCACAACATCCTGAAAGGCAAAATCACATCACCATACATATATACCAAATCTAAATGACACCTGTAACATGGCTTGGCTGTCACGCTAACGACCATAAGACCTCCTATATTTGGATAAATCAAAGGTTTGCTTGTATGATATTAACCGGAAATTAATTGCCTGGTGATCAATAAGAATGGTGACCTGTTCTGAACTGAGGCCTTCATGGTCTTTTCTTACCCTTATTGCTTTCAACACTTTTACAGTGGTGAACTGATGATGATGACTGTGCAGTTGCTTAAATCAGACGATACAAGTTGCAATGATGGTGACGATGAGTTCATGATTATAATAATAGCAAATCAAGCTGTCAGCACTTTTAATATCCCAAAATTGTAGTACAATAAAATGTATTGATAAATAAAATAAGGTCCTGATCGTGCAGAAATTCTTGAATAAATAAATAAATAAATGTGGGACAAAAATTAATCTAATCCCTTCCAAAACATGGGCAGCCAAGCCAAGTGAAATAAAGGTGGAAGAACAAACAACTTTTCTTTAACGACAGCGTACTGGGAAGAGTTGAAAATGGCCGAATGACATGATCCCTCTCAAAAGCATCAGGACCGTTCGTCTAATGTCGACGGCTGTGGTAAATGCAAGAATACATATAAAATTCGCAACAAACCGCACAGGATAAAAAATCTTATAATAATAATAATGCAATCGGGGTAGTAATATTTGGTCCCTAACTTTTGAAATAATCATAGTCAAGGACTTAATTTTTATTTTATTTTCATGCGGGTCATTGTCGTTGTGCCTTTAATCAATGTTAATGGGAATAAGCCATTCAGAATGGAGAGGCAAAACGAAACTTTAACCGATATTATGTTTTTAAAAATGTACAATAGCATGTAAGGATGAAAATATACTATTTAAATGAAGATTGTTATTTTTTATTTCGGCCTAAAAAATAAATCAAATGAATAAATAATCGATAAATTTTAATATTGTTTAATTACATATATTTTATTAAAAAAAATCTTCATTCTTTATTTATAAAATGAGGAGATTATTTTTTTTTTTGAGCTTAACCCAAAAAATAAATTAATTTTGAAAAAAAAAACTAAAAGAGTACACCCTCCTTTCATCGGAAAAATTATACTACCATTTCCTTTATCTTGAATTCTAGATTCTTAAAGGACCTGCATAGGATAAAGAGCTAACCGTTTGCCTTTTTGTTATTTCTGTAAAAAAGAAGGATCCAGATGTTATTGTATCAAGTGTAATCTATTATCCTATCCAGCCGAGGTTTCGCAGGCCATCCCTTGAAGCGAAAACATTACCAATCTCCACTTCTAACTCGCTTTCTTCTTTTCTTCTTTCATAAATAATTAGCACACTGTCTGTCCCCGTCTCTGTTTCTGATACTGGGCAGTCATCATTGTTGTTGTGTGTCAATGGAGAGTTTGAGTTTAGCAGCTTCTTCTCTTTGTACAAGCCGGGGTGGCCCCATGGAGCGCCATTGCTATCCAGGGTCGGTCTCCCTTGTTGGGTTCTCTTCGCCACGCCTCAAGACTCCGTCTTTTCCAAAGAGTTTGAAGAAACGCAGTTTTGGGCTTGTAAGAGCCTCTGCTGCTGTTGAAACCAAGGTTGCAATCATCAGAATTGGCACCAGAGGAAGGTACCTTTTCTTTCTCTCTTCATTTTTTTTTTCTCGCTTAGTTTGTTTGCTATTATGGGTTTCCTATGTAATGTATCTTTGGATTTGACTCAATCATTTGAATCATCGATTCTATTGATGTTTAATAGTTTCTTGTAATTCTGTGTATGGAAGTTCTGCTTCTAGATTTAACTGCAAATATCATGTGTTAAGTACAATTTATCACAAATTATACCCTCTGTTTCTGTTGATAGGATCATTGATTGATGTTATTCTTTAAATTTAGTAGGCTTTGGTTAAAGGTGCTATAGTTTGTTCCCATAAAGAGGGTGTCGAAAAGGAAATGCATTTCTTAAAGTTTTAGTACTAGTGAGTTGCATATTTTTTGTTCCCTTTTAAATTCATGTTGCTGTGCCATTTCATTATTTCTTCTCTTTTCTGGTTATTTATATTTTCATATATGTAGGACAGCCCTCTGGCACTTGCTCAGGCTCATGAGACGCGAAACAAACTCATGGCTTTGCATCCAGAGCTAGCTCAAGAGGGGGCGATTCAAATTGTAATAATAAAGACAACTGGTGATAAGATACTAAGTCAACCACTTGCAGACATTGGTGGGAAGGGCTTGTTCACCAAAGAAATAGACGAGGCGCTGATAAATAGTCAAATTGACATCGCCGTGCACTCGATGAAAGATGTTCCAACATATTTACCAGAGAAGACCATTCTACCTTGCAACCTTCAGCGGGAGGATGTCCGAGATGCATTTATTTCGTTGAGTGCAGCCTCTTTAGCAGAACTACCAGCAGGAAGCATTGTTGGTACTGCTTCACTTAGAAGAAAGTCTCAAATACTCCATAGATATCCATCATTGAAAGTTAGTATTCAGTGTCATATTTTGACAATCCTTTTATTTTCTTCTTTTTAATTTTTCTTGGCTGATATTTAGTAATAAGATTGCAATATGTTCAAAATCAATATCGTTTGATAATACTAGATGATATTCATTGTTTTATGCCAATTTCACTCACTACCACTAGAATTGTTTTTACCCTTTTGTTTTTATAGACCTATGTCCAACTGGCTTTGAGCTTTTCTTTCACATTTTCTAGTAGCAAGATTTCTTGCAGTGCACCTCTATTCTTTCGTAGTAATTTGGTGCCCCTTACATCGCCTTCCCTTTTGACACTATCGCTATTACTGTTCAGTATTTTCCTACACTTTCAGCATATATTTGGATCAGTAATATGTAGCAATTGCCTTTTATTTATGCTTTTACTTACGTTAATTTTGCAGGTGATGGAAAATTTCAGAGGTAACGTCCAGACAAGGTTGAGAAAACTTAATGAGAGGGTGGTCCAAGCGACATTGTTAGCACTAGCTGGACTTAAACGCTTAAGCATGACAGAAAATGTGACTAACATTCTTTCAGTTGATGACATGCTTCCAGCTGTTGCTCAAGGGGCTATTGGAATTGCTTGCAGAAGCAATGACGAAAAAATGGTACCTTTTACCACTCATTCCCAAGCTTCCATATTGAATACTTTCAATTGTAGTGGGAAGTTATGCTACAAACTGCATTTTGGATTCTTAAATTTAGTGGAGCTAAGACGCATTATTGCTGCATGTTTGATGGCAGGCCACTGATGTTCAATTTGACCTAGATACTTTGATCATCAATTGTTCATATTGATTTATGCTAAGGAATAGTAAGTCTTTTGATTCTGAGATAGTTTAAATGATTGATGGATAGAACACGTTTGAAAGAAGGTCCTTGGGACTTTAAAGGAAAATGGTTGGGCTATCATATTTCCCTTGTGTGAGTAACATTTTAACTTCTGTTCAGGGTTTTAGGGTTTCTATTATTGGTTTCGATGGTTGCTAGATGTTGGAGTTGAATTTGGAACGGGTTAAGAATAAAATATGGCTTTTGTAATGCCTGTCTTGGGTATTTTGGCGTTTGTTGGACCTTGTGCCTTGGTTTAGATACAACAGAGTGGGAGTATGTAGATCTTTGATTTGAGTATGGCTTAGCAAAATCAAGTTCTGGGTTTTGGCTTGGATGCTTATCACCTTGGTTATTGGTATTCAGTAATAGTTAGATCTCCTTGTCCTTCGCCTTTGTGGTTTTTTATATCTTAATATATCTTAATATCCCTAATGCATTTTTGTTCATTTGAATTATGCTCAATCGATAATAAACTTTTCATACATGTAAGATTACAGTTAACTTAAATAAAGAACCTAATTCTTTTTCCCTAAAGACCAAATTAATCTTAAAGAGGGATTGAGAAATTTGATTGTTTTTCCTTCCCTGTCCTATAGGTTTAAAGTGGTGTCACAATTTGCTCCAGGCTGCTCATTTATTTTGGGTGATGCCAAACACTTGTGATTCTTTGCTTATGGAGAAAATTTATGCATTTAGAGTAGGTAGTGAGCCGTTGGCATTGTGGGATTGTGGCGTGCTTACATTTTCTTTGGTTATTTGGTTGGAAAGGAAAAGAGAGAACTTTTGAGGAAGCGGTCTGGAAGATGCTGACTTTAATAGGATTGAGCTTTTTCTTTCTTGCCCTAGTTTGGGCATTCGGTTCATGCAAATTCAAGGATATTTCATTACTTTTTGTGATGCAAAATTGGGAAGTTTTCCGATGATATTCACTTTAGTTAGTAGACTACTGGTCTGCTTGTAATTTTCTTCTCATTGATAAAATAACTTTTTTCTTTAGCAAAAATAATATATATTATTGAGATTTTCAGTATTTTAGAATGTCATTTACCTGTGGTTGTTCTGCAAATCAAATCTGTCTTTTAATTTTTGCCTTTTTTTTTTCTTTTCTTTTTGACTGCACACTACAGGCTAATTACTTAGGATCATTGAATCATGAGGAAACAAGACTTGCTGTTGCATGTGAGAGAGCCTTCCTTGAGACCTTGGATGGATCTTGCCGTACTCCTATTGCAGGATACGCTTGCAAAGACGAGAACGGTGACTGTGTATTTAGAGGATTGGTGGCATCACCAGATGGAACTCGTGGTATGATTTTCTATGCTCAAAAGAAATTGTTTTCTCAATCATATACCTTGTATTAAGAATGTTGTATCAAAGCTTTGTTTTCTCTCTGTCTCTCTCTTCAGTTCTTGAAACATCCAGAAAAGGCTCCTATACTCTTCAGGACATGATTAAAATGGGAAAAGACGCCGGCAAGGAACTACTTTCGCAGACCGGCCCTGGATTTTTCGATCAATAAGTAGCTTCACACCAGCACTAATTAGAAGGAGAAACTCAACCCTTCATGTTTAACAAAGAGGCTGCTGCTTACAAGAGGTCCCATTTTCCTCCTGAGCTGCTATTTTTCTGTGACATTGAGAGCAATATTTTGATTGATTGCAATTGTAAGCTAGATGAGAATGTTCTGCTTGGTTATGTGAGAGGCTTAGATAATTGCTTTATTCTTTTGATTAATATTATGAAAATTGAACTTTATTTCACACTTTCTCTGTGTGGCTTGCGTGTAATTGCTTGGATTACTTGGCTCACAAGCTCAAAGTACACCAATTTCATGTAACGAAATGTCATTTTCTTTTCTGTGCTTTGCCCAGCTACTCTGTTCTGAAACACATTTTCATTAAATTAAAATGAAATTTTCTATCCCAATTACTTATTAAGGACATTAAATTTAGACTTGTCTAAAAATCAATAATTGAAAAAAGAAAATTGTATGTACTAAAATGGTTTAGATGGCAATTTCTTATTGGCCAAAAAGTGTCGAAGCAGCTGAAGAGATTGCTTTGGTGCAAAAGTTGGGACTTGGTGACCAGCTCCTCTAACAGTCACAAACATGAGTCCATCATACTCAATTGTCCACCCTCCGACCTATAAATTTCCAAATCGAAATATTTTTTCTATTGATGAGAAATATTATTTAAAAAAATGATATTTAAACAACATGCATATATAAAATTATAAATAAAAATTGATTACCTGTTTCTCGGCATACCAAGGTTTCCATTCTTCAACCGTCTTTAATCCAAGCTTCCTCAATGTGTATCTAGTTGCAGTCACTGGGATTCTTCCATCAGTATCTCCACTGTCAATGTATTAACGAACAAAATAATTTATTAAAATTTCAAACAAAATAATAATAATAATTTCTATAAAATTTCAAGTTTGTCTTAATTACCTGTAAACCCAAACGCGGAGGCCTCCTCTTATCAGCTTTTTTATTATTGGTAGAATGGATGGTGGCGCATCACTCCAGAACGAGATCTTATCACTGTAAATAAAAAAGACTACAACATCATTCTTACATATCAAGTTTCGAGTTTAACGTTTCAGGTCACAAATTTTAGAGCATGTACCTGCAATGAGTCCATGGGTAAGGAATGTTGGTAACATTTGCATGCAAGGCTTTTTGAACATCAGGCCTGTTCAAGTACACCTCAGTGTAATCTGATGCACAAGGGTCATAACCAGCTGGTTTCCTACGCCATCCATCCTAATTCAAAAAAAAAAAAAAAAAAAAAAATCCATGAAAATGCATAGGAAACTCTCAGTTTCATGCATGTATATATGAAACCTTAATTAATAGAACTGAACGTACAAATTTAGAAAATAATTTGGGGGCGATTCCGCGGATGATTGGAAGGCTTCTGGTTCGTTTGATGGTGAAATTACTGTTGACACAGTCGGGAGTGTACAGGCTGTACATGTCAATGATTTTGTAAACGGCAAAGTAACCATCAAGGGCTAGGCTGCAATTCTCGGAAACTTTATCAACGTGTGCAATGCTGAAATTGCACTCTCTCTTAATATCATGATACAAACGATCAGAAATCACTGCATGATCCCATGCATAGTCTATCATGCCCGTTTGATCTGTTTCATCATCCAACAACGCATTCCCCACCTGCATTTGATTATATCCGGAAGAAATAATATCAGCCCTTTTTTTTTAATAAAAAACAAGAAATTATTCTAAGGCTCGGTTTAGTATTGGGGTGCTCTCAATTTTGTAGCTAAGTTGAAAGTGTTTATCAAACACTTTTAAACGACTATACTTTTGATTCATAGCAATAAAAAAACAAAGCCAAAAATTTGAGCAAAAGACTTTACCGCAAAACCTTTCAAATTTATGTGGTTTTCTTGGGAAGCAATCTTGTTACTATCGAAAATGACCTCGGCAAGTTGTGGAACATAGTGTCCTGAAAAATATGTAAATCCGCTTTGTGATTTTGTTGAATTGAGTGTAGATATATAAAACTTTTCTCATAAATAGCAGCATGAAAGTAGAAAAAGGATCCGAGTTTCGGATACCTGCATAGCTTTCTCCTGTGATGTAGAACTCATGTGACTTGAACTGTGGGAATCTCTTAAGCCAGTTGATAAGAAATGCGTATGAATCCTTAGCTAAATCATGAAAAATAATAATAATAATAATAATAAAGTAAAAAATAAATAAGAGAATTAATATTGATTTAATTAGTGGAATTTAGGTAAATTACCAGTAATTGTGTCCCCAAGTTTTTCGATGTCACTACTTGTATTGGTGTACGAAAATCCAACTCCAACAGGTGATTCCACAAACAGTAAATTGGCCGCTGATCAGCACAAATCAATTAAGATCAACACGTAAACAGTCTTTTAATATATAAAGATTCCATAGTTATAATATTGTTAATGTTTCTTTAATTTAATAATTAATTAAGTTGTTAATTGTCACCTTTGTTCCATCTGTGAGGATTGAGCTTTAGCTCCGGTTTGCCTTTCCGAGTTAAGAAAGGCCCTAGCTCCTCTGCTTCTCCATACCCGACCGACGAGCATCCAGGGCCTGCAATTATACTTATAAAAATTAAAATTGAGGATGTATATAGTAGAGTTTGATTTTTTTTTTTTTTTTGGTGTTAAACCATCTAATATCCGAAGATCATATTGGGTCCCGACTAATCCAGATTCGAGGCGGATAGAACCATTAGGGCAGTAAAGCTTTCTCAAAAAGTATTTAACGTAACTGCATTTCTAAGCCTTAAACCGAGAACCTTAATTAAGGTAGAGCAATCTCGTACCAATAGAGTTTGATTTATTAATTAAACAATATGAGTCACTCGCATCACACAACAATTAATGCAACTTTTGCTCTCTCTCTCTCTCTCTCTCCATATATATAAATTTACATGCATGCGTGTATAATTTTATAAGTTCTTTTTCTTGAAAGACTACCCGACCTAATAAATTAATTTGCTAAATCAACAAAGTCAGTTCGGTTGATCTTCAGGGAATGACTCGACTGTATGTATACAATATATATAAATTAGCTAAGAGCCAGCGAAAAGATTATGTACATTTGTATAGATAAAATTGGCTTAAAAATAATAATTATTAATTATATATAATGAAGCAATCTCGTTTTATTATAAAGTCATTCAACATTCAAATCACACTAATTGAGTCTAATGTTATCCGTGATTACAGATTCAACTTCATTAGGTACAAAGTCAATTAAGATATTACGTGCCAATATACAGCTGGTTGTTTTGTTTTGTTTTTTAATTTTAAATTAATTAATTAACAATAATTTTCCATCAATCTATCACATGGGGAAGGAATGGATTGATGAGTCGAGATCATGAGCCTAAATTTAGACTTTAATTAGAGAACAAATGTTTGTCTAAAATTTTTTTAACAAAAAGCTCCAGTTAACTCTTTGTTAATTAATATTAAGTACCACAACTGATTTAGTACCAGTTAATTTTATTTTTTTTTAGTAGGAAGTAATTCGATTTTCATCACTGGACTCCAATTCCAAGTTGCATGTCACATTCCAAATTTCTGTGCATGCGTAAGTGGTATGACAAAGGGTTATGAGAGAAAATACTAGCAGCCAACTTGGGACCATAAGCAAAGAGTATGGACGCACAGAGCCAAAAAGTACAATATATAAGATGTGGAATAATGGGAATGTGACGGTTTGTGTATGGCTTATCCAAGAAAACTAAAGTGAGTGGTACAAGGCAAAATGAACTTTAAAAAAAAAACCATTACCTCAAAAATTATTAACTTATCAAGAGAATAATATCATTAATTGAGATTATATATTTAACAAATTAATTAATTTACCTCCATTGAGCCATAAGAGGAGAGGTTTCTCTTCAGGCTTGCTCGACGCCTCGAAGAACCAATAGAACAGTGCCCTTCCGTGAGATTCATTCACAGTTACATAACCAGCATATTGCTTGAACTTAACCTCAGGCTGGCCGGGAAGTTTAATAACTCGGTCGGCTTCTTGTTGAGCCGATACGTCCCTACTCAACTTGTGACCGCCGGCAGCTCTACCGGCAACACTCGGTCTCACTTCACCTACGCTCAAAGCTAGAAAAACTAAAAGAAGAAGAAGGAGAGAAGGAGGAGGATAATGATGAATATTATTCAAGGAAAATGCCATTGATAAAATAATTAACCAATAGTTCTTCAGTTTTGACTCTATATTTATATACACTTAAGGGCCGGCTATGTATGTATGCGGCTAGCTAATTTGTACATATGGTGATCATAGAATCAAAGTACAGATAAGAATCATGTGTGACATTGCTGGTAGTGTCCTTATTTGAAAGGGGAAAAAAAAGATTAAATATTGGATTCAACTTGCTATTTGCTCTATTTTTGGAAGTTTGCCAGAGAGAATGATTAGGGATATTTCTTGCTTTAATGGAAAATGAAGGGGAAACCGAAAAAGAAAGTTGGAATCTTTTATTTCTGTAGATCCTATATACATGGGAGAAAGGGGCAGTCTTGGTCAATTGCTTTGGATTGAAACTGTTGAACCGAGAAGATCTACTCCATTGCCGTCATAATTCCTTCTTGTTATGATTTTGTGATTTCTTTCTTGAAAAGTAATCCATTTACCGTTGAAATCAAACGTCAGTTAGTATCGGTGGTATTGGTTGCTTGCCACGCGCATGTTTTTATATGCTTTTTTGATAATTGATTAAGATATACACACGGCTATAATCTGACGAATGAGAGGGTATACATTGGGAATACCAAATAGTTTCTCATAATGTCCGTTTTGGGAGAAATTATAGAATACATCGGAGACACCACGTCAGTCATACAACAAACAAATGATATTATGACATGTGTGCATTTATTTTGAAAACACATCATGCAAGTACTAGTTATATTAAATTCAATTACAACTGTCATGCATGCATTAATTGGTTGTAATACACAAGATATATTCTAGAATGCATTAATTGATTGTAATACACAAGATGTATTCTATAATTTCTCCCGTTTTGGAAGATTTTAAAAAGATGTTTGACATGAAACAATTGGTGAGGACATATCATACAAAAATGGCAAAGATTAATAATATAAGGACGTGCACTTACAACAAGATTCATGAGCATTATGGTAGGCGAAATGATTATGATTAAGAATTAGGATAATCCAATCATGCAAGTAAGGTAGGAATCAAGACCATTATTACATATAATAATGGTAAGAATAGACTTATTATGGTATGAAAGTATACCAAGAATCAAGACTATTGCAAATATGGAAAATGAATACCCACCTTAACAGCATTTGTATTATTTTTCATTTTTGTCTCGCACGTTCAATTGTTCGTGCATGTGTAGATAAGGGCCTCAGTTTTTCTTGAAAACCAACGAGTAATGAACGTTGTTTTCCTGAACAATTTAGATTGGTAAGATACACTACAACTCCATCTTATGCAATATTGGTTATCGCGGATGAGTCAGTAAGGGACAAGAAGGGGATTTCAATCCAAAAGATCTTCAAAAATTTTCATAAGGTAGAATGGTAGATGTTTAGTCCCCTTGGATAATTAGTTAAAACTGATACGATATAATTAGTTCCAAATTTGTTGAAATTTAGTCCCCTTCTCGTTGAGTTGTCGATTCGGTTCATATTTCAATCTAAGTACAAACATACTCACGACGGGGCAAAACTCGAAATCCAAAAGTTGGTACAAATTAAAATCTTCAAGGTTATAATTTAATTAAGATTCCTGCATAACATAACTGTTCCTAAAAAACAGCAGATGGCAATTTCTTATTGGCCAGAAAGTGTCCGATGCATGAGTTGAAGATAACGCTTTAGAGCAAAGGCAGGAACGGCATGCGTGTCCTGCCCCCCTCACCGTTATAAAAGTCACGCCTTCATGAATTACACTTCAGCCTCCAATCTGTATCGACTAAGAAAAAAATGCAAAATGGAATTGAAGATCAGTCCAGATTAATTAATAAGACAATAATATATGACAGTATCGATCACTATAACGTAAGTAACGTCGTTCACTAAATTATTATTATTGTATCTCTCTACGTACGTTTGTCTAATCCAAGCTTTTTCAATATGCATCTTGTTGATGTTCCTGGAACTCTTCCATCCATATCTCTACTAAAATATATATAACAACGAAAATAAATAGAATCTTTTAATTAGTTTTAAAGCATAATAAATATGAACTGGTTAACTCTGATCTTTTCGTATATAGTCATACCTGAAAATCCATATACGAATTCCCTCTTCTACAAGTTTCTTGATGAGTGGAACAATTGAAACTGTTGAGTCGTCCTTCCAAGCATTGCCCACCTCACGACTGAAGAAGATACGTTCAAGAGAAAATAGATAAAGAATTTTCAAAACATATGAACCTTCTCTAATGCGGATGTACATCTTAGGAATATTGATGTAAGACTAGATTGTACGTACTGATCACTTGCGTAATACAAATGTTAAAATTAGAACCAGAAAGTCACAATTCAGTCGCAGACCAACATTTTAACTGCATCTCACAATTCTTAAATCAAATATTTATAGCAACATATATATAAATAAATGAAACTTTTGTGAATATTAATTATAATTTTTATGCATGTCAAATTAAGGCTTAAACATTGACTAAAGTAATTACTTGCGAAGGAGCAATGGATAAGATATTTTGGTTACATTTGCGTCCAATGCTTCTTGAACATCCGGATGGTTGAAGTGGATAGTTGCACAGTTCATAACACATATGGGTCATTTGCTAGCAGACACATTTAGATCCGAAAACTCAGACACATTTGGCTAGCAATATTAATAACTCCGTTCGTGGTAATGAAACTTGGCCACGGGACTCTTTAATAAATAACGTATTAGTATTGAGATTTCTTGATCAGTTTCTAGAATGTGTCGCATTAAACTTGAAGTTCTTAATTTGATTTTTAATTAGTCTCTCCCTATCCTAAGTCGTAACCGGCAATTAACAACTTGACACAAGAAGACGTAAAGCACTCTTCCACTTGGAGGCTTGGGTTGCAAAGCTCAAAATGGATAATAGAAGAAACAAATTAGAACACTCAGTTTTTTATTTACATCTTTGGATCTTTTTTATTTTATTTTTTAAGTATTAGAATTTTGTTAATTATTATGCTAATGCTGGAACTGGAAGAGTCCAATATATAAGAGCAAATGAGGGGTCTTCAACGACAATTTTTGAAGCGCTTTGGTTTTTTTTATTATTATCATTATTTTCGCACTGCAAAGAGCCGGCGATATATATATAATAGATTCAGTTGTAATTTACTAATGTCAACAGATTGTAACATTTCATTGTTCAGATTTATTATTTGGTCGTCTGAAAGCTAGCTGCCCAATTATTATTATTATTATTTTAAACCAAATAATATCACGAGACTGGGTTTTTAGTTACATATTTATGGAGATTTATTTATTATGATGATGATGATGATGATGATGATGCCGCCAAATCAGCCATAATAGATAGAGTATTGGTATTGCATATATATGGGCAAAAAGAGTGAGAAATTCTAAAGCACCCAGTTACACTAAACCCATTTAAATGTATGTACGAGCCCTATGCATAATATTGATTGCCAAATTTGATGGGTGTGCAAACTATTAACCCAATATTAATGAGACCTAAAAAATTTTAAATAAAAAGATTATAGGTCTGGTTATAAGACCCATTAAACCTGCCATCCGCCATTTGACAGATCATTATCGAACGAGCGTTGCATTAAAATTTTTATAGTGATGTGCAATGTATTCAAGAAAATTTGTCAAGGATTACTCAAGAAAGGACACAAGAGATAGAGTTGGTTATGCTTATAGTTATCGCCCAGCACAGGTGCCTTTCCTCATTATCCTTTTGAAAGAACTAGCCAAAATAATGTAACTGCTTCAGTTATGCCATGACACACAACTCCCAACTTTATTTAGCCCCGCTACTCTATAAATACCTACCGCTTTCAGCTTGCCATTCAATCCATCTACTTGAACACACACTCGGAAATCAATCACATAAAATCACAAGCAGCAGCGAAAATGAAGAAGGTGTTAGATAATTGGTGGGTGAAGCAGACACGCAGCTAAAGTAAAATTGTAAGAAAATAAAGAACAAGCACAAAAGAGAATACCAGAAATTACGTGGTTCGGCTTTTAGCCTACGTCCACGGGCGAAAACAGAAGGAAATATTTTACTAGTGAAAAGAAGTTACAGGTATTGTAGTATTTTAGCTCACTACCCAAAACCTCAATACACCCAAACTCTCAAATCACTAAAATTAGAGCTTATAAATGCAAGCTCTTAAACTCTCAATTCTCTCTACAAAACTTGGATCTCAAGATTGGAATAAAATGAATTAGGGAGCTCTTCCTTTTATAGCCAAAAAATGGCTATTAAATTAATATATATATGTATATATTTCAAATGTTGTTGCCAACTTCTTCTTTTTCTCCATTTGGATGGCACCATTTTCTTTGGCCGGCATCACCATTTTCTTTGGCCGGCTTGTCAAAGCCAACTTGAATTGGCTTTGTGGCCACCGGCCTTTGACATTTCTCCCACTTGGAGATTTGATTGAAAATCAATCAATCTCCACATCATCCTTTCTGCTTCGCCATAATCATGTTGCCTACGTTTCTGCTAGGCCACAAGAGAATCTACTCCAGACAAACTTATCAGTATTTATCGGCTTGGTCAAAACATCTGCTAGGTTCTCTTTGGTATGGATTTTCTGCAAATCCACACTTCCATCTTCCACTACTTCACGAACGAAGTGATACTGAACTCCTATGTGCTTTGTCCTGGAATGAAAGGCTGGATTCCTTGCAATGTGCAGGGCACTCTGACTGTCACAAAACACAGGAATTTTCTGTTGTTTATGCCCGAGCTCCTCCAATAACCTTTGTATCCAAATAGCTTCCTTGCAAGCTTGTGTAGCTGCCATGTATTCTGCTTCTGTTGTAGATAAAGCCACAACGGTCTGCAGTTTCGAAACCCAGCTTACAGCTGCTCCCGCAAGTGTAAACACATAACCAGTAGTGGATTTTCTTTTATCAAGATCTCCTGCAAAATCTGAATCCACATAACCCCTGACAGTAAACTCTGATCCTCCATAACATAATGCAACATCTGAGGTTCCTCTGATGTATCTCAGAATCCTTTTCACAGCTATCCAATGCTCTCCACCAGGATTCGCCATGTATCGACTGACTACTCCCACTGCTTGTGCAATGTCCGGTCTAGTACATATCATAGCGAACATCAAACTTCCCACTGCTGATGCATACGGTACTCGAGACATCTCCTTCCTCTCCGCTTCATTGCTAGGACACATACTTGAGGATAATTTGAAATTAACAGGAAGTGGGGTAGAAATTGACTTACAATCTTGCATGTTGAAGCGCCGCAAGATTTTCTTCAAATAATTCTTCTGTGAGAGCCAAATCTTCCTGTTATTTCTGTCTCGGTGAATTTGCATCCCTAGAATCTTGTTTGCTGGTCCCAAGTCCTTCATTTCAAACTCCCTAGCCAACTGTGCCTTCAATTCTTGGATTCGATCTTTGTTGGGACCTGCTACCAACATGTCATCCACATACAACAGTAAAATGATGAAATCATTATCTTCAAACCTCTTGTAATATGTACAATGATCTGAACTGAGTCTGTTGTATCCAAGGCTCATGATGAAGGAATCAAATCTCTTATACCAACACCTCGGCGCCTGTTTGAGACCGTATAGAGATTTGTTCAACCTGCAAACCAAGTTCTCCTTTCCTGTTTCTGCAAAACCTTCTGGTTGGAGCATATATATTTCTTCTTCAAGTTCTCCATGAAGAAATGCAGTTTTCACATCTAACTGCTCTAGATGTAGGTCAAATGTGGCACACATTGCCAAAACTATTCTGACTGTTGTGAGTCGAACCACCGGCGAAAATATCTCGTTGAAGTCAATACCTTCTTTCTGAGCATATCCTTTCACCACCAATCGCGCACGATACCGCTCCACTTGGTCATTGCCATCACGTTTGATCTTGTATACCCATTTGTTTCCAATGGCTTTTCTTCCGTGTGGTAGTGGTACAAGTTCCCATGTCTTGTTCTTGTGTAGAGCTTCAATTTCTTCATGCATTGCTGTCATCCACAAAGCAACATCTGAGCTGTTTAAAGCTTCATGGAAAGTTGAAGGCTCTCCATCCTCTGTTAGAAGACAGTATGCAACGTTGATCTCTGTGACATACTCCGAGTGCCACGTCGGCGGTCGTCTCTCACGAGTTGACCGACGAACTTCTGGAGCCTCAGACTCGACTGGTTCTTGTTCCTCGTGCTCTAGTGCTGCTTCAGAAGAATCTGAATCTTCTAGATTATTTTCCACATATACTGGTACAATCTCTGACTTTTCTTTTACAGTGCTATCATCCCCATCTTTCCTTTGCAGTTGATCTTCTACAAAAATAACATCTCTGCTGATGACGATCTTGTGGGCAATGGGGTCCCACAGACGATACCCCTTTACTCCATCAGCATACCCCAAGAAGATACATCTTCTAGATTTTGCATCCAGCTTTGTTCTTTCTTGGGCATTGTACATCACGTACACAGGACATCCAAATGCATGTAGGTAGGAATAATCAGCTGGCTTTCCAGTCCACATCTCCATCGCTGTCTTCAACCCAATAGCTGTAGATGGCGACCGATTTACTATATAACAGGCAGTTTTGGCTGCTTCTGCCCAGAATGAATTGGGTAGACCAGCAGTCCTCAACATAGCTCTTATTCTTTCTGTAAGAGTTCTGTTCATCCGTTCTGCCACTCCATTTTGTTGAGGAGTGTATGCCACCGTGAACTGTCTCTGAATACCTTCTTGCTTACAGAAAGTAAGAAACTCGCCGTCTGTATATTCTCCACCATTATCTGTCCTCAAGCACTTGATCTTTTTACCAGATTCAAGTTCCACCCGCGCTTTGTATTCTTTAAATACTGAAAATACATCTGACTTTTTCTTAATCGGATATACCCAACATCTTCTGGAATAGTCATCAATGAAAGTCACCATGTACTTTGCACCTCCCATGGATATATCCGGTGATTCCCAAACATCAGAATGAATCAAGTCTATAATGCATTTACTTCTAGCAATAGATTTACTGAATTTTAATCTATGCTGCTTACTTGTAACACAATGCTCGCAAAATGGTAAACTTACCGATTTGAGCCCCGGAAGCAATTTTCGCTCAGAGAGAATCTTCAAGCCTTGTTCTGACATGTGGCCGAGTTTGAGATGCCACATCATCGTTGATTCTTCTCCATTTGACGCGACACACGCATCAGCCTCCTGTAGTGTTTCTCCTTTAAGCATGAATAAATTAGCACCAATCTTTTCTGCCTTCATCAATACAAGCGCGCATTTAATGATCTTCATTATTCCATTCTCCACATGAGTTTTGTACCCATGACTATCCATTTGTCCCAAAGACAATAGATTTTTCTTCAGGCCATTGACATGTCTTACCTCTCCAATTGTGCGAATTGTACCATCAAACATTTTTATTTTGATAGTACCAATACCAGCGATCTCCAAGGCATGATCGTTACCCATATATACAGATCCTCCTGAGATAGGTTCATATGTGTGGAACCATTCTCTCCTAGAGGTCATGTGCCAGGTAGCTCCCGAGTCTATAAGCCAGACATCAGAAAGTCGTTTTCTGCCTTCTGAAACAGTTGTTGCCTCACTGTAGAGAATTTCGCCATCATCTGAGGTACTTGCTACACACCCCTGAGCATTTGATGACTCAGGTTCTTTGCCCTCTCTTTTCTTCTGGTTACTCCAACACTCCTTTTTGACATGCCCTTTCTTGCCACAGTTGTAGCATTTAACATTCTTCTTACTTCTGGATTTTGATCTACCATGATTTTGACTCCCACTGGGGCCACGTTCTGTTGATCTTCCTCTCGTCACCGATAGCGCCTCCGCTTGCTGCGAACTTGCTTGTCTGTTTTCCTTGTTTTTTCGCCTGCTCTCCTCATTTAATACGGAGGCTGCAACATCGTCGAAAACTAGACCCTCCACTGGATTGTTGTTCGTCAGGTTGATGATGAGTTGATCATACGAATCTGGTAGACTTTGAAGTAGAAGCTCTGCACGTTCATTTTCCTCTATATTATGACCCAACGTTGTGAGTTGTGAAAATAGAGTCTTCAATGTGTTGATGTGGTCGGTCACCATTGTAGATTCCGCCATTCGAAGAGTATAGAGTTTCCTCTTCAAGAAGATTTTATTGTGTAGTGACTTGGCCTCGTACAATTTTGTGAGAGTATCCCATATTTCCTTCGCTGTGTTTTTCTCTGCCACACTGGATAATACTCCGTCTGCAAGTGCCAAGTGTAGATCAGAAATGGCGTTGCCATCTATCTCGTTCCACTTGTCATCAGTTATCTCCATGGGCCTTTCTCCAATTGCTGCCAAGCAATTATTTTTCCTCAATACAGCTTTCATCTTCATTTTCCACAACGAAAAATTATTTCCGTTAAATTTCTCAATTTCATACTTTGCCGCCATTTTGTTGATAAATACTGCACACAAGCTGGTATACCACCTTGAATAGTTATGAGTATGTGTGAGAATGCACACCAGGAAAGTTCCCAGGAAAGACTGGAGGGGTCACAATGGTCCCACTTAAAACCCAGACTCCTTAAGCTCTTATCGCCTTTGTGACAGAACTTTCCTAGACATGTACAAAACCACACAGTTGTTTTACTCACACCACTATTCCCTGCTTTGCACCGCAAAATTTTTGGATCGCTCCCACCGTTTCACGTGAATAGTACCGTATACGTGAATAGTAACGTATACGTGAACAGTACCTGACTCCAAAAAATACAACCAATAGCTCTGATACCACTGTTAGATAATTGGTGGGTGAAGCAGACACGCAGCTAAAGTAAAATTGTAAGAAAATAAAGAACAAGCACAAAAGAGAATACCAGAAATTACGTGGTTCGGCTTTTAGCCTACGTCCACGGGCGAAAACAGAAGGAAATATTTTACTAGTGAAAAGAAGTTACAGGTATTGTAGTATTTTAGCTCACTACCCAAAACCTCAATACACCCAAACTCTCAAATCACTAAAATTAGAGCTTATAAATGCAAGCTCTTAAACTCTCAATTCTCTCTACAAAACTTGGATCTCAAGATTGGAATAAAATGAATTAGGGAGCTCTTCCTTTTATAGCCAAAAAATGGCTATTAAATTAATATATATATGTATATATTTCAAATGTTGTTGCCAACTTCTTCTTTTTCTCCATTTGGATGGCACCATTTTCTTTGGCCGGCATCACCATTTTCTTTGGCCGGCTTGTCAAAGCCAACTTGAATTGGCTTTGTGGCCACCGGCCTTTGACAGAAGGGTGGCGCTGTCATCTCAATGCTGGTGGTGGTGTTCGCCATGGTTCAATTATTGGTTGCGAAGCCAGGAGAGGCTGCTATCACTTGTGGGCAAGTAGACTCATCATTGGCGTCTTGCATTCCTTACTTGATGGGCGGGGGAAATAATCCAGCGGCTGCTTGCTGAGACGGGTTGAAGAATCTCAAGGCCATTACTCCCACCACTGCTGACAGACGTGCAGCGTGCGACTGTGTCAAGGCAGCCGCTGCTCGCTACCCCAACATCAAAGAAGATGCAGCCTCTTCACTTCCTACCAAGTGTGGTGTTCAAATTGGCATTCCCATCTCCAAAACCACTAATTGTGCCAAGTGAGTCATTCCATGCATTCATTTACATGCATGTGTTTTTTGCTATTCAAGCAATGATATTCATATATAGATAGAAAAATTTGACACAACATTGACAGAAAAAAAGTAATAAAATTGGTGCCTTTTTTTCATCACTTCTGTTCAACGTTTTGTAAGTGTACATTCCTGTCTCTTCTAACATTTTTCTAGTGCATATTTTTCACTAACTTTGTTTCAACCTTCATTAACTCGGCAGCATTAACTAAGACGGAAGAGACGATCGAGACCTGGTGCGAGCAGAAATAAAAAGGCATAAAAAGCTGCAGGCTAAAGGAGGCTCTGGTTGTTTGCTGCAATCTATTCTCTCTTGCAGTCATATTTTAGCGTTACTCATGTGATAATGTTGTTCGTCAAATAATGGTTATTTTGTATCAACAATTAATGTTGTTGAGAATTAATTAATTAATGTTACCAAAATCTCAACAATTAATCGCTCTTTCTCTCATCTCAAGCAACCACTTAACTAACAACTTTCAGATATATACAGCAAATATATAATAAAAAGCTGACCACTGATTAATTCGGCTGCAGTTTTATTAAAATATTCAATAAATATTAATTGCCGGGGCTTGAAGCAGGATTGATTTAATTTATAATTTGTGTAATGAAAAATTTATATTTTATTATTTTTGTCAAAATCAATTTTTTAAAGTCACTATTATTTTTATTTTATAATCATAATTTTTTTTTCACAATAATTATAATTTTTAAGATATAATATCTTAATACTAAATAAAAATTTAATTATCTTGGAATAAATGATTGTTAATGGTGAAACATTACACTTGGTAGGTATTGAATAAGTGATGCCTCAATATACAAAGTAAAGTCATCGCAAATCCACCTGCCTCTCTTTACTCTGAAGTCTGAACAATCACATTCATTGATGGGGTGATTTGCAAATTGTTAAAGTGAAAAAAAATATATATATATTATGAATGATGAAAATATCACCCTCCTCAAATAATACTATTCTCACACTTTTAAAATAAAATTAGTATGTATCCATCGATTAAATTATTGAAGTAAAAATACCATCCATTTCAAATGCGTCATTTTTTTTTTAACAATTGATGGAAACACCTCTTTACTTCATCATTTATTTACTTTATTTTTTTAATACGGTACAATTCAACTGATATAATTATAATTAAAATTTAATTGAGATTCGTTTAGATTAATAATACTACTAACACAACCCAAAATTTAATTAAACCCTCACAAATTTTAAAGAAATATAACAGAGCAAGTTGTGGGGGAGTTGGTTTTACAAAAAAAGTTAATAGAATTAAACCATAAATAAAAAACCTAAAAAAAGAAATTTAAAAAATAATAATAATAAAACGCCACCTAAAGGTGTTAGTTGTTGGTTGTATCTGCAAACGCCAAGTAGCGATAAACGGGGTTAGCAACGGCCAACAGGTGGTCTTTCTTATGTTTTCAGAGTTTTTTCATTTTGGAGTCAATTTAAAAGTGTTTTTTTTTTTCTCTCTAATAATTTTTTTAAAAAAATCATATTAAATTAAATAAATACAATAATAGGAAAAAAGCCACTATTAAAATTTTTTTTTTTTTGATAGGACACTATTAAATTAATATAATATAAAAATGGTAAAAGTGAAAACTTAATAGAATAATAATAAAATAATATTTAGAAGGGAGTTCCTGTCTTCCCGAACAGGGAGGGAGAAAGGGGTTCCCGAAAAAACGGAAACATTAAATTACAACGTCGAAAGACTGCTTTTTTTTTTTTTTTTATCTTCCCACCCGAACACGATAATCGCCACCGCTAAGCCCTTAGATGCAGGCTTTTTGTTTCTTTGTTTCAGGCCGAAAGATTTTTTTTTTTTTTTTAACTTAAGTTGATGGGTAAAATTGTGCTGATGGTATAGGATTGTTCATTATTATTGTTTGTGTATTGGATGGAGAAGAGGAAGCGGTCGAATTCAGATATTTTAAATTCAAATTCAAAAGGGCATTTTGTTTATGAAGATTTGGGGAGAAGGGGTATTATAGAGCATCAAGTTTCTAAATTGGACACTCTTGCCGGCATCGCCATCAAGTATGGTGTTGATGTAATTTCAATTTCTCTCTCTTTTTCCAGTATCGCATTCATCATCATATACCAAAATTGTTTAAAATTTCGATTTATTTGTTTATTTGTTTTTCATATAATTGTAAATTGCTGACTGTTTTGGGTATACAGAAATTATGGCGCATTGAGAGCCTTTAAGAGATTTTTTTTTTTTAATATTTAAACGCCAATGAGAGTTTCTATTATTATTATTATTATTTAGGTGGCTGATATTAGGAAGCTGAATGGGCTGTCTACTGACCTTCAAATGTTTGCTCTAAAGACCCTTCAGATTCCGCTACCTGGGAAGCATCCTCCTTCGCCTTGTTTGTCAAATGGTTATGAAACTAGAGGGTACTTTTTGTTTTCTTTTCTCTCTTAATTGAATAACAACTGCTTATGGGGAAAAGTCATCAACTTCGTTGGAATGTCTTTGTTACGATTGTTGCTAATTGTTGCTAAAATTGATCGCTGTTTGTTCATTTTTTTCTAGAATCTGATTATCAGTGTTGCATTAATTGGTCCTAGAGCGCAGTTGAAGACTTATGGTGCATTTAGGATTGAGGTTGGGCAGCTGTAGTTTAAAAGTTACAGCATTAGAGTGTTTGATAAACATTAGCTGTTGTAGTTTGGAAGCTATCTTAATATGATTTTTCACTTGTATGATGAAAAATATATTATATCTTCAATAATTTTGTCAAAATTATTATTAAAAAATTATATTTACTATATACCATTAACTTTTATTTCATAATTATAATTTTTTTTTCACGGCAGCTGTAGTTTAAAAGGTACAACACTTCAATCCCAAACAGACTCTTAAAGCTTTTAGGCAAATGAATGGGATTATTAGTTGTTTGAAGATTCAAGAATATGATAAAAGTCTTTCCCATCACTGCTGCTCTTCATTCACCTTTTTCTTCAAGTTATTTACACGAGCTGACATGCTTTGAAATTAATTACTTCATGCTTGTATAATTTCATATGATATTTTTTCCTTTTTACCTGCATGGATGTGGTTTGTATAAGACTGCTTATTTTCCCATTACCTATTGGAGTAGATAGAAGTAAGCACCAGCCACTAGGCCAAAGCCTAGTGGTTAGAACCCAAACCTCACAATTGTGAGGTCATGGGTTCGATCCCCTACAATGTTTAATTTCCTTCCTCAATTTGAGTAAAGACAGTCTTCTCCCTTTCAAAATTTGAGTGGAGTGGACGTCCCTCAAATATTAAAGAGGGTAAAAATTTGGACTGTGGTATATAAGATTTGTAAATTAGGCCCAGTAATTGTCTGATTATAAATATCAGTGTACTAATCTCATAAAATATGAGTTGTAATCTGAGCAATAGTCTCATATAATCGAAAAAAAAAAGATAGAAGTAAGCATCATCTAGTTTGTGCTTATAAATAACGTCTGAGATCTAGTCCTGCTCACTCAAAATGTTGGCAGTGTTTGATGGCACAAAGAGGTGAATCGTATCATGCAGGCTGTGGAGCAAGGAGTAAAAATTGGGAAAAAAAAAAATTAATCCCATTATAATGAGTCAAACATAGTCAAGTTTGACGCCTCTAGGGTTGATTTGGAATTGGATGTGCTTTGATGTATGTTTCATAGTGATATTAGTTATCATATGTCCTGAGGACCAAGACAGCTAAAGAAGCATTATGGCATTGATAGTGCTGCCGCTCTGGCAATAATTACACAAGGAGATGGTGTTAGTAGGAGGGTAACTGACAAAATGAAGTTGGAGTTTATTTGTGATTTTACCGACATGGATCTTAATTGTTAATGTGATATCGAGGGCTTTGGTGTTTGACAGTGGCAGGGTGGTGTGTCATGGTCGAGAAGTTGCTTTGATTAAATGTTGTTCCTGTTACAGTAGAAGTTATGTTGGTGAGGATGATGAAACTGCATTAATGATGAGCAGCATTAGGGGGCAGAGGTGCATTATAATGTTCATTTATTTTTTCCCCCCTCATTATTTTGATGACTCAATTTTAAACTGCACATTTTCCTCATTATGTGAACTTTCTTTTCTTATTTTCCTTTATTTTGAGGAAAAGTGCGCATTCATGCTAGTTCTCACGAACAGTATCCTTCACGTGTCTTTGTTTCAAATAGTGTAGTAAAAGATAATACACCAAACATGTAGCACTAGTTTTAACATATGTTAGTGGTGAACATAATTGCTTCTTGGATTCATTATGCATTATAATAATTATTGTAAAGCCGATTTTTTCAAAGTACATCACAATACTTGGTAGCATGCTTTGTTGGGACTTTGCTTTTCCAAACATTCCATAGATTTTACTTTTGACACCTTGATTGATTTCCCTCCAGTGACTTTTCAAAACTGAAACATTCTGCAGGCAGGCCAATCATGAACGGACCCCAGACCACCATGTTCAACATGATTTATTTGATTCCTTCCGGTCTCTGAGATTGAAGTCGAAGCCCCAATGGAAGGTCTCACCAGCCATGAACTCTTTACAAGGTTACTATGGACTTAAGCCAACAGATCAACGGCCGCCATCTGAAGGTTGTGAAATGGCCGTCTTTAGGAAAAGAGAAGCACAATGTTCAGAAGATTGTCCATTACTTAAACCATCCCATCTGTACAAGGACAGCCAACGAAAAACAAGAAGCTTAGCTAATTTTCTGCAGGCTGACAATAGCAAAGAGCCAGATAACATTATCTCTTCAGATTTCAGAGAAAGAGAAAGTGAATCTGGTGAATGGAAAGACAAACTAGTTAGGAGGCGCCAAAAATCTGAAGATGACTCTAGTACCAGTGTACCAGAAATGCTGTTGAAAGAGGACAACAGTAACACAGGTGGAGTTCCAGCTATTACAGGAAAGGGCTTGGCCCTGAGACCTGCAGCAGCAAGTCGTACTGCAGTTGGAGCAGATACCCAAGGATGCGAGTTTAACACTGTACAATTTGTTGTAGGGGGTCTTTTTCTGAGTGATCGAATTTCTGGGGTTAGGAAGTCATCAAGCACACCAAGTTTCGAGGACCAGGATGCCAGTAGTCCGTCCCCCATCTGGCATGGATTGCCAAAACCAATATCCAGATGGAAAAACAAAGCTGCACTGGATTAGCTAAGTTTCTGCTCATATATACCGATTAATTTGTTCTTTATTTTATCAGGCCTTAATTTGATAGCTCATAAGAGGTAAATAGAAATGAACAGACAGAGAAGAGTCAAAAGTACAGTAGGTTACCCAGGCACATATGAATGTTTCATCTCAATCTCTTACAAGTTGCAACCATTTTTCAATTACAATAATATCTTGAATTGAAAATGATTACTGGTGATTTTGTTTGTCTTATTACAATGGCATACTGCCATGCTATACTGTTACATGTACAGTAATTCATTGTTAAGATGTCAAGTGAAAGAAAAATCTGATGGGTCAATAGTTTGGTTCTGAGAAGAAATTTGAGCATCCTTCCTCTTAGCTCATTACAAGAATTAATCTTGAAAAAGAAATTCAGCCTTCCTTTATTTTACCGCAGAATAAGTTTACTAATCAACTAACAGTTGTGTAAACATTCACAAACGAAAAAGATTTCCTTGAGAGAGAAGAGAAAAGGCAGAGAAAAGGCATCACTGACTTTCAAAATCCTCTGAACCATGCAGAATCGAAGCACCAAGATCCATTCCTTCATAGAATGATTCACTGCAGAAAAGTATGCAGGTATCGAATTGAATTTCACCAGGTTTTATTTAGTTCATGACGCTACAAATTAACTCTACCAAACCAGTAGGTTTCTGCATCATTAAGCAGAAACCTTGGAAACTTACGGATAACTTGATCCTTCTTTCCAAACAACAGATCTCCATTGATTGCATAAATTTCATGCAAATTAAAACTTTCAGCCAATTTTAACAACCTTCTAACGAGCTGAGTTCACAACAGATTCCAAAAATAAAAGAAGTTGAGGACAAGCTTTGATGAACATATCCCAACATTAGTTAAATTTCATGGACCAAACTTTGACACTGTAGAAATTTAAATGGTTTCATACTCCATCAGATCCATCAGAGAATTTATTCCAAAAATACCACCCTACTAGACAGTTCTAAATTTATCAACGGATATAAGGAGTACAGAATGTTCATACTTCTCGAACTCCATTAAAAAAATTAACGAAAAACTGAAATTGAACCCATATTGTAACTTTCCAGGTTAAGAATTTTAAAACATAACAGTAAATCATATCTAGCCAACCAATAAACCAGAATATGAAAATAAATCTTAAGATATGAACTGCAAATCCAAAAATTCATAAGCTTAATAGCATATATCCTATTTCATAAATGGTATATACATCTCCAAAAATCTGAAACTTTATGTAAGTATCACATACATGCTACACTAGTGCACATTATTTTGTGAAAAGGAATATACTTCAGGATCCCACAAAAACAATAAAGTTAATTTGTCATCTATTATAAGGAAAAAAAATTATTCACAGAAATGAACATATTTCAGAGCAACTACCTTTTTACTTTTGAGACAAACTCTTCAACAGAACTTACTATTTAGAGTATATGTATGATCATCGCCTCAGCAAAACATTCCATATCAAATATTTACCTTATCAAGTCATGTTCAGCAACACATACTCTTCCTATTTTGTCTGCTGGGAAATTTTATCCTCGCTCTTCAGCAAGAAACCAAAATTAAACACCATCGTCTAAGGCATGTCTTTTACAATTTGCCAAAACCTGCAATAATATCATGTTCAGCCACCTCATGTTCTATAAATGATTTTTCAATTAACAAATGAGAGAACAATCATATACATGATAGGCTTCAACTAACATTTTTCTACTTCCTTTTTCCCTACTAATATGTTTCAACAATTTGAAATAAGATAGAAACTAATGCAAATCCCAACAGGAGGCTGCCTTTTGCAACAAAGTACAGTCATCTTTTAGAGTTCATCCATAGTGCTAACAGAGCAACACAGATGTCACATTCAGGGTCCCAATAGATAACAAAACACTAAACGCAGAAAAAAAACATTATATTGGAACGAAGTTTCACTTACAAGATGGACATTATTACATTTTCAAAAACTTAGTTGTTTAAATATGCAATTACAAATATAAAAACAAAAGATAGAAATAGGAGAAGAATAGGAAGAGGGAAATAGCAAAAAGCAGCCTCTTAAGGAAAAATAAAAAGCTCATTCAGGAAATACTGTCAAGTTGCTAAAAGAATCATCTGAGTTTTTCTGCTGCAAAGGACATTTCATTTAATGCAACAAATTTTCACAGGTGAGGAAGTATGCTTAAAAGTAAAAAATCAATGAGGAAAGGAGATAAAAGTTTCAAAAACAAAGTGCAATAAAGTCCAGGAAACAAAAAGGTCCACCATATTGCTCCAATTTTAGACTCTGAAATAAAATCCACTCAGGGAGGAATCTACCAATTTACAACTACTTCGAAGATTCCTGGCGGCGCGCACACCCCACTTTGTTAGTCTTAATCATTAGTGACTACACCATACTAGGCAACATCTTCACTAATTGAATTTCTATTGTCTATTATTAGATAAAAAGAAGACTAAATAATTAAATAAATAATAAACTGTGCACAGACTGTTCACTGAAAACTAGGGAAACATCTTGTATATAATATCAAAATGCAAAAAGCAAAAGAAAAAATTTCCTTTTAGTTGTATTAAAGAGGGTGCAAACCACATACAGAAGTTTTTATGAGGAAGGGTTGCTAGAAAATTACTTGAGATAGACATAAAAATAAATGACCACGTGCTAAAATCTAGAAATTCAAAGGAAGTGGTTAAAAAAATTGTTTCCAACTAAAAGGCTGGTTGAATTTATGACCCTTGCCTTTCAACCAAGAGTCAGAGATTCAAAGCACTTGCGGCCAGGTTGGAAGAGGAGGAGCAAAACACACCAACGATTCAGTTCAGGCAAAGCTCTCTCAATCCCACCAAAAGCTCAATCAATCCTCTTCATGTTTCACAAATCAGAATTAATTCTACAAGCTACTTTTTAACTCTTCTCACACAATCACGTCAAGCCTATCTAGTCAAACAAGTGCAAGAATTTGCAACTTAGTATGGTCTCAAACACAAATATTAACTGCATCAAGAAGTCATCCAATAACAACTTTCCTTCAATTTTCTTTGCAAGAAATTTAGCACAAAAGGTATTAAACCTAAGGAAAAACTGAAAAAATAAACAAATAGGGTAGCCCTACTGGCAAACCAAAAGTTCTAGTTTCCTGGGAAAATAATGTTTTGCTTTTAAGTCTGCCGGACCAAATAGCTGTCCAACAAGGATATACACTCTTAAACACCATTCCAACTAGCCCAAATAAAGGTTCACATTCCTGTACAACCTTTCTCTCAGTCTTGCAGTGATCAAACGATTCCCAATGCAGTATAGGACTAACGTGTTAAGAATGAAATAATCAGACTAAAAAATGTCTCAAAATGTATTACCACATCTTAAATAAAGTAAACCACATAATAGGACCATATATGTATCACACGATTTTTTTGATTGAGATTTGTGATACTACCACCTTTCTTGTCAATCCTAATTTTCCACCCATGGGAAGGATTTGCACACCGTAAGTTTGCATTAAGAAAAATTCACAGGGCATCATTATAGAAAGATTTGATAGGTTAAAAATTTTTGACAAACAGAACAACAATATTTAAAATTTATAGAAACACAGGATCAGAACATGAACTTTTGGGAGATTTTCTACATTAGACAATCTCCCAAAACCATGGCCTAGCTGAAGCCATCTGGCCCTATTTTCAAGGCCAGAATAAGTAAAACTTTTTACTGAGCTCATAATATCATTTATACATACGTTTCTCCTTTCCCAATTCCGCAATCCATTAAAACATTAGAATTGGAAGCACCAAAAAAAAAAATGCCGTTGCATGTAATGGCATTATGCATGTTATTAAACGAACACCAAAATCACCAGTAAATTATAAGTTATCTCGGCAAAACTAAGATCAGAAAGAAGTCACACCATTCAAACTTTAATTCCATATCCATGTCACCATAAGAGATCAAGCTTATTGCATTTTGAACAAGTGGATGACAATCTTTATTACACAGAATTCTTAACTTCTCCTTTCCAAACACGTTGTATCACGTGTACCATCTTTCTTTGGGGTAACCCCAAAATTGGGGAAAAGAAATAATACATGTTCACAGGCTTACAAAAAAGAATATATAAAAAATAAAAAATGTGGATGGTACCAAGCAAATAGAAAAGAGAAAAAGAAACAAGTTACAAAAATGAATCCCCAAAAATCTTCAATAAGAAAAGAGATGCTACAGTTATTAGTTCATACTACAGGAAAGTCCATTTTTTTGAATCCTCACCCTGAAAAAAAAGGACAAGTCGCACGCTAAGCATAGCAATTATATAAAAAAATATATCAAACATTTATTCAACCCTATAGAACTGCGGCGAAACAAACCCAAGATAACAGCGCCACCAAAAATAACTCAAGTTATCATACAAACGAGAACAAGAACAGAGGGCAGTAAGTAGCATCACGAGGTCAGTCTATATCACCAAGCAAAGAGAATGAGAAAAAGAAAAGCAAGCTAGTTCCGTAATGAATCACCAAAGATCTCCATAGGAAAGGAGAGAAAACAAACCCAAAAAGACAGACAAACAGAAAAGATTGAGAAGAGTTACAAAATTGTGGCTCCCCAACTGTGAATGAAAGAAAAGAAAGGAAATCCACTAAAGCCCAGAAGGAAACCCTAAATTCAACTGTATCCACAAGAGAAGTGGACTATGCAGTATGTAGTCATAAAAGACTCTTATTATAACCCGAAAAAGGTCATAATTGCACAGCTCCAGACCACCCTTGCTTTCTTCACATGTAGGGAAATGGGAAAATTTTCCAATGGACAACTTAAAAAAAATTTAAAGAAAGAAAAAGAAAAAAGAGGGAATCACCTTAATGATCACAAAGATATCCAACAAAAGCGATCTACAGGAGATAAGAGAGCTATTTATTACCTTTCCCTTTAGAAAACCCATCTATGAAGTTTAACTTCCTGACTTATGCTCACAAGCGTACTTAAAGCATCCATCACAAGTAAACAGAAAATGGAGAAAAAGGATTCCCTTGCATCGATCCTCTTGAGGCCATCTGACAAAGCAGCTGCACCCACTACCTTTGGGTTTACATTTAAAAGGAGGGATCAGTTAGAAGATTTGACAGCTCTAGATCCATTTTCTCCATCTTCAGACAAATTTTAACCTCCAACAGAGGACACAAAGATTCCTGAACAAAATAATTATAATCTTTCTCAACATCAATTTTGAATATCATTACCTCCTTAGCATTTCTTTTGTCTTCAAGAATTTCATTGGCTATTAACACCGCATCAAGAATTTGCCTATTGTACCCAAAGTACTCTTTCATTTGTTATAACATGAACCCGAAGACTAACGCCTCAAGGAAAACACCTTTGTAATTATTTTGTAAAGGCTGGTGAATAGGCAAATGGGTCTGTATCTTTAAGGGTCAATGACTCCTGTTTTAGAATCAAACAAATGGAGACAGCTTTTTTTTTCTTGACCAACAACACTAATTTTCAAAAAAAGGCCAAAATTAATTAATAAGTATACGGAAGTTGAGCCAACAGACAAATACCTCGGATGGTAAGACCTACTAACACCCAATCAGATTTATGGTACAAGACTAGTTTATTTGTTCAAAACTTTAACAGGAAGTACATTTTTTCACTTCAAGTCAGCCTGTATGCTATAAATATAAGATTTTATACAAGCAAAGTAGATACTAGCAAATATTATAGTACATCAGTTTTACTGCCACAAAAAAGCTAAGAGAATTTTGGAATTAGCAAATGAAGCCAATTAATAGAAGGATTAATGCCACAAAGAGAAGACCTCAGGGAAAATAACCATAGAGGTAGTCCATGATCAACTGACTCATAAGAAATTGGCAAGCCTAAAAAAAAAAGGCAAAAAAGAAAAAAGAAGGAAAAAAAAGGTCAAGAATGAGAAGGTTGAATCATTTGCGCTGGCAAGCAAGGCATAGGAGCCATTCCCGGCCGGCCTGTTTGGTCTTGGTCTTTAGAATCACCAATGTCTGCTTACGGCGCGACGGGGGCGCTATGAGTGGCCTTAGGAGCCTACTAACTTAGAGAACCTGGTTCAGATAAAGTAACTACTGCAGAAAAAGTCACCATTTTCCATTTTTAAGCAAGTTGTAAACACACATGCTAAAAAAATTTAATTCAAAAACACAAACTAATACGCATTGTTGTTGAGCTCTCAGCACCCACTGATAAACTTATAAATTATATGATGCATAAAAAGGATTCATGTAGCAAGACCCAATTTGGGAAAGAGCATTGTTGAAAGGAGTGAGGTGGTACCCTTAATAATATGGATCAGAGAACATAAGAACATGAATAGCATCATGATTACTAATTTCTAAAGAATGCCATTTTTCCCAGCAAAGGCCATGAATTATACCAGTTTACCAACTGTGAAGGCATATATGCACCAAAATTTAAAATAAGTAACCATACCACTGCACACCAAATACCAACAATGAACAAACCATATACTTCAGTGAATAGTAAGCCCAAACAGAATCAACCATTTCATGCTTCTGTTCCAAACAGCAATGGTTAATTAACCCTTCACCAACATCAAGGTAGCCAAAACGGAAACTGAAACCTCCATAGGATCAATTAAAACTAGAGTGATCTCAAATCGAATAATTCTAGATAACAAATCTCACATTGTTAATGCTAACAACTATGTAGGAAACTGCTCCCAATACTAATTTGATGAAGAAAAAGGCATTAGATAACTTTTCCTGTGGCTTTGAACCCATAACACTATCGGGTTGAATATCTTGATGAAGTTTCCCAGATCCATACATGACCATGGTGCTAATTCTAAGGTAATCTCAATTATCCTATAATAGAATTAAGTCCCCACAAAGAGTGAAAGGATGCCAAATAAATTAACTAAAATAATAAATTAAAATAAAAAGGAAAAACCTTATTGTTAAGCAGTCCAAAATTTAATTTGTTGAGAGTTGAGAGATGCAAAGAAAGAAATTATTTCCAAACCCCCCCCCCCCCCCCCCCGGGGGGGCCCCAAAAAAAAAATCAAAATTAACTGAGAAAAGCTCTACAGTTCACAAAACAAAATTTGTGGTTCACGAGTATGCATGGAAATAAACTAGTGTATCAACCAAAGAGGAATTATAGAATCAAACATTCCCAATCTCAGAGTAGACCATAAACCATCACTCAAACAGCTTTTCTAACAGCTTCCACCTGGTGAAAGAAAGAGTGATGGTACACTAAACCAACACCTAATACATGGCAAGTAATTATAGGTGACAAAATCACTCAGAATTCAAAATATATATCCCAAGCATGTAACTGTAGTGTCTGTGTGAAAGAAAATGTCTCCAAGCTTCTGAAATCTGTAAGTCTCTTCAACCATTAACAATAATGGAAGACTACCCAAAATTTTGAAATGGATGACGCCATAACAATGGCCTTGATAGTGAAAATAAAAACTTCATGGCTACCTTATGGCTTAATGCAAGTAGAGAAGCCATTGTGACAGAGGACAAATATGTTTGGTAGTCAATCTGTTAAGGCCTTGAACTTTGAGATATTTTATCTGTTATTTTTATTTTTTCTCCATTTTCACATTTATTTTAGAAGTCAAAGATGGAGACAAATTAATATAGCATAGAAAATTGATAAATATTTTTCACTTGGGTATCCTCATCCGCATCCCTTTACTTCCACCTTTTCCTCTTTCTATTATCTTTTAAAACGTCCTCTATGTCTACTCAATTAACATATGCTAAGGACAACTCCATTGTACTCGAAAGTTTAATGACTTGGTGAAAAAAGAATATGTCTACTCAATGAGAGGAAAGAAAATGTTTGAGCATTGATAGACCTCTAAAGCTGACCTGTTTTAAAGCTTTTAGAAGTAAGAGATCAGGGATTTTTCTTTTTCTCAAATTCTTTTCATTAGGGTTTTCTTTTTTTGGGTTCACCTGTGGGTAGATGGGTTGGTGCTAGGTGGTTGTGGAAGTAATAAAGTTGCAACATTCCATTGGTGATAAAAGCAAATAATTACAATAACCGCTGGAGATTTGTTTGATGACAAGTTCACACGTGCTCTTCATCGATCTCCATCCTCTTGTTCTTATTTCACTATCACCTATTATTCTTCTTTCTTCTCTTTTGCAAGCAAATAATTTCTGTCAAACCAGTAAAACTAAACCAGTTATATAAACTATTCAAATAGCCCTTTTTATTTCACATACCTTCACTGCCAAAAACTATTCAACTAATCCTCAAAAAATCCCAATCTGTTTTTCAATTACAGTGTGAAATGGTATCTCAAAAGATTTTCCAGCACCAATCAAGCCCTAAAGATTTGATGAGAACTGTCATCTTAAACAAAAAAAAAAGCCATCATACAGTGTATGCATTGATAATCTAGTCATGTACAATTCGCAAGGGAAGCAAAATGGGCAAAAAAGTCCATGCAATCATCCTATTCTGATTCTAAGTAAGCACATTACAAGAAATAAGCTAATAAGAAACCCAGAGGCAAATTAATGCATAATAGGTATATCACTAAATTCACCAAAATTCAATTTCTTTGTTATTTGACGAGAACAAATTTCTTATGTAGGATATTCAGTATAATTACAGGAGTTAAGAAACAGGTGTACTAACCAAGTCAGAAACATGGGCCTACACTTGGAAGCAAATGTTCCCAGGATACATTTGTCAGGAAAAATTACAATATACACAGTCCTGCCAAGAGTCTCCACAAGTCAAACACTGCCTTCAAGGGTACTTGTTGTTTTTCCATGATATGAACCTTCTTGTGTTGTAGAGTATAATGTAATTCGTAAATTGTTTCACAGCCCACCAAACTGAAAATTGTAACAGACAAAGGATAAAGTGATTGTCAGAGAAAGGGGGAAAGAGAGGGGATGCATATATTTAGCTCAGCCAAAGCAGCAGTGAAAGTATATGCTCTGCAAATATTCAATATTAGAACTCAAATTCAAGTATTTGGAGAACAGGCATTAGAAGTACAGAATCAGAACATACCCTAAGCAGTTGATGATGCTTCAGGCTTAGCCCTAACCTGGTCTCCAACAATTAAGCGCGGACATGTCCGGTCTGCATGGCAACATCTGGGAAACACCATGACCTGGAATATTACAACCATTAAGTCACACTTAGATTGTACAGAAGCTCAAATTTTAGCTCACTCACTTAACCAAAACAAATAAGTTAAGCCTCTCTAAAAGATGAGTCACCTGGAATTTGAGGCGTTGGCAAATTATTGGTCTGAAAACCCATATTATTAGTGGGCTGTCTGTCAACAGGGGGCCGAAAATAACCAGCTGTGGCAAAAATGTAACACAATCTTCAATAAATAAACAAAACATGACATGCAGGAAAGTACAAGATACATAAAAATGTGCCTGGGACCTCAAAATTTGACGAATCAACATAAGCATGCATAAATTAAAAGGCCCATATAACATTCTATGCCTGCACAAGCAAGTTTGCAAAAACGTACTCTTCACCACCCCCCCCCCCCCCCCCCCCCCCCCAAAACGAAAAAAAAAAAAAAGCATATCCCCCTTCCCCAGCTTTGTACAGAACAAGAAAGAAATTTAACAATAATGAAAAATTGGAAACATTTTTCAATGGTCCACCTAAGAATGTCAGACAAACGAGAAAGCATAACAGAGGTAATAAACTTAAACTAAAACAGCATTTCAATTCAAAAAGTCATAGTGGAAATACCAAGTCATTGTGGAAATATTAATAGCAAAAACTTCATGGTTGAAATATTAATGCAGCTAGGTATCTGTTGGCGTAAATTTGTAAGTTCTACGAACTTAATGTTAATGCTAACTTCTAGTACATGATAACTGCTTACCATCCTGCACAAATGGAGGGCCTGATTGAGGTGGAGTCCTCCTTCCGCCCATCCATACACCATGTTGACTATCTGTGCTGAATTCACCTGATGACATCCTCCACTGTTCATCAGTGACAAATCGCCTCTGGCTATCAGGATGTGATGGCAATGCATATGGATGGGGGTAATGCTGATGAGAGTGTTGCTGAATTGGTGGCTTTGGAAATGAGAAATGATTGGAAGGTGCTTGTGCTAGGCCAGGATGCATTGGTCTTTGCACAAAAGGCGCGTTACCTTGCTGAAATTGTTGGTTTGGTTGAGAAGCTTGAGGGTTTAAATACATTTCACTGTGTCCACATTCCATCTGCCTTGAAGAATTAAACCCAGAAGGTTCTCGAGAATTGCCCATTCCTGTTGGTACAAAGCATGGTGATTGCTGCGGAAACATTTCGTTTTTCACAGCAGCATCAACATGACCCCCGAGAGTGTTTCCAGCCATTTGGACAATTTGATTACCCTGTGCACAAATAAAGAGTTACAACACTTATATTTTAAATGAGAAAAAGTAAATAATAAAAATAACCGCAATAAAGAAAGAAGGAAACACAAACACGCTTGCAAGAAAAGAAACAGATGCAAGTCTTACACAGGGTGTGTTACAATATTCACGAGGTACAGGTGGCTGATATGCCAGCTGTGGTGAAGATTGTACTGAAGAATGAGGTGGTACCGGTTGAGACACTAGCGAGGGCTGTGATTGAACTACTGATGATTGTGAAACCAATGGTGGTGGAGGTCCCAAAGGAGGTGGCGGTGGTGGCAGTGATGAAACAGGAGGTGGAGGCGGAGGTGGTGGAGGTGAAGGAGATGAAGGAGGTGGTGGCGGTGGCGGTGGCGGCGGCGGCGGTGATGGAGGCAAAGGTGGCAGTGGAGGAGGAGATTCTGGAGGCAAAGGTGGGGAGCCCTCGGGTAAAGGGGGCAACTCACTATAATTATTTGAAGCTGGATGCAAGATCCTATCTGAGCCACTCCTTTGATCAGTTTCAAAAGAACCACTTTCATCCTTTTGGTGTCCAGAAACATCTTCCATTTCAAGTTCACCATCCACATCCTCTAAGATGCAATGACGCCTATCATTTGGAGTAACTGTGCATGTGTCTGACTCTCCTGAAGCACGTGTTTGCTCTGCTGGTGATGCATGACCATCTTCATTAAATGTAATGCTAGGAAGATCTTCTTCTTCATCATCTTCAAATACATGAGAAGACAAAAGGCCAGGCAACTGAAATGTAGCATTGCTGATACAATGGACAAGAGAAAACAAATATGGCGGCAAATTAGATGCAAGCCCATTGTAAAACAGAAAAACAAATGAGTGGTGTAGCATTTTCTCTTCAACTATCAATATAGATTAAAAAGTAATGAAATAAATTATATAAATCAAAGAGAAGAGAGGTTTATACCTGCCGTACTCATCAACCAGCATGCCTTCCATTTCTCTGATAGGATCATCAATAGCGCGCTCAGATCGAGATGGACGCCTAAGAGAAAATCCAGAAGATGTTTCATCATTTGAAACTCCAATATCATCCATGTAACGCCGCAATAGAGAGTCAGGAAAAATTTTCCTCTCAAGCCAGAGGCGCAAAACCTTGTAAAACAACAAAAATCAATCTATCTTCATCTTCAAATATAGTGTGTCAAAAATTAATAGAGCCAAAACTACCTTGAGACACTGACGACGATTTTCACGAGCCCCAGCGCCAGGTGGAGCAGCAGCACCTAGAAGGCGTGGTAGTGCAGCTTGAACAGTAGGAATGTATGAAGCTCCCGCAACTCCTAAATAACATCATCAGAAGTGGACTAAGTAGTAAAATTTAAAGTAAATCATATTTCATCATTCAGAAAGAAATAAGACTACAAATAAAGGATAAACAGGGCTTTTCAGTAAGCACATAACATTCATCCAATTACCAGAATCACCATAACACTACACTCTGCATGATCACTGAGTCTAATACCAAAGCCAATGACAAATATTGCCCAGAACAGTGTCTAGTAATTAGTAATGTCAACAAAATTATTCACGAGGAAACGTTACAAAGCATTTACTTTGGATGCACACACAAAGAGAGGAGAGAAGGGGAGAGAAAGAAACCTTTTTGATTATGTGAACATTGAGTGATTGAATCCACAAGAAAGAAAAGGTCCACTTTACGATGAAAACTAGGCTCACTTTCCAACTTTTGGATGAGTAGTTCCACAACCTGCATACAATCATATAGTTAAAAAATCCTTCCAAATGCGTAATACCTATAGCGGAAACTTCAACACAACAATTCTACATTCTAACAGTCAGATTTAATTGAAACAGCAGATCTGGGTTGGGTGGGGTGGGGGGGGGGGGAACTTCTATTGCTGGCATAGTCCTTTTTCTTTTTTGTTTTTCGAATTTTAGCATAGCCCTTATGTAGTGATTCTAAAATTTCAACAATTTTATTTCATAACTAAACTCAAATAAGAAACTTAGTGATGGTGATCGAAACTCTCATCCATGCATCCGGGCTCAACATGATAATTATTACACACTGTTCTCACAAACTAAAAGCACACTGAACAAGAGGCATGCATACCCTTGTTCAAGGGAGACACCTCCACAATTCCACTCCACACACACCCCGCCCCCCCTTTCCAGGACAAAAAAACCAAACAAAAACCCCCACCCAAAATAAATAAATAAATTCCTAGATGTAGTAACTGGCTCTTCATTATGTACTCACACTTCAGATGAGGTCTTGCAATCTAAAACAACATTTACCTATCCCTTCAACATTCTCATGCCAACATCACCACAGCAATAAACTAGCCTTAAAACTGGACAGCTATAATGGGATGAAACTTTTATTGATTCATCTTTCAACACCCAATTAACTAAAATCTCCCCAATGTTTAACTTGTAATCAAGATGCCAAGTCATTATAACTAATTTAAAAAACGATCCCCTCTTGAGATATAATAACAGATGTCTTAGTTAACAAATTTTCAACACTAGGTAAGAAAAGGGCTTTCTGAAAAGTGCCTGAGACAAAAATAATAATAATAGCAGTAATAATAAATAAAAACTGTAAAAGTTCTAAGCTGGATAGAGTTTTAGGTAGAATAAGCACAAGGGAAGCTAGATTCCCTATCCAAAAGTCTAGGATGCCCACCCAAAAAAAAAAAAAAAAAAAAAAATCAGATTGTTTTGCAGTTACTCACATAATTTTTATGCCATGCAAACTAATGCTAAACAAAAACATTTAGTGTTTAAGACAAGACCAAAAAATTATTATTCCAAGCCTAAAATCTCCATTTGTGCTAAATCTAATTCAAAGGCAACAAGTGAATTTGAAAGATAAACAATGTTATTCAGCCTACCTCGCTGGAAATACCATGCTTGGCACAATCTATGGCCAGACGGGTTGCACGTCCAATACTTTCTTTAGTTCTCGACAAAGTTTCGATCATCCCTTCAAATGCATCACGAGCAACAGCTGCCTCAGTACCCCCACTCAATGAGCCTCCACCTGCAGTGTGCCCTGAATTCACTCTCTTCTCCTCAACTTCTTCAGTATCTAATTGTTGGGCTGTTGACTGATTAACATGAGTAGATGGAGAAGCTAAATTAGTACGATTATTCAGTCCCTGAGTATCTGCATGCAGCATATTGCCAGTGCCAGGGAGAAACGATTGAAAAGCAGACGGACTGGGACTCCCCCCTTGGCCGTCACCAACAGATGTAAAACCAGCATTAGGATTTCCAAAAGAGAATTGTTGCAGGTGAGCTTGTTTCCTTTTTGCCTGAGCAGCTGCAATAAGATGTTTCAAAGACACAGCAGAGTCCGGAGTTTTGGAATCAATCAATGAACTACTTCTAACTTCTCTGTTAGCTTCCAATCTGCATTAGGAAAATTAAAAATACGTATTAAAAAAAAAAGAAACTACTTTCGAAAAGAAACAAAAGTATTTTATTCAACAAAAAGAGGGGAAAGAAAACACGAAAGTGAACTAAGGTAGTGCACAAAAACCATCCTTTCAAAGCTCGCTACCAACCGTACAAAATTAAACCCAGGTTATACTAGTCGAGAGAAATACAACAAAAAAAAAATGTGTATGAAAGCACTCCCCCCCCCCCCCACCCCCCCCCCACCCCAAAAAAAAAAGAAAAACACCTAAGACCCCTTCTCAATTGAGATTGATGAATAAGACAGAAGTATCTTCAAAATCTTTATAGTACATTTAAAGGGAAGCAAAAATACATACATAGAAATTATTATACATATAACAAGCATGGTCGTTATAGGCTAAAGCAATTTTAAGAGAAGCAACAGAGAGATCTTGCATACATTTCAGTTGGCGTGTAGCTGTGCTCCATTGAAGTTTCTGCTAAAACAGCATGGTCGTTAATACGGGAAGCTGCTTTGGGAGTAGATTTTGGTCTTTCTCCAGAAGAAGCCGGCTTATTTCTTTGACTTGGCACATGATTTTGGGAAGAGGTCATGGAATCAGAAATCTTACCGGACATGGCCTGAACCTTTTTTAGAGAACCAGTGCTGGGACCTTTATTAACCAAAGATTTAGAGGCTTTTTGCTGCTCTGCAGCTGTTTTTGCTGCAGAAGCCAAATGAGGAGACTTAGGAGAAAACAAAATTGCTTTAGCCTCCTTTGATGATACCTGCTCAGATTCTGCTTTTCCAGCACCAGTACCAACATCAGAAGCAGGCCTCCTCTCCCCACTTACCAGTTGGCCAGGTAACACAGACTCATTAAGTGATTGTGAAGGCGTTTCCTTCTTGATGCTATTCTCAACTCCAGTAGAATCTCTAGCACTATCACTCTGCTGAGCATTAGCGGAACTCTGAAGATGTGTATCAGAATCAGATGGAAGAAGAGCTTTTGAATTTCTGGTAGATCCTCCATGAATTGGAGTTTTGGGCTCATCATCGTCGTCGTCATCAAATAGGCAAACCGCTCTCCGTCTCTTGGCCAACAGTGGAACTGGAGGTTTAACCATGTCATTCTTAACTTCGACAGAAACTCTTTCTACCTTGTCAGATTTAAGAGTAGCAGAACTAGACATAGCTTCCAATGCCCGCTTACGCCGCTTGGTTAAGGGCAGCACAGCTTCATCACCAGAACCATCAGGTCCAACATTACGTTTGACAGATTGGGCTTTCAATGCCAAAACCATTTCTCTCTTCACATGTGATGTGGAGTCTTTCGAATCAGAATATTCAACCATTTTGCAGTCAACAATGTTAGAACTTGAAAGATCAGTCTTTGTGCTTTTTGTGGCAGATAGCTTGGCAGGAACATCTTTCGAATCTATACACTTTGACTTTTTTACAGGATTTAAATTTCCATTTGTTCCTAACCTCAGCTTTCCAGTGGTCCCAGCTTGAGCACTCTTTTTATTGCCAGAAACCTCACCCTTGGAACTGGCAATGGTGTCCTCTACATCTGATCCCTTGAAGCCTCTTTTGGCTCTTAACAAATCTTTAGTTTTCCCAGTGCCAATATCTGAATCTGACTTCAAACCATCCTGTGAAAGTTCTGCCATGCTGCCATTAGATGCAATTTTTCCATCTGATATGTCTTTATGCTGCTTATCAGAATCAGGGATATTGACACATTGACCAGAACTATCATCCTTTAATGATGTTACATCCAAGTTACCTTTTTGTCCTCCAACAGAACCATCAAATGCTTTTTTTGATCCAGAAGCCATTTTCTTTAACTTGTGCCCATTAGGAAATGCCTTCTGTCCTTTATCAGGGTGTTTGTTGATATCTTCTTTATTATCAGAAGAAGCCTCATCCTTCGATTGTGATCCATTAGATACTTTCATATTTTTCTCAGATGACAGAACTGGGGATAAAATATCATCAGCATGACATGAAATAGAACGCTTAATGTCTTCACTTTCAGTTTCACCCAGACTATTTGAGCAAGGCTCTAACTTAGTACCAAAGTCACATATATCTTCAGTTTTGGTTTCTCCATTAGGGATGACAGCACATGTCCCGTCTTTTAAGTCAACATCTTCTCCATCAACAGATGCAGCCTCAAAGCCAAGTGCAGATCTATCATTATCAAGTCTTGATTCACTTGATTTTTTTTTCTGCAACTCTTCAAACGCAACACAGATTTCCTTCACAGCTTGGGCAAAGTACTTAACTGTTTTACCTTGACACCGAGCAGACAATTTACTCTTTGACTCACTGGTGAATGCCTGAATGTCAACGGGAGCAACAAAAGCTCTGTGATGATGAGAAAATAAAGGGGCTAAGTGAGAAGATAATATGTTGTAGCAATCAACACAACCAACAAAAAAATAAGCAATAGAATATCAAGAGAGAAAATAAACTTGCAAAATAACATGGAATATTGCCTGGTTAAACTCAGTAGCAAAATAACATAAAACACCATCGCTTCAAACATGACTAACAATTACAATATGTAGAAACAGTCCAATAGAACAAGAGTGCCTAAAATTTTATCAAGAGCACTATCTAGAGACAATTTTTTTTTTCTTTTTTGCTGATAAACATTAAACTTCTATTAAAATCAAACATGAATAATGAAAGGGCACAAGCTCTCCGAACAAGCAAGAACGAGCAGACAAGACACCTAAACAGGAACCAAAGACACTACATAAAAGTATAGCTTCATTAAAATTAAAGAAAACAAAGTCCATTCACAAGCTGCATTCATTAAATTGGTCTTTTCGGAAATGCAAAACCATCAAATAAAAGAAAAAATGTCACTTCACCTCTTAAATCAGAGAATGGACAAGAATAATATCAATAATTCAACCTAGACATCTCTACATTCTGCAAGCAACTCAATTAACTAATCTCCAGTTGTAGGAGGAAACTACAATAAACTCGTTCATCCATAGACATATAATATTAAAGAAAAGCACTGAGCATGGCACAACATTGCACATAAATGTAAACCAAATCCCTCCCCACCCTGTTGTAAGAAGGATGTTAATCTCAAAGCGATATTATCACAAACAACCAAAAATGAAGAAATTAACGACAAAGATCAGCATAGTACAGGTTTTCTTTTTACTGTAAGTGTCTTTTCTCGATTTTAAGATATTTTTTACATCAGTTCTAGTTGTACAGGAACATGGTCTGCAATGGTGTAATACCCATCAACAGAAAAATTGTAAAGGTCACAATTGAAAACGTCACAAAACATTGAAAACAATTAGCCAAAGTCCATCTAAGGCAGAAGAAAAGCTCATAAGACACCATGAATCTAGGGAAGAATAAAGAAAAACCTTCAAGTACAGTACTTGCTCAATATTTATAGGCAGCCCCAAAACCCCACCACACTTTAAAACAAGTTTGAAAATTTTATTAAATATTCCTTTATGGAGCTATAAGATGAAGTCCAACTAAGCCAGCAGGAAGGCTCATGATGAACCTAGAAAAGAAGAAAAACCTTGAACTACGTTAATTGCAGAATTTTTGTAGGCGGAAACCTAGAATGCCACCACCCCACAAAGCCGCTGGCCAAAAGAACAAAGAAACAAGGAAAATTGAATTTCCAAGCCTGAAGACTGAAATTCAATCCCCCAGGAACTACCAACTGTCCTTTCACCAAAAGATAATTACAACTCTCTCCAAAGTTTACAATGGTGCTATTGTTTCTGATGAGTACTAACCGTTTCCATAAATGTTTATACAATTTAGCACAAAATAAATAATCTGAAAAGGACCATGCTATTAACACTCAAAACAATTCACAATCAGATGAAATCAACCACAATTACGATTGAAAGTTAAAGAATATATAGCTAGAATGTAGCATCAACTGTTCAATACAAATAATGGTGCTTCACTAAAGGTGGGGGAAGAAACTTAATGGCAATATTAGAGCAACATTGGTGGAAAAACGATATATATGCACATGAACTAATAATTCAAATACTTCACATGGTTTTAAAACGGGAAGTCGTACTCCTAATCAATATTTTCAACAACTTAACACCATTGCAAAGCTCATGTTGTGTATCAAGCCTCTGTACTGATGCTCAGCCACCAATGATTCAGAAATAAACATGTCAGAATTGAATGAAAAATACTCACATTTCTTGTGTTCCAAAGAATTGAACAAAATATTTCTTAGGGTCTGGAGCTCGATCCCAGTCTTCCGGTCGACTAATCTGAAAAATTTTACCAAATCATTCAGCAACCTTAATATCTTAACAAGAGTGAATTAAAAAGGTAATGACCTCAGACACAGTGATATCGATGTCAAAATTTAACCAAAAACCTAAAATGCACAAATATTGTGAAATAACAGTTTGAAATGGCATACAGTCTCATGTCCAAGATGAAGACCAATTTAAAACCGTAAAAAAGATTTTCACTTAGAATCTAGTACTTACAGCAAATCTGATGTATATAAAAAAAATCCCAACATTTGTATCCATATCACCTATCCGAAGAAGAGTCGAAGAAGTTGGAAACACTAATATCCAAAATGGAGACAAATATAATCTCAATCAATCTCTTTATACCAAATCAAGTAACATATAGCATGCCTAATGTGCACGAATCCCACATTATGCATTATGTTAATCTGTTTACATTTATTAACAGCTGCTTTAGGAATTACGGTTCTGTCCAAATGCTCTTACATAAAACACTGTGAATTCAACATTACGAACTTCAAAGCCACGTCATCATAAATTGCATACCAATCAACGTAGTGACCATCCATTTGTAAATTAAGCAAGCCCCACACAAATGCCACAATAAATTAACATTAGAACTCCTACTAAAAGCATAACACCTTTGAAAATTTAAATCCAAGACCTAAAAGATATCATCTAACCACTTCTTCCATCTTACAGTAAAATAAAGTTAATTTTCTAAAAACCCTAATGGGGCAAAAGGGCCGCATGTATCACATAGGAGCATCAAATAATATCATCATAAGGCAATTAAAAAAGGAAAAAAAAAGGAACTGAAATAGAAACAGAAAGAGAGAAAGACCTTGGCAGGCCAAGCGGGAAAGCCCTTGACTTTGGCAAGAACAAGATCGCCCAAACTCAACTGACTCTTGGCTTTGGCCTTGTTGCCTCCTTTTCGACGACCACCAGCCATGTCGTTTTACAAGCTTATATCCACCACGTAAAATCCTAACCTAACCTAACCTAATTTCTAGGACCAAAAAAAAAAAAAGGAAAAAAAAATTTTCTATCCTGCTATCAAAAATTCAAAGCGGAGATCGAATCCAATTGTACGGAGAATCCAAATCAAATGAAGCTAATGTGGAAAACCTAAAATCCAGAATATTCGGCCGGAGATTCTGCCGTCGGCAGGGAGTTCCGGCGACGGAGGCGCTACGACATCGCAAGGAGAACTGAGTGATTGTATAGAGAGAGGAAGTGCGAAAGAGATGTTGAGGCGGTTGGGGAGAGAGAGAGTAGATTTTGTGAGAGAGAGGGGGGGGGGGGGGGTTGTTTTCGTTTTGTTTTTTGTTTTCTGGGGGAAGCAAGTAAATTGTAAGAAGGGTTATTTTGTAAATTACAAAGGATTTTTAGTACGCGCTAGGCCAGGGACAAGGAACGAGACGAGGTAACATCCTTTTCTTGTCTGTATTTTTGTCACCTTAATTTTTACCACCACCGTCTTAGTATGGCATAAAATTTAGGCATATCTCTAAATAATATTTTATATTGCATATTTCTTATTTCACGACAACAAAAGATTATAATATTCGCCATATTCCATCCAATTACAAAATGCAAATTCTAATTTTTTTTCTAATAAAAATAATCTAATTGATATTTTATATATTTATTTATTAGATGATCAATTTTATAATTTATAAAATTACTTATTTTATTATCCCATTTAAATAAAATAAAAAAAGACAATTTCATCATCCAATGCATGATCACCGCATCAGTTAAAACAAATTTATTGAAAAAATTGCTTAAAAAGTGTAAAATTAATCATTGCCTTTGCACTGCCTCTTTGACAACAATACAAAATGAGCCATCACAACACTTGGATTTTGACATATAACTTCACCTAATTATTTAAAGTGTTTAGTATTAAAATCTCTCTTCTTTGCTTTAATTATATCATTTTGGCTTTTCCTCTTATTGCATTTTTAAATTTTAACTATCATTTTAATGTTTCTTTGATCTGTAAACATTTATTCTAAATAGTTATTGTGAGTGGTAATTGTTAACTTGATTGATCAAACCTCTTGAAGGTAGTACAAGAAATTTCCTGCACGAGTGGTTAATAAGATTATAGTGCCATTATGCAATACTTGATACACCCCACTTTTTTAACCCTTTTCTCTCTCTCTCTCTCTTTCTTTTAAGCAACTGTTTATCTACACATTTTTGCACTTTAAAGAAGGTCACAATCTTTGAACTTCATTTTTTTTTTAATATTATTATCGCACACATTCTCAATCATTAACATCAGTTAATCCAATACAGTCTCGAAATGTTAAAATTGACACAAATAAAAAGTCATCTTTTGACTTTCAATATTTATACCATAATTTAGTTTAAATATGTTAAATGATTGAGAATTTGCGCACTCAAATCACACTTCACAATAGGACACTGAATTTTGCAAGTTAAATTAGGCCCTTCATAATAAACTTTTGACTCAAGTATCCTTCTCCACCAATTACCTCAAGACAAATATTTAGGTAGTAGACTCGATGCCTTTCAGTTTTCAATACTAAATGAGTCCAAGTGGCCCCAACCCAACGTCCTAGCTTTTCTCGAGGAGAATATTTAAAGCATTCGAAACCCTGGAAATCCTCTTCTACATGCACATCCAATGTGGCAATGTTAACCCCTCGCCCCCATGGTTTTTCCATCTTTCAAATACAACAGTTTTCAGTTTGCTAAAATAAAAAAAAAGCTTATCCTTCTCAATAAATATACATAAAAATGGAAGCTAGATTGTTCAAAGCACACCTATCAATCAAAATGTCTGCCCTTCTCCCAAAAAAAAAAAAAAAAGTCTTCCATTCCAAGGAAAATTAAGAACAAAAATGATAAAAAGAAATGCAAATGAATACATGGTAAACAATATGCAAGAAGTTTTCAACAACCTTGACCAAATATGAGAGAGAAGTCAAATAAAATTGCCGGAGCCATAAGTTTTAGTTAGGCACGCTGTAAAACCTCAAGACTCATTCCCATAAACTTGACCCACATATCATAGTGCTTCAAATTCAGAAGCACATTCAGCAACCTTCCACAGTTGACATAGTCAAGCTTCCTGAACTACCAAGTTACCTCAAGCATAAGCATGCACCAGTAATTCTCACAAATCCTGCTTATATATTATTGCTTCCAAGATCTATGCTATTACTTATATCAAATAATATCCAGCTGCTACCAAGTAAAGGCCAGTGGTACATTAAACAAAAGGGTTACAAGTGAAAGTGGAGCCTTTGCTCCAAGGATGAAGTAAAACTTAGGCTGGTTGGAAGCATGAAGCAAAGCCAAAACTAAAATCTGCATTTCCATCAATAGCACACCATCCGAAGGTGTTATAATCAAAGACAAGACAACAAATTGCCTCATAAAAGTATGTTCTAGAAGAGAAACTAGTCAGAGATCCAAAACGAAAGAAGAAATTTCATATAAGCTCCAGAATCAAGCATCAACTATCAAATAAAGTTTACAAAATTTTAAATGAAGTAAAGTAATGAGAATAATTATTGGCAAAGACTTACCCTCTATTCCTAATTTGAACCTTTCTCTTTGCCTTCTTTGCCTTCTTTGCCTTCTCTTCCAACAGCATCAGTCACCAAAGCCATTGGTCTTTGATCAATAACCTCATCAATTATTCCAAATTCCTTTGCCTCTTCTGGGGTCATAAAGTAATCTCTATCCATATTCTTTTGAATAACCTCTATTGATTGCCCCGTGTGCTTACAATATAAAGCATTGAGTGCATCCCAGACCCGAACTATCTGCTTTGTATGAATTGTCATATCCTTAGCTTGCCCACTATACCCTCCAGATGGCTGATGAATCATGATAGTTGAATTTGGGAGTGCCCGCCTTTCCCCCTTGGTACCCGAGGCCAAAAGCAGGGAACCCATGGATGCAGCTTGACCCAAACAAATAGTATTAATTGGAGATCGAATGTACTGCATCGTATCGTAAATAGCAAGACCTGTACATAGTAAAAACACAGGCATTAGAATCATCATAATCATGAAGTCAACTCACAGCCATAAATATCATTCCAATGTGTCTAATCATTAGCATGTTTTCAAACAAATCAAAATGTTTTAGCCTCTTCAGTCATAGCATTTTGCCAAAACAAGCATAAACAAAACACTTTTAGGAATTAAGAAACTACTCTTATCTCTAAGAAGCAATTTTTAGGTCAGAAAAACACTTAGGTATGGCTTATCTGCTGGCCACAAGTACTTATTTAATTCCATAAGCTCTTTTCAATTTTTTTTGGTCATTGTTTGGTTATTTTTCTATAGAGCTTTTGAAGATTAAATAAGCTATTTTGTCTCTACTAGCAAAAACTCAAATTTAAACTTTAAAAACTCCACTAATAAAAGCTCTATTTGAAAAGCTATATTAAACAGAGCCTTAAGCTGCTGTTAAAAAAAAAAAGCACTTAAAATTTTTTATTTTTTTTGGGAGAAAGCAATTGTAATCTTGATGTCTACACAATTAAGAACTATCAGCACTTCAGTCACAAATATAGTTGCCTAAAATGAGTTATAGAAATGAATTAAGGACATGATATAAAAGCTTATATATCGATAAATTAAAATTCAGCGAATTGATAGAATGACAAAAAGAACCCAAAATGGAGAACCTGCGGTGACCTGGCCGCCGGGGGAGTTGAGGTACATGTGAATGGGCTTCGAGGGGTTTTCGGACTCCAAGAAGAGAAGCTGAGCGACAACGACGTGGGCGGTGTCGTCGTTGATAGGTCCGTTGATGCAGATGATTCTCTCCTTGAGAAGCCTCGAGAATATGTCGTACGCTCTCTCCCCTCGCGACGAGTGCTCGATCACCATCGGTATCAGACTGAACGAACGAGCTGAAATTTGAGCCGACGGTTTCGACAATTGTAGAAATTTAGTGGCCATTGAGGTTCGAGATAACAGATTCATCATGCTTTGCGTTTTGGATTCAGAAGAACGGAGATGACGATGATTAGGGCTTTCGTTTTTCACAGTTTCTGAGTTTGGGAAATATTTACGCTCTCAGTTGGGCTGGGCTGGTAAATGCTAATTATTAATTTTCATTTTTCATAATTAATAAAAAATGGGTAAATTTTAGATTTGCCCTTCTAAATTGATATTATCTTCAAATTATCCTCTAATCAAGTTACTTCTATTTTTATTCAACAAAAAAAATAGTAAAATTGGGTGGATTGATGAAAAATTTTGTTTTCCTAAAAATAAGAGAAAAATTAGATAGATTGTTGAAAAATTCTTTATTTCTCCAATAAAAATTGATGTTTTTAAAAATAAATAGGTGATTTGAAGATAATCAATTCACGAATAATTTAAAATTAACCCATCAATAGTTCTTCTAAGTTCAAACAATGGTTTAATCTAAATTAAAATGATTAATTTTAAATTATTTCTCATGTAAATTTACTATATTCAAATTACTTTCCGTGCTTTTCAAATTCTCCAATCTATCCCCATTTTTATTGAATTACTCAAGGTTTTCAAAAGTAAAGGGTAATTTGAACATAGTGAATTTATGAGGGGATATTTAAAATTTACCCAAAAATTCGGGAAGAAAATATGGGATATTTAATTTTTCTTTATAAGATTTAATCTTTATTCTTAAAAATATAGAAAGTATCTTTTTTTTTTGTAATTTTAATTTATGAATTAACTATTTTTTCTTCAAAAGTTGGGTCTATGCTGAAATTGATTTTTCCGACCCCCTAGAGTATTTAAATTTGAACTCATGTAGTTAGTTAGAAAAGATATTTGAAAATACTTGGATAAAACCCAAGAGACTATTTTATGAACTGATTAGATATATAAATAAATTGTATCTCCTGTACTGTTGAGTACATAAAGGCACCAGGTCGGCCATGCTACTGGTTCCGCCCCGACACGGATCTTTTCAGCTATATGGTACGAGCAGAACACGGGGTTAAACAGGAGCCGACCCGAGATGAATGCGACCAGGAAAACATACCGACCAGAAGTATACGCCGAGCCGATACTCATCCCCAGGAAAGCGGGAACACGATCTCACAAAATCGCGGTAGTTGCGCTTCTCCCAGAACGGTTGAAGGACACGCAAGATCCACGTTTGCCCACAATCTAACAGTTAGAGTCCCATGAGGGGCTACCACCACCCGAAAAAGGAGGGATAAGGGGCAAACGGAAAACGTGGGACAAAGGGCAGCTATAAAAGAGAAAGACATCGAAGAAGACAGGGACAGAAAAACTAAGAGAGGGGAAACGCTGTCAAATTGCAACTAGGCCATTTCCTTACAAATTTCTTAAATCCATATTACGCTGTTTTCCCGTAAACACCTTGTGCTAACTTAGGCATCGGAGGGTTTACGCCGGCAAAACCACCGGCGTCTCTGATCCGTTTTTGCTGAACGCAGGTCTAGTGAGAGAGGGAAGGGCGATTCCAACCCTAGTGGTTCGAGTGACAGTTGATAACAAAAACGTTGGTGACAGAATCTGGTCGGTCCAAGGGCGAGCAGATTTCAGCATCAACATTTTGGCGCCGTCTGTGGGGAGCTGAATAAAAAGCTACCACCAAGTTAGTAATTACCTGAGAAGTAGCGAACGATTGGATATGGATGCGTCAAGAAAGGATACTTTAAGGGAGGATAATGAAACGGTGGAGACAATCACTCTACGGGAGATTGCAAATGAAGCCCGAGAGAGGATGATGCAAGATAGGCAGGAGCGGATGGAGAAACAAATGGAGACTCTCGCGGCCGTATTGTTTGAGCTGAGGGACGAGCGGAGAAGGGATTATGAAACCCCCGTGAGAAGAGATGGAGTTGGAGCAGAACCCAGTCTCCGGGGGCGTAGGGTCGGGGAAATCCCTCCACCCGCAGACCAACCTAACGGAGTGCATCCCCACCGAAGTACTGGCCGAGTCCCAGAGGAACACGTGGATGAAGGGAGAGACCAACCTCGCCCCGGACGGGTACTAGAAATAAATGGCCGAGGGGCCAGTGTTGATGAAGGAGAGCTCAGACAGCGGTTGCAGAACGTCGAGCAGGAGCGAGACCAGATAGCTGCACGTGATCCTGATCGCGCTATAGAATTGGAGGGGGAGGTGCGCAGATTGGCGCAGGTGATAGAGGAGATGCAGGGCAAGAGAAAGCCCCCGAACTGGAGGATAATGCTAGATGAAGAATCTCCGTTATCAATTGAGATCATGAGCACCATAATCCCAAGAGATTTCCGCTTCCCTGACCTCAAATATTCCGGGCGAAGTGACCCATTGGTGCACATTGAGCGTTTCAACGACATGACGGGTGTGCAGGGGCTGACACCAGCTCAGAGATGCAGGGTGTTCCCGTTGACACTAGAGGGACGAGCCCGAGAATGGTACCGCAAGCTGCCCCGATGAGTAATAAAGGGGTATGAGCAGATGTGTCAGGAGTTGGCCGAGCAATTCCGAGGGGCGGTGGCCCCAGAGGATGACATGATGGAGCTGATGGGGATGAAGCAGGAGGAGCATGAATCCCTTCGCGATTTCGTAAAACGATATCACCGAGCCGTGCTGGATTTGTGAGCTTTTAATCACCCGCAGGCGTTGAGGGGATTAAAAGAAGGTGTAAGAATCGGCCGATTGTGGTATAACTTAAGAAGCCCCCTCGTACAGAACTACTCGTCGGGGTATGAGCAGGCGAAACGAGATATAGAAATCGAAGAGGAAAAATCAGCAAGAATTAAAAGTGAACAGCTGGAAGAGCTGAGGCGAAGAGAACGGAGAGCCCCGAAAGGGAGCGAGTCGGGAAAGCGAACTGGAGAATCTTCGGGGATGGACGGAATATCAGCTCGGTCTCGCCCTTACCCCATAGCTCAGAGAGCACAACAGTTCCAACACAGCCGGGCTCAACCTCCGCGCCCCCCGATCCAAGAGCGGCAGCGATAATTCAGGCAGGTGACCGCCCACCCTTACCACCGCACTCCCAGAGAGGTAAACGCGACCAATTACAGGTCTGGCCGACCAGAGCAGTTACCGGCTATACCAGCCCGAAGTGACATCCATGATAGCCGAGCAGTTCAATTGGTTGACCAGAGTGCGGCATATAGACGATATACTCCACTAAAAATCTCCATGGAGGAACTATATGAAAGGATCGAGGGACGAGGACTGCTATATACTCCGGCCCCTATAACGAAACCCGCTCACCGGCGTGATAAGAGCAGGTTCTGCAAATTCCACAACACTCACGGTCATACTATCAGCCAATGCCGTGACCTAAGAATTCAGGTGGAGGATTTGGTGAGGAACCAGTACTTGAATGAGTACGTAGATGGAGTGTCCCCCGTCAGTGAGTCGCAATATGCACAGGATGAAGGAGTTGAAAGGGGTTTGGAACGAGAACAGCCGACTATCCAAGTTATAGCAGGAGGGCCAACATTGGCCGGGGATTCAAACAGGGCACGGAAGAACTATGGGAGATACGCCCTGACTAGCAAAGAAGTGCTTTTCAATTTGCCAGCAGCCAAGAGGGCAAAAGTGCGGCAAGTTCCTATTATGTGGACAGAGGACGACGAAGAAAGCATTTTATACCCTCACGAGGATGCGCTGGTGATTAAAGCATTGGTGGCCAGTACAGAATTACGGCGAATACTGGTAGATACGGGCAGCTCAGTAGACATTCTGTTTAAGTCGGCCTTAGATGATATGGGGATTTCAGACTTAAAGCTGGAGCGAACGAATACATCCTTGAAGGGATTTGGAGGGGGACGGTTAACTCCCATGGGGGTCATTGAACTCCCGATTACTGTAGGGACAAACTCATTTGAAAGAACGATGATGCTGGACTTTGTAGTGGTAGAGGAAAGAAGTCCTTACCAGATGATATTGGGGAGACCGTTCATGAGGATAAGCCAATGTGTAATGTCAACGCATTATCTGGCGCTGAAGTACAGAATAAATGGAGTTGTGGGTGTAGTACAGGGCGACCAGAGAATGGCCAGGAGCTGCTATGCTACAGCGGCCAAGGAAACGCTGCAAGTTACCTCTCTAGATAACCGAGGGGATTCAAAAAATGGTCGTCAGGAACCGGTTGAGAAGCTGGAGGAAGTTGTTGTAAGTAGGAGTGACCCTAGCAGAGTTGTTAAGGTCGGATCAGAATTGGGTAGAGAAATAAAGACAGAGCTGGTGAAGTGTCTACAGTCCCATGCAGACATATTTGCTTGGTCTCATGAGGATATGCCAGGTATTGACCGCGGGATAGCTTGTCACAAGCTGGCGGTCAAGAGAGGGGCAAAGCCGGTGAGGCAGAAAAGGAGGTGCTTCAACCATGAAAGGTACGAAGCCATAAATGCCGAGGTGGAAAAGCTGCTGAAAGCAGGATTTATAAGGGAAGCTAAGTACCCGGAGTGGATTTCCAATGTGGTATTGGTAAAGAAGGCCAATGGGAAGTGGAGAATGTGCGTAGACTTCACGGACCTCAATAAGGCATGCCCGAAGGACAGCTTTCCCCTACCAAAAATAGATCAGCTGGTGGACTCAACCGCGGGTCATAGTCTGCTCAGTTTTATGGATGCCTTCTCCGGATACAACCAGATACCCATGAACGAGCAGGATGAAGAAAGCACCACATTTATAACTAACATGGGTTTGTTTTGTTACGGGGTGATGCCCTTTGGCCTGAAAAATGCAGGAGCTACCTATCAAAGGTTAGTGAACAAGGTCTTCAAACCATTGATCGGTCGCACTATGGAAGTATATGTGGACGATATGATCACCAAGTCAAGAGAACCGAAAGACCATGTGAAGCACTTGGAAGAGACTTTCGAATTGTTGAGGAGGTACAAAATGAAGCTGAACCCGGAGAAATGTGCATTTGGGGTCAGCTCGGGTAAATTTTTGGGATACCTGGTGAGCCATCGAGGTATTGAAGCCAACCCAGAAAAGATACGGGCGGTGATAGAAATGAGGTCCCCACGAACAGTTAAGGAGGTACAGAGCCTTACGGGAAAGTTGGCAGCATTGAACCGATTCATTTCGCGAGCCACTGATAAATGTCACCCTTTCTTCCAAGTCATAAAGAAAGGGAAGAAGATGGAATGGACACCGGAATGCGAGGGGGCATTTGGACAGCTGAAGGAATATTTAGCCCGCGCCCCGTTACTATCAACTCCGAGAGAGGGTGACCAGCTGCTCTTATACTTGGCAATCTCTAAGCAGGCTACCAGCTCGGTCTTAGTCAGGGAAGTAGAAGGGAAGCAACACCCGGTATACTACACAAGCAGGGCCCTGGTGGACGCAGAAACCAGATATCCACTAATGGAGAAGTGGGCGCTGGCTTTGATAACGGCAGCACGCAAACTCCGACCATACTTCCAAGCCCACCAGATCGTTGTGATGACTGACCAGCCACTTCGGCAAGTACTTCAAAAACCAGATGCGTCTGGTCGGTTAGTAAAATGGTCCGTGGAGCTGAGCGAATTTGACCTGTCCTACAGGCCCCGAGGAGCAATCAAGACCCAAGCCCTAGTAGATTTTATGGTGGACCGTGTTGAACCGGAGGAAAAGGTCCAAGAGGAGCAACCGGTAGAGTAAGAGGATTCAAAGGAGATATGGCTGGTAATGGTTGACGGATCATGTAGTGAGCAAGGATCCGGAGCAGGAGTTGTAATACGGAGCCCAGAGGGAACCGAGGTAACATACGCGGTGAAGTTCGAATTTCAGCTCACAAACAACCAAGCTGAGTATGAAGCCTTTATCACCGGGCTCGGACTTGCACACGCTCTCAGAGCAGAGAGAGTAGAAATTCGAGCAGATTCCCAATTGGTGTGTAATCATCTCAATGATCAGTTTCAAGCGAGGGGAGAGAAGATGGGTCTTTATTTGAAGAAGGCGAAGCAGATGGTTGGGCTTTTCCAAGCAGTGGAGGTAAAGCAGATATCCCGAAATGAGAATTTCCGAGCAGATATGCTGGCTATGATGGCAGCCATCGCAGATCCAAAATTATCGAAGTCAGTTCCACTAGAGGTAAGGACCTCACCAAGTATTGAGGAAGAAGCAGAGGTGATGAGAGTAAGTATTGGAGAATCCTGGATGGACCCGATTCGCGCATATGTCCGCGATGGAGTTTTACCGGAAGACAAAAGGCAAGCAAGAAAGTTAAAATGCCGAGCAGCGAGGTACACGCTACTAGATGGAGTGCTATACCGCCGAGGGTTCACCTTACCCCTTTTAAGATGTTTGGATGACGATGAGGCAAACTATGTACTAAGGGAGATTCATGAAGGGATATGTGGAAATCATTCAGGAGCAAGAGCTTTAACCTTCAAGGCACTCCGGCAAGGATACTTTTGGCCGACCATGCACCAGGATGCAAAATGGATAACAAAGAGGTGCAATATCTGCCAAAGCTTTTCAGAGGTTCCCACACAACCCCCAGAAAAGCTGACTACTATGACATCCCCATGGCCATTTGCTCAATGGGGAATTGACCTGATTGGTCCATTACCGAAAGGCCGATGAGCGGCAACCCATGCGATTGTAGCAATAGACTACTTCACCAAGTGGATAGAAGTAGGGACCCTCAGCCAAATCACGGAAAGAAAGACAACAGATTTTATTTGGAAGAATATCATCTGCAGATACGGAATCCCTTATGCCATTGTTACCGATAATGGGAGGCAATTTGACAACAACAACTTCAGAGAATTTTGTCGGAATTTGGGGGTGGACCTGAAGTTCTGCACCCCCGCGCACCCCCAGGCAAACGGACAAGTGGAGGCAGCTAACAAAGTAATAAAGAAGCTCCTGAAAACTAGATTGGGAGAGAAGAAGGGAGCTTGGGTTGACGAACTATCAGGAGTATTATGGGCCTATCGAACAACCCACAAAACCGCCACAGGGGAAACCCCGTTTGCTTTAGCTTTTGGTCATGAGGCGGTAGCCCCAGCGGAAATTGGAGTGGGGACACATAGAACGGAACATTTCGCTGAGGAGCAAAATGACGAGCAGATCTGCTTAAACTTAGACCTGCTAGAAGAGAAAAGGGAAGGGGCCTCTCAGAAAGTGGCCCAATGTCAGCAAAGGGTCATGCGTTATTACAACAAGAATGTACGCGTGAGGCAGTTCCGAGCAGGAGATTGGGTACTTAGGAAGGTAAACCAGAACACCCGGAATCCTAACCATGGCGTTCTTGGCCCAATGTGGGAAGGCCCATACCGAGTGATACGAGCCACTGGACTAGGAGCATATAAATTAGCGTGCCAAGACGGACGAGCCGTGAAGAGGTCATGGAACGCCGAACACCTGAAGAAGTATTTCCAGTAAGCAAAATGCTCTATTAAATCCTCATTCTGGCAAGTTATTTCTGTTACAATGCCTGATGACCTGTCGCACATGCATATATTCTATGTTTCTGTAATACATTCAAATTTCAATAAAGATGAATTCAGCATGAAATCCCCCTGCTAGTAAGATCAAAAAAAATTTCATTAAGGCAAGTGCCTACCTCTGCTCGGTCAACGAAAGACCAGCAGCTAAAGCTACGAAAACCTTACTAAGGCAAGTGCCTACCTCTGCTCGGTCAACGAAAGACCAGCAGCTAAAGTTACGAAAACCCCACTAAGGCAAGTGCCTACCTCTGCTCGGTCAACGAAAGACCAGCAGCTAAAGCTACGAAAACCCCACTAAGGCAAGTGCCTGCCTCTGCTCGGTCAACGAAAGACCAGCAGCTAAAGCTACGAAAACCCCACTAAGGCAAGTGCCTGCCTCTGCTCGGTCAACGAAAGACCAGCAGCTAAAGCTACGAAAACCCCACTAAGGCAAGTGCCTACCTCTGCCCGGTCAACGAAAGACTAGCAGCTAAAGCTACGAAAACTCTACTAAGGCAAGTGCCTACTTCTGCTCGGTCAACGAAAGACCAGCAGCTAAAGCTACGAAAACTCTACTAAGGCAAGTGCCTACTTCTGCTCGGTCAACGAATGACCAGCAGCTAAAGCTACGAAAACCCTACTAAGGCAAGTGCCTACTTCTGCTCGGTCCACGAAAGACCAGCAGCTAAATTTACGAAGATTCTACCAAGGCAAGTAAGTGTCTGCTTCTGTTCGGTCAACAAAAGACCAGCAGTTAACTCTACAAGAAATCTGCTGAAGCAAATGCCTACTTTTGTTCGGTCAACAAAAGACCAGCAGCTAACTCTACAAGAAATCTACTAAAGCAAATGCCTACTTCGGCTCGGTCAACGAAGGACCAGCAGCTAATCCTACGAAAATTTTACTAAGATACAATCTATGAGCAAAAACCGGACAATAAAGCAAATAAAGAGCATTTAAAAATCTTTTTATAAATGTTCAATTGTTTACAAAACAAATGCAAATCTAGAGTATACAAAAATAGGCTCAAAGCTTAGCAGAGTCAACGGCTCCAGCGGCTGAAGGATCAGCGAGCCCGGGAAGTGAGGGATCAGCAACATCAGGAGGTGAGAGATCAGCAATACTGGGAGGAGGAGGCATGGACCCTTGACCCACTTCGAAAGTGCGTCCCCCAGCATCCCCCTCTTCCACCACATCCGAAGGAGCCTCCACCCGATCCTGCTCACCCTGCTCCTTATCTCCCTGGCCGGCCCCAGCCATATATCTCTCCACCCCAGTCTCCAGCTTGCTCATGTCGAGCTCGGGGTATTCTTCCGTGAGCACAGACATGATGCACTTATAGCTGAAAGCAACCCCGGAGTCATACTCAGCATCCAGCCGATCATCCACATCAGCGGATTTGCCTTTCTCTTCAGCCAGCTGGTCACTCAGGGATTTGATCTCTCCCTCAAGGGCGGTCCTCAGAGTATCTCTCTCACTTTGAGTAGCCTGAAGATCGGACTTCAGATCACTCAACTCGCCCTCAAGCTTGTAGGAAGTGGACTCAGCAACCGCAACTTTCTCCTCCAACTCCGTAATCTGTTTGTTCAGCTCGGCTAGTTTCTCCTTTGAGCGGTCAGCAGATTCAGCTTTCCTTTTCAACTCCTGATTGTCAGCTTGAAGCTTCTTCTCATGACGCGCGGACCCGGTCTTGTAGCACGAGACCATTGTGGCCAGCCTGAATGAGACTCTCTGAACAGAAGCAGCCAACTCGAAGAGGCTCATGCTCTCGATGTCCTTCACCATCTTAGGCCCAACCGATTTTTTATAATCCTTCTGATATGGACTCAGGTAATCACCTTGATCCCGAGATGGGAGAGGAGAAGATCGGTCCCCAGATTGCAAGCTGACCTCAGGACTCTTGTCAGAGGTTTTCTCCCCACCACTCTTACGAGGTGGAGGAGGAGGCAGAGCAGGAACAGGTGCCTTGGAAGGACCAACAGTAGGTTTCTTTGGAGGAGGAGGAGGGTTGCTGGAGCTGCTCGGGGCCCGACCACGCTTCCTGCTCATCGCGCTGAGGATCTTGTTATCCATTCCAGCGGCTATATCCACTAGGCCCGAACCGACCAAGTTTGTTGGAGACAGGAGGTCTTGGCAAGTAGAAGCGTTCACCAGAGCAGTTTCCACCTGAAGCAAGGGTCGATCTTCAAGCCCCCCGATCAAATCCCATGACTCTGAAATAACAAACAAGGTTAAAGAACCCAATAAGTGGCAATTCGAAAAAGAATACAGGCAAAAAATGAACGACCTGGGGTGACAAACTGCGTTGGTAGGTAAAGATCACCACCCAACGAACGAAGTGTTGAACACCATTTTCCCCCAGCAAAGAAGAATTTGTTCTTCCAATTCTTGCACGAGGAGGGGAAACCGGTGATTGGCTTTCTCTTCGCAGAACTGGACATGAAGTAGTACCAGCCCGCCTCCCTTGGGCTGCTCCGCAGCTGATACAAATGCTTTACTTCAACAAGGGAAGGCTCCTCCAACCCGCACCTCTCCCACAACACAAACATAGCCGATAGAACCCTCCACCCGTTCGGGTGTAGCTGACCTGGGGCCAGATGCATACCTCCCAATATCTTGGCAAAATAACGCTGAAGGAGCAGCCGAGCTCTTAGTTTAAAACTCTCTAGGTGCATCGTCACATACCCCCGCGGAGGCCGACTAGGAACGTCACCCTTCCCAGGGACTACAAGAAGAACATCGTTGGGGATGTTGTAGAGATTCCTAAGTTTAAATAGATCGGTGGGGGTGGTGGCACAAGCCATGAAATCAATAGGGTAGGAATCAACCTCCACCCTATGGCCTAGGTTCCTTTTCTGATCAGGTCTGCTCGGTCCGGAACTGCTCCCCTCACCATCACTAACTCCTTCAGGGACCCCAACCCCACCAGAACTGTGATTCTCACCAGAGCCCGACGCAGGTCCACCTCTATTCCCTACAAGCTCTAGTTCGGGGGAAGGAGAGATAACCAAAGGGCGTGGGTATTCAAGGGTATCCCTGCCATGGGAAGGACCTACACTACTGGAGGGGCCTAAGTAATCAGTGGGTATTGGCACATTGAGGCCTGAGTCCTCTGACTCTTCATCACCCTCATCAACAATTAACTTCCTCTTCCGATTTAACATACCGGAATCCCCAAAAGAAAAACAGAGAAAACTCGAGTATATGGACACCAAGAAGGCAACACAGAACCCAATCAACAACAACCAGAGGAAAAGGTTAAAGACTATACCTGGAATAGACTGACACTGATAGCGCTGCCGTGACAGAGAAAATACCCGGCAAATGGATACTCCGGACGCTGGAAGTGTGAGCAAAGTTCAGAGAAAATTTGGTTGACGGCGGAGAAACGAATAGCAAGATGATGATGACTCCAGTCTAGGGATTTGAAACGAAAAGGGGGAAATGGAAGCATTTAAGTGATGGGATATGCCAGCTCACCCCCCCATATATCGAGGACGGATAGCCCGTCGTTTCAAATTTCAAATACGAAGAGTCTGGAGATGCCACGTCACCAACCGTTACAAGAGGCCAGGTTAGAAGTAAGCCCAGATATGCTATGGACAGGTTCACTTAGGCCCATGCTCAGGTCGGAGTCTCCTCAGTAGAAAAATGGTACATCAGGTCAGGCCCGTCTCAATAAAAAAAGGATCAGATGAGAAGCTCCCCGAGCTGGTGAGATTTGACCATCAATTTCTACTCTTAACTCATTTCACTCGCCAGACCAGAAACTGAGGGACTGGTGTTGAGTACATAAAGGCACCAGGTCGGCCATGCTACTGGTTCCGCCCCGGCACGGATCTTTTCAGCTATATGGTACGAGCAGAACACGGGGTTAAACATGAGCCGACCCGAGATGAATGCGACCAGGAAAACATACCGACCAGAAGTATACGCCGAGCCGATACTCATCCCCAGGAAAGCGGGAACACGATCTCACAAAATCGCGGTAGTTGCGCTTCTCCCAGAACGGTTGAAGAACACGCGAGATCCACGTTTGCCCACAATCTAACAGTTAGAGTCCCATGAGGGGCTACCACCACCCGAAAAAGGAGGGATAAGGGGCAAACGGAAAACGTGGGACAAAGGGCGGCTATAAAAGAGAAAGACATCGAAGAAGACAGGGACAGAAAAACTAAGAGAGGGGAAACGCTGCCAAATTGCAACCAGGCCATTTCCTTACAAATTTCTTAAATCCATATTACGCTGTTTTCCCGTAAACACCTTGTGCTAACTTAGGCATCGGAGGGTTTACGCCGGCAAAACCACCGGCGTCTCTGATCCGTTTTTGCTGAACGCAGGTCTAGTGAGAGAGGGAAGGGCGATTCCAACCCCAGTGGTTCGAGTGACAGTTGATAACAAAAACGTTGGTGACAGAATCTGATCGGTCCAAGGGCGAACAGATTTCAGCATCAACATGTACATTTAACGGAACACAACGCCAAAAGATATTTGACCAAAGTATTTAGTATTTCATCGAAAGAAATTGAAACAAAACTCGAAAATTAAAAAGTAACTTTAAAACATCAATTCTTGATCAAAAAAGATATTGTATGCCAGTTATAAGAATGGACAATTTTCAGGTGAGTTTGGCAAGTTTTAAAAAATGAGAATAAAAATGATTTTTTCAATTATTTTTCAAAAAAACTAAAACTATAAAATTTGTATTTGTTAAGAGATATTTAGCTTAAAAATTGTGATTTGTTTGTATATTTGGATTATCATTAATATTGGAATAAATTATTCCGAATAATTGTTTTTAAAGAATTATTCCGAATAATTTAAAATTAAAAAATCACAGCCTCAAGTGGGATCCGACTACACTCTACGATTTATTGATTCTGGAGGCCCAACAGCCCAAACACCCCAATGACTACAAATGGGCTTTACCAGCCCACTGCGATTACTGCAATCATTGGTCGAGAATGCGGCCTTGACATAGCAGAATAGTCAATATCCTTGCATAATTGTTTGCTGTGGGGGTCTTTTTGGAAGGTTATCTTCTTCTTCTTCTTTTTAAAGTACTTTCGACTAAAGTTTATATGATGTTTATGATAATTCAAGAGAATATTATTGCATTTACAATATAATAGCAATTTAGGGTTAATTTGAGATTAAAATTGAGTAGTTGTACCTTAAAAGCTAAATTATTAAAGTGTTTCATAAGCATTATCTGTTGTAGTTTAAAAACTAAACTAATTTGATTGTCCACTTGTATTTGAAAATTCTATTATATCTTTATTAATTTTGTTAAAATTATTATTTAAAAATTATATTTCTTATATACTATTAATTAATTTTATTATATCTTTATTAATTTTGTCAAAATTATTATTTAAAAATTATATTTCTTATATACTATTAATTCTATTTTATAGTAACTTTTTTTTGCAATAATTGTATTTTAAAGTTACAACATTTCAAGACCAAACAGACTTTCAGTCACTTTATATATACATGTAAGTAAGATAATAAAATGATTATTCACTTTTAGAATAATCCATTAAAAAACAGTAGCATTTTTTTATAAAATTCATTCAATCATGAGCACACTTATGTCCAATGATAGTGCTTGGAGGAATCATGAGCTTAATGGTGCTTAATAAGGATGAATCAAGAGAAATAGAAATAGAAATAGAAGTTAAGGAATGACAAGTAATTAATACGGTCTTTTAACGTGTTTCGACTACTATAAGATGACTTTTTATTTTATCTATGATAAGATCGCATTTCTATAGGATGTATCATCAAAGACACAAGTTAAAAAAAACATTTATTGAATAAAAAAGATCATATAAGTGTCTGTTTTGTATATCTTATCAAATTGGTATACATGTTTATTCAATCTTATAATTTTTGTTTTAATTTGGATGTTTTTTAAGTAAATATTTTGAAAATTAAATAAACTACTTTATATATTACTAGTAAAAGCTCTAATTTTGGGTAGAGGTTAAATTTTTTTTAATATTAAAAGGTTTAAAATACCATTTATTTATTTATTTAATAATCTTATTTAATTTATTTTATAAAATAACTTTAAAAAACTTACCTATTAAAATAATTTTACAATTTTTAATAAAAACTCTCATTGATAACTAAACAACTAATTTTTTTAATAAAAATTATATTTGTAAAAGTTTTACTTAAATAAATTCTATTTGAAAAGTTATAATAAGCAAACCTTAAGTAGGTTTGGTAATGAGACATGTTGGAACACTTACTAATACTCGACTCATTAATTTTTTTCATTCGGTCAAAAATTAAAACTAGGCTCGCTTGTTATTGTTATTATATTGCACAAAAGAAAATTGTTATTAATTTCTAAATATAAAATATTAAAAAAATGGCAAAGAAAAACCATAAAAACAAAGGTTTTACAAAGCAAACAAAACAATTATGCATTAAAAAAAATGTCTTTTCTTAATAAGCATACAAAATTTTTTTAAAGAGAAAGAAAGTTGAAGAGACACAACTTAATGATATGCAAGAATTGCAAAATAACATGATATTTAAGAGGATCCCAATTAGTCTCGTGCAAACTTATTTTGATAGGTATAATTAAGCCATTCATTGCGCCATATCATACTTGAACAATTTAATCCTAGATTTGCAATAGCCTCAGTTACGAAATTTCATTCACAACATATATGTGAGCAAAATAATTCATAATGTTTACATTGTATATAAAAGTTCACAAACATTTGTTATTATTATTGTTGTTGTTGTTGTTGTTGTTATACTATTAAAACATACGATTTAATACCTTTCTAACTTAGACTTTAACAAATCCAAATTCTTTGATTGATTGATTGATATTTTTTTTAATGGAGGGAGAGAGAGAGAGTGATGATCTGTATTTAGAATCATAGATTTTAGCGGTTCAAGCCCCCACAATGCTTCTTCCTTGCAAATTGTGAGTGGAGTATGGACATTCCTCTTCTGTGAGGGGTTATTTATCAGGGCATGCACTTCACAGAATTTAATATAATAATGTAAGTCTCAATCATGTATATCTGATTGTAATTATCAGTGTAATATATCTGTTATAATAGCAGTTGTTGTACATATCTGTGTAATGCAGTAATATGATGTTTAATCAGTATTAAAAAAAAAAAGAATTATGGATTTTATTAAAGAGAAGCTATTAAGTGACATGAATTAATGCCAGTTGTTATGATAAAACATGTTTCATAATTAGTCAATATAAAATAATTAGTACATTCTTCCTTAAGTTGTTGTAGCCACTATTCTGCCGCCATTATCCGTATCATCCACGGTTTGTCATATTGCCTTCACAATTGCGTAGGTTTCAATAGTCGCATAGAGGTCCTGATCACCAACATCATCAATTAAATAAGCAACGTAATATATCATTAACACCATTAAAAAAAATAATAATAATCATAATTTTCAGAATCGGTAGTGTTGAAGTTTAGTAAAGAGAAAAAAATATAATCATCGTTTTCAGGTTACGATGTGATCGTGAAAAAGGAATGCTCAGAATCAAGAATAGGTAAAATAACAAAAAATGTACAAAGAAAATGTTTTTTTTTTTGTTAAATAAAAACGATATTTCGTTTGGGCCAAGGCCGAGGCGATCGGAGAAACCTGCAACGAAAACTGACCGCAATGCAAGAGCCACAGGGCAAGTCCACTTAATCAAAAATTAATTAGAGGCACGTGCAATGCACATCTAATCACGTGACATTTCCAACTGCCCAATTAAAAGAACAGCAGAAACTAGAAAAGTAGAAAATTAACAAACTTCTAGAAACATCGCTGCCTTTTCACAAATTTAGATATGTTTCTATCGTTAATTTACACGAAATGCCATCGGCTCAGTTTAGCAAAAACTGTAGGAACACCACTAACATGCACATTAATGTCCCAAAAAAAACAAAAATGAAAAAGGACACAAATTTATCACAAAGCAGGCACGGTCCTGTGATCCCTCTCCAGAAATCCCTCCAAAACCACCCTCTTCTTGTACTCTTGAGAATTCATATCAAGATCACCGTTGATTTTCATCGTCGCGGCATCATCATTCTTGATGGCCCTTAATCGAGGGACGAAGTAGAACCATGCAGACGTACACAAAATCGCACACAATCGGCCCCAGATGAACATAATAATCAAAGTGACCACAATAATGGACATGCCCACAACCGGGTCAAACTTGTTGACCACCATCGCATTATCATCTTGGCCGGTCTTCTTGGGCACGACCCGAGATTTCGACGACAACTGGTTCGCCCGTTTGTGACGGGCCGCTACCGGCATAGAAACTGAGTGTTTTAACGTAGCAGCAGCAGCCTTACCCGCGTTGGAATCAGTCGTCCTAGCACGAGGAGGAGGCTTGGGCTTGGCGACGACATCGGGCGAACCGGGCTGATTCGAGGACCCGTTTCTTATGGCGTCTATCTTGCGGCGGAATGATAACCGCTTCCGACACGTGGCGTCCTTTGAAGTATCCGCATGACGACGATCAAGTGATTTCCGATTTTCAAGGGTGTTGTTTTGTTCGGGTCCCTGCGTTGTCCGAATAAGTTAATCCATTTATTATGCGACAAATATAGAAACAAGATATTCTGCATCATAAATAAATAATTTCTTTTTCTTACCTCTTCAATCATTTCTTCCTTCACGAGAGTTTTAATTTCGCGAAACGGCATAGTTTTGGTGTTTGAATTCGTGCGCTTTTTGAACAACCTGTGAATCTTCCATTTGGGTTTAAAGGAGTTCGATGACTTCGATGAATGGATATTGTTTTCAGACAGATCCGTGCTCTTGTCCGAAGGAGTATCTAAAGGGACCGTTTTAGCGGAGGAGTTTTTCATACGAAACATTGGCCAAAAAGAAAACAAACCAGTAGTAGTAGCAGTATCTAAGGGGACTGTTCCTTTGTCTTTATCGCCGCTGTTACTGGATTCAACTTCAACAACTTTGTTCACTGATGATATTTTCTCGGAAAAATTTTCATCTTTCCGGGAAACCCCAAAACAGCAAAGAAAGCCGGCGCTTCTTCTGGGTTTTTTGTCTGGGGCTTTTGCCATGGAAGGGAGGAACGAGCAGTCGGCATGGAGGACTTTGAATAGAAGGGAGCGGTTGGCGACTTGGGATCGCTATAACTACATAATTATGACTATATATTTTTATAAGCCAAAATTAATATTAAATTATTTAAATAAAACAGATTTTTAATTTTTAAATTTTAATTTTTTATTCAAAAAAAATCATTTTCGATAAGCTTGTACATCGTTTGGTTAGAAAGGAGGACTTGGACTTTTGGTGGCAGAGTCGTTGTTCTCACACGTTTACATCTTGTCCACGTTTTTAAACTTTTACTCTTTCTTCTTCTTGTTCAGCCCCCTGGACAGTTCTGTCATGTACAGATTGTCAGATTCATTCTCTTATCCAAATTTCTTTGAGGAAATAACGTAAAAGAGTTTCCCATTCTTTTAAGATTTTTCAAGTAACGACACACTATGTTCATGTGTTTGCTGCATGCCCCTAGTTTAAGTGATCGAATTATGCCTTATGATATTGAAGAATTCTGATTGCCACAATGGAGGATGAGAGTGCATAGCTCACTACCGAAGTTTGATTTAATAAAATGTTTTCAGCAGAGAGCTTTTGCACGTAAAATTTAAACAAATTTTTTTTAGTTATTTAATTAGTTGCCAATTATACATAGCTTCAAGCCATAATTAATAATTGTGCACAGCATTTAATGGTCATCTAATTTCTTAATATATAAAATTTTTATGATTATTTTATAAAAAATAAAATCAAAATTCTTTAGATTATTAATATTTTTAGAGACTCGCTTAATCCAAAAGATTAATATGCGTTAAGAAGTTCACTTATGTTAGACATTAAGTAAAACGTAAGGCAGAGGCTCATAGATGAATCGAAAGACAATAACTCAATAATGAGGATTTTCCCTTAGAGGGAATCAATTTTAAGACTTTGACTCCAATACCATGTTAAAAATATCAACTGACTCAAAATTTTAAACCAATAATTAAAGGTCTAAAAATAATATTTAAGACAGATCTTAACACAAACAGCTTAACTCTTTAAAGAAGGTCATCAACTTCAACTATAATAAAATAGCATTTGTAATTAATCCGTCGTCGTAAGCATAGTACTATAACAGTAGAGAAGCCATACCAAATGGGTAATAAACTTGTGATAATGACATAGTTGATAAAACCGAACCAATTATGTTCTTAATTAAGAAACTTTAATAACATAGGGATTCAGATGTTGTGATCCCGGATATAAATGATTGTACTTGTGTATTGCACTCTCTCCATTTTCATAATTTCACCACTTGTCCGCTTACCATACGGGTTTAGCGTGCCCTGATAATTTAACAAATATGATATCATTGAATTTGTTTGTATTTTTCATGGACTTTACCTAAAGTCTTATCTACCGGAAAGTAACTGTATAATTAGCTCTCCAATTCTTGCCCTTTTTTTAAATCAAGTGCCTCCATTTGTCCAAGGAATACGGGGAGTGACCTTTTTGCTTTTCGGCAGGCACATTGTTGTTATCCAAATTTCAAATCTCATACTAACATTTACCCTAGATCTAGTCTCAATCATTTTCTTTTAATTTTCAAATTAAGGCATCAATATTTATATGAAAAAATAAATGCATAATAGGATCGTCTATGAAATTATGAAATGTGTTTCCGTTCATGTTTTAAATAAAATGCATGTGTGATAAAATTTAAATGAGTAAACATGTAATTAACAGAACCATAAACCATGTCACATCGTTGGACTTAGAATTTATTGAACTTCTAATAAACAAATTATAAATTTTTGATGACGATAATTGTACCGTATGTGCATATAAAAAGAATTGATTTGTAAAAAATTGGAGAAGAACTATGAAGATTTATTTTTCGATATGCAACAACTTCGATATTTCTTTTTCCTTTTTGTTTTTTTTTTCTCATGAGATATATCCTTAGTTGTTGATAGTGAAAGATCATTTAAGGCATAATATGCATAGCCCATACGTTCATTTAGAGAGGTGCTGGTGGAGCCCATGCAATAACTACTGTATCTAACAAAATCACAATTAATTTGGTTGATGTGTGGATAGTGGATACTGGATAGCATTACTTAATTAATTAAAAAAGAGGAATAATATGTATAAACACACTTTGCGCAATAAATAACATGATATCCGACGTGTCACTAATTTATTAGTGTTAAAAGATTTAACACATTAATAATGAGTTATAACGTTAATTAGATCTTAAACAATTATTAATCCCAGCTATGTAAGTATAGTATTATTACTATTAAAATATTTTATCGTTATTAAGTAAAATTAAAAGAGTTGATCGTATGGTATGCACTACTCAATACTATGTTTATACTTCAGATATCAATGGTTAACTTGGATGGGATCAATTGATAAATTATTTTTTTATCATAATTTATTAAGTAATAAGAAAAATTCAAGATAAGCCGCCTCCCGACAGCAAATATTCCATATTCAGCAAGTTTGTGCGCAGCCAACGATGGTTAAATTAAATATATGCTGTTCTTGTTATATAACATATGTCTTTATTAAGTAAAAACTGTAAAATCGTATATAATATAAATTCCTCAACGTACCAAACCACGATTACGATTGCTCATTGCTCTATTATAAAATTTATGTGTTTGTTAAAATGATAATTTGTAACCTTACACCTCATCAATTTGTTTATTTATTTTACTGATTTTTCATATTTGACGTAATGGTTTTATAAAGACAAAATTGTCATTTACCCATAAATATACATTTAATGACAAGAATGTAACAATAAGAGGGTAGGTGATTACGGACAATGTGGGCAAGTAAAAGTAACCCACCAATTCCAATTTTGGGGGCGATTGATGTTAACCTTTATAAGTAATTTATAAGATAATATTTTGAAAAAAGGGGAACACAAATTTTTGGCTCTAATGTTCTTACTTTTAGAACTTACATTCCCCAATTTTTCAAATTACCTACGACATCACTATCATCATAAGATTAGTAATATTCAAATTTCACTATTGAAAGATAAATAGGGTTGTTTAACATAAAAAACCATTCATATTTTTTGACAGACATCACATTAATTAATTTGATGATAAGAGTACACAAGTAAAGAACTCAAAAAATATATTTTTTTCTAGCACCATTAACGTTAAACATGTAATCAATATTTATTTTAAAAAATTATACACTTAGATGATAAAAGTGAGAATTATAACAAATAGCAATTGCTAAGTTACATCTATTATAACCTACATATTATAAAAAAAACATGCAAAAAATTGTGATAGGTCGTGGAACATGCATGATTTTTGTATGGACCGTAAGTTACAACCGTTATAACTTAGCAAGACCCATAATGAATTATGTCATTATTTATTTAGAAAAAGTCTACCTTTATAAAAAATCATAATTTTTTAATGCACATTGTCCAAACTTAATCCATTTTGAAACCATTCTTCTAAAAATTAGCTTCATTCCTAAGCATTTTCATACAAGTATTCGTCATATACTCGTAGCTTCTTTTCTCTTTTTCTATATATTTTCCCCTTTTTGGTGTGTATGTAAGTGTGAAATCAAAGCTTTGTTAATGAAAAAAAAAAAATCAAAAACACTAGAAGAGATGAACGCACCAAATTATAATAATCCATATTTGGGTAAACTCAAGCAGATTTTATGAATACAATGAATTTTTTTTTAAGAGATGAAGACTTGGACTTTAGAGGCGTAATCGTGTACCATACGTGCTTCCACTGATTCTACAGCTTACCAGCACCTGTTTCGATTTATTTATGTTTCATTTCTTTCAACCTTCGTAAAATTCCAAAGTCTATTCAAATTACAAATTTCACAACATTCGTAATCTACGAAGATGACTTAATACCTCCATCCAATTAAAACAAATTCGTTCGTAATTATATAACCAATGGGCCACGGTGAGGCTGCTAATTGTATTTGTGTAATTTAATTAATTTTTGCTTCGTCACATTGATATTCCTCGCACTTATCATTCTTACAATTGATGATGTGACCAATAACAACCGAGGTTTTGATTCAATTAACTATGTGACGTTTTAAATTCATGGCTCTGCTAATTTTTTTTTTTTTTTTATAATTAAGAAAAAAAAATCATGCCATTTAGAGGTTTGAAACCAGCTGTATTTTATAAGAGTAATAATAGAGCCACAAACTCTTGTACAAATTTAGTTTGTACAAACTCATGTGGCATGATAAGATTGGTTGAATTAAATATCATTTGGCCCACATGATTTGTTTTTATTATTTTATATTTTTATTCAACCAATAAATTAATGGCACGTCAGTTTGTACAAGATAAATTTGTGCAAAAGTTTGTGGCTGTATCATCACTCATTTTATAATGACTAATTGGAGTTTAAAAAATTGTTATAAGAAGGATCACAGGAAATTAATAGTTTCTTAATTTATTTATTTTCTAATCGTTCCGCGGCACTGTTTTTTGAGTACGACTTTATCAATGGCATATTATATATTTGTTTTATTTAGGAACTAATTGTTGACCCGCAGCTCAAGATCGATCTGAGTCAGAATTAAACCAACTTAATTAACAAACAATTTTTTTTTTTTTTTGAAAAGAGATATCAGAAACAAATCTTGGAGATTAAGAAAAAAAAAATGGACAGGCTTGTCGTGAATCCCTTGTCTATACATAATTAATGCACACAACGCGTCTCACATGCAATCCTTGAAATTAATTAAACAAGATACAATTTTAGTGTTTCGGTGAAGTATTCAAAATCTTGGCCATATCTTAATAAAACTTATACAATATATTACTTAAATAAGAATATAACGTCGTGATAGAATTTTGATAAGATCATCGTGGTCGATGAAACCTTGATTTAATTGCGAATTAGAGGAAATTGTTGTAGGTTGAAGATTGGGGTGCTGTAACTTTTAGTTCGTAACTATTGTAAAATGTAAATGTTAATTATCGAGAAAGAGTAAAAATATGGATTGAAAATGTCTTTAAAAAACAATTTAACTATCGTGCTGTCAAAATTAAATTAACTAAAGAATAATATTTATTTATGGTCGACTTAAGTTGTTTAATGATCAAGCCACATTTGATATAAATAATTTAAACATAATACAACTTTAAATATAATGTGAACAAAATTCGAATATGAACTTTTGTACCCAATCTAGAAGGTCTTATGAATTAGAAGAAAGTAAACATATGCCCACTTTTTTTTTTCCTTTGTTTTTAATCATTTGGCTTTAGTTTGACACAATATGTAAATACAATTATCCAAATCCAACCAAGGTTAGGTTTTCTAGCGGCTAGGGCTATCTACTACATTGTTTTATCTTTGACGAGGAATGAAATTGAAAAATTAAAATGCATTGTCATGACAAATTACGTTGAAATTTAATTATGAGCTTTCCTCTCAGTCGAAGTCTCGAAGACATGACATGTGATATCTAGTAAAATAGTTTGAAAAAAAAAACCACAAAAGTTCTATTTTTTTTTTTTAGAAGAATCCGATGATAACGTAATCGGTTATTTGTAACCAGCACAGAATAAATTTGTCTCTAAATATTTTGAAGAAAAATTTTCTCCCCAGATAAACATGAAAAATTGATTACCATCTATTTAAGGTTTTGTTTGAGATTGAGATGTTGTAATTTTTAAACTACAACTGCTGTGAAAAAAATTGTAACTATAAAATAAAAGTTAATAATATGTAATAAATATAAATTTTAAATAATAATTTTGATAAAATTATTAAAGATATAATAAATTTTCTATTATATAAGTGAAAAATCGTATGAATAAAGCTTTCAATATTGTTTACTAAATATTTTAGTGCTGCAACTTTTAAATTATAATTATCTAACCTCAACATCATTCTCAAACACATCCTAAGTTAGCGGACAATTCTCAGGTGCGTACATAATGGAAAAGTTCAGGATTAACAATTATGAAAAGTTGAAAACGGTTCAATTATGACAATGTAATAGTTTTCAAAGAGAACATTCGATTATTATTCTTTGTACTATATATGTGCTATATTTGAGCCTTGATTGATAATCCAGTATTCAGCCTTTGTCAGCTGCACCACTTTTCCAAAGGAAATTCTTACAAAATAGAACCTTCTGTTAATAGAATTTTTTTTAAAGTGCTGGATTGCCCCAAAATTAAAAAAAAAAAACACTAAATTGATCATAAAATTCAACCCAAATCTCACGGTTTGTCAAAATATCACAACATGCAAAAACAAAAGGAAAACTTTATTATTCACTACCTTTCTTATGACTTATGTGAGTTTGGATTCATATTTTTAAACCACGTAACTCTTTGAAACATGTAATATTTACATCATCTGGTAAAGTTTCCTTGCTTTTCTCCTCCTTCCCCCTCATTTTTAACCTTTTTTTTAAATGATATATTTATAACTTTATGCTAGCAATAACTTTACATACTTGTACAACAAATAGTAACATTTTATTTGAGTCATTATGACAACTCTCTGTTCAATTCAACAAGCACTTTGCATAGCCACCAAGCCTTTGGCCGAAGTGGCTTGTGAGCGCAGCGATTCAAGCCCCCACAATACTTTTGTGGGGGCTAAATATTTATAATCTCTTCTCCTTTACAAAACGCAAGTGGAGCTGTTATTTGTATCTGATTGTAAATATCAGTGTAATATCTGTTATAAAAGCAGTATATCTGATTATAAATATCAGTGTAATATCTATTATAATAGCAATTGTGTGTAATGTAATGTCTGCTATAATAGCAGTTGTAAATATTTATGTAATGCAGTAATCTGATGCGTAATCAGTATTAAAAAAATGTAGTCAATATTAAAAAAAAGCACTTTGCATAGAGTAATAGAATTATATTTTCTATACATTAGAGTACAAGTTTCACCTCCCAATGGATGTAAATTCCCAAACTATACTCGATAGACCTTTGGATTGAATTGCAAAATGTATAAATTTATACTCCTATTTTAAATTGTACATATCTATAGATTGTAGACCATTAAAAATAAAAAGAAAAAAATTCAATGTATAATCCTTTAATTTTATTTTACAATTCTATATTGTATTTAATGTTACAAATTAATTGTTAGTTCTTTTAAAGCTATAAATCGAAAATGCATGTATATTGCAAGTTGAACGTAAACTATTAAAAAATGACGTAACTTCATTTTCATTTGTAAACGCTGGAAAAAATATATATTAAACGAAAAACAAATACAAGATTACGGATTAAAATCTTCTCTTAAGTAAAAATTTATGTGTTTATTGGTGATTACCAAATTTAAAATATAAAAAAGTTAAATCTTATTTATTTATTATTACTACATGACACATGGTATAATATTATTAAAAGATCAAGAATGGTAAGATCGGGTGAGGACCCTAATCTCAAGATTACAATTACCATAAGCAAGCCCTTAAAAAGAAACAATGTCAGGGTCAGATTGGAAAATTGATACAAAGCGTCATCAAGTAAGCGCTGCAACGTAAGTGAAGGAGGCGGACCCCCTACCCACCCCCGACAAGATGAATATTGCAACTCCCAAAATTGACAAACACTTTGTATCATTTTATTTTAGACATTCTTGGATTTTTGGTCTTATAAAATTAATTAATGTTATTTTAAAGAAAGCTTCCACAGGTGAACTTCTTACGTGTATAGTGTTAACAGAAATACGTAAAGGGAAAAGGACAAGCACACCCCTAACGATTTAGGTAAAGGGATAAAAATTCCCCTAACGTTTTAAAAAAAAAATTTAAACCCCCAATTTATTATAATTTTACCATTATACCCTTCTAGTATATAAAATAATTATTAGATTATCCAATTTGTCTATATATTGTTAATAAAATTATAACTATACCTTCATTGTCTCATTCCTCTATTTAAATTTTTATCAATAATCAATTTTCAAAAAAGATATCTACACACTTAAAAAAATTGGAAATAAATTATAATTTTAAAAATAAAATTGGTTATTAATAACATAGAAAATTGGTTATAAATGTACAAGTTTAAATGATTGACATGTGGAGAATTGTTAAATATACAAGTTTAAAGTTTAAATAAAATTGATTATTAATAACCAATTTTATTTTTAAAATTATAATTTATTTACAATTTTTTTAGGTGTATAGATGTCTTTTTTGAAAATTAGTTATTGATAAAAATTTAAATAGAGGAATTAGGAAATGAGGGTATATTTAATTTTTTTTATAATATCCAATTTGTCTATTTACAATTTTATTAACAATATATAGACAAATTGGATATTTAATAAAAAAATTTATATGCTAGAAGGACATAATGGTAAAATTATAATAAATTAGGGTGTAAATATTATTTTTAAAATATTAGGAAAAATTTTATCCCTTTATCTAAATGTTGGGGGTGTGTTTGTCCTTTTCTCATATGTAAATTATGGAGGATGGCTCTATCTCGACTCCAGGATGCCTGAACTGACTCGGGCCGGCCCATTTCATTTTCAATATTAACGGTCCTATTGTTTTCTCGATAGCGTCGAGTTGAGAATTTTGCTCATATTTGTTAGGCAAAGTCTATTCGAACAATCGCTTCATTAGTTCTACTGCTTATTTTATGAAATCTAAGTGATTGCTATTTTATTGCCTATTTAGGTCATAATGAAGAGGAAGGAAGTGATAATTATGAGGATGAAGGGGTATACTACTTATTTCATTGTAATTAATGTTCTATTTCACTATAATCCCATGTGTTTATTTGTTGGGCGGCTTTGTGTTTCTAATCATGCATTTAAAAGATAAAACTGTTATATGCTGTTTCATTGCCATTGTTGCTGACGTAACAAAGACTCTCTTACTTAATGTTTTTGTTGCTGAAATAAATTTGAGCTTTATACCCTTAATCTTACATTTTTAAGTAAACACATAAATTAAGTAAAAAATTGAGATTTACGTTGATTAGTCATGAATCTGAGGTTGTAGACTTGTTATGAAACTTCTATAGGCTACTACAAATTGAATCCAAGCCACTGCAACTTGCCTCCTTTCCTCAATTCAACATTTGAATGATTTGCACAATCACAACACGAGCGCGCGCGCGCACACACTATTGGCAGAGAAAGATAGAGAGGTGCACTGCACTCTATCCTCAATTCTGTGAACAGTAAACTCTCAATGGGTTGAATCACTTAAATACTATTGTTAAGTGTAAAGACCCCTCATGTATTAGTACAAAATTCCTTATCTCATTATGAGATAAAATAACACAACTAAAGGTTATATTTGTCCGTAATATACTACTATATAGGGTGCGACAAAATTAGAATCATTAACATAATATTTGATCACTTAGTAAATATGTCTGTAAAAATTGCTCATTAATATTTGACATTGGTTACGTATTAATTCCGTAAAAATATAAAACAAATAAAATGATTTATGCTAGTCCACAATATGTGAGAAATAAATCCAATATTTGTAAATCTTTCATTGAGGTGGCCAATGACGATTTGAGAAGTTCTCTGGGGTGAAAAAAAGAAGAAGAGAACTGCCTACATTGTGTGGTGGTTTCTTCAATGACCGAGACTAAATATTAATCGAGGCCTATTGGGAGACTTTTATTAGTTGAACCCATTAATCTGTAAGATCAGAAAAACAATGACTTGTAACCATGCCATAACACTTTTCTTTTTTGAGTTTTTGATGTTCTTGTTTATCGCCACGTCACCTTTCGAGGAAACTATAATGATCGGAAATTGCCTACATTGTCAGATGTCTTTTCGATGATTGAGATACATAGCTAGCTACATGATATCCCCTTGAGTGGCCGCTCTTTTAATTACTTTTGAAAATGGATGTTTATTTAATCAATTAGTCATTTTTTTTGGAACCAAAAACCGTATTTATGATGCAATAATTGGCCCTGCTTTGTTTGAGACCCCTGTGGTAGTTTTCCTCTTTCTGGTTAATCTGATGTTTGGGAGGAAAGCAAATAATTTCCTATACATGATGCAGTTAAAATAAATCCCTTCCGCTGATGCTCTTCTTGTTTTGATACTGTTAAATTGGTTTGACGACACTCCTCCATATGATTAGGGGCAGTTAACCGAGAATGTCCGGTTTGATTAATGTAAGGGCTTTATTTGTTGATCTTGCAGTGCGGTTTGGGAGCATCAGTTGCTGCTATCAAAGCTGTTTCCAAGGCTGTGGATGGCTGAAGTATAGCTGGAACCTGATTTCGCTGGCCTCTTCCACACCCTGCAGCACTCTGAGAAGCTGTTTTTTATGTATACACCGTGCACAATTATTAATACTATTCTGGTTTTGAAATAATTGTACACACTTAGCTGGGAAACTATTGATATAGATGAGCCTTCGTTCCTCATTTTTCCACCTCTCATCACTCATCAGTGTACTATTACTAAGTAACATGTATGCGCATAACATATTACCAGTGTTAAAAGTCTTTTTTTTCAAGCCAAATGGTTCATTGGAGGTGGTCTTGTCTATCTGTTGATGACACAGTATCATTTATCTTTTATTTTATTTTTAATTTTTAGTATAATTGTTGTCTCACAATATGGATCCTTGATAACATAAATATAAATAGCAGTTATTTTTCTTTTACTATTTAAATTATTGTGAAATAACAAATACTTTCAACAAGTGTTGTACCCTAATATTTTATTATTACAGAATTATAAAATCTTGTATTTTACTATTTTTTTGTTAGTTGACCGCTTCGATGATCATACATTTGTATGTTGTTCAATTTTATCGATAATTAATAATTATAGAAATCTTTGGTTGCCATTTTTTTTGGGTACAATTATAAACGTTTAATTCATTTTTTGGCCTCTAAATAGAATAGTGAAACTTATTTAGCTTTATTAGAATTTATGTGTTTTTTAAGTAAGGGCAAAATTGAAATTTTGTAGGTCAACTAACGGTCAACTTAGAAAAAAAGCAGCAAATTGTAAAATTTTACATTTCTTTAGTAGTAAAATGTTGTTGTACAATACTTGCTGTATCTATTTTTTTATTTAATAATTACTTAAGTAATAAAAAGAAAATAATCTGTATAAATAAGATTGCAATTTCACATTCTTTAAAACATATTCCCATACAATGATAGAAACACTATACATAGATTTTTGGGCTTGTGAAATTAACTACTATGCTTTATAGAAGGCAAGTTACCCACAACATTTTCACAAAATTAAAAATTAATGAATCATAAACTACGTATATAGAATGGTATTAATTAAAAGTAACCATATATTGCGTATATAAAAAGTATATATATACGCCAAGAATGGCCTGAACCGACTAGGCCTGGCCCAGCCCATTTAGCCATGTGTTTTCAAAATTAACGCGATTTTAACGGTCATATTTTTTCCTCGACAGCGTCGAGTCGAGAGTCCTGCGTATATATCACGCAAAGTCTGGCCTTGCGCGCCTCAAAATCAAACCTGCGCAAACAAAACCCTTCAAGAAACGAGCAACAATAAGAATTTCGTCCCAAAAGGAAACAGAAAACACTTGAAGTTCAAGAAACGAGAAACAAGAAGAAGAAATTGTTTGCAATGATGGATAGCGATGGGACTTCTTGGTTTAGAGGCCGGGTCATTGGCCAAGGAAGCTTCGGGTGCGTCTTTATTGCAAAACCCAAATCGAATTCAAGCTTTTTACCGCCATTGATGGCCGTTAAATCCGCAGAAGTCTCTGCTTCTGCTTCCCTCCAGAAAGAGAAGGAGGTTTTCGACAATCTCAACGGTTGCCCTTTTGTGCTGGAGTGTTTTGGCGAAGAAATCACAATGGGCGAAAATGGGGAGATGGCTTACAATTTGTTGTTAGAATATGCTGCTGGTGGAACCCTAGGCGATTTAATTGAAAAGTGTAACGGCAATGGGTTACCGGAAAAAGATGTTAGACACTTTACTAGGTGCATTCTTGAAGGGATTGGTCACATTCACGATTCTGGCTATGTACATTGTGATGTGAAACCAGATAATATTCTTCTTGTGGCAACTCAATCTGGCAAGTTTGTTGCAAAAATTGCTGATCTGGGGGTGGCAAAAAGATCGAGACACTGCAAGAGACAAAAGTTTGATCCTTCAATGAGAGGAACTCCACTCTATTTGGCACCCGAAACTGTTGTTCAACATATGCAAGAGGCCCCTTCTGATATCTGGGCCCTAGGCTGTGTGGTTCTGGAAATGCTTAGTGGAAGGCAAGCTTGGGTTGTGAAAGAGGATTGCAGTATTGATCAGTTGTTTAGCATTATTGGTGATGAGCATTCCTTGCCGGAAATTCCATCTAGGGTTTCCAAAGAAGCCAGAGATTTTTTGAGGAGATGCTTTGTGCGAAAACCGGCCTTTAGATTTACTGCCGAGATGCTATTGGATGATCCATTTGTGAAGGGGGTCGATGAAGAATTGTCTAGAGAACTGGAGGGTGATTATTCACAAGGAGAGGTGACTTTGTCTAATGCAGATGCCGAATCTTGTTCTCCAGAGTGTATAAGTTTCATACCATTAGAGGCCAATTCCTCGTTATCTTCTTGGGGTTCTGCTCAAAGAACAAATGAAGGATCAACCATAACCGTGAAAGAGCTGTCTTCAAATCCTACAGTGTTCTGCCGTTCCTTTTTTGCCATACCTGCATTAGCAAGATGACGGTCTCTGTTCATGGCGACATTTGTTGTTCTTTTATGTATATATACACACTTCAGTGAAGTAAATGACATCTAATTCTTTATTCTTTGTAGAGAATGTGAGGTTTTTTTCATTCATGGTTTAGATTAACGATATGTATAGATTAGTAAGAGTTTGTAATGTGACCCATTTATAACTACATAAATATCTAATCACTCTCTAATATACACTAGTTTTGCTTCAATGATTGCGAAGTCACTTTTAAAATATTGATTTAGAAATCAATGTTCTTCTTATATGCTTCCCTCATTGACCAAGAAGAACTTGAGTGGTGTTGAACCCTAACATTGACCTTTTAAAAACACGGCTTGGCAAATGATGCTTATCAGATTGCGTAACATAATTTCACTTGCTGAAGATGTGAAAATATTGGTTAAAGAGTAGAAATCTTTGGCCCTTTCTCAGTTTCTTAGAAAATTATCACTACTTGCAAAAAAATTTGAGACGCCATACTTAATGGGGATCTTTTCCCACATCGGTTTCACCATTTACATGGTTGTTGATCTTTCTTTTAGTATCATCATGTTCCGTGCTCCCTCTGTATGCCGGCATCCTGACGGTGACTAACCAGCTAGGCAGTCACAAGCTAAAAAATGGTAGTTGAGGGCTCCTATAACACATATTAAAGCCTAAGTTGTGGTTGCTGATTCAGTTAATATGGTATTTGGATTGTGTCCACCTACTTACTTGGTTTGGAGATCAGAAAAGGTCTCCTTTTCAAATGTTAGTTAGCTTCTTTGCATTTGCTTGGAAGTTAGGATACTGGGTGGTACTATAATTTTTTTTTCCTTTTTTCGTTCATTAATAAAAGATATCACCTGTACGAAAGGAAAATGGATGGAGACTCGATGCATTTTAGACTTTTCACAGAACATTTGACATGTCTATAAAATAAATGATAATGGCATCACGTTTGTCAAATTTTGAAGTCAATGAAGCACGTCCTTGCAAAAGTTCCCCGAAATAAAATCAAAATCAGTAGCAGGTATTTGTATTTTGCGTAGCGGTCTGTGTTGCGTCGTTTGCAGGGTAAAATGGAGAGCAGAGTGAGAAAAGCAGAGAAGCTGGTGGAGAGAAGCATGAAAGGAAACGACGCGTCGCATGACGCTTCTCACGTTTGGAGGGTCAGAGACCTCGCCCTCTCCCTCGCGCGTGAGGAAGGCCTCGCTTCCAATCCCGACTCCATGGAAATCGTATTGTTCCTCTTAACACCCCCCCTTTTTTTTCCAATTAATTTCTCACTTTTTGTCTATAAAAATTGAACCACAAGAATAATTCATGCCCAAATAGCTGATTATTACCGCTAATTTACTCACTTAGGTCGTGTCACTGAGTGTGACACATCAGATGATACGTCAGTTGAAATTCAAACTATGTAATCCCAGCTTTGTAGGTGGAGTGGTACTTTATTTGCTTCTGTGATAAAATATTTAACTCAAGATTCAACGCTGTATATTTGCTTTTGTGATAAAATATGCAACTCAAGATTCAACGCTTTACCATCATTTGTGTGATGGTATAGAGTCGCTGTGCCGATATAGATACCTATTATTTGCTACTCTGTCTAATTTAGTTGGATGCAAGGAGGAACTTTGATGATTTTGTTAGTTCCTCCTTTAACTGTGGCTTCTTCTATAAACTATTCTTCGTTTCGTGTGGCCCGCAGGTGGAGCTTGCTGCACTTCTCCATGATATAGGTATTTGTACGATTTTGAAATGCCTTTCATTGCTATCTTGTTTATTGTATTCTTTGAAAATTGCTAATAATTTCTCATTCCGGATGTTTACTGCAGGTGACTACAAGTATCTGAGGTTTGCACTTACTCTTGCGTCGGCTCAATCCTCGGATGAACATGCTATTTGGTTCGATATTTATTATACATTTTACATATTTGGCTGGTACAAAAGTTAAATCCCCTGTTGGGTTTCTGGAAAATTGCTCATTGATGGAGCTTGTGTTTGTTTAATGCATGCAAATAATGTATTATTATAGTTTTGATCATATATTGTAAGCTATTTTCATACTTTTAAACTGCTTTTAAGTGCGCCAATGTCTGACTCTTACCTTTGTGTTCCAGAACTATATAATTGAAGTTTAATTTTCTGCTTACATAAGGCCTGGTGGACTGATTTCTTTTTCATCCCTCTCTCCTTCTCTAAACCTTTTGTTTGAATTTGCCTCCTATCCATTCCTGATCTGTAAGTTACTGCTATTTCATGTAGAGATCCATCCGAGGAGAAGATAGTTGAGAATTTTCTTGAGGATGAGGGGTTAGAAGAAAGCAAGAAAATGAGAATATTAAATATCATTAAGAAAATGGGTGAGCTATTTCTTATAGCTATTGTTTATGAATTTACCAATGTTCTGAATTTCTGATTACATTTTACTTCTTCCCTTTATTGTTCCAAGTATGTGAATTTACTTTCAGATCTGATATGTATAATTTCACCCACAGAATTTGGTGATTACTGCTTTTAATTATTGTATTTGTGGCAAATTTTTATGGCATTTGAGAATCTTTGGGTGCTGTTGTCTATTCAATGACTCTTTTTCTTCATTGTCTCAATAGTGCATTATGTCTTCCTTATATTACCTGCAGATTTCAGTGTTAAACACTGTTTTTGTTTTTTTCCTTAGTTATTTATTTACTTTTCAAATCTTTATTACCAATTTTATTTCATTTATTCTCTAAAAAAACGTAGCCATAGTGCAATTGTTGTTATGTCATAAAGCAAGAAAAGGGTGTTTCAAAGGCAAAGTCATTTATGATATACATACTGCAGTTGCTGGGACATGTGTATACGGCATGTTTGCTTTAGTACATATGCATAATACATATTGCATTTATGGAGATGGAGATGTTAGTGCTCTAGATTTTATACTTTGCTGCTGTATTTGTATGCATATTGTGATTACAGGGATGGCGCTCTGAACTTGTATCTTTGTATTTTGTATTATTGTGTGCTCCTTCGTTTTGATTTTTGTCCATTACATCATATATTTCCTCACCATGATGATAGTGCCCACAAGGTCTCTAGCTTCTTTTTCTTTCTTTTTTCCCTTCTTTGGGATTCAACCTTTTTCTTGATTGTTGTCTAGATTATTTACCTCTTTCCTTTGACACAGATCGATTCTATCTTAGGTATGAATTTCTATTGTTTTTCTGTTTCAGACACACAAGTATGCACAATTTCCAGCTATTCAGAATTCTTTATATATTCAGGTTCTTTAGGTCCTAGTCAGTTATCGATTCACATTCAGTTGTATTTAGCTTTTGCAGTTTTGTTTGCATGAGGCATTTGTGCTTTTCTTGTATGCTTGGTCAAATAGGCATTAATAGATAAAAAACAGAACTCTTAAGAGTTACCTATATTCCAATTTTCAGGTTTCAAAGATGAAATTGCCGGGCTTGCAAATGCTGAATTTTCTCCAGAGTTTGGTGTGGTGCAAGATGCTGATCGGCTTGACGCAATTGGTGCTATTGGTAATTTTTTAAATTGAAAAATGCTTCAACCTGAAAACCAGTTTTTCATCTATCATTTTCTTTCATCTAACTTAAACAAGTATGATGAGTTCAAACTTCTACGGACTTTATACTGTTTTACATTTCCCAACTTCAAGAATTATATTCTGAGATAGCGTTTTCCATTTCAATGGCTCTTGGTCTCGAGAGGCAAGGTTGCTTTCTTTTTGTATTTCATCAATATTCATTGTTCATAAAGTTTAGTATTTCTGTTTAATTTGGTGAATACTTTCAGTGCTAACTGCTTGGGATATCAGACTATCAGAGGATATTGTAATTCTCCTGGAAATAAAATTTTATATCGGCCATCAATTTCAGGAATTGCTCGCTGCTTTACATTTGGTGGAAGTCGGAACAGAGTTCTTCATGATCCTGCCATTAAGCCGCGGTCAGATGTATCTAAAGAACAGTACATGAAGAAAGAGGAGCAGACAACAGTGAACCATTTTCATGAGAAGCTTCTCAAGCTAAAGGACTTGATGAAAACAGAGGTAACATGAATTGAATTTGATGCGTACCGTCATATTGGCTTGTCTCACGAACCTACAGTTGAATAAACGTATTTGCATGTTGCATCAATATCGTTACATTATTATGTGATTGATTATATAGTACAATGGAATTTGAGCATTGTTTAAACTCATATTTATCAGGCTGGGCGGAGAAGGGCAGAGAAAAGACACAAGTTCATGGAGGAATTTTTGATGGAGTTCTATGAAGAGTGGGATGGGAAAGCTTGATTCTTTAATTCTTCCCATTTCAAATGATTTCATATTCAACTTAGTACTGATATAATTAAAATTCAGAATCAAGTATTTGTAAGTAACAATATGTAATGATGACATGAATGAACAGTCCAATAAGCATCATCAACTCCTTTATTCAGATGTAATATCTGTGAACATATTTAAATACAACCCTTTATATTTCAATCTAAATTATGTTTCAATCAATTCCATGCATTTCTAACAAATATATATTGCAATACCAATAATAATAATAAGGCTAAAAAATTATGAAAAGCAAACATATTTTATTGACTCAAAGTGAGCTCTCAATTTATCATTCACTTGAAGTATTTTTGCAGCTCAGACTCATCTCGCTTGCATAGGTTCACCTTCAAGCCATGCTTCATGTACATTGTCAACGCAAGCTTTGGTGCCACCGGATGACCCTTCACCACCTTAACACGGTAGCGGTAAATGATGGAGGCGGCAGCGTATTTCATCTGATAGTAGGCGAAATCTTTGCCGAGGCAGAGCCTGGGGCCACCGTTGAAGGCAGTGAACTTGTAGGCTGATTCACTCGTATAACGGCCGTCTCTTAGCCATCTTTCTGGCTTGAATTCTCTACAATCCTTTCCCCATATTGCCTCCATTCTTCCCATTGCATAAATTGCATATATCACTTTTGTTCCCTTCTTTACAGCTGTCCCATCTGGAAATACATCGTCTTCAACCACCTAAACACAATTACAATATGAAATTTTATTGAAATATCATACAAAAGTGACATTTTGAGCGGATATTTAACAAGAAGGGGTATCATCAAAAAGACTCAATGGCTACAAGAATGAGTCTGAGCCCGCCATGTTTACATAAATATTCTTGTATAATCTTCCAGTTGTGAAATGCTTAAGTAATTGTCTCTTAAGTCTCTTCCCGTTTAATCAATAGACTCTTAAATTAAGGACCTTTGTGCCATTACTTTAAGCAAGGATATAAATGGTTTTTTCAAATGCGAAGGGAAAAGGACAGAAAAAATGATGAATGTAAGACCTTCAATTAGTTTAGACCTATATATTTATATTAGGTCTTAGTTTAATTCGTCGTCTATATTTAGGTAATCAACTTCAAGTTTCACAATTCTTTTTTACTAAATTCTTTTTCGATGATGTCTTAACATCCAAACATAATAAAGATATATGTCGTTAGGTAAACAAGAAATTGACCAAATCATAGCTTATCAAAGGATCAAATAAAATTAATTGTATTAACCCATTTTGCAACTTTCCATTAGCATACAAGGAGTCACATGTTGTTCTCTAGGTACCTTTATCTTCTATTAACGTATAACATTCATAAAAACAAAATGCTCACAATCAAATTTAAATTCTGATCAATTTTCATATTATGATCATGGCAACCTAATGAAAAAATTACCCAAAAAATGATAATGTAAAAGCATAAATCAAAAGGTGATTATTAACTAATTAGTTAATGAATTACCTCTTTGTGATCAACAGGCACAGAGGGATACAACCTCAAAGCCTCTGATAATGCAGCTTGCAAATAATCCATTTTTTTAATCTCCTCAGGCTTAAACACCAATGAATTACTGCTACTCTCCTTCATTTTCCCGTCTTCTCTTTCAGCAATTATCCCACAAACCTCCCCAAGAATCTTCTCCTCGACCTCCGGATTCCGATCAAGCAACCAGAAGAACCAGCTCAGTGCCACCGAAGAGGTATCCCTTCCGGCAAGAATAAAGTTGACACAAATATCCCGCAAGAACTTATCCGAGAATGGCACCCCCTGCTCATCCTTTAACCTCATGAACACAGTCAATATATCTGATCTCTGCATCATGCTGTTGCTTTGCATGGACAGCTCCTTCTTTCGAGTTAGTATCACTTCATCAGCAAACTCATCGACACCCTTTATGGATCTTTTCAGCTTCTTCTCGTTACCTATATCAAGAAACCTCATCGTTTTCCACACACAAGTAGGGGTGACGAAACGCAACACCGTCGCCTCGGTTGCATCCTCGAAGGCCTTAGCAAACGGGATCTCGGGTAACCCTACCCGTAAACACCCCGGATCAGCCCCGAAAGCTATCATGCATACATTATCGAACGTCAGTCTCAGTAATACGTCCTGTAGATCAATAGCCGCCGAGCTGTTTAATGAACTTTCGAGGACAGGTAAGAGTCTGGAGTGCACAAGCTCGAACAACGACTCGGTCGTCATTTGCCGGAACTTTGCAGAATGGAACTCGATGCTGGAGGTCTTTCTTTGCCGGAGCCACGTCTCGTCGTCGGCGTTGAATATCCCGTCACCCAAAAGATCACGAACGGTGTCGCGGAAGTAATGTCCTTTAGGGAAGTTGGGGAACTTGGTCTTGAGAAGATGCTCAAGGTTACGAGGATCGGAGGTGACGACACAATTGAGGCTGCTAAGCCAGGGACCTTTGAATCTAAACGTTCCGCTTTGGCTTATAATGATGTCGGTCATCCATTCGTACATGTTGCCCTGGAGACCGGAGATGAGAGACGGTAACATGCCTAGGAATGGCCATATGGGCAGCCCGTAACGTTTTTTCTTCCTCAGTGAATGTATGGCTATGAAGACAAATAGGGCTAGAAAAAGCTCTAAAATTTGGACGTCAAGCAAGAAAAAGAGCCCCCGGGAAACGAAGTTTCCGGCGAGTTTGTGATCGGAGGAGGAGAGGGAAGTGAGATTAGAGCTAGGGCTGATCATGGTGTTTGGTTGATAGGAAATGCAATTGCTATGCATTGCACGCACAGGTTAATTAGTTGGGAATGAATGTTGCTGGTCATGTGTTATATGGGGGGTGCGAGCTAGTTCGTGTTTTCTTGGCGTGCAAAGTTTCGGCTCAAATTGGTTTGATTTGGTGAGCTGAAAGTTAAAAATTGTGTGTCTGTGTGGGGGCTATTCGCTTTGGGGAACATGTGACTATTGATGTTATGGGCTACTTTTTAGGGTTATAGGAATGTTTTGCAATCTTGTCAAAGACCAATGAGAATTGAAGTTGATTTCAATTCTTTTTAGAGTGTCAAAGGTGAATTACTACAACTAATATTCGGGTCTTGAAACATGAAAATTTTCAAGAGGATGGAAAGTGGGTGGCGACGGATAACCTAAGCGGCAACTGTTTCCACAGTTTTAATTGGCCAAGTTTTTTTTTTTTCATTTTTGCGCTTTGTTTAATGCAACAATTAATATAATGTGACGATCCATTGTTTTAATTAGCACATAGAACAAAATTGATAGGTGGTATTGGTTAATGTTAATCAACAGCTTTATCTCTAAGTATAATATACGTGGCAAAATTTTAGCCAGCTACGTAACCTTGATGGGTCTAGACTATTACACTTGGCCAAATTATTTCTCAGCTTTGATTTTGGATTGAATCTACTTGAGGACAAGGACTGAAACCCACCTCCAGTTTTCTAAGTAGAAATTGCTGCATATGAATACAGTGAAGTTGATATTGGATAGTGGTTTAATTAATTGTATGTGGGTCATCTAAGTACCTTTTTTATTTCTTGCATTCTTGGTTTATGAAATTGGTGATCTATAACTATTTCAAAGATTTAGGATAATCTTTTAAAATTCTTTTTGAGACTTCGATTTGATGATTCAAGATTGAAACATTTACTCTAATTAATTCAAAAAAACCCGATTAATTTTCCTATGAGTTTCTTTTGAGTAAAATATATGTAAACAAATAATAGTTTTATAAGTAAGAGCATAAAACTAGTTAAATTTAAACTATAAAGATATCATTAATAAACACTACATATGAAACAAGATTTCTGAAAATTCATAAGGATTTAAATCAAGAGAGGAATTAACAACAAAGTGTTGGCTCTACTGGTAATTGAGTCTTCTTAAGTGGCTTGATTGAGTTTGCTCCCCAGTTCGAGCCGCAGGAAAGTCGCTTTTGTTGGGAGAACATGTGCCCGAGCGGAGACTTCTAGTCTGAGTTGTGGTACGGGCTTAAAGGTGCCTCCCACAGTTGGGGTCCTCCCCAGGATACCTCGTGGTCAAAAAAAAAAAAAAATCAAGAGAGGAATCTAATTTATTTAGTGACTCATAATCTCGATTTATTTATGCAGATGAGAAATATTTGAGCATTACCACGTGTTAATTCCAAAAAATAATCCAAATGTAATTGGCAAGTTCATCAAGATTTGAATACTTCTCAACATGTTTTGAAACAAATAATTATAATAATATTTATGCACATGACGGCACAGTGCCATCGCGTTACTAATCAAATGGCAGAAACATTTGAGGTCATCCATAGTCAGCAGAAACTTCCATTAATCTTTCAAAAGTCCTTTCATGTAATTTCCACTGAGGTTATATAGTTGTTAATATGAGCTGGGGGTTTATTAGAAGTTTAATGGAGTGTTGATAGCATAGTGGTGTTGTAGAGCTTTGAACATAACTCACATGGCCCAAAGCCTACGTGGAAGGTCTGATAAGAGATTGAATTCCCATGAATATTTCTTTTTCGCATTTACTTAATGTCAGTTTGGTATGTCTTATTTAATAACTATAAATATTTATTTAATCTCATAAATTTTTTTAATAAATTTTTTAAAGATTAAATAATCTATTTTATCTCTATTAGTAGAAGTTTAAATTTTGAACTTTTATGAGTAGAGGTTGAAACGCTTATTTAATATATTAATATGTCTAAAATATTTTTTTTACCTTATTTGACAATCTTATTTCACTCATTTTATAACATAAATTTAAAAAATTTAATTATTAAATTAATTTTATAATCTTTAATAAAAACTCTTATTGATAAATAAACAATTAAAATTATTTTTTGTGAAAGCTTTATTTGTGAAAGTTCTAGTAAGAAAAGCTATATTAAAATAAGCTCTATTTGAAAAAACTATACCAAGTAGAACCCTAATTTTATTGCTATAATTATTTTCCTCAAAATATATGATTCATCAACCATATAAGGTATTTGGGATTTAATTTTTCATATTTAACTAGATAAAATTATGGGGAAAAAGCCCTTTTCACCCTCGGGATTTAATGCAATAACTCATTTTATCATTGTTATTTAAACAATAGCCACTTCATTCCTGCTTATTAAATAGTAGCCCAAAATATCCTTTCATTAATTTATTGTTAGTTTACCTGTAATTAATTGAGGGTAAAGTAGGATTTTTCAATTATGGATGTATAAACTATTTTAAAATAAAAATTTCAAACACAATTATATAATATCTGACTTTTTGCATAAATTTAAAATTTAAGGATAATTTAGTTAAATAAAAAATAACAATAAAGAATATGCAATATGTGTGTGTGTCTCCATGTGCACGTGTGTGTTCATTAAATTATTATGGAGCATTTTAAATTTGTCTTTTTGTATGTTTAGTGTGTATTTTTAAGTAAATAAAGGAGCATGTGTTTACTTTTGATAAAATAATAGTACTGATTGATTATTTATTTATCTATCTTGCCTATATTAAAGTTATAACAAGTTAAAGGGAAAAAAAATCACTCCAGTGCATGTGAAGTCTATCTCTCTCTCTTTTTAATTCTGTCTTAAATACATATTTTACATATTATTTGGTGTTATTATTACTTATTCATTAAGCTATTCTTAAAATTTAAATTTATGCAGAAAATCATATGTTATTTAATTGTGTTTGAGAGTTTTATTTCAAAATAATTTATAAATCCATGATTGAAAAATCTTATTTTGTCTTCAATGAATTATAAAGGAAATTAACAGTAGATTAATAGAATGGTGTTTTGGGTTATTGTTTTAAAAATAGGGATAAAATTGACTATTATTTTAAAAAATTAGAATAAAATTAGTTATTACAAGAGTGACAAAGACTTTTTTTCCTGAAATCATGTTTCACTTCTTTTGATACTTTTGTCCAGCTTCTAAACTACAACCATCAAAAGTTATTTAATCAATTTTATAATATTTTGATGAAATATCTAAAATTATCCTTATTATTGTTATCAACATCAAAAGTAAAAGTCGATTTATCAAATATTATAAACTTTTATTTTTAGGTCACAATAAGAATATTGACTTAAAAATCACATCACAATAATACCAAATTTAGCCTAAGTCTCTGTTTGTCATTTGTTTTATCCTTTATATATGGTTAGTTAAAAATAAAAAAATAAATTAGTAACTTATGCTAAATAGTCCTTATGGTCCAAATTATTAAAATTTGAAATCAAAATAACTCCATCCAACAATAAAATGTAAAAATTTGGAACAAATTTATTTTTTATATTTATATATATTTAAAAAAAATAGAGGTGTAGACAAAGTTGGAATGAAATTTTTTAATTTCTATTTCTTCTCTAATATTCTAACTCAAGTGGTCAATTAAATAAAATTACGTAAAAACCATCCAAGACCCATAAAACATTTTGGATGATAACGATTGATATAAAGAGTTGTAAAATGATAAAATAATAATAATAAATTTTAATGTCTTGATAATGTGACTTTTTGTACATGTGAATTTTAGCACATTTTATTTTCCAACAATAATTGAATTATTAGGGTAAAAAATCCTGTGTTTTTCAAATATCCATTTATTTGTACCCTTTCTCTCTTGCCACCAACCCCACTCTCTTGTACACACACATGTTTGTTTCCTTGTTTTGTTTCTTTTTTTTCTCTTCTTCTTCTTCACTTTCCCACGAGCACGCACTCTCTCTAGTCTCCATACACACAGGCTCCGGTAAATTAACTAAAAGAACAGATTTTTGAGCTGTGTGATTGAATTTGAGGCGCAGTAGCTTCAATGGGAAGTACGAGCAACTGTCTACTTTGTTTCATGCTTTGTACGCTGCTAGTTTCTGCCGTGGCTTCTAGAAGCAGAGTAACTCATCAAACAACTGAAGCAGATGCAGATAGAGTGAGGGACCTGCCGGGTCAACCCAAAGTTGAGTTCAAACACTATGCCGGGTACGTGAAGCTCCGGCCGAACGACCACAAAGCTTTGTTCTACTGGTTCTTTGAAGCCCAAAAGGGAGTTTCTAGCAAGCCTCTAGTTCTTTGGCTCAATGGAGGTTCCTTTTCTTTTCCCTCACTTAAATTTTCTTTCCTGCTGCTTTCTCATGATGTTTCTATTTGGTCCTCTTTTTTTTTTTTTTTTTTTTTTAATTTTACATTCATATTTAAATTTTAAAAAGAACAAAAAAGCGTTTTCCAAATTGGTACAATAATATCCGCCACCAACGGTACAATCTTCAAAGAAAAAAAGTAATATTTCTTTCCAAGGGTTTTCTTCAGTTATATTTGTTATAATTTATAATAAGATTTTTTTTTTTAGTATAAAAATAAATAACAATGAGATCAAGTGAGTTAATGGTTATATTTTACTTGATTATAAATTACATTAAATATACTAATAAATCTTTAGTTTAGTGGTAGAGTCTTTCCATTTACAACATGAAAATAAAGATTATGGGTTAATTACAGTCGTATTAAGCTCGAACTGCTTTACTTTCATTAAAATATGTTCTTGCCGTTATCTTTGACGGCAAGAATCGTTCACTTTTGTCCGGGCACACAAAAATAGTAGTGGAACGTCTGTCAGTGTCAGTTCAGGGCTCGTAGCAGGCCTGCAGTTTTGTTCTTTTTCCTTTCAATGATTTTTGTTTTCAAATAACGACGAAGAATATTCTCCGTCAATTTTAACGGCTCTCGGTCGATTTACTGTTTAAACTAAAAAATAATTCATGATGATTGATGATTTATTGAGAAAATTTTCATTTTAACCGCACTCCGGTCAATTTTAGATGATGAATTTCAGAATTTCTCAACTACGACTAACGCAACGCCTTTTATAAAAATTATAGTAATAATTTCTGTACTTTTTAAGAAAATGGGAAACACAATCATTTCGGTCCCGGTTCGTGGCGGGCCATATCGGAGCCATCATTGCCTCCGTCGCGAAATAGTAGCCGTTGATCGTGTCTATTGCGCTTCGTGATCAAATGTCGTGTTTTTTTTTTTTTTTTTTTCAACTTTGGTCGTGATTCTCACCCCGTTGTTTTAAATTTGTGTCTCATTTTCTCTGAAACGGACAAATTTGAAGGCAGGTAAAAAAAGAAAAAAAAAAACACTTGGCGACAAGCCTGGGGGGACCTTTTTGAATACTACGACTGGCATTCGTCAATGACGACATGGTCAAAAGAAATGTTTTTTTTTTTTTTTTTTTTTGAATAAGAAAGGAATCTGCCCATTTCGTCTTTTAATTTCTAATTAAATTCGTGGAAAATTTACTCCGATTGGGACTGCGGAGAAAGTAGCATTAACATTTAATGGGAATGAAAAATTGGAAATATTTAAAATCGGCAATGACCCGATAATTTGTTGATTGATTGATGATAGGCTGTCAATGGGTTTTAATCAATTCACTAGCCACTTGTTTGGTCATTGTTAAGTTACGTTTAACATATCTTACACCACACACAGCATCAATAACGAATTCCATTAATGTGGTACTATTAATATGTTTAGTGTAAATTACGTTAAACACCGCCGAAGCTTAATACTATAGAGGAAATTAAGTGAAGTACTTCAGATACAAATTATGTTAAAATCTCTAACTTAAGAGACTCCTTTATTAATTATGTTAGAATCTCAACTATTACGTGTCGTTAATTTATTAAATAATAAATTTTATAACTTGTAAATAAATAATCTCACAAAGAAGATATCATAATATGTGGCGTTATTATGAAATATCTTGTGCTAGAATTGCAATTAATGACATAATAATATCATGTGCAATAATCTATCTTAATAAATTTTAGGGCCTGGCTGCTCGTCGATAGCCTATGGAGCTGCACAAGAACTTGGACCATTCCTGGTTGGTGGCAATGGAAGTCGACTCAAATTCAACAAATATTCTTGGAACAAAGGTAATGGGATATTTCATTATGATGCCATGTGATAGTATTGCTCGTCATAATACAATCGCTAGAATTAAGTTTTTCTCTTGCAAATATGTCTGTATCCTAATAATCTGTATTCTTTACTGCTGTAATTAGCTGCCAATATGCTGTTCTTGGAGGCTCCAGTGGGTGTAGGCTTTTCATACACCAACAATTCTGAAGATTTACATAAACTTGGCGATCAAGTTACAGCAAATGATTCTTATGCATTCTTGATTGGATGGTTCAAAAGATTTCCAAACTTCAAATCCCATGACTTTTACATTGCTGGAGAAAGCTATGCCGGTACCACTTTTTTTTTTTTTTTTTATAAAAAAATATTACTCTAAAATTTATTTTTCATATTTATTTGTTCATTCTCTGTAGCGACTAATGTGTACTAATCTTTTTTGTGATCATTTGTTTTAACAAGGTCATTATGTTCCTCAACTTGCTGAGCTCATTCACGAAAGAAACATAAGAGCTGGCAAAGACTCATTTATAAATCTTAAGGGTTTCATGGTAAATATTAATCAACTAAGCCTAATCATCTCATTAATTTTTTTTTTTTTTTATTGTATTATTCACTGTACATGTGTGGCTAAAAATAAAAATTCAGATAGGGAATGCCGTGATCAATGATCCAACGGACACCAAAGGGCTAGTGGATTATGCATGGAGTCATGCAATTATATCAGACAAACTCTACAAAGATATAAGCAAGGAATGTGATTTTGGGCAAAGCATGATAAGAAGCAATTGCAATGATCATATCAGAGGCTTTGTTGAAGCTTATGCTGAAATTGACATCTACAGCATTTACTCTCCAGTTTGTTTGGATTCTCTTGATGGTAAAGCTCCTCCAAAACTGATGGTCGCCCCTCATCTCCTGACTCAACATGTAAGTTAAAAACACCAAGTTAAATTTTACAGTATGCATGGAGAATACCTAAGACCTTTTTTTTTCCTTTTAATTAATTCAGTCCGTTATGTGCATGGCTTTCAGGACCTGTGGCATAGGCTACCGTCAGGATACGATCCGTGCGCGGAAGACTATGTGATGAAATTCTTCAACAGAGAAGATGTTCAGAGGGCCCTACATGCCAATATCACCAAACTGTCCTACCCATACACCACTTGCAGGTAAGCATTTCATATGCAACTTAACTCCATTATATATAAATTGAAGTGCCCACCAAAACCTGGAAACTTGCACGCACTTATGTCAATCATTGAAGCAGAGCTTTCTTTCTGTTGGCCGGCCATAGATAATTTAATGTAAATGGTGCAGTGAGATTTTTGATCTCTCATTTTCATTAATTACTTTCTTTCACAATCTTAGGCTTTTAGCCATCCACCTGTCCTTCTCCTATCTTTTCACTGCTGTTTGTTTGTTTGTGGTAATTAACATTGAACATTTACAACAAAGCAAGATACACAAGCTCTACAGCTTCATTCAGTTGCCACTTTCCATTGGCTTTCGATTTCTAAATAATTAATGCCTTCAACTATAGTTATATTCCTCTACACACACACACACACATACATATATATTACATGTTACCTGTTCTTTTTATATATATTACTTGCTACTTTTTAAGATAAAGAACCGTTATTGTCGTTTAAAAAAAGTCTTATAGATAATATCGACGTTACCTAAAATGTTATACCATCATCTAATTGCATATTATTACATTTTGTCATATACACACAATGTATTTACAATGATTTTGAATTTGGTGCTAAACGTATGCATGTGTGTAGTGGTGTTATAAGTAAGTGGAATGACTCTGCCGAAACTGTGTTACCCATCATTCAAAAGCTCTTAAATGCTGGCTTGCGCATCTGGGTCTACAGGTACTACATATAAATTCATGTTGTAAGTTTCATGTATTAGGTTATGATTCCGATTTACATTTAATAGTATCCCTTCCCTTAGTAGTAACATAAAACGTATTGGTGCAGTGGTGACACAGATGGGAGGGTGCCAGTGACATCAACAAGATACAGCATAAACAAAATGGGGCTAAAGATAAAGGAAGAATGGAGGGCTTGGTTTCACAAGCATCAAGTGGCTGGCTGGGTTGAGACTTATGAGAAAGGTCTTACTTTGGTCACCGTCCGCGGCGCCGGCCACCAAGTTCCTGCTTTTGCACCTGCTCAGTCACTTTCTCTCTTCACCAAGTTCCTATCTGCAGCTACCTTGCCATCTGCTCGTTTCTAGCTACTCTTCCAAATAAATTAAGCCCCAGTTTGGACAATTCCATTGGAAATGCATTAATTTTTCTCTATATATTGTTCAATGGAAATAGAAAGGGCGGGCTAAAAATTATTTCGAACACTTGTTACTTTTTGCACTCAACACTCGTATACCAATTTTAAAAAATTAAATTTTATTTTATACTCTTTAAAATTTCAAAAAGATAAATAAAAATATTAAATTTGTAAATAAAAATTAACGCCGCGTATAACTAAAGATTGTTACTTTAAATTATTTAAATTAATTAACTTTATTTATTTAAAACGCCAGTAAAACCATTCAGTACACTCAATTTCTAGAGATTTAACAAAATTTTACAACAATATAATCAAGTCCAAGTTGTAAACAAATTATTTAACAAAAATACAGTTAATAATTTTTTTTGTTTATTTATATTCAATTGAATTTCGCTCCCAAAATAACTTGCAATAATTAAAAAAATAATAATAAGAAATATTTCATCAATACTAAAAAAAAATACTTTATAATATTTTTATTTACTTTATTTTTTAAAAGATAAAAAATAATGGGTGCAAATTTTATTTTATTTATGAAAAATAAAAAAAAAATTGATTTCATCGTTATTCGTTAAAATATTGCTTAAGATGTTGGACATACAAATTTTAAAGTTTAAAGTACGAGAATTATGGATACTGAATAGTGAATATATTAAATAGGTATTTAAGGTAATTAATAATATTAACTTATAATAAATTATTTTTTCTACTTTACTAATAATTTATATGATAAATATTTTTTATAATAAAGATTTTATTAAAATTAGGCCGTGTTTGGGACTTTCAAGTAAATCTCATCGAAAACAAATGAGCAGACAACAGGATTGCAGTGTCCTTTTTGTGACTTTTGAAATAGCAAAAAGGCTTTCGAAAAATGTGCAGTCTTATCGAAATTCTCGAAAAACTAGTTGTAGTGACAGATGACATATATAGATTAGTCACATGCAGCTGTTTTCTCATTCGGCAATGCCGATCTTGGGCCATCCATGTCTGCTGATCATGAACCATCGTCGATAGAGATTGAAACCTGCAGAAGATAGTGACACAACTGTGTGTAAAGTTGTCAATATTTCAATTGTTCTTCCTTATTAGGAATTGCACCACGTCATCATCAAACTGGCATCCAATCTGTCTTCGGCATCACCCTCACAGTATTTAAATCACCAGCTGCAACGGTTCCCTTATTTACTATGTCAATGAAATCTAGAGATGGCCAGCAAAACCCATGGCTTGCTGGCCGGCCCTATCAAATGAAGACCATGGCCCCGCACGGCACGGCTCATCATGTGATTCGTACTGTATTTAATTTTTTTTTTCTTTTTTCTTTTTCGATTCTGTCCAGCATACGTGTTAAGTTCATGTGTGCTACGTTAGGCCATGTCTAAAAAAAACACACACCAAGTTTCTCTTGGTGTGTTTTTTTCTAGGTTTCCGTGTTTCTTTTTTTTGGGTCCTCACACCTTTAGTTAAATTTAATAAAATCAAAAATTTAAAATTCAAGTACATATAACATATTTAATAATAATAAACTAATAATAGTAGAAAAAAATATAATACTAGCTATTAAATTAGACTTGACGGTATTAGAATGCTTTTAATACTTAATAACAAAAACAACAATAATAAATTTTTTTAATGATTAACTTAAATGTTAACTCATACTTATATAGAGCCATAGATCATAGGTCATAATAACATTAATGCATCATTTATAAAATCATGATATTTATAATTTTATTTATTAAAATCATGATATCATCTATTCATTTAATAATTTATAAACATATTAAAGTATTTTTTAATTTAAGGATTAAATGAATTTAAAAAACTTACGCTAATAAAATATATTAAAAGATTCAATTTTAAGTTATTTGTAAAATCATAAAATTTTAAGTTTATTTTCATTAAAAAATTTTACATTAATATATTGTAGCGAAACATGTTTATTGCGGGTCTTTTTCACGTATTATACTTTAATTCATCTATAATTATGTCGTACTTTTAAGGCTTACATGTCTAAAATTCTAACCCAATCTATCTCGCATGCATGCTATGCTGTACCGCGTGCCCTACAAAACATCGCGTCATACTGTACGGACACATGCCATATCATGTGTTGCCCAACTCATTGCCCATCTCCAATAATATCCAAAATAATATAAATCCAAAAAAAAAAAAACATAATAGTAAAAAGTTGCTAGAAGTACTGGTTCACTGTCACTAAGGCTTCCATAAGCCATGGAAGCCATTACTCTGAAGTCATTGAGAGATTAGCTAATAAAAACAAGTTCACAAGCCTTCTTTTGTTACAGAAATAATTTGGAAGTGGTCTTAGAACTTTGCCAACCAGGATTGAGCTCATCGTTTGATGCTAGAGTTAATTGTGTGATGTTATCATATTTGAGAAATTTGGGGAGGAAACAAATATCACACAGGGAAATCCAACTGAGAAATGAAACAAATGACCCAAGAAAGGGGGGAAAAAGTAATTATTTTTCAATGCATTTGTTCATAATCTTGCTCTCTGGACAGCCATTTCAGCTGTAAGATGGATCACCATCTACCCAACGGTCTCATTCTTGTACAACAGATACAGCTCATGAGCCAATCAATCACATGGGCATACATCTCACATGGTTTTGTCCCATAAACCACACTCTTTTTTTCACATTACAAGGAAAATTTAGAAAATTTTTCTTGTACAACAACGGGTTAGTCAAGAAGGTAGATCCGGGAGGCAATGTCCTGAACTAACCAATCAAATCCCTCTAGCAGTCCCTCACCTGTGTAGGCACTGCAACCCACAATTTTCCAGTGTCGAGTTTTGTCCATGGCTTCCAAGTTCAGAACCTGCAATTGTATTAGAGATAGATTTGTTTAGAACCTAAGAAGTTTGAAAGTTTTATCATAAGAAACCAATTTGGAAAAAGAAAACAAGAAGAAAAACATTGAAAAAAAAAAAGGCACTAACAATCACACAAACAGAAATATTTGACATAAATAGTGAAATCTGATACTACCCAGCCCATAAGTCCTCTAAAATTTGTGAAATGTGTTGATGCAAAAAAATTTGCATCAACGATGCACTTATGAATGGAACAACTGGCGTAGCCATCTTTCATGTCATCTTAAAATGCTTGACTATCAAAAAATCTTAAAAAGAAAGGGGGAAAGAAAAATATACCAAATCACAAGACATAACTTTCTGTATATGCTTATGCTAAATGAAAGTCTAAGCAACAAGTCATAAACTAGAAAAAAGGGAAAAAGAAGCTTTAAGTTAACAAACATACTTTAGCAATCTCTGTTGGGGTAAGAGCACCATTGATGTCCTGCTTATTTGCTAGAATCAGTAAGGATGCCCCTGATAGCCTCTGACATTGAAACATGTTGGTCAGACTCCCTAATAAAAACAAAATAAGGAGATTTAGGTACATGCTGAAGAACAAATATTTGGAATACGGAAAACAACCTAAGCCCTATTGTAAATACAATATGAATCATCCTTTTTGTGGTAAAAACAAGAGTTCCCAGAATAACATACATTAGAAAAAAGAAGCCCATTCTTATTGCTAAAGACACAATGCTGGTATAAGTTGGATTACTGCCAATAAACCCTATACTCGAAGCACATTTCTAAATTCCAACCAAGAAGTTTATTGAATCATTTTTGCTCTATCAAGAAGTGTCATAGCTTCTTTTTTTTTTTTTTTTTTTTTAACATAAACATGCAAAGGAACTCTAACCAAATATACTATAGAACATATTTTTCGAATTAACAAGTAACAGACACTTAACATGGCAATAGGCAAATACCTCTTCCTTTAAAAGATTGTCTAGTTCCATTTTGCAATCATCCAGTCTTCTAAGATCGGAACTATCAACCACCCACACCAAACCATCAGTTTGCTCAAAGTAGTTCCTCCAATATGATCTTATAGTCCTTTGGCCTCCTACATCCCATATGTTTAAAGTGTACCTGTCAAATTCAAAAAATATCGGAACTAAAATGTTCGCGCTAAAAACTAAACAGCGTTTAAAGACTTCAAATTCTCATTTTTGGCTGACATAAAATGATCCTAAATCATGGAATAAAAAGTTCTTACTTTTGGTAAGTAATGGTTTTGATATTGAATCCAAGTGTAGGACTGATAACGCTAGTATCTTCTCCGTTTATCTTCAAAACAATAGTGGTCTTCCCAGAATTATCAAGACCCCTTCAAAACAAAACAAAACAAATAATTAACAAATAATAAATAATTAACAGTTCCGCACAATTATAAACACGATTGTAAACAAACAAAAGAAAAATAGTTAATTACATACACCATAAGAATGCGCATTTCCTTCTCTTTTTTCTTGATCTTCCTTATGATGCTGAGGAGCCCCATTTCTAAAAATAAAAGGAAAATTTCCTAAACATTTTCGGCTGATTCAGCTTACTTATTTCTACTATCAACAGCACTAGCAGCACAAAACAACAAAACGCTAAACATTGTGCAAAAATAAATTATATTTTGAAATATCACAGAATAAAACTGTTCATTCATTTAGTTAACAAATTGCATCAGCACTTGACACATTTAATCAAACTATTTTTCTTTTTAAACTATAAGCAAGTCGATTGATTCGTTCACGGTATTCAGATGCATCCAAGCATATACCAAATTTAAAGAAAAAAGAGAGCTTACCATATCACGCACTTCACAGTGAAGTTTTTGGTTTTATGTAATTAGGGAAAAAACTTAAATTGGATGCAGTAAGCCACACCATTATATATCATTGTGTAGAGGTGGGCAAATCGGGTTTTGGTTTCGGTTGTTTGGATGGCAACCCCTTCGGTTGGATTTGAAAATTCAGGTCTAAGTTTCGGTTTGGGTTCATTTTGGGTTACAACAATTCAATTTCAAAAAATTCACTAGGCAGCCACCTAAAATTCCAAAATCTCAAATCTCAGCCCAGTCAATGAATGAAAAACAAATATTAACTACCAAGCATCCTCAACATTTCAACGAGTCTTTTTAAAAGTTAACAAAACAAAAAAATAAAAAATAAAAAAAAACAACGAGTACTTCAGTTAAATAAAGCTACCAAAGTTACATCTTCAAATGACAAACATGATTAATAATTCATGTCCATCGCCATCAACACTCAAGACAACAGTTCCAAATCAGCAACAATTAACCACCACTGATCAAGCATTAACGGACAGAAAATGAAGAAACAAATTAGGGCATTCTGAACGTGTTTGATTAAGAACAAGAATTAATTAAGCATTATCCGTGAGAAAATGCCATATAGCTCTGATGGGCCAGTATGCAAACTCCATTAATGGGCAATTGGGTAGAGTGAAGATTGGTGATAATTAAGGACCACAACACGAATTAATTAAGCACTACGCAAGGGCTAGTTATCACTTTATTGACTCTATTACAGTCCTAGATGTGCTTAATCGAGATTTAATTTCAGACAGTTATGCTTCTTCAGGTTCATGGCTACGACATGAGCTATTGTTTATTTTCAATTTTCAGTCTCTATATGTCCTTGCCAACCCCGATTGAATTATAAAATAAAAACAGCCATTATAAAAAAATACGTGTGTATGGAATTATGAATTGAATTACAGAAATACAGCTGTCCCAATCATCACCATTTGGAATCGCAAACATATGTATAACCTTAATTCCTTACCTTGTGCGGCTGACGACGGCGAACGAAGAAGGAGGCAGCGACGGCAGCAGCTGGATCGGAAGTGAACGGCTCAAGATGTCAGCAGCTGGAAGACTGGAACGACAAGAAGCTGCAACGCCGGTGTACCTGAACGGAGTTGACAGCGGGGGCGTCGTGCGGTGTGTGTGAGTGAGTGCGTCTGTGCTCTGCGCCGTGGTTGTGGAGCGCGAAGAAAACAGCAATATTGTGTATTTTCGATTTCGATCTGTCGAAAACGACGTCGTTGCTTCTTTTGAACGGACAAAATGACGCCAAATTGATTAATTGAACATTGGATTTGGATGTCCGTGGTGGTATAAAGCTGGGTTGGGTTTGTGTATATGCATGGATCCGGGGCATGGATAAGGGACAGCATGCATGGTCCCACCCGGCCCAGCAATGTGAAGCCCAAAAAACGAACATTTTTCACGAAGACGAGAGATTTTAACATTAAAGTACTGAGTAGTAATAATAGACGTTCTAATTTTTTTATATTTTAAATGTGATCTTAAATGATATGTTATTAATTAAGTATTTGATAATTTTTTTATAAAATATAAATATAATTTAATTGATTAAATATAAATTTATAAATTCAAATTGATATCTTATTATAAAATTTTATGTTAAAAAGAATATTTCTTTTAAATTTTTATTTATAAAGTTCATATAAATAATAAAACTTTAAACTATTTTAATTTTATTATGATTCCCTTTATGATACTGTAATTTTTTTACAACATCAATAATGTAAGAAAGATATACGATTAAATCTAATCAATTGTATGCATTATCTCTATTAATAAGAATTTGTAATTATTTTAAAAATAATATAGATTTTAGTGTTAACAAACCAATTAAGGGGTGATTAAGAATTAAAAAATAAAAAGAGATATGGTAAAATACAATACTCAAGTTCTTTTTATTTGAAATTGAATTCTTGACACATTTAAGGAGGTAAGCTTCATTATATATATATATATATATATTGCTTATATGTGCATATTATTTTAGATAAAGTTGGTATATTGAAATATAAACAGGTTCTTAAAGTTAGAAGCTGTAATTAGGCATTGCATCATAGTTGCACAACAACAGACCTGTTTCCAGCAATGAGAGAGGAGCAATGGATTCAATTCCGAAGGTCAAATGTCATTGTCATAGAAATTCAATATTTTCTCTCTCAACTAATAAAATTTAAGCAATTTACTTGTGTATTCTTCAGAATGCATTTGCTATATGATGAAGAATTTTTCAATTCATGAAATTTTACAAAATAAAAAATAGATGTATTGGGCTTTTACAAGATTTATAAGCTTCAAAAAAAGGATTTGAGTCTAATTAACATTTTAAAAAAATGAGGCTGAAGGCTTTTGCGGCCTTTTAAGTAATTAATTATTTATTTACCATTATATTAAATGAATAATTAAGAATAAAACACTTAAATTTAAGAGTGTATAATATTGTAAAAACACATACAATGGTATCATAAAAAAAAAAAAAAAAACTCTTTTACCATATAATTTTTATTTTCATAACTCTAAATTCTTACGAGTTTCTAAAAAAAATTAAATTTAAAATATATCTGTAAATTAAAAAAAAAAAGGATGAATATAAGTGTTCCATTAAATTTTCTTTCAAAATAAAAATTAAATTAATTTGCCTTTGATTAGATAATTTCAATCAAGGAGGGTTCTAACTTGTACGAGGAAATTAAACGGGATGTCAAAACTCTTTCACAAAAACACCATTTTGTCTTCTTCGTGAGCAAAACTAACAAAAGCAGCACACACTTCGAACTTCAATTCTTCAAAGGTCAGCAGAGTGCGAGAGAGAGAAATGGCGTTTCTGTTTCAGAAATTTCAGGAGGTATAATGATTTATTTATTTTCCTTTGAATCTATGTGTGAATGAATGAGCGAGTGAGTTTTAAATTTTTTTTTGCGTACAGGCGGTGAAGACTCTGGCAAAAAGCCCAACGTTCGCAAGGGATCCAAGGCAGCTCCAATTTGAAGCTGACATGAATCGTCTCTTCCTATACACCAGGTGACGTCCCTCCCTCACATCTGGTTTTGAAAAATTCAAATTGAACTTTGAATTGAATACATAGAATTAACATGTTTATATTTGATGGGGTTGATCAAATTATCTCAAACTTATAATGCTTTATTCCTTGCCCTTGAACTTGAACTTGTGATTTGATTGATTTTCCGAAACGAATCTGGGTTTTCTATAATCGTATAGGATTGCGTGGCTCATGAAACAATTATATGTTATTCAGTTACAATCGTCTGGGAAGGGATGCGGAGGAGGCAGATGCGGAAGAAATTATTGACATGGCTGGTAAAGCATCTCTCTCTGATCAGCAGCAGCAAGTACAAGACAATATCCATTCTCAGATCAAAAGATTCTGCTTGTCTATGGATGAAATTCTTCTTCTTCCTGAGAAAAATGTGCCGATTGAGTCATCTGCAGCGTCAAATGCTGCTCCTCGCCGGAGTGGTCTCAGCTTTGCCGTTGGCCCGACTGCCAGACCTACCGACTCTCCTGGTGAGTTTTCAATTTGATGTTTGCTTGTCAGTTTTCTAAAGTTGTTTTCTGGTATTGTATGATGAGTGGGCTCACTTTGGGATGCTCAATTACGATTGTTGCTTTTTGATACTAAAGAGCTTCTATTGCTTTTCTTTTTTTCCTTATTAATGAAAAAATTAGCCATTAGGTTAAAGAAATTATTACTGATATATAAAACACAAAGAAAGGAATTACTAAATATTAGGAAAATAAGAAAATGTGGATAGTATATAATACAGATCATGTCATATCATATTATACCATATTGAGTAATTTAATTTTAGGTTATTGGTACTGCACCTATCATTCAGCTTTTACCCTGGACATTTAACTAGGCTGTGAAACAAAACCCAGTTAATTTTTATTTATTTATTATTTTTTTTGGCACCATTGCCCTTCAATTCTGATTACTGATGATTTTTCAGCACAGTTGTACCTCAGACAAGGCAGCTAACACGAACAGAATTGTCACAGAGATTGAAGGATGCCATTGGCTACACTCTTGATCTCAAACCATCTCAAATACCCCACGAGGAAGCTGGCCAAGGTTTATTTTTATGTGGTGAAGCCAATGTTGGTGCTGTAATAGCCATCTATCCTGGCATAATTTATTCCCCTGCTTATTACCGTTATATTCCTGGGTACCCAAGAGTTGATGCACAGAATCCATATTTGATCACTAGGTATGATGGGACTGTAATCAATGCACAACCTTGGGGCTCTGGGTGGGACACCCGGGAACTGTGGGATGGCTTAACACTTCCTGAAATAATGCCAAACAGCAAAGGTGCTGAAAAAGGTTCAGATCAGTTCTGGAAGCTGCTTAGTAAGCCTATGGATAATAAGCGAGGGGGTAGTGGCAGTGAGATGTTGGAGAGGAGAAACCCACTGGCCTTGGCTCATTTTGCCAACCATCCGGCGAAGGGTATGGTTCCAAATGTCATGATTTGCCCATATGACTTTCCATTGACTGAAAAGGATATGAGACCCTATATTCCAAATATTTCATTTGGAAATGCGGAAGAAGTAAATATGAGGAGATTTGGTAGCTTTTGGTTTAAATGGGGGAGTGGAAGTGGGTCGAGCACTCCAGTTTTGAAAACTCTTGCGCTTGTGGCTACTAGGGCAATTTGTGATGAAGAAGTCCTCTTAAACTACAGGTTGAGCAACTCCAAGAGACGGCCAGTATGGTATTCTCCAGTGGATGAAGAGGAGGATCGAAGAAGATGGAGCTAAATCTGTGATGGTTTGGCATTGAAAGTGGTTGAAATCGCTGAATGCTGCATCTTGAAAGGGTTCTCAACGGTTGTAGCAATTGTATGTCATGCTTCTGCTGCATTCATGGTAGCTGTGAGTGACTGAGTGTACACTAATTGTTGTTATTATTTTTCTGCCAAGCTTTTTTAGGTTACTGGTTGTAGGTTAAAGAAGCTAAGTACCAGACTGGCCCCAAATTTTTTTTTCCTTTTTTTTTTCTCCTCATCCTACATATTCTGAAATTTTGATGCTGAGCTGCTAATAACAAGTTTTGCAGTGATAGGAAATTTCGTTACTTTATTTTCCAGTCAGTTCTCCAACTTTGATTTTTGCATAACACAAGTGAAATGGAACATTATCTTTTTCTAGGTTGAATGTTGTTTTAGTGGCAGCAAGCACCATACAGAGAACATCATCAGGACATCAAGCTAACCCCTCTGGCAGTAAGGGTCTGTTGCTGCTGTGAGGAATAATTCACTTGTAGAATTAGCAGAATTAGTTTGGATCGGGACCAGAGTAAAAATCCGACACTTGCTGTTAAATGAAAATACAAAATCACAAAAGCACAATTAGCAATAATAGGCTTGTCGCTCTCGAGGGGCTTTCGCTGAAGAAGCTTGATGCTATTCTGAAGATTCGTAGATCATACAGCCTTCTGTTCCCATTTTTGCTTCTTAGCGGCTATCTCCTCTATGTTTCTTTTGTACCTGGTCTATGTCACAGACTTCTTGGTGGTTAGTGTTCAAGCCATCTGTATTTTTCTTTCATGCAAGATGTATACTTGTTAGCTGCTGCTAGAGAAGCATTTTCTTGTGTCGCAGCCTAGTTGAGTTGTTTGTCATTAGAACATAGAACAATTAGGTTTTATTTTATTGAAGTGAATGCCTCGTCAAATCTTGTTTTCATCGCCACTCTGTTTTGCATATTGACAGTGCCAAGTGCCAAAAATAATCTTGATTTTTTTTTTCTTTTTTTGTGATTAAGGTGAATTTTATCGAAGTTTAGGTACTTGTGCGATGGTTGTCCATCTTTTGTATCTACTCCCAGCTACTAGGTCAAAGATTTTCTCTGGCTCCGTGTGCAAGCTATAAATTTGCTTCTTTATGCATCTTTTTAATCTAAGTCAAAACACAAAACTTTAGCAAAGTTAGTATGCCGAGTTAATATATTGTTTTGTTGATCAAATTTTGTAGATTTAAAGCTCTTAACCTTGATTTTTTTCGCACTTGGTGAAAAGATGAAAAAGGAAGTACATTCGAAAAATTGAAAAGTTTTAGGGTTAGTTTTGTAAATTTACCCACACTTTTTCGTATACGACACGCCAACCATTGGCCAATGCCAAGGCAAGCACTGTGCGATAAACGCGAAAGCGAGATTTTTATGAATTTTTTGAAATAAAAAATTTCGTTTAACCCCCTCTACTCAATTTTATTTTATTAAAACCATAGAGTATGAATTCACCCCCATAATTTTAAATTCTCAAAATAATCTCTATTTAATTAAAAATATAATTATTTTTAAATGAATTATAATTATAATTTTATTATAATCATAAATATTTTTTAATAGATTATTGTTATTAAAATAAAATTTTGTTTAGCCCCCTCTACTCAATTTTATTTTATTAAAACCATAGAATATAAATTCGCCCCCATAATTTTAAATTCTCAAAATAATCTCCATTTAATTAAAAATATAATTATTTTTAAATGAATTATAATTATAATTTTATTATAATCATAAATATTTTTTAATAGATTATTGTTATTAAAATAAAATTTTGTTTAGCCCCCTCTACTCAATTTTATTTTATTAAAACCATAGAATATAAATTCGCCCCCATAATTTTAAATTCTCAAAATAATCTCCATTTAATTAAAAATATAATTATTTTTAAATGAATTATAATTATAATTATAATTTTATTATAATCATAAATATTTTTTAATAGATTATTGTTATTATTAATAACAAGAATAAAAAGCATTATAAAATGTTAATAATAATAATAATTAATGATTATCTAACTAATAGTAAATATATTGCTAATGCTACCTTCGACTTTAAATACTCATTATCGGGTTTCAAGAGACCAATGAATGATAATTTCTGTCAGAATTTTAAGCTTGACCCAATAAAAATAATTGGGTCTGCCTAACTTACCTTCAACGTAAGTTACGCTCAGCCCGTCCAATTTCATATAGCCCCCTTATACTCTATACTATTTATATTTTATTTATAAATATTATAAATTTTTTGAAATGTAAAATTTCGTTTAACCCCCTCTACTCAATTTTATTTTATTAAAACCATAGAGTATGAATTCGCCCCCATAATTTTAAATTCTCAAAATAACCTCCATTTAATTAAAAATATAATTATTGTTAAATGAATTATAATTATAATTATAATTTTATTATAATCATAAATATTTTTTAATAGATTATTGTTATTATTAATAACGATAATAAAAAATATTATAATTAATTAATCTATTAACAATAATTAATAATATTTTTATTAAATTGTTAGTAATAATAATAATAATTAATGATAATCAACATATTTATGATTATAATAAAATGGAATAAACACTGAGTCTATATTTATATAGGAGACTCTTTTATATTTCTATACATTTTAATTTCAAGTACTTTTAGGATTTTTTTTGTTACCTTCATAAATAATGATTTTGTAGGCATCTCATTATTAAACGGTCATTTTTAAGTGCTTTTTGCTTAGTTGTTACACATTCGAGGATGTAAACACATTTTTCTTGCTTCTATTTTTTAAATACAAAATTATTTTTATTGGGTCAAGCTTAAAATTCTGACAGAAATTATCATTCATTTGTCTCTTGAAACCCGATAATGAGTATTTAAAGTCGAAGGTAGCATTAGCAATATATTTACTATTAGTTAGATAATCATTAATTATTATTATTATTAACAATTTATAATGCTTTTTATTCTTGTTATTAATAATAACAATAATCTATTAAAAAATATTTATGATTATAATAAAATTATAATTATAATTATAATTCATTTAAAAATAATTATATTTTTAATTAAATGGAGGTTATTTTGAGAATTTAAAATTATGGGGGCGAATTTATAGTCTATGGTTTTAATAAAATAAAATTGAGTAGAGGGGGCTAAACAAAATTTTATTTTAATAACAATAATCTATTAAAAAATATTTATGATTATAATAAAATTATAATTATAATTATAATTCATTTAAAAATAATTATATTTTTAATTAAATGGAGATTATTTTGAGAATTTAAAATTATGGGGGCGAATTCATACTCTATGGTTTTAATAAAATAAAATTGAGTAGAGGGGGTTAAACGAAATTTTTTATTTCAAAAAGTTTTTAATATTTATAAATAATATAGAGTATAGGGGGACTATATGAAATTGGATGGGCTGAGCGTAACTTACGTTGAACGTAAGTTAGGCGGACCCAAAATAATTTTGTATTTAAAAAATAGAAACAAGAAAAATGTGTTTACATCCTCGAATGTGTAACAACTTAGCAAAAAGCACTTAAAAATGACCGTTTAATAATGAGATGCCTACAAAATCATTATTTATGAAGGTAACAAAAAAAATCCTAAAAGTACTTGAAATTAAAATGTATAGAAATATAAAAGAGTCTCCTATATAAATATAGACTCAGTGTTTATTCCATTTTATTATAATCATAAATATGTTGATTATCATTAATTATTATTATTATTACTAACAATTTAATAAAAATATTATTAATTATTGTTAATAGATTAATTAATTATAATATTTTTTATTATCGTTATTAATAATAAAAATAATCTATTAAAAAATATTTATGATTATAATAAAATTATAATTATAATTATAATTCATTTAACAATAATTATATTTTTAATTAAATGGAGGTTATTTTGAGAATTTAAAATTATGGAGGTGAATTCATACTCTATGATTTTAATAAAATAAAATTGAGTAGAGGGGGTTAAACAAAATTTTACATTTCAAAAAATTTATAATATTTATGAATAAAATATAAATAGTATAGAGTATAAGGGGGCTATATGAAATTGGACGGGCTGAGCGTAACTTACGTTGAAGGTAAGTTAGGCAGACCCAAATAAGAATCGAAATGAGTCATATATGATGGTTAATAGACGAAAGGATATGAATGCTCCACTCATGAAGCTTGACATTGTGTTAACGCCTGATAGATACGTATTGCATGACTAAGTTGTTGGATGATTTAATAAAGGGATGTTATCATTTTACTATTAAAGTTTTACTGATATATCATGTTAGTATTAAGGTTTGTCAAAAAATATATTTTACTATTAAAATTTTGCGTCGTTATCAATTCACTACAAATCCGTTAACAACATTAAAAATTTACTGATGTCATAAGGGTATCAAAGACATTTTCAGCTGTAAGAGTAAAATTATCTGGTAATTTGATAGATAAATTATCATTTTACTACTAAATTTTTAGGAAAATTGTCATTTTACTACCGATTTTTTAGGAGAATTATCATTTTACTACCAAATTTTTTTGGGTAAAATCGACTTTTAACTCAATTTCCGTTAAACATTAATTTTTTCTTAACAAAATGGTAGTGAATTAATAACAGCTCAAAACTTTGATAGTAAAATGTATTTTTCGGCAAACATTGGTACCGATATGATATGTCAGTAAAATTTTGGTAATAAAATGATAATTTCTCAATAAAAAATTATTACATCTTTTTATGCTCACTGTTAAAAGATATTGATTTCAAGGTACTTTTATTTTTGTAATTAATTGTATTTGTTTAGATATTGGAGCGAACTAATGAACTATAACCAGATCATTTGTACATCAGCTTAAAATCGAATGGCGTTGCATCATGTTGGAGAGGTATTGAAAAGAATTTAATGAAATGGAATCCATTACCATCCAAGGTAATAAATAGAATTAGAATGTTATGTGATTTTGTTTGGATACGGGATATGTAAAATTAAGATATGAAGGTTGACGAATTTAACTAGTCAACAAACTTGAGAAATTACTACACCCAGATTGTGCTGCATTTCTTAATTTATTGTCATTATTAATCTTTTCCTATAGTATGTTTGTGCTCCTATAATACTTCTATATTGAGAGACATTATCAATAATATCTCCTGATTCTTTTGTGAGATAATAGCCAGTAGACATGGGAGTAGGCACATGAATGCAATCTGTCATGCCATGTTTAGCCAGAATATCAGCAATATATTTTGCTTGTGTCAAGTAAACCCCTTGTGCAGACTTGTTAACTTCAATCCCCATAAAATAGCTAAGCTCTCTGATACACCCTTACAACCAAAGGCCGTATCGGTTGAGTCACACTCTTCGAGCGAGTGCCAGCTCCCAAAATTTAAAAAGAAATAACAAGTTTGGAGAGAGAAGTTGAGAATAGAAGAAGAGTTGAGAAGAATAAGAATTGATTCATTTCTGATCCCTTTACAAAAATTGGTTATGCTCTACATAAACCCCTCTATCTTTACAGCTCAACAACACTTGTTAACAGAAAAATAACAACAAAGAAATAACCCAGCAATTATAGAGTTTTAAAACAAAATCAATTCCACTACACGACATAATCTTTTAACCACCCAGGGGGCTTCCTTATACGTGTGCTTTTCTGTGATTCATTACGCTCTGCTCCCTCCTCAACATGTGACATGGTTTCCTCCTTGGGCTGCTCATAATTGGACTCATCAATGGGCTGCTCTTCCTGCAAATATTCCGGTTGGTTTAACTGAATTTGGAAGGTTGTATCACTCTCCCATGTCTTTTAAAGCAAAAGTTTGATTCATACTCTGGATGACTTGCTGAATCAATAAAGGACTGGAACCAGTGATGATAATGTCATCAACATAGACCAAAACAAGAGTTAGATGACCACTGCTCCAGTTATAAAATAGAGAATTATCAGACCTTGAATGCTGGAAATGCCATTTAGAAATCATTGCAGCCTTGAATCTATCAAACCAGACTCTAGGTGCCTATTTTAAGGCATACAAGGCTTTATTTAACTTGCAGATATGATGAGGCTTAGTTGAATCAACAAACCCTACAGGTTGAGCCATGTACACATCTTCAATTAAAATGCCATTTAGAAAGGCATTATTAACATCTACCTGTCTAACCACCCACTGATTCAATACTGCTAAGCTAAGGATAACTCTAACAGTTGAAGCTTTAACCACTGGACTAAAAGTTTCTGTATAATGAATCTCATGTTTCTGATGAAACTCCTTTGCAACAAGCATGTCTTTATATCTTGAAACTGAACCATCTGAGTTATACTTTATTCTAGACACCCATTTGCTTCCAACTATCTTCACTGGAGCAGTAGGTAAAACCAAATCCCAGGTGTGATTAGTTTGAAGTGCTAGATACTCTTCTTGCATAGTTTTATACGACATAGGATCAGAAAGTTTTATATCTCAGCCTTCGAGGAGATGAACAGTCACGATAAGATGAAAGTGAAGCAATTATTCCAGGGCTCCGATTGTTGGACAATGTAAAATTATGTCAAGGAAATAGAAAATCTAATTCAAATAGTTACTGCATGTACAAATTTCAATCTATCCTAAATATTGAAGCAAGACTCCATCATTTTACAGTAATTTCATTTCTATATTTGCACAATATTTTACTTCGATCACCGAACATGAACTGTTGTGTCTAGTTGCAAACTTTTGCAAATGATCAACGTCCCCGTTGAAACAAAATGCTTATAGTCACGAATAAGTAATATAAATTTAGTAGTTACAAGCCCGGTACAAATATCATATCAACGGCATTTTGGTCCCTCTTTACCACATGAAGATATAAATAGCTATACAAAATTGCATCATGATATGATGAAAGTGAAGCAATTATTTCAGGACACCCATTGTTAGACAATGAAAAATTATGTCAAGGAAAGTCAAAAATCAAATTTAAATAATTACCGCATGTACAAATTTCAATCTATCCTAGATATTGAAGCAAGACTCCATCGTTCCCCAATACGAACCCCTTCTTTTCATTGATGAACCTGTACAAGAAAGAATAACAATATCAATAGCTTGTAAATGCATCTAAATTTAAGGTTGAAATAAGTAAAACATTTGATAAGTTAGCTGGTAGCTTAATGTTCTAAATTGACTAGGAATAGTTTCTGGACGTGCAGATCCTCTCTTTATTTCCAATTTTCTCGTGGCTAACTGTCGATCCTATGCGTGACCAACATTTTGTTGAGGCTTTTTACAAACCAACTGAGACCAAGTGACATAACCAAATTGAAACTTAATCACTAACCAAATTGAAACTTAATCATAGGCTATTTATACTCCCATTTGGTGCCAGGGCAATGGAGGAACAACAAAAATATGACATGACTTACCATCATATTACTTCATATTTTGTCTGAATTTTGAACTTTTGAACAATAACGGTAAAATAATGAGATCCACAAGAAGGCAAAATAAGTGAAGGAGAAAACGCTCTAGAAGAATCACATTTCATAGTTGGAGATGTGTTAATTCAGTTAAAAAATACTCACTTCACCGAGTAAAGGTTTGCGGCAATGTTGTCTGCTGCTTTCTCTCGGATCCATGTCTTACCACCATTGGTGGTTTTTAAGAGAACTCCACTGCCACCTGCTGCCCAAGCCTCATCCTACATGATGGAAGCAATTCATAAAAAGCTAGTATTCAGTAAATCAGTAAGGTCTATATTTGTATTACACTATGACAATGTAAGAAAATTTTGCATTTAACATGATTTGATAAATTGGAATATGGGCGACGGGAGCTTCTCTTCAGGAAATACCGATGAAAATTTTGATGCTCTTCAAATGTTGATTAAGAGTATATTTTCTGACTTCACCTCTTTTTCTTTTTCTTTTAACTTTTACTTTTACCCTTCTGTGATTTCTATTCTTCTTTTTCTCTCACAACATTAGGTTCCTCACTGAACTTTTTTCCCTCCTTAAATTTTGCGTCTTCATTTTCTATCGACTTGTAACGACTGGAGGATGCAAATATCCCTATTTTTATAGTATTTTATTGAAAATTTTTAATTAGCGCATCATGACTCTTTCAATTCAACTAAAATAAAATAAAATTTTAGCCAAATCAGTTAACTGATCCAGTGATGCAGCCAAAAGATTGATACAAACCATAAGTACCAACAATTCTTTCTGAAAGCTAGGATGAGAAACAAATCCTATTAGGATTAAACTCTTTAAAATACAAGTGATCGTAATTGCATCATTGGGTGCCAATTGAGTTTTCCCCTGATAAAAGAACCAGAAGTTGAGAACTAAGAATGCATTTAGGATGAGAAGAGAAACATATCCTAAATGCATACTTGAGCCGACATGCAACATGAAAGTAGGTAAAGCATGTTACTCAACAAGGATACAAACAAGGTTCATATTACTACAATTCAATTACGAAGGCATTACCTGTGAACGGTATCCAACATCAAGAATACCAAAACCCCGACTTTGTACCGGAACTTCTTCAAACTCCTCTGTAATCTATAATATCAAACACCAATAGTGGTTCAACAATAAGTAAAGGGATGAACAGAAATGTGAAGTTGATATCAATGACAAGAAACATACACAAGGATACAAAGAAAACTAACAAACAAGAAAATATACAACAACAGTACACACAGAAGAAATTTATAACTTTTTGATTGACTAACAATGCAACACAGTATCATACCCATCCACAGAAAATCCACTTTAAACCACACAGTGAAAAACCTTTCAGTGTACACTGAAACAGGAGAGGCCAACTTAATTCTTCTAGATTATGGTAAATTTGTGCTACCTCAGTGTCAAGACATGAGTGAGTTCTCCAAAAAAATAATCTTTGTCTCAGTAGAGTGTCAACTGAGATTGAATGCCCTCACTTTAAGAAGTACAATTAAAGAGAAAAACGATGATCAAGCCAAATTTCATTAGTTGGACATAGTGATGGTATGTTTTCCAAATAATAGAAAATCTACCACATTAACATTGCCAGGTAAACACTAAACAATGTCACCTAAGAAAAAGAATATAAAAAGTGTTCAACAAAATCTATTGGGAGATGTTCAATTCTTTTTTGCTTTTGATGTTTCTCCCTTCTGCATTAGACCATAAAGGTTAATTCATGTATATCTTGCTTTTACCAGTGCAAATGGGAAGTAACAGTAACAGTATTGTGTATGTCCCCAATTGCTGTTGTTGTTGTTTTTGTTTTTGTTTTCCTTCCCTCCCTCCCCCCGGGGCTTAATTAGCGAATGTTTTCTTATTTTCGGAACACTTTCTAATCCAAAAACCTATCTCCAATGCTAATCTAAAAATCTAAGTAAATGCACACATGATGTCCTTAGACTTTAGGCTCCATGTATGTAAGAAAATCAAAATTACCACATGAACATTATCAAGATTTTTTCACAATAATTATCAAATATAAATACATTTAACAAAGAATAACCCTCACAAGTACTTACCCCTGTGCCCTTGCTGAGAAAAAGTCCCCCTCCCCGAACAAGAAGCCAAAGACCTCCATCAGCTCTCCATCCCATGTTCTGGATTCTTCTTGCAACTGCCCTATTATGTGGTTGCCAAAAAGCCTACAAGATTAAAATAAAAGAACAAAGGTAATCACATGAATAGAAGAAATGGAGAGATGGTGACGCAGATTCAATGATGAGATAATATACGAGGAGGTTTTACCATGATCTAGCTCTCAACGAAAGATTAGAGATAGAAGAAAGTGACATTCATCAAGTGAACAAAAATTTAGACCATCATGTATCTAAATTCACTATTTCTTCAATATTTTTCTAATGTAGGACTCAACAACCTCTTCACACAGTACATTCTAATAATGCTATGAACTTTTTATGGTATAATTCGATTAAGGACATTTGAAGTAGTAAGAAATAATAGCACGGTACTTCAATATTATAAGAATAAAAAGAAAAAAATGATCGTAACTTGAGAGAAAAATCTGTAGTACGATGCGCTGATAGTAACTTGGTAAACTCAGTTTCTAAAGTCAATACTCCACATTCCGAATAGATTATACCGTAACCAAACATTATGTTCTATCTTAACAATATTTACTTCTAAGTAAACCATATTTTGTAGTGCCAATGGGTTAGTTAATATGAGAAATGTTTAAGGTCCGCAAACATTTTAATTTATAAGGATTCTTTGTTAAGATACGCTTGCAGTAAATAGGGGGTTGCAGATGTATCATTATCCCACCAATCATCATTTCGTTAATGTGTGGTAAAGGATTTGTCTCTATGCATCTATACTAAGGAGTTTATAAGACAAGCAAATTCCGTGAAACCTGTCAGTGCAGCATAATATATTTTATGTGGTAAGCTCACATGGCATCTAAAGAAACAAACCTGGCCTGGCTGCCAAGTAAGATAGAAGTTACCACGGCTTGATACAGCAACATAGCTTCCATCTGGAGAGCGATTAACAGTATTAAAAGTTCCTGTGTAGTAGCTTGCGCCACTAATACCACTAGAAACTGTTCTGCAGAAACAATGAAGCTGTGTCAATCTCTTGCTTGTTTGAAATGATGAGCTGTAATTTCAAATAAAATGCAGTGCAACAACATTTTCTAAATGCCAGACAAAAGTTAGCCAACAATAAATAATTAGAATGAATTTTGTAAACCATAAACTTCTTCATCAGTAGGATTTAACTATTTTCTACTGCACAGTCCACCAATAGATTCCTTCATTAAAGAGCATCAATAAGACTAGATCTTTAAGAAGAAATTTACCTGTTAAGAGTTGCAGAAACAGTCTCTTGAACAGCTGCTCTCCAGTTATAGCCTCTATTCGATGTAATATATATTGCACCTTCATCGGTCACCATCTCAGCACTCTTTTCTCCGGTGGCCTTTATGTAAACCTGCGGATGATCACCTAGTCAGAATTTGCCTATCCATGGCATTACATCAAATACAACACCAGACAGTGCTCCCAAATTAACAAACAGAAGCAGTACAGTACACTCTCCCAGAAGTTGAACAAATGTTGATAAGAAAACTGTCACTGAGGGTGGTATAACATACTAAAATCATCAATAATCAACGTCTCTGAAGCTTACCATATCTCCAGGAAGTTGAGAACTTAATGGTATCCTTTCCCAGCTTTCTCCAGCATCAGAAGTATGCAACAAAATTGCAGGTTTGCCAACAATCCATCCTTCCTTGCCCTTGAAACTAATGGAATTAAATCTATAGTTGAAATCTTCCTCCTCAGCTGATGGTATGGAACGTGGAGCCCAAGTTTTACCACCATCTTTGGTCTCCAAGAGAGTTTGCCTGGTTCCCAGGAGAAAGCCTATCATCATGCCAATCAAACATCAAACTACATTTAAACAAAAAATGTCAAACGTATAAAACATTTGCTACAGAATTGCAGCATGTGTCCAATTGCTCAACGGATCAAATTTGAAATATTAAGTTAATAAAAAATAAAAAAAAATAAAAAAGAAAAGTTAGCCAGTTAGGAGTACCGTGGTTCAAGTCATCGGGGACGAAAGCGATGTCGAGGAGCACAACACCGGGATCAACAGGAATGTACACTCTCTCCCACGCGGAGAGTGCTTCTTCTGACTTTGCGGGCTGTTCGTAGAGACCAGTAGTTGCGGCTAGGGAGATTGATAGCGATAACGTGGCTGTTTGTGATACGAATTGTCTGCGACTGAGAGACGATGAAGACGAAGAAGAATCACTACTGGGAAGAGAACAAGCTCTAGAAGTAGAAATGAAACGAGGCTGCTGTGCCTGTGCGTTTGCACGGCTAAGGCGAGGAGCGAAGAGTGAGCTCAACGATGGCTTTACTAACATTATCGGTTCGCTCGGTCGTAGACTGCTGCCCATTGCAATACTCGCTTTTGTTCTCTCTCAGTGACCGACTCTGCGAAGAATGCCTTTGCTTTTCTTTTTCTTATCCGAATGGTGTTTTACTATTGGTGGTCATCAACGGCTACGCGGGCAGTTTCAAGCGTCTCGATTCTCATTTGGATTATTTTAGCCATAGATTATTCTTTTTTTATTATATTCCTCCCGCCAAAATTAACTAATAAATAGTGATCTAAAATTTATTGAGAGCCAGTTCACACTCGGGGATGTAGCTCAGATGGTAGAGCGCTCGCTTAGCATGCGAGAGGTACGGGGATCGATACCCCGCATCTCCAAAGTTCAATTTTTCGTTTTTGTAATTTTGCATTGCGATGCCCAATGCCCGTGCACCAACATTTGGAATATTCTCAAGAATCTCATTCTAGATGAGTAGAGTTTCTCTTTGTTAAACACTCTTTTGACTCTCATTCATTTTTCTCAATTTTTCCTCATATCGCTTTTGATTGACTAATCAGTCACCAATGCATTTGATGATTCAAACAAGCTTCGAATCTATTGACTGGTAAAATCAATTTCAGACTAGTAATAGTTGTAACGAGCCTAAGTTCTTTTTACATGGACTGGAAATGTAAAATCTTCTAACAATACTAGGATTACAGAGGAACTGGTTCACAGTCATTGTTAAATTAATTAAACAAGAAAGAAGAGAAGCTCCTCATATAGCACAAGCAACATGGATTGAACTCGACGTTAAGAATATCATCACTATCAATTTACATTTCCATTTGTACATGAGCACACAAAACCATGTGCACACGAAGCGCCGATGTGAAAGAAGAACAAAATTATGCCAGTAAAGTCATCCCTATATAAGATCACGCAACACTAAAAAGGAAATGTTCACCTCAACTTCACTCTATGACCGGTATAAATCCCAGAAATTGAACATTCTTCAATTTCCTAGGTTCTTTTTCCTCAATTTTCTTTCTTTTTTAACCCATAACCCAAAAATATGGGGGCAAAAAGGGCTGTACATAACAACTACACCTTTTTTTTTCTTCGTACACAGAAACATGGAGAAACGCAATATAGATGAGACAATAAAACTCATCATATTGCCTGAAACAATTTCTTATGCCCTGAAAATTCGTATGGTTTTCGTAACCTGAAGCCTACAGAATGGGCACCTGGAAACAGCAGAGGAGCATCTACGACAAAGTACATGACCACAAGGAACGATCGTTATATCAACTTCATTGCTCAAACAGACCCGACACATCCATGCTGATTTTGCTGTATCAGCTTCTTTTGCGGCCATGTCACCCCTCTCCTGCAATTATACCCATAATATTGAGAATTTGTCATTGGAAACAATCCGACACAAAATTGTAACAGTCAGGTTGTATATAAATGGGCAATATCAATGGCACATCATTAATAAACAAATAATTACACTATTTTTTCAATGATGTTAGTAAAAAAATAGCTAAGTCACATCAAACCGAACAAAAATATTTCATTATGACATAATGAGCCCAATAAGTGTTCCATTGAGTCTGGCTGAACAAACTAAAGTGCCGAATTAATTAACAAGCCTCAGTTTATCAGGGGTATACATAACATTTTAATGGGTGTATAGAACAAAAACTTGATTTTCAAATTTCATTAGTTGGGGTGTCCAGAAAATGGTACGAAAACTAATTCTGTGTGTTTGAATAACCCCTTCCTATTTCAGATATGCAAGAGATATACCTGCTCAAGCAAAAGTGCAGCCTGGGACACTTCCAATTGTTCTTGTAGGGTAATGGTCTTCTGCAGTAAAGACTGTGTCTCCACACCCATACTGACTCCAGCTGCAGAAAGCATCTCATGAACTGCCTGAACCAGTTCTGCAGCTGATACTCGTCCATACTGTAGCTCTTTACTGAGCTGCGGCTGTCAAGAAGTAAGGTTTCTCAGTTAAATGCTTGAATATGAAAGAGGATAGTCCAATTGCCTTAAAAAATCGCGATGGCTTTAGAAAGAGCCATAGATTTAGGCAGAAATACACAATGTAGCAGGATATCACAAGTTTATGACTGGCCAAGAGGTCAAGAGAGAAATTAGATCGTTATTGCATTTCTACAGCAGCCATGATAAATAGATCAATTATCTAAACAAGTGAGAGGCCCGAACCTGAGAAGTTTTATTTTTTCGTCTTCTAGAAGTCTCTGGCAACTCATCATGAGATATGTTATCAGCTACTTCATCAATATCCTCTGGTATGGTTGATGTGGAAGCCTCATCAGCCAACATGCTTCTGAATGAGAAAACTTGTGAAGAAAGAATAGACTCGGTCACTCCTGCTGCGGTTTCCACCTTTAATCTATAGAGTGCTTGACCAGCTGAAGGTCTGACATCCTCTGGAACTCTACCATATTTTAATTTCTCTCCATTTTGAATGCGGAATGCAACTATCTCTCCCCTGTAAAATGGCCTTAATGGATGAAATTGCACTCGAAGAGCATCTTTTGAGAGTATTTCTTTGCCAACCAAGCCATTACTCACAGCTTCAAAATCCCTTTTGCAAGTAGAAAGTTTCAACATATCAAGAATTACAGTATCAGAGCCTTCAGGACAGAAAAACAAGGATCCTACAGGCAAGGGAATGGGAGAGCCTAAAACTTGACTCACAACAATTGCAATAACATCAAGGACAGATATATAGCCTGGAGTTTCAGCAACTAAAATATGGGTCTCTGAACGGTTGAGAAAGTAAAGCCTTTGATGTTCAAAACCATCATCACAGACTGGAATAAGGGAATCCCTAGCAGCAAGAGTTATATCTATAGCTTTAGGAAGGAGCAAAAACCGAGTATGAAGACACTTAACAAACTGCAATTTCTTGGCAACAGTTTCTAGTGAACTCTGTATGGAACCAAAAGTTAAATTATTAATTGTAGGAACATAAGTGGCTAAGCTATTCAAAAGACTCCATACAGCATCCTGAAACGATCTGCTTAACAACTTCTCTTTGATATCTGCAAGCGAGACAGATCCAATATGGTCTAAATTCCGTATATGCCCTTCATGATTAAGTTCCTGCAGCACATATTTTGCCAAATAAACATAAAAGTCCATTACCAATAACATCTAATAGAAGTTCTAAGTGTGGAAGTTAAGGAAGATTAATCTACCTCTATGACAACATCAGATAGCTTTTTGATGCCCAAGACTACACATAGTCTCTCTGGAAGATCTGGGTGGACAAATCTTAATCTGGAGGTTTCAATACATTTCAAATAACGAGAACCATAAGAATCAATGCACACACATAATTTTGCATGAACAAGTCTGCATCCGTCATCTGGGATAATTGTGTCTGATTCCAAATCAAACCCACCAGACATGTTTGCCTCAGTCCCGTCACAGACAAAATGCAAAATTTCCAACACAGCACGAAGTTCATTTGGGTTTAGACGCTGATACCCAGATGCTTTCTGGAGATTCAGGAGTAGATCCTTCGCAGAAGCAACTGATAGCATGTCCTGAAGTCCCAAATCTTTGAGAATCTTTACAAAAGGAAGATATATAGTAGGAAGTTCAAAGGCAAACGGTGATAGATTAACTGACAAGCGCACAAAAAGACGGTTTGCAGTCACTAATCGTGTCCCATTTGCAACAGGCAAAAAAGCCACTCTCCGCAGCTCTGTTAAATCTGCGTCAAAGTAATAATAACTATGCAAAGTAAGTACTTCCAACAAATTATCAAAGAGTAGTAACCTAACAAGTTAGGAGAGTTGAAGAGTTCAACATTAATTTGGAGAAAAAAGTTGAGTAGATTGAAGATATAGAAATTTACAAAAGGTGAACAAGATGTCCATTAGCCCCAAAAACAGCCAAAGAAATTACAAATAAGAGAGTATCTCCAAACAGAAATAATGGTTAGAAATGGCAAGTGTATATTTGGTGCTCCACCGAATAGCTAAAGTTTTTGGATTGGATGTGTGACATGTCTAGCATGATATCATACCCAAAAGTCTTTTAGGTCTATGTTTGATTGAGTTCCTAATACACATGCCAGGCTCATCTAATTTAATTGTTCATTTGGCCTGCAGGTGAGAGGGAACAATAAAGTTATTCACATTTTAAGTATAATGTTCAGTATCGCTATGCGTACTACGGTTGAGCTCCCCAACTAGCAGCTTCAGCTATTATACTCCTATTAAGTACCCAAAAGCGGGAGAAGCAGGATTTAAATACAGACTTAATAAACACACTGCATTGCTTGTATAATAACAGGATTCATTCGAAATAATAATAATAATAATAAGGAAATAAACTCAAGTAAAAGCGAATAAGTTTCAGCATCAGTGTCTAGATACCAAGTGTTTTCCTAAAACCAATACTAAACATTTAATACTTGTTAATTCTCTGAAGGCCAAACAGAAATGTCTTGGATGAGTTTTTCAACAAAGTCAAAAATAGGAGGAGGGCGGGGAAATAAATTCATTAGGGGAAAAACTATAGATAGGCATGAGAGCTACCTGAAGAGGAAAGGGAACCCCAAATCTTATCCAGGTATTTCAAAATTTCACAGCAAGCTTCGTCAATAGTCATCATGCCTGATGTGATCGGCCAATGAGAAAGAGTGTCTTCGCCACCATTTTTTCCAGTTAACTGAGGCACATTTAGTCAGTTTCACATCTGTTTGCAAATATTCTATTGAATGACAGTATAAAATATTCTATTAAATCACCACCTGCAAATGTTTTAGGACAGTAGAAAAAGTTGGAGGGCTCCTCAACTGGAGTGCTCCCCAGGAGTATTCAGGTGGAACAAAATTTTGTCTGGAAATAAAAGGGGCGCAACTCCAGGCAAGAGGCCAATCCTTTGAGATAATAGCTTCATTGTATGATGTAAGAACCCTCTTGCCAGCTTTCTTACCATAGACATTTGGCAAGCCTAGTTCAGCAGGTACACAAGCAATCTTGCCGAATTGATTACAGAAGTTATTTCCATAAAGAATAGCAAAGTTTGAGAACACAGCCTCAACAACAGAACCAGCCAGTAGCCAAATTTCCATTGAAACTTCGTTGTGTGAGTGGATCAAGTCAGTCTCAAATTCATCAAAATCTACTTGAGACTTCAAGCATTCATTTCCAAGAAACTCAACCCTTTTGGCACATTCAAGAATTATGTCTGCTTCTGTTGAAGTTCGAAGGCCTGTTTTCCGTAAAATTCGAAGCCAACCCTCTGTACCAAATCTCTCTCCTGGAAATTTCTTCCTCTCACCAGAAAAGACAGATGTTAATATGGCATCAGAGGGATCGTACAGATCCTTGGGTTTGTACAAATCTATGGTAAATTCATCAGCATTTCTTACAAATTTAGTCTCCTTCAAAACATCAACTACAGAAGAATCTGCTTCTAGGTCTTGCCAATTAGTATACAGATAGATCAATATATCCTCCTGCTCAGAAGTTGGTTTTCCTTCATATCCAGGCAACCCAAACTTTATCAGTATCTGTTTGTCATGCAATTCAAGGACCCCAAGGGCCCGAAGTAAAACAAATTCAATTGAATCTGAGGAATAATTAAGGCATCGCTCATCACATGGCTTAAGGAATGAATTTGAAGCAATCACACACTGCTCTTGACCATTCAAACGTGTGCATGACCCTACAACCGTTCTATATATAGGCAGAGAACGTAACACTTCATGTTCTTCTGTCCCATATTTAGAACTATTAGAGGAGAAATCATGTGCAAAAAGTGTGAAAAGTTCATCTCGGTCTGAAGCTGAAAGGGAACTAAGTTCAGGAAAGTAGCCAGCATGTTTAGCAGCAACAAGCTTGGAAGCAATAACTTGCCCTAATGATTGACTGGGTGTAGGGAGACAATTACATGAGGCAGCACAATCCATGAAAGCAGTATCAAAAATGGGAATGTTGCACTGGTTCAAGAGTGACAACAACCAAGGATACCTCCTTTTGGCTACTTCAAAAGCCGTAATGTAAGTCTGGAGTGATTCAGAAGTATGATTCATAGATAATCCAGTTGGATCACTTCCTGTTGCTCCCACATTTGTGACACCATTGCCAAGAACTGAACCTGAAAGCGGAGGTGGAATGAAGAGCAGATGACGATCCCTTACACGGCATAAAATCGACCGACCAAGAAAAGCAGGAATGAGAGGCCAATCAGAAAAGAGAGAGAGGTGTTCCGATGACCCACTGAAACTTCTCCAAAACAATTTGATCCACTCAGCAGACGGACCCCCTTCCCCACCAGAACTTGTATTCTCCCAAGAAAACCATGGAGCCATGTTTGATTCCATGACATGTTCCACCCAGTTATTGTTCAAAAGCAACCTCATATGACTAGCTAATAAGTGAATAGAGAAACTTTTCAATTTCAGCAATGATTGTAGGACAGATCTTGAAAAAATACCAGCCAAGATTGCTCTATCAAATACTTTTGGATGGATAAACTTTGCAGCTAAAGACACCATTAGTGCCTGGTGCTCCTTGTCTCCAATCCAGAGTTCAGTAACCCCCAACCTTGCTAGATGATTTGTTGCAGTTGGAAATGGTAAGGTTTTGAGCTCAGCAGCTATCGATAACAGCTTTGGGTCTATATTTCTATTGCTTATGCTACTGCTACCCGCAATGGTGTTTCTCTGTAGTATAGGCCCTCCAGACCTACCAATATCTTCAACCACTACGCGACCAAACTCAAATAAAGCCCTCCCCAAACTAGTCACCATGTCAATTGCATCACCTGAACCCTGGGAAGATGAGCCATGAGAACTACGCACATGAGGGATTGATACTGAAGCAGAACTGCTGCTCACTTCATTATGTGCTCCACCCATAGTATTAGAGTCAACAGGGTCAAGTGATGCATCATCTCCACTATAGCTAGATGATTCTAGGAATTGAATGTCAGACAAGCAGTACTCTAGAACATCTACATAAGTATCAACTGATCGGAGAACAATAGATGTTGAGGTGACCCTTAGAAGATCCCGGACCATTTTAGGTTTAATTTCTCGAACTCTAACCCCCACGGCTTTAATTTCAGTCACCAATTCCCATGGTACAGAAAACACCTGATAGTGTTCCTTCACAAAACTACAAACAGTAGCAGGAAGCAGATTACCACCCACCCCATTCCCAGGTTGAGACAGAAACATACCTTCCTCAGCCTTGACAAAGTTTCCTGAGTACAGCTGCCATACTGGAAGATCAACGAGGCGAGTGTAGAAAGGTCTTACCACTTGTTCAATAAGGCATTCCCAGTCTGCCTTAAGCACTTTAACTGGTATCAAGTTACCATCTTCAGGTTGACTAATAAGAGCCTGACAAATAGATGTTGGCCAGAAGGAATAAATTTGATCCCCATAAACCTTTAAAGACAAGGGAATTGCACGACCTGCACTTGACTCAATAGAAGAACTTGAAGGTTCTCTTTGTAACTTCTGAATTTCCACCACCATTTCAATGTAGGCATTACGAACACAACTCATCAGTTCTCTGTTCCAAGCTTCAATCAGATGATCTCCGGTTTCTGGCCATCCCTCTAACAAATCTCTTCCGTCCTGGTGTTTAAAGAGACAGCGACCACCATTGTGCTGCACAAGGAAACATCCTAGTACAGTCACTGGTAAATTTGTATCACCAGACAAAGGAAGAGGAGACATAATTGAATTTGATTCATGAGCATCAGTGGGAAGACCATCCCGGGATATATGTGCAGCGACTCCAGCTACAGGTGTCAAGTTATAAGCTAGATATCGTCTGCAAAAAGAGGGAAAAAAATGTAATATATAAGTAAAAAGATGCCATGAGAGACACCCTTTCACATAATGTTCCAGATGCTTTTCTGTTTGTACCGAAAACAAAAACGGGAGGTAACTATATAGATTTTGTCAAATTTCTGGCTGTCTATAGGAAAATAAGTTCATGGACGGTTGAATTTTTCCTTTTCCGCAGATAGAAAAATAATCATTTTCAAAAATAACAATTATAAGATAAGCTACAGAGTCAAAGATCACCTTAGTTTCAAACAAAATCAACAAGTTCTTGAGAAAACATAACATTTAAAAAAAGCATGTTTCGCTGTATAAATCCACAGACAGAGAAGGATGTCAAAATAACTTTTTGCTTCCAACATACCTATCAAGAGCCATATTTCTTGTTTGCCCAGAACCTAGGCTAAGTGCAACAAGCCATTTGTCAACAAATCTAGTTCCTCCTTGGAGCAGGTTCACATCTACTATGTGCAACTTAATAGCAGCATTTGAACTACTAAATAGCCTTGATATTTGAAACTTCCTCCATTTCTTCTCTGAAAACGGATTCCTCATCACAGCAGATGATGGATCAACGCATACCAGGTAATCCTGGCAAGGCTCATCAGTGCCTTCTTCCCATGTTGAAAATGATACCTGAAAGCAATTATATATTTCCAAAAAACTCATGAGACAAAATTTATAGAGCAACATGGCAGTTACAGCTTTATAGAAAATAAACTTGATTTCCATGACATCTAAACAACTATATGATTTAGAACCTGCAAACAGAGCAGGTTTATTAAGGCTAAAGGGGAGATTTTTCTTGTTAAAAATAAAAATCATTTAAAGAAACGATGAATAAAGTCAGCATAATGTGGATTTGAATTTGATTGCTGCTTCAAAAAAAACTTACAAGTTTCACATTCATGAATTGGGGGTATTATTCACTAAAGAGAAGGCCGAAGTTAATGTTAGTAAGGTTAGCATATATATGCGCCACTTTCATGCACTATTTACTAACATCAAAACCTAAAAAATTTATTGACATGGACAACGCATAATCATTCTTTTCTGTGGAAGTTTTACTGATGGTAAAGATAAGGCAGCTCATAAATGTTCCAGTTACTAGAATGACAACTTCTGTACAATAACAAAATCAATTACTAAATTGATGCAAAATCAATTTATAAATAAATTGGATTAACAAGAAGCCAATAAATTTTGTCGTAGTTAAAAGTGTTTATATACTCCAATGTAATACAGATGGGAATTGAATAGACTTTGTACTTATGTGTGTATGTATGACTGAATATATGTATGCCCCAAGGGCACACATATTAAGGGGACAACAATATTTGTGTGCAAAATTTGAGATTGATAATAGCAGTAGACAAAATTCTTAACTGAAGGCTGTTCGTGATTATGCAATTATCATATCATATCTGTCTACTTATATACTGTATTCTACAACAATGCAATGCATTAACCAATCAGTGCTTAAAACAAATATAGGTAACAACATCAAAAAAAGATCCCAAACAATCACACAAACACACATGTGAACACACACGCACATTCGCTATTTAAAAACCAAGATAAATGTCAAATGAAATTTTATCTTTTCTTATGACATGACAATATACATATAGATCTAAATGAGACAAAACATTTCATGCTGTACGACTCTAGCATGTGAATAGGCACGAGAAAACGTAACAGAGCAAATCATGCAATTAGAGTAACGTGCTCTAAACATACCTGCAGAACTGACTTCAGAAAAATAAGAGATCTAGATGCATGCTCTAAATATCTCTCAACTATTTGCTTTACTCTCTTCAACCCCAACTCAAGTCCATCCTTCAAGCACTCTGATGATAGAGGCATGCGGATAACAGTCGAATCTAAAGATGACCAGGGCATATTTTCATCAATCAGCATTGGATTAAATTGATCACGAAACCGCTCTGTCAAATTAGTACCTGCGATCACAGAAGGAAAAAATGGAAATAATCCAATACAGAGCTCTATAAGAAAAAGCAGTTTAAATGGAATTGCCTAAAATGAGGTACAAAAGAATTTTCCAGAAAAAAGCAATAAGTATGAGCACGTTAGAGAAATCCAATATCCAATGAAGATGCGTGAATGAAATACCTAACAGAGAGAACTCCTTTGCCGAAGGACTATGACTAGAAGATATAGCCAGTGCCAAGCCACGTGGATCAAACATGTAATAGTATCCACCAGAAACTATAGACAGGAAATCACATATGAAATAACAACTAAGCAATCCCAAGCCGTAGTTAAGAATATCACCCCGAAGTCTCCAAGGGGGTAAAAGTTGGAGACTACTAATTTCCTCCCGACTCAAGATGGCCCCCTCCAGAACGGCAACTAAGGCAGGACCTTGAAATTCACCTGTTCCAGCCACAATTAAGTGCAGCATTCAGAATAATAAACCAGGGAAACGTTGTAGATATAGTGTTGTCACATACCTCCAATGTGACAAAGAACATATAATTATATACAATTTACAGAGTGCAGAATTAATTAAAGATTTTCCACCCATAATTTGTGTAGTTTTTTTTCCTTTTGGTCTACTGACCATTTTTTACCACAAAGCATTCACCACTGCCCCTCTAATACTAACAACTGCTTAGACTTTTATTGCCAAACAAATGAACAGCAAGAAGATAATAAGTATTCCATTAACCTAAGGATCCTTCCTACATTATATCATCACCCTACAAAATTAAAAAGAGAACACATATAGAATTAAATTGATTACCTAAATTATGCTGTAGCAAAGACTGTCGAGGATGGTCCCTCTTGTCAAAATAAAGGTGTAGCTTCTTAGCTTTACAGCAATCTGCCAACTCTAGAAGGTCGAACAACAAGAAATCATTGCTCCCATAACATGCCAGAAGCTCACTTATTCTAGCAAAGTCCATACATGGGAGATCTTTAGTCATGTCTTCATCTACCAAAGAGAGACATCGAATTGATTTTACCCCCAACCTGTCTGCCAAATCATTGCTGATAGATGGATGAATAAAATGTTTCCCAACAAGATTGTCTTCTATCCATGGTGCATCATTATACACAAGATCCCGAGCAAACCTCAGAATTCCAAAAGAATCTGGAATTAATAGAGTATTACAGGCCTCAAACAATGGTTTGTCCAAGAAACAGTCTGAAACAGCTTCAAGGATGCAACAGACGAAACTTAACTGATCAGTTGACAGCGGAACACCTTCGACATCATTCTGTAGGCGTTGTAGAACACGAAAATAGTCCCAAATATCAAAACTAAGTCTCACGCCTAATTCAAGGAGCAGCTCTCTAAATTCCGATAATTCAGATGGGACAACATACAAATATGGGGTAAATTTCACAGGTGAATCAAACGCAAGAGCACTCGGAGACACAAATTCATCTCCAATCCAAACCCAAGCAACACCATCCAGAGCTGATTTAAGAACCACGAACTCATCAGTACTAATATATTCTTGCAATTTCGAATAAAGAGTTGGAATTCCCTTTTGAAGCGCAGTATCAATACCGGTTTCCCTCAAAGAATGCAACTTAAGCTGGCCATAGGACTTGGATAACTCAATAAGTTGTGTGGATAAGACATCTATGCTTATGCCATCCATCCAACCAAGTTTATGTTGTAGATACATTGAGCCACATTCTCCATCTAGTACATGCATAGAGAAAGACACCAACCACATCTGTGATTTAGGTCTCACATAGCATGGAGATGCTACTTGGTTACTGCTTTTCAACCAAGGTAGTCCCAGAAAAGGTGGTTCAGCACACACAGGACACCAAGGTATGGCCCTCATTTCAGACCAAAAGTTTTCTCCTGGTTTATCATCAATTAAGTTGTCAACAACATAAGCAAAGTCCAGATCACCTTCTGAATGGTTCTCTTCTCCCACTGAAGTGTCAACACACTGAACATCAGCAACCTCATTATTCTGGATAAACATAGGATTCAGCACTTCAGCACCATTGCTTTCTCCCTTTTCAGTTGAAAGCTTAGGTGCAAGAGTATCCAAACATTTAAATAATCTCCATCCGTAATCTATAGCTTGTGAGTCCCTAGAATCATGGAACATCGACACCGATCTAGCACAATCAAGCAACCCAGTAAAACCCAAAGTTCTATTAAGCCCGAGGCTGACCAATGTATCCAAAGTTTCAGGATCAGAGAATTGGTCTGAAGGAAAGAACATTTCTCCATGAAGCAACTTTCGTAGCTCAGGGACACGAGGATCATAGAGCCTGAAAAAACTATTATAGTGAGGGAAATGATACTAGCAAATATTTTTTGTGATGCAGATAAGTTTAGTCGTGCAGACAGTAAAAGGTAAATACCAATTCAAAAGACTGAGAAGCTATGTCTATGTAAAAATATTACCAATTTAAAAAATTGGGTAGAAGTAATAGACCAACAGCACTTATCAGAAATAATGACTGCATGAAGATTGGGAAAGTGAGGATGAGTAAAATTGTACCAGGATATAGATTGGACGCCAGATATACTATAAAGCTACATCCTTATTTTAAGATGAGGTTATTCATCATCATGGGCTAAATTAACACATAAAAATTAACATGCTTCTTCAGTGTTATGCTCGTGTCTCTTGATCTTATGATTTCTTAACATATATCTGTATAATTTGTAGTAATTTTTTCATTCAGTATCTTAAAATCCTCTGTCCAATTCCAACAAGTTCTGAGTAAGATCAAATTTAACAACCTTCGCATCTAATATGTGTTTGCACAAACCTAACCACTTCCTAAGGGATTTACCCGTGTCAACAAACAATTCGAAATGCCTCAAGCTTAGCATCATCTCGAGAAAGTATTTAGATTGAAACACAGAAATACAAACCTGGATGGTGCTTGCCAAGATCCATTGGCTGCCAAAACAAAAGAGGCCATTGAAAGTGTTGATTTGATGGATATGTCCTCTTCAATCAGAAGCTTCACATCATGCAGAATAGCTGAAAGAGCTCCCTGTTGTGAAAGGAATTCTGACATGCGGTTGAGGACATAAACTTTGTAGAATTCCATCCTTGATGGCTCTCTAATCTGTAAATACCTTTTCAAAATGATTCTCTCCCTCTGTGATTCTGTTCGTACAAAATCATCATGCAAAAGATCATCACAAACACCATCAGGTTTAAGCCATTTGATCGGTTTACTCAAACTAACTAGATTTCTACTTCTGTATGACTCAAACACAGGGAGGTGTCTAATGATGTCAATTTGTGTGTCACACATTTCCTCTTCAAAGAACCATTTTGACTGAAGAATAAAACTCCTAAGTTCGTGCAGCTCTGCTTCTGATGCACAACAGAAAAGTTCCTCAACATTCTCAGGTGTACCAGCAATTGCTAGAAATGCATTTAATAAACCACTAGCTGTTGGAGGCTGCACATATCTTTCCAATTGTGGATGTTCTAACTGCAGGTTTCGACTCAAGAATAGACAACCTACTTTCAGCAGCAAAGAAGACATGTTTTCACTCCACCCATCATCCTTAATCACGCAAGAATTTTCAGACAGCTGAAAGAGATAATTATCTGCAACAGGAAGAATAGGCCACTTAGAAAATATTGAAAGGTCTTCACAAGATGATTTAAGATAGCTCCAGAGCAATCTTATCCATTCTAAACTTGGTTGGCCCTGATGACCAGGGGACCAAGTTATCTTTTTTGCACATTGCCATTCCACAGGAAGTAATTTTATAAGGAGCTTCTCGAGCAAAGGGCAGGAGAGAAAAGAAATATTTGATTTCCCATTCTGAGCTATGTCACATAGTTTCGCATGAACTTCTTCAGGAATTCCACAGTCCACAAGCTGATTTGAAAGTGAATCCTTGAGAAGACCATATTCATCCCCACGCACAATGTAGATCCTTTCACCAGCCCCACTCTTCTCAAACATAGTAAATGAACCATTGGCAAGAGGTAAAAGAGGTAAACCATATAAACAATCAGGCCGAACAGGAATTACACAATCAAACAAGCAATATTCAAGTGCCAAGATCATTGCACTCCGGTCCTTAAATCCACGCTTTCGCCGAATCAACAGTGTCCTTAACAATGTTGGTGTCAGAAAATGTAAAGAGGGGCAAACATCCATAAATCTCTCTACCACTGGCTTGGAAACAGTCACAAGGGGTAGCCCAGCATCTGATAATGCTTCAAGTAGTTCATGTGTCTTATAAAAGGCAAAATCAGGAAAAATAGCTTGCTTCGTTGAAATCCATTGCCCACCTCTAGCTTTCGTATATAGTACACAAAGACTATTATCAGCAATAAACATGTAAAGTTTCCGCACCAATGATGCCCAGGGTTCTAAGCCTATTGTTGTTGGCCAATACGAAAAATACAAATCACCTGGGCCTATCTGTGATGCAATTTTTTCAAGCAAGCGAGCATAAGCAGGCGCAACAAGAGCCTCAAGGAGATAAATATTCCAGTCAGAACGTTTTTTCCCTCCACCAGCCATGTCATTTCCAAACCAGATATCCCTCCGATTAGATGACAATTCAAAGTATGCATTAACATGTGCAGGAAGACCAGTACTGATTGGCAGTGGTAAAAAGCAGAAAGCACGGCCATCAAAATTCTTTCTCTTTCGAATTAAACCTGAGGAAATTTGAAATACATCCGAAGTGCCAACATTCTCTGAGTTCAGGACATCACTTGATTCCCCATCCACCTCAACAGAGTGTATATATGCAGCAACGGAAGCCCAAGGAATTGAATTAAAGCACTTTTCAGCAACTGCAAGATTGTTCTTTGTTCGCCCACCACCTAAACATTCACCAGTCATCCAATAGTGAGAAACACCACCAGATGAACTTTGCTCTGTCACAACAATCTGCTGACATTTATATGGCAGGTTTCTATTTATGGATTTACTCAATTTCTTCAGCAACTGATCTTTATCCATCTCTTTATGCTGCTTTCCATCAATCAAATTAAATATATTATGCACCATATTGGATTCTGTGTCTGGATCAGTAATACATCTCCGGTGCACACGTTGCACTAGTTGCATTTCATAACCTGTTCCTTCCTTGACAAAAATGGAGATAGTCTTCACATTGCGGAGAAAAACCAGAGCATCAGAAACCACATTAGAAAAAGAAGCAAAAAGAGACAATACATCTTCTGGTGCATAACCTTCTTTCTTTATCTGGCTTCGGGAAGCAAGAGTAGCACTTCTTAGAGGGAAACGGAAGAGGGTGCCAGGAAATGAATGCTGCAAGTCACAGCCAAAATGTAAGAATGGTGAAAATTGATCAGGAAACTGCTCCAAAATTTTCCTCCCCACAAATTTAATCCGCAGTCCAGGGTGGGAAGGAGATATCCCAGGCAAATTACAAGCATGAGGATCAAACATAACAATGTTTTCCCCAGAAACAAATGTGGGAACATCAGTAAAATGATACACACAATTAAAACCCAACCCAAATCTTCCAATTGCAAGAGGCTTTTCTAATTTGCTTTCTTGACCAATACGCGAGATTGCAAAAAGATCTTGTGGACTGAAAACAGAGTCATTGAAACTATACAATGCAGGGCCCTGCCAATCTGCCATTTCAGGAGAAAGAAGAGAAGAGGTACCATATTGAGTTTTGTCCAAGAGAAAGACCACCTCAGAAGCTCCTGCATCCTCAGCATTTTGAACCAACTCAAATAGTGTCCCAGGTCCATCTGCATACATTTCGAGTATATGCTTAAGCCTTGTTGTCAAAGCTTCATGCTGTCCAAATGCTTCAGCAGCCCCTGATAAACTCAAATTCATTGAATCAGCACTCTCTGCAAGCAAGATCCTACGAAGTGAACAGACACCAAGCTTCTCTGCAACCTCATTAGATATATTTCCATGGACAAATTTCTGGGATGCTCTCCTAGCATTCAAGTGCACTGTAGATGCATCATTAAATGAGCTAGAAAAATCATCAGAGCCAAGCAACCAGGGAGCATCATTATAAACTAGTTCACTGGCAAGGAATAAGCTGCCTGACACATCTGGTAAATATATCTTAACTTGTTCATGGAACTGACCTTCAGCCAGATGCTGAACTATTAGTGTGGCGGACCTTGTTTCCTGCAAATCAAGAGGAGAAGAACCTTTTTTCATGGCCATTCTACATAAAATATTAGCATAATCAGTGGGCTTCAAAAATTCCCTAATGCCAAGCTCCAGAAATAATTCCTTAAAAACCGCTAAATCAATAGGTATAACACGTATATAAGGAGCCAAATGAAGAGGACCATCAAGCACAACTTCATCTGACGTTGCAAATCCATCTCCCACCCAGATCCAACGGCACCCTTCAAGTACAGCTTTTACAATATCCATTTCATCTGAACTGATTAAGCTCATCAGTATTGAGTATATCTTTGGCATTGCTAAGGCTAATTCCTGGCGGAGCACTTGATCATTTACAATCTCATTGTTTTTCCCAAGCTCTAGTAATTGGGCCGCGATAGCACTTCCTCCTGGTGGGGATAACCATCCAAGGTTATAAGATAATGCAGTGGAAGAGCATGCACCATCAAGTATTCGCATGCTTGCTGAAACAATCCATAGGTCTTCTTGTAGCCTTACAAGTTTTGGAGGAGCAACAGTGGATGACACTACGGGCCATGGTAAACATTCAAATGGAGCAGAAACTAACACAGGGCACCAGCAAATCATCCGGAGATCACTCCAGAATTTTTCAAGATCAGACTTCAAGTTGCGAGGCCTGAATGCAGTTGCAGCTCGTGAAAACATTCTGTTTACAGTTCCTTGATCATCATTCAATTGATCAGGCAGCCACTTCATAGCATTTACTTCTAAGTATGAAAGAAGCACTTTACCTCTTGAATGTGCCCTCTCTGGGTCTTCATGCAATAGCCGTTCTACCTTTCGAGCACTTTCTATGACTGTCTCAGGAGACACGGATGTTTTAAGGCCCAAACCCTGTAGCATGTCCAAAATGCCAGACTCTTGGAAAGCGCCACAAGGGAAACTATCAGACTCTTCCAGTAGAGCACACAATTCTTCATTGCGAGGATCATAGAGCACTTGAGGACTCTTAACAACACCACTAGTGGTTGGGACAAATTCCAAATTCTTCACACATTCTCTGAAAGATGTGTCTTCAACACATAGCTGCGGCAGACTTTGTAAAACAGAGAGCATGACTCGGTCACGAATTTCAGGCTGCAAGTCTCTGATTCTGCAAAACACCTGCCGTCGGTAAAAACAAGCCTTACCCATCCTCTCAATTCCGTAGTATCCTAACAAAATATCTTCCTCAATACCTAATGTGCTGCTGATAAATTCAACTCCCAGAAGACCTTCTGGGACATCTAAAGGTGGTAAATACTTTCGAGGATTTTCTAGATCAGAAAATTGGAAGGCTTGAGCAGATCCTCCACCATAAACTCTATAAATGGGCAACCTCTTGCAATTTCTTAAGTTAGAATCATTAAGACAGTCTCTCATGTACCATTTTGAATCAAGAAGAAAACTACGAAGCTCATCCTTCTGTTCAGTTCTCAAGTTTTCAAGACTTATTTCACTGGCGTCATTTGAAGAGAATGTATCAAAGATGGATCCCAAAACACCTGCATAATCAGCATCATGTACATAATGAGACAAGTCTGGATGTTTGATCCCATAATTGGTGTCAAGTATCTTGCATCCAATCTTCACAAGGATTTCTTGCATTGCATCAGAAAGTTTCTCCGTATTAATCAGTTTAGACTGTCTTGAAGCTCTATACAAATGCCCAGATGCTGATGGCAATATGGGCCAATCGCCAAATAGTGATAACTTTTCACACTGATTCTGAAGATATTTCCAGAGAAGCACAAACCATGAAGAAGGAGGATGACCATCACAATTCTCAGGATCCCATAAAACTTTGTTTTTGTATTTCCAGTCAGCAGGTACGAATCTTGGAAAAAACTGAAGGAAATAGTGAATATTGAAATTAATAAGATTTGCTTTTGCAGACTTCGCAATGGCAGAAAGTCTGCTCAGTGTATTGAGGGGAACATTCCGATCAATTATTCGATCAGAAACCTTCTGAAGAAGCCCGTATTCTAGTTCATTGCAAACAAAATACGAAACCCCTTTAGACACTTCACAAAACATTCCAAAACTGCCATTTGCTAATGGAAGCAGAGGCAAGTTTTTCGCATGTGTACCAACATCATCATCTAGAAGGTCTTCTAGACAATATTCCAATAATATAAGCTTGCAAGATCTGCCAACAGTAGTAAGATTCTTGCATTTACGAAGAAAGCAGCGAACTGTTTCAGGAGTGACCACTTTCTGCTGAAAACCACAAGCACATTTCAAAAACATGCTGAACAAGTGATTGGGCAAATGAACAACAGGCATTTCTAGCTGCACCAGGGCATCAGAGAGTTCCTTTCTTCTAGTAAACTCCTCATCACAAAGAAAAGCTTCAACTGGTGATACCCATTTTCCTCCTTCAACATCTGAATACAAAACAGAAGCATTGCCAATGTTTCTGTATATATGCTCCACTAAGATATTCCATGGCTCTTCAAAAGTACCACTAGGCCATAAAGAATAGTAAGAATTTGATGGACCTAGCAACCCTTGCACTCCAACCAGCAATTTTGCAAAAGCAGGGGCCACAACCTCTTCTAAAAGGAACCTGTTCCAGATAGAACGAATTTTTCCACTTCTGTCCATGTCACCTCCATACCAAATACCACGACGGTTTGAGGAGACCTCAAAGTATCCATTAATTTGCACTGCTAATCCAGTCCTTACTGGCAATGGAAGGAAACAGAATGCCCGTCCAAGCTTCAGAATATCAGTCTGTTAAAAATCACCATGCCATAAGACAATACTCAGTTCGATAAAGAACGGAAATAAATAAATAAAAGAAAATAGTTGCAAAAGAAATATATAAGGGAAATTGACTTACAACAGATGTGTCATCTGATATGCAAGCCGCAACTGATGCCCATGGAAGGAGGTGAATATCATAATCTTTGGATGCAGAGGCAGCAAAAGTACCAATCCTGCTAGATGCTGATGCCATTGTTTGTACAACATAAAAGGTATGGATTTTCTTTTCAATTTTGTCCCCAGTCATTGCCTCATTCAAGAAATCCACTGAATAGGCATCCATCTGGCTTTCATTGGAAACGGGTAACTTGGACAATCGCAGAAGTCCTTGTCGATGCCATATAGTTTCATCACTTGCTGAGCTGACAGAGCACGAATAAAGCTTCCTTGGCTCAGGTTCTCCAACATCCCAGGTATACATTTCAACAGACAGTACACTTTTGAGAAAAAGTAGTGTAAAAACACCTTCCTCATAAAGCTGAGCAAACATGGAAGAAACATTATCTTCAGCGTAGGCTTGCCTTGAGAGCTTACTCCTTGCAGCCTGATCTGCATTCCTCAAAGGGAAACGGAATAAAGTTCCAGCGAAAGGGGTTTTCATGTCACAACCAAAAGCACAATACGGAAAGAACTGATCTTTATATTGTGAGATGGCTGAAGAACTAACATACTCAATTCTCTTCCCAGGATTTGCTGAAGACACATTTGGTAAGTAAACACCTTGAGGATCAAAAAGAACAACATACTTCCCACTCACAAATGACGGCAAATCAGTTAGATGATACACCGAATTGAAACCAACCCTACAAAAATCAAAACAATCAACACGTATGTCAATTCTAATGACCAGATATTTTAACTAAATCTGCAAATTAACTCTCCTATCACACATTCGTTTTCTATCCTCAACATTACTCATATGAAATAAACTCTCTTATGATACTGCAAATGTATAATCCTTACCCAAATCGGCCTGTCTTCCAAGCCTGGCCATGCTTACTACTACCACCAATTCTGGAAATACTGACAAAATCCTCTTCACTGAATACAGCGTCGTTGAAGGCCAAAAGAGCGGGGCCCTGCCACTGAGCCAAGCTACTAGACAAGAGAGAATCAGAAGCGTGGACCCTGCGGTCCAGGCAGAAGCGGACAAGTGTGGCGCCGGCATCATCGGCGTTCTGAATGAGTTCCTTGAGTACAGTTGTGCCTTCCGGATAGTTCAACAACACTTCCCGGATCCTCCGAGTCAGGTCCACTTTCTGACCAAAGTCTTCTAGAAATATAGGAGACGAAGACGAAGACTCCATTTTGAATTCTTTATAATTGTTATTATTAGACCATAAGAAAGAAACAAATGATCTGTTTACAGTTTAAACTCATCATCTCTAACACCTTTGAGGAATAATTGACACAGCAAACAAACAAACAACTTCATGAAGGCTTGAATTCATTCATTCGTTCATTCATCCTAACTGAACTCGTTGTAAAACTGTGAATTTTCACATCTCAAAATTTGGGCTGATTAAGAAAGCCCAACAGAGATGAATCAAAGAAGAAGAAAGAAAAAATTTGGCTAAGAAGAGGAAACTTGACGAACACGCAGATCTAACCCCCTGTTTTCATTTCTTCATATTTTAGTCCAATTTGTTTTCTCGGTTACTAAAATGCCCTTCAATGAAGCTCGGTCCTGAAAGTTATGGTCTGATCAATGCCCATTTGACGGCCCGGATGTCATCCCATTCAGCCCATAAACTACCCAACCCATTCAAGCCACCGACCATTATACGTGGCACAAATCTACTATGCCTTTCAGACTGGAATTTACAAAATTAATAAACAAACCAGAAGTCTCAGTTTGGCTACCAAAAGGCATACGTACGTGCATACATTTTAACAACGTGAGTACCTCTTTCCTTTGTTTTGTCAACTTATTTTTGGAAATTAATTATCACTTGAACGTGAGAGCTTCAACTATTTGACCAATCATTATACAAAATATTCTTCAAACATTCCCAATCTTCTTCGTCCCCTGCATGCTGCATATGACTCTATATATGTATCTGTATAGACATTGCAATAAGCACTAATAGGCCCTTATTAATTGTACTGTGTATATCATTTGAATCAACTCATCCAATATTCATCGACCCACAAATGAGGAGCTTAAGCTTTTGTATATTCATCTTTCTAGTTGCTTTCAAGGCAGCAGCCGATGCCGCGGAATACAACTACGCCGAAGCCCTTGACAAGACCTTTCTGTTCTTCGAGGCGCAAAGGTCCGGGAAACTACCGGAGAACCAGAGAGTTAAGTGGCGAGGAGACTCCGGTCTCAAGGACGGGTCTCTTCAAGGAGTAAGGACCTAATGTTGCTTGAATACGAACGTCTGCCCCTGACAATTTTTAGGAACATTTAATTACATGTATGTCATTTGCAGGTCACTTGTATCTGACTACTTCTTTTCTTTTGTTGGGTGAAGGTGGATTTGGTGGGAGGATATTATGATGCTGGAGATCATGTAAAGTTTGGACTGCCAGCAGCATTTACCGTTACAATGCTTGCATGGGGAACCATTGAGTACAGAAAAGAGATCACAGAATTAAACCAAATGGGTCACGCTCTGTGGGCCATCAGATGGGGAACGGACTATTTCATGAAAGCACATACTCAGCCTAATGTTCTTTGGGCACAGGTATGACTTTTTCTGAATGTTAAAGAGTTTGGTAACCTATATAAAAAAAGTTTACGATACACACAACCAGCCAGTGATAACATGTGCCATGTTTATATATATAACAAGAATTCATTGGGTTGTGTGCGGATGATTCAGTACCTCTGATGTATTATATATATATATATATATATATATATATATATATGTATATATATCAATTAACAAGCTTCGCGATGCATATTGTTTCATGATTACAATTGATGCACAGTTACTTGTGATGGTATAATATCAGTTGAAGTTGTTAAATTTTGGTTTGAAAAATCATGCAGGTAGGTGATGGGGATTCTGATCACTATTGCTGGGAACGTGCTGAAGACATGACAACTCCAAGGGAAGCTTTTAAACTTGATCAGTATCACCCTGGCTCAGACCTTGCTGGTGAAACTGCTGCTGCTTTAGCTGCTTCTGCCATTGCTTTTAAGCCCTACAACTCTTCCTATTCTGAACTTCTCCTGCTCCATGCTAGACAGGTATGACCCCTAAGCACATTTCAATAGTGCCAAAAGTGCTTCTCTGTGTCTGTGCTTCTTGTATTAAGCATTCAATCTGTGGCAGCTTTTCTCGTTCGCTGATCGATTTAGAGGCTTGTACGATGATTCCATCAAGTGTGCCAAGCAGTTCTATACTTCATCCGGTTATTCAGTAAGAAAAATCTCTATATCCTTTCCCAAATTGCTCATCTAGCCGTTGCATAAATGTTCTTAAACAAATTCTTTAATGACAAAGGATGACTTATTATGGGCTGCAACCTGGCTGTACCGAGCAACTAATGAAGAGTGCTACTTGAAATATGTCGTCGATAATGCCGAATACATGGGTGGAACTGGATGGGCTGTCAAAGAATTCTCCTGGGACAACAAATATGCTGGTGTTCAAATCCTTCTCTCAAAGGTAATGGCCATTCCACAACTTTGATATGATGATAATTTTCTATTAAGGCTGGATTAGAAGAGAAAATTAATCAGATTGCTCTGCAGGTTTTGATGGAGGGACGCGGCGGTGCATATACTGCTACCCTAAAGCAGTATAAGGCCAAAGCAGATTACTTTGCCTGTGCCTGTGTGCAAAAGAATGCCGGTTACAATGTACACTTAACTCCTGGTTAGTATTTCCACTGCTGCAAAATCACATCGAATTTTATCAGTTTCAGGTTAATATTTCATCTGTATCGATTATGGTTTTGTTTCTTCAACAGGGGGCCTAATGTATGTGCGCGAATGGAACAACATGCAATATGCATCTGCTGCTGCATTTCTTCTCTCTGTGTACTATGATTATCTCTCTGCTGCAAATGCCAAGCTCAATTGTCCGGATGGCCAAATCCAACCTCAGCAGCTCTTCGATTTTGCAAAGTCACAGGTACACAAGCAAGCAACATTTCTTCAGATTTAATTTAGTCACATGTCAATGTCCTAACAGTTTTCACACATCGAACATTTTTTTCCTATTTACTGAAAAATATGTTTCATTCTTTCCTCTTATGTCACAGGCTGATTACATTCTTGGTAAAAATCCCAACTCAATGAGCTACTTGGTTGGATACGGACCAAAATACCCAGTTCATGTTCACCATAGGGGCTCTTCTATTGCTTCTGTGTACAATCTCCACTCCCCAGTTGGATGTGTGCAAGGATTTGAGACATGGTACCGTCGCAATGAAGGAAATCCCAACGTCTTACACGGAGCCCTTGTGGGAGGTCCTGATCAGAACGATAAGTTCACCGAGGACCGTTCCAATTACGAACAAACTGAACCTACACTTACCGCCTGTGCTCCTCTCGTTGGCCTGTTTTCAAAGCTACAGGGTTCATCTAAAACTTCAGGTATGGCCGTTTGTCTACTAGTCAGAACTTGAAATATCTTACCCTATTTGAAAATTGAAACAATACTAACTCGGCTCCCTTTGCAAAATTATCACAGGATACCATCGTAAAGAATCAGGAAACTATCCCAAAGAATCAACGGTACCCCATCAAACAACACTAAGTGAGTACACATGATACTCAAATTTACAGATTCTTTTATCTGAGTTATGTCTGCATCTCACGAAATTTTGATTCTACAGCTTCCAACAATCAAGAAACAGCAGGACCAAACTCGAACACAGGTCAGCAGAAAAACTTGGAATATCATATACAAATTGAGTTAAATTGTTTTATCTTTCGACAAGCTTTAACATTCTGGTGGTTGTTATGGAATTGATGCAGAAAACCCAGTTGAGTTCCTTCACTCGATAGCATCAACATGGAATGTTGGTGAGACGACGTATTACAAGCACAAGGTCATAATCAAGAACACATCTCAAAAGCCAATTACAGACCTCAAGCTCACAATCGAAAATCTCTCAGGATCTCTATGGGGTCTCTCTCCGACTTCAGAAAACAGAACTTATCAACTTCCTCCGTGGCTTAAAGTCTTAAAACCGGGGTCACAATGCACTTTTGTTTACGTTCAAGGAGGTCCCCAAGCTAAGGTTTCCGTTTTGAGCTACAACTGAAGAGTTTGAAGAGAAGGATTGACTTTAAGTTGTGCTCAGGAGAAGAAAAAGAAATTTTCCAATGTACTTTCTTCTCTATTTGCTGTTAATTTTCGACTCCGTCAATTTCCTTGCAACTGTAAGCGCAATCGAGCACCAAATTGAACAAACAGATAGTTTAATATATTACAGGATCCCTTTGGTGGCAACATAATTTTCTTCCACTGTTATAATTGATTCCATTTTATAATAATCCCGAAAGTAGAGGACTCTTCATTTTCCTCCACTGTTATAATTGATTCGATTTTTTAATAATCCCGAAAGTAGAAGACTTGGGAAGCGGTTGGTCCGACAAGAAATTTTCTCTTGCAAACATTTCTTAGGAATTTATTGCTGAAACAGCTGTTGCAAAAAAAGACCAACACAATACCCAGAACACAAAAAATAAACCTAATTCAATTTTTAAGAAATTAATTATAGACTTCTAATTGCTCAGCAAAAATCATTCACTCCAAATACGCAGTACCCAACGCAATAACAAACATAGATAAATTTTTGTATTAAGCTACCAAAATAAAATAAAACAAAACAATACTTCATATAAATTTTTGTACTTAGCTACCAAAATAAAATGAAACAAAACAATACTTCATACAAGTGAAAAAAGCTGGAAGAACTCTTCTTTTCAATGCTTTCTTCATCAGTCGTCACCAAAAGTTGTCTTCTTCCCTGCATTAATTGGAAAAAAAAAAAGAACAAATAATTAAGGTGCTAGTTCAAACATGTAATTACATCTCAGAAGCATTAACAAAAGACTGAAAAATTAATAAATAAAGTAGTCCAAAACGAACCAACATTTGATACTGCTAAAAACATTCAAGTAAATTATATAATATATACATACCAGTGCCAGCTGCAGCCAAGCTAGGTCTATTAGGTGTTCCCCGTCCACGTCCACGTCCACCACGACCACCGTCTCTTCCACCACGTCCTCGACCACCAAATCGACCCCCATCTCTGCCACCACTTCTCCCAAAATCTCTGCCACCACTTCTTCCACCTCGGCCACCACTTCTCCCACCACCACTACCAAAATCACCTCTTTGTTTTGCTTCATCCACGACCAAAGAATAACCGCCGATTTCAGTACCACTCATTTCTAAAGCTTTGTTGAAACTATCAGCATCCGTGAAGTCCAAGTAAGCAATCCTGCAATTTCCAAGATACTCAAGAATTTGGGGGGAAAAAAATTTCAAGCAGAAGTTCAAAACAGTAGAGTACAATTACACCCAACAAAACTGCATCATCTTAAAAAACAAGATTATTTATCTTTTTGGTTTTCACAAGTATCTCAAATCCGAAGGAACCAAATAATCAAATTCAGGATAAAAGGAACTAACCCTTTAACAGAACCAGTATCATAATCTTTAGGAACAGAAATCCTTGTTATCTCTCCACAAGAACCAAAATGTTCTTCCAGGGAAGCCCTAACCTTTAAGATTCCAATTCAATGAATGGTTATGAACATTGGAAAACATAAAATTTTTACAACATGACGGAAACTTAATTCACTATAAAAACTCACCTGGTCTTCTCCAACCGACGAATCAAAACCCTTAATAAATATTGTGTGGGCAGCCTGACCTCTCCCTCCCTTCTGGAATGAGTTGCTTTCATTGCTGCCGTGATTGAAAATGCAAAATTAAGCAGACTTCTATGTGATATACTGTCAGCTAAATTAGAGAAATAATAAGATTGAACTAGAAATGATACCCGCCGCTGTATGGAGTGTAAGCACCTCTTTCACGAGCAAAATCAAGTCTAATAGCACGATTACCCAACATTTGACCATTCAACTCAATAGCCTAAGAAAGTTATGAAGTAAAAATGAGAAAGAAGAATCTAATTATCAACACATCAGCAGACTTATTGTTAAAGATTCCATATCAAGAGCCGAAATAACTGCATAATCTTCTCTAATATAACAAATTAAATTGTTAAATTGTGAAAGTACATGTTTCATGGACCAGTGAAAGATGAAAACAAGCAGTCGAAAATATATATACTCCCAACAACGACTATGGGACTTTGCTGTCTACGCTATTTTTTTGGGGTTGTATGGAATGAAAGAAACCAGAGGACTTTCTGTAAAGAAGTTGGGGAGATCATTCGCATCTTTGGGACAAAGTGAAGTTCTAGGCTTACCTCTGGGTTTCTATTACTACTGAATTCAAAGATATCTCTTTCTTTTTTATTTTTCTTTTTTATTTTGCTTAATTGGGAAGCCATCATATCCTAAAAGGGAATGAATTGTTAGTCAGGGTTGTTTTTGGGTTTTGGGCTATATCTGCTCTATGTAGAGTTTTAAGTGTTCAGTTTTAATTGGAACTTCTCACCCTCGTTTTTGTGGATTTGCAGTCCCATCAATCATTGTACATCTCTTTTATAGTTTTATATATAATCTTTTGTTTCTTAGCAAAAACAACATACTCCCTACATCATAAAATAATACGCAAGTTTGTACAACAACTGAACTAAAAGAAAAGCTTACCTTATGTGCATCCTCTACAGAGGCAAACTCAACATGTCCATAGCCCTTAAATCTCCCATCCGCATCTGAAGATAGACGGACATCAACAACCTCAGCAACTTCACTAAAGAAATTTTGCCTGAAGAAGGAAATTCAACTTATCAGAGGTTAAAACTTCAAATGACCAATTTGCACTTATAGATAAAAGATAATATGAAATATTTTAGCTCAAATGAAGACAGAAGGCATACACATCAGCTTGTTCCACAGAAAAAGGTAGATTGCCAACAAAAAGAGTCTTTGAACCTCCTGACTGAGGAGTGAAGGGAGTTTGGGCCTGAATAAGAAAATGTTATCATGAGTTTTAACTGGACAGAGAGCTAGCTCAAACAAATAAAAGAATAGGTGTACTGGATGGTTACAGCTTTCTTCCCAGACTCAGCATCAACCATTTTCACATCAGTGACCTGTTTATATTATTAAAAAAAAAAAGTTGAGAACAGCTGAGGCATTTTTTGAACCAAATAAACACTGTAATGGTAAAATAAAAAGCAGTACAGGTTTGTAATGGAATTATGGAAGATAATCCTGAAAATGCAAATGCTAAGTGATGCATAATCATTAATGCCGTTTTTTCCACAGAATTTAATAAAATATAAAAGCTACTGGAAAGCGTTACATTTTTCTTCGGAGTCTTGGAAGCCTCTTCCTCTTCACCTTCATCCTCATCATCTGAATCTTCCTCATCACTACTGCTTTCTTTTTTTAGAGCTTTAGTATTAGGTTTAACATCCTTCACAAAATCAAACAAAGTTATTTAGTAATCTTAGGTGCAAAAATACAGAATTTTGATGCGCATTTGGCATATAATAAAAGATTACCTTTTTCTTTTGAGGCTCTTCGTCACTACTTTCTTCCTCGGAACTACTGTCAACATCCATCTTTGCCGGTGGCTGTCACAGCAAAATAACAGATAAGCAGTAAGAATACAACTCCTTGAGATGAAAACAGTGGGCAAAGTTCAAAATTCATGATTAATCTTTTTTTTATATTAAAACCAAAATTAAGTTTTGAGCATAACTTGAAAAAAATAAAATATAATCCATCCCCTTCAGAAGTACATAATAACATCCCTAATGGTATTGTAAATTATATAGCCAAACGACGTACGAAATGCACATATACTCTCCCTCCAATAAGCAGTCCGAAAATCAAAGGAAACAATTTAGGAAACATTCAGGTTGTTGAAAAAAAAAATTGTTGAGAAAATGTGTGTTTCGATGAATTAACAATCACAATAGCACATGCTGAGTAGTACTACTAGATTCCCTTCCTCTCGGCTGACTACTTCACATCTTTGTTAACAACTTTCCAGTGACAATTAAGTATTGCAATAATAAGGCCAAATGCATTGTGTGAGATACATTAACACCAAACATGATATAAAACCTACGGACGCAACAACTTAATTCCATAGGATACTGATGGAAACAACAAACCTTTTCTTCCTCTGACTCACTTTCATCAGAGGAGCTGCTAGACTCCACCTTGTTTTTGGTAACCACAGCAGATAATTTTTTCACCGGAGTCGCTTTTGTGACATGAGTTGGTTCCTACATATGCACAAGAGAGAAAAATTAACCTAACACCAAGCGTAAATCCAAACCTCCAAAAATTTAAACCATTTAGAAAGGAATGAAAATTCAACCTCATCCTCATCACTAGAATCTTCACTTTCCTCATCAGAGCTATCACTTGATTCAGTTTTCTTCTTGGCAGCAGGAGCAGGAACATTCTTTACAGCTGGCAATTTCTTGGCTTCAGAAGTTACTTTTGCAGGAGCTCCCTACATAAATAAATAATTTATTATTTACAGTGTTTACAGGAAACTTGTATTCACTAGCAATACAGCTATACAACTGTCTAGCACAACTGCCTAAGGACACTTTAGTTGCATAAATAATAAAGAAGCTGATAGCATGATTTTCTTCCATCAGCAAAAATAAATTTCCTGGGAGCACTATCACAATAGATAAAACTAATGCACAAAAGATATCCTAATACTCACATTATCCTCCTCTGACTCTGAAGAATCTTCAGAGCTTGAGGAATCATCATCTGAACTACCAGTTGATTTCTTAGTAGCAGCAACAGTGCCTTTCTTTGCAGTAGAAGCTGGCAATTTCTTAGGTTGAGGAATTGCTTTTGTCGATTTGTCCTGAATAGCATAATAACTTGTTAGCTTCAATTATGTAATAAGAATCTGAAGTATATTGCTCAGCAATAATTCAATTTAAACTTTAACTAATAATTCAAGAAGCTGAGGAACTACTGGAGTATGTATTCTTTTCACTTGAATTATCATCTAGGAATATGTCAAAATCAATTATAATAACTGTCTATCACTAGTAGATCAAACAAGCAATAATAAGCCACCATAAAGACCATCACTTACATCCTCATCTGAGCTTTCATCTGATTCCTCGTCAGAACTGTCACTGGAATCATCTTTCTTCTTCTGAGGAGCAGAAGGGCCATTCTTAGCTGCAGCAACTGGCAACTTTTTGATTGATGTAGGAACCTGAAACAAATAATCAAATATTTTAGAAAAAGGCATTAACATATTTACCACAAACAGCCATAAAATAACGAACATTGCTCCTCAAGAAAGCCCAAAAGTAACCAGCAGTATATACTAACCTCATCCTCATCAGAATCATCATCAGATGAATCAGAGCTGCTGCTGTCAGGCTTGCTTTTCTTAGCAGTGGCAGCAACAGCGCCATTCTTTGCAGCTACTGGCTGCTTCTTTGGTGGTTCCTGCCAAGTTAAAATTACATTTATTGTCCAGTCAATAAATTACATGCTGAAATAAAATAATATCTAAATTCCAGAGTGTCCAGCTCACTTCATCAGAAGATGAATCCTCCTCTTCACTACTAGACTCTTTAACAGGGGGTTTTGCTGCTTTTCCTCCCTTATTAGTCACAACAGCTTTAACCTGATAATTAAGATAGCGTCCAAAGTAAGTAAATATATTGCATAAGCTTATTCTACAAGAACACAAACAAGTCATGCTTTTGCATCATCGAGACAAATAAACTAATATAAAAAATAGCTCTGCACCAAACTATATACAAGAAGCAAAACATAAGTGGCAGTAAATATAGAAATCAATGAATCTTCATCACAATCAAATATATATATGTATGAATACACACCTTCTGTTCTTCCTCAGAATCTGAAGAATCCTCCTCTGAACTACTACTACTGGTTTCATCGTTCTTGTTTTTCTTCTGAGTCTTAGCTTCAACCTTCGCCTTCTTAACAGCCTGTGCTACCCCATCATTTACTTTCTGCTTCTTTGCACTCACTAGCTTCTCTATGGCATCTTCAGCTTCTCTCTTACCACCTAAAATGATAAAAGAACAATAACTATTTATCAGCAAAATACATGATCAACACATCCATTTCTTTATTTTGAACTGATTTAATGGTGCCCAAAAACATGACACATTACCTAAAATAATAATTAAAAACAAGCAACGCAGTCAAAACAGTCAAATTAAGCAAATAGTGGTTGATATATGAGCTCATAAACTGCCGAAAGACACAATAGAGAAGCTAATCGTACCTTTCTTAGCAGACTTTGTAGGAGTGGCTACAACAGGAGCTGCATCAACCTGCAGCAGAGAAGCAAAAAATAAGGCAAAAAATGCCGTTAAAATTACAAGCTTTACATACAAAGAAAGTGAAAGAATCCAAACGAAAAGATTGAAAAGTAACGAACTTTGGCGGCAGATTTCTTGCTAGACTTGCCCATGTTCAGAGATTATACTGTTTTCAGTTGAAGAGGAAAAAAAGAGAGGCAGACAATTGAAAGAAAAGAAAGGCAGAAATGCAAAACCCTAGTTGCAAGATATTTTTGTAGGGTTTTGAAAGTATTAGCGTGATGAGGGGAAAGGCAAACAACCGGTTCTATTTATACGCGCGTTAACGAGAGGTTTAGGGTTTTAGTATGCCTGCTAGTCTATGTTATTCTTACGTGGAGACGCGCCTCTTTCTGCTTATTTTCAGTGGGTTCATCAGCGCCGTTGATAACCCACTGACGGCTAGCGTTTGATTGCGGTGATGGTCTAAAAAGTGAAAAGATAATACATATTTAGTTCTTACATAGATTTTTAAACTAGAATAAATTAGTTGTTTGATCATCCATTATAAGTTTTAGAAAAACTTGCCAATTGTTTTCATAGGAAAGCTTCTCGAAATTATATAAGAAGATGACCGAAGTGAAATTGTTAAAATAAAATAAGATATTTTAAGTAATTAAATTATTGTATGTGTGTGTATCTATTAATGAGAATATTATTATTTGAATAAAGTAAGAATACTACTAATAGATAAAAATGTTAATTTTAATGTACTAATAGATAAAAAAAAATGTTTTAAGATATTGAAATCAGCATTTTTTGTTATTCTAATGATAAGTTCACTTTAACAAAATAGAAACGTCATTATTAAAGAAAAATTATAACGTTTATCTTATGATTGAGATTAGAAACAATTTCTGGTATTAGTAGATGCTCATTTAACTTGTAATATTCATTCCATGGATAATGAACATTTAATTATATTTTATGTGTTTCTAGACACAAGTTTTTTTTTAGATGTTAACCACTCATTGTTTTTAGTGAGTGGTGAATGACACGATTTAAAAGTGTTTAATTTACTTCCAAGTATAAGAGTGTTTAGTCGGAAGTCGATCTACAAAAAAAAGATTTAATTTGTTTATTTAAGTTTATCTAAAAAATGAAAATAAAATTTAAATATATGCAATTTAATTTAAGATAAGCTATGAAATTAAATTAGTCAAGGTTATGGATCCACTCTTAATAATAAGTACAATTTAATAAATGTTTATTTTTATTTGATTGCCCAAAAGATTAATTGTATAAATTAAAATTATTTTCTAATTAATTTTATTATGGATTAAGTACTTAATATGCCAAAACTTAACTTGTCTACAATAAGTCAAAATACTATTTTACCATACTTTATACTAAAATATTAAGAATTCATTGTGCCAAACTCTCGTGTTTGTCTACAATAAATCAAAATTTCAAAATATAAAATATAAATAAAATTAAATATAAAATAATTTAATTTATATAATTAAAATTAGAATTTGATTGAATTATATTTTTTTTACTAAGAGTTCCACCTTCTCCTAACTATTAGTATTTAGCTAAACATAATTGAAATAAAGTGAATTATTAAAATAAAAAAACATAATTAAAAAAGTATTTGAAAATTGAAAATAAAACTAATTTTATTTATTGAAAATATATTATAAAGAGAGATGAAAACAAGAATTTGAAAGGAAAGAAAAGAGGAAAATGTGTGGAGAGGTGTGTTCCCCTCTCTTTATTAATACTAATACATGATTAATCCACACTACACAAATAAATAAAGCTAATTACATCTTAACCATACATTTGTCTCACTAACAAAACATAAATTTAACTTAATTTACTCAAGCACATCCAACACATTTCACTAACAATTACAATACCTAAAATGGTAAAAACTTATAATTTCACAATTACCACATTTACTATGGTAAAAACTTATAAATTTACAACAAAAGTCGTGAGTTCTCCTCAACAATAACTTAATTTCTCAGACTTCTGAAATCCAAATTTGACATCCATACATTTGTTTGGAGCATCAAATTGCGTGAAATTATTATTTTTACCTAATAAACACACAAAAATAAACAAATCAAATATTTAGAAAAATAATTAAAAATTCATAATATGTTACATAATTATAAATATAAATTATATTATAAGCATAAAATAAAATTTTTACTACTTAATAAATATAAAATTTTTAACACTAATAAGTGATATACATTTATCATTAAGGGATCAAATCTCTTGGTATGTGTGGAAGGGCATATTTACTTCCGTTTCTTGGAAGTGGATGTTTCATGCTCTATTTCAACTCTGACAGATAAGAGTATAGACAACTCCCAAGTCCTAATAAACAATAAATTGTATTTTTTTAACTTTAACTTCAACTTCAACTTCAACTTTAAATAAATCAAAACAAGTCTCAAGAAAATAAAAAACCCTTTTTGCGAAGTACCTCAACCGAGCTCTAATTTATTTTGTTCCCAATATCTTTAATGGAGGAATGTGCTGCCTTGTGTATTGTTTTTCTTCTGTTCCTCGGCAATGAGATTGTACCAACCGATTGTCTACTTCATGTTAGTCAAAGAGATGGTTTTTAACTGGATGCCGACTTTTAGTGCGTTTAGGATTAAAGTTGGGCAACTGTAATTTTTAAGCTAAAATACTAAAATATTTAATAAACACTAACTGATTACTTAAAAAATATTTAATGTGATTTTTCACTTGTATAATAAAAAATATATTATATTTTTAATAATTTTATCAAAATTATTATTTAAATTTTATATTTACTACATATTCTTAATTTTTTATTTCATAGTCACAACTTTTCTTCCACAACAGCGGTATCTTAAAAGATACAACACCTCAATTCTAAACGCACTCTTTATGGTGCAAATCTTCGGAGTGACTGATTTATGTACATTATGTTGGATGACAATAAAATTATTGAAAAACAAAAAAAAATAAAATCTCCAGTCACAAAATATCACTTCCTTGCCAAAGTAACAGTTTCTCCATTAACTTTTTGCTTGGTTTCTTATGGGAACTACGTTTATTTTTATCAGAATTAACAAATATTGATTCAAAATCATAGGTTAAAAATCGACATGTCATATTTTACAACCGTAATTGCCTAAAATGAGAAACTAGTGACTACTGAGTCTGTAACACTTGATAAGCAAAATCAATTTTGCCCTTCAACGGCTAATCATCTTGGCAAAAGAAAGCTCTGTATATCAACGACTTATCGCTTCACAAGGCTATGTACCACATAAAGCCAAAAAATTGGTAAAGTTCCTTGACAGGTAGTGACCGTAAAGACTATGTACCACAATAACAGCACCATTCTTCTATGTGATCCTTCCCTGCCATATGCTCAAAGACACCTATTGAAGACCAACATAAATAATCAAATCCATAGCTCATAAATTAGTAATTTGAAGTTTCATTTTCCATTTAGCAAACATAAAGCACAAGCTTAAGTTGGTAATTTGAAGTTGACTAGGTGTTAAGAACAGCAACTTGAAAAAAGGTGAAAACATAATAGCGAAATGAATTCGTGAAACCATTTCTAACCAAATAATGCATCAAAAGCATATAAATGTAACTGAGACTCAACACAAGATTTTGTTAACAATTGGATAATTGTTTTTTTATCAAATCAAAGGTACGATATAAATAGCATGATCTTTGTTTTTTGCAGTGGGATTCTCTAGCACCTAAGGTACAAAAGAGATTCCCCCAGTGAATTTCCGTATTTCAGCTGGTTGCATTTTTTAAGTAAGCAGGTTACTGTGTCACAAATATCAACAGAGCTGAGACATCATGTGTTTCTCCTCTAACTTTACATAACCTAGAATAAAACCGGTGTTTCTCCTATAACCTAGAACACAAGTACAACCCATGTGACAACATCAAACGCTTCCACATGTACATTTAAAAAAGACACTCATAATATGCTATTATAAAGTCACATAATTTAAGTCAAATCACTTTCACCTTCAAGTACGGACCCACAAGGGTTCCAAAGAAAAATGCTTGTCATTTCGGTTGTGACCAGCTGGAGCTCCAGAAGGAGGGGCGTGCACGGTTATAGGAAGAACCCACTCGCTTTTGTCTCTGCCCTCTATAAGAAGTGGATGCTCATATCTGAAATTTGAACATCCATAGTTAAATCCAAACAGAGGATCATAAGTATTTAAGCGCAGCAATGCAAAAAGTCATGGAAAAGAAGTTACTCAAATGGGACAAAAGTATATGTTACACCTTACATAGTTACATTGGTGACACCAATTTTCATTTACTCCAAATCAGTACCAATTTCAACAAACAGACAACACATAATCTTTACAGCTTAAGATAATTAAGTCACAACCATTGCCTTCCATGTTTGCATCCTAGCTCACAAGAAACCACAATAATAGAAAATTGTTAACAAGTAAGAGTTTATGTTACGTCTTATATGGTTACATAGGTGACGCCAATTTTTATTTACTCCAAATCATTACCAATTTAAAAAAACAGACAACACATGATCTTTACGGCTTAAGACAATTAAGTCACAATCATTTCCTTCTGTGTTTGCATCCTAGTTTGCAAGGAAAATTCTAACAGTACAAATAATAACTTAATGGAAGTATGCATGCACATATATACTAAAGTCCCTTAATTAATACTCCTATCTTCTCACTCTGGCAAACTCCCAAACCACAGACCCCATAACATTTTGACGTTATAGGCACCACGGACAACCTTCTTATGGTACAATCTTTCAAATTAAATCAGTTCAAACATGCCACCTCAAGTTTGAATTGATTATAAAGAGTCAATGATGACTGCAGACTAATCAGATTTTTACAGATTTTATTCCTTCTTGTATTAATAATCTAAAGATAATTCCTTTAATCTCTTGCCTGCCAATAGCACATTTTCTGACACAACGCACATCAATTATGACTACGTATCAAGAGAACCTGTCCAATTCCTTGTTTAATGAATTAGGAAGTGAGATTTTAAGATGTTATGGCGATAATATTTAGTAATACCTTGTCCATTGTACATGCTTTGGAGTGGTGAGAAATTCAAACCGCAGGGCCCATTGCACAGAGACATAAGGTGTAGAAAAGGACATTGGCCCATCCATGGGAATAGAAAAAAGAAAGCTTGTCTGCACCAAATCTGCAACAACTTCATGGTGATCACTCTGAATCTGCAGGAATCATCCAGTACACATTCGACAAAATGAAAACATAAGAATGTCTTATGCGTGTAAGAATACCAAGTTTAAATATTAATACTTAGAAGTTCACAAAAAGGGTAAATCCACAATCACATTGCGGGTCTCTGAGCGATGTAATATCAACAGCGAAAGCAAAGAAAAAAGAGATTTTGCAATATGAAGAGCATGTTCGTGAAAGAACTTCAACAGAAAATATGAAATTGATATAATTTTTTTGAAAAAAAAAGTCTAATAGTTTTTAAATTATCCATTTGCTGAAACAATACTTTATTTTTTCAATTTTTTTAATAGGAGCAACAGATGACATGTCTATACATCATATCTGACCATTAAACCATACGGCTAGCCTTTTCTACTTTATTCCAGGCCAGCTACAACTAAACCTTCAGCTCTCTTATAATCCAATACGAAAGGTCATGATCCACTCAGTAAAGGCATTAATCAATGTCGAAATGAAGTAGCCAAAGAAGCAGAACTCATGTACTCACTAAAGAAATCATACAGAATCAATACACCAAAATGTCATTTGCTGCCTGTTCATAAATGATAAAAAAATGAACTAGAGCCAGAAAGCACAAAGCCAACATGTGCTGAGAGAGAAGAAATGTTTATGTCAAACTACTTAGCTACTATTATGCTCTATTCCTAGATGTTCCATAATGAAATTTATCTTCCCAAGGGAATAATCTTTTATTATTCTAAGGTTTTGGAGACAATATAGTTTATTTATGGAATGGAAGGATACCAACTTCAAACTGGGATTTATCAATAACATGCACCTCATGATCAAATCACATATAGCAATTTCTTCTTTTTTTCATCTTTTTTTTTTTTGTTTTCTAACATTTTTTGGCAGCTCGGTAAGTATTTGAAAGATAAGGTTCTGGAATAACATGAAGTATGCCAAAAGGTTCAACAAATATTATCATAATAAATACCACTCCAAGTCAGTTTTCACCAGCGGAACATATTATAAAATCAAAAAGTGAACCTTTGTGATTGTTGGGGAATTTCTACGAGAAGGATGTACGAACCACCGGTTTATGGTCTCTGAAGTCTCCAATGTTATCAAAACCTGAAAGAAAACAAACACTCAAAATTAAAGTCAAGCAGCATGAATAACACTTCACTAAATTAATTTCTGATAATGATTTCACAGCAGTTGTCATATGAAATCACCTCAAGGCACCTCCTGGCTCCTTCTTCATGAAAGAAAGTAAGAGTACCACCTATCTGTATTAAAATAAGTAAGTAGAACCAAAAAGAAGAAGAATATTAAATCATACAATGTATCAGAAATATCAATTAAAACTGCCCCTACCATATCACTGAAGTAATAAGTTGATTCTGAATTTTTTGGAGAAAATCTTAGCAGAACTTGGTCATCCATCCTAATATTGTAAGACCTTCCTCGAATAAAACCTTCTGCTGCAGAAAATGTTTGCAGCAAATAAGTTTACTAGGATTTAGCAAAGTTATAATCAGACCCAAGATATATGATATCCATTCATAAAAAAGTTCGAAAGCAGCGGAAAAATATTTCTGCTTACATGCTGCAGGTTCGACGACTCCCGCCTGAGGTGAAGGCGACGCCCCTGTTATATCATCCGCAGGTTTTGTAAGCTTCTGCTGCTGGCTTGGAGACACAACGGCGGCCGATTTGTTAGGTGATATAACATCTGTATAAAAACATGACCAATAGTTTAGAAAAGCTATATCCATTTTTCAGCGTAACAATGAACAAGGATTTCACTACTTTTACATGCATGCCAAAGAAACTGGAGAAAACTTCAAAAAACACAAAAAGAGCTCGATGTATGACGTGTATTATGTGCTGTAAACGTAGTGATTAGCACATTTTCAAGTGTAACTCACCTGCACTAGAATCATACAGAACTTCTGCAGCAGATAGCTGAGGAAGTGCTACATTTGAAGATAACCTCATAAGTTCTCCTTCAAAAGCTGGAATATCCTTAGTTGAAGACCTTGCAGTAGATGATTGCAACGATAATGAACTTCCAAAGGTTTTGAGTAAATTTTCTTTGCTGGGGTTGTACGACGAAACAGATGAGATTTCATCCCTGGAACTCTCATACCCCTCCTCAACCCCGTCATATATATCATTTGCTCTAGACTATATCAAGAGATCAATTGAATAAGTGATTGTAAAGTAACCAACTACAAAATCCATTACTTGAAAAATAAAATGTCATTATAGCGGCTGTACATGACTCAAAGGAGAGAAAAAAAAAAAAGGTTTGGAAGATTTTAAAAGCCATATATGATATAGACAAGCAATATAAACAGCTTACCCATTCAGAGTCTCCATCCATCTCTTTCCAATATATGTCCATTTGGATTGTAGTGGCAGGAACAATTCCTGAAACCATTGAGCACATATGCATAATTCTCAAGCTATTCCTTTCATTTACAGCATATACAGCAGCATAATAAGTGTTCTATCACTCAAACATTGAAAAGAAATTTTACTGTTCGGTCATTCCATAATATCTGTATAGCATGGTTCCTTTATGGTTACATTTTGAAGGTCATGTTTGACAATGAAAAAACAAAGGTATGACCCTCAATATATAAACTATAATTAAAACTAATCTATCTTTAAAAAACTCTCACCATAGCAACAACTATTTAGGTCACCACACTTTATTTTTGGCCATCAGCTCAACCTAGGTATAGTAGTTACATGATAAAAATAATATAATGATTATAATTTGTTCAAGAATTAAATGTTAGGCCAAAAGATCAATACTTTGCTGTCTACATTTCAGTGTAAGAAATGTTCAATGTAAGCTCACCATCATTTTGATTTTCTTCTGTAAGTAACCCATTGCCTTTCTGGGTGACCCATATTTGTAATGGTAAACGAGCTTCCTGTTTGGGAAGAAGAAGAGTAAGCAGAAAAAGAAATAATGAAAATCACAACTCCATAAAACACCGAATATTGTGAAAGATGTCAGCTTACTGTTTGGGTAGAAGAAGAGTAAGAAGAAAAATAAATTATTGAATCATAACTCTATAAACATCAAATATAGAGAAAGATGACAGGCTCTCAGAAATTGTACAAGTTCAGCAGCTGAAAACACCTGACTGCAAAATATTGCTGATATTTTCTATTAAAAAAATAAAAAATTATTATTATTATTCAAACTTATTAAGAACAATAAGAACCATTTACTTCTACATTTAGGTGGCGTTTGTTTTTTAACTTAATGACTTAAAGTGACTTAACTTAATTAATTAAGTTAATTAGAGGTGTTTGTTTTTATAACTTAATGGGACTTTTTAGATAATTTTGACTTAATAAAATAAGCCAATTTTTTTGGCTTTTTATTTAATGGAGAAATTTGAATTAAGTCAATTACTTACTAATGTAAAAAATATCCATGTTTTATAATTTGTTTTTCATGTCTATCTTAAAACTCACCCATAGACATTTACCCCACATAAAAATATCCATGTTTTTTCTTTCTTATATTATATACGATAAAATTTAAAATTTATGATATTTTATATATTAAAATTCCAAAATAATTATGTATTCACTTGAATATAATTTTACTTATAAATGTTAAAATATTGTGGTATTTAATATATTATTTATTTGACATTTAAATTTAATAAGGATACAAATGTAAAAGTACATATTTTCAGCTTTTTCAGTTGAAAAAAACAAACAACTTAATACTTATTTTCCGAGATTCAGACGAAAAAACAAACATATTATTCAGATTCAGACATTCAGATCTATTCAGAATTCAGACTAATTCAGTTCTATTCAGATTTCAAACAAAAAAACAAACGCCACCTTAGTGTCAAAATCAGATGGTTATAATTAATATATCATTTGCTAATAAGAGCTAAAGAAATAGTTGCTGAATTACTATTTCTGTAACTCATAGGACATAAAGAATGTTGCATGCCTACTTTAAAGCTCTCGTAAAGGGAAGGGTCAGAAATATAATTCAGTAGGGACAGTTTCAATTGATAAGAAGGTAAAATAATGTTAATACTTTGATTTTGATCCCTTGTATTCCTACCTTAATAATTAAGGCAGAATACAAATGACTTCACAAGAAAAGAATAAGCTGTGTGCAATCTCTACTGGAAAAAAGAATGTAACACAAACAAAATGACCGACATGATTATAAAGTATGAAAATTAAATGCACAGACCACTTGAGTAAGATCTCTTTTGGACTCTCTCTGGGCAAGACCATTTTCAAGTATCAGCCATCGTGCAGATAATGTACTCTTAACATAGTACAAATAGCGAATGGTGGTACCCCGGTAAGAAGGTGGTATAATGCTAGGTAACTCAGTTCGGATCACATCTGCATTTAACAATAAATTAAGGAAGATGATTAGCCTCCCTAATCTTCTTTCTCAACAAAGTTTTCATTCAATATCCAGGAATGTATAAAAACTCCTATTGTTGATCACTTTATCAAATCTTACACTGTAAGACACATGCTAGTTGTTTAAGATTTAACAAGCTTCTTACATGATTTTGTAGCATCAGAGGACACAATCTGATTCGAGATCAATTTTGATGCTGAAATATCCAGAAAAGCAAATTCACCTGGAAAAAAAAATAATAATTCAACAAAGAGCATATTAATCCTCATTACCAAAATATAAAATGTATATAATAAGTAACAAAGCCAGATCACGAAAATGCAAAACCTCTTCTTTGTTTGGATCCGGGGAGCGGCTTCTGAGTAGCGAACCATTGAGAATCCAATTTCTGAATCCCTTTAATTTCAAACGAAAGGCTTTCAATCAACAGCGAAGACAAAACAGCATTATCGCCGCTACTTAAAGGATTGCAGATCTCGACGGTCACGAAAACGGTGTCGCCTGGAGTGTACACGTTTTTATCCGTCTGTAGCTTAAGCGTCGGCAGAACTCCATCGTTTTTGGAATTATTCGCTACCTTGTTCGACTTAGATCCGCCACCTCCACCTCCACCTCCACCTCCACCGCCGCCACCGAATAATGAGAACCTACCCCCCAACATTGCTCTACTTCAGCTGGTTAGCTCTAATTTCTTCATCTACAGAAGAAAATGGATCGGTCCAATTTGAATATCAGAAATGACCAGTCGACAGTATTCGAGTTGAAGATATTTTTTTTTTCCCTGCAGTTGTTTATTTCAGTTTTCTGACTTGAAACCCGACACGTTGCTCATTTGAAATTTACTCCAACTCTTTTTTAATTAAGAACAGAGAAATTTTTCTTCCTTTTTAATAATTTTTTTTAATTACAATGGAAGTGCAAAATAAAAATAAAAATTTTACTTATGTGTTTATTTTGAATAAAGGATAAATTATTTTAAATTATAATTTTATTTTATTTAAAGAATTATATTTTTTTAATTATAAAATGAATTAAAATATATTTATAAAATAAATTATTTATTTTATCATTAATTTTAATTATATAAATTAATAATTATTATTAAAATTCTTAATTATTTAAATCACAAAATTTTATTAATTTTAAATTTAATTATGTACATTAAAAATTATTAATAAGAGTAATATGAATAAAACATTATTTAATAATATAGTATAAAATTAATTTTTTTAGAATAAAGTATTTATTATTATTAATTGTTAATAATAAATTAATATAATACTATTATATTTAAATAAATATAATATTATTATATTCTTAAATAAAAATAGTATATAATAATATTATTGATTCCCTATAAATATAATAATATTATATTTAAATAAATTTAATATTATTATTTTTAATAAAATGTAATTATGTTCTTAAAATATAACATTAGTTTATTTTAATAAATATAATTATATTATATTAATAAAAAGGGTAAAAAAAAAAAAAGAAAGGTAGAGTTACTCTCACCTCCATGGCAATGAGAATTCCTCTCAATACTCTAAAAATAAATAGGACTCAAATAAGAACTTCCACTCCTCCTTTTAAATAAGTTGTATATACTGAAGTGGAAAAAATACATACTCTCCTTTTCAACTCTAGTAAAATATACGCACGATTAAGGGGTAAATGCCCAAACGCAACTATACTCAAACAAGTCTAGAGTTTTAATACCCATAAAGAGTAATTATCATAAACCTCCCCTGAGGTTTGGCGTGTTCTCAATTTGATAGATTGTATTTGCGTATTCTCAATCACCTCCCTTGACGTTAGAATACCATTTATTTGACCGTTTGTTGCTTGATTAAATGACCAAAATACCCATGAGTTGAAAAAAATGATATGCATCCAACTAAAAGTAAAATGAGAAATGGAAACGAATTTAGGGGGGGAGAGAGATTGTGAGTGCTGAAAATGGATTATGGATATAATAATCTACTGTATAAAGAAAAATAAATATGAAATCACGACAATGAATAACATAAACCTACAAAAGCTGCTGAAGTTACATGATGAACATACATTATATGAAAACACATCGGATCAGCAAATATACAATAAAGTAGGAAAAATATTGCTTCTTTGCTGGAAGCGAATGTGGGATTAGTTCACCTTAATGAGAAAGCTATATTCGGAGAAATAAAGTCAGATTTTTTTTTCTTTTTTTTTTCCTAGCTTGGTGTGTTATCAGAGTCTGCCTGCGAAGGAATAGGTGTGATTTCTAGCTTTAAAACTGCAGGGCACACAAATTCAAATTGACAATAGCAGCATTTCCAACGATCTTCCACTGGAGTGAAACTGGCCTCTTGCTCAACCTTCCAGAGTTCAAGACAAACTTTAATTTGGCTCTTGAACAAATCATAATCGTATGCAAATTTTTCTTCTCCAAGCAGTGACTGATCTTTTTGAAACTTATATCTGCTTCAAAGCACCCAAATAAATTATTGAAGAAAAAATGGTACAAGCTTGAACGCATTTTATATAATGCAATAATCCTAGTATTTCTGAGATGCGCGCGCACACACACACACACAAACGATCATTTCTATGGAGCGGCTGGCATGTTGATAAAAAAAAAGGTAAGAAAATCAGCAGCATAAATAGATTGTGATTCATTAGAAAATAAATCATTAATCGCAATCACATAAAAAAAAACCCATCCAAATGTACATACCTTGCATTTCTTTTTATCCACTAATATTGGATTTCTATCAGTTTCTTTCATAGGCATCTGGATTTCATCAATCACTCCCAGCATCCATACAGCTTCTATAGAGCCTAGTCTGATGTTATAAGCAACTATAGACCCATCAGCAAGAAAAGTATTATTAGAAATTAATAATTCACTTCCTCTAATAAGAGTTGTGTTGCATTTCAACCAGATTGTAAAGGGATAAAAACCAACGTCAAACATTATATTTGGTCCAAATTTTTTAAAACGAAGCCAAACTAGAAAAAAAGAAAAAAAGAAAAAAAGAAGAAAGAAAAAGCACTTCAGAGAAGCTACTTTATGCCATGCAAATAGAATCAATCAATGAAGATAAATAATCCAAATTCCAGCGAATTCTAAAAACTATCCATTAATAATCCAAATTCCGGGGAATTCTAAAAACTATCCATTTCCAAGTCTGATTGTAAGATTGAGGTATCAAGGATAAAATAACTGACCAATGGACCCCATAAACGAATGTCCTTTGTAGCAAACAAAATTACGAAAGCATCAATTGAAATTAAATAACACCATTTCCGAGTGGAAGGTTCAGAACTACAAAACTATGATAAGCCAAAAATAGAATTTGAAGATAACCCAAAATAGTTTAACTTACATTGGCAACTCATGTGTTAGTCCCTCAGACAATAATTGATCAATGTTGTCTTGTATTTTCTCAATGATATTTGATTATTCATACAGACAAGCGCGAGGCACCACTCCAGTGCGAGAGAATGAAGCAAATCATGACATTTTTTCAACCCTCATGTACATATCATGATTGAGGAGAAAAAAAACAAAATCAAGTATCCTCAACATATTAATATACACTTTAAGGTATCTCCAACACTCAATTACATCTGTAATTTAACAAAAACCAGCACGAATCCCTGTTCAACAATTAGTGGCAGTAGCTTAAACAAATAAAAAGTTTTCATACCCATTTTCAATCATTCATAAGGCAGTATAATGTAGCTGAAGCCATCTTCAATCTCAAAATCAAGTGAGCATGCATTTAAGACAATCATTAACCTACAACTAACGCCCATTGATGGGAAAAAAGCAACAAAGACATACTCAAAATATTATCGAGACCCATTACTCATATTTTGCCAGATTGATTAACTCTACCTAAAAAAACTGACATGCACTGTAATAAGCCATTTTCATACCTCATTTGCAGCTCGAACAAACTAAAGTTGTCTGTGGGTCGATGGCAAAACTCAGTGGTCAGCATTCTTCCACTTGGCGATCATGATTCAGTCATCCTGGTGTTGGCGTCTTCGGGTTCGTTGTCATGGTCTCCCGATCGTGGCATCCTTTTTCTATTAAAGCATTGCAGAGATAGAGAAAATGAAAGGGTTGTTGTTCTTGGCAGCTTCGGTTTGAACTTTCAGCCGTGCAAGGAGATGCCCGTTTTTTACCCATTGGATAATAACAAAATTCATACCAATTCCAGAACCCAACGTGATATTTTTAAGATTATTTGAATTTTTTATTATTAACGTGTTCTATTACTATCTTGCCCTCACTAGCCTAAATTATACTAAACGTTATACTAACGTCAGGGGAGGTGGCTGAGAATACGCGGATACAATCTATCAAATTAAAAATACGCCAAACCTCAGGAGAGGTTTATGATAATTACCCTTTTAGGGGGGTTTTATCATTTTTATTAGATGGCAATCACTTTTTAAAATCTTTTCATATTTACAAATATGTTCATGACTCATGATATGGCAATCTATCAGGCTCTTTCTTCGGGATATCATATGCCATCATCTGATTACCATAATCAAAATTCAAACTCAAATTTGCTATTTGTTCAATAATCTCCTGTACGTATCATACTATCATCTTTTACTTTTATTTTAGACGCAATCCTTAATTATCATTTACCTTAACAAGCTCTTGACTATTAATCAATTATCTTCCAATGAAGAAGCAAAAATTATTGTTATTTGTAATTGCGTCAATATAATATGCGCACTCAAATTATGATCCAATGAGGAGAATAAAATTTCAAATAATAAAAAAAAAAGTCTCAAAACTCTCAACTACATGTACACATGAAATAAAATATATTAAATACTTAGTAGATATAACTTATCTGATGATCATAAACCCTTATTTAATTTCATAAATTTTTATCAAAATTTTTTTTTTTTTAGTAGAGCTAAATAAGTTACATTGTCTTTATTAGTAAAAGTTTAAATTTTAGATTTTTGAGAGTAGAAGTTGAATTTTTTTAAAATATATGAAATATCTCCTACTTATTTAACAATCTTATTGTTATTTTTTTATAACATAACTTTAAAAAATTATTTATTAAAGTAATTTTATAATTTTTAATAAAAACTCTCATTAGCAACTAAATAATTAATTTTTTTAATAAAATCTCTACTAATAAAAACTCTATTTAAATAAGCCCTAGTTGAAAAGATATACTAAACAGAGCTTAATTTGAGTTTTGACTAGAGTTAATATAATTAATGAAGAACATGATTGAGGATAATTTCAGAAAAAATTTAGAAAATGAATTTCAGACATATACAAGGAAAAAGTTAAATAACTTGACTTTTATCTAAATTGAAAAATGCATTAATGAAAATTAACTACAATCTCTCAAAAGTACCAGTACCTGTATTTAATAGGCTTATTTTCAATCAAATGAAACTAATTTCTATTTTACTATTTTCAATTGCCCTTTTTTTGTGCATATTTTATACGATTGAATCAACTTATTTTATAAAATTCATATTCTTGGACTTGACTTTGTACTCATCTTGGGCTATTTTGTTTATACCAATCATTTTCAACAAAACCTTTAACAAAATTAATATGTTAGGTCGTGGTTGTTCTTTATATTCCATATTTGTAAAACGCTATTTTACTTGAAATTGTTAAATGATTCTATGTTAACTTGTGTGATTAAACAAAAAGAAATTCATATAACACACACTAATAATGTAATTAACAGTAAATTTAAAATTGTATGTATTGAAAAAAATAGATATATTATAATTAATATTAAAAAAGATTTAATTTACTTGAGATCTTTAACTTATCAAATATATATAATACTTATATGAACATAAATGTCAAAATATTAAAATTCATAATTTATTCTTATGCAACAAAAAAACTTAACAACTATACACAATCATCGGATGAAAAAAAATATATATATATATATATATATGTGTGTGTGTGTGTGTATGTATGTATGTATGTATGTATGTCCTTCGTACATTTATATTCACGACTACTAAGTCTTCCGTCAAATTTAAACATATTCATATTTCAAAAGGAAAATTACAAAAAAGTACCATAGGCATAGTTGACAAGTCGGCAGCTGGCAATAATATGTTAATTTCCGCTGCTTTGAAAATTCCTCCGTGATTTTGGAGTATCTTGTGCTTTCCTAAGAGTATCTCCTTAGAAGCTCCCCGATTTTTATAATTTATCAAGTACTGACATAGTTTGTCCATTTGTATCAAACAAGACTCTAACCTATAATGAAATTAACTTTTTTATTATGTACATATCATTAAGGAGAAAAAAATTCACGTGTATAACTCTCAACTAAAACTAGGCTCATCCTCTAAATTTTCTTTCTTTTGATTTAGTGAGTCACATTTTTTATTTCATTTTAAGTATTACTTATTTTATCGAGTAAGAGTCTGTGATTGACGGAATCTAGTATTTTATGTTGAGGTAGTCTTTGTCCATATTATCACTCTCAAATATCAACAATTTAAAACATTAAAATTATTTGGGGAATGAAATAGGATGATTACATTGAGGTGTTTGCTTAGATGTTATTATGCTCTCCTCAAAGTAAAAGGTGAGCAAGTAGTTGATAGGTTAGCAGGAGAAAATTATGGTGACTTTGAGCACACCATCTCGATCAGGTGGTAATTTTGACGACTCCGAACGGATCACTTCGACCAGGATGTTATTCGGTGACCTCGAACAGAATACCTCGACTAGGAGATTATTTAGTGAATTCGAGCACATCACCTCGATCAAGAAGTTATTTGGTCACCTTGAGCATATCACTTTGACTAGGAGATTATTTGGTGATCTTGAGTAGATCATCTCGACTAGGAGGTCACCAAGAAGCAAGACTCAATTAGAACGAACCACTACAGATCTCTCCCAAAAAATCAGGATACAAATTTGATCCATTAATCTACAAAAACCCCATAAAAATCACGCCAAGGGGGATTCTCTTTCTCTTGCTTGGACTAACAACTCATTTGATTTTTTTCTCTCTCTACCATTGAAAAATTTCTCTTTCTCTCATAATTTCTTTTTCTTTAAGATTGATTATTTTATATTATTTTCCTTTAAATTTACTTAAAAGCTTTTTGTTTAAAGCTATCATAATTAAGCCACGTGAAGTGTGGCACGAAAATTTTCAAGTAGACCCAAATTATTGACTTAAGTATCGGAGGGTTAATAATTGAAAAACTTTCGACACCTCTTACAGTTTTTTGTGGTTTCAGGTGTTCACTGATCATTAGCTTACGAAATTTTTGCTCATGGTTGGAGGATTTTATTAGAGATTAACAAGTCGCTTCCCCTACAAATAAATTTAATGGTGACACAAGATTTTGGTATCAAGCCGCTAACCGGCTCGACCAAATTTCAGTGTCAATAAAGAGTATCTTGCTTATAAATAATTTTCAGGTGATAAAGTTTTTATTTCAACTAATTGATGAATAAATTAAAAGATAAAAGAATATGAATTTCAATATAATATATCTTTTTTTGTTCTTTTAGTACATTGAAATTTATATTTTCTTTTTTATTATCATTTATTAAAGCGTGAGCTTTTTAATCCTTAGTTGACTCTCAATGTACTTTGTGCTCATGGTCATTTTAGTTTACATTATATTAGAAGACAAAAGTTGATATATAGTAGGTCAATTTTTTTTTAATCTCCCTACCGCAATTAATAATTTAGGACTCTTTGATTTTTAGTAAGCTTACTAATTTAGGGACCTATTCAATACAAATATAAAGATTATATACTTATTTGAGAAAACAAAAAACTTAATTAGTTTCCTCTTCTACGACTACGGGCGATTGGGTGATAACCTACCCCTTCGTCTCTCACTATTTAAGCACTCAACCACCAATCAAAGCCTCTCTGTCTCTCCTCCCACCTTTCTCGCTCATTTTTTATTTTCATTTTCGTTTTCGTTTCAAAACAAACAAAGCTGCAAGCTAGGCAGCCATGTCTCTTCTCAACGATCTCCTCAACCTTAATCTCTCTGAATCCACCGAAAAAGTCATCGCCGAATACGTATGGTATGGTACCATATATACAAACTAATTTATCTCTCATAAACAACATGTTAATTAATCTTGTTAATTTGTTTTCGATCACTAATTTGTCTTATTATTTTTGCAATATTCATTTTACAGGATAGGCGGATCTGGTATGGATTTGAGAAGCAAAGCCAGAGTGAGCACTGAAAACTCATAACTGAGAAATGAGAAATTATATACTCTCTTTCTTCATCTTTGTTGTTATTACTATTTATTATTTTTAATGTTTTTTTTAATTTAATCGTTTAATTACGAGTATGATCGTCAAACAAACAGACTTTGCCAGCTCCAACAACGGACCCTACCAAGCTACCGAAATGGAATTACGATGGCTCCAGCACTAACCAAGCCCCTGGTGATGACAGTGAAGTTATTTTGTAGTACGTGTCAGCCTCCTAATTCATCGTGGGAATCTTTGATCATGAGTATATTCAAAAACTGATCTCATGGAATCTTTTTTTTTTATTAATTATTTCTGCTTGATTTTGATTCGACTAGCCCGCAAACGGTGTTTAAGGATCCTTTCAGAAGAGGGAACAATATCCTGGTAAATTCTTCGTGCCACCCAATTGTTTTTACCTTTTCAGTCCCGTGATTTTTGGTAGGATGATCCTTGACTAGATTCGGAGGATCTTAAGGTGAATGAGGGGCAATAAAGTCTTTACACATATTGGTTATTAAAAAATTTAGGTAATGTGCGATGCGTACACTCCAGCCGGCGAGCCCATCCCAACAAACAAAAGATTCAATGCCGCCAAAGTTTTCGGCCACCCCGATGTTGTCGCCGAAGAGCCATGGTATTATTTATTTATTTTTTGATGAATTAATTCTAAAAGATAAATTTATTCGTATTTTTTTAATATTATTGTTGTTTATTTTATTTTTTTATTTTTTTATTTGCGGCGGGTCATTTTCCATTTGTTGGGTTGAAAGCAGAAAAGGAAAAGAAAACTTTGCTATCATTATAAATAAAAGAAATCGTGGGCCCAATTGTTTGAAAATTAATAAAATTCCTCGGGCTCCCAATAATGTGATCTTGCGTAAAATTCAAACATTTAACTTCAGATCCAGCAGGGATCACAGGAATCAAGCAAAGAGATAAGGTTTAGTAGACAAGTTGACCAGTCATCAGTAAATTTTAATAGTCAAGACAAGCCGTGACTAATAAATATAAACAAACAATTGTTATGACTTAGTAGTTATAAACAAAGAAAAATTATGTAACATACATTCCGTAGAATTTTGGGGCTTTATTTTTAAAAAAACATGTATCTAAGTTTTTTTGTAGATCTTAGATTATAATATAATTGTAGTTTGTGATAATTCAAAATATCACTAAAAAAAAATTAAAGAAATTTGTTAATATTGTAATTCTTTATGATGACGAGTATACATCTTGCATCACAAGCTTTGTCTATATTTTCTGCTCGTGGGTTTTATTTGGATTGGCTAATCGGCTGAATAACTTTTTCTATTTATTTATTTTTGTTTTTTTATTATTAAATAATATTTTACTGTCTAATAAATACCTTGTCATATTAATTGGGACTCATAGTGAGAGATTCAATTATTAAAATCCATAAAATTACTCATATATTATTATACATTTATGCTCTTGGAAAATTATTAAAGTTGGTAGTTATTTTCAGTACATGTTCAATAGTTTGTCTGTAGGTGGGTTGGTTTCCCGTGTCCTTTTAGTCGTGGCTATGCTTATCACTTGCTTGTCGCTTCTGAGCTACAAGTCTCTGTGAATTCATCTTTTCCATATAGAGAATGACAACATTGGCCCCTGTAATCATAAATAATATAACAGTCACATTTATTAAATTTAAATTACAAGAAAAAGAGTGTTATTAGTGGGACCGGATAGTTTAAATTTGGACCTAACCGAGTTGGTTGGTATGCTTCGGTTGAGTGAGCTCCAACTTTCCTGAAAAATGATGATATCGAACCAATATTACAGTCAACTGACTAAAGTACCAGCTCCTTCCTCGCATTATCAATAATACAATCCATGGAAGCGTTTAAAAAGACAGATTTTTTGTACTATTTATGTTGACAAAAAACACCATCAGTTTGAAAGTGAATTATGTAACTGAAACTCTCTGTTTGGCACCTCTAAGGCGTGTCAGCCTGTGGAAACGATTATCACACAGTTATTTTTGTAAAAAAATTTACAATATTTTTATTAAAATTATCATTTCAAAGTCATGTTTTAAAGTATCAAAGCCACGGCACTATGATACTGATCGGAGCCTAAGCCTTGTTTGATAATTTGCGTTTATCAGGTATGGCATTGAGCAGGAGTACACTCTTCTTCAAAAAGACATAAACTGGCCCTTGGGGTGGCCAGTTGGCGGCTATCCTGGCCCTCAGGGACCTTACTACTGCGGTGTTGGCGCTGATAAGGCTTTAGGCCGAGACATTGTGAATTCTCACTACAAAGCTTGCCTTTACGCTGGAATTAACATCAGTGGCATTAACGGTGAAGTTATGCCGGGTCAGGTATGCCTCGTACCAAAACTCTCACACCTCAATTTATTTATTTATTTTTTGTCTTTGTAACTTATTTTATGTTGGCCATTTATTTATTTAACAGTGGGAATTCCAAGTGGGTCCCTGTGTGGGTATCTCTTCTGGTGATCAGTTATGGATGGCTCGGTACATACTCGAGGTATGCAAATGAAGATGATTGCATATGCTTATAAACTATAATCATATTATGAATTGGTTTTTAATCTTATCTTATTAACTACTTTTATTCTGCTTAATCAAACAGAGGATTACTGAAATTGCCGGAGTTGTTCTTTCATTTGATCCAAAACCAATCAAGGTTCCTTTTGACTCTAACCATTGCATTTTTAGTATGTGATTTAATTTCCCGGTTAATTTGCTTAATCCTCCGTGAATTTTCCTCTAAATGATCAGGGTGACTGGAATGGTGCTGGTGCACACGCCAACTACAGGTACATACTAAAACTAATTTTCCATAACAATGACAAGAATATGGGAATAGCATTTTGAGTTTTTGGTTCAAATTTTTTTTTCCCTTGCAGCACCAAGTCTATGAGGAATGATGGTGGAATTGATGTGATCAAGAAGGCAATTGAAAAGTTGGGGAAACGCCACGGGGAACACATTGCTGCTTATGGAGAGGGCAACGAAAGAAGACTGACAGGTCGACATGAAACTGCAGATATCAACACTTTCTCTTGGGTAACAACCGTTTTCCTATATTCAAAGATTTGGAATACCTTTATCAATCATTTCATTTCATAATAATAATCCTCCATTGGTCCTAATTTATTTCTTTTGCAAATTAAAGGGTGTCGCTAACAGAGGTGCCTCCATTCGCGTTGGTCGTGACACTGAGAAAGAAGGAAAGGGTAAGCATATCTTTCAGTTTTTAATTATACCTAAATAGTGTCATCTAGCTCAATTATGTATTTTAAAATGGGAGGACGTCTGCACTACTAGAGGAAACCGTTTCCCACATTTCCTTTTATTTCTGTTTTGCTAATTTTTGTTTATTGTTATGGTTGGCAGGATACTTTGAAGACAGAAGGCCAGCTTCAAACATGGACCCATATGTTGTGACTTCAATGATCGCTGAAACCACCATTCTCTGGAAGCCTTAGAAAACAAACTTGAGCATGGATGACGAAGAAGAAATCGAGGGAAAATGAAAGCTTAAATTGAACCCACCACAAAAATAATTCTTATGTTTTTATAATTTGTCTATGCATTTAAGTCTGTTGTTTGAATTTGTTCCTTGCCATTCAAAACTGTACTCTGTTTCTCTTGTACTTCATTGTTTGGGATGCTCAGTTGTGATTACTATATTATAGTTTAAAACTACTTCGCTTCTGTTTAAAAAGTAAAGAAGATTTATAGCATTTTTGGGGAGCCATTCAGATTTTTGAAGATGTTGGACACTTTAGAATGGATTCTAGCTTTTTAAATTTTAATAATATGGGTTAGGTTGAAATTCCCCTAAAAGTACAAGGCCTTTTGACCATATACTGAAATTTGAGAATACAGTAACTTAAAAGGTTGGCTTTCTGTTTTAACGAACAGTCTCTAGATATGTAACAAAGGATAATATCATTTATCTCCTTTTGTTTATCATTGTGCTCTCTGTTTTTACTTATGTCAGATGGCTGCAACTAAGTTTAAAAATAGGGTTAACTACTTTGGTTGGTACGTGGTTTAATAAATTAAAAAAAAATGATACATGTTTAAAAAATACTCGATGAGAACAGTCAATTAGTTATAAAATGACATTTTTACCCATATAGTTAATTATAAAATGATATTTTTATCTCTAAAATTAGTTATAGAATGACATTTTTATCCTTCTAATTAGTTACAAAAAGATATTTTTGTTCCTACTCAATAATTTTTTATTTTTTGAATTGAAAAATGTATAAAAAATTAAATCCAAGTCTAATGAACAAGGCTTTTTTTGGTTAAATCAAATAATCTTTTTTTTTTAAAATTTTCTTGTTGATTCAAACTGATTTGTGAACATAAAGAAGTAGATTTCTTATGGAAGCAATACATAAATCCAATATTTTTATCTCCTTAACTTTATAAAAAGAATATATATCTATTTTTTTTTCTGATTTTACCCTCGATCCATTAGAATTAATGGCAAAAGTTAACGAAATATCATTCAATCGAGTATTTTTAAAACATGTGTCACCTTTTTTAAATTTATTATTAGATGTGTAGTATAAATAATTATATATGAAGATAACCAATTAAATGTTGGTAAAATTTATTTTTAAAAGTGCTGTAAATTTTAAAAATAATCATACATATTTGGTAAATCTTATTTTTAAACTATTGTAATAATATAAATGATTGAAATAAATATAATGTTGAATACAATATATTTACATATTTATAGTTATGTATATATAATAATTTTTTTAGTATATATAATAATTATAAGTAAAATAATTTTTTTTATCTAAATATAATTTGTAATAATGTTAATCTCTTTAAATTTGATGATTTTATTTTTTAATTAAATAAGGATAATTTTAGATTTCTATAATATATGTAAAGATATATATGGAATTGTATTTCTTATATAATTGATTCTCACAATCAGATATTGAAAAGGTAGTCCCTCTTTACTTTTTTAAATCTACCCTAATATAGAATGATTTTTTTTAAAAAAATTTTTAAAAACAATTACCAAACCCTACAATTAACTTTTAACTTTTAAAATTAGATTTGAATCTCTAAGAAGACAACCCTCAGCGGCCCTAAATATACTTTGACTTTCCATTTTTTACAATGAGTTCATGTGCATACGGAAAGAAATTGTTTTTGACTTTTAACTTTTTTCAGGGTAGGGCGGCCCAAGTAGCCCACATAGAAAAATAAAGGTTAGTGGGCCTAATCATCAATCCCATTTGGAAGGCGCTAGTGATTGCAATTTACGAACCTACGGATATATGAAAACACAAATCTTCCAGTTGCAAAAATACACAAAGCCACACTCCAATATAAACATACAAACCCCCTCCTCTAATCTCCTTAAACGCAGCTGCTTTCTCGCACCTTGAGATCCTTTCTCTCTCCCACTCAACGCTTTCCCCGCCTTTCCTCTCAATTTGGCTTCTTTCCGTTTTCACTGTCTATATAGAGAAATATGCACCAACCCTTAGCTTGACTTCTGTAATAACCAAAAAAAAAAAACTCAAAAAAACAATAAGAAGAGCACGAGGTTCGTTTTCATGTTACCCCAACTTCTATTTCATCTTAAACTTCATTTTTTTGCATAAATTTTTATCCCTTTTCATGTTTTTAGGTTACTCAATGAAGAACTTTGGTTGTTTTTATGTATGCTACGCTAAATGAAATCTGCTTAGTTTGTTTGTTAGTGTTTCTATTGTTTTTAATCTGCAATTCAGTTGCATACTGAAATATATATTGTTTGTTTGGTGCTGTGTTCTGTCGTTCTTTAGTGTCGTTAAAATGATTTACTAGCTATTTAAACGTTTGCAGTGTACTTGGAGTTGGGAGTAAGAATTGCAATGTATGCTAGGAGATTAAAGTGTAAGAGTCAGAGATGGGGTTCCGTGTTTCAGCCATCTAAAAATTCTTTTGGGCAAGACAGGTTGACAGATCGTGCTTGTTCGCAATCTTTTAGCCATGCTTCTGCATTAAGAAACCACTCCAAGGATGGTAGTTTGATTAGAAGATATTTTTTAGGTTCAATCCCTTCGCGGGGAGTTGTGAGGTCTAGTTTGTGTTCGAATAGAATTCAGTTATGTGCCTTTAGCTCTGAAGCTGATGGAAGGAATGCAAGTGGGAATAATCGTAAGCCCGTTGATGATGGTGCTAACTTTGATAAGGGAGAGAAAGGAAAGACTCGAAGGGAAAAGGTTAAGGAAGATGCGAAGAACAAGGACGCACATGCTCGACTTGGAGAACATGAACAAAAAGAGTGGCTAAATAACGAAAAGGCCGCTATTGAGAGTAAAAAGAGAGAATCACCATTTTTGACTAGACGTGAGAGGTTCAAAAATGAATTCTCAAGGAGGATTGTTCCATGGGAGAAAATAAACATTTCTTGGGACACATTTCCGTACTACATTAAGTAATTATCCAACAATGTTATCTTGTAGTCATCCTTATTTTGTCTTCATGATCAGCTTGGTTGTAATTAAGTTCTTTTATTTATTTATTTTATAGCGAAAATACCAAAAGTCTTTTGGTAGAATGTGTTGGTTCCCATTTGAAACACAAGAAGTTCACTGCTACGTTCGGTGCTCGTTTGACATCTTCAAGTGGTAGAATATTGCTTCGAAGTGTTCCAGGTTGTTAATTTTTCAATCCGACTTAAACCATGTTCTTCAGCTTGTTAACTTATTAAATTGCATTCTGGAAGTTCGAAGTTAATTGGATTAAAAATGATGCCATCTGTAGGCACTGAGCTTTATCGAGAAAGATTAATCAGAGCACTTGCACGAGAGTTACAAGTCCCCCTGTTGGTGCTTGACAGTAGTGTTCTTGCTCCTTATGTAAGATTTGAATACTCTGGAAATGTTAAGATATTATTTTCCCCTCCTTTTAAAAAAATGTTCCAAGTAAATTTTTGTCATTATGTCTGTTCATTTTGGCATAGGATTTTGCTGATGATTCATCAGACTGTGAGTCTGATAATTATGAGGAAACTTCAGAGTCAGAAGTTGAAGATGAGAATGATGCTAGTAATGAAGAAGAATGGACAAGCAGTAATGAGGCGAGAACAGATGGTAGTGATAGTGAAGCTGATATGCAGGCTACTGCTGAGGCAGCACTCAAGAAGCTTGTTCCCTTCAACCTAGAAGAGTTAGAGAAGGTACGATTTTTCCAGACTATAGTGAATTCAATGAAAAATATGGCGGTGATTATTTATCTTGAATATGTGAGGATCTGACAGAGTTCTTATAGTATTTAGAGATGAGAATATAACCTGTCAGAATGTCTTACAATTTCAAATATGGTTTGATTGTCTTATATGTGATTTCTACATTATCTTTTATATCCTGGCAAACCATAAGTGAAATTTGTGAACCTTTTTTGATATTGCCTCAGTCTGAGACAGTATTATGTTTGGAACAGAAGTAAGAGATAATTCTATCAATATGAGTCATAATATATTTACAGGGTAGGAGACATCATTCTAACTATGCTTTCTTAATAAGCAAATAAGTTTATCATTTATGAGAAACCAAGGAGATAACCAAACTAGAGAAATAACATTTTGAGCTCTTGTAGACCTTTTCAGGATATATATTTGTCAAAGTAGGAGCAGTTTTAATCTGTTATAATGATTGGATTAGGCAGGCATTTAGGTCTGAGGTTGGTCTTGGACAGCTGGAAAGTTGGAACTTGCCAATAAGAAATCCCGTATCTCAGAATTGTATCCCATAGAATGTGTGTGTGTGTGTGTGTGTGTATTGTGTCTTTTGCAGTTCTCTAAAAATATCTTAGAACCTCTTTGCTAAATAGGTTAGTTAAAAAGTGTTAATCTCTCAGCTTCTTTTCTCTGTTCTTTGACCCAACTGAATTTTTAAATTTCTAGTGCTTGGGCTTATATTGGTATGTAGTAACATATTCTGTGGTATAACATGTTCACGATATCTTCTTCTGGTTGTCTTCTTTTACTTTACAATTACACCTTGGTATATTTTCTTTTCTGCTTCTTATATAAAAGTTACATATTCTATAGTATGGCATAGTCATGAAAGTTTGTTGTCACTTCTGGTATCATTTTGATCCTTGATTCATATTTACAATTATGGATAGCTTGTTTGCTGCTGTATAAATGTCTCACATAAGTATGAATTTTTTTCATTTATATTGTTACCAAATTGAACTATAAATTATGATTTATCTTCCTGATCCTGATGTTGCTTTTGTTGCAGAAGCTCTCTGGAGAACTTGACAGTTCTTCTGAGTCATCGAAGTCTGAGGCTGCTGAGCCTTCTGATACATCCAAACGGCTGCTAAAGAAGGGTACTATGAACTGAACTGTTGTAGTACTCTAAAAAAATTAAAAAGAGATCATGCTGGATCTCTTTGGCAATTGCCCAGAAAAGACCACATGGAATTTTTTAGGCTGGTCAAGAAAAATATAGTTGATTTTTTTCACTCTTCTCTACTTCACACTCATGCACAGATCTACTACTGATTAAACCAATCTAGCAAGAGGCATATGTGATGGGGGAAGGAGAGATTGAGGAGGTAGAGGGAAAGGTACTGTGTGTTGCATCTGACCAGATGTGTTCGAGTGCAGAAGAGTCTGTGAGTCACAGATAGGATATGGTGTTAATGGCTGGTAGATGAGAATTATTTATTATTATAGGCCAACTTTTCATTTTGGTTTGAATTTTCTACTTTCTTGGAATCAAAACTTAAACTTTGCTCACTGCTTTTCCATTTTCATAAGCTGAAACTAAAATAAAGACTTTATAGAATTGAACCTATTTTCAAAGAAAAAAGGTGGGGCTAATTGGTCTTGTAATTTCATCAGCTCTTGATCACATCCCTTGGTAGTGACAATCACAGAATTGACTTTATTATGGTCAGTTGGTTTTGAGTTAGAAGTGTCATTGTGATGAAGATGAAGTTTTGCGTCAAATGCTAATGAAAGTTTTGATTTTGGATATTTGCATATACATTTCTGCATGTGCTATGTGCTAACAATCTAGTTCCATTAATAAAATAACTTAATGTATTTTTAATAGAGAAATCTCTGATCAAAGATAGAAATTATCATGTTTTCTGTTTTTCTTCTTTGAATTTAACTAATTCATTATACTTTGTGATCTTTTCTTAGGGGATCGAGTGAAGTACATTGGGCCTTCTGTACGCATTGAAGCTGATAATAGGTAATCAATTGGTTATTGTCTATGACCTTTGCATATTTAAGATACAATATTTTGGCATAAAGTTTTAAATAGTAAAATCTACTTTCAGAGTCTATATGTGCCCCCGTCACTTCTTTGGAAGCTAGTAAAGGCCTCTTGCATGTTAGAAAAGAAAAGGTCATTGGTCAGACAATTCAAATGAATGGATATGAACTAATTGTAGTTCACTGAGAAAATACAGTTTGTAATGCATAAGAGTTACTGAAAATTGGAGATAAGTTGAAGAATAAAACGAATTACTGATGGTCTTCACATAAATGTGAATTTGTGTAATTTTCTTTACATTTTTCATGATATTCCTGCATCTGAATATTTTATATTTTGTGATTGATTTATTACGAGGGTCTTGAGGAGCTTCTTCTTTGAATCAGACACATTAGAGCTTGATAGGACTTAAGGCTAAATTTGAGTTGATTTTTATTGATTGAATCAAAAGCAAGAACAATCCTGACCTACAATTCGAGAGGTTGGTCAATCTCTCCCAAAACTCTTAATTATTCCTAACATTAAACAAAACTCAACATAAACACTAAATGGCTCCTTAATCTCTTATTTATACTTGAGCCCTAATTAATGAATAAAGAAAATGACTAAACTGCCCCTACCCTTAAAATTACTAAACTGTTCTTACCCCTTTATATTTGCGCCTAGCATAAGTTTTATTGGTCTAACATTACTCCCCCCAAAAAGACACCTTGTCCTTAAGGTGAAATTCAGGAAACTGTTGCCTCTTATTTCTCAGCTTCTTCCCCGCTTTCCTCCTCATCACACACAGTCAGGACTTTTAGTGATTTATCCTTACATCGATGCCCTAATGAAAATTTCTCATCGCATTGAAACCACAATTCCTTCGCCCTTTTATCCTGAATCTCTGTCTCCGTAAGGTGTTTGAAAGTCACCCTCAGTTGTGCCCCACTAACCCGATCCCTTTGGAAATCTCTTTGTAACCCCATCATTTGCTTTTTCTGGCCTTCCGGTGGTGTGCTTTGGAACTCTCACTGAAACCCAAAAGTCTGGGTTTTTGCTTTGGAACTCTTGCTAAAACCCCAAAGTCTGGGTTTTTTTTTTTTCCTACCAATGGTGTGCTGTTTCGGTATGAAAAATTGACTGAACTGCTCCTATTAACCCATTCTGCTGTGTTCTTATCCTCAGTCATCTGTGCCAACTCTATTAACTCCCCTAACCCTCTCGGCCTTAGCAAGTGTAGCGAGGCTCGGATTTTTGGCTTCAGTCCCTTCATAAAAGTCCCTTCCAATACCGCCTCTGGGATTCCCCCTAGACGTTCCGATAGCAACTCAAACTTCTCCCCATACTTCATGTTCTCTCTTGAGTTAGAGCAAAAAACTGTTCATGTAAATCTCCCTCTTGAGTGGCTCGAAACCTCTCCAAAAGCTGATCCTTAAATTCACCCTACGACCTCAATGGTTGTTGTTGTTCCCGCCATTGAAACCATGCAAGGGCCTTTCCCTCCAAACATAATGCGGCCGCCATCAGTTTTTTCTTTTCTGAGAGTCCATTGATGGCGAAATAGCGCTCTACCATATACACACATCCATAGGCATCCTCGCCTTCGAAAAATAGGCATTTTCAGTTTCCTTATCCTAGAATTTGCCCCAAATTGAGTTTGGCCCCCCCAATTTCGCGCCATTGGAGGTCTCCAACCTCCCAAATCTACTCTAGTTTCCGCAAATCCTGAAGACCCAACCCAAAATTCTCCTTGCTCAGCCCCATATTGGGCTGAAATCCCTTGCCCAGCCGCATTCCAGACATAATGGCTCCCTCTCTCGCCAGAAACCCCTCCTCCCGGCCATCCGCTCCCAAATACCTATCCAGACCCAAAACCGCCTTGCCCGGGCCCAAATCCAGCCTGCTCCGACCCAAAGCAGCCCTGCCCGACCTGCCTAGGCCCAAAACGGCCCTGCCCGGCCCAAAATCCGGCCTGCCCAGGCTGTGCATCACCCCCAAACACCATCGAGTCGCTAAGCCTGACCATCCTCGACTCCTGTGCGCCGCATTCCGACGCCAAAATGCGAATTCCTAATCCTTAGATCCACCACCCCCAGCCACGACCCAGCTTCCTCCGTCGTGCCTAACATTGGGAAAGGCTCCCCCAGGCCGCGCGTCCCCTGGGCTGACCTCCCCGCCTCCAAATCCGCCATGACTTGTCACCCCTGGCTGTGCTAGGTTGGTCCACGTCACCGCCAACCATGGGTTTTGTACCATTGGGTCCTTCTCCTGCCACGACGCTGTGGCTCGTCGATGTTGCCGGTGGTGGGTTAAGGTGGAGTTCCGTCATTTTCAGCAACATGGCTTCAAGGGATGAAAATTGTTGTTGAACGGTGTTAAATCGCTCATCAATGGTGGCCTTGAGCGATCCGACCTCCACTTCCAATTTCTCTTCAAGCGTGTCCACCTTTTTCGCTGCCATTGTCCCAAAATTCTTGCTTTGATACCACTTTGATAGGACTTAAGGATAAATTAGGGCTGATTTTTATTGATTGAATCAAAAGAAAGAACAATCCTGACTTATAATTCTAGAGGTAGGTCAATCTCTCCCAAAACTCCTAATTATTCCTAACACTAGACAAAAATCAACATAAACCCTAAATGACTCCTTAATCTCTTATTTATATTTGAGCCCTAATTAATGAATAAATAAAATTACTAAACTGCCCCTGCCCCTAAAATTACTAAACTGCCCTTGCCCCTTTACACTTGTGCCTAACATAAGTTGTATTGGTCTAACAGAGTTCTACAATTTTTATAGGGCTAGATAGTAGATATCTATCGAGAGGAGAGAAAATATGGTCCATTATCATTGATCAACTTATGCTAGTTTCTCACCTTATGATCCAAAAAGTGCAGAATAGATAAAAATTAAAAAAAAAAAAAACTGCTGTCTGTAATCAACTAGGTTTACACAAGTTTTTCACCCCAAGGCTTAAGTTGTTTAGATGCACACCAGGTTTATAAATTATAATCTACTTATTTTGAGCTATGCGTTGAGTATTGGGTTTCTTCCCTGGGGCCCCTTGCTTTCCTGTGTGCTGCTTTCTTTGCCAAACTTACATTTGGTCTCCAGGACATCTGTTATTATGTCACTGTAGAGTTAGGTTCTGAAAGAAAATCAAATGACTGGCATCTATCTGGATACTGGAGTTTTATTGCAGAAATATGAATACCTGTTTATATTGAATTACCTTAACCAATTAACATCGTCATCTTCTCCACACAAGTACCTTGTAAGCAAATTCTGAAAAATTATGCTCAACCATAATTAAGAAATATAGACTCCTTTTCCACTTGGACAACAAAAAAAGGACATAATTTAAAAAATATAGACTTCTCTTCCCTTGGACAACGAGAAAAGGACATAGAAATTGAGAGGATCAGCATCGGGGGTGTATACTTGCAATTTTTGAACTTACACAAACTCAATTATTTTTTATATGTATTTGTACTTTTTTCTGCAGATTTTGCTTTTCCAATTGCATAAACTGACATTGTATAACCTAATTTTATCAATAGCAAAACGTTTACGGACTTTTGAGTAATATCTTCACCTACTAGAAGCTGGTGTTGTTCTTGTATTTAGCTTTGGTGAACACATGAGTTTAGACGCTCATCTTCATACAAGTTAAAAATATCCTTTGATGCAAGTGGATTTTCATCATTATATTGTTAATATTATCTGGTGATTTTAATTTCAATTGTCTGCTTTTTTGGATATTGTGACATTTAAATTCAGGATTATATTATATTTTTATCTATTTATCTTGATTTTAGTTGGTATAGTTGGGAATTTTTTTCCTTCTCCTCCCAAAGTATATGTGATTAGTTTACATGTGGGGCTTAGGATATTAGCATCTTTACATTACTTAGCTGCCTCTTGTTGGATCTAAAACAGTGTGCAGACTGACAACCTTGCTACTAAAGGGTCATCTTATTGTTATATTTTTACGAACCTTTTGGTGTAAAATCATCCAACTGTGAACTTTGGCTTCACGGTTTTGTGATATTAACTTATATATGCATCACAGGATCATTTTGGGGAAGATAATGACATCTGATGGTCCGAAAAATGCTTATACCATTATTCCTGACAGGTGGGTTGGTAAGTCGTCCCAGTATAGGGAAGAAAAATTCATAAATACCTCTTGTTGAGCTGCACGTGTCGGTGGTTTATTTTTCTTGTTAGGATCACAGTAGGTTCCTTGTTTTGTCATAGTTTTAACTAGTTATTTGATGCTGAAAATATTATCTAACTCGCCAGTTGGTTTTTATGTTTTGGAACAAAAAAAAAATTTTGCTTTGAGTTTTTGGATTTGCCTTTTTATATGCAAACATTTTTAGCTTGTAAAAGGTTGTTTTATTCTTAAATACATACACATACATACCAGTCCAAGTCTTCAGCACTAGTCTTCGTAAGAGTCTTAAACTCCACAAAAGATCTGGTTTATAATAATTTATAACAGTTTACTTTTATTTTTTTTTCCGGGTACAGTTTTAAACCTTTCGATTTTGGTGGAATCTTCTGAAAGATGTTGGTTTTCTGCTTTCTAGAATTTGATGTTGAAGGAAACATTTCTAGTTCAGTTGAAACATAGCACGTTGCAGAAGATTTCTCTAAGTCGTAGCTACAAAAACAGTAAGGTTCATGTAATGCATGATTGTTAGAAGATAGAAGTACCATAGTGAGGCATTGAAGAATATTTAAGACATGTATTTGTTCACACTGCAGGTATTTGTATGCGAATACTTGGCCCAAAATTAAAAAAAAAAAATCACTGATGAATGGTTTTTGTTTTCCATAGAATCATCATTGTACATGGAAAACTGGAACTGGTTTCCTCTTCCAAATTCTAGCAATATATATCGTTTCACCATTAACCTTTTTGTGATTATTTTGCAATATGCCTGTTCGTTAAATGTATTTGCCAAGTGATGGCTATTATCCAAGCCAAGACCATACCTGGGTAGTTTTTGGATAGACAGTTGAAGTAGTTAATTCTCTTCCATAGACATATGGTGCATGTTACCAGATAATTGATTGGGCCTGATTAAACATGGTAGACTTAGTGTGGATTGTGTTGAGTACATTTAATGGTCATTAACTCTGTTTCTCTTTCTGTTGGCCATAGATTCAATGAGAATTCTTGCTTCCTTTTCTTTTAATTTATGATGATTAGGGAAGTGCTATAATATTCAAGTCCGATTTATTGGTCTTATGGTATAGATGAACATGGCGATGGCTCTGAAGTAAAGGCACTGTAACACTTGAAGGAAGATTTAGAATCAGAAGCTTGATTCAGTTACAGAAAAAATGCACAAAGTTTTGGTCGTAAACTGTGCAATTTTCCTGATGAATGGGCCCCTGTTTGTTGACTTGGGCCTCTGATCTGTTTGTTGGTGTTATTAGACAGTTATTGTCTTTCTATTGAATAAACTGCTGGTATCTTAAATCCCAAAATTATTTCTAGCTGTATAGTCTGAATTTTTAGTCTTTGAATTTATTGAGCAGTCTACCAGTATAGCTGACTTCAGTAGTTGATTTGGATCTGAAGGACAAGACTTCCTACAGCTCTTTCACAGTTGATCCTTTGAATGCCATCCAATGCTTTAACCCTTAGATTAAGTGCATTCTCAATATATTCTAGCAGCTTTGATCAAAGTATCCATATTTGCAGGGCTTTATCCAGTGGTCAACGTGGAGAGGTATATGAGGTGAATGGAGACCGAGCTGCTGTCATTTTGGATATTAGTGCTGACAATAAAGGTGAAGGAGAAAAGGATGACAAAGTGGCAGAGCAGCCTGCAAGACCACCAGTTTACTGGATAGATGGTAATATTCTCAAATCAGTGAGGAATATATGTTATAATTTCATTGTGGATGTCATATTGCAATTTCTTCAAGTTTTAATATTTTAGTATCATTGTCTTTTGAATTTACTTGTTTTTAGTTTCCAGTCAATGCCACTAACATTAAACTTTCCCACTCCATCTTTATTTTAAAAAATTTTTTTTTATTACATTTATCATCCTTTTATGGCTGGCCTGTGAGCTACAGAGTAGAGAGAGCCTGCTCTTCCATAAATTCTCCCTCTCGCATTTTTGTTGGGACTTGGTTCTGACAAGTGGCTTTACTAACTAGGCTAGCTGACAACCATCCATTTTCACATATCTTCAATATAACATAAGGTTGGATATGGATGAATTAGCGTACTTAAAATGTGACTGTCGTTTGTTTGTAGCTGTAACTTCTGATTAGAAAGGGGAAAAAAAAATTTCAACCATTTGGTATAATTGTTTTCTTGCCATGCATATGCCAATTTTGTTTAGAAAATCATAGTTTATGTTTGATTGTTATCCTTTTTATTTTTGTTCATTAGATGTGAGCAATCTGAAAATTCTACTCTGGTACAGTTAAGCACATTGAGCACGATCTTGATACACAGGCGGAGGATTGCTATATTGCAATGGAGGCATTGTGTGAGGTATCATGATAAAACTTTTGCCTATATTTTATCTGAAAATTTATGATGTATGTTGAGTCCCAAGCTTCTTCTAAAGCTCCATCTTTCTTTGTTTGTGTAGACCATTATATCGCAACTGTATTTGATGTTTGTTTTGCTTTGTTTTCAGGTTTTGCATTCCACACAGCCTCTTATTGTCTATTTCCCAGACTCCTCTCTTTGGTTGTCCAGAGCAGTTCCCAGGTGTAATCGTAAGGAATTTGTCCGTAAGGTGGAGGAGATGTTTGATCAATTATCAGGTCCCGTAGTTTTAATTTGTGGGCAGAACAAAAATGAAACTGGACCGAAGGAAAAAGAGAAATTTGTAAGCTTCATAGTCTAATATCAAGTTATAAATGCCTATGGACACAAATAATATGCTGCTTTGATTGACTTTACCTATTCCACTTGTTTTATGATGCTCAACAGACGATGATACTCCCTAATTTTGGACGCCTTGCGAAGCTGGTAATGCTTCTAACATTTTAGAAAGTTTTTTCATTTAACAAGCTATTTGTATTAAATAAATCACTTTGTTGACGATTCACTTCTTATTTATAGCAGTTTTTTTTTTTTCTTGCATTGTTCTGAATAAATCGATTGTTTGTTTGTAGTTTAGTTTTGGAATCTGACTTTCAATTTTGTGATTGTGTACTCAACCTTGTTCTGGTTAGAACACTTAGTAATATGGAGTGTGCTGTTTCCAACTTTCGGTGGTGTGATGCCCTATAATAGTTTTGTACCTCTTTTTTAAGATTGGTCACAATTAAGCAAGATTATGCAAAATGTGTTGTTATTTGTTTCTTTGGCAAATGTCTTGATAAAAGTACTGACCATGGTTCCCCTCTACTTTCCTGACAATTTATTGGCACATTAGTAGACTAAGGAGACATCAATAACTTTGGCTTTCATGCTTGTTGTTAATTGTTCTTGTTTTAAAGTTGAACTCCGTGGCAATCTTATTGTCATTTCTCCTACTGTTCTAAGATGTGAATTCAATTTAGATTACTTTAATTTTTCAGCCACTGCCGCTGCAACGGCTTACCGAAGGACTCAAAGCAACAAAGAGATCTGATGATAACGAAATATATAACCTCTTCACTAATGTTTTATCTATACATCCTCCAAAGGTAAAATGCATGTTTTAATTTTTTGTTAAAAATTTTCAAAATGTGAAGATTGCCATTATCACATCTTCTTCAATGTTCCCATTTTGCAGGAGGAAGATCTCCTTAGAACATTTAATAAACAGGTTGAGGAGGATAGGAGAATAGTGATATATAGGAGCAATTTGAATGAATTACACAAGGTATGGAGTTTTTGACCCCCCTTTTTTTAATATTATTGTCTGGGCAATCTTAATTATTTGTTAAATAATATATGTGGTGTAAAGTCCATTGGTTTTGATGCTAGGATGACTTCTTTGAATCTTTGATAGTACTTCTAAATTAAATATTTTGCAGGTTCTTGAGGACCATGAGCTGTCATGCACGGACTTGTTACATGTAAACACTGATGGTGTGATACTGACAAAGCAGAGTAAGAAACCAAAGCTGACATACTTTAACAGATTTCAGCACTATTTAATGAGTAGCACATCTATTTGAATATTCCAATAATCTGGTGTTGATGTCAAGTAATGGTTTTGGTCCCCTTTTTTCGGGTAAAATATTGTGTAGTCAAAATTTCGGATTTCTTGGTTCAAAGTTTGCTACTAATTGATGAGGCAAGATTTTTGAGCAGCATGACAGGTGATACATTTTTGGGGTGACAAAAAATGAAGTCTCATTATAAGAATATATGTATGTGGCTATTATATGTGATATAAAAAGGGCTATTGAGACCCGTAAAAATTGTGAAGTCCATGATTCCACTTTGGTTTATATTTGAAGGATTTCATTCTACTCATTATAAATGTAATTAGTACTGTTATTTCTTTATGGCTATTTACCCTATTTGAAAGCTTAATTTTGGATTTTTTAAATCCTTCTCCAAGTTCAGAAAAATGTTTTTTAGGAAACTCTTCAAATTTAACTGGCTGCAGAATCTTAGTAGTGATTAAGCATGCGATGTTTATGCAATTGCGCAATAGTTTATTACCTACTCAATTCTGTGCAGGAGCTGAGAAGGTTGTTGGCTGGGCAAAGAATCATTACTTGTCATCTTGCTCTTTTCCTTCCGTGAAAGGGCAGCGATTGCACCTGCCTCGTGAAAGGTATCATTTTATTTTCTTGAAACATGCTTATTGTAACATCATGTGCAGTACTTGAAGGTAATTGCTGTCTTTTCATTTCAAAGCCTTGAAATTGCAATCTTGAGGTTGAAGGAGCAAGAAACTGCATCCCGAAAGCCGACCCAAAATTTAAAGGCATGTATTTTGATGTTCTGTTTTTTACGGATGCTGTTCAAATGATTAACTTATTGAATATTATCCTTCACCTCTAACATATGTTATCCTTGGCAGAACCTTGCGAAGGATGAGTATGAAAGCAATTTTGTCTCAGCCGTTGTACCTCCTGGTGAAATTGGTGTGAGATTTGATGATATAGGTGCTCTTGAAGATGTGAAGAAGGCCTTAAATGAGCTTGTTATTCTTCCAATGAGAAGACCAGATCTCTTTTCTCGTGGAAATTTGTTAAGGGTATTCAATAGATATCTATGCAGATTGTTTTGATGGAAATTGGAGTGAATTTTGTGCTATGCCTTTACCATTGTGTAATTATATTAAGCTTTTTTCAGCCGTGCAAAGGCATATTACTCTTTGGGCCTCCAGGAACTGGGAAGACCCTGCTTGCCAAGGCACTTGCAACAGAAGCGGGTGCAAACTTTATTAGCATTACAGGCTCCACTCTAACCTCAAAGGTATGCCGCTCTATCCCGGTTATTAAGATTTGAATTTTCCAGGATCAAGTTTCTATTCTCTCATCTTAACTTTGCCAAATTCCCTTTCTTGCTTTTAAACTTGGAGAAGCAGGGTTTCAAAACCTTGCCATCTTTACTCTTTTCAAATGCTCACTTTTAAGCAGCAATGACGATCTCTGAGCTTTTTAAGTTCCTCTTTTACTTCCAGCACCAAATAGGCATCACTGTGGTTCCCTAGACATTGCAAAAGTCAAAGACCAAGTTGATCCTTTGATTAGTACCAATTTGTTTGAAGAAATTATATTGATCGCTATATTTATTAGTTGTTGAGTTTTTTATGATTCTTTTTGGTATCTAAATAAGCATCTTCTTGGGTATGTGTCTTCTAGAAAACACGCATATAAAGCACCAAAAGAGAGAATTTCTGGGCTTTCTTATCCTATTTCTCCTTTTTATACATCATGTCTAGTCTGTGTTGAAGTGTAGCTGGAAATATGAAGTTAGTTGGATAAATGGACATTGACGAATTGTTTATTAGTAATATACAACCCTAGTTTATAAACATCTGTTCTAATTTCATTGAAGAATTGTCATGCTTCTGCTTTGAACAGAGAATATGCTAAATCCCTATTTCTTTGTGATACAGTGGTTTGGTGATGCCGAAAAGCTTACCAAAGCTCTCTTCTCTTTTGCCAGCAAGTTGGCACCTGTCATAATATTTGTTGACGAGGTAGAATTCTCTTTTTTAAAATTTGGCATAATAAGCTGTTGTTTTACAATCATTAAGCATGGAATTTTTCTATGACATCATCATTTACTTTGCTTGTGTTTTTTCTTTATTTAATTTGCCAAAAAAGGTGAATTTAAAAAAAGATTAGAAGTTTTGTGGAGAAGCATAAGAATTATAAAAGAGCACCAACTGTAGAGGTTTATGAATTCTGAGTCTTCAATTTGAAGGACCTACTTTTTTATTTTTGGTACATCTTTTTCTATGATCCACTGGAAAATCATCATGAATGGTTTATTCTTTATCTAATCTTCAAGTTGGTTCAGGAAGAATATGTGTAACCACTTGTAGTAGTGGTCAGAAGTCTTAAGGATGAAATGAAATGCATGAACTTTCAGTCCATCTATGTCTGTAGATTTATGTTCATGAGATATGGGAATCATAATCTTTGAGAAACATTTGTTTTCCTTCTTAGATTGTTTATTTTAACTCTAAAATATTAGTTTTTTTTTTTAATCTTTTGTGTGGTTAAATTATGGCCACAGTGGCCAAGAACGGATTCCTTGATTAAAAGGTTATTTCCCTTCAGCTTTCTTTTCAGCCTCGCTGTAATAAATTTTGGACTCCATATTATATAGGTTGACAGCTTGCTTGGTGCTCGTGGTGGTGCTTTTGAACACGAGGCGACTAGAAGAATGAGAAATGAGTTCATGTCAGCATGGGATGGATTGAGGTCAAAAGAGAGCCAAAAAATTCTCATCCTTGGTGCTACAAATCGGCCATTTGATCTTGATGATGCTGTCATTCGTCGCTTACCAAGAAGGTAAGATTGCAATATAGTACTAGTCTCTTGAAGAATAATATATCTTGCAATTGTTGACCATTTTTCAAATGATTCTACAAGCAAGTTCACTTCCTTTTGTCTACTTTTAGATGTGGAACTGGTCATGTTGCTTAATGCAGTTCCTTTTTTGCTATTTAGGATATATGTGGACTTACCGGATGCTGAAAATCGTATGAAGATTCTTAGAATTTTTCTTGCTCATGAAAGTTTAGAATCTGGTTTCCAATTTAATGAACTTGCGAATGCGACTGAGGGATATTCTGGCAGTGATTTGAAGGTAGTACTCAGACATTTACTTTCAATCTTTATTTAAATTTTTTGACGCGTGTATTTTGCATCTCATACTGTCTTGTGCTCTTGTACAGAACCTCTGTATTGCTGCAGCATATAGACCTGTCCAAGAACTTCTAGAGGAAGAAAGGAAGGTGTGTGCCTTTGGTTTCCAGCTGTTAGTTTGATTGTCATGTAAAATGCAAGATCATTATGAGGACTGTGCTTTTGTTCATCTAAATTGTGGGACAATTGTAATTTCAGATCATGCTACGTTTTGATAAACTTTATTGCTATTCGGTAACCTAGAAAAGTATATAGAAGTCAGAAAAGAAAATATATTGGGATTTGTTTGCTTTCTTACAAACTGGAGGAAAAAAGGAAAAACCTTGATACTGCTTGTAACTAGTTAAAGTTGTCTGTGAACAGTACATTTCCTTCCCAAGTTACTACGTAAGATGAAGTGCTGTTCGTATACTCCCTTTTACACCTTGTAGTATGCTGCCTTGTTTGGGACGATGGTTAATTTATAATCAGGGGTCAGTGGTAAATTAGAGATGATAACTTCTAAACTTAAAGTAAATTAGAGACGATAACTTCTAAACTTAAACATTGGGATCTCTTGCCATGTCCTTGAGATAAACATAGAAACTATCGGTCACTTTTCCTTTTTTGTTGTTGGAATTTCACCATCATGTGATATAATCAGACAATTCATGGTGTAGATAGAGCTTTGAATTGCATGTTATTTTATGTTGCTTAATCTACAATCTTTATGTTGCAGTTCTATGATCTAATAGTATTTATTGCTATTTGATTGTGTCCTGCCACTGAATTTTGTCTGTTTTTTATACAGAGAGGCAAAAATGATGCAGCTCCAGTATTGAGGCCACTTAAATTGGAGGACTTTATTCAGTCAAAAGCCAAGGTAGTTAATTTTGCCAATTTATCACATTTGTATACTCTTTCTATTTGTAAATATGCTGTTTTGAACCTTGGTATTCATGATCTACTCTGTAGGTTGGCCCTTCGGTTGCTTATGATGCTGCAAGCATGAATGAGTTGAGAAAATGGAATGAACAGTATGGAGAAGGGGGAAGCAGGAGAAAATCACCTTTCGGCTTTTGAAGCTAACACAATAGGGTTTTTATTTTCCTTAATTTATTTTATTATTATTAATTTATTCTCGGAAAAAGGCTCCAGGTCCGATCTTGATATATCACCAGAAAGAATTCTCTCATGTTCATACATTTTGTGTTGGGTGAGAAAGATCTCCATCTCAATCATACAAGGTGGTGTATTCTTGTAGGTCATGTTTGTAGAGTAAATTTTTTCTCCGACCCCTACAATCAAAATTTCCTGGCAAAAGTTATGCCATGTATGTTGTAATCGTAACATTATATAATTTTTTTTTAATATTTTCTTGTTTTAGATAAACAGATTATGAACAATTTTGAGCAGCATTATAGTTCGTAGGTTGAGAAATAAGTTCGATATATAAAATCTTTCATTTTCATTTTCCCCATCTTTAGTTCAGTTCTTTACTTTTTCAAATTTATTTTTAAATGGGCAGCTCTTGTATGTGATTTAATCATATTCATGTTCTTTTATCTGTTATAATTTCAGTGCTTCAGTGTATTTTACCGAATTGAATTCATAAAATTTGTGCTCTTTAGGTAAGTTTTACTGTGGATAAAGCATTTTGTTACTCTTTTTAATCCATTCCAAGATAGCTTTTCTGAAAAATGGGAAGAAATTCACATTGTTACATAAATTGAAAGCTGTATCTAACTATCTATTAAAAGAACCAAAAATGGCACCATGAATTGGAGCTATTTGATCCAACTGCAAGGCTTCTTCACTATTTGTTTTGGGGCTTTGAGTTTTAGTATTAGAGTTAGATGAGAGACAATATAATGGTTATTGAATATTGCAAACAGAAAATATTTTATATTATAACTTTTTATGTTGGTTTACAAACCAGTGAAACAACACAACACGCACAGCACAGGGAGTTTAAATGAGTGATCTTGCAAACGTATTCGTTAACTAAACTTTTAAAAAACTACAAGGCCTTAACTGTAAATGACACTAAAATTTTAACCACGCGGGCAATTCGAGCGTGCGTGGCCACAGAGTACGCTACAGAGTGGGACGAAACTTTTAGTTAGATGTTCAAGCATGGAGCACAACGGCATAATTTGCGAAAAATGTCGTCGTTTTCGGTGCCTCGCGTTTTCCGGAGGAGCAGATACCTAAAACCATCGTTGTCTCTTCTCCTCAGCGGCAACAACAATCCATCTAATCCAGTCCTAAACCCTAAACTTAGCCCTCATGTAGCCAAATTGACGAATCATTACCGTTGGATGCCAAATTCTGAACAAAATTTCAGATACGTATGGGTAGCAAGCATCTGTACAACACCGTCGCAGTCAAGTGTTGAGAAAGAGACTAGTAGTAGTAATGAGAAATCATCGTGGATTGACTTGTATTTGCCGAGACAAGCGAGGGCTTATGCGAAGCTGGCTCGGCTTGATAAGCCGATCGGGACGTGGCTGCTGGCTTGGCCTTGTATGTGGTCAATTACAATGGCGGCGCCACCTGGACACTTTCCGGATTTCAAAATGATGGCGCTCTTTGGCTGTGGCGCTCTCCTTCTACGCGGGGCCGGGTGTACCGTTAATGACCTCCTTGATAGGGATATTGATAATATGGTAACTGCTTTGATTCTACCTCGCCGTATTTGATTTTAATCTTTGACATTTTCAATAAATTTTTTTTCTTTTTTATTTGCTAATAATTTTGGTCTTTTTGGTTAAATTAAATAATGCCTTAGTGATGTTTTTGAGCTGGTACTTTCGCAAAACCCTTTATTGATACTCACATGGAGAAGGGAGCAGAAGAGCTCAAAGTTCACATTGAAGTTTCGAAAATCAGTAGACATTTATGAATTCACTAATGATCATCTGTAACTTGCTTAGTTGTTATAGTGGTTTGAATGAGTAGTTTTTTTTTTAATTTAATTTAGGTCCTGTCAAAATCCATCCCTCCATATTTTTTGCGTATTCAACTGATTGTGTGAAGTGTTTCTTTGAAAAATGACTGTTTCTTTAAGAGCTGGATGATTTTATATTTGATATTTGTGTAATGCAGGTGGAACGCACAAGGTTAAGGCCCATTGCGAGTGGTCTTCTAACACCGTTTCAAGGACTTTCTTTTCTTGGGTTTCAATTGCTTTTAGGTCTTGGGATTCTTCTCCAGTTGAATAATTTTAGGTTTGTGCTTTTCAACCTATCGATATATACTTTTCTGATTACCTATGTCCAAAGAATTTTGCAAAATGAGCGGAGTCAAGTAATGTTGCCAACAACATCCTACATAAAACTATGAATGGAATTTGTTGCTTATATTAGGCCTTTGATTTTCTTTTTTCTGTTTTGGTTTGTTGATCTGGTTAATAATGAAAACTGCATATATATGAAGCATTTGTGCTTCTTGGGGCTGATTTTGCTTATTTTTAACAGCCGCATTCTGGGGGCTTCATCTTTGCTGTTAGTCTTCTCCTACCCCCTCATGAAGAGGTTTACTTTTTGGGTAATGATTATATACATATATATAAGTACTTTCTGTTATTTTGTGACTCTTTTTTTATCTTTGAGGAATTGTTTTGTGTGAACTAACTTGTGCTTATGTAATTAAATTATTCTGGTTCAGCCTCAAGCCTATCTAGGTTTGACCTTCAACTGGGGAGCCTTATTAGGATGGGCTGCAGTCAAAGGGAGTTTAGATCTGGCTGTTGTGTTCCCAATGTACATTTCTGGAGTTTTTTGGACTCTCGTGTATGATACAATATATGCACATCAGGTATAATGATATGTCTTTTGAAAATTATAATCGCTTTATGCCGTGCCCATTCTTTTCAACTTCTTATGGAATTAAAGTCTTGTGGAAATTTTGGTAACAGAAGATTCCTAGGGTTATGAAATAGCTTGTTCTCACGTCTTTGGGGTCTGTTAGTTTTCTTTCTCATTTTTCTAATTTGTTTGCTTTTAGAAAGCAAAGAAAAAACTCTTGTCAGACAGCATTAAAAAAAATGATTAATGAGGCCGGGCAGTTATTAAAGTTTACCAGAAGTTCATTTCAGACACTTTTTAGGTTCTGGGCTATTCTCTTTTTCAACTTTACTGTTTAGGTTTTTACTTGGGCACCTTTATATTCAATAGAGCATACTGATCTCAGCTTATCTTATGATCATTTAAAATGTTCATTGTTGTCTGATTTTTCAATATTCATCTATTTTAGTGATTTAGAGATATCTTCTCATAATTGTTTAAAGATTTGACATTCAAAGATCTAATGAGATGAAGTAAAAATAAATAGATGATTTTCACTTTTCTAAATAACGAATGATGTTTGAGAGGTGTCCAGGATAAAGAAGATGATTTGAAAGTTGGTGTAAAATCTACTGCTTTGAGATTTGGGGATTCTTCTAAGGAATGGACTACTGGGTTCGGAATTGCATGCATAAGCAGTCTTGCCCTCAGTGGATATAATGCTGACATTGGTATTTACTTGCTCTTGGTTGTCTTTTGTTCCTCACAACTTCTTTCATTAGTTATTGTTTGAGCCTTTTTTTTCTTTTGCACAGGTTGGCCATATTATGCTTTCCTGGCAGCTGCATCAGGACACTTAGGTTGGCAAATATGGACAGTTGATTTATCCAGCCGCGCTGATTGCAATAGAAAGTACGTACTTAGTCCAAACAAGTAATTTGATTTCAGTTACCATTGAGCCTACTTATTTTCATTCTTGAACATTAATATTTATTTTCCATTTTATGATTTGATCACAGTTATTCCTTGTACATTTTTTCAAATTTCATGTGTAAACGTGAGGAAAGCAGCCTCTACGGTCACTTTCACCTATCTGCCTGAATTAAATAGTCCGTGATCTATTTCTCCAATTATATTTTCAATTTGTTGATTGTCGAGTTGTAAGAGAATTGTATCTTGAAATCAGGCTCATTGCTTCTAATTGACATTGTTACAAGCTTTAATGCGTTTTAATGCTGGCAAATATGTATTTATTCTGCTGTTAACATTATCAACTACTTAACTTCTTCCATTTTTTCTTTCCATTGTTACAGATTTGTGTCCAATAAATGGTTTGGTGCAATTGTTTTTAGTGGGATTCTATTTGGAAGACTCATGCAATAAAGGTAGAGGTACGTTGACCTCCTAGAATTTGTAACATTTGCGGTATAACTCACGAAATTCATCCATGATTGATGTTTGCTTGATGATATGGTGATCTTTATGAATTGGCGAATTATGTGTTTTTAACTATGTATTTGTTCGCAATTATCTCTTGTGTCTGTATTATGAATGCAGATTGAATTTTTGGAGTAGGAAGGTTTTGGGACAGAATAAATATCGCAAGCGCTTAGCATGGTAGCTCTATATAACAGATTATTGTTCCTTTATATATTCTTTGTGCGTGCACCTGCAAATGCTTTCATATTCAGTTTCTCAATTCCAGTATAGCTGCTAGCCAAAAAAATATTATTTTATTCTTAGAATGTTATTTTCTTATTTTAAGTTGTGTTGATAAAGTTTATTGTTTGCAAGTAGTTCAGGACACCATTCACACTTTCCTGATGGAAACTTCTTATTGGGGCATATGCTATCAATTTCTTTATGTGGTTAGAAATTTTCATTCATTGGCAGGCTTTGGAAATTATGGTTCTTTTTTGCATTAATCATTTTAACATTGCACTTTTGCATTTGTATGTTCTTTTTCCATGGACATGAGCTACAAAAATGCTGAATGGCTATTAACAAAATGAAACTAGATATAAAAATGTTTGTTTCATGTGATTATTCACAGCTATGCAGCTGTGAGGGAATTGCTCATCTCATATTGACAATGTGGTTCAGATAAATTAATTTCACACTCTTATGAATCAGGTATCAGATGCCATCTCACGGGTGGAAGTTCTGGGCAATTGTTTTTGCAGATTTTAGATGGCTGGGACAGGTTTGGCTAATTTTATTCTGCCAATTTTGCTGCATTTTAAGTTGAAAATAGAAAAGATTTTTCTAAATTAGGATCGCTGTACTTCATATGAGGGTTAGCATCAACTTTTGGTATAGGATCATTAGTGCTTGTTGTATCCCATATTGGAATTGTAGATAGTGTTGTAACATTAGATGAATATTATTCAGAAGTAAAAATATGCAGAGATCTCTTACTTTTCAAAAATATTTTCATTTTTTTTTGGTTATTCATAAGTGGATGAGATATTATGTCCATGAGTTGGGCACATTGTTTGTAATGTTTCATGTAGTTTTATTTTTTAATTTAAAGAGCAAATAGATATTTTTATTAGAAATGTTGAATGAATCGACTTGTTGGGTTTGGATCTCAGAATAAGGATCCAAATCTACTGTGCATTGAGGGTAGAAAAGGCTTTTTCCTTCCGCCCTAATTATTTGGAAGTAGATCTGACTCATTTTATCCTATAAATTCGGACTACGCCGCAACAGAACAGTCTGTAGAAAGTCCTAATAGATTTGTAAGTGTGAATATTAATTAGTACATTGTTATCTTTTCTTCATCCCAACCACATGACCTTAATCCTAACAATAAGTCTCAAAAGCATTTTTGAGAATGTTCAAGAGTGTCGTAACGTGTGGCAGGGTGTGATTTAAGAATTAATTGTGAATATTAATTTGTACATTTTTATCTTTTCTTCATCCCAACCACATGATCTTAATCCTAGCAATAAGTCTCAAAAGCATTTTCGAGAATGTTCAAGAGTAACGTGGGGCAGAGTGTGATTTAAGAATCCAGCTCCCACAAGTGAGTATATGTGTAAGATCTATAAAATTTTGCTTTGTGGTAATGTTATAGGTGTGCATTGGGTCCAGCTAACTGAATGAATAGGCTGTAATGGCCCTGAACTCAGGAGACGTGCAGAAGATATGATATTAAAGTTCGTGTCAAAAAAAATGTTGGTGAAGGCTTAGGTGTCGATCGTTCTTTTGTCTGAATTTAATTTTTTGAGATATTTATTTGTTTTGTACTGCTTGTATTTTTAACATATCTCTTATTGTCAGATACTTTTACCTGAATTGAAAAAAATCACTTATCTAAAGTTTGATATTTAGGTGGAAAATTTTAATTTCAAATCTCATAAACATTCTTAACAAGTCATGCATTTCATATATTATGTATTATCTAATATTTTTGTATTATCCTCGAATTTATTTTTTTTAATTGCTTTAAATTTTTATTCATATGGTAACATTAACTAAACCAAGATATTGAACAAATCATATAGTCATCTATTGTGACGAACGAAAAGTAAGACCACAATGTTGGTTCTATAATGAAAGTTGATGTTATAATTACATATTTTATTTTATAATTAAATTAAGAAACAATGATAATATTGTTTTTTAATGCTATGAAATCAATCAGCTTTTTAAATTTCTAAATGTGAAGAATAAATATATGCATCACTTGAAAGAATATTTATGTGAAACTATTAATTTTAAAATTTTTCTGTTCAGATGTTGAAAAAAAAAATATGTCATTTAAATATTTTCATTCAGATCTCTTCGGATTTTAATTAAATTCAGATTTATTCAGGTTCAGATAAAAAACAAACACAATTACTTTCACTTCTTTATAAGTGAAAAATCAGCTTGATATGGGATGAGAGTAGTTTTCAGCTTTATTAGTACAGTATTTATAGATTTATGAACTATGCTTGGTAGACACGCATGTCATATATAATTGATTTTTTTTTTTTTTTATGTTAATAGGAAAGTCCTATCATTAACATCAATTTTAATTGCAAGAAATTAACGCTTTGGTACTCGTAAGAGCAGATTGGTTTCATTGGGAAGCCATTAATCAGAAAAAGGAAAAAGACCTATATTTAGAATACGATTTGTTCGAGAATTTCATAGTCAAGTCAATTTTCAAGCCACACTTTCAATAGCCAATTGATTTGTAACCATTAATTACTTTCATTTCCATAAATTGTAATGACAGTGCAAATGCAGGTTGTCGTGACAGCTAAGGGCCAGCTTGAAGCATTAAATTTCAACAGCTATTTAAGGAAAATGCTTTGCAAATACCGTAATGTGATTGCTTTGCTCGACTCCAATCCCAAAATTCTCAAGAGTTTTCCATTATTGTCACAAACCGAGGAATTGCAAAATACAGCGTACATGTTAATTGTGGCTCAAAATTTCAAGTTAATTATCCTAAGCCGTGACTAAAAGAGCATTGGATGTTTCATCTCCCTAAAACATATCATTACTCAAATTTCTTAATAAAGTCGGTACATTGCAACCTTTTCGCCTAAATTCTCGATAAATTTGTTGTAACATTTTTTAATTGACTGAAAGGTACACATAGTAAGAATTTAATAAAGCAAGACTAATACAAATAAAAATACTTATCCAATATTCCTTTTCATAATATTTTTCTTTGTATTAACAATGAAAAATATTATCCTATTTCGAATACTAAATTGTATGACCTATGGATCCCTCTCTTGGATTCGAGGCCACTTGTGAGATAATCACTGTATTATGTTCATATCTAAAGCACGTAGCATAATTTAATTCATGAATATATAATACGTTGGCCTCGAATTTCCACTATAAATTTATAACTAGGTCATGTGTCCCATCCAAAAAATATATTGAAAACATACATACTTCACATCTCACTGTGCATACATACTGCTCAAATAAACATAGATGCACTTAAAATGCAAAACATGCAGTAACGTGTATCGTAGACCAAACTCAACTATTCATAAATTAAGAAAAATGGATAAATAGAAAAATAGTGTGTTTGTACCTTAGTGAGTGAATATGATTAATATACAAAAAATAAAGTAGTGCTTATATATAATTATATGACATAACTCAACTTCGAACATAATACATAATCAAATATGAAATCAAACATAGAATACATAACAAAACTACATCAAATAATGTTTACGAAAGACAACTGTCATACTCGCCTCGAATCCGACAGAAGGATATGGGCACGCCATGGTTGAATATCTCATTTGTTATGAAGAAATTAATTTCATTTACTAGATGAAGTATCTATTTTGTTGTATAAAAAATCATCTAATAATCCCATTCTAATTGAAGTGTTTCATTCTTACCAATATTTCGAAGCAGATTCGGCTTGTTCTGCGCTCAAATGTGTATCCAACCTATCAAAACCATTTATATTAATTCCATAATTAGGTGATCGAAAATCTCATATATATATATATATATATATTCACACATGGTAAAACAACGAGCACTGTTTTAATTCATGCCACCTTTGTTATTTACAGTTACACAAAAGCCTCTCCTCCTTTCATTTTCACAATAACATTAAACCAAACCCCAAGAATCTGATCAAATCTTCTTTGAGTGCAAAGCCAAGGCAATATGGAGAGAAGAGGAGGAGGAAGTTACAACAACAATAACAACAACCATGGAGAAGAAGAGAGGCAGCAGCAATGGCATGATCATGATGCAGAACAAGATAAACTTATGGTTGAAGAAGCCTTCAAGAACGTGCCTGTGCCTCCATGGACCAAGCAAATAACATTCAGGGCAATGGCCACAAGTGCTGTTCTGAGCGTTATTTTTAACTTTATTGTGTGCAAGCTTAATCTCACAACTGGTGTCATTCCTTCTCTGAATGTTGCTGCCGGGTTGTTGGGATTTGCACTTGTCAAATCTTGGACCACTCTTCTTGAAAAGTTTGGCTTGTTGAAGCAACCATTTACGAGGCAGGAAAATACTGTCATTCAGACCTGTATTGTTGCTTCCTCTGGAATTGCTTTCAGCAGTATGTTTCTTTCTCAGCTTTTGTTATTGTTTTTTCGCTTCAAATACATTGTTTGATGTGTGAGTAACTCATAATTAAACAGTTTGCAGTATATTAAGTTTTGGGATGAAATTTGGAAACAGAGTTATAGAAACGATCAACTTATATTTTTTTCTGAAATAATTTTAATAGGTATAGAAATCTAACGTTCCTTTTCTTAGATTGTAGATCATTTGTTTCCAAAAACAGAAAAGTGTATAGAAGGGAACTGATATTCATAAACACATAAAAATCTATGTGTATAGGTGGGTAAAGCATAGAGTTTTTGTAAGTAAGATGAATTGATTTGAATTGTCCCTACAAATAAATAAATATGGTGGGATTTGGAGACATTTATGTTCTTGGACTTCGTATTTTAAAACACATCTATTTGGTTAGAAGAACCTGAGACTTATAAAATTAATCTAGATGTCTGGTCTTATTATTAAAGTAATGAAACATATTATATTTTGATCTCTTATGAAATCTTAATATTACTGCTCTGATTGCAACTATTTCATACGAACAGATTTTTCAAAACATGGTGTTATGTTTTTGTCAGCACAGTGAGTGAAAATAGCTGCAAATCATTTAATATTTTGTCATTCTAATTATTACTTTTGGGATGTTAATCACGTAGGTGGTACTGCCAGTTACATGCTGGGAATGAGTCCTAAGATAGCTTCCCAGGCAGATGGGGGAAACACCCCGGCAAATATTAAGTCTCTCTCCATTGGCTGGATGATGGCTTTCCTCTTCGCTGTCAGCTTCCTGGGCTTGTTCAGCATTGTGCCCCTGAGAAAGGTACACAAGCAATAAATCTCGATCATACGTGAATAAGTAATTTACGAGCATCAAAAGATCATCTTATTTTTGTTATTACTAGTTGAAATTGTTTTCTATTAGGTGATGATTTTGAAGTACAAATTGACATACCCAAGCGGAACTGCAACTGCCTATCTTATCAATAGTTTCCACACGCCGAAAGGAGCCCAGCTAGCCAAGTATATGCATTAACTCACGAGTAATTTTATTAATCGTATATTATGTTTTTCTTACATGTTAATCAATTAAGTCAACTGCTTACAGGAAACAGGTAGCTATGCTGTTCAGAAGTTTTGGCTTCAGCTTTGTGTGGGCATTTTTCCAGTGGTTTTACACCGCAGGTGACGGCTGTGGATTCAGTAGCTTCCCTACATTTGGCCTCAAAGCCTTTAAACAAAAGTAATATTCCTTTCCCCCTGCCCCTTGTCTCTATGAATTACAATCTCCATGTCTATAAATCAATCAAATGCTTTCTAAAATCAATCATGATTGTCTGATACCAAATTTTGTTCACAGGTTCTTTTTCGATTTCTCATCTACGTATGTTGGTGTTGGAATGATTTGCCCTTACATGGTTAACATATCTTTGCTCATCGGAGCAGTCCTGTCATGGGGAATCATGTGGCCTATCATCGAAACAAAGAAAGGTATTTGGTATAAAGCAGAGCTATCCGATAGCAATCTTCATGGCATGAATGGATATAGGGTACTTGCTCATCCTAATCTTTCAAGACAGGTTACTAAATTAGTAAATTTCTTATTAATCATTTGTCAAAATTTCATTTTTTTTTTCATATGCAACAGGTGTTCATCGCTATTGCTATGATGCTTGGTGATGGTATTTACCATGTTGTGTACATGATTGTCACCACCTCTCGTAGTCTTGTTCAGCAATACAGTTCAAGGCGGAAAGCAAATTCTACTGTTTCTTCCGAGGTTGGCAATGAGAGCTCGCAAATAGTAAACTTTGATGATCAGAGACGAACTGAGTTCTTCTTAAAAGATCAAATCCCCAATTGGGTAGCTGTTTCAGGCTACATACTCCTTGCTGTTGTAGCCATCATTGCCGTACCCTTCATCTTCCATCAACTGAAATGGTACCACATCCTCGTGGCCTTCTCATTTGCCCCGATTTTGGCCTTCTGCAATGCCTACGGATGTGGCCTGACTGACTGGTCACTTGCCTCCAACTACGGCAAGTTCGCGATCATCATTTTCAGCTCTTGGGTTGGCCTAGAACACGGAGGCATCATCGCGGGGCTTGCTTCTTGTGGAGTGATGATGAGCACAGTTTCCACAGCTTCTGATCTCATGCAAGACTTCAAAACAGGATACCTCACTCTGTCGTCTCCTCGGTCTATGTTCTTCAGCCAGGTCTTCGGGACGTTCCTAGGAGTTGTCCTGTCACCACTCGTCTTCTGGTTCTTCTACAACGCGTACCCAATTGGGGATCCAGAGGGTACATATCCATCCCCCTATGGCCTTCTCTATCGCGGCATTGCCATTCTTGGAGTTGAAGGTGTTAGCTCCCTTCCAAAGCATTGCCTCACGCTTGCCATTGCCTTTTTCGCTGCTGCCATTGTTTTGAACATCATCCGAGAAGTGTTGCAGCATGTGGATGCCAAGTGCAAGATTTACAGGTTCATTCCAAGCCCTATGTGCATGGCTATTCCATTTTATCTTGGGGGTTATTTTGCCATTGACATGTGTGTTGGGAGCTTGATACTTTTTGTATGGGAGATGAAGGACAAGAGGTCGGCTGCTGACTTTGCACCGGCAGTGGCTTCCGGCCTCATCTGTGGTGACTCTTTGTGGAGTGTGCCGGCTGCTATACTCTCACTTGCCAACCTTAATGCTCCTATTTGCATGAAGTTCCTTTCTGCTGCTACCAATAACAAGGTTGATGCCTTTTTAACTGGATCTTGATGTGTACTTAATTAATTAGTTGGCTTAATTTTAGGTTAAGTTTATTTTTTTGCTATATATATTATTCTTCATATGCTTTTGTAGATTTCAAAAAAAGAAAATAATAATAATTAGAAAGGTGTTTCAGAGTTGTATTATATAAGTGAATGTATCAACAATAGATGTTTCTTTTCAAGTTTGAATTAAGTCTTATTTAATAATAAGAGTTTTTTTTTTTTTTTTTCCGTAACATATGTATATAGTAAATTCCTATGGGGAAATGTAGCATATTCCTATGCTTTTTCTTACCGAATGAGAGGGAGTCTTTGCTAATATTTTCATTTCGCTTTTGCTGCTTCGTACGTTATGCTTATACGTACATGGCATCATTTTGGGTGGTCAAGTTGCTAATATTCTAAGGGGATACTTCAATTTTGAGTGGGGATATGTGGAGTTCGTTGTATCGGCCTCTAAAGTTATTATCGTTTTGTCAATTAAGCTATTAATTTCTTAAAATTATATTAGTGCTCAAAACCCCCCCAAAAAAAAAAATCGTTATTGCTAGGTGTCTGGGAATAGTCATTTTTTTCTTTCTTTTTATTTTGTTACTCTTTAATTTCTTTATCCCATTCACAATAATAATACGAATAAGACTTCAATTCCTCCGTTTGATCTAGAGAAAGAACATACAAATATTTCTTGAATATTGGGTCAAAATGAAGATTAATTTCTTAGAATTCAATAAGCATCTTGTATTGATTTCATCATATGTAATAGCTTATATTCACAAATTGCTTATCACGTACATACGATGATTTTTTATACGAGTAAATTATCAAAATTCACAAATTTATATATTCATCCACGCCATGGGATGAATATATTTGGATGTTTGTACTGTACAAAACAACAGTAGTAATAATGAAGCTATTAAACTTGCTGGAACCGCGCAAGTAACAGAGAGTAAATTTTTATTTTATAACATAAAAAATTAAAAAATTGCTTTAGATATTCTAACAAATGAAAAACCTAGAGCTTTCTCCAAACCAAATTCATAACCCCCCCCCAAAAAAAAAAACTTTAAAAAGAAAAAAGAAAAGAAAAGAAAAGAAAAAACTGCATATGTACGAATCAAATAACATGAAAAGCAAAGCAAAGCTTCACTGGAAGACCAAAAAATTAGCGACCCACCAAATATCCATCGACCTTGTTATTGGCAGAGGCTGAAAGAAACTTCATGCAGATGGGAGCATTAACCCCAGCAAGAGATAGCACAGCTGCCGGAATCCCCCACAACGAGTCACCGCAGATTAACCCCGAGGCCACGGCCGGCGAGAAGTTATCAGCCGAGGTCCTGTTCTTCATCCTCCACAAGAAAAGAATCAAACTCCCAACGCACATGTCAATGGCAAAATAACCACCCAAGTAAAAAGGAATGGCCATGCACATAGGGCTTGGTATAAATCTGTAGATCTTGTACTTGGTTTCCCTACGCAGTAACGCCTCTTGAATGGTGTTGATGGCGATCGCGGCGACAAAGAATCCGATAGCAAGTTCAACGCAATGCTTGGGGAGAGAGCCTAAACCTTGAACTCCAAGTAATGCAATGCCGCGGTACAATTGCCCGTAGGGTGCCGGGAATGAGCCCTCGGGGTCACCAAGAGGATAAGCCTTGTAGAAGATCCAAAAGACTAATGGGGTTATGAAGCAACCTAGGGCTGTGCCAATAACTTGGCTTAAAAACATTGACCGAGGTGATGAGAGAGTCAAGTATCCTGTTTTGAAATCTTGCATTAGATCAGATGCTGTGGCAACGATGCTCATCATGACCCCACAAGAGGCAAGGCCGGCGATGACTCCACCGGTGTCTAGGCCCACCCAAGCACTGAAAAGGATGATGGCGAGTTTGCCGTAGTTGGAGGCCAGTGACCAGTCCGTGAGACCGCAGCCATAGGCATTGCAAAAGGCCAAGACTGGAGCAATTACGTAGGCAACAAGTATGTGGTACCATTTCAGTTGATGGAATATGATGGGTACTACGACGATGGAAATGGCTGCAAGGAAGATGTAGCCAAGGAGAGCTGCCCAATTTGGTATCTGGTCTTTGAGGAAATATTCTTTTCTTTGAAGCTCATCATAGTTTGTTATTTGAGTGTTTTGATCAGCAACTTCGGCACCCCATGCATTTGCAAGGCTGCCGAAGGTTTTGATTAGCATCAAAATGACATGGTAGAACCCATCACCAAGCATCATAGCAATAGCTATAAAAACCTGTCAAATTTGACCAGAAAAAAAAATGTAATAATGTTCTAGAACAAGGGAGATGCCTGCGACTAGAAAAGGAAAGAAGAATCGAAAAATTGAAGTACCCTATATCCTTGAAGGCCATGGAGACTACTATCAGGAAGATCAGCACTATACCAGCTACCTTTGTTTTTCTCTATTAAAGGCCACATGATTCCCCAGGACAAAATAGCTCCAATCATCAGAGATATGTTGACCATGTAAGGGCAAATCATTCCAACACCAACATAAGTCGACGAGAAATCAAAGTAAAACCTGTAACAAAATAAGCGTGTTATTATCAATTTGAATATAGAGACTTAATTAGTCCAGAACAATAGTTAGGGATGTATATATAAAGATGAATCTTACTTCTGTTTATATGCTTTAAGACCAAATGTTGGGAAGCTGCTGAATCCACAACCATCGGCAACGGCGAAAAACCATTGGAAAAAGGCCCATGCAAAGCTAACACAGAAGCTTTTAAGTAGCACCGCAACTTGTTTCCTGTATATCCATTGGAAGAAACACATTAATATATATATATATACACAGACTACTAGCCTCATCAGTAATCGTACAATGATGAGGGTACTTACACAGCCAGCTTGGCTCCTTTGGGTGTATGAAAGCTGTTGATTAGGTAAGCAGTGGCAGTTCCACTAGGGTAGGTCAGCTTGTACTTCAGGATCATCATCTGTGTGTATATATGATATACGATTAAATTTTTAATATGATAAAATAACAGCCAGTTATATATAAAAGAAAAGAACAAATTGTTATAAACATGAACTAAGATTCAAATTTGCAATTACCTTTCTTAAGGGCACAATAGAGAACAAGCCAACAAAGCTCACAGCAAAGAGAAACCCAAACATCCAGCCTAAGGAGAGTTGCTTCACATTGGCTGGTGTGTTCCCACTATCTGCCAGTGCAGCTACCCTTGTACTCATTCCTAGTAAATAACTCGCAGTACCACCTATTGGATTTACAATAACAAACACATCATCGTTAACAAAATTTGTACAATACACACACACACACACACATCATTCATATTTGTTTTTCTTTTTTTTAAAAAAAACAACCCCTTAAAATGAGTTTCATACTTTATTTATTTGCACTATTTTATTATTACTAGAAATCGAGCGACTAAAAGGTAAAGACTTGGATTGTAAATATGTTTAGATGTCGTAAAATCCCATTTAATTTTTGCTCCACAGTTATATTTTCTTATGATGATATATAAAACAACATTAAGAAAATGATTAATATAAATAAAGTCTAGAGAGCACATACTGCTAAAAGCTATTCCCGAGGAAGCAACAACACAGGTTTGAATGACGGTGTTCTCCTGGCGAGTGAAAGGCTGCTTCAAGACACCAAACTTTTCAAGCAAAGATGTCCAGGCCTTGACAATGGCGAAACCCAACAGCCCGGCGGCGACGTTGAGGGATGGTATCACGCCGGTGGTGAGGTTAAGCTTGCAAACAATGAAGTTAAAGACGATGCTCAAGAGAAGACTCGTAACCATTGCCCTAAAAGTGATTTGCTTCCTCCATGAAGGCACCTCCACGTCCTTGAAGGCATCCTCCATCACTAACTTTTCACCATCATGATCATCTCCTTCTTCTTCGGCTTTAGGGTTTCTGTCTCCACTATTTTTATTCTCCATTGATTTGCTTTTCCTCTATTATGACTCTGTATTGAGTGTCGAAATCTAGAGTGTATTTATCTTGAATCTATTATCCGAAATTGTTATGGAAGTCCAATTAGTCTAAAATTCTGCTAGCGGCTTGAGATATTGAGAATCTTTAATTATGTAATTTAAATTAGTGGGAAACTGATGGAAATCAGATTTTGCCTAGGATAAGGAAATTGTGTTTGTGCAGAAGTACAAGTTCTTAAATCAATTAAATTAGGTTAAACTAGTGAGAAAGTCTTACATAGTATTATCATGGTAGATCTCTTTTGATAAAACTTTGACACGTGTGCAATTTTTACATGTTTTCCACGTTTTCGTCTCTCACATTTGGTCAAATTTTGAAACATTATGAGTAAGTACTCATGGGTGCATAGGTGGCAAGATTTTATTTTATGGATACTCAGATGATAGGTGCACTTAATATTGCATAGTAAAACCTTTATAGATCAATAATGTGAGACCATACGAAATATATTAATTTATAGAGTATACATACTAATTCAACGAACATATATTTAATGAACTAAAAATTTATTGTATTTTTCTAATCTAGTCTTCAGTTAAAAATGAATTAATCCATTAACTACACATTAAATTTAGGGGTGGATGCAGTGTTTTGTTTAAAAGAAAAAATAATAAATTTTTAAATAATCCCTGTGAAATTATCAAATAGTTCCGTTCTTCGAGTTTCTACAGCCACAATAGAGAGAACATTTTCAGCAATGAAATTTATGAAGAATGAACTTCGGAATTGGATGGAAGATGAATGGATGAATGATAATTTGATTGTTTATGTAGAAAAAGATATATTTAATAGTGTTGATAATGAGTCTATTGCACAACGTTTTCAGAATATGAAATCGTGTAGAGAACAATTATAAATGTATTATAAAAAAATTTATATATTCAATTTTTAATTTTTACATTTTGCTATTATTTAATTTAGCCCCCGATAAATTATTTTTCTAGATCCGCCACTGATTAAATTAACCAAAAAAATCAAAATCTTTGCAATTTGAGAGTTCAACCTAGAACTTCTAAAAACATTAAACAAAATTAGATATAAAATCTAACTAGGTTCAAAATTCAAGAAAAAAATAAGTGAAAAATAGAATCATATTTTTTAAATAAAATATTATAACAATTATTGGTAACTTTAAAGAATTATTAATTTATTATATGAGTAGGACCATGAACTATATGAGGGTTTTCAAAAAAAGGAAAAAGTATTGTATTATTGATTTACCCTATTAGCGATATTTCTAACTCAAGTAGACCCAAAACTCAAGTCCCAATATCCTTTTTAATTTGTTTTGACGATTATTATTTAAAAAAAGGGAAAAAAGTTACTAACTTTCATATTTCATCTAGAAAGAATAAATCTTCTATGCACAATTGACATTACAATTTAATAACAATAATTAATCATATATCATTGGAATAAGATTTATGTCTGGCGGTGATATCTATAATTCGGTTGTGGTGTCTGCACAGATACGATCGATTTACTCTTATATTTACTGTTTTGGTTAATTTAATTTTATGTATTTACTCATGCATGTGTGTGTTCATCTAATTAATTAGGATCAAACATCAATTTCGTGCTTAATTAAACATCAACTAAACAAGTCTGCGTACGAGTGGGCGTATAAAAAGAATCATTAGGATTATATTTGATTGTTTGAAACTCCATCGTCATTCTGACTCTATTGTTGAACTTATAGGATGTGGGGAGACTATAAAAATTTTGGACACCGAAGGAATGTCACTTCAAGTTTAAAAATCGAAGAAAGAACTTATCAACCAGTGGTGAAGGAGTGTGTGGGCTAAGCTGGCTCTTAACTCAGTCAGATTTGGGAAAGGTTTCTAATTTTATTTGCCAAACTATTACTGCTTCAATTATAAAATTGCCAGTATTGTATATTACAAAATTGCCAATGTTGTAATTCACTGAAGGATTACAAAATTGCGAGTGCTGTAATTCATTGAACGATTTTACTAAGTTGCAATTAATGTAACCCACATATTATATGTATAAATGAGTAACATAATAGTGAGATCCACCTGATTTTTGTATTGTTTTAAGCGGGTTGTAAGTTATATTAATGGTGCATTTACTTGTCAGTAATTGGAATGGGTTGGAATCAGAATATGCTGGAATCAGAATGAGCTGGAATGAGAATGGGGAATGTGATTCAAAATAAATTGTTTACTTGACCTACATAAATTAGAATCAGAATGGGCTGGAATCTCATTGATGTGTTTATTTTATTTTGGAATCGAAATCAGAATGAGGTAGATTGTAACAAATTACTAAAAAGTACTTAATGAATTATTGTCATAATTATTATTTTATATTTTAATTATAGTGATTATTTATTCAAAAATTATTATTATTATTAGTAATTATTGTCAATAATATATTAATATATTAATTAATTGTAAAATTTTCATTTATTTAATTATAATAATATACTGATTAATTATAATAATTATATTAATTATTGTTATAAAAACATATTAATTATTGTCATTATTTATTCAAAAGCTATAATTATTAATATATTATTGTTAATAATATAATTATATATTAATTAATTATAATTATTAATGTATTATTGTTAATAATATACTAATATATTAATTAACAGTAATAATTATATTAATTAATTAAAAATATATATGAATTAATTAAAATAATTATATTAGTAATTATTATAATAGTATATTAATTAATTAATTATAATAAAAGTATATTAATTATTGTGATTATTTATTCAAAAACTATAATTAGTAATAATTATTGTTAATAAATATTAATTGATTAATGAATAATAATGGTGTTATACCATGCTTGTTGGTAATCCCAGTAGGAAAAAGTATTGGGCTCCATGTTCTTCAACCATTTCAATCCAAGATTTAATGGGCATGGATGGATGTGCTTTCGTAGGATTGGTTGAAGAACATGGAGCGTTGTCAAAATTTGATGAACAGTCCAAATTGACTGTTAACATGATCAAAGATTGGCTCTCCTCTTACCAGAAGGAAATAGGATCGAAGGATGGATGTGCTTTCGTAGGATTTCAATATTAAAAACTCTAATTAAACAATTAATGGATCGGCTTTTCCAAATTTTAAAATAATAAATTACCAGCTTTGATTATGGAGTTCTTTAGGTCATACAGTGATCAAACAAATTTGAACGCGGTAAGTCAAATTTTAATAACTAATTGATACGTGGCGTTGTTAAACCAGATCGATGCTACACAAAGTGAAGCCTTTGGACCCAGATCTGACTTAGAACAGATCAATAGTCCGCACGTTCGGGTTTCCAGCCGATATACCAAATCAGTTTTGTTTTACCAAATAAAGTTAAGTCACTTTGAACGTGGTTGATTCTTTTTATTGGGCTATTATCAGATTTAAATTAGGTTCTTTTTAAAGGTTTGGGTACATACACAGTACCAGATCCGGATCCCGGAAATGGTGCTCTGAAGGAATGGAGGAAGAAGAGAAGATTTACAACTGAGGATCGAGATCCGGTCTCTTTGCCTCGGAGGAATATAGAATTTATATAGCAGATCTGATACAGATCAGTCTGCTAACATGCTTTGAAAAGAAAAATGCTTTAAAATAAATTGCTGAAATTTAAATGTGCATAAAATTAAATTGCAGAAAAGTAAATGCTTTAAAGTAAATTACGAAAATTTAAATTACATTGAAATTTAAAGAACTGAATTTAAACATACATTTTTGCTTTCTGGCTTTACAAATTTTCAAATCTTTCCAGAAGGGAAGATTGAAAAACGGGAAGATTGAAGGTAAAGAACTAGTCTGATCACCCAAAGCTCTTGTGATAGAACTATTGTGTAAACATAAAATTTCTTTGGAACCCTTCGGAGAGAGAGAGGTTTTTTAGAGAGAAGGGGGAGAAGTAGAGAGAGAAGCTTTGAAGAGAGAAATGAAAAACCTGAGGAGTCTGAGTCTTCCTCTCGGTTTATATACAAAAATCTTTAAACTGTTCACTGTAGCGGGACTTTAAGTGCACAGTAACATCTGGAACTCTGCACTGTTCACTGTAGCGGGTTTTTAAGTGCACAGTAACAATTGGATCGTATCTTTGAATAGTAGATGCTTTGTACATATACAGAAATACAGACTGACGTACAATACGGGTGAAGAGACATGTGCGCTCTCACTTGTGTCCAGGGGACCACCCGAAATACTTCTTTTCTTTTTCTTTTCTCTTTTTTTTTTTTTTAAGTAAATAATCAAATAATTATTTACAATGCTTTATCGGAGAGAAAATGCCAAAACAGTCATCTTCATTATCGTCTCCGAGAGAAATAAAAGGCTCTTCATCATCATCAACATCTTCATCTTCATCTTCAGAGGAATCTGCAGCTGAGGACTTTGATCGTGAGGCGAGGAGCTGTTCCATGGCTTTGAAATACTCATCTTCAGTTTTGGCGCTTGCCAAAAGAGACTGGGCTTTGGATTTTTGAGTTAGGAAGGTCTGTTGGGCTTTAGAAGCTTCCAGGGTTGGTTGAAGGAGGTTTTTAGAGGAGAGCCAATCTTTGATCATGTTAACAGTCAATTTGGACTGTTCATCAAATTTTGACCACCATTTGACTTTAAAGGTTCTTTGAAGGATGACTTGGGAATCTTGGTTGTGGAAACGCAGGTTCCACGAACAGACCCATGGTAGGAAGAAATTTGCACAAAAGCAAAGAAAGGGGGGAAATCTTTTTTCTGAGATAGAGGGTAAATAATGGGCCTTGAAGAGGTTTAGGCAATTTGTAGCGTTTGGTGATAAGATTTGTGGAATTGGGCCAAAATGATTCCACCAATGCTGAAACCAATTTGGAAGGCTTTGAACGGTTATCTTTGTGTTGAAGAAAAATAACCAAGAATGGGATTTTTTAGGGTTTTGGATAAAAAAGGTGTTATACCATGCTTGTTGGTAATCCCAGTAGGAAAAAGTCCGACAATGTGGTAAACGGGTTTCAAAATTTAGAGGGAAGGTTTTAAAATTGTGGAGTAGGTCACCCCACTGATTTGGGCTCAAAACTTTGAGGATTGTGGCCGTGGAATAAGCCGGTTTTGGATGGGCTTTGTCAAGAAAGAAATGTTTGAATTTAACTGATTCAGTTATTTCCAAAATGCTTTGATAATAAGACTGGGGTTTTGTCAAATCCCATGGTTTGAAAAACCAGCCTTTGGGAAAAAACTTTGAAATGCTTTGAAAATGATCAGAATGGTAAAATCCATCTTCTAAAGAAAGAATGTTTTGAAAATGGGTTTTATCAAACCAATCGGAGGTTTTCTTTGAAGGTGTTGGCTGAGAAAGCACAATTTGGGAGGATGAGCTTTCAGTAGAGACAACAACATTTTGGGAAGAGGGTTTTGAAATTTCAATTTCCTTTTGAGGGGAGATTTGGCTTTGAGAAAGGTTTTGAAGGGCGAGCATGAGCTCAGGTGATTTTGTAATGGAACTCATCCATTGCTTTACTTGGTCATCAGAAGAAACAAATTTGTATTGGGCTCCATGTTCTTCAACCATTTCAATCCAAGATTTAATGGGCATGGCAGAAGAAAGTAATTTTTCTTTAGAAGGGGTTGACTGAGGTTCTTTGGAAGGTTCTTGGGAACCAGTGTCTTTGAGAACTGCTTTACCTTTATTCTTCTTTGGCGGCATTATCTGTTTTGAAGAAATTCCCGAGTTAGAAAATCAGGAACAGAATTTTTGTCACCTTTAATAAATTCAATATCAAAATCAAAAACACTTAAAATAGCTTGCCAACGTGCAAAAATTTGTTTTGATGCAATGTTTTGAACATCTTTTTCTAAAACATGTTTTGCAGCTTTGCAGTCAATTCTAAGTAAAAATTTTTGATTTAATAAATCACTTTGAAATTTTGTAATGCATAAAACAATGGAAAGGATTTCTTTTTTGATGGTAGAATAATTTTTCTGGCAGTCATTCCAATGAGCAGAAACATATTGAACTATCTGTTCTTTATCATTATCCATTTGTTTCAATATTCCTCCATAACCTATGTCAGATGCATCAGTTTCAACAATTTTAGGTAATGCAGGATTTGCAAGAAATAAACAAGGAATATTTTTTACAGATTACTTTATTAATCTAACTATTTTGGTATGTTCTTCTGTCCATGCAACAGGATTCTTTTTTAACCTATCATGCAAAGGTTTAGACATCCTATTGATATTAGGGCAGAAATCAAGAACATAATTTAAACTACCAAGGAATCTTTGTAATTGGGTTTTGTCCAAAATCTTGTCCGGGAATTTATCCGCAAACAAAAATGACCTTTCTATAGGAGTGATGGTTCCTTTAGAAATATGATGTCCTAAAAATCGGACTTTTGTTTGGAATAAAGAAATCTTTGAACTAGAAAGGGCTAACCCAGCTTTTTTAGTAACAAGATGAAAAGTCTTTAAATGTTTGAAATGTTGATCAATACTTTGAGAAAAAATCAACACATCATCTATGTAAACAATGCAAAACTCAGAATAGGAATTATAAATATCATTCATGATTCTTTGAAATTCTGAGGGTACATTTTTCAAACCAAAAGGCATTACTGTCCATTCGTATTGTCCAAAGGGAACAGTAAAAGCTGTTTTATAACGATCATTAGGATGGATTTGTATTTGCCAAAAACCAGACTTCATATCAAATTTAGAAAAAATGAAAGCTGAACAAAGTTTTTGGAGCAAATCTTTTTTATTAGGTATTGGGTACCTAATCCATTTTAAAGCTTTATTCAAAGGTTTGTAATTTATCACAAGTCTAGGAACGCCTCTTTCTATTTCAGAATTTTTGTTGACATAAAAAGCGGCACAAGACCAAGGGGACCTTGACTTAACAATGAGTCATTTTGACTCTAAATCTTTGATTTCATTTTTGCAATGTTGTTCCAAATCCATGTTCATCTGGATTGGACGTGCTTTGGTGGGTATTTGTTTTTCATCAAAAGAATTTTCATAAGGCAAATCTACCAAATGTTGTTTCCTATTCCAAAAGGCAGATGGTAAATCAGCACATATTTCTTTTTCAATAAGGCTTTTGAAATCGAGGATTTTTCTTTGTATAAAATTACTTTGTAGTTGACTTTCAACTCTTTGGAAGTTTAAATCCTTTTGTAAACAAAATAAATCATCTTGTTTGGATTTAAGAATGGCATTGATTTTGTTTTGGTAGACAGAACAAGCTTTGACAATGTTTAGATTCCTAGTTTTTGGCTTTTCAATAAACGAGAAAACAAGGTCTTTGGATTTTGCTTTGAAATAAATACCATCATAATTGACAGCATAAGGGGTTATGAGATTTATAAAAGGGGTTCCTAAAATGATAGCATGGTGTATATCATTTGTAAGAACAAAAGAAGTTTTAAATTCAATTTTATTATTATAAATCGAGGCTTCAACTTTGGAACTAACATTCAATTTTGAATTGTTAGCGGCAGAAAGTCTTTCTTTTGTTTTTTCATGAAATCTTTTGGGGACGATCTCTTCTCTGATGCAATTTAAATCGGCGCCAGTATCAAAAAGGGCAATGGCGTCCATAGCAAAATCATCAGAAAAGATTAAAGTGACTTTAATCAAATACTTTCTTATGGTGATTTGTTTCAAAACAAATAGGAAATCATTGGGTATAGACTCAATGTTTTCCACTTTAATTTCATCACCATCATCAGGATTAGATTCATTATCTGAATTATCCTGCAATTGTTTTTGTAAAAGAAGTTGGATAGTCTCAGAATCACTTTTTTGTTTTTCTTTTAAATCTCTGATTTCACATTTAATTTCTTTTATCTCTTTCTGAAGGTCTTGGATATTAGGAACTATCTTTTTTGTTTTCTTTTTATCCAATATTTGAGTAAGATCATAAGAATTCTTTTTGATAATTGGAACCTTAGAAATCTCAGCAGAGGTTCCGGCTTTGTTGGAATCCATAGTTTTCAAAAGTTTGTCAAGATAATCCTTTTGAAGATTTGGATCTGAAATATGCTTTACAAGTTCAAGAAAAATCTCTTGGTCTTTAGTCAAAACATTGATTTTCTTTAAATAAGAATCTGAATCAGAATCACTGCTGCTAGTTGCAGAGGTGTCTGAATCAATTAACTCATCGACTTGGAGGGGGTCACTATCTCCCGACATGGAAGATTCAGAGTCTGAAGACTCTATAAGGAGGGGGGCTATTTTGGAAAGGATGTCCTCATTGAGGTCAAGCTCTTGGAGTCTTTTGTTCATTCTGCAAAATTTTGCAGTATGACCTTTCATGCCACATTTAAAACATGTAGCATCTTTGAAATTGAATGGGGTTTTAGGTTTGGCTTTAAACTCTTTCTTTTTAGAAAAACCATGTTTCTTATAAGGCCTTGAAGGTTTCTTATAAGGAAGTTTCCTAAAATCATGAAAGGGTTTCCTATGGCTCTTAGACTTGTAATGTTTCTTGTAAGATTTTGAAGAACACTTACCATTACAGTCTTTGGAAGTAGAAGCTTTAAAGGGGTCATAGTTGAATTGCTTACAGAAGCTGCCTAACTCTTGCTTAGATTTCCTAAGCTCCTGCTTTAGACGTTTCTGTAATTTCAAATCTTGACAGATCTTTAAACCTTCTTTATTGACAAAACTGACTAGTTCACCATAAGTGAGCTCGTCATAAGGAATACGATTGTCATAAAGAGCTTTAATGGAATTCCTAACCTTTTCTCCCAATAGGGTAGGTAAACCTGCAAGGAATTTTTCCTTCCAAGTTACATGATTTGCATCATCCCTAAGGAAGAGTCTAGTAAAGAAAGTGGTTTTGTAATCTTGAAAATCACTGAGTTTTCTACACCTTAGTTTGTGTAGTAACTCGGCGTTTTTGTCTCTAAGGTGAGAAGGGTCACCTATGAAGTGAAGGGAAATGGTCAATATCAGGGTGGCAACTGCATCCTGAATTGGGTTATTGAATTCGTCAAGAATGGGAGCTCTATTCTCATCGGTTTGGATGGCATTTAAGATGTCTAATTGCTGCAAATTAGTGAGAAGGTGATCCCACCATCCTTTAAGTTGACCAGTAAAACCTGCAATTAGGATTTCTGCAATGGCCTTGTCAGAAGTTCCTGATTGGGTTTTATAGGCATTGGCTGCCATGGTCATTTGCTGCAATACACCTAGGATGTTGTATTCAGACATTCCATCTATATTCCACTCATAGACAGAGGATGCATTATATCGAGCTTGATTTAATGCACTAGGCCTGTTGTCTATAGTTAAATCAGGTGGAGATTTGGAAGTAGGGATAGCAAGTTCCCAATGGATTTTGTTGGCTTTAGAAACGGGTTCTTCGGTAAAGGCTTCTAAGTCAGAAGAGGCAATAGAAACCTGGTCTTGTTCAAGTACTCCTATCTTGCTGGATTGAGGAGTATATGGAGCAATTTGGATTTTACTAGATGAGGAAGAAGCAGCTTCTATCATATCTAGTTGTTCTCTGATGGCTTTGGCAAAATCCGATTTTGATTCATGGACAAGCTTTTGGCTAGTTTTCGAAACCTGAAAGGGTTTGAAAACAGGTTCCTTAAGCTTTTTATCAGAATCTGACTTTGAGGGAATAGGCTTTGGACTAGGAGAAACAGATATAGTTGACTGTTGGAATTGGTTTTCTATTCTAGTCAACTGTTTTCCTATAGTATTTAAGTTAGTATTACAGAAATTATTCTGTTGAATAATACTACTTAAATTACTATCAGTATCATTTGGTTTGGGGATTTTGTAAGGTGAAGCTCTGATTTCTATAGGAGGTTCGCCGTGGTCAACGGTTACGCTCCGGAGGGGTGGATGCTCAGAATCGACTGTTCTATTACTTTCGGAGAGTTTCCATTCAGTGGTTTTCTTCCTAATAGTAATAGGGTTTGACTCTTTGAAGGGGTAAGAGATGTTGTTATCTGAGGAATATATCTCGAACCAATCAAAAAACAATATATGAACTTGATGAAGATTCACAAATTCATAATAAGTTTGTTGGATTTCTTTTCTTTGATTTAAAAAATGTTTGAAAAACCAAGATCTTTTTTCTTTGTTTAAATCAGAATAAAAATCTTTATGCAGAAAAGCTTTATCCAATTCAAATTCCTTTTCAATGATGTTAATAACATTTTCTGTAACTACTATGTAAAAAATATTATATTATTCTAGTATTTTTCCTCGCACTTAAAACCCTAACAACTCCCAATTAATCTCTTAAAGGTCTACCATTTCTTTTATTGAAATCTATTTATTTGCAGAGAATTGATTGTTGTGTTATGCAAACAAGTGCATAATTTAACCTCTCTATATAGTGATTATTTATTATAGGAGAAATATTCCTCTTTTTATACTAGTTGTAATCTTCCTTGAATAAGTTAAGTCTCAAAGGAAAAATTACTTATTTCCTAAATAAGAATCTTGTTAAAAAATAAATCATCCTTGGAAATCCTTATGGAAAGATAAGATATATATCCTAACAATCTCTATCTTGGCGAGTTTTTCAATTAGGCGACAAACATGATCCACCATGTATCTACAGAACCATGTTGTCTCCACCTTCTTTACTCCACTAAAACTACACTCACATAGGGTTTATGAGAATCACTCCACCACAGGTAAAATCTTGTCCTCTATTCAATTGCCATAATTCTCTACACCAAGAATTATCATACTCTACCTTATTTAGAGTACATATATTCAGAACATGTCGATCATCTTGCTTATACCCATTCTCATGTTTGGCTTCCTTGAGAGTCTCTGGCCATCGACACAAAGAGAAAAAAAAAAAAAATCCACCACACATCTTGCATAAATGTCAAACCAAGCCTTATGTGCAAATCTTATAGAACAAATAGTAGTAACACATGCTCTTCCATGGCACGCCAAAAAGGATAAACCAATCTCTCATAATAAAAAGAGACATACCACTAGCTAGCTGAAATTTTCAATATCTCTATCTACTAATTTATAGCTATTTGCCGAACTTGTTGTATTCCTATAATTTTCTTTAAGGTACCTTGATTGTCTATGCGTCTCCATTCACCGTGGCAAGAAGGTTTACATCACCCTTGCTTTTCTTGTGTAACTAAATTGAATCAATATATCCTTGACTTGAATATGCCAAGCCAAAATTGATTCTTCCATTAAGCTTTTCTATTTCCACCTTCATAAGTTTTAAAACCTCATTGTTGGCATATGTGCTCTGCATTGCAACCTTAACTCTAATACCACTTGCTAGGGAATTTTAACCTAAGATCTTGCAAACAAAAATATCAAGCAAATAATAAATATAAAATAGATGGAGAATAAAACCAATCACACAATACAAAAATTTACGTAGAAAACTCCTATATCGGAAAAGAACCATGGCTGCCAAAGACGACGAGAGCAAAATCTACCATATAAAAAATTATTACAATTACTCTATTTTTCATCATATCCAAAACTCCAATAACAACCAATCTCTCAATTAATAGTCCTAGTGTTTCTCTCATAGTAGAAACTATTTACTTGCAGAGAATTGATTTTTTTGTTATGCAAATAAGTGAATCCAACCCCTCTATATATAATGATTATTTTCCATAGGAGAAATATACTTTTTCTTATACTAGTTGTATTACTTCTTGATTGAATTAAGTCCCAAAGAAGAAATTACTTATTCCTTAAATAGGAAAACTATTAAAAAGAAAACATCCTCAAAAATCCTTATTGAAAAATAAAACATATTCCCTAATGGCTAACTTAGATAAATTTGGGTGCTTTAGATATATATGAGAACAAATTGTTATAATAGTCCGGTGAAATTCCATGCAGTCTAGGCAGTTGCAGTAGGTTGAAACCACTCATCATGAAGGGTCATTTCTTTCAATGGAAAATTCCTTCTATCATTGTGGTCTTTGAGAGTTGATCTTCCTCTCGCAACAATTTATCTGGCCAGATTCCAAAAAAAAATTGAGTGCTTTCCCTTTGTGCAGAATTTAGATCTTTCTTTTAACCATTTTGAGGGTGAATTTAAATCTATCTCTTTGCAGAACTTAGAACTGAAGAGCTATTCAGAGGATTGAATTTATACAAGGGATAAAAAAATATGTTGGACGAAAAGGATCTCCAATCTGAGTAAACAAAATTATGTTCGTAAAAACATAGCTCACATCAAAAGAGAGGAGGTCCAGTACAGAACCGAAAACAAAAGATGAGGCAACAATGTAATTCAAGAAAATAAAAAATACGCGACGCCCTAGTAGTAAATCCCATGATCAAGATCTTCTACAGAACAATCCCATAGGGCAGACGGCAGCAAAGAGATAAAAATACCATGATAAAATTTTACTTTGAAGACGACAAACCGTCTATACACAAATGATAGAATTATCACACACATGCTATCTCATATATTTTTATAAACCAACAAGCGAAAAAGGTATGTGTCGACCCATAATATATTTTATAAAAATGACATGTCATTAACAACGGCATGACGTCTCTATGTTGCACTAGCAAAATTTGGAGGAGACTGTACTGAAAATTTTAGAAAAAAGTGTTGTGAAACTTTAATTCCTGTAGTGCCTTGAACGTTTCCCAACTAGTTTAGCATTAATCTGACACTCAATCCATCATATTTAACTTTCTCCTATCCTACCCTTTTTTTTCCTTTTTTTATTGTTGTTGATTAAATTGTTTTATATTTATTGTGGACTAAGCGCTAAAATTAAAAAAAATGACAAAATGCTGGAAACTGATAGAGATTGAAAAGGGCGTATGGTGGGCCTCCTTTAAAGCTGTATTATATTATTCTTACTGTAGTAATAAATATGATAATTAATATTATTATAAAAAATAAAAAATATTAGTTTCACTGTCATGGTACCAGCCGGTTCACATTTCAGCATCAAGCACAGAGTCCATAAATCATTAAAAAAATACATATACGAATATAGTTTATCTTACCGACCTCTATGAAAGTTTATCATTTTAATTTTCTCCAGCAGTAAAATGGATTTTGTAAACATGATGAGTTCAATCAGTGTAAGCATTTGTTTCTTTATTTTCTGTTGCTTCAGCTTCAGCTTCCAATCAGCCGATTGTGTGCTCAAAAGCAATGAAACGGATCAACTGGCATTGCTTGAATTCAAGGCCAAAGTTACTCGTGACCCTCTTCACGTTTTGAGTTCATGGAACTATTCCAGGCACTTTTGTCAATGGAAAGGTGTCACTTGCAGTCCACGGCACCAAAGGGTGACTGCATTACTTCTTCCATCTTTACTCTTGCAGGGGTCTCTGTCGCCTCACATTGGAAATTTAAGTTTTCTCAGAGTGTTAAATCTCAAAAATAATAGCTTCCGCGACGAAATCCCTCAAGAGATTGGATATCTGTTCAGATTACGAATTTTAAAGCTGGGCAACAATACATTCGGAGGTGAAATTCCTGACAACATATCGCATTGCGTTAACCTTGAATCCCTCGGGGTAGGCGTCAATGAGCTTGTGGGGAAAGTTCCAGGGAAACTGGGCTCCTTATCAAAGTTCCGGAATCAATCAGTGCGCTCCAACAAATTGTCAGGAGAAATCCCATCTTCCTTTGGCAATTTGTCATCACTCGAGGTCCTCTCAGCAGCTGAAAATCAATTTGTGGGACAAATTCCTGAAACCTTGAGCGAGCTTAAGAGGATGCGTTATATATCATTTGGAGCAAATAAGCTATCAGGTGAAATCCCTTTCTCAATCTACAACTTGTCTTCGCTCAGTGATTTTCATTTTTCTTTTAACCAACTTCATGGAAGCCTTCCATCAGACTTAGGCTTCACTCTTCCTAATCTTGAAGTGCTAAACGTTGGTGGTAATCAGTTTACTAGGCCTATTCCTACTTCAATATCGAATGCCTCAAATCTAATGAGACTCATAATCCCAAAGAATGGATTTAGTGGAAAGGTGCCTAGTTTGGAAAATTCACATAAACTTGAATGGGTTAGTATTAGGGGTGTTCAGAATCCAATCCGATCCGTTCAATCCATCCGATCCACTGAATCCGATCCGTATAAATCCGATCCGTGGATTGGTAGATTGGATATGGATTGAAAATTTAAAAATCCGTAGTCGATGGATTGGATATGGATTTACTTCTGTAAATCCGTAGAAATCTGTGAATCCGCAAAATATATATATATATATAATAAAAAAATTATTATAAATTTAATTAAAAAAATTATAAATGTGACATTGCATAGTTACTAAGCACTATAACATATCTTAGCCATTACTCAATAATAATATAAAATGAAAAATAATTAAATAATCAAATATACAAATATAACTTGTAAAAATTGTAAAACAAAATAAAAGCAAAGTCACACGCACTAGCAAAAACAAAGTAACATAACGCCAAGTCACCAACAATTTGCAAACAAAAAACCCTAAGCTTCCCCGCCGTCACACACACTAGCAACACTCAATATTGGTTGGATACACTCTCGACACGGGTTTAAAGAACATCGGCCGCACGATTCCGGTGAGAGCAAGCCATCTTCTTTCCCAAGTCCATCGAGCCACTTCACATTCACTGGTTCCAGTTGAACAATTTCACTATCACAACCTTCAAGATCGCCACCCGTACGACTTCTCCTGGTTCCCATCGTGGATGGCTCCGTAATCATCACTTTTCGACAGGCACAACAACCCTGGTGAAGGATCAGACTGTGTTTGGTTTCTGAAACTTCGCCATTTCAATTAATTGTGGCTTTATTTGAACAATTAATTTTGGTGTTATATTAACGTATTATTGTAACTTTATTTGAACAATTAAGCTTGGTGTGTTATATTTTGAAACTTTGAACGTATTATTGTAGCTTTATTTGAATACTTAGTCTCGATGTGTTATATTTTGAAACTTTAAATGTATTATTTTAGCTTTATTTAAACAATTAATTTATTTAAAATTTATTCAATTTTAAATTTAATTGGTAGCAAAATTATTTTTAAATTAGATTTTTTTATTTCATTAGTTGGAGAGAACTAAAAATTTTTAATTCGAAAACTAATGCGTAAAATGGTGGATTACATATGGATTGAGTCAAATCCGCATTTGATCCGCAGACGTATAGATTGGATATGGATTGAGTCAAATCTACATCCGATCCGCAGATGTATGGATTGGATTTGGATTGAATTTTATCAATCCGTGGATTGGATTGGATTGAAAAATTATAATCCGCAAAATCATGGATCGGATATGGATTGATGTCCAATCCGTAAAATCTGATCTGCGAACACCCCTAGTTAGTATTTCTCTGAATCACTTAGGAAATGGGGAAAAAGATGACTTGGAATTTGTCAATTCTTTGGTCAACGCTTCTAGACTAGAGCTACTGGCTTTTAATATTAACAATTTTGGAGGAATGTTACCTGAAGCTGTGGGGAGCTTGTCAACCCAACTTAAAATATTGTCGGTTGAAAACAATCAATTTTTTGGAAATATCCCAAGTGGATTAAGAAATCTTGTTAACTTGGAGCTTTTACATCTCGGGGACAACCAATTCAAAGGCCAAATTCCGGGAACTATAGGAGATCTCCTAAAGCTGCAGAGGTTGACGCTCCAAGGGAACAAGTTTTTGGGGGAAATTCCACCTTCTATAGGAAATTTGACATTGTTAACCACACTGAATTTTGGGGAAAACATGTTAGAGGGAAGCATTCCATCAAGTCTAGGGAAATGCCAAAACATAGCATTATTAGATCTCTCTAATAACAACCTCAGTGGTACCATACCCACTGAAGTGATTAGGCTCTCTTCCTTATCAATATATCTTGATCTATCTCAAAACCAATTGAACGGTCCTTTCCCCTCAAATTTTGGTGTCTTGAAAAATTTGGGTGTTATAGATATATCTGAGAACAAATTGTCTGATGATATTCCAAATAGTCTGGAAGTTGCATTAGGTTTGAACAACTCGTCATGAATGGTAATTTCTATCGAGGGAATATCCCTTCATCGTTCAGTTCTTTGAGAGGCATTCAGAACCTTGATCTTTGAACAATTTGTCTGGTCGGATTCCAAAATATTTTGAAAACTTTCTCTTTTTGCAGAATTTAAATCTGTCTTTTAATCATTTTGAGGGTGAAGTACCAATAAAAGGAGTGTTCAACAATTCAAGTGCTATATCTCTTGATGGAAATGATAACCTCTGTGGTGGCATATCTGAGTTGCATTTATCTACTTGTTCCATCAAAGAATCAAAGCAATCACGTGCCCGTTCCCTGAAACCGATTATTCCTATAGTTGCAGGAATTTTGTTAGTGATGTAATAAAAATTAAACACAGTGAGTTAAACAAATAAAACCAGTAGGTAATTTAACTGTAGCAACGTAAACAACAACTGGAAATCACGAATGAACAACTGAAAAACAGCAGGGAAAAGAAAAAACGAAACGGGAAATAAACCCGAGGCCTGTAGCTCAGTTTCCTTAAAACAGATTTACCACCTATTGAAGTGCTTTAGGTCTGTTGGTAACTGTTTCCCAGGATACAACGGGCACGAATTTTCGGTCAAGCACAGACAGGTAATTCCGGCGAACCACAACAGCGGCAAACTCGATCAAAAAACAGACAAAAGAAGGAGGAAAGAAAAATTGCAAGAGCTCTGTGTGCTAGTTTCAGTGTGTGCAAAAACAGAAGAGGGACGATGCCTTTTTATACTCATGTGGGTAGGTAACAGCAGCACAAGAATTGAATTTTGGAATTCAATATGTGCAATTTAATTGCTGTAACAGCCATTGAATTTAAACAATTCAATTCAATAATTGAATTGCACAACAAACCAAAAATAATTGCGGAGCTGTTACAAAACTTTTGAATTCAAAAGGTTTGAAACTGTTACAACAAATTTAAAAGGAAATTAAAAACGTACCATGCAAGCTTGGGTGTTTTTGGGCTGACATTCGTGTACGCAAGACACGCGGCCGCACACGAGTTCAACCAAATCAGTCATGGATTCACACCCCCCCCTGTGCATGCGCGTGTGGAGAGAGCCTCTATCCTTAAATGACAATAAAGCCAACCAGTAACTTATGTGACTGCATAAGTAATTGGTTACTCTCAAATGACAATAAAGACAACAAATCTTTGGTTACTATCATCCTTTTATTGGCAGAAGCAAAAATGAACAGTTGCAATTATGTTCTGTTGTCACTTATTTGATGATCTCAAGTGTGTTGGGTATTAAAGAACATTTCAAGTTAACTATATTTAAACAAGAAAAAAATAAATAAAAACTAAAAGTGACAACTCGAATAAGACCACAATAGAAGCATCATAATAAGCAAGTTGATAAATTTACAATACATCCTTTACAATAGATCTTTTCACAGCACAGGAAGACAAGCAAGTGCGTAATTGGGATATTAAGCCAACGTGCACATACAAGTTATATATTATCTGCTATATCACAAATAAGTGGTTTCATGAACTGTCCTCACTAAGAAGATGCAGGATTGTGTGCCTATATCGGACAGTATTAATTCAGTTGTAATATTTTAAGCTCAATAACTGAATAGATATTGTGTTAGGATTTACAACCCAAAATGCATCTACTTAATTAGGAAAGTTTATCAAACTCACTCATTAGTTATATGTATTACATGTTGGAGCTTTACTAAGGAAACTCCAAGATTATTAATATTGGTTTATTCATTTCTTGACTTTCTGCATTTCATCTTCTCATCTTCCCTTCACTCATCCAAAAATCTGTGCCTTTCATAGTTTCATTTTACTTCTTATTATTCTGAGCTGGTGTTGATATTTAAAATTCCTCTAATTTGTGGCTTGAGCGTGCCCTGCCCCGATTGCTTTCGCTGATGCCTTGGTTGTTCTGTCCTCTTTCTGAGATTTTTATGAAATTTTTATCGCAAGATTATTTGAAGTACGGCCAAATTGCAGAATAGATGTGCCGAGATTTGTTGATTTCAAATTTCTTATCATCATCATTTATTTAATTTCAGTCAGTTAGATATCTACGCGGATTGAATGAATCTTATTGTTTCGCAACCTGCTGAATTTCTTGAACCCATTCAAGGGGGATGATAGCAAATTGGAAGTCTAGTCATTCGACTCTTGTAGGATATTCAAAATGACAATGAGGTTAAAGCTGACAAAAAATAAATAAAATTAGTGTATGCATCTGATCGGGGTTACTGTGTTTGTAATTAAATATGTAAATCTGATCGAATTTAACGTCATTTTTATCAGTTTTTTAACTAAATATGCTAATAATTGAAGTGAAAAAAATTTCTAATTTTGGACCCGTAGGCACGTTAATTGAAAGCTTTGCTGAATGATTCAGTGGCAGTGAGTAATACCCACTTTCAATACTCGGGTCTTCCAGGTTGTGAAATCTTCAACAAGTAATAATTTTCAAGAAGTTTCAATCGTCGGTGTCGTTTGAATTGGTCATCTAAAGCTGCCCTCTTGATATTTTTCTTGGTCTTTGTTTCAGACTTTTAGTTTTTCTACGTATAAAATCATTATTAAGTTCATTTTCTTATCACAAATTCTGAATCTTTTGCGTTCTTTATTCCCTGCATTTGCCAATGCTATTGATTATAGCCACGCAAGGTGAAAAAAAGTTCAAATATTTATATATTGTTTTTAGTTTTATTAACAGCCTTTGATGTATAAGGCTCCTGCTGATGCTATTCATGATCAAGATAATTAGATTTTGCGGTTATTAGATTTTGCAAGGCTGACATTTTGTTGGAGGGAGATCCGGTTAATTGAATTGTGAACAAGTTTAGATAGTGAGTTTAAAAAGTATGTCTATTATTATTAATAATAATTACTTTATTAAAAATAATTACTACTATTAGTTGTCATATGTAACATATGTGAAAAAATAAATAAAAATGAGGCGGTTAAAAAGTTCAAAAAAAAAAGAATAAGCTAGAAACAGGGAACATATACCCACACGTGTGAGAGAGTAACAGAAGCTGTGATTCCGGCCACCCCACTGGTCAAGCTTGGTACCAATCTGAAGCTTGAAGACCGGCCATCATACCCCAAACTGTCATTGTCGCTGAAAACCGACGGGATCGCCGCCGTTTCAAGCTTGAGAAACCGCGGCCAAAACCCATCACCACCGTCGTTGATTCTACCGGAATTTGACCACGCCACCACCTCAGTTTTGTTCCCCACGACTCCCTCTTCAATTTCTGACCATCCATAGCCACCGAGAGTCACTGTTTCGCCGCCGGTCAATTGTTGGAGTTTCACGGCTGCCGAGCTAGATTCCGACGTCGTTGCCGCGCGTGGGAGCTCACCACCGGCACTATTAGACTCAGCGTGATTGGAACTTTCAGACTTGAGCTTCCCGCTCAGCGTTGACTAAATTCCGGTTACCGTTGACCAACGAGGGCCATTCGATAATTTCACACTTTGAGGGCAATTTTGTAATTTCTGAGCCTGTGGATATTTTAGTAATTCCAGGAATTGAGGATTGGATATAATTACAATTCCGAGGGTAATTCGATGATTTACGATTTCAGAGTATTTTAATGATTTACGAATTCGAGGGTATTTTGGTAATTATATCAACACGGGAGTTGTAAATTATGGATAGATGTTTGTTTCGAGTTTATTGCATAAATTTAGTCCTAATTCCGATTTACTAAAAATAATTATGTCGTTTCCTTGAGTTAGGAGGATCCGTGAGCGAGAACCAATCCGCGAACGTAGACGATAATCGGGTCTGAACACCGTCATTGTGAGTGGAATATACAAAACCTATTTTCATAATTAATTATGATAGTAAAGAATGTTTGCGAAATAAATATTTTAAATGTTTTGATTTAATGATTTTCTTAAAATTGATTTTATTCACACATTGATATTATATTAAAATGTTTGGTTAATAGTTTTCCGTATCAATATTGAATAAAATATGATAGTATTTTAAAGTATGATTAGAATGTACATGAAAATGAATATAGAGATTTTTTTAAAAAGCATTGGACAATACCCTTCCCTCCAGATATGGTGATACATATGAGATGAGAGGCCTTTGGGGCCCGTCTGAACACACATAGAGGCTTTGGGCCGTGTGTTTGGGCGCTTCTGCCTTTTGGGGGCATATGCATGTGGTATGATGATTACATAGATATAGATATGAGATACAGACAGATATTGAGATAAATATGATACAGATGAGATACAGGCTTTTGGGGTCCGTCTGAGTACACATAGAGGATTTGGGCCATGTGCTTGGGCGCTTTTATTCTTTGGGGACTATATTATGCATGCACAGATATGATGAGTTATAATGAGATATGAGATGGTATTTCTTTATCTATTCGTGTAGCTTTGGGGCGTGACGGTACCTAGATAGTACGTCATTACCCGTCCGTTGAGGTCCGGATATGACCAGATTATTCCCCTGAGTACTTGTTTAGTGATGATTTCATATTTGTATATTTTATATGATATTGTGATATGATTTCCATGGTTATCACGTACGATATTATATATGCTTTTCAAGGTTAGTAATTTGATTTAGCTGTTAAATAATTTATTACTGGTTTCTCGTATATGGTTTGATGAAATCGTATTTGGAAATGTTATGATTATTTCTTTTAAAGTAAGAAATAATTTTCAAAAACTACTATCCACTCACTGATCTCACTGAGTTTTATACTCATCCCGCTTTTATTATATTCCCCCCCCCCCCAACAGGAGGTTGCAGGTACACCAGACCGACCCAACGACTGTAAATATATTTTAAGTCTTGGCCACGTGATGGTGTTAGAAGATATAAATGATTTTTGTTAGGACATCTTGGTTATCTCGTTATTTTGGGAATATATAATTTTGTTATATTATTTTTTTGGGATTAAGAATAAACTAAGGTATATTAATACTAGTTATAATATTATCTTTTGAGACTCTGGAGATATCTTGAGTAAAACTCAGCATTTTGGTTGAAGATGTTGATTATTGGAGTTTGTTGTATATTGAATTATATTAGGAGTGGTTGTTTTACATATTTTCAAATTGGGGGTGTTATATTTATAAAGGAGACTGCCGAATTTTCGGCAGAATCCTTACTAATTATATTATTATCAAATTTGTTTTGATGAGATTAGATTGACTTGCCTGGGGTATACGGGGCGGGTCGTTTTAGTTGGTATCAGAGCATGATTTAGATTCTGTAAACTTTATTGTCTTAATAAGAATAAGTTTTATCTTTATTAAAGTTAGAATTTATATCTTGTAGGCACCATCATGCTTAAACTCACTATCTAAACTTGTTCACAATTCACAATTCAATTAACTGGATTTCCCTCCAACAAAATGTCAGCCTTGCAAAATCTAATAACCGCAAAATCTAATTATCTTGATCATGAATAGCATCAGCAAGAGCCTTATACATCAAAGGCGGTTAATAAAACTAAAAACAATATATAAATATTTGAACTTTTTTCACCTTGCGTGGCTATAATCAATAGCATTGGCAAATGCAGGGAATAAAGAACGCAAAAGATTCAGAATTTTGTGATAAGAAAATGAACTTAATAATGATTTTATACGTAGAAAAACTAAAAGTCTGAAACAAAGACCAAGAAAAATATCAAGAGGGCAGCTTTAGATGACCAATTCAAACGACACCGACGATTGAAACTTCTTGAAAATGATTACTTGTTGAAGATCTCACAACCTGGAAGACTCGAGTATTGAAAGTGGGTATTACTCACTACCACTGAATCATTCAGCAAAGCTTTCAATTAACGTGCCCTTCGGGTCCAAAATTAGAAATTTTTTTCACTTCAATTATTAGCATATTTAGTTAAAAAACTGATAAAAATGACGTTAAATTCGATCAGATTTACATATTTAATTACAAACACAGTAACCCCGATCAGATGCATGCACTAATTTTATTTATTTTTTGCCAGCTTTAACCTCATTGTCATTTTGAATATCCAACAAGAGTCGAATGACTAGACTTCCAATTTGCTATCATCCCCCTTGAATGGGTTCAAGAAATTCAGCAGGTTGCGAAACAATAAGATTCATTCAATCCGCGTAGATATCTAACTGACTGAAATTAAATAAATGATGATGATAAGAAATTTGAAATCAACAAATCTCGGCACATCTATTCTGCAATTTGGCCGTACTTCAAATAATCTTGCGATAAAAATTTCATAAAAATCTCAGAAAGAGGACAGAACAACCAAGGCATCAGCGAAAGCAATCGGGGCAGGGCACGCTCAAGCCACAAATTAGAGGAATTTTAAATATCAACACCAGCTCAGAATAATAAGAAGTAAAATGAAACTATGAAAGGCACAGATTTTTGGATGAGTGAAGGGAAGATGAGAAGATGAAATGCAGAAAGTCAAGAAATGAATAAACCAATATTAATAATCTTGGAGTTTCCTTAGTAAAGCTCCAACATGTAATACATATAACTAATGAGTGAGTTTGATAAACTTTCCTAATTAAGTAGATGCATTTTGGGTTGTAAATCCTAACACAATATCTATTCAGTTATTGAGCTTAAAATATTACAACTGAATTAATACTGTCCGATATAGGCACACAACCCTGCATCTTCTTAGTGAGGACAGTTCATGAAACCACTTATTTGTGATATAGCAGATAATATATAACTTGTATGTGCACGTTGGCTTACCAAGTGTTTCATTTTACTTCTTATTAACTACAATACGAAACGACAAAATGCTGGAAACTGATAGAATGTCAAAAGTGAGTGTGGCGGGTCTTCCTTAAAAGAAAAGCTGTATTATATTATTCTTACAATAGTAATAAATATGATAATTAATATTAGAATACATTTTAGCATCAAGTACAGCATCCAAAATGATCGAAAAAAAAATAGTCTAACACTCCATCCACCGTGCTTTGAACGTTGTGAATCATAAATTTTGGTACCGAAAATTTTAGAAAAAAGGTGTTGTGAATCTTTAATTCCTGTCGTGCTTTGAACGTTTCCCAAGTCATTTAACAGTAGTCAACACTTCATCCACCATATTTAACTTTCTGTTGAGTCTTGTCCTACTTTTTTTTTCCCTTTTTTTATTGTTGTTGATTAAATTATTTTATATTTATTGTGGACTAAGCGCTAAAATAAAAAAAAATGACAAAATGCTGGAAACTGATAGAGATTGAAAAGGGCGTATGGTGGGCCTCCTTTAAAGCTGTATTATATTATTCTTACTGTAGTAATAAATATGATAATTAATATTATTATAAAAAATAAAAAATATTAGTTTCACTGTCATGGTACCAGCCGGTTCACATTTCAGCATCAAGCACAGAGTCCATAAATCATTAAAAAAATACATATACGAATATAGTTTATCTTACCGACCTCTATGAAAGTTTATCATTTTAATTTTCTCCAGCAGTAAAATGGATTTTGTAAACATGATGAGTTCAATCAGTGTAAGCATTTGTTTCTTTATTTTCTGTTGCTTCAGCTTCAGCTTCCAATCAGCCGATTGTGTGCTCAAAAGCAATGAAACGGATCAACTGGCATTGCTTGAATTCAAGGCCAAAGTTACTCGTGACCCTCTTCACGTTTTGAGTTCATGGAACTATTCCAGGCACTTTTGTCAATGGAAAGGTGTCACTTGCAGTCCACGGCACCAAAGGGTGACTGCATTACTTCTTCCATCTTTACTCTTGCAGGGGTCTCTGTCGCCTCACATTGGAAATTTAAGTTTTCTCAGAGTGTTAAATCTCAAAAATAATAGCTTCCGCGACGAAATCCCTCAAGAGATTGGATATCTGTTCAGATTACGAATTTTAAAGCTGGGCAACAATACATTCGGAGGTGAAATTCCTGACAACATATCGCATTGCGTTAACCTTGAATCCCTCGGGGTAGGCGTCAATGAGCTTGTGGGGAAAGTTCCAGGGAAACTGGGCTCCTTATCAAAGCTCCGGATTCTCATAGTACACTTAAACAGTTTGTCAGGAGAAATCCCATCTTCCTTGGGCAATTTGTCATCACTCCAAGTCCTCTCAGCAGCTGAAAATCAATTTGTGGGACAAATTCCTGAAACCATGAGTCAGCTTAAGAGGATGCGTTATATACTATTGGCAGTAAATAAGCTATCAGGTGAAATCCCTTTCTCAATCTACAACTTGTCTTCGCTTAATTATATTTGTGTTCCCCTTAACCAACTTCAAGGAACCCTTCCATCAGACTTAGGCTTCACTCTACCTAATCTTGAACAACTAAACCTTGGTGATAATCAGTTTGCTGGGCCTATTCCTGCTTCAATATCCAATGCCTCAAATCTAATGACACTTTTAATTGATATGAATGGATTCAGTGGAAAGGTGCCTAGTTTGGAAAATTTACTTAAACTCCGACGGGTTAGTATTTTTACGAATCACTTAGGAAATGGGGAAAAAGATGACTTGGAATTTGTCAATTCTTTGGTCAACGCTTCTAGGCTAGAGCTACTGGAGATTGGAGACAACAATTTTGGTGGAATGTTACCTGAAGCTGTGGGGAACTTGTCAATCCGACTTGGAAAATTATCAGTTGCAGAAAATCAATTGTTCGGAAATATCCCAAGTGGATTAAGAAATCTTGTTAACTTAGAGCTTTTAGATCTTGGGGACAACCAATTCACAGGCCGAATTCCGGGAAGTATAGGAGATCTTCAAAAGCTACAGAGGTTGTGGCTGAAGGGGAACAAGTTTTGGGGGGAAATTCCATCTTCTATAGGAAATTTGACATCGTTAGCTATACTAGATTTTGCGGAAAACATGTTAGAGGGAAGCATTCCATCAAGTCTAGGGAAATGCCAAAACTTGATACTATTAGATCTCTCTAAAAACAACCTCAGTGGTACCATACCCACTGAAGTGATTGGTCTCCCTTCCTTCTCAATCTATCTCGATCTATCTCAAAACCAATTGAATGGTCCTTTACCCTCAAATTTTGGTATCTTGAAAAATCTGGGTGTTATAAGTTTATCTGAGAACAAATTGTCTGGTGAAATTCCAAGCAGTCTAGGAAGTTGCATTAGGTTGGAACGACTCGTCATGAATGGTAATTTCTTTCGAGGGAATATCCCTTCATCATTCAGTTCTTTGAGAGGCATTGAGAAGCTTGATCTTTCGCGGAACAATTTGTCTGGCCGGATTCCAAAATATTTTGAAAACTTTCTCTTTTTGCAGAATTTAAATCTGTCTTTTAATCATTTCGAGGGCGAAGTACCAATAAAAGGAGTCTTCAGCAATTCAAGTGCTATATCTCTTGATGGAAATGATAACCTTTGTGGTGGCATATCTGACTTGCATTTATCTACTTGTTCCATCAAAGAATCAAAGCAATCACGTGCCCGTTCCCTGAAACTTATTATTCCTGTAGTTACAGTAATTTTGTTAGTGACAGGGATGTCGTGTTTGATAATTACTTCCCGGCGGAGCAAATCAAAAAGGGAGCCGGCCACTCCTCCGTCAGCATTATTGGCTTCGGTTTTACGAGTGTCCTATGAGAATCTGTTCAAAGCAACTGATGGGTTCTCTTTGGAAAACTTGATTGGTGCCGGTAGCTTTGGTTCGGTCTATAAAGGAATCCTCAGTCACGATGATCATAAAACGCTGGTGGCAGTTAAGGTACTTAATCTTCAACATCGTGGAGCTTCAAAGAGTTTCATAGCGGAGTGTCAAGCCTTGAGGAGTAGTAGGCATCGGAATCTTGTCAAAATAATAACTTCCTGTGCAAGTGTTGACTTCCAAGGAAATGATTTCGAGGCTTTAGTTTATGAGTTCATGGTCAACGGGAGCCTGGAGGAATGGTTGCATCCGAACGCTGAGGCACCAAGGAATCTAAATCTCCTGCAAAGACTGAATATTGCCGTTGATGTTGCTTCCGCATTGGATTATCTTCATCATTATTGCGAAACTCCAATAGTCCATTGTGATCTCAAGCCAAGCAATGTTCTTCTGGATGGTGAATTGACTGCCCATGTAGGTGATTTTGGATTAGCAAAATTCCTTCCGGAAGCCACCAATAACTTGTCATCTAATCAATCAAGCTCTGTTGGAGTAAAAGGAACCGTTGGTTATGCTGCACCAGGTAAATACAATAATTTAATTAACTTGTCTTTCAATCCTTAGAGATTTTACTAGTTGAACCAACAATTTTAGTTTTCGAATTGCAGAGTACGGAATGGGGAGCGAAGTCTCAACAAGTGGAGATGTGTACTGTTTTGGAATACTCTTGCTGGAAATGTTTACAGGAAAGAGGCCGACGAATGAAATATTTACAGGCAATCTAACCCTACATAATTTTGTCAAGGAAGCTCTTCCTGAAAGACTTGCTGAAATTGTTGATCCAGTGCTTCTTGTAGAAAGAGAAGAAGGGGAGACAAGCAAGGCCAATGCTCACAAACAATGGACCAGAAGTTTTAGTGTTAAAGAGTGCTTGGTTTCAGTACTGGCAATCGGAGTCACTTGCTCCTCAGAGTTGCCGAGAGAACGAATGAGCATGGAAGAGGTTGCGGCTCAGCTGCTTTCCTTCAGAAACAAACTAGTCAAAAATGTGCGAGGCCAACCAGCAACTTACGTGACTGCGTAAGTAATCGGTTACTCTCAAATGACAATAAAGACAACAATCTTTGGTTACTATCAACTTTTTATTGGCAGAAGCAAAAATGAACAGTTGCAATTGTTAGAAGATGTGTTTAGGACTGCTGATGTGGAATCATAAATGTTGCTTAGTTGAAAGTTTTAAACTGTTTGTACTTTTCTGGTGTTGGTTATTGGGTCGTTATTTGGCTTTGGTGTGTTGTTATTTAAGCTATTGTTTTCGGTTTTATGATAGTGTGAAGTTAACTTTGCAAATCACGTTGCTCTCATTTCCATTTGCTTTATCTTAGCTATATTTTGTTTTCTTTTCTTATTCGAGTAACAACAGCAATTATTCTCCAGAATCACTTATTTGATGATCTCAAGTGTAATGGATATTAAAGAACATTTCAAATTAACTATATTTAAAGAAAAAATAAAATAAAACTGAAAATGACAACTTGAATAACACCGCAATAGAAACATTATAACAAGCAATTAGATAAATTTACAATATATCCATTACAATAGATTTTTTTAAAACACATGAAGACAAACAAGTACATAATTGGGATATCCCACCAACAACTGAATAAATATTGTGTTAGGATTTACAACCCAAAATGTGTCTTCTTCATTAGGAAAGTTTATGAAACTCACTCACTAGTAATATGTGATATTACTTGTATAAAAAAAAAGTAATATGTGATATTACACATGTTTGAGCTTTACCAACGATACTCTTAGCTTTTTGACTCTTCTAAATTAATAATAATAATCTAAAGCAAAATGTTTCCAAGTTTGATTCAAAGTTGAACCAATCTAGCACTAGAATTGGGCTTAATTAGCCTATTTTGAGAAATATTAGGCAAAATCCTAGACACTTTTTACATTACTTTTTTTTTTTTGATAAGTTTACAGTACTTATTTTCATTGGACAATACCGATTGATTAGTGTATATGCTTGCTTACGACTCGGCTTGTCCTTAGTAAACTCCGCATACACAAGACAAACTTGTTCTTGTGCATGTTGAAAGCCAACTAAAACAGTTAGCTTCAAAAACTAAGAAATGATAAGAACAATGCCACATCCTTTAAGGAAGTGCCAACGAACACACGTTGATTGCGACACAAACTTTGGGAATTTCATCTTATCTACTTTATAATTGCCAACCTTGATACTCAAGGTTTAATTACTATCAACCAACTAAAAGAAACAAGAACAAAGAAAGTGAATATGTCCAAGGGAGAGGTTGTTCTTTTGGACTGTTGGGCTAGCCCATTTTGCTTAAGAGCAAAGATTGCATTGGCTGAGAAAGGAGTTGAACATGAAGCCAGAGCTGAGAACTTGTTTGGGGGCAAGAGTGACTTGTTGCTCAAATCAAACCCCATCTATAAGAAAGTCCCAGTTTTGCTACACGATGGGAAACCATTGTGTGAATCCACTATCATAGTTAACTACATTGACGAGACTTGGCCTTCGCCACCACTTCTCCCATCCTGTGCTTCTGAGAGAGCTAAGGCAAGGTTCTGGTCAGATTTTATTGACAAGAAGGTCAGTCTATAATTCTCAAGTGTAAATGTTTGTATCTTTCTAAATGCGAACTTAAAAGATGACACCACTTTTTTGGCAGGTATTCGATGCAGTCTGCAACATATGGAAAAGCAAGGGCGAGGTCCCCGAGACGGCGAAGAATGAATTTATAGAGATTTTGAAGCAACTTGAGGGAGCTTTGGGGGAGAAGGATCTCTTTGGCGGGGATAGCTTTGGATTCGTTGATGTCATTGCCATTTCACTGACTTCTTGGTTTTACGCGGTTGAGAAATTTGGGGGATTTAAGGTTGAGAATGAGTGCCCCAAATTCTCAGCTTGGATGCACAAGTGCATGCAAAGAGAAACCGTTGCCAGGATCCTTCCAGACCCAGAAAAGGTCTACGAAACTTTATTATGTGCACTCATCTTGAAATCACGGCATGTAAGCAATGCATAAAACAACACTTGCTGTTACAATTAAAGAAATTGAAGCCATATATTTACATTGTCAAATGAGATTAGTTACAGCACCGAAAATCCTTCAGCCTGAGATTCCAAAAACTGCATTTTCTTCTAAGAAACTATATAATAACAGAAATGCACTCTAACACAGTGAGAAAAAGTTTTACCCTGAACCAGTCAAAAACAGAAACGGAAAATGCAATCTTTAAACCAACTGTAAGTGTCTTAAATATCGAATTATAAGGTGTTTTACTTGTTTAAGTACGTTCTTCAGGTGCATCTCAGCAGCAAAGAGTTCTCGGCGGCTACCGGAAGAGGAAGAAATTTCCATGTAAACCAACCTTACAAAGTTCCAAGGATGCATATGAAAACCTTTTAAACCGATATCTATCTTTCCACAAATCAGATCCCTGACGCAGAGACACACACACACACACACAGAGGCTGAGTTGTCAACTTGCCATTCCTCTAGATAACAAATTTAGAAAACAAAAATGAAATCACAAAGCTTTTTCTTTGCCTTCTTTAAAAAAAAAAAAAGAGAGAGAGAGAGAGAGAGAGAGATTAACAAAATTTGATTAGCATTAACAAACTCCATCAACATCAAGGTAAAACATAATGCTGACTTATTATAAGATGATGAGATTTATGGAGAAACCTGATATGATCTGACTTGCTTTAAGAGGGCTTCAGAGCACATTGCAAGATCTCCTTTACTTTTAAGCCACCTTGCATATAATCCCCACATATCTGCACTACTCTCACTTCAAACTACCTATGCCATACAGAGAAACATGAAACATAAGCTAAAAAAAAAAAAAAGAAACGATGTTCTTCCCTCATGTGGCTTGATTTAATTTGCATATCACTTTGATTATTTTCACACAATTTAAGCCCAAAATTTTAGCATACCAATTCCTGCAAGCACTAAAATAGTAAACTGCTGCATAGATACGTCCAAATGATTTGCACAAAATGACCAATTTTGTCTAGAAATTCAGATACTATGGCTAATATTTGCCCTATTCCTAATTATAACAGTACTATCTAGTTCTTAGCATTTGCAGCAACTAAATTCACTCATAAAGGGATTATGGAACCATATAAAATTTATATAGAACAACTACAACAAGAAAGTCAAAACAAAGTAAATCAAATATGGGAAGCACATTCTTGCAGATAGAAGATGAACTTGATTGATACCATATTAAAGAATACAGAGCAAAAGGATGGAATGCCATGATGACAAAGAAAAGAGCATACAAGCAAGCAATATTGTTCCAAGCTTCCCCATTGTCTGGATCAAGTTGAACAGCCCGAGTAAACCCATCCAGAGCCTTTTCAACATCCCGAGCCTGTATTTATATTTCAGCCGAGAGTTTCAGAAACTTGGGGCAAAAGGATAAGAAATCTCTCCAAACTAAACACATACTAATACAAAAATAAGATACCTTCAATGAGGCAGCACCAAGAGCAAATCAGCCATCCGGATACAAAGAATTCAAGCCCATGGCAGCCTCCCTGAGACAAAACCAAGGGTAAATTGTCATTCAGCCGTATCAGTTGTCAATGCTGCAAATTACTGTGTGGCAGAAAGAGAAGTAAAGCATTAAAGCAACATACCAAAGGATTTTAGATGTCTCGTACTCCCCTCTATTGTATGCACTACGAGCTAGAGACCTGCGATTCACATAAAGATATATTAACTAAAAAATGATCATGGTACAAGCATAATGTGAACTGCATTTTCTCTGTGCAACGAATATCACCTTAGCTCGAGCTGACTTATCATTCGAAACTTCCAAAGCTTTTTCATAGCAGGCATCATTATTTGTAACATCACCTAATGAACACCTACTAAATGTATCACAAGTCAGCAACCCACAATTCAACTCATCATTCTGGCTACATTATCACCAGAAGTTATAAGAAACAAACGGCACTGAAGAGACCGAGATAAGGTCAAGTAACAGTTGTCTTTCAACCATGTTTTTTTTTTTTTTTCCCTTCTTTCTAAACAAATGGGTCAATAATCAAAAGATATCATATTATAATTACATGCATATATCCATTATAAGAAATCAATGCAGAAAATCTTTATTGTTTAAATTGTGGCCACATATTCAAATGTCTAGCACCAAATATTCTCAAAAAGGATATGATTTTCAGAATTCACTTGATGGTACGTACTTCTCAACCATTTCACGGCACCTGGTGCATCAGAATCATCTAAAATGCAGGCAGGGAAGAGGATAAGTGGAAAACAGCCTCCTGATGCTTCCTTCACACACCCCCCCCCCCCCCCCCCCCCGGGGGCCGCCCCTCCTTTTCTAGTTTAGAATGAAAATATTCTTCAGCAAAACTTATCTTTTAGATAATACTGCTGAAGATAATATAGGACCCAGGTGCAGAACCGTCAGAAGACTAACAATAAATGTCAGAATATGAGTATAAAATCCACTGACTCAAATGCTAGACCAAAAGCAATCAGTAAGAACGCACAGTGAGCTTTTAAATCGGCTACAGCAAGTAAAATATAAAATTAAAAGGTTTCATTTTCTTCTGACAATATCCTTACATCCAATGAACAATTACCCCTAGATTGCAATAAGTGACATCAACAATGGATTTAACTGAAATGAGAAGTAACTATAAAATGGATCACAGAAAAGGCTCATCAACAAACCATAATCTAGGGTCATTAGGCTTTTCAGCAGCCTTGCTTTTATTAGTTCAACAGCTGCTGTTTTCTTCCCCAATAGGCTGTTTTTTACATCACACACAAAACCAACTCCCATAGCAACACGAAAGAGAGAGATAGACAGAGAGATTAGGATAATGGTTATCTATGACATCATACCAGTTGCAGTATTAGACTATCCCACAACTCCAGATCCTCAAAATTTTTAATAGCCTCTCCAATCAAGCCACAGCTTACTAAAAGTTTAGCATATTCCCTAAAATCAAGAAAAATCGAAATAGACAGATTATAAAGAGAATAAACAGAGCAATTAAAATCTAACCAAATCAACATATGTCAAATAAGATATGAAACAATGACAGCATAATGATAGTTGGCAAAATGACAAGAAAATTAAATCACAATCATTCAAAGATGCAGAAGAAATAGTTTTACTTTCACAGGGCAGGAATAGTTGGAACGCAAATCACATAACAAAAGGGAATACTTTGAGTCACACCGGGAGAAGAATTAGAAATGCCCTCAACCTGAAACAAAGCAAAATATGATAGTAAGCAACCGTTGAACCAGAATACAGGATAGCACATGAAATCACTTGTGAAGTGAAAAGCAAAGATGCAAGTACCTAATCTCTCTAGACAATTAAATCAAACGATGAATGGGATATCTAGCGATATAAGAGAGAGAAACCTAGTCTTGATTAGCAGCTTAGAAAAAGCAAAGAAGCTTTTGGGTCCAATAAAGTACTAGCTGCAGAAAGTTTGGAATCTTCTATAGATCGATAAGCAACTCTTGTCAATTTGAATGAAAATGATTTAGGTAACAAAATATTTAAGAAGAAAAGGCTCACAGATCATACGAGTTTGTCCATCATCTCTAAAGCACGCCCTTTTGTGCGACTACCGGTGGACTCCCATCTAATACATAAGAGATCACAGAAAAACTTTAGCTGAAAGATGGAAAAATCACGTGAGAATCAGAAGTACCACTTCAGAATATGAGATTTAAAATCAAGAAAAACTGATGCTGTATTGTATATATACTTACAATGAAGCATGACGACTGCTGTGAATCAATTGCCTCTATGTATGGAGCCATATCCCATCCTGAATCAGAAAAATAACTATAAATCAGCAAATGACCAAATCAACAGATCCAAAAAGTAGCACACAATCAGAGAGAAACTGATGCCTCCAAAAGCTTTTTCAAGGTCAAGTATTTACTTAGTTACAGACCAACATCAAGGGGCTAACATGGGATCCCTTCAAGGCCTACTGATTAGGTGAATATCTAATACATTCCCCAACTAGAGAAGTCATAAAGAGAAAAAAAAAAAACAATGCATTTTGGTTTTCATATGTTCCATGTTTGGAACTGGGGTTGAGTTCAGCAAAGCTGCTGCAACATCCATTCTCATTGCTTCTTTAAGTATCATTAGAGTAAGACTTTCGGGAACACAGTGTTCATTCTCAAATTACTTAAGGGACATGTTGACCTCATCAGCAAGCTTTTCAACCAGCTCAGCTTTGTGGAACAAAGCATTTGGTATCCAGACGTGGAACAAAGCATTCGGCATCCAGAAATAACACCCGTAAAAGGCATGTGAATATAATGAGGATATTAAGATGGATGTACAGGGATACAACTACAGAAATTGTGCTCAGTTATCATCTGTAATGCAATCTCTTATCATCAATCTACTAAAGTAATTCTTACTGAGAATGATTTAAAAATTAAATAGCAATATGCTTAACGTCTTATGGCATTTAACAAGACGACTACGCACCACCCAACCATAAAACAACATACTTTGCATTTCATCTTGCCGTGAGCTCTTTTCTATTAGAAGGCACCTCGACAAGATCACTGCCTGTTGGATTGCCTTTAAATGGGAATTATTTAAAAATTTATAAATAAGCAACTCACCCAGTCACGTTACACTGAGTGAACCAAAAAAGAGCAGCAATTGAAAGACACATGAGCAGAATAACTCGACAAGCCTTATCCACGTCATTTTCGGAATCGTTCACTATAAACGCTTCGACAAGCTGGAGCAGCTCGGAGTAGACGCGGTCGGCACACTCGGCTGAGTCGTTGATGTCGACGAAATTGAGCGTATCGAGGACGAGTTTAGCCGCGTCGGAGGACAGAGCCTGGAGATAGTGGCCGGACTCGATGGAGTTGATGAGGCTGTTGATGTGCTCGTGGAGTGGAAGGAGAGAGCATTGGCTTTCTTCGTTCAACGGTGGCGATTGAATGCGAAGGTCGGACGGTGGGGGAGCGAGGGTGCAGCGCAAGAGCCGCAGCTCGTAGCCGCGGAGGATTTCCAGTTGCTTTTCGGCCATCAAGGTAAAGTCCCGGGAAACGAACAAGAGAGGGGTTTTGGGTTTTAGCTTTTAGTTTTTAGTTGGTTAAAACAGCCTTTCGGTGATAAAGCTAATGAAAAATAACCCGCGTGCCCGAGGTTTTGAAAACTAGCACTGAACAACCTAGAAACGCTAAACTACACGTCCTGCAATTTTTATGTCAATGCACACACACGTAAAGTCCTTCTAATTGTTCTCTACACCCTATTATTTAAGGAAAACAAATACTATGAATTTATTAAAATAAATGTGAATATTCATATCATATATTTTTTACTCTCCCCATTATCTTCTATTAGCAACTCTTGACTTTTCTATAAATCTCAATATCTCGCAAAGAATTATAATCCATAATATTTTCATTAATTTCATGTAATAATTATGTAACTCTAAAAGGAGAGTTCATCTCTTTGTTTGGTACACACATGGAATGGGTAAAATCTTTTTGTAATATATGCTCTCTTATTTTACTCTTTATCTTGTGTTACTTTTTTATTTTTCATCGCTGGCTAATAACTTTTCTAATAAAAAATTCCAACTCAAGTAGACCCTGATCTCAAGTCCTAATATCTTTTTGATTTGTATTAACAATTATTATTTAAAAAATGGAAAAAAATTACTATCTTTCATAAAAAAAAATCTTATGTGGACAATTGACATTACAATTTAATTGTTATTAAAAAAATAATTAATTAATCATATATCATTGGAATAAGATTTATGTGCGGTGGTGATATATATAATTCGATTGTGGTGTCTGCAAGCATATGATCGATTTTCTCCTGTATTTATACTATTTTGATTAATTTAATTTTAAGTATTTACTCATGAATGTGTGTTCTCATCTAATTAATCATAATCAAACTTCAATTTCTGCTAAAATAAACATCAATTAAACACGTCAACGTTTGGATCATATTTGATTGTTTGTAACTCCGACATCATTCTGACTTTATTAACTTGATAACATGGAGAATTCAAAAGGCTTTGCCCATTAAACTATCAATGGAAATGAATATCGCTTCAAGCTAAGAAGTTGGAGAAATATTTAAATGGATATAGCACACTATCTCAACATGTTATTTTAGAAGGTTTGATGAGTTTTATAATGGGATTATATATATGTTGGTTTGAAATCACCATATGCAATAAAGAGGATAAGTCCCACTACGAAACCCACCATAGCTTCCTAAACAATAAGTTCCTAATGCTAAATTGGTGGCCAAACCCATATAATTTTTTCTCCTAAAATTTCAAGTTCAATAACTAGCTTAGGTGATGTTCTTAATCTTCATATTAATCTATACATGATTAGCAAATCTTGTCGAAGCCTTATAATTTTTTTTCTAATTATTATTGTTATTTTTTAATCCAATGGTAACTAAATTTCTTTCCCATCCATATGAATGAGTTTCAAATGCTAGTTTTCTTGTTTTCAACCCAAGAAATTTTACCAACATAACTAGATAGCACCCATAGCCTTATATTAATGCAAAACAAAATGAGTATTCAATAATATATTAAGTATTTTCCATATTTTGACCTATTTGCAAAGTTTTGAAGTTTGATCACTGAAAATTTACAAGTTTTTCACAACATAACCGGCTTGATACGATCTGAATCCCGAATTTTTGGAAAAAGTTTTGATCAGTCTCAAAACGGACGCCTTCAAATTTGGGTGACTAAACAAATGTGGGTGCGGTAGATCTATCTGAGAATAAATTGTCATTGTTTGGTGAAATTCCATGTAGTCTAGGCAGCTGCATTACGTTGAAACAACTCATCATTTTCTTTCAAGGGAAAATTTCTTCTGTCATTGAGTTCTTTGAGAGCTGATCTTTCTCTCGCAACAATTTGTCTGGCCAAATTCCAAAAAAAAATTGAATGCTTTCCCTTTATGCAGAATTTAAGTCTATCTTTTAAGTTTTAACCATTTTGAGGGTGAATTTAGATCTATCTTTTTGTAGAACTTAAAACTGAAGAGCTATTTAGAGGATCGAATTGATACTAGGGATATAAAATTATGTTGGATGAAAAAGATCTCCAATTTGAATAAAGAAAATTATGTTTGTGTATTAAAAACATAGCACACATCAAAACTGTTGTTGCCGAAAACAACTTCAACAATTGAATTTGTTTTGGTGGGGAAGAAAGCACGATCTGAGCCCGTACAGTGAGTTGAACATGAATTTCTCAACATCCAAAATATCATGCATAGTGTTTGTTCTCCAGTTATCATCGAAAAGGTTCATAATTCCCCCCAACATCTCTTTCTCTGTTTTTACCTTATATTGGCCCCTCACCCATAGTCGGCCATTTTCTCCTTTTTATGCGGTAGTGGAGCCATTCACTCCTTAATTTTAGGATCAACATGCCACTAATAATGGTTTAGTTTAGGTGAAAACCGCCTATCAACAAAAACAAAGAAAATAAAACAGAACCGAAAACACAAAAAATGAGGCAGCAACGTAATTCAAGAAAATAAAACATACTCCCTAGTAGTAAATTCGATAATCAAGATCTTATACAGAACAATTCCAAACGGCAAACGGCAGCTAGGAGATAAGAATACCATGATAAAAATTTTACTTTGAAAACGACAAGCCGTGTATACACAAATGACAGAGTTGTCACACACATGCCGTCTCATATATTTTTATAAACCAACAACCAGAAAAGGTATGCGTCGACGCATAATATGTCTTGTAAAAACAACATGTCATTTACAGTTTAAAATTGTTAACGGCATGACGTCTCGTTGTTGCACTAGCAAAATCTGGGAGAGACTGCATTGAATATTTCACAAGGGAAAAAAGCACTGTGAAACGTTGGTTCCTGTGGTGCTTTAAACCTTTCCCAAGTCATTTAACAGTAATGTGAAACTCCATCCATCATCCTGTGGTGCTTTAAACTTTTATATTCATTGTGGATTAAGCACTACAATACAAAATGACAAAATACTGGAAACTTATAGAGCGTCAAAAGTTAGTGTGGCGGGTCTTCCTTAAAGGAAAAGCTGTATTATATTATTCTTACAATAGTAATAAATATGATAATTAATATTATTAGAAAAATAAAAAGCATTAGTTTCACTGTCCCGGTGCCAGCCGGTTCACATTTCAGCATCAAGTATAGCGTAGGGATGGCAATGGGGAGGGGAGGGGAGGGGACCAATCTCCCCATATCCATCCCCGATATTTTACATATGTCCCCGTCCCCTCCCCGTCCCCGTCAGAATTGCTTGAGAGAATCCCCATCCCCTCCCCGAATAATAACAGGGGATCCCCGAGGGTCCCCGGTCCCCGAATAACTAATAGTTTAATACATTTTTTTATTTTTGATTTTAAATTAATCATATTAAAATAAACTCATACCGCTATTGTAAGCTCGTAACCAACTTTGACAGCACATTAAGGCCTCCAATGTGCTTGGATGAAGTCTGTTATGGTATGGGCTCACAACTCTACCACTAGTGTTAAAAGCTGATTCAGAAGCAACTGTTGTAATTGGAATTGCCAAAATATCTCTAGCAATTCGAGCTAATGTAGGATACCTATTAGCATTTGTCTTCCACCAACTCAAAATATTAAAATCTTCCATCCGAGGTATAACTTTCTCATCCAAATATGAATCTAATTCATCTACAACAACTGCACAATCTCCATTGTTTACATAATCATCAAAACCTATCATCCATTTGGTTGCTTTCTTATAAGAATCCCCTGTAGATCTAGTAGAAGAACTACTACCAGTATAATCAAAGCAATAAACAGTTGGTGAAAACTTCAATTAATACTCTTCAACTAATTCTCGGCAAAGGGTGACCACTTTCCCAACATACAACTATTTTGATATTTATTATTTTTAACAATATTTATAATTTTGTTATTTATTTATTAGTAATTTTAAAAATAAAAATAAAATTAAAAATTAAAATGGGGAAATGGGTAGGGGATGGGGATTCCACCTCATCCCCGTCCCCTCCCCGAATAAAAAATTGGGTAAAAAATTTTCCCCGTCCCCTCCCCGAAAAAAAAATTGGGTATAAAATTATCCCCGTACCCTCCCCGAATGGGGAAAATCCCCGAGGGTACCCGTCCCCGTGGGGATTTTTGCCATCCCTAGTATAGCGTCCATAAATCATTGAAAAAAATATATACAAATATGTTTTTTCTTACCAACCTTTATAAAAGTTTATAATTTCAATTCCCGTCGTGCTTTGAACGTTTCCCAACTCATTTAACAGTATTTACCTTTCTCTTGTCCTACTTTTTTTCTTTTTCAATATTGTTGATTAAATTGTTTTATATTTACTGTGGATTAAGCGGTGAAATAAAAATGACCAAATGCTGGAAACTGACAGAGACTCAAAAAGGAGTATGGTGAGTCTTTCTTTAAAGCTGCAATATATTATTCTAACAATAGTAATAAATATGATAATTAATATTATTAGAAAAATAAAAAAGTATTAGTTTCACTATCACGGTGCCAGCCGGTTCACATTTGAGCATCAAGTACAGAGTCCATAAATCATTGCAAAAAATATACAAACATAGTTTATCTTACCAACCTCTATAAAAGTTTTATCATTTTAATTTCCTTTCGGCAGTTAAATGGATTTTGTAAACATGATGAGTTCAATCATTGCAAGCATTTGTTTCTTTATTTTCTGTTGCTTCAGCTTCAGCTTGCAGTCAACCGATTATATGCTCAAAAGCAATGAAACTGATCAACTTGCATTGCTTGAATTCAAGGCCAAAGTTACTCATGACCCTCTTGAGGTTTTGAGTTCATGGAACTATTCCAGGCACTTTTGTCAATGGAAAGGTGTCACTTGCAGTCGACGGCACCAAAGGGTGACTGCATTACTTCTTCCATCTTTACTCTTACAGGGGTCTCTGTCGCCTCACATTGGTAATTTAAGTTTTCTCAGAGTGTTAGATCTCAAAAACAATAGCTTCCGCAACGAAATCCCTCAAGAGATTGGATATCTGTTCAGGTTACAAAAATTAAGCCTGGAGAAAAATACATTCAGAGGTCAAATTCCTGACAACCTATCGCATTGCGTTAATCTTGAATCCCTCTGGTTAGGCTTCAATGAGCTTGTGGGGAAAGTTCCAGGGAAACTGGGCTCCTTATCAAAGCTCCGGACTCTCGCAGTACACTTCAACAATTTGTCAGGAGAAATCCCATCTTCCTTTGGCAATTTGTCATCACTCGAGTTCCTTTCAGCAGCTGTAAATCAGTTTGTGGGACAAATTCCTGAAACCCTGAGCGAGCTTAAGAGGATGCGTTCAATAGGATTCGGAGCAAATAAGCTATCAGGTGAAATCCCTTTCTCAATCTACAACTTGTCTTCGCTTAGTCTTTTGGATTTTCCTGTTAACCAACTTCAAGGAAGCCTTCCATCAGACTTAGGCTTCATTCTTCCTAATCTTGAAGTACTAAACTTTGGTAATAATCAGTTTACTGGGCCTATTCCTGCTTCAATATCCAATGCCTCAAATCTAATGAGACTTACAATCCAGAAAAATGGATTCAGTGGAAAGGTGCCGAGTTTGGGAAATTTATATAAACTCCAACGGGTTAGCTTTTCTCTGAATCACTTAGGAAATGGGGAAAAAGATGACTTGGAATTTGTCAGTTCTTTGGTCAACGCTTCTAGACTAGAGATGATGGAAATTAGTATTAACAATTTTGGAGGAATGTTACCTGAATCTGTGGGGAACTTGTCAACCCGACTTAAAAGATTTACCGTTGGAAACAATCAATTGTTCGGAAATATCCCAAGTGGATTAGGAAATCTTGTTAACTTGGAGCTTTTAGATCTTGGGGACAACCAATTCACAGGCCGAATTCTGGGAAGTATAGGAGATCTTCAAAAGCTGCAGAGGTTGAGGCTGAAGGGGAACAAGTTTTTGGGGGAAATTCCATCTTCTGTAGGAAATTTGACATTGTTATTCACACTAAGTTTTGAAGGAAACATGTTAGAGGGAAGCATTCCATCAAGTCTAGGGAAATGCAAAAACTTGATATTATTAGATCTCTCTAATAACAACCTCACTGGTACCATACCCACTGAAGTGATTGGTCTCTCTTCCTTATCAATCTATCTTGATCTATCTCAAAACCAATTGAACGGTCCTTTGCCCTCAAATTTTGGCATCTTGAAAAATCTGGGTGTTCTAGATGTATCTGAGAACAAATTGTCTGGTGAAATTCCAAACAGTCTAGGAAGTTGCGTTAGGTTGGAACAACTTGTCATGAATGGTAATTTCTTTCAAGGGAATATCCCTTCATCATTCAGTTCTTTGAGAGGCATTCAGCACCTTGATCTTTCGCGGAACAATTTGTCTGGACGGATTCCAAAATATTTTGAAAACTTTTTCTTTTTGCAGAATTTAAATCTGTCTTCTAATCATTTTGAGGGTGAAGTACCAATAAAAGGAGTCTTCAGCAATTCAAGTGCTATATCTCTTGATGGAAATGATAACCTCTGTGGTGGCATATCTGAGTTGCATTTATCTACTTGTTCCATCAAAGAATCAAAGCAATCACGTGCCCGTTCCCTGAAACTGATTATTCCTGTAGTTGCAGTAATTTTGTTAGTGACAGGGATGTCGTGTTTGATAATTACTTCCCGGCGGAGCAAATCAAAAAGGGAGCCGGCCCCTCCTCCATCAGCAGTATTGGCTTCGGTTTTACGAGTGTCCTATGAGAATCTGTTCAAAGCAACTGATGGGTTCTCTTTGGAAAACTTGATTGGTGCCGGTAGCTTTGGTTCGGTCTATCAAGGAATCCTCAATCATGATGATCATGAAACGCTGGTGGCAGTTAAGGTGCTTAATCTTCAACATCGAGGAGCTTCAAAGAGTTTCATAGCGGAGTGTCAAGCCTTTAGAAGTATTAGGCATCGGAATCTCGTCAAAATAATAACTTCGTGTGCAAGTGTTGACTTTCAAGGAAACGATTTCGAGGCCTTAGTTTATGAGTTCATGGTGAACGGGAGCCTGGAGGAATGGTTGCATCCAAACCCTGAGGCACCAAGGAATTTATATCTCCTCCAAAGACTGAATATTGCCGTTGATGTGGCTTCCGCATTGGATTATCTTCATCACTACTGCGAAAATCCAATAGTCCATTGTGATCTTAAGCCGAGCAATGTTCTTCTGGATGGTGAATTGACTGCCCATGTAGGTGATTTTGGATTAGCGAAATTCCTTCCGGACGCCACCAATAACTTGTCATCTAATCAATCAAGCTCTACTGGAGTTAAAGGAACCGTTGGTTATGCTGCTCCAGGTAAATACTATAATTTAATTAACTTGTTTTTCAATCCTTAGAGATTTTACTAGTTGAACCAACAATTCTAATTTTCGAATTGCAGAGTACGGAATGGGAAGCGAAGTCTCAACAAGTGGAGATGTGTACAGTTTTGGCATACTTTTGCTGGAAATGTTTACAGGAAAGAGGCCGACGAATGAGATGTTTACAGGCAATCTAACCCTGCATAATTTTGTCGAGGAAGCTCTTCCTGAAAGGCTCGCTGAAATTGTTGATCCAGTGCTTCTTGTAGAAAGAGAAGAAGGGGAGACAAGCGAGACCAGTGCTCACAAACAATGGACCAGAAATTTTAGTGTTGAAGAGTGCTTGGTTTCAGTACTGGGAATCGGAGTCACTTGCTCTTCAGAGTTGCCGAGAGAACGAATGAGCATGGAAGAGGTTGCGGCTCAGCTGCTTTCCTTCAGAAACAAACTAGTCAAAAATGTGCGAGGCCAACCAGCAACTAACGTGACTGCGTAAGTAATTGGTTACTCTTAAATGACAATAAAGACAACAATCTTTGGTTACTATTAACTGTTTATTGGCAGAAGCAAAAATGAACAGTTGCAATTGTTAGAAGATGTGTTTAGGACTGCTGATGTGATCATAAATGTTGCTTAGTCGAAAGTTTCAAACTGTTCCTACTTTTTTGGTGTTGGTTTTTTTTTTTTTTTTTTTTTTTTTGTAGTTCATGTTGTGATCATGGAACAATCTTTGGACCATGATTCTAGTGGGTCGTTATTTGGCTTTGGTGTGTTGTTATTTAAGCTTTAAATTGTAATGTTTTCAGTTTTATGATAGTGTGAAGTTCTCTTTGGAAAATCACGTTGCTCTCATTTCCATTTGGTTACTCTCAAATGTGCGAGGCCAACCAATAACTTATGTGACTGCGTAAGTAATTGATTACTCTCAAATGACAATAAAGACAAGAAGTCTTTGGTTTGTATCAACCCTTTATTTGTCAAATAAAGGGGCCATCTAGATGGTCTAAAGCAGCCATCTAGATGGTCAGCTTGCAGCAAGTTTGAAAGAATGGTGGCACACGGCTTTGAAGATTGAAAATGCCGAAATTGTTGAGGAAGAAAGAAGACTTTGGCAGCTGCAAACGTTTGAAGAGGAATGAAGAAAATAATAATTTAATAGCCATTTTTTGGCTATAAAAGACAGAGCTCCCCATTTCATTGTGAATCCAATTCCATTAAGAGAGAGCAATTTAGTATTTTGAGAGAGAGTTTAGAGAGCTTGTAATTATAAGCTTTTGTTATTAGTGTTCTGAGAGTTTGGGTGTATTGGGGTTTTGGGAAGTGAGCTAAAATACTACAATACTTGTAACTCCTTTTCACTAGTAAAATATTTCCTTCTGTCTTCGCCCGTGGATGTAGGCTAAAAGCCGAACCACGTAATTTCTGGTGTCCTCTATTGTGCTTGTTCTTTATTTTATTTCCAATTTCATTTTAGCTGCGGTCCTGCTGCACCCACCAATTTCCTAACAGTGGTATCAGAGCTATTGGTTGTATTTTTTGGAGTACGGTACTGTTCACATATACGGCACTATTCAAGTATACGGTACGGTTCACGTATACGGCACTATTCACGTATACGGTACTATTCACGTGAAACGGTGGGAACGATCCAAAAATTTTACGGTGCAAAGCAGGGAATAGTGGTGTGAGTAAAACAACTGTGTGGTTTTTGTACATGTCTAGGAAAGTTCTGTCACAAAGGCGATAAGAGCTTAAGGAGTCTGGGTTTTAAGTGGGACCATTGTGACCCCTCCAGTCTTTCCTGGGAACTTTCCTGGTGTGCATTCTCACACATACTCACAACTATTCAAGGTGGTATACTTGCTTGTGTGCAGTATTTATCAACAAAAATGGCGGCAAAGTATGAAATTGAGAAATTTAACGGAAATAATTTTTCGTTGTGGAAAATGAAGATGAAAGCTGTATTGAGGAAAAATAATTGCTTGGCAGCAATTGGAGAAAGGCCCATGGAGATAACTGATGACAAGTGGAACGAGGTAGACGGCAACACCATTTCTGATCTACACTTGGCACTTGCAGACGGAGTATTATCCAGTGTGGCAGAGAAAAACACAGCGAAGGAAATTTGGGATACTCTCACAAAATTGTACGAGGCCAAGTCACTACACAACAAAATCTTCTTGAAGAGAAAACTCTATACTCTTCGAATGGCGGAATCTACAATGGTGACCGACCACATCAACACCTTGAAGACTCTATTTTCACAACTCACAACGTTGGGTCATAATATAGAGGAAAATGAACGTGCAAAGCTTCTACTTCAAAGTCTACCAGATTCGTATGATCAACTCATCATCAACCTGACGAACAACAATCCAGTGGAGGGTCTAGTTTTCGACGATGTTGCAGCCTCTGTATTAAATGAGGAGAGCAGGCGGAAAAATAAAGAAAACAGACAAGCAAGTTCGCAGCAAGCGGAGGCGCTATCAGTGACGAGAGGGAGATCAACGGAACGTGGCCCCAGTGGGAGTCAAAATCATGGTAGATCAAAATCCAGAAGTAAGAAGAATGTTAAATGCTACAACTGTGGCAAGAAAGGGCACGTCAAGAAAGAGTGTTGGAGTAACCAGAAGAGAAGAGAGGGCAAAGAACCTGAGTCATCAAATGCTCAGGGTTGTGTAGCAAGTACCTCGGATGATGGCGAAATACTCTACAGCGAGGCAACAACTGTTTCAGAAGGCAGAAAACGACTTTCTGATGTCTGGCTTATAGACTCAGGAGCTACCTGGCACATGACCTCTAGGAGAGAATGGTTCCACACATATGAACCTATTTTAGGAGGATCTGTATATATGGGTAACGATCATGCCTTGGAGATCGCTGGTATTGGTACTATCAAAATAAAAATGTTTGATGGTACAATTCGCACAATTGGGGAGGTACGACATGTCAACAGCCTGAAGAAAAATCTATTGTCTTTGGGACAAATGGATAGTCATGGGTACAAAACTCATGTGGAGAATGGAATTATGAAGATCGTTAAAGGCGCGCTTGTATTGATGAAGGCAGAAAAGATCGGTGCTAATCTATTTATGCTTAAAGGAGAAACGCTACAGGAGGCTGATGCGTGTGTCGCATCAAATGGAGAAGAGTCAACGATGATGTGGCATCTCAAACTTGGCCACATGTCGGAACAAGGTTTGAAGATTCTCTCTGAGCGAAAATTGCTTCCAGGGCTCAAATCGGTAAGTTTACCATTTTGCGAGCATTGTGTTACAAGTAAGCAGCATAGATTAAAATTCAGTAGATCTATTGTTAGAAGTAAATGCATTCTAGACTTGATTCATTCTGATGTTTGGGAATCACCGGATATATCCATGGGAGGTGCAAAGTACATGGTGACTTTCATTGATGATTATTCTAGAAGATGTTGGGTGTATCCAATTAAGAAAAAGTCAGATGTATTTCTAGTGTTTAAAGAATACAAAGCGCGGTTGGAACTTGAATCAGGTAAAAAGATCAAGTGCTTAAGGACGGATAATGGTGGAGAGTATACAGACGGTGAGTTTCTTGCTTTCTGTAAGCAAGAAGGTATTCAGAGGCAGTTCACGGTGGCATACACTCCTCAACAAAACGGAGTGGCGGAGCGGATGAACAGAACTCTTACAGAAAGAATAAGAGCTATGTTGAGGACTGCTGGTCTACCCAATTCATTCTGGGCAGAAGCAGCCAAAACTGCCTGTTATATAGTAAATCGATCGCCATCTACAGCTATTGGGCTGAAGACAGCGATGGAGATGTGGACTGGAAAGCCAGCTGATTATTCCTACCTACATGCATTTGGATGTCCTGTGTACGTGATGTACAATGCCCAAGAAAGAACAAAGCTGGATCCAAAATCTAGAAGATGTATCTTCTTGGGGTATGCTGATGGAGTAAAGGGGTATCGTCTGTGGGACCCCACTGCCCACAAGATCGTCATCAGCAGAGATGTTATCTTTGTAGAAGATCAACTGCAAAGGAGAGATGAGGATGATGGCACTACAAAAGAAAAGTCAGAGACTGTGCCAGTATATGTGGAAAATAATCTAGAAGATTCAGATTCTTCTGAAGCAGCACCAGAGCAAGAGGAACAAGAACCAGTCGAGTCTGAGGCTCCAGAAGTTCGTCGGTCAACTCGTGAGAGACGACCGCCGACGTGGCACTCGGAGTATGTCACAGAGATCAACGTTGCATACTGTCTTCTAACAGAGGATGGAGAGCCTTCAACTTTCCATGAAGCTTTAAACAGTTCAGATATTGCTTTGTGGATGACAGCAATGCAGGAAGAAATTGAAGCTCTACACAAGAACAAGACATGGGAACTTGTACCACTACCACGTGGAAGAAAAGCCATTGGAAACAAATGGGTCTATAAGATCAAGCGTGATGGCAATGACCAAGTGGAGCGGTATCGTGCAAGATTGGTGGTGAAAGGATATGCTCAGAAAGAAGGTATTGACTTCAACGAGATATTTTCTCCAGTGGTTCGACTCACAACAGTCAGAATAGTCTTGGCAATGTGTGCTACATTTGACCTACATTTAGAGCAGTTAGATGTTAAAACTGCATTTCTTCATGGAGAACTTGAAGAAGAAATATATATGCTCCAACCAGAAGGTTTTGCAGAAATAGGAAATGAGAACTTGGTTTGCAGGTTGAACAAATCTCTATACGGTCTCAAACAGGCACCGAGGTGTTGGTATAAGAGATTTGATTCATTCATTATGAGCCTTGGATACAACAGACTCAGTTCAGACCATTGTGCATATTACAAGAGGTTTGAAGATAATGATTTCATCATTTTACTGTTGTATGTGGATGACATGTTGGTAGCAGGTCCCAACAAAGATCGAATCCAAGAATTGAAGGCACAGTTGGCTAGGGAGTTTGAAATGAAGGACTTGGGACCAGCAAACAAGATTCTAGGGATGCAAATTCACCGAGACAGAAATAACAAGAAGATTTGGCTTTCGCAGAAGAATTACTTGAAGAAAATCTTGCGACGCTTCAACATGCAAGATTGTAAGTCAATTTCTACCCCACTTCCTGTTAATTTCAAATTATCCTCAAGTATGTGTCCTAGCAATGAAGCAGAGAGGAAGGAGATGTCTCGAGTACCGTATGCATCAGCAGTGGGAAATTTGATGTTCGCTATGATATGTACTAGACCGGACATTGCACAAGCAGTGGGAGCAGTCAGTCGATACATGGCGAATCCTGGTGGAGAGCATTGGATAGCTGTGAAGAGGATTCTGAGATACATCAGAGGAACCTCAAATGTTGCATTATGTTATGGAGGATCAGAGTTTACTGTCAGAGGCTATGTGGATTCAGATTTTGCTGGAGATCTTGATAAAAGGAAATCCACTACTGGTTATGTGTTTACACTTGCGGGAGCAGCCGTAAGCTGGGTTTCGAAACTGCAGACCGTTGTGGCTTTATCTACAACAGAAGCAGAATACATGGCAGCTACACAATCTTGCAAGGAAGCTATTTGGATACAAAGGTTATTGGAGGAGCTCGGGCACAAACAACAGAAAATTCCTGTGTATTGTGACAGTCAGAGTGCTTTGCACATTGCAAAGAATCCAGCCTTTCATTCCAGGACAAAGCACATAGGGGTTCAGTATCACTTCGTTCGAGAAGTAGTGGAAGACGGAAGTGTGGATTTACAGAAAATCCATACCAAGGAGAACCTAGCAGATGTTTTGACCAAGCCGATAAATACTGATAAGTTTGTCTGGAGTAGATCCTCTTGTGGCCTAGCAAAAATGTAGGCAACATGATTGTGGCGAAGCAGAAAGGATGGTGTGGAGATTGATTGATTTTCAATCTAATCTCCAAGTGGGAGAAATGTCAAATAAAGGGGCCATCTAGATGGTCTAAAGCAGCCATCTAGATGGTCAGCTTGCAGCAAGTTTGAAAGAATGGTGGCACACGGCTTTGAAGATTGAAAATGCCGAAATTGTTGAGGAAGAAAGAAGACTTTGGCAGCTGCAAACGTTTGAAGAGGAATGAAGAAAATAATAATTTAATAGCCATTTTTTGGCTATAAAAGACAGAGCTCCCCATTTCATTGTGAATCCAATTCCATTAAGAGAGAGCAATTTAGTATTTTGAGAGAGAGTTTAGAGAGCTTGTAATTATAAGCTTTTGTTATTAGTGTTCTGAGAGTTTGGGTGTATTGGGGTTTTGGGAAGTGAGCTAAAATACTACAATACTTGTAACTCCTTTTCACTAGTAAAATATTTCCTTCTGTCTTCGCCCGTGGATGTAGGCTAAAAGCCGAACCACGTAATTTCTGGTGTCCTCTATTGTGCTTGTTCTTTATTTTATTTCCAATTTCATTTTAGCTGCGGTCCTGCTGCACCCACCAATTTCCTAACATTATTGGCACAAAAAAAATGATCAGAGGCAATTATGTTCGGGAATCACTTATTTGATGATCTCAAGTGTGTTGGATATTAAAGAACATTTCAAATTAACTATGTTTAAAAAAGATAATCAAAAACTAAAAGTGACAACTCGAATAACACCACAATAGAATCATTATAACAAGCACTTTGATAAAGATACAATATATCCATTACAATAGATCTTTTCGGAGCACATGAAGACAAACGAGTGTGTAATTGGGATATTAAGCCAACGTGCACATACAAATTATGTATCATCTCCTACATCCCAAATAAGTGGTTTCATGAATTGTCCTAACTAAGAAGATGTAGGGTTGCATGACTACATCGGACAATATCGATTTAGTTGTGATATTTTAGGCTCAACAACTGAATAGATATTGTGTTAGGATTTACAACCCAAAATTCATCTACTTAATTAGGAAAGTTTATGAAACTCACTCACTAGTGATATGTATTACATATTTGAGCTTTACTAAGGATACTCTTAGCTTTCTAACTCTTTCTAAATTAATTATAATAACACAAAGAAAAGGGTGAGACTATATGCACTCTATAATTTACTTTGGACACTCACATTTAATAATTTTTATATTACTAAATTAACCTTAATGTAATTTTCTATTAAGGACAATTATAAAATACAGTATAACAAATTTTTATCTAACATTATATTTTATCTACAATAAACCACATTAACAACGAAGAATTGAATCAATATTCAAATGAAAACATTGTCTATACTTATGGACTAAACTTTTTTTTTTCATTTTTTTGGTTAATAGAATTGCTAGGAAAACATCAAGTAACATGCTCATGATCATCTTTATAACTGAAACAAAAGGAATTAAAAATAGAGATGGAGGACAAACAACAAATTGCACCACTCCAACATAAGAAAACGCAAGTAAATCAAAGGATTTTGTTTTAAATTTGCACTTTGATTTTCACTCAATTCGCATGCTTTTATGGGTTGACAAACAGAATTAAATTGTAGCAATAAGAGAAGAACAAATACATATCAAAACAGATTATGAACAGAAAATAAAAGTGAATAAAAATGGAAAAAAAAGTTAGATATTTTGTTTGTGATGATGAATATTTTATTGGGTACAAAGAAGAAATAAAGTAATTAAAGAAATGTGGATAATATAGGAATTCAAAAGAGTGTTCCAAGTAAAATTTAATAGTTTGAAATTATTAATTGAGTGCGCTGAGTAAATGAGTGTTCAAAGTAGATATTCAAGTGCAAATAGCCTCACCCTAGAGAAAAACGTTTCCAACTTTGATGTCAAAGTTGAACCATCAAGTGCCATAATTGGGCATAATTAGCTTATTTTGAGACATATAAGGCAAAATCCTAGGCAATTTTTAGATTACTTATTTTCATTGCACAATACCGATTTGTTAAAGGGACTTAACATAAGATTTCTAGGTATCCAACCCAAAATACTAATCTTTTAGGTGGAGTGACATACCTTCTTATAAACTCAAGTATCTCCCCTTTACTAGCCAATATGGGACACAACTCAACAGGATTGATTAGTGTAAATGCTCACTTACTATTCGACTTGTCCTTAGTAAACTCTGTATACACAAGACATATTAAATGAACATATATTTAATCAACTAAAAATTTATTATTTTTACTAATCTAATCATCTTATACACTCACTGCAAATTTAATTAACCAAAAAAATTCAAAATTTTTGCAATTTCAAAATTTAACCTCAAAAGTAATAAGAAAAATTAGAGATGAAATCTAACTATATTTAAATTTCAAGAAAAAATAAAATAAAATCATATTTTTAAAATAAAATATTATATATGTAATTTTAAAAATTATTAATTTATTATATGAGTAGGACCATAATGCAATGTAAGGGTTTTCTTTAAAAAAAGAGAGAATATAATCTTATTTATTTATTGGAACTATCATTTTAGCCTACTAGCAACCTTAAAAAAAATTATTATATAATAGAGGATTTTAATGCGTCAGAGTATTAATTTATAGGCGAGTCTTGTAAACTCCTTCTAATTGTTCTCTACACCCTATTATTTGAGAAAAAAATATTATGAATTTATTAAAAAATATATAATTTATGTGTAATAATGATATATAATTTAAAAATTATTAATTTATGATATGAGTAGGACCACAATATTATGTAAGGGTTTTCAGAAAAAAATATATTATTTTATTTATTTATTGGAACTGTCATTTTAGCCTATTAGCGTGCTTAAAAAAAGTCATTATATATTAGAGGATATTAATTCGTCAGAGTATTAATTTATAGGCTGCGTAAACTCCTTCCAATTGTTCTCTACACCCCATTATTTGAGGGGAAAAAATGCTATGAATTTATTAAAATAAATCTGGATGTTCATAACATACATCTCTTAATCTCTCCACTATCTTCCACTAGCAACCCTTGCCTTCTCTATAACTTTCACTATCTCGCAAGGAAGTATGATCCATAATGTTTTCATTAATTTCATGTAGTAATTATGTAACTATAAATATCTCTTTGTTTGATACACACTTGAAACGAATAAAATCTTTCTATAATATATTACTCTTTATCTTGTGTTGCTTCTTTATTTTGTATTAGTGGCTAATATCTTCTCTAATAAAAAATTCTAACTCAAGTAGACCCTGATCTCAAGTCCCAATATTTTTTTGATTTGTATTAACAACTATTATTTAAAAAATGGAAAATAATTACTAACTTTCATAATTTCATCAAGAAAAAAAATCTTATGTGCACAATTGACATTATAATTTAATTGTTATTAAAAATTGATTAATTAATCATATAGCATTCGAATAAAATTTATGTGCTGTGGTGATATAAATATATAATTCGATTGTGGTGTCCGCACGCATAAGATCGATTTCCTCCTATATTTACTCTTTTGGTTAATAAATTTTAAGTAATTACTCATGAATGTGTGTTCGCATCTAATTAATCAGGTTCAAACTTCAATTTCTGCTTAAATATATATCAATTAAACACATCAATGCATGAGTGAGTGTATAAAAAGAATCATTAGGATCATATTTGATTGTTTGTAACTCCGTCATCATTCTGACTTTATTGTTTAACTTGTACAATGGGGAGACTTTAAAAATTCTGGACGTTGATGAGGCATCACTTCAAGTTCAAAAATTGAAGGAAGAGCTCATCAACCAGTGGCAAAGGAGAGAGTGGGCTAAGCTGGCTTTTAGCTCAGCCGAATTTAGGGAAAAAGTTTTTACTTTTATTTGCAAAACTATCACTACTTCAATTTTACAAAATTGCCGCTACTGTATATTACGAAATCGCTAGTGCTGTGATTCATTGAAGGATTTTACTATATCACAATCGCCATTGCAATTTACAAAATTGCCAACTGTCAATATCGGCTGCATCTAGAAGCTTTACATAAACAAAGAATGGTGGCACATGGCTTTGAAGATGGAACACGGTTTTCACCCACCAAGCTTTGATGAACACGGTTTTGAAGAAGATTTTGATACCCACGGCTTTGACTTTCTTGGCCATCATTTTGCTATAAATACAAGTGCAAATGAAGAGCTTAATCATTCCATTCAGAGAGCAATTTAGGGAGTTGAGAGAGAGTTCAAGAGCTTGCATTTATAAGCTCTTGTTACAGTGATTGAGAGAGTTTGGGTGTATTGGGGTTTTGGGTAGTGAGCTAAAATACTACAATACTTGTAACTCCTTTTCACTGTTAAAATATTTCCTTCTGTCTTCACCCGTGGATGTAGGCTAAAAGCCGAACCACGTAATTTCTGATGTCCTCTATTGTGCTTGTTCTTTATTTTTTCTACCAATTTTACTTTAGCTGCGTGTCTGCTGTTGTGCAAATTTTAATGTACTCGCAAGCGCACGAATCTATTGTAGTATAGATCTATGGTGACGAGTGTCGATCCCACGAGGAGGTGGATTTTAATTGTGTATAGAATTAATTTTGTAAATGGGTTGTTGGATTTATGGTGGAAATGATTTGGTATATGCTAAAACTTAAATTAAAATGGCGAGAATAAATTCTAAAATTGGAATTGCAATGGCGAGAATAAATTGAAGATAATTCTATTGAAATGACATACTTGGGTATCTGGATCCGTATCAACATGCATCATGGGCTAAATAATCCGTATTAATGCCAATTAAATCATGAGGGGGGAATCCACACCTCATGAACCACGCTCTAATCAATATGGTGCTAAGGGCTTATCGTGCCAAATAATAATAACCTTATACTAGAGAGCCGGTGTAACCAAGGCGGTATCTAGACAAGACTATTATTATTTGTCGACGAGAAGTCAAAACATCCACAAAAATTAGAGGGGAAGAGAAAATAAATTTACCAAATTAAGCCCATGACACATGTTGAGACTTCACCTTCAATCCAAGCTTGAAAGAAAATTAGCCACTCATAGTTGAACTAGGGGCAAAATAGGAATTTATTAAAATACGAAGAAAATACAAGATGGAGAGGGAATTACAGAAAATGGATCCCAAAAATGGATTCAGAGATATCAAATTAGGGGGGGGAGGCCCCCTTTTTATAGATACATGGAGTAAATCATGGCCATCGGATTAAAAACAGTTTGGACGCTCAGGATTGCGCCACGTCATCAGTCAACAGTCCACGTTTGACCACGCGGATGAACAGTAACACGGTTTGACCCGACTTTGAACAGTAACGCGGTTTGACCCGGATGAACAGTAACGCGGTTTGGTTGAAAATAATCCTGTGTGATGCATGCACCGTACGCGAGATTTTTCGTCCACTGATATGCTGCCACGTCACCATCAACAGTACATAAGAATTTTAGTCCAACAGGATCGTGACACCTCATCAGTCAATGCCACATCATCGGTCAATGCCACGTCATCATCCGTCTATGTGAACAGTGTCGTGAACAGTAACGTATACAGTACCGTACACGTGAATAGTACCGTACATGTGAATAGTGCCATTTTTCCTTTTATGCTCCTCCTAAGGTTTTTGACCGTCCTGAGTTCAAAAGTGATGTCCGTTTTGCCGTCTGATCTCTCCTTTATTGTGAAATGACTATAATGCCCCTAAAATACATAAAATACTTAATTAAAATAAAACACATGTAATTAAATCACAAGAAGGTTAAATATATAAAAGTAAGGGTTGTTAGTAAGACTTAAAATGTAAAATGACGGTTTTCTCCTTTATAAATATGCATTTTCTAATACTCAACACACCCCCCAACCAGCTTATTGCTAGTCCCTAGCAAATAAAGCGAAAACAAAATTCAAATTCAAAATAATTTTTTTTTTTTTTGTTTTAATAGAAACACTCGTATTTATTCCATCAGATTAATGATAACACTCAAATAAAAGTATAAGCATTATCTCCAGTCTAAAGCAACATCACACCCACATCAACCATCCACATGAATTAGCCCAGTAGACTTTGTTTTAGCTACTCTCAAGAATGACATGTCAAACCCCAAAATCTCACTGGAAGTAGTGACACTCTCACAAATAAATTAATCCCAATAAAAATAGTCACTCCAATGAATGGTAATTGAGAGAGAAAATAATAAAGAAGTGATATCACATGCTCTCACCAAGATGAAATAAATATGCCCTCAGCTTAGAAATAATACGATCTCAAGTCAAATAAAATGTTAGTCAACCCACTTTATTTATCTTTTTTTTTTTTTTTTAATTATGCGTCACTACATCTTTTTAGCCCATATAACTAGCTTCTACTTCAAACTATAGTTCCCTAAAATCAAGAAGGACTTTTATTAGGATGAAACGTAGGCTAGGGACATGGCTAACAAAGAAGGAAAATAAGGAAAACAAAGTGTATGTTTGAGAAAAATGCAGAGAATTTTTTTTTTTTTTTTTTTTTTTGGAAGTTGCAAGGTGGATTTCACCTATTTTTATTCTTTTGAAACAACAACTTTTGTTTTTGTTTTTGTTTTTTTTTTTTTTTGGCATAACTTCACTGAACAACATAATTATTTACATTTTCTCAAACATAAATAGGTGATGGAACTTATAAGACATCGGGTAATACTCCAAATCGGAGTGGGTCAAGATGATAAGTTGACAAAGAAAATGTTTTTTTTTTTTTTTTAAAGGCTCAAAAGGGTTAACTATGGATATTTAATAAAAGGGATGGCTAGAAAGGCTCAAACGGATCAAAGATGGCCTTTCCATCGTCTTTTAGGGCTCTGAATAACCTTCCATATCTACTAGTTAGATGGGCCTCCAAATGTAGCAACACACTCTTTTTTCTTTTTCTTTTTTCTTTTTTTTTTTATTTTACAATTTTTTTTTTTTAGGGTTAACTCAAAAGTAATTTAGAGATCGTGTATAAAATAATAAACTGCTAAGCTGTATAAAGAGTGGGCAAAAGGGTTATTCTCCAAGAAAAATAATAGGCTCAAAAACTCACTTGGTACTTATTATGACATGTTCATTCCTTCAAGCAACTCATATATGTCTCCGACATCAACATGTAGAGTAGCAAACATAATGTAACATCACTTAAGACCAAAGATAATACAAATACTAAAATTTAAAATTAATCATGTCACCCAATGTTAAAACAAATCACACAAATTTTTTTTTTTAAACAACATTCTACCCCCCAACCTATTCTAAACATGAAAGGAAAATATGCATGCAGAAATGTGAAAATGATGCATAAAAACTAATTAGAAAAGTTACACGTAAAATGATAGAAAACGAAAATGATTTTTTTTTTTTTTTAAAGAAGATGCGTTTCTAGAGGAACTACACTCCATATTCAGCCATCTTCGACTCAAAAGTTGGAAAATGTATATTTATAGAGGAGAAATTAAAAAGAAGAAAAATAAACATAAACACATAATAAAGAAAAAGAAAATGTCTGAATTTTTTTTTTTTTTTTTATAAACGATGAAGATGCGTTTCTAGAGTCACTACACTCCATATTCAGCCATCTTCAACACAAAAAGTTAGCAACAGTTAGTTTCTACAACAAAAAATTAGTAAAAACTTAACCAAAATTCCACAATTGTCGACTATTCCCTCCCCCCAACCAGAACGAAACATTGTCCTCAATGTTTGAAATGAAAGAAGTAGAGTTTAGAAGACATCACCTGGGTGGTGCAACACAGAAGAAAATATTTACAGGCGGAGAGTTAAATCTAATTTGTACTTCTTACTGCGGCTACTGTTACCATCATTATTTGGACGCTCCAACACAAAGGTCCAGGGGTCTGGCTCCGGTCGATAAGCTTGTAACATATCAAGTAGCTCATTAGCAGTGTGAGCACAAATAAAGAGTTTTTTCGCATTAGAGGGAATGAAATAGTTTTTTATTGCATGGTTAAGAAATGCGATAAAGCCATCATAAAAGTTATTGACATTTAACAAACCGATGGGTTTCTGGTGAATGTGTAGATGGGCCCAAGATGCTAGTGTCATAAGTGCCTCTAGTGTTGCAAGATCTCCTGGAAGGAAAATAAAAGCATCAGCATAATTAAGCATTTCAGTTATTCTTTCTTGCATACCTGAGACGACTAACTCTTCTCCAGTTGATGAGTCAGACGAACTGCCCAATGGTTTTAGGACTCTTGGGATGATGCCTAACACTTGACTTCCTCTGATAAAAGCTGCTTCTGAGACCATTTTTGATAACCCTCGATTACCTCCTCCATACACCAAGTGTAATTTTCTCGCTGCTATGCTTCGACCAAGATCTATGGCTGCCTCAACGAACTCTTTATGTTTGCCATAGGTAAATCCAGAAAGCACACAAATGTTCTTGAATTGTCTATTGGGAGTAGCTGCCATTGTGATACTTCTCGAAAACAATTTGTGAGTGCTTGACAAAAAAGAAATCACATTTAAGAGTCTCGGTGATAGTGGGTCATGGTTGTGTATGAGGTAATATGTCAGTGTCAAATAACGCGTAAAGCACGTGCTCGCAAGTCAAAAAGAAAACAGTAAAAAGGAAAAAGCAAACAGTAATAAAATTATTAAAGACAATAATGCAAACAATAAGACAATAGTGAAATAAAATAACAATAAAGTAAAAGGATATTTACAGGTAGTTGCGACTGTGGCTCACATCTTCCTCTGGTTTTACGTCCAGAAACGGCTTGAACGCCCTCTATGGGTCGAGGATAGGCTTCCTATCCAGTTTTCTTATAAACTGGCAAACAGGGTCGTTTATAGTCAGATTCCCGAGACTATATCGTGCATGCTCTTTCTGGAATAATGGCCATAACTGGAGAATCGCTCCTTGCACATATCCACTGGGATGCGTTTCAAGAGACAAAAGGATATCATCCAATGACTCCTTATTCAAGCCATCCCTAATGAATTGAATCTTATCTTCCCTATTATCAGACACCATTCCTAAAGAACATGGGTTTTTATTGCAACTCATTCTGGCACACTTATGACAAGCAACAGAAATTCTTCGAGCTCGTCGTTTTCTTGCATAATTTCCTTTACCACAACCAGGCATGTATGCAATAAATTTTGGAGGTAACTCACCTGCCGATCGTACTTTAGCCTCGATTAACCAACGGATGTCAGCAGGTATGTTATTCCTCATGAGTAATCGCATGCGTTCGGACCGAGCTTTATAGATCGTAAGGAGGGCATTCTGAGGAAGTGAAGGGAATCGCTTGTGAAGCTTCGCTAGAATCTCGTTTCTGTCCATACCTTCGCCTCAGAATATCAGTTATTATGGGAAACTGAAGTAACCGACTTGATTGTCACGGAGTACCGTTATCCGCCACTTCACCGGGGTAACAAACTAAAGCACACAAATAGAAAAACAAATTAAAACACACAAAGAAAATTAAAATCGTCCTCTTATTGAATTTACCTCAAGCTCCAACTGGATGTCGTAAACACTTCTCTCAATGTCTCTGAGTTGGTGTTCTAAACCCTCAACATAGGCTACTAACTCTGGTGGTTGTAGAGCCCAAATGCGATGTGTTTTACAAAATTGAATCTGTCTTTTGAGATGAGTTTTGACACGTTGAAGTGGTTTAAGAATGTTCAGGAGGAACGGTCTAAGTATGAGACTCATGATTAAAAATGATAAGAGAAAACTTAATGGTAAAATAAACACACTTATGCAAAAACAATTTCAATTAGCAAAAGAATAATAATAAAAAGAAAGAAAGAAAAATCAAATCAACGAAAAGAAGAAAAAAAAAATCAATTCAAATTTGGTGGGTCACTCAAATTTATTTCGGTGTCTTCTTCATGTGGTTGGTACTCTAGATATGGCTTTAATCTTTGACCATTAACTTTAAACGTGACACCGTTCTTTGGGTCTTTAATTTCAATTGCCCCATGTGGAAAAACAGTATGAACAATAAAGGGACCAGACCAACGAGAGCGTAACTTACCTGGGAATAGGTGCAAGCGAGAATTGAATAAAAGCACTTTCTGACCTGGAGTGAACAATTTTCTCATAATTTGCTTATCATGGAAGACTTTCATTCGTTGCTTGTAAATCTTGGCATTTTCGTACGCGTCATTGCGAATTTCTTCAAGTTCTGCCAGCTGTAATCTTCTTTCTGAGCTGGCTTGCTGCATGTCCAAATTGAATTTCTTGATGGCCCAATATGCACGATGCTCGAGCTCCACAGGTAAGTGGCAAGCTTTTCCATACACTAGCCTGTAGGGTGACATCCCAATCGGGGTCTTGAAAGCCGTTCTATATGCCCATAATGCATCATCAAGTCTTAATGACCAATCTTTTCTGTCTGGCCTCACCGTCTTTTCTAATATGTGCTTTATTTCTCGATTGGATATCTCAACTTGGCCACTGGTTTGCGGATGATACGGGGTTGCCACTTTGTGTGTGATTGAATACTTTGTCAAAAGTGCTTTGAATGCTTTGTTACAAAAGTGGGCACTACCATCACTGATTATTGCTCGAGGGAATCCAAAGCGTGAGACAATGTTGTTTTTCAAAAATCCTATCACCACCTTGTGATCATTGGTTCTACATGGAATTGCTTCTACCCATTTTGAGACGTAGTCAACACCAACCAATATGTATTGATGGCCAAAAGAAGGGGGAAAGGGTCCCATGAAGTCGATACCCCATACGTCAAAAATCTCAACCACTAAAATTGGATTTAGTGGCATCATGTTCCTTCGTGTAATGCTCCCCATTCGTTGACACCTATCACATGAAGAACAAAAAGTGTAAGCGTCTCGAAATAGTGTTGGCCAATAGAAACCACATTGTAAAACTTTAGTCGCTGTTTTCTTAGCGCTGAAATGGCCTCCACAAGCTTGTTCATGGCAGAATGAAAGGATATTCTGAATTTCATTTTCTGGGACACATCGTCTAACAATTTGGTCTGCACAATACTTGAACAAATACGGGTCATCCCAAAAGAAATTCTTTATTTCCGCAAAGAATTTGATCTTGTCTTGCTTGGTCCAATGCTCTGGAAGTTTACCTGTAACAAGATAATTAACTATATCAGCATACCAAGGTAATACTTCCACACTCATTAATTGTTCATCTGGAAATGACTCATTTAATGGTAATTGTTCTATTATTGTGTCAAAATGGAGACGAGAGAGATGGTCCGCCACAACATTTTCTGACCCTTTCTTATCTTTGAATTCCAAGTCAAATTCCTGCAAAAGTAACACCCAACGAATTAGTCTAGCTTTTGCATCTTTCTTTGTGAGAAGATATTTAAGAGCAGCATGATCTGTGAACACAATTATTTTACAACCAATGAGATAAGATCGAAATTTTTCTAATGCAAACACTACTGCTAGCATTTCTTTTTCAGTAGTTGAATAGTTCAACTGTGCATCATTCAATGTCATACTAGCATAGTAAATAACGTGGGGAATTCGATCAACTCTTTGTCCTAATACTGCTCCTACTGCATAATCAGATGCATCACACATGAGTTCAAATGGTAAACTCCAGTTCGGGGACTGAATGATGGGTGATGATGTCAACAAATGCTTTAATTTTTCAAACGCCATAAGACATGAATCATTAAAGATAAAAGGTACATCCTTAGCAAGTAAGTTGCATAAGGGTCTAGAAACTTTGCTAAAATCTTTAATGAAACGTCTATAGAAACCAGCATGCCCAAGGAAAGATCTTACTTCTCTGACTGTTTTGGGTGGAGGAAGATTAGAAATGAGATCCACCTTGGCTTTGTCAACCTCAATACCTTTGCTCGAAATGATGTGACCGAGAACAATACCTTGTTTTACCATAAAATGGCATTTCTCCCAATTTAAGACCAAGTTCTTCTCGACACATCTCTGCAGGACTAGTGTTAGATGATGTAAACATTGATCAAACGAGTCACCAAAGACAGAAAAATCATCCATAAAGACTTCAAGGAATCGTTCAACCATATCAGAAAAAATGCTCAACATGCATCGTTGAAATGTAGCAGGTGCATTACATAATCCAAATGGCATTCTCCTATATGCAAATGTGCCAAAAGGGCAAGTGAAAGTAGTTTTCTCTTGATCTTTTGGTGCTATGGGAATCTGATTGTATCCTGAGTAGCCATCTAGAAAGCAATAAAATTCATGGCCTGCTAATCTATCAAGCATTTGATCAATAAATGGTAAAGGAAAATGGTCTTTACGTGTGACAGAATTTAACTTTCTATAATCAATGCAAACACGCCATCCTGTAGTTACTCTAGTGGGTATCAATTCATTATCAGCATTCGTAACTACTGTGATTCCTGACTTTTTGGGGACAACTTGTACAGGACTGACCCATGAACTATCAGAAATTGGGTAAATGATACCTGCATCTAATAGCTTAAGGACTTCAATTCTAACAACTTCTTTCATATTAGGATTTAACCGACGTTGCATTTCCCTAGTAGATTTAGCATTTTCATCGAGGTGAATGTAATGCATGCAGTCTACTGGATTTATACCCTTAATGTCTGCTATGGTCCATCCTAATGCTCCTTTGTGATCTTTTAAAACATCCAACAACTTACCTTTTTGTTCGTCATTGAGGGATGCTGAGATGATTACCGGTAGAGTACTTTCTTCTCCCAAAAACGCATATTCCAAAGTGTTGGGCAATGGTTTGAGCTCGAGTTTCGGTGGTGATTCTGATGATGGGATGAGTTTCTTCTCTGATGGTGCTAGTTGTTCAACTCTTGATTTCCATTTATTAGTGTCCAAGGATGGTGCGGAGTCAAGCAGGGCGTTGACCTCATCGACCGATCTGTCAATATCAAAATTCAAACCAAAGTGAGTTAAACATGTTTGTAAAGGATCATCACTAAGGTTTGAAACAAAAGTATCATCAACTAATGCTTCAATTAAATCCACATCAACAATTCCATCATCTGCACTGTGAGGTTGTTTGGCAATGTTGAAGATGTTCAGCTCCATAGTCATGTTGCCGAAAGACAACTGCATATTTCCAGTCCTGCATTGAATGTGAGCATCCGCAGTTGCCAAGAAAGGTCGGCCTAGAATAATGGGGATGTGCTTCCTTGAATCCTGTATTGGTTGAGTGTCAATTACAATGAAATCAACAGGAAAATAAAACTTGTCTACCTGGATAAGCACGTCCTCCACAATACCACGAGGTATTTTCGTGGACCGATCTGCAAGCTGTAACACCACTGGAGTTGGGTGTAATTCTCCCAATCCAAGTTTCACAAATACTGAATAAGGCAACAGATTTACACTAGCTCCTAAATCCAACAAAGCATTCTCAATTGTGTGGTTCCCTATACTACATGAGATAGTGGGGGAGCCAGGGTCTTTGCATTTTAAAGGAATTTTATGTTGGAGTATAGAACTAACGTTTTCTGTTAAAAATGCCTTCTTTTGAACATGCATATTTCTCTTTTTAGTACAAAGGTCTTTAAGAAACTTGGCATAAGATGGAACTTGTTTAATAGCATCAAGCAAAGGGATATTAACACTTACCTGTTTGAAGATTTCGAGAATCTCACCTGTGGATTTTCCCTTCTTTCCTTTCGCTAACCTTTGAGGAAATGGAGCTTTCGGAACGTATTCTCGTGGGTTGGTTTCTTCTTTCTCCTCCGGTGATGAGTCTTCAACATTCACAGGTACAATTTGATTTTCTTTGGTTACCGGCATCTCCACTTTGTTGTCGACTTCTTTTCCTTTTCGCAAGGTCATAACTGCTTTGACCTCTCCATGCTGCTGTGGTGAACTGGTACTTGCTTCATGTACTCCTTTAGGATTAGGCACTGGTTGACTTGGAAACTTGCCTTTCTCAACGGTCATTGCCAAGGTCTGAACTGAAGAAGCAAGTTGTCCCACCATCTTCTCGAGGCTTGAAACTGATTGAGCTTGTGAGTTGAAGCCTGCTCTCAACTCATTTCGTAGTCCATCAATGGTGCGGTTCTGTTGCTCAATCGTGGAGTGAGTAAGATTCTTAAGATTCTGGAATGAATCCTCCCATGGTCTGGGCTGAGAGTAATTCTGGTTCTGATTGTATGGTCTAAATGGTGGCTGAGAGGCTTGAGGATTTTGTGGAATTGGTGGAGCTGGAGCTGTTGGTCCATTCTGTTGGAATCCTTGAGACCATGAAAAATTGGGGTGGTCTCTCCATCCAGGGTTATATGTGTTGGAGTATGGGTTGTAATTTGATGGCTTTCTCATTACACCTATGGCATTGGCTTGATCTGAGTATGAGTCATGGTCATGTGGTTCTGTTGATTTAGCAGTCGATAACGATGCTATTTGTCGAGCAAGACCTTCAACCATCTCCTTGACTTCTTTGATTCCCGAAGTTGACTCGCCAATTTGAACCTCATTTACTCCCTTAATTCGTCTAGTATTCCTGAGTGATCGACTCCGTTGTTGGGAATTATCCGCTTGTCGCTGGAAGAATTCCCAAATCTCTGATGCACTTTTTGACATTAGCTCTCCTCCACTTGTTGCCATTAGCCATTCTTGCACATTCGGCAATAATCCCTCCAAAAAGTATTGGCATTGGTGCCATTTCTCGTACCCATGATGTGGACACTTCAAGAGTAGCCCATTGAATCGCTCCCATGTTTCGAAAAATTGCTCGTCATCTTTCTGGGTAAACTCCGAGATTTCCCTGCGAATAGCATTGGTTTTATGCACTGGGAAATATTTATTTAAAAATTTTGTAACCATTTGTTCCCATGATGCAATGCTATTAGCAGGCAATGTATTAAGCCATGAACGAGCTCTATCTTTTAAAGAAAATGGGAATAGTCTAAGTTTAACGTCATCATCTGAAAAATTCTCATATTTGAATGTTTGACAAATGGCATGAAAATCATTCAAATGATTATATGGATCCTCATTTTCTAGGCCATAAAATGTAGGGAGACAATTTAACACACTAGGTTTTAATTCAAAACTCCTAGCAGCTACATTTGGGTATCTTATGCATGACGTGCTCAAATTAGCTAAGGGACTAAAATAGTCCTTAAATGGCCTCTCCTGTGGTGCTTGTAAATCCATTTTATTTTTAACGTGTTTGTGTGTGCGAAGTGTTTTTTCTAATTCAAGGTCTATAGGTTCAAGATTAGGTAATAATGACCTACGACCATGCATGCAAAATAAATAAAATAAAAATAAAGATGCAAACAAAACAAAAAATAAAGATGAGAACAAAACAAATAAAAATAAAGAATAGGGAGAAATTACGATACTAACCTTATTGCGCTATTACAACCTTTCTATAAAAATACACAAAAATAAATACGTGAAAGAAATTAACTAAAAATTAAATTAATAAGATAAACAAAAAAAAAATTACAAAGAAAAATAAATGGAAAATTAAATTACAAAATTTTAAAGAAGAGAAAAAGAAAAGAAATACTAACCTTTAAATGTAGATTCACTTTTTTTTTCTTTTTTTTTTAATAATAAAAAAAAATACAAGAAAACAAATAAAAGAAATTATTCACAAAAATTAATTCTATGAATTAAAATTACTTACCTCCCCGGCAACGGCGCCAAAAACTTGTTGTGCAAATTTTAATGTACTCGCAAGCGCACGAATCTATTGTAGTATAGATCTATGGTGACGAGTGTCGATCCCACGAGGAGGTGGATTTTAATTGTGTATAGAATTAATTTTGTAAATGGGTTGTTGGATTTATGGTGGAAATGATTTGGTATATGCTAAAACTTAAATTAAAATGGCGAGAATAAATTCTAAAATTGGAATTGCAATGGCGAGAATAAATTGAAGATAATTCTATTGAAATGACATACTTGGGTATCTGGATCCGTATCAACATGCATCATGGGCTAAATAATCCGTATTAATGCCAATTAAATCATGAGGGGGGAATCCACACCTCATGAACCACGCTCTAATCAATATGGTGCTAAGGGCTTATCGTGCCAAATAATAATAATCTTATACTAGAGAGCCGGTGTAACCAAGGCGGTATCTAGACAAGACTATTATTATTTGTCGACGAGAAGTCAAAACATCCACAAAAATTAGAGGGGAAGAGAAAATAAATTTACCAAATTAAGCCCATGACACATGTTGAGACTTCACCTTCAACCCAAGCTTGAAAGAAAATTAGCCACTCATAGTTGAACTAGGGGCAAAATAGGAATTTATTAAAATACGAAGAAAATACAAGATGGAGAGGGAATTACAGAAAATGGATCCCAAAAATGGATTCAGAGATATCAAATTAGGGGGGGGAGGCCCCCTTTTTATAGATACATGGAGTAAATCATGGCCATCGGATTAAAAACAGTTTGGACGCTCAGGATTGCGCCACGTCATCAGTCAACAGTCCACGTTTGACCACGCGGATGAACAGTAACACGGTTTGACCCGACTTTGAACAGTAACGCGGTTTGACCCGGATGAACAGTAACGCGGTTTGGTTGAAAATAATCCTGTGTGATGCATGCACCGTACGCGAGATTTTTCGTCCACTGATATGCTGCCACGTCACCATCAACAGTACATAAGAATTTTAGTCCAACAGGATCGTGACACCTCATCAGTCAATGCCACATCATCGGTCAATGCCACGTCATCATCCGTCTATGTGAACAGTGTCGTGAACAGTAACGTATACAGTACCGTACACGTGAATAGTACCGTACATGTGAATAGTGCTATTTTTCCTTTTATGCTCCTCCTAAGGTTTTTGACCGTCCTGAGTTCAAAAGTGATGTCCGTTTTGCCGTCTGATCTCTCCTTTATTGTGAAATGACTATAATGCCCCTAAAATACATAAAATACTTAATTAAAATAAAACACATGTAATTAAATCACAAGAAGGTTAAATATATAAAAGTAAGGGTTGTTAGTAAGACTTAAAATGTAAAATGACGGTTTTCTCCTTTATAAATATGCATTTTCTAATACTCAACATCTGCTTCACCCATCAATTTCCTAACAGTGGTATCAGAGCTATTGGTTGTATTTTTGGAGTCGGGTACTATTCACATAAGGGCACTATTCACATATACGGTACTGTTCACGTATACAGTACTGTTCACGTATACGGTACGATTCACGTGAAACAGTGGGAGCGATCCAAGAATTTTGCGGTGTAAAGCAGGGAATAGTGGTGTGAGTAAAACAACTGTGTGGTTTTGTACATGTCTAGGAAAGTTCTGTCACAAAGGCGATAAGAGCTTAAGGAGTCTGGGTTTTAAGTGGGACCATTGTGACCCCTCCAGTGTTTCCTGGGAACTTTCCTGGTGTGCATTCTCACACATACTCATAACTATTCAAGGTGGTATACTAGCTTGTGTGCAGTATTTATCAACAAAATGGCGGCAAAGTATGAAATTGAGAAATTTAACGGAAATAATTTTTCGTTGTGGAAAATGAAGATGAAAGCTGTATTGAGAAAAAATAATTGCTTGGCAGCAATTGGAGAAAGGCCCATGGAGATAATTGATGACAAGTGGAACGAGATAGACGGCAACGCAATTTGTGATCTACACTTGACACTTGCAGACGGAGTATTATCCAGTGTGGCAGAGAAAAATACAGCGAAGGAAATATGAGATACTCTCACAAAATTGTACGAGGCCAAGTCACTACACAACAAAATCTTCTTGAAGAGGAAACTCTATACTCTTCGAATGGCGGAATCTACAATAATGACCGACCACATCAATACATTGAAGACTCTATTTTCACAACTCACAACGTTGGGTCATAATATAGAGGAAAATGAACGTGCAGAGCTTCTACTTCAAAGTCTACCAGATTCGTATGACCAACTCATCATCAACCTGACGAACAACAATCCAGTGGAGAGTCTAGTTTTCGATGATGTTGCAGCCTCTGTATTAAATGAGGAGAGCAGGCGGAAAAATAAGGAAAACATACAAGCAAGTTCGCAGCAAGCAAAAGCGCTATCGGTGACGAGAGGGAGATCAACGGAACGTGGCCCCAGTGGGAATCAAAATCAAGGTAGATCAAAATTCAGAAGTAAGAAGAATGTTAAATGCTACAAATGTGGCAAGAAAGGGCACGTCAAGAAAGAATGTTGGAGTAACCAGAAGAGAAAAGAGGGCAAAGAACCTGAGTCATCAAATGCTCAGGGTTGTGTAGCAAGTACCTCAGATGATGGCGAAATTCTTTACAGCGAGGCAACAACTGTTTCAGAAGGCAGAAAACGACTGTCTGATGTCTGGCTTATAGACTCAGGAGATACCTGGCACATGACCTATCAGAGAGAATGGTTCCACACATATGAACCTATCTCAGGAGGATCTGTGTATATGGGAGATGATCATGCCTTGGAGATCGCTGGTATTGGTACTATCAAAATAAAAATGTTTGATGGTACAATTCGCACAATTGGGGAGGTACGACATGTCAACGGCCTAAAGAAAAATTTATTGTCTTTAGGACAAATGGATAGTCATGGGTACAAAACTCATGTGGAGAATGGAATTATGAAGATCGTTAAAGGCGCGCTTGTATTAATGAAGGCAGAAAAAATTGGTCCTAATCTATTCATGCTTAAAGAAGAAACACTATAGGAGGCTGATGCGTGTGTCGCATCAAATGGAGAAGAGTCAACGATGATGTGGCATCTCAAACTTGGTCACATGTCAGAACAAGGTTTGAAGATTCTCTCTGAACGAAAATTACTTCCGGGACTCAAATCGGTAAGTTTACCATTTTGCAAGCATTGTGTTACAAGTAAGCAGCATAGATTAAAATTCAGTAGATCTGTTGTTAGAAGTAAATGCATTTTAGACTTGATTCATTCTGATGTCTGGGAATCACCGGATATATCAATGGGAGGTGCAAAGTACATGGTGACTTTCATTGATAATTATTCCAGAAGATGTTTGGTGTATCTAATTAAGAAAAAGTCAGATGTATTTCTAGTGTTTAAAGAATACAAAGCGTGGGTGGAACTTGAATCTAGTAAAAAGATCAAGTTCTTGAGGACGGATAATGGTGGTGAGTATACAGACGACGAGTTCTTTGCTTTTTGTAAGCAAGAAGGTATTCAAAGGCAGTTCACAGTGGCATACACTCCTCAACAAAACGGAGTGGCGGAGCGGATGAACAGAACTCTTACAGAAAGAATAAGAGCTATGTTGAGGACTGCTGGTTTACCCAATTTATTCTGGGCAGAAGCAGCCAAAACTGCCTGTTATATAGTAAATCGATCGCCATCTACAGCTATTGGGCTGAAGACAGCGATGGAGATGTGGACTGGAAAGCCAATTGATTATTCCTACCTACATGCATTTGGATGTCCTGTGTACGTGATGTACAATGCCCAAGAAATAACAAAGCTGGATCCAAAATCTAGAAGATGTATTTTTTTGGGGTATGCTGATAGAGTAAAGGGGTATCGTCTGTGGGACCCCACTACCTACAAGATTATCATCAGCAGAGATGTTATTTTTTGTAGAAGATCAATTGCAAAGAAAAGATGGAGATGATGGCACTGTAAAAGAAAAGTCAGAGACTGTGCCGGTATATGTCGAAAATAATCCAGAAGATTCAGATTCTTCTGAAGCAGCACCAGAGCACGAGGAACAAGAACCAGTTGAGTCTGAGGCTCCAGAAGTTCGTCGGTCAACTCGTGAGAGACGACCGCCAGCGTGGCACTCGGAGTATGTCACAGAGATCAACGTTGCATACTGTCTTCTAATAGAGGATGAAGAGCCTTCAACTTTCCATGAAGCTTTAAACAGCTCAGATGTTGCCTTGTGGATAACAGCAATGCAGGAAGAAATTGAAGCTCTACACAAGAACAAGACATGGGAACTTGTACCACTACCACACAGAAGAAAAGCCATTGGAAACAAATGGGTCTACAAGATCAAACGTGATGGCAATGACCAAGTGGAGCGGTATCGTGCGAGATTGGTGGTGAAAGGATATGCTCAGAAAGAAGGTATTGACTTCAACGAGATATTTTCACTAGTGGTTCGACTCACAACAGTCAGAATAGTCTTGGCAATGTGTGCCACATTTGACCTACATCTAGAGCAGTTAGATGTGAAAACTTCATTTCTTCATGGAGAACTTGAAGAAGAAATATATATGCTCCAACCAGAAGGTTTTGCAGAAACAGGAAAAGATAACTTGGTTTGCAAGTTGAACAAATCTCTATATGGTCTCAAACAGGCGCCGAGGTGTTGGTATAAGAGATTTGATTCCTTCATCATGAGCCTTGGATACAACAGACTCAGTTCAGACCATTGTGCATACTACAAGAGGTTTGAAGATAATGATTTCATCATTTTGCTGTTGTATGTGGATGACATGTTGGTAGCAGGTCCCAACAAAGATTGAATCCAAGAATTGAAGGCACAGTTGGCTAGGGAGTTTGAAATGAAGGACTTGGGACCAGCAAACAAGATTCTAGGGATGCAAATTCACCGAGACAGAAATAACAGGAAGATTTGGCTCTCACAGAAGAATTACTTGAAGAAAATCTTGCGACGCTTCAACATGCAAGATTGTAAGTCAATTTCTACCCCACTTCATGTTAATTTCAAATTATCCTCAAGTATGTGTCCTAGTAATGAAGCAGAGAGGAAGGAGATGTCTCGAGTACCGTATGCATCAGCAGTGGGAAGTTTAATGTTCGCTATGATATGTACAAGACCGGACATTGCACAAGCAATGGGAGCAGTCAGTCGATACATGGCGAATCATGGTGGAGAGCATTGGATAGCTGTGAAGAGGGTTCTGAGATACATCAGAGGAACCTCAGATGTTGCATTATGTTATGGAGGATCAGAGTTTACTGTCAGGGGTTATGTGGATTCAGATTTTGCAGGAGATCTTAATAAAAGGAAATCCACTACTGGTTATGTGTTTACACTTGCGGGAGCAGCTATAAGCTGGGTTTCGAAACTGCAGGCCGTTGTGGCTTTATCTACAACAGAAGCAGAATACATGGCAGCTACACAAGCTTGCAAGGAAGCTATCTGGATACAAAGATTATTGGAGGAGCTCGGGCACAAACAATAGAAAATTCCTGTGTTTTGTGACAGTCAGAGTGCCTTGCACATTGCAAGGAATCCAACTTTTCATTCCAGGACAAAGCACATTGGAGTTCAGTATCACTTCGTTCGTGAAGTAGTGGAAGATGGAAGTGTGGATTTGCAGAAAATCCATACCAAAGAGAACCTAGCAGATGTTTTGACCAAGTCGATAAATACTGATAAGTTTGTCTGGAGTAGATCCTCTTGTGGCCTAGCAGAAACGTAGGCAACATGATAATGGTGAAGCAGATAGGATGGTGTGGAGATTGATTGATTCTCAATCAAATCTCCAAGTGGGAGAATGTCAATATCGGCTGCATCTAGAAGCTTTACATAAACAAAGAATGGTGGCACATGGCTTTGAAGATGGAACACGGTTTTCACCCACCAAGCTTTGATGAACACGGTTTTGAAGAAGATTTTGATACCCACGGCTTTGACTTTCTTGGCCATCATTTTGCTATAAATACAAGTGCAAATGAAGAGCTTAATCATTCCATTCAGAGAGCAATTTAGGGAGTTGAGAGAGAGTTCAAGAGCTTGCATTTATAAGCTCTTGTTACAGTGATTGAGAGAGTTTGGGTGTATTGGGGTTTTGGGTAGTGAGCTAAAATACTACAATACTTGTAACTCCTTTTCACTGTTAAAATATTTCCTTCTGTCTTCGCCCGTGGATGTAGGCTAAAAGCCGAACCACGTAATTTCTGGTGTCCTCTATTGTGCTTGTTCTTTATTTTTTCTACCAATTTTACTTTAGCTGCGTGTCTGCTTCACCCATCAATTTCCTAACACCAACTTCAGCTCCTGCATTCTTTTAATTTTTTAAGTCACTTCTTCCTTTTTGGGAGACTTTTAATATAACAACTTGTAGTACTAGCCCCCTATTTGATATTGTAGTAAACAGTTAATGCAACACTAAAGTATTTAATAAATACTTACTATTATAATTTCGAAATTTACTTTATTTTTTATTCTGACATTATATTTATCACACTGAATCAACTTTTATTTCGCAATTACAAATTTCTTTCCATAAAAACTATAGCTTTTAGCCCACAATACTTTAATACCAAATAAGAGCTTAATGTATTCGAAATCAACAACCAAGAAATTGAAGCTTCTCCATAAAATTTACTGAAAGTTCCAGAGGATGTGTCAACATAGAAAAATTGTTTGCACAAAAAATTCTATTCATATCCGCATTGCATTTTCCAGCAAAATTTAACTTGATAACATGGAGAATTCAAAAGGCTTTGCCCATTAAACTATCAATGGAAATGAATATCGCTTCAAGCTAAGAAGTTGGAGAAATATTTATATGGATCTAGCACAATATCTCAACATGTTATTTTAGAAGGTTTGATGAGTTTTATAATAGGATTATATATATGTTGGTTTAAAATCACCATATGCATTAAAGAGGATAAGTCCCACTACGAAACCCGCCGTAGCTTCCTAAACAATAAGTTCCGAATGCTAAATTGATGGCCAAACCCATATAATTGTTTCTCCTAAACTTTCAAGTTCAATAATTAGCTTAGGTGATGTTCTTAATCTTCATATTAATCTATACATGATTAGCAAATCTCGTTGAAGCCTTATAATTTTTTTCTAATTCTCATTATTATTTTTTAATCCAATAATAACTAAATTTCTTTCCCATCCATATGAGTGAGTTTGAAATGCTAGTTTTCTTGTTTTCAACCCAAGAAATTTTACCAACAGAACTAGATATCACCCATAGCGTTATATTAATGCAAAACAAAATGAGTATTCAATAATATATCAAGTTTTTTTTTCCGTATTTTGACCTATTTGCAAAGTTTTGAAGTTTGATCACTGATAATTTACAAGTTTTTCAAAACATAACTGGCCTGATATGACCTGAATCCCGAATTTTTGGAAAAAGTTTTGACAAGTCTCAAAACGAACGCCTGCAAATTTGGGTGACTAGATAAATGTCGTGGCGTTAGATTTATCTGAGAATAAATTGTCATTGCCTGGTGAAATTCCATGTAGTCTAGGCAGCTGCATTACGTTGAAACAATTCATCATTTTCTTTCATGGGAAAATTTCTTCTGTCATTGAGTTCTTTGAGAGCTGATCTTTCTCTCGCAACAATTTGTCTGGCCAAATTCCAAAAAACAATTGACTGCAGAATTTAAGTCTTAACCATTTTGAGGGTGAATTTAGATCTATCTTTTTGCAGAACTTAAAACTGAAGAGCTATTCAGAGGATCGAATTTATACTAAGGATATAAAATTATGTTGGATGAAAAAGATCTTCAGTCTGAATAAAGAAAATTATGTTTGTATATTAAAAACATAGCACACATCAAAACTGTTGATGCCGAAAAACGACTTCAACAATTGAATTTGTTTTGATAGGGAAGACAGTACGATCTGAGCCCGTACAGTGAGTTGAACATGAATTTCTCAACATGCCACCAATAATGGTTTAGTTTAGGTAAAAGCCGCCTATCAACAAAAACAGAGGAGATCCACAACAGATCCGAAAACACAAAAGATGAGGCAGCAATGTAATTCAGCAATGTAATTCTATAGGAAATTTGACATTGTTAACTACACTAAATTTTGAGGAAAACATGTTAGAGGGAAGCATTCCATCAAGTCTGGGGAAATGCCAAAACTTAATATCATTAAATCTTTCTAATAACAACCTCAGTGGTACCATACCCACTGAAGTAATTGGCCTCTCTTCCTTGTCAATCTATCTTGATCTATCTCAAAACCAGTTGAATGGTCCTATGCCCTCAAATTTTGGTATCTTGAAAAATCTGGGTTTTATAGATATATCTGAGGACAAATTGTCTGGTGAAATTCCAAGTAGTTTAGGAAGTTGCATTTTGTTGGTGCAACTCATCATGAATGGTAATTTCTTTCAAGGGAATATACCTTCGTCATTCAGTTCTTTGAGAGGCATTGAGAATCTTGATCTTTCGTGGAACAATTTGTCCGGCCGGATTCCAAAATATTTGGAAAACTTTCCCTTTTTGCAGAATTTAAATCTGTCTTTTAATCATTTTGAGGGTGAAGTACCAGTAAAAGGAGTCTTCAGCAATTCAAGTGCTATATCTCTTGATGGAAATGATAACCTCTGTGGTGGCATATCTGAGTTGCATTTATCTACTTGTTCCATCAAAGAATCCAAGCAATCACGTTCCCGTTCCCTGAAACTGATGATTCCTGTAGTTACAGTAATTTTGTTAGTGACAGGGATGTCGTGTTTTATAATTACTTCCTGGCGGAGCAAATCAAAAAGGGAGCCGGCCACTCCATCAGCATTCTTGGCTTCGGTTTTACGAGTGTCCTATGAGAATCTGTTCAAAGCAACTGATGGGTTCTCTTTGGAAAACTTGATTGGTGCCGGTAGCTTTGGTTCGGTCTATAAAGGAATCCTCAGTCACGATGATCATGAAAAGCTGGTGGCAGTTAAGGTACTTAATCTTCAGCATCGTGGAGCTTCAAAGAGTTTCATAGCGGAGTGTCAAGCCTTGAGGAGTATTAGGCATCGGAATCTTGTCAAAATAATAACTTCCTGTGCAAGTGTTGACTTCCAAGGAAATGATTTCGAGGCTTTAGTTTATGAGTTCATGGTCAACGGGAGCCTGGAGGAATGGTTGCATCCGAACGCTGAGGCACCAAGGAACTTAAATCTCCTGCAAAGACTGAATATTGCCGTTGATGTTGCTTCCGCATTGGATTATCTTCATCATTATTGCGAAACTCCAATAGTCCATTGTGATCTCAAGCCAAGCAATGTTCTTCTGGATGGTGAATTGACTGCCCATGTAGGTGATTTTGGATTAGCAAAATTCCTTCCGGAAGCCACCAATAACTTGTCATCTAATCAATCAAGCTCTGTTGGAGTAAAAGGAACCGTTGGTTATGCTGCACCACGTAAATACAATAATTTAATTAACTTGTCTTTCAATCCTTAGAGATTTTACTAGTTGAACCAACAATTTTAGTTTTCGAATTGCAGAGTACGGAATGGGGAGCGAAGTCTCAACAAGTGGAGATGTGTACAGTTTTGGAATACTCTTGCTGGAAATGTTTACAGGAAAGGGGCCGACGAATGAGATGTTTACAGGCAATCTAACCCTACATAATTTTGTCAAGGAAGCTCTTCCTCAAAGACTCGCTGAAATTGTTGATCCAGTGCTTCTTGTAGAAAGAGAAGAAGGGGAGACAAGCACGGCCAATGCTCACAAACAATGGACCAGAAGTTTTAGTGTTAAAGAGTGCTTGGTTTCAGTACTGGCAATCGGAGTCACTTGCTCTTCAGAGTTGCCGAGAGAACGAATGAGCATGGAAGAGGTTGCAGCTCAGCTGGTTTCCTTCAGAAACAAGCTGGTCAAAAATGTGCGAGGCCAACCAGCAACTTACGTGACTGCCTAAGTAATTGGTTACTCTCAAATGACAATAAAGAATACAATCTTTGGTTACTATCAACTCTTTATTGGCAGAAGCAAAAATGAACAGTTGCACTGCATGCCCAGTCTGTAAAGTGGCTCATGTGGATCCACTTTGACTAGTTGGCTCATGTGGATCAACGAGGGACAATGCTTCTTCTATTGGTTCGAATATATGATTTTGCATTGTATGCAAGCCTATATTTATATATTGAAATAAAGTTTCCTCGGACGCCTATTCTCTCAATTCATTGGGCTATAAGAAAAATGAATGAGTTATAGAATTGAACTTATTTTCTTTGGGTTGGGTGATATTTTTGGATACAACACAAGTTCCAAGTGATGAGGTCTATACAAATTCAATTTGTATGAAATCTTATATTGTTTAGATTAAAAAAAAAAGGCGTCCATAATCAACCAAAAGTTCGTTGACAAGAGAGATTAGTTAAAATCATAATCGATAATACGTAAGTAAAAACTATACTCAAGGTTTGAGTAGGGATGGCAATGGAGCAGATATGGATTGGATCTACAATGCTCCAGATCCAGATCCGTAATAAAAATTAAGATCTGTATCTGCTCCAGATCCGTTATGGATCTATATTTTTCGCTCCAGATCTAGATTCGAAACAAAAAATAAAGATCTATATCTGCTCCAAATCCAAATTGAAAAATTAAAATCTAAATATGCTTTAGATCCATCATGAATTCTAAATCTCAATAATAAGAGATCAATTTTTTTTAGAAAGAAAATTTAAGACTAAAATGCATTGGTAACAATTAAATTATATAATTTGTACAAAAAATCTAATAAGTATTGTAGCTTATGCTTTTACACCAAAATAAACAAATAAAAAAGATAATAAAATATCGATAAAAAGTAATTGCATGAATAAGATCATTATAATATTCTAATGTCCAATTTACTATCTTGATATCCACTGCACACCATCATCATTCCTATATCATTAAATAATAACATATAAGTTAAAAATGATTTATTATATTCAGTGCTTTATTATTTTTATTATGATCATATTTAACTAAATATATGATTAACATAATTATTTTATAGTTGATAGCCACCATTGATTAGTGATTATACAAAATAAATAAGATTATGAGAAAATGATAGAAAAATAAACTCAAGTCTATGGATTTTCCTAACAATTAAAGAACTGATCCAAGCATTCAAATGAAGTGGAGAAGCGAGAGTAGACTAAAGAGGAAAAAAGAGACTAAATTGTAGAGTGAAAAACTTAAAAAAATTAGGGCAGACTATCCTAATTTTATTTTACACTTGATAAATTTTTATCTTATTATCAATTAAGTACCTTTAAGTTTTAAGATTCTTAAATACATGCTAATGAATAAATTTTATCATCATTTATAATTACATAATTGTTAAGAATTTTTTAAAATAAAATTACATTAAATGGTGAGTGGATATGGATTTGGATATAGATATTAAGATAAATCCGAATTTGCTCCAGATCCGCCTTAGATCCACGCATCGATATCCAAATTCGATCCAAATCTATTTTAATCCGACCCAAATTCAATCCAATTGGATTTGGATTACATGAATCTTGGGTCAGATCTGATCCATTGCCATCCTTGGGTTTGAGTGCATCCTGAGAGGCTAAGACTAAATTCTCTATTGTTGATTTTGGAGGGTAGAATCGGGGGTTCGTCGTATAAAAAAAAAGGGGCGTAAGTACTTACAACAGAAGATTTAAAGACTGTTACTTGTTATCTGTGGATCCGTGACCATCCTGGCATCCTAGCTAGATTCAGCCGATTCATTTATTTGCTTTTAAAGTCTTCACTCTGAATTATGTGACTGATAAATTATAAGGGAAAAAAGCATTTAATGTTGGTCGGCTGGGCATGCAGTGCCATCCTGGTCTTTCCCACTTTAGTTGAAAGTTTCAAACTGTTCCTACTTTTCAGGTGTTGGTTATTTTTTTGTAGTTAATGTTGTGATCATGGCACAATCTTTGGACCATGATTCTAGTGGGTTGTTATTTGACTTTGGTGTGTTGTTATTTAAGCTTTAAATTGTAATGTTTTTGGTTTTATGATAGTGTGAAGTTCTCTTTGCAAAATCACGTTGCTCTCATTTCCATTTGCTTTTACCTTAGCTATACTTTGTTTTATTTTCTTATTCGAGTAACAACAGCAATTATGTTCGAGAATCACTTATTTGATGATTTCAAGTGTAATGGGTATTAAAGAACATTTCAAATTAACTATGTTTAAAGAAAAAATAAAATAAACTGAAAATGACAACTCGAATAACACCGCAATAGAAGCATTATAACAAGCAATTAGATAAATTTACAATATATCCATTACAATAGATTTTTTTAAAACACGTGAAGATAAACGAGTACATAATTGGGATATCCCGCCAACGTGCACATACAAGTTATGTAAGAAGACGCAGGCTTTCATTGGCTGTCCTAATTAAGAAGACTCAGGGTTGTGCACCCACATCAAATAATATTGATATATCTGTAATATTTCAGGCTCAACAACTGAATAAATATTGTGTTAGGATTAACAACCCAAAATGTGTCTTCTTCATTAGGAAAGTTTATGAAACTCACTCACTAGTAATATGTGATCTTACACATGTTTGAGCTTTACCAACGATACTCTTAGCTTTTTGACTCTTCTAAATTCATAATAATAATCTAAAGAAAAATGTTTCCAAGTTTGATTCAAAGTTGAACCAATCTAGCTCCAGAACTGGGCTTAATTAGCCTATTTTGAGAAATATTAGGCAAAATCCTAGACACTATTTTACATTACTTATTTTCATTGGACAATACCGATTGTTTAGTGTAAATGCTTGCTTACGATTCGGCTTGTCCTTAGTAAACTCCGCATACACAAGACAAACTTGTTCTTGTGCATGTTGAAAGCCAAGTAAAACAGTTAGCTTCAAAAACTAAGAAATGATAAGAACAATGCCACATCCTTTAAGGAAGTGCCAACGAACAAACCTTGATTGCGACACAAACTTTGGGAATTTCATCTTTTGTCCTTTATAAATGCCAACCTTGATACTCAAGGTTTAATTACTATCAACCAACTAAAAGAAACAAGAACAAAGAAAGTGAATATGTCGAAGGGAGAGGTTGTTCTTTTGGATTGTTGGGCTAGCCCATTTTGCTTGAGAGCAAAGATTGCATTGGCTGAGAAAGGAGTTGAATATGAAGCCAGAGCTGAGAACTTGTTTGGGGGCAAGAGTGACCTGCTGCTCAAATCAAACCCCATCTACAAGAAAGTCCCAGTTTTGCTACACGATGGGAAACCAATGTGTGAATCCACTATTATAGTTAACTACATTGACGAGACTTGGCCTTCGCCACCACTTCTCCCATCCTGTGCTTATGAGAGAGCTAAGGCAAGGTTCTGGGCAGATTTTATTGACAAGAAGGTCAGTCTATAATTCTCAATTGTAAATGTTTGTATCTTTCTAAATGCGAACTTAAAAGATGACACCACTTTTTTTGCAGGTATTCGATGCAGTATGCAACATATGGAAAAGCAAGGGCGAGGTCCCAGAGACGGCGAAGAATGAATTTATAGAGATTTTGAAGCAACTTGAGGGAGCTTTAGGGGAGAAGGATTTCTTTGGCGGGGATAGCTTAGGATTCGTTGATGTCATTGCCATTCCACTGACTTGTTGGTTTTACGCGGTTGAGAAATTTGGGGGATTTAAGGTTGAGAATGAGTGCCCCAAATTCTCAGCATGGATGAACAAGTGCATGCAAAGAGATACTGTTGCCAGGATCCTTCCAGACCCAGAAAAGGTCTACGAATTTGTTATCACGTTGAGGAACATGTTTGGAATTGAATAGTGAAAGGCTTATGCCGCTGAAAAGCTTTCATTCTCATATGAAGATAACTTTCAGTTGCTTCTTTGCTTTACTGCTGTCGATGTAATAATAGAAACCAGCAACGTTCGGTTGCTTTGTTTAAATGCTTTCTGAAATATATGCGTGTGTGTGTGCGTGTATTGTTTTTAAATGATAAAAGAAAAGCAGAAAAAAAAATTATATGAAATTGTTCTTAAATTTAGGTTAATGAAATCACGGCATGTAAGCAATGCCTAAAAGAACAGAGGTCGAAAACAACACTTGCTGTTGCATTTAAAGAAATTGAAGCCATATATTTACATTGTCAAATGAGATTAGTTACAGCACCGAAAATCCTTCAGCCTGAGATTCCAAAAAGTGCATTTTCTTCTAAGAAACTATATAATAACAGAAATGCACTCTAACACAGTGAGAAAAAGTTTTATCCTGAACCAGTCAAAAACAGAAACGGAAAATGCAATCTTTAAACCAACTGTAAGTGTCTTAAATATCGAATTATAAGGTGTTTTACTTGTTTAAGTACGTTCTTCAGGTGCATCTCAGCAGCAAAGAGCTCTCGACGGCTACCGGAAGAGGAAGAAATTTCCATGTAAACCTTACAAAGTTCCAAGGATGCATATGAAAACCTTTTAAACCGATCTCTATCTTTCCACAAATCAGATCCCTGACACAGTCGCACAAGCACAGAGAGAGAGAGAGAGAGAGAGGCTGAGTTGTCAACTTGTCATTCCTTTAGATAACAAATTTAGAAAACAAAAATGAAATCACAAAGCTTTTTCTTTGCCTTCTTTTTAAAAGAGAGAGAGAGAGTGAGAGAGAGATTAGCAAAATTTGATTAGCATTAACAAAATCCATCAACATCAATGTAAAACATAATGCTAACTTATTATAAGATGATGAGATTTATGGAGAAACCTGATATGATCTGACTTGCTTTAAGAGGGCTTCAGAGCACATTGTAAGATCTCCTTTACTTTTAAGCCACCTTGCATATAATCCCCACATATCTGCACTACTCTCACTTCGAACTACCTATGCCATACAGAGAAACATGTAACATAAGCTTAAAAAAAAAAAAAGAAGAAAGGATATTCTTTCCTCATGTGGCTTGAATTAATTTGCATATCACTTTGATTATTTTCACACAATTTGAGCCCAAAATTTAAGCATACCAATTCCTGCAAGCACTAAAATAGTAAACTGCTGCATATATACGTCCAAATGATTTGCAAAAATGACCAATTTTGACGAGAAATTCAGATACTATGGATTATTAATGACCCACAGACCATAGGATGCCCAACAAATATGAATCGTATTTAGTTTACTTAGCTTAAGATTCTGATTTGATTTAAATTCTTTTTTATTTGTTTAGATTTAGATTTTGATTTGATTTTAATTTAGGATTTATTTTCAAAAATTCTTGTAACCAACCTTATATAATGTACTCGCATCTAATAAATAGAGCCTGATAAGTTTTGATGTAATTAGTGAGAGAATTATTATTTTTTATTTTCAAATAAATTCTTTGAACTTATCGAATTGTTGTGGTGATCAAACTCTTGACGTATGTCATCCATAATTGATTGTGACATTATTAACAAAGCTTGACTTATCAATCATATATTATTATTTTTATATATACTTATCACGTGAACCAACAAACAAAGTTCCCGGCTTTCCCCTAATGTAATGTGACATTATTAACAAAGCTTGGTAAACAAAGACTAAAAGATTAAATACGTCTGCTATCTCCCATATGCTGGCTGCATAATGCATGAGCACATGTCCCATTTCTTTGACTTTTGCATATGCTGAAGCAGAGCTTTTTTCAAAGCTACAATTAATGGCCTGTGGGAGCAAGCAGGGAGCGGAAGTGCGAAATCCCTTCTCCTTAAAAGCAAATATTCAAAAGCCACCTACTTTCGGCGCCCGCCCTCCACAAATCACGCACGCACAACTCAAGATTATGTCGTCATCAAATCAAACCCCACACATAATTTAACCAAATGTAAGTAACCAAGAAGACGGATCTTAAACAAAAAATTCATAAAATTATCAAAATAACAATTCAAGCCAATCCCTAATCACACATTATAATATTACTATCAAAGAGAGTTTACGTGCAGCTAACAATTACGTGTAAGTGCCTTGCTTGTACTTGCGAAAGAGGTCTTCAGTTTTGGCGTTCCTAAAAGCACAACATCCAATCAGATAAACCCATATCAAAGCAACAAGAGTAACGAGTAATATGATATCTACTCTTCTCCACTCCTTTTTCAGATTAGCAAGTAATCCTGCTTTGCACGAATCACAATTATAGCAAAGCTGCATTTGGTCATTGCTCCACTGCAGGCAATCCATGTCCGCCGCATTGTTAATTGGACTTATCCAATATGTTGGGTTTACAAATATGTAACCACACTCTGTCGGAGGCTTACAGCATCCAGACTGTAAAGAAGAAAAATAAATAAATAGAAAAAAAAAACACAAAGGCACGCAATAAAGATAAAGACGAAGAATATTTTTGAAAAGAAGATTTGAAACTTGGTTTTCCGAATCTAATACACTGTTTTTACTTTATTAGCTACTTCTTCATTGTTCCATGGGCGTGTGGGTTAGCTTAATTAATGGGTAGGAATTATCCTCTGCTATAAAATTACGTACGGTCATAATTATAAAGAGGAATGTGTACGTTAAAAATTAAAATTTTAATCAGAATTTAACTTCAGAGTTCTAATAAATCTTAATTTCTAGAAATTAATGGAAAAAAATAAAATAAAATTTGTTGATGCGGGATTCCGGTCCTCCTCGTTCTACGACCAGGATCTCTGCTCGATCAACGTCACCACGACCAGGGGGTCTCCTCGCAAGGCTTCTTCTCCAGAGGTTCCTGCGCACACAGACAGGTCAGAGTACGCCGGTTGTTTCCCCGGCGCAAACCCTCCGACGCTCAAGTCAGATATGAAGGTTCGGGGAACGCTTGCCACAAATCTTATGGCTGTTAGGTTGTTTTCTCTCTTTTAGAATTAAAATTGCTAACCTCTTTACCTTCGTTGGCTACCTTTTTATAGGCTTCCTCTGAATCCCAGTTTTCCGCTTTCTTCGAGACGGTATGGGACTCTGACTGCCGCGTTATGGGCAAACGTGGGATCTTGCGTGTTACGCCACGGTTCTGGGGAAAGCGTGGCTGTCGTGGTTTTGTGAGATCTTGTTTCCGCTTTTTTGGGGGACGGTATGGGACTCCGACTGCTGCGTTATGTTGCGTTATGGGCAAACGTGGGATCTTGCGTGTTACGCCACGGTTCTGGGGAAAGCGTGGCTGTCGTGCCTAGATTCTCGGGCTGGATAGCATGTCTTGCCAACTGCCGTCGACCGGGTCTCCTCGCCTCTCGACCTCTAGCCGGAATGGCCTTATGCCTCTTACAGGAAATTTGCCTCGCGGATGACGTGCTCGTGGATGAGCAGGATATTTCTGCTCCTGTTCCCCCGCGCACCAGGCTTTTACGGAACACACCGGTTCGCAGAACTCTGCCATCAGATATCTGCTCACCATGACTGGTCTCGTCGACGTATTTCTCCCAAACATCGGTCCCCCAGTTTCTGGTGTTGGGTAATGTAGTGGACCAGCAGTAGAAACTCATTAGTACTCGCTCGCGTGGGATTGGAAAAGGCTGCCAAGAATCACGTCGCATTTAATTGCGGACGAGGTGACGTGGCAGAAATCCCCCCCTCCATTTGAATTTCAAACCGACGGTTATGAGACCCTAGGGATTCGGCGCTATTAAATGCTGGCAATCCAAGAGTCCGTCCTCATTAGGAAAACCAAATCCTCTCTGTTAATTATTAACAAATTAAAAAAAATGTTTTTTGATTACTTTCTTGTGTTGTAATTATGAATTAATTTTCGTTTGAGAATCTGCTTGTCTTTGTCTAGACGAGCAGGTTCCGGCTTTGCTCATGGTTTTGCCACACGCCTTTGAAGATTCTTCAATGCCTGGGATTCGGCTCGCCTTCGCGCGGTCGAGCAGATTCTGGCACGCTTGGCATCTGTCTCGCCATAAAACAGGCTTTGAGACTTTGTTGAGCCTTTGCATGCCTTTGATTCTTCGAGGATTGGGATTCTGCTCGCCTTCTCGTGGCCGAGCAGATCCTGGCATGCTTGGCTTCTGTCTCGCCATAAGACAGGCTTTGAGACTTGGTGAGCCTTTGCATGCCTCAGGAATTTCTTCGAATGCTTTGGAGTCTGCTCGCCTTCTCGTGGTCGAGCAGATCTTGGCATGCTTGGCTTCTGTCTCGCCATAAGACAGGCTTTGAGACTTTGTCGACCTTTGCATGCCTTGGATTCTTCGAGGATTGGGATTCTGCTCGCCTTCTCGTGGCCGAGCAGATCCTGGCATGCTTGGCTTCTGTCTCGCCATAAGACAGGCTTTGAGACTTTGTTGAGCCTTTGCATGCCTTTGATTCTTCGAGGATTGGGATTCTGCTCGCCTTCTCGTGGCCGAGCAGATCCTGGCATGCTTGGCTTCTATCTTGCCATAAGACAGGCTTTGAGACTTTGTTGAGCCTTTGCATGCCTCAGGAATTTCTTCGAAGATTGGGATTCTGCTCGTCTTCTCGTGGCCGAGCAGATCCTGGCATGCTTGGCTTCTGTCTCACCATAAGACAGGCTTTGAGACTTTGTTGAGCCTTTGCATGCCTTGGATTCTTCGAGGATTGGGATTCTGCTCGCCTTCTCGTGGCCGAGCAGATCCTGGCATGCTTGGCTTCTGTCTCGCCATAAGACAGGCTTTGAGACTTGGTGAGCCTTTGCATGCCTCAGGAATTTCTTCGAATGCTTTGGAGTCTGCTCGCCTTCTCGTGGTCGAGCAGATCTTGGCATGCTTGGCTTCTGTCTCGCCATAAGGCAGGCTTTGAGACTTTGTTGAGCCTTTGCATGCCTTTGATTCTTCGAAGATTGGGATTCTGCTCGCCTTCTCGTGGCCGAGCAGATCCTGGCATGCTTGGCTTCTGTCTCGCCATAGGATAGGCTTTGAGACTTTGTTGAGCCTTTGCATGCCTCAGGAATTTCTTCGAAGATTGGGATTCTGCTCGCCTTCTCGTGGCCGAGCAGATCCTGGCATGCTTGGCTTCTGTCTCGCCATAGGACAGGCTTTGAGACTTTGTTGAGCCTTTGCATGCCTCAGGAATTTCTTCGAAGATTGGGATTCTGCTCGCCTTCTCGTGGCCGAGCAGATCCTGGCATGCTTGGCTTCTGTCTCGCCATAAGACAGGCTTTGAGACTTGGTGAGTCTTTGCATGCCTCAGGAATTTCTTCGAATGCTTTGGAGTCTGCTCGCCTTCTCGTGGTCGAGCAGATCCTGGCATGCTTGGCTTCTGTCTCGCCATAAGACAGGCTTTGAGACTTTGTTGAGCCTTTGCATGCCTTTGATTCTTCGAGGATTGAGATTCTGCTCGCCTTCTCGTGGGCGAGCAGATCCTGGCATGCTTGGCTTCTGTCTCGCCATAAGACAGGCTTTGAGACTTTGTTGAGCCTTTGCATGCCTTTGATTCTTCGAGGATTGGGATTCTGCTCGCCTTCTCGTGGCCGAGCAGATCCTGGCATGCTTGGCTTCTATCTTGCCATAAGACAGGCTTTGAGACTTTGTTGAGCCTTTGCATGCCTCAGGAATTTCTTCGAAGATTGGGATTCTGCTCGCCTTCTCGTGGCCGAGCAGATCCTGGCATGCTTGGCTTCTGTCTCGCCATAAGACAGGCTTTGAGACTTTGTTGAGCCTTTGCATGCCTTGGATTCTTCGAGGATTGGGATTCTGCTCGCCTTCTCGTGGCCGAGCAGATCCTGGCATGCTTGGCTTCTGTCTCGCCATAAGACAGGCTTTGAGACTTGGTGAGCCTTTGCATGCCTCAGGAATTTCTTCGAATGCTTTGGAGTCTGCTCGCCTTCTCGTGGTCGAGCAGATCCTGGCATGCTTGGCTTCTGTCTCGCCATAAGACAGGCTTTGAGACTTTGTTGAGCCTTTGCATGCCTCAGGAATTTCTTCGAAGATTGGGATTCTGCTCGCCTTCTCGTGGCCGAGCAGATCCTGGCATGCTTGGCTTCTGTCTCGCCATAAGACAGGCTTTGAGACTTTGTTGAGCCTTTGCATGCCTTGGATTCTTCGAGGATTGGGATTCTGCTCGCCTTCTCGTGGCCGAGCAGATCCTGGCATGCTTGGCTTCTGTCTCGCCATAAGACAGGCTTTGAGACTTGGTGAGCCTTTGCATGCCTCAGGAATTTCTTCGAATGCTTTGGAGTCTGCTCGCCGTCTCGTGGTCGAGCAGATCCTGGCATGCTTGGCTTCTGTCTCGCCATAAGACAGGCTTTGAGACTTTGTTGAGCCTTTGCATGCCTTTGATTCTTCAAAGATTGGGATTCTGCTCGCCTTCTCGTGGCCGAGCAGATCCTGGCATGCTTGGCTTCTGTCTCGCCATAGGACAGGCTTTGAGACTTTGTTGAGCCTTTGCATGCCTTGGAAACTTTTTGGAACTTTGGTGGTCTGCTCACCTTTGCTTGGTCGAGCAGATCCTGGCATGCTTGGCTACCTGTCTAGCCATAAAACAGGCTTTGAGACTTTGTTGAGCCTTTGCACGCCTTATTAGTAAACTTTGATTGACTTCCCAATGCTAGCCTAGCTCTCTTTTCTTAAATCATTCTCATATTGAGTAACTTTTAAGAAATCAAGTTAACTATGTTATCCCGTTAGCCATAGTATGAGCACAATCCATTTAATGAATATAAGGTATCCTCATCTCACATAACAGGATTTAGAGAAATAATTAAATTTTCATGAAAAAATTGCTTGTAAATAAAAATTAAACTTCTGACCTGTTCTGATTTTTACAAACGTGTGCTTTCAATATGCTCTCCTTTAAGGTTTTTGCTTCCTTGTTTAAGCAAGCTCATCCATTTATGCAATGTAACATTCTGATTTGCTTCGACTAGATGAAAATTGATAGAGACAAAAAATTGGCTTATCGTACCGGTCCCCACAGACGGCGCCAAAATGTTGATGCGGAATTCCGGTTCTCCTCGTTCTACGACCAGGATCTCTGCTCGATCAACGTCACCACGACCAGGGGGTCTCCTCGTAAGGCTTCTTCTCCAGAGGTTCCTGTGCACACAGACAGGTCAGAGTACGCCGGTTGTTTCCCCGGCGCAAATCCTCCGACGCTCAAGTCAGATATGAAGGTTCGGGGAACGCTTGCCACAAATCTTATGGCTGTTAGGTTGTTTTCTCTCTTTTAGAATCAAAATTGCTAACCTCTTTACCTTCGTTGGCTACCTTTTTATAGGCTTCCTCTGAATCCCAGTTTTCCGCTTTCTTCGAGACGGTATAGAACTCTGACTGCCGCGTTATGGGCAAACGTGGGATCTTGCGTGTTACGCCACGGTTCTGGGGAAAGCGTGGCTGTCGTGGTTTTGTGAGATCTTGTTTCTGCTTTTTTGGGGGACGGTATGGGACTCCGATTGCTACGTTATGCTGCGTTATGGGCAAACGTGGGATCTTGCGTGTTACGCCACGGTTCTGGGGAAAGCGTGGCTGTCGTGCCTAGATTCTCGGGCTGGAGAGCATGTCTTGCCAACTGCCGTCGACCGGGTCTCCTCGCCTCTCGACCTCTAGCCGGAATGGCCTTATGCCTCTTACAGGAAATTTGCCTCGCAGATGACGTGCTCGTGGACGAGCAGGATATTTCTGCTCCTGTTCCCCCGCGCACCAGGCTTTTACGGAACACACCGGTTCGCAGAACTCTGCCATCAGATATCTGCTCACCATGCCTGGTCTCGTCGACGTATTTCTCCCAAACAAAATTAATGGTAATCGAGAACTTAATTAATTATAATTACCTGTAAAGGGGTAATATGTGCATTGAAGAAATCTTGAGCCATCCTATAACTCTGGTTCAACTCAGGGCACATCTGTGTCGAGCTGAGCCAGCTTTTGATCCGATCCCATTTGTAAGGGCTTCGAACTCTTCTACGTAGCCATCCAGAAAAATCATCGAGGCGGTATTCCAAGTACGCTCTACTCGGTGCAAGGTGACCTGAGCCCTTAATCGTGACCATGTAAATGAAAACAACTAGACAAGCCAGCAATATTATAAGAATGAGCATGGCAACGAGATAAAGTATAAGGAGCCAAGGGATGCGCCAAAATCCTCCAATAAAGCCTGCTAGAGCCACGACTAGAATCAAGATTCCCAAAATAATGACTGGCCATTGCAGAAGCTTGACACAAGAATTGTCTGCCTCGGTGGCAAGCCAGATTCCGGCACCAATGACTGGGATTGAAAGAAGTACGGCAACAAAGTTGATGGCTCCGATTACATTGTTGCTTAGTGCCATATTTTGTAGAGAATTAGCTCGAGATCGAAGTGTATATAGATCTTTCAGGGTTATAATTTGTTTGTTGTTGCTGTAGAAATATTATACAACATACTTAAAGAGTAAAGTTCGAGATATCGAAAAAAGTGCTACATAAGATAAAGCTTTTGTCATAAAATCCACCGAGTTTTGTTCCTTACCTTGCACCCGTGAAAGCTACTAAAGCAAATAATAAATTTTAAATAGTGTTTTGGTCTTCCAAGACTTATCAATTTGAGTACAACTTTTTGAAAAGGAATAGTTTGTACCGGAGTTGGAATGAAAAAGGAAAGAGATTAAAGTGATAAATGTAAGAATTTACAATATGGTCTTATCTAGTTAATTAAATAAAGTGGAAAAATTTATAATTATTACCCATTTAAAATAATTTAATTAAACATAAATTAAATTATATAACTTATTCCCTTCTTTGATGGAAGGAAGTGAAAAAGTTATGTTAATCTTACTTGTTTTATATTGGAAGCTCAAGAATCTTAAGTTATATCTGAAGATTTGTTAGAGATTGAGTTGGTATTTCAAAATAACAATATTCTTACTTAGATAAGAGAGTTTTAGTTATTTTATTTATAGAAACCAAATATGGTGTGACAACAAGCTCATAAAGAGGAGGTCCACACGCACGAAACCAAGCCCAAGAGAGGACCCATCCTGAGAATCTATTAACTGGGCGACTAACTCACTTTTATTATTTTAATTATTTTGGTTTTACACTAATAATGGAATTTTATGATTTTATTTTATTTACACAAGACAAACTTGTTCTTGTGCATGTTGAAAGCCAAGTAAAACATTTAGCTTCAAAAACTAAGAAATGATAAGAACAAGGCTACATCCTTTATGGAAGTGCCAACGAACAAACCTTGATTGCGACACAATCTTTGGGAATTTCATCTTTTCTCCTATATAAATACCAACCTTGATACTCAAGGTTTAATTACTATCAACCAACTAAAAGAAACAATAACAAAGAAAGTGAATATGTCCAAGGGAGAGGTTGTTCTTTCGGACTGTTGGGCTAGCCCATTTTGCTTGAGAGCAAAGATTGCATTGGCTGAGAAAGGATTTGAATATGAAGCCAGAGCTGAGAACTTGTTCGGGGGCAAGAGTGACCTGTTGCTCAAATCAAACCCCATCTACAAGAAAGTCCCAGTTTTGCTACACGATGGGGAACCATTGTGTGAATCCACTGTTATAGTTAACTAAATTGACGAGACTTGGCCTTCGCCACCACTTCTCCCATCCTGTGCTTCTGAGAGAGCTAAGGCAAGGTTCTGGGCAGATTTTATTGAGAAGGTCAGTCTATAATTCTCAAGTCTAAATGTTTGTATCTTTCTAAATGCGAACTTAAAAGATGACACCACTTTTTTGGCAGGCATTCGATGCGGTCTGCAACATATGGAAAAGCAAGGGCGAGGTCCCCGAGACGGCGAAGAATGAATTTATAGAGATTTTGAAGCCACTTGAGGGAGCTTTAGGGGAGAAGGATTTCTTTGGCGATAGCTTTGGATTCGTTGATGTCATTGCCATTCCACTGACTTGTTGGTTTTACGCGGTTGAGAAATTTGGGGGATTTAAGCTTGAGAATGAGTGCCCCAATTTCTCAGCATGGATGAACAAGTGCATGCAAAGAGATACTGTTGCCAGGATCCTTCCAGACCCAGAAAAGGTCTACGAATTTGTTATCATGCTGAGGAACTTGTTTGGAATTGAATAGTGAAAGGCTTATGCTGCTGAAAAGCTTTCATTCTCATATAAAGATAACTTTCAGTTGCTTCTTTGTTATACTGCTGTCAATGTAATACCAACTGTCAGTGTCTTAAATATCGAATTATAAGGTGTTATACTTGTTTAAGTACGTTCTTCAGGTGCATCTCACCAGCAAAGAGTTCTCGACGGCTACCAAAAGAGGAAGAAATTTCCATGTAAACCTTACGAAGTTCCAAGGATGCATATGAAAACCTTTTAAACCGATCTCTTTCTTTCCACAAATCAGTTCCCTGACACAGACACACAGAGAGAGAAAGTGAGAGAGAGGCTGAGTTGTCAACTTGTCATTCCTTTAGGTAACAAATTTAGAAAACAAAAATGAAATCACAAAGCTTTTTCTTTGCCTTTTTTAAAAAGAGAGAGAGAGATTAACAAAATTTGATTAGCATTAACAAATTCCATCAACATCAAAATAAAACATAATGCTAACTTATTATAAGATAATGAGATTTATGAAGATACCTGATATGATCTGACTTGCTTTAAGAGGGCTTCAGAGCACATTGTAAGATCTCCTTTACTTTTAAGCCACCTTGCATATAATCCCCACAAATCTGCACTACTCTCACTTCGAACTACCTATGCCATACAGAGAAACCTGTAACATAAGCTGAAAAAAAAAAGAAAAAAAAGAAAGGATATTCTTTCCTCATGTGGCTTGAATTAATTTGCATATCACTTTGATTATTTTCACACAATTTGAGCCCAAAATTTAAGCATACCAATTCCTGCAAGCACTAAAATAGTAAACTGCTGCATAGATACGTCCAAATGATTTGCAAAAATGACCAATTTTGTCTAGAAATTCAGATACTATGGATTATTAATGACCCACAGACCATAGGATGCCCAGCAAATATGAATCATATGCCCAAAGACAATTATCATATAAACTAAGAAAGATCAGAAATAATAATATAAACGCATAGAAATATGAGAAATATGTACACGTGTTGTGGATATGTGTGTGAAAGAGAGAGAATGTCCCTTAGCTCAGTATTAAAAGACGGAAAAAAGATGATCATGTAAACATGTGCAGCCTGCTGAAGAATTTTCCACAGAAACTCCATCAAATGCTCATTTTCTTGTGATCTTCCCATGATTGACCCCTCAAGTGATGATACATGGACAGATTCTACATGTAAATCTTTTGCACAAGTGTTATTAGTGCTGTTAACATTATGGGTAGTCCTGCAAGAATCAGATTCTATAACTGAAGTCCTTCCTTCCAGATTTAGCACTATTCTTTCTAATAATTCAGTATCAATTCTTTTATTATTAGTAATGTTCAACACCATCTGCACAGCCTCTAGAGCCTGCAAAAATAAAATATAACAAAAATAAAGAAACTGCTAAAAGTATAATGAATAAAAGAGTAATAATTTGGGAGACAGATCATGTTGAGGACACTGATGTCTAATATTATAATTAAATATTATTAACACTGCAGGAAAAGACTGCCAACAAGCAGAAATGACAATCAACAAGCAGGCAAAAAGATGGGAAGTAAAAAGAAGGCCATCCAACAAGAACAACTCAATTTTAATGAATAGCAAAGAAAGGAACATTATTGCATTCATTAGAAATTGATGCCCAAAGTGACAGCAGGCTTTATCCACCAAAAAAAATTTGGCGTCTTTCCTCCCTAGCTTCTTGAAAAATCCTCCCATTTCTTTCCAACCAAAAAAATTCCTAGCACACAGTAATCATACAATCCCCACTTGTCAAAATATTTATAAGACGGTGAAGGCAGGGAGTTAATGGTTAGAAAGTCATGCATCAAGTTGCATATATCAAAAGAAAATGACCTTGAAAAAAATAATTATAAATTTGAGAATCTGTAACCCATTAACCATGACGGTTCAAGGACCATGATGAGTATAAAAATATTCATGCGAAGAAATTGTTAACCAGACATTTCTTGATAAAGAATTGCTTGCATAAAAGGATGAAGCTAAGGTACAAAAGGTCAAAAGAACAATAACATACATATGCAAAAATGACAATGGGCTACAAACTATCAAATTCTTGTAAATGAAAAGATGACAAAATCTCTGCAGCTTTCATTAGTTGACAAAAATTACAACATACATGAAGCAATCAAAACCATCAAGAGGGTGGCTAAGAAAATGCCAACTTCATCTCAAAAGATTTCAGTGATAAATGATCGACATTAAGCCCACAACCACAGTTACCTGACCAATATTGCCCACATCCAAAGCAACATGGCTGTAGTTTTCCCACAATTGCCAACCGTTCCGTCTGTTACAAAATCATATTATAGGTTATTACATTAGACATCACCTTTTGCCTAGCAGCAACAAATTATGTATGACAGTGTTCTTGTGATCAGATAGTATCCAACTCTTGTGATCAGATAGTATCCAACTCTTGTGATCACATAGTATCCAACTGCATTGCGCATGACAGAAAATAAAAATGTAGTGATCAGGGGGAAAAAAGACAGAACTTCAACTTTAGGGCCTCCTTGAATGCTATAAAAGCCTCTTTGCTCTTATTCTTGATCATATGCCTGCAAGATTACATAAATCTTAAGACTTCCATGGTTATAATTGACGAGAATTTTACCATCCCAGATATTTTTTGTCATGAATTTTTTAAATGTACTAGAAGAGAGAATAAGTAGCTCTTCATATCTTGTCACAAGTGGTATTAACCAATTAATGTCTCACTAACTAATAATTATGCTGCTAAATAAACTTCTACAATTGCGAAAAAACACAGTAACTCACATACAAGATGAAATCGAGACTGCACAAATTCTAGTACAGTATAAACTAAGAAGAAAAAATGCATTAAAAGACAAATAATAAGCACAAGAAAAAATTAAACAGAGAGAAAAGAGACTGTAGAGAGATGTGAGGGAAGCAATTTGTGCTTTTTTCTTTTAAATAAGACAAAAGGGAGAACTTCAATCGCTTTGAAAACGACGGACGTATATGCTATGGATAATCCGCAAAAGAGCTGGCTAATATTTGCCCAATTCCTAAATATAACAGTACTATCTAGTTCTTAGCATTTGCAGCAACTAAATTCACTTATCAAGGGAATATGGAACCATATAAAATTTATATAGAACAACTGCAACAGGAAAGTCAAAACAAAGTAAACCAAATATGGGAAGCATACTCTTGCAGATAGAAGATGAACGTGATTGACACCATATTAAAGAATACAGAGCAAGAGGATGGAATGACATGGTGACAAAGAAAAGAGCATACAAGCAAGCAATAATGTTCCAAGCTTCCCCATTTTCTGGATCAAGTTGAACAGCCCGAGTAAACACATCCAGAGCCTTTTCAACATCCCGAGCCTGTATCTATATTTCAGCCAGAGAGTTTCAGAAACTTGGGGCAAAAGGATAAAAAATCTCTCCAAACTAAACACCTACTAATACAAAAATAAGATACCTTCAATGCAGCAGCACCAAGAGCAAACCAGCCATCCGGATACAAAGAATTCAAGGCCATGGCAGCCTCCCTGAGACAAACCAAGGGTAAATTGTCATTCAGCCATATCAGTTGTCAATGCTGCAAATTACTGTGTGACAGAAAGAGAAGTAAAGCATTAAAGCAACATACCGAAGGATTTTAGATGTCTCGTACTCCCCTCTATTGTATGCACTACGAGCTAGAGACCTGTGATTCACATAAAGATATGTTAACTAAAAAATGATCATGGTACAAGCATAATGCGAACTACATTTTCTCTGTGCAACCAATATCACCTTAGCTCGAGCTGACTTATCATTTGAAACTTCCAAAGCTTTTTCATAGCAGGCATCATTATTTGTAACACCACCTAATGAACACCTACAAAATGTATCACAAGTCAGCAACCCACAATTCAACTCATCATTCTGGCTACATTACCACCAGAAGTTATAAGAAACAAACAGCAGTGAAGAGACTGAGATAAGGTCAAGTAACAGTTGTCTTTCAACCATGTTTTTTTTTTTCTTCTTTCTAAACAAATGGGTCAATAATCAAAAGATATCATATTATAATTACATGAATATATCCATTATAAGAAATCAATGCAGAAAATCTTTATTGTTTAAATTGTGGCAACATATTCAAATGTCTAGCACCAAATATTCTCAAAAAGGATATGATTTTCAGAATTCACTTGATGGTATGCATTTCTCAACCATGGCACGGCACCCGGTGCATCAGAATCATCTAAAATGCAGGCAGGGAAGAGGAGGATAAGTGGAAAACAGTCGCCTGATGCTTCCTTCACAACCCCCCCCCGGGGCGCGGCCGCCCCTCCTTTTTTAGTTTAGAATGCAAATATTCTTCGGCAAAAACTTATTTTTTAGATAATACTGCTGAAGATAATGTAGGACCAAGGTGCAGAACCGTCAGAAGGCTAACAATAAATGTCAGAATATGAGTATAAAATCCACTGACTCAAATGCAAGACCAAAAGCAATCAGTAAGAACGCACAGTGACCTTTTAAATCGGCTACAGCAAGTAAAAGATAAAATTAAAAGGTTTCATTTTCTTCTGACAATATCCTCACATCCAATGAACAATCATCCCTAGATTGCAATAAGTGACATCAACAATGGATTTAACTGAAATGAGAAGTAACTATAAAATGGATCATAGAGAAGGCTCATCAACAAACCATAATGTAGGGTCATTAGGCTTTTCAGACAGCCTTGCTTTTATTAGTTCAACAGCTGCTGCTTTCTTCCCCAATAGGCTGTTTTTTACATCACACACAAAACCAACTCCCATTAGCAACACGAAAGAGAGAGAGAGAGAGAGATTAGGATAACGGTTATCTATGACATCATACCAGTTGCAGTATATTAGATTATCCCACAAATCCAGAACCTCAAAAATTTTAATAGCCTCTCCAATCAAGCCACAGCTTACAAAAAGTTTAGCATATTCCCTAAAATCAAGAAAAATCGAAATAGACAGATTATGAAGAGAATAAACAGAGCAATTAAACTCTAACCAAATCAACATATGTCAAATAAGATATGAAACAATGACAGCATAATGATAGTTGGCAAAATGACAAGAAAACTAAATCACAATCATTCAAAGATGCAGAAGAAATAGTTTTACTTTCGCAGGGCAGGAATAGTTGGAACGTAAATCACATAACAAAAGGGAATCCTTTGAGTCACACCGGGAGAAGAATTAGAAATGCCCTCAACCTGAAACAAAGCAAAATATGATGGTAAGCAACCATCAAAAATCTTGAACCAGAATACAGGATAGCACATGAAATCACTTGTGAAGTGAAAAGCAAAGATGCAAGTACCTAATCTCTCTAGACAATTAAATCGAATGATTAATGGGATATCTAGCGATATAAGTGAGAGAAACCTAGTCTTCATTAGCAGCTTAGAAAAAGCAAAAAAGCTTTTGGGTCCAATAAAGTACTAGCTGCAGAAAGTTTGGAATCTTCTATAGATTGATAAGCAACTCTTGTCAATTTGAATGAAAATGGTTTAGGTAACAAAATATTTAAGAAGAAAAGGCTCACAGATCATACCAGTTTGTCCATCATCTCTAAAGCACGCCCTTTTGTGCGACTATGGGTGGACTCCCATCTAATACGTAAGAGATCACAGAAAAACTTAAGCTGAAAGATGGAAAAATCATGTGAGAATCAGAAGTACCACTTCAGAATATGAGATTTAAAATCAAGAAAAACTGATGCTGTATTGTATATATACTTACAATGAAGCATGACGACTGCTGTGAATCAATTGCCTCTATGTATGGAGCCATATCCCATCCTGAATCAGAAAACAAACTATAAATCAGCTAATGACCAAATCAACAGATCCAAAAAGTAGCACACAATCAGAGAGAAACTGATGCCTCCAAAAGCTTTTTCAAGGTCAAGTATTTACTTGGTTACAGACCAACATCAAGGGGCTAACATGGGATCCCTTCAAGGCCTACTGATTAGGTGAATGTCTAATACATTCCCCAACTAGAGAAGCCATAAAGAGAAAAAAAACACTGCATTTTTGTTTTTCACATGTTCCATGTTTGGAACTGGGGTTGAGTTCAGCAAAGCTGCTGCAACATCCATTCTCATTGCTTCTTTAAGTATCATTAGAGTAAGACTTTCGGGAACACAGTGTTCATCCTCAAATTACTTAAGGGACATGTTGACCTCATCAGCTAGCTTTTCAACCAGCTCAGCTTTGTGGAACAAAGCATTTGGTATCCAGAAGTGGAACAAAGCATTCGGCATCCAGAAATAACACCCGTAAAAGGCATGTGAATATAATGAGGATATTAAGATGGATGTGCAGGGATACAACTACAAAAATTGTGCTCAGTTATCATCTGTAATGCAATCTCTTATCATCAATCTACTAAAGGAATTATGCATCAAAGGATTTATGCTAACAACTCAAACTAATGTTCGATGATTGAAACAATAAACATTAAAAAATGGGAGATTTTGATGAAGTCCAAACATAAAACTTTGTTCTTGCATCTCCCTTATACGCAATGCACAAAATCATTTTCAATGACTGAGAGAGTTCTACAGGCAAGTTCCATGTTGCAAATAACATGTTTCCAAGAGAAAACTTTTCTAATGTAGCCAGAAATAAGACCATCGAATATAAAACTTTCCCAGGATAACTCACCTGCAAGAATCAACTCTCCTGTAAATGTGCTCTAACAGTCCTGCTTCTAAATGAAATGTTGAAACAATCTCTGAAGGATTGATATCATGCAACTGGTTGCCCCAATAAGTACTAACATTTACCAAAGTGCCAAAATTTTGTAAAGTCTCAGCCATAAAAACTTGCAATAGATCATACAAAGAAGACGACAGCTCGTCTAAAATCCTTTGATGCATAAGTAGGAGTCTTGTGAGCCACCATGAAATGGTTCTAATCCCATTCACAGGCAACACAGTTGCATCAGACAGCAAATCTTTTGTCTTCATGATCAACATTTTGGTAAAAACTATATACTACAAAAAGATCACAAAATGTAAAATAAGTTAAAAAAGATAATGTTAACATTCTTTTGTCTTCATGATCACAAAATTCGTTGCCTTCTAAAGTTGAAACTTCTAGTGGAAACCGACACTTTGGCGAATTATCAACTAAAGGCCTATTAATTCAAGTTCAAGCGTTCGTCACTAAACCTTTTTTTTAAAATTTTTTATTAATATTTATTATATTAATTGCGATTATTTAAAAATTTATAAATAAGCAACTCACCCAGTCACGTTACACTGAGTGAACCAAAAAAGAGCAGCAATTGAAAGACACATGAGCAGAATAACTCGACAAGCCTTATCCACGTCATTTTCGGAATCGTTCACTATAAACGCTTCGACAAGCTGGAGCAGCTCGGAGTAGACGCGGTCGGCACACTCGGCTGAGTCGTTGATGTCGACGAAGTCGAGCGTGTGGAGGACGAGTTTAGCCGCGTCGGAGTAGAGAGCCTGGAGATAGTGGCCGGACTCGTTGGAGTCGATGAGGCTGTTGATGTGCTCGTGGAGTGGAAGGAGAGAGCATTGGCTTTCTTCGTTCAACGGTTGCGATTGAATGCGAAGATCGGACGGTGGGGGAGCGAGGGTGCAGCGCAAGAGCCGCAGCTCGTACCCGCGGAGGATTTCCAGTTGCTTTTCGGCCATCAAGGTGAAGTCCCTGGAAACGAACGAGAGGGGGGTTTTGGGTTTTAGCTTTTAGTTTTTAGTTGGTTAAAACAGCCTTTCGGTGATGAAGGCAACGAAAAATAACCCGCGTGCTCGAGGTTTTGAAAACTAGCACTGAACAACCAAGAAACGCTAAACCACACGTCACGCCATTTTTATGTTTATATATATATATATATATATATATACTCACACACACACACAAACTACTTCCATTATCTTTCACTAACAACTCTTGACTTTTTTATAATCCCCATTATCTCACAAGCAATTATAATCCATAAAATTTTCATTAATTTTATGTAATAATTATGTAACTATAAAAAAAGAATTCATCTCTTTATTTGGTACACACTTGGAATGAGTAAAATCTTTTCTATAATATATGCTCTCTCATTTTACTTTTTATCTTGTGTTGCTTCTTTATTTTGCATCGCTGGTTAATAACTTTTCTAATAAAAAATTCTAACTCAAGTAGACCTTGATCTCAAGTCCCAATATTTTTCTTATTTGTATTAACAATTATTATTTAAAAATGGAAAAAAATTACTAGATGGAAAAAAATTACTAACTTTCATCAACAAAAAAAAAAAAAATCTTATGTGGACAATTGACATTACAATTTAATTGTTATTAAAAAAATTAATTAATTAATCATATATCATTGGAATTAGATTTATGTGCGGCGGTGATATAAATAATTCGATTGTGGTGTCTGCGCGCATATGATCAATTTTAAGTAATTACTCATGAATGTGTGTTCTCATTTAATTAATCAGGATCAAACTTCAATTTCTGCTTAAATAAACATCAATTAAACACATCAACGTACAGGTGACTGTATAAAAAGAATCATTAGAATCATATTTGATTGTTTGTAACTCCGTCATCATTCAGACTTTAAAAATTCTGGACATCGATGGGGCATCACTTCAAGTTCAAAAATTGAAGAAAGAGCTCGTCAACCGTTGGCGAAGGAGAGTGTGGGCTAAGCTGGCTTTTAGCTCAGCCACTACTGTATATTACGAAATTGCTAGTGCTGTGACTCATTGATGGATGATTTTACTAGGCCACAATTGCCATTGCAATTTACGAAATTGCCAACTTCAGCTCCTGCATTCTTTTAATTTTTTAAGTCACTTCTTCCTTTTTGGGAGACTTTTAATGGAACAATTTGTAGTATTAGCTCTCTATTTGTTATTGTGGTAGGGCAGTTACTACAATACTAATGTATTTAGTAAATACTTTATAATTATTATTGTAATTTTGAAGTTAAGTTTATTTTTTATTCTGAAATTATATTTATCACACTCTATCAATTTTTATTTTGTAATTACAAATTTCTTTCCATACGAACTATAACTTTTGGACCACAATACTTTAATCCCAAATAAAAGCTTAATGTATTCGAAATCAACCACTAAGAAATTAAAGCTTCTCCATAAAATTTACTGAAAGTTCTAGAGGATGTGTCGACATAGAAAATTTGATTGCACAAAAAATTCTATTCATATCCGCATTGCATTTTCCAGCAAAAATTCTATTCATTTCCCACCATAGCTTCCTAAACAATAAGTTCCTAATGCTAAATTGGTGGCCAAACCCACATAAATTTTAACCTGTACATGATTAGCAAATCTTGTCGAAGCCTTACAATTTTTTTTTTCTAATAATAATAATTATTTTTTAATCCAATGGTAACTAAATTTCTTTCCCATCCATATGAGTGAGTTTCAAACAGGGGCGGATCTATTAGAGCTGTTTTCGTTTTATTGTTTTCAACTCAAGAAATTTTACCAACATTACTAGATAGCACCCACAGCCTTATATTAATGCAAAACAAAATGAGTATTCAATAATATATCAAGTATTTGTTATATTTTGACCTATTTGCAAAGTTTTGAAGTTTGATCACTGAAAATTTACAACTTTTTCAAAACATAACCGGCCTGATCGACCTGAATCCCGAATTTTTGGAAAAAGTTTTGATCAGTCTCAAAACGGACGCCTTCAAATTTGGGTGACTAAACAAATGCGGGGGCGTTAGATATATCTGAGAATAAATTGTCATTGTCTGGTGAAATTTCATGAAGTGTAGGCAGTTGCATGACGTTGAAACAACTCATCATTTTCTTCCAAGGGAAAATTCCTTCTATGAAATAAAACAGGACGAACATGATCCTGCTGCATGGCTGAAAAATTAGCAAAAATATTATCCACATAGGTAGATGGATGCTTAATCCAAATTAGATGTGGGTCCAAGATTATTAATATTGGTTTAATAATATCACCATCGCGTATTTGAAATCCTAACCCTCTGTGAGATTCAACAATGGTGATATTATCAAACACCAAGGCTTTGAAATCAAACCAACTGGCACTACCAAGTTTGATAGCTGAAGATTTTGTTCTGATCCAAGAATCGTATGAATGTCTTTGTAGTTTGTTCCGAGTTGTCGCTTTAGTTATAAAATTCACTCTAATATTTTAATGCATGACTATTTTAATCTTAACACAATTATTTATTTATTTATTTTTTAGGGGTTTGATCTTGTATTCTCCATTCCAATATATATATATATATGGTGGAGATGATTTTTATTTTCAATAATTTTAAATTTTGCAAACGGTAAGTGATGGTTTTATTGGAGTCATTTCAAGGTTTATATATAAAAATTTATTCTAAAATAGCTAAATAGAAAATGGACTGGGGATGAGTAATGTAGTTCCCATATAGGGATTCTCCATCCCATCCCATTGAATTTATTAGGGAATGAGTTAGAGAATGGTGTCCAAATTATAAAGAGGGTGGGGAGTGGAGGAGGCTTCCCCGCTTCCGCCCATTGTCATTCTTGATTTCTTTAGTTACCATATGAGACTATGAGAGGGCGAAAATTATGTTGAGCCGGAAAAAAAAAAATCTAGATACTATAAGGGCGCTAATTGAAACTTCACTCATGTTATATAAATTTTGTGTTTTGAGCCCCTTCTAATTTTCTCTATTTATGCTATTGTTTGACAAATTGATTACTTTATTGCAGCTTGCACATAGTGCGTTGTGATAACACATTCATTCGCGATATGTCAATCTATGGAGACTTCAACACACCCAACAATGATGGTATAGACATTGAAGATTCAAATAACACAGTAATTACAAGAGTCCAAATTGATACAGGGGATGATGCAATCTGTCCAAAGACGTACACAGGCCCCCTTTATAACTTGACTGCTACGGATTCTTGGATCAGAACAAAATCTTCAGCTATCAAACTTGGTAGTGCCAGTTGGTTTGATTTCAAAGCCTTGGTGTTTGATAATATCACCATTGTTGGTCCAAGATTATTAATATTCATTTCTTGACTTTCTGCATTTCATCTTCTCATCTTCCCTTCAGTACTCATCCAAAAATCTGAGCCTTTCATAGATTCATTTTACTTCTTATTATTCTGAGCAGGTTTTGATATTTAAAATTCCTCTAATTTGTGGCTTGAGCGTGCCCTGCCTCGATTGCTTTCGCTGATGCCTTGGTTGTTCTGTCCTCTTTCTGAGATTTTTTATGAAATTTTTATCGCAAGATTATTTGAAGTACGGCCAAATTGCAGAATAGATGTGCCGAGATTTGTTGATTTCAAATTTCTTATCATCATCATTTATTTAATTTCAGTCAGTTAGATATCTGCGCGGATTGAATGAATCTTATTGTTTCGCAACCTGCTGAATTTCTTGAACCCATTCATAGGTATGTATCGACGCATAATATGTCTTGTAAAAACATGATGTCATTTACAGTTTATAATTGATAACGGCATGACGTCTCTTGGTTGCACTAGCAAAATCTGGGGGTGACTGCACCGAATATTTCAGAAAGGGAAAAAAGCTTTGTGAAACGTTGATTCCTGTGGTGCTTTAAGCCTTTCCAAAGTCATTTAACAGTAATCTGAACCTCCATCCATCATACTTAACTTTCTTCTCCCTACTTTTTTTTTTCTTTTCTAATACTGTTGAAAGGAAAAGCTGTATTATATTATTCCGTAAAGAGGATAATTAATATTATTAGAAAAATAAAAAAGTACTAGTTTCACTGTCCCGGTGCCAGCCGGTTCACATTTCAGCATCAAGTACAGAGTCCCTAAATCATTTAAAATATATATATATCTACACAAATATGATAATTAATATTTAAAAAATATATATATACACAAATATGATAATTAATAATAATCCTTTATATCCTATTAGCATATTACTATTTACTTCTAATTCTTTTGTTATTCCAATTATATTCTTCCCTTTGCTTGATAGATAAAAATCTATTATAATATTCTATTATGTGTTCACCAATATATCCATCAACCGGATTAATATTTCATTGCTTCCGTGAAAAATTATTTTTGTAAACTTCTTTTCTGATTCTACTTAATAGAATAGGATCTATGTTTAAATTTCTATTTTTTTATTATTATGAGTTCTCAAACTCTAAATTAATGAGCATGAGATAGATATAGTTGCACTAACTGTTTAATATCTAAATCAAATCTTTCTAGTGAATAATTCTGCACATGTGTAGTTATATTATTTTATTATAGTTTAATAATCCAACATCTTGCATCGAATAGCAATATACTTCTTGTTCTATCCATTTTTATTCATGACTTCGAAATAATTTAGTTAGTTGTTTGTTATTTGACAGTACAAACCGATATAATTCTCATTTAGGTTAACCATTAGAAAATATGTCGCTGGTTTTCCACCAATATACCTTTTGTTATTTCAAATTTTGAACCAAAACTAGGCTCTGCCCATTTTCCAGAAATAGTTCACCCAAGATAAACAAAGAGGGTGTAAATTATCAATCTTATATAATTTGAGTATTTTTGCAATTTTACTTTATTTAAATGCACCGTTTTGTGTGAAATTTTGTACTTACTTTTGCGAGAATATCTTTTTCCTTTTAGAAAAAAATCTAAAAAGCGTTGTGAAACGTTGATTCATGTGGTGCTTGTTTGTGGGATATGTTTCGACGACAACCAGCAGTGATGAGCAGGCGCCTGGTAGCAGGGTTCCTCGAACAGGTATATCTTGTAAGAGTCTGGTAGCCGGGGGAGCTGGAGCAGGAGTATCCTGCTCGTCCATGGGTACGACATCCACGAGGTCAGTCTCCTGTTGGGAGCATAAAGCTGTTCCTGCTATATTCCTACTAACGGTTGGGTCAAGGAGACCCGGTCAACGACAGTTAGCGAGACATTCTCTCCGGTCCGAGAATCAAGGCGCGAGGGCCATGCAACCACCCACGACTGCGGCAATGGAGCACCCACTTTCGAGAAGTGGGAGGATGGCGAGCGCAAAGGCAGGAAAGGCCAGAAGTGGCCTATAAAAGGGTAGCCAACGAAGGTAAAAGGGTTAGCAATTTTGAGATTATAACAGAGAGAAAGGAAATTCTAAAAGAGAGAAAACAACCTAAAAGCCATAAGATTTGTGGCAAGCGTTCCCAGAACCTTCATATCTGACTTGAGCGTCGGAGGGTTTACGCTGGGAAAACAACCGGCGTGCTCTGACTTGTTTCTGTGGACGCAGGGACACTTAGAGAAGAAAGCGTATGATGAGAGATCCTGATCGAGGTGAGGTTGATCGAGCAGATATCCTGGTCGTTGGAAGGCGTAACCAGAATCTCGCATCAACATTTTGGCGCCGTCTGTGGGGAGCTGAGCAAAAAGCTTCTGTTGATAGCAAGAAGAGGAGTGAAGCAAGTGAAAAGCAATGGAGACAGGAGGAAGTAGTGCACAAGGGGGTGATATGAGGCTTAACGATTCCGTGACGCTGAGGGAGATAGCCAGTGAAGCACGGGAAAAAGCCATGTTCGACCGGATGGAACGGATGGAAAAGCAGATGGAGACCCTGACAACCATCCTGCATGAGCTGCGGAGTGAACGCAGGGTAACCCAGGAGGAAAGGGTGAGAGGTGGTGGAGTGGCACCAGGTCCTGATAGTGCGAGGAGAAGTCAAACCACCGGGAGATTTGGTGGTGAGAGAGATAACATACCTCTGCGGGGAGAATTTCATAGAGAGGAAGAACAGTCCCCAGCAAGACAGATTTTTGACGAGGACGACGGGGTGGCGAATGCAGAGGAAACGGAGTTGAGGCAACACTTGCATGATGTAGAGCAAGAGCGGGATCAAGTTGCAGCACGTGACCCTGGTCGTGCAGTGCAGCTGGAGGAGGAAGTGCGCAGACTAGCGTAGATAATTGACGACATGCAAGGAAGGAGCAGAGCTCCTGGTTGGAGCATAATGCTGGACGGAGAATCACCACTCGCAGCAGAGATCATGAGGGCAATTATTCCAAGGGATTTCGGCCTCCCAGACCTTAGATACGCGGGAAGAACTTATCCGCTGGTGCACATAGAGCGCTTCAACGACATAACTGGGGTACAAGGATTATCTCAATCCCAAAGGTGCAGGGTGTTCCCACTATCCCTTGAGGGACGTGCACGAGAGTGGTACAGGAAACTTCTTCGGGGTAGCATTAAAACCTTCGAGCAGATGTGCCAGGAATTCGCAGAGCAGTTTAGTGGGGCGATGGCACCAGAAGATGACATGATGGAGCTGAAAAGCATGAAACAGGGGGAGCAAGAAACCCTTCGGGAATTCATCAAGAGGTTTCATCGTGCTGTCCTCGATTTGGGAGCCTTCAACCATCCTCAGGCACTAAGGGGATTGAAAGAGGGAGTGAAGATAGAAAGGCTGTGGTACAACTTGAGAAGCCCAGCTATTCAGTCATATGCGGCCGCATACGAGCAGGCTAAAAGAGACATAGAGATCGAGGAAGAAAAGGCAGCTCGGATTAAGACTGACCAGCTAGAGGGGTTGGAAAAGAAAGAGAAGAGGGCACCATTAGAGAATGGGCCGATCAGGAGGAGGGACCACCAGGCCTCAGGTAGTGGAGCAGGAGGCCGGGTAACAGCTTACCAGCCTCATCAGAGGCCACCACAATATCAGCGCAGCAGGGCGTAGCCTCCTCGTTCCCCAGCTAGGGAGCCTTGGAGAAGGCATGATTCGACATATGGTGGTCTTCATCAACACTCCCACGGCAGTAGAGGGAGCAGACCAGAAGTGCTGCCATTACCCCCAACTCAAAACGGAGCAAATAGAGAAAGGACGGTACACCTGATCGACCAGAACCAGGACTATGGGCGGTATACTTCATTGAAGATGTCCCTGGACGAGGTGTACGAGGCCATAAAGGACCGAGGATTGCTGTACCTCCCTGCCCCAATAACAAAGCTACCCGGTAGGAGAGATAGGGGACGCTATTGTAAGTTCCATGGCACTCATGGCCATACCACAGCAGAGTGTAGAGATCTCAAGACCCAGGTTGAAGATTTGGTGAGAAATCGGTACCTGGACGAGTTTATAAATGGGACCTTCCCAATGGTAGCCTCGACAAGTGAAGGGGAGCAGAGAGACAGGAACTTGAGGCGCGAGCAGCCTGCAGTTAGGGTGATAGCTGGGGGCCCAACATTGGCCGGAGATTCCAATAGGTCGAGGAAGAACTATGCTAGATACACCATGACCAGCAAAGAGGTATTCTTCAACACCCCAGCAGCCAAACGTGCAAGAGTCAGGCAAGTGCCAATTATGTGGACAGATGAGGATGAAGAAGGAATTCTGTACCCCCGCGAGGATGCTTTGGTCATCAAGGCCACTATCGCTAGCAAGAAGTTTGACAGGATACTGGTTGACACAGGGAGCTCAGTTGACGTGTTGTTTAAGTCAACCCTGGAGGAAATGGGAATAGCAGACCTGAAGTTGGAATACACCAATACCTCCTTGAAGGGATTCGGAGGAGGAAAGCTGGTCCCCCTAGGTGTGGTCGAGTTGCCTATCACAATTGGGAGCTCCCCGACAGAAAGGACTATGATACTAGACTTTGTGGTGGTGGATGAAGAAGGTCCATACCAGATGATCCTAGGTTGGCTGTTTCTGAGGATGAGCAAAGCAGTACTGTCTAACCATTATCTGGCTCTCAAGTACCGGGTGAACGAGGTAGTTGGGGTGGTACGAGGAGACCAGGGAATCGCTAGAAGCTGTTACTCCTCGGCAGCAAGGGAAGCAATGCAAATAACATCCCTTGATGCCCGAGTGGAAAACAAGAATGGTAGACAAGAACCCGTAGAGGAGCTGGAGACCGTAAGCCTGGGACCAGAGAATCCGGGGAAGACGATCAGAATCGGGTCGAGACTTCAGGAAGAGCAGAAGCAGGAGTTGGTGAAATGCTTACAGGCTCATGCCGATGTGTTCGCTTGGACACATGAAGACATGCCAGAGATTGATCCTGAGGTAGCATGTCATAAGCTGGCAATAAAGAAAGGTGCTCGAACAGTAAGGCAGCAAAGGAGGTGCTTCAACCAGGAGAGGTATGAGGCTATAAATGGCGAGGTGGAAAAGCTCTTAAGAGCAGTGTTCATTCAGGAAGTCAATTATCCTGAGTGGATATCGAATGTGGTGTTGGTAAAGAAGGCAAACGGCAAATGGAGGATGTGTGTGGACTTCACAGATCTCAATAAAGCATGCCCGAAAGATAGCTTCCCTTTGCCAAAAATCGACCAGCTAGTAGATTCAACAGCTGGGCACGCCCTGCTCAGTTTCATGGACGCGTTCTCGGGATATAACCAAATTTCCATGTACGAGCAGGATGAGGAAAGTACTGCTTTTATCACTAACCAGGGTTTATTCTGTTACAGGGTAATGCCATTTGGTCTCAAAAATGCTGGGGCCACCTATCAGAGGCTGGTGAATAAAGTCTTTAAGCCGTTGATTGGGAAAACCATGGAGGTGTACGTGGATGACATGATCACCAAATCCAAAATCCTGGAGGAACATGTCAGACACCTCGAGGAGACATTCGGGCTTTTGAGGAAATATAAGATGAAGCTCAACCCGGAGAAGTGTGCTTTTGGGGTCGAGTCAGGGAAATTCCTTGGATTCATGGTGAGCCATAGAGGGATTGAAGCAAATCCCGAGAAAATCCAGGCGATTGTGCAGATGAGGTCCCCTCGTAACCTGAAGGAGATGCAGAGCCTCACGGGGAGGTTGGCTGCGTTGAGCAGATTCATATCCAAGGCTACAGATAAGTGTCAGCCATTCTTTCAAGTGATAAGGAGGGGAAAGAAAACAGAATGGACCCCAGAATGCGAGGAATCCTTCTAGAACTTGAAGCAATACTTGCAGCAAGCTCCACTGCTGTCCATACCAAGGGATGGGGACAAGTTATATCTGTATTTGGCGGTATCAGATCGGGCCGCCAGTTCTGTTCTGGTGAGAGAAGAAGAAGGGGTTCAGCATCCGATATACTACACCAGCAATGCCCTGCTCGACGCTGAGACCAGATACCCACCGCTGGAGAAATGGGCACTTGCCCTTGTGGTTGCTGCTCGAAAGTTGAGGCCATATTTTCAAGCATTCCCAGTCTCGGTAATAACAAACCAGCCATTGCGTCAAATTCTGCACAAGCCAGATGCTTCTGGTCGGCTCGTCAAGTGGGCTATAGAGCTAAGCGAGTTCGACATAGACTACAAACCCCGAGCAGCGATAAAGGCTCAGACAATGGCCGATTTCGTAGCTGAGTTCACGGAGCTCGAAGTATGTTTAGATCAACGAGATGTAGTTACAGACAGTGGCGAAGCTCGAGTATGGCAGATGTCTGTGGATGGGTCATCAGGGGAGCAAGGTTCTGGAGCAGGGATTGTCTTGGAAGGCCCTGAGGGGGAGGTGATCTCTTATGCTGTAAAGCTGGGATTTGCAGCCACAAATAACCAGGCAGAGTATGAAGCCTTGATAGCAGGTTTGGAATTGGCTAAGGCCGTGAGAACAGACAGAGTTAAGATCAGAACTGATTCCCAGCTGGTTGCGAATCATGTCAGTGAAAGATTCCAACCAAGAGAGGAGAAGATGGAGCAGTACCTGAAGATAGTCAGGCAGATAACGGCGAAATTTGAAGCAGTGGAGGTGATACAAATCCCCAGGGAGCAGAATAGTCGAGCAGATATTTTGGCCAGGATGGCAGCAGTAGCCGACCCAAAAATGCCAAAGTCAGTCCCTCTGGAGGTGAAGTCTAGCCCAAGTATCGAGCAGAATTTGGAGGTGCTGCGGATAGAACAAAAATGCTCGTGGATGGACCCGATAATTTCATACCTCAGAGACGGGGTATTACCACTAGATAAGCTGCGAGCTCTGAAGATTAGAGCCCAGGCCTCGAGATACACGATGATTGACGGGACACTGTATCGGCGAGGGTACACACTACCTTTCCTTCAATGTTTGGATGAGGACGACGCAGATTACGTACTGAGAGAAGTACATGAAGGGATTTGCGGGAATCATTCTGGTGGGAGGTCCTTGGCCTACAAGGTTCTAAGGCAGGGATATTTCTGGCCAACAATGCACCAGGATGCACAAGAGAAGACCAGGAGCTGTGTAAGCTGCCAGAGTTTTGCAAGTTTCTCCAACCAACCACCAGAGAAACTCACCTCCATGGCCTCCCTTTGGCCATTTGCTCAATGGGGGATTGATCTGATCGGCCCGCTGCCAAAGGGACGAGGAGCAGCAACGCATGCAATAGTTGCTATAGATTACTTCACGAAGTGGATAAAGGTCGAAGCCCTTAGCAGGATTACAGAGAAGAAAACGACAGACTTTGTGTGGAGAAACCTGGTCTGTCGATACGGGATCCCTTATGCCCTGGTAACGGATAATGGCAGGCAGTTCGATAATCACAACTTCAGGGATTTCTGCCAGAACCTCGGGATAGAGCTGAAGTATTGCTCACCTACTCACCCCCAATTGAATGGACAAGTAGAAGCAGCCAACAAGACAATCAAGAGGCTTTTGAAAACCAGGCTTGGAGCAAAAAAGGGTGCATGGGTTGATGAGCTGTCAGGTGTGCTATGGGCGTACAGAACAACCCACAAAACAGCAACTGGGGAGACACCATTCGCCTTGGCTTTCGGATATGAAGCGGTCGTGCCAGCTGAGATAGGAACGACCACGCACCGGACAGATCATTTCAATGAGCAGGAGAACGACGAACAGATATGTTTGAATCTTGATCTGCTAACGGAAAAGAGAGAGCAAGCAGCCGAGCGATCAGTCATTTACCAGCAGAGGGTTGCCCGGTATTATAACCAGAAAGTGAACATACGGCAGTTCAAGGTCGGAGATTGGGTGTTAAGGAGAGTGAACCAGAACACCAAAGACTCGACTCAAGGAGTGCTCGGTCCGAATTGGGAGGGGTCATATAGAGTCAAGCAGCTAGTTAGACCAGGAGCTTACAAGCTGGTTCGTGCAGATGGCCACGAGGTGAAGCGCCCATGGAAAGCAGCACATCTCAGGAAATATTTCCAGTAAGAGTCGTTAATATTTTCAAGTTCTTTCTGTTCGTATTTGCTGTTATTTATTTTATGACTACACAATTTCATGTAAGTTGAATCCTGCAATTAATGGAACATCGAGGAATTTCATTCACTTGAAACTGTGAAAAATTTCTAAGGCATGCAAAGGCTCACCAAGTCTCAAAGCCTGTTTATGGCGAGACAGAAGCCAAGCGTGCCAGGATCTGCTCGACCATGTGAAGGCAAGCAGAATCCCCAAGCATCAAAAAAGTTTCTAAGGCATGCAAAGGCTCACTAAGTCTCAAAGCCTGTTTATGGCGTGACAGAAGCCAAGCGTGCCAGGATCTGCTCGACAACACAAGAAAGTGATCAAAAACATTTTTATTAATGTGTTAATAATTAACATAGGAGATAAATTTCATAAACGTTGTTCATTACAATACAAGAAATATATCAAGGAGATGGCGGATCAGTGAGCCGAGCAGCATTGGTTGGCTGGACTTCCTCAGGTGCAGGGGGAGTATCACCAGTTGCGTCCGGGGGAGTGCTCGCCTCGGCAACGACAACAGGGGGTGCTCGCCTCGCCAACGTCAGCAGGGACTACACGAGGAGGGAAAGTTTCCTCCTCAATCACGATCGGCTCTATCCATTCGGCATCTTCTTTGGCCGCCTCCTCGTCCATATGTTGAGCAACACCAGCTACAAGGTCATCCATCTTCAGATCAGGATGCTGCTTCCCGAGGACGACCATGATGCAACGATAGGAATGTCGAAGTCCCTGGTCGTACTGATTGTCGGCCTCCTTCTCCAAGTTCTCAACCTGAGCCCGGTGGGAATCACGGAGAGATTCGAGCTGAGCTTCATACATAGCCTTCTGCCTTAGCAGATCCTCCTTGACCTTGGTCAGCTCCTCCTCCAGGGTATTAGCTTTCGCTTGAGCAAGAGATTCTTGCTCAATCAGCTTAAGGTTCTCAACATTCAGCTCCCCTGGTCTCTTCTCAGCAACGTCAGCTCTGGTCGTCGCTGACTGAATGTCCTCCTTCATCTTTCGGTCGTAGCGGCCAACCTTAGCCTTGTAATAGGTGGTCATGCAGCTGAGGTGGAAGGCGCTATACTGCATGGCTCCCACCAGTTCACCCAAGGTGCAGCCGTCAAAGTCCTCCAGGTCCTTCTTGCTCACGAGTTTAGATAACTCATTAAGATAGGGGACCAAGTGTTCTGCTCGGCTGTCAGATAAGCGAGACCGAGGCCCGACAGGAGGAGAAGAAGAAGAAGCAGGATCTGTGGCTGCTCCACTAGTTTCCCCGACCTTGGCAGGAGCAGGAGGAAGAGCCTGCAAGGGAGGAACCTGCTGCACGATGTTCTTTCGCTTCGTAGCAGGAGCATCTTTGTTCTGGTCTCGCTTGTTTGTTGGAGGCCGAGAACGTTTCCTGGTCAGAGCTCCAATCACTGCGTCCTCCATCTTATGGCCGGGGGGCACCAAACGAGACTCGAGAGCAGGTTGTAGGTGGTTATCAGCTCTCGACTCGGGTAGGAATTAACCAATACGGCCTCGACCCGTTTGAGCTGGTCAGGTTTGAGCGGGAAATGAACACCCCAAGAACCTGCAACGCAAAAAGACACTTGGTTAAGAACAAACCAATAAAGCAAGAACAATTATGGATACGAGGCATCTAAAGCGAGCAGGCAACCTGGGACCACGAAACGGGGTGGGATGCGATAATCGTTCCCGTCAATTCGTGCAACTTGACCCCAAGGACCCCCAGCAAAAAAGAATTTCCTCTTCCAAGTCCCACCACCACCAGTTGGAAGATCAGTTATGGGTTTCCTGCTCTTGGTAATAGATTGGAAGTAGTACCAGCCGGCATCTTTAGGGCTGCTCTTTAGCTGGTATAGGTGCTTCACCTCATCAATCGTGGGCTCGCTTTGGCAACATCTGTCCCACAATATGAATAGACCAGAGAGCACTCTCCACCCATTGGGGTTCAGCTGACCAGGAGCCAGATTTAGCCCGTTAAGTATACGGGCAAAGTAGGGTTGCAAGGGACACCTCAGCCCAAACTTAAAGCTTTCCAGAAACAGGGTAACATATCCCCTAGGAGGACGGCTAGGTGTATCCTTCTTTCCTGGGATCTTGAGAGGAATTTCACCAGGAATGCTATACCTGAGCCGGAGGTCATCCAACTCGTTGAATGTGGTCGTGCAGGTCATGTAATCAATAGCATAATCCCGCGGTCGCGGCGCTCCTGGTGAAGATCCCTCACCAGAATCACCTCCTTGATCCTCACTTAGGGTGTCTTCCGAGCCAGAAGGTCCCTCTTCACCACTACTTCCGCTCGTGGAGGTCGTTTGGGGGGACATCCTCCTAGCGCTAGTCCCGACACTAGACCTAGTGGGTTCTAAGGGGATCCCGAGGTCAAAAGTAGAATCAGCGAGCAGACTAGGCAAGAAACCTAGTTCATCGTCATCAATCTCAACAACTTTCTCCTTACCCTTCGACATTCCCTAAGTAATAACCAAAACGCCACCACCAACTACTACCCCAAGCAAAGCAAAGAAAAAAGAAGTTATCTACAAACTATCCGAGACCGAGGAGAAAGAAGTAATACCTGAAGTACTGTTTCAGTCGGAGAAAATCGAGGATGGGGGCTTTTATGCCGAAACTTCTTCGCCGGAGAGACAAGGACAGAGACGGTGGAAATGGCTAATTTCCCTTCGAGAGGTTTTGGGTTATCTTAATTGGAGGAAAAACTCTTGGATAGCCAGCATTTAACAGCACCGAATCCCGAGGGTCTCGTAACCGCCGGTTTGAAATTCAAATGGAGGGGTGGATTTCTACCACATCACCTCATCCGCAATTAAATGCGACACTACTCTTGGTAGCCTTTTCCTATCCCGCGCGAGCAAGAACTGTCGAGTTTCTACTGTTGGCTCACTACGCTACCCAACACAAGAAATTGGGGGACTGGTGTTTGTGGGATATGTTTCGATGACGACCAGCAGTGATGAGCAGGCGCCTGGTAGCAGGGTTCCTCGAACAGGTATATCTTGTAAGAGTCTGGTAGCCGGGGGAGCTGGAGCAGGAGTATCCTGCTCGTCCATGGGTACGACATCCACGAGGTCAGTCTCCTGTTGGGAGCATAAAGTTGTTCCTGCTATATTCCTACTAACGGTTGGGTCGAGGAGACCCGGTCAACGACAGTTAGCGAGACATGCTCTCCGGTCCGAGAATCAAGGCGCGAGGGCCACGCAACCACCCACGACTGCGGCAATGGAGCACCCACTTTCGAGAAGTGGGAGGATGGCGAGCGCAAAGGTAGGAAAGGCCTGAATTCAGAAGTGGCCTATAAAAGGGTAGCCAACGAAGGTAAAAGGGTTAGCAATTTTGAGATTATAACAGAGAGAAAGGAAATTCTAAAAGAGAGAAAACAACCTAAAAGCCATAAGATTTGTGGCAAGCGTTCCCAGAACCTTCATATCTAACTTGAGCGTCGGAGGGTTTATGCCGGGAAAACAACCGGCGTGCTCTGACTTGTTTCTGTGGACGCAGGGACACTTAGAGAAGAAAGCGTACAAGGAGAGATCCTGATCGAGGTGAGGTTGATCGAGCAGATATCCTGATCGTTGGAAGGCGTAACCAGAATCTCGCATCAACAGTGCTTTAAACCTTTCTTTAAGTCATTTAACAGTAATGTGAAACTCCATCCATCATGCTTAACTTTCTTATCCTACTTTTTTTCTTTTTCTAATACTGTTGATTAAATTGTTTTATATTCATTATGGATTTCTTTAATGCACTAAAATACAAAACGACAACATGCTGGAAACTGATAGAGCGTCAAAAGTGAGTGTGGCGGGTCTTCCTTAAAGGGAAAGGATAATTAATATTCTTAGAAAAACAAAAAGCATTAGTTTCACTGTCCCGGTGCCAGCCGGTTCACATTTCAGCATCAAGTACAGCGTCCATAAATCATTGAAAAAAAAATATATGCAAGTATATTTTTTCTTACCAACCTTTATAAAAGTTTATAATTTCAATTTCCTCCGGCAATTAAACGAATTCTGTGAAAATGACATGTCATTTACAGTTTAAAATTGTTAACGGCGCGACGTCTCTTTGTTGCACTAGCAAATTTTAGGGGAGACTGTACTGAAAATTTTAGAAAAAAGGTGTTGTGAATCTTTAATTCCCGTCGTGCTTTGAACGTTTCCCAACTCATTTAACAGTAGTCTAACACTCCATCCACCATATTTAACTTTCTTTGTCCTACTTTTTTTCTTTTTCAATATTGTTCATTAAATTGTTTTATATTTACTGTAGATTAAGCACTAAATTTTTTTTTAAAAAAAGACAAAATGCTGGAAACTGATAAGAGACTCAAAAGGAAGTCTGGTGGGTCTTTCTTTAAAGCTACAATATATTATTCTTACAATAGTAATAAAATGATAATTAATATTGTTAGAAAAACAAAAAGTATTAGTTTCACTATCACAGTGCCAGCTGGTTCACATTTGAGCATCAAGGACAGAGTCCATAAATCATTGCAAAAAATATACAAACATAGTTTATCTTACCAACCTCCACAGAAGTTTTATCATTTTAATTTCCTTCGGCAGTTAAATGGATTTTGTGAACATGATGAGTTCAATCATTGTAAGCATTTGTTTCTTTATTTTCTGTTGCTTCAGCTTCACCTTGCAGTCAACCGATTATATGCTCAAAAGCAATGAAACTGATCAACTTGCATTGCTTGAATTCAAGGCCAAAGTTACTCATGACCCTCTTGAGGTTTTGAGTTCATGGAACTATTCCAGGCACTTTTGTCAATGGAAAGGGGTCACTTGCAGTCCACGGCACCAAAGGGTGACTGGATTACGTCTTCCATCTTTACTCTTGCAGGGGTCTCTGTCGCCTCACATTGGTAATTTAAGTTTTCTGAGAGTGTTAGATCTCAAAAACAACAGCTTCCGCGACGAAATCCCTCAAGAGATTGGATATCTGTTCAGGTTACAAATATTAGCCCTGCATAACAATACATTCGGAGGTCAAATTCCCGACAACATATCGCATTGCGTTAACCTTGAATCCCTCGGGTTAGGCGTCAATGAGCTAGTGGGGAAAGTTCCAGGGAAACTCGGCTCTTTATCAAAGCTTTGGATTCTCTCAGTACACTACAACAGTTTGTCAGGAGAAATCCCATCTTCCTTTGGCAATTTGTCATCACTCGAGTTCCTCTCAGCAGCTGCAAATCAATTTGTGGGACAATTTCCTGAAACCCTGAGCGAGCTTAAGATGATGCGTTATATATCATTTGGAGAAAACAAGCTATCAGGTGAAATCCCTTTCTCAATCTACAACTTGTCTTCGCTTACTCATTTTTATTTTCCTTTTAACCAACTTCAAGGAAGCCTTCCATCAGACTTAGGCTTCACTCTTCCTAATCTTGAAGTACTAAACGTTGGTGGTAATCAGTTTACCGGACCTATTCCGGCTTCAATATCCAATGCCTCAAATCTAATGAGACTTACAATCGCAAAGAATGGATTCAGTGGAAGGGTGCCTAGTTTGGAAAATTTATATAAACTCCAATGGGTTAGTATTTCTCATAATCACTTAGGAAATTATGGGGAAAAAGATAACTTAGAATTTGTCAATTCTTTGGTTAACGCTTCTAGACTAGAGCTACTGGAAATTAGTGACAACAATTTTGGTGGAATGTTACCTGAAGCTGTGGGAAACTTGTCAACCCGACTTAGAAAATTAATAGTTGGAAACAATCAGTTGTTCGGAAATATCCCAAGTGGATTAAGAAATCTTGTTAACTTAGAGCTTTTACACCTTGGGGGCAACCAATTCACAGGCCAAATTCCAGGAAGTATAGGAGATCTTCATAAGCTGCAGTGGTTGATGCTCCCGGCGAACGAGTTTTGGGGGGAAATTCCATCTTCTATAGGAAATTTGACATCGTTAGCTATACTAGCTTTTGACGAAAACATGTTAGAGGGAAGCATTCCATCAAGTCTAGGGAAATGCCAAAACTTGATATTATTAGATCTCTCTAATAACAACCTCAGTGGTACTATACCCACTGAAGTGATCGGTCTCTCTTCCTTGTCAATCTATCTTGATCTATCTCAAAACCAATTGAACGGTTCTTTGCCCCCAAATTTTGGTATCTTGAAAAATCTGGGTGGTATAGATATATCGGAGAACAAATTGTCTGGTGAAATTCCAAACAGTCTAGGAAGCTGCATTAGGTTGGAAGAACTCGTCATGAAAGGTAATTTCTTTCAGGGGAATATCCCTTCATCATTCAGTTCTTTGAGAGGCATGCAGAACCTTGATCTTTCGCGGAACAATTTGTCTGGTCGGATTCCAAAATATTTTGAAAACTTTTTCTTTTTGCAGAATTTAAATCTGTCTTCTAATCATTTTGAGGGTGAAGTACCAGTAAAAGGAGTCTTCAGCAATTCAAGTGCTATTTCTCTCGATGGAAATGATAACCTCTGTGGTGGCATATCTGAGTTGCATTTATCTACTTGTTCCATCAAAGAATCAAAGCAATCACGTTCCCGTTCCCTGAAACTGATTATTCCTGTAGTTACAGTAATTTTGTTAGTGACAGGGATGTCGTGTTTGATTATTACTTCCCGGCGGAGCAAATCAAAAAGGGAGCTGGCCACTCCTCCATCAGCATTATTGGCTTCGGTTTTACGAGTGTCCTATCAGAATCTGATCAAAGCAACTGATGGGTTCTCTTTGGAAAACTTGATTGGTGCCGGTAGCTTTGGTTCGGTCTATAAAGGAATCCTCAATCACGATGATCATGAAACGCTGGTGGCAGTGAAGGTGCTTAATCTTCAACATCGAGGAGCTTCAAAGAGTTTCATGGCGCAGTGTCAAGCCTTGAGAAGTGTTAGGCATCGGAATCTCGTCAAAATAATAACTTCCTGTGCAAGTGTTGACTTTCAAGGAAATGATTTCGAGGCCTTAGTTTATGAGTTCATGGTGAACGGGAGCCTGGAGGAATGGTTGCATCCAAACCCTGAGGCACCAAGGAATTTAAATCTCCTCCAAAGACTGAATATTGCCGTTGATGTTGCTTCCGCATTGGATTATCTTCATCATTATTGCGAAACTCCAATAGTCCATTGTGATCTCAAGCCAAGCAATGTTCTTCTGGATGGTGAATTGACTGCCCATGTAGGTGATTTTGGATTAGCAAAATTCCTTCCGGAAGCCACCAACAACTTGTCATCTAATCAATCAAGCTCTGTTGGAGTAAAAGGAACCGTTGGTTATGCTGCTCCAGGTAAATACTATAATTTAATTAACTTCTTTTGCAATCCTTAGAGATTTTACTAGTTGAACCAACAGTTTTAATTTTCAAATTGCAGAGTACGGAATGGGGAGCGAGGTCTCAACAAGTGGAGATGTGTACAGTTTTGGCATACTCTTGCTGGAAATGTTTACAGGAAAGGGGCCGACGAATGAGATGTTTACAGGCAATCTAACCCTACATAATTTTGTCAAGGAAGCTCTTCCTGAAAGACTTGCTGAAATTGTTGATCCAGTGCTTCTTGTAGAAAGAGAAGAAGGGGAGACAAGCGAGGCCAATGCTCACAAAATATTTACCAGAAGTTTTAATGCTAAAGAGTGCTTGGTTTCAGTACTGGAAATCGGAGTCACTTGCTCTTCAGAGTTGCCGAGAGAACGAATGAGCATGGAAGAGGTTGCGGCTCAGCTGCTTTCCTTCAGAAACAAACTGGTAAAAAATGTGCGAGGCCAACCAGCAACTTACGTGACTGCGTAAGTAATTGGTTACTCTCCAATGACAATAAAGACAACAATCTTTGGTTACTATCAACTCTTTTTTGGCAGAAGCAAAAATGAACAGTTGCAATTGTTAGAAGATGTGTTTTGGACTGCCGATGTGGAATCATAAATGTTGTTTAGTTGAAAGTTTCAAACTGTTCCTACTTCTCTGGTGTTGGTTATTTTTTTGATAGTTCATGTTGTGATCATGGCACAATCTTTGGACCATGATTCTAGTGGGTCGTTATTTGACTTTGGTGTGTTGTTATTTAAGCTTCAAATTGTAATGTTTTCAGTTTTATGATAGTGCGAAGTTCTCTTTGCAAAATCATGTTGCTCTCATTTCCATTTAGTTTTACTTTAGCTATTCCTTGTTTTCTTTTCTTATTTGAGTAACAACAGCAATTATGTTCGAGAATCACTTATTTGATGATCTCAAGTGTAATGGATATTAAAGAATATTTCAAATTAACTATGTTTAAAGAAAAAATAAAATAAAACTGAAAATGACAACTCAAATAACACTGCAACATAAGCATTATAACAAGCAACCATATAAATTTACAATATATCCATTACAATAGATTTTTTAAAACAGAGGAAGACAAACGAGTGCATAATTGGGATACTCCGCCATCGTGCACATACAAGTTATGTATCATCCCCTGCATCGCTAACAAGTGAATTTCATTGGTTGTCCTAACTAAGAAGACGCAGGGTTGTGTGCCCACATCAAACAATATGTGTTCTTAATTAGGAAAGATTACGAAACTCACTCACTAGTGATATGTGATATTACACATGGTTGACCTTTACCAACGATACTCTTAACTTTTTTCACTCTTCTAAATTAATAATAATAATCTAAAGAAAAATGTTTCCAAGTTTGATTCAAAGTTGAACTAAATTAGCACCAGAATTGGGCTTAATGAGCCTATTTTGAGAAATATTAGGCAAAATCCTAGACACTTTTTACATTACTTATTTTCATTGGACAATACCGATTGATTACTGTAAATGCTTACTTACGATTCGGCCTGTACTTGGTAAACTCCGCATACACAAGAGAAACTTGTTCTTGTGCATGTTGAAAGCCAAGTAAAACAGTTAGCTTCAAAAACTAAGAAATGATAAGAACAATGCCACATCCTTTAAGGAAGTGCCAACGAACAAACGTTGATTGCGACACAAACTTTGGGAATTTCATCTTATCTACTTTATAAATGCCAACCTTGATACTCAAGGTTTAATTACTATCAACCAAGTAAAAGAAACAAGAACAAAGAAAGTGAATACGTCGAAGGGAGAGGTTGTTCTTTTGGATTGTTGGGCTAGCCCATTTTGCTTGAGAGCAAAGATTGCATTGGCTGAGAAAGGAGTTGAATATAAAGCCAGAGCTGAGAACTTGTTTGGGGGCAAGAGTGACCTGCTGCTCAAATCAAACCCCATCTACAAGAAAGTCCCAGTTTTGCTACACAATGGGAAACCATTGTGTGAATCCACTATTATAGTTAACTACATTGACGAGACTTGGCCTTCGCCACCACTTCTCCCATCCTTTGCTTATGAGAGAGCTAAGGCAAGGTTCTGGGCAGATTTTATTGACAAGAAGGTCAGTCTATAATTCTCAAGTGTAAATGTTTGTATCTTTCTAAATGCGAACTTAAAAGATGACACCACTTTTTTGGCAGGTATTCGATGCAGTATGCAACATATGGAAAAGCAAGGGCGAGGTCCCAGAGACGGCGAAGAATGAATTTATAGAGATTTTGAAGCAATTTGAGGGAGCTTTAGGGGAGAAGGATTTCTTTGGCGGGGATAGCTTTGGATTCGTTGATGTGATTGCAATTCCACTGACTAGTTGGTTTTACGCGGTTGAGAAATTTGGGGGAGTTAAGGTTGAGAATGAGTGCCCCAAATTCTCAGCATGGATGAACAAGTGCATGCAAAGAGATACTGTTGCCAGGATCCTTCCGGACCCAGAAAAGGTCTACGAATTTGTTATCACGTTGAGGAACATGTTTGGAATTGAATAGTGAAAGGCTTATGCCGCTGAAAAGCTTTCATTCTCATATGAAGATAACTTTCAGTTGCTTCTTTGCTTTACTGCTGTCGATGTAATAATAGAAACCAGCAACGTTCGGTTGCTTTGTTTAAATGCTTTCTGAAATATATGCGTGTGTGTGTGCGTGTATTGTTTTTAAATGATAAAAGAAAAGCAGAAAAAAAAAATTATATGAAATTGTTCTTAAATTTAGGTTAATGAAATCGCGGTATGTAAGCAATGCATAAAAGAACAGAGGTCGAAAACAACACTTGCTGTTACATTTAAAGAAATTGAAGCCATATATTTACATTGTCAAATGAGATTAGTTACTGCACCGAAAATCCTTCAGCCTGAGATTCCAAAAAGTGCATTTTCTTCTAAGAAACTATATAATAACAGAAATGCACTCTAACACAGTGAGAAAAAGTTTTACCCTGAACCAGTCAAAAACAGAAACGGAAAATGCAATCTTTAAACCAACTGTAAGTGTCTTAAATATCGAATAATAAGGTGTTTTATTTGTTTAAGTACGTTCTTCAGGTGCATCTCAGCAGCAAAGAGCTCTCGACGGCTACCGGAAGAGGAAGAAATTTCCATGTAAACCTTACAAAGTTCCAAGGATGCATATGAAAACCTTTTAAACCGATCTCTATCTTTCCACAAATCAGATCCCTGACACAGACGCACAAGCACAGAGAGAGAGAGAGAGAGAGAGAGAGAGGCTGAGTTGTCAACTTGTCATTCCTTTAGATAACAAATTTAGAAAACAAAAATGAAATCACAAAGCTTTTTCTTTGCCTTCTTTTTAAAAGAGAGAGAGAGAGAGAGAAAGAGAGAGAGAGATTGTTGGGTGCAAGCGGAAGTGCAGAAAATCTTTTTATTTAAGAACAGAGTATTTTGCTGGAAATTACTGAAACTTTATTGCTTAATTCATTTTTTCGTTTCTCTCTTCCTTTTCATACAACCAGAGTTCTATATTTATATGCATTATAGACAACTCTAGAGATTACATTAATCATGCTTTACATTTCCAAAGCCACATTGCAAACATCAATTCTACCCTTTACTTCACGTTGAAAAACAAACCAAATAACCCTTCAAACTTCTTGCTCAATTTACTAGATTACTAATTATATCTCAACACCCCCTCTTAATTAGTAATCTTCAATTGCTTCTTGAATTTTTCAAACTTCTCAATGATGATTGCTTTGGTTAGAAAATCTGCAGGCTGCTCATCAGTGCTGATAAACTCCATATTAACTTCTCCTTTGCTTACCAAGTCACGGATGTAGTGATAACGCAGCTCAATGTGCTTAGATTTAGCATGAAATACGGGGTTCTTTGTTAGAACAATGGCTGACATGTTGTCACAATAAATTGTTGTTGCAGCATCTTGATTGAACTGCAAATCCTTGAGAATTCTTCTAAGCCAAACGGCTTCACAAGCTGATTCAGTTGCTGCAATGTACTCTGCCTCGGCTGAGGATAAAGCTACTGACTTCTGCTTCCTTGAGCTCCATGAAATCACATTTGTACCAAGACAAAATAAATAACCTGATGTGCTTTTTCTGTCAGCAAGGGAACCAGCCCAGTCACTGTCAGTAAAACCAACAAGCTTGCAATTGTCTTCTTTTTCATACATGATCCCCTGCTTTTTTTTTCCTTGAAGATACCTTAAGATTCTCTTTGCTGCAATATAATGGGACTTCCTTGGATCATTCATAAATCTAGAAAGAACACTAACTGAGTGCAAAATGTCAGGTCTTGAGTTGGTTAGATAAATCAACGAACCAACCAAGCTTCTATAGATTCTTGCGTCAGCCTTTTCTTCTTTTTCATCATGTTTCAATTTTTCATTCAAACCCATAGGAGTAGGTGCTGGTTTGCATTTGAACATGTGGAATTTCTTCAACAAATCTTCTACGTATATTTCTTGACAAAAGAAGATTTTTCCTCTGGCTTGCTTCACTTGAATGCCAAGAAAATACTTCATTAAGCCCAAGTCAGTCATCTCAAATTCATCTAGCATGCTTTTTTTAAACTCTTCCACCATTTTCAGATTAGTGCCACAATAAATTAGATCATCAACATAAAGGCAAACAATAAGGAAATCAATACCTTCCTTTTTGACATAAAGAGAAGGTTCACTTGAGCTTCTGTCAAATCCATTTTTAACGAAATATCTATCAATTCTGCTATTCCACGCTCGAGGGGCTTGCTTTAAGCCATACAAGGCTTTTCGGAGTCGATAAACTTTGTTTTCTTCACATTTCACTTCATATCCTTTAGGCTGCTCAACATAAACCTCTTCTTCAATTTCACCATTTAGAAATGCCGATTTTACATCTAGCTGAAACACATTTAATTCCATTTGGGCTGCCAATGCAAGAACAGTTCGAATAGTCTCCATTCGAGCAACGGGAGCAAATGTTTCTGTAAAATCAACTCCAGGCAGCTGAGAGTATCCTTTGGCAACGAGCCGCGCCATATATTTTTGAACTAAACCATCTTCATTGTACTTGATTTTGAAGATCCATTTCAGCCCAATTGTTTCTTTTCCATTTGGCAAATTAACCATCTCCCAAGATTTATTTTTCACAATGGTGGCCATTTCCTCGTTCATTGCTTTGATCCAATCTTCATTTCTTGAGGCCTCCTCAAAGTCTTGAGGCTCACAAGAAAATAAAGCAAGTTCACATGACTCATAAATTTCTCTCATTGACTTTATCTTCCTTGGAGGACTTTCATCATCCGAAGAACTTTCTGCTGCTGAATTTGGAGAATTTGGTTCCAAATTATTTTGCTGTGAAGAATTTGGTGGAGATACAGGAGCTTCAAAAAAGCTAGATGCTTGAGATTGATCTTTTTCCCACTGCCAAGCTGATGCCTCATCAAATACAACATCTCTTGAGATAACAAGCTTATTTGTTGTAGGATTCAACAACCGATACCCTTTAGACTCATCACTATAGCCAATAAACAAATATTTTTCACCTTTTTCATCAAACTTCTCCCTGTTTTGAGCTGGAATAAGAGCATAAGCTGTGGAAAAGTCACATGTTTTCTATCCTATTTTTAAGGAAAAAAGATAGGGATAGAAAAGAAAAAAGATAGGGATAGAATTTCAGTTTTTTGATAGAGTTTGTTTCCTACTTTCTTGGTCTGCAGTTAGTTGTTTACTTTCCTACTCTTGCACGTTATGTAGTTTAGAATCTATATATGTATTATGTAATCCTATTGTAAAAAATAAGAAAATGAGATACATATTTCTTCAATAATTTTCTCATGGTATCAGAGCCGCTCTTTGATTCTTGGGTTTAGTTTTCAATTCTATTTGAATACCAATGTCAAAGAATAGCGAGCAAGAAACTTCTGAGTTATCTTCAGAGCAGTTGCAACGGCATCTACAACCATCAAGTTATGTTTCTAATGATAGTCCATCACTTCAGATCACAACCCATAAATTGAATGGTCAAAATTTTCTTCAGTGGTCCCAATCTGTGAAGATGTTTATCAGAGGTAAAGGGAAGATTGGTTACCTTACTGGTTCAATTAAAGAACCAGCTGAAGACGACCCAAAGTTTCAAACTTGGGATGCTGACAACTCAATGATCATGTCATGGTTAGTGAATTCAATGGAACAAGAAATAGGTCAAACTTACTTGTTTTTGCCAACAGCAAAAGATTTGTGGGATGCTGTCACTGAGACCTATTCTGATTTGGGAATTTCTGCTCAGATTTATAATCTAAAAACCAGAATTCGAGAAACCAAACAAGGTAGTCAAGGAGTGACTAAATACTACAATATTTTGAAGGGCTTATGGCAAGAGTTAGATCAGTACTATGATGGCGAGTGGGAATGTGCTGCTGATAGTGCTAAATACAAGAAGATGTTAGAAAAAGAGCGTGTATTTGAATTCTTAGCAGGTTTGAGTTCAGACCTTGATGAAGTCCCTGGGCGAGTACTTGGCAAGGAACCTCTTCCTTCTACCAGGGAAGTGTTTTCTTATGTAAGAAGAAAGGAAAGTAGAAAGAATGTGATGATGGGAGGTTCTTCAGCAGAGAACTCAGCCTTGATCTCTGTTACACTAGAAGCTCCACTGGTTGGTGGAACAAAAAACCTGAAGAAGAGTGATGAGAAGGATAGAGTTTGGTGTGATTATTGCCATAAGCCAAGACATACCAGAGATGCATGTTGGAAGCTTCATGGAAAACCTCCAAATCTGAAAAACAATAAATTATCTAGTAAACATAGTCGTGGTTTCCAAGTTGTTGGGGAGAATCAGCCGACAACCAATACTGGAGAAACCGAATCTCAATTCTTCACTAAAGAGCAGTTAGAGCAACTGTACATGTTTCTAAATCAGTCACAATCTCTCCCAAATCCTTCATCCTTTAGTTCTTTAGCCCAAAAAGGTAATAATTTCACTGCTCTGGGAGTTGTTTATGAGAAACAAGATCCATGGATCATCGATTCAGGAGCAACCGATCATATGACCAGCCATTCTAAATTATTTTCTTCATATATTCCATGTTCTAGTAGTCAAAAAATTAAAATTGTTGATGGTTCACTATCTTCCGTAGCAGGAAAAGGATTTATTCCTATCTCCACAAATTTGGTGTTAACATCTGTTCTTCATGTTCCTAATTTGTCTTGTAATCTTTTATCTGTTAGCAAAATTACCAAGGATCTTCATTGCATTGCTAAATTCTCTCCTTCCTATTGTGAATTTCAGGACCTGTGTTCGGGGAAGAAGATTGGCAGTGCTAGAGAGGTAGATGGTTTGTACTACTTCGAAGAGGATGTTAGTTTGTGTGGAGAAGCTCAGGCAGCAAATAATGAAGTAACTTTCTCTATTGAAGATGAAATAATGTTGTGGCATCTCCGATTAGGTCATCCTAGTTTTTCTTATTTACAACATTTGTTTCCTTTACTGTTCAAGAATAAAAATCCTTCTTTGTTTCAGTGTGAAATTTGTGTATTGTCCAAACATCATCGTGCATCTTTTCCTTCACAGCCGTATAAAAAATCTGCACCTTTTTCTCTTATACACAGTGATATTTGGGGACCCTCACGTGTTACAAACATTTCGGGGGCTAAATGGTTCATAACTTTTATTGATGACCACACTCGTGTTTGTTGGGTGTACTTGCTTAAAGAAAAATCGACACCTATTAGAAGTTGCACGCTCTCTTATGTTCACAAATAGAGTGCCAAAACAGTTTTGGGGTGAAGCCATTCTCACAACATCATACTTGATAAATCGTATGCCTACCCGAATCTTTAATTTTCAGTCTCCATTAAATGTTTTCACAAAATTCTATCCCTATGCTAAGGTTTTCACATCTTTACCACCAAAGATTTTTGGATGCATTGCTTTTGTTCACGTTCATAAACAGAACAGGAGCAAACTTGATCCTAGGGCTTTAAAATGTGTATTTCTTGGCTATTCTCCTACTCAAAAAGGCTACAAATGTTATGATCCATTGTCTAACAAATTCTTCGTCACAATGGATGTTACATTTTTTGAAAATAGGTCTTTCTTTCCCAAAACTTCTCTTCAGGGGGAGGATCATACTCAGGAAGATCATTTTTGGGAATTATCTCTTCCAATGCCTATTATGTCTTGTGTACCTCCTGTTCCTTCTACAATGCCATCAATTGTGAATAATGAAAAATCATTAGAGAGAGTTCCAGAACCAGAGCTTCAAGTCTACACACGACGGAATTCGAAAAGGTCAAATCATCATTCCTCTCCTCACTGCCAAGACTCGGATCCAAACACAGGCAACTTGGAACTTGCAGGTAACATTCATTCTAATCCTATTTCAGAATCTGTTTTAGAAACTACAAATGATCTAGATGTTCCAATTGCACAACGGACAGGAACTAGGTCTTGTACTCTTCATCCAATTTCTAAGTATGTGTCATATCATAGATTATCTCCATTTTTTAGAGCTTTTACAGCTAACCTGTCTGTTATAGCAATTCCAAAATCTGTACAAGATGCTCTTTCTATTCCAGAATGGAGAGATGCTGTGTATGCAGAGATGAGAGCTCTAGAAAAAAACAAAACTTGGGAACTAGTCAAGTTACCAGAAGGAAAAAAACCAGTGGGTTGCAAGTGGATTTTTACAGTTAAATACAGAGCAGATGGGTCACTTGAGCGGTACAAAGCTAGGCTCGTCGCGAAAGGTTTTACACAAACATACGGCATTGACTACCAAGAAACATTTGCTCCCGTGGCAAAGATGAATTCCATTCGGGTTTTGTTGTCTCTTGCAGCAAGCCTAGGATGGCAACTACAACAGTTAGACGTTAAGAATGCGTTCCTTAATGGAGAGCTTGAAGAGGAGGTATATATGGATCTACCACCAGGTTTTGAGAATGAATATGGTATTGAAAAAGTGTGCAAGCTGAAGAGATCACTTTACGGCTTAAAACAATCTCCTCGAGCTTGGTTTGACAGATTTACGAAATCTGTTCGTAGCTTTGGATATTTACAGAGTCAAGCAGATCATACAATGTTTTTTAAACACTTCACTGATGGTAGTGTTGTGATCGTCATTGTATATGTAGACGATATCATCTTGACTGGAAGCAATGTAATAGAAATGGAAAATCTCAAGAAGGTTCTTGCTAGAGAATTTGAGATGAAGGATCTTGGACCCTTAAGATATTTTTTGGGCATGGAAATTGCAAGATCCAGTAAAGGCATTTTTGTTTCTCAAAGGAAATATACTTTAGACTTGCTCAAGGAAACTGGCATGTTGGGATGCAAACCTGGAGACACTCCTATTGATCCTTATCACAAATTGGGATATGCAATTGAAGGCAAATCAGTGGATAGAGAAAGTTACCAAAGGTTGGTTGGTAAGTTGATATACTTGTCTCATACTAGGCCAGACATAGCCTTTGCAGTAAGTGTTATTAGTCAATTTATGCACTCTCCATGTAAAGAGCACTTGGAAGCTGTTTACAAGGTTCTCAAGTACCTAAAAAAAAACTCCAGGAAAAGGTCTGCTATTCAAGAAAAATAACAATCTGCAAGTTGAAGTATATACTGATGCAGATTGGGCTGGATCTGTTATTGATAGAAGGTCAACTTCAGGGTATTGCACATTTGTGGGAGGAAACTTGGTAACTTGGAGGAGTAAGAAGCAATCAGTGGTTGCAAGAAGCAGTGCCGAAGCTGAATTTAAAGCAGTAGCACATGGTATTTGTGAACTTTTGTGGTTAAAGAAGCTACTTGAAGAATTGAAGATTATTATTGATGTTCCTATGAAGTTGTATTGTGACAACAAGGCAGCAATAAACATTGCTCATAACCCTGTTCATCATGACAGAACTAAACATGTTGAAGTGGATCGTCATTTTATCAAGGAGAAAATAGAAAGTGGTTTGATATGCATGACCTTTGTTCCAACAACAAAGCAGCTAGCCGATATTCTTACTAAAGGACTTCATAAATCAAGCTTTGAGTCACTAACTAGCAAGCTGGGAATGATTGATATCTTCGAACCAGCTTGAGGGGGAGTGTGGAAAAGTCACATGTTTTCTATCCTATTTTTAAGGAAAAAAGATAGGGATAGAAAAGAAAAAAGATAGGGATAGAATTTCAGTTTTTTGATAGAGTTTGTTTCCTACTTTCTTGGTCTGCAGTTAGTTGTTTACTTTCCTACTCTTGCACGTTATGTAGTTTAGAATCTATATATGTATTATGTAATCCTATTGTAAAAAATAAGAAAATGAGATACATATTTCTTCAATAATTTTCTCATAAGCAATACTCCCAAAAATCTTCAAGTGATCAACGGTTGGCTTTCGGTTGTGCCAAGCTTCAAATGGAGTTTTGTCTCTAATAGCTTTTGTAGGAGACCTGTTGAGGATATACACTGCTGTATGACATGCTTCTGCCCATAAGTTATTAGGAATGTCTTTGCCTTTTAACATGCTTCTTGCCATCTCTACAATGGTACGGTTCTTCCATTCTGCGACTCCGTTTTGTTGTGGACTTCGGCTGATAGTAAGTTGTCTTTGAATTCCATTATCCCTGCAATAATTCATTAATGGAGTGTAGATAAATTCACCACCACGATCAATTCTCAAGGTCTTCATTTTCCATCCACTTTGCCTTTCTGCAAGAGCTTTAAACTGAAGAAAAATTGAGAAAGCTTCTGCTTTTTCATTCAAAAGATAAATCCACATCATCCTTGTATAGTCATCAACAAAAAGAATGAAATATCTCCTGTTATTGAGAGAGAGAGTCCTTGTAGGACCACAAATATCAGCATGCACCAACTCCAACGGAGCTTTGGCTCTCCATGAATTTTTAGGAAATGGAAGTCTATGCATTTTTCCATATATACAGCCCTCGCAAACTTTTTCATATCTTCCAACATCAGGTAGGCCAATCACCATGTTCTTTTGTTTGAGCAAATTCAGCCCTTTATAGTTTAAATGGCCATATCTGAGATGCCATAAATTTGACAAATCTGAATTTTCAGTTTTGAGAGCAACATTCTCATCAAGTGGCATAACAAGAGGAAAAACTTTGTTCTTTGACATTTCAACAACAGCCACTGTGTGATTATTAGTTTTATCAATAATTTTGCATTTCTCATCATCAAAATAAATTGAAAAACCCTTTTGAATTAGCTGCTCCACACTCAAGAGGTTTTGAGTTAAATTTGGAACATAAAGAACGTCAGAAATAAGCTTTTTGTTACCTCCCTTTGTATGGACAGCAATAGTGCCTTTTCCCACAACTTTCTGCATCTTTCCATCTCCAAGCTTCACTTGCGAATTAAAACTTTGGTCAAGGCTGATGAAAATGTCACGTTCTCCAGTCATGTGGTTGCTGCAGCCGCTATCCAAGTACCACAAATTATATGATTCACGTTCAGCACCTTTACTTGAATAAAACAAGTAATCTCCATCACCTTCTTTTGTAAAATTTGCCTCATTTTTTCCTTTCTTATTTTGATACCAGCAATCCCTTTGAGAATGGTTAGGAATGCGACACCTTGTGCATTTATAACGACAATCTTTTGATTCATGATTAGACCGATTACAAATGATGCACTGAGAATCTGAATTTTGCTGTGAATTCCCTCTGTCATTTTTCCACTTGTTGCAGTTGTCGTTCTGTTCTCTTTTCCCTTTGCCACGCTGTCCGTTTCTTTGAGACGAGCCTCTGTTCTTCTGGTCTTTCTTACTGCTTTTATTCTGATTTGAGTTATTAATCTTTGACTGAAAAGCTTGCTCTGTAGGCTGACTTGAAGGTCGATTGATTCTTTGCTCATGAGACCGTAATGATCTTGACAAATCTGAAAAAGTCATCTTGGACAAATCCCTTGATTCTTCAATGGCTGCTGCTACATGATCAAACTTTGGAGGAAGACATCTCAGCACCTTTTCATTCACCTTCTTGTCTTCAATGGAGTCCTCGCAACCTTTAATCTGGTTCACAATCTCAGTAACTCTACTGCAAAAATCCTGAACTCCATCACTGTCTTTCATTGATAAATTATCGAACTCTTTCCACAAAGTCTATAACTTGATGGTGACTGCCTTTTCGGAACCTTGAAATTCTTGTTTTAAGATTTCCCAAGCATTTTTGGCCTTTTTGACACCAAATATTATGGGGAAAATTGACTTACTAACACCTTGCTGGATATATCGAAGTGCCGTGGCATTTCTCTGTATGTTTTCTTTGTACTGCTGTTGATGTGCTGGAGTCCAATCTGAAGAACTTGCAGATTCTGGTGGTTCAGCATATCCATCTTCAACAACATCCCATAAATTTTGAGAGAGGAAAAAGGTTTCCATTTGATTACTCCAATATTCATAATGTACCCCTTCAAATATTGGAACTTGACTGGGAGCATATGAAAATAATGTGGGTAGGGTATTTGATGTCATTTTGAGGGTGTTTTGGAAAAGCTCTGATACCAAATTTGTTGGGTGCAAGCGGAAGTGCAGAAAATCTTTTTATTTAAGAACAGAGTATTTTGTTGGAAATTACTGAAATTTTATTGCTTAATTCATTTTTTCGTTTCTCTCTTCCTTTTCATACAACCAGAGTTCTATATTTATATGCATTATAGACAACTCTCGAGATTACATTAATCATGCTTTACATTTCCAAAGCCACATTGCAAACATCAATTCTACCCTTTACTTCACGTTGAAAAATAAACCAAATAACCCTTCAAACTTCTTGCTCAATTTACTAGATTACTAATTATATCTCAACAGAGATTAACAAAATTTGATTAGCATTAACAAATTCCATCAACATAAAGTAAAACATAATGCTAACTTATTATAAGATGATGAGATTTATGGAGAAACCTGATATGATCTGACTTGCTTTAAGAGGGCTTCAGAGCACATTGTAAGATCTCCTTTACTTTTAAGCCACCTTGCATATAATCCCCACATATCTGCACTACTCTCACTTCGAACTACCTATGCCATACAGAGAAACATGAAACATAAGCTTAAAAAAAAAAAAGAAAGGATGTTCTTCCCTCATGTGGCTTGATTTAATTTGCATATCACTTTGATTATTTTCACACAATTTAAGCCCAAAATTTTGGCATCCCAATTCCTGCAAGCACTAAAATAGTAAACTGCTGCATAGATACGTCCAAATGATTTGCAAAAATGACCAATTTTGTCTAGAAATTCAGATACTATGGCTAATATTTGCCCTATTCCTAATTATAACAGTACTATCTAGTTCTTAGCATTTGCAGCAACTAAATTCACTCATCAAGGGATTATGGAACCATATAAAATTTATATAGAACAACTGCAACAAGAAAGTCAAAACAAAGTAAACCAAATATGGGAAGCATACTCTTGCAGATAGAAGATGAACTTGATTGACACCATATTAAAGAATACAGAGCAAGAGGATGGAATGCCATGATGACAAAGAAAAGAGCATACAAGCAAGCAATATTGTTCCAAGCTTCCCCATTGTCTGGATCAAGTTGAACAGCCCGAGCAAACCCATCCAGAGCCTTTTCAACATCCCGAGCCTGTATTTATATTTCAGCCGAGAGTTTCAGAAACTTGGGGCAAAAGGATAAGAAATCTCTCCAAACTAAACACATACTAATACAAAAATAAGATACCTTCAATGCAGCAGCACCAAGAGCAAATCAGCCATCCAGATAAAAAGAATTCAAGGCCATGGCAGCCTCCCTGAGACAAAACCAAGGGTAAATTGTCATTCAGCCGTATCAGTTGTCAATGCTGCAAATTACTGTGTGGCAGAAAGAGAAGTAAAGCATTAAAGCAACATACCAAAGGATTTTAGATGTCTTGTACTCCCCTCTATTGTATGCACTAGAAGCTAGAGACCTGCGATTCACATAAAGATATGTTAACTAAAAAATGATCATGGTACAAGCATAATGTGAACTACATTTTCTCTGTGCAACAAATATCACCTTAGCTCGAGCTGACTTATCATTCGAAAATTCCAAAGCTTTTTCATAGCAGGCATCATTATTTGTAACATCACCTAATGAACACCTACTAAATGTATCACAAGTCAGCAACCCACAATTCAACTCATCATTCTGGCTACATTATCACCAGAAGTTATAAGAAACAAACGGCAGTGAAGAGACCGAGATAAGGTCAAGTAACAGTTGTCTTTCAACCATGTTTTTTTTTTTTTTTTTTTCCCTTCTTTCTAAACAAATGGGTCAATAATCAAAAGATATCATATTATAATTACATGCATATATCCATTATAAGAAATCAGTGTAGAAAATCTTTATTGTTTAAATTGTGGCCACATATTCAAATGTCTAGCACCAAATATTCTCAAAAAGGATATGATTTTCAGAATTCACTTGATGGTCCCGCATCTCAACCATTTCACGGCACCGGGTGCATCAGAATCATCTAAAATGCAGGCAGGGAAGAGGATAAGTGGAAAACAGCCTCCTGATGCTTCCTTCACACCCCCCCACCCCCCCCCGGGGCCGCCCCTCCTTTTCTAGTTTAGAATGCAATATTCTTCGGCAAAACTTATCTTTTAGATAATACTGTTGAAGATAATATAGGACCCAGGTGCAGAACCGTCAGAAGACTAACAATAAATGTCAGAATATGAGTATAAAATCTACTGACTCAAATGCTAGACCAAAAGCAATCAGTAAGAATGCACAGTGAGCTTTTAAATCGGCTACAGCAAGCAAAAGATAAAATTAAAAGGATTCATTTTCTTCTGACAATATCCTTACATCCAATGAACAATTACCCCTAGATTGCAATAAGTGACATCAACAATGGATTTAACTGAAATGAGAAGTAACTATAAAATGGATCACAGAAAAGGCTCATCAACAAACCATAATCTAGGGTCATTAGGCTTTTCAGACAGCCTTGCTTTTATTAGTTCAACAGCTGCTGTTTTCTTCCCCAATAGGCTGTTTTTTACATCATACACAAAACCAACTCCCATTAGCAACACTAAAGAGAGAGAAAGAGAGAGATAGACAGAGAGATTAGGTTAATGGTTTCTATTACATCATACCAGTTGCAGTATTAGATTATCCGACAACTCCAGATCCTCAAAAATTTTAATAGCCTCTCCAATCAAGCCACAGCTTACTAAAAGTTTAGCATATTCCCTAAAATCAAGAAAAATCGAAATAGACAAATTATAAAGAGAATAAACAGAGCAATTAAACTCTAACCAAATCAACATATGTCAAATAAGATATGAAACAATGACAGCATAATGATAGTTGGCAAAATGACAAGAAAATTAAATCACAATCATTCAAAGATGCAGAAGAAATAGTTTTACTTTCGCAGCAGGAATAGTTGGAACGCAAATCACATAACAAAAGGGAATACTTTGAGTCACACCGGGAGAAGAATTAGAAATGCCCTCAACCTGAAACAAAGCAAAATATGATGGTAAGCAACCATTAAAAATCTTGAACCAGAATACAGGATAGCACATGAAATCACTTGTGAAGTGAAAAGCAAAGATGCAAGTACCTAATCTCTCTAGACAATTAAATCAAACGATGAATGGGATATCTAGCGATATAAGGGAGAGAAACCTAGTCTTGATTAGCAGCTTAGAAAAAGCAAAGAAGCTTTTGGGTCCAATAAAGTACTAGCTGCAGAAAGTTTGGAATCTTCTATAGATGGATAAGCAACTCTTGTCAATTTGAATGAAAATGATTTAGGTAACAAAATATTTAAGAAGAAAAGGCTCACAGATCATACCAGTTTGTCCATCATCTCTAAAGCACGCCCTTCTGTACGACTACCGGTGGACTCCCGTCTAATACATAAGAGATCACAGAAAAACTTTAGCTGAAAGATGGAAAAATCATGTGAGAATCAGAAGTACCACTTCAGAATATGAGATTTAAAATCAAGAAAAACTGATGCTGTATTATATATATACTTACAATGAAGCATGACGACTGCTGTGAATCAATTGCCTCTATGTATGGAGCCATATCCCATCCTGAATCAGAAAAATAACTATAAATCAGCAAATGACCAAATCAACACATCCAAAAAGTAGCACACAATCAGAGGGAAACTGATGCCTCCAAAAGCTTTTTCAAGGTCAAGTATTTACTTAGTTACAGACCAACATCAAGGGGCTAACATGGGATCCCTTCAAGGCCTACTGATTAGGTGAATATCTAATACATTCCCCAACTAGAGAAGTCATAAAGAGAAAGAAAAAAAACAATGCACTTTTGGTTTTCATATGTTCCATGTTTGGAACTGGGGTTGAGTTCAGCAAAGCTGCTGCAACATCCATTCTCATTGCTTCTTTAAGTATCATTAGAGTAAGACTTTCGGGAACATAGTGTTCATTCTCAAATTACTTAAGGGACATGTTGACCTCATCAGCAAGCTTTTCAACTAGCTCAGCTTTGTGGAACAAAGCATTTGGTATCCAGACGTGGAACAAAGCATTCGGCATCCAGAAATAACACCCGTAAAAGGCATGTGAATAATGAGGATATTAAGATGGATGTACAGGGATACAACTACAGAAATTGTGCTCAGTTATCATCTGTAATGCAATCTCTTATCATCAATCTACTAAAGGAATTATTACTGAGAATGATTTAAAAATTAAATAGCAATATGCTTAACATCTTATGGCCTTTAACAAGAGGACTACACACCGCCCAACCATAAAACAACTTACTTTTCATTTCATCTTGCCGTGAGCTCGTTTCTATTAGAAGGCACCTCGACAAGATCACTGCCTGTTGGATTGCCTTTAAATGGGCTGCTGAGCCACCAGCGTGAATGCATTGGACTCCAGATTCAGATTCGTGACTATTCCCCAATAATTTTGGGGCCACAAAAACATCAGAGGCATCACCGAAGAATCATGTGTATGAATGACTTGGTTTATTGAAGGGCAAACATCCTTCTAATTGTTCTCTACACCCTATTATTAAGGAAAAAAAATATTATGAATTTATTAAAATAAATGTGAATGTTCATAACATATATTTTTTTCTCTCCCTATTATCTTCCACTAGCAACTCTTGACTTTTCTATAAATCCCACTATCTCGCAAGGAATTATAATCCATAATGTTTTCATTAATTTCATGTAATAATTATGTAACTCTAAAAGGAGTTCATCTCTTTGTTTGGTACACACATGGAATGGGTAAAATTTTTTTATAATATATGCTCTCTCATTTTACTCTTTATCTTGTGTTACTTTTTTATTTTTCATCGCTGGCTAATAACTTTTCTAATAAAAAATTCTAACTCAAGTAGACCCTAATCTCAAGTCCTAATATCTTTTTTATTTGTATTAACAACTATTATTTTAAAAAAAAAGGAAAAAAATATTACTAGATGGAAAAAAATTACTAACTTTCATAAAAAAAAAATTATGTGGACAATTGACATTACTATTTAATTGTTATTGAAAAAAATTAATTAATTAATCATATATCATTGGAATAATATTTATGTGCGGCGGTGATATATATAATTCGATTGTGGTGTCTGCAAGCATATGATCGATTTTCTCCTGTATTTATACTATTTTGATTAATTTAATTTTAAGTATTTACTCATGAATGTGTGTTCGCATCTAATTAATCAGGATCAAACTTCAATTTCTGCTTAAATAAACATCAATTAAACACGTCAACGCAAGGGTGAGTGTATAAGAAGAATCATTAGGATTATATTTGATTGTTTGTAACTCCATCATCATTCTGACTTTACTGATTAACTTGTACAATGGAGAGACTACAAAAATTTTGGACATCGATGGGGCATCACTTCAAGTTCAAAAATTGAAGGAAGAGCTCATCAACAAGTGGCGAAGGAGAGTGTGGGCTAAGCTGGCTTTTACCTCAGCCAAATTTAGGGAAAAAGTTTTTCCTTTTATTTACAAAACTATCACTACTTCAATTTTACAAAATTGCCACTACTGTATATTACGAAATTGCTAGTGTTGTGATTCATTGAAGGATTTTACTAGGTCACAATCACCATTGCAATTTCCAAAATTGCCAATTTCAGCTCCTGCGTTCTTTTAATTTTTTAAGTCACATTCTTTCTTTTTGGGAGACTTTTAATGTAACAACTTATAGTATTAGCCTCCTTTTTGTTATTGTGGTAGGGCAGTTACTGCAATACTAAAGTACTTAGTAAATACTTTATATTTACTATTGTAATTTTAAAGTTAAGTTTATTTTTAATCTGAAATTATATTTATCACACTCTATCAACTTTTATTTCGTAATTACAATTTTCTTTCCATACGAACCATAGTTTTTAGTTTACAATACTTTAATACCAAATAAGAGCTTAATGTATTCGAAATCAACAACTAGGAAATTAAAGCTTCTCCATAAAACTTACTGAGAGGATGTGTCAACACAGAAAATTTGTTTGCACAAAAAATTCTATTCATATCCGCATTGCATTTTCCAACAAAAATTAACTTGATAACATGGAGAATTCAAAAGGCTTTGCCCATCAAACTATCAATGGAAATGAATATCACTTCAGGCTAAGAAGTTGGAGAAATATTTATATGGAACTAGCACACTATCTGAGCATGTTATTTTAGAAGGTTTGATGAGTTTTATAATGGGATTATATATATGTTGGTTAAAAATCACCATATGCATTAAAGAGCATAAGTCCCACTACGAAACCCACCATAGCTTCCTAAACAATGAGTTCCTAATGATTAGGGATGGTAAATATCCAATTATGGATGGATAATATCCATCCAAACACAAATCCATAATTATCCATAATGGATATATCCATATCCATATCTAATATTTAATATTGGACATGGATATGGATTTTATCCATATAGCTATGGAGATCCATGGATAGCCATGGATATTTTATTTTTATTATATAAAAATAATAACATAAAATAGTTAAAATTCCAATATCAAATTTGGCTATTAAATTATTTATATTAGTAATAATATATATATATAAAATAAAATGGTGGTTCGGTGGTCGGTGGCGGCGGTCCGGCGAATTCCGGCGGAGATCCAGTGACCTTCTGGCCAAGCCGATGGTATTCTGGCGACCTTCCAGCAAGATCCGGTGGTGGTCCGGCGATATCCAACGGTGGTCCGGCAAGGTCCGATGGTGGTCCGGCGACATTTCGGTGGAGGTCCATTTATAATATTAAATAATAAAATAAAATAATTATTAATAGTATCAAATAAGTTAAAAAATTAAAGGGTAATTTTGAAAACTTTAGTTTTTAATATAAGAGGAATTTAAATTTTTCACTAGTTAATATAATATTTTTACAATTGTTTGTTTATTATATTTTTTATTTTTAATTTTATAAAATTAAAACTTTTTAAACTTGTGTTGGGTTAAACATATATCCATTGGGTAAAAATAATTATCCATATCCATCTATATCCATCTGGATATAATTTTAAAATATCCATTTCAAGATCCAAAAAATTTTGGATGGATATTATCCGATCCAATTAGATGGATATTGTGGATATCCATTATGGAGCGATCCAATTGCCATCCCTACTAATGCTAAATTGGTGGCCAAACCCATATAAATTTTTCTCCTAAAATTTCAAGTTCAATAATTAGCTTAGGTGATGTTCTTAATCTTCATATTATTCTATACATGATTAGCAAATCTTGTCGAAGCCTTATAATATTTTCTAATTTTTATTATTATGTTTTAATCAAATGGTAACTAAATTTCTTTCAAATGCTAGTTTTCTTGTGCTCAACCCATGAAATTTTACCAACAAAACTATATAGCACCATAGCCTTATATTAATGCAAAACAAAATGACTATTCAATAACATATCAAGTATTTTTCATATTTTGACCTATTTGCAAAGTTTTGAAGTTTGATCACTGAAAATTTACAAGTTTTCAAAATATAATCGGCCTGATACGACCTGAATCCCGAATTTTTGGAAAAAGTTTTGATCAGTCTCAAAACAGACGCCTTCAAATTTGGGTGACTAAACAAATGTGGGTGCATTAGATATATCTAAGAATAAATGGTCATTGTCTAGTGAAATTCCATGCAGTGTAGGCCGTTGCATTACATTGAAACAACTCATCATTTTCTTCCAAGGGAAAATTCCTTCTATCATTGAGTTCTTTTTGTTTGCTCCAAGAGAAATTTTTGCGAAAATGATGAATTTGACTTTCGTGAAATTCTTGAAAATTAACGTAACATACGTCGGAGTTTTATATAATTATTCATTTATCATTTCAAAAATATTTTGGGCATCATTTAATTGAGATGGTAAAATCCTTTCTCTTAAAAATAAAGTAGGTAATAGAACCCGCTTAGCGTTTTTGAAAAAAGAATTTAGTATTATCCTTTTTTTTTCTTATTCTACTTTTAACGATTTATTCTATTCGATTAAGAATCAAGACTTCCAAAAAAAATGAAAAAAAAAATAAAGCAAAGCTAAAACCAAAAAGACTTTTTTAATTATTTAAAATTGCATTAACTAAATTAACACCACGGAAATAGAAGTGCCATAGATGCACGTTGTCTAAGCTAAAACCTTAGAAACCTGAGGCTGATATATCACCGCGATGCCACCTGGAGAAGGAGCAGAAGATGCATCACAGTAGTCTCTCAGTATGTTCCCTTCTTCGACAGTGAATCCGAGAGAGGTGAGCATTGCAGGCCAATAATTACAGGTGATGATATCAATAGTGTGGCAACAGTCAGGGCCAATATCAGCCTGGCTATTAAAGAAGAATATAAAAATCTCATTTGAGCATGATTTCAGCTCCATTAACGCGTTCCAGCACTCTGTTAGCCTCCGCTCGCTTCAAGTCTTGTTGCAAGATCGTAGCCTGGTTTCATATTGTTGTTGAGGCTATCATTCATGCTAGTTGCATTTGCAATATTTGCCATGATCAAGCAAGTGAGGGCCAAAATGAAAAACACATGTTTTAGAGCCATTGCTATTTTCTGTTCTTTTAGGTTGCGTTTATATTTACGTGGGAGTGATTAAAAATGTTTATAAATTATTGCTTAATTTATGATCAAGAAGGTTTCAATTAAAGAAGATAGTGGGTATTTTGATGAACTGTTACATATTGATTGTGTAATAATAGTCAAATTAATTATGAGAAGATGAAAAGTCAAATCTGAAAGAAAATTTCTCTATTTATTAGATAATAAAGAATATACAAAGATGAGAAATAGTGATGCCACCTCACCTCTTCAAGTCCCATCATTCAGTTGGTGGGGATTTACCTAGTAAACTAAGTTCTACACGTTATGTTTTAATTGACTGGTTAAAACCATTCCCCATGTGTTCCACAATTGCTTATGTTTTCTAAAATTTTCCTTCAAATTTCGGTCAAAATGACATTAATTTGAAACAAAGAAACCTTGCGTGAGGGTAGGACAAAGAAAATATTTGGTGCTTTTGAAATACCACATTACAAAATTAATGTGAAGCTTCTATCTGATTAATGAATGACATTTGACACCATGTGTCCCCATCAATTTTGCAAAGCGCATTGCTCCTACGGAATAATTAACGGAGAAATATCCTTCTTTAACAGTCATCAACGGAGAAATGTCCACACGAGCGGTACAAGAAATCACTAAATCTTCATCATTATTAATTGTGTTAATCCCATTTCATCAAATATTGCTTGACCGACTTCAAGTCAAGCACGAAGTCACAACCCACGGAAGTCGAAGTCATCATTTTCGCAAAAATTTCTCTTGGAGAAAACAAAAAGAACTATTCGTAAAGAAAACTATTCGAATTATTAATATTAATTTGGACAGGGTAAGCCTGGACTGAGCTGACACCATGCCGGACTTCAACTTCTCTGCTGCTTCCGGCTTCCTCTTCCTTTTTCTATCTATTCGATAAATGACACAGATTTTGTACTAGTTAGTTGGCATTTTCTCGTTTGAATTAGTGAGATGTCGTATGTGTTTAGCTTTGGAATGTAATTCAGTTTCTACATTTTTTTTAATTTAAAAAAATTATTATACATGTATTCTTAGTAGTTGCACCAAAGGAGTTAAAGAAGTTGCTCATTCTGTCGACAACTTTCCAGCTCGCTATTCTGCAGGGAGTTGTGAAATTTTCTAATACGCACCCAGCGTTATGCAGGCGATGCGGAGTTTATATAAAATGGACAATTGTGTTTAAGACAATTTGAAAATTTAAACCTTAAATATAAGTGAGAATGGATTTTTAAACTAACCGTGGTAGATTTTTGGGTTGCAGTAGAATAATTCTATCTATTGTAACCATTAAAAAATATATATATAGTATGCAATTTCAACGTGCAATGTTGAGTCGGGTTCGCAGTTCGCAATCTTGATTGGATGAGAAAGAAATTAAGAAGTAAAGGGTAGCAGCGGCCTATGTGTCGTCATGTTGAAAAAGGTTCATAACCCCCCCCCCCCCCCCCTCCCCCCCAAACAAAACCTCCCATTCTCTGTTTTTACCTTATATTACCCCCTCCCCAATAGTTGGTCATTTTCTCCTTTTTATGCGGTAATGGAGCCATTAAATCCTTAATTTTAGGATCAACATGCCACCAATAATGGTTTAGTTTAGGTAAAAACCGCCTATCAACAAAAACATTGGAGATCCGAAGGGCAAATTAAATATGTAAATCTGATCGAATTTAAGGTCATTTTATCATTTTTTTAAAACTAAATACGCTAATAATTGAAGCGAATTTTTTTTCTAATTTTGGACCCGAAGGGCACGTTAATTGAAACCTTTGCTGAATGATTCAGTGGTCCCCTCTATGCATTAATGGATTCCAAAATGATCCATCTTTTTAACTCATTTTGCGCCTCACAGATGGCTTATTTGCTTGATGCGGACAGAAAATTGATTGGCGATCTTATCCTTCATCTTTATTACATCGTCCAATCAAATTCCTGTAACTTACTTACTACGACAGTGCTAGATTTGAAGGCTTGAGTAGTTCCGAAATTGTTTCTTTCGGGACCATTGATTTTAGCTGGGCTAGATGATCAATTAAAGAGATTTTATTGTGTATGGACAGTTTCATTTCCTTTAGTGGTATGCTTACCAATAAGTAATCAGAATGACTTAGTTTCACAAATCAGAATAGAATTGAAATAAAGAATGAGAATCATTATAAATTATTTATTTTAGCTGTAAGAATTTGTATTGTCACTTATGTATCTAATTTTTATTGGAATTGGAATAGATTATTACAATACCAAAATAGCCTTAGTTGATTATTATCATCCTTTATTATAATAATTACAATTTTTATTTAAAATAATTATTGTTAATAATAATAATATGACAACTAATAGTAGTAATTAGAACGCAAAAGATTCAGAATTTTGTGATAAGAAAATGAACTTAATAATGATTTTATGCATAGAAAAACTAAAAGTCTGAAACAAAGACCAAGAAAAATATCAAGAGGGCAGCTTTAGATGACCAATTCAAACGACACCGACGATTAAAACTTCTTGAAAATGATTACTTGTTGAAGATCTCACTACCTGGAAGACCCGAGTATTGAAAGTGGGTATTACTCACTACCACTGAATCATTCAGCCAAATATGATAATTAATATTAATCCTTTATATCCTATTAGCATATTACTATTTACTTCTAATTCTTTTGTTATTCCAATTATATTCTTCCCTTTGCTTGATAGATAAAAATCTATTATAATATTCTATTATGTGTTCACCAATATATCCATCAACCGGATTAATATTTCATTGCTTCCGTGCAAAATTATTTTTGTAAACTTCTTTTCTGATTCTACTTAATAGAATAGGATCTATGTTTAAATTTCTATTTTTTATTATTATGAGTTCTCAAACTCTAAATTAATGAGCATGAGATAGATATTGTTGCACTAACTGTTTAATATCTAAATTAAATCTTTCTAGTGAATAATTCTGCACATGTGTAGTTATATTATTTTATTATGGTTTAATAATCCAACATTAGATTATATCTTGCATCGAATAGCAATATACTTCTTGTTCTATACATTTTTATTCATGACTTCTAAATAATTTAGTTAGTTGTTTGTTATATTGACAGTACAAACTGATATAATTCCCATTTAGGTTAACCATTAGAAAATATGTCGCTGGTTTTCCACCAATATACCTTTTGTTATTTCAAATTTTGAACCAAACTAGGCTCTGCCCATTTTCCAGAAATAGTTCACCCAAGATAAACAAAGAGGGTGTAAATAATCAATCTTATATATTTTGAGTATTTTTGCAATTTTACTTTATTTAAATGCACCGTTTTGTGTGAAATTTTGCACTTACTTTTGTGAGAATATCTTTTTCCTTATAGAAAAAAATCTAAAAAGCGTTGTGAAACGTTGATTCCTGTGGTGCTTTAAACCTTTCCCAAGTCATTTAACAGTAATGTGAAACTCCATCCATCATACTTAACTTTCTTATCCTACTTTTTTTCTTTTCTAATTCCCGTCGTGCTTTGAACGTTTCCCAACTAATTTAACAGTATTTACCTTTCTCTTGTCCTACTTTTTTTCTTTTTCAATATTGTTGATTAAATTGTTATATATTTACTGCGGATTAAGCGGTGAAATAAAAAATGACCAAATGCTGGAAACTGACCCAGACTCAAAAGAGAGTATGGTGAGTCTTTCTTTAAAGCTGCAATATATTATTCTTACAATAGTAATAAATATGATAATTAATATTATTAGAAAAATAAAAAGTATTAGTTTCACTGTCACGGTGACAGCTGGTTCACATTTGAGCATCAAGTACAGAGTCCATAAATCATTGAAAAAAATATACAAACATAGTTTATCTTACCAACCTCTATAAAAGTTTTATCATTTTAATTTCCTTCGGACGTTAAATGGATTTTGTAAACATGACGAGTTCAATCATTGCAAGCATTTGTTTCTTTATTTTCTGTTGCTTCAGCTTCAGCTTGCAGTCAACCGATCATATGCTCAAAAGCAATGAAACTGATCAACTTGCATTGCTTGAAATCAAGGCCAAAGTTACTCATGACCCTCTTGAGGTTTTGAGTTCATGGAACTATTCCAGGCACTTTTGTCAATGGAAAGGTGTCACTTGCAGTCCACGGCACCAAAGGGTGACTGCATTACTTCTTCCATCTTTACTCTTGCAGGGGTCTCTATCGCCTCACATTGGTAATTTAAGTTTTCTCAGAGTGTTAGATCTCAAAAACAATAGCTTCCGCAACGAAATCCCTCAAGAGATTGGATATCTGTTCAGGTTGCGAATTTTATGGCTGGACAACAATACATTCGGAGGTCAAATTCCTGACAACATATCGCATTGCGTTAACCTTGAATCCCTCAGGTTAGGATTCAATGAGCTAGTGCGGAAAGTTCCAGGGAAACTGGGCTCCTTACCAAAGCTCCGGATTCTCGTAATACACTCCAACAATTTGTCAGGAGAAATCCCATCATCCTTCGGCAATTTGTCATCACTCCAGGTCCTCTCAGCAGCTGTAAATCAATTTGTGGGACAAATTCCTGAAGCCCTGAGGGAGCTGAAGATGATGCGTTATATAGCATTTGGAGGAAATAAGCTATCAGGTGAAATCCCCTTCTCAATCTACAACTTGTCTTCGCTTAATTGTTTTAGTTTTACCAATAACCAACTTCAAGGAAGCCTTCCATCAGACTTAGGCTTCACTCTTCCTAATCTTGAAGTACTAAGCCTTGGTGCTAATCAGTTTACCGGGCCTATTCCTGCTTCAATATCCAATGCCTTAAATCTAATGAAACTTATAATCCCGATGAATGGATTCAGTGGAAAGGTGCCTAGTTTGGAAAATTTACATAAACTCGAATGGGTTAGTATTTCTATGAATCACTTAGGAAATGGGGAAAAAGATGACTTGGAATTTGTCAATTCTTTGGGCAACGCTTCTAGACTAGAGCTACTGTTAATTAGTGATAACAATTTTGGTGGAATGTTACCTGAAACTGTGGGGAATTTGTCAACCCGACTAAGAATGTTATCAGCTGAAAACAATCAATTGTTCGGAAATATCCCAAGTGGATTAAGAAATCTTGTTAACTTGGAGCTTTTATACCTTGAGGACAACCAATTCACAGGCCGAATTCCGGGAAGTATAGGAGATCTTCAAAAGCTGCAGACGTTGAGGTTGGAGGGGAACAAGTTTTGGGGGGGAATTCCATCTTCTATAGGAAATTTGACATTGTTAATCACACTAAATTTTGCCGAAAACATGTTAGACGGAAGCATTCCATCAAGTCTGGGGAAATGCCAAAACTTGATATTATTAGATCTCTCTAATAACAACCTCACTGGTACCATACCCACTGAAGTGATTGGTCTCTCTTCCTTGTCAATCTATCTCGATCTATCTCAAAACCAATTGAACGGTCCTTTGCCCTCAAATTTTGGTATCTTGAAAAATCTGGGTGCTATATATATATCGGAGAACAAATTGTCTGGTCAAATTCCAAGCAGTATAGGAAGTTGCATTAGGTTGGAACAACTCGTCATGAACGGTAATTTCTTTCGAGGGAATATCCCTTCATCATTGAGTTCTTTGAGAGGCATTGAGAATCTTGATCTTTCGCGGAACAATTTGTCTGGCCGGATTCCAAAATATCTGGAAAACTTTCCCTTTTTGCAGAATTTAAATCTGTCTTTTAATCATTTTGAGGGTGAAGTACCAATAAAAGGAGTCTTCAGCAATTCGAGTGCTATATCTCTTGACGGAAATGATAACCTCTGTGGTGGCATATCTGAGTTGCATTTAACTACTTGTTCCGTCAAAGAATCAAAGCAATCACGCTCCCGTTCCCTGAAACTGATTATTCCTGTTGTTACAGGAATTTTGTTAGTAACAGGGATGTCGTGTTTGATAATTACTTCCCGGCGGAGCAAATCAAAAAGGAAGCCGGCCACTCCTCCATCAGCTCTCTTGGCTTCGGTTTTACGAGTGTCCTATGAGAATCTGTTCAAAGCAACTGACGGGTTCTCTTTGGAAAACTTGATTGGTGCCGGTAGCTTTGGTTCGGTCTATAAAGGAGTCCTCAATCATGATGATCATGAAACGCTGGTGGCAGTTAAGGTGCTTAATCTTCAACATCGAGGAGCTTCAAAGAGTTTCATGGCGGAGTGTCAGGCCTTGAGAAGTATTAGGCATCGGAATCTCGTCAAAATAATAACTTCCTGTGCAAGTGTTGACTTCCAAGGAAATGATTTCGAGGCTTTAGTTTATGAGTTCATGGTTAACGGGAGCCTGGAGGAATGGTTGCATCCAAACCCTGAGGCACCAAGGAATCTAAATCTCCTGCAAAGACTGAGTATTGCCGTTGATGTTGCTTCCGCATTGGATTATCTACATCATTATTGCGAGACTCCAATAGTCCATTGTGATCTCAAGCCAAGCAATGTTCTTCTGGATGGTGAATTGACTGCCCATGTAAGTGATTTTGGATTAGCAAAATTCCTTCCGGAAGCCACCAACAACTTGTCATCTAATCAATCAAGCTCTGTTGGAGTAAAAGGAACCGTTGGTTATGCTGCTCCAGGTAAATACTATAATTTAATTAACTTCTTTTGCAATCCTTAGAGCTTTTACTAGTTGAACCAACAGTTCTAATTTTCAAATTGCAGAGTACGGAATGGGGAGCGAGGTCTCAACAAGTGGAGATGTGTACAGTTTTGGCATACTCTTGCTGGAAACGTTTACAGGAAAGAGGCCGGCGAATGAGATGTTTACAGGCAATCTAACCCTACATAATTTTGTCAAGGAAGCTCTTCCTGAAAGACTTGCTGAAATTGTTGATCCAGTGCTTCTTGTAGAAAGAGAAGAAGGGGAGACAAGCGAGGCCAATGCTCACAAACAATTTACCAGAAGTTTTAGTGTTAAAGAGTGCTTGGTTTCAGTACTGGGAATCGGAGTCACTTGCTCTTCAGAGTTGCCGAGAGAACGAATGAGCATGGAAGAGGTTGCGGCTCAGCTGCTTTCCTTCAGAAACAAACTGGTAAAAAATGTGCGAGGCCAACCAGCAACTTACGTGACTGCGTAAGTAATTGGTTACTCTCCAATGACAATAAAGACAACAATCTTTGGTTACTATCAACTCTTTATTGGCAGAAGCAAAAATGAACAGTTGCAATTGTTAGAAGATGTGTTTAGGACTGCTGATGTGGAATCATAAATGTTGCTTAGGTGAAAGTTTCAAACTGTTCCTACTTCTCTGGTGTTGGTTATTTTTTTTATAGTTCATGTTGTGATCATGGCACAATCTTTGGACCATGATTCTAGTGGGTCGTTATTTGACTTTGGTGTGTTGTTATTTAAGCTTTAAATTGTAATGTTTTCAGTTTTATGATAGTGTGAAGTTCTCTTTGCAAAATCATGTTGCTCTCATTTCCATTTAGTTTTACTTTAGTTATTCCTTGTTTTCTATTCTTATTTGAGTAACAACAGCAATTATGTTCGAGAATCACTTATTTGATGATCTCAAGTGTAATGGATATTAAAGAACATTTCAAATTAACTATGTTTAAAGAAAAAATAAAATAAAACTGAAAATGACAACTCAAATAACACAGCAACATAAGCATTATAACAAGCAATCATATAAATTTACAATATATCCATTACAATAGATTTTTTAAAACAGAGGAAGACAAACGAGTGCATAATTGGGATACTCCGCCATCGTGCACATACAAGTTATGTATCATCCCCTGCATCGCTAACAAGTGAATTTCATTGGCTGTCCTAACTAAGAAGACGCAAGGTTGTGTGCCCACATCAAACAATATGTGTTCTTAATTAGGAAAGATTACGAAACTCACTCACTAGTGATATGTGATATTACACATGGTTGACCTTTACCAACGATACTCTTAACTTTTTTCACTCTTCTAAATTAATAATAATAATCTAAAGAAAAATGTTTCCAAGTTTGATTCAAAGTTGAACCAAATTAGCACCAGAATTGGGCTTAATGAGCCTATTTTGAGAAATATTAGGAAAAATCATGGACACTTTTTACATCACTTATTTTCATTGGACAATACCGATTGATTAGTGTAAATGCTTACTTACGATTCGGCATGTACTTAGTAAACTCCGCATACACAAGACAAACTCGTTCTTGTGCATGTTGAAAGCCAAGTAAAACAGTTAGCTTCAAAAACTAAGAAATGATAAGAACAATGCCACATCCTTTAAGGAAGTGCCAACGAACAAACGTTGATTGCGACACAAACTTTGGGAATTTCATCTTATCTACTTTAGGCCCTGTTTGGGATTGCTTTTGGGAGAGTTAAAAGTGATTTTAGAAATCTAAAAGCTAATTTTGGTGTTTGGTAAAAAAAAAATCAAAATCACTTTTGCCAGAATCAGCTTCTCCTACAGCTAATTTTGAAAAACAGGAAAGGAGTAACTTTTAGATTCTGATTTTGAGAATCAATTTTATCATTTAGTATAATTCCATAAATATCCTTACAATTATTGCTTAAACCCGAAATTATCCTTATTTAAATTGGAAACAAAATCAATATTTTAATAATTTTTTATTGTAATTAACGCACACCTTTCATTTACCCTATTTCTTCATATTTTGCGTTCTATCAAAACTTCTCTAGTGCAACAAAACAAGATCCAGTACATGTTCCATCACCATATTCAATAACAGTAAGTGATTCATTACCCTTTTCATGCATATTCAATGTAATTTTTATTATAATATTTGTTGTTGTCTTATTTGGGTTTGTTTATATATAAACAATTCTATGCCTATGTAATTTTTATTATAATATTCATTGTTTGTCATATTTGGATTTTTTATTATAAACGATTCCATGGCTATGCAATTTTTATTATTATAATATTTGTTGTTTGTCTTACTTGCGTTTGTTTACATATAATTTCCGGTGACTTGTTAGTTTTTAAAGTTCGTTGCATAATGAAAAAGACGAAAATGTTATCTTTCACGTGGTATTGCACGTGTACATTTTTATATGTACAAGTAAATTTCATCTTACATTATATAAATTTAGTCATTTATTTTTTTACAGTAGTTTAACAATAAGATTTACCAAACACCCTTCACTGTTTTCAAAATTCACAGTACTTTTGAAAATAAAATTTATCAAACACTTAACTGATTCTTTTCATAGCTGATTATTTGTACAGCACAACTAACATATTTTATTTTAAAAGCTGCAGCATTATCAAACTGGCCCTTATAAATGCCAACCTTGATACTCAAGGTTTAATTACTATCAACCAACTAAAAGAAACAAGAACAAAGAAAGTGAATATGTCCAAGGGAGCGGTTGTTCTTTTGGATTGTTGGGCTAACCCATTTTGCTTGAGAGCAAAGATTGCATTGGCTGAGAAAGGAGTTGAATATGAAGCCAGAGCTGAGAACTTGTTTGGGGGCAAGAGTGACCTGCTGCTCAAATCAAACCCCATCAACAAGAAAGTCCCAGTTTTTCTACAGGATGGGAAACCATTGTGTGAATCCACTATTATAGTTAACTAAATTGACGAGACTTGGCCTTCGCCACCACTTCTCCCATCCCGTGCTTATGGGACAGCTAAGACAAGGTTCTGGGCAGATTTTATTGACAAGAAGGTCAGTCTATGATTCTCAAGTCTAAATTATGATTCTCAAGTCTAAATGTTTGTATTTTTCTAAATGCGAACTTAAAAGATGACACCACTTTTTTGGCAGGTATTCGATGCAGTATGCAACATACGGAAAAGCAAGGGCGAGGTCCCAGAGACGGCGAAGAATGAATTTATAGAGATTTTGAAGCAACTTGAGGGAGCTTTAGGGGAGAAGGATTTCTTTGGCGGGGATAGCTTTGGATTCGTTCATGTGATTGCCATTCCACTGACTTGTTGGTTTTACGCGGTTGAGAAATTTGGGGGAGTTAAGGTTGAGAATGAGTGCCCCAAATTCTCAGCATGGATGAACAAGTGCATGCAAAGAGATACTGTTGCCAGGATCCTTCCAGACCCAGAAAAGGTCTACGAATTTGTTATCATGTTGAGGAACATGTTTGGAATTGAATAGTGAAAGGCTGATGCTGCTGAAAAGCTTTCATTCTCATATGAAGATAACTTTCAGTTGCTTCTTTGCTTTACTGCTGTCGATGTAATAATAGAAACCAGCAACGTTCGGTTGCTTTGTTTAAATGCTTTCTGAAATATATGCGTGTGTGTTTGCGTGTATTGTGTTTAAATGATAAATGAAAAGCAGAAAAAAAATTATATGAAATTGTTCTTAAATTTAGGTTAATGAAATTACGGCATGTAAGCAATGTATAAAAGAACAGAGGTCGAAAACAACACTTGCTGTTACATTTAAAGAAATTGAAGCCATAAATTTACATTGTCAAATGAGATTAGTTACAGCACCGAAAATCCTTCAGCCTGAGATTCCAAAAAGCGCATTTTCTTCTAAGAAACTATATAATAACAGAAATGCACTCTAACACAGTGAGAAAAAGTTTTATCCTGAACCAGTCAAAAACAGAAACGGAAAATGCAATCTTTAAACCAACTGTAAGTGTCTTAAATATCGAATAATAAGGTGTTTTATTTGTTTAAGTACGTTCTTCAGGTGCATCTCAGCAGCAAAGAGCTCTCGACGGCTACCGGAAGAGGAAGAAATTTCCATGTAAACCTTACAAAGTTCCAAGGATGCATATGAAAACCTTTTAAACCGATCTCTATCTTTCCACAAATCCGATCCCTGACACAGACGCACAAGCACAGAGAGAGAGAGAGAGAGAGGCTGAGTTGTCAACTTGTCATTCCTTTAGATAACAAATTTAGAAAACAAAAATGAAATCACAAAGCTTTTTCTGTGCCTTCTTTTTAAAAGAGAGAGAGAGAGAGAGATTAACAAAATTTGATTAGCATTAACAAATTCCATCAATATCAAAGTAAAACATAATGCTAACTTATTATAAGATGATGAGATTTATGGAGAAACCTGATATGATCTGACTTGCTTTAAGAGGGCTTCAGCGCACATTGTAAGATCTCCTTTACTTTTAAGCCACCTTGCATATAATCCCCACATATCTGCACTACTCTCACTTCGAACTACCTATGCCATACAGAGAAACATGTAACATAAGCTTAAAAAAAAAAAAAGAAGAAATGTTCCACAACTGCTTATGTTTTCTAAAATTTTCCGTCAAATTTCGGTCAAAATGACATTAATTTGATACAAAGAAACCATGCGTGAGGGTAGGGCAAAGAAAATATTTGGTGCTTTTGAAATACCACATTACAAAATATATTAATGTGAAGCTTCTATCTGATTAATGAATGACATTTGACACCATGTGTCCCCATCAATTTTGCAAAGCGCATTGCTCCTACGGAATAATTAACGGAGAAATATCCTTCTTTAACAGTCATCAACGGAGAAATGTCCACACGGGCGGTACAAGAAATCACTAAATCTTCATCATTATTAATTGTGTTAATCCCATTTCATCAAATATTGCTTGACCGACTTCAAGTCAAGCACGAAGTCACAACCCACGGAAGTCAAAGTCATCATTTTCGCAAAAATTTCTCTTGGAGAAAACAAAAAGAACTATTCGTAAAGAAAACTATTCGAATTATTAATATTAATAATTATTATTATTATTAGTAATTATTATTAATAACAAAAGGAACTATTCGAACTATTATTAATAATTTGGACAGGGTAAGCCTGGACTGAGCTGACACCATGCCGGACTTCAACTTCTCTGCTGCTTCCGGCTTCCTCTTCCTTTTTCTATCAAAATGGAATTGAAATAAAGAATGAGAATTATTATAAATTATTTATTTTAGCTGTAAGAATTTGTATTGTCACTGATGTATCTAATTTTTATTGGAATTGGAATAGATTATTACAATACCAAAATAGCCTTAGTTGATTATTGTCATCATTTATTATAATAATTACAATTTTTATTTAAAATAATTATTGTTAATAATAATAATAATAATAATATGACAACTAATAGTAGTAATTATTTTTAAAAAAGTAATTATTATTATAACAATAATTATTTTAAATAAACTGTGCTTTAAAATAGACTAGGTCCTAGTGGATACGATTTTTTTTTGTGTCGGGATAGGATTAGAGTTCTTAACCTATTTATCTGACCAATGACACATGGGTATGTTAGGAATTGATGGGTGAAGCAAACACACAGCTAAAATGAAATTGAAAGAAAATAAAGAACAAGCACAAAAGAAGACACCAGAAAATTACGTGGTTCGGCTTTTAGCCTACGTCCACGGGCGAAGACAGAATGAAAATATTTTACTAGTGAAAATGAATTACAAGTATTGTGGTATTTTAGCTCACTACCCAAAATCTCAATACACCCAAACTCGTAAAACACTAATCACTCAAGAGTTTATTAAACTCTTAATACTCTCAACGATTACAACCCAACAATTATGGTTTCAATTTCGTCAATCCGCGTGGCTTCAATTTTGTCAATCATAGCTTTCAAAATTTGTGGGCTATGATCTCCATTTTCTTCAATTTGGTGGCACCAAAGTCAAGTATCAAATTTGGTGCTGACTTTTAAGTGCTTTCTTTGACAGGGTAGTGATTGATTTCAAACTCTCCTGCAGAAAGATTTTCTCAAAATTATTTAGAGATTAAACTTAACTTGTTTTGAATTCAGACATCCGAATAACCCTATAACTAAACTATGAAATAGGATCCGATACATTTATTTATTTATTTTATCTTACAAGAACGTGTTACAAAATTTGCTAGATACACCTGGCTCTTGAATTTCTTTTCCTCCAATGAAAAATGAAAAGAACAATTGATGCAAGTGAGAATCAAACCTCACCATCCATAATACGCCTTACTTTATAAAGTCTTTTTTAAGTCTTGAGTGATTACAATTTTCCCACGGAGACTTGACTAATTACCTCGTGTCAATCTCATGTAATTGTAACCCTTCCGTTACTGCAGATGTGTCAAAATCGTAGCACTGATTATGGCAGATTGTCGAAGATAATATTCCACGGAATCATCACCTCCCCCCCCCCCCCCCCCCCCCCCCCCCCCCGAGATGGCGAAATTTGTGCTGCTTTAAAATGTTATACAGAAAAATTCCAAACGACATACGGCAGCTAGGGGATAAGAATACCATGATAAAAATTTTCTTTGAAAACGACAGACCGTGTATACACAAATGACAGAGTTGTCACACACATGCCGTCTCATATATTTTTATAAACTAACAACCAGAAAAGGTATGTGTGGACGCATAATATGTTTTGTAAAAACAACATGTCGTTTACTGAATATTTCAGAAAGGGAAAAAAGTGTTGTGAAGCGTTGATTCCTGTGGTAAGCGTTGATTACTGAATATGATAATTAATATTATTAGAAAAATAAAAAGTATTAGTTTCACTGTCACGGTGCCAGCCGGTTCACATTTGAGCACCAACTGCAGAGTCCATAAATCATTGCAAAAAATATGCAAACATAGTTTATCTTACCAACCTCTATAAAAGTTTTATCATTTTAATTTCCTTCGCCAGTTAAATGGATTTTGTAAACATGATGAGTTCAATCATTGTAAGCATTTGTTTCTTTATTTTCTGTTGCTTCAGCTTCAGCTTGCAGTCAACCGATTATATGCTCAAAAGCAATGAAACTGATCAACTTGCATTGCTTCAATTCAAGGCCAAAGTTACTCATGACCCTCTTGAGGTTTTGAGTTCATGGAACTATTCCAGGCACTTTTGTCAATGGAAAGGTGTCACTTGCAGTCCACGGCACCAAAAAGTGACTGCATTACGTCTTCCATCTTTACTCTTGCAGGGGTCTCTGTCGCCTCACATTGGTAATCTGAGTTTTCTCGGAGTGTTAGATCTCAAAAACAATAGCTTCCGCAACGAAATCCCTCAAGAGATTGGATATCTGTTCAGGTTACGAATTTTAGAGCTGAACAACAATACATTCGGAGGTCAAATTCCTGACAACATATCGCATTGCGTTAACCTTGAATCCCTCAGGTTAGGCTTCAATGAGCTTGTGGGGAAAGTTCCAGGGAAACTGGGCTCCATATCAAAGCTCCAGATTCTCACAGTACACCACAACAATTTGTCAGGACAAATCCCATCTTCCTTTGGAAATTTGTCATCACTCGAGGTCCTCTCAGCAACTGGAAATCAATTTGTGGGACAAATTCCTGAAACCCTGAGTCAGCTTAAGAGGATGCATTATCTATCATTTGGAGGAAATAAGCTATCAGGTGAAATCCCCTTCTCAATCTACAACTTGTCTTCGCTTAATTGTTTCAGTTTTCCCTATAACCAACTTCAAGGAAGCCTTCCATCAGACTTAGGCTTCACTCTTCCTAATCTTGAAGTACTAAACCTTTTTGTGAATCAGTTTACCGGACCTATTCCGGCTTCAATATCCAATGCCTCAAATCTAATGAGGCTTGTAATCCCAATGAATGGATTCAGTGGAAAGGTGCCTAGTTTGAAAAATTTACATAAACTCAAAACGGTTGGTATTTCTAGGAATCACTTAGGAAATGGGAAAAAGGATGACTTGGAGTTTGTCAATTCTTTGGTCAACGCTTCCAGACTAGAGCTACTGGAAATTAGTGAAAACAATTTTGGAGGAATGTTACCTGAAGCTGTGGGGAACTTGTCAACCCGACTTAGAATATTAGTAGTTGGAAATAATCAATTGTTCGGAAATATCCCAAGTGGATTAAGAAATCTTGTTAACTTGGAGCTTTTATATCTTGGGGACAACCAATTCACAGGCCGAATTCCGGGAAGTATAGGAGATCTTCAAAAGCTGCAAAGGTTGGCGCTTGAGATGAACAAGTTTTGGGGGGAAATTCCATCTTCTATAGGAAATTTGACATCTTTAACTACACTAAATTTTGAGGAAAACATGTTAGAGGGAAACATTCCATCAAGTCTAGGGAAATGCCAAAACTTAATATCATTAAATCTCTCTAATAACAACCTCAGTGGTACCATACCCACTGAAGTAATTGGCCTCTCTTCCTTGTCAATCTATCTTGATCTATCTCAAAACCAGTTGAATGGTCCTTTGCCCTCAAATTTCGGTATCTTGAAAAATCTGGGTTTTATAGATATATCGGAGAACAAATTGTCTGGTGAAATTCCAAACAGTCTAGGAAGCTGCATTAGGTTGGAAAAACTCGTCATGAACGGTAATTTCTTTCAAGGGAATATCCCATCATCATTGAGTTCTTTGAGAGGCATTGAGAATCTTGATCTTTCGCGGAACAATTTGTCTGGCCGGATTCCAAAATATCTGGAAAACTTTCCCTTTTTGCGGAATTTAAATCTGTCTTTTAATCATTTTGAGGGTGAAGTACCAATAAAAGGAGTCTTCAGCAATTCGAGTGCTATATCTTTTGACGGAAATGATAACCTCTGTGGTGGCATATCTGAGTTGCATTTATGTACTTGCTCCACCAAAGAATCAAAGCAATCACGTTCCCGTTCCCTGAAACTGATTATTCCTGTAGTTACAGTCATTTTGTTAGTGACAGGGATGTCGTGTTTGATTATTACTTCCCGGCGGAGCAAATCAAAAAGGGAGCCGTCCACTACTCCATCAGCATTATTGGCTTCGGTTTTACGAGTGTCCTATCAGAATCTGTTCAAAGCAACTGATGGGTTCTCTTTGGAAAACTCGATTGGTGCCGGTAGCTTTGGTTCGGTCAATAAAGGAATCCTCAATCATGATGATCATGAAACGCTGGTGGCAGTGAAGGTGCTTAATCTTCAACATCGAGGAGCTTCAAAGAGTTTCATGGCGGAGTGTCAAGCCTTGAGAAGTGTTAGGCATCGGAATCTCGTCAAAATAATAACTTCCTGTGTAAGTGTTGACTTCCAAGGGAATGATTTCGAGGCTTTAGTTTATGAGTTGATGGTTAACGGGAGGCTGGAGGAATGGTTGCATCCAAACCGTGACGCACCAAGGAATCTAAATCTCCTGCAAAGACTGAGTATTGCCGTTGATCTTGCTTCCGCATTGGATTATCTACATCATTTTTGCGAGACTCCAATAGTCCATTGTGATCTCAAGCCAAGCAATGTTCTTCTGGATGGTGAATTGACTGCCCATGTAAGTGATTTTGGATTAGCAAAATTCCTTCCGGACGCCACCAATAACTTGTCATCTGATCAACCAAGCTCTATTGGAGTAAAAGGAACCGTTGGTTATGCTGCTCCAGGTAAATACTATAATTTAATTAACTTGTCTTTCAATCCTTAGAGATTTTACTAGTTGAACCAACAATTTCAGTTTTCGAATTGCAGAGTACGGAATGGGGAGCGAAGTCTCAACAAGTGGAGATGTGTACAGTTTTGGAATACTCTTGCTGGAAATGTTTACAGGAAAGAGGCCGACGAATGAAATGTTTACAGGCAATCTAACCCTACATAATTTTGTCAAGGAAGCTCTTCCTGAAAGACTTGCTGAAATTGTTGATCCAGTGCTTCTTGTAGAAAAAGAAGAAGGGGAGACAAGCAAGGCCAATGCTCACAAACAATGGACCAGAAGTTTTAGTGTTAAAGAGTGCTTGGTTTCAGTACTGGCAATCGGAGTCACTTGCTCCTCAGAGTTGCCGAGAGAACGAATGAGCATGGAAGAGGTTGCGGCTCAGCTGCTTTCCTTCAGAAACAAACTTGTCAAAAATGTGCGAGGCCAACCAGCAACTTACGCGACTGTGTAAGTAATTGGTTACTCTCAAATGACAAAAAAGACAACAATCTTTGGTTACTATCAACTCTTTATTGGAAGAAGCAAAAATGAACAGTTGCAATTGTTAGAAGATGTGTTTAGGACTGCTGATGTGGATTCATAAATGTTGTTTAGTTGAAAGTTTCAAACTGTTCCTACTTTTCAGGTATTGGTTATTTTTTTGTAGTTCATGTTGTGATCATGGTACAATCTTTGGACCATGATTCTAGTGGGTCGTTATTTGGCTTTGGTGTGTTGCTATTTAAGCTTTAAATTGTAATGTTTTTGGTTTTATGATAGTGTGAAGTTCTCTTTGCAAAATCACGTTGCCCTCAAGTGTAATGTATATTAAAGAACATTTCAAATTAACTATGTTTAAAGAAAAAATAAAATAAAACTAAAAATGACAACTCGAATAACACCGCAATAGAAGCATTATAACAAGCAATTAGATAAATTTACAATATATCCGTTACAATAGATTTTTTTAAAACACATGAAGACAAACGAGTACATAATTGGGACATCCCGCCAACGTGCACATATAAGGTATGTAAGAAGACGCAGGGTTGTGCGCCCACATCAAATAATATTGATATATCTGTAATATTTCTGGCTCAACAATTGAATAAATTTTGTGTTAGGATTTACAACCCAAAATGTGTCTTCTTCATTAGGAAAGTTTATGAAACTCACTCACTAGTAATATATGATATTACACATGTTTGAGCTTTACCAACGATACTCTTAGCTTTTTGACTCTTCTAAATCAATAATAGTAATCTAAAGCAAAATGTTTCCAAGTTTGATTCAAAGTTGAACCAATCTAGCACCAGAATTGGCTTAATTAGCCTATTTTGAGAAATATTAGGCAAAATCCTAGACACTTTTTACATTACTTCTTTTTTTTTTTTTGATAAGTTTACATTACTTATTTTCATTGGACAATACCGATTGATTAGTGTATATGCTTGCTTACGATTCGGCTTGTCCTTAGTAAACTCCGCATACACAAGACAAACTTGTTCTTGTGCATGTTGGAAGCCAAGTAAAACAGTTAGCTTCAAAAACTAAGAAATGATAAGAACAATGCCAAATCCTTTAAGGAAGTGCCAACGAACAAACGTTGATTGCGACACAAACTTTGGGAATTTCATCTTATCTGCTTTATAAATGCCAACCTTGATACTCAAGGTTTAATTACTATCAACCAACTAAAAGAAACAAGAACAAAGAAAGTGAATATGTCCAAGGGAGAGGTTGTTCTTTTGGACTGTTGGGCTAGCCCATTTTGCTTGAGAGCAAAGATTGCATTGGCTGAGAAAGGAGTTGAATATGAAGCCAGAGCTGAGAACTTGTTTGGGGGCAAGAGTGACTTGTTGCTCAAATCAAACCCCATCTGTCAGAAGTCCCAGTTTTGCTACACGATGGGAAACCATTGTGTGAATCCACCATCATAGTTAACTACATTGACGAGAAGGTCAGTCTACAATTCACAAGTGTAAATGTTTGTATCTTTCTAAATGCGAACTTAAAAGATGACACCACTTTTTTGGCAGGTATTCGATGCAGTCTGCAACATATGGAAAACCAAGGGCGAGGTCCCCGGCGAAGAATGAATTTGTAGAGATTTTGAAGCAACTTGAGGGAGCTTTAGGGGAGAAGGATTTCTTTGGCGGGGACAGCTTTGGATTCGTTGATGTCATTGCCATTCCACTGACTTGTTGGTTTTACGCGGTTGAGGAATTTGGGGGATTTAAGGTTGAGAATGAGTGCCCCAAATTCTCAGCATGGATGAACAAGTGCATGCAAAGAGATACTGTTGCCAGGATCCTTCCAGACCCAGAAAAGGTCTACGAATTTGTTATCATGTTGAGGAACATGTTTGGAATTGAATAGTGAAAGGCTTATGCTGCTGAAAAGCTTTCATCCTCATATAAAGATAACTTTCAGTTGCTTCCTTGTTTTACTGCTGTCAATGTAATACCAACTGTAAGTGTCTTAAATATCGAATTATAAGGTATTTTACTTGTTTAAGTACGTTCTTCAGGTGCATCTCAGCAGCAAAGAGTTCTCGACGGCTACCAGAAGAGGAAGAAATTTCCATGTAAACCTTACAAAGTTCCAAGGATGCATATGAAAACCTTTTAAACCGATCTCTTTCTTTCCACAAATCAGATCCCTGACACAGACACAGAGAGAGAGAGAGAGACTGAGTTGTCAACTTGTCATTCCTTTAGACAACAAATTTAGAAAACAAAAATGAAATTTCTTTGCCTTCTTTTTAAAAGAGAGAGAGAGATTAACAAAATTTGATTAGCATGAACAAATTCCATCAACATCAAAGTAAAACATAATGCTAAATTATTATAAGATGATGAGATTTATGGAGAAACCTGATATGATCTGACTTGCTTTAAGAGGGCTTCAGAGCACATTGTAAGATCTCCTTCACTTTTAAGCCACCTTGCATATAATCCCCACATATCTGCACTACTCTCACTTCACTACAAGAAAAAACAGAATACTTGACCTTTTTTATTTGACAATTTTTAATAAATACCAAATATATATGACATTTTGTGAAAAACTGAGTAATTGTGAATTATAAATGACAATTTGTTTAAACGTCAAATACTTATGACGTTTTACCAAATAAGTGGCAAATATATTATATATTTATTGAATAATTACCATTTACCTTTTTCCTTTTATTGACTTAAGAAAAAAAACAAAAAACGCACTAGACTGCCTTTGTTTTGTTCTTCGAACATATTTGTTTCTTTTAAGAAAATTCAAACTCGTTCCCCTTGCTTTCTTTTCAATAATCACCTCACATTTTTTATCAATCACTTAATTTCGAATTTCATCTCCATCCTCTCTCGAAGAAGAACGCACAAAGAATTTTAGCTTGCTTCTCGAATTTCAGGTATTGTTTCCTTTAATTTTGATAATTTTTTTCTACGTCTCTCTTTCTGATTTGATAATTTTAGGGTTATAGTTGAATTATTTGTATTTTTAAACAATCTAGGGTTGATTTAATTGATTCCAATTGTCGTATCTGTTCTCCTATTTGAATGCACGTTGCTTGTTTGATGAAATGTCTCTTTAAAATATTATTTTTGTTTTTAACAAGCATCTTATTGAGATGTTTCTTGTAATAATATTAACGTAATGCACTTAGCTTCAATTTGGTCTGTTTAATACATTTTAACAAAGGAAAATTACATAACTGCAACAATTCTCAAATTGCTTGCAGATTAGAAGTAATGTTATTGATTTCTATTGTTAATGAGATTTTTATTTATTGAGTCTGTAAACTCACTCTAAGAAGTGATTATTGCTTTAATTTGTTCTGTTTCGTACATTTTCATTCTCATTATAAATGACAGTCATCTCTCATTTTTTCATCAATCACTCAATTTCAAATTTCATCTTCATTCTCTCTCGAAGAAGAACCCACAAAGAAGTTCAGCTTGCTTCAGCTTCATTTGCTTCTTGAATTTCAGGTATTTTTTCTTTTAATTTTGATATTTTTTTAATTCTCTCTTTCTAGTTTGATAATTTTAGTGTTATACTTGAATTAATTGTATTTTTAATTGATACTAAGTCTTATATCTGTTCTCTTTCAACAAACAAAGAACACACAAATAATTTTCACTTTCATTCTTAATTTTGAAAGAATCAATTTATTTTATTAATAACATCTATTAGATTCTTGACAAACAATCACAGAGATACAGTAGTAGAAACTATATTAGACACTCCAGTTGCTTAATTAGTAAAAATGTGATCTTATTACCTTATTTTTTGGGGTTAATTCTATAATTTTATCAATTGTTCTTGTGGTTGCAAACAATATCATTTTTTAATATTAATAAAACTAAATGAATATTATGTGATGCATTTGCAGGAAAGTTAATAGTTTAAATATGGATAAATCTTGGATGTTGATGGATAGAAGGTCTATAGAATATGAAAATGGGATAAATGAGTTTCTCAAGTTTGCAATACTTCATGCTAGTAATCCTAAACTTTTAAGATGTCCATGCCAAGCATGTGGTAATTTGGTCTTTCATGTACCTGCTGAGATAAGAAATCATCTTTATTGGAAAGGTATTGACCAAAGCTATCAGACATGGACTTGGCATGGAGAAGGAGCTTCTAGTAGACGACCATCAAATGTAAAAGCTTCATTTGATGGCAGTCAACAAGATGATGAAGCTGCTGATACATAGAAATGGTTAATGATGCATTTGACACTTGTAATGGTGACCCCAAGTCTTTCGAAACTCTACTTAAAGAGGCTGAAAAACCTTTGTTTCCTGGCTGTGTGAAATTCACTAAGTTATCTGCCTTAATAAGGCTTTACAATATTAAAGGAAGAAATGGATGGTCAGACAAAATTTTTTCAGATTTACTAAGTTGTTTATCATATATGCTTCCTGATAAAAATAAAATACCTTTATCCGTATATGAAGCAAAGAAGATTATGGTTGCATTAGGCTTAGAATATGAAAAAATACATGCATGTCCCAACGATTGCATCCTATATAGAAAAGAATATAAGGATTTATCTGCATGTCCCACTTGTGGAATGTCAAGATGGAAGAGTCCCAAGAAAAGTAAGGGAATTCCTGCTAAAATCTTATGGTATTTTCCTCCTATACCAAGGTTTAAGAGGATGTTTCAATCTCCTCGAACCGCAAAAGACTTAACTTGGCATGCTAATGAAAGGGTGATTGATGGCAAACTACGTCACCCAGCTGACTCACCGTCATGGAGGCTAGTGGACCAAAAATGGCCAGATTTCGCTATAGAAGAAAGAAATCTTCGGCTGGCTATTTCTGCAAATGGAATAAATCTCCATAAAATCTTTCGCAGTTCGTATAGTTGTTGGCCAATTGTTATGATTACTTATAATCTTCCTCGGTTATGCATGAAGAGAAAATTCATGATGTTGACTATGCTAATATCTGGTCCACGATAGCCTGGTAACGATATTGATGTCTATTTGTCACCACTGATTGATGAATGTGGCTACTACGTCATGCGATTCATGAAGGAGATTATTGCAGATCAAAGTATACTTTGTGCAAAGGTTAGATCATTAACATAACTTAAACTTTTTTCAGATTTTAAAGAGAAATGTGGTTAAAATGAAGTCTATGAATTAAAGGAGTGACAAATAATATAGTTATTTGTCTTTTGATGTCAGTTTAATGAAAAAGATACTTATAATGAAGATGAGATCAACGAAATTCGCTCTGATTGGACCACTTATGTTAGTGACTTGATTTGAAAAAAAAAATGCAAAAGAGACAAGTAATGCAGGTAAATAGCATATGATTCAATTGAAGTACATTAGTTTATTGTTAATATTTTTCATGCATAGATTTTTCCTTCTCTTTGTGCATAGATATCTTATGCTTTCATTGCATAAGGCAACTATATCATCTAGTTGGATTCATAATAAAAACTCTCAGTTAATTCAATCAAAATTTGTCAATGCCTTACTGGTAACCATGACTTACTTTTTTAGCCTCTTCCTTAAACAATAATAATAGTATATGGCAGTAACTTTGGTTTCTTGATGTGTAGGGCTATGTGGGAGTGTAGGTGGTGTTGGTGGGGGTGGCATATTTGTTCCTGTGCTTAATCTGATTATTGGATTTGATCCAAAATCATCTGTAGCACTATCAAAATGTAAGTGAAACAAACCCCTCTTTTACGGATTCAATCTTAGTTGTTCAAGATAATCATATGCTTACTCTCATAGTCATTTTAACCCTCATGCCTGAGTAGGTATGATCACTGGTACTGCGGTTGCTACTATTGTCTACAATCTAAGGCAAAGGCATCCCACACTTGATATGCCCGTTATCGACTATGACCTTGCACTTTTGTTTTAACCCATGTTGGTTCTGGGGATCAGTATTGGAGTTGCTTTTAATGTGATTTTAAGCACAGGAACAAATTTTCCTTTTGTATGTACAACGCTGCTATGAAAAACTTTTGGACCAATGGTGGAATGCTAACTATAGGCTCAATGTATAGTTTTAGAAACATCTTATTTTAGATTTATACTTAAGACATTTGATACATTTATACATACAATGCAAGTTTATTTTAATATGAATTCAGGTTTCCTATGTTTTATTATGGTGTTTGAAGTTAGTTGAAAATTTTTTAATTTTATCAAGTTTCAATGTTATAATTTATATTATGTGTAGCCCAAGACAAGGAATTATAATATTTGATATTTTTATCAAGTCATTTGCATTTGACCATTTTGAATAATGTCACATGCATAGGACTATTATTAAGTGTCATACACATTTGACAATCTTATATTGTGAAAAATATTTGATTATTATTAATTGACAAAAATAAATGACAATTTTACTAAATGTCAAATAAGCATATTTGACACAGGAATATTTGGCACTTTTTAATTGTCAAATATTCCTTTATTTGACAGTTTTTAAATATCAATTATTCTCTTTTTTCTTATAGTGCTTCAAACTACCTATGCCATACAGAGAAACATGAAACATAAGCTAAAAAAAAAAAAAAGAGAAAGGATGTTCTTCCCTCATGTGGCTTGATTTAATTTGCATATCACTTTGATTATTTTCACACAATTTAAGCCCAAAATTTTAGCATACCAATTCCTGCAAGCACTAAAATAGTAAACTGCTGCAGAGATACGTCCAAATGATTTGCAAAAATGACCAATTTTGTCTAGAAATTCAGATACTATGGCTAATATTTGCCCTATTCCTAATTATAACAGTACTATCTAGTTCTTAGCATTTGCAGCAACTAAATTCACTCATCAAGGGAATATGGAACCATATAAAATTTATATAGAACAACTGCAATAAGAAAGTCAAAACAAAGTAAACCAAATATGGGAAGCATACTCTTGCAGATAGAAGATGAACATGATTGTCACCATATTAAAGAATACAGAGCAAGAGGATGGAATGACATGATGACAAAGAAAAGAACATACAAGCAAGCAATATTGTTCCAAGCTTCCCCATTGTCTGGATCAAGTTGAACAGCCCGAGTAAACCCATCCAGAGCCTGATATGATCAACTTGTCATTCCTTTAGATAATGCTAACTTATTATACGATGATGAGATTTATGGAGAAACCTGATATGATCTGACTTGCTTTAAGAGGGCTTCAGGGCACATTCTAAGATCTCCTTTTACTTTTAAGCCACCTTGCATATAATCCCCACATATCTGCACTACTCTCACTTCGAACTACCTATGCCATACAGAGAAACATGTAACATAAGCTAAAAAAAACGAAAGGATATTCTTTCCTCATGTGGCTTGAATTAATTTGCCTATCACTTTGATTATTTTCACACAATTTGAGCCCAAAATTTAAGCATACCAATTCCTGCAAGCACTAAAATAGTAAACTGCAGCATATATACGTCCAAATGATCTGCAAAAATGACCAATTTTGTCTAGAAATTCAGATACTATGGATTATTAATGACCCACGGACCATAGGATGCCCAACAAATATGAATCGTATTTAGTTTACTTAGCTTAAGATTCTGATTTGATTTAAATTCTTTTTTATTTGTTTAGATTTTGATTTTGATTTGATTTTAATTTCGGATTTATTTCCAAAAATTCTTGTAACCAACCTTATATAATGTACTCGCATCCAATAAGTAGAGCCTGATAAGTTTTGATGTAATTAGTGAGACAATTAATTTTTTTTTTATTTTTAAATAAATTCTTTGAACTTATCGAATTGTTGTGGTGATCAAACTCTTGACTTATGTCATCCATAATTGATTGTGACATTATTAACAAAGCTTGACTTATCAATCATATATTATTTTTTTTATATATACTTATCACGTGAACCAACAAACAAAGTTCCCGGCTTTCCCCTAATGTAATGTGACATTATTAACAAAGCTTGGTAAACAAAGACAAAAAGATTAAATACGTCTGCTATCTCCCATATGCTGGCTGCATAATGCAAGAGCACATGTCCCATTTCTTTGACTTTTGCGCATGCTGAAGCAGAGCTTTTTTCAAAGCTACAATTAATGGCCTGTGGGAGCAAGCAGGGAGCGGAAGTGTGAAATCCCTTCTCCTTAAAAGCAAATATTCAAAAGCCACCTACTTTCGGCGCCCTCCACAAATCACGCACGCACAACTCAAGATTATGTCGTCATCAAATCAAACCCCACACATAATTTAACCAAATGTAAGTAACCAAGAAGACGGATCTTACACAAAAAAATTCATAAAATTATCAAAATAACAATTCAAGCCAATCCCTAATTACACACTATAATATTACTATCAAAGAGAGTTTACGTGCAGCTAACAATTACGTGTAAGTGCCTTGCTTGTACTTGCGAAAGAGGTCTTCAGTTTTGGCGTTCCTAAAAGCACAACATCCAATCAGATAAACCCATATCAAAGCAACAAGAGTAACGAGTAATATGATATCTACTCTTCTCCACTCCTTTTTCAGATTAGCAAGTAATCCTGCTTTGCATGAATCACAATTATAGCAAAGCTGCATTTGGTCATTGCTCCACTGCAGGCAATCCATGTCCGCCGCATTGTTAATTGGACTTATCCAATATGTTGGGTTTACAAATGTGTAACCACACTCTGTCGGAGGCTTACAGCATCCAGACTGTAAAGAAGAAAAATAAATAAATAGCAAAAAAAAAAAAAAAAAAGCACAAAGGCACGCAATAAAGATAAAGACGAAGAATATTTTTGAAAAGAAGATTTGAAACTTGGTTTTCCGAATCTAATACACTGTTTTTACTTTATTTGCTACTTCTTCATTGTTCCATGGGCGTGTGGGTTAGCTTAATTAATGGGTAAGAATTATCCTCTGCTATAAAATTACAGTCATAATTATAAAGAGGAATATGTACGTTAAAAATTAAAATTTTAATCAGAATTTAACTTTAGAGTTCTAATAAATCTTAATTTCTAGAAATTAATGGTAAAAAATAAAATAAAATAAATGGTAATCGAGAACTTAATTAATTATAAGTACCTGTAAAGGGGTAATATGTGCATTGAAGAAATCTTGAGCCATCCTATAACTCTGGTTCAACTCAGGGCACATCTGTGTCGAGCTAAGACAGCTTTTGATCCGATCCCATTTGTAAGGGCTTCGAACTCTTCTCCGCAGCCATCCAGAAAAATCATCGAGGCGGTATTCCAAGTACGCTCTACTCGGTGCAAGGTGACCTGAGCCCTTAATCGTGACCATGTAAATGAAAACAACTAGACAAGCCAGCAATATTATAAGAATGAGCATGGCAACGAGATAAAGTATAAGGAGCCAAGGGATGCGCCAAAATCCTCCAATAAAGCCTGCGAGAGCCACGACTAGAATCAAGATTCCCAAAATAATGACTGGCCATTGTAGAAGCTTGACACAAGAATTGTCTGCCTCGGTGGCAAGCCAGATTCCAGCACCGATGACGGGGATTGAAAGAAGTACGGCAACAAAGTTGATGGCTCCGATTACATTGTTGCTTAGTGCCATATTTTGTAGAGAACTAGCTAGAGATCGAAGTGTATATAGATCTTTCAGGGTTATAATTTGTTTGTTGTTGTTGTAGAAATATTATACAACATACTTAAAGAGTAAAGTTCGAGATATCGAAAAAAGTGCTACATAAGATAAAGCTTTTGTCATAAAATCCACCGAGTTTTGTTCCTTACCTTGCACCCGTGAAAGCTACTAAAGCAAATAATAAATTTTAAATAGTGTTTTGGTCTTCCAAGACTTATCAATTTGAGTACAACTTTTTGAAAAGGAATTGTTTGTACAGGAATTGGAATGAAAAGGAAAGAGATTAAAGTGATAAATGTAAGAATTTACAATATGGTCTTATCTAGTTAATTAAATAAAGTGGAAAAATTTATAATTATTACCCATTTAAAATAATTTAATTAAACATAAATTAAATTATATAACTTATTCCCTTCTTTGATGGAAGGAAGTGAAAAAGTTATGTTAATCTTACTTGTTTTATATTGGAAGCCCAAGAATCTTAAGTTATATTTTAAGATTTGTTAGAGATTGAGTTGGTATTTAAAAATAACAATATTCTTACTTAGATAAGAGAGTTTTAGTTATTTTATTTATAGAAACCAAATATGGTGTGATAACAAGCTCATAAAGAGGAGGTCTACACTCACGAAACCAAACCCAAGAGAGGACCCATTCTGAGAATCTATTAACTGGGCGACTAACTCACTTTTATTATTTTAATTATTTTAGTTTTACACTAATAATGGAATTTTATGGTTTTATTTTATTTACACAAGACAAACTTGTTCTTGTGCATGTTGAAAGCCAAGTAAAACATTTAGCTTAAAAAACTAAGAAATAATAAGAACAAGGCCACATCCTTTATCGAAGTGCCAACGAACAAACCTTGATTGCAACACAATCTTTGGGAATTTCATCTTTTCTCCTATATAAATACCAACCTTGATACTCAAGGTTTAATCTCCATCAACCAACTAAAAGAAACAAGAACAAAGAAAGTGGATATGTCAAAGGGAGAGGTTGTTCTTTTGGACTGTTGGGTTAGCCCATTTTGCTTGAGAGCAAAGATTGCATTGGCTGAGAAAGGAGTTGGATATGAAGCCAGAGCTGAGAACTTGTTCGGGGGCAAGAGTGACCTGTTGCTCAAATCAAGCCCCATCTACAAGAAAGTCCCAGTTTTGCTGCACGATGGGGAACCATTGTGTTAATCCACTATTATAGTCAACTAAATTGACGAGACTTGGCCTTCGCCATCACTTCTCCCATCCTGTGCTTCTGAGAGAGCTAAGGCAAGGTTCTGGGCAGATTTTATTGACAAGAAGGTCAGTCTATAATTCTCAAGTGTAAATGTTTGTATCTTTCTAAATGCGAACTTAAAAGATGACACCACTTTTTTGGCAGGTATTCGATCCAGTCTGCAACATATGGAAAAGCAAGGGCGAGGTCCCAGGGATGGCGAACAATGAATTTATAGAGATTTTGAAGCAACTTGAGGGAGCTTTAGGGGAGAAGGATTTCTTTGGCGGGGACAGCTTTGGATTCGTTGATGTCATTGCCATTCCACTGACTTGATGGTTTTACGCGGTTGAGGAATTTGGGGGATTTAAGGTTGAGAATGAGTGCCCCAAATTCTCAGCATGGATGAACAAGTGCATGCAAAGAGAAACTGTTACAGGATCCTTCCAGACCCAGAAAAGGTCTACGAATTTGTTATCATGTTGAGGAACGTGTTTGGAATTGAATAGTGAAAGGCTTATGCTGCTGAAAAGCTTTTATTCTCATATGAAGATAACTTTCAGTTGCTTCTTTGTTTTACTGCTGTCAATGTAATACCAACTGTAAGTGTCTTAAATATCGAATTATAAGGTATTTTACTTGTTTAAGTACGTTCTTCAGGTGCATCTCAGCAGCAAAGAGTTCTTGACGGCTACCAGAAGAGGAAGAAATTTCCATGTAAACCTTACAAAGTTCCAAGGATGCATGTGAAAACCTTTCAAACCGATCTCTTTCTTTCCACAAATCAGATCCCTGACACAGACACAGAGAGAGAGAGAGAGAGGCTGAGTTGTCAACTTGTCATTCCTTTAGATAACAAATTTAGAAAACAAAAATGAAATCACAATGCTTTTTCTTTGCCTTCTTTTTAAAAGAGAGAGAGAGAGAGATTAACAAAATTTGATTAGCATTAACAAATTCCATCAACATCAAAGTAAAACATAATGCTAACTTATTATAAGATGATGGGATTTATGGAGAAACCTGATATGATCTGACTTGCTTTAAGAGGGCTTCAGAGCACATTGTAAGATCTCCTTTACTTTTAAGCCACCTTGCATATAATCCCCACATATCTGCACTACTCTCACTTCGAACTACCTATGCCATACAGAGAAACATGAAACATAAGCTTAAAAAAAAAAAAAAAAGAAAGGATGTTCTTCCCTCATGTGGCTTGATTTAATTTGCATATCACTTTGATTATTTTCACACAATTTAAGCCCAAAATTTAAGCATACCAATTCCTGCAAGCACTAAAATAGTAAACTGCTGCATAGATACGTCCAAATGATATGCAAAAATGACCAATTTTGTCTAGAAATTCAGATACTATGGCTAATATTTGCCCTATTCCTAATTATAACAGTACTATCTAGTTCTTAGCATTTGCAGCAACTAAATTCACTCATCAAGGGAATATGGAACCGTATAAAATTTATAGAGAACAACTGCAACAAGAAAGTCAAAACAAAGTAAACCAAATATGGGAAGCATACTCTTGCAGATAGAAGATGAACTTGATTGACACCATATTAAAGAATACAGAGCAAGAGGATGGAATGACATGATGACAAAGAAAAGAGCATACAAGCAAGCAATATTGTTCCAAGCTTCCCCATTGTCTGGATCAAGTTGAACAGCCCGAGTAAACCCATCCAGAGCCTTTTCAACATCCCGAGCCTGTATTTATATTTCAGCCGAGAGTTTCAGAAACTTGGGGCATAAGGATAAGAAATCTCTCCAAACTAAACACATACTAATACAAAATAAGATAGAGAGATAGACAGAGAGATTAGGATAATGGTTATCTATGACATCATACCAATTGCAGTATTAGACTATCCCACAACTCCAGATCCTCAAAATTTTTAATAGCCTCTCCAATCAAGCCACAGCTTACTAAAAGTTTAGCATATTCCCTAAAATCAAGAAAAATCGAAATAGACAGATTATAAAGAGAATAAACAGAGCAATTAAAATCTATCCAAATCAACATATGTCAAATAAGATATGAAACAATGACAGCATAATGATAGTTGGCAAAATGACAAGAAAATTAAATCACAATCATTCAAAGATGCAGAAGAAATAGTTTTACTTTCGCAGGGCAGGAATAGTTGGAACGCAAATCACGTAACAAAAGGGAATACTTTGAGTCACACCGGGAGAAGAATTACAAATGCCCTCAACCTGAAACAAAGCAAAATATGATAGTAAGCAACCATCAAAAATCTTGAACCAGAATACAGGATAGCACATGAAATCACTTGTGAAGTGAAAAGCAAAGATGCAAGTACCTAATCTCTCTAGACAATTAAATCAAACGATTAATGGCATATCTAGCGATATAAGGGAGAGAAACCGAGTCTTGATTAGCAGCTTAGAAAAAGCAAAAAAGCTTTTGGGTCCAATAAAGTACTAGCTGCAGAAGTTTGGAATCTTCTATCGATAAATAAGCAACTCTTGTCAATTTGAATGAAAATGGTTTAGGTAACAAAATATTTAAGAAGAAAAGGCTCACAGATCATACCAGTTTGTCCATCATCTCTAAAGCACGCCCTTTTGTGCGACTACGGGTGCACTCCCATCTAATACGTAAGAGATCACAGAAAAACTTTTGCTGAAAGATGGAAAAATCATGTGAGAATCAGAAGTACCACTTCAGAATATGAGATTTAAAATCAAGAAAAACTGATGCTGTATTGTATATATACTTACAATGAAGTATGACGACTGCTGTGAATCAGTTGCCTCTATGTATGGAGCCATATCCCATCCTGAATCAGAAAACAAACTATAAATCAGCAAATGACCAAATCAACAGATCCAAAAAGTAGCACACAGTCAGAGAGAAACTGATGCCTCCAAAAGCTTTTTCAAGGTCAAGTATTTACTTAGTTACAGACCAACATCAAGGGGCTAACATGGGATCCCTTCAAGGCCTACTGATTAGGTGAATATCTAATACATTCCCCAACTAGAGAAGTCATAAAGAGAAAAAAACAAAGCATTTTTGGTTTTCACATGTTCCATGTTTGGAACTGGGGTTGAGTTCAGGCAAAGCTGCTGCAACATCCATTCTCATTGCTTCTTTAAGTATCATTAGAGTAAGACTTTCGGGAACACAGTGTTCATTCTCAAATTACTTAAGGGACATGTTGACCTCATCAGCTAGCTTTTCAACCAGCTCAGCTTTGTGGAACAAAGCATTTGGTATCCAGACGTGGAACAAAGCATTCGGCATCCAGAAATAACACCCGTAAAAGGCATGTGAATATAATGAGGATATTAAGATGGATGTACAGGGATACAACTACAGAAATTGTGCTCAGTTATCATCTGTAATGCAATCTCTTATCATCAATCTACTAAAGGAATTATTACTGAGAATGATTTAAAAATTAAATAGCAATATGCTTAACGTCTTATGGCATTTAACAAGACGACTACGCACCACCCAACCATAAAACAACATACTTTGCATTTCATCTTGCCGTGAGCTCTTTTCTATTAGAAGGCACCTCGACAAGGTTCATCACTAAACCTTTTGATTAATTTTTTACTAATATTTATTATATTAATTGCAATTATTTAAAAATTTATAAATAAGAAACTCACCCAGTCACGTTACACTGAGTGAACCAAAAAAGGGCAGCAATTGAAAGACACATGAGCAGAATAACTCGACAAGCCTTATCCACGTCAATTTCGGAATCGTTCACTATAGACGCTTTGACAAGCTGGAGCAGCTCGGAGTAGACGCGGTCGGCACACTCGGCTGAGTCGTTGATGTCGACGAAATCGAGCGTGTCGAGAGCGTGTTTAGCCTCGTCGGAGGACAGAGCCTGGAGATAGTGGCCGGACTCGATGGAGTTGATGAGGCTGTTGATGTGCTCGTGGAGTGGAAGGATAGAGCATTGGCTTTCTTCGTTCAACGGTTGCGATTGAATGCGAAGATCGGACGGTGGGGGAGCGAGGGTGCAGCGCAAGAGCCGCAGCTCGTACCCGCGGAGGATTTCCAGTTGCTTTTCGGCCATCAAGGTGAAGTCCCTGGAAACGAACGAGAGGGGGGTTTTGGGTTTTAGCTTTTAGTTTTTAGTTGGTTAAAACAGCCTTTCGGTGATAAAGGTAACGAAAAATAACCCGCGTGATCCAGGTTTTGAATTAATATTTGCTTTTAAAGTCTTCACTCTGAATTATGTGACTGATAAATTATAAGGGAAAAAAGCATTTAATGTTGGTAGGCTGGGCATGCAGTGCCATCCTGGTCTTTCCCACTTTAGTTGAAAGTTTCAAACTGTTCCTACTTTTCAGGTGTTGGTTATTTTTTTGTAGTTAATGTTGTGATCATGGCACAATCTTTGGACCATGATTCTAGTGGGTTGTTATTTGACTTTGGTGTGTTGTTATTTAAGCTTTAAATTGTAATGTTTTTGGTTTTATGATAGTGTGAAGTTCTCTTTGCAAAATCACGTTGCTCTCATTTCCATTTGCTTTTACCTTAGCTATACTTTGTTTTATTTTCTTATTCGAGTAACAACAGCAATTATGTTCGAGAATCACTTATTTGATGATTTCAAGTGTAATGGGTATTAAAGAACATTTCAAATTAACTATGTTTAAAGAAAAAATAAAATAAACTGAAAATGACAACTCGAATAACACCGCAATAGAAGCATTATAACAAGCAATTAGATAAATTTACAATATATCCATTACAATAGATTTTTTTAAAACACATGAAGACAAACGAGTACGTAATTGGGATATCCCGCCAACGTGCACATACAAGTTACGTAAGAAGACGCAGGCTTTCATTGGCTGTCCTAATTAAGAAGACTCAGGGTTGTGCACCCACATCAAATAATATTGATATATCTGTAATATTTCAGGCTCAACAACTGAATAAATATTGTGTTAGGATTTACAACCCAAAATGTGTCTTCTTCATTAGGAAAGTTTATGAAACTCACTCACTAGTAATATGTGATCTTACACATGTTTGAGCTTTACCAACGATACTCTTAGCTTTTTGACTCTTCTAAATTCATAATAATAATCTAAAGAAAAATGTTTCCAAGTTTGATTCAAAGTTGAACCAATCTAGCTCTAGAACTGGGCTTAATTAGCCTATTTTGAGAAATATTAGGCAAAATCCTAGACACTATTTTACATTACTTATTTTCATTGGACAATACCGATTGTTGAGTGTAAATGCTTGCTTACGATTCGGCTTGTCCTTAGTAAACTCCGCATACACAAGACAAACTTGTTCTTGTGCATGTTGAAAGCCAAGTAAAACAGTTAGCTTCAAAAACTAAGAAATGATAAGAACAATGCCACATCCTTTAAGGAAGTGCCAACGAACAAACCTTGTTTGCGACACAAACTTTGGGAATTTCATCTTTTGTCCTTTATAAATGCCAACCTTGATACTCAAGGTTTAATTACTATCAACCAAGTAAAAGAAACAAGAACAAAGAAAGTGAATATGTCCAAGCCCATTTTGCTTGAGAGCAAAGATTGCATTGGCTGAGAAAGGAGTTGAATATGAAGCCAGAGCTGAGAACTTGTTTGGGGGCAAGAGTGACCTGCTGCTCAAATCAAACCCCATCTACAAGAAAGTCCCAGTTTTGCTACACGATGGGAAACCAATGTGTGAATCCACTATTATAGTTAACTACATTGACGAGACTTGGCCTTCGCCACCACTTCTCCCATCCTGTGCTTATGAGAGAGCTAAGGCAAGGTTCTGGGCAGATTTTATTGACAAGAAGGTCAGTCTATAATTCTCAATTGTAAATGTTTGTATCTTTCTAAATGCGAACTTAAAAGATGACACCACTTTTTTGGCAGGTATTCGATGCAGTATGCAACATATGGAAAAGCAAGGGCGAGGTCCCCGAGACGGCGAAGAATGAATTTATAGAGATTTTGAAGCAACTAGAGGGAGCTTTAGGGGAGAAGGATTTCTTTGGCGGGGATAGCTTTGGATTCGTTGATGTCATTGCCATTCCACTGACTTGTTGGTTTTACGCGGTTGAGGAATTTGGGGGATTTAAGGTTGAGAATGAGTGCCCCACATTCTCAGCATGGATGAACAAGTGCATGCAAAGAGAAACTGTTACAGGATCCTTCCAGACCCAGAAAAGGTCTACGAATTTGTTATCATGTTGAGGAACGTGTTTGGAATTGAATAGTGGAAGGCTTATGCTGCTGAAAAGCTTTCATTCTCATATGAAGATAACTTTCAGTTGCTTCTTTGTTTTACTGCTGTCAATGTAATACCAACTGTAAATGTCTTAAATATCGAATTATAAGGTATTTTAATTGTTTAAGTACGTTCTTCAGGTGCATCTCAGCAGCAAAGAGTTCTTGACGGCTACCAGAAGAGGAAGAAATTTCCATGTAAACCTTACAAAGTTCCAAGGATGCATATGAAAACCTTTCAAACCGATCTCTTTCTTTCCACAAATCAGATCCCTGACACAGACACAGAGAGAGAGAGAGAGAGAGAGAGGCTGAGTTGTCAACTTGTCATTCCTTTAGATAACAAATTTAGAAAACAAAAATGAACACCAACAAAATGTATCACAAGTCAGTAAACCACAATTCAACTCATCATTCTGGCTACATTATCACCAGAAGTTATAGGAAACAAACGGCAGTGAAGAGACCAAGATAAGGTCAAGTAACAGTTGTCTTTCAACCATGTTTTTTTTTTCCCCTTCTTTCTAAACAAATGGGTCAATAATCAAAAGATATCATATTATAATTACATGCATATATCCATTATAAGAAATCAGTGCAGAAAATCTTTATTGTTTAAATTGTGGCCACATATTCAAATGTCTAGCACCAAATATTCTCAAAAAGGATATGATTTTCAGAATTCACTTGATGGTATGTATTTCTCAACCATTTCACGGCACCTGGTGCATCAGAATCATCTAAAATGCAGGCAGGGAAGAGGATAACTGGAAAACAACCTCCTGATGCTTCCTTCACCCCCCACCCCCCCCCCCCCCCCCCGGGGCGCCCCTCCTTTTCTAGTTTAGAATGCAAATATTCTTCGGCAAAAACTTATTTTTTAGATAATACTGCTGAAGATAATATAGGACCAAGGTGCAGAACCGTCAGAAGGCTAACAATACATGTCAGAATATGAGTATAAAATCCACTGACTCAAATGCAAGACCAAAAGCAATCAGTAAGAACGCACAGTGACCTTTTAAGTCGGCTACAGCAAGTAAAAGATAAAATTAAAAGGTTTCATTTTCTTCTGACAATATCCTCACATCCAATGAACAATCATCCCTAGATTGCAATAAGTGACATCAACAATGGATTTAACTGAAATGAGAAGTAACTATAAAATGGATCATAGAAAAGGCTCATCAACAAACCATAATGTAGGGTCATTAGGCTTTTCAGACAGCCTTGCTTTTATTAGTTCAACAGCTGCTGCTTTCTTCCCCAATAGGCTGTTTTTTACATCATACACAAAACCAACTCCCATTAGCAACACGAAAGAGAGAGAGAGAGAGATAGACAGAGAGATTAGGATAATGGTTATCTATGACATCATACCAATTGCAGTATTAGACTATCCCACAACACCAGATCCTCAAAATTTTTAATAGCCTCTCCAATCAAGCCACAGCTTACTAAAAGTTTAGCATATTCCCTAAAATCAAGAAAAATCGAAATAGACAGATTATAAAGAGAATAAACAGAGCAATTAAAATCTATCCAAATCAACATATGTCAAATAAGATATGAAACAATGACAGCATAATGATAGTTGGCAAAATGACAAGAAAATTAAATCACAATCATTCAAAGATGCAGAAGAAATAGTTTTACTTTCGCAGGGCAGGAATAGTTGGAATGCAAATCACATAACAAAAGGGAATACTTTGAGTCACACCGGGAGAAGAGTTAGAAATGCCCTCAACCTGAAACAAAGCAAAATATGATAGTAAGCAACCATCAAAAATCTTGAACCAGAATACAGGATAGCACATGAAATCACTTGTGAAGTGAAAAGCAAAGATGCAAGTACCTAATCTCTCTAGACAATTAAATCAAACGATTAATGGCATATCTAGCGATATAAGGGAGAGAAACCTAGTCTTGATTAGCAGCTTAGAAAAAGAAAAAAAGCTTTTGGGTCCAATAAAGTACTAGCTGCAGAAGTTTGGAATCTTCTATCGATAAATAAGCAACTCTTGTCAATTTGAATGAGAATGGTTTAGGTAACAAAATATTTAAGAAGAAAAGGCTCACAGATCATACCAGTTTGTCCATCATCTCTAAAGCACGCCCTTTTGTGCGACTACGGGTGGACTCCCATCTAATACGTAAGAGATCACAGAAAAACTTTAGCTGAAAAATGGAAAAATCATGTGAGAATCAGAAGTACCACTTCAGAATATGAGATTTAAAATCAAGAAAAACTGATGCTGTATTGTATATATACTTACAATGAAGCATGATGACTGCTGTGAATCTATTGTCTCTATGTATGGAGCCATATCCCATCCTGAATCAGAAAACAAACTATAAATCAGCAAATGACCAAATCAACAGATCCAAAAAGTAGCACACAGTCAGAGAGAAACTGATGCCTCCAAAAGCTTTTTCAAGGTCAAGTATTTACTTAGTTACAGACCAACATCAAGGGGCTAACATGGGATCCCTTCAAGGCCTACTGATTAGGTGAATATCTAATACATTCCCAACCAAAGAAGTCATAAAGAGAGAGAAAAAAAAAAAAAAACAATGCATTTTCGGTTTTCACATGTTCCATTTTTGGAACTGGGGTTGAGTTCAGCAAAGCTGCTGCAACATCCATTCTCATTGCTTCTTTAAGTATCATTAGAGTAAGACTTTCGGGAACACAGTGTTCATCCTCAAATTACTTAAGGGACATGTTGACCTCATCAGCTAGCTTTTCAACCAGCTCAGCTTTGTGGAACAAAGCATTTGGTATCCAGACGTGGAACAAAGCATTTGGTATCCAGACGAGGAACAAAGCATTCTGCATCCAGAAATAACACCCGTAAAAGGCATGTGAATATAATGAGGATATTAAGATGGATGTACAGGGATACAACTACAGAAATTGTGCTCAGTTATCATCTGCAATGCAATCTCTTATCATCAATCTACTAAAGGAATTATTACTGAGAATGATTTAAAAATTAAACAGCAATATGCTTAACATCTTATGGCCTTCAACAAGAGGACTACACACCGCCCAACCATAAAACAACTTACTTTGCATTTCATCTTGCCGTGAGCTCTTTTCTATTAGAAGGCACCTCGACAAGGTTCATCACTAAACCTTTTGATTAATTTTTTACTAATATTTATTATATTAATTGCAATTATTTAAAAATTTATAAATAAGAAACTCACCCAGTCACGTTACACTAGGGATGGCAAAAATCCCCACGGGGACGGATACCCTCGGGGATTTTCCCCATTCGAGGAGGGTACGGGGATAATTTTATACCCAATTTTTTTTTCGGGGAGGGGACGGAGAAAATTTTTTACCCAACTTTTTATTCGGGGAGGGGACGGGGATGAGGTGGAATCCCCATCCCCTACCCATTTCCCCATTTTAATTTTTAATTTTATTTTTATTTTTAAAATTACTAATAAATAAATAACAAAATTATAAATATTGTTAAAAATAATAAATATCAAAATAGTTGTATGTTGGGAAAGTGGTCACCCTTTGCCGGGAATTAGTTGAAGAGTATTAATTGAAGTTTTCACCAACTGTTTATTGCTTTGATTATACTGGTAGTAGTTCTTCTACTAGATCTACAGGGGATTCTTATAAGAAAGTAACCAAATGGATGACAGATTTTGATGATTATGTAAACAATGGAGATTGTGCAGTTGTTGCAGATGAATTAGATTCATATTTGGATGAGAAAGTTATACCTCGGATGGAAGATTTTAATATTTTGAGTTGGTGGAAGACAAATGCTAATAGGTATCCTACATTAGCTCGAATTGCTAGAGATATTTTGGCAATTCCAATTACAACAGTTGCTTCTGAATCAGCTTTTAACACTAGTGGTAGAGTTGTGAGCCCATACCATAATAAACTTCATCCAAGCACATTGGAGGCTTTAATGTGCTGTCAAAGTTGGTTACGAGCTTACAATAGCGGTATGAGTTTATTTTAATATGATTAATTTAAAATCAAAAATAAAAAAATATATTAAACTATTAGTTATTCGGGGACCGGGGACCCTCGGGGATCCCTTGTTATTATTCGGGGAGGGGATGGAGATTCTCTCAAGCAATTCTAACGGAGACAGGGAGGGGATGGGGACATATGCAAAATATCGGGGATGGGTATGGGGAGATTGGTCCCCTCCCCTCCCCTCCCCATTGCCATCCCTACGTTACACTGAGTGAACCAAAAAAGGGCAGCAATTGAAAGACACATGAGCAGAATAACTCGACAAGCCTTATCCACGTCAATTTCGGAATCGTTCACTATAGACGCTTTGACAAGCTGGAGCAGCTCGGAGTAGACGCGGTCGGCACACTCGGCTGAGTCGTTGATGTCGACGAAATCGAGCGTGTCGAGAGCGTGTTTAGCCTCGTCGGAGGACAGAGCCTGGAGATAGTGGCCGGACTCGATGGAGTTGATGAGGCTGTTGATGTGCTCGTGGAGTGGAAGGATAGAGCATTGGCTTTCTTCGTTCAACGGTTGCGATTGAATGCGAAGATTGGACGGTGGGGGAGCTAGGGTGCAGCGCAAGAGCCGCAGCTCGTACCCGCGGAGGATTTCCAGTTGCTTTTCGGCCATCAAGGTAAAGTCCCTGGAAACGAACAAGAGGGGGGTTTTGGGTTTTAGCTTTTAGTTCTTAGTTGGTTAAAACAGCCTTTCGGCGATAAAGGTAATGAAAAATAACCCGCGCGCTCGAGATTTTGAAAACTAGTACTGAACAACCAAGAAACGCTAAACTACACGTCCTGCAATTTCTATGTCAATACACACACACACGTAAAGTCCTTCCAATTGTTCTCCACACCCTATTATTTAAGGAAAAAAATACTATGAATTTATTAAAATAAATATAAACCTTCATAACATATATCTTCTACTCTCCCTCTTATCTTCCACTAACAACTCTTGACTTTTCTATAACTCCTACTATCTCGCAAGGAATTATAATCCATAATATTTTCATTAATTTCATGTAATAATTATATAATTATGAAAGGAGAGTTCATCTCTTTGTTTGGTACACACTTGAAATGGATAAAATCTTTTTATAATATATACTCTCTCATTTTACTCTTTATCTTGTGTTATTTCTTTATTTTTCATCGCTGGCTAATAACTTTTCTAATAAAAAATTCTAACTCAAGTAGACCCTGATCTCAAGTGCTAATATCTTTTTGATTTGTATTAACAACTATTATTTAAAAAGATGGAAAAAAAATTACTAACTTTGATCAACAAAAAAAAAAAACTTATGTGGACAATTGACATTACAATTTAATTGTTATTAAAAAAATTAATTAATTAATCATATATCATTGGAATAAGATTTATGTGCGGCGGTGATATATATAATTCGTTTGTGGTGTCTGCACGCATATGATCGATTTTCTCTTGTATTTATACTATTTTGATTAATTTAATTTTAAGTAATTACTCATGAATGTGTGTTCTCATCTAAATAATCAGGATCAAAATTCAATTTCTGCTTAAATAAACATCAATTAAACACGTCAACGTACAGGTGACTCTCTAAAAAGAATCATTAGGATCATATTTGATTGTTTGTAACTCCGTCATCATTATGAGTTTATTGTTTAACTTGTACAATGGGGAGACTTTAAAAATTCTGGACATCGATGGGGCATCACTTCAAGTTCAAAAATTGAAGGAAGAGCTCGTCAACCGGTGGCGAAGGAGAGTGTCTAGAGATGGCAAAACCCCGGGCCGGGTCCAGGTATTGCCATGACCGGACCCTACCCGGATGCAATCAGTCCGGGTCCGGGTCCGGGTCCGGGCCGGGTTTTAATCCGGGTACCCGAATTTTATATTTTTTTAATATTTTATGTGTATATATTTTTTATTTTTTGGTAATTTTATAAGTTTTAAATTTATTTCAATAAAATTTGACATGAAAATATAAACTTTAAGTGTTTAAAACTTTATATATGTATAATAAATAAGTCAAATAAATATAAAATATTTAAAATAATATATATTTTATAATTTTTTAAATAAAATCCGGGTTCCGGGTTTATCAAGTGATGCCTAAAACCGACCCGGCTTTATACCCGGGTTAGGTAATACTCGGCCCGCAACGTCCGAGTACGGTCCGGGTCCGGACCGGGCATGTATTTTTACCACCTCTAAGAGTGTGGGCTAAGCTGGCTTTTAGCTCAACCGAATTTAGGGAAAAAGTTTTTACTTTTATTTGCAAAACTATCACTACTTCAATTTTACAAAATTGCCACTAATGTATATTACGAAATTGCTAGTGCTGTGACTCATTGAGGGATTTTACTAGGCCACAATTGCCATTGCAATTTACAAAATTGCCAACTTCAACTCCTGCATTCTTTTACTTTTTTAAGTCACTTCTTCCTTTTTGGGAGACTTTTAATGGAACAATTTGTAGTATTAACACTAATGTATTCAGTAAATATTTTATAATTACAATTGTAATTTTAAAGTTAAGTTTATTTTTTATTCGAAATCAACAACTAAGAAATTAAAGCTTCTCCATAAAATTTATGGAAAGTTCCAGAGGATGTGTCAACATAGAAAATTTGATTGCACAAAAAATTCTATTCATATCCGGATTGCATTTTCCAGCAAAAATTAACTTGATAACATGGAGAATTCAAAAGGCTTCGCCCATTAAACTATGAATGGAAATGAATATCGCTTCAAGCTAAGAAGTTGGAGAAACATTTATATGGATCTAGCACACTATCTCAACATGTTATTTTAGAAGGTTTGATGAGTTTTATAATGGGATTATATAAATGTTGGTTTAAAATCACCATATGAAATAACCCACCATAGTTTCCTAAACAATAAGTTCCTAATGCTAAATTGGTGGCCAAACCCACATAATTTTTTCTCCTAAAATTTCAACTTCAATAATTGGCTTAGGTGATGTTCTTAATCTTCATATTAATCAATACTTGATTAGCAAATCTTGTCGAAGCCTTATAATTTTTTTTCTAATTATTATTATTATTTTTTAATCCAATGGTAACTAAATTCCTTTCCCATCCATGTGAGTGAGTTTCAAATGCTAGTTTTCTTGTTTCCAACCCAAGAAATTTTACCAACAAAACTAGATATCACCCATAGCCTTATATTAATGCAAAACAAAATGAGTATTCAATAATATATCAAGTATTTTTCATATTTTGACCTATTTGCAAAGTTTTGAAGTTTGATCACTGAAAATTTACAAGTTTTTCAAAACATAACCAGCCTGATCGACCTGAATCCCGAATTTGTGGAAAAAGTTTTGATCAGTCTCAAAACGGACGCTTTCAAATTTGGGTGACTAAACAAATGTGGGGGCGTTAGATATATCTGAGAATAAATTGTCATTGTCTGGTGAAATTCCATGCAGTCTAGGTAGTCGCATTACGTTGAAACAACTCATCATTTTCTTCCAAGGGAAAATTCCTTCTATCAAATAAAACAGGACGAACATGATCCTGCTGCATGGCTGAAAAATTAGCAAAAATATTATCCACATAGGTTGGTGGATGCTTAATCCAAATTAGAGCTGTGGGTCCAAGATTATTAATATTGGTTTATTCATTTCTTGACTTTCTGCATTTCATCTTCTCATCTTCCCTTCACTCATCCAAGAATCTGAGCCTTTTGTAGTTTCATTTTACTTCTTATTATTCTAAGCTGGTTTTGATATTTAAAATTCCTCTAATTCGTGGCTTGAGCGTGCCCTGCCTCGATTGCTTTCGCAGATGCCTTGGTTGTTCTGTCCTCTTTCTGAGATTTTTATGAAATTTTTATCGCAAGATTATTTGAAGTACGGCCAAATTGCAGAATAGATGTGCCGAGAATTGTTGATTTCAAATTTCTTATCATCATCATTTATTTAATTTCAGTCAGTTAGATATCTACGCCGATTCGACTCTTGTAGGCTATTCAAAATGACAATGAGGTTAAAGCCGACAAAAAATAAATAAAATTAGTGTATGCATCTGATCGGGGTTACTGTGTTAGTAATTAAATATGTAAATCTGATCAAATTTAACGTCATTTTTATCAGTTTTTTTTTAACTAAATAAGCTAATAATTGAAGCGAAAAAAATTTCTAATTTTGGACCCGAAGGGCACGTTAATTGAAAGCTTTGTTGAATGATTCAGTGGTCCCCTCTGCCTCACAGATGGCCTATTTGCTTGATGCGGACAGAAAATTGATTGGCGAATGGCGATCTTATCCTTCATCTTTATTACATCGTCCAATCAAATTCCTGTAACTTACTTCGACAGTACTAGATTTGCAGGCTTGAGTAGTTCCGAAATTGTTTCTTTCGGGACCATTGATTTTAGCTGGGCTAGATGATCAATTAAAGAGATTTTATTGTGTATGGACAGTTTCATTTCCTTTAGTGGTATGCTTACCAATCAATAATCGGAATAAGATAGAATCAAAATAGAATTGAAAAAAAAGAATGAGAATTATTATAAATGATTTATTTTAACTATAATAATTTGTATTGTCGCTGATGTATCTAATTTTTGTTGGAATTGGAATAGATTATTACAATACCAAAATAGTCTTAGTTGATTATTGTCATCATTTATTATAATAATTACAATTTTTATTTAAAATAATTATTGTTATAATTATTTGGTAAAATTTTATTATTGTTATAATGATTAGTTAAAAAATAGATTTTAGGGTTCACCCAATCCTTGACTAAAATTTTATTATTATGACATAATTATTTGGTAATCATAATCCTGGTTTAAACTCTACTGGGTAAGAAAGTAACCACGCTGCCACTTCTTCGTTTGCATCGAATATTATCTTCGACAATCTGCCATAATCAGTGCTAACCGATTTTGACACATTTGCAGTAACGGAAGGGTTACAATTACATGAGATTGACACTGACACGAGGTAATTAGTCAAGTCTCCGTGGGAAAATTGTAATCACTCAAGACTTAAAAAAGACTTATGGAGGAAAGGAAATTCAAGAGCCAGGTGTATCTAGCAAGGAAATCATTTATTAAGTCTTTTTTTAGTGACGAACAATACAGACCATTCAATACACCTGGCTCTTGAATTTCCTTTCCTCCAATGATAATTAATATTGTTAGAAAAAAAAAAAGTATTAGTTTCACTGTCACGGTGCCAGCTGGTTCACATTTGAGCATTAACTGCAGAGTCCATAAATCATTGCAAAAAATATACAAACATAGTTTATCTTACCAACCTCCACAAAAGTTTTATCATTTTAATTTCCTCCAGCCGTTAAATGGGTTTTGTAAACATGACGAGTTCAATCATTGCAAGCAATTGTTTCTTTATTTTCTGTTGCTTCAGCTTCAGCTTGCAGTCAACCGATTATATGCACAAAAGCAATGAAACTGATCAACTTGCATTGCTTGAATTCAAGGCCAAAGTTACTCATGACCCTCTTGAGGTTTTGAGTTCATGGAACTATTCCAGGCACTTTTGTCAATGGAAAGGTGTCACTTGCAGTCCACGGCACCAAAGGGTGACTGCATTACTTCTTCCATCTTTACTCTTGCAGGGGTCTCTGTCGCCTCACATTGGTAATTTAAGTTTTCTCAGAGTGTTAGATCTCAAAAACAATAGCTTCCGCAACGAAATCCCTCAAGAGATTGGATATCTGTTCAGGTTACAATTTTTATGGCTGGACAACAATACATTCGGAGGTCAAATTCCTGACAACATATCGCATTGCGTTAACCTTGAATCCCTCAGGTTAGGCTTCAACGAGCTTGTGGGGAAAGTTCCGAGGAAACTGGGCTCCTTATCAAAGCTCCGGACTCTCGCAGTACACTACAACAATTTGTCAGGACAAATCCCATCTTCCTTCGGCAATTTATCATCACTCGAGGTCCTCTCAGCAAGTGCAAATCAATTTGTGGGACAAATTCCTAAAACCCTGAGTCAGCTTAAGAGGATGCGTTTTATAGGATTTGGAGTAAATAAGCTATCAGGTGAAATCCCTTTCTCAATCTACAACTTGTCTTCGCTTAATTATTTTGAATTCCCTGTTAACCAACTTCAAGGAAGCCTTCCATCAGACTTGGGCTTCACTCTTCCTAATCTTGAACGATTAAACCTTGGTGAAAATCAGTTTACTGGGCCTATTCCTGCTTCAATATCCAATGCCTCACATCTAATGAGACTTACAATCCCAATAAATGGATTCAGTGGAAAGGTGCCTAGTTTTGGAAATTTGCATAAACTCCAATGGGTTAGTATTTCTATGAATCACTTAGGAAACGGGGAAAAAGATGACTTGGAATTTGTCAATTCTTTGGTCAACGCTTCTAGACTAGAGCTACTGGGAATTAATATTAACAATTTTGGAGGAATGTTACCTGAAGCTGTGGGGAACTTGTCAACCCGACTTAGAATATTAAGAGTTGGAAACAATCAGTTGTTCGGAAATATCCCAAGTGGATTACGAAATCTTGTTAACTTGGAGCGTTTACTTCTAGAGGGCAACCAATTCACAGGCCGAATTCCGGGAAGTATAGGAGATCTTCATAAGCTGCAGAGGTTGGGGCTCCAGGGGAACAAGTTTTTGGGGGAAATTCCATCTTCTATAGGAAATCTGACATTGTTAATCACACTAAGTTTTGACAAAAACATGTTAGAGGGAAGCATTCCATCAAGTCTAGGGAAATGCCAAAACTTGATATTATTAGGTCTCTCTAATAACAACCTCACTGGTACCATACCCACTGAAGTGATTGGTCTCTCTTCCTTATCAATCTATCTTGATCTATCTCAAAACCAATTGAACGGTACTTTGCCCTCAAATTTTGGCATCTTGAAAAATCTGGGTGTTCTAGATGTATCTGAGAACAAATTGTCTGGTGAAATTCCAAACAGTCTAGGAAGTTGCGTTAGGTTGGAACAACTCGGCATGAATGGTAATTTCTTTCAAGGGAATATCCCTTCATCATTCAGTTCTTTGAGAGGCATTGAGAATCTTGATCTTTCCCGGAACAATTTGTCTGGCCGGATTCCAAAATATTTTGAAAACTTTCTCTTTTTGCAGAATTTAAATCTGTCTTTTAATCATTTTGAGGGTGAGGTACCAATAAAAGGAGTCTTCAGCAATTCAAGTGCTGTATCTCTTGATGGAAATGATAACCTCTGTGGTGGAATATCTGAGTTGCATTTATCTACTTGTTCCATCAAAGAATCAAAGCAATCACGTTCCCGTTCCCTGAAACTGATTATTCCTATAGTTACAGGAATTTTGTTAGTGACAGGGATGTCGTGTTTGATAATTACTTCTTGGCGGAGCAAATCAAAAAGGGAGTCGGCCACTCCTCCATCAGCATTATTGGCTTCGGTTTTACGAGTGTCCTATCAGAATCTGTTCAAAGCAACTGATGGGTTCTCTTTGGAAAACTTGATTGGTGCCGGTAGCTTTGGTTCGGTCTATAAAGGAATCCTCAATCACGACGATCATGAAACGCTGGTGGCAGTTAAGGTGCTTAATCTTCAACATCGAGGAGCTTCAAAGAGTTTCATGGCGGAGTGTCAAGCCTAGAGAAGTATTAGGCATCGGAATCTTGTCAAAATAATAACTTCCTGCGCAAGCGTTGACTTCCAAGGAAATGATTTCAAGGCTTTAGTTTATGAGTTCATGGTCAACGGGAGCCTGGAGGAATGGTTGCATCCAAAACCTGAGGCACCAAGGAACTCAAATCTCCTGCAAAGACTGAGTATTGCCGTTGATGTTGCTTCCGCATTGGATTATCTCCATCGTTATTGCGAGACTCCAATAATCCATTATGATCTCAAGCCAAGCAATGTTCTTCTGGATGGTGAATTGACTGCCCATGTAGGTGATTTTGGATTAGCGAAATTCCTTCCGGACGCCACCAATAACTTGTCATCTAATCAATCAAGCTCTACTGGAGTTAAAGGAACCGTTGGTTATGCTGCTCCAGGTAAATACTATAATTTAATTAACTTGTTTTTCAATCCTTAGAGATTTTACTAGTTGAACCAACAATTCTAATTTTCGAATTGCAGAGTACGGAATGGGAAGCGAAGTCTCAACAAGTGGAGATGTGTACAGTTTTGGCATACTTTTGCTGGAAATGTTTACAGGAAAGAGGCCGACGAATGAGATGTTTACAGGCAATCTAACCCTGCATAATTTTGTCGAGGAAGCTCTTCCTGAAAGGCTCGCTGAAATTGTTGATCCAGTGCTTCTTGTAGAAAGAGAAGAAGGGGAGACAAGCGAGACCAGTGCTCACAAACAATGGACCAGAAATTTTAGTGTTGAAGAGTGCTTGGTTTCAGTACTGGGAATCGGAGTCACTTGCTCTTCAGAGTTGCCGAGAGAACGAATGAGCATGGAAGAGGTTGCGGCTCAGCTGCTTTCCTTCAGAAACAAACTAGTCAAAAATGTGCGAGGCCAACCAGCAGCTAACGTGACTGCGTAAGTAATTGGTTACTCTTAAATGACAATAAAGACAACAATCTCTAGTTACTATCAACTCTTTATTGGCAGAAGCAAAAATGAACAGTTGCAATTGTTAGAAGATGTGTTTAGGACTGCTGATGTGGAATCATAAATGCTGCTTAGTTGAAAGTTTGATACTGTTCCTACTTTTCTGGTGTTGGTTATTTAAGCTTTAAATTGTAATGTTTTTGGTTTTATGATAGTGTGAAGTTCTCTTTGCAAAATCATGTTGCTCTCATTTCCATTTAGTTTTACCTTAGCTATACTTTGTTTTCTTTTCTTATTTGAGTAACAACAGCAATTATGTTCGAGAATCACTTATTTGATGATCTCAAGTGTAATGGATATTAAATAATATTTCAAATTAACTATGTTTAAAGAAAAAATAAAATAAAACTGAAAATGACAACTCAAATAACACTGCAACAAAAGCATTATAACAAGCAATTAGATAAATTTACAATATATCCATTACAATAGATTTTTTAAAACAGAGGAAGACAAACGAGTGCATAATTGGGATACTCCGCCATCGTGCACATACAAGTTATGTATCATCCCTTGCATCGCTAACAAGTGAATTTCATTGGATGTCCTAACTAAGAAGACGCAGGGTTGTGTGCCCACATCAAACAATATTGATATAATTGTAATATTCCAAGTTAAACAACTGAATAGATATTGTGTTAGAATTTACAACCCAAAACATGTGTTCTTAATTAGGAAAGTTTACGAAACTCACTGACTAGTGATATGTGATATTTCACATGGTTGACCTTTACCAACGATACTCTTAACTTTTTTCACTCTTCTAAATTAATAATAATAATCTAAAGAAAAATGTTTCCAAGTTTGATTCAAAGTTGAACCAAACTAGCACCAGAATTGGGCTTAATGAGCCTATTTTGAGAAATATTAGGCAAAATCCTAGACACTTTTTACATTACTTATTTTCATTGGACAATACCGATTGATTAGTGTAAATGCTTACTTACGATTCGGCCTGTACTTAGTAAACTCCGCATACACAAGACAAACTTGTTCTTGTGCATGTTGAAAGCCAAGTAAAACAGTTAGCTTCAAAAACTAAGAAATGATAAGAACAATGCCACATCCTTTAAGGAAGTGCCAACGAACAAACCTTGATTGCGACACAAACTTTGGGAATTTCATCTTATCTACTTTATAAATGCCAACCTTGATACTCAAGGTTTAATTACTATCAACCAACTAAAAGAAACAAGAACAAAGAAAGTGAATATGTCCAAGGGAGAGGAGTTGAATATGAAGCCATTTTGCTTGAGAGCAAAGATTGCATTGGCTGAGAAAGGAGTTGAATATGAAGCCAGAGCTGAGAACTTGTTTGGGGGCAAGAGTGACCTGCTGCTCAAATCAAACCCCATCTACTAGAAAGTCCCAGTTTTTCTACACGATGGGAAACCATTGTGTGAATCCACTATTATATTTAACTAAATTGACGAGACTTGGCCTTCGCCACCACTTCTCCCATCCTGTGCTTACGAGAGAGCTAAGACAAGGTTCTGGGCAGATTTTATTGACAAGAAGGTCAGTCTATGATTCTCAAGTCTAAATGTTTGTATTTTTCTAAATGCCAACTTAAAAGATGACACCACTCTTTTGGTAGGTATTCGATGCAGTATGCAACATATGGAAAAGCAAGGGCGAGGTCCCAGAGACGGCGAAGAATGAATTTATAGAGATTTTGAAGCAACTTGAGGGAGCTTTAGGGGAGAAGGATTTCTTTGGCGGGGATAGCTTTGGATTCGTTGATGTCATTGCCATTCCACTGACTTGTTGGTTTTACGCGGTTGAGAAATTTGGGGGATTTAAGGTTGAGAATGAGTGCCCCAAATTCTCAGCTTGGATGAACAAGTGCATGCAAAGAGAAACTGTTGCCAGGATGCTTCCAGACCCAGAAAAGGTTACGAATTTGTTATCACGTTGAGGAACATGTTTGGAATTGAATAGTGAAAGGCTTATGCTGCTGAAAAGCTATCTTTCTCATATGAAGATAACTTTCAGTTGCTTTTTGCTTTACTGCTGTCAATGTAACAATAGACACCAGAAACGTTCGGTTGCTTTGTTTAAATGCTTTCTGAAATATATACGTGTGTGTGTGTGTATTGTTTTTAAATGATAAAAAAAAAATTGTCCTTAAATTGAGGTTAATGAAATCACGGCATGTAAGCAATACATAAAAGAACAGAGGAAAGGATATTCTTATAACCAACCTTATATAATATACTCGCATCCAATAAATAGAGACATATATGTAATTAGTGAGAGAGTTAATTTTTTTTTAAACAAATTTTTTAAACTTATCAAATTTTTTTGGCGTTCAAAGTCTTGACTTATAAATAAGATATATTATTAACAAAGCTTGACTTATCAACCATATATTATTTTTTTATATATACTTATCACGTGAACCAACAAACAAAGTTCCCGGCTTTCCCCTAATGTAATGTGACATTATTAACAAAGCTTGGTAAACAAAGACTAAAAGATTAAATACGTCTGCTATCTCCCATATGCTGGCTGCATAATGCATGAGCACATGTCCCATTTCTTTGACTTTTGTGCATGCCGAAGCAGAGCTTTTTTCAAAGCTACAATTAATGGCCTAAGAAAATGCCAACTTCATCTCAAAAGATTTCAGTGATAAATGATCGACATTAAGCGCACAACCGCGGTTACCTGACCAATATTGCCCACATCCAAAGCAACATGGCTGTAGTTTTCCCACAATTGCCAACTGTTCCGTCTGTTACAAAATCATGTTATAGGTTATTACATTAGATATCACCTTTTGCCTAGCAGCAACAAATTATGTATGACAGTGTTCTAGTGATCAGATAGTGTCCGACTGCATTGTGCATGACAGAAAATAAAAATGTTGTGATCAGGGGGGAAAAAAACAGAACTTGAACTTTAGGGCCTCCTTGAATGCTATAAAAGCCTCTTTGCTCTTCTTCTTGATCATATGCCTGCAAGGTTACATAAATCTCAAGACTTCCATAGTTATAATTGACAAGAATTTTACCATCCCAGATATTTTGTCATGAATTTTTTAAATGTACTAGAAGAGAGAATAAGTAGCTCTTCCTATCTTGTCACAAGTGGCATTAACCAATTAATGTCTCACTAACTAATAATTATGCTGCTAAATAAAGTTCTACAATTGTGAAAAACACAGTAACTCACATACAAGATGATATCGAGACTGCACAAATTCTAGTACAGTATAAAATAAGAAGAAAAGATGCATTAAAAGACAAATAATAAGCACAAGAAAAAATTAAACAGAGAGAAAAGAAACTGTAGAGAGATGGGAGGGAAGCAATTTGTGATCTTTTTCTTTTAAATAAGACAAAAGGGAAAACTTCAATTGCTTTGAAAACGACAGAGGTATATGCTATGGATAATCCTCAAAAGAGCTGGCTAATATTTGCCCTATTCCTAAATATAACAGTACTATCTAGCTCTTAGCATTTGCAGAAACTAAATTCACTCATGAAGGGAATATGGAACCATATAAAATTTATATAGAACAACTGCAACAAGAAAGTCAAAACAAAGTAAACCAAATATGGGAAGCATACTCTTGCAGATAGAAATAAAAACGTGATTGACACCATATTAAAGAATACAGAGCAAGAGGATGGAATGACACGATGACAAAGAAAAGAGCATACAAGCAAGCAATATTGTTCCAAGCTTCCCCATTGTCTGGATCAAGTTGAACAGCCCGAGTAAACCCCTCCAGAGCCTTTTCAACATCCCAAGCCTGTATTTATATTTCAGCCGAGAGTTTCAGAAACTTGGGGCAAAAGGATAAGAAATCTCTCCAAACTAAACACATACTAATACAAAAATAAGGTACCTTCAATGCAGCAGCACCAAGAGCAAATCAGCCATCCGGATACAAAGAATTCAAGGCCATGGCAGCCTCCCTGAGACAAAACCAAGGGTAAATTGTCATTTAGCCGTATCAGTTGTCAATGCTGCAAATTACTGTGTGGCAGAAAGAGAAGTAAAGCATTAAAGCAACATACCAAAGGATTTTAGATGTCTCGTACTCCCCTCTATTGTATGCACTACGAGCAAGAGACCTGCGATTCACATAAAGATATGTTAACTAAAAAATGATCATGGTACAAGCATAATGTGAACTACATTTTCTCTGTGCAACGAATATCACCTTAGCTCGAGCTGACTTATCATTCGAAACTTCCAAAGCTTTTTCATAGCAGGCATCATTATTTGTAACATCACCTAATGAACACCTACAAAATGTATCACAAGTCAGCAACCCACAATTCAACTCATCATTCTGACTACATTATCATCATAAGTTATAAGAAACAAACGGCAGTGAAGAGACCTAGATAAGGTCAAGTAACAGTTGTCTTTCAACCATGTATTTTTTTTTTTTTTTCCCTTCTTTCTGAACAAATGGGCCAAAAATCAAAAGATATTATATTTTACTTACATGAATATATCCATTATAAGAAATCAATGCAGAAAATCTTTATTGTTTAAATTGTGGCCATATATTCAAATGTCTAGCACCAAATATTTTCAAAATGGATATGATTTTCAGAATTCACTTGATGGTATGTATTTCTCAACCATTTCAGGGCACCTGGTGCATCAGAATCATCTAAAATGCAGGCAGGGAAGAGGATAAGTGGAAAACAGTCTCCTGATGCTTCCTTCACCCCCCCCCCCCCCCGGGGCGCCCCTCCTTTTCTAGTTTAGAATGCAAATATTCTTCGGCAAAAACTTATTTTTTAGATAATACTGCTGAAGATAATATAGGACCAAGGTGCAGAACCGTCAGAAGACTAACAATAAATGTCAGAATATGAGTATAAAATACATTGACTCAAATGCAAGACCAAAAGCAATCAGTAAGAATGCACGGTGAGCTTTTAAATCGGATACGGCAAGTAAAATAAAATTAAAAGGTTTCATTTTCTTCTGACAATATCCTCACATCCAATGAACAATTATCCCTAGATTGCAATAAGTGACATCAACAATGGATATAACTGAAATGAGAAGTAACTATAAAATGGATCATAGAAAAGGCTCATCAACAAACCATAATCTAGGGTCATTAGGCTTTTCAGACAGCCTTGCTTTTATTAGTTCAACAGCTGCTGCTTTCTTCCCCAATAGGCTGTTTTTACATCATACACAAAACCAACTCCCATTAGCAACACGAAAGAGAGAGAAAGAGAGAGATAGACAGAGAGATTAGGATAATGGTTATCTATGACATCATACCAGTTGCAGTATATTAGATTATCCCACAACTCCAGATCCTCAAAAATTTTAATAGCCTCTCCAATCAAGCCACAGCTTACTAAAAGTTTAGCTTATTCCCTAAAATCATGAAAAATCGAAATAGGCAGATTATAAAGAGAATAAACAGAGCGATTAAACTCTAACCAAATCAACGTATGTCAAATAAGATATGAAACAATGACAGCATAATGATAGTTAGCAAAATGACAAGAAAATTAAATCACAATCATTCAAAGATGCAGAAGAAATAGTTTTACTTTCGCAGGGCAGGAATAGTTGGAACGTAAATCACACAACAAAAGGGAATACTTTGAGTCACACCGGGAGAAGAATTAGAAATGCCCTCAACCTGAAACAAAGCGAAATATGATGGTAAGCAACCATTAAAAATCTTGAACCAGAATACAGGATAGCACATGAAATCACTTGTGAAGTGAAAAGCAAAGATGCAAGTACCTAATCTCTCTAGACAATTAAATAAAATGATTAATGGGATATCTAGCGATATAAGGGAGAGAAACCTAGTCTTGATTACCAGCGTAGAAGAAGCAAAAAAGCTTTTGGGTCCAATAAAGTACTAGCTGCAGAAAGTTTGGAATCTTCTATAGATCGATAAGCAACTCTTGTCAATTTGAATGAAAATGGTTTAGGTAACAAAATATTTAAGAAGAAAAGGCTCACAGATCATACCAGTTTGTCCATCATCTCTAAAGCACACCCTTTTGTGCGACTACGGGTGGACTCCCATCTAATACATAAGAGATCACAGAAAACCTTTAGCTGAAAGATGGAAAAATCATGTGAGAATCAGAAGTGCCACTTCAGAATATGAGATTTAAAATCAAGAAAAACTGATGCTGTATTGTATATATACTTACAATGAAGCATGACGACTGCTGTGAATCAATTGCCTCTATGTATGGAGCCATATCCCATCCTGAATCAGAAAACAAACTATAAATCAGCAAATGACCAAATCAACAGATCCAAAAAGTAGCACACAGTCAGAGAGAAACTGATGCCTCCAAAAGCTTTTCAAGGTCAAGTATTTACTTAGTTACAGACCAACATCAAGGGGCTAACATGGGATCCCTTCAAGGCCTACTGATTAGGTGAATATCTAATACATTCCCCAACTAGAGAAGTCATAAAGAGAAAAAAAAACAATGCATTTTTGGTTTTCATATGTTCCATGTTTGGAACTGGCGTTGAGTTCAGCAAAGTTGCTGCAACATCCATTCTCATTGCTTCTTTAAGTATCATTAGAGTAAGACTTTCGGGAACACAGTGTTCATCCTCAAATTACTTAAGGGACATGTTGACAACATCAGCTAGCTTTGCAACCAGCTCAGCTTTGTGGAACAAAGCATTTGGTATCCAGAAGTGGAACAAAGCATTCGGCATCCAGAAATAACACCCGTAAAAGGCATATGAATATAATGAGGATATTAAGATGGATGTACAGGGATACAACTACAAAAATTGTGCTCAGTTATCATCTGTAATGCAATCTCTTATCATCAATCTACTAAAGGAATTATTACTGACAATGATTTAAAAATTAAATAGCAATATGCTGAATGTCTTATGGCCTTTAACAAGACGACTACACACCGCCCAACCATAAAACAACTTACTTTGCATTTCATCTTGCCATGAGCTCTTTTCTATTAGAAGGCACCTCGACAAGATCACTGCCTGTTAGATTGCCTTTAAATGGGCTGCTGAGCCACCAGCGTGAATACATTGGACTCCAGATTCAGATTCATGACTATTCCCCAATAATTTTGGGGTCACAAAAACATCAGAGGCATCACCAATAGTAGAATCATGTGTATGAATGACTTGGTTTATTGAAGGGCAGACATCAGAAGTGTTGGATGAGCTTGTGTTTGCAACAAGTACCATTTGTGCCTTTGGTTCTACCTATATGCGGGAGCAATCTCAAAGCTAAGAAGGAAGATCCCGACAACTTTATAAATGATGCACATTCAATCTTTACCTGGTGGACAGTACGGAAACCAAGAACCCCAGTAACCGAAAGCTGGAGACCAGCTGCCACTTCAGCTGATTCAAAATGTTTCCTGATACCATAAAGCATTTTAGAAATCAGCAGAAACTATAGAAGAAGTCCTATAGTAATGGTAATGATGGAAGTTAGTAATCAGTTAATGCAAATTCCAGTGCTAACAACTCAAACTAATGTTCAATGATTGAAACAATAAACATTAAAAAAATGGGAGATTTTGATGAAGTCCAAACATAAAACTTTGTTCTTGCATCTCCCTTACACACAATGCACAAAATCATTTTCAATGACTGAGAGAGTTCTACAGGCAAGTTCCATGTTGGAAATAACATGTTTCCAAGAGAAAACTTTTCTAATGTAGCCAGAAATAAGACCATCGAATATAAAACTTTCCCAGGATAACTCACCTGCAAGAATCAACTCTCCTGTAAATGTGTTCTAACAGTCCTGCTTCTAAATGAAATGTTGAAACAATCTCTGAAGGATCGATATCATGCAACTGGTTGCCCCAATAAGTACTAACATTTTCCAAAGTGCCAAAATGTTGTAAAGTCTCAGCCATAAAAACTTTCAATAGATCATACAAAGAAGACGACCGCTCGTCTAAAATCCTTTGATGCATAAGTAGGAGTCTTGTGAGCCACCATGAAATGGTTCTAATCCCATTCACAGGCAACACAGTTGCATCAGACAGCAAATCTTTTGTCTTCATGATCAATATTTTGGCAAAAACTATATACTACAAAAAGATCACAAAATGTAAAATAAGTTAAAAAAGATAATATTAACATTAACACTGTCTAAGCAATAGAATCTATTCATTTTTCGACAGACTGAGTACCTGAAGATAGGAGAACTTTCCCAGCAAGTCAGAGCCAACAGACATGAGCTGATAACGCGCCCAATTCTCCCACTCTATCAATTCGTTGCCTTCTAAAGTTGAAACTTCTAGTGGAAACCGACACTTTGGCGAATTATCAACTAAAGGCCTATTAATTCAAGTTCAAACGTTCATCACTAAACCTTTTTTTTTTAATTTTTTACTAATATTTATTATATTAATTGCAATTATTTAAAATTTATAAATAAGCAACTCAACCAGTCACGTTACACTGAGAGAACCAAAAAAGAGCAGCAATTGAAAGACACATGAGCAGAATAACTCGACAAGCCTTATCCACGTCATTTTCGGAATCGTTCACTATAAACGCTTCGACAAGCTGGAGCAGCTCGGAGTAGACGCGGTCGGCACACTCGGCTGAGTCGTTGATGTCGACGAAGTCGAGCGTGTGGAGGACGAGTTTAGCCGCGTCGGAGGACAGAGCCTGGAGATAGTGGCCGGACTCGATGGAGTCGATGAGGCTGTTGATGTGCTCGTGGAGTGGAAGGAGAGAGCATTGGCTTTCTTCGTTCAACGGTTGCGATTGAATGCGATGATCGGACGGTGGGGGAGCGAGGGTGCAGCGCAAGAGCCGTAGCTCGTACCCGCGGAGGATTTCCAGTTGCTTTTCGGCCATCAAGGTGAAGTCCCTGGAAACGAACAAGAGGGGGGTTTTGGGTTTTAGCTTTTAGTTTTTAGTTGGTTAGAAATGCTTTCGGTGATAAAGGTAAAGAAAAATAACCCGCGTGCTCGAGGTTTTGAAAACTAGCACTGAACAACCAAGAAACGCTAAACCACGCGTCATGCCATTTTTATGTCAATATATATACACACACACGCAAACTCCTTCTAATTGTTCTCTTGTGGGCTTAGGGAAAAAAAATGCTATGAATTTATTAAAATAAATGTGAATGTCCATAATACATATTTTTTACTCTCCTTATTATCTTCCACTAGTAACTTTTGACTTTTCTATAACTCCCATTATTTCGCAAGGAATTATAATCCATAATATTTTCATTAATTTCATATAATAATTATCTATATCTATATATCTATATAAAGTTGGAACTTAAGGAGGTGATGTGGCATCATAATTTCTCATTTTTATATATTTTCTATTATCTAATAAATAGATAAATTTTTTTTTTAAATTTAGATTTTCATCTTCTCACAATTAATTTGATTGTTATAAAGGTGGGATTTGAGGAGGTGATGTAACATCACCATTTCTCATCTTTGTATATTCTTTATTGTCTAATAAATAAAGAAATTTTCTTTTAAATTTGGATTTTCATCTTCTCACAATTAATTTAATTGTTATTACACAATAACAATTATGTAAAGGTTTTAATGAGGCATATTCTTTGTAATGAACATCCAAGAGGGAATGTTATGAATTTATTAAAATAAATGTAGATGTTCATAACATATATCTCTTAGTCTCCCCACTATCTCCCATTAGCAACTTTTAGCTTCCCTATAACTCCCATTATCTCACAATGAATTATGATCCATAATTTTCCATTAATTTCATGGAGTGATTATGTAACTATAAAAGGAGAGCTCATCTTTTTGTTTTGTACACACACAATTTGAATGAATAAAATCCTTCTATAATATATTCTCTCATTTTATTTTTTATATTGCGTTGCTTCTTTATTTGTATTGCTGGATAATAGTTTTTTTTTTGGTTTTTTATAAGGCTGCCTCATCTTAAAAAAAAATCAATTCATATTTTTTATCAGTTTCATTAAGTGTAAAGTAAGAAAAAATAATAATACTAAATTCTTTTTTCAAAGCCGCGTGAAACGCGGTTCTATTTTCTAGTGTTTAAAAGGAGAGTTCATCTCTTTGTTTGGTGCACACTTGGAATGAGCAAAATCTTTCTATAATATATGCTCTCTCATTTTACTCTTTATCTTGTGTTGCTTCTTTATTTTGCATCGCTGGCTAATAGCTTTTCTAATAAAAAATTCTAACTCAAGTAGACCTTGATCTCAATTCCCAATATCTTTTTGATTTGTATTAACAACTATTATATTGCCACTATGCCCTTGCCCGAAGTGGTTGGGCTGCTGCCTTCATAAGCATGAGGGTAGCGGTTGAAGCCCCCACAAAAGCATTGTGTGGGCTAAACATTTATAAAAATTCTTCTTCTCTGTGAAATGCAAGTGGATTATGGCATCCCTCCTTTGTGAGGGTTATTTCATATAGAATTTAATGTAATAATATAAGTTTCAATAATGTATATCTAATTGTAAATATCATTGTAATATCTATCTGGTTAATGTATATCTGATTGTAAATATCATTGTAATATCTGTCATAATAGCAGTAATTTGGTGCATAATCAGTATTAAAAAAAATAACTATTATTTAAAAAGATGGAAAAAAAATTACTAACTTTCATCAACAAAAAAAAAAATCTTATGTGGACAATTGACATTACAATTTAATTGTTATTAAAAAAATTAATAATATATCATTGGAATAAGATTTATGTGCGGCGGTGATATATATAATTCGATTGTGGTGTCTGCACGCATATGGTCGATTTTCCCCTGTATTTATACTATTTTTGATTAATTTAATTTTAAGTAATTACTCATGAATGTGTGTTCTCATCTAATTAATCAGGATCAAACTTCAATTTCTGGTTAAATAAACATCAATTAAACACGTCAACGTACAGGTGACTCTCTAAAAAGAATCATTAGGATCATATTTGATTGTTTGTAACTCCGTCATCATTCTGCTTAAATATTTGATCGATGGGGCATCACTTCAAGTTCAAAAATTGAAGGAAGAGCTCGTCAACCGGTGGCGAAGGAGAGTGTGGGCTAAGCTGGCTTTTAGCTCAGCCGAATTTAGGGAAAAAGTTTTTACTTTTATTTGCAAAACTATCACTACTTCAATTTTACAAAATTGCCACTAATGTATATTACGAAATTGCTAGTGCTGTGACTTATTGAGGGATTTTACTAGGCCACAATTGCCATTGCAATTTACAAAATTGCCAACTTCAGCTCCTGCATTCTTTTAATTTTTTAAGTCACTTCTTCCTTTTTGGGAGACTTTTAATGGAACAATTTGTAGTATTAGCCCCCTATTTGTCATTGTGGTAGGGCAGTCACTGCAACACTAATATATTTAGTAAATACTTTATAATTACTATTGTAATTTTAAAGTTCAGTTTTTTTTTTATTCTGAAATTATATTTATCACACTATCAATTTTTATTTCGTAATTACAAATTTCTTTCCATACGAACTATAACTTTTAGGCCATGATACTTTAATACCAAATAAGAGCTTAATATATTTGAAATCAACAACTAAGAAGTTAAAGCTTCTCCATAAAATTTACTGAAAGTTCTAGAGGATGTGTCAACATAGAAAATTTGTTTGCACAAAAAATTTATTCATATCCAGATTGCATTTTCCAGCAAAAATTAACTTGATAACATGGAGAATTCATAAGGCTTTGCCCATTAAACTATCAATGGAAATGAATATTGCTTCAAGCTAAGAAGTTGGAGAAACATTTATATGGATCTAGCACACTATCTCAACATGTTATTTTAGAAGGTTTGATGAGTTTTATAATGGGATTATATAAATGTTGGTTTAAAATCACCAAATGCATTAAACAGGATAAGTCCCACTACGAAACCCACCATAGCTTCCTAAACAATAAGTTCCTAATGCTAAATTGGTGGCCAAACCCACATAAATTTTAATCTATACATGATTAGCAAATCTTGTCGAAGCCTTACAATTTTTTTTTTCTAATAATAATAATAATTTTATAATCCAATGGTAACTAAATTTCTTTCCCATCCATATGAGTGAGTTTCAAACAGGGGTGGATCTATTAGAGCTGTTTTCGTTTTATTGTTTTCAACTCAAGAAATTTTACCAACATTACTAGATACCACCCACAGCCTTATATTAATGCAAAAGAAAATGAGTATTCAATAATATATCAAGTATTTTTCATATTTTGACCTATTTGCAAAGTTTTGAAGTTTGATCACTGAAAATTTACAAGTTTTTCAAAACATAACCTGCCTGATCGACCTGAATCCCGAATTTTTGGAAAAAGTTTTGATCAGTCTCAAAACAGACGCCTTCAAATTTGGGTGACTAAACAAATGTGGGTGCGGTAGATCTATCTGAGAATAAATTGTCATTGTTTGGTGAAATTCCATGCAGTCTAGGTAGTTGCATTACGTTGAAACAACTCATCATTTTTGTTGATGCTGAAATCTGCTCGCCCTTTGACCGACCAGATTCTTTCACTAACGTTTGTGTTATCTGTTGTTGCTCGTTCACTGGAACTGGAATCGTCCCCCTTCCTCTCAATAGACCTGCGCTCACTAAAAACGGATCAGAGACGCCGGTGGTTTTGCCGGCGTAAACCCTCCGATGCCTAAGTTAGCTCAAGGTGTTTACGGGAAAACAATGTGATTTGGGTTCAAGAAGTTTATCTGAAATTCGTAGGACAATGGTCTGGTTGCAATTTGGCAGCGTTTTCCCTCTCTCAGTTTTTCTGTCCTTTTCTCCATTGAGTTCCTTTTCTTTTATAGCCGCTGTCCCCACCTTTCCGTTTGCCCTTCATCCCCCCCTTTTTCGGGTAGTGGCAGCCCCTCACGGGACTCTAACCGTTGCATTGTCGCAAACGTGGGGACTTACGTGTCCTTCAACGGTTCTGGGAAAAGCGTAACGGTCGCAATTCTGTGTTCTGTGAAAAGCATAACGGCCGCGATTCTGTGTTCTGGGAAAAGCGTAACGGCCGCGATTCTGTGTTCTGGGAACAGCGTAACGGCCGCGGTTCTGTGGGATCGTGTTCCCGCTTTCTGGGGGACATGTATCGGCTCGGTGTATACCTCTGGTCGGTACATTCCCCTAGCAGGGGTTCCCCTCTGGTCGGTTTATGCTTGTCCCTGTGTTCGGCTCGTACCATAGGCTGAGGTGATCCACGCCAGGGTGGAAATAATAGCATGACCGACCTGGTGCTTGTATTTACTTAACACCAGTCCCCCAGTTTCTGGTCTTGCGAGTGAAATGAGTCAAGAGTAGAAACTGATAGTCGGATCTTATCCATTCTGGGGTTTTTCCTCTGGTCTTCTGTCTAATGGGACGGATCTGAGATATCATTTTTCTTCTGAGGAGATTCCGACCTGAGCATGGGCCTAAATGAACACGCGCCCATTGCATATCTGGGCTTACATCTACCCTGGCCTTTTGTAACGGTTAGTGACGTGGCATCTCCAGACTCTTCGTATTTGAAATTTGAAACGACGGGTTATCTGTCCTCGATGTACGGTGAGTGAGCTGGCGTCTCCATCACTTTAAATGCCTTCGTTTCCCCCTTTTCGTTTCAAATCCCTAGACTCACATCGTCATCGTTTTGTTACTCGTCTCTCCGTCGTTACTTAACCCCCTCTCTGAACTTTGCTTACACTTCTCGTGTCTGGAGTATCCACTTGCTGGATTTTTTCTCTATCACGGCCGCGCCATCAGTGACAGTTCAATCCAGGTATTGCTTTTAACTTCTCCTCTGGTTGTTGTTGATTGGGTTTTGTGTTGCCCTCTTTGTGTCCATATACTCGAGTTTTCTCTATTTTCTTTTGGGATTCCGATATGTCAAACCGGAGAGGAAAGTTGATTGCTGATGAGAGTGATGAAGAATCGGAGAGTTCAGGCCTCAACGTGCCAATACCCACCGACTTCTCAGGTCCCTCCAGTAGTGTAGGTCCTTCCCATGGGAGGGATACCCTTGAGTATCCACGCCCCTTAGTTGTCTTTCCCTCCCCCGAAATAGAGCTTGTAGGTAATAGAGGCGGACCTGCTTCGGGCTCTGGTGAGAACCACAGCTATGGTGGGGTTAGGGTTCCTGAAGGAGTCGGTGATGGTGAGGGGAGCAGCTCCGGACCGAGCAGACCTCCTCAAAGAAGGCATCTTGGTCATAGGGCAGAGGCGGATTCTTACCCTATTGACTACACAGCTTGTGCTACCACCGAAACCGATCTGTTCAAGCTGAGGAACCTTTACGACATTCCTTCAGAGGTTCTCCTGGTAGTTCCAGGAAAAGGTGACGTCCCCAGTCGGCCTCCGCGGGGGTATGTGACGATGCACCTGGAGAGCTTCAAATTAGGAGCTCGGCTGCCCCTTCAACGTTATTTTGCTAAGATATTGGGTGGTATGCACCTGGCCCCAGGTCAGCTACATCCCAATGGATGGAGGGTTCTCTCGGCTATGTATGTGTTGTGGAAGAGGTGTGAATCAGAGGAGCCCTCCCTTGTTGAAGTGAAGCATCTATACCAGCTGAGGAGTAGCCCGAGGGAAGCAGGCTGGTATTATTTCATGTCGAGCTCTGCGAAGAGGAAACCAATCACCGGCTTCCCCTCCTCGTGCAAAAATTGGAAAAACAAATTCTTCTTTGCTGGGGGGAATTGGTGTCCAGCAGCTCACTCGCTGGGTGGTGATATTTACCTTCCAACGAATTTTGTCACCCCAGGTCGTTCATTTTTGCCTATATTATTGATAAAATTGCTACTTATTGGGTTCTTTAACCTTTTGTGCTATTTCAGAATCGTGGGGTCTGATTGGGGGGCTTGAAGATCGGCATTTGCTTCAGGTGGAAACGGCTCTATTGAACGCGTCTACCTGCCAAGACCTCCTGTCACCAACAAGTCTGGTCGGCTCGGGCTTAGTGGATATAGCTGCCGGGATGGATAACAAGATTCTCAGTGCTATGACCAGAAAGCGTGGTCGAGCTTCAGGCAGCTCCAGCAACCCACCTCCTCCTCCTCAGAAAACCAGCGTAGGCCCATCCAAGGCTCCTGTTCCTGCTCTGCCCCCTCCCCCGCCCCGTAAGAGTGGTGGGGAGAGAACTTCTGACAAGAGTCCCGAGGTCAGCCTCCAGTCTGGGGACCGATCCTCCCCTCTGCCATCTCGGGAATAAGGCGACTACCTGAGCTTGTATCAGAAGGATTACAAAAGATCGGTGGGGCCCAAGATGGTGAAGGACATTGAGAGTATGGACCTCTCAGAGTTGGCTGCTTCTGTTCAGAGAGTATCCTTCAGGCTGGCCACCATGGTTTCGTGTTACAAGGTCGGGGCCGCGCGCCATGAGAGGAAGCTTCAAGCTGACAATCAGGAGCTGAAGAAGAAAGCTGACTCTGCTGATCGTTCCAAGGAGAAGCTGGCCGAACTGAATCAGCAGATGTCGGAGCTTGCGGAGAAGGTTGCGGTTGCTGAGTCCACCTCCTCCAATCTTGAGGACGAGTTGGGTGGCCTAAAGTCTGACCTTCAAGTTGCTCAAAGTGAAAGGGATACTTTGAGGACCGCCCTTGAGGGAGAGATCAAATCCCTGAGTGACCAGCTGGCTGAAGAGAAAGGCAAATCCGCTGATGTGGATGATCGGTTGGATGCTGAGTACAACTCCGGGGTTGCTTTCAGCTATAAGTGTATCATGTCTGTACTCAAGGAAGAATACCCCGAGCTCGACATGAGCAAGCTGGAATCTGGGGTGGAGAGGTATATGGCTGGGGCCAGCCAGGGAGATAAGGAGCAGGGTGAGCAGAATCAGGTGGAGGCTCCTTTGGATAGGGCGCAGGAGGAGGAAATTGGGGGACGTGCTTTCGAAGTAGGTCAAGGGTCCGTGCCTGGACCTCCCGGTAATGCTGATCTCCCACCTCCTGAGATTGCTGACCCTTTACCTCCCGAGGTCGCTGATCTTTCAGCTGCTGGAGCCGCTGACTCTCATAATCTTTAGGCCCCCTTTTTTTTGTATGAACTCTTGAGTTGTATTCGTTTGATAAAGAATTGAACATTTATGAGATTTCCAGATACTTTCTATTGGATCTCTTGTCTGGTGTTTACTTGCATTTAGCAAAATTTTTCGAAAAATTAGCTGCTGGTCTTTCGTTGACCGAGCAGAAGCAGACACTCATTTGCCTTAATAAAATTTACGAAAAATTAGCTGCTGGTCCTTTGTTGACCGAGCAGAAGCAGACACTCATTTGCCTTAATAAAATTTACGAAAAATTAGCTGCTGGTCCTTTGTTGACCGAGCAGAAGCAGTCACTTATTTGCCTTAATAAAATTTACGAAAAATTAGCTGCTGGTCCTTTGTTGACCGAGCAGAAGCAGGCACTTTGTTGCCTTCGTAGAATTTTCGTAGCTTTAGCTGCTGGTCTTTTGTTGACCGAGCAGAAACAGGCATTTTCTTGCCTTAGCGAAACTTTCGAGAATTTAGCTGCTGGTCTTCGTTGACCGAGCAGAAGCAGGCATTTTGTTGCCTTAGTAACATCTTCATAAATTTAGCTGCTGGTCCTCGTTGACCGAGCAGAAGCAGGCACTTACTTGCCTTAGTGACACTTTCGAGAAATTAGCTGCTGGTCTTCGTTGACCGAGCAGAAGCGGGCATTTTGTTGCCTTAGTAACATCTTCATAAATTTAGCTGCTGGTCTTTCGTTGACCGAGCAGAAACAGGCACTTTGTTGCCTTAGTAATATTTTTACTGGTCTTGCTACCAGGGGACTTCATGCTGAATTCATCTTTATTGAAATTTGAATGCCTTACAAAAAACATAGAACATATGCATGTACAACAGGCTATCATGCATTTAACAGAAATAACTTGTCAGAACGAGAATTCAGTAGAGCATTTTGCTTACTGGAAATATTTCTTCAAGTGCTCGGCGTTCCACGACCTTTTCACGTCTCGCCCATCCTGGTATGCTAACTTATAAGCTCCTGGTCCAGTGGCGCGTATCACCCTGTACGGGCCTTCCCACTTCGGGCCAAGGGCGCCATGGTTAGGTTCCCTGGTGTTTTGGTTCACCTTCCTAAGTACCCAATCTCCTGCTCGGAATTGCCTCACGCGTACGTTCTTGTTGTAATAACGCATCATCCTTTGCTGACACTGGGCCACTTTCTGCGATGCCCCTGCCCTCTTCTCCTCAAGCAAGTCTAGGTTTAAGCAGATCTGCTCGTCATTTTGCTCCTCGTTGAAATATTCCGTTCGATGTGTCCCCACTCCAATTTCTGCTGGGACTACCGCCTCATGACCAAATGCTAAGGCGAACGGAGTTTCCCCTGTGGCGGTCTTGTGAGTTGTCCGATAAGCCCATAACACTCCTGGTAACTCGTCAACCCAGGCCCCCTTCTTCTCTCCCAGTCTAGTTTTCAGGAGCTTCTTTATCACTTTGTTGGCTGCTTCCACTTGTCCGTTTGCCTGGGGGTGTGCGGGGGTGCAGAATTTCAGGTTCACCCCCAAATTTCGGCAAAATTCCCTGAAGTTGCCGTTGTCAAACTGTCTCCCATTGTCTGTAACGATGGCATAGGGGATCCCGTATCTGCAGATGATATTTCTCCAAATAAAATATGTTGTCTTCTTCTCCGTGATTTGGCTGAGGACTCCCACTTCCACCCACTTGGTGAAATAGTCTATCGCCACAATTGCATGTGTCGCCGCTCCTCGGCCCTTAGGTAACGGTCCGATCAAGTCGATTCCCCATTGAGCGAAAGGCCACGGGGATGTCATGGTGGTTAGCTTCTCTGGGGGTTGTGCAGGAACCTCGGAGAAGCTTTGGCAGGTTTTACAGTTTTTTGCCATCCTTTTCGCATCCTGATGCATGGTTGGCCAGAAGTATCCTTGTCGGAGTGCCTTGAAGGCTAAAGTTCTCGCTCCCGAGTGATTGCCGCAAATTCCTTCATGAATTTCCCTTAATACATAATCTGCCTCCTCATCATCCACACATCTCAACAGGGGCAAAGTGAATCCTCGGCGATAGAGTACTCCATCGAGTAATGTGTACCTTGCTGCTCGGCATTTTAGCTTTCTCGCTTGCCTTTTGTCCTCTGGTAAAACTCCATCGCGGATGTATGCAAGGATCGGGTCCATCCAGGATTCTTCAGTGCTTACTCTCATTACCTCTACTTCTTCTCCTATACTCGGCGAGGTCCTCACCTCTAGTGGAACTGATTTAGGTAATTTGGGATCTACAGTTGCGGCCATCCTAGCCAACATGTCAGCTCGGTAATTTTCGTTCCGGGATATCTGCTTCACCTCTACTTCCTTGAATAGTTCGACCATCTGCCTCGCCTTCTTTACATAAAATCCCAATTTCTCTTCCCTTACTTGGAATTGATCGCTGAGCTGGTTGCATACTAGCTGGGAGTCTGCTCGGATTTCAACCCTTTCTGCTCGTAGCGTATGTGCAAGACCGAGACCAATAATGAAGGCCTCATATTCAGCTTGGTTGTTCGTAAGCTGGAATTCGAACTTTACAGCGTAGGATACCTCAACACCTTCTGGGCTTCGTATTATAACTCCTGCCCCGGATCCCTGTTCACTACGTGAACCATCAACCATCACCAACCATATCCCCTTCGAATCCTCCTGTTCTGCTGGTTGTCCCTCCTGGACCCCTTCCCCTGGTTCAATGCGGTCCACCATAAAATCTACCAGGGCTTGGGCCTTGATTGCCCCTCGGGGCCTGTACGACAGGTCAAATTCGCTCAACTCCACCGACCATTTTACTAACCGACCTGACGCGTCCGGTTTTTTAAGTACTTGCCGAAGGGGTTGGTCGGTCATCACAACAATCTGGTGGGCTTGGAAATATGGTCGGAGTTTGCGTGCCGCCGTTATCAGAGCTAGCGCCCATTTCTCCATTAGCGGATATCTGGTTTCTGCGTCCACTAGGGCCTTGCTTGCGTAATATACCGGGCGTTGCTTCCCTTCTTCTTCCCTGACTAAAACCGAGCTGGTAGCCCACTTAGAGATTGCTAAGTACAAAAACAGCTGGTCACCCTCTCTCGGAATTGATAGTAACGGGGCGCGGGCTAGATATTCCTTCAACTGTCCAAATGCCTCCTCGCATTCCGGTGTCCAGTCCATCTTCCTCCCTTTCTTTATGACTTGGAAGAAAGGGTGACACTTATCAGTGGCTCGCGAAATAAATCGGTTCAATGCTGCCAACCTCCCCGTAAGGCTCTGCACCTCCTTTACTGTTCGTGGCGACCTCATTTCTATCACTGCTCGTATCTTTTTCGGGTTGGCCTCAATCCCTCGATGGCTCACCAGGAATCCCAGAAATTTGCCCGAGCTGACCCCAAATGCACATTTCTCCGGGTTTAGCTTCATCTCGTACTTCCTCAGTAATTCAAAGGTTTCCTCAAGATGCTTCACGTGATCCCTTGGTTCTTTGGACTTTGTGATCATATCGTCCACATATACCTCCATTGTATGTCCGATCAATGGCTTGAAGATCTTGTTCACCAACCTTTGATAGGTAGCTCCTGCATTTTTCAGGCCGAAAGGCATCACCCTATAGCAAAACAAACCCATGTTAGTTATAAAGGTCGTGCTTTCCTCATCCTGCTCGTTCATGGGTATCTGGTTGTATCCGGAGAAGGCATCCATGAAACTGAGCAGACTATGACCCGTGGTTGAGTCCACCAACTGATATATTTTTTGTAGGGGGAAGCTGTCTTTCGGGCATGCCTTGTTGAGGTCCGTGAAGTCTACACACATTCTCCACTTCTCATTGGCCTTCTTTACCAGTACTACATTGGAAATCCACTCCAAGTACTTGGCTTCCCTTATAAATCCCGCTTTCAGCAGTTTTTCTACTTCTGCATTTATGGCCTCGTACCGTTCCTGGTTGAAGCACCTCCTTTTCTGCCTCACCGGCCTTGCCCCTTTCCTGACTGCCAGCTTATGACAAGCTACCCCTCGATCAATACCTGGCATATCCTCATGAGACCAGGCAAATATGTCCGTATGGGACTGTAGACATTTCACCAGCTCGCCTTTTATTTCTTCACCCAATTCTGATCCGACTTTAACCACTCTGCTCGGGTCACTCCTGCAAACAATAACTTCCTCCAGCTTCTCAACAGGTTCCTGACGACCGTTTTTTGACTCCCCCCGGTTATCTAGAGAGGTGACCTGCAACGTTTCCTTGGCCGCTGTAGCATAGCAGCTCCTAACCATCCTCTGGTCGCCCTTTACTACACCCACAACTCCATTTACTCTGTACTTCAGCGCTAGATAATGCGTGGACATTACACATTGGTTTATCCTCATGAACGGTCTCCCCAATATCATCTGGTAAGGGCTTCTTTCCTCTACCACGACGAAGTCCAGCATCATCGTTCGTTCAAACGGCTTTGTCCCCACAGTAATCGGGAGTTCAATGATCCCCAAGGGAGTTAACCGTCCCCCTCCAAATCCTTTCAAGGAAGTATTTGTCCGCTCCAGCTTCAAATCTGAAATCCCCATATCATCTAGGGCCGACTTAAACAGGATGTCTACTGAGCTGCCCGTGTCTACCAGTATTCGCTGCAATTCTGTACCGGCCACCTTTGCCTTAATCACCAAGGCATCCTCATAAGGATACAAAATACCCTCTTCGTCATCTTCCGTCCACATAATAAGAACTTGCCGCACTTTTGCTCTTTTGGCTGCCGGTAAATTCAGAAGCACCTCTTTGCCAGCCATGGCGTATCTCCCATAGTTCTTCCGTGCTCTGTTTGAATCCCCGGCCAATGTTGGCCCTCCTGCTATCACACGGATGGTCGGCTGTTCTCGTTCTAGACTCCTCTCAACTCCTTCATCTCGTATGTACTCTGACTCAATGACAGGGGACACTCCGTCTACATACTCATCCAAGTATCGGTTCCTTACTAAATCTTCCACCTGAATCTTCAGGTCACGACATTGGCTGATTGTGTGACCGTGAGTGTCGTGGAATTTGCAGAATCTGTTCTTATCCCGTCGATGAGCCGGTTTTGTTATTGGGGCTGGAGGGTATAGCAGGCCTCTTCCCTCGATCCTCTCATATAGTTCCTCCATGGAGATCTTTAATGGAGTGTATTGTCTATAGGCCGAGCTCTGATCTATTAGCTGAACTGATCGGCTATCATGAATGTCACCTCGGGCTGTCCCAGTTGCTAATTGATCTAGTCGACTAGCCCTGGAATCGGTTGCATGTAATGTTCTGGGAGTGTTGTGATAGGGGTGGGCAGCCATCTGCCGGAATTCTCGCTGCCGCTCTAGGATTGGGGGGCGTGGAGGTTGAGCCCGGCTGTGTTGGAACTGTTGTGCTCTCGGAGTTATGGGGTAAGGGCGGGACCGAGCTGATGTTCCGCCCATCCCTGAAGATTCTCCAGTTCGCTTTCCCAACCCGCTCCTTTTCGGGGCTCTCCGCTCCTTCCGCCTCAGCTCTTCTAGCTGTTCACTTTTTAGTCTTGCTGATTTCTCCTCTTTAATTTCAATATCTCGTCTCGCCTGCTCATACCCTGCTGAATAATTTTGCACCAGGGGGCTTCTCAGGTTATACCATAGCCGGCCTATCCTCACACCCTCCTTTAAACCCCTCAACGCCTGCGGGTGATTGAAAGCTCCCAAATCAAGTACGGCTCGGTGGTATCGCTTTACAAAATCCCGTAGGGACTCGTGCTCCTCCTGTTTCATCTCCATCAATTCCATCATGTCGTCCTCTGGGGCTACTGCCCCTCAGAACTGCTCGGCCAACTCCTGACACATCTGCTCATACCCCTTTATACTTCCTCAGGGCAGCTTGCGGTACCATTCTCGAGCTCGTCCCTCTAGCGTCAACGGGAACGCCCTGCACCTCTGAGTTGGTGTCAGCCCCTGCACACCTGTCATGTCGTTGAAACGCTCAATGTGCACCAGTGGATCACTTCGCCCGGAGTATTTGAGGTCGGGGAAGCGGAAATCTCTTGGGATTATGGTACCCATGATCTCAGCTGATAGCGGAGATTCTTCATCTAGCATTATCCTCCAGCTCGGGGGTTTCCTCTTACCCTGTATCTCCTCTATCACTTGCGCTAGTCTGCGCACCTCTCCCTCCAATTCTACAGCACGGTCAGGATCACGTGCAGCTATCTGATCTCGCTCCTGCTCGGCATTTTGCAACCGCTGTCTGAGCTCTCCTTCATCAGCGTTGACTCCTCGGCCATCAGCTCCCGGTACTTGCCTGGGGCGAGGTTGGTTCCTCCTTTCGTCTACTTGTTCTCCAGGAATCCAACCAGTGCTTCTGTGGGGATGAACCCCATAAGGTTGGTCCGCTGGCGGAGGGATCTCCTCGACTCTATGCCTCCGGATGTTGGGCTCTGCTCCCACATCATCTCTCCCCACAGGGATTTCGCGATCCCTTCTCCGCTCATCTCTTAGCTCATTCAGTATGGTGGCGAGAGTCTCCATTTGCCTCTCCATCCGTTCCAATCGATCTTCCGTCACCCTCTCTCGGGCTTCATTTGCAATTTCCCGAAGGGTGATTGTTTCCCCCGATTCGTTATCCTCCCTCAAAGCATCCTTCCTTGACAAATCCATGTCTACTTGTTCTCTGTCTCTCCGGTAAGTGCTAATTCGGTGGTAACTTTTTATCCAGATCCCCACAGACGGCGCCAAAATGTTGATGCTGAAATCTGCTCGCCCTTTGACCGACTAGATTCTTTCACCAACGTTTGTGTTATCTGTTGTTGCTCGTTCACTGGAACTGGAATTGTCCCCCTTCCTCTCAATAGACCTGCGCTCACTAAAAACGGATCAGAGACGCCGGTGGTTTTGCCGGCGTAAACCCTCCGATGCCTAAGTTAGCTCAAGGTGTTTACGGGAAAACAATGTGATTTGGGTTCAAGAAGTTTATCTGAAATTCGTAGGACAATGGTCTGGTTGCAATTTGGCAGCGTTTTCCCTCTCTCAGTTTTTCTGTCCTTTTCTCCGTTGAGTTCCTTTTCTTTTATAGCCGTTGTCCCCACCTTTCCGTTTGCCCTTCATCCCCCCCTTTTTCGGGTAGTGGCAGCCCCTCACGGGACTCTAACCGTTGCATTGTCGCAAACGTGGGGACTTACGTGTCCTTCAACGGTTCTGGGAAAAGCATAACAGTCGCAATTCTGTGTTCTGTGAAAAGCATAACGGCCGCGATTCTGTGTTCTGGGAAAAGCGTAACGGCCGCGATTCTGTGTTCTGGGAACAGCGTAACAGCCGCGGTTCTGTGGGATCGTGTTCCCGCTTTCTGGGGGACAGGTATCGGCTCGGTGTATACCTCTGGTCGGTACATTCCCCTAGCAGGGGTTCCCCTCTGGTCGGTTTATGCTTGTCAGGGGTTCCCCTCTGGTCGGTTTATGCTTGTCCCTGTGTTCGGCTCGTACCATAGGCTGAGGTGATCCACGCCGGGGTGGAAATAATAGCATGACCGACCTGGTGCTTGTATTTACTTAACAATTTTCTTCCAAGGGAAAAGACCATTGAGTTCTTTAAGAACTGATCTTTCTCTCGCAACAATTTGTCCGGCCAAATTCCAAAAAATTTGAGTGCTTTCCCTTTATGCAGAATTTAAGTCTCTTTTAAGTTTTAGCCATTTTGAGGGAGAATTTAGATCTATCTTTTTGCAGAACTTAAAACTGAAGAGCTATTCAAATGATCGAATTGATACTAGGGATATAAAATTATGTTGGATGAAAAAGATCTCCAATCTGAATAAAGAAAATTATGTTTGTATATTAAAAACATAGCACACATCAAAACTGTTGATGCCGAAAAACAACTTCAACAATTGAATTTGTTTTGATGGGGAAAGAGAGCACGATCTGTACAGTGAGTTGAACATGAATTTCTCGACATCCAAAATGTCATGCATAGTGTTCTCTAGTTATTATCGAAAAGGTTCATAATCCCCCCCCCCCCCCCCCCACCCCACACCCACTTCTTCTCTGTTTTTAACTTATATTGCCCCCTCCCTAATAGTTGGCCAATTTCTCCTTTTTATGGGGTAGTGGAGCCATCCACACCTTAATTCTAGGATCAACATGCCACCAATAATGGTTTAGTTTAGGTAAAAATCGCCTATCAACAAAAACAGAGGCGATCCACAACAGAACCGAAAACACAAAAGATGAGGCAGCAATGTAATTCGAGAAAATAAAACATACGCCCTCGTAGTAAATTCGATGATCAAGATCTTGTACAGAACAATTCCAAACGGCAAACGGCAGCTGGGAGATAAGAATACCATGATAAAATTTTCCTTTGAAAACGACAGGCCGTGTAAACACAAATGACAAGTGTTGTCACACACATGCCGTCTCATATATTTATATAGACCAACAACCAGAAAAGGTATGTATCGACGCATAATATGTCTTGTAAAAACAACATGTCATTTACAGTTTATAATTGATAACGGCATGACGTCTCTTGGTTGCACTAGCAAAATCTGGGGGTGACTGCACCGAATATTTCAGAAAGGGAAAAAAGCTTTGTGAAACGTTGATTCCTGTGGTGCTTTGAGTCTTTCCTAAGTCATTTAACAGTAATCTGAACCTCCATCCATCATACTTAACTTTCTTATCCTACTTTTTTTCTTTTCTAATTCCCGTCGTGCCTTGAACGTTTCCCAACTCATTTAACAGTAGTCTAACACTCCATCCATCGTATTTACCTTTCTCTTGTCCTACTTTTCTTCTTTTTCAATATTGTTGATTAAATTGTTCTATATTTACTGTGGATTAAGCACTAAAAAAAAAAAAAAAAACGACAAAATGCTGGAAACTGACCGAGACTCAAAAGGAAGTCCGGTGGGTCTTTCTTTAAAGCTGGAATATATTGTTCTTACAATAGTAATAAATATGATAATTAATATTATTAGAAAAACAAAAAGTATTAGTTTCACTGTCACGGTGCCAGCCGGTTCACATTTGAGCATCAGGGACAGAGTCTATAAATCATTGCAAAAAATATGCAAACATAGTTTATCTTACCAACCTCTATAAAAGTTTTATCATTTTAATTTCCTTCGGACGTTAAATGGATTTTGTAAACATGACGAGTTCAATCATTGCAAGCATTTGTTTCTTTATTTTCTGTTGCTTCAGCTTCAGCTTGCAGTCAACCGATTATATGCTCAAAAGCAATGAAACTGATCAACTTGCATTGCTTGAATTCAAGGCCAAAGTTACTCATGACCCTCTTGAGGTTTTGAGTTCATGGAACTATTCCAGGCACTTTTGTCAATGGAAAGGTGTCACCTGCAGTCGACGGCACCAAAGAGTGACTGCATTACTTCTCCCATCTTCACTCTTGCAGGGGGCTCTGTCGCCTCACATTGGTAATTTAAGTTTTCTCAGAGTGTTAGATATCAAAAACAACAGCTTCCGCGACGAAATCCCTCAAGAGATTGGATATCTGTTCAGGTTACAAAAATTAATGCTGTATAACAATTCATTCGGAGGTCAAATTCCCGACAACATATCGCATTGCGTTAACCTTGAATCCCTCTCGTTAGGCTCCAATGAGTTTGTGGGGAAAGTTCCAGGGAATCTGGGCTCCTTATCAAAGCTCCGGCTTCTCTCAGTACACTACAACAATTTGTCAGGCGAAATCCCATCTTCCTTTGGCAATTTGTCATCACTCGAGGTCCTTTCAGCAACTGCAAATCAATTTGTGGGACAAATTCCTGAAACCCTGGGCGAGCTTAAGAGGATGCGTTTTATAGCATTTGGAGTAAATAAGCTATCAGGTGAAATCCCCTTCTCAATCTACAACTTGTCTTCGCTTAGTGTTTTTGATTTTCCTGTTAACCAACTTCAAGGAAGCCTTCCATCAGACTTAGGCTTCACCCTTCCTAATCTTGAATATCTAAACGTTGGTGAAAATCAGTTTACCGGGCCTATTCCTGCTTCAATATCCAATGCCTCAAATCTATTGAGACTTGCAACCGGAGGGAATGGATTCAGTGGAAAGGTGCCTAGTTTGGAAAATTTACATAAACTGAAAATTTACATAAACTCGAATGGGTTAGTCTATCCAAATCAACATATGTCAAATAAGATATGAAACAATGACAGCATAATGATAGTTGGCAAAATGACAAGAAAATTAAATCACAATCATTCAAAGATGCAGAAGAAATAGTTTTACTTTCGCAGGGCAGGAATAGTTGGAATGCAAATGACATAACAAAAGGGAATACTTTGAGTCACACCGGGAGAAGAGTTAGAAATGCCCTCAACTTGAAACAAAGCAAAATATGATAGTAAGCAACCATCAAAAATCTTGAACCAGAATACAGGATAGCACATGAAATCACTTGTGAAGTGAAAAGCAAAGATGCAAGTACCTAATCTCTCTAGACAATTAAATCAAACGATGAATGGGATATCTAGCGATATAAGGGAGAGAAGCCTAGTCTTGATTAGCAGCTTAGAAAAAGCAAAGAAGCTTTTGGGTCCAATAAACTACTAGCTGCAGAAAGTTTGGAATCTTCTATAGATCAATAAGCAACTCTTGTCAATTTGAATGAAAATGATTTAGGTAACAAAATATTTAAGAAGAAAAGGCTCACAGATCATACCAGTTTGTCCATCATCTCTAAAGCACGCCCTTTTGTGCGACTACCGGTGGACTCCCATCTAATACATAAGAGATCACAGAAAAACTTTAGCTGAAAGATGGAAAAATCACGTGAGAATCTATTTGAAACGTATTTGAAACGCTAAATAAATAATGTTCTATATATAATTATAGAACCTGAGAGCACCTGAGAGCACCTGAGAGCACCTGTTTGCCATAAATAATGTTCTATATATAATTCCAACTGAGAGCACCTATTTCAAACGCTAAACTACGCGTCCTGCAATTTCTATGTCAATATATACACACACACGTAAAGTCCTTCCAATTGTTCTCCACACCCTATTATTTAAGGAAAAAAATACTATGAATTTATTAAAATAAAGGTAAACCTTCGTAACATATATCTTTTACTCTCTCTCTTATCTTCCACTAACAACTCTTGACTTTTCTATAACTCCCACTATCTCGCAAGGAATTATAATCCATAATATTTTCATTAATTTCATGTAATAATTATGTAATTATAAAAGGAGAGTTCATCTCTTTGTTTGGTACACACTTGAAATGGATAAAATCTTTTTATAATACATACTCTCTCATTTTACTCTTTATCTTGTGTTATTTCTTTATTTTTCATCGCTGGCTAATAACTTTTCTAATAAAAAATTCTAACTCAAGTAGACCCTGATCTCAAGTGCTAATATCTTTTTGATTTGTATTAACAACTATTATTTAAAAAGATGGAAAAAAATTACTAACTTTCATCAACAAAAAAAAAAATCTTATGTGGACAATTGACATTACAATTTAATTGTTATTAAAAAAATTAATTAATTAATCATATATCATTGGAATAAGATTTATGTGCGGCGGTGATATATATAATTCGATTGTGGTGTCTGCACGCATATGGTCGATTTTCCCCTGTATTTATACTATTTTTGATTAATTTAATTTTAAGTAATTACTCATGAATGTGTGTTCTCATCTAATTAATCAGGATCAAACTTCAATTTCTGGTTAAATAAACATCAATTAAACACGTCAACGTACAGGTGACTCTCTAAAAAGAATCATTAGGATCATATTTGATTGTTTGTAACTCCGTCATCATTCTGCTTAAATATTTGATCGATGGGGCATCACTTCAAGTTCAAAAATTGAAGGAAGAGCTCGTCAACCAGTGGCGAAGGAGAGTGTGGGCTAAGCTGGCTTTTAGCTCAGCCGAATTTAGGGAAAAAGTTTTTACTTTTATTTGCAAAACTATCACTACTTCAATTTTACAAAATTGCCACTAATGTATATTACGAAATTGCTAGTGCTGTGACTTATTGAGGGATTTTACTAGGCCACAATTGCCATTGCAATTTACAAAATTGCCAACTTCAGCTCCTGCATTCTTTTAATTTTTTAAGTCACTTCTTCCTTTCTGGGAGACTTTTAATGGAACAATTTGTAGTATTAACACTAATGTATTCAGTAAATATTTTATAATTACAATTGTAATTTTAAAGTTAAGTTTATTTTTTATTCGAAATCAACAACTAAGAAATTAAAGCTTCCCCATAAAATTTATGGAAAGTTCCAGAGGATGTGTCAACATAGAAAATTTGATTGCACAAAAAATTCTATTCATATCCGGATTGCATTTTCCAGCAAAAATTAACTTGATAACATGGAGAATTCAAAAGGCTTTGCCCATTAAACTATCAATGGAAATGAATATTTATATGGATCTAGCACACTATCTCAACATGTTATTTTAGAAGGTTTGATGAGTTTTATAATGGGATTATATATATGTTGGTTTAAATTCACCAAATGCATTAAACAGGATAAGTCCCACTACGAAACCCACCATAGCTTCCTAAACAATAAGTTCCTAATGCTAAATTGGTGGCCAAACCCACATAATTAAATGAATCTTATTGTTTCGCAACCTTCGGAATTTCTTGAACCCATTCATAGATATGTATCGACGCATAATATGTCTTGTAAAAACAACATGTCATTTACAGTTTATAATTGATAACGGCATGACGTCTCTTGGTTGCACTAGCAAAATCTGGGGGAGACTGCACCGAATATTTCAGAAAGGGAAAAAAAGCTTTGTGAAACGTTGATTCCTGTGGTGCTTTAAGGGAAAAAAAAGTACTAGTTTCACTGTCCCGGTGCCAGCCGGTTCACATTTCAGCATCAAGTACAGAGTCCCTAAATCATTTAAAAAATATATATATATATACACACACACAAATATGATAATTAATATTAATCCTCTATATCCTATTAGCATATTACTATTTACTTCTAATTCTTTTGTTATTCCAATTATATTCTTCCCTTTGCTTGATAGATAAAAATCTATTATAATATTCTATTATGTGTTCACCAATATATCCATCAACCGGATTAATATTTCATTGCTTCCGTGAAAAATTATTTCTATAAACTTCTTTTCTGATTCTACTTAATAGAATAGGATCTATGTTTAAATTTCTATTTTCTTTTATTATGAGTTCTCAAACTCTAAATTAATGAGCATGAGATCGATACAGTTGCACTAACTGTTTAATATCTAAATTAAATCTTTTTAGTGAATAACATTGCACATGTGTAGTTATATTATTTTATTATGGTTTAATAATCCAACATCTTGCATCGAATAGCAATATACTTCTTGTTCTATCCATTTTTACTTATGACTTTGAAACAATTTAGTTTGTTGTTTGTTATACTGATAGTACAAATTGATATAATTCCCATTTAGGTTAATATGTCGCCGGTTTTCCACCAATATACCATTTGTTATTTCAAATTTTGAACCAAAACTAGGCTCTGCCCATTTTCCAGAAATAGCTCACCCAAGATAAACAAAGAGGGTGTAAATGATCAATCTTATATAATTTGAGTATTTTTGCAATTTTACTTTATTTAAATGCACCGTTTTGTGTGAAATTTTGTACTTACTTTTGCGAGAATATCCTTTTCCTATTAGAAAAAAATCTAAAAAGCGTTGTGAAACGTTGATTCATGTGGTGCTTTAAAACTTTCCTAAGTCATTTAACAGAAATGTGAAACTCCATCCATCATACTTAACTTTCTTATCCTACTTTTTTTCTTTTTCTAATACTGTTGATTAAATTATTTTATATTCATTGTGGATTTCTTTAATGCACTAAAATACAAAACGACAACATGCTGGAAACTGATAGAGCGTCAAAAGTGAGTGTGGCGGGTCTTCCTTAAAGGAAAAGGATAATTAATATTATTAGAAAAACAAAAAGCATTAGTTTCACTGTCCCCGTGCCAGCCGGTTCACATTTCAGCATCAAGTACAGCGTCCATAAATCATTGAAAAAAAAATATGTGCAAGTATATTTTTTCTTACCAACCTTTATAAAAGTTTATAATTTCAATTTCCTCCGGCAGTTAAACGAATTCTGTGAAAACGACATGTCATTTACAGTTTAAAATTGTTAACGGCGCGACGTCTCTTTGTTGCACTAGCAAATTTTGGGGGAGACTGTATTGAAAATTTTAGAAAAAAGGTGTTGTGAATCTTTAATTCCCGTCGTGCTTTGAACGTTTCCCAACTCATTTAACAGTAGTCTTAACACTCCACCCATCGTATTTACCTTTCTCTTGCCCTACTTTTTTTTTCTTTTTCAATATTGGTGATTAAATTGTTCTATATTGACTGTGGATTAAGCGGTGAAATAAAAAATGACCAAATGCTGGAAACTGACCGAGACTCAAAAGAGAGTATGGTGAGTCTTTCTTTAAAGCTGCAGTATATTATTCTTACAGTAGTAATAAATATGATAATTAATATTATTAGAAAAATAAAAAGTATTAGTTTCACTGTCACGGTGCCACCTGGTTCACATTTGAGCATCAAAGACAGAGTCCATAAATCATTGCAAAAAATATACAAACATATTTTATCTTACAAACCTCTATAAAAGTTTTATCATTTTAATTTCCTTCGGCAGTTAAATGAATTTTGTAAACATGATGAGTTCAATCATTGTAAGCATTTGTTTCTTTATTTTATGTTGCTTCAGCTTCAGCTTGCAATCAACCGATTATATGCTCAAAAGCAATGAAACTGATCAACTTGCATTGCTTCAATTCAAGGCCAAAGTTACTCATGACCCTCTTGAGGTTTTGAGATCATGGAACTATTCCAGGCACTTTTGTCAATGGAAAGGTGTCACTTGCAGTCGACGGCACCAAAGGGTGACTGGATTACGTCTTCCATCTTTACTCTTGCAGGGGTCTCTGTCGCCTCACATTGGTAATTTGAGTTTTCTCAGAGTGTTAGATCTCAAAAACAATAGCTTCCGCAACGAAATCCCTCAAGAGATTGGATATCTGTTCAGGTTACGAATTTTGGAGCTGAACAACAATACATTCGGAGGTCAAATTCCTGACAACATATCGCATTGCGTTAACCTTGAATCCCTCAGGTTAGGCGTCAATGAGCTTGTGGGGAAAGTTCCTGGGTTACTAGGCTCCATATCAAAGCTCCGGATGCTCACAGTACACTACAACAATTTGTCGGGAGAAATCCCATCTTCCTTGGGCAATTTGTCATCACTCGAGGTCCTCTCAGCAGCTGCAAATCAATTTGTGGGACAAATTCCTGAAACACTGGGTCAGCTAAAGAGGATGCGTGATATATTATTGGGAGTAAATAAGCTATCAGGTGAAATCCCTTTCTCAATCTACAACTTGTCTTCGCTTAATTATTTGGATTTCCCTCATAACCAACTTCAAGGAAGCCTTCCATCAGACTTAGGCTTCACTCTGCCTAATCTTGAACGATTAAACGTTGGTGGTAATCAGTTTACTGGGCCTATTCCTGCTTCAATATCCAATGCCTCAAATCTAATGAGACTTACAATCCCAATGAATGGATTCAGTGGAAAGGTGCCTAGTTTGGAAAATTTACATAAACTCCAATGGGTTAGTTTTTATCTGAATCACTTAGGAAATGGGAAAAAGGATGACTTGGAATTTGTCAATTCTTTGGTCAACGCTTCCAGACTAGAGCTACTGCAAATTAGTGACAACAATTTTGGTGGAATGTTACCTGAAGCTGTGGGGAACTTGTCAACCCGACTTAGAATATTAATAGTTGGAAACAATCAGTTGTTCGGAAATTTCCCAAATGGATTAAGAAATCTTGTTAACTTAGAGCTTTTACACCTTGGGGGCAACCAATTCACAGGCCGAATTCCGGGAAGTATAGGAGATCTTCATAAGCTGCAGACGTTGTGGCTTCCGGGGAACAAGTTTTGGGGGGAAATTCCATCTTCTATAGGAAATTTGACATCGTTAGCTATACTAGATTTTGCGGAAAACATGTTAGAGGGAAACATTCCATCAAGTCTAGGGAAATGCCAAAACTTGATATTATTAGATCTCTCCAATAACAACCTCAGTGGTACCATACCCACTGAAGTGATTGGTCTCTCTTCCTTGTCAATCTATCTTGATCTATCTCAAAACCATTTGAATGGTCCTTTGCCCTCTAATTTTGGTATCTTGAAAAATCTGGGTTTTATAGACATATCGGAGAACAAATTGTCTGGTGAAATTCCAAGCAGTATAGGAAGTTGCATTATGTTGGTACAACTCATCATGAATGGTAATTTCTTTCAAGGGAATATCCCTTCATCATTCAGTTCTTTGAGAGGCATTGAGAATCTTGATCTTTCGAGGAACAATTTGTCTGGCCGAATTCCAAAATATCTGGAAAACTTTCCCTTTTTGCAGAATTTAAATCTGTCTTTTAATCATTTTGAGGGTGAAGTACCAATAAAAGGAGTCTTCAGCAATTCGAGTGCTATATCTCTTGACGGAAATGATAACCTCTGTGGTGGCATATCTGAGTTGCATTTATCTACTTGTTCCATCAAAGAATCAAAGCAATCACGTTCCCGTTCCCTAAAACTGATTATTCCTGTTGTTACAGGAATTTTGTTAGTAACAGGGATGTCGTGTTTGATAATTACTTCCTGGCGGGACAAATCAAAAAGGAAGCCGGCCACTCCTCCATCAGCTCTCTTGGCTTCGATTTTACGAGTGTCCTATGAGAATCTGTTCAAAGCAACTGACGGGTTCTCTTTGGAAAACTTGATTGGTGCCGGTAGCTTTGGTTCGGTCTATAAAGGAGTCCTCAATCATGATGATCATGAAACGCTGGTGGCAGTTAAGGTGCTTAATCTTCAACATCGAGGAGCTTCAAAGAGTTTCATGGCGGAGTGTCAGGCCTTGAGAAGTATTAGGCATCGGAATCTCGTCAAAATAATAACTTCCTGTGCAAGTGTTGACTTCCAAGGAAATGATTTCGAGGCTTTAGTTTATGAGTTCATGGTTAACGGAAGCCTGGAGGAATGGTTGCATCCAAACCGTGAGGCACTTAAGAATCTAAATCTCCTGCAAAGACTGAGTATTGCCGTTGATGTTGCTTCCGCATTGGATTATCTTCATCATTATTGCGAAACTCCCATAGTCCATTGTGATCTCAAGCCAAGCAATGTTCTTCTGGATAGTGAATTGACTGCCCATGTAGGTGATTTTGGATTAGCAAAATTCCTTCCGGAAGCCACCAATAACTTGTCATCTAATCAATCAAGCTCTGTTGGAGTAAAAGGAACCGTTGGTTATGCTGCTCCAGGTAAATACTATTATTTAATTAACTTGTCTTTCAATCCTCTGAGATTTTACTAGTTGAACCAACAATTTTAGTTTTCGAATTGCAGAGTACGGAATGGGGAGCGAAGTCTCAACAAGTGGAGATGTGTACAGTTTTGGAATACTCTTGCTGGAAATGTTTACAGGAAAGAGGCCGACGAATGAAATGTTTACAGGCAATCTAACCCTACATAATTTTGTCAAGGAAGCTCTTCCTGAAAGACTCGCTGAAATTGTTGATCCAGAGCTTCTTGTAGAAAGAGAAGAAGGGGAGACAAGCAACGCCAATGCTCACAAACAATGGACCAGAAGTTTTAGTGGTAAAGAGTGCTTGGTTTCCGTACTGGGAATCGGAGCCATTTGCTCTTCAGAGTTGCCGAGAGAACGAATGAGCATGGAAGAGGTTGCGGCTCAGCTGGTTTCCTTCAGAAACAAACTTGTCAAAAATGTGCGAGGCCAACCAGCAACTTAGGTGACTGCGTAAGTAATTTGTTACTCTCAAATGACAATAAAGACAACAATCTTTGGTTACTATCAACTCTTTATTGGCAGAAGCAAAAATGAACAGTTGCAATTGTTAGAAGATGTGTTTAGGACTGCTGATGTGGAATCATAAATGCTGCCTAGTTGAAAGTTTCAAACCGTTCCTATTTTTCTGGTGTTGGTTATTTTTTTGTAGTTCATGTTGTGATCATGGCACAATCTTTGGACCATGATTCTAGTGGGTCGTTATTTGACTTTGATGTGTTGTTATTAAAGCTTTAAATTGTAATGTTTTCGGTTTTATGATAGTGTGAAGTTCTCTTTGCAAAATCACGTTGCTCTCATTTCCATTTACTTTTACCTTAGCTATTTTTTGTTTTCTTTTCTTATTCGAGTAACAACAGCAATTATATTCAAGAATCACTTATTTGATGATCTCAAGTGTAATGGATATTAAAGAATATTTCAAATTAACTATGTTTAAAGAACAAATAAAATAAAACTGAAAATGACAACTCGAATAACACCGCAATAGAAGCATTATAACAAGCAATTAGATAAATTCACAATATATCCATTACAATAGATTTTTTAAAACACAGGAGACGGCAAAGAATGAATTTATAGAGATATTGAAGCAACTAGAGGGAGCTTTAGGGGAGAAGGATTTCTTTGGCGGGGATAGCTTTGGATTCGTTGATGTCCCAAATTTGGGGGTTCAGAAATTTGTTGGTTTTACGCGGTTGAGAAATTTGGGTGATTTAAGGATGCGAATGAGTGCCCCAAATTCTCCGCTTGGATGAACAAGTGCATGCGAAGAGAAACTGTTGCCAGGATCCTTCCAGACCCAGAAAAGGTCTACGAATTTGTTATCATGTTGAGGAACATGTTTGGAATTGAATAGTGAAAGGTTTATGCTGCTAAAAAGCTTTCATTCTCATATGAAGATAACTTTCAGTTGCTTCTTTGTTTTATTGCTGTCGATGTAATAATAGAAACCAGCGACGTTCGGTTGCTTTGTTTAAATGCTTTCTGAAATATATTCATATTTGTTCTTAAATGATAAAAGAAAAGCAGAAAGAAAAAAGATATGAAACTGTCCTTAAATTGAGGTTAATGAAATCACGGCATGTAAGCTATACATAAAAGAACAGAGGTTGAAAACAACACTTGATTTTACATTTAAATAACTTGAAGCCATATATTTACATTGTCAAATGAGATTAGTTACAGCACCGAAAATACAAAAATAATAAAAATACTAAAACTAGACTGTTTTGTTACAGAAAAGGTGGTACAATAATACAAGATATTCAGTCATGGTTAAGGTCTCCACTACAGTACGAACTAAAATAATTTTAAGTTGAAGATTTAACCTTGTTACTAAATTTTAAAAATAGCACATTCCTGATACTTAGGTAGCCACGGGACCAGATTGGAGTTTCGTCTTCACTTCATCAAGGCAAGCTTGAAGATCCCTGAACTCTTCCATGTCAGAAAATCCTTCAGCCTGAGATTCCAAAAAGCACATTCTCTTCTATGAAACTATATAATAACAGAAATGCACTCTAACACAGTGAGAAAAAGTTTTACCCTGAACCAGTCAAAAACAGAAACAGAAAATGCAATCTCTAAACCAACTGTAAGTGTCTTAAATATCAAATTATAAGGTGTTTTACTTGTTTAAGTACGTTCTTCAGGTGCATCTCAGCAGCAAAGAGTTCTCGACGGCTACCAGAAGAGGAAGAAATTTCCATGTAAACCTTACAAAGTTCCAAGGATGCATATGAAAACCTTTTAAACCGATCTCTATCTTTCCACAAATCAGATCCCTGACACAGACACAGAGAGAGAGAGAGAGAGAGGCTGAGTTGTCAACTTGTCATTCCTTTAGATAACAAATTTAGAAAACAAAAATGAAATCACAAAGCTTTTTCTTTGCCTTCTTTTTAAGAGAGAGAGATTAACAAAATTTGATTAGCATTAACAAATTCCATCAACATCAAAGTAAAACATAATTGTTGAGTGCATAAAGGCATCAGGTCGGCCATGCTATTGGTTCCGCCCCGGCACGGACCGTTTCAGCTATATGGTACGAGCAGAACACGGGGTTAAACAATGCGACCAGGAAAACACACCGACCAGAAGTATACGCCGAGCCGATACTCATCCCCAGGAAAGCGGGAACACGATCTCACAAAATCACGATAGTTGCGCTTCTCCCAGAACGGTTGAAGGACACGCGAGATCCACGTTGCCCACAATCTAACAGTTAGAGTCCCATGAGGGGCTACCACCACCCGAAAAAGGAGGGATAAGGGGCAAACGAAAAACGTGGGACAAAGGGCGGCTATAAAAGAGAAAGACATCGAAGAAGACAGTGACAGGAAAACTGGGAGAGGGGAAACACTGCCAAATTGCAACCAGGCCATTTCCTTACAAATTTCTTAAATCCATATTACACTGTTTTCCCGTAAACACCTTGTGCCTACTTAGGCATCGGAGGGTTTACGCCGGCAAAACCACCGGCGTCTCTGATCCGTTTTTGCTGAACGCAGGTCTAGTGAGAGAGGGAAGGGCGATTCCAACCCCAGTGGTTCGAGTGACAGTCGATAACACAAACGTTGGTGACAGAATCTGGTCGGTCCAAGGGCGAGCAGATTTCAGCATCAACATTTTGGCGCCGTCTGTGGGGAGCTGAATAAAAAGCTACCACCAAATTAGTAAGTACCGGAGAAGCAACGAGCAATTGGATATGGATGCGTCAAGAAAGGATACTTTAAGGGAGGACAATGAAACGGTGGAGACAATTACTCTCCGGGAGATTGCAAATGAAGCCCGAGAGAGGATGATGCAAGATAGACTGGAGCGGATGGAGAAACAAATGGAGACCCTCGCGGCCGTATTGTTTGAGCTGAGGGACGAGCGGAGAAGGGATTGTGAAACCCCCGTGGGAAGAGATGGAATTGGAGCATAACCCAGCCTCCGGGGGCGTAGGGTCGGGGAAATCCCTCCGCCCGCAGACCAACCTAACGGAGTGCATCCCCACCGAAGTACTGGTCGGGTCCCAGGGGAATACGTGGATGAAGGGAGAGACCAACCTCGCCTCGGACGAGTACTGGAAATAAATGGCCGAGGGGCCAGTGTTGATGAGGGAGAGCTCAGACAACGGTTGCAGAACGTTGAGCAGGAGCGTGATCAGATAGCTGCACGTGATCCTGGTCGTGCTGTAGAATTGGAGGGGGAGGTGCGCAGATTGGCGCAGGTGATAGAGGAGATGCAGGGCAAGAGGAAGCCCCCGAGCTGGAGGATAATGCTAGATGAAGAATCCCCGTTATCAACTGAGATCATGAGTACCATAATCCCAAGAGATTTCCGCTTCCCCGACCTCAAATACTCCGGGCAAAGTGACCCGTTGGTGCACATTGAGCGTTTCAACGACATGACGGGTGTGCAGGGGTTGACACCAGCTCAGAGGTGCAGGGTGTTCCCGTTGACACTAGAGGGACGAGCCCGAGAATGGTACCGCAAGCTTCCCCGAGGAGGAATAAAGGGGTATGAGCAGATGTGGCAGGAGTTGGCCGAGCAGTTCCGAGGGGCGGTGGCCCCAGAGGATGACATGATGGAGCTGATGGGGATGAAGCAGGAGGAGCATGAATCCCTTCGCGATTTCGTAAAACGATATCACCGAGCTGTGCTGGATTTGGGAGCTTTTAATCACCCGCAGGCGTTGAAGGGATTAAAAGAAGGTGTAAGAATCGGCCGATTGTGGTATAACTTAAGAAGCCCCCTCGTACAGAATTACTCGTCGGGGTATGAGTAGGCGAAACGAGATATAGAAATCGAAGAGGAAAAATCAGCAAGAATTAAAAGTGAACAGCTGGAAGAGCTGAGGCGAAGAGAACGGAGAGCCCCGAAAGGGAGCGGGTCGGGAAAGCGAACTGGAGAATCTTCGGGGATGGGCGGAATATCAGCTCGGTCTCGCCCTTACCCCATAGCTCAGAGAGCACAACAGTTCCAACACAGCCGGGCTCAACCTCCGCGCCCCCCGATCCTAGAGCGGCAGCGAGAATTCAGGCAGGTGACTGCCCACCCTTACCACCGCACTCCCAGAGAGGTAAACGCGACCAATTACAGGTCTGGCCGACCAGAGCAGTTACCGGCTATACCAGCCCAAAGAGACATCCGTGATAGCCGAGAAGTTCAGTTGGTTGACCAGAGCGCGGCATACAGACGATATACTCCATTAAAAATCTCCATTGAGGAACTATATGAAAGGATCGAGGGACGAGGACTGCTGTATACTCCAGCCCCTATAACGAAACCCGCTCACCGGCGTGATAAGAGCAGGTTCTGCAAATTCCACAATACTCACGGTCATACTATCAGCCAATGCCGTGACCTAAGGATTCAGGTGGAGGATTTGGTGAGGAACCAGTACTTGGACGAGTACGTAGATGGAGTGTCCCCCGTCAGTCAGTCGCAATATGCACACGATGAAGGAGTTGAAAGGGGTTTGGAACGAGAACAGCCGACTATCCAAGTTATAGCAGGAAGGCCAACATTGGCCGGGGATTCAAACAGGGCACGGAAGAACTATGGGAGATACGCCCTGACTAGCAAAGAAGTGCTTTTCAATTTGCCAGCAGCCAAGAGGGCAAAAGTGCGGCAAGTTCCTATTATGTGGACAGAGGACGAAGAAGAAGGCATTTTATACCCTCACGAGGATGCGCTGGTGATTAAAGCATTGGTGGCCAGTACAGAATTGCGGCGAATACTGGTAGATACGGGTAGCTCAGTAGACATTTTGTTTAAGTCGGCCTTAGATGATATGGGGATTTCAGACTTAAAACTGGAGCGAACGAATACATCCTTGAAGGGATTTGGAGGGGGACGGTTAACTCCCATGGGGGTCATTGAACTCCCGATTACTGTAGGGACAAAGCCATTTGAAAGAACGATGATGCTGGACTTTGTAGTGGTAGAGGAAAGAAGTCCTTACCAGATGATATTGGGGAGACCGTTCATGAGGATAAGCCAATGTGTAATGTCAACACATTATCTGGCGCTGAAGTACAGAATAAATGGAGTTGTAGGTGTAGTAAAGGGCGACCAGAGAATGGCCAGGAGCTGCTATGCTACAGCGGCCAAGGAAACTCTGCAAGTTACCTCTCTAGATAACCGAGGGGATTCAAAAAATGGTCGTCAGGAACCAGTTGAGAAGCTGGAGGAAGTTGTTGTAAGCAGGAGTGACCCTAGCAGAGTTGTTAAGGTCGGATCAGAATTGGGTAGGGAAATAAAGACAGAGCTGGTGAAGTGTCTACAGTCCCATGCAGACATATTTGCCTGGTCTCATGAGGATATGCCGGGTATTGACCGCAGGATAGCTTGTCACAAGCTGGCGGTTAAGAAAGGGGCAAGGCCGGTGAGGCAGAAAAGGAGGTGCTTTAACCATAAAAGGTATGAGACCATAAATGCCGAGGTGGAAAAGCTGCTGAAAGCAGGATTTATAAGGGAAGCCAAGTACCCGGAGTGGATTTCCAATGTGGTACTGGTAAAGAAGGCCAATGGGAAATGGAGAATGTGTGTAGACTTCACGGACCTCAATAAAGCATGCCCGAAGGACAGCTTTCCCCTACAAAAAATAGATCAGCTGGTGGACTCAACCGCGGGTCATAGCCTGCTCAGTTTCATGGATGCCTTCTCCGGATACAACCAGATACCCATGAACGAGCAGGATGAGGAAAGCACCACCTTTATAACTAACATGGGTCTGTTTTGTTACAGGGTGATGCCTTTTGGCCTGAAAAATGCAGGAGCTACCTATCAAAGGTTAGTGAACAAGGTCTTCAAACCATTGATCGGTCACACAATGGAAGTATATGTGGACGATATGATCACCAAGTCGAGGGAACCGAGAGATCATGTGAAGCACCTGGAGGAGACTTTCGAATTGCTGAGGAGGTACGAAATGAAGCTGAACCCGGAGAAATGTGCATTTGGGGTCGGCTCGGGCAAATTTTTGGGGTACCTGGTGAGCCATCGGGGAATTGAAGCCAACCCAGAAAAAATACGGGCGGTAATAGAAATGAGGTCCCCACGAACAGTTAAGGAGGTGCAGAGCCTCACGGGGAAATTGGCAGCATTAAACCGATTCATTTCGCGAGCCACTGATAAGTGCCACCCTTTCTTTCAAGTCATAAAGAAAGGGAAGAAGATGGAATGGACACCGGAATGCGAGGGGGCATTTGGACAGCTGAAGGAATACCTAGCCCGCGCCCCGTTACTGTCAACTCCGAGAGAGGGTGATCAGCTGCTCTTGTACTTGGCAATCTCTAAGCAGGCTACCAGCTCGGTCTTAGTCAGGGAAGAAGAAGGGAAGCAACACCCGGTATACTACACAAGCAAGGCCCTGGCGGACGCAGAAACCAGATATCCGCTAATGGAGAAGTGGGCACTGGCTTTGATAACGGCAGCACGCAAACTCCGACCATACTTCCAAGCCCACCAGATCGTTGTGATGACTGACCAGCCACTTCGGCAAGTGCTTCAAAAACCAGATGCGTCTGGTCGATTAGTAAAATGGTCCGTGGAGCTGAGCGAATTTGACCTGTCCTACAGGCCCCGAGGAGCAATCAAGGCCCAAGCCCTGGTAGATTTCATGGTGGACCGTGTTGAACCAGGGGAAGAGGTCCAAGAGGAACAACCGGCGGAGCAAGAGGGTTCAAAAGGGATATGGCTGGTAATGGTTGACGGATCATGTAGTGAGCAAGGATCCGGAGCAGGAGATTGGGTACTTAGGAAGGTAAACCAGAACACCAGGAATCCTAACCATGGCGCTCTTGGCCCAAAGTGGGAAGGCCCATACCGAGTGATACGAGCCACTGGACCAGGAGCATATAAATTAGCGTGCCAAGACGGACGAGACGTGAAGAGGTCATGGAACGCCGAACACCTGAAGAAGTATTTCCAGTAAGCAAAATGCTCTATTAAATCCTCACTCTGGCAAGTTATTTCTGTTACAATGCCTGATGGCCTGTCGTACATGCATATATTCTATGTTTTTGTAATACATTCAAATTTCAATAAAGATGAATTCAGCATGAAATCCCCCTGCTAGCAAAATCAATAAAAATTTCACTAAGACAAGTGTTACTTCTGCTCGGTCGACGAAGACCAGCAGCTAAATTCTCGAAAGTTCACTAAGGCAAATCAGTGCCTACCTCTGCTCGGTCAACAAAGACCAGCAGCTAAATTCTCGAAAGTTCACTAAGGCAAATCAGTGCCTACCTCTGCTCGGTCAACAAAGACCAGCAGCTAAATTCTCGAAAGTTCACTAAGGCAAATCAGTGCCTACCTCTGCTCGGTCAACAAAGACCAGCAGCTAAATTCTCGAAAGTTCACTAAGGCAAATCAGTGCCTACTTCTGCTCGATCAACAAAGACCAGCAGCTAAATTCTCGAAAGTTCACTAAGGCAAATCAGTGCCTACCTCTGCTCGGTCAACAAAGACCAGCAGCTAATTCTACGAGAAATTTACTAAGGCAAGTAAATACCTACACCTACTCGGTCCACTAAGGAACCAGCAGGCAAGATCAGATAAGTTGTGCAATCATTTTGCAGAAACAGTCTATGAGTAGACATTAGACAAGGGAGCCAACAAATCAGTGCCTACTTCTGCTCGGTCAACGAAGGACCAGCAGCTAAAGCTACGAACACTCTCCTAGGGCAAGTGCCTACTTCTGCTCGGTCAGCGAAGACCAGCAGCTAAAGCTTCGAAAATTCTACTAAGGCAACAAAGTGCCTATTTCTGCTCAGTCAACGAAAGACCAGCAACTAATTCTACGAGAAATTTACTAAGGCAAGTAAATACCTACACCTACTCGGTCCACTAAGGAACTAGCAGGCAAGATCAGATAAGTTGTGCAATCATTTTGTAGAAACAGTCTATGAGTAGACATTAGACAAGGGAGCCAATAAAGAGCATCTAAAAAATTTATTAATGTTCAGTTGGTTACAAAACTAATGAAAATCTAAAGTCTATACAAAAATAGACCTAAGGATTAGGAGGGTCAACGGCTTCAGCAGGTGAAGGATCAGTTGTCCCAGGAGGCGGAGGATCAACAATACTGGGAGGAGGCGGCATGGATCCTTGTCCCATTTCAAAAGCACGTCCCCCAGCTCCCCCCTCCTGCACCTCATCTAAAGGAGCCTCCACCTGATTCTGCTCACCTTGCTCCTCATCTCCCTGGCCGACCCCAGCCATGTACCTCTCCACTCCAGCCTCCAGCTTGCTCATGTCCAGCTCGAGATATTCTTCCTTAAGCACAGACATGATGCACTTATAGGAGAAGGCAACCCCAGAGTCATACTCGGCATCCAGCCGATCGTCCACATCAGCGGTTTTGCCTTTCTCCTCAGCCAGCTGCTCACCCAAGGATTTGATTTCCCCCTCAAGGGCAGCCCTCAGAGTATCCCTTTCAATTTGAGTAGCCTGAAGATCAGATCTCAGGTCACCCAACTCGCCCTCAAGCTGGGAGGAAGTGGACTCAGCAACAGCAACTTTCTCCTCAAGCTCCGAAAGCTGTTTGTTCAGCTCGGCCAGTTTCTCCTTGGAGCGGTCAGCAGATTCAACCTTCTTTTTCAACTCTTGGTTATCAGCCTGGAGCTTCTTCTCATGACGCGCGGACCCGATCTTGTAGCACGAGACCATTGTGGCCAGCCTGAAGGAGACTCTCTGAATAGAAGCGGCCAACTCGGAGAGGCTCATGCTCTCGATGTCCTTTACCATCTTGGGCCCAACCGACTTTTTATAATCCTTCTAATATGGGCTCAGGTACTCACCTTGATCCTGAGATGGAAGAGGAGAAGATCGGTCCCCAGACTGCAAGCTGACCTCAGAATTCTTGTCGGAGGTTTTCTCCCCACTACTCTTACGAGGTGGAGGAGGGGGCAGAGCAGGAACAAGCGCCTTGGAAGGACCGACGCTGGGTTTCTTCGGAGGAGGAGGAGGGTTGCTGGAGCTACTCGGGCCCCGACCACGCTTCCTGCTCATCGCGCTGAGGATCTTGTTATCCATCCCGGCAGCTATGTCCACTAAGCCCGAGCCGACCAAACTTGTTGGTGACAGGAGGTCTTGGCAGGTAGACGCGTTCAATAGAGCCGTTTTCACCTGGAGCAAGGGTCGATCTTCAAGCCCCCCGACCAAACCCCATGACTCTGAAATAACAAACAAGGTTAAAGAACCCAATAAGTGGCAATTCGAAAAAGAATACAGGCAAAAAATGAACGACCTGGGGTGACAAACTGCGTTGGTAGGTAAAGATCACCACCCAACGAACGAAGTGCTGAACACCATTTTCCCCCAGCAAAGAAGAATTTGTTCTTCCAATTCTTGCACGAGGAGGGGAAACCGGTGATTGGCTTTCTCTTCGCAAAACTAGACATGAAGTAGTACCAGCCCGCCTCCCTTGGGCTGCTCCGCAGCTGATACAAATGCTTTACTTCAACAAGGGAAGGCTCCTCCAACCCGCACCTCTCCCATAACACAAACATAGCCGATAGAACCCTCCACCCGTTCGGGTGTAGCTGACCTGGGGCCAGGTGCATACCTCCCAATATCTTGGCAAAATAACGCTGAAGGGGCAGCTGAGCTCCTAGTTTAAAACTCTCTAGGTGCATCGTCACATACCCCCGCGGAGGCCGACTAGGAACGTCATCCTTCCCAGGGACTACAAGAAGAATCTCGTTGGGGATGTTGTAGAGATTCCTAAGTTTAAATAGATCGGTGGGGGTGGTGGCACAAGCCATGAAATCAATAGGGTAGGAATCAGCCTCCACCCTATGGCCTAGGTTCCTTTTCTGATCAGGTCGGCTCGGTCCGGAACTGCTCCCCTCACCATCACTAACTCTTTCAGGGACCCCAACCCCACCAGAACCGTGATTCTCACCAGAGCCCGACGCAGGTCCACCTCTATTCCCTACAAGCTCTAATTTGGGGGAAGGAGAGATAACCAAAGGGCGTGGGTATTCAAGGGTATCCCTGCCATGGGAAGGACCTATACTACTGGAGGGACCTAAGTAATCAGTGGGTATTGGCACATTGAGGTCTGAGTCCCCCGACTCTTCATCACCCTCATCAACAATTAACTTCCTCTTCCGATTTGACATACCGGAATCCCCAAAAGAAAACAGATAAAACTCGAGTATATGGACACAAAGAAGGCAACACAGAACCCAATCAACAACAACCAGAGGAAGAGGTTAAAGACTATACCTGGAATAGACTGATACTGATAGCGCTGCCGTGACAGAGAAAACACCCGGCAAATGGATACTCCGGACGCTGGAAGTGTGAGCAAAGTTCAGAGAAAATTTGGTTGACGGCGGAGAAACGAATAGCAAGATGATGATGACTCCAGTCTAGGGATTTGGAATGAAAAGGGGGAAATGGAAGCATTTAAGTGATGGGATATTCCAGCTCACCCCCCCATATATCGAGGACGGATAGCCCGTCGTTTCAAATTTCAAATACGAAGAGTCTGGAGATGCCACGTCACCAACCGTTACAAGAGGCCAGGTTAGAAGTAAGCCCAGAAATGCTATGGACAGGCTCACTTAGGCCCATGCTCAGGTCGGAGTCTCCTCAGTAGAGAAATGGTACATCAGGTCAGGCCCGTTTCAATAAAAAGAGGATCAGATGAGAAACTCCTTGGGCTGGTGAGATTTGACCATCAGTTTCTACTCTTAACTCATTTCACTCGCCAGACCAGAAACTGGGGGACTGGTGTTGAGTGCATAAAGGCATCAGGTCGGCCATGCTATTGGTTCCGCCCCGGCACGGACCGTTTCAGCTATATGGTACGAGCAGAACACGGGGTTAAACAATGCGACCAGGAAAACACACCGACCAGAAGTATACGCCGAGCCGATACTCATCTCCAGGAAAGCGGGAACACGATCTCACAAAATCACGATAGTTGCGCTTCTCCCAGAACGGTTGAAGGACACGCGAGATCCACGTTGCCCATAATCTAACAGTTAGAGTCCCATGAGGGGCTACCACCACCCGAAAAGGGAGGGATAAGGGGCAAACGAAAAACGTGGGACAAAGGGCGGCTATAAAAGAGAAAGACATCGAAGAAGACAGTGACAGGAAAACTGGGAGAGGGGAAACGCTGCCAAATTGCAACCAGGCCATTTCCTTACAAATTTCTTAAATCCATATTACACTGTTTTCCCGTAAACACCTTGTGCTAACTTAGGCATCGGAGGGTTTACGCCGGCAAAACCACCGGCGTCTCTGATCCGTTTTTGCTGAACGCAGGTCTAGTGAGAGAGGGAAGGGCGATTCCAACCCCAGTGGTTCGAGTGACAGTCGATAACACAAACGTTGGTGACAGAATTTGGTCGGTCCAAGGGCGAGCAGATTTCAGCATCAACAATAATGCTAACTTATTATAAGATGATGAGATTTATGGAGAAACCTGATATGATCTGACTTGCTTTAAAAGGGCTTCAGAGCACATTGTAAGATCTCCTTTACTTTTAAGCCACCTTGCATATAATCCCCACATATCTGCACTACTCTCACTTCGAACTACCTATGCCATACGAAGAAACATGTAACATAAGCTTTAAAAAAAAAAAAGAAGAAAGGATATTCTTTCCTCATGTGGCTTGAATTAATTTGCATATATCACTTTGATTATTTTCACACAATTTGAGCCCAAAATTTAAGCATACCAATTCCTGCAAGCACTAAAATAGTAAACTGCTGCATAGATACGTCCAAATGATTTGCAAAAATGACCAATTTTGTCTAGAAATTCAGATACTATGGATTATTATTGACCCACAGACCATAGGATGCCCAGCAAATATGAATCATATGCCCAAAGACAATTATCATATAACTAAGCAAGATCAGAAATGATAATATATACGCATAGAAATATGAGAAATATGTACGTGTGTTGTGGATATGTGTGAAAGAGAGAGAATGTCCCTTAGCTCAGCATTAAAAGACGGAAAAAAGATGATCATGGAAACATGTGCAAACTGCTGAAGAATTTTCCCAAGAAACTCCATCAAGTGCTCATTTTCTCGTGATCTTCCCATGATTGACTCCTCAGGTGATGATACATGGACAGATTCTACAGGTAAATCTTTTGCACAAGTGTTATTAGTTCTGTTAAGGTTATGCGTAGTCCTGCAAGACTCAGATTCTATAATTGAAGTCCTTCCTTCCAGATCTAGCACTATTCTTTCTAATAATTCAGTATCAATTCTTTTATTATTAGTCATGTTCAACACCATCTGCACAGCCTCTAGAGCCTGCAAAAATAAAATACAACAAAAATAAAGAAACTGCTAAAAGTATAATGAATAAAAGAGTAAAAATTTGGGAGAGAGATCATGTTGAGGACACTGATGTCTAATATTATAATTAAATATTATTAACACTGCAGGAAAAGACCGCCAACAAGCAAAAATGACAATCAACAAGCTGGCAAAATGATGAGAAGTAAAAAGAAGGCCATCCAAGAAGAACAACTCAATTTTAATGAATAGCAAAGAAAGGAACATTATTGCATTCATTAGAAATTGATGCCCAAAGTGACAGCAGGCTTTATCCACCAAGAATAATTTGGTGTCTTCCTTCCCTAGCTTCTTGAAAAATCCTCCCATTTCTTTCCAACCAAAAAAATTCCTAGCACACAGTAATCATAAAATCCCCACTTGTCAAAATATTTATACGACCATGGTGAAGGCAGGGAGTTAATCGTTAGAAAGTCATGCATCAAGTTGCATATATCAAAGGACAATGAACCTAAAAAAATAATTATAAATTTGAGAATCTGCAATCCATTAACCATGACTGTTCAAGGACCTTGATGAGTGTAAAAATATTCATGGGAAAAAATTGTTATCCAGATACTTCTTGACAATGAATTGCTTGCATAAAAGGATGAAGCTGAGGTACAAAAAGGTCAAAAGAACAATAACATACATATGCAAAAATGACAATGGGCTATAAACTATCAAATTCTTTTAAATGAAAAGATGACAAAATCTCTGCAGCTTTCATTAGTTGACAAAGATGACAACATACATGAAGCAATCAAAACCATCAGAGGGTGGCGAAGAAAATGCCAATTTGATCAGATTTCAGAGATAAATGATCGAAATTAAGCGCACAACCGCGGTTACCTGACCAATATTGCCCACATCCAAAGCAACATGGCTGTAGTTTTCCCACAATTGCCAACTGTTCCTAGCAGCAACAAATTATGTATGACAGTGTTCTTGTGATTAGATAGTCTCCGACTGCATTGTGCATGACAGAAAATAAAAATGTAGTGATCAGGGGGAAAAAAGACAGAACTTGAACTATAGGGCCTCCTTGAATGCTATAAAAGCCTCTTTGCTCTTCTTCTTGATCATATGCCTGCAAGATTACATAAATCTCAAGACTTCCATTGTTATAATTGACGAGAATTTTACCATCCCAGATATTTTGTCATGAATTTTTTAAATGTACTAGAAGAGAGAATAAGTAGCTCTTCGTATCTTTTCACAAGTGGTATTAACCAATTAATGTCTCGCTAACTAATAATTATGGTGCTAAATAAAGTTCCACAATTGCGAAAAATACAGTAAGTCACAGACAAGATGAAATTGAGACTGCACAAGTTCTAGTACAGTATAAAATAAGAAGAAAAGACGCATTAAAAGACAAATAATAAGCACAAGAAAAAATTAAACAGAGAGAAAAGAGACTGTAGAGAGATGTGAGGGAAGCAATTTGTGCTTTTTTCTTTTATATAAGACGAAAAGGAGAACTTCAATTGCTTTGAAAACGACGGAGGCATATGCTATGGATAATCCTCAAAAGAGCTGGCTAATATTTTCCCGATTCCTAATTATAACAGTACTATCTAGCTCTTAGCATTTGCAGCGACTAAATTCACTCATCAAGGGAATATGGAACCATATAAAATTTATATAGAACAACTGCAACAAGAAAGTCAAAACAAAGTAAACCAAATATGGGAAGCATACTCTTGCAGATAGAAGATGAAAGTGACTGACACCATATTAAAGAATACAGAGCAAGAGGATGGAATGACATGATGACAAAGAAAAGAGCATACAAGCAAGCAATATTGTTCCAAGCTTCCCCATTGTCTGGATCAAGTTGAACAGCCCGAGTAAACCCATCCAGAGCCTTTTCAACATCCCGAGCCTGTCTTTATATTTCAGCCGAGAGTTTCAGAAACTTGGGGCAAAAGAATAAGAAATCTCTCCACACTAAACACATACTAATACAAAAATATGATACCTTCAATGCAGCAGCACCAAGAGCAAACCAGCCATCCGGATACAAAGAACTCAAGGCCATGGCAGCCTCCCTGAGACAAAACCAAGGGTAAATTGTCATTCAGCCATATCAGTTGTGAATGCAGCAAATTACTGTGTGGCAGAAAGAGAAGTAAAGCATTAAAGCAACATACCAAAGGATTTTAGAGGTCTCGTACCCCCCTCTATTGTAAGCACTACGAGCTAGAGACCTCTGATTCACATAAAGATATGTTAACTAAAAAATGATCACGGTACAAGCATAATGTGAACTACATTTTCTCTGTGCAACAAATATCACCTTAGCTCGAGCTGACTTATCATTCGAAACTTCCAAAGCTTTTTCATAGCAGGCATCATTATTTGTAACATCACCTAATGAACACCTACAAAATGTATCACAAGTCAGCAACCCACAATTCAACTCATCATTCTGGCTACATTATCACCATAAGTTATAAGAAACAAATGGCAGTGAAGAGACCTAAATAAGGTCAAGTAACAGTTGTCTTTCAACCATGTATTTTTTTTTCCTTCTTTCTGAACAAATGGGCCAATAATCAAAAGATATCATATTTTACTTACATGCATATATCCATTATAAGAAATCAATGCAGAAAATCTTTATTGTTTAAATTGTGGCCACATATTCAAATGTCTAGCACCAAATATTTTCAAAAAGGATATGATTTTCAGAATTCACTTGATGGTATGTATTTCTCAACCATTTCACGGCACCTGGTGCATCAGAATCATCTAAAATACAGGCAGGGAAGAGGATAAGTGGAAAACAGTCTCCTGTTGCTCCCCCCCCGCGGCCTCTCATTTTCTAGTTTAGGATGCAAATTTTCTTCGGCAAAAACTTCTCTTTTAGATAATATGCTGAACCATCAGAAGACTAACAATAAATGTCAGAATATGAGTATAAAATCCATTGACTCAAATGCAAGACCAAAAGCAATCAGTAAGAACGCACAGTGAGCTTTTAAATTGGCTACAGCAAGTAAAAGATAAAATTAAAATGTTTCATTTTCTTTTGACAATATCCTCACATCCAATAAACAATTATCCCCAGATTGCAATAAGTGACATCAACAATGGATTTAACTGAAATGAGAAGTAACTATAAAATGGATCATAGAAAAGGCTCATCAACAAACCATAATCTAGGGTCATTAGGCTTTTCAGACAGCCTTGCTTTTATTAGTTCAACAGCTGCTGCTTTCTTCCCCAATAGGCTGTTTTTTACATCATACACAAAACCAACTCCCATTAGCAACACAAGAGAGAGAGAGAGAGAGATTAGGCTAATGGTTATCTATGACACCATACCAGTTGCAGTAAATTAGATTATCCCACAACTCCAGATCCTCAAAAATTTTAATAGCCTCTCCAATCAAGCCACAGCTTACTAAAAGTTCAGCAAATTCCCTAAAATCAAGAAAAATCGAAATAGACAGATTATGAAGAGAATAAACAGAGCAATTAAACTCTAACCAAGTCAACATATGTCAACTAAGATATGAAACAATGACAGCATAATGATAGTTGGCAAAATGACAAGAAAATTAAGTCACAATCATTCAAAGATGCAGAAGAAATAGTTTTACTTTCGCAGGGCAGGAATAGTTGGAACATAAATCACATAACAAAAGGGAATCCTTTCAGTCACACCGGGAGAAGAATTAGAAATGCCCTCAACCTGAAACAAAGCAAAATATGATGGTAAGCAACCATCAGAAATCTTGAACCAGAATACAAGATAGTACATGAAATCACTTGTGAAGTGAAAAGCAGAGATGCAAGTACATAATCTCTATGGACAATTAAATCGAACGATTAATGGGATATCTAGCGATATAAGGGAGAGAAATCTAGTCTTGATTAGCAGCTTAGAAAAAGCAAAAAAGCTTTTGGGTCCAATAAAGTACTAGCTGCAGAAAGCTTGGAATCTTCTATAGACGGATAAGCAACTCTTGTCGATTTGAATGAAAATGTTTAGGTAACAAAATATTTAAGAAGAAAAGGCTCACAGATCATACCAGTTTGTCCATCATCTCTGAAGCACGCCCTTTTGTGCGACTACGGGTGGACTCCCATCTAATACGTAAGAGATCACAGAAAAACTTTAGCTGAAAGATGGAAAAATCATGTGAGAATCAGAAGTACCACTTCAAGATATGAAATTTAACATCAAGAAAAACTGACACTGTATTGTATATATACTTACAATGAAGCATGACGACTGCTGTGAATCAATTGCCTCTATGTATGGAGCCATATCCCATCCTGAATCAGAAAACAAGCTATAAATCAGCAAATGACCAAATCAACAGATCCAAAAGCTTTTTCAAGGTCAAGTATTTACTTAGTTACAGACCAACATCAAGGGGCTAACATGGGATCCCTTCAAGGCCTACTGATTAGGTGAATATCTAATACATTCCCCAACTAGAGAAGTCATAAAGAGGAAAAAAAAAAAAAAAACAAATCATTTTTGGTTCTTTAAGTATCATTAGAGTAAGACTTTCAGGAACACAGTGTTCATCCTCAAATTACTTAAGACACATGTTGACCTCATCAGCTAGCTTTGCAACCAGCTCAGCTTTGTGGAACAAAGCATTTGGTATCCAGAAGTGGAACAAAGCATTCGGCATCCAGAAATAACACCCGTAAAAGGCATGTGAATATAATGAGGATATTAAGATGGATGTACAGGGATACAACTACAAAAATTGTGCTCAGTTATCATCTGTAATGCAATCTCTTATCATCAATCTACTAAAGGAATTATTACTGAGAATGATTTAAAAATTAAATAGCAAGACGACTACGCACCGCCCAACCATAAAACAACTTACTTTGCATTTCATCTAGCTGTGAGCTCTTTTCTATTAGAAGGCACTTCGACAAGATCACTGCCTGTTGGATTGCCTTTAAATGGGCTGCTGAGCCACCAGCATGAATGCATTGGACTCCAGTTTCAGATTCATGACTATTCCCCAATAATTTTGGGGTCACAAAAACATCAGAGGCATCACCAATAGTAGAATCATGTGTATGAATGACTTGGCTTATTGAAGGGCAGGCATCAGAAGTGTTGGATGAGCTTGTGTTTGCAACAAGTACCATTTGTGCCTTTGGCTCTACCTATATGCAGGGGCAATCTCAAAGCTGAGAAGAAAGATCCCGACAACTTTATGAATGATGCACATTCGATCTTTACCTGGTGGATGGTACGGAAACCAAGAACCCCAGTAACCGAAAGCTGGAGACCACCTGCCACTTCAGCTGATTCAAAATGTTTCCTGATACCGTAAAGCATTTTAGAAATCAGCAGAAACTATGGAAGAAGTCCTATAGTAATGGTAATGATGGAAGTTAGTAATCAGTTAATGCAAATTCCAGTGCTAACAACTCAAACTAATGTTCGATGATTGAAACAATTTACATTAAAAAATGGGAGATTTTGATGAAGTCCAAACATAAAACTTCATTCTTGCACCTCCCTTACACACAATGCACAAAATCATCTGCAACGACTGAGAGAGTTCTACAGGCAAGTTCCATGTTGGAAATAACATGTTTCCAAGAGAAAACTTTTCTAATGTAGCCAGAAATAAGACCACCGAATATAAAACTTTCCCAGGATAACTCACCTGCAAGAATCAACTCTCCTGTAAATGTGTTCTAACAGTCCTGCTTCCAAATGAACTGTTGAAACAATCTCTGAAGGATCGATATCATGCAACTGGTTGCCCCAATAAGTAGTTACATTTTCCAAAGTGCCAAAATGTTGTAAAGTCTCAGCCATAAAAACTTTCAATAGATCATACAAAGAAGACGACCGCTCATCTAAAATCCTTTGATGCATAAGTAGGAGTCTTGTGAGCCACCATGAAATGGTTCTAATCCCATTCACAGGCAACGCAGTTGCATCAAACAGCAAATCTTTTGTCTTGATGAGCAACATTTTGGCAAAAACTATATACTACAAAAAGATCACAAAATGTAAAATAAGTTAAAAAAGATAATATTAACATTAACACTGTCTAAGCAATAGAATCTATTCATTTTTCGATAGACTGAGTACCTGAAGATAGGAGAACTTTCCCAGCAAGTCAGAGCCAACAGACATGAGCTGATAACGCGCCCAATTCTCCCACTCTATCAATTCGTTGCCTTCTAAAGTTGAAACTTCTAGTGGAAACCGACACTTTCGCGAATTATCAACTAAAGGCCAGTTAATTCAAGTTCAAACGTTCATGAGCCGCAGCTCGTACCCGCGGAGGATTTCTAGTTGCTTTTCGGCTATCAAGGTGAAGTCCCTGGAAAACGAAAAAGAGGGGGGTTTTGGGTTTTAGCTTTTGGTTTTTAGTTGGTTAAAACAGCCTTTTTTATGTCATGCAATTTTTATTGCTACATAAAACTAACACTGAACAACCAAGAAACGCTAAACCACACGTCACGCAATTTTTATGTCAATATATATATACATACACCCTGTTATTTAAGGAAAAAAAATGTTATGAATTTATTAAAATAAATGTGAATGTTCATAATATATATATTGTACTCTCCCCATTATCTTCTACTAGCAACTCTTGACTTTTCTATAACCCCCACTATATCACAAGGAAATGGATATTCACAATAATGATATACAATATCATTGTTATTGTAAATTATTGTTTATATATAGATATATATATTAATAGGACCTCATCCTATTAATTTGATCTAAACTATTATTATATATACATATATGTAATAATTTCTATCCATATACTTTTTGATGAAAATGTTTATAGTATATATATAAACAATAATGTAACACAACTATAATACAAGATGTTTTCATAATAATTATTTGTAATAATTTTTCACATGTCAACAATTTTTACAATTATCAATGATATATTAGCAGTAGGAATACAAAAATATGCTTCAATCTTTTTTCTTTTTTCTTTGAAATACACATGCAGTATGAAATTAATGTTTTTATTAATTTTATGTAATAATTATATAACTAGAAAATAAGAGTTCATTTCTTTGTTTGGTACACACTTGGAATGAGTAAAATCTTTCTATAATAGATGCTCTCTCATTTTACTCTTTATCTTGTGTTGCTTCTTTATTTTGCATCGCTGGCTAATAGCTTTTCTAATAAAAAAATTCTAACTCAAGCAGACCCTGATCTCAAGTCCTAATATCTTTTTGATTTGTATTAACAACTATTATTTAAAAAGATGGAAAAAAAATTACTAACTTTCATCAAAAAAAAAAATCTTATGTGGACAATTGACATTACAATTTAATTGTTATTAAAAAAATTAATTAATTAATCATATATCATTGGAATAAGATTTATGTGCGGCGGTGATACATATAATTCGATTGTGGTGTCTGCACGCATATGATCGATTTTCTCCTGTATTTATACTATTTTGATTAATTTAATTTTAAGTATTTACTCATGAATGTGTGTTCTCATCTAATTAAACAGGATCAAACTTCAATTTCTGCTTAAATAAACATCAATTAAACACATCAACGTACAAGTGACTGTATAAAAAGAATCATTAGGATCATATTTGATTGTTTGTAACTCCGTCATCATTCAGACTTTAAAAATTCTGGACATCGATGGGGCATCACTTCAAGTTCAAAAATTGAAGGAAGAGCTCGTCAACCGGTGGCGAAGGAGAGTGTGGGCTAAGCTGGCTTTTAGCCAGCCGAATTTAGGCAAAAGTTTTTACTTTTATTTGCAAAACTATCACAACTTCAATTTTACAAAATTACCACTAATGTATATTACGAAATTGCTAGTGCTGTGACTCATTGAGGGATTTTACTAGGCCACAATTGCCATTGCAATTTACAAAATTGCTAACTTCAGCTCCTGCATTCTTTTAATTTTTTAAGTCACTTCTTCCTTTTTGGGAGACTTTTAATGGAACAATTTGTAGTATTAGCCCCCTCTTTGTTATTGTGGTAGGGCAGTTACTGCAATACTAATGTATTTAGTAAATACTTTATAATTACTATTGTAATTTTGAAGTTAAGTTTATTTTTTATTCTGAAATTATATTTATCACACTCTATCAATTTTTATTTCCTAATTACAAATTTCTTTCCATACGAACTATAGCTTTTAGGCCATGTTTAGGGAATGAAATAGGGTGACCAAGATAAAGGTGTTTGCTCATACATTATCGTGCTCTCCTCCGAAGTGAAAACGAGCAAATGGTTGAGCAGATCACCTCGACCAGGATATTATTGGTCACCTCGACCAGAATAATATGTGGTGACCTCGAGCACATCACCTCGACCAGGATTTTATTGGTCACCTCGACCAGAATAATATGTGGTGACCTCGAACAGATCACCTCGACCAGGATATTATTGGTCACCTCGACCAGAATAATATGTGGTCACCTCGAGTAGATCACCTTGACCAGGATATTATTGGTCACCTCGACCAGAATAATATATGGTGACCTCGAGCACATTATCTCGATTAGGATATTATTGGTCACCTCGACCAGGATATTATTGGTCACCTCGACCAGAATAATATGTGGTGACCTCGAGCACATCACCTCGACCAGGAAGTTACCAGAAAGCGCGATTCAGTCAAAACATTTTCTCTGAAATATTAGGGACCATATTCTTAGTGGATGAAAACCGCTATAGTTTTCTATAAAAACCCTAGAAAAGGAAAGAAAATGGGGGGATTCTGGGAGCTCTCTCTCTCTCTCTCTCTCTCTCTCTCTATACCACTGAAAAATTTCTCTTTTGCCTGTGATTTCTTTAAGATTGATTATGTTGAATTCTTTTCCTTTAAATTTACTTAAAAGCTTTTTGTTTAAAGCAATCATAATTAAGCCATATGAATTGTGGTATGGGTTTTTTCCCAAGACCCGAATCGCTGACTTGAGCGTCGGAGGGTTCTCGCCGGAAAAACTTCCGGCACCTCCTGACTGTTGGTTGTGTTCACAGGTTCACAGGCTATCTGCTCATGGATCGTCTGCTCATGAGTTGTCTGCTCATGGATTATCTGCTCATGGATCGTCTGCTCATGGGTTATCTGCTCATGAATCGTCTGCTCACGGGTTATCTGCTCATAGATTGTCTGCTCATGGATTGTCTACTCATAGAAAATCTGCTCATGGTGCTAACTAATCATCAGCTTCCCACCAAACAAATTTAATGATGATGCAGGGATCTGAGATCTGACCAACTCATCCGGATTTCCGCATCAACATTTGGCGCCGTCTGTGGGGACCGGTATGAGAAGCCAATTTTTTGTCTCTATCAATTTTCATCTAGTCGAAGCAAATCAGAATGTTACAGTGCATAAATGGATGAGCTTGCATAAACAAGGAAGCAAAAACCTTAAATGAGAGCACATTGAAGGCACACGTTTGTAGAACTCATAACAGGTCAGATGTTAAATTTTTATTTACAAGCAATTTTTTCATGAAAATTTAATTATTTCTCTAAATCCTGCTATGTGAGATGAGGATGCCTTATATTCATTAAATTGATTGTGCTCATATTAGGGCTGACGGCATAACTTAGTTAACTTGATTTCTTGAAAGTTACTTAATATGAGAATGATTTAAGAAATGAGAGCTAGGCTAGCGTTGAGAAGCCGATCAAAGTTTACTAATAAGGCATGCAAAGGCTTACCAAGTCTCAAAGCTTGTCTTATGGCGAGACCAGAAGCCAAGCGTACCAGGATCTGCTCGACGAAGCGAAGGCGAGCAGACTCCCAAGCATTCAAAAATTCCTACGGCATGCAAAGGCTCACCAAGTCTCAAAGCCTGTCTTATGGCGAGACCAGAAGCCAAGCGTGCCAGGATCTGCTCGACCAAGCGAAGGCGAGCAGACTCCCAAGCATTCAAAAATTCCTAAGGCATGCAAAGGCTCACCAAGTCTCAAAGCCTGTCTTATGGCGAGACCAGAAGCCAAGCGTGCCAGGATCTGCTCGACCAAGCGAAGGCGAGCAGACTCCCAAGCATTCAAAAATTGCTAAGGCATGCAAAGGCTCACCAAGTCTCAAAGCCTGTTTATGGCGAGACCAGAAGCCAAGCGTGCCAGGATCTGCTCGACCAAGCGAAGGCGAGCAGACTCCCAAGCGTTGTAAAAATTCCTAAGGCATGCAAAGGCTCACCAAGTCTCAAAGCCTATCTTATGGCGAGACCAGAAGCCAAGCGTGCCAGGATCTGCTCGACCAAGCGAAGGTGAGCAGACCACCAAAGTTCCAAAAAGTTTCTAAGGCGTGCAAAGGCTCCAAAGTCTCAAAGCCTGTTTTATGGCGAGACAGGAAGCCAAGCATGCCAGGATCTGCTCAACCAAGCGAAGGTGAATAGACCACCAAAGTTTTAAAAAGTTTTAAAAAGTTTCTAAGGCGTGCAAAGGCTCCAAAGTCTCAAAGCCTATTTTTATGGCGAGACAGGAAGCCAAGCATGCCAGGATCTGCTCGACAAGTGAATGTGAGCAGAGTACCAAGGTTCTAAAAAGTTTCTAAGGCGTGCAAAGGCTCCAAAGTCTCAAAGCTTGTTTTATGGCGAGACAGGAAGCCAAGCATACGAGAATCTGCTCAACCAAGCGAAGGTGAGTAAACTACCAAAGTTTCCAGTCTTGATTCGTTTCACTCTCAACACTAGAAACTGGGGGACTGGTGTTTAGGGAATGAAATAGGGTGACCAAGATAAAGGTGTTTGCTCATACATTATCGTGCTCTCCTCCAAAGTGAAAACGACCAGAATAATATGTGGTCACCTCGAACAGATCACCTCGACCAGGATATTATTGGTCACCTCGACCAGAATAATATATGGTGACCTCAAGCACATTATCTCGATTAGGATATTATTGGTCACCTCGACCAGGATATTATTGGTCACCTCGACCAGAATAATATGTGGTGACCTCGAGCACATCACCTCGACCAGGATGTTATTGGTCACCTCGACCAGGAAGTTACCAGAAAGCGCGATTCAGTCAAAACATTTTCTCCGAAATATTAGGGACCATATTCTTAGTGGATGAAAACCGCTATAGTTTTCTATAAAAACCCTAGAAAAGGAAAGAAAATGGGGGGATTCTGGGAGCTCTCTCTCTCTCTCTCTCTCTCTCTCTCTATACCACTGAGAAATTTCTCTTTTGCCTGTGATTTCTTTAAGATTGATTATGTTGAATTCTTTTCCTTTAAATTTACTTAAAAGCTTTTTGTTTAAAGCAATCATAATTAAGCCATATGAATTGTGGTATGGGTTTTTTCCCAAGACCCGAATCGCTGACTTGAGCGTCGGAGGGTTCTCGCCGGAAAAACTTCCGGCACCTCCTGACTGTTGGTTGTGTTCACAGGTTCACAGGTTATCTGCTCATGGATCGTCTGCTCATGAGTTGTCTGCTCATGGATTATCTGCTCATGGATCGTCTGCTCATGGGTTATCTGCTCATGGATCGTCTGCTCATGGATCGTCTGCTCACGGGTTATCTGCTCATAGATTGTCTGCTCATAGATTGTCTGCTCATGGATTGTCTGCTCATAGAAAATCTGCTCATGGTGCTAACTAATCATCAACTTCCCACCAAACAAATTTAATGATGATGCAGGGATCTGAGATCTGACCAACTCATCCGGATTTCTGCATCAACAGGCCACAATACTTTAATACCAAATAAGAGCTTAATATATTCGAAATCAACAACGAAGAAATGAATAGTTCTCCATAAAGCAAAATGAGTATTCAATAATATATCAAGTATTTTTTATATTTTGACCTATTTGCAAAGTTTCGAAGTTTGATTGCTGAAAATTTACAAGTTTTTCAAAACATAACCGGCCTGATCGACCTGAATCCCGAATTTTTGGAAAAAGTTTTGATCAGTCTCAAAACGGACGCCTTCAAATTTGGGTGACTAAACAAATGTGGGGGCGTTAGATATATCTGAGAATAAATTGTCATTGCCTGGTGAAATTCCATGCAGTCTAGGCAGTTGCATGACGTTGAAACGACTCATCATTTTCTTCCAAGGGAAAATTCCTTCTATCAAATAAAACAGGACGAACATCATCCTGCTGCAGCCTGCATGGCTGAAAAATTAGCAAAAATATTATCCACATAGGTAGATGGATGCTTAATCCAAATTAGAGCTGTGGGTCCAAGATTATTAATATTGGTTTATTCATTTCTTGACTTTCTGCATTTCATCTTCTCATTTTCCCTTCACTCATCCAAAAATCTGAGCCTTTCATAGATTCATTTTACTTCTTATTATTCTGAGCTGGTTTTGATATTTAAAATTCCTCTAATTTGTGGCTTGAGCGTGCCTCGATTGCTTTCGCTGATGCCTTGGTTGTTCTGTCCTCTTTCTGAGATTTTTTATGAAATTTTTATCGCAAGATTATTTGAAGTACGGCCAAATTGCAGAATAGATGTGCCGAGATTTGTTGATTTCAAATTTCTTATCATCATCATTTATTTAATTTCAGTCAGTTAGATATCTACGCCGATTGAATGAATCTTATTGTTTCGCAACCTGCTGAATTTCTTGAACCCATTCATAGGTATGTATCGACGCATAATATGTCTTGTAAAAACAACATGTCATTTACAGTTTATAATTGATAACGGCATGACGTCTCTTGGTTGCACTAGCAAAATCTGGGGGAGACTGCACCGAATATTTCAGAAAGGGAAAAAATCTTTGTGAAACGTTGATTCCTGTGGTGCTTTAAGCCTTTCCTAAGTCATTTAACAGTAATCTGAACCTCCATCCATCAGACTTAACTTTCTTCTCCTACTTTTTTTTTCTTTTCTAATACTGTTGAAAGGAAAAGCTGTATTATATTATTCCGTAAAAAGGATAATTAATATTATTAGAACAATAAAAAAGTACTAGTTTCACTGTCCCGGTGCCAGCCGGGTCCAATTTCAGCATCAAGTACAGAGTCCCTAAATCATTTAAAATATATATATATATACACAAATATGATAATTAATATTAATCCTCTATATCCTATTAGCATATTACTATTTACTTCTAATTCTTTTGTTATTCCAATTATATTCTTCCCTTCGCTTGATAGATAAAAATCTATTATAATATTCTATTATGTGTTCACCAATATATCCATCAACCGGATTAATATTTCATTGCTTCCGTGAAAAATTATTTCTATAAACTTCTTTTCTGATTCTACTTAATAGGATAGGATCTATGTTTAAATTTCTATTCTCTTTTATTATGAGTTCTCAAACTCTAAATTAATGAGCATGAGATAGATATAGTTGCACTAACTGTTTAATATCTAAATTAAATCTTTCTAGTGAATAATACTGCACATTTGTAGTTATATTATTTTATTATGGTTTAATATTCCAACATTAGATTATATCTTGCATCGAATAGCAATATACTTCTTGTTCTATACATTTTTATTCATGACTTCTAAATAATTTAGTTAGTTGTTTGTTATATTGACAGTACAAATCGATATAATTCCCATTTAGGTTAACCATTAGAAAATATGTCGCTGGTTTTCCACCAATATATCTTTTGTTATTTCAAATTTTGAACCAAACTAGGGTCTGCCCATTTTCCAGAAATAGTTCACCCAAGATAAACAAAGAGGGTGTAAATAATCAATCTTATATATTTTGAGTATTTTTGCAATTTTAGTTTATTTAAATGCACCGTTTTGTGTGAAATTTTGCACTTACTTTTGTGAGAATATCTTTTTCCTTATAGAAAAAAATCTAAAAAGCGTTGTGAATTTAAAGAAATAAAGTAAATTGTCTGGTCAAATTCCAAGCAGTATAGGAAGTTGCATTAGGTTGGAACAACTCGTCATGAACGGTAATTTCTTTCAGGGGAATATCCCTTCATCATTGAGTTCTTTGAGAGGCATTGAGAATCTTGATCTTTCGCAGAACAATTTGTCTGGCCGGATTCCAAAATATCTGGAAAACTTTCCCTTTTTGCAGAATTTAAATCTATCTTTTAATCATTTTGAGGGTGAAGTACCAATAAAAGGAGTCTTCAGCAATTCGAGTGCTATATCTCTTGACGGAAATGTTAACCTCTGTGGTGGCATATCTGAGTTGCATTTATGTACTTGCTCCACCAAAGAATCAAAGCAATCACGTTCCCGTTCCCTGAAACTGATTATTCCTATAGTTACAGGAATTTTGTTCCTGACAGGGATGTCGTGTTTGATAATTACTTCCTGGTGGAGCAAAACAAAAAGGGAGCCGTCCACTCCTCCATCAGCATTATTGGCTTCGGTTTTACGAGTGTCCTATCAGAATCTGTTCAAAGCAACTGATGGGTTCTCTTTGGAAAATTTGATTGGTGCCGGTAGCTTTGGTTCGGTCTATAAAGGAATCTTCGATCACGATGATCATGAAACGCTGGTGGCAGTTAAGGTGCTTAATCTTCAACATCGTGGAGCTTCAAAGAGTTTCATAGCAGAGTGTCAAGCCTTGAGGAGTATTAGGCATCGGAATCTCGTCAAAATAATAACTTCCTGTGTAAGTGTTGACTTCCAAGGGAATGATTTCGAGGCTTTAGTTTATGAGTTGATGGTTAACGGGAGCCTGGAGGAATGGTTGCATCTAAACCGTGACGCACCTAGGAATCTAAATCTCCTGCAAAGACTGAGTATTGCCGTTGATGTTGCTTCCACATTGGAATATCTTCATCATTATTGTGAAACTCCAATAGTCCATTGTGATCTCAAGCCAAGCAATGTTCTTCTGGATGGTGAATTGACTGCCCATGTAAGTGATTTTGGATTAGCAAAATTCCTTCCGGAAGCCGCCAATAACTTGTCATCTAATCAATCAAGCTCTGTTGGAGTAAAAGGAACTGTTGGTTATGCTGCTCCAGGTAAATACTCTAATTTAATCAACTTGTTTTTCAATCCTCGGAGATTTTACTAGTTGAACCAACAATTTTAATTTTCGAATTGCAGAGTACGGAATGGGGAGCGAAGTCTCAACAAGTGGAGATGTGTACAGTTTTGGTATTCTTTTGCTGGAAATGTTTACAGGAAAGGGGCCGACGAATGAGATGTTTACAGGCAATCTAACCCTACATAATTTTGTCAAGGAAGCTCTTCCTGAAAGACTCGCTGAAATTGTTGATCCAGTGCTTCTTGTAGAAAGAGAAGAAGGGGAGACAAGCGAGGCCAATGCTCACAAACAAAGGACGAGAAGTTTTGGTGGTAAAGAGTGCTTGGTTTCAGTACTGGGAATCGGAGTCATTTGCTCTTCAGAGTTGCCGAGAGAACGAATGAACATGGAAGAGGTTGCGGCTCAGCTGCTTTCCTTCAGAAACAAACTTGTCAAAAATGTGCGAGGCCAACCAGCAACTTACGTGACTGCGTAAGTAATTGGTTACTCTCAAATGACAATAAAGACAACAATCTTTGGTTACTATCAACTCCTTATTGGCAGAAGCAAAAATGAACAGTTGCAATTGTTAGAAGATGTGTTTAGGACTGCTGATGTGGAATCATAAATGCTACTTAAATGAAAGTTTTAAACTGTTCCTACTTTTCTGGTGTTGGTTATTTTTTTTGTAGTTCATGTTGTGATCATGGCACAATCTTTGGACCATGATTCTAGTGGGTTGTTATTTGGCTTTGGTGTGTTGTTATTAAGGGTCCCTCTATGGTGCCGTAATTTTTTTTACGGTATTAATAGTGTAACAAATTTGCACCATTAGATGTAATCAATGGTACACATTATTTTTAATAATGAAAATATTTAATTATTTCAAAAATATTATAACCGATTAACAAACCGGTTGCAAAACCTATTTTAAATTTAAAAGGAATGAAAATAGAGATACAATAAAACTCAACCTCCTTCTTTATCTCATAAAATTCGTCATCTGTTTATCTCCTATGTTGTTGTATTGAAATTGGATTCTTGAATGCTGTCTCAGTTTACGAATGATTAACCGTGTCAAATCATAAACTTGTTCTTATAATTCAACTTTTTCTCCATTTATTGCCACATCTATTTGATAGGTAGGCTTTTAAATTTATTGCTTAATGGTGACATTAGACAAGGAATCACAGATTTGATGTTCTTTGTTGTACTAAATTCATATCAAATCTTGCTTTGATGCTATAATATATTTAGTTACTACCTTACCTTTTCTTTTTTCACATTTGAAAACAAATTCTTTTTATTCATAGGATTACATAAAGTGTGCGGCCCTAAAGTTTGAACTTCAAAGGATAAAGTTGCATTGCAGCATGTTAAGCAGCAAAGCTTCTTCGCTGCATTAGATAGAAGACAAAATAACCTAAATCGGTGAATCAAGTGCAGCCAAGACTTGGCTGAGTCAGCAGTTAACCACCAATCGTTTAAGAAAGAGGGGTAAAGCAAGCTGAGGCCCACTTATTAATCTTAGCCTCTGATTCCATTCTCCTTTTCTCCGCCCCGATTTGATTATCTCCAGCAGAGACGCTAAAGGTTAAACTGGCATGATCTTGCCCACATATGAATGTAGTTTTTTTTTTTTTGATTACATGGAAATGAACTAATTACTACAGCTGAAGCATGCAAAACAAGATTAGAAGCACAATACTTTTAGGATCTTAAGGGGCAAATTTTTTTTTCAAGTTTGTTATATGTTCTTTTGTGAAGACCTGAAGATTCCAGAGTCAGATTAATAATTTTGCCTCTCTTAGGCTTTATGCGGTGGGAATAAAGTGGCTAACAAATCGTATTTGTCAAAACAAAACCGTCTGTATCATGGGGTTGGCTCAATTCGGAGAAATTTCAGTGACCACCCCTATAATTTTAAATATTCTCATAATTTCACTTGAACAACATATTTTGTTTAATTCCACAAAATTCATACGTATATTTAAATACATTTTAAAATTTATTTTACTATGTATCCTACGCCATTCATTATTGGTTTTTTGTAATTTTATCAAGTTGTAATTTCAGGCCAAACATGAAAGGGTTTCAACATTTAATTAATTTGAAAATTCAATGTGAAACTCAAAATTGCTAAAATATTACTTAAATCATATCCTTAATGTTATAAGATAACTCGATTATTATCATGTAATCAAACTAATTTCAAAATCTATTGATCGGATATAGTATGTACTGTTAGATTATTTTATTCTAATGCATGGCCATGGAATAGCCTTTGATTTCTCATGGTATATTTATTGGTTTACTAGCTTATAAAACCATATGCAAATGTTGAAAATTGGACTACTATATGAAATATCATGTGATGTATCTCATTTGACCTTAGATTAATGTATCAAATGTTCATAAAGGATGGTTTACTTCATCAGTCTGCGAATTAACTTTTAATAATATTTATATTTCACATATCAATTCATAATACATTAGGGTAAATACGATTTTAATTTCCCACCTATCAATAAATAAGGATAAATAGAAGTACTGAATATGTGTATTACGTCATATGTTTTAATAAAGAGAATCACCTCTACTAACTTTTTTTCCATAGCATTTTTATTACATTTTACCAGTTGTCTTTTATAATACTATTTTGTAAAAGAAAACTAAAATTGACTACTCGAAAATGTCTTTATATTTTTTTATTACATTTTACATTAAAGTTGTAGTACATTATAAATGCTAAGTTTAATTTTTAATAACATAACACCTTAATAAAATCAACATCTTAAGTGCGATGTATGATATAAAATGATATAGTACTTCAAATAGGCTACAAAATTAATAGTAAAAAGGCCACTCACGCCTCTAAATTTTATTTAAATGGTCATACAAAACTCCTTAAATTAAAAAATATAATACATAACATAAGATAAAATTTTATAAAATATTTTTAATTTTAAAAATTTTATTTTTAACATTATTATTTTTCATATTCTTTTATTATTAGTTTGTCATATTCTTTTTACTAATATTAAAATCTACTTGACATACTAATAAAATTAATTAATTATACCTAACATTCACAATAATTTATAAAATTAACAATATCTTATTTAATTATGTCTATATTAATATCAATCTTAAGATCAATTTTTGGATTAATAGATTTTAGTTCATTTGTCAAGATAGACTAATAATAACTTAATATTAACAAAATTTTTATTGTACATGTTATTTTATCAATTATATTTATTGTAACACTTTATTTGTATCATATGATTTTTATTTATTATTTTTATCCTATTACTATATTTATATTTATTTAGATTGATTTAGTCAAAAGGTATAATAGTCATTTACGAAATTAAGAGGGTCTATGTGACTATTTATGAAACTAAAGGAACATGTATAATTAATTTAGCAAATCTTAGGGGTGTGAGTGGTTTTTTTCGGAAATTAATATTGATTTAAAATTAAAAAATTAATATTTACCTGCAACCTGTAAGTTACCTGCTATATTTTAATTAATTATCTAATTATCTATTATATTAAATGAATGATTCAGATTAAAACTCTTATATCTAAGGGTCCACATTAGTCCCACTATCAATACTGTAAAAATAAATACAGCATCATAAAGAAATCCTGTTATTAAAGCTTTAAATTGTAATGTTTTCGGTTTTATGATAGTGTGAAGTTCTCTTTGCAAAATCACGTTGCTCTCATTTCCATTTACTTTTACCTTAACTATTCTTTGTTTTCTTTTCTTATTCGAGTAACAACAGCAATTATGTTCGAGAATCACTTATTTGATGATCTCAAGTGTAATGGATATTAAAGAACATTTCAAATTAATTATGTTTAAAGAAAAAATAAAATAAAACTCAAAATGACAACTCGAATAACAACGCAAATAGAAGCATTATAACAAGCAATTAGATAAATTTACAATATATCCATTACAATAGATTTTTTAAAACACAGGAAGACAAATGAGTGCATAATTGGGATACTCCGCCAACGTGCACATACAAGTTATGTATCATCCCCTGCATCGCTAACAAGTGGATTTAATTGGCTGTCCTAACTCAGAAGACGCAGGGTTGTGTGCCCACATCAAACAATATTGATATAATTGTAAAATTCCAAGCTCAACAACTGAATAGATATTGTGTTAGAATTTACAACTCAAAACGTGTCTTCTTAATTAGGAAAGTTTACGAAACTCACTGACTAGTGATATGTGATATTACACATGTTTGACCTTTACTAACAATACTCTTAGCTTTTTGACTCTTCTAAATTAATAATAATAATCTAAAGAAAAATTTTCCAAGTTTGATTCAAAGTTGAACCAATCTAGCACCAGAATTGGGCTTAATGAGCCTATTTTGAGAAATATTAGGAAAAATCCTAGACACGTTTTACATTACTTATTTTCACTGGACAATACCGATTGATTAGTGTAAATGGTTACTTACGATTCGGCTTGTCCATAGTAAACTCCGCATGCACAAGACAAACTTGTTCTTGTGCATGTTGAAAGCCAAGTAAAACAGTTAGCTTCAAAAACTAAGAAATGATAAGAACAATGCCACATCCTTTAAGGAAGTGCAACGAACAAACGTTGATTGCGACACAAACTTTGGGAATTTCATCTTTTCTCCTTCACAAATGCCAATTAACCTTGATACTCAAGGTTTAATTACTATCAGCCAACCAAAAGAAACAAGAACAAAGAAAGTGAATTTGTCAAAGGGAGAGGTTGTTTTGCTTGAGAGCAAAGATTGCATTGACTGAGAAAGGAGTTGAATATGAGCCAGAGCTGAGAACTTGTTTGGGGGCAAGAGTGACCTGCTGCTCAAATCAAACCCCATCTACAAGAAAGTCCCAGTTTTGCTACACGATGGGAAACCATTGTGTGAATCCACCGTTATAGTTAACTACATTGACGAGACTTGGCCTTCGCCACCACTTCTCCCATCCTGTGCTTCTGAGAGAGCTAAGGCAAGGTTCTGGGCAGATTTTATTGACAAGAAGGTCAGTCTATAATTCTCAAGTGTAAATGTTTGTATCTTTCTAAATGCGAACTTAAAAGATGACACCACTCTTTTGGCAGGTAATCGATGCAGTATGCAACATATGGAAAAGCAAGGGCAAGGTCCCAGGGACGGCGAAGAATGAATTTATAGAGATATTGAAGCAACTTGTGGGAGCTTTAGGGGAGAAGGATTTCTTTGGCGGGGATAGCTTTGGATTCGTTGATGTCATTGCCATTCCACTGACTTGTTGGTTTTACGCAGTTGAGAAATTTGGGGGATTTAAGGTTGAGAATGAGTGCATGCAAAGAGAAACTGTTGCGAGGATCCTTCCAGACCCAGAAAAGGTCTGCGAATTTGTTATCATGTTGAGGAACATGTTTGGAATTGAACAGTGAAAGGCTTATGCTGCTGAAAAGTTTTCATTCTCACATGAAGATAACTTTCAGTTGCTTCTTTGCTTATATGTGTGTGTGTGTTGTTTTAAAATGATAAAAGAAAAGCAGAAAAAAATGATATGAAATTTTTCTTAAATTGAGGTTAATGAAATCACGGCATGTAAGCAATACATAAAAGAACAGAGGTTGAAAACAACATTTGATGTTACATTTAAAGAACTTGAAGCCATATATTTACATTGGCAAATGAGATTAGTTACAGCACCGAAAATACAAAAATAATAAAACTAGACTGTTTTGTTACAGAAAAGGTAATACAACAATACAAGATACTCAGTCATGCTTAAGGTCTCCACTACAGTACGAACTAAAATAATTTTTAGTTGCAGATTTAACCTTGTTACTAAATTTCAAAAATAGCACATTCCTGATACTTAGGTAGCCACGGGACCAGATTGGAGTTTTGTCTTCAGTTCATCGAGGCAAGCGTGAAGATCCCTGAACTCTTCCATGTCAGAAAATCCTTCAGCCTGAGATTCCAAAAAGTGCATTTTCTTCTAAGAAACTATATAATAACAGAAATGCACTCTAACACAGTGAGAAAAAGTTTTACCCTGAACCAGTCAAAAAAAGAAATGGAAAATGCAATCTTTAAACCAACTGTAAGTGTCTTAAATATCGAATTATAAGGTGTTTTACTTGTTTAAGTACGTTCTTAAGGTGCATCTCAGCAGCAAAGAGTTCTCGACGGCTACCAGAAGAGGAAGAAATTTCCATGTAAACCTTACAAAGTTCCAAGGATGCATATGAAAACCTTTTAAACCGATCTCTATCTTTCCACAAATCAGATCCCTGACACAGACACACACACACACACACAGAGGCTGAATTGTCAACTTGTCATTCCTTTAGATAACAAATTTAGAAAACAAAAATGAAATCACAAAGCTTTTTCTTTGCCTTCTTTAAAAAAGAAAGAGAGAGAGAGAGAGATTAACAAAATTTTATTAGCATTAACAAATTCCATCAACATCAAAGTAAAACATAATGCTAACTTATTATAAGATGATGAGGTTTATGGAGAAACCTGATATGATCTGACTTGCTTTAAGAGGGCTTCAGAGCACATTGTGAGATCTCCTTTATTTTTAAGCCACCTTGCATATAATCCCCACATATCTGCACTACTCTCACTTCGAACTACCTATGCCATACACAGAAACATGTAACATAAGCTGAAAAAAAAAAAAAAAAGGATATTCTTTCCTCATGTGGCTTGAATTAATTTGCATATCACTTTGATTATTTTCACACAATTTAAGCCCAAAATTTAAGCATACCAATTCCTGCAAGCACTAAAATAGTAAACTGCTGCATAGATACATCCAAATGATTTGCAAAAATGACCAATTTTGTCTAGAAATTCAGATACTATGGATTATTATTGACCCACAGACCATAGGGTGCCCAGCAAATATGAATCATATGCCCAAAGACAATTATCATATAAACTAAGAAAGATCAGAAATGATAATATATACGCAAAGAAATATGAGAAATATGTTCATGTGTTGTGGATATGCGTGAAAGAGAGAGACTGTCCCTTAGCTCAGTATTAAAAGACAGAAAAAAGATGATCATGGACCCATGTGCAACCTGCTGAAGAATTTTCCCAAGGAACTCCATCAAGTGCTCATTTTCTCGTGATCTTCCCATGATTGACTCCTCAGGTGATGATACATGGACAGATTCTACAGGTAAATCTTTTGCACAAGTGTTATTAGTTCTGTTAAGATTATGGGTAGTCCTGCAGGACTCAGATTCTATAATTGAAGTCCTTCCTTCCATATCTAGCACTATTCTTTCTAATAATACAGTATCAATTCGTTTATTATTAGTCATGTTCAACACCATCTGCACAGCCTCTAGAGCCTGAAAACATAAAATATAACAAAAATAAAGAAACTGCTAAAAGTGTAATGAATAAAAGAGTAATAATTTGGGAGAGAGATCATGTTGAGGACACTGTTGTCTAATATTATAATTAAATATTATCAACACTGCAGGAAAAGACTGCCAACAAGCAAAAATGATAATCAACAAGCTGGCAAAATGATGGGAAGTAAAAAGAAGGCCATCCAAGAAGAACAACTCAATTTTAATGAATAGCAAAGAAAGGAATCTTTTGCATTCATTAGAAATTGATGCCCAAAGTGACAGCAGGCTTTATCCACCAAAAAAAATTTGGTGTCTTCCCTCCCTAGCTTCTTGAAAAATCCTCCCATTTCTTTCCAACCAAAAAAATTCCTAGCACACAGTAATCATAAAATCCCCACTTGTCAAAATATTTATACGACCATGGTGAAGGCAGGGAGATAATGGTTAGAAAGTCATGCATCAATTGCATATATCAAAGGACAATGACCCTGAAAAAAATAATTATAAATTTGAGAATCTGTAATCCATTAACCATGACTGTTCAAGGACCTTCATGACCGTAAAAATATTCATGCGAAGAAATTGTTAACCAGATATTTCTTGACAAAGAATTGCTTGCATAAAAGGATGAAGCTGAGGTACAAAAAGGTCAAAAGAACAATAACATACATATGCAAACATGACAATGGGCTATAAACTATCAAATTCTTTTAAATGAAAAGATGACAAAATCTCTGCAGCTTTCATTAGTTGACAAAGATGACAACATACATGAAGCAATCAAAACCATCAGAGGGTGGCTAAGGAAATGCCAACTTCATCTCAAAAGATTTCAGTGATAAATGATGGACATTAAGCGCACAACCGCGGTTACCTGACCAATATTGCCCACATCCAAAGCAACATGGCTGTAGTTTTCCCACAATTGCCAACTGTTCCGTCTGTTACAAAATCATGTTATAGGTTATTACATTAGATATCACCTTTTGCCTAGCAGCAACAAATTATGTATGACAGTGTTCTTGTGATCAGATAGTGTCCGACTGCATTGTGCATGACAGAAAATAAAAATGTAGTGATCAGGGGTAAAAAAGACAGAACTTGAACTTTAGGGCCTCCTTGAATGCTATAAAAGCCTCTTTGCTCTTCTTCTTGATCATATGCCTGCAAGATTACATAAATCTCAAGACTTCCATTGTTATAATTGACGAGAATTTTACCATCCCAGATATTTTTTCATGAATTTTTTAAATGTACTAGAAGAGAGAATAAGTAGCTCTTCGTATCTTCACAAGTGGTATTAACCAATTAATGTCTCACTAACTAATAATTATGCTGCTAAATAAAGTTCTACAATTGCGAAAAACACAGTAACTCACATACAAGATGAAATCGAGACAGCACAAATTCTAGTACAGTATAAAATAAGAAGAAAAGATGCATTAAAAGACAAATAATAAGCACAAGAAAAAATTAAACAGAGAGAAAAGAGACTGTAGAGAGATGTGAGGGAAGCAATTTGTGCTTTTTTCTTTTAAATAAGACAAAAGGGAGAACTTCAATCGCTTTGAAAACGACGGAGGTATATGCTATGGATAATCCTCAAAAGAGCTGGCTAATATTTGCCCTATTCCTAATTATAACAGTACTATCTAGTTCTTAACATTTGCAGCAACTAAATTCACTCATCAAGGGAATATGGAACCATATAAAATTTATATAGAACAACTGCAACAAGAAAGTCAAAACAAAGTAAACCAAATATGGGAAGCATACTCTTGCAGATAGAAGATGAATGTGATTGACACAATATTAAAGAATACAGAGCAAGAGGATGGAATGACATGATGACAAAGAAAAGAGCATACAAGCAAGCAATATTGTTCCAAGCTTCCCCATTGTCTGGATCAAGTTGAACAGCCCGAGTAAACCCATCCAGAGCCTTTTCAACATCCCGAGCCTGTATTTATATTTCAGCCGAGAGTTTCAGAAACTTGGGGCAAAAGGATAAGAAATTGCTTCACACTAAACACATACTAATACAAAAATATGATACCTTCAATGCAGCAGCACCAAGAGCAAACCAGCCATCCGGATACAAAGAATTCAAGGCCATGGCAGCCTCCCCGAGACAAAACCAAGGGTAAATTGTCATTCAGCCGTATCAGTTGTCAATGCAGCAAATTACTGTGTGGCAGAAAGAGAAGTAAAGCATTAAAGCAACATACCAAAGGATTTTAGATGTCTCGTACTCCCCTCTATTGTATGCACTACGAGCTAGAGACCTCTGATTCACATAAAGATATGTTAACTAAAAAATGATCACGGTACAAGCATAATGTGAACTACATTCGAAACTTCCAAAGCTTTTTCATAGCAGGCATCATTATTTGTAACATCACCTAATGAACACCTACAAAATGTATCACAAGTCAGCAACCCACAATTCAACTCATCATTCTGGCTACATTATCACCATAAGTTATAAGAAACAAATGGCAGTGAAGAGACCTAAATAAGGTCAAGTAACAGTTATCTTTCAACCATGTATTTTTTTTTTTTTTCCTTCTTTCTGAACAAATGGGCCAATAATCTAAAGATATCATATTTTACTTACATGCATATATCCATTATAAGAAATCAATGCAGAAAATCTTTATTGTTTAAATTGTGGCCACATATTCAAATGTCTAGCACCAAATATTTTCAAAAAGGATATGATTTTCAGAATTCACTTGATGGTATGTATTTCTCAACCATTTCACGGCACCTGGTGCATCAGAATCATCTAAAATGCAGGCAGGGAAGAGGATAAGTGGAAAACAGTCTCCTGTTGCTCCCCTCCCCCCGGCCTCTCATTTTCTAGTTTAGGATGCAAATTTTCTTCGGCAAAAACTTCTCTTTTAGATAATATGCTGAACCATCAGAAGACTAACAATAAATGTCAGAATATGAGTATAAAATCCATTGACTCAAATGCAAGACCAAAAGCAATCAGTAAGAACGCACAGTGAGCTTTTAAATCGGCTACAGCAAGTAAAAGACAAAATTAAAAGGTTTCATTTTCTTCTGACAATATCCTTACAACCAATGAACAATTATCCCTAGATTGCAATAAGTGACATCAACAATGGATTTAACTGAAATGAGAAGTAACTATAAAATGGATCATAGAAAAGGCTCATCAACCAACCATAATCTAGGGTCACTAGGCTTTTCAGACAGCCTTGCTTTTATTAGTTCAACAGCTGCTGCTTTCTTCCCCAATAGGCTGTTTTTTACATCATACAAAAAACCAACTCCCATTAGCAACACGAAAGAGAGAGATACAGAGAGACAGACAGAGAGATTAGGATAATGGTTATCTATGACATCATACCAGTTGCAGTATATTAGATTATCCCACAACTCCAGATCCTCAAAAATTTTAATAGCCTCTCCAATCAAGCCACAGCTTACTAAAAGTTCAGCATATTCCCTAAAATCAAGAAAAATCGAAATAGACAGATTATAAAGAGAATAAACAGAGCAATTAAACTCTAACCAAATCAACATATGTCAAATAAGATATGAAACAATGACAGCATAATGATAGTTGGCAAAATGACAAGAAAATTAAATCACAATCATTCAAAGAAGCAAAAGAAATAGTTTTACTTTCGCAGGGTAGGAATAGTTGGAACTTAAATCACATAACAAAAGGGAATCCTTTGAGTCACACCGGGAGAAGAATTAGAAATGCCCTCAACCTGAAACAAAGCAAAATATGATGGTAAGCAACCTTCAAAAATCTTGAACCAGAATACAGGATAGCACATGAAATCACTTGTGAAGTGAAAAGCGAAGATGCAAGTACCTAATCTCTCTAGACAACTAAATCAAACGATTAATGGAATATCTAGCGATATAAGGGAGAGAAACCTAGTCCTGATTAGCAGCTTAGAAAAAGCAAAAATGCTTTTGGGTCCAATAAAGTACTAGCTGCAGAAAGTTTGGAATCTTCTATAGATAGATAAGCAACACTTGTCAATTTGAATGAAAATGGTTTAGGTAACAAAATATTTAAGAAGAAAAGGCTCACAGATCATACCAGTTTGTCCATCATCTCTAAAGCACGCCCTTTTGTGCGACAGCGGGTGGATTCCCATCTAATACGTAAGAGATCACAGAAAAACTTTAGCTGAAAGATGGAAAAATCATGTGAGAATCAGAAGTACCACTTCAGAATATGAGATTTAAAATCAAGAAAAACTGATGCTGTATTGTATATATACTTACAATGAAGCATGACGACTGCTGTGAATCAGTTGCCTCTATGTATGGAGCCATATCCCATCCTGAATCAGAAAACAAACTATAAATCAGCAAATGACCAAATCAACAGATCCAAAAAGTAGCACACAGTCAGAGAGAAACCGATGCCTCCAAAAGCTTTTTCAAGGTCAAGTATTTACTTAGTTACAGACCAACATCAAGGGGCTAACATGGGATCCCTTCAAGGCCTACTGATTATGTGAATATCTAATACATTCCCCAACTAGAGAAGTCATAAAGAGGAAAAAAAAAAAAAACAATGCATTTTCGGTTTTCACATGTTCCATTTTTGGAACTGGGGTTGAGTTCAGCAAAGCTGCTGCAACATCCATTCTCATTGCTTCTTTAAGTATCATTAGAGTAAGACTTTCGGGAACACAGTGTTCATCCTCAAATTACTTAAGGGACGTGTTGACCTCATCAGCTAGCTTTTCAACCAGCTCAGCTTTGTGGAACAAAGCATTTGGTATCCAGACGTGGAGCAAAGCATTCGGCATCCAGAAATAACACCCATAAAAGGCATGTGAATATAATGAGGATATTAAGATGGATGTACAGGGATACAACTACAAAAATTGTGCTCAGTTATCATCTGTAATGCAATCTCTTATCATCAATCTACTAAAGGAATTATTACTGAGAATGATTTAAAAATTAAATAGCAATATGCTAAACATCTTATGGCCTTTAACGAGATGACTACACACCGGCCAACCATAAAACAACTTACTTTGCATTTCATCTTGCCATGAGCTCTTTTCTATTAGAAGGCACCTCAACAAGATCACTGCCAGTTGGATTGCCTTTAAATGGGCTGCTGAGCCACCAGCGTGAATGCATTGGACTCCAGATTCAGATTCATGACTATTCCCCAATAATTTTGGGGTCACAAAAACATCAGAGGCATCACCAATAGTAGAATCATGTGTATGAATGACTTGGTTTATTGAAGGGCAGACATCAGAAGTGTTGGTTGAATATCAAGGTGAAGTCCCTGGAAAACGAAAAAGAGGGGGGTTTTGGGTTTTAGCTTTTGGTTTTTAGTTGGTTAAAACAGCCTTTTTTGTGTCATGCAATTTTTATGCCAATAAAAATTGACATAAAACTAGCACTGAACAACCAAGAAACGCTAAACCACACGTCATGCAATTTTTATGTCAATATATATATACATACACCCTGTTATTTAAGCAAAAAAAATGCTATGAATTTTGTTGATGCGAGATTCTGGTTATGCTCGTCCTACGACCAGGATATCTGCTCGATCAACCTCACCTCGATCAGGATCTCTCCTCGTATGCTTTCTTCTCCAAGTATCCCTGCGTTCACAGAAACGAGTCAGAGCACGCCGGTTGTTTTCCCGGCGTAAACCCTCTGACGCTCAAGTCAGATGTCAAGGCTCTGGGAACGCTTGCCACGGATCTTGTGGCTTTTCTATAATCTCAGTTCTTAGAGTTCTCTTTTCTTAGTTCAAATAGCAAAGATTCTAACCCTTTTACCTTCGTTGGCTACCTTTTTATAGGCTTCCTCTGAATCCAGATCTTCCGCAGTCCACGCTCGTCATTCTCCCCACTCTCGGGTGTGGACGCCCCATTATCGCCATTGTCGGTGAATGGAGATGAACCTCGTGCCTTAATTCTCGGATAGGAATGCACGTCCTGCCAACTGTCGTTGACTGGGTCTCCTCGCCTCGATGCCTAGCAGGAATGACCTTATGCCTCTAACAGGAGTTTGGCCTCCACGAATGGCATATTCGTGGACGAGCAGCATATTTCTGCTCCTATTCCCCTGCTACTTGGCTCTTGCAGGATACACCTGCTCGCAGAACCCTGCCACCAACCACCTGCTCATCATGTCTGGTCGCCTCGATGTATTTCCCTCAAACAAATTTATTAAAATAAATGTGAATGTTCATAATATATATATTGTACTCTCCCTATTATCTTCCACTAGCAACTCTTGACTTTTCTATAACCCCCACTATATCGCAAGGAATTATAATTCGTAATGTTTTTATTAATTTCATGTAATAATTATATAACTAGAAAAGGAGAGTTCATTTCTTTATTTTGTACACACTTGGAATGAGTAAAATCTTTCTATAATATATGCTCTCTCATTTTACTCTTTATCTTGTGTTGTTTCTTTATTTTGCATCCCTGGCTAATAGCTTTTCTAATAAAAAAATTCTAAATCAAGCAGACCCTGATCTCAAGTCCTAATATCTTTTTTTTATTTGTATTAACAACTATTATTTAAAAAGATGGAAAAAAAATTACTAACTTTCATCAAGAAAAAAAATCTTATGTGGACAATTGACATTACAATTTAATTGTTATTAAAAAAAATTAATTAATTAATCATATATCATTGGAATAAGATTTATGTGCGGCGGTGATATATATAATTCGATTGTGGTGTCTGCACGCATATGATCGATTTTCTCCTGTATTTATACTATTTTGATTAATTTAATTTTAAGTATTTACTCATGAATGTGTGTTCTCATCTAATTAATCAAACTTCAATTTCTGCCTAAATAAACATCAATTAAACACGTCAACGTACAGGTGACTATCTAAAAAGAATCATTAGGATCATATTTGATTGTTTGTAACTCCGTCATCATTCAGACTTTCAAAATTCTGGACATCGATGGGGCATCACTTCAAGTTCAAAAATTGAAGAAAGAGCTCGTCAACCGGTGGCGAAGGAGAGTGTGGACTAAGTTGGCTTTTAGCTCAGCCGAATTTAGGGAAAAAGTTCTTACTTTTATTTGCAAAACTATCACTACTTTAATTTTACAAAATTGCCACTACTGTATATTACGAAATTGCTAGTGCTGTGACTCATTGAGGGATTTTACTACGCCACAATTGCCAACTTCAACTCCTGCATTCTTTTAATATTTTAAGTCACTTCTTCCTTTTTTGGGAGACTTTTAATGGAACAATTTGTAGTATTAGCCCCTATTTGTTATTGTGGTAGGGCAGTTACTGCAACACTAATATATTTAGTAAATACTTTATAATTACTATTGTAATTTTGAAGTTAAGTTTTTTTTTTATTCTGAAATTATATTTATCACACTCTATCAATTTTTATTTCGTAATTACAAATTTCTTTCCATACGAACTATAGCTTTTAGACCACGATACTTTAATACCAAATAAGAGCTTAATATATTTGAAATCAACAACTAAGAAATTAAAGCTTCTCCATAAAATTTACTGAAAGTTCTAGAGGATGTGTCAACATAGAAAATTTGATTGCACAAAAAATTCTATTCATATCCGGATTGCATTTTCCAGCAAAAATTAACTTGATACAAATATGAGAAATAGTGATGCCACCTCACCTCTTCAAGTCCCAGCTTTATATATATATATATATATATAGATATAGATATAGATAGATTGTTTAGAATTCAAACCCCCTGTGTTCCAAAATTACAAAATCACCATCATTCAGTTGGTGGGGATTTACCTAGTAAACTAAGTTCTACACGTTATGTTTTAATTGACTGGTTAAAACCCTTCCCCATGTGTTCCACAATTGCTTATGTTTTCTAAAATTTTCCTTCAAATTTCGGTCAAAATGACATTAATTTGAAACAAAGAAACCTTGCGTGAGGGTAGGGCAAATAAAATATTTGGTGCTTTTGAAATACCACATTACAAAATTAATGTGAAGCTTCTATCTGATTAATGAATGACATTTGACACCATGTGTCCCCATCAATTTTGCAAAGCGCATTGCTCCTACGGAATAATTAACGGAGAAATATCCTTCTTTAACAGTCATCAACGGAGAAATGTCCACACGGGCGGTACAAGAAATCACTAAGTCTTCATCATTATTAATTGTGTTAATCCCATTTCATCAAATATTGCTTGACCGACTTCAAGTCAAGCACGAAGTCACAACCCACGGAAGTCGAAAGTCATCATTTTCGCAAAAAATTCTCTTGGAGAAAACAAAAAGAACTATTCGTAAAGAAAACTATTCGAATTATTAATATTAATAATAATAATTATTATTAGTAATTATTATTAATAACAAAAAGAACTATTCGAACTATTATTAATAATTTGGACAGGGTAAGCCTGGACTGAGCTGACACCATGCCGGACTTCAACTTCTCTGCTGCTTCCGGCTTCCTCTTCCTTTTTCTATCTATTCGATAAATGACAGAGATTTTGTACTACTTAGTTGGCATTTTCTCGTTTGAATTAGTGAGATGTCGTCTGTGTTTAGCTTTGGAATGTAATTCAGTTTCTACATTTTTTTTTAATTTAAAAAAAGTATTATACATGTATTCTTAGTAGTTGCACCAAAGGAGTTAAAGAAGTTGCTCATTCTGTCGACAACTTTCCAGCTCGCTATTCTGCAGGGAGTTGTGAAATTTTCTAATACGCACCCAGCGTTATGCAGGCGATGCGGGGTTTATATAAAATGGACAATTGTGTTTAAGACAATTTGAAAATTTAAACCTTAAATATAAGTGAGAATGGATTTTTAAACTAACCGTGGTAGATTTTTGGGTTGTAGTAGAATAATTCTATCTATTGTAACCATTAAAATATATATATATAGTATGCAATTTCAACGTGCAATGTTGAGTCGGGTTCGCAGTTCGCAATCTTGATTGGATGAGAAAGAAATTAAGAAGTAAAGGGTAGCAGCGGCCTATGTGTCGTCATGTTGGAAAAGGTTCATAATCCCCCTCTCCTCCCCCCCAACCCCCCCACAAAACCTCCCAATATGCGGTAATGGAGCCATTCAATCCTTAATTTTAGGATCAACATGCCACCAATAATGGTTTAGTTTAGGTAAAAACCGCCTATCAACAAAAACATAGGAGATCCGAAGGGCAAATTAAATATGTAAATCTGATCGAATTTAAAGTCATTTTCATCAGTTTTTTTTAACTAAATAAGCTAATAATTGAAGCGAATTTTTTTTTCTAATTTTGGACCCGAAGGGCACGTTAATTGAAAGCTTTGCTGAATGATTCAGTGGTCCCCTCTGTGCATTAATGGATTCCAAAATGATCCATCTTTTTAACTCATTTTGCGCCTCACAGATGGCCTATTTTCTTGATGCGGACAGAAAATTGATTGGCGATCTTATCCTTCATCTTTATTACATCGTCCAATCAAATTCCTGTAACTTACTACGACAGTGCTAGATTTGCAGGCTTGAGTAGTTCCGAAATTGTTTCTTTCGGGGCCATTGATTTTAGCTGGGCTAGATGATCAATTAAAGAGATTTTATTGTGTATGGACAGTTTCATTTCCTTTAGTGGTATGCTTACCAATCAGTAATCGGAATGAGTTAGAATCATAATGGAATTGAAATAAAGAATGAGAATCATTATAAATTATTTATTTTGGCTGTAAGAATTTATATTGTCATTGATGTATTTAATTTTTGTTGGAATTGGAATAGATTATTACAATACCAAAATAGTCTTAGTTGATTATTGTCATCATTTATTATAATAATTACAATTTTTATTTAAAATAATTATTTAGAGATTAAACTTAACTTGTTTTGAATTCAGACATCCGAATAACCGTATAACTAAACTATGAAATAGGATCCGATATATTTATTTATTTATTTTATCTTACAAGAACGTGTTACAAAATTTGCTAGATACACCTGGCTCTTGAATTTCCTTTCCTCCAATGAAAAATGAAAAGAATACGCCTTGCTTTATAAAGTCTTTTTTAAGTCTTGAGTGATTACAATTTTCCATCGGAGACTTGACTAATTACCTCGTGTCAATCTCATGTAATTGTAACCCTTCCGTTACTGCAAATGTGTCAAAAATTATTTTTGTAAACTTCTTTTCTGATTCTACTTAATAGGATAGGATCTATGTTTAAATTTCTATTTTTTATTATTATGAGTTCTCAAACTCTAAATTAATGAGCATGAGATAGATATAGTTGCACTAACTGTTTAATATCTAAATCAAATCTTTCTAGTGAATAATTCTGCACATGTGTAGTTATATTATTTTATTATGGTTTAATAATCCAACATCTTGCATCGAATAGCAATATACTTCTTGTTCTATCCATTTGTATTCATGACTTTAAAATAATTTAGTTAGTTGTTTGTTATTTGACAGTACAAACCGATATAATTCCCACTTAGGTTAACCATTAGAAAATATGTCGCTGGTTTTCCACCAATATACCTTTTGTTATTTCAAATTTTGAACCAAAACTAGGCTCTGCCCATTTTCCAGAAATAGTTCACCCAAGATAAACATCACCCAAGATAAACAAAGAGGGTGTAAATTATCAATCTTATATAATTTGAGTATTTTTGCAATTTTACTTTATTTAAATGCACCGTTTTGTGTGAAATTTTGTACTTACTCTTGTGAGTATCTTTTTCCTTTTAGAAAAAAATCTAAAAAGCGTTGTGAAACGTTGATTCATGTGGTGCTTTAAACCTTTCTTTAAGTCATTTAACAGTAATGTGAAACTCCATCCATCATGCTTAACTTTCTTATCCTACTTTTCTTTTTCTAATACTGTTGATTAAATTATTTTATATTCATTGTGGATTTCTTTAATGCACTAAAATACAAAACGACAACATGCTGGAAACTGATAGAGCGTCAAAAGTGAGTGTGGCGGGTCTTCCTTAAAAGGAAAAGCTGTATTATATTATTCCTTAAAGAGGATAATTAATATTCTTAGAAAAACAAAAAGCATTAGCTTCACTGTCCCGGTGCCAGCAGGTTCACATTTCAGCATCAAGTACAGCGTCCATAAATCATTGAAAAAAATATATGCAAGTATATTTTTTCTTACCAACCTTTATAAAAGTTTATAATTTCAATTTCCTCCGGCAGTTAAACGAATTCTGTGAAAACGACATGTCATTTACAGTTTAAAATTGTTAACGCGCGACGTCTCTTTGTTGCACTAGCAAATTTTAGGGGAGACTGTACTGAAAATTTTAGAAAAAAGTTGTTGTGAATCTTTAATTCCCGTCGTGCTTTGAACGTTTCCCAACTCATTTAACAGTAGTCTAACACTCCATCCATCGTATTTACCTTTCTCTTTCCATACTTTTTTTTTCTTTTTCAATATTGGTGATTAAATTGTTCTATATTGACTGTGGATTAAGCGGTGAAATAAAAAATGACCAAATGCTGGAAACTGACCGAGACTCAAAAGAGAGTATGATGAGTCTTTCTTTAAAGCTGCAATATACTATTCTTACAATAGTAATAAATATGATAATTAATATTATTAGAAAAATAAAAAGTATTAGTTTCACTGTCGCGGTGCCGGCCGGTTCACATTTGAGCATCAAGGACAGAGTCCATAAATCATTGCAAAAAATATACAAACATATTTTATCTTACAAACCTCTATAAAAGTTTTATCATTTTAATTTCCTTCGGCAGTTAAATGAATTTTGCAAACATGATGAGTTCAATCATTGTAAGCATTTGTTTCTTTATTTTTTGTTGCTTCAGCTTCAACTTGCAGTCAACCGATTATATGCTCAAAAGCAATGAAACCGATCAACTTGCATTGCTTCAATTCAAGGCCAAAGTTACTCATGACCCACTTGAGGTTTTGAGTTCATGGAACTATTCCAGACACTTTTGTCAATGGAAAGGTGTCACTTGCAGTCCACGGCACCAAAGAGTGACTGCATTACTTCTTCCATCTTTAATCTTGCAGGGGTCTCTGTCGCCTCACATTGGAAATTTAAGTTTTCTCAGAGTGTTAGATCTCAGTAACAATAGCTTCCGCAACGAAATCCCTCAACAGATTGGATATCTCTTCAGGTTACGAATTTTGTGGCTGGACAACAATACATACGGAGGTCAAATTCCTGACAACATATCGCATTGCGTTAACCTTGAATCCCTCTTTTTAGCCCACAATGAGCTTGTGGGGAAAGTTCCAGGGAAACTGGGCTCCTTATCAAAGCTCCGGACTCTCGCAGTACACCACAACAATTTGTCAGGAGAAATCCCATCTTCCTTTGGCAATTTATCATCACTCGAAAGGCTTTCAGCAGCTGCAAATCAATTTGTGGGACAAATTCCTGAAACCCTGGGCGAGCTTAAGAGGATGCGTTTTATAGGATTTGGAGCAAATAAGCTATCAGGTGAAATCCCTTCCTCAATCTACAACTTGTCTTCGCTTAGTAATTTTGATTTTCCTGTCAACCAACTTCAAGGAGGCCTTCCAACAGACTTAGGCTTCACTCTTCCTAATCTTGAACGATTAAACGTTGGTGATAATCAGTTTACCGGGCCTATTCCTGCTTCAATATCCAATGCCTCAAATCTAATGAGACTTACAATCCCACAGAATGGATTCAGTGGAAAGGTGCCTAGTTTGGAAAATTTACATAAACTCCAATGGGTTGTTATTGCTGTGAATCACTTAGGAAATGGGGAAAAAGATGACTTGGAATTTGTCAATTCTTTGGTCAACGCTTATGGACTAGAGCTACTGGAAATTAATACTAACAATTTTGGAGGAATGTTACCTGAAGCTGTGGGGAACTTGTCAACCCGAATTAGAATATTAAGAGTTGGAAATAATCAATTGTTCGGAAATATCCCAAGTGAATTAAGAAATCTTGTTAACTTGGAGCTTTTAGAACTTGGGGACAACCAATTCACAGGTCGAATTCCGGGAAGTATAGGAGATCTTCATAAGCTAGCTGCAGTCGTTGAAGCTTGAGGGGAACAAGTTTATGGGGGAAATTCCATCTTCTATAGGAAATTTGACATCGTTAGCTATACTAGTTTTTGTGGAAAACATGTTAGAGGGAAGCATTCCATCAAGTCTAGGGAAATGCCAAAACTTGATATTATTAGATCTCTCTAATAACAACCTCAGTGGTACCATACCCACTGAAGTGATTGGGCTCTCTTCCTTATCAATCTACCTTGATCTATCTCAAAACCAATTAAACGGTCCTTTGCCCTCAAATTTTGGTATCTTGAAAAATCTGGGTGCTATAGATATATCGGAGAACAAATTGTCTGGTGAAATTCCAAACAGTCTTGGAAGTTGCACTAGGTTGGAACAAGTCGTCATGAAAGGTAATTTCTTTCAGGGGAATATCCCTTCATCATTCAGTTCTTTGAGAGGCATGTAGAACCTTGATCTTTCGCGGAACAATTTGTCTGGTCGGATTCCAAAATATTCCAAAATATAATTGTAATATTCCAAGTTGAACAAATGAATAGATATTGTGTTAGAATTTACAAACGAAAACGTGTCTTCTTAATTAAGAAAGTTTACAAAACTCACTAACTACTGATATGTGATATTACACATGTTTGAGTTTTACCAAGGATACACTTAGCTTTTCTTGACTCTTCTAAATTAATAATAATAATCTAAAGAAAAATGTTTCCAAGTTTGATTCAAAGTTGAACCAAACTAGCACCAGAATTGGGCTTAATGAGCCTATTTTGAGAAATATTAGGCAAAATCCTAGACACTTTTTACATTACTTATTTTCATTGGACAATACCGATTGATTAGTGTAAATGCTTACTTACGATTATGCTTGTCCTTAGTAAACTCCGCATACACAAGACAAACTTGTTCTTGTGCATGTTGAAAGCCAAGTAAAACAGTTAGCTTCAAAAACTAAGAAATGATAAGAACAATGGCACATCCTTTAAGGAAGTGCCAACGAACAAACCTTGATTGCGACACAAACTTTGGGAATTTCATCTTATCTACTTTATAAATGCCAACCTTGATACTCAAGGTTTAATTACTATCAACCAACTAAAAGAAACAAGAACAAAGAAAGCGAATATGTCCAAGGGAGACGTTGTTCTTTTGGATTGTTGGGCTAGCCCATTTTGCTTGAGAGCAAAGGTTGCATTGGCTGAGAAAGGAGTTGAATATGAAGCCAGAGCTGAGAACTTGTTTGGGGGCAAGAGTGACTTGTTGCTCAAATCAAACCCCATCTATAAGAAAGTCCCAGTTTTGCTACACGATGGGAAACCTGTTGGGAAAATATGCTCTTTAAAAGCATATGTGTTTATTTAATTGTAATAAACAATTTTTCTGATTAATAATATAAATGAGGTATTTTATTCAAATATCTTAATTGCATTAATACTTGTATTAAAGTCCATTTAATCATATTATATGTATTTATGTGATCACCATGTGGATTCACAGAAGACATAAATACAAGTTATCTTATGATTAAATAAATTTAGTTCGCAGTTGATAAATAAAGTTGGGCACTTTATTTAGGTATAGACTGTAATAAATTCATTGAATGATTTGTCTTAATCATGTATGAATTTATTGATGTAGTACGACTACATTGAACAGGATCACATATGAGATTTAATTAACTTTGTAATAACTGTCAGACTTATTAAATCTCATAAGCGTTGATTTTACTGTAATCTTAATCTTGAGTTAATTATGATTTCATGATTGTAATTGTTATTCCATTTGAGTTACCAATGGGCACGACACATCATTGTGGTCAAGATTACCCGGTATCTTGGTGGGAGCAATTATGAGTATTGGAGTTATGGATTAACAATATAGAATTTGTACAACACATCTCTTGATGGGTTTTCGGCACTTGATCATAGAATTCTCTGGCCAGAGTGTGTCAACATATTTAGTATGTTGAAAATGATCATTAGAGAAAACCAATAAGGATCAAGGAATAAGATGTTATTAAATTGATTGGACAGTTGAGATATCAATTTAATTAACGATGTGGTACAAAGGATTGTGCAGTAAAGAAATCAATGTGGCTTGGGACGAATTATTATTCGAGCATACAATTATGGAAGTCAGTTCCAATCTTTTAGTGGAGTAGATTTGGAATTAAATATTTGGGCTAGTTTAATTACAGGCCTAATTATTGTAGCCACTATTGTATGTTCCCAAATGATCCCCGGGTTAGCTCATTTAATTGACTGCACCACTACTGGACTAATAAGTAAGATAACTAGCTATTTGGGTCAAAAGCCTAAATATATCATTTAGTGGGAGGCTCCATTTAATTAGCTTTTGTATAAGGGGCCTTATGTTATTTTACAAGGTGGGTCCCCTATTGAAAAAGAAAGTAACGTGAGTTTTATTTAGGGCATTATTTGGAGCCTAGGGTTTTCACTAAAGGGTGATATAAAAGGCTTATTTTCTCTAAAGAAAATAGAGAAGCCACTTTATACAAATCAGAGAATAAGATTTTTCTCTCTATTGTTGAGAGAAAAATTTTCTCGTGCTAGTTGCTTTGGTAGTGATAAAGGCGCCCACACGTCAAGTGCAGATCGAACCTGAGTCATAACCTGGAAGATCATTGGAGACAGTTCGTGATCTAACAAGCGTGGTGGTGACGGATCGTGATCTAACAGGAGTGGTGGTGGCGGATCGTGATCTAGGAGCCTAAATCACTTCAGCGGAAAAAGCAAACTCAAATTTTCAAGGTACGATTTCTAGAATACAAATTCTTATATATTATATGAGAGCGATCTTCAAAAGGTTTTATAAAATTTTAAAAACCTGATTTTTCCCCAACAAAACCATTGTGTGAATCCACTATTATAGTTAACTAAATTGACGAGACTTGGCCTTCGCCACCACTTCTCCCATCCTGTGCTTATGAGAGAGCTAAGACAAGGTTCTGGGCAGATTTTATTGACAAGAAGGTCAGTCTATGATTCTCAAGTCTAAATGTTTGTATTTTTCTAAATGCGAACTTAAAAGATGACACCACTCTTTTGGTAGGTATTCGATGCAGTATGCAACACATGGAAAAGCAAGGGCGAGGTCCCAGAGACGGCGAAGAATGAATTTATAGAGATTTTGAAGCAACTTGAGGGAGCTTTAGGGGAGAAGGATTTCTTTGGCGAGGATAGCTTTGGATTCGTTGATGTCATTGCCATTCCACTGACTTGTTGGTTTTACGCGGTTGAGAAATTTGGGGGATTTAATGTTGAGAATGAGTGCCCCAAATTCTCAGCTTGGATGAACAAGTGCATGCAAAGAGAAACTGTTGCCAGGATCCTTCCAGACCCAGAAAAGGTTACGAATTTGTTATCACGTTGAGGAACATGTTTGCAATTGAATAGTGAAAGGCTTACGCCGCTGAAAAGCTTTCATTCTCATATGAAGATAACTTTCAGTTGCTTTTTGCTTTACTGCTGTCAATGTAACAATAGACACCAGCAACGCTCGGTTGCTTTGTTTAAATGCTTTCTGAAATATATACGTGTGTGTGTGCGTGTATTGTTTTTAAATGATAAAAAAAAATTGTCCTTAAATTGAGGTTAATGAAATCACGGCATGTAAGCAATACATAAAAGAACAGAGGAAAGGATATTCTTTCCTCATGTGGCTTGAATTAACTTGCATATCACTTCGATTAGTTTCACACAATTTGAGCCCAAAATTTAAGCATACCAATTCCTGAGAGCACTAAAATAGTAAACTGCTGCATAGATACGTCCAAATGATTTGCAAAAATGACCAATTTTGTCTAGAAATTCAGATACTATGGATTATTAATGACACACAGACCATAGGATGCCCAGCAAATATGAATCGTATTTAGTTTACTTAGCTTAGGATTCTGATTTGATTTAAATTCTTTTCTATTTGTTTAAATTTAGATTCTGATTTGATTTTAATTTAGGATTTATTTTTAAAAATTCTTGTAACCAACCTTATATAATATACTCGCATCCAATAAATAGAGACATATATACAATTGGTGAGAGAGTTAATTTTTTTTTAAACAAATTTTTTGAACTTATCAAATTTTTTGAACTTATCAAATTTTTTTGACGTTCAAACTCTTGACTTATCAATAAGATATATTATTAACAAAGCTTGACTTATCAACCATATATTATTTTTTTATATATACTTATCACGTGAACCAACAAACAAAGTTCCCGGCTTTCCCCTAATGTAATGTGACATTATTAACAAAGCTTGGTAAACAAAGACTAAAAGATTAAATACGTCTGCTATCTCCCATATGCTGGCTGCATAATGCATGAGCACATCTCCCATTTCTTTGACTTTTGCGCATGCCGAAGCAGAGCTTTTTTCAAAGCTACAATTAATGGCCTAAGAAAATGCCAACTTCATCCCAAAAGATTTCAGTGATAAATGATCGACATTAAGCGCACAACCGCGGTTACCTGACCAATATTGCCCACATCCAAAGCAACATGGCTGTAGTTTTCCCACAATTGCCAACCGTTCCGTCTGTTACAAAATCATGTTATAGGTTATTACATTAGATATCACATTTTGCCTAGCAGCAACAAATTATGTATGACAGTGTTCTTGTGATCAGATAGTATCCAACTGCATTGCACATGACAGAAAATAAAAATGTAGTGATCAGGGGGAAAAAAGACAGAACTTGAACTTTAGGGCCTCCTTGAATGCTATAAAAGCCTCTTTGCTCTTCTTCTTGATCATATGCCTGCAAGATTACATAAATCTCAAGACTTCCATTGTTATAATTGACGAGAATTTTACCATCCCAGATATTTTGTCATGAATTTTTTAAATGTACTAGAAGAGAGAATAAGTAGCTCTTCGTATCTTTTCACAAGTGGTATTAACCAATTAATGTCTCACTAACTAATAATTATGCTGCTAAATAAAGTTCCACAATTGCGAAAAATACAGTAAGTCACAGACAAGATGAAATTGAGACTGCACAAATTCTAGTACAGTATAAAATAAGAAGAAAAGACGCATTAAAAAACAAATAATAAGCACAAGAAAAAATTAAACAGAGAGAAAAGAGACTGTAGAGAGATGTGAGGGAAGCAATTTGTGCTTTTTTCTTTTAAATAAGACGAAAAGGAGAACTTCAATTGCTTTGAAAACGATGGAGGCATATGCTATGGATAATCCTCAAAAGAGCTGGCTAATATTTGCCCTATTCCTAATTATAACAGTACTATCTAGCTCTTAGCATTTGCAGCAACTAAATTCACTCATCAAGGGAATATGGAACCATATAAAATTTATATAGAACAACTACAACAAGAAAGTCAAAACAAAGTAAACCAAATATGGGAAGCATACTCTTGCAGATAGAAGATGAAAGTGACTGACACCATATTAAAGAATACAGAGCAAGAGGATGGAATGACATGATGACAAAGAAAAGAGCATACAAGCAAGCAATATTTTTCCAAGCTTCCCCATTGTCTGGATCAAGTTGAACAGCCCGAGTAAACCCATCCAGAGCCTTTCAACATCCCGAGCCTGTATTTATATTTCAGCCGAGAGTTTCAGAAACTTGGGGCAAAAGGATAAGAAATCTCTCCAAACTAAACACATACTAATACAAAAATATGATACCTTCAATGCAGCAGCACCAAGAGCAAACCAGCCATCCGGATACAAAGAATTCAAGGCCATGGCAGCCTCCCTGAGACAAACCCAAGGGTAAATTGTCATTCAGCCATATCAGTTGTCAATGCAGCAAATTACTGTGTGGCAGAAAGAGAAGTAAAGCATTAAAGCAACATACCAAAGCAATAAAGCAACACACCAATAGTAGAATCATGTGTATGAGTAACTTGGTTTATTGAAGGGCAGACATCAGAAGTGTTGGATGAGCTTGTGTTTGCAACAAGTACCATTTGTGCCTTTGGTTCTACCTATATGCAGGAGCAATCTCAAAGCTAAGAATGAAGATCCCGGCAACTTTATAAATGATGCACATTCAATCTTTACCTGATGGACAGTACGGAAACCAAGAACCCCAGTAACGGAAAGCCGGGGACCAGCTGCCATTTCAGCTGATTCAAAATGTTTCCTGATACAGTAAAGCATTTTAGAAAGCAGCAGAAACCATAGAAGAAGTCCTATAGTAATGGTAATGATGGAAGTTAGTAATCAGTTAATGCAAATTCCAGTGCTAATAACTCAAACTAATGTTCGATGATTTGAACAATAAACATTAAAAAATGGGAGATCTTGATGAAGTCCAAACATAAAACTTTGTTCTTGCATCTCCCTTACACACAATGCACAAAATCATTTTCAATGACTGAGAGAGTTCTACAGGCAAGTTCCATGTTGGAAATAACATGTTTCCAAGAGAAAACTTTTCTAATGTAGCCAGAAATAAGACCATCGAATATAAAACTTTCCCAGGATAACTCACCTGCAAGAATCAACTCTCCTGTAAATGTGTTCTAACAGTCCTGCTTCTAAATGAAATGTTGAAACAAACTCTGAAGGATCGATATCATGCAACTGGTTGCCCCAATAAGTACTAACACTTTCCAAAGTGCCAAAATGTTGTAAAGTCTCAGCCATAAAAACTTTCAATAGATCATACAAAGAACTTTCAATAGGTCATACAAACAAGACGACCGCTGGTCTAAAATTCTTTGATGCATAAGTAGGAGTTTTGTGAGCCACCATGAAATGGTTCTAATCCCATTCACAGGCAACACAGTTGCATCAAACAGCAAATCTTTTGTCTTCATGAGCAACATTTTGGCAAAAACTATATACTACAAAAAGATCACAAAATGTAAAATAAGCAATAGAATCTATTCATTTTTGGATAGACTGAGTACCTGAAGATAGGAGAACTTTCCCAGCAAGTCAGAGCCAACAGACATGAGCTGATAACGCGCCCAATTCTCCCACTCTATCAATTCGTTGCCTTCTAAAGTTGAAACTTCTAGTGGAAACCGACACTTTGGCGAATTATCATCTAAAGGCCTATTAATTCAAGTTCAAACGATCATCAATAAACCTTTTTTTTTAATTTTAACTAATATTTATTATATTAATTGCAATTATTTAAAAATTTATAAATAAGAAACTCACCCAGTCACGTTACACTGAGTGAACCAAAAAAAGAGCAGCAATTGAAAGACACATGAGCAGAATAACTCGACAAGCCTTATCCACGTCATTTTCGGAATCGTTCAATATAAACGCTTCGACAAGCTGGAGCAGCTCGGAGTAGACGCGTCGGCACACTCGGCTCAATCGTTGATGCCGACGAAGTCGAGCGTGTCGAGGACGAGTTTAGCCGCGTCGGAGGACAGAGCTGTAACGACCTTTTATTTTTTGACAATATTTTATTTTGGGATTATTTCCATTAGCTATTTTTTAGGTGTTTTGAATTACTGTTTTTGTTATTTAAAATTGTTTGGAGTGTTTTCTTCCGGGAATGGTGGCTTAATCAGTGTGGGCTCTTTGGCTCCGACTTTTAAAGAGCGGATTGGCTGTTGTAAAGGGTAGAAAAAGTTATCAATAAAAAATCAGATTTTTTAGTCAAATTAGTGTTTCTTCTTCCTGGCTGTTTTAAGAGCCTGGAGATAGTGGCCGGACTCGATGGAGTCGATGAGGCTGTTGATGTGCTTGTGGAGTGGAAGGAGAGAGCATTGGCTTTCTTCGTTCAACGGTTGCGATTGAATGCGAAGATCGGACGGTGAGGGAGCGAGGGTGCGGCGCAAGAGCCGCAGCTCGTACCCGCGGAGGATTTCCCGTTGCTTTTCGGCCATCAAGGTGAAGTCCCCGGAAACGAACAAGAGGAGCGTTTTGGGTTTTGGCTTTAAGTTTTTAGTTGGTTAAAACAGCCTTTCGGTGATAAGGGTAACGAAAAGTAACCCGCGTGCTCGAGGTGTTAAAAACTAGCACTGAACAACCAAGAAACGCTGGAATACACGTCCTGCAATTTTTATGTCCATATATATATATATATATATATATACACACACGTAAACTCCTTCCAATTATTTAAGGAAAAAAATACTATGAATTTATTAAAATAAATGTAAATGTTCATAACATATATCTTTTAGTCTCCCCACTAGGGGTGGGCAAAATCGGGTTCGGGTCGGGTTCGGGTCAACCCGATCGGGTTTCGGGTTGGATCGGGTTGGATTTAAATAACTATTAAACTATATATATATACCATGAAATATTGAATTTGAAATTATGAAACTTCAAATCTTCAAAACGAGTTCGGGTCGGGTTGGAGGCTTCAGCCACTGCAGCAGATGGCAGCAGCTCACGGCAGCAGCCCGTGGCAGTAGATCGCGGCAGCAGATGGCAACAGCTCACGGCACAGTTCGCGGCAGCAGATGGCAGCAGATCGCGGCAGCAGATGGCAGCAGATCGCGGCATAGATCGCGACAGCAGATGGCAGCAGATCGCCTGTTGGGTGTCGGTTTCGGCAGCAGATTTCGTTTCGGCAGAGTCAAACTTCAGGCCTTTGGTTTCGGCAGCACTCACAGCAGATTGGTTCTATTTTGTTTGTTGTTTGTGTGTTTCACAATTCACAGTGTGTGACTGTGTGTGAAATTTTGTGAGCTGTGAGGTTTGCCCTTTGCCATCTGCGTTTGGTGTGCAGTGTGCGTGTGTTGTAAAGTGTAAAGTGTAATGGGTGAGTGATTTTTTTTTTTTTGGGGAAGATCCGATCGGGTATTCGGATCGGGTCGGGTTTAAACCGACCCGATCACAACCCGATCGGGTTGGCTCTTCCTCATTCGATCGGGTTGCCATAACAACCCGATCCGACCCGAACCCGACCTTTTTCGGGTCGGATCGGGTCGGGTCGGATCGGGTCGGGTATTTTGCCCACCCCTACTCCCCACTATCTTCTACTAGCAACTCTTGACTTTTTTATAACCCTCACTATCTCGCAAGGAATTATAATCCATAATGTTTTCATTAATTTCATATAATAATTATGTGACTATAAAAGGAGAGTTCATCTCTTTATTTGGTACTCACTTGGAATGAGTAAGAGCATCTCCAAAATGCTCTATAAATTTTATTCTTCAAATATCTATTTACTTACCTATGTGGCAAATAGAAGGGTAAAAAAATATGATATTCTCCAAAAGACTCTTCAAATAAAAATAACTTAATATTATTTTAATCAAACAATTATTTTTTTTTTAAGAAAAAGCCAATAACAATTAAAGCACTTCTCTCTTTTTCTTCAATGAAAAGTAATAAAATATAAATTGAAGAGGGAGAAATCAACTCTCTAAATTTGAAGAGAGAGAATAATTTCTTATTTGAAAAATCTTAATTGGAGTGTCTTTTGGAGCCTTAAATATTGAGATGGCTCTTCAAATAATTAATAAAATCTTATTTGAAGAGACTTTTGGTAATGCTCTAAAATCTTTGTAAAATATATGCTCTCTCATTTTACTCTTTATCTTGTGTTGCTTCTTTAATTTGCATCGCTGTCTAATAGTTTTTCTAATAAAAATTTCTAACTCAAGTAGATCCTGATCTCAAAGTCCCAATATCTTTTTTATTTGTATTAACAACTATTATTTAAAAAGATGGAAAAAAATTACTAACTTTCATCAACAAAAAAAAAAAAAACTTATGTGGACAATTGACATTACAATTTAATTGTTATTAAAAATTAATTAATTAATCATATATCATTAGAATAAGATTTATGTGTGGCGGTGATATATATAATTCGATTGTTGTGTCTGCACGCATATGATCGATTTTCTCTTGTATTTATACTATTTTGATTAATTTAATTTTAAGTATTTACTCATGAATGTGTGTTCTCATCTAATTAATCAGGATCAAACTTCAATTTCTGCTTAAATAAACATCAATTAAACACGTCAACGTACATGTGATTGTATAAAAAGAATCATTAGGATCATATTTGATTGTTTGTAACTCCGTCATCATTCTGACTTTATTGTTTAACTTGTACAATGGGGAGACTTTAAAAATTCTGGACATCGATGGGGCATCACTTCTAGTTCAAAAATTGACGGAAGAGCTCGTCAACCGGTGGCGAAGGAGAGTGTGGGCTAAGCTGGCTTTTAGCTCAGCCGAATTTAGGGAAAAAGTTTTTACTTTTATTTGCAAAACTATCATTACTTCAAATTTACAAAATTGCCACTAATGTATATTACGAAATTGCTAGTGCTACGACTCATTGAGGGATTTTACTAGGAACAATTTGTAGTATTAGCCCCCTATTTTTTATTGTGGTAGGGCAGTTACTGCAACACTAATGTATTCAGTAAATATTTTATAATTACTATTGTAATTTTAAAGTTAAGTTTATTTTTTATTCAAAATCAACAACTAAGAAATTAAAACTTCTCCATAAAATTTATGGAAAGTTCCAGAGGATGTGTCAACATAGAAAATTTGATTGCACAAAAAAATCTATTCATATCCACCAAACGATTGTGGCTCAGTTGACGGCGCAGGCTGGGTAAGTGGGAAGAGCTCTCGGGTTCGATCCCCACTAAACACACCATTTGGGAGGGGTAAGGAGCCTTAACTGTGACTACACCCTGAATCCGGATTAGTCGGGGCCCAATGCGGTCGCTGGAAATCGGGTGGTTTAAACCAAAAAAAAAAAATCTATTCACATCCGGATTGCATTTTCCAGCAAAAATTAACTTGATAACATGGAGAATTCAAAAGGCTTTGCCCATTAAACTATCAATGGAAATGAATATCGCTTCAAGCTAAGAAGTTGGAGAAATATTTATATGGATCTAGCACACTATCTCAACATGTTATTTTAGAAGGTTTGATGAGTTTTATAATGGGATTATAGATATGTTTGTTTAAAATCACCATATGCATTAAAGAGGATAAGTCCCACTACGAAACCCACCATAGCTTCCTAAACAATAAGTTCCTAATGCTAAATTGGTGGCCAAACCCATATAAAATTTTCTCCTAAAATTTCAAGTTCAATAATTAGCTTAGGTGATGTTCTTAATCTTCACATTAATCTATACATGATTAGCAAATCTTGTCGAAGCCTTATAATTTTTTTTCTAATTATTATTTTTTAATCCAACGGCAACTAAATTTCTTTCCCATCCATATGAGAGAGTTTCAAATGCTAGTTTTCTTGTTTTCAACCCAAGAAATTTTACCAAGAAAACTAGATAGCACCCATAGCCTTATATTAATGCAAAACAAAATGATTATCTATATATATATATATATATATATAAAGCTGGGCTTTGAGGAGGTGATGTGGCATCACCATTTCTCATCTTTGTATATTTTCTATTATCTAATAAATAGATAAATTTTCTTTTAGATTTGGCTTTTCATCTTCTCATAATTAATTTGATTGTTATTACACAATAACAATTATATAAAGATTTTAATGAGGCATATTCTTTGTAATGAACATCCAAGGGAGAGTGTTATGAATTTATTAAAATAAATGTAGATGTTCATAACATATATCTCTTAATCTCCTCACTATCTCCCATTAGCAACCTTTAGCTTCCCTATAACTCCCAATATCTCACAAGGAATTATGATCCATAATTTTTCATTAATTTCATGGAGTGATTATGTAACTATAAAATGAGAGCTCATCTTTTTGTTTTGTACACACACAATTGGAATGAATAAAATCACTCAATAATATATTCTCTCATTTTATTCTTTATCCTGCGTTGCTTCTTTATTTGTATTACTAGCTAATATTTTTTTTTATTTTTTATAAGGCTGCCTCATCTAAAAAAATAATAATTCATATTTTTTATCAGTTTCACAAGTGTAAAGTAAGAAAAAAAGATAATACTAAATTCTTTTTTTAAAGCCGCGTGAAGCGCGGTTCTATTTTCTAGTTCAATAATATATCAAGTATTTTTCATATTTTGACCTATTTGCAAAGTTTTGAAGTTTGATCACCGAAAATTTACAAGTTTTTTAAATCATAACCGGCCTAATACGACCTGAATCCCGAATTTTTGAAAAAAAAAATTTATCAGTCTCAAAACGGACGCCTTCAAATTTGGGTGACTAGACAAATGTGGGGGCGTTAGATATATCTGAGAATAAATTGTCATTGTCTAGTGAAATTCCATGCAGTCTAGCCAGTTGCATGACGTTGAAACGACTCATCATTTTCTTCCAAGGGAAAATTCCTTCTATCAAATAAAACAGGACGAACATGATCCTGCTGCAGCCTGCATGGCTGAAAAATTAGCAAAAATATTATCGACATAGGTAGATGGATGCTTAGGCTCCATTTGGTACAGCTTATTAAATAGAGCTTATAACAGTAGAACTTATAGCAGTAGAACTTATACCAATAAAGCTTTTGGACAAAAAGTCATTGGGTGTTTGGTTGTCAATAAAAAAAGTATTTTTGAACTATTAAACTGTGTGATATTTTTTATATTATATTTTTTGGAAAAACTCTCTAACCTCTACTCCCAAAAGCTTAAATTTTAGGCTTTTGTTAGTATAGGTAAATTAGCTTATTTAAGCTAAAAAACTCTACTAAAAAAATAACCAAACATCATAAAAATTTTTAAAAAGTACTTATGGGATTAAATAAGCACTTATGGCTCTTAAATAAGCCATACCAAATAGGCACTTAATCCAAATTAGAGCTGTGGGTCCAAGATTATTAATATTGGTTTATTCATTTCTTGACTTTCTGCATTTCATCTTCTCATCTTCCCTTCACTCATCCAAAAATCTGAGCCTTTCATAGATTCATTTTACTTCTTATTATTCTGAGCTGGTTTTGATATTTAAAATTCCTCTAATTCGTGGCTTGAGCGTGCCCTGCCCCGATTGCTTTCGCTGATGCCTTGGTTGTTCTGTACTCTTTCTGAGATTTTTTATGAAATTTTTATCGCAAGATTATTTGAAGTACGGCCAAATTGCAGAATAGATGTGCCGAGATTTGTTGATTTCAAATTTCTTATCATCATCATTTATACAATTTCAGTCAGTTAGATATCTACGCCGATTGAATGAATCTTATTGTTTCGCAACCTGCTGAATTTCTTGAACCCATTCAAGGGGGATGATAGCAAATTGGAAATCTAGTCATTCGACTCTTGTAGGCTTTCAAAATGACAACGAGGTTAAAGCCGACAAAAAATAAATAAAATTAGTGTAATTCGAGAAAATAAAACATACGCCCTAGTGGTAAATTCGATGATCAAGATCTTATACAGAACAATTCCAAACGGCAAACGGCAGCTGGGAGATAAGAATACCATGATAAAATTTTACTTTGAAAACGACAGGCCGTGTATACACAAATGACAAGAGTTGTCACACTCATGTCGTTTCATATATTTTTATAAACCAACAACCAGAAAAGGTATGTATCGACGCATAATATGTCTTGTAAAAACAACATATCATTTACAGTTTATAATTGACAACGGCATGACGTCTCTTGGTTGCACTAGCAAAATCTGGGGGAGACTGCACCGAATATTTCAGAAAGGGAAAAAAACTTTGTGAAACGTTGATTCCTGTGGTGCTTTAAGCCTTTCCTAAGTCATTTAACAGTAATCTGAACCTCCATCCATCAGACTTAACTTTCTTCTCCCTAACTTTTTTTTTCTTTTCTAATACTGTTGAAAGGAAAAGCTGTATTATATTATTCCGTAAAGAGGATAATTAATATTATTAGAACAATAAAAAAGTACTAGTTTCACTGTCCCGGTGCCAGCCGGTTCACATTTCAGCATCAAGTACAGAGTCCCTAAATCATTTAAAATATATATATATCTACAAAAATATGATAATTAATATTTAAAAAATATATATATACACAAATATGATAATTAATCATAATCCTTTATATCCTATTAGCATATTACTATTTACTTCTAATTCTTTTGTTATTCCAATTATATTCTTCCCTTTGCTTGATAGATAAAAATCTATTATAATATTCTATTATGTGTTCACCAATATATCCATCAACCGGATTAATATTTCATTGCTTCCGTGAAAAATTATTTTTGTAAACTTCTTTTCTGATTCTACTTAATAGAATAGGATATATGTTTAAATTTCTATTTTTTTATTATTATGAGTTCTCAAACTCTAAATTAATGAGCATGAGATAGATATAGTTGCACTAACTGTTTAATATCTAAACCAAATCTTTCTAGTGAATAATTCTGCACATGTGTAGTTATATTATTTTATTATGGTTTAATAATCCAACATCTTGCATCGAATAGCAATATACTTCTTGTTCTATCCATTTTTATTCATGACTTCGAAATAATTTAGTTAGTTGTTTGTTATTTGACAGTACAAACCGATATAATTCTCATTTAGGTTAACCATTAGAAAATATGTCGCTGGTTTTCCACCAATATACCTTTTGTTATTTCAAATTTTGAACCATAACTAGGCTCTGCCCATTTTCCAGAAATAGTTCACCCAAAAAAAACAAGGAGGGTGTAAATGATCAATCTTATATATTTTGAGTAATTTTGCAATTTTGCCTTATTTAAATGCGCCGTTTTGTGTGAAATTTTGTACTTACTTTCGTGAGAATATCTTTTTCCTTTTAGAAAAAAATCTAAGAAGCGTTGTGAAACGCTGATTCCTGTGGTGCTTTAAACCTTTCCCAAGTCATTTAACAGTAATGTGAAACTCCATCCATCATACTTAACTTTCTTCTCCTACTTTTTTTCTTTTCTAATTCCCGTCGTGCTTTGAACGTTTCCCAACTCATTTAACAGTAGTCTAACACTCCATCCATCGTATTTACCTTTCTCTTGCCCTACTTTTTTTTTTCTTTTTCAATATTGTTGATTAAAATTGTTCTATATTTTCTGTAGATTAAGCACTAAAATTATAAAAAAAACGACAAAATGCTGGAAACTGATAGAGACTCAAAAGGAAGTCTGGTGGGTCTTTCTTTAAAGCTGTTTTAAATTATTCTTACAATAGTAATAAAAATGATAATTAATATTGTTAGAAAAACAAAAAGTATTAGTTTCACTGTCGCGGGGTCAGCCGGTTCACATTTGAGCATCAGGGACAGAGTCCATAAATCATTGCAAAAAATATACAAACATAGTTTATCTTACAAACCTCTATAAAAGTTTTATCATTTTAATTTCCTTTCGGCAGTTAAATGGATTTTGTAAACATGATGAGTTCAATCATTGTAAGCATTTGTTTCTTTATTTTCTGTTGCTTCAGCTTCGGCTTGCAGTCAACCGATTATATGCTCAAAAGCAATGAAACTGATCAACTTGCATTGCTTGAATTCAAGGCCAAAGTTACTCATGACCCTCTTGAGGTTTTGAGTTCATGGAACTATTCCAGGCACTTTTGTCAATGGAAAGGTGTCACTTGCAGTCGACGGCACCAAAGGGTGACTGCATTACTTCTTCCATCTTTACTCTTGCAGGGGTCTCTGTCGCCTCACATTGGAAATTTAAGTTTTCTCAGAGTGTTAGATCTCAAAAACAATAGCTTCCGCAACGAAATCCCTCAAGAGATTGGATATCTGTTCAGGTTACGAATTTTATGGCTGGACAACAATACATTCGGAGGTCAAATTCCTGACAACATATCACATTGCGTTAACCTTGAATCCCTCTGGTTAGGCCACAATGTGCTTGTGGGGAAAGTTCCAGGGAAACTGGGCTCCTTATTGAAGCTCCGGATTCTCACAGTACACTTAAACTATTTGTCAGGAGAAATCCCATCTTCCTTTGGCAATTTGTCATCACTCGAGGGCCTCTCAGCATCTACAAATCAATTTGCGGGACAAATTCCTGAAACCCTGAGTCAGCTTAAGAGGATGCGTTTTATAGGATTTGGAGCAAATAAGCTATCAGGTGAAATCCCTTTCTCAATCTACAACTTGTCTTTGCTTAGCGATCTTGATTTTCCTTTAAACCAACTTCAAGGAAGCCTTCCATCAGACTTAGGCTTCACTCTTCCTAATCTCGAAGTACTAAACCTTGGTGCTAATCAGTTTACCGGGCCTATTCCTGCTTCAATATCCAATGCCTCAAATCTAATGAGACTTCCAATCGCAGAGAATGGATTCAGTGGAAAGGTGCCTAGTTTTGAAAATTTACATAAACTCGAATGGGTTATTATTTCTATGAATCACTTAGGAAATGGGGAAAAAGATGACTTGGAATTTGTCAATTCTTTGGTCAACGCTTCTAGACTAGCGCTACTGTTAATTCGTAATAACAATTTTGGTGGAATGTTACCTGAAACTGTGGGGAACTTGTCAACCCGACTTAAAAGATTAACCGTTGGAAACAATCAATTGTTCGGAAATATCCCAAGTGGATTAGGAAATCTTGTTAACTTGGAGCTTTTAAATCTTGGGGACAACCAATTCACAGGCCGAATTCCAGGAAGTATAGGAGATCTTCAAAAGCTGCAGACGTTGAGTCTGAAGGGGAACAAGTTTTTGGGGGAAATTCCATCTTCTGTAGGAACTTTGACATCTTCAACTACACTAAATTTTGAGGAAAACATGTTAGAGGGAAGCATTCCATCAAGTCTAGGGAAATGCCAAAACTTGATATTATTAGATCTCTCTAATAACAACCTCACTGGTACCATACCCACTGAAGTGATCGGTCTCTCTTCCTTGTCAATCTATCTTGACCTATCTCAAAACCAATTGAACGGTTCTTTGCCCTCAAATTTTGGTATCTTGAAAAATCTGGGTGCTATAGATATATCGGAGAACAAATTGTCTGGTGAAATTCCAAACAGTCTAGGAAGCTGCATTAGGTTGGAAAAACTCGTCATGAACGGTAATTTCTTTCAAGGGAATATCCCATCATCATTGAGTTCTTTGAGAGGCATTGAGAATCTTGATCTTTCGCGGAACAATTTGTCTGGCCGGATTCCAAAATATCTGGAAAACTTTCCCTTTTTGCGGAATTTAAATCTGTCTTTTAATCATTTTGAGGGTGAAGTACCAATAAAAGGAGTCTTCAGCAATTCGAGTGCTATATCTCTTGACGGAAATGATAACCTCTGTGGTGGCATATCTGAGTTGCATTTATGTACTTGCTCCACCAAAGAATCAAAGCAATCACGTTCCCGTTCCCTGAAACTGATTATTCCTGTAGTTACAGTAATTTTGTTAGTGACAGGGATGTCGTGTTTGATTATTACTTCCCGGCGGAGCAAATCAAAAAGGGAGCCGTCCACTACTCCATCAGCATTATTGGCTTCGGTTTTACGAGTGTCCTATCAGAATCTGTTCAAAGCAACTGATGGGTTCTCTTTGGAAAACTCGATTGGTGCCGGTAGCTTTGGTTCGGTCTATAAAGGAATCCTCAATCATGATGATCATGAAACGCTGGTGGCAGTGAAGGTGCTTAATCTTCAACATCGAGGAGCTTCAAAGAGTTTCATGGCGGAGTGTCAAGCCTTGAGACGTGTTAGGCATCGGAATCTCGTCAAAATAATAACTTCCTGTGTAAGTGTTGACTTCCAAGGGAATGATTTCGAGGCTTTAGTGTATGAGTTGATGGTTAACGGGAGCCTGGAGGAATGGTTGCATCCAAACCGTGAGGCACCAAGGAATCTAAATCTCCTGCAAAGACTGAGTATTGCCGTTGATCTTGCTTCCGCATTGGATTATCTACATCATTTTTGCGAGACTCCAATAGTCCATTGTGATCTCAAGCCAAGCAATGTTCTTCTGGATGGTGAATTGACTGCCCATGTAGGTGATTTTGGATTAGCAAAATTCCTTCCGGACGCCACCAATAACTTGTCATCTGATCAACCAAGCTCTATTGGAGTAAAAGGAACTGTTGGTTATGCTGCTCCAGGTAAATACTATAATTTAATTAACTTGTCTTTCAATCCTTAGAGATTTTACTAGTTGAACCAACAATTTTAGTTTTCGAATTGCAGAGTACGGAATGGGGAGCGAAGTCTCAACAAGTGGAGATGTGTACAGTTTTGGAATACTCTTGCTGGAAATGTTTACAGGAAAGAGGCCGACGAATGAAATGTTTACAGGCAATCTAACCCTACATAATTTTGTCAAGGAAGCTCTTCCTGAAAGACTTGCTGAAATTGTTGATCCAGTGCTTCTTGTAGAAAAAGAAGAAGGGGAGACAAGCAAGGCCAATGCTCACAAACAATGGACCAGAAGTTTTAGTGTTAAAGAGTGCTTGGTTTCAGTACTGGCAATCGGAGTCACTTGCTCCTCAGAGTTGCCGAGAGAACGAATGAGCATGGAAGAGGTTGCGGCTCATCTGCTTTCCTTCAGAAACAAACTTGTCAAAAATGTGCGAGGCCAACCAGCAACTTACGCGACTGCGTAAGTAATTGGTTACTCTCAAATGACAAAAAAGACAACAATCTTTGGTTACTATCAACTCTTTATTGGCAGAAGCAAAAATGAACAGTTGCAATTGTTAGAAGATGTGTTTAGGACTCCTGATGTGGATTCATAAATGTTGTTTAGTTGAAAGTTTCAAACTGTTCCTACTTTTCAGGTATTGGTTATTTTTTTGTAGTTCATGTTGTGATCATGGTACAATCTTTGGACCATGATTCTAGTGGGTTGTTATTTGGCTTTGGTGTGTTAATGTTTTTGGTTTTATGATAGTGTGAAGTTCTCTTTGCAAAATCACGTTGCCCTCATTTCCATTTGCTTTTACCTTAGCTATATTTTGTTTTCTTTTCTTATTCGAGTAACAACAGCAATTATGTTCGAGAATTACTTATTTGATGATCTCAAGTGTAATGGATATTAAAGAACATTTCAAATTAACTATGTTTAAAGAAAAAACAAAATAAAACTAAAAATGACAACTCGAATAACACCGCAATAGAAGCATTATAACAAGCAATTAGATAAATTTACAATATATCCGTTACAATAGATTTTTTTAAAACACATGAAGACAAACGAGTACATAATTGGGACATCCCGCCAACGTGCACATACAAGGTATGTAAGAAGACGCAGGGTTGTGCGCCCACATCAAATAATATTGATATATCTGTAATATTTCTGGCTCAACAACTGAATAAATTTTGTGTTAGGATTTACAACCCAAAATGTGTCTTCTTCATTAGGAAAGTTTATGAAACTCACTCACTAGTAATATGTGATATTACACATGTTTGAGCTTTACCAACGATACTCTTAGCTTTTTGACTCTTCTAAATCAATAATAGTAATCTAAAGCAAAATGTTCCAAGTTTGATTCAAAGTTGAACCAATCTAGCACCAGAATTGGCTTAATTAGCCTATTTTGAGAAATATTAGGCAAAATCCTAGACACTTTTTACATTACTTCTTTTTTTTTTTTTTTGATAAGTTTACATTACTTATTTTCATTGGACAATACCGATTGATTAGTGTATATGCTTGCTTACGATTCGGCTTGTCCTTAGTAAACTCCGCATACACAAGACAAACTTGTTCTTGTGCATGTTGGAAGCCAAGTTAAACAGTTAGCTTCAAAAACTAAGAAATGATAAGAACAATGGCACATCCTTTAAGGAAGTGCCAACGAACAAACCTTGATTGCGACACAAACTTTGGGAATTTCATCTTATCTACTTTATAAATGCCAACCTTGATACTCAAGGTTTAATTACTATCAACCAACTAAAAGAAACAAGAACAAAGAAAGCGAATATGTCCAAGGGAGAGGTTGTTCTTTTGGATTGTTGGGCTAGCCCATTTTGCTTGAGAGCAAAGGTTGCATTGGCTGAGAAAGGAGTTGAATATGAAGCCAGAGCTGAGAACTTGTTTGGGGGCAAGAGTGACTTGTTGCTCAAATCAAACCCCATCTGTAAGAAGTCCCAGTTTTGCTACACGATGGGAAACCATTGTGTGAATCCACCATCATAGTTAACTACATTGACGAGACTTGGCCTTCGCCACCACTTCTCCCATCCTGTGCTTTTGAGAGAGCTAAGGCAAGGTTCTGGTCAGATTTTATTGACAAGAAGGTCAGTCTATAATTCACAAGTGTAAATGTTTGTATCTTTCTAAATGCAAACTTAAAAGATGACACCACTTTTTTGGCAGGTATTCGATGCAGTCTGCAACATATGGAAAACCAAGGGCGAGGTCCCCGGCGAAGAATGAAATTGTAGAGATTTTGAAGCAACTTGAGGGAGCTTTAGGGGAGAAGGATTTCTTTGGCGGGGACAGCTTTGGATTCGTTGATGTCATTGCCATTCCACTGACTTGTTGGTTTTACGCGGTTGAGGAATTTGGGGATTTAAGGTTGAGAATGAGTGCCCCAAATTCTCAGCATGGATGAACAAGTGCATGCAAAGAGATACTGTTGCCAGGATCCTTCCAGACCCAGAAAAGGTCTACGAATTTGTTATCATGTTGAGGAACATGTTTGGAATTGAATAGTGAAAGGCTTATGCTGCTGAAAAGCTTTCATCCTCATATAAAGATAACTTTCAGTTGCTTCTTTGTTTTACTGCTGTCAATGTAATACCAACTGTAAGTGTCTTAAATATCGAATTATAAGGTATTTTACTTGTTTAAGTACGTTCTTCAGGTGCATCTCAGCAGCAAAGAGTTCTCGACGGCTACCAGAAGAGGAAGAAATTTCCATCTAAACCTTACAAAGTTCCAAGGATGCATATGAAAACCTTTTAAACCGATCTCTTTCTTTCCACAAATCAGATCCCTGACACAGACACAGAGAGAGAGAGAGAGAGAGAGACTGAGTTGTCAACTTGTCATTCCTTTAGATAACAAATTTAGAAAACAAAAATGAAATTTCTTTGCCTGCTTTTTAAAAGAGAGAGAGAGATTAACAAAATTTGATTAGCATTAACAAATTCCATCAACATCAAAGTAAAACATAATGCTAAATTATTATAAGATGATGAGATTTCTGGAGAAACCTGATATGATCTGACTTGCTTTAAGAGGGCTTCAGAGCACATTGTAAGATCTCCTTCACTTTTAAGCCACCTTGCATATAATCCCCACATATCTGCTCTACTCTCACTTCAAACTACCTATGCCATACAGAGAAACATGAAACATAAGCTAAAAAAAAAAAAAAGAGAAAGGATGTTCTTCCCTCATGTGGCTTGATTTAATTTGCATATCACTTTGATTATTTTCACACAATTTAAGCCCAAAATTTTAGCATACCAATTCCTGCAAGCACTAAAATAGTAAACTGCTGCATAGATACGTCCAAATGATTTGCAAAAATGACCAATTTTGTCTAGAAATTCAGATAATATGGCTAATATTTGCCCTATTCCTAATTATAACAGTACTATCTAGTTCTTAGCATTTGCAGCAACTAAATTCACTCATCAAGGGAATATGGAACCATATAAAATTTATATAGAACAGCTGCAACAAGAAAGTCAAAACAAAGTAAACCAAATATGGGAAGCATACTCTTGCAGATAGAAGATGAACATGATTGTCACCATATTAAAGAATACAGAGCAAGAGGATGGAATGACATGATGACAAAGAAAAGAGCATACAAGCAAGCAATATTGTTCCAAGCTTCCCCATTGTCTGGATCAAGTTGAACAGCCCGAGTAAACCCATCCAGAGCCTTTTCAACATCCTGAGCCTGTATTTATATTTCAGCCGAGAGTTTCAGAAACTTGGGGCAAAAGGATAAGAAATCTCTCCAAACTAAATACATACTAATACAAAAATAAGATACCTTCAATGCAGCAGCACCAAGAGCAAACCAGCCATCCGGATACAAAGAATTCACGGCCATGGCAGCCTCCCTGAGACAAAACCAAGGGTATATTGTCATTCAGCCATATCAGTTGTGAATGCTGCAAATTACTGTGGGACAGAAAGAGAAGTAAAGCATTAAAGCAACATACCAAAGGATTTTAGATGTCTCGTACTCCCCTCTATTGTATGCACTACGAGCTAGAGACCTCCGATTCACATAAAGATATGTTAACTAAAAAATGATCATGGTACAAGCATAATGTGAACTACATTTTCTCTGTGCAACGAATATCACCTTAGCTCGAGCTGACTTATCATTCGAAACTTCCAAAGCTTTTTCATAGCAGGCATCATAATTTGTAACATCACCTAATGAACACCTACAAAATGTATCACAAGTTAGCAACCCACAATTCAACTCATCATTCTGGCTACATTATCACCAGAAGTTATGGGAAACAAACGGCAGTGAAGAGACCAAGATAAGGTCAAGTAACAGTTGTCTTTTAACCATGTTTTTTTTTTTCCCCTTCTTTTTAAACAAATGGGTCAATAATCAAAAGATATCATATTATAATTACATGCATATATCCATTATAAGAAATCAATGCAGAAAATCTTTATTGTTTAAATTGTGGCCGCATATTCAAATGCCTAGCACCAAATATTCTCAAAAAGGATATGATTTCCAGAATTCACTTGATGGTATGTATTTCTCAACCATTTCACGGCACCTGGTGCATCAGAATCATCTAAAATGCAGGCAGGGAAGAGGATAACTGGAAAACAGCCTCCTGATGCTTCCTTCACACACCCCTCCCGGGCGGCCCCTCCTTTTCTAGTTTAGAATGCAAATATTCTTCGGCAAAAACTTATCTTTTAGATAATACTGCTGAAGATAATATAGGACCCAGGTGCATGATAAGTGCATATTTTTCATATATTTTACTATTAATTTCTCCATCTTTTTCTTGTTTTGGTCTTCAATATTCTAGTTATTTTAGTTAATTTTTTAATTATACATATTTTACCCTTAATTATTTAATTACTAGTTATTTTTATTTGTTATTTTTAATTAATTAAATTATTTTATTGAATAGGGAATTAATTGGAGATTACGAATAAAAAGGGCATGAAGAAGTTCAAATTGAGAAGGAATAAAGATTAAATTGGAAGACAAAAATACAGTCAAAATTTGATAAAACCAAGTGGAAGAAATCAAAGCAATTAATCCAATTGAGAAATGTTGAATAATTAAAAGATTTAATTTTTTCCAATTGGCAATTGGAGTACACGTGCATGGCATTGCAAAAGTGGAAAGCATTTAAACGGGCCCGCAATTGACTTTCAAAGTTGGAATTAATGGCTTTTGGTGGCGTTAAATTGGAAAAGGATTTCAATTAGAATTGAAAAAGGATTTCTTTATTCTTGTTGGAGAAGAATTCGGTCAACTAGCATTATAAAAGGAGATTGCAGCCGCTGGACAGAAAGGAGAGGAGGGCAGATCCAATTCGGCAGCAAGAGGAAAATCAACAGCCGCAAGAAGAAGAAAAAATCAGCAGCCGGAATTCAATTGAAGAAAAAGGCAGCCGCTTGAATTAATATTCATGATTGATTTTGTCAATTCTCTTATTCCCAATTCAATTATGTTAGGCTAGATTTTTATTTGGTTGAGGGTGAATTCAAAACCCTAAACATGCTATGCAATTAAATTTAAATTCTACCATTCAGTTTATTTAATTGAGATTGTTTATGTTCTTCTATAATTAATGTTCATGGTTTATTCTTGTTTTGTTTGAGTGGCCAATTAGATAGGACTTGAATAAATTTTATTGCCAGATTAAAATTCTTGATCCGTAATTTTCTTGATATTTTAATCATTAGTAGCAGGTTGAAATTAATTATTTCAATTGGAGAACATAACCTAGGTTAAATAATCCGAGCTTGTGTGTTTATTGCCTAGATCAACCTAATATCTTTCTTTGTTTAATGCTTCCATTATCTTAAATTTAAAGAGCTTGTTTTAAATTATTTAATGGTTAGAGATTAGGTGAAGAGCTTATTTTACCTAACGACACACTAAGGAAAGATTGAGACTAACAGAGCTTATTGTTGTCTATGGTTGATAGTTTTAATATAAATTGATAATAGAATTGATATATTATGTGCATGTTTGGTAGTGGCGAATGATCCTTTAACCAAAGTTTTCATCATTATTATTTCTTTCTCCTTTAATTGGAGTTTTTATTAAATTCTTGTTCGTAATTTTAATTTCTTTATTTCTTACTATTTAGTTAAAAATTCATAAACCCCCCTTTTATTTTTAATTGGCATTTTCTTTAGTTAGATTAATTTATATTATTATTACTATTATTATTATTATTACTATTACTATTATTTTATTTTAAATCTTGCTTTGGAGTTAATAATAACTATAACTAGCATAGTCTCTGTGGGATCGATCCTTACTCGCTCTGTACTAATTATTTATATTAGTGGTAAGGTTTTAAATTTGGTGCACCTTAAACGACACTACCAAATTTTTGGCGTCGTTGCCGGGGACTAGCGTCTAGTTTGTTTATTATCACTCGTTTTATTTTTATTTTTTTTATTTATTTTCTCATTTTATTTATTTATTTTATTTTAATTAGTTATTTTTTGTTCTATATTTAGATTTTCATGAGCATAGAGGACATTCGATTGAAACTCGAACAACTTAGAGCAACCTCATCATATTCAGAACTCGATTTTGCCATCCACATTCCACTCCCGAAGACTGAACCAAGCAGCCCAGAACCCGAACCAATGGCTCAGAATAACAACCGAACACTTAAAGAGTTGGCAGCTCCTAACTTGGACCAACAACCCTTATGCATTGAGAATCCAAACCCTCAGGTAAACTTTGAACTCAAATCTGGGATGATTCATCTTCTTCCTATTTTTCATGGTCTTGCAGGAGAGGATCCAAATAAGCACTTGAAGGAGTTCCATGTGGTCTGCTCCACAATGAAACCAGCCGGAGTTTCTGAAGAGCAAGTTAAGCTAATGGCCTTCCCATTCTCTTTGGCGGATTCAGCCAAGGAATGGTTGTACTATCTTCCCTCCGGTATTGTCACTACATGGAATGAGATGCGTCAGCTATTTTTGGAGAAATATTTCCCAGCATCAAAAGCTGGCAGCATTCGAAAAGAAATTTGTGGAATCCGACAGTATAATGGAGAGCCACTCTACGACTATTGGGAACGATTCAAAAAGCTATGTGTTAGTTGCCCTCACCATCAGATAAGTGATCAACTTCTTATTCAATACTTTTATGAGGGTCTACTACCTATGGATAGGAGTATGATTGATGCCGCTAGTGGAGGAGCACTCGTGGATAAGACACCAGAAGCAACCCGAAATCTCATTGCTAACATGGCTGTTAATGCCCAACAGTTCAACACTAGGAACGATCTACTGCCGCCACCTAAGCGAGTCAATGAGGTAAGTACTAATTCTCTAGAAAAACAAGTTTCAAATCTTACTTCTTTGGTGCAACAATTAGCTCTAGGGCAACAAATGAGACCGTGTGGCGTATGTTCTATGGTCAGACATGCGACTGACATGTGCCCTGCTATCCAAGAGGGTTCACATGAGCAAGCCAACGCAGTTGAGGGGTTCCTAGGCCAACCAAGACAAAGGTATGATCCCTACTCTAATTTTTACAATGAAGGGTGGAAGGATCACCCTAATTTTAGGTATGGGAACCAACAACATGGCATTTCTAATGTGGCACCGTCTCGACCACCGGGCTACCCCCAACACCGGGTGCAACAGCCTTACCAAGTTCGGCCACCTCCACCTCCTCAAAATCAAGGTACGTCTTTGGAAGATCTTGTAAAAGCTCTCGCTACTAACTCTATGCAATTCCAACAGACTACCCAGACACAGCTCCAACATTTAGAGAATCAAATCGGCCAACTAGCCACATCTATAAGTAGGATAGAGGGTAGAACTTCAGGAAAGTTACCTTCTCAACCAGAAATTAATCCAAAGGAGAATGCTAGTGCTATGTCTCTCAGGAGCGGAAAGCAATTGGAACCATTATTAGCTAAGCCATCAAAAGTATCCACAACATTATCACCCTCTGTGACCAATTCCTCACCTGAGGCTCTTCCTTTAACAAGGAAAGATGATTCCCACTCAGCATTGCCAATCGATCCATCTGGCCAGGTAAGTATCCCCTCACCTCGAATTAAGACTCTCTCTATTCCTCCATCATTTCCTAGCAGATTTAAACAATCCCAGAAGAGGAGCAAGAAAAAGAGATCATTGAGACCTTTCGTAAAGTAGAGGTAAATATTCCTCTACTTGATGCTATTAAACAAGTGCCGCGTTATGCAAAGTTTTTGCAGGAATTATGCAGCAACAAGCGAAAGTTGAGCGGTAACGAAAAGGTAAGTGTTGGAGAGAATGTTTCTGCTGTACTTCAAAGAAAACTTCCGCCTAAGTGCAAGGATCCAGGTACTTTCACTATCCCCTGCACTATTGGTAATACCAGATTCGAAAGATGTATGCTAGATTTAGGGGCCTCAATTAATGTTATGCCATACTCGATTTATAACTCCTTGAATTTAGGTCCAATGGAAGAAACTAGTATAATTATTCAATTGGCTGACAGATCTAATGCTTACCCGAAGGGGGTTATGGAAGATGTTCTTGTGCAGGTCAATGAATTGGTCTTTCCAGCTGATTTTTATATCCTTGAAATGGAGGATGAGTTGTCGCCCAATCCCACTCCTATTCTGTTGGGGCGGCCATTTCTTAAGACAGCCCGAACCAAGATTGATGTTCACAATGGAACCCTCACAATGGAATTTGATGGTGAAGTGATCCGCTTCAATATCTTGGAGGCAATGAGGTATCCTAGTGATGTTCATTCTGTTTTTTCCATGAATGATATTAATACTTTGGTGCAGGATTTCTTTGAATTATCCGGTAATGACAGTTTTGAAATTGCAATAAGCAAAAATCTTACGAAAGATGATTCTAAGGAACATGCAAATTTGATAAAGTTGGATGATGAGGTAGAGGAAGCTATGGCGATCTTAGATGGAGCAGTCACATTACGCACCCATGGGTATAATGTTTCTTACCTTGAATTACCTTTATTAAACGAGAAACTTTTACCTTCAATTGTGCAAGCACCTACCTTAGAACTTAAACCACTCCCAGAACACCTGCAATATATTTACTTGGGTGAGAATGAAACACTTCCAGTCATAATTGCTAAAACCCTCACCCCAGTTCAACAAGAAAAATTAATTAGGGTGCTTCGGGATAGAGATGGCAAAAATACCCGCCCGGACCGGATCCGGACCGGACCCGACATGTGCGGTCCGGGTAAAACCCGGACCGGATGGAAGGAAAAAGCGGGTCTGGTCATTGAAAATCAATACCCGGTTGTTTCCGGGCACGGGTTCGGTCACAAGCACCAAGAACCCGGAACCCGGACTATGCCCGGTTTTTGTTAAGGTAAAAAAAAAAAAAAAAAAAGAGCGGAAAATATAAAATGCGAAAAAACCATTTTGCCCAATTGCCCTAACCCTAAATCGTGAGTAATTGAGACTTGAGAAACACAAAACACACACACTGAAATAATTTGCTGCTGCGGCGGCTTCAACCATATTGCTAGAATGATGCCAATTATGCTCTGCATGATGAACATCTGCACCACGGCTTCGAGCAGCAGTGCTCTCCTTTTGGCTTTATCCACCGCGTAAACCGAGACTAACGTATTGAACACGTTGACGAGCCCAGTGATAACGGCAGAGAGCAGAGACAGCTCGCTTCCGAATCCAACGGTCTGGAACAGGACGGGTGCGTAGAAGTTAAATCCTTTTTGGTTGTTCAGATCAAACTAGCAACAGATTCACACCTCAAGATTCCCTTCTATTACAAGGCCTTACTTGATTGGTTCTCTGTTCTTGAAGGCTGTTGATCTTGATGTGGTTTGTTTGTGATGGCTCACTTTATGCTTATTATGAAGTCGGGAATCCCAGCAGGCTTTTGTATTCCTGAGATTGCTCCATTTTCAAAAGAATGTGAAATCTGTCTCGGTTGTCACTTGGTCAACATTTTCTTCCACTATCTTTAAATTTTTTATTATCTTTATTCTCATTGTTATCAGTGTTGTCCACAACATTTTATCGAAATTACATTTGAATGGCATGCCAAAGGATTGAATAAGACTCATCCATCAGCAAAACGCTGTAACACCTGCAGCAGTATTGCTATAACCAGTGGGGGGTGGCTCGATGTTTCATGAGCTTGCTGAAGCAGCTGAACGGCTTTGTGACTTATTAAGATGTCGTAAAAATTTATTTTTTTCCTTTTTAATTCAAAATGCGGGTAGAGAAAACCCGGATGAAAAGCCCGTGCCCGGATAGTGCCGGGCATATGCCCAGCCCGCATAGAAAAAATCCGAGCACGGTCCGGATCCGGGCAGCTATGTGTGGCATGCGGGCAGGTCCCGGGCACCCCCAAACCCGGACCCGACCCGGACTTTTGCCATCTCTACTTCGGGATCACAAGACGGCGATTGGCTGGACCATTGCCGACATTAAGGGAATTAGTCCTTCCATGTGCATGCATCGCATTTTGCTAGAGGAAGGGTCTAAACCAACGAGAGATGCACAACGCCGCCTTAATCCACCAATAATGGAAGTCGTAAAAAAGGAGATACTGAAACTCCTTAATGTGGGGATTATTTATCCCATTTCTGATAGTAAATGGGTGAGTCCTGTGCAGGTAGTTCCAAAAAAATCAGGCATCACAGTGGTCAAGAATAAAGAAAACGAGCTTGTGCCAACTAGAGTTCAAACTGGGTGGAGAGTTTGCATTGACTATTGTAAACTGAATGCAGACACTCGCAAGGATCATTTTCCTCTGCCATTCATTGATCAAATGCTTGAAAGGTTAAATGGTCACTCTCATTATTGTTTTCTTGATGGTTACTCAGGTTATAATCAGATCGTTATCGCTCCGGAAGACCAAGAGAAAACGACATTCACATGCCCCTTCGGAACATTTGCTTACCGACGCATGCCGTTTGGTCTCTGTAACGCTCCTGCCACTTTCCAAAGGTGTATGATGAGTATTTTTTCTGATTATGTGGAGAACATCATTGAGGTATTTATGGATGATTTTACAGTTTATGATGATTCTTTAGATAAATGTTTAGATAACCTTACACTTGTTCTTAAACGATGCATTGACACTAACCTTGTGCTTAATTGGGAAAAATGTCATTTTATGGTTAATCAAGGTATTGTACTAGGCCATGTTATTTCTGAAATGGGGATTGAAGTTGATAAATCTAAAATAGATCTTATACGCTTCTTACCACCTCCCACTAGTGTGAGGGAGGTTCGTTCTTTTCTTGGTCATGCAGGTTTCTATCGCAGGTTTATCAAGGACTTTTCCAAGATAGCTTTACCTCTCTGCAACTTACTTAAAAAAGATGCAACGTTTGACTTCAATGAAGAGTGCCAAAGAGCTTTTAAGAAGTTAAAAGAGGTTTTGACATCGGCCCCTGTGATTCAACCACCAAACTGGGATTTACCATTTGAGATTATGTGTGATGCTAGTGACTATGTTGTTGGAGCCGTGTTGGGCCAGCGTGTGGGCAAGCTTCCTCATGTCATCTATTATGCCTCTCGTACATTGAATGATGCACAACTTAACTACTCCACTACCGAGAAAGAACTTTTAGCAGTTATCTTTGCCTTAGAGAAATTTCGTTCTTATTTAATTGGATCTAAGGTGATCGTTTACTCTGACCATGCAGCTATTAGGTACTTGCTCATAAAAAAGGATGCCAAGCCACGTCTTATTCGATGGATACTTCTATTGCAAGAATTTGATTTAGAAATTTTAGATAAGAGAGGTTCTGAGAATTTGGTGGCAAATCATTTGAGTCGACTTACCTATAATGAATATGCAGTTCCATTGCATGAGAACTTTCCAGATGAGCAGTTATTACATGTAGGTATAGTTACTCCTTGGTATGCAGATATTGTCAATTACTTGGTTACCAGGACAATACCAAAAGAGATAACCAGTACACAAAAGGCCAAGATCAAGAGTGATGCCAAGAACTATGTGTGGGATGAGTCATACTTGTGGAAGCATTGTTCTGATCCAATTATTAGAAGGTGCGTACCCGAAACTGAATTTACTTCTATTCTCACCTTTTGTCATACTTTGGCTTGTGGAGGACATTTTGGACCAAAGAGAACAGCCCTTAAGGTACTTGCGAGCGGTTTTTATTGGCCATCACTATTTAAGGACGCATATTTGTTTTGCAAATCTTGTGATCGTTGTCAGAGAACATGTAATTTGGGACCTAGAAATCAAATGCCGCAATCTCCCATTCTTATAGTTGAGATTTTTGATGTTTGGGGCATCGACTTCATGGGACCATTTCCTTCATCATTTGGTAATCTCTATATTGTTCTTACGGTTGATTATGTTTCAAAATGGGTGGAAGCAAAAGCCACCTGAACTAACGATTCTAAGGTTGTGGTAGATTTTATAAAGAGTAACATCTTTACAAGGTTTGGAACACCAAAGGCAATTATCAGCGACAGAGGCACTCACTTTTGTAACAGGTCAATAGAAGCCCTCTTTCGAAAATACAACATCACTCACAAGGTATCTACATCTTACCATCCCCAAACTAGTGGGCAAGTTGAGGTGTCTAATAGGGAAGTGAAATCAATCCTTGAAAAGACAGTTAATCCGAATAGAAAGGACTGGAGTCTACGGCTTGATGATGCACTTTGGGCATATAGGACCGCATATAAAACTCCTATCGGTATGTCACCCTACAGGTTGGTATATGGTAAGCCTTGTCATCTTCCAGTGGAACTTGAATATAAAGCATGGTGGGCTGTGAAGCAATGTAACATGGAACTGGACGCCGCCGGCCAACACAGAAAGCTCTAATTGCAAGAATTAGAGGAAATTCGAAATGATGCCTATGAGAGTTCACGAATCTATAAGGAAAAGACTAAGGCTTTTCATGACAAGCAGATCATGAGAAAGAATTTTGAAGTTGGACAGAAAGTTCTGCTATTCCATTCTCGCCTTAAGTTGTTTCCAGGTAAGTTACGTTCTCAATGGGTTGGGCCTTTTATTGTTATTAATGTTTTTCCTCATGGTGCAGTTGAGATCAGGAGCTTAAAGACAGGTAAAGAGTTCAAAGTTAATGGTCATAGGTTGAAGCCTTACTATGAAAATTTTCAAACACTCAATGTAGAGGAGGCTCCACTTTATGAACCTGCGTACGTTGATGAGTGAAACTTGAGAACCAGGTCAGGCTGAGGACAATAAACCAAGCGCTTATTGGGAGGCAACCCAATGGCTGGAGAAAAGATTTTGAGAGCACGCCATAACAGATTTGATTTTTCTCCCTCTCATTCTCATTTACTTTACCTACGTTGTGTTGAATTTTGTTTGTTTCTGTTTGTGTGTCTCATATCATTTTCCCATGTTTAATTCTGTCTTTTGTTAGCTTAGGCTTACATTGAGGACAATGTAAGAATTAAGTGTGGGGGGTTGATTTCGAACTTAGTTTTTGTTACTTCGTCTTTTTCTTTTTACAAAAAAAAAAATTGTTTTGAATATTAGCCAGTGATAAGAATTTGATTGACAATGAATATGGTTCTTAGAAAGGGTTGAATATTACCTTAGTTTATACTTGATTCTTGTGTTGATTTCCTCTTAATTGAGATTCTTTAAACCATGAGCACTAATATCAATTCATTCATAATTTTGACTTAGAATTTGAGATTGACGCAGCCTGAGTTGAGAATTTTAGATTGAGTAAATGACTGTTTGTCTTGATTTTTATCTCCACAATACAGTGTAGTATACACAGGCACCATAGTCAGAAATAGCTACCTATAACCCTTAAGATTGGAGCTATCCTTGAGTAATTTGGGCCTATGTACCACCAGTATGTAGAGGATAATCTACCATGAGAAGAAGGCTACCTTAAGGGGTAGAGTGAAAGCTCCTGACTAAAAAAAAAAAAAAAAAAAGAACTTCAAAAGAAAATGCACACAAATGTCTGTAAAAGAAAAAAAAATTGGAGATCAAGATGATAAGATTAGTTTGACCTACTCTTTTCTTTGTTCAAGGCAAAGGCTGTTGATATTGAAGATTTTGGGAATGGATTTTAATTGAATTGATTCACACACACACTATGAGAATCAAAAGAGAGATGTGATTGACTATTGAATTAAAGTTAGAACTTCGATAATATTTGAAATTTTCTTTGAGCTATATGATTTATGCAATCTTTGAGGCTAGTTTTATTTCAAATTCCTTTGTTCTTTTTCTGCTGAAATAAAAAAAAATGCAATGATGTTTGTGGGTATCATCGCTGAAGCCCTCACGAGACTATAACTCGTCCACTAGGGCCGCCTAGGGGTTTAAAGGCTTGTTGCATACGCTAAATGCAATCGTGATTTCCTACGAAAGTGGTCTAGTTTAGGTTTTCTTTTTATTTTTGTTCTAGGTTTGCTCGAGGACGAGCAAAGGGTAAGTGTGGGGGAATTTGATAAGTGCATATTTTTCATTTATTTTACTATTAATTTCTCCATCTTTTTCTTGTTTTGGTCTTAAATATTCTAGTTATTTTAGTTAATTTTTAAATTATACATATTTTACCCTTAATTATTTAATTACTAGTTATTTTTATTTGTTATTTTTAATTAATTAAATTATTTTATTGAATAGGGAATTAATTGGAGATTATGAATAAAAAGGGCATGAAGAAGTTCAAATTGAGAAGGAATAAAGATTAAATTGGAAGACAAAAATACAGTTAAAATTTGATAAAACTGAGTGGAAGAAATCAAAGCAATTAATCCAATTGAGAAATGTTGAATAATTAAAAGATTTAATTTTTTCCAATTGGCAATTGGAGTACACGTGCATGGCATTGCAAAAGTGGAAAGCATTTAAACGGGCCCGCAATTGACTTTCAAAGTTGGAATTAATGGCTTTTGGTGGCGTTAAATTGGAAAAGGATTTCAATTAGAATTGAAAAAGGATTTCTTTATTCTTGTTGTAGAAGAATTCGGTCAACTAGCATTATAAAAGGAGATTGCAGCCGCTGGACAGAAAGGAGAGGAGGGCAGATCCAATTCGGCAGCAAGAGGAAAATCAATAGCCGCAAGAAGAAGAAAAAATCAGCAGCCGGAATTCAATTGAAGAAAAAGGCAGCCGCTTGAATTAATCTTCATGATTGGTTTTGTCAATTCTCTTATTCCCAATTCAATTATGTTATGCTAGATTTTTATTTGGTTGAGGGTGAATTCAAAACCCTAAACATGCTATGCAATTAAATTTAAATTCTACCATTCAATTTATTTAATTGAGATTTTTTATGTTCTTCTATAATTAATGTTCATGGTTTATTCTTGTTTTGTTTGAGTGGCCAATTAGATAGGACTTGAATAAATTTTATTGCCAGATTAAAATTCTTGATCCGTAATTGTCTTGATATTTTAATCATTAGTAGCAGGTTGAAATTAATTATTTCAATTGGAGAACATAACCTAAGTTAAATAATCCGAGCTTGTGTGTTTATTGCCTAGATCAACCTAATATCTTTCTTTGTTTAATGCTTCCATTATCTTAAATTTAAAGAGCTTGTTTTAAATTATTTAATGGTTAGAGATTAGGTGAAGAGCTTATTTTACTTAACGACACACTAAGGAAAGATTGAGACTAACAGAGTTTATTGTTGTCTATGGTTGATAGTTTTAATATAAATTGATAATAGAATTGATATATTATGTGCATGTTTGGTGGTGGCGAATGATCCTTTAACCAAAGTTTTCATCATTATTATTTCTTTCTCCTTTAATTGGAGTTTTTATTAAATTCTTGTTCGTAATTTTAATTTCTTTATTTCTTACTATTTAGTTAAAAATTCATAAACCCCCCTTTTATTTTTAATTGGCATTTTCTTTAGTTAGATTAATTTATATTATTATTACTATTATTATTATTATTACTATTACTATTATTTTATTTTAAATCTTGCTTTGGAGTTAATAATAAATTTAACTAGCATAATCTCTGTGGGATCGATCCTTACTCGCTCTGTACTAATTATTTATATTAGTGGTAAGGTTTTAAATTTGGTGCACCTTAAACGACACTACCAGTGCAGAACCGTCAGAAGACTAACAATAAATGTCAGAATAGTATAAAATCCACTGACTCGAATGCTAGACCAAAAGCAATCAGTAAGAACGCACAGTGAGCTTTTAAATTGGCTACAGCAAGTAAAAGATAAAATTAAAAGGTTTCATTTTCTTCTGACAATATCCTTACATCCAATGAACAATTACCCCTAGATTGCAATAAGTGACATCAACAATGGATTTAACTGAAATGAGAAGTAACTATAAAATGGATCATAAAAAGGCTCATCAACAAACCATAATCTAGGGTCATTAGGCTTTTCAGACAGCCTTGCTTTTATTAGTTCAACAGCTGCAGTTTTCTTCCCCAATAGGCTGTTTTTTACATCATACACAAAACCAACTCCTATCGCAACACAAAAGAGAGAGAAAGAGAGAGATAGACAGAGAGATTAGGATAATGGTTATCTATGACATCATACCAGTTATTAGATTATCCCACAACTCCAGATCCTCAAAAATTTTAATAGCCTCTCCAATCAAGCCACAGCTTACTAAAAGTTTAGCATATTCCCTAAAATCAAGAAAAATCGAAATAGACAGGTTATAAAGAGAATAAACAGAGCAATTAAACTCTAACCAAATCAACATATGTCAAATAAGATATATGAAATAATGACAGCATAATGTTGGCAAAATGACAAGAAAATTAAATCACAATCATTCAAAGATGCAGAAGAAATAGTTTTACTTTCGCAGGGCAGGAATAGTTGGAACGCAAATCACATAACAAAAGGGTGTCAAAGTCGGTGGCCACAAGGCAAATTCAAGTTGGCTTTGACAAGCCGGCCAAAGAAAATGGTGCCGTCCAAATGGAGAAAAAGAAGAAGTTGGCAACAACATTTGAAATATGTATATATTATTTTAATTACCATTTTTTGGCTATAAAAGGGAGAACTCCCTAATTCATTTATCATCCAATTTTGTAGAGAGAATTGAGAGTTGTGAGAAGTGATTCTTGCAAGAGCAAAGAATTTTGTGTGCTTAGTGATTTGAGAGTTTGGGTGTATTGGGGTTTTGGGTAGTGAGCTAAAATACTACAATACTTGTAACTCCTTTTCACTAGTATAATATTTCTTTCTGTCTTCGCCCGTGGACGTAGGCTAAAAGCCGAACCACGTAATTTTTGGTATTTTCTTTTGTGCTTGTTCTTTATTTTTCTATCAATTTTACTTTAGCTGCGTGTCTGCTTCACCCACCAATTTCCTGACAGTGGTATCAGAGCTATTGGTTGTATTTATTTTTGGAGTCGGGAACTATTCACGTATACCGCGTACGGCACTATTCACGTATACGGCGTACGGCACTACTCACGTATACGGTATACGATACTATTCACGTATACGGTACTATTCACGTATACGGTACTATTCACGTATACGGTACTATTCACGTATACGGTACTATTCACGTATACGGCACTATTCACGTGAAACGGTGGAAGCGATCCAAGAATTTTGCGGTGCAAAGCAGGGAATAGTGGTGTGAGTAAAGCAATTGTGTGGTTCTGTACATGTCTAGGAAAGTTCTGTCACAAAGGCGATAAGAGCTTAAGGAGTCTGGGTTTTAAGTGGGACCATTGTGACCCCTCCAGTCTTTCCTGGGAACTTTCCTGGTGTGCATTCTCACACATACTCACAACTATTCAAGGTGGTACACTAACTTGTGTGCGGTATTTATCAACAAAATGGCGGCAAAGTATGAAATTGAGAAGTTTAACGGAAATAATTTTTCGTTGTGGAAAATGAAGATGAAAGCTGTATTGAGGAAAAATAATTGTTTGGCAGCAATTGGAGAAAGGCCCATGGAGATAACTGATGACAAGTGGAACGAGGTAGACAGCAACGCCATTTCTGATCTACACTTGGCACTTGCGGATGGAGTATTATCCAGTGTGGCAGAGAAAAATACGGCGAAGGAAATTTGGGATACTCTCACAAAATTGTACGAGGCCAAGTCACTACACAACAAAATCTTCTTGAAGAGGAAACTCTATACTCTTCGAATGGCGGAATCTACAATGGTGACCGACCACATCAACACCTTGAAGACTTTATTTTCACAACTTACAACGTTGGGTCATAATATAGAGGAAAATGAACGTGCAGAGCTTCTACTTCAAAGTCTACCAGATTCGTATGATCAACTCATCATCAACCTGACGAACAACAATCCAGTGGACAGTCTAGTTTTCGACGATGTTGCAGCCTCCGTACTAAATGAGGAGAGCAGGCGGAAAAATAAGGAAAATAGACAAGCAAGTTCGCAGCAAGCGGAGGCGCTATCGGTGACGAGAGGGAGATCAACGGAACGTGGCCCCAGTGGGAGTCAAAATCATGGTAGATCAAAATCTAGAAGTAAGAAGAATGTTAAATGCTACAATTGTGGCAAGAAAGGGCACGTCAAAAAGGAGTGTTGGAGTAATCAGAAGAGAAGAGAGGGTAAAGAACCTGAGTCATCAAATGCTCAGGGGTGTGTAGCAAGTACCTCGGATGATGGCGAAATACTCTACAGCGAGGCAACAATTGTTTCAGAAGGCAGAAAACGACTTTCTGATGTCTGGCTTATAGACTCAGGAGCTACCTGGCACATGACCTCTAGGAGAGAATGGTTCCACACATATGAACCTATCTCAGGAGGATCTGTATATATGGGTAACGATCATGCCTTGGAGATCGCTGGTATTGGTACTATCAAAATAAAAATGTTTGATGGTACAATTCGCACAATTGGAGAGGTACGACATGTCAACGGCCTGAAGAAAAATCTATTGTCTTTGGGACAAATGGATAGTCATGGGTACAAAACTCATGTGGAGAATGGAATTATGAAGATCGTTAAAGGCGCGCTTGTATTGATGAAGGCAGAAAAGATCGGTGCTAATCTATTCATGCTTAAAGGAGAAACGCTACAGGAGGCTGATGCGTGTGTCGCATCAAATGGAGAAGAGTCAACGATGATATGGCATCTCAAACTTGGCCACATGTCGGAACAAGGTTTGAAGATTCTCTCTGAGCGAAAATTGCTTCCAGGGCTCAAATCGGTAAGTTTACCATTTTGCGAGCATTGTGTTACAAGTAAGCAGCATAGATTAAAATTCAGTAGATCTATTGTTAGAAGTAAATGCATTCTAGACTTGATTCATTCTGATGTTTGGGAATCACCGGATATATCCATGGGAGGTGCAAAGTACATGGTGACTTTCATTGATGATTATTCCAGAAGATGTTGGGTGTATCCAATTAAGAAAAAGTCAGATGTATTTCTAGTGTTTAAAGAATATAAAGCGCGGTTGGAACTTGAATCTGGTAAAAAGATCAAGTGCTTAAGGACGGATAATGGTGGAGAGTATACAGACGGTGAGTTTCTTGCTTTCTGTAAGCAAGAAGGTATTCAGAGGCAGTTCACGGTGGCATACACTCCTCAACAAAACGGAGTGGCGGAGCGGATGAACAGAACTCTTACAGAAAGAATAAGAGCTATGTTGAGGACTGCTGGTCTACCTAATTCATTCTGGGCAGAAGTAGCCAAAACTGCCTGTTATATAGTAAATCGATCGCCATCTACAGCTATTGGGCTGAAGACAGCGATGGAGATGTGGACTGGAAAGCCAGCTGATTATTCCTACCTACATGCATTTGGATGTCCTGTGTACGTGATGTACAATGCCCAAGAAAGAACAAAGCTGGATCCAAAATCTAGAAGATGTATCTTCTTGGGGTATGCTGATGGAGTAAAGGGGTATCGTCTGTGGGACCCCACTGCCCACAAGATCGTCATCAGCAGAGATGTTATCTTTGTAGAAGATCAACTGCAAAGGAGAGATGAGGATGATGGCACTACAAAAGAAAAGTCAGAGACTGTGCCAGTATATGTGGAAAATAATCTAGAAGATTCAGATTCTTCTGAAGCAGCACTAGAGCACGAGGAACAAGAACCAGTCGAGTCTGAGGCTCCAGAAGTTCGTCGGTCAACTCGTGAGAGACGACCGCCGACGTGGCACTCGGAGTATGTCACAGAGATCAACGTTGCATACTGTCTTCTAACAGAGGATGGAGAGCCTTCAACTTTCCATGAAGCTTTAAACAGCTCAGATGTTGCTTTGTGGATGACAGCAATGCATGAAGAAATTGAAGCTCTACACAAGAACAAGACATGGGAACTTGTACCACTACCACACGGAAGAAAAGCCATTGGAAACAAATGGGTATACAAGATCAAACGTGATGGCAATGACCAAGTGGAGCGGTATCGTGCGCGATTGGTGGTGAAAGGATATGCTCAGAAAGAAGGTATTGACTTCAACGAGATATTTTCGCCGGTGGTTCGACTCACAACAGTCAGAATAGTTTTGGCAATGTGTGCCACATTTGACCTACATCTAGAGCAGTTAGATGTGAAAACTGCATTTCTTCATGGAGAACTTGAAGAAGAAATATATATGCTCCAACCAGAAGGTTTTGCAGAAACAGGAAAGGAGAACTTGGTTTGCAGGTTGAACAAATCTCTATACGGTCTCAAACAGGCGCCGAGGTGTTGGTATAAGAGATTTGATTCCTTCATTATGAGCCTTGGATACAGCAGACTCAGTTCAGACCATTGTGCATATTACAAGAGGTTTGAAGATAATGATTTCATCATTTTGCTGTTGTATGTGGATGACATGTTGGTAGCAGGTCCCAATAAAGATCGAATCCAAGAATTGAAGGCACAGTTGGCTAGGGAGTTTGAAATGAAGGACTTGGGACCAGCAAACAAGATTCTAGGGATGCAAATTCACCGAGACAGAAATAACATGAAGATTTGGCTTTCGCAGAAGAATTATTTGAAGAAAATCTTGCGGCGCTTCAACATGCAAGATTGTAAGTCAATTTCTACCTCACTTCCTGTTAATTTCAAATTATCCTCAAGTATGTGTCCTAGCAATGAAGCGGAGAGGAAGGAGATGTCTCGAGTACCGTATGCATCAGCAGTGGGAAGTTTGATGTTCGCTATGATATGTACTAGACCGGACATTGCACAAGCAGTGGGAGTAGTCAGTCGATACATGGCGAATCCTGGTGGAGAGCATTGGATAGCTGTGAAAAGGATTCTGAGATACATCAGAGGAACCTCAGATGTTGCATTATGTTATGGAGGATCAGAGTTTACTGTCAGGGGTTATGTGGATTCAGATTTTGCAGGAGATCTTGATAAAAGAAAATCCACTACTGGTTATGTGTTTACACTTGCGGGAGCAGCTGTAAGCTGGGTTTCGAAACTGCAGACCGTTGTGGCTTTATCTACAACAGAAGCAGAATACATGGCAGCTACACAAGCTTGCAAGGAAGCTATTTGGATACAAAGGTTATTGGAGGAGCTCGGGCACAAACAACAGAAAATTCTTGTGTTTTGTGACAGTCAGAGTGCCTTGCACATTGCAAGGAATCCAGCCTTTCATTCCAGGACAAAGCACATAGGAGTTCAGTATCACTTCGTTCGTGAAGTAGTGGAAGATGGAAGTGTGGATTTGCAGAAAATCCATACCAAAGAGAACCTAGCAGATGTTTTGACCAAGCCGATAAATACTGATAAGTTTGTCTGGAGTAGATCCTCTTGTGGCCTAGCAGAAACGTAGGCAACATGATTATGGCGAAGCAGAAAGGATGATGTGGAGATTGATTGATTCTCAATCAAATCTCCAAGTGGGAGAAATGTCAAAGTCGGTGGCCACAAGGCAAATTCAAGTTGGCTTTGACAAGCCGGCCAAAGAAAATGGTGCCGTCCAAATGGAGAAAAAGAAGAAGTTGGCAACAACATTTGAAATATGTATATATTATTTTAATTACCATTTTTTGGCTATAAAAGGGAGAACTCCCTAATTCATTTATCATCCAATTTTGTAGAGAGAATTGAGAGTTGTGAGAAGTGATTCTTGCAAGAGCAAAGAATTTTGTGTGCTTAGTGATTTGAGAGTTTGGGTGTATTGGGGTTTTGGGTAGTGAGCTAAAATACTACAATACTTGTAACTCCTTTTCACTAGTATAATATTTCTTTCTGTCTTCGCCCGTGGACGTAGGCTAAAAGCCGAACCACGTAATTTTTGGTATTTTCTTTTGTGCTTGTTCTTTATTTTTCTATCAATTTTACTTTAGCTGCGTGTCTGCTTCACCCACCAATTTCCTAACAAAGGGAATACTTTGAGTCACACCAGGAGAAGAATTAGAAATGCCCTCAACCTGAAACAAAGCAAAATATGATAGTAAGCAACCATTAAAAATCTTGGACCAGAACACAGGATAGCACATGAAATCACTTTTGAAGTGAAAAGCAAAGATGCAAGTACCTAATCTCTCTAGACAATTAAATCTAACGAATATCTAGCGATATAAGGGAGAGAAACCTAGTCTTGATTAGCAGCTTAGAAAAAGCAAAGAAGCTTTTGGGTCCAATAAAGTACTAGCTGCAGAAAGTTTGGAATCTTCTATAGATCGATAAGCAACTCTTGTCAATTTGAATGAAAATGATTTAGGTAACAAAATATTTAAGAAGAAAAGGCTCACAGATCATACCAGTTTGTCCATCATCTCTAAAGCACGCCCTTTTGTGCGACTACCGATGGACTCCCATCTAATACATAAGAGATCACAGAAATACTTTAGCTGAAAGATGGAAAAATCATGTGAGAATCAGAAGTACCACTTCAGAATATGAGATTTAAAATCAAGAAAAACTGATGCTGTATTGTATATATACTTACAATGAAGCATGACGACTGCTGTGAATCAATTGCCTCTATGTATGGAGCCATATCCCATCCTGAATCAGAAAAATAACTATAAATCAGCAAATGACCAAATCAACAGATCCAAAAAGTAGCACACAGTCAGAGAGAAACTGATGCCTCCAAAAGCTTTTTCAAGGTCAAGTATTTACTTAGTTACAGACCAACATCAAGGGGCTAACATGGGATCCCTTCAAGGCCTACTGATTAGGTGAATATCTAATACATTCCCCAACTAGAGAAGTCATAAAGAGAAAAAAAAAACAATGCATTTTTGGTTTTCATGTGTTCCATGTTTGGAACTGGGGTTGAGTTCAGCAAAGCTGCTGCAACATCCATTCTCATTGCTTCTTTAAGTATCATTAGAGTAAGACTTTCGGGAACACAGTGTTCATTCTCAAATTACTTAAGGGACATGTTGACCTCATCAGCAAGCTTTTCAACCAGCTCAGCTTTGTGGAACAAAGCATTTGGTGTCCAGACGTGGAACAAAGCATTCGGCATCCAGGAATAACACCCGTAAAAGGCATGTGAATATAATGAGGATATTAAGATGGACGTACAGGGATACAACTACAGAAATTGTGCTCAGTTATCATCCGTAATGCAATCTCTTATCATCAATCTACTACAGGAATTATTACTGAGAATGATTTAAAAATTAAATAGCAATATGCTTAACGTCTTATGGCATTTAACAAGACGACTACGCACCACCCAACCATAAAACAACTTACTTTGCATTTCATCTTGCCGTGAGCTCTTTTCTATTAGAAGGCACCTCGACAAGATCACTGCCTGTTGGATTGCCTTTAAATGGGCTGCTGAGCCACCAGGGTGAATGCATTGGACTCCAGATTCAGATTCATGACTATTCCCCAATAATTTTGGGGCCACAAAAACATCAGAGGCATCACCAATAGTAGAATCATGTGTATGAATGACTTGGTTTATTGAAGGGCAGACATCAGAAGTGTTGGATGAGCTTGTGTTTGCAACAAGTACCATTTGTGCCTTTGGTTCTACCTATATGCAGGAGCAATCTCAAAGCTAAGAAGGAAGATCCCGACAACTTTATAAATGATGCACATTCAATCTTTACCTGGTGGATGGTACGGAAACCAAGAACCCCAGTAACCGAAAGCTGGAGACCACCTGCCACTTCAGCTGATTCAAAATGTTTCCTGATACCGTAAAGCATTTTAGAAATCAGCAGAAACTATGGAAGAAGTCCTATAGTAATGGTAATGATGGAAGTTAGTAATCAGTTAATGCAAATTCCAGTGCTAACAACTCAAACTAATGTTCGATGATTGAAACAATTTACATTAAAAAATGGGAGATTTTGATGAAGTCCAAACATAAAACTTCATTCTTGCACCTCCCTTACACACAATGCACAAAATCATCTGCAACGACTGAGAGAGTTCTACAGGCAAGTTCCATGTTGGAAATAACATGTTTCCAAGAGAAAAATTTTCTAATGTAGCCAGAAATAAGACCACCGAATATAAAACTTTCCCAGGATAACTCACCTGCAAGAATCAACTCTCCTGTAAATGTGTTCTAACAGTCCTGCTTCCAAATGAACTGTTGAAACAATCTCTGAAGGATCGATATCATGCAACTGGTTGCCCCAATAAGTAGTTACATTTTCCAAAGTGCCAAAATGTTGTAAAGTCTCAGCCATAAAAACTTTCAATAGATCATACAAAGAAGACGACCGCTCATCTAAAATCCTTTGATGCATAAGTAGGAGTCTTGTGAGCCACCATGAAATGGTTCTAATCCCATTCACAGGCAACGCAGTTGCATCAAACAGCAAATCTTTTGTCTTGATGAGCAACATTTTGGCAAAAACTATATACTACAAAAAGATCACAAAATGTAAAATAAGTTAAAAAAGATAATATTAACATTAACACTGTCTAAGCAATAGAATCTATTCATTTTTCGATAGACTGAGTACCTGAAGATAGGAGAACTTTCCCAGCAAGTCAGAGCCAACAGACATGAGCTGATAACGCGCCCAATTCTCCCACTCTATCAATTCGTTGCCTTCTAAAGTTGAAACTTCTAGTGGAAACCGACACTTTCGCGAATTATCAACTAAAGGCCAGTTAATTCAAGTTCAAACGTTCATGAGCCGCAGCTCGTACCCGCGGAGGATTTCTAGTTGCTTTTCGGCTATCAAGGTGAAGTCCCTGGAAAACGAAAAAGAGGGGGGTTTTGGGTTTTAGCTTTTGGTTTTTAGTTGGTTAAAACAGCCTTTTTTATGTCATGCAATTTTTATTGCTACATAAAACTAACACTGAACAACCAAGAAACGCTAAACCACACGTCACGCAATTTTTATGTCAATATATATATACATACACCCTGTTATTTGAGGAAAAAAAATGTTATGAATTTATTAAAATAAATGTGAATGTTCATAATATATATATTGTACTCTCCCCATTATCTTCTACTAGCAACTCTTGACTTTTCTATAACCCCCACTATATCACTAGGAAATGGATATTCACAATAATGATATACAATATCATTGTTATTGTAAATTATTGTTTATATATAGATATATATATTAATAGGACCTCATCCTATTAATTTGATCTAAACTATTATTATATATACATATATGTAATAATTTCTATCCATATACTTTTTGATGAAATTGTTTATAGTATATATATAAACAATAATGTAACACAACTATAATACAAGATGTTTTCATAATAATTATTTGTAATAATTTTTCACATGTCAACAATTTTTACAATTATCAATGATATATTAGCAGTAGGAATACAAAAATATGCTTCAATCTTTTTTCTTTTTTCTTTGAAATACACATGCAGTATGAAATTAATGTTTTTATTAATTTTATGTAATAATTATATAACTAGAAAATAAGAGTTCATTTCTTTGTTTGGTACACACTTGGAATGAGTAAAATCTTTCTATAATAGATGCTCTCTCATTTTACTCTTTATCTTGTGTTGCTTCTTTATTTTGCATCGCTGGCTAATAGCTTTTCTAATAAAAAAATTCTAACTCAAGCAGACCCTGATCTCAAGTCCTAATATCTTTTTTATTTGTATTAACAACTATTATTTAAAAAGATGGAAAAAAAATTACTAACTTTCATCAAAAAAAAAAAAATCTTATGTGGACAATTGACATTACAATTTAATTGTTATTAAAAAAATTAATTAATTAATCATATATCATTGGAATAAGATTTATGTGCGGCGGTGATATATATAATTCGATTGTGGTGTATGCACGCATATGATCGATTTTCTCCTGTATTTATACTATTTTGATTAATTTAATTTTAAGTATTTACTCATGAATGTGTGTTCTCATCTAATTAAACAGGATCAAACTTCAATTTCTGCTTAAATAAACATCAATTAAACACATCAACGTACAAGTGACTGTATAAAAAGAATCATTAGGATCATATTTGATTGTTTGTAACTCCGTCATCATTCAGACTTTAAAAATTCTGGACATCGATGGGGCATCACTTCAAGTTCAAAAATTGAAGGAAGAGCTCGTCAACCGGTGGCGAAGGAGAGTGTGGGCTAAGCTGGCTTTTAGCCAGCCGAATTTAGGCAAAAAGTTTTTACTTTTATTTGCAAAACTATCACAACTTCAATTTTACAAAATTGCCACTAATGTATATTACGAAATTGCTAGTGCTGTGACTCATTGAGGGATTTTACTAGGCCACAATTGCCATTGCAATTTACAAAATTGCTAACTTCAGCTCCTGCATTCTTTTAATTTTTAAGTCACTTCTTCCTTTTTGGGAGACTTTTAATGGAACAATTTGTAGTATTAGCCCCCTCTTTGTTATTGTGGTAGGGCAGTTACTGCAATACTAATGTATTTAGTAAATATTTTATAATTACTATTGTAATTTTGAAGTTAAGTTTATTTTTTATTATGAAATTATATTTATCACACTCTATCAATTTTTATTTCGTAATTACAAATTTCTTTGCATAGGAACTACAACTTTTAGACCACGATACTTTAATACCAAATAAGAGCTTAATATATTTGAAATCAACAACTAAGAAATTAAAGCTTCTCCATAAAATTTACTGAAAGTTCCAGAGGATGTGTCAACATAGAAAATTCGATTGCACAAAAAATTTATTCATATCCGGATTGCATTTTCCAGCAAAAATTAACTTGATAACATGGAGAATTCAAAAGGCTTTGCCCATTAAACTATCAATGGAAATGAATATCACTTCAAGCTAAGAAGTTGGAGAAATATTTATATGGATCTAGCACACTATCTCAACATGTTATTTTAGAAGGTTTGATGAGTTTAATAATGGGATTATATAAATGTTGGTTTAAAATCACCATATGCATTAAAGAGGATAAGTCCCACTACGAAACCCACCATAGCTTCCTAAACAATAAGTTCCTAATGCTAAATTGGTGGCCAAACCCACATAAATTTTAATCTGTACATGATTAGCAAATCTTGTCGAAGCCTTAAATTTTTTTTTCTAATAATAATAATTATTTTTTAATCCAATGGTAACTAAATTTCTTTCCCATCCATATGAGTGAGTTTCAAACAGGGGCGGATCTATTAGAGCTGTTTTCGTTTTATTGTTTTCAAACTCAAGAAATTTTACCAACATTACTAGATAGCACCCACAGCCTTATATTAATGCAAAACAAAATGAGTATTCAATAACATATCAAGTATTTTTCATATTTTGACCTATTTGCAAAGTTTTGAAGTTTGATCACTGAAAATTTACAAGTTTTTCAAAACATAACCGGCCTGATCGACCTGAATCCCGAATTTTTGGAAAAAGTTTTGATCAGTCTCAAAACGGACGCCTTCAAATTTGGGTGACTAAACAAATGTGGGGGCGTTAGATATATCTGAGAATAAATTGTCATTGTCTGGTGAAATTCCATGCAGTCTAGGCAGTTGCATGACGTTGAAACGACTCATCATTTTCTTCCAAGGGAAAATTCCTTCTATCAAATAAAACAGGACGAACATGATCCTGCTGCATGGCTGAAAAATTAGCAAAAATATTATCCACATAGGTAGATGGATGCTTAATCCAAATTAGAACTGTTTTATTCATTTCTTGACTTTCTGCATTTCATCTTCTCATCTTCCCTTCACTCATCCAAAAATCTGAGCCTTTCGTAGATTCATTTTACTTCTTATTATTCTGAGCTGGTTTTGATATTTAAAATTCCTCTAATTTGTGGCTTGAGAGTGCCCAGCCTCGATTGCTTTCGCTGATGCCTCGGTTTTTCTGTCCTCTTTCTGAGATTTTTTATGAAATTTTTATGGCAAGATTATTTGAAGTACGGCCAAATTGCAGAATAGATGTGCCGAGATTTGTTGATTTCAAATTTCTTATCATCATCATCATTTATTTAATTTCAGTCAGTTAGATATCTACGCGGATTGAATGATTCTTATTGTTTCGCAACCTGCTGAATTTCTTGAACCCATTCATAGGTATGTATCGACGCATGATATGTCTGGGGTAGACTGCACCGAATATTTCAGAAAGGGAAAAAAGCTTTGTGAAACGTTGATTCCTGTGGTGCTTTAAGCCTTTCCTAAGTCATTTAACAGTAATCTGAACCTCCATCCATCATACTTAACTTTCTTATCCTACTTTTTTTTTCTTTTCTAATACTGTTGATTAAATTGTTTTATGTTCATTGTGGATTAATGGATTCCAAAATGATCCATCTTTTTAACTCATTTTGCGCCTCACAGATGGCCTATTTGCTTGATGCGGTCAGAAAATTGATTGGCGATCTTATCCTTCATCTTTATTACATCGTCCAATCAACTTCCTGTAACGTACTACGACAGTGGTAGATTTGCAGGCTTGAGTAGTTCCGAAATTGTTTCTTTCGGGACCATTGATTTTAGCTGGGCTAGATGATCAATTAAAGAGATTTTATTGTGTATGGACAGTTTCATTTCCTTTAGTGGTATGCTTACCAATCAGTAATCGGAATAAGATAGAATCATAATAGAATTGAAATAAAGAATGAGAATTATTATAAATTATTTATTTTAGCTGTAAGAATTTGTATTGTCATTGATGTATCTAATTTTTGTTGGAATTGGAATAGATTATTACAATACCAAAATAGTCTTAGTTGATTATTGTCATCATTTATTATAATAATTACAATTTTTATTTAAAATAATTATTGTCAATAATAATAATAATAATAATAATAGGACAACTAATAGTAGTAATTATTATTATAACAATAATTATTTATAAATAAACTGCTATTTAAAATGGACTAGGTCCGAGTCGATACGATTTTTTTTTTTGTGTCGGGATAGGATTAGAGTTCTTAACCTATTTATCTGACCAATGACACATGGGTAGTGATTGATTTCAAACTCTCCTCCAGAAAGATTTCCTCAAAATTATTTAGAGACTTGTATTCCCAACTTGATAGTGGGTATTTTGATGAACTGTTACATATTGATTGTGTAATAATAGTCAAATTAATTATGAGAAGATGAAAAGTCAAATATGAAAGAAAATTTCTGTATTTATTATATAATAGAGAATATACAAAGATGAAAAATAGTGATGCAACATCATCTCTAGGGATGGCAAAAATCCCCACGGGGACAGGTACCCTCGGGGATTTTCCCCATTCGGGGAGGGTACGGGGAAAATTTTATACCCAATTTTTTTTTCGGGGAGGGGACGGGGAAAATTTTTTACCCAACTTTTTATTCGGGGAGGGGACGGGGATGAGGTGGAATCCCCGTCCCCTACCCATTTCCCCATTTTAATTTTTAATTTTATTTTTATTTTTAAAATTACTAATAAATAAATAAAAAAATTATAAATATTGTTAAAAATAATAAATATCAAAATAGTTGTATGTTGGGAAAGTGGTCACCCCTTACCGGGAATTAGTTGAAGAGTATTAATTGAAGTTTTCACCAACTGTTTATTGCTTTGATTATACTGGTAGTAGTTCTTCTACTAGATCTACAGGGGATTCTTATAAGAAAGCAACCAAATGGATGACAGGTTTTGATGATTATGTAAACAATGGAGATTGTGCATTTGTTGCAGATGAATTAGATTCATATTTTGATGAGAAAGTTATACCTCAGATGGAAGATTTTAATATTTTGAGTTGACGGAAGACAAATGCTAATAGGTATCCTACATTAGCTCGAATTGCTAGAGATATTTTGGCAATTCCAATTACAACAGTTGCTTCTGAATCAGCTTTTAACACTAGTGGTAGAGTTGTGAGCCCATACCATAACAAACTTCATCCAAGCACATTGGAGGCCTTAATGTGCTGTCAAAGTTGGTTACGAGCTTACAATAGCGGTATGAGTTTATTTTAATATGATTAATTTAAAATCGAAAATAAAAAAATGTATTAGACTATTAGTTATTCGGGGACCGGGGACCCTCGGGGATCCCCTGTTATTATTCGGGGAGGGGATGGAGATTCTCTCAAGCAATTCTGACGGGGATGGGGAGGGGACGGGGATATATGCAAAATATCGGGGATGGGTATGGGGAGATTGGTCCCCTCCCCTCCCCTCCCCATTGCCATCCCTAATCATCTCTTGTAGTCCCAACTTTATATATATATATAGATATAGATATAGATATAGATAGATTGTTTAGAATTCAAACCCCATGTGTTCCAAAATTACAAAATCACCATCATTCAGTTGGTGGGGATTTACCTAGTAAACTAAGTTCTACACGTTATATTTTAATTGACTGGTTAAAACCATTCCCCATGTGTTCCACAACTGCTTATGTTTTCTAAAATTTTCCGTCAAATTTCGGTCAAAATGACATTAATTTGATACAAAGAAACCATGCGTGAGGGTAGGGCAAAGAAAATATTTGGTGCTTTTGAAATACCACATTACAAAATTAATGTGAAGCTTCTATCTGATTAATGAATGACATTTGACACCATGTGTCCCCATCAATTTTGCAAAGCGCATTGCTCCTACGGAATAATTAACGGAGAAATATCCTTCTTTAACAGTCATTAACGGAGAAATGTCCACACGGGCGGTACAAGAAATCACTAAATCTTCATCATTATTAATTGTGTTAAGTCCCATTTCATCAAATATTGCTTGACCGACTTCAAGTCAGGCACGAAGTCACAACCCACGGAAGTCAAAGTCATCATTTTCGCAAAAATTTCTCTTGGAGAAAACAAAAAGAACTATTCGTGAAGAAAACTATTCGAATTATTAATATTAATAATAATAATAATTATTAGTAATTATTATTAATAACAAAAAGAACTATTCGAATTATTATTAATAATTTGGACAGGGTAAGCCTGGACTGAGCTGACACCATGCCGGACTTCAACTTCTCTGCTGCTTCCGGCTTCCTCTTCCTTTTTCTATCTATTGGATAAATGACAGAGATTTTGTACTACTTAGTTGGCATTTTCTTGTTTGAATTAGTGAGATGTCGTCTGTGTTTAGCTTTGGAATGTAATTCAGTTTCTACATTTTTTTAATTTAAAAAAATTATTATACATGTATTCTTAGTAGTTGCACCAAAGGAGTTAAAGAAGTTGCTGAATCTGGGGGGAACTTGTCAACCCGACATAGAATATTAAGAGTTGGAAACAATCAGTTGTTCGGAAATATCCCAAGTGGATTAAGAAATCTTGTTAACTTAGAGCTTTTACACTTGTGGGCAACCAATTCACAGGCCGAATTCCGGGAAGTATAGGAGATCTTCATAAGCTGCAAAGGTTGACGCTTGAGATGAACAAGTTTTGGGGGGAAATTCCATCTTCTATAGGAAATTTGACATTGTTAATCACACTAAATTTTGCCGAAAACATGTTAGAGGGAAGCATTCCATCAAGTCTAGGGAAATGCCAAAACTTGATATTATTAGATCTCTCTAATAACAACCTCACTGGTACCACACCCACTGAAGTGATTGGTCTCTCTTCCTTGTCAATCTATCTCGATCTATCTCAAAACCAATTGAACGGTCCTTTGCCCTCAAATTTTGGTATCTTGAAAAATCTGGGTGCTATAGATATATCGGAGAACAAATTGTCTGGTCAAATTCCAAGCAGTATAGGAAGTTGCATTAGGTTGGAACAACTCGTCATGAACGGTAATTTCTTTCGAGGGAATATCCCTTCATCATTGAGTTCTTTGAGAGGCATTGAGAATCTTGATCTTTCGCGGAACAATTTGTCTGGCCGAATTCCAAAATATCTGGAAAACTTACCCTTTTTGCAGAATTTAAATCTGTCTTTTAATCATTTTGAGGGTGAAGTACCAATAAAAGGAGTCTTCAGCAATTCGAGTGCTATATCTCTTGACGGAAATGATAACCTCTGTGGTGGCATATCTGAGTTGCATTTAACTACTTGTTCCATCAAAGAATCAAAGCAATCACGTTCCCGTTCCCTGAAACTGATTATTCCTGTTGTTACAGGAATTTTGTTAGTAACAGGGATGTCGTGTTTAAAAATTACTTCCTGGCGAAGCAAATCAAAAAAGGAGCCGGCCACTCCTCCATCAACTCTCTTGGCTTCGGTTTTACGAGTGTCCTATGAGAATCTCTTCAAAGCAACTGACGGGTTCTCTTTGGAAAACTTGATTGGTGCCGGTAGCTTTGGTTCGGTCTATAAAGGAGTCCTCAATCATGATGATCATGAAACGCTGGTGGCAGTTAAGGTGCTTAATCTTCAACATCGAGGAGCTTCAAAGAGTTTCATGTCGGAGTGTCAGGCCTTGAGAAGTATTAGGCATCGGAATCTCGTCAAAATAATAACTTCCTGTGCAAGTGTTGACTTCCAAGGAAATGATTCCGAGGCTTTAGTTTATGAGTTCATGGTTAACGGGAGCCTGGAGGAATGGTTGCATCCAAACCGTGAGGCACTTAAGAATCTGAATCTCCTCCAAAGACTGAGTATTGCCGTTGATGTTGCTTCCGCATTGGATTATCTTCATCATTATTGCGAGACTCCAATAGTCCATTGTGATCTCAAGCCAAGCAATGTTCTTCTGGATGGTGAATTGACTGCCCATGTAGGTGATTTTGGATTAGCAAAATTCCTTCCGGAAGCCACCAACAACTTGTCATCTAATCAACAAGCTCTGTTGGAGTAAAAGGAACCGTTGGTTATGCTGCTCCAGGTAAATACTATAATTTAACTAACTTCTTTTGCAATCCTTAGAGCTTTTACTAGTTGAACCAACAGTTTTAATTTTCAAATTGCAGAGTACGGAATGGGGAGCGAGGTCTCAACAAGTGGAGACGTGTACAGTTTTGGCATACTCTTGCTGGAAACGTTTACAGGAAAGAGGCCGACGAATGAGATGTTTACCGGCAATCTAACCCTACATAATTTTGTCAAGGAAGCTCTTCCTGAAAGACTTGCTGAAATTGTTGATCCAGTGCTGCTTGTAGAAAGAGAAGAAGGGGAGACAAGCAAGGCCAATGCTCACAAACAATTTACCAGAAGTTTTAGTGTTAAAGAGTGCTTGGTTTCAGTACTGGGAATCGGAGTCACTTGCTCTTCAGAGTTGCCGAGAGAACGAATGAACATGGAAGAGGTTGCGGCTCAGCTGCTTTCCTTCAGAAACAAACTTGTCAAAAATGTGCGAGGCCAACCGCTAACGTGCACATACAAGTTATGTATCATCCCCTGCATCGCTAACAAGTGGATTTAATTGCCCACATCAAACAATATTGATATAATTGTAATATTCCATGCTCAACAACTGAATAGATATTGTGTTAGAATTTACAGCTCAAAACGTGTCTTCTTAATTAGGAAAGTTTACCAAACTCACTGACTAGTGATATGTGATATGTGATATTACACATGTTTAACCTTTACTAACGATACTCTTAGCTTTTTGACTCTTCTAAATTAATAATAATAATCTAAAGAAAAATGTTTCCAAGTTTGATTCAAAGTTGAACCAATCTAGCACCAGAATTGGGCTTAATGAGCCTATTTTGAGAAATATTTGGCAAAATCCTAGACACTTTTTACATTACTTATTTTCACTGGACAATACCGATTGATTAGTGTAAATGGTTACTTACGATTCGGCTTGTCCATAGTAAACTCCGCATGCACAAGACAAACTTGTTCTTGTGCATGTTGAAAGCCAAGTAAAACAGTTAGCTTCAAAAACTAATAAATGATAAGAACAATGCCACATCCTTTAAGGAAGTGCAACGAACAAACGTTGATTGCGACACAAACTTTGGGAATTTCATCTTTTCTCCTTCACAAATGCCAATTAACCTTGATACTCAAGGTTTAATTACTATCAGCCAACCAAAAGAAACAAGAACAAAGAAAGTGAATTTGTCAAAGGGAGAGGTTGTTTTGCTTGAGAGCAAAGATTGCACTGGCTGAGAAAGGAGTTGAATATGAGCCAGATGTCACGGGATGAGTGTTTTGCGCAGCTAACCCGTGCGGCACTTAGACAACTTTGCCGAATATTGCTAAGTAAGCCTAGAGATTCTCGAACAAGAGAAGAGAGCAATTGAGCCAAAGAAACTTGTATTGCACAAAGAGAGATTACAGTGCTTGTTGGATACAAATGCTTAATGCCATCCCATATTTATAGGGGAGGTTTTGCCTAACTTTGCCTAACTTCACCTAACTTTGCCAAACTTGGTCAAACTCTAGAGTATTTTACAATTTCCTAGCTATTTGCATGTGCTGGAATTGTATAAAGTATTCTAGAATATTTACATGTTCACATGTGCTAGAGTTGCCTAGAACCTTCCGGATTTGGGCCAAGCTAGCACTCTTGGCCTTGTGTTGGCTCTCTAGCCCGAAATTGTGGGCAATTGGGCTAGCGAATTGGGCGGTCCGCAACATCCTCCCCCACCTAAGCTCGCGGCGTCCTCGTCGCGCTCTCGTGCTTGAAGTGCTGGATGTGCTCAGCGAATTGCCACAAATCATCTTCGCGTTCCCAAGTGGCTTCGCTCTCGGGGAGGTTTTTCCACTTCACCAAGTACTCGCTATGTGCTGGCACACCCCTCCTCGAAACCGTTCGGTCCGCAATGATGTAGTCCACATCTTTGTCGAACGCGGTGACAACGGCAGTTGGTGCGCGCCTCGATTCTCCGCGACTTGGTTCTCCCATGTCTTCATGATATGGCTTGAGAAGGCTCACATGGAAGACCGGATGGATCTTGAGTCTTGGCGGAAGTTGGAGTTGATACGAAACGTTGCCTACACGTCGAACAACTCGGAAGGGTCCCTCGTAGCGCCTCACTAACCCCTTGTGAACTTTCCGCAAAGTCTTGAATTGTTGGGGTAGGAGCTTGATCATGACTTGATCTCCTTCCTTGTACTCAACATGCCGTCTCCTTGTATCAGCCCATTTCTTCATTTTCCTCGCGGCTTTGTCGAGATAGGCTCGCGTGATGTCCGCTTCCTCATGCCATTCGCGGGCGAGCTTGTGTGCCGCGGGGCTTTTCCCTCCGTAAGTCGAGGCTATGGCATTGGGGGTCATGGGCTGGAATCCCATGATGATCTCGAACGGACTCTTGCTTGTAGCCTCGCTTCGCTGCAAGTTATAAGAAAATTGGGCGATGTCGAGTAGCTTCGCCCAATCCCGCTGGTGAGCGCTCACATAATGCCTCAGGTACATCTCGAGGAGGCCATTAATGCGCTCGGTCTGCCCATCCGTTTGTGGGTGGAAACTTGTCGAGAACTTGAGATCGGTCCCCAACATCTTAAAGAGCTCCGTCCAAAACCGCCCAGTAAACCGAGGGTCTCGGTCGCTCACAATGCTCTTCGGAACTCCCCAAAGCTTCACAATGTGCTTGACGAATAGGCGGGCTGCCTCGTCCGCTTTGCAATCGACGGGTGCGGCAATGAATGTAGCATACTTGCTGTATCGGTCGACAACGACCATGATGCTACCGCAACCTTCGGACTTGGGCAGCGATGTGATGAAGTCCATGGAGACACTCTCCCATGGCCTTGTTGCTAGTGGTAGCGGCTCTAACAGTCCCGCTGGAAGTTGATGATCCACCTTGTCTTGTTGGCACACAAGACAAGTTCGCACATATGCCTCGATGTCGTCCCTCATGTGCGGCCAAAAATACGAGGCTTGAACTAGTGCGGTGGTGCGCTCGATTCCTGGGTGACCAGCCCACTTAGAGTCGTGGCACTCCTTGATTACTTCCTTCCGCAAGTTTCCCCACCTTGGCACGAACAGCCGATCTCCCTTGGTGAGGAGGATGCCTTCCTCTTGCCAAAACCGCCTTGTCTTTCCTTCGAGCACCTTCTCCAGCAAATCCTTTGCTAGCGGATCTTGTTGGAGGCCTTCCTTGATGCGTGAGACAAGGTCGGACTTCGGTTGGCTCATGCTAAGTGTTGCCAATTCCGCCTTGCGGCTTAGAGCGTCCGCAACAACATTGGCTTTCCCCGGTTTGTACTCTAGCCGATAGTCGAATTCCGCAAGGAAATCTTGCCACCGTGCTTGCTTCGGACTCAACTTCTTCTGAGTTTGAAAGTAGCTTGTCGCCACGTTATCCGTCATAATCGTGAAGTGCGAGCCAAGCAAGTAATGTCGCCACACCCGCAAGCAATGTATGATTGCGGTCATCTCCTTCTCTTGCACCGTGTAGCGGCGTTCCGTGTCATTTAGCTTTCGACTCTCGAACGCTATTGGGTGGCCTTCTTGCATAAGGACTCCACCTATGGCGAAATCCGAGGCATCCGTTTGAACTTCAAATGGCTTGGTGTGGTCCGGAAGAGCGAGGACTGGTTCCTCCAAAATTGCCTTCTTCAACTCCTCGAAGGCGCGTTGGCACTCTTCGGACCAATGCCATGTTCTGTTTTTCTTGAGCATATCCGTCAAGGGTGCCGCCTTGGCTGAATAGCCCTTAATGAAGCGGCGGTAGTAATTCACCAGCCCAAGGAATGAGCGAAGCTCGGGTACTTTCGAGGGAGGCTCCCAATCGAGGATGGCCTTTACTTTGTCATTCTCCATCATGATCTTCCCGCCCGCAATCTTGTGGCCAAGGAACTCCACCTCTTGTTGGGCAAACGAGCACTTCTCTAGTTTGAGGAAGAGCTCATTGTCTCGAAGTACTTGGAGGACTTGTTGCAAGTGTTGGGCATGATCCTCGAGTGTGGTGCTATACACCACAATGTCGTCCAAGTACACGACCACGAAGCGGTCGAGGAATGGTTGGAGTACCTTGTTCATGAGTGTGCAAAATGTGGCGGGTGCATTAGTAAGGCCAAAAGGCATCACAAGGAATTCGAAAGACCCGTACCTTGTTGTGCACGCTGTCTTTTGTTCATCTCCCTTGGCGATGCGCACTTGGTAGTACCCAGAGCGTAAGTCAAGTTTGGTGAAGTACCGTGCTTTACCAAGCTGGTCGAACAAGTCCGCAATCAAGGGAATCGGATACTTGTTCTTGATGGTGATCTTGTTGAGCGCTCTATAGTCGATGCACATCCGCAGCGATCCATCCTTTTTCTTTTGGAAGAGGACCGGTGCACCGAATGGGGCCTTTGAGGGGCGAATATAGCCTGCGTCCAGCAAGTCTTTGAGTTGTCTCCGCAACTCCTCTAATTCGGGTGGCGCCATGCGGTAGGGCGCCAAGGCTGGTGGCTTCGCGCCTTGTTCCAGCTCGATCGCATGATCTACCTCTCGCAGAGGTGGGAGCTTCTTCGGAAGTTCTGGAGGCATCACGTCCTTGTACTTACTGAGGACGGCTTGAATTTGCGGAGGGACTTGGCTTGGCGAAGTTCCGCTATTTCCTTCCTCATTTAGTTCCCGAATGGAGACTAAGAAGCTGGGGTCCTTTTTGAAAGCCTTCTTGAATTGCATGGCGGAGAGTGTCTTCTCCTCGGACTTGCCTCGTTCCGTGGGAACCATGCATGCCTTACTCCCGTCGAGGATACTTAGGGAGTTTGTAGCGGGCAGCGGGAAGGCATGGACTTGGTCGAAGAATTCCATGCCGAGGACCATCTTGAAGTCATCCATGGGCACAATGGAGAAATCAAGCTTTCCGCTCCACGTACCAAGTGTGATGTGTACGCCTTGTGCAATTCCCGCAATTGGCTTGGCGGGTGAGTTTACTGCCTTCATTGTGCCTCCTTCCTTGGTGGCCTTGAGGCCTAAACGCTTGGCCTCATCTACGGACACGAAATTGTGTGTTGCTCCCGTGTCTAGCAGCGTGCGAACGGACTGACCGTTTACCTTTGCGCTTACATACATGAGCCCTTTCTTGACGAGTGTGGGCTGTTGGCGATTGAGTGCGCCGAGGCGTTGGAGAGAACCCATGCTGAGTTGGGGTTCCTCCGTGGACATTGTGGGGTTGCTCTTGAGTTGGGCAGCAAGAGCATTAAGCGACCTCTTCTCCGGACAGTCGCGTACCCAATGAGGTCCGTTGCATATGAAGCATGGGCTTCGCGGCTTTGGCGCCTCCTTCTTGCCCTCCGATTTTCCTTGCCAACTCTTATTGCTAGGTGGCTTTTTCTGCCCCCAATCTTTGCGGTTGTTGCCCTTGTCCTTGCGACTCTCTCCCCCACCTTTGCCTTGGTTGGCCTTTTTGTCCTTGGATTGGGTAGAGTATTCGGTGAGCGACTCCGCAACGGCAATGGCATCGTCAAGTGTTTGAACACCACGCCTATCAAGCTCGGTCTTGGCCCAATCCTTGAGGCCATCTTGGAAGTAGAAGAGTGAATCCTTGTCGGACATGTCGCTTATCTCCAACATGAGGGTAGTGAACTCGTTGATGTAATCCCGAATGCTACCCGATTGCTTGAGGCGACGTAAGCGCACTCGCGCTTCTTTCTCCGCATTGCTTGGGGCGAACTGCTTTCGGAGTTCTTGCTTGAAGTCGGCCCAAGTGTCGATGGTGCAAATGCCCTTGCCCATCTCGCCATGCTTGCGACGCCACCATAGTTGTGCAGCGCCTCTAAGATAGGTGGGTGCAGTGCCCACTTTCGATGCCTCATCTCGGACACCCATGGCATCGAAGTATTGATCCAGCCCAAAGAGGAAATTGTCCACGATGGTGGCATTGCGTGTGCCATCGTAGGTGTCAGGCTTTGGCACGTCAATGCGGCGCGCATCACTCGAGTTTGCGGAAGCTGGACTTGTGGAGAGTGTGCGCTTGTGCCATGCCCAATCCGAGCGGACTTCATCCACTTCCGCACGGACAGTACGTAGTTCGTCCTGAACAAAACTACGAAGTTTGAACAACTCATCATGGAAAGAACGAAACTCACCTCGGAGAATGTTCGCTTGCTCATGGATGAGAGCTTTTGTGGCCACCGTGAACTCGGCGTATTCTCCCTCGAGACCATCCACTCTTTCCTCCAATCCCACGAGGCTATCTTGAGCGGCGGACAATGCTATTTCGAGAGTGCCTACACGAGGCTCCAACGCATCCACGGATAGGGCCTTGGACTTGCCGCGAGTCTTGCCTTGGGCGCGTTCTCCCTCTCGGCCACGGCTTGGTTCCGGTGGAACATCCACACCAACAACACCCTCTTGTGCTACGTTCGAAGGGTTGGCCATTGCTTCGTGAGCTAATTTGCGTGCGTGCAAACCTTAGCTCTGATACCACTTGTCACGGGATGAGTGTTTTGCGCAGCTAACCCGTGCGGCACTTAGACAACTTTGCCGAATGTTGCTAAGTAAGCCTAGAGATTCTCAAACAAGAGAAGAGAGCAATTGAGCCAAAGAAACTTGTATTGCACAAAGAGAGATTACAGTGCTTGTTGGATACAAATGCTTAATGCCATCCCATATTTATAGGGGAGGTTTTGCCTAACTTTGCCTAACTTCACCTAACTTTGCCAAACTTGGTCAAACTCTAGAGTATTTTACAATTTCCTAGCTATTTGCATGTGCTGGAATTGTATAAAGTATTCTAGAATATTTACATGTTCACATGTGCTAGAGTTGCCTAGAACCTTCCGGATTTGGGCCAAGCTAGCACTCTTGGCCTTGTGTTGGCTCTCTAGCCCGAAATTGTGGGCAATTGGGCTAGCGAATTGGGCGGTCCGCAACACAGAGCTGAGAACTTGTTTGGGGGCAAGAGTGACCTGCTGCTCAAATCAAACCCCATCTACAAGAAAGTCCCAGTTTTGCTACACGATGGGAAACCATTGTGTGAATCCACTATTATAGTTAACTACATTGACGAGACTTGGCCTTCGCCACCACTTCTCCCATCCTGTGCTTATGAGAGAGCTAAGGCAAGGTTCTGGGCAGATTTTATTGACAAGAAGGTCAGTCTATAATTCTCAAGTGTAAATGTTTGTATCTTTCTAAATGCGAACTTAAAAGATGACACCACTTTTTTGGCAGGTATTCGATGCAGTATGCAACATATGGAAAAGCAAGGGCGAGGTCCCAGAGACGGCGAAGAATGAATTTATAGAGATTTTGAAGCAACTTGAGGGAGCTTTAGGGGAGAAGGATTTCTTTGGCGGGGATAGCTTAGGATTCGTTGATGTCATTGCCATTCCACTGACTTGTTGGTTTTACGCGGTTGAGAAATTTGGGGGATTTAAGGTTGAGAATGAGTGCCCCAAATTCTCAGCATGGATGAACAAGTGCATGCAAAGAGATACTGTTGCCAGGATCCTTCCAGACCCAGAAAAGGTCTACGAATTTGTTATCACGTTGAGGAACATGTTTGGAATTGAATAGTGAAAGGCTTATGCCGCTGAAAAGCTTTCATTCTCATGTGAAGATAACTTTCAGTTGCTGTTACATTTAAAGAAATTGAAGTCGTATATTTACATTGTCAAATGAGATTAGTTACAGCACTGAAAATCCTTCCGCCTGAGATTCCAAAAAGTGCATTTTCTTCTAAGAAACTATATAATAACAGAAATGCACTCTTAACACAGTGAGAAAAAGTTTTACCCTGAACCAGTTAAAAACAGAAACGGAAAATGCAATCTTTAAACCAACTGTAAGTGTCTTAAATATCGAATTATAAGGTATTTTACTTGTTTAAGTACGTTCTTCAGGTGCATCTCAGCAGCAAAGAGTTCTCGACGGCTACCAGAAGAGGAAGAAATTTCCATGTAAACCTTACAAAGTTCCAAGGATGCATATGAAAACCTTTTAAACCGATCTCTATCTTTCCGCAAATCAGATCCCTGACACAGACGCACAAGCACAGAGAGAGAGAGAGAGAGAGAGAGAGGCTGAGTTGTCAACATGTCATTCCTTTAGATAACAAATTTAGAAAACAAAAATGAAATCACAAAGCTTTTTCTTTGCCTTCTTTTTAAAAGAGAGAGAGAGAGAGAGATTAACAAAATTTGATTAGCATTAACAAATTCCATCAACATCAAAGTAAAACATAATGCTAACTTATTATAAGATGATGAGATTTATGGAGAAACCTGATATGATCTGACTTGCTTTAAGAGGGCTTCAGAGCACATTGTAAGATCTCCTTTACTTTTAAGCCACCTTGCATATAATCCCCACATATCTGCACTACTCTCACTTCGAACTACCTATGCCATACAGAGAAACATGAAACATAAGCTAAAAAAATAAAAAATAAAAGAAAGGATGTTCTTCCCTCATGTGGCTTGATTTAATTTGCATATCACTTTGATTATTTTCACACAATTTAAGCCCAAAATTTTAGCATACCAATTCCTGCAAGCACTAAAATAGTAAACTGCTGCATAGATACGTCCAAATGATTTGCAAAAATGACCAATTTTGTCTAGAAATTCAGATACTATGGCTAATATTTGCCCTATTCCTAATTATAACAGTACTATCTAGTTCTTAGCATTTGCAGCAACTAAATTCCCTCATGAAGGGATTATGGAACCATATAAAATTTGTATAGAACAACTGCAACAAGAAAGTCAAAACAAAGTAAACCAAATATGGGAAGCATACTCTTGCAGATAGAAGATAAACTTGATTGACACCATATTAAAGAATACAGAGCAAGAGGATGGAATGACATGATGACAAAGAAAAGAGCATACAAGCAAGCAATATTGTTCCAAGCTTCCCCATTGTCTGGATCAAGTTGAACAGCCCGAGTTAACCCATCCAGAGCCTTTTCAACATCCCGAGCCTGTATTTATATGTCAGCCGAGAGTTTCAGAAACTTGGGGCAAAAGGATAAGAAATCTCTCCAAACTAAACACATACTAATACAAAAATAAGATACCTTCAATGCAGCAGCACCAAGAGCAAACCAGCCATCCGGATACAAAGAATTCACGGCCATAGCAGCCTCCCTGAAACAAAACCACGGGTAAATTGTCATTCAGCCATATCAGTTGTCAATGCTACAAATTACTGTGGGACAGAAAGAGAAGTAAAGCATTAAAGCAACATACCAAAGGATTTCAGATGTCTCGTACTCCCTTCTATTGTATGCACTACGAGCTAGAGACCTCCGATTCACATAAAGATATGTTAACTAAAAAATGATCATGGTACAAGCATAATGTGAACTAAATTTTCTCTGTGCAACGAATATCACCTTAGCTCGAGCTGACTTATCATTCGAAACTTCCAAAGCTTTTTCATAGCAGGCATCATTATTTGTAACATCACCTAATGAACACCTACAAAATGTATCACAAGTCAGCAAGCCCCAATTCAACTCATCATTCTGGCTACATTATCACTAGAAGTTATAAGAAACAAACGGCAGTGAAGAGACCGAGATAAGGTCAAGTAACAGTTGTCTTTCAACCATTTTTTTTCCCTTCTTTCTAAACAAATGGGTCAATAATCAAAAGATATCATATTATAATTACATGCATATATCCATTATAAGAAATCAATGCAGAAAATCTTTATTGTTTAAATTGTGGCCACATATTCAAATGTCTAGCACCAAATATTCTCAAAAAGGATATGATTTTCAGAATTCACTTGATGGTACGTATTTCTCAACCATTTCACGGCACCGGGTGCATCAGAATCATCTAAAATGCAGGCAGGGAAGAGGATAAGTGGAAAACAGCCTCCTGATGCTTCCTTCACACACACCCCCCGGGCCGCCCCTCCTTTTCTAGTTTAGAATGAAAATATTCTTCAGCAAAACTTATCTTTTAGATAATACTGCTGAAGATAATATAGAACCCAGGTGCAGAACCGTCAGAAGACTAACAATAAATGTCAGAATATGAGTATAAAATCCACTGACTCAAATGCTAGACCAAAAGCAATCAGTAAGAACGCACAGTGAGCTTTTAAATCGGCTACAGCAAGTAAAAGATAAAATTAAAAGGATTCATTTTCTTCTGACAATATCCTTACATCCAATGAACAATTACCCCTAGATTGCAATAAGTGACATCAACGATGGATTTAACTGAAATGAGAAGTAACTATAAAATGGATCACAGAAAAGGCTCATCAACAAACCATAATCTAGGGTCATTAGGCTTTTCAGACAGCCTTGCTTTTATTAGTTCAACAGCTGCTGTTTTCTTCCCCAATAGGCTGTTTTTTACATCATACACAAAACCAACTCCCATTAGCAACACTAAAGAGAGAGAAAGAGAGAGATAGACAGAGAGATTAGGATAATGGTTATCTATGACATCATACCAGTTGCAGTATTAGATTATCGCACAACTCCAGATCCTCAAAAATTTTAATAGCCTCTCCAATCAAGCCACAGCTTACTAAAAGTTTAGCATATTCCCTAAAATCAAGAAAAATCGAAATAGACAGATTATAAAGAGAATAAACAGAGCAATTAAACTCTAACCAAATCAACATATGTCAAATAAGATATGAAACAATGACAGCATAATGATAGTTGGCAAAATGACAAGAAAATTAAATCACAATCATTCAAAGATGCAGAAGAAATAGTTTTACTTTCGCAGGGCAGTAATAGTTGGAACGCAAATCACATAACAAAAGGGAATACTTTGAGTCACACCGGGAGAAGAATTAGAAATCCCTCAACCTGAAACAAAGCAAAATATGATAGTAAGCAACCATTGAACCAGAGTACGGGATAGCACATGAAATCACTTGTGAAGTGAAAAGCAAAGATGCAAGTACCTAATCTCTCTAGACAATTAAATCAAACGATGAATGGGCTATCTAGCGATATAAGGGAGAGAAACCTAGTCCTGATTAGCAGCTTAGAAAAAGCAAAGAAGCTTTTGGGTCCAATAAAGTACTAGCTGCAGAAAGTTTGGAATCTTCTATAGATCGATAAGCAACTCTTGTCAATTTGAATGAAAATGATTTAGGTAACAAAATATTTAAGAAGAAAAGGCTCACAGATCATACCAGTTTGTCCATCATCTCTAAAGCACGCCCTTTTGTGCGACTACCGGTGGACTCCCATCTAATACATAAGAGATCACAGAAAAACTTTAGCTGAAAGATGGAAAAATCATGTGAGAATCAGAAGTACCACTTCAGAATATGAGATTTAAAATCAAGAAAAACTGATGCTGTATTGTATATATACTTACAATGAAGCATGACGACTGCTGTGAATCAATTGCCTCTATGTATGGAGCCATATCCCATCCTGAATCAGAAAAATAACTATAAATCAGCAAATGACCAAATCAACAGATCCAAAAAGTAGCACACAATCAGAGAGAAACTGATGCCTCCAAAAGCTTTTTCAAGGTCAAGTATTTACTTAGTTACAGACCAACATCAAGGGGCTAACATGGGATCCCTTCAAGGCCTACTGATTAGGTGAATATCTAATACATTCCCCAACTAGAGAAGTCATAAAGAGAAAAAAAAAACAATGCATTTTTGGTTTTCATGTGTTCCATGTTTGGAACTGGGGTTGAGTTCAGCAAAGCTGCTGCAACATCCATTCTTATTGCTTCTTTAAGTATCATTAGAGTAAGACTTTCGGGAACACAGTGTTCATTCTCAAATTACTTAAGGGACATGTTGACCTCATCAGCAAGCTTTTCAACCAGCTCAGCTTTGTGGAACAAAGCATTTGGTATCCAGACGTGGAACAAAGCATTCGGCATCCAGGAATAACACCCGTAAAAGGCATGTGAATATAATGAGGATATTAAGATGGATGTACAGGGATACAACTACAGAAATTGTGCTCAGTTATCATCCGTAATGCAATCTCTTATCATCAATCTACTACAGGAATTATTACTGAGAATGATTTAAAAATTAAATAGCAATATGCTTAACGTCTTATGGCATTTAACAAGACGACTACGCACCACCCAACCATAAAACAACTTACTTTGCATTTCATCTTGCCGTGAGCTCTTTTCTATTAGAAGGCACCTCGACAAGATCACTGCCTGTTGGATTGCCTTTAAATGGGCTGCTGAGCCACCAGGGTGAATGCATTGGACTCCAGATTCAGATTCATGACTATTCCCCAATAATTTTGGGGCCACAAAAACATCAGAGGCATCACCAATAGTAGAATCATGTGTATGAATGACTTGGTTTATTGAAGGGCAGACATCAGAAGTGTTGGATGAGCTTGTGTTTGCAACAAGTACCATTTGTGCCTTTGGTTCTACCTATATGCAGGAGCAATCTCAAAGCTAAGAAGGAAGATCCCGACAACTTTATAAATGATGCACATTCAATCTTTACCTGACGGACAGTATGGAAACCAAGAACCCCAATAACCGAAAGCTGGAGACCAGCTGCCACTTCAGCTGATTCAAAATGTTTCCTGATACAGTAAAGCATTTTAGAAAGCAGCAGAAACTATAGAAGAAGTCCTATAATAATGGTAATGATGGAAGTTAGTAATCAGTTAATGCAAATTCCACTGCTAACAACTCAAACTAATGTTTGATGATTGAAACAATAAACATTAAAAAATGGGAGATTTTGATGAAGTCCAAACATAAAACTTTGTTCTTGCATCTCCCTTACACACAATGCACAAAATCATTTTCAATGACTGAGAGAGTTCTACAGGCAAGTTCCATGTTGGAAATAACATGTTTCCAAGAGAAAACTTTTCTAATGTAGCCAGAAATAAGACCATCGAATATAAAACTTTCTGAGGATAACTCACCTGCAAGAATCAACTCTCCTGTAAATGTGTTCTTACAGTCCTGCTTCTGAATGAAATGTTGAAACAATCTCTGAAGGATCGATATCATGCAACTGGTTGCCCCAATAAGTACTAACATTTTCCAAAGTGCCAAAATGTTGTAAAGTCTCAGCCATAAAAACTTTCAATAGATCATACAAAGAACTTTCAATAGGTCATACAAAGAAGACGACCGCTCGTCTAAAATCCTTTGATGCATAAGTAGGAGTCTTGTGAGCCACCATGAAATGGTTCTAATCCCATTCACAGGCAACACAGTTGCATCAGACAGCAAATCTCTTGTCTTCATGAGCAACATTTTGGCAAAAACTATATCCTACAAAAAGATCACAAAATGTAAAATAAGTTTAAAAAGCTAATATTAACATTAACACTGTCTAAGCAATAGAATCTATTCATTTTTCGATAGACTGAAGAGTACCTGAAGATAGGAGAACTTTCCCAGCAAGTCAGAGCCAACAGACATGAGCTGATAACGCGCCCGCGCCCAATTCTCCCACTCTATCAATTCGTTGCCTTCTAAAGTTCAAACTTCTAGTGGAAACCGACACTTTGGCAAATTTCAACTAAAGGCCTATTAATTCATGTTCAAACGTTCATCACTAAACCTTTTTTTTTGTAATTTTTTATTAATATGCATTATATTAATTGCAATTATTTAAAAATTTATAAATAAGCAACTCACCCAGTCACGTTACACTGAGTGAACCAAAAAAGGGCCGCAATTGAAAGACACATGGGCAGAATAACTCGACAAGCCTTATCCACGTCAATTTCGGAATCGTTCACTATAAACGCTTCGACAAGCTGGAGCAGCTCGGAGTAGACGCGGTGGGCACACTCGGCTGAGTCGTTGATGTCGACGAAATCGAGCGTGTCGAGAGCGTGTTTAGCCGCGTCGGACGACAGAGCCTGGAGATAGTGACCGGACTCGATGGAGTTGATGAGGCTGTTGATGTGCTCGTGGAGTGGAAGGATAGAGCATTGGCTTTCTTCGTTCAACGGTTGCGATTGAATGCGAAGGTCGGACGTTGGGGGAGCGAGGGTGCAGCGCAAGATTTATGCTAACAACTCAAACTAATGTTCGATGATTGAAACAATAAACATTAAAAAATGGGAGATTTTGATGAAGTCCAAACATAAAACTTTGTTCTTGCATCTCCCTTATACGCAATGCACAAAATCATTTTCAATGACTGAGAGAGTTCTACAGGCAAGTTCCATGTTGCAAATAACATGTTTCCAAGAGAAAACTTTTCTAATGTAGCCAGAAATAAGACCATCGAATATAAAACTTTCCCAGGATAACTCACCTGCAAGAATCAACTCTCCTGTAAATGTGTTCTAACAGTCCTGCTTCTAAATGAAATGTTGAAACAATCTCTGAAGGATTGATACCATGCAACTGGTTGCCCCAGTAAGTACTAACATTTACCAAAGTGCCAAAATTTTGTAAAGTCTCAGCCATAAAAACTTTCAACAGATCATACAAAGAAGACGACAGCTCGTCTAAAATCCTTTGATGCATAAGTAGGAGTCTTGTGAGCCACCATGAAATGGTTCTAATCCCATTCACGGGATTAGATCATGCAGACAGCAAATCTTTTGTGTTCATGATCAACATTTTGGTAAAAACTATATACTACAAAAAGATCACAAAATGTAAAATAAGTGAAAAAAGATAATGTTAACATTCTTTTGTCTTCATGATCACAAAATTCGTTGCCTTCTAAAGTTGAAACTTCTAGTGGAAACCGACACTTTGGCGAATTATCAACTAAAGGCCTATTAATTCAAGTTCAAGCGTTCATCATTAAACTTTTTTTTTTTTTAATTTTTTATTAATCTTTATTATATTAATTGCAATTATTTAAAAATTTATAAATAAGCAACTCACCCAGTCACGTTACACTGAGTGAACCAAATAAGAGCAGCAACTGAAAGACACATGAGCAGAATAACTCGCCAAGCCTTATCCACGTCATTTTCGGAATCGTTCACTATAAACGCTTCGACAAGCTGGAGCAGCTCGGAGTAGACGCGGTCGGCACACTCGGCTGAGTCGTTGATGTCGACGAAGTCGAGCGTGTGGAGGACGAGTTTAGCCGCGTCGGAGTACAGAGCCTGGATATAGTGGCCGGACTCGTTGGAGTCGATGAGGCTGTTGATGTGCTCGTGGAGTGGAAGGAGAGAGCATTGGCTTTCTTCGTTCAACGGTTGCGATTGAATGCGAAGATCGGACAGTGGGGGAGCGAGGGTGCAGCGCAAGAGCCGCAGCTCGTACCCGCGGAGGATTTCCAGTTGCTTTTCGGCCATCAAGGTGAAGTCCCTGGAAACGAACGAGAGGGGGGTTTTGGGTTTTAGCTTTTAGTTTTTAGTTGGTTAAAACAGCCTTTCGGTGATAAAGGTAACGAAAAATAACCCGCGTGCTCGAGGATTTGAAAACTAGCACTGAACAACCAAGAAACGCTAAACCACACGTCATGCCATTTTTATGTTAATATATATATATATATATACACTCACACACACACACAAACTACTTCCATTATCTTTCACCAACTCTTTTAGCAACGTAGATGGTCCACGTGTCATTTCAGATGTAAGTTTAAAAAGTAGAATTGAAGACCACAAAATTCTTTCAGCGAAATTGATCGACAATTGCAAGCTGAACGAGAACCACAAGCTTGTTTCGGCAAAACAATCGCCAATGAGACACTGCCCCACATACTCTGAAACTAAAACCCGACGGGCTGACTATGTTGTTCGTTCCTAGAAAGTTTTAGCAACTTCGAGTAATAATGATAACTTGCATACTTTGGTTCTGAATAGAATAAATGACATAACGCTAGCTAATGCAAAGAGCAAATAACCAATTCGATGCTTCATTGGAAGAGTTAATTTCCAAAAAGAAAGTGATAATCGCTGCCGATGATTTCATCAAGTAATTCTCAAGTAGCTTTTATTAGTTGACCATCCTAGTTTAGGATAAATATTCTCTCTCAGTATTTTTTCTCTCGTACTCTTTTTTAATAAAATAAGTGGTTAAGATTAAATTTTAAATTTTAACGTTGACAATTAAACCAGCTTTATTTACTTTATTTATAATTAAATCAACTTTTTCTATTAAATTTGAAAGACTAATACTAGGAGGGGATCCTAATCCCTCAGTTTGAGGCTTAAATATTAATTTAAGCAAAAAAAAGTGATTTAAAACATACTAAATTAAAGAAGCTGAAAGTGATAACTTTTTTAATAAAAAATTCTAACTCAAGTAGACCTTGATCTCAAGTCCCAATATTTTTCTTATTTGTATTAACAATTATTATTTAAAAATGGAAAAAAATTACTAGATGGAAAAAAATTACTAACTTTCATCAACAAAAAAAAAAATCTTATGTGGACAATTGACACTACAATTTAATTGTTATTAAAAAAATTAATTAATTAATCATATATCATTGGAATTAGATTTATGTGCGGCGGTGATATAAATAATTCGATTGTGGTGTCTGCGCGCATATGATCAATTTTAAGTATTTACTCATGAATGTGTGTTCTCAACTAATTAATCAGGATCAAACTTCAATTTCTGCCTAAATAAACATCAATTAAATACATCAACGTACAGGTGACTGTATAAAAAGAATCATTAGGATCATATTTGATTGTTTGTAACTCCGTCATCATTCAGACTTTAAAAATTCTGGACATCGATGGGGCATCACTTCAAGTTCAAAAATTGAAGAAAGAGCTCGTCAACCGGTGGCGAAGGAGAGTATGGGCTAAGCTGGCTTTTAGCTCAGCCGAATTTAGGGAGAAAATTTTTACTTTTATTTGCAACACTATCACTACTTCAATTTTACAAAATTGCCACTACTGTATATTACGAAATTGCTAGTGCTGTGACTCATTGTCATTGATGGAAGACTTTACTAGGCCACAATTGCCATTGCAATTTACGAAATCGCCAACTTCAGCTCCTGCAATCTTTTAATTTTTATTTATCACACTTTATCAATTTTTATTTTGTAATTACAAATTTCTTTCCATACGAACTATAGCTTTTAGGCCACAATATTTTAATACCAAATAAGAGCTTAATATATTCGAAATCAACAACTAAGAAATTAAAACTTCTCCATAAAATTTATGGAAAGTTCCAGAGGATGTGTCAACATAGAAAATTTGATTGCACAAAAAAATCTATTCATATCCGGATTGCATTTTCCAGCAAAAATTAACTTGATAACATGGAGAATTCAAAAGGCTTTGCCCATTAAACTATCAATGGAAATGAATATCGCTTCAAGTTAAGAAGTTGGAGAAATATTTATATGGATCTAGCACACTATCTCAACATGTTATTTTAGAAGGTTTGATGAGTTTAATAATGGGATTATATAAATGTTGGTTTAAAATCACCATATGCATTAAAGAGGATAAGTCCCACTACGAAACCCACCATAGCTTCCTAAACAATAAGTTCCTAATGCTAAATTGGTGGCCAAACCCATATAAATTTTTCTCCTAAAATTTCAACTTCAATAATTGGCTTAGGTGATGTTCTTAATCTTCATATTAATCTATACATGATTGGCAAATCTTGTCGAAGCCTTATAATTTTTTTTCTAATTTTTATTATTATTTTTTAATCCAATGGTAACTAAAAATTCCTTTTATCAAATAAAACAGGACGAACATGATCCTGCTGCATGGCTGAAAAATTAGCAAAAATATTATCCACATAGGTAGATGGATGCTTAATCCAAATTAGAGCTGTGGGTCCAAGATTATTAATATTGGTTTATTCATTTCTTGACTTTCTGCATTTCATCTTCTCATCTTCCCTTCACTCATCCAAAAATCTGAGCCTTTCATAGATTCATTTTACTTCTTATTATTCTGAGCTGGTTTTGATATTTAAAATTTCTCTAATTTGTGGCTTGATCGTGCCCTGCCTCGATTGCTTTCGCTGATGCCTTGGTTGTTCTGTCCTCTTTCTGAGATTTTTTATGAAATTTTTATCGCAAGATTATCTGAAGTACGGCCAAACTGCAGAATAGATGTGCCGAGATTTGTTGATTTCAAATTTCTTATCATCATCGTTTATTTAATTTCAGTCAGTTAGATATCTACGCGGATTGAATGAATCTTATTGTTTCGCAACCTGCTGAATTTCTTGAACCCATTCAGGGGGGATGATAGCGAATTGGAAGTCTAGTCATTCGACTCTTGTAGGCTATTCAAAATGACAATGAGGTTAAAGCCGACAAAAAATAAATAAAATTAGTGTATGCATCTAATGTAATTCGAGAAAATAAAACATACTCCCTAGTAGTAAATTCGATGATCAAGATCTTATACAGAACAATTCCAAACGGCAAACGGCAGCTGGGAGATAAGAATACCATGATAAAAATTTACTTTGAAAACGACAGGCCGTGTATACACAAATGACAAGAGTTGTCACACACAAGCCGTCTCATATATTTTTATAAACCAACAACCAGAAAAGGTATGTATCGACGCATAATATGTCTTGTAAAAACAACATATCATTTACAGTTTATAATTGATAACGGCATGACGTCTCTTGGTTGCACTAGCAAAATCTGGGGGAGACTGCACCGAATATTTCAGAAAGGGAAAAAAGCTTTGTGAAACGTTGATTCCTGTGGTGCTTTAAACCTTTCTTTAAGTCATTTAACAGTAATGTGAACTTCTTTTCTGATTCTACTTAATAGAATAGGACCTATGTTTAAATTTCTATTTTTTATTATTATGAGTTCTCAAACTCTAAATTAATGAGCATGAGATAGATATAGTTGCACTAACTGTTTAATATCTAAATTAAATCTTTCTAGTGAATAATACTGCACATGTGTAGTTATATTATTTTATTATGGTTTAATAATCCAACATTAGATTATATCTTGTATCGAATAGCAATATAGTTCTTGTTCTATACATTTTTATCCATGACTTCGAAATAATTTAGTTAGTTGTTTGTTATATTGACAGTACAAACCGATATAATTCCCATTTAGGTTAACCATTAGAAAATATGTCGCTGGTTTTCCACCAACATACCTTTTGTTATTTCAAATTTTGAACCAAATTTTGTTATTTCAAATTTTAGAAAATATGTCGCTGGTTTTCCACCAACATACCTTTTGTTATTCCAGAAATAGTTCACCCAAGATAAACAAAGAGGGTGTAAATGATCAATCTTATATATTTTGAGTATTTTTGCAATTTTACTTTATTTAAATGCACCGTTTTATGTGAAAATTTGTACTTACTTTTGTGAGAATATCTTTTTCCTTTTAGAAAAAAATCTAAAAAGCGTTGTGAAACGTTGATTCCTGTGGTGCTCTAAACCTTTCCCAAGTCATTTAACAGTAATGTGAAACTCCATCCATCATACTTAACTTTCTTATCCTACTTTTTTTCTTTTCTAATTCCCGTCGTGCTTTGAACGTTTCCCAACTCATTTAACAGTTGTCTAACACTCCATCCATCGTATTTACCTTTCTCTTGTCCTACTTTTCTTCTTTTTCAATATTGTTGAGTAAATTGATTAAAAAAAAACGACAAAATGCTGGAAACTGATAGAGACTCAAAAGGAAGTCTGGTGGGTCTTTCTTTAAAGCTAGAATATATTGTTCTTACAATAGTAATAAAAATGATAATTAATATTATTAGAAAAACAAAAAGTTTTAGTTTCACTGTCACGGTGCCAGCCGGTTCAAATTTGAGCATCAGGGACAGAGTCCATAAATCATTGCAAAAAATATACAAATATAGTTTATCTTACCAACCTCTATAAAAGTTTTATCATTTTAATTTCCTTCGGACGTTAAATGGATTTTGTAAACATGACGAGTTCAATCATTGCAAGCATTTGAAAAAAGGTTCAAATTAATAAGTAGAAAATCAGAAAAGCAATGAAGAAACAAATTAATTAACGTTAGGATTAAATAAGCACTTATGGCTCTTAAATAAGCCATACCAAATAGGCACTTAATCCAAATTAGAGCTGTGGGTCCAAGATTATTAATATTGGTTTATTCATTTCTTGACTTTCTGCATTTCATCTTCTCATCTTCCCTTCACTCATCCAAAAATCTGAGCCTTTCATAGATTCATTTTACTTCTTATTATTCTGAGCTGGTTTTGATATTTAAAATTCCTCTAATTTGTGGCTTGAGCTTGCCCTGCCTCGATTGCTTTCGCTGATGCCTTGGTTGTTCTGTCCTCTTTCTGAGATTTTTTATGAAATTTTTATCGCAAGATTATTTGAAGTACGGCCAAATTGCAGAATAGATGTGCCGAGATTTTTTGATTTCAAATTTCTTATCATCATCGTTTATTTAATTTCAGTCAGTTAGATATCTGCGCGGATTGAATGAATCTTATTGTTTCGCAACCTGCTGAATTTCTTGAACCCATTCATAGGTATGTATCGACGCATAATATGTCTTGTAAAAACATGATGTCATTTACAGTTTATAATTGATAACGGCATGACGTCTCTTGGTTTGCACTAGCAAAATCTGGGGGTGACTGCACCGAATATTTCAGAAAGGGAAAAAAGCTTTGTGAAACGTTGATTCCTGTGGTGCTTTAAGCCTTTCCTAAGTCATTTAACAGTAATCTGAACCTCCAATCCATCATACTTAACTTTCTTCTCCTACTTTTCTTTTCTTTTCTAATACTTTTGATTAAATTGTTTTATATTCACTGCGGATTAAGCACTAAAATACAAAATGACAAAATACTGGAAACTGATAGAGCGTCAAAAGTGAGTGTGGCGGGTCTTCCTTAAAGGAAAAGCTGTAGTATATTATTCTTACAATAGTAATAAATATGATAATTAATATTATTAGAAAAATAAAAAGCATTAGTTTCACTGTCCCGGTGCCAGCCGGTTCACATTTCAGCATCAAGTATAGCGTCCATAAATCATTGAAAAAAATATATACAAATATGTTTTTTCTTACCAATCTTTATAAAATACATCCATCATATTACTTTTGTTTTCTAATAAGGTTGATTAAATTGTTTTATATTTATTGTGAATTAACCACTAAAATACAAAACGGCAAAGGGCTGGAAAATTATAGAGCGTCAAAGGTGAGTATGAAGGGTCATCTTTAAAGCTGCATTATATTATTCTTACAACAGTAATAAATATGATAATTTATATTATTAGAAAAATAAAAAAGTACTAGTTTCACTGTCCCGGTGCCAGCCGGTTCACATTTCAGCATCAAGTACAGAGTCCCTAAATCATTTAATATATATATGCAAATATTGTTTATCTTACCAACCTTTACAAAAGTTTATCATTTTAATTTCCTCCAGCAGTTAAATGAATTTTGTAAAAACGACATGTCATTTACAGTTTAAAATTATTAACAGCACGACGTCTCTGTGTTGCACTACCAAATTTTGGGGGACTACTGAAAATTTTAGAAAAAGGTATTGTGAAACTTTAATTCCTTAGTGCTTTGAACGTTTCCCAACTAACTCATTTAACAGTAGTCTAACTTTCTCTTGAGTCTTGTCCTACTTTTTTTTTCTTTTTTAATATTGTTGATTAAATTGTTTTATATTTACTGTGGATTAATCAGAAAAATAAAAAATGACAAAATGCTGGAAACTGACACAGACTCAAAAGGGCGTATGGTGAGTCTTTCTTTAAAGCAGCAATATATTATTCTTACAATAGTAATAAATATGATAATTAATATTAGTAAAAAAATAAAAAGTATTAGTTTCACCTTCACGTTGCCAGCCGTTTCACATTCGAGCATCAAGAACAGAGTCCATAAATCATTTAAAAAAATATAAAAATATTGTTTCTCTTACCAACCTCTATGAAAGTTTATCATTATTATTTCCTCCAGCAGCTAAATGGATTTTGTAAACATGATGAGTTCAATCATTGTAAGCATTTGTTTCTTTATTTTCTGTTGCTTCAGCTTCAGCTTGCAATCAACCGATTCTGCGCTCAAAAGCAATGAAACTGATCAACTTGCATTGCTTGAATTCAAGGCCAAAATTACTTATGACCCTCTTGAGGTTTTGAGTTCATGGAACTATTCCAGGCACTTTTGTCAATGGAAAGGTGTCACTTGCAGTCCACGGCACCAAAGGGTGACTGCATTACTTCTTCCATCTTTACTCTTGCAGGGGTCTCTGTCGCCTCACATTGGAAATTTAAGTTTTCTCAGAGTGTTAAGTCTCAAAAACAACAGCTTCCGCAACGAAATCCCTCGCGCGATTGGATATCTGTTCAGGTTACGAATTTTAAGGCTGGACAACAATACATTCGGAGGTCAAATTCCTGACAACATATCGCATTGCATTAAACTTGAATCCCTCAGGTTAGGCTTCAATGAGCTTGAGGGGAAAGTTCCAGGGAAACTGGGCTCCTTACCAAAGCTCCGGATTCTCGTAATACACTCCAACAATTTGTCAGGAGAAATCCCATCTTCCTTTGGCAATTTGTCATCACTCCAGGTCCTCTCAGCATCTGCAAATCAATTTGTGGGACAAATTCCTGCAACCCTGAGCGAGCTTAAGAGGATGCGTTATATATCATTTGGAGGAAATAAGCTATCAGGTGAAATCCCCTTCTCAATCTACAACTTGTCTACGCTTAGTGATTTTCATTTTCCTTTTAACCAACTTCGAGGAAGCCTTCCATCAGACTTAGGCTTCACCCTTCCTAATCTCGAAGTACTAAACCTTGGTGCTAATCAGTTTACCGGGCCTATTCCTGCTTCAATATCCAATGCCTCAAATCTAATGAGACTTGGAATCCCAATGAATGGATTTAGAGGAAAGGTGCCTAGTTTTGGAAATTTACATAAACTCCAACGGGTTATTATTTCTATGAATCACTTAGGAAATGGGGAAAAAGATGACTTGGAATTTGTCAATTCTTTGGTCAACGCTTCGAGACTAGAGCTACTGCAAATTAATATTAACAATTTTGGAGGAATGTTACCTGAAGCTGTAGGGAACTTGTCAAACCGACTTAGAATATTATCGGTTGGAAACAATCAGTTGTTCGGAAATATCCCAAGTGGATTAAGAAATCTTGTTAACTTGGAGCTTTTACATCTTGGGGGCAACAAATTCACAGGCCGAATTCCGGGAAGTATAGGAGATCTTCAAAAGCTGCAGAGGTTGGGGCTGAAGGGGAACAAGTTTTGGGGGGAAATTCCATCTTCTATAGGAAATTTGACATCGTTAACTACACTAAATTTTGAGGAAAACATGTTAGAGGGAAGCATTCCATCAAGTCTGGGGAAATGCCAAAACTTAATCTCATTAAATCTCTCTAATAACAACCTCAGTGGTACCATACCCACTGAAGTAATTCGCCTCTCTTCCTTGTCAATCTATCTTGATCTATCTCAAAACCAGTTGAATGGTCCTTTGCCCTCAAATTTTGGTATCTTGAAAAATCTGGGTTTTATAGATATTTCTGAGAATAAATTGTCTGGTGAAATTCCAAGCAGTATAGGAAGTTGCATTATGTTGGTGCAACTCATCATGAATGGTAATTTCTTTCAAGGGAATATACCTTCGTCATTCAGTTCTTTGAGAGGCATTGAGAATCTTGATCTTTCGCGGAACAATTTGTCTGGCCGGATTCCAAAATATTTGGAAAACTTTCCCTTTTTGCAGAATTTAAATCTGTCTTTTAATCATTTTGAGGGTGAAGTACCAGTAAAAGGAGTCTTCAGCAATTCAAGTGCTATATCTCTTGATGGAAATGATAACCTCTGTGGTGGCATATCTGAGTTGCATTTATCTACTTGTTCCATCAAAGAATCCAAGCAATCACGTTCCCGTTCCCTGAAACTGATGATTCCTGTAGTTACAGGAATTTTGTTAGTGACTGGGATGTCGTGTTTTATAATTACTTCCTCGCGGAGCAAATCAAAAAGGGAGCCGGCCACTCCTCCATCAGCATTATTGGCTTCGGTTTTACGAGTGTCCTATCAGAATCTGTTCAAAGCAACTGATGGGTTCTCTTTGGAAAACTTGATTGGTGCCGGTAGCTTTGGTTCGGTCTATAAAGGAATCCTCGATCACGATGATCATGAAATGCTGGTGGCAGTTAAGGTGCTTAATCTTCAACATCGTGGAGCTTCAAAGAGTTTCATAGCGGAGTGTCAAGCCTTGAGGAGTATTAGGCATCGGAATCTCGTCAAAATAATAACTTCCTGTGTAAGTGTTGACTTCCAAGGGAATGATTTCGAGGCTTTAGTTTATGAGTTGATGGTTAACGGGAGCCTGGAGGAATGGTTGCATCCAAACCGTGACGCACCTAGGAATCTAAATCTCCTGCAAAGACTGAATATTGCCGTTGATGTTGCTTCCGCATTGGATTATCTTCATCATTATTGCGAAACTCCAATAGTCCATTGTGATCTCAAGCCAAGCAATGTTCTTCTAGATGGTGAATTGACTGCCCATGTAAGTGATTTTGGATTAGCAAAATTCCTTCCGGAAGCCACCAATAATTTGTCATCTAATCAATCAAGCTCGATTGGAGTAAAAGGAACCGTTGGTTATGCTGCTCCAGGTAAATACTATAATTTAATTCACTTGTTTTTCAATCCTTAGAAATTTTACTAGTTGAACCAACAATTCTAATTTTCGAATTGCAGAGTACGGAATGGGGAGCAAAGTCTCAACAAGTGGAGATGTGTACAGTTTTGGCATCCTTTTGCTTGAAATGTTTACAGGAAAGATGCCGACGAATGAGATGTTTACAGGCAATCTAACCCTCCATAATTTTGTCAAGGAAGCTCTTCCTGAAAGGCTCACTGAAATTGTTGATCCAGTGCTTCTTGTAGAAAGAGAAGAAGGGGAGACAAGCAAGGCCAATGCTCACAAACAATGGACCAGAAGTTTTAGTGTTAAAGAGTGCTTGGTTTCAGTATTGGCAATCGGAGTCACTTGCTCCTCAGAGTTGCCGAGAGCACGAATGAGCATGGAAGAGGTTGCGGCTCAGCTGGTTTCCTTCAGAAGTAAAATTGTCAAAAATGTGCGAGGCCAACCAGCAACTTACGTGACTGCGTAAATAATTGGTTACTCTCAAATGACAATAAAGACAACAATCTTTGATTACTATCAACTCTTTATTGGCAGAAGCAAAAATGAACAGTTGCAATTGTTAAAAGATGTGTTTAGGACTGCTGATGTGGAATCATAAATGTTGCTTAGTTGAAAGTTTCAAACTGTTCCTACTTTTCTGGTGTTGGTTTTTTTTTTTTTTTTTTTTTTTTGTAGTTCATGTTGTCATCATGGCACAATCTTTGGACCATGATTCTAGTGGGTCATTATTTGGCTTTGGTGTTTTGTTATTTAAGCTTTAAATTGTAATGTTTTCAGTTTTATGATAGTGTGAAGTTTTCTTTGCAAAATCATGTTGCTCTCATTTCCATTTACTTTTACCTTAGCTAATCTTTGTTTTCTTTTCTTATTCGAGTAACAACAGCAATTATGTTCGCGAATCACTTATTTGATGATCTCAAGTGTAATGGATATTAAAGAACATTTCAAATTAATTATGTTTAAAAAATAAAATAAAAGTCAAAATGACAACTCGAATAACAACGCAAATAGAAGCATTATAACAAGCAATTAGATAAATTTACAATATATCCATTACAATAGATTTTTTAAAACACAGGAAGACAAACGAGTGCATTATTGGGATACTCCGCCAACGTGTACATACAAGTTATGTATCATCCCCTGCATCGCTAACAAGTGGATTTAATTGGCTGTCCTAACTAAGAAGACGCAGGGTTGTGTGCCCACATCAAACAATATTGATATAATTGTAATATTTCAGGTTGAACAATTAAATAGATATTGTGTTAGAATTTACAACCCAAAACGTGTCTTTTTAATTAGGAAAGTTTACGAAACTCACTTACTAGTGATATGTGATATTATACATGTTTGACCTTTACCAATGATACTCTTAGCTTTTTCACTCTTCTAAATTAATAATAATAATCTAAAGAAAAATGTTTCCATGCTTGATTCAGGAATGGCAGTGGATTGGATTTGACCCAAGATCCACATGATTCAAATCCAATCGAGTTGGATTTGGGTCGAATTAAAATAGATTTGGATCGGATTTGGATATCGATACGTGGATCTAAGGCAGATTTGGAGCAAGTTCGGATTTATCTTAATATCTAGACCCATATTCATATCCACTCACCATCTAATATAATTTTATTTTAAAATTTTCTTAACAATTATGTAATTATAAATGATGATAAAATTTATTCATTAGCATGTATTTTTAAGAATCTTAAAACTTAAAGGTATTTAAATAATAATAAGATAAAAATTTAAGTGTAAAATAAAATTAGGATAGTCTGTCCTAATTTTTTTTAAGTTTTTCACTCTATAATTTAGTCCTTTTTTTTCTCTCTTTAGTCTACTCTCACTTCTCCACTTCATTTGAATTCTTGGATCAGTCCTTTAATTGCTAGGAAAATCTATAGACTTGGGTTTTTTTTCCTATCATTTTCTCATAATCTTATTTATTTTGTATAAAATAATTATGTTAATTATGTATTTAGTTAAATATGATCATTATAAAAATAATAAAGCACTGAATATAACAAATCATTTTTAACTAATATGTTATTATTTAATGATATAGAAATGATGATGGTATGCTGTGAATATCAGGATGGTAAAGGAAACATTATAATATTATAATGATCTTATTCCTGCAATTACTTTTTATGGATATTTTATTATATTTCTTATTTGTTTATTTTAGTGAAAAAGTAGAAGCTACAATACTTATTAGATTTTTTATACAAATTATATTATTTAATTGTTACCAATGCATTTTAGTCTGAAATTTTCTTTCTAAAAAATTATTGATATCTTATTATTGAGATTTAGAATTCATGACGGATTTAAAGCAGATTTGGATTTTAATTTTTTTTTTTAGATTTGGAGCAGATATAGATCTTTATTTTTGTTTCGGATCTAGATATGGAACGAAAAATATAAATTCATCACCAGTGGCGAAGCTAGCACCATATTTTGGGGTGGGCTATTACATTTTTTTATTTTTTTATAAGTATTCATGAAAACAAATCCATAAATTATAGTTAATTAATTTTTTTTTCCAAAAAGCTAACCCGGGCTGCAGCTTCGCCACTGTTCATCACGGACCTAGAGCAGTTACGGATCTTAATTTTTATTATGGATCTGAATCTAGAGCAGAGTAGATCCAATCCATATCAACTCCATTGCCATCCCTAGTTTGATTCAAAGTTGAACCAAACTAGCCCCAGAATTGGTCTTAATGAGCCTATTTTGAGAAATATTAGGCAAAATCCTAGACATTTTTTACGTTACTTATTTTCATTGGACAATGCCGATTGATTAGTGTAAATGCTTACTTACGATTCGACTTGTCACCTTAGTAAACTCCGCATACACAAGACAAACTTGTTCTTGTGCATATCGAAAGCCAAGTAAAACAGTTAGCTTCAAAAACTAAGAAATGATAAGAACAATGCCACATCCTTTAAGGAAGTGCCAACGAACAAACCTTGATTGCGACACAAACTTTGGGAATTTCATCTTTTATCCTTTATAAATGCCAACCTTGATACTCAAGGTTTAATTACTATCAACCAAGTAAAAGAAACAAGAACAAAGAAAGTGAATATGTCCAAGGGAGAGGTTGTTCTTTTGGATTGTTGGGCTAGCCCATTTTGCTTGAGAGCAAAGATTGCATTGGCTGAGAAAGGAGTTGAATATGAAGCCAGAGCTGAGAACTTGTTTGGGGGCAAGAGTGACCTGTTGCTCAAATCAAACCCCATCTACAAGAAAGTCCCAGTTTTGCGGCACGATGGGAAACCATTGTGTGAATCCACTATTATAGTTAACTACATTGACGAGACTTGGCCTTCGCCATCACTTCTCCCATCCTGTGCTTATGAGAGAGCTAAGGCAAGGTTCTGGGCAGATTTTATTGACAAGAAGGTCAGTTTATAACTCTCAAGTGCGAATGCTTGTATTTTTGTAAATGCGGACTTCAAAGATGACACTATTTGTTTGGCAGGTATTTGATGCAGTATGTAACATATGGAAAAGCAAGGGCGAGGTGCCGGAGACAGCGAAGAAAGAATTTATAGAGATTTTGAAGCAACTAGAGAGAGCTTTAGGGGAGAAGGCTTTCTTTGGCGGGGATAGCTTTGGATTCGTTGATGTCATTGCCATTCCACTGACTTGTTGGTTTTACGCGGTTGAGAAATTTGGGGGATTTAAGGTTGAGAATGAGTGCCCCAAATTCTCAGCATGGATGAACAAGTGCATGCAAAGAGAAACTGTTGCCAGGATCCTTCCAGACCCAGAAAAGGTCTACGAATTTGTTATCATGTTGAGGAACATGTTTGGAATTGAATAGTGAAAGGCTTATGCTGCTGAAAAGCTTTCATTCTCATATGAAGGTAACTTTCAGTTGCTTCTTTGCTTTATTGCTGTCAATGTAACAATAGACACCAGCAACGTTCGGTTGCTTTGTTTAAATGCTTTCTGAAATGGGTTTTTTATTTATACTTGACAAAATCATGTACATTTTATATATAAATATGACAATTTTTACTCAATTAAATTTGTATGACATTTTGGTGATCCCTAGTCTAAAATGTCCTCATCATTTCCAACAAAAGCATGCACCCAGCACTATAATGCGTCTAACATTCTAAGTTGTTATCAAACACTTACTAAAATTATCACCTTCCCTTAACAAATTCAAACAGATTCCAAAAAGTTCTTAAACGCAATTTTTACACATCAAATTTACTACCGAATTGAGTTTGTTTATCATGGTTATCGTTTTCGTGACTTCTTTACTTCTAGACTTATAGACCTGTAGGTAAGTCTATAAATCTAGAAGCCTAGAACTGAAGCACAAAAGTCTAGAAGAACTTTTAACAGCTTATTTTTGTTAATATTCTTATTCTGTCAACTCATAATTTTTATGTAAATAGATATGGTATGTGTTATTGTCTTGTATAACGGTAAATGGATTAATCAAAGTAATGAATACAAGTTCAATGCATTCCTAAACTTCCTAACTCGAGTTTATTTTTTTTAACGTAGTTACTTATAAGGGTATTTGTGTACTTTCACTTGTTATTGGGCCATAGTCTCGGCATGTAAATAATTGGGTCATAGTCTTGGCATTTAGCAAGTATTGAGTCATATCCCGTGCAATTTCCTCTTCTGAAATATATATATGTGTGTGTGTGTATTGTTTTTAAATGATAAAAGAAAAGCAGAAAGAAAAAAGATATGAAATTGTCCTTAAATTGAGGTTAATGAAATCACCGCACGTAAGAAATACATAAAAGAACAGAGGTTGAAACAACACTTGATGTTACATTTAAAGAACTTGAAGCCATATATTTACATTGTCAAATGAGATTAGTTACAGCACCGAAAATACAAAAATAATAAAAATAGTAAAACTAGACCGTTTTGTTACAGAAAAGGTGATACAACAATACAAGATATTCAGTCCTGCTTAAAATTAGAAATTGATCAGCTGATTTGGAGTGTTTGTTTACAGAGAAAATTCAAGGGAAAGTGAGAGAGAATTCATTAAAGAGAATTCATTTTTTATTAACTCACTAACAGAATGAGATTACAAGTTTATATATTGCTTCACAGAATCTTCACGTGTTTGTTAACTTCCTGAGAAACAGAATAACAAACTTAAACAAGCTAACAACTGATTTGCTGACTGGACTGCCACGTCACTATAACTAACTTAACTAATTCAAACTGTCATCAACAACACATATTCTTATCATCCCCCCTCAAGCTTAAGCTCTGGGAAGAACATTAAGCTTGGTACGAAGATAAGCAAACTGATCGAAAAAGAGGGGCTTGGTGAGAATGTCTGCAACTTGTTCTGAACTGGAAACATGACTGACAGTGAGTTGTTTCTTTGCAACATGCTCTCTGTGAAATGAAGATCCAACTCAATGTGCTTTGTACGAGAGTGATACTTGGGATTGCTAGCTAAGGCCTCAGCACTTTGATTATCACAATACAGAACAGGACTGTGATCTAGTTGAATCCTCAGTTCTTGAAGCAAATAAGTGAGCCAAAGAATTTCAGAGGTTGCTGAAGCAAGAGCTCGATATTCAGACTCTGCTGAGGAACGGGAAACAATTGTTTGTTTCTTAGAGGACCAAGAAATAATATTGGAGCCTAAGAATACACAATACCCTCCAGTGGACTTCCGATCATCGGGATCTGCTGCCCAATCAGCATCAGAAAATGCTGTTAAAGTCTCAGAACCTGAATTGAAAAACTGAATGCCAAAGTGTGAAGTGGATTGTAGATATCGAAGAACCCTTTTGCAAGCTTGCCAGTAAGAAATGGTTGGATGAGCCAGAAATTGACTGAGCTTGTTGACAGGGTAGGCTATGTCAGGCCTTGTCAGCAACACATATTGAAGAGAACCCACAATACTTCTGTACAATGAAGGATTATCAAAAGCTGCACCACTGTTCTTTTTGAGCTTATCACCTGGACTCATAGGAGTGTTAAAACCTTTGCTATCAAGCATATTAGCCTTGCTAAGTATATCACCAATGTATTTGGTTTAAGAGAGATGCAACCCCTGAACTGAAGGTGTCACTTCAATGCCAAGAAAGTAGTTAAACTCTCCCAAATCCTTAAGAGCAAATTCAGAATGGACGTATTGAATGACAGCCTCAATATGGTGAGAATTAGAACCAGTGACTAAAATGTCATCAACATATATAAGAATGAGCACAATATCATGCCTAAAATGTTGAAGGAATAGAGAAGTGTCAGACTTTGAAGATTGAAATCCCTTATTGAGTAAGGAACCTTTTAACCTCTCATACCAAGCTCTAGGAGCTTGTTTGAGGCCATATAAGGCTTTGTTTAATTTGCAAACATAAGATGGATGAGCAGAGTCTATAAAACCTTGTGGCTGATGCATGAACACATCTTCTTCCAGCACACCATTTAGAAAAGCATTATTAACATCCAGCTGCCGAATCTGCCAATGATGCATCACTGCTAGACTTAAAACAACCCTGACTGTGCAAGGTTTCACAACTGGACTGAAGGTTTCAAAGAAATCCACCCCTTGAGTTTGATGGTAACCCTTGGCAACCAACCTGGCTTTGTACTTAGAAACGCTCCCATCAGGATTATATTTTACCCTATATACCCATTTGTTGCCAACTACTTTAGTAGCACTTTCAGAGGGTACCAAAGTCCAGGTTTGATTTCGTTGAAGAGCATCAAATTCCTCCTTCATAGCAGGAAACCACTTGGGGTCTTGCAAAGCACTTTTAACACTAGTTGGTTCAAGATCTGCAGTGGCTGCTAGATAGGACTTGGGTTTAAAAATACCAGCTTTAGCTCTGGTAATCATATGGTGAGATGGTAATGAAGATGAGTGAGTTGGCTCAGCTGAAGGAAGGAAAAAAGAAGAGGTCTGTATGGAGCTGGAACTTGATGCAGAAGACATTGCTGGAGGAAGATTAGTAGATGGTGACTCTACATTGCTACTGTCAACATGAGCAGAATTCTGAAGGAAAGAGAGTTGTACTGGTAAAGATAAGCCAGTAACATCTGAGACCTTGGAGATTGAGTGTTTAGAAAATAAATCTTTGTAAGGAAACTCAGTTTCATTGAAGATAACATGCCTAGCAATGAACACTTTACCAGAGGGATCTAAACACTTATAACCTTTATGAAGTGGACTGTAACCAATGAAGATGCATTTTTGGGTATGAAAGTTGAGTTTATGCTGGTTATAAGGCCTGAGAAATGGAAAACAGGAGCAACCAAACACTTTAGGAAATTGGTAGTCAGGTAGTTGATTGTGTAGTTTCTGAAATGGAGATAGATTGTTTAGAACTGATGTGGGCATCCTGTTGATCAGAAAGGAGGCAGTATGAAAAGCTTCCCACCAGAAAGAAAGAGGCAACTGAGATTGAGCTAAAAGTGTTAAGCCTGTTTCAACAATGTGCCTGTGTTGATTGTGTTAAGGCAGTATGAAATGGTGTGTGTATGGACAGCTATGCCTAAAACATATACCCTCTTGCTGAAGATAGGTTTTAAAGGCTAGAAACTCACCCCCCATATCTGACTGTAATGTTTTGACAGGTAAAGAAAACTGCTTTTCAACAAGAAGTTTGAAGTGTTTGAAGGTTTCTAAGGCTTCTGACTTTGCTGTGAGAGGAAAGATCCAAGAATAACGTGTAAAATCATCCACAAATGAGATGTAATATATGTATCCATTCATTGAAAATTCAGGGGCTGGTCCCCATAGATCTGTGTATAAGAGTTCAAGTGGGGCTTTTGTTTTAATAGTAGTAACAGAAAAATGAAGCTGATGCATTTTACCATATTGACAAGCATCACAAAAACTAATAACTTGGTTCGAGAGACAATGTGAGGGAAGATTTTTCACAATTGTTTGCAAAGCATGTTTATTTGGATGACCATATCTATTATGTAACAACTGAACTGATATTTTGCCAACTCTAGAAGAATTTCCAGAGACAGAACATGAAAAAACTTCAGAAGTATCTACATTATTCAATTTTGACACATGATTGTTTGACTCTTGTAGAGAGTTTACAACTTTATTATCAAAACAAAATGACAACATGGAACTCGGTTTAGAGAGATTGGAATTGTAGGCTGTAGAGTGAAGAGACGAGATATCAAGTGACAGTAGCTTGTAAAGACCACCTTCAACAATCCCCTGTGCCAGCAAAGTTCCCTCCTTCTTGTCCTTAATAAAGCACATGGTGGAACAAAATTCAATGATTATGTTATTATCTAAAAGAAGCTTAGATATACTGATGAGGTTTTTGGTTATTTTAGGAACACACAAAGTATTGGTTAAGGATAAATGTGTGCCAAAAGAAGTGGAAAGATAAGTGCAGCCAATATGTGTGATAGTGAGACCTTGACCATTTCCAACAAACAATAATTGAGTGCCATTATAAGGATTACCTTCAACCAGATTTTGCACATTGTTGGTGAGATGATGAGTGGCTCCACTGTCTAGATACCACCCCTGATCAACAACTCCTTCTGAGGTAGTCACATAAGCAGCTCTCGGCCCTTGATTCTGCATTTGTGAATGTGGAATAAAATTTCTATTAAATCTGTTCTTACAATCAACAGCTGAATGATTTGGTTTAAAGCAAATTTGGCAGGTAATGTGTCCTCTGCCACCTCCTCTACCAAAGCCACCAGAGAATCCCAGATTTCCACCATTAAAACCACCATTTCCAGCAAAACCACCAGTATTTCCATTATATCCACCAGTATTTCCATTAGGACCACCTCCTCTTCCTTGATTTCCAAACCAACCTCTCCCTGAGTTTTGTTCCATAAAGCCACCTCTGCCAGATCCATAACCTCCTCTATTGTTAAAGTTACCATTCCCATTTCTATTCACAAAATTTCCATTCCAATTTCCCTGGTTGTTGTTATTCCAATTAGCATTATTTCCTGACTTCTTCTGATTATTACCAGTTTGAGCCATATTAGCAGTAAAATTCAACTTAGTTTCCTTAGCTGCACTCGAATGATTACTCTCAAGTCTAGTTTCATGAGATAGCAACATAGAATAAGCTTCATTGATGCTCATTTTAAGAACATTTGCCTCAATATAGACCACAACAAGATAATAAGGCTGTCCTAGACCTGAGATCAAATGTGTAACGAAGTCAAGAGAGCTAACTGGACTTCCAGCCATTGCTAATTCATCAGTTACTGACCTTAGTTTACAAAAATATTCAGTGATTGTCATGGATCCTTTCTTAAGGTTATTCAACAACATCTTTAAGTGCACTTTCTTAGCTACTGTTTCAGATCCAAATTGTTCCTCTAAACTCATCCAAAGTTCTCGAGAGGTTTTAGAATTTACCACAATGCTCAAGATCTCCACACTGATTGAAGATAAAAGCCAGCTCAGGATCATCTGATCTTGTCTTTTCCAAGCAGTGTAAGCAGAATTTTCTGAGATGATTGCAGCCTCTGTGCTTGTTGATTCACCAGGCAGTAGCTGATTTGGACAGGTACGTGATCCATCAAGGAATCCTTCCAGATCATTTGCTCGAATGGCTGAGAGGATCTGAGACTTCCATATATTGTAATTTGATCTGTCAAGCTTGAGTGGAGTTGCAAAAGTAAATGTTGAAATTGCGGAAGAAACATTTGTACTAAGACTTGAAGAAGCCATGAACTAGAAGTTTATTCAAGGCTCTGATACCAAATTAGAAATTGATCAGCTGATTTGGAGTGTTTGTTTACAGAGAAAATTCAAGGGAAAGTGAGAGAGAATTCATTAAAGAGAATTCGTTTTTTATTAACTCACTAACAGAATGAGATTACAAGTTTATATATTGCTTCACAGAATCTTCATGTGTTTGTTAACTTCCTGAGAAACAGAATAACAAACTTAAACAAGCTAACAACTGATTTGCTGACTGGACTGCCACGTCACTATAACTAACTTAACTAATTCAAACTGTCATCAACAACACATATTCTTATCACTTAAGGTCTCCACTACAGTACGAACTAAAATAATTTTTAGTTGCAGATTTAACCTTGTTACTAAATTTCAAAAATAGCACATTCCTGATACTTAGGTAGCCACGGGACCAGATTGGAGTTTTGTCTTCACTTCATCAAGGCAAGCTTGAAGATCCCTGAACTCTTCCATGTCAGAAAATCCTTCAGCCTGAGATTCCAAAAAGTGCATTTTCTTCTAAGAAACTATATAATAACAGAAATGCACTCTAACACAGTGAGAAAAAGTTTTACCCTGAACGAGTCAAAAACAGAAACAGAAAAGGCAATCTTTAAACCAACTGTAAGTGTCTTAAATATCGAATTATAAGATGTTTTACTTGTTTAAGTACGTTCTTCAGGTGCATCTCAGCAGCAAAGAGTTCTCGACGGCTACCAGAAGACGAAGAAATTTCCATGTAAACCTTACAAAGTTCCAAGGATGCATATGAAAACCTTTTAAACCGATCTCTATCTTTCCACAAATCAGATCCCTGACACACACACACAGAGGCTGAGTTATCAACTTGTCATTCCTTTAGATAACAAATTTAGAAAACAAAAATGAAATCACAAAGCTTTTTCTTTGCCTTCTTTTAAATAAAAAAAAATAGAGAGATTAACAAAATTTGCTTAGCATTAACAATTTCCATCAACATCAAAGTAAAACATAATGCTAACTTATTATAAGATGATGAGATTTATGGAGAAACCTGATATGATCTGACTTGCTTTAAGAGGGCTTCTGAGCACATTGTAAGATCTCCTTTACTTTTAAGCCACCTTGCACATAATCCCCACATATCTGCACTACTCTCACTTCGAACTACCTATGCCATACAGAGAAACATGTAACATAAGCTTAAAAAAAAAAAAGAAAGGATATTCTTTCCTCGTGTGGCTTGAATTAATTTGCATATCACTTTGATTATTTTCACACAATTTAAGCCCAAAATTTAAGCATACCAATTCCTGCAAGCACTAAAATAGTAAACTGCTGCATAGATACGTCCAAATGATTTGCAAAAATGACCAATTTTGTCTAGAAATTCAGATACTATGGATTATTATTGACCCACAGACCATAGGATGCCCAGCAAATATGAATCATATGCCCAAAGACAATTATCATATAAACTAAGAAAGATCAGAAATGATAATATATACGCATAGAAATATGAGAAATATGTACATGTGTTTTGGATATGTGTGAAAGAGAGAGAATGTCCCTTAGCTCAGAATTAAAAGACGGAAAAAAGATGATCATGGACACATGTGCAACCTGCTGAAGAATTTTCCCAAGAAACTCCATCAAGTGCTCATTTTCTCGTGATCTTCCCATGATTGACTCCTCAGGTGATGATACATGGACAGATTCTACAGGTAAATCTTTTGCACAAGTGTTATTAGTTCTGTTAAGATTATGCGTAGTCCTGCAAGACTCAGATTCTATAATTGAAGTCCTTCCTTCCAGATCTAGCACTATTCTTTCTAATAATTCAGTATCAATTCTTTTATCATTAGTCATGTTCAACACCATCTGCACAGCCTCTAGAGCCTGCAAAAATAACATATAACAAAAATAAAGAAACTGCTAAAAGTATAATGAATAAAAGAGTAAAAATTTGGGAGAGAGATCATGTTGAGGACACTGATGTCTAATATTATAATTAAATATTATTAACACTGCAGGAAAAGACTGCCAACAAGCAAAAATGACAATCAACAAGCTGGCAAAATGATGAGAAGTAAAAAGAAGGCCATCCAAGAAGAACAACTCAATTTTAATGAATAGCAAAGAAAGGAACATTATTGCATTCATTAGAAATTGATGCCCAAAGTGACAGCAGGCTTTATCCACCAAAAATAATTTGGTGTCTTCCCTCCCTAGCTTCTTGAAAAATCCTCCCATTTCTTTCCAACCAAAAAAATTCCTAGCACACAGTAATCATACAATCCCCACTTGTCAAAATATTTATACGACCATGGTGAAGGCAGGGAGTTAATCGTTAGAAAGTCATGCATCAAATTGCATATATCAAAGAACAATGACCCTGAAAAAAATAATTATAAATTTGAGAATCTGTAATCCATTAACCATGACAGTTCAAGGACCTTGATGAGCGTAAAAATATTCATGGGAAAAAATTGTTATCCAGATATTTCTTGACAACGAATTGCTTGCATAAAAGGATGAAGCTGAGGTACAAAAAGGTCAAAAGAACAATAACATACATATGCAAAAATGACAATGGCCTATAAACTATCAAATTCTTTTAAATGAAAAGATGACAAAATCTCTGCAGCCTTCATTAGTTGACAAAGATGACAACATACATGAAGCAATCAAAACCATCAGAGGGTGGCTAAAAAAATGCCAACTTCATCTCAAAAGATTTCAGTGATAAATGATCGAAACTAAGCGCACAACCGCGGTTACCTGACCAATATTGCCCACATCCAAAGCAACATGGCCGTAGTTTTCCCACAATTGCCAACTGTTCCGTCTGTTACAAAATCATGTTATAGGTTATTACATTAGATATCACCTTTTGCCTAGCAGCAACAAATTATGTATGACAGTGTTCTTGTGATCAGATAGTGTCCGACTGCATTGTGCATGACAGAAAATAAAAATGTAGTGATCAGGGGGAAAAAAGACAGAACTTGAACTTTAGGGCCTCCTTGAATGCTATAAAAGCCTCTTTGCTCTTCTTCTTGATCATATGCCTGCAAGATTACATAAATATCAAGACTTCCATTGTTATAATTGACGAGAATTTTACCATCCCAGATATTTTGTCATGAATTTTTTAAATGTACTAGTAGAGAGAATAAGTAGCTCTTCGTATCTTTTCACAAGTGGTATTAACCAATTAATGTCTCACTAACTAATAATTATGCTGCTAAATAAAGTTCCACAATTGCGAAAAAAACAGTAAGTCACAGACAAGATGAAATTGAGACTGCACAAATTCTAGTACAGTATAAAATAAGAAGAAAAGACGCATTAAAAGACAAATAATAAGCACAAGAAAAAATTAAACAGAGAGAAAATAGACTGTAGAGAGATGTGAGGGAAGCAATTTGTGCTTTTTTCTTTTAAATAAGACAAAAAGGAGAACTTCAATTGCTTTGAAAACGACGGAGGCATATGCTATGGATAATCCTCAAAAGAGCTGGCTAATATTTGCCCTATTCCTAATTATAACAGTACTATCTAGCTCTTAGCATTTGCAGCAACTAAATTCACTCATCAAGCGAATATGGAACCATATAAAATTTATATAGAACAACTGCAACAAGAAAGTCAAAACAAAGTAAACCAAATATGGGAAGCATACTCTTGCTGATAGAAGATGAAAGTGACTGACACCATATTAAAGAATACAGAGCAAGAGAATGGAATGACATGATGACAAAGAAAAGAGCATACAAGCAAGCAATATTTTTCCAAGCTTCCCCATTGTCTGGATCAAATTGAACAGCCCGAGTAAACCCATCCAGAGCCTTTTCAACATCCCGAGCCTGTATTTAGAATTCAGCCGAGAGTTTCAGAAACTTGGGGCAAAAGGATAAGAAATCTCTCCAAACTAAACACATACTAATACAAAAATATGATACCTTCAATGCAGCAGCGCCAAGAGCAAACCAGCCATCCGGATACAAAGAATTCAAGGCCATGGCAGCATCCCTGAGACAAACCCAAGGGTAAATTGTCATTCAGCCATATCAGTTGTCAATGCTGCAAATTATTGTGTGGCAGAAAGAGAAGTAAAGCATTAAAGCAACATACCAAAGCAATAAAGCAACACACCAATAGTAGAATCATGTGTATGAATGACTTGGTTTATTGAAGGGCAGACATCAGAAGTGTTGGATGAGCTTGTGTTTGCAACAAGTACCATTTGTGCCTTTGGTTCTACCTATATGCAGGAGCAATCTCAAAGCTAAGAAGGAAGATCCCGGCAACTTTATAAATGTTGCACATTCAATCTTTACCTGATGGACAGTACGGAAACCAAGAACCCCAGTAACCGAAAGCTGGGGATCAGCTGCCATTTCAGCTGATTCAAAATGTTTCCTGATACAGTAAAGCATTTTAGAAAGCAGCAGAAACCATAGAAGAAGTCCTATAGTAATGGTAATGATGGAAGTTAGTAATCAGTTAATGCAAATTCCAGTGCTAACAACTCAAACTAATGTTCGATGATTTGAACAATAAACATTAAAAAATGGAAGATCTTGATGAAGTCCAAACATAAAACTTTGTTCTTGCATCTCCCTTACACACAATGCACAAAATCATTTTCAATGACTGAGAGAGTTCTACAGGCAAGTTCCATGTTGGAAATAACATGTTTCCAAGAGAAAACTTTTCTAATGTAGCCAGAAATAAGACCATCGAATATAAAACTTTCCCAGGATAACTCACCTGCAAGAATCAACTCTCCTGTAAATGTGTTCTAACAGTCCTGCTTCTAAATGAAATGTTGAAACAAACTCTGAAGGATCGATATCATGCAACTGGTTGCCCCAATAAGTACTAACACTTTCCAAAGTGCCAAAATGTTGTAAAGTCTCAGCCATAAAAACTTTCAATAGATCATACAAAGAACTTTCAATAGGTCATACAAACAAGACGACCGCTGGTCTAAAATTCTTTGATGCATAAGTAGGAGTTTTGTGAGCCACCATGAAATGGTTCTAATCCCATTCACAGGCAACACAGTTGCATCAAACAGCAAATCTTTTGTCTTCATGAGCAACATTTTGGCAAAAACTATATACTACAAAAAGATCACAAAATGTAAAATAAGCAATAGAATCTATTCATTTTTGGATAGACTGAGTACCTGAAGATAGGAGAACTTTCCCAGCAAGTCAGAGCCAACAGACATGAGCTGATAACGCGCCCAATTCTCCCACTCTATCAATTCGTTGCCTTCTAAAGTTGAAACTTCTAGTGGAAACCGACACTTTGGCGAATTATCATCTAAAGGCCTATTAATTCAAGTTCAAACGATCATCAATAAACCTTTTTTTTAAATTTTAACTAATATTTATTATATTAATTGCAATTATTTAAAAATTTATAAATAAGAAACTCACCCAGTCACGTTACACTGAGTGAACCAAAAAAAGAGCAGCAATTGAAAGACACATGAGCAGAATAACTCGACAAGCCTTATCCACGTCATTTTCAGAATCGTTCAATATAAACGCTTCGACAAGCTGGAGCAGCTCGGAGTAGACGCGTCGGCACACTCGGCTCAGTCGTTGATGCCGACGAAGTCGAGCGTGTCGAGGACAAGTTTAGCCGCGTCGGAGGACAGAGCTGTAACGACCTTTTATTTTTTGACAATATTTTATTTTGGGATTATTTCCATTAGCTATTTTTTAGGTGTTTTGAATTACTGTTTTTGTTATTTAAAATTGTTTGGAGTGTTTTCTTCCGGGAATGGTGGCTTAATCAGTGTGGGCTCTTTGGCTCCGACTTTTAAAGAGCGGATTGGCTGCTGTAAAGGGTAGAAAAAGTTATCAATAAAAAATCAGATTTTTTAGTCAAATTAGTGTTTCTTCTTCCTGGCTGTTTTAAGAGCCTGGAGATAGTGGCCGGACTCGATGGAGTCGATGAGGCTGTTGATGTGCTTGTGGAGTGGAAGGAGAGAGCATTGGCTTTCTTCGTTCAACGGTTGCGATTGAATGCGAAGATCGGACGGTGAGGGAGCGAGGGTGCGGCGCAAGAGCCGCAGCTCGTACCCGCGGAGGATTTCCAGTTGCTTTTCGGCCATCAAGGTGAAGTCCCCGGAAACGAACAAGAGGAGCGTTTTGGGTTTTAGCTTTAAGTTTTTAAAGTCTCCCCGTCATCATTCTGACTTTATTGTTTAACTTGTACAATGGGGAGACTTTAAAAATTCTGGACATCGATGGGGCATCACTTCAAGTTCAAAAATTGAAGGAAGAGCTTGTCAACCGGTGGCGAAGGAGACTAGGAGAGTGTGGGCTAAGCTGTCTTTTAGCTCAGCCGAATTTGGGGAAAAAGTTTTTACTTTTATTTGCAAAACTATCACTACTTCAATTTTACAAAATTGCCACTAATGTATATTACGAAATTGCTAGTGCTGTGACTCATTGAGGGATTTTACTAGGCCACAATTGCCAACTTCAGCTCCTGCGTTCTTTTAATTTTTTAAGTCACATCTTCCATTTTGGGAGACTTTTAATGGAACAATTTGTAGTATTAGCCCCCTATTTGTTACTGTGGTAGGGCAGTTACTACAACACTAATGTATTTAATAAATACTTTATAATTATTATTGTAATTTTGAAGTTAAGTTTATTTTTTATTCTGAAATTATATTTATCACACTCTATCAACTTTTATTTCGTAATTACAAATTGCTTTGCATAGGAACTATAACTTTTAAGCCATGATACTTTATACCAAATAAGAGCTTAATATATTTGAAATCAACAACTAAGAAATTAAAGCTTCTCCATAAAATTTACTGAAAGTTTCAGAGGATGTGTCAACATAGAAAATTTGATTGCACAAAAAATTCTATTCATATCCGGATTAAATTTTCCAGCAAAAATTAACTTGATAACATGGAGAACTCAAAAGGCTTTGCCCATTAAACTATCAATGGAAATGCATATCGCTTCAAGCTAAGAAGTTGGAGAAATATTTATATGGATCTAGCACACTATCTCAGCCTGTTATTTTAGAAGGTTTGATGAGTTTTATAATGGGATTATATATATGTTGGTTTAAAATCACCATATGCATTAAAGAGGATTAGTCCCACTACGAAACCCACCATAGCTTCCTAAACAATAAGTTCCTAATGCTAAATTGGTGGCCAAACCCACGTGAATTTTAATCTATACATGATTAGCAAATCTTGTCGAAGCCTTACAATTTTTTTTCTAATAATAATAATAATTTTTTAATCCAATGGTAACTAAATTTCTTTCCCATCCATATGAGTGAGTTTCAAATGCTAGTTTTCTTGTTTTCAACCCAAGGAATTTTACCAGCATTACTAGATAGCACCCACAGCCGTATATTAATGCAAAACAAAATGAGTATTCAATAATATATCAAGTATTTTTCATATTTTGACCTATTTGCAAAGTTTTGAAGTTTGATCACTGAAAATTTACAAGTTTTTCAAAACATAACCGGCCTGATAGACCTGAATCCCGAATTTTTGGAAAAAGTTTTGATCAGTCTCAAAACGAACGCCTTCAAATTTGGGTGACTAAACAAATGTGGGGGCGTTAGATATATCTGAGAATAAATTGTCATTGTCTGGTGAAATTCCATGCAGTGTAGGCAGTTGCATTACGTTGAAACGACTCATCATTTTCTTCCAAGGGAAAATTCCTTCTATCAAATAAAACAGGAAGAACATGATCCTGCTGCATGGCTGAAAAATTAGCAAAAATATTATCCACATAGGTAGATGGATGCTTAATCCAAATTAGAGCTGTGGGTCCAAGATTATTAATATTGGTTTATTCATTTCTTGAATATGTAAATCTGTATTTGTAATTAAATATGTAAATCTGATCGAATTTAACGTCATTTTTACCAAATTTGTTGATTTCAATTAACGTGCCCTTCGGGTCCAAAATTAGAAAAAAATTTCGCGTCAATTATTAGCTTATTTAGTTAAAAAACTGATAAATTTTTTTATCAGAATCGTCATTTTTCTCCTTTTTTATGCGGTAGTGGAGCCATTCACTCCTTAATTATAGGATCAACATGCCACCAATAAGCAATAATGGTTTAGCCCTTTACCGCCTATCAACTGTCAAAATACTTTGGTTGCAGCATCTAGAAGCTGCATCTAGAAGCTTTGAATAAGCTTCAATGGTGGCACACGGCTTTGAAGGCCAAGTAAATGCCGCCCAAGGAAAGAAACGAAAGAGAAAGAAGAAAAAGAAGAAAAAGAGATGCCGGGCCGAAGAAGGAAAAGAAAAGAGAAATTAATAAAATAAAAATAATAATTAAATATTAAATGAACAGTAGCCAATTTTGGCTATAAAAACGCTGGCTCCCTTTATTTGTAAATCATCGAGTTCTTCAGTTCTTTTCTTTATTTAGAGAGTGTTTTTAAGAGTCTAGTGTTTTGAGAGTTGGGGTGTATTGGGGTTTTGGGAAGTGAGCTAAAATACTATAATACTTGTAACTCCTTTTCACTAGTAAAATATTTCCTTCTGTCTTCGCCCGTGGACGTAGGCTAAAAGCCGAACCACGTAATTTTTGGTGTCCTCTATTGTGCTTGTTCTTTATTTTCTTCTAGTTTTACTTTAGCTGCGTGTCTGCTCCACCCACCAATTTCCTAACAGTGGTATCAGAGCTATTGGTTGTATTTTTTGGAATCGGGAACTGTTCACGTAAGGGATACTATTCACGTATACGGCACCGTACACGTATACGATACTATTCACGTATACAGTACTGTTCATGTATACGGTTTTGTTCACATAGACTGTACTATTCACGTATACGGTACTATTCACGTATACGGTACTATTCACGTATACGGTACTATTCACGTGAAACGGTGAGAGCGATCCAAGAATTTTGCGGTGCAAAGCAGGGAATAGTGGTGTGAGTAAAGAACTGTGGTTTTGTACATGTCTAGGAAAGTTATGTCACAAAGGCGATAAGAGCTTAAGGAGTCTGGGTTTTAAGTGGGAACATTGTGACCCCTCCAGTCTTTCCTGAGAACTTTCCTGGTGTGCACTCTCACACATACTCACAACTATTCAAGGTGGTACACTAACTTGTGTGCAGTATTTATCAACAAAATGGCGGCAAAGTATGAAATTGAGAAGTTTAACGGAAATAATTTTTCGTTGTGGAAAATAAAGATGAAAGCTGTATTGAGGAAAAATAATTGTTTGGCAGCAATTGGAGAAAGGCCCATGGAGATAACTGATGACAAGTGGAACGAGGTAGACGGCAACGCCATTTCTGATCTACACTTGGCACTTGCGGATGGAGTATTATCCAGTGTGGCAGAGAAAAATACGGCGAAGGAAATATGGGATACTCTCACAAAATTGTATGAGGCCAAGTCACTACACAACAAAATCTTCTTAAAGAGAAAACTCTATACTCTTCGAATGCCGAAATCTACAATGGTGACCGACCACATCAACACATTGAAGACTCTATTTTCACAACTCACAACGTTGGGTCATAATATAGAGGAAAATGAACGTGCAGAGCTTCTACTTCAAAGTCTTCCAGATTCGTATGATCAACTCATCATCAACCTGACGAACAACAATCCAGTGGAGAGTCTAGTTTTCGACGATGTTGCAGCCTCCGTATTGAATGAGGAGAGCAGACGGAAAAATAAAGAAAACAGACAAGCAAGTTCGCAGCAAGCGGAGGCGCTATCGGTGACGAGAGGGAGATCAACAGAACGTGGCCCCAGTGGGAGTCAAAGTCATGGTAGATCAAAATCCAGAAGTAAGAAGAATGTTAAATGCTACAACTGTGGCAAGAAATGGCACGTCAAGAAAGAGTGTTGGAGTAACCAGAAGAGAAAAGAGGGCAAAGAACCTGAGTCATCAAATGCTCAGGGGTGTGTAGCAAGTACCTCAGATGATGGCGAAATTCTCTACAGTGAGGCAACAACTGTTTCAGAAGGCAGAAAATGACTATCTGATGTCTGGCTTATAGACTCAGGAGCTACCTAGCACATGACCTCTCGGAGAGAATGGTTCCACACATATGAACCTATCTCAGGAGGATCTGTATATATGAGTAATGATCATGCCTTGGAGATCGCTGGTATTGGTACTATCAAAATAAAAATGTTTGATGGTACAATTCGCACAATTGGAGAGGTACAACATGTCAATGGCCTGAAGAAAAATCTATTGTCTTTGGGACAAATGGATAGTCATGGGTACAAAACTCATGTGGAGAATGGAATTATGAAGATCGTTAAAGGAGCGCTTGTATTGATGAAGGCAGAAAAGATCGGTGCTAATCTATTCATGCTTAAGGGAGAAACACTATAGGAGGCTGATGCATGTGTCGCGTTAAATGGAGAAGAATCAACGATGATGTGGCATCTCAAACTTGGCCACATGTCAGAACAAGGTTTGAAGATTCTCTCTGAGCGAAAATTACTTCCGGGGCTCAAATCGGTAAGTTTACCATTTTGCGAGCATTGTGTTATAAGTAAGCAGCATAGATTAAAATTCAGTAGATCTATTGCTAGAAGTAAATGCATTCTAGACTTGATTCATTCTGATGTTTGGGAATCACCGGATATATCCATGGGAGGTGCAAAGTACATGGTGACTTTCATTGATGATTATTCCAGAAGATGTTGGGTGTATCCAATTAAGAAAAAGTCAGATGTATTTCTAGTGTTTAAAGAATACAAAGCGCGGGTGGAACTTGAATCTGGTAAAAAGATCAAGTGCTTGAGGACAGATAATGGTGGAGAGTATACAGACGGCGAGTTTCTTGCTTTCTGTAAGCAAGAAGGTATTCAGAGGCAGTTCACGGTAGCATACACTCCTCAACAAAACGGAGTGGCAGAGCGGATGAACAGAACTCTTACAGAAAGAATAAGAGCTATGTTGAGGACTGCTAGTCTACCCAATTCATTCTGGGCAGAAGCAGTCAAAACTGCCTGTTATATAGTAAATCGATCGCCATCTACAGCTATTGGGCTGAAGACAGCGATGGAGATGTGGACTGGAAAGCCAGCTGATTATTCCTACTTACATGCATTTGGATGTCCTGTGTACGTGATGTACAATGTCCAAGAAAGAACAAAGCTGGATGCAAAATCTAGAAGATGTATCTTCTTGGGGTATGCTGATGGAGTAAAAGGGTATCGTCTGTGGGACCCCACTACCCACAAGATCGTCATCAGTAGAGATGATATTTTTGTAGAAGATCAACTGCAAAGAAAAGATGGAGATGATGGCACTGTAAAAGAAAAGTCAGAGACTGTGCCAGTATATGTCGAAAATAATCCAGAAGATTCAGATTCTTCTGAAGCAGCACCAGAGCATGAGGAACAAGAACCAGTCGAGTCTGAGGCTCCAGAAGTTCGTCGGTCAACTCGTGAGAGACGACCGCCGGTGTGGCACTCGGAGTATGTCACAGAGATCAACGTTGCATACTGTCTTCTAACGGAGGATGGAGAGCCATCAACTTTCCATGAAGCTTTAGAAAGCTCAGATATCGCTTTGTGGATGACAGCAATGCAGGAAGAAATTGAAGCTCTACACAAGAACAAGACATGGGAACTTGTACCACTACCACACGGAAGAAAAGCCATTGGAAACAAATGGGTCTACAAGATCAAACGTGATGGCAATGATCAAGTGGAGCGGTATCGTGCGAGATTGGTGGTGAAGGATATGCTCAGAAAGAAGGTATTGACTTCAACGAGATATTTTCTCCGGTGGTTCGACTCACAATAGTCAGAGTAGTCTTGGCGATGTGTGCTACATTTGACTTACATCTTGAGCAGTTAGATGTGAAAACTGCATTTCTTCATGGAGAACTTGAAGAAGAAATATATATGCTCCAACCAGAAGGTTTTGCAGAAACAGGAAAGGAGAACTTAGTTTGCAAGTTGAACAAATCTCTATACGGTCTCAAACAGGCGCCGAGGTGTTAGTATAAGAGATTTGATTCCTTCATCATGAGCCTTGGATACAACAAACTTAGTTCAAACCATTGTGCATATTACAAAATGTTTGAAGATAATGATTTCATCATTTTGTTGTTGTATGTGGATGACATGTTGGTAGCAGGTCTCAACAAAGATCGAATCCAAGAATTGAAGGCACAGTTGGCTAGGGAGTTTGAAATGAAGGACTTGAGACCAGCAAACAAGATTCTAGGGATGCAAATTCACCGAGACAGAAATAATAGGAAGATTTGGCTTTCTCAGAAAAATTACTTGAAGAAAATCTTGCGGCGCTTCAACATGCAAGATTGTAAGTCAATTTCTACCCCACTTCCTGTTAATTTCAAATTATCCTCAAGTATGTGTCCTAGCAATGAAGCAGAGAGGAAGGAGATGTCTCGAGTACCGTATGCATCAGCAGTGGGAAGTTTGATGTTCGCTATGATATGTACAAGACCGGACATTGCACAAGCAGTGGGAGCAGTTAGTCGATACATGGCGAATCCTGGTGGAGAGCATTGGATAGCTGTGAAGAGGATTCTGAGATACATCAGAGGAACCTCAGATGTTGCATTATGTTATGGAGGATCAGAGTTTACTGTCAGGGGCTATGTGGATTCAGATTTTGCAGGAGATCTTGATAAAAGAAAATCCACTACTGGTTATGTGTTTACACTTGCGGAAGCAGCTGTAAGCTGGGTTTCGAAACTGCAGACCGTTGTGGCTTTATCTACAACAGAAGCAGAATACATGGCAGCTACACAAGCTTGCAAGGAAGCTATTTGGATACAAAGGTTACTGGAGGAGCTCGGGCACAAACAACAGAAAATTTCTGTATTTTGTGACAGTCAGAGTGCCTTGCACATTGCAAGGAATCCAGCATTTCATTCCAGGACAAAGCACATAGGAGTTCTGTTGAGTGTTAGAAAATGCATATTTATAAAGGAGAAAACCGTCATTTTACATTTTAAGTATTACTAACAACCCTTACTTTTATATATTTAACCTTCTTGTGATTTAATTACATGTGTTTTATTTTAATTAAGTATTTTATGTATTTTAGGGGCATTATAGTCATTTCACAATAAAGGAGAGATCAGACGGCAAAACGGACATCACTTTTGAACTCAGGACGGTCGAAAACCTTAGGAGGAGTATAAAAGGAAAAATGGCACTATTCACATGTACGGTACTATTCACGTGTACGGTACTGTATACGTTACTGTTCACGACACTGTTCACATAGACGGATGATGACGTGGCATTGACCGATGATGTGGCATTGACTGATGAGGTGTCACGATCCTGTTGGACTAAAATTCTTATGTACTGTTGATGGTGACGTGGCAGCATATCAGTGGACGAAAAATCTCGCGTACGGTGCATGCATCACACAGGATTATTTTCAACCAAACCGCGTTACTGTTCATCCGGGTCAAACCGCGTTACTGTTCAAAGTCGGGTCAAACCGTGTTACTGTTCATCCGCGTGGTCAAACGTGGACTGTTGACTGATGACGTGGCGCAATCCTGAGCGTCCAAACTGTTTTTAATCCGATGGCCATGATTTACTCTATGTATCTATAAAAAGGGGGCCTCCCCCCCCTAATTTGATATCTCTGAATCCATTTTTGGGATCCATTTTCTGTAATTCCCTCTCCATCTTGTATTTTCTTCGTATTTTAATAAATTCCCATTTTGCCCCTAGTTCAACTATGAGTGGCTAATTTTCTTTCAAGCTTGGGTTGAAGGTGAAGTCTCAACATGTGTCATGGGCTTAATTTGGTAAATTTATTTTCTCTTCCCCTCTAGTTTTTGTGGATGTTTTGACTTCTCGTCGACAAATAATACTAATCTTGTCTAGTACCGCCTTGGTTTCACCGGCCCTCTAGTACAAGGTTATTATTATTTGGCACGATAAGCCCTTAGCACCATATTGATTAGAGCGTGGTTCATGAGGTGTGGATTCCCCCCTCATGATTTAATTGGCATTAATACGGATTATTTAGCCCATGATGCATGTTGATACAGATCCAGATACCCAAGTACGTTATTTTAATAGAATTCTCTTCAATTTATTCTCGCCATTTCTATTCCAATTTTAGAATTTATTCTTGCCATTTTAATTTAAGTCTTAGTATATTCCAAATCATTTCCACCACAAATCCAATCACCCATTTACAAAATTAATTCTATACACAATTAAAATCCACCTCCTCGTGGGATCGACACTCGTCACCATAGATCTATACTACAATAGATTCGTGCGCTTGCGAGTACATTAAAATTTGCACAACAAGTTCAGTATCACTTCGTTCGAGAAGTAGTGGAAGACAGAAGTGTGGATTTACAGAAAATCCATACGAAGGAGAACCTAGCAGATGTTTTGACCAAGCCGATAAATACTGATAAGTTTGTCTGGAGTAGATCCTCTTGTGGCCTAGCAGAAACGTAGGCAACATGATTATGGCGAAGCAGAAAGGATGGTGTGGAGATTGATTGATTTTCAATCTAATCTCCAAGTGGGAGAATGTCAAAATACTTTGGCTACAGCATCTAGAAGCTGCATCTAGAAGCTTTGAATAAGCTTCATTGGTGGCACACGGCTTTGAAGGCCAAGTAAATGCCGCCCAAGGAAAGAAACGAAAGAGAAAGAAGAAAAAGAGATGCCGGGCCGAAGAAGGAAAAGAAAAGAGAAATTAATAAAATAAAAATAATAATTAAATATTAAATGAACAGTAGCCAATTTTGGCTATAAAAACGCTGGCTCCCTTCATTTGTAAATCATCGAGTTCTTCAGTTCTTTTCTTTATTTAGAGAGTGTTTTTAAGAGTCTAGTGTTTTGAGAGTTGGGGTGTATTGGGGTTTTGGGAAGTGAGCTAAAATACTACAATACTTGTAACTCCTTTTCACTAGTAAAATATTTCCTTCTGTCTTTGCCCGTGGACGTAGGCTAAAAGCCGAACCACGTAATTTTCAGTGTCCTCTATTGTGCTTGTTCTTTATTTTCTTCTAGTTTTACTTTAGCTGCGTGTCTGCTCCACCCACCAATTTCCTAACATCAACAAAAACAGAGGAGATCCACAACAGAACCGAAAACACAAAAGATGAGGCAGCAATGTAATTCAAGAAAATAAAACATACGCCCTAGATGATAAGAATACCATGATAAAATTTTACTTTGAAAACAACAGGCCGTGTAGACTTAGCAAAATCCGGGTCCGGTCCGGGTTTTGGTGTTACCCGGGACCGGACCGGATGAGAGAAATGCAAGCCCGGACCCGGGTTAAAACCCGGTTTTTCCGGGTGCGGTCCGGGCTTGAGCCCGGCACCTTCCGGGTCCGGGTTTTGATCCGGGTTTTTAAAACCCGCATGTGATAACTTCAATTTTTTTTCAATTTTTTTCTTTAATTTTTTTTTTCATTTCTCTAACAATGCAAATTTTAAAAAAGAAAATAATCAAATAAACTCATTCAATCTCAAACTTTAAAAAAGAAAATAGTCAAATACAAATATATAACACATTAACAATGCAAATTTTGCACAAATGATAAATAAAAATTATTTCAATCTTCTTTCTAATACCTAAATTCATCTAATTTCTAACTTAAACTCATTCAATCTATATATAAAATAAATAAATTAAATTCAACAACACAATAAATTTAAATAACATCTAACATATCATAAATTCATAATTATATATTTATATATAATATATTTATTACATCGTCCAATCAAATTCCTGTAACTTATTACGACAGTGCTAGATTTGCAGGCTTGAGTAGTTCCGAAATTGTTTCTTTCGGGACCATTGATTTTAGCTGGGCTAGATGATTAATTAAAGAGATTTTATTGTGTATGGACAGTTAGTAATCGGAATAAGATAGAATCATAATAGAATTAAAATAAAGAATGAGAATTATTATAAATTATTTATTTTAGCTGTAATAATTTGTATTGTCACTGATGTATCTAACTTTTGTTGGAATTGGAATTGATTATTACAATACCAAAAGAGTCTTAGTTGATTATTGTCATCATTTATTATAATAATTACAATTTTTATTTAAAATAATTATTGTTAATAATAATAATAATAATAGGACAACTAATAGTAGTAATTATTATTATAACAATAATTATTTTAAATAAATCATTATTTAAAATGGACTAGGTCCGAGTCGATACAAATTTTTTTTTTTTTTGTGTCGGGATAGGATTAAAGTTCTTAACCTATTTATCTGACAAATGACACATGGGTAGTGATTGATTTCAAACTCTCCTGCGGAAAGATTTTCTCAAAATTATTTAGAGATTAAACTTAACTTGTTTTGAATTCAGACATCCGAATAACTGTATAACTAAACTATGAAATAGGATCCGATCTATTTATTTATTTATTTATTTTATCTTACAAGAACGTGTTACAAAATTTGCTAGATACACCTGGCTCTTGAATGTCCTTTCCTCCAATGAAAAATGAAAAGAACAATTGATGCAAGTGAGAATCAAACCACACCATCCATAATACGCCTTACTTTTATAAAGTCTTTTTTAAGTCTTGAGTGATTACAATTTTCCCACGGACACTTGACTAATTACCTCCTGTCAATCTCATGTAATTGTAACCCTTCCGTTACTGCAAATGTGTCAAAATCGGTTAGCACTGATTGTGGCAGATTGTCGACGATAATATTCCACGGAATCATCATCTTCCCCCCCTGAGATGGTGAAATTTTTGCTGCTTTTAAACAATACATTACATTTGTTTCTATGTGATAGTGATAATCTTTGGTACATATATTATTCTGAGTTTTTTTTTTTTTAAGAATCTGATACGCCAGATGTGTATTTATAATGTCGTACGATTAAAACATATAATCTGATTCCGATATGAATATGGTTCTGTTAATAAAATTATTATATCATAAATATGCCTACAAAATTTAATGTAGATTGATTATATTTTATATATTGTAGGCTCACCTTGAGCCTACAAAAGGCGTTGATTATTCGATGCAAACGAAGAAGTGGCAGCGTGGTTACTTTCTTACCCAGTAGAGTTTAAACCAGGATTATGATTACCTAATAATTATGTCATAATAATAAAATTTTAGTCAAGGATTAGGTGAACCCTAAAATCTATTTTTTAACTATAATTTCTGTTGCGGAAGTGCAAGGCTGAGCAATTACCAATATTACGATCCACAACAGAACCGAAAACCGCCTATCAACAAAAACAGAGGAGATCCACAACAGAACCGAAAACACAAAAGATGAGGCAGCAATGTAATTCAAGAAAATAAACACATACTCCCTAGTAGTAAATTCGATGATCAAGATCTTATACAGAACAATTCCAAACGGCAAACGGCAGCTAGGAGATAAGAATACCATGATAAAATTTTACTTTGAAAACGACAGGCCGTGTATACACAAATGACAAGAGTTGTCACACACAAGCCGTCTCATATATTTTTATAAACCAACAACCAGAAAAGGTATGTATCGACGCATAATATGTCTTGTAAAAACAACATGTCATTTGCAGTTTATAATTGATAACGGCATGACGTCTCTTGGTTGCACTAGCAAAATCTGGGGGAGACTGCACCGAATATTTCAGAAAGGGAAAAAAGCTTTGTGAAACGTTGATTCCTGTGGTGCTTTAAACCTTTCTTTAAGTCATTTAACAGTAATGTGAACTTCTTTTCTGATTCTACTTAATAGAATAGGACCTATGTTTAAATTTCTATTTTTTATTATTATGAGTTCTCAAACTCTAAATTAATGAGCATGAGATAGATATAGTTGCACTAACTGTTTAATATCTAAATTAAATCTTTCTAGTGAATAATACTGCACATGTATAGTTATATTATTTTATTATGGTTTAATAATCCAACATTAAATCATATCTTGCATCAAATAGCAATATACTTCTTGTTCTATCCATTTTTATTTATGACTTTAAAATAATTTAGTTAGTTGTTTGTTATACGGACAGTACAAACCGATATAATTCCCATTTAGGTTAACCATTAGAAAATATATTATTCCCATTTAGGTTAACCTTTCATGACGAGATTCAAGAGGAAGTCTGGTGGATCTTTCTTTAAAGCTGCAATATATTATTCTTACAATAGTAATAAAAATGATAATTAATACTGTTAGAAAAATAAAAAGTACTAGTTTCACTGTCCCGGTGCCAGCCGGTTCACATTTGAGCATCAAGGACAGAGTCCATAAATCATTGCAAAAAATATACAAACATATTTTATCTTACAAACCTCTATAAAAGTTTTATCATTTTAATTTCCTTCGGCAGTTAAATGAATTTTGTAAACATGATGAGTTCAATCATTGTAAGCATTTGTTTCTTTATTTTCTGTTGCTTCAGCTTCAGCTAGCAGTCAACCGATTATATGCTAAAAAGCAATGAAACTGATCAACTTGCATTGCTTGAATTCAAGGCCAAAGTTACTCATGACCCTCTTGAGGTTTTGAGTTCATGGAACTATTCCAGGCACTTTTGTCAATGGAAAGGTGTCGCTTGCAGTCGACGGCACAAAAGGGTGACTGGATTACGTCTTCCATCTTTACTCTTGCAGGGGTCTCTGTCGCCTCACATTGGTAATTTAAGATTTCTCAGAGTGTTAGATCTCAAAAACAATAGCTTCCGCAACGAAATCCCTCAAGCGATTGGATATCTGTTCAGGTTACAAAAATTAATGCTGTATAACAATTCATTCGGAGGTCAAATTCCCGACAACATATCGCATTGCGTTAACCTTGAATCCCTCGGGTTAGGCGTCAATGAGCTTGTGGGGAAAGTTCCAGGGAAACTCGGCTCCTTATCAAAGCTCCGGATTCTCACAGTACACTTAAACTATTTGTCAGGAGAAATCCCATCTTCCTTTGGCAATTTGTCATCACTCGAGTTCCTCTCAGCAGCTGCAAATCAATCTGTGGGACAAATTCCTGAAACCCTGGGCGAGCTTAAGAGGATGCGTCAAATATTATTGGGAATAAATAAGCTATCAGGTGAAATCCCTTTCTCAATCTACAACTTGTCTTCGCTTAATTGTTTTGAATTCGTTGTTAACCAACGTCAAGGAAGCCTTCCATCAGACTTAGGCTTCACTCTTCCTAATCTTGAACGATTAAACGTTGGTGAAAATCAGTTTACCGGACCTATTCCTGCTTCAATATCCAATGCCTCAAATCTAATGAGACTTGCAATCGAAAAGAATGGATTCAGTGGAAAGTTGCCTAGTTTGCAAAATTTACATAAACTCCAATGGGTTAATATTTTTCAGAATCACTTAAGAAATGGGGAAAAAGATGACTTGGAACTTGTCGAATCTTTGGTCAACGCTTCTAGACTAGAGCTACTGGATATTGGTGACAACAATTTTGGTGGAATGTTACCTGAAGCTGTGGGGAACTTCTCAACCCGACTTAGAAGGTTATCAGTTGAAAACAATCAATTGTTCGGAAATATCCCAAGTGGATTAAGAAATCTTGCTAACTTGGAGCTTTTATATCTTGGGGACAACCAATTCACAGGCCGAATTCCGGGAAGTATAGGAGATCTTCAAAAGCTGCAGACGTTGAGGTTGGAGGGGAACAAGTTTTTGGGGGAAATTCCATCTTCTATAGGAAATTTGACATCGTTAACTACACTAAATTTTGAGGAAAACATGTTAGAGGGAAGCATTCCATCAAGTCTAGGGAAATGCCAAAACTTAATATCATTAAATCTCTCCAATAACAACCTCAGTGGTACCATACCCACTGAAGTGATTGGTCTCTCTTCCTTGTCAATCTATCTTGATCTATCTCAAAACCATTTGAATGGTCCTTTGCCCTCTAATTTTGGTATCTTGAAAAATCTGGGTTTTTTAGATATATCGGAGAACAAACTGTCTGGTGAAATTCCAAGCAGTATAGGAAGTTGCATTATGCTGGAACAACTCATCATGAATGGTAATTTCTTTCAAGGGAATATCCCTTCATCATTCAGTTCTTTGAGAGGCATTGAGAATCGTGATCTTTCGCGGAACAATTTCTCTGGCCGGATTCCAAAATGTTTTGAAAACTTTCCCTTTTTGCAGAATTTAAATCTGTCTTTTAATCATTTTGAGGGCGAGGTACCAATAAAAGGAGTCTTCAGCAATTCCAGTGCTATATCTCTTGATGGAAATGATAACCTCTGTGGTGGCATATCTGAGTTGCATTTATCTACTTGTTCCATCAAAGAATCAAAGCAATCACGTTCCCGTTCCCTGAAACTGATTATTCCTGTTGTTATAGGAATATTGTTAGTAACAGGGATGTCGTGTTTGATAATTACTTCCTGGCGGAGCAAATCAAAAAGGGAGCCAGCCACTCCTCCATCAGCTCTCTTGGCTTCGGTTTTACGAGTGTCCTATGAGAATCTGTTCAAAGCAACTGACGGGTTCTCTTTGGAAAACTTGATTGGTGCCGGTAGCTTTGGTTCGGTCTATAAAGGAGTCCTCAATCATGATGATCATGAAACGCTGGTGGCAGTTAAGGTGCTTAATCTTCAACATCGAGGAGCCTCAAAGAGTTTCATGGCGGAGTGTCAAGCCTTGAGAAGTATTAGGCATCGGAATCTCGTCAAAATAATAACTTCCTGTGCAGGTGTTGACTTCCAAGGAAATGATTTTGAGGCTTTAGTTTATGAGTTCATGGTGAACGGGAGCCTGGAGGAATGGTTGCATCCAAACCCTGAGGCACCAAGGAATTTAAATCTCCTGCAAAGACTGAATATTGCCTTTGATGTGGCTTCCGCATTGGATTATCTTCATCATTATTGCGAAACTCCAGTAGTCCATTGTGATCTCAAGCCAAGCAATGTTCTTCTGGATGGTGAATTGACCGCCCATGTTGGTGATTTTGGATTAGCAAAATTCCTTCCGGAAGCCACCAATAATTTGTCATCTAATCAATCAAGCTCTATTGGAGTAAAAGGAACCGTTGGTTATGCTGCTCCAGGTAAATACTATAATTTAATTAACTTGTTTTTCAATCCTTAGAAATTTTACTAGTTGAACCAACAATTCTAATTTTCGAATTGCAGAGTACGGAATGGGAAGCGAAGTCTCAACAAGTGGAGATGTGTACAGTTTTGGCATACTTTTGCTGGAAATGTTTACAGGAAAGATGCCGACGAATGAGATGTTTACAGGCAATCTAACCCTACATAATTTTGTCAAGGAAGCTCTTCCTGAAAGACTCGCTGAAACTGTTGATCCAGTGCTTCTTGTAGAAAGAGAAGAAGGGGAGACAAGCAACGCCAATGCTCACAAACAATTGACCAGAAGTTTTAGTGTTAAAGAGTGCTTGGTTTCAGTGCTGGAAATCGGAGTCACTTGCTCTTCAGAGTTGCCGAGAGAACGAATGAGCATGGAAGATGTTGCGGCTCAGCTGGTTTCCTTCAGAAACAAACTGGTCAAAAATGTGCGAGGCCAACCAGCAACTTACGTGACTGCGTAAGTAATTGGTTACTCTCAAATGACAATAAAGACAACAATCTTTGGTTCCTATCAACTCTTTATTGGCAGAAGCAAAAATGAACAGTTGCAATTGTTAAAAGATGTGTTTAGGACTGCTGATGTGGTTCCTATCAACACTTTTCTGGTGTTGGTTATTTTTTTGTAGTTCATGTTGTGATCATAGCACAATCTTTGGACCATGATTCTAGTGGGTCGTTATTTGGCTTTGATGTGTTGTTATTAAAACTTTAAATTGTAATGTTTTCGGTTTTATGATAGTGTGAAGTTCTCTTTGCAAAATCACGTTGCTCTCATTTCCATTTACAGCACCGAAAATACAAAAATAATAAAAATAATAAAAATAATAAAATTATTTTGAAGGTGATTTTCACTACTGCAAAACAAAATTTGCTTTAGTCATTGAAGCCATTGTTTAATACATTACCCGATCAAACAACCTCGCCAAATGAAAAGCTACGTCTGTTTGAATCGATTGATTTGGAAAATTAAATTGCATTATGGACAATCAAATCCCAAAAAAAGAAAGGAATTAATTTTAATTCCTTTTGAAAGTAGCCGTTTTACAATATAATTTTTTTTAACAATTGTAGGCTAATGCTCTTTGTGAGATATTTAGACTTTAGTTATCTTACATTATTATGTAAAGTACATAATTTTTCCACACCCGCTTAATAAAAATCTAATAATTGTGAAAATAATATAATTTTATTATCTTATATTTCCACAACCGCTGAATTTTTATTAAACAGTTGTGAAAAAATTAAGTATTTTACATAATAATATAAGTTAACAAGCTTTAGATATTTATTATATACGGAGCTTATGTGATCCATGAACTGCCAGTGCCAGACCATTGCATTAATCAATCACCATGTGCCTGCTGACACGTACGATTGGATTTTGATCAAAGGTATGATTGCATCATTCCACCAAGGGAGTTTTTTTTTTTAAATTACCGTGGTCAGTTGAAATATTAGAAAATGATCAATTAAAACCTATCATTAGTAGCTTTGAAGATCAATTCCATGATCAAATACGAGATTATTTAGGCCCTCATATAGCGACATATCTCATGAAATCACACACTCAAAGTAGAAGAGAGATATTTTTTTCCTTTATTATCGCATTTTTCTTTATCCATACTCTTTATAAATTTCTTTAGAGTACAATTATTTAAACTTACCAACATACATTCAATACTTATTTACTTATTATACGTATTTTTTAACTCAAAATTTTAAAATTTACTCTATACACCTACTTAAATGTCAAATATTCTCATATAAACTAAAATAAAATTTTTTTGCTTTCTCTCTCTAGTCTTTGTATGATTTCATTTCCATTGAATCACACTTAAGCTAACGTAGTAATAGCTTGGGCTTAGTTTTAATAAACTACGATCCCGTCATTTATTTCTTTTTAAGTACTTACTATTTTGCAGATTTGCTACGTGGAACAAGAACATTAAAAGTTCATTAATATGAAGAGAATAAAATGAAATTCCAACTGCTGTAAATATATATATATATAGAGAGAGAGAGAGAGAAATTATTTTAGCCACCATCATCCATCTAATACTTATAGTCAGAATATTAGTTTTTGTCGCTAGAATCTTATAATGATGATTGATAGTGGATGAAATTCAGGTTTTAAGGAAGAAAAATTATTAATCCCGAGTGTGAATTTGAAAAATTATTTATTTTTTTAATTTATATTATCTTATCTTTTGTGGCAAATTACTCAATGGGTTTTATGGTGATAAAAATTATTGATAAATGGGTGTAGAGAGTATTTTATTAGGTTCAAATAGCCTTATTCCTATTTCTAATATTTCCCTGTTATAAAGATGTTATTATCTAATTTTTTTTCACTCTTTTACAGTTTTACCCTTAAACACAAATGGTACTGGCATAACAATTACACCTGTGCAGTCAATTTAAAATGTAAAATTTACTCTTTAATGTTAAGAATGAGATGGGGTATTAAATATTTGTAAACCAGTCAAGCAGTGACAAAGAATACATTTACAAGGAACGACATGCTACAAGTGAGGTTAATACTGAACCAAATTATCTGATAACCTTCATCATCTAATTACGCTCATAAGGAAATTTAAATTGGAGAATTACTATTTGACAGGATCATGAGAACTGAAATGATGCATGAACAATACCTGTCTCTTCTTGATAAAGATAGCTGTGAAATAAAATAATAATCACATGAGCCAACAAGATAAAGTTAGCCTAATATTCTGTGGGATTTGACCTAAAAAACAAAAACAAAAACTTGCTGTTCGTACATTGTGTGCAAACTTCAATTTCTGAATAGTGAAATTTTTGTTGGTGATTAAGATTTAAAGAGCATTTCTAGATATGCAATAAAGAGATTGAAAAGGACAAGAAATGGGAGAGTTAGGAATAAATGACAAGGCAAAGCAACAAGCATGTGAAGACGACTCACAAGTTGGTGGATGTTTCTGTGAATTTGACTCTCAAGACAAATCTGCTTTTAGTTTTTGAGTTTAATGTATGGTTTTTCGTTTTCTTTAATCATTACCTAATTTTTTTCTTTTGACAATCCACTACTATGAATTAACTTCTTGTAAGCAACATGTAACATATATATTCTTTGACATGAATAATTCCGCACTCCAGAAGAGAGAAAAATTTTGGCAACTTGAAATGCGCATCAGTGCCTGCCATTACAAGAGGAAAATTCCGCCGACCGCTTTCCATCGTTGATTGTATTAAACAAATTGGTTTTGTTAGTTTCGAAATTTATCAAAAATATTTATCAAATTGTATTAAATATTTAACAATCTTTGGACCATGCTTTCTGAAATATATGCATATTTGTTCTTAAATGATAAAAGAAAAGCAGAAAGAAAAAATTGTTACATTTAAATAACTTGAAGCCATATATTTACATTTGAGATTAGTTACAGCACCGAAAATACAAAAATAATAAAAATAATAAAACTAGACTGTTTTGTTACAGAAAAGGTGATACAACAATACAAGATATTCAGTCCTGCTCAAGGTCTCCACTACAGTACAACTAAAATAGTTTTTAGTTGCAGATTTAACCTAGTTACTAAATTTCAAAAATAGCACATTCCTGATACTTAGGTAGCCACGGGACCAGATTTGAGTTTCTTCTTCACTTCATCAAGCCAAGCTTGAAGATCCCTGAACTCTTCCATGTCAGAAAATCCTTCAGCCTGAGATTCCAAAAAGCGCATTTTCTTCTAAGAAACTATATAATAACAGAAATGCACTCTAACACAGTGAGAAAAAGTTTTACCCTGAACCAGTCAAAAACAGAAACGGAAAATGCAATCTTTAAACCAACTGTAAGTGTCTTAAATATCAAATTATAAGGTGTTTTACTTGTTTAAGTACGTTCTTCAGGTGCATCTCAGCAGCAAAGAGTTCTCGACAGCTACCAGAAGAGGAACAAATTTCCATGTAAACCTTACAAAGTTCCAAGGAAGCATGTGAAAACCTTTTAAACCGATCTCTTTCTTTCCACAAATCAGATCCCTGACACAGACACAGACAGAGAGAGAGAGAGGCTGAGTTGTCAACTTGTCATATTCCTTTAGATAACAAATTTAGAAAACAAAAATGAAATCACAAAGCTTTTTCTTTGCCTTCTTTAAAAAAGAGAGAGTGAGAGATTAACAAAATTTGATTAGCATTAACAAATTCCATCAACATCAAAGTAAAACATAATGCTAACTTATTATAAGATGATGAGATTTATGGAGAAACCTGATATGATCTGACTTGCTTTAAGAGGGCTTCAGAGCACATTGTAAGATCTCCTTTACTTTTAAGTCACCTTGCATATAATCCCCACATATCTGCACTACTCTCACCTCGAAGTACCTATGCCATACAGAGAAACATGTAACATAAGCTAAAAATATATATATATACATATTCTTTCCTCATGTGGCTTGAATTAATTTGCATATCACTTGGATTATTTTCACACAATTTGAGCCCAAAATTTAAGCATACCAATTCCTGCAAGCACTAAAATAGTAAACTGCTGCATACATACGTCCAAATGATTTGCAAAAATGACCAATTTTGTCTAGAAATTCAGATACTATGGATTGTTATTGACCCACAGACCATAAGATGCCCAGCAAGTATGAATCATATGCCCAAAGACAATTATCATATAAACTAAGAAAGATCAGAAATGATAATATATACGCATAGAAATATGAGAAATATGTACATGTGTTGAGGATATGTGTGAAAGAGAGAGAATGTCCCTTAGCTCAGTATTAAAAGACGGAAAAAAGATGATCATGGACACATGTGCAACCTGCTGAAGAATTTTCCCAAGAAACTCCATCAAGTGCTCATTTTCTCGTGATCTTCCCATGATTGAAGTCCTTCCTTCCAGATCTAGCACTATTCTTTCTAATAATTCAGTATCAATTCTTTTATTATTAGTCATGTTCAACACCATCTGCACAGCCTCTAGAGCCTGCAAAAATAAAATATAACAAAAATAAAGAAACTGCTAAAAGTATAATGAATAAAAGAGTAATAATTTGGGAGAGAGATCATGTTGAGGACACGGATGTCTAATATTATAATTAAATATTATTAACACTGCAGGAAAAGACTGCCAACAAGCAAAAATGACAATCAACAAGCTGGCAAAATTATGAGAAGTAAAAACAAGGCCATCCAAAAAGAACAACTCAATTTTAATGAATAGCAAAGAAAGGAACATTATTGCATTCATTAGAAATTGATGCCCAAAGTGACAGCAGGCTTTATCCACCAAAAACAATTTGGTGTCTTCCCTCCCTAGCTTCTTGAAAAATCCTCCCATTTCTTTCCAACCAAAAAAATTCCTAGCACACAGTAATCATACAATCCCCACGTGTCAAAATATTTATACGACCATGGTGAAGGCAGGGGGTTAATCGTTAGAAAGTCATGCATCTAGTTGCATATATCAAAGGACAATGACCCTGAAAAAAATAATTATAAATTTGAGAATCTGTAATCCATTAACCATGACTGTTCAAGGACCTTGATGAGCGTAAAAATATTCATGGGAAAAAATTGTTATCCAGATATTTCTTGACAACGAATTGCTTGCATAAAAGGATGAAGCTGAGGTACAAAAAGGTCAAAAGAACAATAACATACATATGCAAAAATGACAATGGGCTATAAACTATCAAATTCTTTTAAATGAAAAGAAGACAAAATCTCTGCAGCTTTCATTAGTAGACCAAGATGACAACATACATGAAGCAATCAAAACCATCAGAGGATGGCTAAGAAAATGCCAACTTCATCTCAAAAGATTTCAGTGATAAATGATCGAAATTAAGCGCACAACCGCGGTTACCTGACCAATATTGCCCACATCCAAAGCAACATGGCTGTAGTTTTCCCACAATTGCCAACTGTTCCGTCTGTTACAAAATCATGTTATAGGTTATTACATTAGATATCACCTTTTGCCTAGCAGCAACAAATTATGTATGACAGTGTTCTTGTGATCAGATAGTGTCCGACTGCATTGTGCATGACAGAAAATAAAAATGTAGTGATCAGGGGTAAAAAAGACAGAACTTGAACTTTAGGGCCTCCTTGAATGCTATAAAAGCCTCTTTGCTCTTCTTCTTGATCATATGCCTGCAAGATTACATAAATCTCAAGACTTCCATTGTTATAATTGACGAGAATTTTACCATCCCAGATATTTTTTCATGAATTTTTTAAATGTACTAGAAGAGAGAATAAGTAGCTCTTCGTATCTTTTCGAAAGTGGTATTAACCAATTAATGTCTCGCTAACTAATAATTATGCTGCTAAATAAAGTTCCACAATTGCGAAAAATACAGTAAGTCACAGACAAGATGAAATTGAGACTGCACAAATTCTAGTACAGTATAAAATAAGAAGAAACGATGCATTAAAAGACAAATAATAAGCACAAGAAAAAATTAAACAGAGAGAAAAGAGACTGTAGAGAGATGTGAGGGAAGCAATTTGTGCTTTTTTCTTTTAAATAAGACGAAAAGGAGAACTTCAATTGCTTTGAAAACGACGGAGGCATATGCTATGGATAATCCTCAAAAGAGCTGGCTAATATTTGCCCTATTCCTAATTATAACAGTACTATCTAGCTCTTAGCATTTGCAGCGACTAAATTCACTCATCAAGGGAATATGGAACCATATAAAATTTATATAGGACAACTGCAACAAGAAAGTCAAAACAAAGTAAACCAAATATGGGAAGCATACTCTTGCAGATAGAAGATGAAAGTGATTGACACCATATTAAAGAATACAGAGCAAGAGGATAGAATGACATGATGACAAAGAAAAGAGCATACAAGCAAGCAATATTGTTCCAAGCTTCCCCATTGTCTGGATCAAGTTGAACAGCCCGAGTAAACCCATCCAGAGCCTTTTCAACATCCCGAGCCTGTATTTATATTTCAGCCGAGAGTTTCAGAAACTTGGGGCAAAAGGATAAGAAATCTCTCCACACTAAACACATACTAATACAAAAATATGATACCTTCAATGCAGCAGCACCAAGAGCAAACCAGCCATCCGGATACAAAGAATTCAAGGCCATGGCAGCCTCCCTGAGACAAAAACAAGGGTAAATTGTCATTCAGCCATATCAGTTGTCAATGCAGCAAATTACTGTGTGGCAGAAAGAGAAGTAAAGCATTAAAGCAACATACCAAAGGATTTTAGACGTCTCGTACTCCCCTATATTGTAAGCACTACGAGCTAGAGACCTCTGATTCACATAAAGATATGTTAACTAAAAAATTATCACAGTACAAGCATAATGTGAACTACATTTTCTCTGTGCAACAAATATCACCTTAGCTCGAGCTGACTTATCATTCGAAACTTCCAAAGCTTTTTCATAGCAGGCATCATTATTTGTAACATCACCTAATGAACACCTACAAAATGTATCACAAGTCAGCAACCCACAATTCAACTCATCATTCTGGCTACATTATCACCATAAGTTATAAGAAACAAATGGCAGTGAAGAGACCTAAATAAGGTCAAGTAACAGTTGTCTTTCAACCATGTATTTTTTTTTTCCTTCTTTCTGAACAAATGGGCCAATAATTAAAAGATATCATATTTTACTTACATGCATATATCCATTATAAGAAATCAATGCAGAAAATCTTTATTGTTTAAATTGTGGCCATATATTCAAATGTCTAGCACCAAATATTTTCAAAAAGGATATGATTTTCAGAATTCACTTGATGGTATGTATTTCTCAACCATTTCACGGCACCTGGTGCATCAGAATCATCTAAAATGCAGGCAGGTTTCCACAGTCTCCTGTTGCGCCCCCCCCCCCCCCCCCCCCGGGCCCCTCATTTTCTAGTTTAGAATGCAAATTTTCTTCGGCAAAAACTTATCTTTTAGATAATATGCTGAACCATCAGAAGACTAACAATAAATGTCAGAATATGAGTATAAAATCCATTGACTCAAATGCAAGACCAAAAGCAATCAGTAAGAACACACAGTGAGCTTTTAAATCGTCTACAGCAAGTAAAAGATAAATTAAAATGTTTCATTTTCTTTTGACAATATCCTCACATTCACATCCAATGAACAATTATCCCTAGATTGCAATAAGTGACATCAACAATGGATTTAACTGAAATGAGAAGTAACTATAAAATGGATCGTAGAAAAGGCTCATCAACAAACCATAATCTAGGGTCATTAGGCTTTTCAGACAGCCTTGCTTTTATTAGTTCAACAGCTGCTGCTTTCTTCCCCAATAGGCTGTTTTTTACATCATACACAAAACCAACTCCCATTAGCAACACGAGAGAGAGAGAGAGAGAGAGATTAGGATAATGGTTATCTATGACACCATACCAGTTGCAGTATATTAGATTATCCCACAACTCCAGATCCTCAAAAATTTTAATAGCCTCTCCAATCAAGCCACAGCTTACTAAAAGTTCAGCAAATTCCCTAAAATCAAGAAAAATCAAAATAGATAGATTATGAAGAGAATAAACAGAGCAATTAATCTCTAACCAAGTCAACATATGTCAACTAAGATATGAAACAATGACAGCATAATGATAGTTGGCAAAATGACAAGAAAATTAAATCACAATCATTCAAAGATGCAGAAGAAATAGTTTTACTTTCGCAGGGCAGGAATAGTTGGAACGTAAATCACATAACAAAAGGGAATCCTTTGAGTCACACCGGGAGAAGAATTAGAAATGCCCTCAACCTGAAACAAAGCAAAATATGATGGTAACCAACCATCAAAAATCCTGAACCAGAATACAAGATAGCACATGAAATCACTTGTGAAGTGAAAAGCAGAGATGCAAGTACATGTTGCAGATGTCAGCTGTATTTTACAGCTGTGTGTTGACTATTGTTGTAGATGTCAGCTGTATTTTACAGCTATGTGTTGACTTAAATACTAGATTTTAGGAGATATAATCCCTAATTTTCAGGGATACTGATTTGCAATATCCTAGCTGTTTTTACCATTTTGTTCCTAGGGTGTAATGTATATAAATAGGTATTCTTCTCTATTGTATAATAAGAGAAAATAGAGATTAAAACAGAGGAAATCTGAATTTTCACAGTACATAATCTCTCTCGACAATTAAATCTAACGATTAATGGGATATCTAGCGATATAAGGGAGAGAAATCTAGTCTTGATTAGCAGCTTAGAAAAAGCAAAAAAGCTTTTGGGTCCAATAAAGTACTAGCTGCAGAAAGTTTGGAATCTTCTATAGATGGATAAGCAACTCTTGTCGATTTGAATGAAAATGTTTAGGTAACAAAATATTTAAGAAGAAAAGGCTCACAGATCATACCAGTTTGTCCATCATCTCTAAAGCACGCCCTTTTGTGCGACTACGGGTGGACTCCCATCTAATACGTAAGAGATCACAGAAAACCTTTAGCTGAAAGATGGAAAAATCATGTGAGAATCAGAAGTACCACTTCAAGATATGAAATTTAACATCAAGAAAAACTGACACTGTATTGTATATATACTTACAATGAAGCATGACGACTGCTGTGAATCAATTGCCCCTATGTATGGAGCCATATCCCATCCTGAATCAGAAAACAAGCTATAAATCAGCAAATGACCAAATCAACAGATCCAAAAGCTTTTTCAAGGTCAAGTATTTACTTAGTTACAGACCAACATCAAGGGGCTAACATGGGATCCCTTCAAGGCCTACTGATTAGGTGAATATCTAATACATTCCCCAACTAGAGAAGTCATAAAGAGAAAAAAGAAAAAGCATTTTTGGTTTTCACATGTTCCATGTTTGGAACTGGGGTTGAGTTCAGGCAAAGCTGCTGCAACATCCATTCTCATTGCTTCTTTAAGTATCATTAGAGTAAGACTTTCGGGAACACAGTGTTCATCCTCAAATTACTTAAGGGACATGTTGACCTCATCAGCTGGCTTTGCAACCAGCTCAGCTTTGTGGAACAAAGGATTTGGTATCCAGAAGTGGAACAAAGCATTCGGCATCCAGAAATAACACCCGTAAAAGGCATATGAATATAATGAGGATATTAAGATGGATGTACAGGGATACAACTACAAAAATTGTGCTCAGTTATCATCTGTAATGCAATCTCTTATCATCAATCTACTAAAGGAATTGTTACTGAGAATGATTTAAAAATTAAATAGCAATATGCTTAACGTCTTATGGCATTTAACAAGACAACTACGCACCGCCCAACCATAAAACAACTTACTTTGCATTTCATCTTGCCGTGAGCTCTTTTCTATTAGAAGGCACTTCGACAAGATCACTGCCTGTTGGATTGCCTTTAAATGGGCTGATGAGCCACCAGCATGAATGCACAGGACTCCAGTTTCAGATTCATGACTATTCCCCAATAATTTTGGGGTCACAAAAACATCAGAGGCATCACCAATAGTAGAATCATGTGTATGAATGACTTGGCTTATTGAAGGGCAGGCATCAGAAGTGTTGGATGAGCTTGTGTTTGCAACAAGTACCATTTGTGCCTTTGGCTCTACCTATATGCAGGAGCAATCTCAAAGCTAAGAAGGAAGATCCCGACAACTTTATAAATGATGCACATTCAATCTTTACCTGGTGGATGCTACGGAAACCAAGAACCCCAGTAACCGAAAGCTGGAGACCAGCTGCCACTTCAGCTGATTCAAAATGTTTCCTGATACCGTAAAGCATTTTAGAAATCAGCAGAAACTATACAAGAAGTCCTATGGTAATGGTAATGATGGAACTTAGTAATCAGTTAATGCAAATTCCAGTGCTAACAACTCAAACTAATGTTCGATGATTGAAACAATATACATTAAAAAATGGGAGATTTTGATGAAGTCCAAACATAAAACTTCATTCTTGCACCTCCCTCACACACAATGCACAAAATCATCTGCAATGATTGAGAGAGTTCTACAGGCAAGTTCCATGTTGGAAATAACATGTTTCCAAGAGAAAACTTTTCTAATGTAGCCAGAAATAAGACCACCGAATATAAAACTTTCCCAGGATAACTCACCTGCAAGAATCAACTCTCCTGTAAATGTGTTCTAACAGTCCTGCTTCCAAATGAACTGTTGAAACAATCTCTGAAGGATCGATATCATGCAACTGGTTGCCCCAATAAGTAGTTACATTTTCCAAAGTGCCAAAATGTTGTAAAGTCTCAGCCATAAAAACTTTCAATAGATCATACAAAGAAGACGACCGCTCCTCTAAAATCCTTTGATGCATAAGTAGGAGTCTTGTGAGCCACCATGAAATGGTTCTAATCCCATTCACAGGCAACACAGTTGCATCAGACAGCAAATCTTTTGTCTTCATGATCAACATTTTGGCAAAAACTATATACTACAAAAAGATCACATAGTGTAAAATAAGTTAAAAAAGATAATATTAATATTAACACTGTCTAAGCAATAGAATCTATTCATTTTTGGATAGACTGAGTACCTGAAGATAGGAGAACTTTCCCAGCAAGTCAGAGCCAACAGACATGAGCTGATAACGCGCCCAATTCTCCCACTCTATCAATTCGTTGCCTTCTAAAGTTGAAACTTCTAGTGGAAACCGACACTTTAGCAAATTATGAACTGAAGGCCTACTAATTCATGTTCAAAAGTTCATCACTATACTTTTTTTTTAATATTTATTATATTAATTGCAATTATTTAAAAATTTATAAATAAGAAACTCACCCAGTCACGTTATACTGAGTGAACCAAAAACGAGCAGCGATTGAAAGACACATGAGCAGAATAACTCGACAAGCCTTATCCACGTCATTTTCGGAATCGTTCACTATAAACGCTTCGACACGCTGGAGCAGTGCGGAGTAGACGCGGTCGGCACACTCGGCTGAGTCGTTGATGTCGACGAAGTCGAGCGTGTCGAGGACGAGTTTAGCCGCGTCGGAGGACAGAGCCTGGAGATAGTGGCCGGACTCGATGGAGTCGATGAGGCTGTTGACGTGCTCGTGGAGTGGAAGGAGAGAGCATTGGCTTTCTTCGTTCAACGGTTGCGATTGAATGCGATGATCGGACGCTGGGGGAGCGAGGGTGCAGCGCAAGAGCCGCAGCTCGTACCCGCGGAGGATTTCCAGTTGCTTTTCGGCTATCAAGATGAAGTCCCTGGAAAACGAAAAAGAGGGGGGTTTTGGGTTTTAGCTTTTGGTTTTTAGTTGGTTGAAACAGCCTTTTTTTGTCATGCAATTTTTATGTCAATAAAAATTGACATAAAACTAGCACTGAACAACGAAGAAACGCTAAACCACACGTCATGCAATTTTTATGTCAATATATATATACATACACCCTGTTATTTAAGGGAAAAAAATATTATGAATTTATTAAAATAAATGTATATGTTCATAATATATATTTTTTATTTTTTTTATTATCTTCCACTAGCAACTCTTGACTTTTTTATAACCCCCACTATATCACAAGGAATTATAATCCATAATGTTTTTATTAATTTCATGTAATAATTATATAACTATAAAAGGAGAGTTCATCTATTTGTTTGATACACACTTGGAATGAGTAAAATCTTTCTATAATATATGCTCTCTCATTTTATTCTTTATCTTGTGTTGCTTCTTTCTTTTGCATCGCTGGCTAATAGCTTTTCTAATAAAAAATTCTAACTCAAGTAGACCCTGATCTCAAGTCCTAATATCTTTTTGATTTGTATTAACAACTATTATTTAAAAAGATGGAAAAAAATTACTAACTTTCATAAAAAAAATCTTATGTGGACAATTGACATTACAATTTAATTGTTATTAAAAAAAATTAATTAATTAATCATATATCGTTGGAATAAGATTTATGTGTGGCGGTGATATATATAATTCGATTGTGGTGTCTGCATGCATATGATCGATTTTCTCCTGTATTTATATATTTTGATTAATTTAATTTTAAGTATTTACTCATGAATGTGTGTTCGCATCTAATTAATCAGGATCAAACTTCAACTTCTGCTTAAATAAACATCAAATAAACATCAGGATTATATTTGATTGTTTGTAACTCCATCATCATTCTAACTTTACTGTTTAACTTGTACAATGGAGAGACTACAAAAATTTCATGACATCGATGGGGCATCACTTCAAGTTCAAAAATTGAAGAAAGAGCTCAGCAACAAGTGGCGAAGGGGAGTGTGGGCTAAGCTGGCTTTTACCTCAGCCAAATTTAGGGAAAAAGTTTTTCCTTTTAGGGTAATTTTTAAAAACCTCCCCTGAGGTTTGGGCTTGTTGCAAGTAGATGGCGAGAATTGATTTATTTGTAAAAAACCCCCTACCATCAGTTAAGTTTAACATTGACCGTTAGTTGACCGTGCAAAGACAATATTACCCTTAACAATAGTTTGTAAACGAAAATAACTAAAAAAAAACTAAAATTATTGGTGCAAAAAGCACAAACCCTATTTTTTAATAATTTTATTCTTGTCAATTCTAAAAATTTATAATATCATAGTTAAAGATTATGACTATTTCATTTTTAAATTTTAAATTTTAAATTTTAAATTTTATCTTTCTTGTAGGAATTTTAAGGAAATATCAATAATTTAAAGAGGATTTTTTAATTTTTTAATTTTAACTTTTTTATAGAAACTTTAAGAAAATATCAATAATTTAAAAAGTGTAAAATAGCTAATAATTTTGGTTTTTTTTTTAGTTATTTTCGTTTATAAACTATTGTTAAGGGTAATATTGTCTTTGCACGGTCAACTAACAGTCAATGTTAAACTTAACTGACGGTAAAGGGTTTTTTACAAATAAATCAATTCTCGCCATCTACTTGCAACAAGCCCAAACCTCAGGGGAGGTTTTTAAAAATTACCCTTCCTTTTATTTACAAAACTATCACTACTTCAATTTTACAAAATTGCCACTACTGTATATTACGAAATTGCTAGCGTTGTGATTCATTGAAGGATTTTACTGGGTAACAATCACCATTGTAATTTACAAAAGGGAAATTATCATTTGTATACCCTTAATTTATTCTATTATCATAAATACTATAACACTTTGAGGGTGTATCAATCGTCCACCCTAAGTTGACAAAATGTATCAGCTGACCACCAAACCGTTAGTTGCCGTTTAAGTATAATGACGTCAGAAGAGTAATTTGGTCTTTTCATATGATACAAGTGATAATTTAAGGGTATACAAGTGATGAAAAGAGAATTTAAGGGTATACAAGTGATAATTTTCAAGGGTAAAATCGTCAATTCACTGTAACTCCGTTAACTTTCAAACGGCAACTAACGGTTTGGTGGTCGGCTGATACATTTTGTCAATTAAGGGTGGACGATTGATACACCCTCAAAGTGTTGTAGTATTTTTGATAACAGAGCAAATATAGGGTATATGAATGATAATTTCCCTTTACAAAATTGCCAACTTCAGCTCTGCGTTCTTTTAATTTTTTAAGTCACTTCTTTCTTTTTGGGAGACTTTTAATGTAACAACTTATAGTATTAGCCTCCTTTTTGTCATTGTGGTAGGGCAGTTACTGCAATACTAAAGTATTTAGTAAATACTTTATATTTACTATTGTAATTTTAAAGTTAAGTTTATTTTTATTCTGAAATTATATTTATCACACTCTATCAACTTTTATTTTGTAATTACAATTTTCTTTCCATACGAACCATAGTTTTTAGTTTACAACACTTTAATACCATTTAAGAGCTTAATGTATTCGAAATCAACAACTAGGAAATTAAAGCTTCTCCATAAAACTTACTGAGAGGATGTGTCAACACAAAAAATTTGTTTGCACAAAAAATTCTATTCATATCCGCATTGCATTTTCCAACAGAAATTAACTTGATAACATGGAGAATTCAAAAGGCTTTGCCCATTAAACTATCAATGGAAATGAATATCACTTCAGGCTAAGAAGTTGGAGAAATATTTATATGGAACTAGCACACTATCTGAGCATGTTATTTTAGAAGGTTTGACTAGTTTTATAATGGGATTATATATATGTTGGTTAAAAATCACCATATGCATTAAAGAGGATAAGTCCCACTACGAAACCCACCATAACTTCCTAAACAATGAGTTCCTAATGCTAAATTGGTGGCCAAACCCATATAAATTTTTCTCCTAAAATTTCAAGTTCAATAATTAGCTTAGGTGATGTTCTTAATCTTCATATTATTCTATACATGATTAGCAAATCTTGTCGAAGCCTTATAATTTTTTCTAATTTTTATTATTATGTTTTAATCAAATGGTAACTAAATTTCTTTCAAATGCTAGTTTTCTTGTTTTCAACCCATGAAATTTTACCAACAAAACTAGATAGCACCCATAGCCTTATATTAATGCAAAACAAAATGACTATTCAATAACATATCAAGTATTTTTCATATTTTGACCTATTTGCAAAGTTTTGAAGTTTGATCACTGAAAATTTACAAGTTTTCAAAACATAACCGGCCTGATACGACCTGAATCCCGAATTTTTGGAAAAAGTTTTGATCAGTCTCAAAACAGACGCCTTCAAATTTGGGTGACTAAACAAATGTGGGTGCGTTAGATATATCTGAGAATAAATGGTCATTGTCTAGTGAAATTCCATGCAGTGTAGGCAGTTGCATTACATTGAAACAACTCATCATTTTCTTCCAAGGGAAAATTCCTTCTATCATTGAGTTCTTTTTGTTTGCTCCAAGAGAAATTTTTGCGAAAATGATGAATTTTACTTTCGTGAAATTCTTGAAAATTAACGTAACATACATCGGAGTTTTATATAATTATTCATTTATCATTTCAAAAATATTTTGGGCATCATTTAATTGAGATGGTAAAGTACCGTCTCTTAAAAATAAACTAGGTAATAGAACCTGCTTCGCGGCTTTGAAAAAAGAATTTAGTATTATCCTTTTTTTTCTTATTCTACTTTTAATGATTTATTATATTCGATTAAGAGGCAAGACTTCCAAAAAAAATGAAAAAAAATGAAGCAAAGCTAAAATCAAAAAGACTTTTTTAATTATTTAAAATTGCATTAACTAAATTAACACCACGGAAATAGAAGTGCCATAGATGCACGTTGTCTAAGCTAAAACCTTAGAAACCTGAGGCTGATATATCACCGCGAGGCCACCTGGAGAAGGAGCAGAAGATGCATCACAGTAGTCTCTCAGTATGTTCCTTTCTTCGACAATAAATTCGAGAGAGGTGAGCATTGCAGGCTAGTCATTACAGGTGATGAGATCAATAGCGTGGCAACAGTCAGGGCCAATATCAGCCTGGCTATTAAGGAAGAATATAACAATCTCATTTGAGCATGATTTCAGCTCCATTAATGCGTTCTAGCACTCTGTTAGCCTCCGCTAGCTTCAAGTCTTGTTGCAAGATCGTAGCCTGGTTTCATATTGTTGTTGAGGCGATCATTCCTGCTGGTTGCATTTGCAATATTTGTCATGATCAGGCAAGTGAGGGCCAAAATGAAAAACACATGTTTTAGAGTCATTGCTATTTTCTGTTCTTTTATGTTGTGTTTATATTTATTTGGGAGTGATTAAAAATGTCTATAAATTATTGCTTCATTTATGATCAAAAAGGTTTCAATTAAAGAAGATAGTGGGTATTTTGATGAACTGTTACATATTGATTGTGTAATAATAGTCAAATTAATTATGAGAAAATGAAAAGTCAAATATGAAAGAAAATTTCTCTATTTATTAGATAATAGAGAATATACAAAGATGGAAATGCTGATGCCACATCATCTCTTGTATTCCCAACTTGATAGTGGGTATTTTGATGAACTGTTACATATTGATTGTGTAATAATAGTCAAATTAATTATGAGACGATGAAAAGTCAAATATGAAAGAAAATTTCTCTATTTATTAGATAATAGAGAATATACAAAGATAAAAAATGGTGATGCAACATCACCTCTTCAAGTCCCAGCTTTATATATATATATAGATATAGATATAGATATAGATAGATTGTTTAGAATTCAAACCCCCTGTGTTCCAAAATTACAAAATCACCATCATTCAGTTGGTGGGGATTTACCTAGTAAACTAAGTTCTACACGTTATGTTTTAATTGACTGGTTAAAACCCTTCCCCATGTGTTCCACAATTGCTTATGTTTTCTAAAATTTTCCTTCAAATTTCGGTCAAAATGACATTAATTTGAAACAAAGAAACCTTGCGTGAGGGTAGGGCAAATAAAATATTTGGTGCTTTTGAAATACCACATTACAAAATTAATGTGAAGCTTCTATCTGATTAATGAATGACATTTGACACCATGTGTCCCCATCAATTTTGCAAAGCGCATTGCTCCTACGGAATAATTAACGGAGAAATATCCTTCTTTAACAGTCATCAACGGAGAAATGTCCACACGGGCGGTACAAGAAATCACTAAGTCTTCATCATTATTAATTGTGTTAATCCCATTTCATCAAATATTGCTTGACCGACTTCAAGTCAAGCACGAAGTCACAACCCACGGAAGTCGAAAGTCATCATTTTCGCAAAAAATTCTCTTGGAGAAAACAAAAAGAACTATTCGTAAAGAAAACTATTCGAATTATTAATATTAATAATAATTATTATTATTAGTAATTATTATTAATAACAAAAAGAACTATTCGAATTATTATTAATATTAATGGACAGGGTAAGCCTGGAACTATTATGATTTCAATTAGAAGTTTTTTAAAATAAATTAAAGCAGTAATAAAATTTTAGCTCCCTAATATTTACAATCTATTCAATAAATATATAATTTAATCACTTTATAAAATAAGTCACTAATTTCAATTGAAAATAATATAATTGAATTAGGGACATATTTGAAAATAAATAAAAACTCTATTGTTATATGAAATTGATGAAAATATAAGAGTAATTGAGTTAGGGACATATTTGAATATAAAATAAAAACTCTATTGTTATACTAAATTGATGAAATCATAAGGTTACTAAATTAGGGACATATATGAAACAAAATAAAATATTTATTATTTTATTAAATTAATAAAAACATAAGGGATATAAACGATTTTTTCTGCACTATAGATCCGCCTCTGACATCATATACATGTTAATTTTTGTCGAAAAATTAGTAAATAACATGTTACGGTGCCGTGGCGGCCAGGGTAGCTTTATTTTTTCTTGGAAGGTCATGATGTTTGTTTGGGTCCCAACAAAAGTCGCAGCTGGTAGTCTGGTGCGTACTGTCTGTCGTCTGATGCCTTCTCTTTATGGACAGTTTCATTTCCTTTAGTGGAATGCTTACCAATTAATAATTGGAATAAGATAGAATCATAATAGAATTAAAATAAAGAATGAAAATTATTATAAATTATTTATTTTAATTGTAAGAATTTGTATTGTCACTGATGTATCTAATTTTTATTGGAATTGAAATAGATTATTACAATATCAAAATAGCCTTAGTTGATTATTATCGTCATTTTATTATAATAATTACAATTTTTATTTAAAATAATTATTGTTAATAATACTAATATGACAACTAATAGTAGTAATTAGAACGCAAAAGATTCAGAATTTTGTGATAAGAAAATGAACTTAATAATGATTTTATGCATAGAAAAACTAAAAGTCTGAAACAAAGACCAAGAAAAATATCAAGAGGGCAGCTTTAGATGACCAATTCAAACGACACCGACGATTAAAACTTCTTGAAAATGATTACTTGTTGAAGATCTCACTACCTGGAAGACCCGAGTATTGAAAGTGGGTATTACTCACTACCACTGAATCATTCAGCCAAATATGATAATTAATATTAATCCTTTATATCCTATTAGCATATTACTATTTACTTCTAATTCTTTTGTTATTCCAATTATATTCTTCCCTTTGCTTGATAGATAAAAATCTATTATAATATTCTATTATGTGTTCACCAATATATCCATCAACCGGATTAATATTTCATTGCTTCCGTGCAAAATTATTTTTGTAAACTTCTTTTCTGATTCTATGTTTAAATTTCTATTTTTTTATTATTATGAGTTCTCAAACTCTAAATTAATGAGCATGAGATAGATACAGATGCACTAACTGTTTAATATCTAAATCAAATCTTTCTAGTGAATAATTCTGCACATGTATAGTTATATTATTTTATTATGGTTTAATAATCCAACATTAGATCATATCTTGCATCGAATAGCAATATACTTCTTGTTCTATCCATTTTTATTTATGACTTTAAAATAATTTAGTTAGTTGTTTGTTATATGGACAGACAGTACAAACCGATATAATTCCCATTTAGGTTAACCATTAGAAAATATATTATTCCCATTTAGGTCAACCTTTCATGACGAGACTCAAAAGGAAGTCTGGTCTTTCTTTAAAGCTGCAATATATTATTCTTACAATAGTAATAAAAATGATAATTAATATTGTTAGAAAAACAAAAAGTATTAGTTTCACTGTCACGGTGCCAGCCGGTTCACATTTGAGCTTCAAGGACAGAGTCCATAAATCATTGCAAAAAATATACAAACATATTTTATCTTACAAACCTCTATAAAAGTTTTATCATTTTAATTTCCTTCGGCAGTTAAATGAATTTTGTAAACATGATGAGTTCAATCATTGTAAGCATTTGTTTCTTTATTTTCTGTTGCTTCAGCTTCAGCTTGCAGTCAACCGATTGTATGCTCAAAAGCAATGAAACCGATCAACTTGCATTGCTTGAATTCAAGGCCAAAATTACTCATGACCCTCTTGAGGTTTTGAGATCATGGAAGTATTCCAGGCACTTTTGTCAATGGAAAGGTGTCACCTGCAGTCGACGGCACCAAAGAGTGACTGCATTACTTCTTCCATCTTTACTCTTGCAGGGGTCTCTGTCGCCTCACATTGGTAATTTAAGTTTTCTCAGAGTGTTAGATCTCAGTAACAATAGCTTCCGCAACGAAATCCCTCAACAGATTGGATATCTGTTCAGGTTACGAATTTTATGGCTGGACAACAATACATACGGAGGTCAAATTCCTGACAACATATCGCATTGCGTTAACCTTGAATCCCTCTTTTTAGCCTTCAATGAGCTTGTGGGGAAAGTTCCAGGGAAACTGGGCTCCTTATCAAAGCTTCGGATTCTCGCAATGCACCGCAACAATTTGTCAGGAGAAATCCCATCTTCCTTTGGCAATTTGTCATCACTCGAGGCCCTCTCAGCATCTGCAAATCAATTTGTGGGACAAATTCCTGAAACCCTGAGTCAGCTTAAGAGGATGCTTTATTTATTATTGGGAGTAAATAAGCTATCAGGTGAAATCCCTTTCTCAATCTACAACTTGTCTTCACTTAATTATATTTGTGTTCCCGTTAACCAACTTCAAGGAAGCCTTCCATCAGACTTAGGCTTCACTCTTCCTAATCTTGAAGTACTAAACCTTTGTCGTAATCAGTTTACCGGACCTATTCCGGCTTCAATATCCAATGCCTCAAATCTAATGAGACTTGTAATCGCAAAGAATGGATTCAGTGGAAAGGTGCCTAGTTTGAAAATTTTACATAAACTCGAATGGGTTGGTATTTCTAGGAATCACTTAGGAAATGGGAAAAAGGATGACTTGGAATTTGTCAATTCTTTGGTCAACGCTTCCAGACTAGAGCTACTGCAAATTAGTGACAACAATTTTGGTGGAATGTTACCTGAAGCTGTGGGGAACTTGTCAACCCGACTTAGAATATTAATAGTTGGAAACAATCAGTTGTTCGGAAATATCCCAAGTGGATTAAGAAATCTTGTTAACTTGGAGTTTTTACACCTTGGGGGCAACCAATTCACAGGCCGAATTCCGGGAAGTATAGTAGATCTTTATAAGCTGCAGAGGTTGGCGCTTGAGGGGAACAAGTTTTGGGGGGAAATTCCATCTTCTATAGGAAATCTGACATTGTTAATCACACTAAATTTTGAGGAAAACATGTTAGAGGGAAGCATTCCATCGAGTCTAGGGAAATGCCAAAACTTAATATCATTAAATCTCTCTAATAACAACCTCAGTGGTACCATACCCACTGAAGTAATTGGCCTCTCTTCCTTGTCAATCTATCTCGATCTATCTCAAAACCAATTGAACGGTCCTTTGCCCTCAAATTTTGGTATCTTGAAAAATCTGGGTGCTATAGATATATCGGAGAACAAATTGTCTGGTCAAATTCCAAGCAGTATAGGAAGTTGCACTAGGTTGGAACAACTCGTCATGAATGGTAATTTCTTTCAGGGGAATATCCCTTCATCATTGAGTTCTTTGAGAGGCATTGAGAATCTTGATCTTTCGCGGAACAATTTGTCTGGCCGGATTCCAAAATATCTGGAAAACTTTCCCTTTTTGCAGAATTTAAATCTGTCTTTTAATCATTTTGAGGGTGAAGTACCAATAAAAGGAGTCTTCAGCAATTCGAGTGCTATATCTATTGACGGAAATGATAACCTCTGTGGTGGCATATCTGAGTTGCATTTATCTACTTGTTCCATCAAAGAATCAAAGCAATCACGTTCCCGTTCCCTGAAACTGATTATTCCTGTAGTTACAGGAATTTTGTTAGTGACAGGGATGTCGTGTTTGATAATTACTTCCTGGCGGAGCAAATCAAAAAGGGAGCCAGCCACTCCTCCATCAGCTCTCTTGGCTTCGGTTTTACGAGTGTCCTATGAGAATCTGTTCAAAGCAACTGACGGGTTCTCTTTGGAAAACTTGATTGGTGCCGGTAGCTTTGGTTCGGTCTATAAAGGAGTCCTCAATCATGATGATCATGAAACGCTGGTGGCAGTTAAGGTGCTTAATCTTCAACATCGAGGAGCTTCAAAGAGTTTCATGGCGGAGTGTCAAGCCTTGAGAAGTATTAGGCATCGGAATCTCGTCAAAATAATAACTTCCTGTGCAGGTGTTGACTTCCAAGGAAATTATTTTGAGGCTTTAGTTTATGAGTTCATGGTTAACGGGAGCCTGGAGGAATGGTTGCATCCAAACCGTGAGGCACTTAAGAATCTAAATCTCCTGCAAAGACTGAGTATTGCCGTTGATGTTGCTTCCGCATTGGATTATCTTCATCATTATTGTGAAACTCCAATAGTCCATTGTGATCTCAAGCCAAGCAATGTTCTTCTGGATGGTGAATTGACTGCCCATGTAAGTGATTTTGGATTAGCAAAATTCCTTCCGGAAGCCGCCAATAACTTGTCATCTAATCAATCAAGCTCTATTGGAGTAAAAGGAACCGTTGGTTATGCTGCTCCAGGTAAATACTATAATTTAATTAACTTCTTTTGCAATCCTTAGAGATTTTACTAGTTGAACCAACAGTTTTAATTTTCAAATTGCAGAGTACGGAATGGGGAGCGAGGTCTCAACAAGTGGAGATGTGTACAGTTTTGGCATACTCTTGCTGGAAACGTTTACAGGAAAGAGGCCGACGAATGAGATGTTTACAGGCAATCTAACCCTACATAATTTTGTCAAGGAAGCTCTTCCTGAAAGACTTGCTGAAATTGTTGATCCAGTGCTTCTTGTAGAAAGAGAAGAAGGGGAGACAAGCGAGGCCAATGCTCACAAACAATTTACCAGAAGTTTTAGTGTTAAAGAGTGCTTGGTTTCAGTACTGGAAATCGGAGTGACTTGCTCTTCAGAGTTGCCGAGAGAACGAATGAGCATGGAAGAGGTTGCGGCTCAGCTGATCAAAAATGTGCGAGGCCAACCAGCAACTTACGTGACTGCGTAAGTAATTGGTTACTCTCCAATGACAATAAAGACAACAATCTTTGGTTACAATCAACTCTTTATTGGCAGAAGCAAAAATGAACAGTTGCAATTGTTAGAAGATGTGTTTAGGACTGCTGATGTGGAATCATAAATGCTGCTACGTTGAAAGTTTTAAACTGTTCCTACTTTTCTGGTGTTGGTTATTTTTTTGTAGTTTATGTTGTGATCATGGCACAATCTTTGGACCATGATTCTAGTAACTAATTTAAGCTTTAAATTGTAATGTTTTTGGTTTTATGATAGTGTGAAGTTCTCTTTGCAGAATCACGTTGCTCTCATTTCCATTTGCTTTTACGTTAGCTATACTTTGTTTTCTTTTCTTATTCGAGTAACAACAGCAATTATGTTCGAGAATCACTTATTTGATGATCTCAAGTGTAATGGATATTAAAGAACATTTCAAATTAACTATGTTTAAAGAACAAATAAAATAAAACTGAAAATGACAACTCGAATAACACCGCAATAGAAGCATTATAACAAGCAATTAGATAAATTCACAATATATCCATTACAATAGATTTTTTAAAACACAGGAGACGGCAAAGAATGAATTTATAGAGATATTGAAGCAACTAGAGGGAGCTTTAGGGGAGAAGGATTTCTTTGGCGGGGATAGCTTTGGATTCGTTGATGTCCCAAATTTGGGGGTTGAGAAATTTGTTGGTTTTACGCGGTTGAGAAATTTGGGTGATTTAAGGATGCGAATGAGTGCCCCAAATTCTCCGCTTGGATGAAGAAGTGCATGCAAAGGGAAACTGTTGCCAGGATCCTTCCAGACCCAGAAAAGGTCTACGAATTTGTTATCATGTTGAGGAACATGTTTGGAATTGAATAGTGAAAGGCTTATGCTGCTAAAAAGCTTTCATTCTCATATGAAGATAACTTTCAGTTGCTTCTTTGTTTTATTGCTGTCAATGTGATAATAGAAACCAGCGACGTTCGGTTGCTTTGTTTAAATGCTTTCTGAAATATATGCATATTTGTTCTTAAATTGAGGTTAATGAAATCACGGCATGTAAGCTATACATAAAAGAACAGAGGTTGAAAACAACACTTGATGTTACATTTAAATAACTTGAAGCCATATATTTACATTGAGATTAGTTACAGCACCGAAAATACAAAAATAATACAAATAATAAAACTAGACTGTTTTGTTACAGAAAAGGCAATACAACAATACAAGATATTCAGTCCTGCTTAAGGTCTCCACTACAGTACGAACTTATATTGCAAAGTCCCGGTATCTATTATCGGAAACAATTTTTAGTTGCGGATTTAACCTTGTTACTAAATTTCAAAAATAGCACATTCCTGATATTCAAAAATAGCACATTCCTGATACTTAGGTAGCCACGGGACCAGATTGGAGTTTCGTCTTCACTTCATCAAGCCAAGCTTGAAGATCCCTGAACTCTTCCATGTCAGAAAATCCTTCAGCCTGAGATTCCAAAAAGTGCATTTTCTTCTAAGAAACTATATAATAACAGAAATGCACTCTAACACAGTGAGAAAAAGTTTTACCCTGAACGAGTCAAAAACAGAAACAGAAAAGGCAATCTTTAAACCAACTGTAAGTGTCTTAAATATCGAATTATAAGATGTTTTACTTGTTTAAGTACGTTCTTCAGGTGCATCTCAGCAGCAAAGAGTTCTCGACGGCTACCAGAAGACGAAGAAATTTCCATGTAAACCTTACAAAGTTCCAAGGATGCATATGAAAACCTTTTAAACCGATCTCTATCTTTCCACATATCAGATCCCTGACACAGACACAGAGAGAGAGAGAGAGACTGAGTTGTCAACTTGTCATTCCTTTAGATAACAAATTTTGGAAAACAAAAATGAAATCACAAAGCTTTTTCTTTGCCTTCTTTTTAAAAGAGAGAGATTAACAAAATTTGATTAGCATTAACAAAATCCATCAACATCAAAGTAAAACATAATGCTAATTTATTATAAGATGATGAGATTTATGGAGAAACCTGATATGATCTGACTTGCTTTAAGAGGGCTTCAGAGCACATTGTAAGATCTCCTTTACTTTTAAGCCACCTTGCATATAATCCCCACATATCTGCACTACTCTCACTTCGAACTACCTATGCCATACAGAGAAACATGTAACATAAGCTTAAAAAAAAAAAAAGAAAGGATATTCTTTCCTCATGTGGCTTGAATTAATTTGCATATCACTTTGATTATTTTCACACAATTTGAGCCCAAAATTTAAGCATACCAATTCCTGCAAGCACTAAAATAGTAAACTGCTCCATAGATACGTCCAAATGATTTGCAAAAATGACCAATTTTGTCTAGAAATTCAGATACTATAGATTATTATTGACCCACAGACCATAGGATGCCCAGCAAATATGAATCATATGCCCAAAGACAATTATCATATAAACTAAGAAAGATCAGAAATTACAATATATACGCATAGAAATATGAGAAATATGTACATGTGTTGTGGATATGTGTGAAAGAGAGAGAATGTCCCTTAGCTCAGTATTAAAAGACGGAAAAAAGATGATCATGGGCCCATGTGCAACCTGCTGAAGAATTTTCCCAAGAAACTCCATCAAGTGCTCATTTTCTCGTGATCTTCCCATGATTGACTCCTCAGGTGATGATACATAGACAGATTCTACAGGTAAATCTTTTGCACAAGTGTTATTAGTTCTGTTAAGATTATGCGTAGTCCTGCAAGACTCAGATTCTATAATTGAAGTCCTTCCTTCCAGATCTAGCACTATTCTTTCTAATAATTCAGTATCAATTCTTTTATTATTAGTCATGTTCAACACCATCTGCACAGCCTCTAGAGCCTGCAAAAATAACATATAACAAAAATAAAGAAACTGCTAAAAGTATAATGAATAAAAGAGTAAAAATTTGGGAGAGAGATCATGTTGAGGACACTGATGTCTAATATTATAATTAAATATTATTAACACTGCAGGAAAAGACTGCCAACAAGCAAAAATGACAATCAACAAGCTGGCAAAATGATGAGAAGTAAAAAGAAGGCCATCCAAGAAGAACAACTCAATTTTAATGAATAGCAAAGAAAGGAACATTATTGCATTCATTAGAAATTGATGCCCAAAGTGACAGCAGGCTTTATCCACCAAAAATAATTTGGTGTCTTCCCTCCCTAGCTTCTTGAAAAATCCTCCCATTTCTTTCCAACCAAAAAAATTCCTAGCACACAGTAATCATACAATCCCCACTTGTCAAAATATTTATACGACCATGGTGAAGGCAGGGAGTTAATCGTTAGAAAGTCATGCATCAAGTTGCATATATCAAAGGACAATGACCCTGAAAAAAATAATTATAAATTTGAGAATCTGTAATCCATTAACCATGACTGTTCAAGGACCTTGATGAGCCTAAAAATATTCATGGGAAAAAATTGTTATCCAGATATTTCTTGACAACGAATTGCTTGCATAAAAGGATGAAGCTGAGGTACAAAAAGGTCAAAAGAACAATAACATACATATGCAAAAATGACAATGGGCTATAAACTATCAAATTCTTTTAAATGAAAAGATGACAAAATCTCTGCAGCTTTCATTAGTTGACAAACATGACAACATACATGAAGCAATCAAAACCATCAGAGGGTGGCTAAGAAAATGCCAACTTCATCTCAAAAGATTTCAGTGATAAATGATCAAAATTAAGCGCACAACCGCGGTTACCTGACCAATATTGCCCACATCCAAAGCAACATGGCTGTAGTTTTCCCACAATTGCCAACTGTTCCGTCTGTTACAAAATCATGTTATAGGTTATTACATTAGATATCACCTTTTGCCTAGCAGCAACAAATTATGTATGACAGTGTTCTTGTGATCAGATAGTGTCCGACTGCATTGTGCATGACAGAAAATAAAAATGTAGTGATCAGGGGGAAAAAAGACAGAACTTGAACTTTAGGGCCTCCTTGAATGCTATAAAAGCCTCTTTGCTCTTCTTCTTGATCATATGCCTGCAAGATTACATAAATCTCAAGACTTCCATTGTTATAATTGACGAGAATTTTACCATCCCAGATATTTTGTCATGAATTTTTTAAATGTACTAGAAGAGAGAATAAGTAGCTCTTCGTATCTTTTCACAAGTGGTATTAACCAATTAATGTATCCCTAACTAATAATTATGCTGCTAAATAAAGTTCCACAATTGCGAAAAATACAGTAAGTCACAGACAAGATGAAATTGAGACTGCACAAATTCTAGTACAGTATAAAATAAGAAGAAAAGACACATTAAAAGACAAATAATAAGAACAAGAAAAAATTAAACAGAGAGAAAAGAGACTGTAGAGAGATGGGAGGGAAGCAATTTGTGCTTTTTTCTTTTAAATAAGACGAAAAGGAGAACTTTAATTGCTTTGAAAACAACGGAGGCATATGCTATGGATAATCCTCAAAAGAGCTGGCTAATATGTGCCCTATTCCTAATTATAACAGTACTATCTAGCTCTTAGCATTTGCAGCAACTAAATTCACTCATCAAGGGAATATGGAACCATATAAATTTTATATAGAACAACTGCAACAAGAAAGTCAAAACAAAGTAAACCAAATATGGGAAGCATACTCTTGCAGATAGAAGATGAAAGTGATTGACACCATATTAAAGAATACAGAGCAAGAGGATGGAATGACACGATGACAAAGAAAAGAGCATACAAGCAAGCAATATTGTTCCAAGCTTCCCCATTGTCTGGATCAAGTTGAACAGCCCGAGTAAACCCATCCAGAGCCTTTTCAACATCCCGAGCCTGTATTTATATTTCAGCCGAGAGTTTCAGAAACTTGGGGCAAAAGGATAAGAAATCTCTCCACACTAAACACATACTAATACAAAAATATGATACCTTCAATGCAGCAGCACCAAGAGCAAACCAGCCATCCGGATACAAAGAATTCAAGGCCATGGCAGCCTCCCTGAGACAAACCCAAGGGTAAATTGTCATTCAGCCATATCAGTTGTCAATGCAGCAAATTACTGTGTGGCAGAAAGAGAAGTAAAGCATTAAAGCAACATACCAAAGGATTTTAGATGTCTCGTACTCCCCTCTATTGTAAGCACTACGAGCTAGAGACCTCTGATTCACATAAAGATATGTTAACTAAAAAATGATCAAGGTACAAGCATAATGTGAACTACATTTTCTCTGTGCAACAAATATCACCTTAGCTCGAGCTGACTTATCATTCGAAACTTCCAAAGCTTTTTCATAGCAGGCATCATTATTTGTAACATCACCGAATGAACACCTACAAAATGTATCACAAGTCAGCAACCCACAATTCAACTCATCATTCTGGCTACATTATCACCATAAGTTATAAGAAACAAATGGCAGTGAAGATATCATATTTTACTTACATGCATATATCCATTATAAGAAATCAATGCAGAAAATCTTTAATTGTTTAAATTGTGGCCATATATTCAAATGTCTAGCACCAAATATTTTCAAAAAGGATATGATTTTCATAATTCACTTGATGGTAATGATTTTCATAATTCACTTGATGGTATGTATTTCTCAACCATTTCACGGCACGTGCATCAGAATCATCTAAAATGCAGGCAGGGAAGAGGATAAGTGGAAAACAGTCTCCTGTTGCTCCCCCCACCCCCCCGGGGCCCCTCATTTTCTAGTTTAGAATGCAAATTTTCTTCGGCAAAAACTTATCTTTTAGATAATATGCTGAACCATCAGAAGACTAACAATAAATGTCAGAATATGAGTATAAAATCCATTGACTCAAATGCAAGACCAAAAGCAATCAGTAAGAACGCACAGTGAGCTTTTAAATCGGCTACAGCAAGTAAAAGATAAAATTAAAATGTTTCATTTTCTTTTGACAATATCCTCACATTCACATCCAATGAACAATTATCCCTAGATTGCAATAAGTGACATCAACAATGGATTTAACTGAAATGAGAAGTAACTATAAAATGGATCGTAGAAAAGGCTCATCAACAAACCATAATCTAGGGTCATTAGGCTTTTCAGACAGCCTTGCTTTTATTAGTTCAACAGCTGCTGCTTTCTTCCCCAATAGGCTGTTTTTTACATCATACACAAAACCAACTCCCATTAGCAACACGAGAGAGAGAGAGAGAGAGAGATTAGGATAATGGTTATCTATGACACCATACCAGTTGCAGTATATTAGATTATCCCACAACTCCAGATCCTCAAAAATTTTAATAGCCTCTCCAATCAAGCCACAGCTTACTAAAAGTTCAGCAAATTCCCTAAAATCAAGAAAAATCAAAATAGATAGATTATGAAGAGAATAAACAGAGCAATTAATCTCTAACCAAGTCAACATATGTCAACTAAGATATGAAACAATGACAGCATAATGATAGTTGGCAAAATGACAAGAAAATTAAATCACAATCATTCAAAGATGCAGAAGAAATAGTTTTACTTTCGCAGGGCAGGAATAGTTGGAACGTAAATCACATAACAAAAGGGAATCCTTTGAGTCACACCGGGAGAAGAATTAGAAATGCCCTCAACCTGAAACAAAGCAAAATATGATGGTAACCAACCATCAAAAATCCTGAACCAGAATACAAGATAGCACATGAAATCACTTGTGAAGTGAAAAGCAGAGATGCAAGTACATGTTGCAGATGTCAGCTGTATTTTACAGCTGTGTGTTGACTATTGTTGTAGATGTCAGCTGTATTTTACAGCTATGTGTTGACTTAAATACTAGATTTTAGGAGATATAATCCCTAATTTTCAGGGATACTGATTTGCAATATCCTAGCTGTTTTTACCATTTTGTTCCTAGGGTGTAATGTATATAAATAGGTATTCTTCTCTATTGTATAATAAGAGAAAATAGAGATTAAAACAGAGGAAATCTGAATTTTCACAGTACATAATCTCTCTAGACAATTAAATCTAACGATTAATGGGATATCTAGCGATATAAGGGAGAGAAATCTAGTCTTGATTAGCAGCTTAGAAAAAGCAAAAAAGCTTTTGGGTCCAATAAAGTACTAGCTGCAGAAAGTTTGGAATCTTCTATAGATGGATAAGCAACTCTTGTCGATTTGAATGAAAATGTTTAGGTAACAAAATATTTAAGAAGAAAAGGCTCACAGATCATACCAGTTTGTCCATCATCTCTAAAGCACGCCCTTTTGTGCGACTACGGGTGGACTCCCATCTAATACGTAAGAGATCACAGAAAACCTTTAGCTGAAAGATGGAAAAATCATGTGAGAATCAGAAGTACCACTTCAAGATATGAAATTTAACATCAAGAAAAACTGACACTGTATTGTATATATACTTACAATGAAGCATGACGACTGCTGTGAATCAATTGCCTCTATGTATGGAGCCATATCCCATCCTGAATCAGAAAACAAGCTATAAATCAGCAAATGACCAAATCAACAGATCCAAAAGCTTTTTCAAGGTCAAGTATTTACTTAGTTACAGACCAACATCAAGGGGCTAACATGGGATCCCTTCAAGGCCTACTGATTAGGTGAATATCTAATACATTCCCCAACTAGAGAAGTCATAAAGAGAAAAAAAAAAAAAGCATTTTTGGTTTTCACATGTTCCATGTTTGGAACTGGGGTTGAGTTCAGGCAAAGCTGCTGCAACATCCATTCTCATTGCTTCTTTAAGTATCATTAGAGTAAGACTTTCAGGAACACAGTGTTCATCCTCAAATTACTTAAGGGACATGTTGACCTCATCAGCTGGCTTTGCAACCAGCTCAGCTTTGTGGAACAAAGCATTTGGTATCCAGAAGTGGAACAAAGCATTCGGCATCCAGAAATAACACCCGTAAAAGGCATGTGAATATAATGAGGATATTAAGATGGATGTACAGGGATACAACTACAAAAATTGTGCTCAGTTATCATCTGTAATGCAATCTCTTATCATCAATCTACTAAAGGAATTATTACTGAGAATGATTTAAAAATTAAATAGCAATATGCTTGACGTCTTGTGGCATTTAACAAGACGACTACGCACCGCCCAACCATAAAACAACTTACTTTGCATTTCATCTTGCCGTGAGCTCTTTTCTATTAGGAGGCACTTCGACAAGATCACTGCCTGTTGGATTGCCTTTAAATGGGCTGCTGAGCCACCAGCATGAATGCATTGGACTTCAGTTTCAGATTCATGACTATTCCCCAATAATTTTGGGGTCACAAAAACATCAGTGGCATCACCAATAGTAGAATCATGTGTATGAATGACTTGGCTTATTGAAGGGCAGGCATCAGAAGTGTTGGATGAGCTTGTGTTTGCAACAAGTACCATTTGTGCCTTTGGCTCTACCTATATGCAGGAGCAATCTCAAAGCTAAGAAGGAAGATCCCGACAACTTTATAAATGATGCACATTCGATCTTTACCTGGTGGATGGTACGGAAACCAAGAACCCCAGTAACCGAAAGCTGGAGACCAGCTGCCACTTCAGCTGATTCAAAATGTTTCCTGATACCGTAAAGCATTTTAGAAATCAGCAGAAACTATAGAAGAAGTCCTATAGTAATGGTAATGATGGAACTTAGTAATCAGTTAATGCAAATTCCAGTGCTAACAACTCAAACTATCGTTCGATGATTGAAACAATATACATTAAAAAATGGGAGATTTTGATGAAGTCCAAACATAAAACTTCATTCTTGCACCTCCCTCACACACAATGCACAAAATCATCTGCAATGACTGAGAAAATAACATGTTTCCAAGAGAAAACTTTTCTAATGTAGCCAGAAATAAGACCACCGAATATAAAACTTTCCCAGGATAACTCACCTGCAAGAATCAACTCTCCTGTAAATGTGTTCTAGCAGTCCTGCTTCCAAATGAACTGTTGAAACAATCTCTGAAGGATCGATATCATGCAACTGGTTGCCCCAATAAGTAGTTACATTTTCCAAAGTGCCAAAATGTTGTAAAGTCTCATCCATAAAAACTTTCAATAGATCATACAAAGAAGACGACCGCTCATCTAAAATCCGTTGATGCATAAGTAGGAGTCTTGTGAGCCACCATGAAATGGTTCTAATCCCATTCACAGGCAACGCAGTTGCATCAAACAGCAAATCTTTTGTCTTGATGAGCAACATTTTGGCAAAAACTATATACTACAAAAAGATCACATAATGTAAAATAAGTTAAAAAAGATAATATTAATATTAACACTGTCTAAGCAATAGAATCTATTCATTTTTGGATAGACTGAGTACCTGAAGATAGGAGAACTTTCCCAGCAAGTCAGAGCCAACAGACATGAGCTGATAACGCGCCCAATTCTCCCACTCTATCAATTCGTTGCCTTCTAAAGTTGAAACTTCTAGTGGAAACCGACACTTTAGCAAATTATGAACTGAAGGCCTACTAATTCATGTTCAAAAGTTCATCACTATACTTTTTTTTTAATATTTATTATATTAATTGCAATTATTTAAAATTTTATAAATAAGCAACTCACCCAGTCACGTTACACTGAGTGAACCAAAAAAGAGCAGCAATTGAAAGGCACATAAGCAGAATAACTCGACAAGCCTTATCCACGTCATTTTCGGAATCGTTCACAATAAACGCTTCGACACGCTGGAGCAGTGCGGAGTAGACGCGGTCGGCGCGGTCGGCTGAGTCGTTGAGGTCGACGAAGTCGAGCGTGTCGAGGACGAGTTTAGCCGCGTCGGAGGACAGAGCCTGGAGATAGTGGCCGGACTCGATGGAGTCGATGAGGCTGTTGATGTGCTCGTGGAGTGGAAGGAGAGAGCATTGGCTTTCTTCGTTCAACGGTTGCGATTGAATGCGAAGATCGGACGGTGGGGGAGCGAGGGTGCAGCGCAAGAGCCGCAGCTCGTACCCGCGGAGGATTTCCAGTTGCTTTTCGGCCATCAAGGTGAAGTCCCTGGAAACGAACAAGAGGGGGTTTTGGGTTTTAGCTTTTAGTTTTTAGTTGGTTAAAACAGCCTTTCGGTGATAAAGGTAACGAAAAATAACCCGCGTGATCCAGGTTTTGAAAACTATCACCGAACAACCAAGAATTTGACACTTCCTTAAACCGTTACATCAACATAAACGCTACCAATAAAAATAAATAAACGCTAAACCACAAGTCATGCAATTTTTATGTCAAAATATATATTTATATTTTTAAATGTCAATATAAAAGTTAAATTGACATGTCACATGACCTATTTATTAACATAAAGGTTATCTGATATGTCAGTATAAATTTTATAGATTTTTTTTTTTTTTTGAAATGGAAATTTTCATTAAAATAATAGCATTACAAATATTTTAATAAGCACAGAGGTGGAACATGACTCCACTCTCTTGGACCTGACATAGAACTTCCTGCTCGAGCAATAGAGTGAGCAGCAAAATTCGCAGATCGGCGCACAAACGAGAATTGAACTTCTCCTAAAGACTTGGCTAGGGACTGACACTCCTCAATGATAAGGCCAAACCCATTGGGGCTGGAAAAATTTTCAGTTAGAGCTTGAAACACTTGAAGGTTATCCATTTCGATAATGACATTTGGTAACTGCAGCCTTTTAACCCAGCTAAGAGCTTCTCTAATACAAAGCGCTTCAGCCTCTCGTGAATCAAAAATGCCCGGAAAACACTCACATCGAGCTGTCACAAATTCACCCCCAGAATTACGAATGACACAGCCAACACTAAACTTTCTTTGATCCTTAAAAATGGCAGCATCAACATTGCATTTTAACCAGTCAAAACAAGGCTTCTCCCAACAAACAGCCCCATGATCACCATTTACGACATTAACATCAGCTAAGAATAGTTGTTTCCTTGCACTTTGCCACTGGAATAAAAACCTGCCAGCAGAATTCAGGACTTGCAAGACACTACTGCTTCTTTGGTTCCATAACCGATCATTTCGCTGTATCCATATCCTCCAACAAATCATGGCAGCCAGCTGACAATTCTCCCTACTATATGTTGAGAAAATGTATTCCAACCACTCCAAGAAAGAACTATAATGGCCAAGAGACCCAACAGCAGAGGACATCCAACAAGATTTCGCAAACCCACACTCCAGAAGAGCATGTGTAACTGTCTCACTACATGCATGACACAAAGAACAAGTAGGCATAATATCCACTCTACGTTGAACAAGATTTTCCGCAGTAGGTAAGACATTTGTCGCAGCCCGCCAAAGGAAATTCCTCACCTTTCCTGGAACTTCCAGTTTCCACAATGATTTCCAAATACGAGAAGAAGAGCTGGTATCCTGGTGAGTTAAGTACTTATAGCAGCTACGGACTGAATAAGCGCCACAAGGATCATGTAACCAATACCATACATCAGATTCTCTACGATTACTAAGAGGGATTTGCAATATCAGGTCTTTAGCCCTTGAATTAAAAATATCGGCAATAACATCTAGATCCCAACATCTTTGATTTGGCACCATCAAGCTACTGACCTTCGCAACAGCCAATTCCTCATTTAAAAGAGACGAAGTAAAACCCGAATTGATATCTGGCAGCCAAGGCTCTTGTCCAATCAACACATTTTGTCCACTTCCGATTTGAATACGGCTCCCGCTGACAACAACATCTTTTGCAGCTAGAATAGAGCGCCATACAAAACTTGGATTGTGTCCCAACTTGGCTTCGTTAACAGAAGTTCTCGGATAATAGCGAGCCTTGAGTAATTTAGCAACAAAAGATTCTGGCTTTGTAATGAGTTTCCAGACCTGCTTGCCAAGCATAGATATATTAAAGGTATGCAATTGCTTGAAACCAATTCCTCCAAAATCTTTCGGCTTACATAACTGCTCCCATCTCATCCAAGGTATTCCCCTGCCACCTCCACTTTTGTTACCCCACCAGAAAGAGTTCATCATAACCTCCAGCTCTTTGCATAAGTCAAGCGGTAAAAGGAACACATTCATGGCGTAATTAGGCATGGCTTGAGCTACTGTTTTTAGCAAGATCTCTTTCCTCGCTCGAGATAACATTTTGGAGTGCCAGCTATGCAGTCTCTGGCTGACTTTGTCCCGAATATAAGTAAAGACAGCCTTCTTTTTCCGACCAATATGAGATGGAAGTCCCAAATAAGTTCCATGATCATTTGTAGCAGTGACATCCAGAATTCCACAAATTTGGCTAGCAATACTATCATGCACATTAGCACTAAATGAAATAGAGGATTTTGTGAAATTTACCAATTGACCAGAAGCATCTCCATAATTAGTCAAAATCTGCTTAACAGCAGAAGCTTCAGCTTGATTAGCACGAAAAAACAGGAAGCTATCATCAGCAAAGAATAAATGTGTAACCTCCGGGGCACTGCGAGCAACCCTAACCCCATGAAGCAAGCCGAGTCTCTCATATCTCTTGATCAAAGAACTGAAACCCTCTGCATATAAAATAAAGAGATACGGAGACAGTGGATCACCTTGTCGGAGACCCCTACTTGGTATAATCGGGCCCACTTCTCTATTTTCACGCAGCACACTGTAACGTACTGTTGTTACACATAGCATGATTAATTTAACCCATCTAGCATCAAAACCCAACTTTAACATCATATCCTGGAGGAAGCCCCACTCTATTCTATCATATGCTTTGGACATGTCTATTTTTAAAGCAGCGGTACCATGCTTTCCTTGTCTCTTCCTTTTTAAAAAGTGCATGATTTCAGATGAAACAATTATATTATCGGTGATTGCACGGCCAGGAACAAAAGCACTCTGAGCTTCTGAAATTACAGAGGCTAGTACTACCTTCATGCGGTTAGCAAGCATCTTGGAGACTATCTTATAAATCACATTACAGAGAGCAATTGGACGCATATCAGATAACATTTCAGGCCGCTGTTTCTTCGGAATAAGAACTATTGAAGTATCATTCAACCCCACAGGAAAAGAGCAATCATTGATAAAAGCCAAGCAAGCCGATATTACATCCTTACCAACAATGTGCCAGAATTTTTGGTAGAATGCAGGATTCATGCCATCTGGACCTGGTGATTTATCCGGGTGCATATCAAACAAAGCGTCCTTAACTTCAACTCCAGAAAATGGAGCCAAGAGCAAAGAATTTTGCTCAGTTGTAACCTGAGTCTCCACACATCGTAGCATATCAGCAGTACCATATCCATTAGACTTAAATAAATTGTCAAAATGCGCTACAATCTCACTATCAATTTCAGTTGAACTAGAAATCCACTGACCTTGACTATTGCGTATGGCTCCAAGTGAATTCCTCTGTTTTCGAGTTGATGCCGAGGCATGAAAGTATCGAGTATTTCGATCACCTTCCTTTAGCCATAGAATCTTCGATCTTTGCTTCCAAAAGACCTCATGACTATTAAGCAGCTCATTAGATCGGTTTCTTGCTTCAGTAAAAGCAGTCAGGCCATCCGCATCTCGTCTCCCTCGCAAGGAAGCCATTTGCTGTTGGCATTTCTGCTTTCGTTTTCGGAAGTCACGGGTTAAGTGTCCACCCCAAACCAGCAAAGCCGAGCCACAATTATGAATTTTTCGCTGAATAGAAAGCTCAGCAGAGGCAATCCAACTAGAATTGATCACGTCAGCGCACCCAGCTTCACGCAGCTATAAATTCTCAAAACGAAACCGACTATATCTGTAGTTAAGCGTACACGGGTATGGATCCAACAAGATTGGCAGATGGTCAGATCCAGAGGCTTCCAAGCTACAAACTTTTGCACGATAAAACTGATGAAGCCAATTATCAGTGGCAAAAGCACGGTCAAGTCTTTCCTCAACCCAATTATCAGTTCCCCAAGACCTTTCCCAAGTGAATTTATACCCCTCCATGCCCAGGTCAATCAGGCCACAGTCATTTACAGCCCTGTTGAAACCCCTCAGCTTCCAGCTTGCGTGCTCATGTCTCCCTCGTTTTTCATTAGCAGCCAGCAAGTCGTTAAAGTCACCAATACAGACCCACGGCAAGGAGGAAACATTAGCTAGCGAGCGAAGAAGATTCCAAGATGCCTGACGCCGACTTGATTCAGGATAGCCATAAAAACCAGTAATTCTCCATCTCCCCAATTCAGCCACTTCAACGTCTGTGTCAATGTGGTTCTGTGAATAGCTAAGAAGATTAACCACGCAAGATGATTTCCATAAGAAAGCAAGCCCACCCCCGCGCCCAATTCGATCCACAACCAGCAGCCCATCAAATCCTATTTTTCCTTTTATTAGCTCTAACTTATTTTTATTACATAATGTTTCAATTAAAAAAATAAAACAAGGCTTTTTACTACGGACCAAATCCACCAGCACTTGAACTGTCTGTGGGTGGCCCAACCCACGGCAGTTCCAACTCAAAATACTCATTGGCGTCGGTGGGCCTGAATAACAGGTCCCACCGCTGGTCCGTTTTTTGTCTCCTCAAATTTATCAATCTTTGTCAAAAGCTCATCTCCTTGGCCCATGGTAATGTGTAGCCCGTTTAAAGATCTTCTCTGTTTTAAATCATTAATGATAAGACCATTTTCCAATTCCTCCGCACCTGCCATATCTGCATCCACACTCACAGCTGTCCCACCCGTGGCCTTCTCTTTAAGTTGAATTCCAGTTGGCAAAAGATTATCAACTACCATATTTAGAGCCAAGTTTCCACCGTTTCCTTCTCCAACAAAAGACTTAGAAGAGGCAACTCCAGATATTGTGGCATTTACCAAATCAATTGGCATGTCAGCTGCGTGATTCGGGCTCTTTCCTTTATCGGTTTCCATCATCTCCAGTGGACCCTGGCGCAACCATCTTTCGCCGGAATTCATCACAGTTCTCCTTGTTGGCGCCTTCAACCAATGGCCATAGACAGGCACAATCTCACTTTTGGGAGACTCATACAGTTTGGGGCATTGCTGTGCAGTATGCCCAAGCAAACCACAAGTGAAGCAAAAAATATTGAGTCTCTCATACTTGAAGTCAACCCAAATCCAATCACCCCCTGCTTTTTTCAGTTTCATCCTGCGCTTCAGAGGCTTCCGAACATCCATGGAAACACGTATGCGCATATAATTACGCCAGACTCCCATCAAGTTATTCTCATCCGAAGCCAAAAACACACCAATATAATTCCCAATGTCTTTCAAAATCTTTTCTGACATAAATCCAATTGGTAAATTATAGATTTGTATCCAGAAGGACGTAGTGAATAATGGAATATTCTGAGGTTGCTCATCTTCCTCCAACCGTTTGACAAGTAATATATGCTAATCAAAAGTCCATGGCCCCGTTTCCAACATCCTATTAATATCAATTTCGTGGAAAAATTGAAACAAGAATAGTGTTGGTGATAGATCTTTAATACATACTCCTTTGCCAGGACGCCACAACGACGCCATTGTATTTTTCATGGCCACAAAGTTTATCACTTTGTCGGTAAGGAATCTACCAACCAAGCAAAATCGGAGATCGAGTTTCCCCTGCCCACTATTTTCCCCCTCATCCCCTGTGACTGTCAACCCTCCTTCCTCCTCCTCGTCGATGGATATATGAGCATAGTCACGAGTGATAGTGGGTTCCATTGCTTCAACGTTTGTAGACATTGTAGGATTTCAACACACAGCAGCCAATATTATGATAAAACTTCCGAGAAAATTAGATAGAACTTGTCCCAAAGACAAGACAAAACCTAACTTATAAATTTTATAGATTTAATCAACACAAAATAAAATTTTTTCATTAAAGTTATCCAACATATCAATTTGACCCTTAAGCCAAGGTATGAACTGTCAAATATGTCAAGATAACTCTACTTACATTAATATAATGGTCTAAATAAAATACGTCAAATTAGACATGTATTTACCCTTGTTGGAATTCTATTTCCATATAAAAAAATTAAGTAAGGGTAGAATTGTCTCCCAATAAATTACGGTAGAATAGATATCTCTCTAATATTTCTAAAAATAACCTAAATTTTGGACTATGATAAAGTAGAAGTATAAGAATAGTCCCTGAATATAATATCGGTGTGTTAAAAAAAATCTCTTACAAAACTCCGGTTAAATTCAGTATAAAGCTTGGGTCCAACCTGAGTATTGTTTTAGTTAGAGAGGCCAGACATAGGCCAGTGTTTTCTTTTGCGGCCAGGCTCGGAATAATAATTTTCGTATGGGCCAAATTGGGTTTAAATTTGAACTTATTTCGTAAGGCAAAGTTTAAAATTCGGCCCGCATCTTTTCGAGACTTGTGCAATGGAGAACAACAAATTGGAAAAATACTCATACTATCCACCTAAATTTTTTCTCACACAATAAAGAGGTAAAATGACAAGCATAATTCCAATAACAAAGCGTATAAAATCCCCCAATTATAGCTTCAATATCCTGGCACGTAAATAATTGTGAGTGGGGGAATATCTCACTTTTATCAGCATAAAAGTCTCATCTATGTTAGTAAACTCTGGAGATGTGTATTTAATTTAGATTTTTGGTAACCCTTAACTGAAATATTATATTATTTTAAACAAAATTTAAAAAAAATATTGATATCTAATTACAGTATAACCTCTATAAATTAATAATGTGGGGACCATAGAAATTTATTAATTTAGAGAGATATTAATTAATCGATAAATTAATAATTTATTAATTTATAGAATGTATTCACAGTACAAATAACTAACATTTAATTGACTGAAAATTCATTGTATTTTACAAATATAATCAATAGAATTTAAATAAATTCATCAAATAAATAATGTATACTTGATTAAATAAATTCATGAATTTTACTAAATGTATTCCATGAACTAAATTAAATGTTTAGTTATTAAATTATATAAATTGAATTAGAACTAATCTAATGTACCTATCTACTTGATTAACTAAATTAATGTATTTACATAAATTTATCTAAATGTATTCAATGAACTAAACTTCAAGAAGATTTAAACTTAGAGATGAGATTCAACTAGATTTAAACTTCAAGAAAAAAATAAGTTACAATAGACTCTTATTTTAATAAATTGAGATAGTCAATTACATTAATTATTTCACAGTATTTGTGATTTCTATAATTATTAATTTATGATATAAATGAGACCACAGAGTTATATATGAGTTCTCAAAAAAAGTATTATCTTATTAATTTATTAAAATTATTAATTTAGCTTCAGGCCGAAGTCGGGATGGTAAAAAATTATTATATTATAGAGATTATTAATATATCGAGTATTAATTTATAGAGGTTATATTGTAATTACTTTAAACAATATTTGAAAAGTTAGTTATAACAAATGTTTCCTCGAAAAAGTTTTAAAAAATAAAAAAAAGGCACGTGAAAAGAATGGGGCCCAAGGCACATTGATGGTACAGAGAAGTGTCGTCAGCGCACAATACGGCGCGCAGCACGGAAGGAGATCGGGAAATGGTGCTGATTGCTGCTGATCCTTCTGCTTCCTGCTACAACCGCTGCTGCTAAACACGAACAGTCTCATCGGAAACCAACAAAAATGAGAAAAAGGAATGGTCAAAATTTGATCACCGCACCATTTTTCAGGCCAAATCCACAACTACAGCAGTTACAGTAACACCCTTCTTTTCAGCTTCCCCTGTCCCCTTTTTGTCCCCTTTCCCCTTCCATTCAGCTGCGGCCTGTATCACAGTCCCTGAACCAAACCAGCCTATGCCATGCCTATCACATCATTTATTTAGTTTTTTTTTTAACAATTGATATTACGCCACGTATTTACAACTGTTAATAACTACTATTTTAGTAAATAATTACTGATATTTACAATTAAATAAATAATTGGGATTACAACTTTACATTAAATTCTATTAAACAATAAACATTATTCAGTAAATAATTACTGATATTTACAATAAAAAATTAATTGAAACTATAATTTTATATGAAATTTTATGAAGGATTTAGTAAAGAAGAAAGACTACAAATTGATTCCACTCAATCATACTTAATTAAGGAAAGATTTGAGTACATAAAAAATTGAACCACTGCTCTCATATTTAAAAGAGCAAGTGGCCCACCACTCAGCCACTTTGACTGAGTGGCCATATTTATTTAGTTAAAATGAGATTATTTGATAACCTTTACGTTTTGCATTTATCTTGTCACATTCATCCATTCACACCTTAATTTGCAATGTGTAATGGGACATTTAGAAAATTTAATCAAGACCAATGATCGGATATTCTATTATAATATACAATTTTTGTAAGATAAACATGTTAATACATTTCTTTTTGTTAGTTAAAATATGATTTACACGTGTAATCACTATAAATAAATTGTCTAATAAATTTTATGGGGTGTTGGGGATACAACTCAATAGTTTCCTCCCTCAATCATATTGGGTGGAGATAGATATTTCATTCATTGTTATGTGTGGAATAGATATACCTCCTATATGAGTAAAGATAGAAAATCTAAACAGTAATGTAATATATTTTATTTAGAGTAATTATAATAGAATTTTGATTGCAAATATTAGTAGCATTTGGTTTCGTGTGTGTATATATCATTGTTAAAAAAAATAAATAAATTCTCAAAATAAACGGAAGTAAATAGTGAGACATGCGATCTTAGCACTTAGTTTGCATGGACAGAATTTGTAAGCATTATTATCCCAATACTAAAAATAATTTAAACACTCTCTCATTAATTAGTAACTCAACAACAATATTTTTTCAATTACTGTTAACAACATTATTGTCAAATTAAACCTAACTAAAATAATGGTTCCGTACAAATTTCCGCTTTCATCTAATTTAAGGAGAGGGATACGAGGTAGGGAGTTTGATCCTCCGAGATTTTTTTTTTCCTTATTTATGTATCATAGATATAGATATGAGGATAGATTTTTATCCCTAATAGTGTTACACATTGTAAGATGGCTCTTATTACAATAAAACGTCTTTATGATCATATTGTGAGACTAAACTAATTCAATTACTATAACGATGTTATAACTTAAAATATATGTAGTTACAAAAATTGATGTTTTGGCTTAATTATCCTTAGTACAAGTAATATAAAGATAATACACTCCATTAATAATTAATTAAAGAAATATGTCAAACCCAATGCACAGATATTGATAAAAGAGATAGATATAGTTTCAAAAAATTAGGTTATGTATCTATGTAGTATTATGTAAAGTCATCTTAAAAGTCTAAACTTTTGTATTCTCTTTAATTTTTTAAATATAAATTCTATAAATATTGTATATTGTATAAATCATTGCTCAAAACAACTCTGAAAAAAAAAATTTCATCTTAAACCTTTAATATAATATATCATATATTTTATAGAATATACAAATAATCATTATTATGTGGTGACAAGTTCACTAAGACATGATTTACAAAAATTATAACTTATTATAATGTGAAATTTATTATCATTTATAATTGGCACATATTACGATGGAATTTTTTTATAACAGTATGAAAGTTATTCTTATATAAAGTATCATTGTAGAGAGATTTTACTATATTATTTACATATATATTTATGCAATATAATCACTTTCATATATGAATATACGTGGTATGTTAATTAACATTCATAATTAAATTTAAGAAGATGATTTAGTGAGTACTAGTACTATCATATTATGAGCACCTGGACACATGGTAAAATTTCATAATTTTTATAAACAATGTTAAAATTGTGAATTAACCAAACAATATTACATATACTATGGTTCACCATTTAAAGTGATCAGTGTCATCGTCCACTAGAACATCTCATATTGGAAGGGTAATTTTTAGGGACCTCCCCTGAGGTTTAGTGTATTAACAGTCAGATGAAAAGTATTCATGTAATTACAAGGACCTCCCCTGACGTTAATACAAAAATACGTATAACGATATTATGAAGGGTAAATACGTAAAAATAAAAGTGAGAACGTGTTTAACACGTTCTCAAAGAATCCCAATACAAATTTTAAAATAAATTACAAAACAAACCCCAAGCCGCATCTCATTATCCGAATCTAAAAAATTCACGGCTCTCTCTCCGTTGCAGTAACCAAAATCAACTGTTGTTGCTGCCGCCTCTTGGCTCTGTCTCGGCCGGTAGTGGTACTACTACTTCGTCTCTGCTCTGGTTCCGCCATGGTAGATCGACTGCAGTTGCTGCGTCTCTGTTGAGAAGGGCTTGGCGACCAGAGGCGGCGAGTGAATCGCCGAGTGGAGTGAAGACTAGGAGAAAGAAGACAAGGAGTAAGCCGAAGACTATGGCGGAGATGATGTCTAGAAGTTTCCATTGTTGAGCTTTGCGTTTTGATATGGTTAAATTCAGGTGACCCATGCTGCAGGTGAAGGATCCAATTAACTTAAATACTTAATTGCATTTTCGATAAACTACTCAAGCATCAAAGCCCAAAGGAGCCGGTTTATTGGTTTTGAGGAGATGATGATGAATTGATGATGGGACTTGGGTAGTGGAAATCTGGAATTGATTTGAGTGAGTATTGAGTGGATGAGTTCGATGGAGTAAAGGCAAGCACGGTAACTAGTAAGAAGATAAACGGCAAGGGCATTTTTGAAATTTCAACGGTCAACTGACGGTTCACTTAACGGAATACTAACGTCAGGGGAGGTCCCTGTAATTACATGAATACTTTCTATCTAACTGTCAATACACTAAACTTCAGGGGAGGTCCCTGAAAAATACCCCATATTGGAATTGGACGGATAGATCTTATCATACATACCCCACTTTTTTCGGTTCCAAAAAAAAGATTGCTAAACACGTGTCCAAAAATGATTGGGTGGGTGCACGTGTGGATAACAGCAGAGCAGGAAATAAAATAGGGAATCAGTTTCAATCAGTAGTAGACTTACTACTAGTAATAAGAGCGTGTGCGGTGCGGTGCAGTGAAGAGCAGTGCAGTGGAAGGCAGAAGCGCTGAGTGCACCAAACCTACCCACCCACTTCTGTTTTCTTGTTTATCTCTTTTGTCTGTTACTTTGTCACCACTCTCACTTCTCTCTATCTTCAGCTCCACTACCGCAGCCCTTCTTCTCTTCCTCATATTTCATCTTCGTTCCGTGCTCTATTTTAACTGAATTCTCTCGGGAATTTATGAAGAAGAAGATACGCAGACAGGAAATTAATTAAAGGTCTTTTGCATGCTTTTCCACGGCTTTCTTGAACTTAATTAGTACGGTTAATTTTTTTGTGCTATTAACAAGCAATTAATATGCAAATCTTTAATCAGTGCAAAGCTCAAGAATGCCGTGGGAAAACATGAAAGGTTTTTGTCGTGCCACCACCCCTAAATCTTCCATTCGCCATACAAATTTAAGGTGAGTTCCAACTGGTACACTCTACTGTATGATTGCTGGTTGGTTCAGTTATTTGAATACGCTCACTCTAGGGTTTGGGAGAGAGGTTTTAATTTTGATTTATGTATTTTAAGGTTGGTATAATAAGATAGTAATTACAAGTAGAACACAGATCTGGCCTTGAAAAATGAATTAGAGGTTTGAAATTAATTTGGATATCTTTTTATTTTTTATTTTTTATTTTTTATTTTTTTTCTCTTTATCGTAATTATATATAATGGTGCTTTATATTGTATCAGTGTGTTCTGGTTTATTGGAATAAGCCGGCTATTTCAATCCAATTGTTACGTTGTTCATAAAATTCATCAAGTTATTACTCTTTTGCCACACTAGCTGTCATCATGCTGGTAGATTATTTGCTTCATGGATAGAAATTTTTAGAAGGTTTACAATCTCTTCATCATTAATTAATTAATTATATGAAAGGGAGGATATTTTAACTTAAATTTTTGACACAAAATTAGAGCCCTTGATCTTACACAATCAAATGATAGATATTGAAAATAAAAGTAACAATTAATTATATTAATTTATCCACCATTAAATTGCATGACTCAAATTTTGTGTTAAAAATTGAAGTTGAAATATAAAAACTATAAATACATTCTTATATACAAGTATAATCATTATTTTTGTTATTGGTGGAGCCACGTAACATTATGGCGAACATGGGCAGCTGCCGTCGCTCAAGCCTATAATCTAATTCAAAAATTGTGTTCCAAATTTACCACCCAGCTGGTTCAGTAGTCGTCAGGCATTGCCTTTGTCCACTGCCAGCTTAGCTAGACCGTATCACCAAAGTATATTTCTTGCACCACTTTGAAAACGTAAAAAGACTTTTAGACAGATTAGTGAATCACGTCGTTTCATAGTGACAAAATCTAGCTGTGGATGCTTTATCTTTTGTCCATGAACAGCCAAATTGTCAACTTTTGTGTGCTTTGCTTAGAGAAAACGAATGGCAGGAAATAGGGCCGGTGGAGTGGAGTTGATGAGTTGAGGAATATGAGTGGATGATGGGATAATTTTGAGGGCACAAATTGATTTGACATGTCATGATTGCACCATGAAATTGTATTTAGTTAAAGCATATTTTACTAAAGAACTTATATACATATATTAGCAATATGATGTGTGACATGAGATCGTGTTTGTAGAAGTATTTTATCGATGACAATTTTGATTTTTTGGGTCAATGGATAAAATCCGTGGTGGGGAAAAACTTTCTGGAAAAAAAAAATGTGTAGGCGGGTGGCATCACGCGGTTGTTGAGCGAAGAAGAGAAGAAGATGCTGCTTTGCGGCAAGGGTGGCCGCTGTTCAGAGAAGATATGGCTATTAAAAATGAAAGTTTATATTGAGAAGAGATTAATGAGGGTAATGTTGGAATTATATATAGTAGGGTTTCTGAAAATGTGTTGCATGTGTCTGTAAAATTATTTATAGTGTGGGACTATCAGCAACTTAACTAGTGTATGATTGAAAGAAAATAATTCTGATAGCCAGTCTTAAATATAAAAAGTTTTCAAACATACGAAAGATGAAGATGGTGAAGAAATGCCAAATCAACTTATTGAAAATTTTGTGGACTTAGCTACTATACAACCGTGATACCATACCACTCTTTTTGTCTTTATCTCATGTAACCATTGGATTTAAAAGCAAGTGATCTAATGCACAAGAGATGACCACGTTTGTCTCAAAACAAACCGGAGAAATCGGTTAAGAAAAAGTTTGGTAATCAATGAACAGCAATCCAACTTCAGAACCCAAATTGTCCTCACCGTCCCAATGACATCCAAAGCTTGATCACTAATCAAACTACACCTCCCTAAATCCAACTTGGTCAAACCTTGAGCTAATTTATTAACAATCGAAATAAACCCAACATTCCCAGTACTCTTTCTCCTTCTTCTCAATGAAACTTTACATAACTTTGAACACCCATTTACAATAGCACAAATACCATCATCACCAACATCATCAAAATCTTGACGTTTTTATTTGAGATTAACATAAAAAATCTGCATTTTAGGTCATGTTTTGACTACAAATTGGAGATGGGCATTGCTGAGAAATCTCGTTGATTCAAATGAGCATAAATTTGGGAATTTGGGTAGAAAACTTTGGAAAGAATCGAGTTCAATGACCCGAATAGACAAACGGGTTTCACCCTAACTCTTAGCCATCGCTTGCAAACAAGAGAGAACGAGTTTCTGTTGTTTGAATCGTTGATCCAATGAAAGATTAGACTTAATTCGTCATCACCTAGCGTTAACATAGCCATTGTTTTTCCTTTTTTTGCTATAATCTTTGTGTATTGAAGCTGTTTGTTAAAATGATTAAGAGGGAAAGCCGTATAGAGAAACCAGGGGACTCTTGTCATTGGATGTGTGATGTGGGAAATAATTCGGTTTGAAGAAATGCTTGCCTTGTGAGTGTGTTTGTACTTAGCTTTCTTCTACTTCGCACTCAAAAGCCAGTTGTGGGAATAAATTAATTGCTTGCAACAAATCTGATTCAGATGATGGTAAGAAGAAATCTGATAGCAATGAGGGTGAGACCAGGTCAGAGGAGAGGTCTGGAGAAAAAGTTGATGGTCAGGGAGAGGAGAATGAAGATCAAGAGTTGGAGAAAGGTTCTGATGATAACTGGCTTCAACGGTTGACAGTTCATGCCTCAATAATCTATTAAGCGATTTTGATCGTTGGATTCAATCGTTTTACATCTAACGACACTTTACAATAAGGACAAAAAACGTGATACGGTATCACAGTTGTACCGTAGCTCAATCCAAATTTTGTTATGCAGGGCGCACCAAAGAACTTTCTAAACTAAAGCTTCTTTCATTATCTAGTGAAAATTGTTGGATTTTTTCTTCAAGATTTCTCTTTTATTAATAGATTTTTTTTAAAAAAAAAATTAGATTCAGAGCCATCATCTATGGACGAAAGAGAAACACCGGTGGCCATTGAAAAAGTAATTTTTATGTTCCTCTTCTCATTTAGTCTGACTTCTTACTTGAATATTCAACATTTGAAATAAAAAAAAAAGGAATTGCATGTTTATTCTACCTTATTAAGCATGTGTAATCATTCTATTTACAATTTTTAGATTATAATGTCTCATAAACTAAGGTGGAAAGAGAGAGGGCAGATTGAAAACTAATATTAAGTTATCTCAAAGTAAGCAGAAAATATTTTGTATTTTATGGGACAAGTCAAGACATGACAAATGAATTTGTCCAAAAAGAAAGAGAATCAAGTTAAATAACCCAAGTAATATTATAAAAGAGATAAATGGTATATATTAATTAAAAGAGAAAAAAAAAGAGCAATAATTTATTACTATAAGGGGACCTCCTACATTAATTTGTTAGTTTTTAAAATTAAAAAAAAAGTCATATCATCTTTAATCTCAATTCTTAATTAGTTGTAATCTACTGGCTATAATATTGTGTCTAAATTTGTATTTAAAAATGTATCTTTTGAACTTAGAGCATCTTCAAAAGACTTTTTAGATTTTACTCTTCAAATGTCAATTTGCTTACCGATGTGGCAAATAAGTATATGGAAAAATACAATCTCCTCCAAAAGACTCATCAAAGAAGAATAAGTTAACATTATTTTAATTAAATCATTCCATTATTAAATTAAATTGTTGTTATATTTTTTAAAGGAAACATAAATAATAATTATTGCAGTCATATCTTTTTAATAAATAATAATAAAATATTAATAGAAGAGGGAGAAACTCACTCGACAATATTGAAGAGTGAGAAACAAATCTTATTTGAAGAATCTAAATTAACGTATCTTTTGGAGTGTTTAATATTGATATGACTCTTCAAATAAGAAGTAGAATTTAATTTGAAGAGTCTTTTGGAGATGTTCTTACTCCATAATAGAATAAGATTTAAAATTTATTGAGATTAATAAAGGGCTTTAGAGTAGAGCTTTTAGTGTTCCTAAAAAATCATTATAACATCCCTTTTGAATTCTATTCCCCAAAATTCGCCTAGTTTAATTTGAAAATACTAATTTATAAATCAAAATCAATCATCTTCTCATTAAATTTTACCCTAAAAAGAGTATTCTTTTAAGTTTTTATTTATAAATGCATACAATTCCTAAAATATTAAAATTATTTTATTCTTGTTACATAATTTTTATCCCCACAATTCGTAATTCATAAAAGTTTCTAAAAAAATATTTTCAATCAAAACTTAAAATAAAAATATAAATTATGAAAGAGGGTGGGTGTAAAAATTATTAAAAAATTATTTATTTAAGTGTTTACTTGAATTTTCATTTAGAACAAAAAGGAAACTAATTTATCTTTTACTTATTTAAATAATTTCAATTAAAAAAATAAGTTTTATAAGGAATTTAAAAAGGTGTCAAAACACCCACTATTTATTCACCTTTTCTTCCCATTTCCTAGCTGCTGGGCCAGCTTTCAAAGTCCATCTGGCTTGTCGTCAAAGCAAAGTTGCTAATGCGCTTAATTTTGACGTTTTCTGGATACTACACGAATGATTTTTTTATGGGTTCTCGCTTCCACACGGATGGGCTCCACTATTGGCACCCTTCATGAATCTCATAAAGCCCCCATGATATGACAATTTCATTTAAAAACAAATACAAATAAAATTAGGATTTTGATACAATGTGGTATGTGTTTTTACAACATTTATAATGCAATTAATATGGACCTTTAATGTAAGAGTTTTAATTTGAATCATTCATTTAATATAATGGATAATTAAATAAATAATTAAAATATAGCAGGTAACATATAAGTTGCTAGTAAATATTAATTTGAGAAAAAACCACATACACTCCTAAGATTTGCTTAAATGGTCATACAGATCGTCTTAGTTTCATAATGACTATTATAACTTTTGATTAGAAAATCTAAATAAATATAAATATAGTAATATAGGATAAAAATAATAAATAAATATCATATGATACTTAAATCATATCCTTAATGTTACTTCTTAGTAAATTATGAAAAGCCGATAATGAATGGTGTAGGACACATAGTGAAATAAATTTTAAAGTGTATTTAAACATTCCTATGAACTTTGTGTAATTAAAAAAAACATGTTATTCAAATGAAATTGTAGGTGTGGTCACTGAAATTTCCCAAACTTCAGCCAACTACACAATCAAGACGGTTTATTCTAAAAATTCTTAACATGTTAACCACTTTGATTGTTGGCAAAATAAATTCATATCAGCAACGAAACACAATTCAAACTAATATTTGTAAACAACAAATAATATCTCATCAAAGATCAAATTTGAGTGGAGTTTTTGGTCAATCAATCTAATTAAATTTGAGTAGAGTTTTTTGTCAATTAATCAAGTTTTTTGGTTTTGAAAAAAATTATGTTCAAGGTAAATCTGAGAGCTATCACTACAAGAAAGCCATGGATATTGATCAACAAGGTTAGTACTGTATATATTCTTTATAATTTGATATTTAGAATTTTTATGTTTATTTTGTTGTTGAGTAGAGAGATGGTTATGAGGAGATTTCAGTTATGTAACCATGTAATGACTAATGCTTTAAAATCAAACACTTGTTCGACATTTCTCCACACTAAAAGAAACTCCAAACTAAAAGAAAAAAAAACATATAGAAACATAAGAAAATTGAGCATATAATGTCTGCTAGTCATGCTTCTTGAAGAGAGAGGCTGAAAGAAAGAACTAATACATCTTCTAAATTCATTACTTCAATGTTTCAGAGTAGTTTGTATTGTTTAAGTCATATCTCAATGTAGAAAAACTGAAATTGAATATTGTAAAATTATTTGAACTTCTAACAATTAAAGCTTTCTAGTGGTATATAGATTGTAATTTTGTTCCTGAGGAGTTGATATCATTTAATTCAAAAATTTATGGCCTTGTGTAATTTGAAGACAGTTGTGACCTTTGTGTGAAGAGACGTTTATGCAGTAACTCCTTAATATCTCTAAGAAGAGAAGTTCGAATTTGATTATGTAAAGTTCTTCTATAAGTAGACACATTTATCTATTCAACTACATATAGTATGCAATCTCATATATTCTAAATCAATACAATTAAATCTTGAAATTTGGCTGATAATCATGGATTTAGTTGCTTCAGTGATTCTGAGCAATCAGAATTCTTTAAGCCATATCTTCATGTAGAAAACTTTAAATTGAAAACGTAGAATTATTTGAACTTTTGACAAATATAGCCTTCTAGGGGTATATAGCTTGTAATTTTATTCTTGATTAGTTGATACCAGTTAAGTGAAAACTTCTGGCCTTGTGTTTTTTTAGGACACCTGTGACCTTTGTTTATTGAATCCTAAATATCTTTAAGAAAAGAAGTCGAAATTTGATTCTGTAAAATTTCTCTATAACTAGACGCATTTATGTATCTAATCATATATAATATGTAATATTATATATTATAGATAAATACAGTTTAATCATGCAAGTTTGCTAATAGCAAAATGTTCAATATTATTGTTACAGTTATCAACCAAAATTCAAAAGAAGCAGAGTTTGACATTCCTTCATCACATGACATTCCTTCAATGGCTAGGGCAAACATTCTAACAAGTGTAGATGATTCCTCGTGTTTCATTTATTTTAATGGTAAGCACATGTAACAACTCACTAGTGAAGATGTAATTAGAGGCCAGTTTGAGTCACTTACAGATGTTGAGAATTTTTATAAAAAATACTCGAAAGTAATGGGCTTCAGCATTCGTAAGAATAATATTAGGTATGATAATGATGGTGAAACCAATGTGAGCTGTTGGGTTTGTAATAAGGAATATATGGCTATTACGAGAGTCAAGTGTCCAGTTGCTTTTAGAGTGAGAATGAATAAGAAACATGGTACTAAGGTTGTTAATTAGTTTATTCATGAACACTCGCATGAATTGAAAATGGATTATGACATTAAGTCGATCCCATCAATTAGTTAAAGGTTATGATATAGCTCAAGTTACTTCAATAAAAACTGTTGGTACTAAGACTGGTCAAATTATGGACTTTTTAATAAATCAAGCTGAGGGTTATGACAACATGGGCTTCACACTAGAGGGTTTTTATAATTCATTAGATGTTAAACGTTGATCTATGACACTTAGAACTGATTCAGAATCTGCACTCGCATACTTAAAAAGAAAAATTGATATGGATCTTAATTTCTTTTGTAAATACACTATACACTAAGAGAATAGACTCGCAAACTTGTTTTGGGCTTATTATATTGCTCGTTTAAATTATCACCACTTGGGGGACGTGTTAGCTTTTGATAGTACGTACAAGACAAATGAGTATAGTAAGCCACTAGTCATGTTAGTGTGAGTTAATACTTATTATGCAACATTTTTTTTTAGATGTGCATTACTTGTGGATGAGACAATTGAGACATATGTTGGAAAGATTTTTGTCTGCTATGAATAATAAAAAGCTTATTTCTATGGTGATTGATGAAGATCGAGCAATAAGGAAGGCAATTAAGAAGGTGATTTTTGAAGCTCGACATCATTTGTGTGTTTGGCATCTACATAGAAATGCATAATCTAATGTACTTAATAAACCTAATTTCATAAAAGTATTTATGAAGTGTATTTTTTGAATTTTTTACACTTGAAGAGTTTGATAAGTTATTGTGGAATTTTGTGAGGGCAAAAGATTTGCAAAATAATGATTGAGACAATAAAATTTATATAAAACAACATAGATGGGCAAAAACATTCTTAAAGGGTTATTTCTTTGCTAACATACATACTACACAATGGTGTGAGGGAATGAATGCATATATGAATAGATTTCTTTAATAGAAGTTAAAGTTGAAAGAATTTGTTCGACAAGTTGATCAAGCCTTGTCACACACAAGATACAAAGAATTAGAGCAAGCATTTAAAACAAAGTATTCTAGTTCCTTGATGAGTATCCATCTCAAAAGCTTAGGAAGCATGTTAAGAGCATTTACACTCATAATTTATTTTTCATGGTTCCTGATCAGATTCGCAAGGAAGCTCAGTTTATAGGGCCAAACCATGTGACTGTTCTGGAGAGGCAAGTGTACCAATTAACTAGATTCGGACAAATAGAGAACAAGTGGATTGTTGTGTACCACCCAAAGGATCAAAATTTTGAGTGTAAATGCATGGAATTTCAATCATCCAACATTCCATGTTATTATTTATTTTGTATGACGAAGTCTTTGCATCTTTCTAAGATACCTGATTCATTGTTTAATAAAAGATAAAGTAAAGATGCGAAAGTAATTGAATGTCTATCGAAGTCATTGGATGATCAATTAAGGGATATTCTTAAAATGATTAGATATGGGTCATTAAGTATCGACTTCAATGAGATTTGTCACTATGCCTCGGTGAAGATATTGGATACTTGAAATTAAAGGGTCTTATCACCTAACTCAAGTCTGAGATGATAGAATTGAATGGAACTTTTGAAAAGAAAAGAGGTAGATGGTCCAGTGAGAAGAGAAATGTTGTTATTATAAAAGATCATTTAATTATGAAGACGAAATGTGCTCTTAGTGTAACATTTAATAAAGATGTCAACTTGAAAAAATGTGGGTGTTGCAACTTACCCAGACACAATAGACGCAAATGTCCAGTACTTAATCAAGTATATTTATATTAGCATAATTCTTACAAATGTTGAATATTTTGGTTGTTATTAGAATTTATTTTTATTGATGCATTTTTGTTTGATATAATGTAGGTTGGGAAAAAAGGTGATGAGAAGCAAAAAAATATTATAGATCACGAAGTCAATTCAAATGTTCCATTTGATATTAATTTGGTAAACAAGTTATTTATGCCAATGGCCATGTAAATTTTTTTTTTTTCCAATAAGGCTATTGAGCTTAAAAAATATGCTTTTAGTGCTAATGAAGCTTAAATTTCCAATAAGATTTCCTAAATAAGGATGTTATTAAGGAGAAATTGCAAGAAGATGACAAAGTTTTTTGCTGATTATTAGATAAGTAGTATATGATGAATTCACAAGTTTTTATTTTTGTTAACTCTTTTCCTGTAATTATGATGTTGAATGTTTTATTTTTTTCGTTTTAGAAATAAAAAACTATTAGACGTAATATGTAATGGAGATATGAAATTGAAGATTTATCTTATCTAATGTAATAACTGACGAAGCCATTCAAGATTCCATAGAAGAGCTCTTATCAAGTGCCAGGATCTTGGTGCAGTGATTGTGATTTGCTGATGGCTTGGCAGCTTGGCTTATTTTACGTATGTAGTAATATGTATTTATTATTTGTACAGATACTCAGTTTAGTTACTTCGAATTGGCTTGATATAAATGTGGGTTTTGGAATGAGAAATTGTGAATACTTTCTCCAACTGTGCTCCTTCGACCATGTGCTCCTTTGATTTGTTGAAGTCATCTTTCAAGACTCAGTTTCAGAAGAAAATTCGATAATTTTTTCCAACAGAATTTTCATAAAGTACATTGGAATAGAGACTGAGGCTGGCTTCTAAAATTTATCTTTGAAATATCATCTTAAGACGAAAATTGGCATTTGAGATTTTTAGCTAATGACTTACAATCATTTACTTGTAATATGAATTTTTTTTTAAAAAAAGCATGCTATTATTTTTTCCACCTAGTATGTTGACATGCTGCTATTGTATAATACTAAGTCCTAAACTCTTAATTTTGGGCAACTACTGAAGCAAATTTAAGATGCTGATTTTGTTGAAGTATTCGAATCATTTTGAAAGATCCTCAACATGTATATACTTGCATCTATCATTGAGCTCAACATGGAATACCAAAAGTAGATATTTTCTCTTAAATATTAAAAGAGACCAAAAACTTAAAAAAAAAAAAAACTTTACATTGAATACATAGTTCGATTGAAAGGGACAAAAAAATTAAAAGTAACAAAATACAAATTACATCTAATATCAAATTTATTCAACCTCTATTAGGCAATTCAATTGGATTTTCTTGCTGGTTTCTTCAAATGTTCTCTGGTATCAATTATAGTTCTAACTTTATAAATTGAAATATATATATTTTTTTTAAAGAAGCAACTTTAGTTCTAACTTTACTAGTTGCAATAACATTTGTCTTAGGACTATAGAATGATAGTGCTTTTTGTACAACGCTATCTCTTACTTCATTTGCATTTACTAGTTGAAATAACACTTGTCTTAAGACTACAGGATGATAATACTTTTTGTACAACACTATCTTTTGCTTCATTTGCATCACCATTTACAAGGTGTAGTGCAAGACGAAATATTTCTTCATCCAACTCATACTGCATACAATAGAATTAATAACAAAATTTAATATTGATTAAAGTATTGCGAAAACCAAGAAAAATGATTTGTATGATTACTTCGCCTTATAAGTTGGGAATAACATCTCACAAGGAGTCTCCATGAACTTCATCATATATAAGCCACAATCACTTTCATTTAGTTGGATTGGTACATTATTTGGATACAAAATGTCAAAATCAACGAAATACCAATCAGAAGGAAAGTTAAAGGCTATATCATGAAACAATACCAGGTCCAATGCACGTAACTGCAATAGTAATGTTAATAATTATTACATATTGCATCTAGTAATTTTATGGACAATTCATAAATTTGAACTTACGTTTTGCTTAACCATTTCCTGGCGATGATTTGGTTATTTTTCAAAAGTAGGCAAAGAATCTCAAATCTCAACAGTCTTATCTTTTGTATTCATTATCGCAAGATACTAATGTTTTGCATGCCCATCATGCAGAGGAACATATCTATGGAATAATACACAAATTATGTACTAATCATTACACACCTCAAATTGTAATAATAAGACATATGATATTTGATTAAATAATTTTTTTCTTTTTTGAACATATGATAATGTTTATGACCTTTTCACATTTTTTAAGTGCACTCACCTAAAATTCAGAAATGTTATGTTTACAAATCAAAATTTCAATATCTGATCTATCAACGCTTGAGACACTTGACACATTCCCCACTATTTGCTACAAAATTCATAAAGTAATAATTATATGAAGATGGTGAGATATAAGTTCTTTAAAAAAATCTAAAATTTTGGTAAAAATCTATTATGCATTTGTAATAGAAAAAATATATAACATATCCCAATAAGAGTTGATGAAAACCAATTCTGATATTTATGTTCTTTCAAACTCTCATTTCTAGTTAAATACTCAGCATAGCAACTTATGATCTATGAATAAAATCATCACAATATCATTATTAAAATATGCACTACCAAATGAAAAATAAATTATAAATTAAATATATATAATCCTACTACAATCTGAATATCATTATACACACACACACACACACACACACTACATATATAGACATATATCGTATACCTCATCAAATATCCAAACATTACAAGTTAAATAAGACATTAAGGAGTGAGTAGCAGTATGTCGCTTTGTCATTACAATTTTCTCTGTGTATAAATTATACACTCACATTAATAGTAGATTAAAACAAATAAGAACATCAAAATACAAAGATACAAAATATTATCATATTTAAATACTTCCACACCTTTTATCTAGTTGTTCATGAAAAATATATTGTAAAATATACCATTCTTCCTCCAAAAAAGAAGCTTTATGTTTGGATCAACCAAACTCCTTGTTGCGACGGCCTCTTTTTTTGGTGAAATTTTCATAAGGAGATTTTTTGTAACGATTGGGCTTTTAAGGACACACATTTTTACCCTCAATTGCATTTAGTTCGACAGATGATACCAAATCCACAAAATTAACCTGCTCCATGGCTTTATCCTGCATACATAAGAACATGAATTTTATTAATTTTTTTGTTTAATGAATGTGCTAGTATAAATAGTTTTTGAAAAAAAAATATAGAATAATAGTTTACTATCATACCTTTTTAACAACATTGTGGAAGATTTGGTTATGTTTTTAGTTTCCTATATGTGAATAGGTTTTTCAATGACAAATTTTGAACGCATGCATCTTTAATTTTCTCCTTAATCTCTGCTATCTTCACCCTGAACTCATCTCCCTTTCCCATGGAAATTTTGACCACTTGATTTATTTTTGCTATTTTGAACATCTTTACCAGAAGAAGTCATATTTTCCTCCCATGGGTGTGATAGCATATGAGTTATAATGATCAAGTGCTTAAACGACACTGCACATTTTTTGCTCTAATGCATAAGTATCTAAATTGTTCCTATTTAGCTCACCAAGTTCATACCTGATATTGACAAGATTAAATGTCATTTGATCAATTTTTTCATTAAGCTTTGTCAATTCCTTCTTATGGTTGCAATTTCGAAAGTTTGCTTCACCCTTTCCATTTGTTTTTATGCTTTTATAGAGTTCTGCATCATTTTTTCTTTCCATTTACATTTTTATGTTAGTATTTAGTTAATCATGTAACATCAAGTATAAAATTATGAAACTAAACAAATAAAATATCAATAAATAAAACTGGAAATTTTAACTTCTATATTTTCATATTAGGGCTGTCTTTAATTTTTAGAATTTAAAGACCAACTTTTAAAATTCAATTGTAAAATATTCACATTGAATTGAATTTCCTCCTCAAAATAACATAAATTTGTAAAGTGTAACGGAAAAAACTCTTGGCGATGTATGCTTCCAAATGGATAATTTTCTTGAGCATTTTCAACATACTCAGTTATTTCTTTCCCAATATTATTCTAACAACTAAGAAGAATAATAAAATCTTTGAAATAAGTCAAATGAATTTGTCGAAACCAATATATCATCAAACAGAGACACACCAACTTGCCTAGTTGCCTCGCGAATTAATTAATCATACATGTTGTTTAGCACTGTAATAGTATAATCACATAATCTACGACGAAATATACTATCTATGCTTCTTATAATTAATGTCTATTAACAACAAGGTTATTATGATCTCTCTCTGGTGACAACAATACAACAAAAATGCAAGTGTCATTATATGTGTGTGTGTGTGTGATAAGCCAACATTAAAATCTTTCCTAAACTAAAAAGTTAGAAGAGTTAAATAATTAAAGGGATTCGCGGCTTGCATAAAAGTGGAACTCTAAATCTTTTGTTTACTTGGAAAAATTCAAACTAAAGCAAAATGTCAACATGGGCGACCAAGTAAATTTTCATTATCAAAAGATATAAAAAAGATTAAAAAAAATCATGAAAGAATTTGCAAAGCCCCACACCTAATTAAGATTCGATATCTCACCTTATGTGTACCTTGCCTCATGGTTGCTCTAACCTCGGCTTTTTCTGTATGGCTAGCACTCTCCATGACCCCTTAGGAGCCTCTAAGTCGCCTAGTGTCTTTAGACACGTTAAAGAATGATTTTAAGCAGCATAGGACAGGCCTTAAACCATGGCTACAAATACTCAAGGCAATAAACTGACAATACATTGAAAAACTAATTGTTATGTTATTAAAAAAAATCTAGTTTGAAAATATGATTGAAATTCACAAGGATTCACTATAAAATCAATTGAAAAACAACTTACCGTAATACTTGTCAAGAATAACATATCGAATCTCTTTCATCTAATCATTAGGAAACTGAGATAGTCTTCAAGAATCCAATTGTAAATATATGAACGTGAGATATAAAGAGAGAGATTGTATTTTACCATATCTCTATTTTTTCTATTTTTAAATTTAAAATAACCTTTTTAACTGGTTTTTAATAGGTTAAAATATTTTTGAAATAATTAAAAAATTTCAATAATTCTTACACTTTAATGCCATAAAAAAATTACAGCATCATAGAGGGACCTATAAAATTAATCCCACTGATTCTTTTTTCTCCCTTCATTTTTTTAAAGGGGTCAAACGATAATAAAACTCATTCATCCTTATAAAAAATTAAAAGATAATTCATTTTCAGATAATATTCTCATGAAACTAGTCTTCACAAATTTAAGGTTTCTAATAGTGTGTTTACTAATTAGTGATCGGAGTGGCGTGGAATCGGAATGAGGAATGAAAATTAAAATAAATTATTTACTTTAGCTGGGGAAATCAAAATCAGAATGAACTATATTGACATTGATGTATTTATTTTATCTTAGAATTTGAATGGATTGTTATAATTAACTAAACTAACCTTAGTTGATAATTGTCATTATTTATATAATAATAATAACAATGATGATGATGATTACTATTTATAATATTTATTATTATTATTATTATTATTATTATCAACAATAAATTTTTCATAATAATAATAATATATAAGACAAGATAAAATGAAAATTTTAAGATTTAAGTAGTAGTAATATTGTCAATTTATATAATGAAATTCCTATACTCATCTCCTCATGGGAATGAGATCTCTAGTATTCATTATCAATTTTAGGTGAAACCCATCACTTTAATTTTCATTCCACTTCTCATTAAAGTATGTAAACACGTCATTCATCTGCATGCCTTAATTTTTATTCTCACTCTCAATAAATAAACACATCGTAAATCCATAACGAGGTATGGATTCGTGCCCAAAATTACCATCCAACCCGTGAAGCAAAGGCTGCTGCTCCCTTCTTCCTCGGTGATGCCCAAGCCCAAGTACCTTTCCCTAAAGCCCGTCAACGAGAAAAGTTTTGCTTAAACCTCTCCCTCAATCTATTATTTATCTTGCACGTGAATGTATGAATTTTTTGTTTTTTGATTATAAATCCAAAGTTTGCTCATCTCTCGGTCTCTTTCATAGTTTCACCTATACAATTTATTTCCACAACCTAAAACATTATTTTTTTCCTTTTTTATAGAAAGAGAAAATTTATGTTTTGATTTATTTATTTTTTAGAAGCTATTTTTTTTGAATTTTTAGAGAGAGAAAATTAAAAGAGAAGAATATAAATATAAATATAAATATTAAGACTGCAAAAAAATTTAAGAAATAGAAAATTATAGACACTGAAAGATGTAATTATGTTTATTTAGAAAAAAAAGTAGTATTTTTAGTATTATTAGGGCATAATTAAATATAAAAAAGGTGCTGAAGAGGATTTTGGAGGGAGCCAATAGTCCAACTATCATATTTAGGGTTAATTTTGTCCTGCCCCCAAATGTTTCAATATTTTTCACCACGCACCCATATGTTTCGAAAATACTCACTTCACACCCAATTCTGTTAATTTGACCGTTATGTTTAACGAAGCTATTTGAAATTTAAGTAAATGTCCGAAATACCCCTTATCTTGAATTAGAGAAAAATAAAATGAGATAAAATATTAATTTAATAATTAATGTTTACATTAAAAATTTTCATTTAAAGGTAATTAATAATAATTCCATCCATTAAATTATCAAATAAATTTAATTTATCATCATCAAATAATATTTAGGATATGAATTTCTAAATTTGCCCTTTGACCGTTAGAATAAACGGTCAAAATAACGGAATTGGGTGTAGAGTGAGATTTTCGAAACATATGGGTGCGTGACGAAAAATGTTAAAACATTTGGGGGCATGACAAAATTAGGGGTAGGCATTTTACCCGATCCGACCCGATCCGACCCGACCCGACCCGATAAATTTCGGGTTCGGGTCGGATCGGGTCGGGATCGAAACCCGATCGGTTTGAAATTTACAAACCCGATCGAGTTGTGATCGGTTCGGGTCAAACCCGACCCGATCCGAATACCCGATCGGGTTCTTAAAAAAAAAAAAAAAACGTACTGACCCGAATTGACCTGATTTCAACCGACCCGAACTGACCCGAACTGACCCGAACTAACCCTATTTCAACCGACCCGAATTGACCCGAATTGACCCGAATTGACCCGAACTGACCCGAATTGACCCGAATTGACCCGAACTAACCCAAATTGACCCGAACTCAATTCTACCCATTTTAAATCCAACCCGATCCAACCCGAACATAACCCGAATTAATGACCCGACCCGAACCGACCCGAATATAGTTCGGGTCGGTTCGGGTCGGGTCATTAATTCGGGTTATGTTCGGATTATTCCTTGTCTAACCCGAACAACCCGAAACCCGATCGGGTTGACCCGAACCCGATTTTGCCCACCCCTAGACAAAATTAACCCTCATATTTATTTATTTATAATCGCATCATTTGATAATGTCATTTGCGCCCATCAAATAGTCAAACGCAAAAGCTGCTATTCTCTTCACTGTGAAAATGTGAACCCAAAAGCAACGGTCAAATTTAGTAAAAGGACCCCCGTGCAGAAATTTGCAAACACAAAGGATCTAGTTTTTACTTGATAAATAATATCTAATATATTTGATTTTTCGTCGGAAAAAAAGGACCTATACGTAAATTAGCCGATAAAAAATTCAGAGTATCATTTAGCAATTAAAGTATCATTTAATGGATATGGAAAATCGAACAAATGGATGGAATAAAGGCAATCTTCAAAAGCGTGGTAGTAGCGTTGTAATTAAAACAAAAAAAAAGGATAAAAAAATGAATGACAGGTCTGTTGCGTAAAACTGAAACGGCATCTTTTGTGGCGACGGCTAGGGTTTTGTTAAATCCATCCCTCACCCTCGCAGTCACAAATCACCATCACTCGTTAATTTCTCGTTTCTCAGCTTCAGCCGTAGCAGCCATGCCAGGCGCTGATCCTCAAGTGGTGGAGTGGCCGGCGACCAAAGTACGAGACACTTTTTTCAAATTCTTCGAAGATAAGAACCATGTCAACTGGAAATCCAGCCCCGTCGTGCCTGTCAATGACCCTACTCTCTTGTTCGCCAATGCCGGTATCATCAAATTTTGTGTTTCTTTATTCATTTATTTGCTCGTTTGAGGAGGTGTGTTGGGGGAGGAATTGAGAGTTTATTAATGAATTGACGCAGGGATGAATCAGTACAAGCCGATTTTTCTTGGAACCGCGGATCCGAATACTCAATTGAGTAAGCTGACGCGCGCGTTTAACACTCAGAAGTGTATACGCGCCGGTGGTAAGCATAATGATTTAGACGATGTGGGGAAGGACACTTATCACCACACCTTCTTTGAGATGCTTGGTAACTGGTCTTTTGGTGATTATTTTAAGAACGAAGCTATTGAATGGGCTTGGGAGTTGCTTACCAAGGTATTTAGTTACTTAAATTGATTAAGTAATTATTGAAGTAATTCAGTTGTATTATTTCTTTAATTTTATTTATTTTTGCTTGTTTGTTGATTTTTAGGTTTATAGGTTACCGGCTGATAGACTTTATGCTACTTATTTTGGCGGTGATGAGAAAGCTGGGCTTGCACCTGATAATGAAGCTAGAGACATTTGGCTCAAGTTTTTACCAGCTTCGCGTGTACTGCCTTTCGGTTGTAAGGATAATTTCTGGGAGATGGGTGATACTGGTCCTTGTGGTCCTTGCAGTGAAATACACTACGACAGAACTGGTAACCGGGATGCTGCTTCATTGGTTAATAATGACGATCCTACTTGCATTGAGATATGGAACATTGTGTTTATTCAGGTATTATATTTGCAATCATGTATGTTGAATTCTGCTGACATGGCAAGATAGGATGAAATTTGCATATAGTATGATGAACTGCTTGACTGTTGATTGATAATGTTGGTTTTCGTTAAATTGCTGTTCTGACCAGTTCAACCGGGAAAGTGATGGTTCTCTAAAGCCTCTCCCTGCCAAGCACGTTGACACTGGGTTGGGTTTTGAAAGATTAACTTCTATATTACAGAACAAGATGAGCAACTATGATACTGATGTGTTCATGCCCATCTTTGATGCTATTCAACAAGTAAGATGACGGTCTTTCATATTTCTTTTGCTATATCTTACCCAATTTCAGTGTTTTAGTTGTTAACATTTTCAATATACCAAAAGCTTCCCCCAGAAATACTAATATACCTGTAAATAACTTCATTTTTATCTTGTTCTGTAGTTCTTTTCCATAATTGTATTATATTCATGTAAAACTATGTTTGGACTGAATGTGCAATCCTGAACGCAAATGCCCTCAGGGAAAAGAAATCAGGATTTTCTGGTGCTGTATATTTGTCTGGTTTCTTTTTGGTTAGCATGGATACTATTGATGCTTGAATAACTAAAATACTCTCGCAGTTGTTAATTTTTGAACATAGTCATGTCCATAAATTTAGATAATCCTTGTAAATAGGTGTCGAATTTGAATAGCTTGATGGTGTGAAGTGCCTTTTTTCCCCCCTTTCATTCTTTTTATACAGAATATCATATTGTCCCCTGGTATATAATTATCTTCTGTTCTCCTTTCTGCTAGGCAACTGGGGCCCGGCCATATTCTGGAAAAGTTGGAGCAGATGATGCAGACAAAGTTGATATGGCCTATAGGGTTGTCGCTGACCACATTAGAACTCTCTCGTTTGCCATTGCTGATGGTTCTTGCCCAGGTAGAAATTTGAAATTGAAGAGTTTGTGTCTGTGCGTATCTGTCTCTAGCTGTTCTTTTAGTATTTTCATTGAGGCCAGCAGTGCTTTTTCTTACTCTTTAAACCAAAGCGCCAATTCACTTTAATGTGATGTGCATGCTTGCTATTCAGTTCCCAGAAAAATCTCCACTTTGAAGTGGTCTTTGAGTTCTTTCTGGGTTCTAGTTTCTGAAATTGGCATGCAGCTTCGTTGAATATAAAACATTTTCGAGAGTTAATTTTGTTGAATGTAAAACATTTTTAAGAGTAAATTGGGCTTTTTGCATGGAACCTTATTTTGTTGTGATGATTCATCCTAATCTAGTTGAGTGGCTCTCATTCTTTTGAATGATTAATGTGCTCATAGTAGCAAAGAGAAGAATGAGTTCACTTTACTAACTCTTTCAGTTGTTTTTCAATGGGACATCAATATTGATGGCTTCTATACCATTGAATTTTTGTTTTGATGCACCGGCTATCATTTTTTAGTATCTTTCTCTGCATGGTTTTTTGGGACTTGCTAGCTGTACACACTTGGCCCTGTTAAAATCTGTAGATTTTGAGAGGTTACTTTTACCTATGGCATGAGAAATACTGGATGTGTGACTAAGTCAAATGTTTTGCATTTGGGCAACATTCTGTAGTACTATAACACTTTCCTCACCCAAATGGGTATTTTTTTAATTGTCTTTCTTGCATTATGACATGAACTTGATGTCTATAGCTTTTGTTGCATCATAACTGAGAAATTAAAATACGTACTTATATTTTTTCTTGCGACAGGAGATATTTGAAAGCATCTCATATACATTTATTTTGCTTTGGAATGCTCTGATCATTGTTCTCTGAGTTGCTGATTCTTTTCAATATATCCATTTTCTTCTTTCATAGTGTTCAGCTTCATAAGTATATATACACTCTGCGTATATGTGTTTTCATATTTCCCGAATCATTCAGTGTTTTGCTGGATGTTTATCTGCTATTTTCCCATGTAACTTGTGATATTTACGTTTGCTTTAAAGGCAATGAGGGCCGTGAATATGTTCTAAGGCGTATTCTTCGTCGAGCTGTACGATATGGAAGCGAGGTCCTAAAAGCCCAAGATGGATTTTTCAATGGGTAGGCATGACCAACATATGTTATGCTATATTACATTATATTATGTACATAAGTTTGGTAATTTTTGCGCCTAAGAGCCACACCAGTCACATTCCTTAAGTAATATCTTAAGTTCATTATTTAATTTTTCACCATTTTTCTTCTGGTACTTGTTGAGTTTGTCTTCCATTCTACTATATTATTTCTGAACATTTAAGGTGAGATATGGAAAATTGACGAACCATCCACTATTTTGGCTTGTTGGCCCATATGGTTTGTTGCCTGTAACTTGTTGCCCATTATTGGTTGAATTCAGGCTTGTAAATATCGTGGTGAAAGTTATGGGTGATGTTTTTCCTGAGCTGAAGCAACGTGAAGCTCACATACGGGAGATCATTGCGGCTGAGGAAGCAAGTTTTGGCAAAACTTTGCTTAAAGTAAGTCTGATTATTATTAATTCCATAACCCCTTAAAATTTTTTATATTGATTAATAATCTCTTAAATCAACAAAATGTTATGATTTAAAGAAATTAGATTAGTTTGCACTTCATTTCCTCCCATCCTAATTGATAGATTTTTTCCAGACTATTCTGTATGATAATGGGGGGAAAAATTATGAGTTTCTTGGGTTTATCCAATGATAACTTCTAATTGCTACTTTATACAGGCTAGCTTTTGAAATTAAATTCTGAAAAGTTAACTGGTATTTAGATTTAACTCATCATCATTTGTTATGATGTAAAGTATTGTTATCTCATTGCTCTTTTATTTCTGACTGTTCTACGGCACTAAAGATATGGGAAAGTTGTGTCTGGCGTAATTATGGGTTTTGTTATGTTAGAATGTATCAACTTCTTGCTGAGACTATGTTGAACTTTGGAATAATTTTCAATCAGTTGCATTGCTTCTTTGTGTGAATAGTATTATAAACCATCCTTTTGCAGACTGATTGATCCTGAATTTTCATTCAGGGAATTGAGAAATTTAAGAAGGCTGCTCAGGATGTTCAAGGGAAAGTTTTGAGTGGGCAGGCAAGTATAATCTAATTTCTTTTAGCATTGTTACTTTATCTTGATTAATGCTTGACTTAGTTATAATCTAGATTAATGCTCGACTTAGTTACTGATACGAGTACTTTTCTCCAGCACTAGTATGATTCTGTATTTGTTATAAATCAAGCACACAACAACAGTCTTTGATTTATCACTTGCCTGAGATTATTGCGGTTTTGCTGTCACTTTTTGATGTGGAGATGGCTTTTTCTTAAAATTGGGATTGAGATGGCTTTGTCTTAAAATTGGGATTGATGTCCTCTCTTTGAAATAGTTCCCCAAGTTGCTTTGTACAGTTTTTCTCTGGTGTACATATTTGAAATTACTCAATGACATGGTTGAGCTGGCAGTGGAACTTTTGACATAAATCAGATCTTCCCACTTTGTCCCCTAACTTGCTTCCTTTCTTTATGAACTGTTTTTATGTATTCAACAATTAAGACAAATGTTTGCTCATTTGGTGTTGAACTTGAAAGTTAGAGATGATGAGTCTATAAAGAGTCTATCTTATATGCTGAAGGTGAGTTCAACATCTCAAAATGCTGCAACAGAAAATTATATTTCTTCTTCACCTTCTACTTGAATAAGATAATTGTACTATGGAAAAGAGAATTGGATGGTATACTGGTTTTCATGGGGTGTTTATATTCAAATCAAATAAGACAAAATTAGTGGAGAAAGAGATGAACATATGCAAAAGGTGCACAGACCATCTTTGAATTTGGAAAAGATGAGTCTTTAATCGTCACATGGTAAATGAAAATCAAGATACATTTTGTATTTAGGATGGGAGGTAGCATCCCAGCTTTCTTTTTCTTTGTTCATCTTCTAACTTTTTTTTTTTTCCTTATGGTTGCAGGATGCATTTATCTTGTGGGATACATATGGATTCCCTTTAGATTTGACTCAGGTACATGGAGAGCTTTGTTCCTTTTGTTCTAAATATAGACAAACTTGTGTCTGCCTCTTAATTTTTTTCCCCTCCATGCCAGTTAATGGCGGAAGAAAGAGGCTTACTAGTTGACATTGAGGGTTTCAACAATGCTATGGATGAGGCACGGGAAAGATCGAGGAGTGCACAAAATAAGGTATCATATGGGTTCACTTTGTTTTTTCAGTATTATATCTGTCATAGTTGTTACATACTAGATTTATTTCCCAAGTAATTGGACAAATGTTACAATAACATGAAGAAGGAAATAAGAAATTTTCAACTTTTTTGTGCTGATATCAATTTCTTCAGCAAGCTGGTGGTGCTATTGTCATGGATGCTGATGCCACTGCTGCATTGCATAAGAGAGGAGTTTTGGCAACAGATGATTCCTTCAAATTTTTTTGGTTTCAGGTAAACATACAAGTTGTTATCAGATATCTCTTTGAGAAACTTTAAATATGGTGTTTTCAAGTTGGTAGAATGGGGCAGCTACATTTTTTCCTGGAGTTTGGATTAGGAAGGAAGGATTTGTCCCTTTTCACTGTGCATATAGGATATACAAACTAGAAAAAATCGGAGTTAGGTTTTGTATCTCATGCATCATGGTTTCTTTCTTCTTCCTTTTTTTAAAGACAAGTTTAAAGTTAACATAGTATCCTGTATGGTTCTCATTCTTCAGTGTCTAAACTGTTGCAATATATTGTCCTTTGTTCCAGTAATGTAAGACAAACTAAGTTGGTATTGTTATTCATTGCCCCTTTTGCAATTGGATTACTGCATGTTTCATTGAAGTTATTAATCTTGCACCTTGGCATTTCAGGACCATAAAAGTGTAATAAAAGCTATTTACACTGGTTCAGAGTTCATAGAAAGTGTTGTTCCCGGCAATGAAGTCGGTATCGTTTTGGAGTCTTCCAGTTTCTACGCTGAGCAAGGTGGTCAGGTACTGACATTTATATGATTTAAGTTTGCTAGTATAACCTATTACAGTAACAACGTCAGATGCAATTCAGAGATACCGGGAGTTCACTTGCTTCAGATGATTTTAACTATTAGAAAATTTGTTTTCGAAAATAAAATGATTTTTAAATTAAATTATTCAGTCTAATGGTAGCAGTTCAGTTCATGTAAATTGAGTTACTTCTATTGGCGTTTATTTTCTTTCCCACCTTCCTGTTGCTGTAAGGCATTATGCATTAAACATAGTCTTTTATGGCTGTAGATTTTTGATGAGGGATTTATTGAAGGCCTCTTTGGCTCATTCTATGTACGTAATGTTCAAATTTATGGAGGGTTTGTTATTCATATTGGTTCTCTTACGGAAGGGGCTGGCAGATTTTCTGTCGGTGAGGAAGTAATTTGTAAGGTAAGCTCAGCAGTTTTACAATCTTCTTTTGTAAGTTTATTTCTCCATTTTCTCTTTTTTTGCAACTCTTTTATGTGCTTTTATACCCGCAGGTTGACTATGATAGGAGAAAGCTTATTGCCCCTAATCATACCTGCACACATATGTTGAACTTTGCTCTTAGGGTATGTCTAGGTGCCAGTGATTGTGAACTCGTAAGAATTTTATAATCATTATCTGAATATCAGTTTCTACATGTTCTCAGAAGTTTTCAATATGACTGTAGGAAGTACTTGGTGATCACGTCGATCAGAAAGGGTCCGTTGTTCTTCCTGAAAAGTTAAGATTCGACTTTTCTCATGGTAAGGTTTATCAATTGAGTGTTTGCAATGTAGTCTAGCTTTAGTATAAGGGATAAGGGAGAAGTGGGAGATTACTGAAGTAAGTAGTTACTGCAAATAGCATGGTAGATAGAGGTGTGAAGAGTAAGAAAGAATATTGATGAATAAGGTAATTTGGGCTTTTTAAAGAAGAAAGAGCACACGAACTCAATATAATCAATAAATACCAAATCATGACCTGATTACTCGATCTAGACAAGACAATTTTACTGAAATATTTGTTAGGTGAAACACTACTGATCTGATACAATTTTTTGCCCCTGCATGTAAAACTAAGAGCAACTCAAAAATAAATATTATAAATTAAAAAGTTATTTTACCCCAAACATATGGTGGATCAGGTTTCTGAATCATTGGAATTGTGCATCAATAGAGGGTGCACAAATGCCTTATGCAGTGAAAAACTTAAGATGGAAAATTTAAATAAGAGCAAATTCATTTTCAAAATGGCTGCACCTGGTACATTTTGCAGAATATTTTAAATTTCTGTTTAATTTTGAATAGGCAAACCAGTTGATCCTGAGCATTTAAGAAGAATTGAATCAATTGTAAACGAGCAGATAAAAGCTGAATTAGATGTGTTTTCAAAGGAGGCAACACTTGCTGAAGCCAAGTGCATCAATGGGTTGCGAGCTGTTTTTGGAGAAGTAAGCTGGGCTGATTTTGTCAACTTTATTCTCTGCTCTGTGTTTGTACATAAAATATCAAAACCTATTCTGTAACATCATCTCTGTTTCTGGTGCAGGTTTATCCTGATCCTGTTAGAGTAGTTGCAATTGGTCGGAAGGTTGAGGATCTATTGGCTGATCCAGAAAATAAAGAATGGTTGTCAATTTCAGCAGAACTATGCGGAGGTCAGTATGTTGCAATCATGTGTTCCCATTCATGGAGTCTTGCTTTGAATTGTTTATTGAAGTTTTAATGGACACTTTTAGGAACCCATTTATCAAATACCCGAGAAGCTGAAGCATTTGCTCTTTTATCTGAGGAGGGTATTGCTAAAGGAATTAGAAGGATAACTGCTGTTACAACTGGGTTGGCTTATAAGGCATTTGAAGCAGCATGTTCGCTTGAGAAGGAAGTAGATGATGCATCAAAAATAGAAGGAAGCTTGGTGGAAAAGGTCTGTTCATCTTGCTATTTCTCTCTCTCACTCTGGCTTTATATGCAGTAATATCATACCATTAGCTTTTTATTCATCTTATTTCACATATGCATGATACCCCAGTGTTTCAGGGAGTATGGATACTTTTTTCTTTCTTGTTTTATGCTTGATTGTTTGATGCTTGCCAACCTTTTCCATCTTGGAGATCTATAGAATTGGTTAATTAGAGTATATCTATAGTTATGGGCTGTAAACATGTTAGCTCCATGATTTTTAACAAATGTTTCCTGAACTTGCTTCCTGAATGCCAACAAGATGAATGTATAAATTGATTTTGATTTTGATTTTAAAAATGTGTTTCCTGGCTTCAAACTATAAGCTAAAAGAGTGTGTACATATCCAACTGCTGTTCTTTCTGAATGCTGTTATTGTTCAGACAGTGGCTTCTTTAAAGAGTAAAGTGGATGGAGCAGCAATTCCAGCACCCAAGAAAGCTGATATCAGGGCTAAGATTGCGTTACTTCAGGTATTTTAGATTGCTAGGTTAAACAAGACGTTGCATCGTAGAACCTTTTATTTTTTTGACAGACTGCACTCTTCTTAGTCCCGATTGGGTATCTGTTCTTCTGGATGTATTGAATTGTTTTATTTTATAGAATCAAGTGAGGAAGGCGCAAAAGAAGGTTGCTGAAGAAAATCTTCAGAAAGCTGTCAAGGTGGCAACTGAGACGGCTGAAGCTGCTGCTTCAAATGGAAAACCCTTCTGCATCTCTCGTGTTGAGGTTGGATTGGATGCAGCTGCAGTTCGTGAGGCAGTTCTGAAAGTCATAGAGCAGAAGGTGTGGATAGTACTATTTTGCTTCTATTTAAATATCTGCTTGCTATGTACAAGTACAGAAGGAAATTATACCAGTGCTGGTGTTTATTGACAGGGCATGCCGGTCATGGTCTTCAGTACCGATGAAACCACGAATAAGGCTGTCGTATGTGCAGGTGTACCAGAGAAATCAGACCAGAGCAAACAGTTGGAGGTGTCAGAGTGGTTGACAGCAGCTTTGCAGCCACTGAAAGGGAGGTGTGGTAAAGGTAAAGGAGGTCTTGCTTCTGGACAGGTTAGTGGGTTTTACATGGGTTACAAGTATAAGCTTCCTAAATCCTGTATTTTGTGCTTACTAGTTTCATATCTACTTCAAAAATCTTTGTAGTTCACTTATTTATCTACTTTTATCGTTAAAATATAATTGCAGGGAACAGATGCGGCCCAAGTGACCCCAGCCATGGATTTGGCAGCAGAATTTGCGGCAATGAAATTGAGGTGACCAAAGGATTTTTAAGTTTGTCTTTCCAGAAATATGATGTTGCTGCTCGTCATGAACATCTACTGAAGTATTATTGAAACACGAAAGGAAACAGAAGAATATAGGAAAATGATTAGGGTGTTTATATCAGCCAGGAAATTAAAAAGCAATTGCTACTGAACATTATTATACTGTATACATCATTGTTGATCATCTATCTATTTAGATTGCTGTTGGACATTCTTGTTTTCCTCTTTTCCTGGGCCCTTTTCTTTTCATTTTCTTTCTGGGTTTTTGTCCTCGGGAAGATCAGAGAGATTTATTTTGGTATTTAACTGGCAGAAGTCAGAATGCTTGAATCAATATGAAACTGAGTACTTGGTTTTTTGTAGTGTTCGATTGCCTTTTTAAGCAATCATTTCTGGGATTGTAAATGAAAGAAATTTACAGTTTGAAAGGTTAAAATTTTAATGGATGATTATATCAGTTTTTTAATGTTTTAATAAAATACTTATTAAATAATCATTTGAATTAGTTATCTTTACCTATTAAACAATCGTTTGAATGAGTTATCTTTATAAATTTATGGTATTGGTGGTGTGTGGCGTGCTAAACAATAATGATGAGGAAATATTCATTTGATGGGGGGACAGAATGAACTCTACAATGCGCGACCATATTACCAAAGTAAAGAGATAAAAATACAATCAAAATCGGTTAATTTTGCTCAATTATATTAAAAACCTAGCCATTAATTAAAAAAATAAAATTCTGCCACATTTCATTCAAAAATTAAAGGTACATTTTATGAAGAAAACTAATATATGGGCGTGTGATGTTTTGTTTGTAAAAGTTAGGGGATGGATATGTGTTTTTGGCTGACTTTTATGGGGTCGGACTAAATCAAGAAAGGTGAGGGCTATTATTTTGACTTAATTTTTTCCTTAAAATTTTGAACAAAATTTGGGCTATAAATTTTAAGCAATTCAATATTTGGTAAAGTTTTCCGTGGGTGGTGATTTATGCTCACACCCACTTGGACACTCGATTATTTATTTTTCAATTAAAAGTTATGTAAAATCAAATATTGCTTTCATTAATTTGTGTGTATTAAAAAATCACAATAACTATTCTTTCATAATTAGGTTATTTTAACTTAAAATTTTGATTATAAATTGCAAATAATCTACTAGTAAATTTGGAAAATTAAAATAATATTTAATAATAATTATTCATCCACTATTAAATCAATAAAAATTACTCAAAATTCGTTTTAAGAAATGAAATAAAAAATTTAAGTTAAAATAGTCTATTCATTATAATATTATTAAACATAAAAGAAAATAGGCGGTAAAACTTCCGAATGATAACTCGACTATCGGAGCATCCAAAGTGGATCGGGGCCAGTGGCCACGCCACGCACGCCAAATATTGGATAATATGGTATAATAAATAGAGTTATGCTATTTGAACTCCGCGACGACAAAGGGACGACAAAAAAATTGGCACGTCAATGTCTGTTGCTTCAACTGCACTCACCAGCTTTTGTCCATTACTTTTTTCATTTAAAAAATAAAATAATCAAAAGAAAGAAAGAAAAGTAACGAAAAGAGATTACTTTTGTACAGCCATCTTTAGTCTCTCACCATCTCTCACCTCTCATTTACTCAACATGAACTATCTGCATTTAGGAAGGAAAAACCAGTTTCGTCTCTGCATCTCACTTATCACAAGGAAGAAGTTAGATCTAGATCTACAAACAGAGGTCTTGATAAAATTGGTACTGATTAATTGGTAAGTTGGTGACTCTCACTACATTCAAATAAAATTTTTATTGTGTTCTATATATTTAAATGGTTAGAATATTTAATTTAAATTGTAAAAATTCGTAGATTTTTGCCTTTTATATATTTAAATTGTTATGAATTGTTATTTTTTTAATTTAAATGGCTGGAAATAATGGAATAGATTATAATAATTTCTTAATGTGTTTTATATATGTTAGGATTTTTTAAATTTAAATGGTTGGAAATAATGAAATAAATTATAACAATTTCTGAATGTGTTTTATATATGTTAGGATTTTTCTTAATTTAAATGGCTGGAAATAATGGAATAAATTATAACAATTTCTAAATGTGTTTTATATATGTTAGGATTTTTTTAATTTAAATTGCTGAAAATAATGGAATAGATTATAACAATTTCCGGATGTGTTTTATATATTTAAGTTGTTAGGATTTTATAATTTAAATTGTTGGAGATAATGGAATAAATTATAAAAATTTGTGGATGTGTTTTATATATTTAAATTGTTAGGAATTTTCATTACTGGACAAAATGTTATATAAGTTTCTTAATACAAATGTTAATTATTTTGTAGAAATGGAGTATTTGGAAAATGAGCATGCATTTGATGAGTTGCAAGAAACAAGAGCTAACGATGTAAATGAAATTGTGGAACCGAACAAATGTGAGCCAGCTCTTAGAATATTATTTGATAATCATGAAGAAATGTTTGCATTTTACAAAGCTTATGGTAAACAAAAGGAGTTTCCTGTGAAGGTTCGAAGTACTAAGAAGGGGACCGATGGAATTGTAAAATATGCGACATTTGCATGTAGGCGTAGCGGCAAGTCAGAAAGTAAATCTGCTAATACATTGAAGCCGAAACCGAATGTGAAAAATGGTTGTGATGCAAAAATTGGAGGTTGTCTAAATGAAGATAGAAAATGGGTTCTTCGAACTTTAAATCTTCAACACAACCATGGATTGAGTCCAGACAAAGCTAGGTATTTCCCATGCAATCGCAGAATTAGTGCAAGCGCTAAAAAGTGAATTGAAATGAATGATTGTGTAGGAATTAGAATTGCCCAAAATTTCAATTCTATTGTTGTTGGAGCTGGTGGGTATGAAAATATGTCATTCTTAAAAAATGATTGTAGAAGTTTTGTTGACAAAACAAGGCGATTACAGCTTGAGGAAGGAGATGCTATGGCGCTTTTAAAGTACTTCCAGAAAAAGCAAGCAGAATGTAATGGATTTTTTTTTAGCATTGATTTGGATGAAGAGGATCGATTAAAGAATGTGTTTTGGGCAGATTCGCGGAGTAGGCAGTTTACAAATATTTTGGAGATGTCATCACATTTGACACTACATATCTGACTAACGAGTATGACATGCCATTCGCGCCCTTTGTTGGAGTTAATCACCATGGACAATCTATTTGTTGGGATGCTGATTGATTTCACGCGAAGATACAGAGACATTTACGTGGTTATTTGAGGCGTGGCTATCATGCATGTCTGATTCTCCTCCCCTTGGTATCATTACAGATCAAGACAGGGCAATGTAAAAGGCAATTGAAAACGTTTTTCCTACTATTAGGCATCGATGGTGTTTATGGCACATAATGAAGAAGGTGCCTGAGAAGTTAGGGGCTTTTAAAGAACGTGAAGGTATTATATCTTTCCTGCTTTCTGCTGTTTATGATTCACTGAGTTCTGATGCGTTTAAGGAAGCTTGGCATTGCATGATTACAGAATATGATTTATGGGATAATGATTGGTTAAATGGTTTGTACGAGGAGAGGCATCGTTGGGTCCCATGCTATTTAAAAGGTTATTTTTGGGCAGGAATGTCAACTAGGGTTGGCAATGGGACGGGATGGGATGGGATTTACCAATCTCATTCTCATCCCGTATATGCAAATGGGATGAAAAAACGTCCTAATCCCGTCCCTATATTTTTTTTGGGACAAAAATATGTCCCAATCTCGTCCTAAAAGAGATGAGATCCTGCGGGATCCCATCCCAATTGAAAAAAATTTCATTCTTAATCGGTAATGAGACGGGATGGGACGGAATTTGTTAATCTCACTCCTGTCCCGCATATGTAATTGTGATAAAAAAATGTCCCAATCCCGTCCCTAAATTTTTTTATGGGACAAAAATATGTTTCAATCCCATCCCAAATAGGATGGAATCCCGCAGGATCCCATCCCATCGGGAAAAATTGCCATCCCTAATGTCAACAACTCAGCGAAGTGAAAGTATGAATGCATTTTTTGATGGATTTGTTAACTCAAAAACAAATCTGAAACAGTTTGTAAAACAATATGAAAATGCATTGAGGAGGAAAGTTGAATTAGAATGACAAGCAGATGCCAAGTGTTTTAATAAAAAGACACCATGCGTATCAAGATATGAGATGGAGAGGCAAGTTGAAGAAGTGTACACCATTTCCAAGTTTAAAGAATTTCAAGAAGAATTGACTGCTCTGATGTATTGTGATATCTTGGATTCTGTGGGATCAATATATCAAATAATTGAATCATTTGGGCAAGGTCGGAGAGGTTTCTTTGAGGTTGTTTTTGAAGAAGCTGAGTGTGAAGTTAATTGTTTATATTCAAAATTTCAGTTTAGGAGGATTCTTTGCAGGCATGCCCTTGCAGTGCTGATACGTAACTCAGTTGAATTTCTTCCAGAAAGATACATTTTATCAAGGTGGAGGAAAGATGTGAGGAGATGTTATAGTAAACTGAAAGTTTGTTATGGTGTGCAGAATTTGACCATCCAGCAAGAAAGATATGAAAAAATGTGTAACGCTTTCAGTGAGGTTGCAGACATAGCCTCCGATGATGAAAATAGCTATAAAACGGTGTTGGATTGGATTGAGAAAGCAATAAAGGATCTGCCCAAGCAAATTCACTGTGAAAGTGTGGGAAAAACTAATATTGGTGGAGCAAGTTGTAGCAGCAACAAACAAATTAACAGTGAGAATGTAGAAAGAACTGTTGTTGACGAAGTAAGTTGTAGCAACAACAATGTTCAACTTGCACTGAATGATCCAGTAGTGACATGTCGTAAAGGCCGTCCACCTTGCCTAAGGAAAGAATTTTCGATTCGTAAGAATCCGTTCAAAAGAACAAGTCCGCACAAAAAAATAAGGTATGATTAAAAGTAAAGATCTATTTTCTAATTAATTTGGTCTTAGTTTAATTGTCTTTAATAATCTTGTAGGATTTACAAGAAAATGCCCCATCATCTTATCATGTGCCAAATGAAATCTCCACACCAGGGAGCAACATAGCCACGATAAATTTTGTGAATTCTTTTCTTTTAAAATTTTCTTTTATTTTGAGGATATGTAATTAAGTATAAGATTGCGCATATGTAGACGCTATAAGAAGGAAGTACTATTTACGGAAATCTCAACCAATGCGGCATTATAGGCTATTATAATGTAAGAATTAAATTATTTAAATTTTAGTTTTAAAATTTTTATATGAATTTTACATATATTTTATTATTTGATTAGGTACCTATGTACCAATCCCAATTCGGTGGAAGCAATATTTATCAGTCATTTCCTTATAATTGGCACACAGTAAGTTGTTATTTACAAGTCGTTAATGAATACATATATTTTAATATTTCTATAATGTAATATGATGTTTATTTTTATGTATTATAGCAACCAGTCCCACCATATACTTCGCAGTTGTATTATTATTATTCTTCGATGACTTATCAATGATCTCAAAGTGAGAATTTTCAACAGTTACTACAGCAGCAGCAACATAATGCAGATAACAATGATGATACTTGACTTGTATTTTAGCTTTAAATTGTAGTGATGAAATAATGTTGCGTTAAATTGAACTTTAAAATTTTAAAATTAAGTTAGATTTGACTTTAAATCTTTGAAATTGTAGTGATGGAATAATGTTTTGTGTTGAATTGAACTTAAAATTTTTGAAATTATATTAGATTTGTTTAATGTTGTCCACTTGCAATTTGTTTGCTCACACTGTCAAGAAGTGATATTGTATAGGCACCGATGGTTTTGCAGTCAGTGCAAATATTTCCAGCTATGTGAAAGGTAATAATTCTTCCTCTTAAATTTTGTTTTCATACTCATGTCCACGTCTTTAATTGAACTGTTCTTTCTGCTTTTATACTTATGTACATGCCTTTCTTCAGGTTCTCAATTCTGTTTAAGTTATCAAATCTAATCATCTTCAATTTATCACTGTTTCAGAATCTTGTATCCTCTTGAAAATGCAAAGCTAATGTGTGATACAATATTAATATAAATTGGAGGCTTTGTTTTCACTAGTAGATAACAGAGGCCATATGCAAAGAATTAAAATTCACTTAAAGAGCCATGTTGCGCAAATGTGTGCAAGGATATAATTTTACAAAATTACTTTTCTTATGTTACAGAATTCATATCTCATATGCATAGGGTCTAGAGGAAAACAATTCATACACAACAATCATTTTATTTAAATTATTTAAATTTATACATAATACAGGGTACAATTTCATTTATGCAAAATACATATAGCAACGATTATCCCTAAAATACAACATACAATGGATGGATAATATAGACAGAATAATACAATCATTTCTGCCTTTATCAGTTTGCACAGCTTTGTTGCATGTAGGCACTTCAGTTTGCAGCCCATTTTCGAGTGTTTCCACAATAAATTTTGTAGTTTCTAGCATATTGGATGTCTCTGTCAATTTTTCATGTCTTTTTATGTAATCATTGTAGGCTATTTCAGCATCCAACAAAGATTTATAAGATTTATAAGAATTCCATTTGAATCCAGTTACTTGCATCTGGCATTCAGGCCAAGAATTGTATATGCTCGGCTTTCGTCCTTTGAAACAACATAACGACTTTGAGTAGGCATTTGAATTCTACATTGGACAAATTTGGATCAAATATTATCACAAATAAATATTCTAGACACTTATGCTAAGAAACTCCTAATGATAATATATATTGATATGCAATACAGGGAAGTAAGACTCTAAAATTTTTATGGACTTTGTTGATTTCCTTGCCCTGCACTTACATTGATCTTATGGACTTTCAGTCGACCATCTCTATTATAACCAAATTTTTATCTAATAATGGCTTCAAACAGTCAATCAAAATAAATGTAATAAGTCATGTAACTTAAGATTGAAATTAAACTGATTATTATGTTCTTCCTAATGTACTCCAATATGATTTTTTTTTTCCAGAAAAAAGTGACTAGTCTTCAACTCTCAATATATTGTATATTAAGAATAGAAATTTATAATTTGAATATAACAATAGAAATTTAAGTTGTGCTATAATAGAATTGACCACAAGAATTCCACAGACAAAATAATTTCAATGAGAATGATTTGAAGCATATATTATTCAAAGCTTGTCAAAAGAAACAAGTCTATTCGTATCAGGAAAAAGAAAAACTAAAAGTAACAACAAATGCAAGAAAAACAGCTCCAAGAAGTAGAAAAACAATTTGGGAAATTATTTAAGGCAAAATAAATTATATATGGAAATTCTAGTTGCTAAATTATTCTTGCATCAAATAGTAACAAAAGGTAACAACAATTTAAGGGTTAATTTTATGGGGACAGGAGAATAAAGATTTTCGGGAATAATTACCTTTTCATAGCAAAAATGAAAATTAATTAGAGATAATTTTCTTTTATATCAAAAGTGCAGCTTTTTATTTTTTTTAATATATCATCAGTGTGACAAATCGCAGTAAAAGATTAATAGAATTCAGAAAAGATTAATTAGAAAAGGGATTATCTGTTCAGCACCCATTACTGGTTGATACACAAAGATGATCTCAAATTGTTAATCGGTAGCACTGAGAATTGATATAAGCTTGAATTGAACATGCTTACCGAAGAAATGCTCACACTGTCAATCTCAAAATTTCATCATCCACAAGATAAAAAAAAAAAAAAGAAATGCTTACGGATGGGTCACTACAACTGCAGCAGCAAGCAACAACTAGAAGTCTCCAAAACAGTGATGTCGTAGATGAAGAAGAGTTGATCGTGTCCGTTGTAGATCTGGGCTGGGCGAGAACAAGAAGTGGTCGTCGTCTGGTAACGAAGCAAGTGGGGCTGGGCAAGAAAAAAAGAAAAAAGAAGGGGCTCGGCGAGAACAAGAAGCGGCTGTGGTCCAGGGGGAGTCCGGTAATGAAGCAAATGGAGGGGGAGTAAAATGAGTGGTGGACGTCGTCTGGTAACGAAGCAAATGAGGCTGGGCGAGCCAAAAAAAAAAAGAAGGGGCTCGGCGAGAACAAGAAACGGTTGTCATCCAGGGGGAGTTCGATAATGAAGTAAATGGAGGGGGAGTAAAATGAGTGGCGGGGGAGTAAACTAAGAAAAGGAAAATGAGTGGTTGGAGAGGGGGGAGAAATGACCAGCTTTCTATTTTTTTTTTTTATTTCTTGTGGGTCCACGCAAGACTAAAAGAAACAAAACTCAACGCGTGAAACGACAATTGAACGCTGCGTTTCTATCGTCCTTTTGTCTTCTTGGAGTTCGTATATCATTCGTTTTAAGATATTAAAAAAAAATTTAAGTTAAAATAGTCTATTCATTATAATATTATTAAAAAAAAAGAAAATAGGCGGTAAAACTTCCGAATGATAACCGGACTACCGGAGCATCCGAAGTGGATCGGGGCCAGTGGCCACGCATGCCAAATATTTTAGATAATATGGTATAATAAATATTGTTGTAATTGACTCGAAAAGACAACTGTGTCTCCAAAATCAAAAGCTCAGACAATAATTTTTACACCCTGTTAAACAATTAATAATTCTTTAATGCCATTACTGTCAATTACATTTCCATTTATTTGCATAACGCACCAATTGCCTCTCACTTTCTCTTTCTTTTTTTCCTTTTTAAACATTTTTCTTTTTCCTTTTCTGGCCGGAGAGACAGCTCTGGTCATTGCTTTCCCGCCGGAAAAATTCTCAATTCTCCGTCTTAAATATTTTCAGAAAAAAATGGAGTCTGTTTCTTGAAAGCAATCAATTCTCATTTTTCAGGAGAGAATAGATAGGGAGATATATACACACAGTGAAAGGAAGAAAGAAATGTCTCGCCAGACGACGACGTCCGCTTTCCACAAATCCAAGACTCTTGACAACAAATACGTAAGCCCATTTCGTTAATTTTCAGTAATTCGATCGTCTCTTTTACTCTTTTGTTGAGATTAATTGTAGAACAAGAAGGGCTGGGTTGGGTTGGGTTGGGTTGGGTTAGGGTTTTTGATTCTCTGTTTTGTTTGCATTTGAAGAAACTGTCTGTTGGTTTACAGTTGAGTGAATTATGCTCTAGTGAAATGAATTGTGTGTGTTTCTTCATTTAGTTTTGGAGAACTTGAGTGAAAGAAAAGCCGTGATTGAAGTCAAATAATGTGCTATTGCTATGCTTGAGTAGTAAAAACCCTAGAATTGCAAGTTTATTTAAGTGACCCAAGTTAGGCGTTAGGGTTTTTGTTGGTTTTGCAATGTGAATTACTTGGACTGGAGTATTTGGAATTTGACTGTGTGGCTTTTGTTTGTCTGTCATTGTTTGGTTTAGATGCTTGGAGATGAGATTGGGAAAGGAGCGTATGGTCGTGTGTACAAAGGCCTGGATTTGGAGAATGGAGACTTTGTTGCAATTAAACAAGTTTCGTTGGAGAATATTGCTCAAGAAGACCTCAATATTATAATGGTTTGGTTCCTTATTTTCTCTGAAATGTGTTTTTGGTCTTTACACTTCCTAAGTTGGTGCTTTTTTTCATATTTTTTGCTTGGTACATCTTGCATTTTTGGAAATTATACTGCTTCTGGTTCTCTTATTTATAACATTGCCTGACTTGTTGCCATTTTCCTGTGCGTGCTGCTTTTGGGGGATTCATCAACATTCCAGCAAGAGATTGATTTATTGAAGGTAGCTTTCTTCCACTGTTTTTATTCTTCATTCAAGTGCTTTTTTCCTCTTTGTTTTTTCTAATCTTTCTTGTTATACTCTGACATATGCTTTGCCAATGCCAAACTGCATTCGCCTCTTGGTCAGCACCTGAAGGATTTGTATTAATCTTAAAGGAGTAACTCATTTAGATATGCTGAAATTGTTGGAAGTTAGTTTCGCAATAAACAGTGACCAATTATATCTTGTGAGAAAAAGCTGACTGGGCTGTCTTGTCTGTCTTGTCTGTTAATTGTTTTGCCACTGGATTTGGATCCTCTGACAGCCCTTTGGTTTTGTCTTATGAAGTAATGGACCAAGACCGTTTTATGATGTCCTTTGGAGTAATGTGTGTTCTCAACATTTTCATTCATACTATTTAAGTACAAGTTTCTCTTACAGAATCTGAACCACAAAAATATTGTGAAATATCTCGGGTCATTGAAGACAAGGAGTCACCTTCACATAATTCTTGAGTAAGTAAGGCATAGTGATGAAGAACATTTAATCATGGTATTTCTTGAAATGGAGCCGAAAAAGCTTATGTTGTAGTTTTTGTATGCTGTAGGTATGTGGAGAATGGCTCACTTGCAAATATTATTAAGCCAAATAAATTTGGGCCTTTTCCAGAATCGCTGGTGGCTGTTTACATTGCTCAGGTTTGTTCTTGTAGTTGCAGTTTATTGCTAATGGTTGGGGATTCAAGTTTCATCAGTCCATGATAATTATATATATATATATATATATATATATATATATATATATACAGGTGTTGGAGGGCTTGGTTTATCTTCATGAACAAGGTGTTATCCATAGGGATATTAAAGGTGCAAACATATTGACAACCAAAGAGGTAATTTGAATTTTTTTGTTCTTGTTGTATTAGCAAGAGTAATTTATACACATGCAGGTTGTGCTTATTCACTATATTGCATGAAATGGTAACTTACCCAAAAGTCATTTAATCTTATAACGCGATTTTATTCCACTTCACACCTCAAATACTTTTATGGTAAAAGGGGAAGGGGAAGGGGGGGGGGGGGGGGCTCACACATGGTCTTGTGGTATTATTTAATGTCAACAGGAACTTTTTACATGAGTGTATTGACGGTTGTGAAAATTTACTATTGTTTGGGTACGGGTTGTGCTTTGAGTTATCATGAAAAATTAATTTGTGACTTGTCATTGCTCTGTTAGTAGATGGATGGTGAGGAAATGAACTCAAGTGCTTATGGACTAGCATTGACCACAGGTGGCTGAGGGGAATGATTGTTAGGTTTTCTCATGTTTGGTCTTATGTTATCAGTTTAATGCGGTTATTTGGCTTTATTAGTAACACATAACAGTGTCTTTATGAGTGTGTGTTCTTGTGGCTTAATGAAGAAGTGATTCATGGCGGTGAGCATTAAAATCATTGCTGATGTAGCTGATTCTGACTAAGCCAATCTGATTGAACAAATAATTGGAGATTTTCTTATTTATTTTATAAATCCAGTGGATAGTCTGTTTAACTAAATCTGATCACTGCAGTATATTTTTTTTTACCTTAAGTCAATCAAACTTTTGTTGTTTGTAGAAATTGATTGTTTGTTAGCCCTCACCTAATACATCTGTTTGTTTAAGTGTGCTCTGTTATTCCAGCCATGTGGCTTGCATGATTATAAAATCTCCAGCATTTCAAGGTTCCTTTCTGTGAAGTATTAACTTTACCTAATTGATGCTTTTAGGGTCTTGTGAAACTTGCTGATTTTGGTGTTGCCACAAAATTAACTGAGGCTGATGTTAACACACATTCTGTTGTTGGAACACCATATTGGATGGCCCCTGAGGTACGCCTTTTGTCTTTTAATTTATTATTTTTATATTATTATTATTATTATTTGCGTCATAGATTTATGGCCATTGTTGCTTTCTTTCTATTTTCAAATTTCCCTTTTTTTATCCCAGATGAGGTTCTATCAATAGTTGCCACCATTCAAGGTGCATGTGACGCTGAATTTAGAATTGTTTCAAAAGAATATATGTTTCTAGGCAGAAGATTTCTAAATCGAAATTGTGGATTCATTTTAGAACTATTTGATCTGGTTGGAAGAGTAGTTGAGAAGCATGAGTGTTTGTGACAGGTAGGATATAGGTCCAGTTTCCTCCTATGGTATTTGTGTACAATTTGTAACAGACTCATTTGTGAGGATAAGATGCTTTTTTTGAACTTTTTATTTTATCTTCATTCTTTTCCCTTATAGTATAAGAAAAATCAGACAATTTTATTAATAAGAAAACACAAGTCACAAAGAAGATGGGTCATTAGTCCACCATAAAGGTTTTGAGGAAAACAACAAAAACCAAAAATCATAAATATCGAGGCAATGCAGCATTTCCGTTGTACCTTACAGATTTTACATGATGGAGTTTCGTAGGTTATTCTAGTGGCTGGGTTCCATTATTTGTTGAGACATTGTGCAGTTGCGGGAGATTAAAAAAGGATGGTTATAAAGAGACCTATTGTTTTCTTGATATTTTGTATAATTTGGCATGAAAGGAATAATGAACTCTGAAGATGCTCGATGAGAAGATGGTTGGGGGGGGGGGGGGGGGGAATTTTAAATGATATAGAGCTTGGGTTTAACGCCTTCTTGAGCTTAGATTAGAATGGGGTTTCCAGGAGTCTCTTTGTTCTTCATATGTGCACATCGGTATGCTGTTTTGTTTTAGCTGATTTTTGTGCTCAATTGCGCTTGTAACACTTTATTTTATTATCGCTGTTCTTTATAATTGTATTATAAAGAAACATATAGATTCTTGTTTGGATGTAAGATATTTGCATTTTCATTCAGTCTGGTCAACTGCCTGACCAGCTCTTTAGCTCATCTCTTGTCAACACTAGTACTTGAAGTCTTTGTAGTTGAGGCCATTCTAAATGAGAGCTAAATCCTATTTTTGTTTTGTATGTATGGGCATTCTTCTCTTCTATCCTCTTTCCGTAGAAATTTCTAACTAAGACTGTAGCTTGGATAAGGATGAATGCTTGATTGCATGAATCTCATCCAGGTGAAACTTCTCTTGGTGTGAGACTGTGGCTTACTACTCATTGCTTAAAATATGTTGCTTGCTGCGAAAGAACGCAGAACTGATAATCCCATTGTAATAAAGCTTGGGAAGGTCTCAATTCCTAAAATGGTTTTTAAAAATGAAAACCATAGTCTACCTAAAACTTGATTATTTTCTTTTTCTTGACTGCAACGTTTGGTTTCAGTAGCATAGTTCAAATATAAAAACAGCTGTATGCAACACGAATTTGTTTTAGGTGTGGTGATCAGTTGCATATCTATCAAGTGTGAAGTAGTCTATTTTTGCTCCATTAGTTTGCCACAATTGTCTCTGCTGTGACTTTTAAAGTAGTTAAAATAAACAACTTAGATATGTGTTGGTATCTGGGGATAATGAACTAAAAAATGTTGCAGGTGATTGAGATGTCTGGGGTTTGTGCTGCTTCTGACATTTGGAGTGTTGGCTGCACTGTGATTGAACTTCTCACGTGTGTGCCACCTTACTATGAGCTCCAGCCTATGCCTGCTCTATTCCGTATTGTTCAGGTTTGATCAATAGTTTCTTCATTGAAAATCATTGGTTTCTTAGGACGAGGAAGCAATGCTTCCTTTACCTCCTGGAGTTACCTTTTCAGTTTTCTTTGCTTAGTTTCTTTTTCTTAGAAAGTTTCTCTCCTCCTGAATGCTCTGTGAACCATGTTCTGTTAGATTTGTACTATGTTATTATTATGGTTAAGTTGCTTTGTAGCAATAATGAAAAAGTTCATTTATTTCTCTCCCTTTTTCTTTTTAATCATTTCAGGATGAGCGTCCTCCAATACCTGAGAGCCTATCCCCTGACATCACCGACTTTTTACGTCAGTGCTTTAAGAAGGTAAAGTGTAAGATAAATCAAGTCCTAATATTGTCATTTTCAATCATTGCTGAAGGTTGTTCCTATCTATGGGATAAAAGAGAATTAGCTAGGTGTGTTGTTAAGAGCATTGCTATAATATGGAACATTACTGGTTGCTGTGTTGCCAAGTTGCTAGCCTGATATGTAATACATCGGTCACGGCGTGGGTTAAGATCAATTTGAGACCTTGCATTTGTGCAGGCTTTGAATAACCTAACTGGCTCTTTAAATATAGACTGCTTTCAGGGTATCACGAGTGTAAAAAGAATGCCAATCGGCTAATGTAACTGTCATTAAGATTTTGAGATGATAGCTTGGAGAAGGCACCATCCAGTATCCTCTTTGCACATCTTTTGTTAAGAACATTGTTGTAATAGAAAACTGCTTTTTTTTCTTTTGATTCTTTCAGCCCCTAAAGGGGCAGCCTAGTTGGCTGAGGGCTTGGTATCTTGTGTTCAATCCTTCTGATGAGCTTAAAATTCCAGCCTTTGTTGTCTCATTGGTCACGGGGTTGGGGTGCACGACTGACCCCCAGTTTAGGGTCTGGCCACAGCGGACCCATGTTCCTGGTCTGTGCAGGAGTCTAGGTATCCCCCCCCCCCCCCCAAAAAAAAAAAAATCATTCTAATGATATGATGCATAATGCGTAAATACATAGCATGTATTTTGGGCACATAAATTTTTTAAGTTTCCTAATTTCACATGAATTAATATTAATGTATTTGGAAATTGCGTACGAAGATGATCTTGCCAATTAACTCTTAAAAAGTTAGCTTTTACTGTAAACATCAATCAAATCGAAGCAACAGCTTTAAGCAACAAGCGATCTGAAAAGGTGTATGATCCACTGTCTTTCAATTTCTTTTGGACATGAAAACATGTTCTTACAATGTAGAACTCTCTCTTACTCATGCTATCAACCATGGCAGAACCTTGCAGATTCTTTGATTTTGTGTTTGGATAGTTGATGGTATACAAAACTTGATTATGAAGCTTCTAGATTTGCATATATAACCATGGTTTTTAATTGTTGTTCATGGAAAAAGATGAGGCTAATTAGCCCATAATATGGAGTGGAATTATCATTTGTTTCTGTGATGTGTATTATATATAGCTATCTCCACCATTATTTAAATATGACATATTGTTGATTTTTCCAGGATGCTAGACAGAGGCCTGATGCAAAGACTTTGCTTTCTCACCCATGGATACAGAACTGTAGGCGTGCACTGCAGTCTTCTCTTCGTCACAGTGGAACAATGAGGTAGATCTTACTAATCGATGTATTTTCTGTTTGGATCGTTTGTGAAAGGATTCGAAATGCTTGATGCATTTATTAGCATTGCTGTCCTTTATATGTATGGTCACTTGTGTAGACAAGCTTTGATTGACTTCAATCTACATGCTACTCTTTAGTCCTCTTTTCATGTTTCCTGTTGTTTAAGAGCTTTGTGGTCCATATTATAAATTCACACTTTCTCACATTGCATTTCTTTAGATTTGGAGAGATTATAGACCTTTTCAGTTTTACATCCTTCACTTTTCCACTATTTTTTAACAATGCTGGTACTGTCTGTGGCATTAGTGTGTATGGAATTGTTGCATAATGTCCACGTACTATATTCAAATACTCTCTTGCAGGATTTTATTGAGTTTGCTTCTTGTTGGGTTTGTTGCACGAAATGATACAATCCTTGATTAAGAGATTTAATGCATGGGAATCAGTTTCCTATAAGGTCTTTATTACTAGGTCATTCTTAAAGGCCTAGCTTGAATGCTAAAATAGATGTAGCCGTTGCTGTGTTAACTTGTGATTAATTTATTTTTTCCTACACTGGAGAAGTTTTTGCTCCTTTTTTAAGCTGTCTGTCTAGCGTTCCTGGTGTTGTGCATTATTGTACTCCTGTTTTTGTTATTGTATGCTACCTCATTAAAAATGCCTTTCATTTGATCAGAAATGTAGAGGAAAATGGCTCAGCAGATGCAGAAATTCCTAGCGAAGATAATCAAAGTGCTGGTGAAAGCCTTTCAGCACCGAAAGCTGAAGCATTTGAAACGGTGGGAGTATTTAAACTTGGACTTTTTTGTGATGCAACTAAGTACCCTTTTGTCATATTATGGAAACTGAACTGATTGCCTTAGCAAGAGAACTTTGAATATATAAAATTTAAAATATACAAAAATAGCAGTTCTGCAATGATTGATATTGTATTCTCTGATTTTTTGATATGAGACAATAATAACTTCATTGAAATAGTTTAAAGTACTAGAAGTGTGTAATGGAACAGTTATCCACAAAAAAATGGAAAAAAAAAATATAGGGAAAGATATCAAAGCTATGTAATATGTAACAGTGAACATTACCCAAAAATGTATTTTCACCTCCAAAATATCGCATACTCTTGTGCAGGACCGATTAAAATCTATACTACATGGTTATCACCCAAAAATCTATTTTCACCTTCAATATACCACCCACTCCGGTGTAGTACTGATCAAATCTCCACAATAAGATTCCCATAACTCCTTAGAAACTGAAGTCCTAAGTGAAGCTAAAAGGTGAACTTTGTTCCATAAGCAATCAATATTTTTGTCTCTTGATTCCTTGATTTAAGATACTGTACATGTGCCACTCTTCATTCTCTAGTCTTTAATTTAAGGTGATGGAATAGATTAGTCTTCTTATTTCGTTGATGACTTGGATCACTGAACTTTCAGGGCTCTAGGAAAGAGCTATTGTCACCCGCAGCCACTCATTTGAGCAAATCTGACAAGGAACATTCATCAAATGGTAATCTTGCTGAAGAAAGAGTAGAAAATCCAGAAGATGAACCTCTATCGGATCAAGTTCCTACCTTAGCAATTCATGAGATGTCATTAGTACAAACTGGATCTGGCAGATTGCCTTCTAATAAAATAACACCTACAAATGATCAATCTCAGCTTCAGGAGATAACAAATACCAGTGATAAGGATGAAATGCTAATCAATGGCGAGACTCAGTCTCCTGAATCAAGACGGAAGAATTTAGATAGTAAACATGGAGGGAAAGGAACTTCTATCAGCGTTGACAATAAATCCTTTGGTTTTAGTCCAAGAACTGATAATAATAGTCTGCAAAAGGTAATTTTACCTTAACCTGTTTTTTCATGAGTTTCTTGTATGTATGCATGCAATCATATCTAAGTTGGAAATGGTGAAGGACAGAGTGCCAAATGGCCTATGGTCCTACAAACCTGTCCCCTCCCAATAACAATTTATTCATTAAGAAAGTGATACTGAGTGATCGTGCTTCTGGTGTTCGTTCTTTTCTCTGTCCTCTTTTTTGATAACTTGATGGTGAAGTCTGCAGTGGTTTATCTAAGTCCTGCAGTTAGGTCTACCTTGGAGTTTAATCATTGTTTCAGAAAGAAAATCTAATGGATCTGTGTTATTTCCGTTACCAAAGGCTGTAAAGACATCAGCAACCCTAGGAGGGAACGAGCTGAGTAGATTCAGTGACACTCCCGGGGATGCTTCATTGGATGATTTATTTCATCCATTGGAGAAAAGCCTGGAGGATCGGGCAGCTGAAGCTTCAACATCAGCATCTGCATCTGCATCACATGTGAACCAAAGCCATGCAGCTGTGGCTGATACTGGCAAGAACGACCTGGCTACAAAATTAAGAGCAACAATTGCTCAGAAACAGATGGAGAATGAAATGGGGCAGACAAATGGTAGTGGTGGAGACCTGTTTCGCCTAATGATAGGCGTTCTGAAGGACGATGTGATTGACATTGATGGATTGGTATGTTTGAAATATTGAGTTCATGTGGAACACATGTTCTCTGCGATGGTCTGACATTATTTCTCTTATTGCTTTTTTGTCCTTTCTTCTCAGGTTTTCGATGAAAAATTGCCTGCAGAAAACCTTTTTCCTCTACAGGTACCCAGCATTTCTTAACTATAAGCACCCCTGAGAGATTTGCTATCAACGTTTTCTGGAATCAACTAGTGTGCACTTTATAGACTTTGTCATGGAAGTTTTATGAGTGTCCTGTGTATCATCTCTCTGTTGGTTGTAAAATGGTTTATATAACCCTCTTCAAGAGAAATTATTTTCGAGGCTGTTAAGCTTACCAGTTCTGTTGTACTTCCTGAGTTTAATAATGTTCTGTTCTGCAATTTACCCTGTAACAATTCCAATAACATTAAAGCCCTTTCAGATTTCTGATTTTTGTAAATGGGACCCAACTTGTCCTGATATTCATGGTGTAAGTTACTGTTTTTGGTTTTCAATCAGCTAATGTGTCCCAATTTCCTACTGGTTTGTACTGATGGGAAACCACCTACATTTATATCATCTGGAAAATTTGCCTCTTTTTTGCGATCAGCCCCTCTTGACCAGTATATTTGAATCTTCAAGTCTCTTGCTTTTTAGTAATTTCTGCCCATTATCAAAACATACGATCGGCCCCTCTTGACCAGTATATTTGAATCTTCAAGTCTTTTGCTTTTTAGTAATTTCTGCCCATTATCAAAACATACGATCGGCCCCTCTTGACCAGTATATTTGAATCTTCAAGTCTTTTGCTTTTTAGTAATTTCTGACCATTATCAAAACATACGATCGGCCCCTCTCGACCAGTATATTTGAATCTTCAAGTCTTTTCCTTTTTAGTAATTTCTGCCCATTATCAAAAGATGTTGCAGATTTGGACTATGAAATCTTATTATGTTTCTGCAATTTTCTATAATAGGCAGGTTTTAAAGTTTTTTATAATTTTTCTTTGAAGGCTGTTGAATTTAGCAGATTAGTTGGTTCTTTAAGGCCAGATGAATCGGAAGATGCAATTGTGTCGGCCTGTCAGAAACTTATTGCTATCTTTCACCAGCGTCCTGGACAGAAACAATTTTTTGTTACCCAGCATGGTTTGCTCCCTCTAATGGAATTGCTTGAACTTCCTCAGACTCGTGTATGTCCACGATTCAAAACTTTGTGGACTTTTTGAAATTTTTTATTCATATTGTCAGTCAGGCAGAAAGCTTTTAGTACATTAATATTCCTTGTGATTGCAGGTTATATGTTCTATTCTTCAACTGATAAACCAGATTGTAAAAGATAACTCTGATTTCCAGGAAAATGCTTGCCTTGTTGGTCTGGTAAGAAGTATGTCCATTCAAGTTCTTTTGTTCTGAAGTGGATATTTTGTAGAGCCCACTTGTTAATGATTGTTTTCAATAAGGCCGTCTTTTTCTTTTGTAAGTAGATCTCTCGTTCTCTTCCTACTGTAAAGCTCTCTGTATACAATATTTTCTTTCATGTTTGAAAAAGAATACTGCCAAGCACTGTAAAATTGAGTGGTTCCTGAAAATGTGGCCGGCTTATATAAAAGTTTTGCAGTTGAATTTGGTCTTTTCTAATTGTTTATTATAATCTTCCTGTTAAGTAGATCTCATTGATTTGAGAGAAAATAAAGAATTAGAAAGGTCGAGTGGATGTTTACAAATGTGGAAAACCTTGGCAGAATGGAAAAGATGATGCCATAACAGGAGGAAGCAAAAAATTCTGTAAGCTCACTGTGTATTTTAGACAACACCTTAAGACCTTGTAGCAAAACGAACCTCAAGAAGACCTAACTAGGAATTCCTTTGCAATTCAGATAACTGAATAGCAAAGATGTAATGTGGGACATCTTGGAGATGGAAGTCCAGAGGTGTGCCAGAATTTGGGTTTGTCCCAGAAGCAGTTCACTTGCATTTCACTAGCTTCTTAATACTGTATGTTTGTGTTTCTTGCGAAATCACCTAGGAAAGAGCCAAGACAAAGCAATGTAATAAAAAATCTTGGGTTTCTCTCATTTCTCAGAAGCAATAATATCCTTCATAATAAGAGAACTAATGGGCCCGGTACAGCCTCCATTTGTTTGTAACATACATGGGCAGAACATTGGGAGTGATACAGTGCCGTTTTTCACTACTGTAATATCAATAGTAATACTTAGATCTTTGATTCACGTAATATCTATTGTGTTTCTATCTTGTTGTCCTTATTAAGATCTCTAGGCTAGACTTCTCTTTATACTAGATTTATACTAATTTTTGAGCTGATGAACAGATCCCTGTAGTGATGGGCTTTGCAGTACCTGATCGTCCCCGGGAAGTTCGTATGGAGGCAGCTTATTTTTTGCAGCACCTTTGCCAGTCAAGGTTTTGAGTTTCTCCTTTCTGTGGTTGTAATGTCTTGCTTCTATTTTATTTGAAAAAAGGATTAGGCCACCTGTCTCCTTCTATGCAGCTCCTTGACATTGCAAATGTTCATAGCTTGTCGTGGAATACCTGTTTTGGTGGGTTTTCTAGAGGCTGACTATGCAAAGTACAGGTTTGTCATTCCTTTGGCGTCAATGTGACAATTCTTGTGATCATATACCCTTGAATTGAAATGAATTTCAGAAGTTACCATATTCTCTTTGCAAGGGAGATATCCTATATTAGTTGAAACAAGTGTACTTTGTGGAGTACATAGACAACGTTCCATAACACTGTAAAAAATGCTCTAAGATGGTTTCCTAATTAAACACCCCACCCCCGCCCCCCCCCCAAAAAAAAAAAAAAGAGCCTTGAAGATTCATTTTCAGTTGAACTGCTACGTTTTGCATCATGATCATATTTCACAGAAACTGAATAATTTTAGCTATTAACATGAGCATTTATATTACCAATATGCTAGGTGTTACATAGGCTTCGAGCTGATGATGATATTTCAATGAATTTTATTTGTTTTTGTGAAAACACCCTCCTTCCCACTGTGGAGTGTCATTTGCCTTCTAATTATCTTGCTTGATTTACTTGTCTTCCTTTTATGATAGAAAAAACTGATTACAAACTTCATATCCAGGGAAATGGTTCACCTAGCTATTGACGGAATGTGGCAGGTCTTTAAGCTTCAACGATCAACTCCAAGGAACGACTTCTGTCGTATTGCTGCGAAGAACGGGATATTGCTTAGGCTTATCAACACTCTTTATAGCTTGAATGAAGCAACTCGACTAGCTTCAATATCTGTTGGGGGTGGATTTCCAGGAGATGGGTTAGCTGAACGACCACGTTCGGGTCAATTAGACTTTGGCCATCCTATATTCACTCAAAGTGAGACACCACTCACTTTAACTGATCAAGCTGATGGTGTCAAAGTTAGGCATGGAATGATTGATCATCCCTTATCGACCGGGACACAAGAACCTTCACGAGCTTCGACTTCACATTCCCAGAGGTCAGATGTCAATCAGTCAGAACCCCGGTTTCTTGCCACAGACAATGACAGATCTCAATCTCCCAATGGAGTTTTGGATGCTACAGTTGCTTCCAAATTGTCAGATTCAACTTTGTTGGAAAAAAATGCTAATTTAGCCACCAAGGAACCTTCAGTGGCTATGTCTAAAGAACGAGACCTGGATCGATGGAAGTTTGATCCTTCTCGAACAGAAATTGACCTCAGACAGCAGCGGATCGCTAGTGCTGTTAATAGAACGTCTATTGACAAGCCTCCAAAATCACCAGAAGGTGCATCCAATGGGTTTCCTACCACAACTACTCAGTCAGATCAAGTTCGTCCTCTGCTTAGCTTGTTGGAGAAAGAACCCCCTTCTAGGCATTTTTCTGGTCAGCTGGATTATGTACGTCATGTACCTGGGATGGAGAGACATGAAAGTATACTGCCCCTACTACATGCATCTAACGACAAGAAAACAAATGGTGAACTAGATTTTCTGATGGCAGAATTTGCAGGTGATTGATTTATTTTACTTCTTTCTGGGGTTTATTTTAAGCCAGTGCAAGTGGAATGAGAACTTGAGTATAATTCTGAGAAACTTATCTTCAGGAATTTGACTTAATATCGCAGAACATCTGTATTTTAGAGTGTGATTAGGTAGCGTCTAGACATTGAATTTTACATTAAACAGATATCTTCCTGTGTTCCTCTATGGCTATTTGGTTGGTTTTGTTAGAGGTAGTTCGGCAGAAACCAGTTCGAGTCTCGTGGAGGACTTTGTCACTGTTTTCAACTTTAATTGGTCTAGCATGTAGAGCTGTCAAGAACCCCCCCCCAAAAAAAAACCAAAAAAAAACAATTTCGTTGTCTATTTCCCTTATGTCTTGTTGTTCTGTTTTAATTACTTTTGACTTTTGTGGCATCAGTGTTTTCTTTTTGTTCTGGCTGATTTAATCTGGTTCCATTTAGGTTAAAAGATTCCTTTATGATTTCAGAGGTTTCTGGGCGTGGAAGAGAGAATGGAAATCTTGACTCTACACCTAAACTTTCACATAAGACAGCAACTAAGAAGATGGGAACACTATCATCTAATGAAGGAGCTGCATCCATGTCTGGGATTGTATCACAGACAGCATCAGGTGTACTTTCTGGTTCTGGTGTTCTCAATGCGAGACCAGGTAGTGCAACATCATCCGGTTTGCTATCCCATATGGTATCAACATTAAATGCAGATGTAGCACGGGAATACCTGGAAAAAGTGGCAGACTTGCTGCTTGAGTTTGCTCAAGCAGACACAACTGTGAAATCCTACATGTGTAGCCAAAGCTTGCTTAGCCGTCTTTTCCAGATGTTCAATCGAATAGAACCTCCAATTCTTTTGAAGGTACTGAAGAAAATGTATTTGATCTCTACTATTCATATTTTCCAAAATTGATGTAATGCTTCATAACCACATTCTTGTTTTTCATTTTAGATATTGAAGTGTATTAATCATTTGTCAACCGATCCAAACTGTTTAGAGAATCTTCAGCGGGCAGATGCAATCAAGTATTTAATCCCAAATCTCGATCTCAAAGATGGGCATCTTGTATCTCTGATACATAGCGAGGTTGGTGTTCCTAACATCGGAGTGACAATATAGCATTTGATGTTATAAATTGGATTTATGTGTACTTTGTATGTGTAGGTTCAGGTATGATAGTTTTATTATATGATTGTTTGTTATGTATGATTGGTTTAGCAGCCTCTTATGAATTCAATTGGATGTACTTTATGCACTTGAGTTTTATTTTCTTTCCATTTCTTTCCACACTTTCCGAAATTTCAGTAATTTAAAAAATAAGTAAAAAAAATTTCTGGAGCACCAAAATTTCATTTGTTAGTTGGGCAAAGTAAGCCTTCTTGCTATGGAAACTTACTCCATAGGACATTAGCTGCAGCTTGATTAGGACTTTAGCTTCACAGATGTAACTTATCTCCCTATGCAATAGCATATTATAAGTAGTTTCTCAACAATGTATATTTCTCTTATCCAAGTTTTGCCAGCGAATCAAGTTATTGAATTTGACTGACAACAAATTCTGATGTTCTCCATCAATTTCCTTTCTTTCTTTTTTTCCCCCTTTTGGTTTGAAGGTCCTCCATGCACTATTCAATCTGTGCAAGATCAATAAGAGGAGACAAGAACAAGCTGCTGAAAATGGAATCATTCCACACTTAATGCACTTTATCATGTCAGACTCTCCCTTGAAACAATATGCATTGCCTCTACTGTGTGATATGGCTCATGCGTCGCGCAATTCAAGGGAACAATTAAGGGCCCATGGAGGTTTGGATGTGTACCTGAACCTTCTTGAGAATGAGGTTTGGTCTGTGACAGCATTGGACTCAATTGCCGTTTGCTTGGCTCATGACAATGACAACCGCAAGGTGGAACAAGCGTTGCTGAAAAAGGATGCAGTTCAAAAGTTGGTGAAGTTCTTCCAAAGCTGTCCAGAACCACATTTTGTGCACATATTGGAGCCATTCTTAAAAATTATAACGTATGTGATATGAAGCCTGACCTTTTTAATTGATTCACTAAGTGGCTAGAGGATATTTTGATATATATTTATTCATACTCTTCGAAGATTGCCGTTATACTTTTCGATTGTGCATTTTAACTTTGTCTGTATAAAAACATCATAATGTCTTCTGACCCATTTAATTTCCAGATAGGATTGGATGACTGCATTGGTGTCTGATTTTGTCTATTACTTCAATTTTAAGTTTTCCTTGTCAGATGTATTGATATGCATGTGAAGAAGATTCTTTCATTTTCAGAAAGCTGTTTTATCTTTCCTCTTCATCTGTCTTGCCTTTATCCTCTAAACCTACTTGGAAAGGTTACATGCTGCAGAATAGTTTTCTCTTTCTGGTTTTAACTTATCAAAGTCTCACCAATGTGTTTCTTTTGGCATGCAGGAAATCATCCCGAATAAATACAACATTAGCAGTTAATGGTTTGACACCGTTGCTCATTGCCAGGCTGGACCACCAGGATGCTATAGCTCGTCTTAATTTGCTCAAACTAATTAAGGTAAGCGATATTTGCATTTTTCTTTGTCCCTATTTGATGTAATGCTGCACATGATACAGTTTGCCATTCAGTCTGTAGTAATGAGACAAAGGGGTGAACTGATGGTTTGTCATTCAGTCTGTAGTAATGGACTAATTGGGGTGAACTTAATGTTTTGACAAAAATTTTGTGGACGCATTTGATAAGATCATTGGTTGACCCTGTCCTTGGCACGAAAAAGGAAACTTCTTTCAATCATTCAAGTGTAATCAGGGATCGAGGGAACCACTAGTATTCATAAGGTCAAGAATTTGGGTGGGAAAAGGTGTCCTCTTTCCCAACTCTGTTTTCTTTCCTCTCTTTTTGGATATCATCTCCCAATGTTTCTTTATTTTGTAAAATTATAGTTGCTTCTGTCCTGTGGTGAAAGTCAAACCCTCATCTCTTGGTTAATTACTCTAAAAGATTGCCAATCTTTAGTACTTTCTGAAATCTGAGTTTTTCTAGTACTGAAATTCAAAAGGACTTCTGTAGCCGACTGTGTACTTTGAACTAGTGTTGGAGTTGGCAAGTTGGGTATTAATCTTGAATCGAATTTAGATTTATATCTTTTTGTTGAACAATAGTTGTCTTCACCATCGTTGCACTACGCATTATTTTTCTTCCATGACTATTATGAAGTGCTTACAATACAATTATTTTTGTAAGGCTGTATATGAACACCACCCTCGGCCAAAGCAATTGATTGTGGAGAATAATCTGCCGCAAAAACTTCAGAACTTAATCGAGGAACGTAGAGATGGGCAACGCTCTGGAGGCCAAGTTTTGGTGAAACAAATGGCTACATCGCTGCTTAAAGCACTTCATATCAACACCGTCCTGTAAATTCATGTCCGCATCTGTTCTGCTCCTGTGTATATTGGATTCAATAGGAAGGACTAATTTTGTTATTTTTTTAATAATTTATTTCAGTTTGCCTTTTCAGTTCATATGAGGTAATTTTCCCTTGGTTTTGATCCTCTTTCAAGTCTCCCCTATAGAATAGTGTGAAAGTAACATGCTTTGGGAATTTGCTTTTTGTTTCAATATTTTTGGGGTCCAGAGTGGTGCCCGTCTCTTTTTGCTTCGTGAGCCGCCTAGAATCAAGGTTTGCTTTACTTTCTCTGTTTATAAGTTTTTCTAGTTGCTCATGGGAAAATATGACAATTTCCTGCTCAGTTGTGTAAAGTAAACCTTCTGAAAACATCTAATATAACGTGTGATTCTTTTCAAAAGCGCTGCAGTTTTGATAATCTTTGCTTGAATTGGCAAAAAATATTTTTGTAATAGATCGACGTTCGCTTGAAATCATTTGAGAACTGTCAAGTCACTAATGCAAACAACTAGAGCCGACACTGTAGATGTATTTTTTCAAAGGGTCATTTTTTTATTTTTCTAGTTTTGTCCATTTGAATCCAACGGTTGATGAGTTTTGGAAGCCGCAAGCCAGCAACGAGGATCAGGTATGGTAATAAACTAACCATCTGCAATCGAGTCCTCAGCGGACTGCAGATGCAGGATACGAAAAGCTGAACACAAAATAATGAAGGTGCACGCACAGCTTACCTATACAAGCGAGACAAAACTGAAGAAGAGAGAAATGAGAAAGAGCAATATTCCAGAGTGTTTACAATCTTTCAAAAAGGGTTAAAATAACTTGAATTCAACAGTGAACAAATCGCCACCCTTAAAATCAGGTCAAGGTGCAAAAGGCAATCACTAGAATCTTATCACAAATGTTAATGCCTACTCTCTTCTCTTTTCTTGTCATCAATACCATACAGAAAATATGAGAACATCCTGTATTATACAAACTCCTCACAAAAACAAAGACAATGTCACACTTGCAGAAACTGTCAATCACACAATTGTCTTCAACCTTTCATTGATCAATCCCATAACCTCCACTCTGGCAGACGAGATCACAAACATCTCTTATATCAGATCAGCAACATTCATTGGCATTTCATCAATCTGGGTACTGTAATATTGCTCGATATCTCTAAGAATCTTGATATCATCGTTTTTGACAAAATTTATTGCTACACCCTGCAAACAATTAAAAAGAAAAATCCAATGTCAACAACACAAGATTCATCCAGACAATACAACATAATCACCAAATAAGGAGACAAAAAGTAGTGCATTCTAAACTCATAAAACTAGTGCATATGATGATAAATCTACCATGTAGAGAGACCTTTTCTTTGAATCTTTTCATTGGGGGGAAAAAAAAAACAACAGTGGGCATCCGTGAAATGAACAAATTTAATTATATCTCAAGTTTCCCTCAATTGTATCATCAAGCTTCTTAAAATACCAATTTTTGCTCAAACAAAGGATTTCAAGAATGCTAATGCTTAAAATTTTTATTACATGCAATTTTTTTAGGCAAGAAAAATCGTACACTATAGCCTGATAAGAAAGAACAAAAGCAGACCACCTACCCCACAGTAAAAACAAAAACCCAGATGAAGACCAAAAGCTATATAACAGTGTTGTATAAAAACTAGCACACATTACAGAGTTGAGTAATTCCAATGTCAATTACTATAATTTTTTTTTTTTTAAAAAAAAAAAAGAAGAAGAGTACCTTGCGTCCAAAACGTCCAGAACGACCAATCCGGTGAATATAAAGCTCACGATTGTTAGGAAGGTCATAATTTATCACCAAAGAAACCTGAAGAGCAAATTAAGTTAGAACTGGAAACAAACAAATATCACAAATAATTCTTCTGAATTTACAAACTTTGTAGAAACACAGACACAGCACAACCCACAAACAAGTTCCAATTAAAGTTGTCACATTGGCAGCTCTAAGTTAACGAACTTTCTTCTTTTTCCTTTCTTTTCTTTTCTAATTCTTTTGTGCATGTCATGCGTACCTGGATAGATGAAACTACATCTAAAGTTTAGACCAAACCAGAATTCACTGTATATGATAGATGTCATTTGCTTACTTCCCAAAAAGTCAGTCGTTGACCTAACATTTAGTGCTTTATATGATTTTCTCTTTTTGGTCCTCCAAAAAGAATGCACTTAAACAACAACTCAGATCAGCACGAAAAACACTAAACCATCATGCATACCATCCCAACCACATGACCTACCTATAGAGTTATCTCTTAACAACTGACAAACCATCATTTAACTTGTGTAGTAATGACATTCAACAGCATCGCTGTCGCATCTTTTCAATATTTAACCCTCAGGCTTGAAGAACAGCAACAAATAACCGCAGTTCACTACCACATAAAATAATTTTAGTATAAAGTTAACAGCAACAGCAATTTGCATTTTATTACCATAGATTAAATTCAGCATTTCAAAATACATTACAAAATAAAAAAAGGAAGAAGAAAAGAATTGCCTGCTGAACATCAAGTCCTCGTGCCCAAACATCAGTTGTGATGAGCACACGGGTTGTCCCAGACCGAAATTCTCCCATAATTGCATCTCTTTCCTTCTGAGGCATGTCTCCATGCATTGATGAGACAGTAAAGTTATAGCCGCGCATCTTCTCTGTTAGCCAATCCACCTGATCCAAAAGTAAAAGACGCTATAATATATCTGAAATCCAATGAAGAGGATGAGAACAGAAAAAATCCAGCTCTTTTTGCGAACTATAATACATATAAAGTTATAGATTCAGTCTAATTCCAAGTGAAACTTAGATATTGAAAGGATTGGAGTTCTATTGAAATAGGTACATTATTATCATACAAAATTTCATGGAAACTGAAGCACTAGCAATAATACCTTACGCTTCGTGTTGCAGAAAATAACAGCTTGTGTAATCGTAAGGGTATCATAAAGATCACAGAGTGTATCAAACTTCCACTCCTCTCTTTCCACTGCAACAAAAAATTGCTTGATTCCCTGCAGTACATTTACAACTGAGAAACTGTCCTCTGTGTACGGATCTGCTGTCAAAGGTAGCAGATATTGAAGTACCAAATTTATTTACCTCCAAAGTCAACTCATCACGCTTCACAAGAATCTTTACAGGATCTGTCATGAATTTGGTCGTCATCTCCAATATTTCGTGAGGAAGGGTGGCAGATATCAAAACAACCTACAAATAAAAAATTGAAGATTAAGGTGCCCATCGATGTAGTTTGTCACACCTGAGCGTTTAACCCAGTGCTAACAGCTATGTTTAAAGATGAAAATAAGTCATCAGGAGCGGAAGGATGTAATCAGTAGAGTTCCACCGGTGTCAAGAAAGTACAATGCATGTTCAACATGTTTTTTTTTTCTTTTTCTTTACATTTTCTCCTTGCATTATGTCAGAAATAGGACCAATTGATGAACAAAAACATCATATTGACCAACTGGCTGGCAAACTCACATATCTACACATACAACTAAAAAAGAAAGATATTACATGTAGTCCAGTCAGTCAAACAAAAAACACGAACCGGGACAACAAACCTGAAGATCCGGTGGAAGATAACGGTACACATCATAAATTTGATCCTTGAACCCTCTGCTCAGCATCTCATCAGACTCATCCTAAACAAACAATCTCAAACATTAGAATAAATACCCGCAGATAACAACACCCCCACAATAGAAACACTTCAAAAAGAATGATTGAACTTACAAGCACCAATAATTTAATAGCTCTAGTACGCAAAGTTTTCCTCTTAATCATATCACAGACTCTACCCGGAGTTCCAGACACCACATGAACTCCATGCTCTAACTTCCTAATATCTTCCCCGACACTTTTGCCTCCAACACACGCATGTGCTTGTATGTTAATAAAATCACCAATTGCCAAAATCACTTTCTCTGTCTGCGTCGCCAGCTCCCTCGTAGGTGACAAAATCAACGCCTGCACCCTATATATTTTTCATACAAACAAATATTAAATTGCTTTCAATTGCTATTAAAAAATCAAAAATAGGGTTTTGAGAACTTACTCTCTGCTAGAAGTATCGACCGTCTGGCAAACAGTTAGGGCAATCATAGAGGTCTTGCCAGTACCAGACTGGGCCTGTGCAATTACATCACGGCCCTTTATAATCGGCATAACGGCCCTCTGTTGTATGGCCGATGGCTTCTCGAATCCGTACTGATAAATTCCACGCAACAGATCGTCTTTTATTCCCATTGCGTCGAAGCTCGTGATTGCCTCCACTCCTTCCGTTGTTTCGAACACCATCTTGTCGTCATCCATTCCGCCGCCCCCTCCTCTCCTCCGCATAGCCGTCGCCGCCGCCATCTCGCACGAAATTCGCAACAATTACTCTTCGAAATCAAAGAATCAATGAGAGTTTCCTCTTCCAGGTGAGAGACGACCGAAGGAAGATATTAGGGTTTATATATGTATAAAGAGGAAAAGTCGAGAGAGAATTATGATGTGTTCGTCGAAATAGATGCTGTCTGGTGTTATGTTTCTTAAGATTCTGCCACGTGTTCATATGATGACGTGGTGTTCATCGCTTTCATTTTTATTGGTTTATTAAGTACCGGGTCACCGCCGACATCATCAAATTTGTGCGGGAACAAAGTGTAGTACGATATAAGCATGTCTTTTTCCGAAAATAATAATAATAATTTCATAAATTATTCGCTAAATTAAGATTATGAGACTCTAATCCAAAAATTTGCTAAATAAATAAATACGTTTTATTTGGTAATATATTTATGTAATTGCCTCACTTTTATATTTAGTTAAACGTTGTTATTTATTTATTTTTATTTAACAACTAATATTCAATTTTGACTTGAAAAATAATGTTCAAGCAACATTATTTCATAGTATATATATATATATATATTTTTAAAAGTAGTGTGTAGTTAAAGATTAATTTTATTTTTTGACCCATGATTTAAATTCGAGTAATTAGTCAAATAAAATTATTTAAATAAATCATTGTATCACTATTAAACTCTAAAAGAAAATTGGTGCAATTAGACACTAATTTTCAGTGTATATGTGTGTGTGTGTGTAGCAATCAATTTTGGTAACAAATTAGATTTTTTAGTCATCTTAGAGGTGACTTATCTTTTTGAGATCTCAAACGGTAGATCATAAAAACAAAATAATTAATAGATTTATATAAACTGCGAACATACCTAATAATGTATTAGTGTTCTACGAAGTTCCTAGAAAATAAAATTGAAATAAATAATCTAATTCCCGAAACAAGGCATAGCAGTGGCGGCCCCAGGCACGATGTCAACTGGAATTACCACCATATCATAATAATAATTATCAATAGCTAATCGTTAAGGCTTTTTGGAGTTAGTATAAAATTGTAATTTAAAATTTTTTATTCTTAAATAATCTGATGGAATTTTATTCATTTAAATAATTGTATCACGTCAGTGATATTTTAATCAAAACAAACATTTAGTTTAGGGATGGCAAAAATCCCCACAGGGATGGGTACCCTCGGGGATTTTCCCCATTCGGGGAGGGTACGGGGATAATTTTATACCCAATTTTTTTTTCGGGGAGGGGACGGGGAAAATTTTTTACCCAACTTTTTATTCGGGGAGGGGACGGGGATGAGGTGGAATCCTCATCCCCTACCCATTTCCCCATTTTAATTTTTAATTTTATTTTTATTTTTAAAATTACTAATAAATAAATAACAAAATTATAAATATTGTTAAAAATAATAAATATCAAAATAGTTGTATGTTGGGAAAGTGGTCACCCTTTGCCGGGAATTAGTTGAAGAGTATTAATTGAAGTTTTCACCAACTGTTTATTGCTTTGATTATACTGGTAGTAGTTCTTCTACTAGATCTACAGGGGATTCTTATAAGAAAGCAACCAAATGGATGACAGGTTTTAATGATTATGTAAACAATGGAGATTGTGCAGTTGTTGCAGATGAATTAGATTCATATTTGGATGAGAAAGTTATATCTCGGATGGAAGATTTTAATATTTTGAGTTGGTGGAAGACAAATGCTAATAGGTATCCTACATTAGCTCGAATTGCTAGAGATATTTTGGCAATTCCAATTACAACAGTTGCTTCTGAATCAGCTTTTAACACTAGTGGTAGAGTTGTGAGCTCATACCATAACAAACTTCATCCAAGCACATTGGAGGCCTTAATGTGCTGTCAAAGTTGGTTACGAGCTTACAATAGCGGTATGAGTTTATTTTAATATGATTAATTTAAAATCGAAAATAAAAAATGTATTAGACTATTAATTATTCGGGGACCGGGGACCCTCGGGGATCCCCTGTTATTATTCGGGGAGGGGATGGGGATTCTCTCAAGCAATTTTGACGGGGACGGGGAGGGGACGGGGACATATGCAAAACATCGGGGATGGGTATGGGGAGATTGGTCCCCTCCCCTCCCCTCCCCATTGCCATCCCTAATTTAGTTAAAAAATTATGAGAAATGATGGTTATCTCATATTTTTGTATTTTAAATTTCATACTAAATGATATGACATGTGATTAGGGGTGGAATCAAGATTTGGATTTGAGAATCGTTGTATATAAAAAAAATCACTATAGTAAAAGTAAAATAAATGCTATTCAAATATTAAACTAACGAAAATATAAAAATCATATATTACACAGTCTGATTCAATGTTATATAAAAAATGAACTTATACCTAAAAAATAATAATTTTAATTAAAAAATTAATAATGCAATCATAATTTAACACATAAGAAATTATGCCTAAAATTATAAATTAAAAGTTCGTAACAAAAGATTTCTTATCAAACAGGGGTCCAACTATGTTGCAATAGTGGTACGGTACCACCGTTGCTTTCAGCCATTGAATCTTACTAATGTAATTATACAATTATAAATCTAATGGCTGATTACAATAGTGGTACCGTACTACTATTACAACATAGTTTTGCCCATCAAACAGTAAGAATTTAAAGAAATAAGTAAAAATAATATAAACATATAAAAAAAAGATGATAAATAAAGTAAACCCTGAATCTTGACGAAGAAATCAAACCTTGGATCCCTGACTTTTGTGGGAGAGGATCAAGCAACTTAAGAAGGAAGTTGAATGATTCATTAAGTAAACTTCAATTGGACTTACAGCTCTTTGATGAGATAGAGAGAAATATTAGATAATTTACTTTTGTATAAGCAAAATGTAAAATAATAATGGTTATTAGTATTTTTCTCAATTTTTAATTTTTGCTTAATATTTTAAAATTTTAATAGTGTTAAAAAAATCTAAAATCTTATGATTTTATTATTTTATATGATGTGTTATTCATTAAGTGGTTGATAAATTTTTATAAGATTAAAGTGAATTATTTGTATTATCTCTTTATCCAATCGAAATAAAATCCATGTCATTTGAAATAAAATCGCTGACATGAAATAAATAAATTTTTGTATGTAGTAAAAAAAAAAAAAGAAAAAAAAGAAAAGGAAGAGGAGGTTCAAAGCCAACTTCAACGGTTCAATCGGAAGTCCCACTCCGTGCGAACCGAACCGAATGATAACGGCTGCCTGACTAGTGTTGTTATAACATAGGGAAGTGCAAGTGTTGGCTCATAGAGAATTATGAAGCTAACGACGATAAATCTTCTGCTTGTGGCTTTGATTTTCGGCCTATCATCTTCAATCACTGACTGTGAAGAAGAAGAAAACGGCGTCGGAGAATGGCAGATCCTTTCAAAGCACAACTTCTCTTCGCAGATCCAACTCCACCCTCACATCCTCCTTATAGTCACCGTTCCTTGTACGTGTCTCCCTCTCTTTCTCCCTATATATATAAACATAAACATACATAAATGATCATCAAATTCCGTCATTTCTCATTTATACTTACACATTTTATGTTCAAAATCTGATATTTTAAAAATCCCACAGGGTCCGGCGAATCCCGATCGTTGATGAAGGAATTGAGCCGTTTGGTTACCGACAGGCAAGACGAGTTCAGCTCGCTCAAGTTGATGATTGTTTATCGGAACACTGATAAATTGTTGGCTGGCGCTATCGGCGCCGATGGGGAGGGAGTGACGATTGTGTATTATCATCATTCTGTAGCTTACAAGTATCGGGGGAAACTTCATGCGCGAAATATTTTGTATTCTGTTAATCCTTATTTGTCAGTTTCGCCTGATGAACTTCCACTTAACGAGCTAAATTCTCCGGAGGAATTGAAAGATTTTACTGAATCAACTGATAAGGCTTTGATTCTTTTTGAGTTTTGTGGATGGACTCGTAAATTGTTGGCTAAAGGGAAGAACAATGGCACTGACAATGGAATTAACTTACAAGGTTATCCTCTTATGACTTTATTTATTCATAGTTCTATCTGTTGGAGTTTTGTTTTTAATCTGTTGGTGACTGAAACAATTGTTTAAGCTTTTTGTATATTAAGGAATGTTTGGTCTGTGGTGTTCAAAACAGTTTTTTTGTGAACTCTGAAAGTTTTCGTTTGTTGTTGTGTGATTAAGTGCTTTATCTGTTCGTCAGTGGTACTGATCGGAACATATTTGTAGGGAATCATTTTGGACTAGGTTTTGATAAAGGGAAAGATAGAGGGCAAGTATCTGGAAGGCAGGATCACAAGAAGGTGGCTGGTAGTTTCTTACTTCATAAGTTGAAATTAATTGTGTGAATTTGCAATGAAGAACTTGTTGAGAGTATAAGTTAATGTACTTTGCTTTTTGTTTGAATGCAGGAGAATGGAGAGATGAAGTGTGGTATTGAGAGTGGGTTTAGTGGAATCCCTTGGATTGATCAGTTCAACTTAGTAAATGCAAATGATACTCACGAGACTGAGAAGGCTGCTACTGGCATTGGATTGTCTTGTAACTTTGAAGAGCTTGAGCGTTTTGAGTTATTCTTCTCGAAGTTTGTGAATGCTGCAAGAGAGTTCTTCCTGCCTCCTGAGAGGCATAGTTTTGGTTTGGTTTCCAATAGATCATTACTTCAGTACCTTGGTGTTGAAGATTCCGAGTCATGGTTGGCAATGCTTAAGTTTGCTGGGTGTCCTAGTTGTTCTAAGATCCTTAAAGAAGGGAATGACCTCAAGAGTGTTTTGCAAATGGACAACGGAATTGTTTCTGAGGTAGGTTTAAATGTTTTGTCCTTTATTTGTTTATTTTTGCTAAGAAACAAAAGATCATATATGAAACTATATGTTTTACAAATGTACTTCTTTTATTGTTTTGGTTCGTTTGAGATCATTTTGTAATTGTGCACAAACTCCTTCATGGTTGAATTTTATGATATATATATTCAGTGAAGTTCACAAATATTAGTTGGGAGTATTAAGAGTTAGGTTGGCTAAGTATTACTTGACAGTCACAATCATAGTCATTCATCTAATAAAATTTCAGCATTCATCCAAGTTGTTTGCTTGTGAGCTGCCACTTTCTTCCCACAAGAAATACGTGTATATATTGGGGTTCAGTAATCCCTGATTTTCCATGTACAGGATCTTCATCGCTTCCCTGAATTCCTTCAACATGTTTAAATGTTTGGTGGGATCAGAAAGCTGCTTTTTTCATTAAGATAGGCATTAGTGATGGTCTCTGATGTTCTTTTGTTGGGTAAATTTTGCATGTTCTCTGTGTCAATTGTCCAATCTTTTTCTTTTTCTGATACATTATTTCATTTTTCTCTTTTCTATTTTTGTGGATTTGCTTGGATACAAACACGCACTCTTTAAAATAGCAGTTTGTCCCAAGTGGATGTAGTTATAGTTATGCTGAGCATTGTCTTTACAGATGGCAAGATTTTGGAACATTTTTTAGTCAAGATAGATATGCCGTTGATAACCTGGAAATGTGCACCTCTGCCTTCCCTTTTGATTCTTTTCTTATTCTTTAATAAATATTTTGCTTGAGCTTTTTCTTTTCTTTTCTTTTCTTTTATGATATTGCATGCTCATCCTTTTATAAAAATATTATTTGTCCTTGATGATTTATGTGTCCACATCACTCTGAACTCATTTACAACCATTGAGCCGTTAGTTACTTCTCTTACTATCTTATGGTTTCTCTTTACCTGTGATTATTTATTATTGCTGTATGTTCCATTATATTTCGAATATTCTACATAAATAATTGGTATATATCTCTTTCTCCTCATGAAGCTAGATGGTGATGGCCAAGATCTTGACACCGTTTTACCTGCAAAAAAGCCATCAATACTTTTGTTCGTAGATAGATCATCATCTTCTTCTGAAACTAGAAGAAAAAGTAAGGAAACTCTGGATAATTTTAGAGTACTTGCGCAACAATATCTGATTCCTCATCAAATCGGTCAGGAGACAAAGGACCATCCTGGCAGACCCTCAGTTCAAGCTAACCAAGTTTTGAGTACATCTGGACATCCCAGATTGAAGCTATCTCCACGTGCTCAGAAGTTAAAGTTTCATGATAAGTTGTCTATCATGGTTTTGGATGAGGGAAAACATGTTAGTTTAGATAGCATAGCTACAGATTCGCAAGGCAATTCCTTGCAGGAGATCTTGGAATACCTGCTTCAGAAAAGGAAGGGAGCTAAGTTAAGCTCAGTTGCAAAAGAGGTAGGTTTCCGACTTTTGTCTGATGATATTGACATCAAAATAGCAGATGAACCATTAACCTCGCAAACTGAATTTCAGCCTAATCAAGTCTCAACAACGCCATCTGAGGAAGGCCTTATCACAGTAAATGTTGATTTAGACAAAGATCAGTCGCCTCATGGGGCAAGTATACCTGCTGTGGAGCGCAAGGAAAATTCCAAAAGCTCAGATATGTCTCCTCATCATGATGATGAACAGAAAGTTTCTGTTGATACAAAAGAACAGTATCAAAAAGTTTCTGTTGATACAAAAGAACAGTTGATACCTGAAGCATCTGATCAATATTACCTGGGTCATGATCTTACTACTGCTAAGGATGTGAAAGTGGGAGAGAAAAGTTCTTCGCAGATAAGCATGTCAGGAGATCCTCAGCTTGAGTTTCAAGGTTTTAGGGGTTCCTTTTTCTTTAATGATGGTAACTACCGGTTACTTGGAGCGTTGACTGGTGGCTCAACTATTCCATCCTTGGCAATAGTTGATCCCATCTCAAACCAACATTATGTTGCTTCTAAAGAGGCAACATTCAACTATTCTTCAATGGCTGATTTTCTTCATGGATTTCTTAATGGAACTCTTCTTCCATATCAACGCTCCGAGTCCATTCTTCAAATCTCTAGGGAGGCCACTCATCCACCATTTGTTAATATGGATTTCCATGAGGTGGACTCTATTCCTCGAGTTACAGTTCATTCTTTTTCTGATCTTGTTGGTCTAAATCAATCTGATAATGAAAATGCTTTCTCTGCTTGGAATGAGGATGTGGTGGTCCTTTTTAGTAGTAGTTGGTGTGGGTTTTGCCAGAGAATGGAACTGGTTGTTCGTGAAGTATTTCGAGCAGTAAAAGGCTACATGAAAAGTTTGAAGAACGGATATAAAAATGGGCAAAGGGATTTAAATGGTGGTAAGTATATGGTTAAGCATTTCCAACTTTCTTGCCATTAGTTCTTTAATGTCAAACCTGGCTTTCCAAGTAAATGCATCTCAAACTACATCAGTTTGTAAGTTTATCTTCAGAAGAAGCAATAAGTAAATGCTTTCCAATTTGTCTTTTTTCCCACAAAATTGTGATGACAAAACTAATGTGGGGGATGAATTCCTACCACGTATGTGGTTAATATGTGGTAAATAGGGCTTTCAGTTTCTTTTTTAACTTAGATTTATTATAGAAAAACGAAAATTGAGACTCTTCCGCAGTTCTCTCTGCATATGTCCCCTTCCTGATTCTTTTCTGCTGTCTTTCTTGCTCTATTCTTTCTTCTGTTTTATTTGTGTATACTGTCCTATATCAACTCATTTGAAACATGCCTCTTCTGATTCTTTTCTGTATTTTGATATTTGTTGAGTGCGTCATTTCAACTGCCTTCTATTTGTTTCTACTGGTTTCTACTCTTTTACTGACGCTTGAAGCTTTTGCTGGTATCAAGTTCAGACCACTTAGCAGAAATATTGTTATTTCTTTCTCCTTTCCTGTATTTTTTTCAGAACCAGGAAAGGTTTTATTCAAATCATTAATTTGACGTTAGGAATGTAATTCTCTGTTTGGGTGATCTCAAAATTCTCCTACTTTTATGTGCCATTTCTGCTTTGTCCTTCAGAATTTGAATAACTGGTTGATTTTGCTGGAGTTTAAATTTTATTTTTGAAATATCACTTATAAGTTTAAGAATTTAGGTCTAGCAAGTAACTTTAGTTAGTATCAGGGCCAACCTCAACTTTTTGTATTCATATATCCCCATTGTATTATAAAAATTTGACCTTAAGGTCTTGCACGCACATACACTTAAGCGAGCCTGTATATTGTCCATGAGGGAAAAAAAAATGAACCAGCTTACGATTATGACCTAGAACCTCTTGAATTAATCTAGCCTTTCGCATGAGATGGTTTAGTGCTTAAACACTATTGTTGCATTGCTTACCAACAAGTTTAAGTTTTTAGGTTAAGCAGTGACTTTATTAGAGTTTATTGAAGATAGGCTCTTCTATCTATTAGTGGAAGCAGTGATTATTGTTTCAATCAGTTGTCATCATATATGAGAGGGAGTCATTTGAAGAAGGTCTTAGATGAAACATGTTTTTTTTTTTTTTTTTGGTATTGCCTTGATTTCTGGAGGTGCATGATATTTGATAATATGTGAGATTAATTTGTTTATGTGCTTTTAAAGATGAAACTGTTCTTCATCTATTACTCTGTTGAGCTAATCAGACAATATTGACTGAAGATAATTAAATAAAGGTATCCATGATATATGTACATAGTAATGTTGTTTGTTGACAAAAAATATGATATTCGTTACCTTTAGATTCTCTTTTTCATCTCCCAATTTTTGTTGATAGTTTTCTTTAGTGGAATCTTTAAATTACCAAATAGTTTTCTTGAAGCATGTAAGAATAACAGAGGGTAATGCTTGTGACAGAATATTTGAAGAATATTAATTTTAAACTTCCTCGGATCTACTTAATGGATTGCACATTGAATGATTGCAGTTTGATCCTAAAGTCCATGACTCAGGTACTTTTGTGAATCATGAATCAACACTTTTTTAATGATTTGTTCAATTATATGTTAACAACAGTATTGTTCTCTCTATGAGCAGTTAATAGGAAATATCTGGAAGCAGTTGACTGCTCACAAATGTTGATAAACTTATTTCTAGATTTTAGTAGCAGATGCCTATATAATTGTTTAAATCAAGGTCTTGATCTCACCTTTTTTGCCTTTTGGCTTTTGGTATGTGAAAATTTGTTGCAGATCCCACTGCTGAGTTCCTGAAGCCCAATAATATCACAAGCCTTTGATGCAACTCCCATAATTTTTTTTTTCACCACTGACACACTCATGGAAACTTTAGATTGCTATAAATAGGGAGCTTTGCCTTTGTAAATCATTCAGTGCCTGTTTGGTGGTCAAAAGTGTTTATTTAATGCCAAAAGCTCTTTCAAATTTTTTTAATTTTTAATTTTTTTTCCCTGTTGTTTTAATTGTAACTCCAGTAGAGCATTTAGGGATTAAATAACCATGCCCAGTTTAGTTGTAGAAGTTCTGAATTTGATAAAATTTAATAAAAAATGGAATTCTTCAGTCTCTTTACAGTTTTTTTGACTTAAATTGAACTTTAATTTAACTGACAGTGCAATTTTGCCAAATTTTTTCTCTGCATTTAGTTTGCAATATTATTTGGTGTAACTCTGTTCTCTTATTTTATTTATTTATTTTGTATGCATGGAATGTGCAGAGGGAAGTCTATCCTGCTCTGGTGTTATTTCCAGCGGAGAGGAAAAATGCTATCTCTTTTAAAGGAGATATATCTGTAGCTGATGTTATCAAATTTATAGCTGATCATGGAAACAATTCTCATGATCTGTTGAATGAGAATGGTAATATATTTTCTTCATATTATGGCAGATTATTGATGCATAGTATAAGGATTCTCTAGTTGCAGTGCATTTGATAAACTGTGATATGGGGCCTTGTTTTGTTATTGATCCCCTGACTTTTCCATGACAAGAAGCTAACCAACCAAACTAAATCCTTTGGGGATTATTGCTTGGATATAGGGATCTCAGTGTTTTCTTAAATTTTTGCCTTTTGAAAATAAATAAGTAAACAAAGAAAAAGCTTCTGTTTGGTGCTTAACTAGGGTTGGTTTTGAGTTGGTTTTATTAATTTTTTTAAATTTTCTGGTTTTGGTAGGGATTATATGGACTTTACCCGAAAAAGAAGGCAGATATCAAAACCTGTTTGAGGATCCATCACCAACTATTGGTAACAAGGAAGCTTCTGTCACAGAGGAAGGTTTGCATGAAGTCATATTGAAGAGCGAGACATCAAAAGCTGCCGAAAGAGATAGTTGGACTAAATCTCACACATCAAAAAGCTTGCATGAAACAGCCCATAGTGTGGTGGCTGGTTCTATCCTTATCGCTACTGATAAGCTTCTCGGTGTACATCCATTTGAAAATTCAAAAATTCTCATTGTGAAGGCAGATCAAAGTGTTGGATTTCAAGGTCTGATTTTCAACAAGCATATTGGATGGGACTCTCTACAGGAACTTGAGAAAGGGCTGGATTTCCTAAAAGAGGCTCCTCTTTCGTTTGGCGGTCCACTCATAAAACACAGAATGCCTCTTGTCAGTTTAACTCGCCGAGTTACTAAAAGTCAATACCCAGAAATCGTCCCAGGTGTTTACTTCCTCGATCAATCAGCCACAGTTAATGAGATTGAAGAGCTGAAGTCGGGCAATCATTCTATCGCGGACTACTGGTTTTTCCTGGGGTTCTCAGGCTGGGGTTGGGACCAGCTGTTTCATGAGATTGCTCAAGGAGCTTGGACTACAGGTGAAGATAGGATGGGACACTTAGATTGGCCATCCGATTGATTAGCGTTATAGAGTTTCGAAGATCCTCTAATGAGAACTTGAGAGGGCGGCGAGATTTTAGTACTTTTTTCTCGATTCACCTTGTTCGCACACCCTCCCTTGCACATATGAAATTTTGGAATTTGTTTTGTAAAATTAGTTTTAGGCTTATTCTTTTGTCATGAGGAAGTCAAGTCAGCACTTTTTAAGCTTCTTAGTTGATGATTCCTTCACTGATCCATTTGGGTGATGGTGAATAGTTCGCACATGCATGAAGCACATGCAACGAATTCCCCAGTCGGCAATTACAGTGCCACCTGCACAAGGCATGTACAATGTTGTACAAAATGTTAACTTAAAATTACTAAAATGCATCTTTTTAATACAGTGACGCGGGGTCCATTTTCTAGGTGAAGTGCAAGAAGAAACACGTGATTCACTTTAAAAATCATGAAATGATTATATAACCAAAGTGTAATAAATTAAGAAATACATGGAACTTCAAAGGGAAAGGAAATTAGTTGTTTCTTGCCCAAGGCATTGCCGCGGGTGAGTTAAGGGGTATTTTCTTTGAAATTGTTACCTAAAATAACATTATCTCTTTTAAATGACATATTTATCCTTCTGCTAAAACTTTATTGAATTTTTTAATTATAAACTAAAAGATTATTTTTTATGAGGCCAAGCCTCTGTTGCCCTTATTTCCTTTTTTTCCTTTTATTGGTATTACCATTTGACTTCGAGGTTATATTTTAATTAGTAATAAATTTCAACAATTATAATAATTCATTAAAAAATTATAAAAACAACAACAATAATGATAATAATAGAAAAACATAAATATAGTCAAAAAATTTTGTGGCCGGCCCCCGGCTTATTAAGATTAAAATTCTTGGCCGCAAATGGAATTGTTCAAAAAAATATATTTTGGCATAACAGAGCTTTGGCCACTGCTCGTATCGTAATTGGCTTGGCCCCTTTGAGAACGAAAGCAAGAGGAAGAACGAATTGTGTTTCGTTCTCCGTTGACTTGTCTCATCTGGTTCAGTCTTCAATCCGTTCGCCATAGCTCCTCATGGCTGTCTCTCCCAATGTGAGTTTCTTGCTTTTTCTTTTTTCTGTGCTTATTTTTATTTTTTAAAATTCTCTGTATTATGATGAATTTGATTTTGATTTTACTGTTTCTTCTTCATGTTGGTATTTTGAGGCTAAATTTGAAATATTTTGAGAAAGCATAAAAGGGTTTTTTTTTTCCTTCATTTATAATTTTACTGCAGTGGTTGATGAAAGTCATTGCTTCATTTATTAATTTGCTTTCTTTTTATCAGTTAGATTCTTGCTGCGGCTCCATACGATTCTGTTACCTTGCGAAACACCATTAGTTTCAAAAGCTTAAGTTTATTAGGAAAGAGCTCAAGAATTATACATATGGAGACAGTTCATTGGATAATGAATATGTTGTACAGGTGTTAGATCTGTTAAGAGCGAACCACGAGCATATAAATCCAGTGGTTTTGTTTTAAGTTTCTTGGCTGTTATATTGGCTCTTATTCTGTTACGGTTCAACTAGGTTAGCATGCTTATAAAACCACCATTTGCATTTTTTGGCAAATCCCGTGGCATTTATGCACATCAGGTACTAAAGAATGTGCATAAGTTAACTGAATGCTATCAACTCCGCTTAGTAATAGAATGTAGGTATTCCTGTTTGGAGATGGAGACAGTGTGAATTTTTTGAAAAAGATAGCTGCTATGTTGGAACCTCTTGGGCACTTTTAGTTCATTACAACTTTAAAAGAAAAAAGTGACTTTCCTTAATTGATAGAGCATAGAAAAGAAAATGCTTCAAGGATATGGCTGGTATGAAAACTTCCATAAGGGGATGCCCTTGATTTTACTAAAAGGCAAAGTGTTAAACATTCAGAAGATAATTAAGTAGGTGAATGCTGTACATACAAGTCTGCATATGCACACTTTACATTGAGGAATAGTAAAAAAAACTTGTTAAAAATACCTCTGGAAAAAATAGATATAAAACATAATCCTCCAAGCTCTGATTTGATACCTTTTGCATGGCAATGCTACCTCTAACAGGCCACAAATTCTGGAAGACATGAGTAAGTTAAAAAGTGTGAAATAGAAAATAAAAAGTTTACAACGAAAGAACTAATTTTCCATGATTTGGTTTTTATTGAATTAATTCTGCCTAAAAATGGATGTTTTCCCTGGAACATACAATTAATTGTTATTACTGATAGGGAATGTGATTTGATCTCAATGTAGAATGCTGGTACTGGTTTTGTTAGTAACAAACAGAACAGAGTTGATAAAACATAATTAACATATGAACAATTTTTCACATGTAGGAACACTATGTGACAACGATCGATAAGGATAATGAGCCAACATGTTGGGGTTGTGGACTGCATCTTGTTCTTCCATCTTACACGCCTACTTTCAAGTGCGGTTGGTGTGGAGCCATCACAAGTCTAAATTTACAGAAACACGAAAGCAAGTGGTTTAAGTGGAGACGCTTGCGTGACCGATGCTTTGTTTGTGTCCTCTTTGGATTTATGGGCTTTGTGATATGTATGTCCCTGTAACTTCGTCACTTTTATTGTAAAGTTTGCAAAGCTGTTTGCTACCTTTCATATATGTGTCTACGCATGCGCTCACATTCATGCACACAACAAACAATTTTTTGGCACATTTATGTGATGTGTTCTCTTTTCTGTTTTACTTCATAGCAAAATCCTATTAGGGTCGTGGACATTATTAGGTTAGCACTGACACAAATATGTATAGACAAGGCATTGGTATTCTTAATATCTTATGCAAATAATATGAACAAGGATTTGAAATGAAAGTAGAATAACCAATGTAAGTTGAAAGACTGCAGAAGATCCTAGTTTGGCCCATGCTTCAAAATTTCCGTGCCAGCCTGCGCCATCAATTTTTGCTGTCCGATTCTAAAGGAGGCTATTTTGCACAAATCATTTTCAGTTTTACAAACTGTTGAGTTTTGGAAAATTTATTTTATTTTGTATATTCACAATCCTGCATTTTATATTCCTAAGATTAGTTGCAGAGCAGTTTTACTCATTATATTCACTGGTATTAATTTCATTTGTCTAATATTAGTAACTTTTATGTGTAACCGCAGGTGGTGGAGTGTGGGCAGTGCATCCTGTTGTTTTCTCTGTCAGCTACTTTTGTGGGATTTTTCACTTGGTCATAGCAATATGCCTGTCTGTATCTACTCTTTCTATGTTCTGCCTTGCAGCATTCCACTGTCCTGGTGCATCGCCCCTTGTTCTGTGGGGTAGCTATCCACTTGTGGGGAAAGGTGACCTTGAAAACTATACTTTTTGTCACTATTGTTCAAAGCCGAAATCTCCAAGAACTCATCACTGCCGCTCATGTGGGATGTGTGTGCTGGACATGGACCATCACTGCCCTTTTGTAAGTACTCATCAAAATTTTTAAATTGTTTATTATGTCAGCAAATGTTATTCAGGGTATCTTGCTTGGAAATATGTTTTATTTTGACACTGAATTTTGGACTCTTTGTAAAAGCATTGGAACTTGGAACCACAGATTATCTAAAGTAATTCTGATTATAAATATAATATTTAGATGTTCGGGCTTTCAACTGTTTTATCTTAGGACTGTCCAACAACTTCATGCAAGCTTAAAGCCTTCTATGTGTTAGCCTAGAGCTACTTTACTTTCTTTTGAATTTTTTCTTTCTCCTTATTTTTCTAGTAAGCGGAATTCAAGAATCTGGATGATCAAAGTTGTTGTCTATCTTATAAAGGTGGATACTTGTCAAGTTTTGCAATGTGAAGCATCGGAACTTTTGAGCTTCTTTGATGCAATTTGAAAAGCTACATATACGTTTATTAATTTTGTTAATGATGCCAGCTAATCCCCTCAACCTATCTGTGTGTGCATTCTGTCTGAAATTTGGGTTAATGTTGGACCTTGGAACCCTTAGTAGTCAAAAAGAACCCCATTAACAGTTCCGATGTTCCAATGTAGATTTGAAGCTCTGATTTCTTTGTTGCAACCAAATTCGACCCACTAATTGAGGGTAAAAATTGGAGTTCGGAGAGATATCTTTCTTCTTCTTTATTATTATTATTATTATTTAAATTTGAAAGGAAGAGATTTCTTTTAGCCTCTGTTATTGCGTAAATGAATAATTTAACATTATTACATTTATGCGACTAATTACCATGTCTTCTTGCTATAGAATCCAGTTTTTCCTGATTTAGTTTAAAACTACATTCAAAACTTGGTTATAAATATTATGTGTAGGAAAGTTTGATGTCAGAATCGTCTAATTTCCAAAATCTTCAATAATTTGGATTTTGGCAATTGAAACTAAGACCTTGTGTGGAATAGTGATTTGATGCTTCTTTCTTATACTGTAGATCAGTTTGAACAATCAAAAGCCATTGGTGTGTAATGGCGTATTTATCTTTCTCTCTTACATGGTGAGAAACTGTTTAGACATGTTGCAGTTCCGTATTTTTTCTACTTGGATGTGTTTGTTCGATGAAATTGAAAGATTGCTAGTTGGCAAGATATGGTAGTTTATACTCCCAATTTTAATCATATGAAGTTGTATTCTTCATTTTCCTTTCTGTAAGTTCCAATAAATTTGGTGGCAAGATACATTTTCCAACAAGAATTTGCTGTTGATTATGTAATGCAGATTGGAAACTGTGTTGGTGCAGCAAATCACAGATACTTCATTCTATTCCTCATTTCAGCTGTTGTCAGTACAATATATGTTGCAATTATGTCTGTGACAGCTGGGTTACACATCTGGTCACCATTATCAATTAGATCTCATGCCCCCGCAAATGTGGTTGGCACTGATTTGGCTATGAGATTTGTGAAGGAAATCATTTTTGCTTTGCTAAACTCTGCCTTGCTTATGTCTTCTAGAGGGCTTCTTCTTGTTTATCTTTTCGTTTCCAGTATCTCTGTGAATTTGGGGTTGAGTGTACTTCTGTGGCAGCAGCTATTTTATATATATGAGGGTAAAACTTATTTAAGCCATTTAAATTCTCAAGGAGGCGATGGAGCTGATCAAAAAGACTGTCAGAACATTTTACGCTTTTTTGGTTGCCCATATTCTGTTTCCAGATATCTGCCCGTTGTTCGTGATTCTGAGAAGAGACATACGAAGTGAAAACAGATTGGCATGTATACACTGAAAGAAGTAGACATTTTTTGATGATACAGATGTTAGTTTCTAATTTGATCTTGGACTATTTGCCCGGCTCCTTCCTCCAACAATTTTGCATTCCTTTACCAATGGAGTGGAGATTTGTGGTCAAATCTCAAAGTTTTTGTACAGCTTTGATAAAATGTAACAACAAAAACTAGAATGAATACAAAGTTAATAATCTTCTATTCAGGCATCTGTTTCAATCCTCCAAAGCAAATAAGAAGCGCTAGATTTAAAGGTAAGTTTCTTATATCTATAAAGCAAATTTATTGGTAATAATATTTGTTTACTTTCAGAAATACTACTACACACAACAAATTTTATGCAAACACTTTTTAAACAAATTGACATGAATTTAATGAAACAGGCTTGGACATGCAAAATAGAGACATTTATATTTGGGGGGGGGGGGGGGGGGGAGGCTTTTTGGTTGAAATATTATACACTTATTATAGAGGGTAAAGAAGTCATTTTATATCTAATTGATTCAAATTTATAAGATGGGATTATCCTCGTTGAAGAATTGTTGTTACTGGGAAATGGATGGCCAGTACCTAACCTACATCTCTTAAGTGTCTAAACAATCTTCAAAAGACTAGAAAAGTGCCAGTTGTTCAGGAAGATAGGGTAAGTGTCCATACTTGAGGTATGGGAGCAGAAGCTAAAGCTACCCATTTGATGATGTCAAAAGTATTCTCTACTTGTAACCTACCAATCTCCATATCCAAATCCAAATCCTTCAAGCTTGTTCCTCATCACAATTCCAAAATCTATGCTGCTTCTTTCAAGAAAAATATTGACTCTTCACAGCCGCAGGTATATATACATACATGCATACATACACACACACACACACACACACTATACTGTTCTACTATACCATACTATACTGCCAAGAAAACTTTGAGGATAAAGAAATAAATAAAATGAACTCTTTAATTAATTACATTCAACAATTTGGTTAATATTGCATTTTCGCATGCTTCTTTGATTGTGTTTAGATTGTGAAAAAGAGTTCAAAGATTCCGCGGCCTCTGATAACAGTGTCACCATCAGATGGAAGATGGCATGGGAATTGGAACTCTGAATATGTGGTCTCTCTAAAACAATTAAGATTGGCTGATTTGATTGAAGATGATGATCATCTTCATCAACACAAAAACAAAGATGCTCAAGTTTCTATCAACCTTTCTATCCAAAAGGTATGGCTATTATTATTTGGCCCTTTTCTTTTCTTTTCTTCCATTTGTTCCAAATTTATCACTGCGGGACACTTAAGTATTTTAGGAACTAATGCATATTAGTTAATTGTTTACTAAACACTTTGTTGTAATTTTAAAACCAACTTAGCTAATAAGCATAATATTTACAATTGAACCTCTGTTGCCGTTCATCGGGCATGCGGCATTCTGCATGATATAAACTGTACATCCCAATTATATATATATATATACAACACTACTCTAAAGTTCTATTTATTTGTTTTAATTTGTTTAATATAGCATGCAAGCTTTGGGTTTTCAGTGGATGGAAGGATCATCACATCCTTCAGTCGAAAATGTAGCTATTGTTCTGCCCCTTATTGCAAAAAGGTATATCTTATCTTTACCTATTAATTAACCTAGCTAGCTAATCCTGCATTTTAATCTTCCAATACAAAAACAAATATACACTAAAAAAATGTACAAAAAAAAAAAAGAAATAGAAATAAGTAAACATTTTAATATATATATATATATATCATGATGCAACAGATTGATACAACATTTAATGTTTGGGTACTACTATCCAGCAGAGAGAATCGCAACGTTCAGCTGCCTGATATTGGTGGTGATCCTTCAGTGAGTTTCTAAAATCTTTTTAATTTCTCTATTTATTCTTCAATTTCAAAATTCCAATTAAAATCTCTGTCAAAAAAAAAAAAAAATCAATTAAAACCGAATTTTAATGCAACGTGTATGTGTGTGTATTTGTGCAGGTAATATATGTTAAACCAGGATATCAAGCTGATCTTGATTCACTCGTACAAGATACAATCCGGCTTACAACCGCTGTTAAAGTATTGAACATAAAATCACTTTTAAGTGCGGTCACTTTTATTTTATTTTTTTAACGTAGATGCGCTCTTAAAATCGTGCGGTTTAAGAGAAATAAATACTAATTCTTTTAAACTCTATGGTTTAGAAGCATGTCCGTATAAAAAGAAAAATGAGAGCATTCGTACTAGAGAATGATTAATTATTGACTCAGTTATTTTTGTCTATATACACACACTCACTCACTCACTCACACTTTGGCTTTTTTTGTTTGTAGGATACATGTTCAGAAACATGTGAGAATTCTGAACCTACAGTTCAATGTGAGTGCTTTTGACAAAATTCATCAATTAGAGCCGAGTATATGTTATTGTAATTGAGTTGCTTAAATAGCTATCTAATTAAGTAATTAATATTTGGTATTTTGGCAGATATTGGTGCTAAAAACACTGCTTCTATGGCTAAAAGATGGGGCAGACTCTTGGAGCTAAGAAATACACAGCTATATGGCATGCATTAGGCATCCATCTTTAAACTTGACTTCATTTGAAGGCAATGTAATGGAAAATCATACTCCTATTGTTATGTGATTATGTAAATCTGTGTATAATGTACCATAAATGATGATAAAGCATTAGTATCACACAATATGTGATTGAACCCACCATAACTAAATGTATATGAACTTTACATTCATAGTGATCAAACACCAATTTGTATACTATTTATTTTCTGTTCACAAAGAATAAGTCGCATAAAATTATTATCTTACTTTTGAAAATATACAAATTTATTATTATTTATTTTCTGTTCATGAAAAATAAGTCACATAAAATTATTATCTTACTTTTGAAAATATACAAATTTGTTTCTAAATATTTCAAAGAAAAGCATTCGCTACGTAGACACGAACATACTCAAATTTCTTCTGAAATGATATATCACTCTTTAAATAAACTTGCTGCGACCAGTAGGAAATGGTTAGAACAATCCAATTCCTTCCCACAATGAAACTAAAAAAAAAAAAAAGTGATTCTTTTCACTCTCAATTTTTTCAAGGGCATTTAAAAGTAATAATATATCATGGTGATTACTGGTTACTCTTAAAAAATAAATGGACAAATTATGGTTAAAAACATTTATAAAATGATCATCGAAAGGGTATGGTTTACTCATGTTAAAAACTAAAACCCTTTTTTTTTGTAAACTCGTGGATTAAAATTTAAATGACATTCATTTTGGAAACACCACAGACACAAGTGATGAATTTACATAAGTTAGTTCTTGGATGATATTAAATAAAACATTAGGGACATCATTAAAATTTTGCCAACTCCCCGAAAAGTATTTCTACCACAGGCCAGTTTACTTGTTCTTTCCTGGGAGGATAACGTTGCTTGGGCAGATATCTCAGTCTCCGATGGCAACTTCTTTTCAACTTGCAAACACTTTTCATGTTAAAGGTGACACTCATCTATGCTAATATATATTTATATACACCCTTTAAAATTTTTTTGTTTGGCTTTCATTTTATGCCAATAAATATTTTCTGGCAATATTTGTAGGATGGTCACCTCCGATGCCCATAAAACAGAGCTTCGGCATTTCTGTAAGTACCCAGCTGCGTTTTTTTTCCCCCCTATAGTTGTTTTTTTAAAATTTTTATTTTAGTTTAAGTTTTACCATTATTGATAGAGATGAGATGTCCTCTTCCCATAATTTTGGAGTTCATTTTCATGTCTCTTTTACTGTACGTAGATTAAGTGATTCAGTTTGTGCTGTGTTTAGTTAGTTATTGGAATTTTGTTGTGGATTGGAGTTTGTAGATTTAATAATTCCCTAATTTTGGCGGCAATTATATGAAGTTTTATTTATTTATATATTTAGATTCTCAATTAAACTAAGGATCAAGTGAAGATTATTCACCTTTTGACTTTCCAAGCTCGTTTATTAGGTTACAGTGTTTCTTGAGTTGATACTACACACAGAATTAACAAAAATTTCAGCATCAATGAGCTAACTGAGCTGTGTTATACAACTCTTTCAGCTTTATATGTTGTTGTGTGTAACAGTACACCAATGTATTGCTTAGGATTCTATGAACAATTTCTTTTGGTTTTAGTTATTATTGATTCTATCTATGATTCATTCATCTAATGACTAATGATGAGATAACAAGGGATACTCAGATGTGATGCTTAAATATTTTTAGCTATTTTTTAAAATATATGGAAAGTCCACAAAACTTTGTTTATTGATCATATTTGGCTTAAAATAGTACAAGAATCCTCCATTCTACTACATCGTCCCGCTCTTAACATTAATTACCTTAAAACATTAAATTTTTATATGTTTGAATGACATTGATGACCAAGCCAAACATGGCCACACGCCAACATACAGTTAGGTATGCAGGATTCTGCATCCATTCTTTGAAATGATGTTTTGTCTATAACTATTGGCTGCTAGGTTTCCTGGTAAAATGAACAAGCTGCGTGAATCCTTTGCTGTTGTATGCATTATAGTTCCAGTAGCTTTCAGATGATATTAGAAATTGGAGACCTATTTCTCTTTCAGTTTTCAATCTAGTCCCTGATTGCAATTTTACATCACCAAAATCTCATATTCTGTGGCATAATTATTGCACATAAGAGCACAGTAGTGGATCAACTTGTTGCATGTTAAAGCCCAAAAAAGCTGGTTATGACTTATGACTACTAAAATAACTTGGATGATATGAGTTGGCAGGCATCCTTAATAACAGAAGTCCCGCCAATGGCTCATGCAAAATATTAAAAATTATTGTGAGACCTTGTAAGAGTCCTTATTGTTCTTTACAGGCAGCAAGAATTGAAATCCTTATCGGTTGCCTAACAGTAGGGAGATGATTTTCTTTTTTCCCCAAAATAGCTGTATGTCTTTCCAATGTCTTTCTAACTCTCTATCTTGTGGCAGGAAAGATTAAGAAGCTCTAGCAGAAGAAATCCACGTAAAGGCCGTCAAGTGTCAATTTTTAGCACATGCTGTTTCCTAGAAGAAGCAGATCTCCTTGACATCAAACTCGCTCCATCCACAGCAGCTTTTTCAGGAATCTCCCATGACAGCGTCAATATTGTTAAAAACATCAAGCTTGATGTGGCAGACACATCAGACATCACCTCAAATTTTGTTCACATGTTGCCATTTGCAGATTTGGACCCGGCTACAGCGAAACTGGCAATTGGTATCATAGGTCCCTTTCTCTCAGCATTTTCCTTTCTGTTTATCTTAAGGATAGTAATGTCCTGGTACCCAAAAATTCCACTGGCGAAGTTCCCATATGTACTAGCTTATGCTCCCACAGAACCCTTTCTTCTTCAGACGAGAAAGTTGATTCCACCTCTTGCGGGTGTAGATATAACTCCAGTGGTTTGGGTTGGATTGTTAAATTTTCTGAATGAAATATTGGTCGGGCCACAAGGGCTTCTTGTCCTTGTCTCTCAACAGATTAACTAATCAACTTAGGCGCATGCATGAGGTAAATTCTTATTCTGGTTTAATTCTTGCAAACTCAAAATGCCAAAGACCTGATTTTGTCAAAAAATTTCCATTCTGAAGTTTGTGGATCTTGCTTACATTTTTGTACAAAAGCGTGTTGTTCGTAACATATCTGAAGAGAAAAGAATTTATAATTTATAATATTTATTGTATTAAGTTCTCATATATGTTCAAACTTAGCTCTCTTTTAACCAGCAGAGACGAAGAATTCAAATGCAATGAGAGAAAAATCATTCCAGCATTCTTCTCTCCTTGCATAAAGGTAAATACTGTGACAAAATTTATTATCTACTTAAATCATTGTGTTACAGATTCACGGACAACAGCCAAACCATGTAGTGGGGAGCTAGAGTTCCCCATCGACACAATATAAATGTTCAACAATGAAAAATCATTTCATTTCATTAGAGCCTATAGTTAAGCAACTCCAGAAACAATCCGCCTGATTCTTTTCTCAGATGCATCTGCCCGAAATTTCATGTCTAAATGTCTGCTACGAGGAAGTTGCTTGACAGTGACACCTGCCATACATACATATACATATATAAGCTTCTGTTTCTACTCCAATCCAAATTTCCACAATCGAGGAAATAAAGTGGGGCAATGTCACTAAATAAAAAACACCAATTACCTTCTCGCCCAGTTTGAATGGAGGCAGACCCTTGTAAGGGCATGTACCGCAGCGGAAAGCATCGCCAAGTCCACACTGCAAAATACATATTAAAAGAATGAACCCCAAAAAAAAAGTATGATTTCGAAATTATAAAAGTTCTGACATTAAGAATGGAAATTCATAACAGCACTTACACTCCCACATGCCGACTGTGGATTCTTCAACTGATCCATAGTCAATCCCAACTTTTCTACTTTCTCCTCTGCCTCAGCCCTACCACAAATGCAGTTTTTGCAAGCTTTCCTTGTGCTTCCAACTTCACAATCACCAACTGCACAAATGTTTCAGTTTAAAGCGTGTTTAGAGGTATCGTACACAAACATCTACACTAAAGAGGCCTCGCAAAATAACCCGCTTTAGAAAGTTTGCTATCTTACCCGATGGTAACTGTGGTTTCTTCAAATCCTCTTCGGTTAAGAGGGTATCTTCATCAATCAAATCAGAATCATCATCCACCTGAAGTTTCGCTAAGCTTTTTGGAGCCTTCTTAATAGCAAAGGATGACCCGATTTTCCATGTAGGCTTCTTACCCTTTACCTACAAGTGAATACACAAATTCAATTACTAAATTGCTAAATTGAAACTTCAAAGTAATTTTTGATGTATAATTAAATTACAGTTTTGATACATGAAGTTCGTCACAGAGGGAAAACTAGAAAGTTAAGACCAAAAGCAACAATACATGAAATAAAACATTTAGTAGCCTTCCCCAACAAACAAATGCCATACAAAATAAATCACAAAAATTCACCTGAGTTAATGCTTGCAATTTTTCAATAAACCTCCCATCAGAAGCGGAGGTGAACAAATTCAACAAAATTTAATTCTTTTCTAGCTGATTAATCTTTCATCAGTGGCAATTCCATCTTACCATATCACACAAACCCAAATTCATACAAGACAAGGGATAAATTGAAAAATTGATATCGAAAATGTAAGGTAAAATTGAAACTTACCCCAAATGAAACGACTTCAGCTGGTACAACTGATTTTAGTTGAATACGTTGTGCATCTAGAAACCCTGCTAACAGCAACTTGCCCTCAAGAGCAGAGATTGCCTTCAAGGAAAACATATGTGAGACACCTTACCAGAAGCACATTCAAACGAAATGACAAACAGGAATAAATTTACCTTATCGACGTCCCCTTTATCAGACGTCAATTTCTTGTAAATCAGAATTGTCCCACCAGGCTTTAAAACTCTTGAAATTTCCTCAAGCAGCTGATCACCAGGAAGCTCATGTGAGCTCGAGATGGAGAGGACAATATCTATAGAGAATGACTCCACTGGCAGCTGACCTGTTAAAACACATTGAAAAAAGCATCATATTACTATTTGAAAATCAAAATACAAAAAGGCAGATAACTGATACGTCCAGCAATAATGAAGTACAGTAACACATAAATCCAATTACAGTAATACATAAATCCAATTAATCATTAAAAATGCAATAACAGAAGTGTCAAGCAATGAGTTAGCACCAATAGCCTAGAAGTATTCAAATTCTCATGATTAGTTCTCAAAAGGCAAAGAAAAAAAAAATTCATGTGAACTAAATCTATTATTTCCAAAAAACCTTCTAGGAGATTTCCAATAAAACTAATATCAACAAACAAAAGCACTCAGAAAGCCAGCAAATCCACATACTGAGTTTTTTTTGGGGGGGGGGGGTGTGGGGGGGAGTTATTTAATAGGTAAAAAAAACTATTATTCAAAAACATAAATAAATTATACAGAAAATATGACCCCAAAAAATTTGCATATGCGCAAGTGAATTTCATGTCTCATTTTATGGAAACAAACAAGAACTGATTCTCACTACTCCAAGGCTTGTAAACAGGAATACAATCATGGCTTTCTAAATTATAAATACAGGATTGAGAATATATATACACATATATAAAGAATGACACACAACGTAGGATTGAAAATAGTACTTAGAGAAGAAGCTTGAGTAATAATTTGAGGATCACACTGTTCCACTGCTTCATCCCCAAGATCTCTTATTGCATTCAAAACTGCACTCACAGGCAGAATTTCATCTTCTGATAGAGCGAGCACAGCACTCTGCATTTTTCCGGTATCCTACATCAGAACAGAGTAAGCCATTTATAGCACGTGCATGAACATAACAGTTAATCCAATCATGTATTTATATCATTGTGCCAGCCGCAGTCGACCGAATCTAAGTATGAACAGGAGAAAAATTCCACGTGCTGTAAAAATGTATAATACAAAAACATAATTATAGAAAAAAAAACTTGAAAAGAGGAGCCAAAGCGCGTGATTTATACAAGCTCTGTTGATTCTCGTAAGTCAAAGAAAGCCAACAAATCAATTCCGTTGTCTTTCAAGTATTGTCTACATCGTTGGCCACACACCAGAAAAAGAGAAAATTATTTGGAAAAAAATTGCAATAAGAAATAACAAACTCAAACAATAGGAAAAAAAAACCATAAACGAATCGACAGGGCATGGAAAATTTTAAAAGAAAAAAATTATACAAAGAAAACGAAAGGTAACTCACCATAGAGATAGATCTGCCTACGAAGGAGACGTCAAAACCCTAATTAAAACCTTCGATTTTGGGATTTGGATTTTGATATTGTCTGTTAGGCCGTCAAGAAATGCCTTCTATTTGAAAACAAATCGCGGTGAGATCTTATTTTACTTTCGTTTTGTTTGGCTAACCGACTCTCTCTTTCTTACTCTCTTTCTTTGAAATTCACGAAAGTGATTTTAAATGGAGGCAAAGGGGAAAAGGGTTACGTGGCCGACCCAACCCCGTGCGACGTCAGCGCATATGAGGACTTTTGATGACGTGGCATATTATTGCTTAGCTGTTCCTGTATATTCTGTTTTTTATGGCACGCGTACGAGGGTAGTGCATGGAAATTGGACAAAGTAAAAAACAATTTATGGGTCAAAGGTCAAAGTTGTAATTTTGTCGATTCAGGTGGTTCCTTCCATTGCACTGCAGCATTTTCCTTTATTTATTTCCCTCCCTTTTTCCTCTCATCAGCGTCTACTGGAGAACTGGAGAAGAGAGAGAAAATGGGGAAGAAGAACAAACGGAGGGTCCCAGAGGTTCTGTGGAGGCTGTACAGAGACCGGGCCCGAAGCTTATCCCACACCGTCACTTACCTATTCACTCAGACTCAATTACCACCGTCGAACTCAAACACCAGCGGCGCTGAAGACGACATGTCGTTTCTTCTCAAGCACAACGATCCCACTGACTATCGCAACCTCCTCAATAACTGCTACATTGTTATAAACGACAATGCTCGTCCACTCCCCTCCCACTTCTCTCTTCGCAATCGCTGGTCCCAGCATCAGGTAACCATAATGCCAAGTGACAATTTATGTTTGTTTTTTTTTTTTAAGCCACTGTCACTGTTGTGTCTCCAGATTGTCAAAAAGACTATTGAGATGATAATGTCGGAGAATCCAGTGTCTTCCAATGTAATAAGCAGTGCTTATGACAAGGCAAGTACTCTTCCCCACCCCCCCCCCCCCCCCGGGGGGCGGGCAAGTTTTGTATCTTGTTAATTGCGTGCTTCACTGGAATGTGATCTAGCGGATTATTGTTGCTTACGTTTTGGTGACCAACACTGCCACATAACATCTATGCAGGAGGCGCGCTGTATAGTTGCTCATTTGTATATATATTTTTTGTTTAACAGGAAAACTGTTCGAGTTTCATTTTCGAGCTTCTAACTGGTCCAGCTTGGTGTCTTCTATTAAAAAGGGTATTTCATTTTTTAAGTGTTTGTTAACTTACGTTCTTTGGCTATGTTATAAAAGTAACTAACTTGGGCAACGATTGCATACTTACAGGTTGGGGATGATCTCATGGTTTATCTACTAAAGCATTCATCAATATTTTTGCCCCTTCCTCATAAGAAACATCATCAAGTGGCAGGTCCCCCTATTAATGATATATGCCGTAAGTTGTCAAATCAGACAGCAAACTCTCATTGCCGAAGTCCCTCACTTGTCCCATTTGGTAATCAATATTTAAATATCATACTTCATACTCCATTATTCACCGGTTTCTTTTATCTTATACTATATTTATCTTTTGCCAGGACCCCGAAAGAAGAGGAAGAGAGTTGATAATGTTAGTCCAATATCAGAGAGACAGCCAGCTAATTCTTCTGTAAGGGAGTCTGAAAAGGCAAGTTCCATTAATTGTGTTGGCTGTAATGGCAAAAGTTGTTTAAGGCCATTCAGTGAACCTTCACTGTACAGCCATGGTCAGTTAATTTTCTCTAGGGACGCTACCAAGACAAATAGTGTTTTTGTTTTTAAAAATAAAGGGGATTCAGATGGAAGACTCCAAGAAACCTCAAAACAGGTTACAGCTAAGTCTAGAAAGCGCTTCAGACCTTTTAGTTGGCAGCGCCGGAGAAATTGTAGGCAAATAAATTTTGAAGAACCCACACCTAGCAGGACAGCTTGTACTGTTAAAGATGGTTTACATGGAAGACTTCAGTATGACTTTAACAACAGGGTAAGATTGCAAAGGTTATTTTCTTGGAAGAAACTGAGGGATGACTTTGATTTTTGGCTTAAAATAATTTTCAACATAACTTTTTGTAAGTATGCAACAACTGTTTTGAGTTATTTACTGTACTATAACACCGGAAAAACATGCTTGAACATGTCCTCTTATTTGTATTCCAATGGCTTGATTGGCATTTTCTTATCACTATTTCATCTGTTGAATATTGTGTTGAGATTACTAATTGTGATATATCTGCAGATGCAAGAGAAATGCCCTTGCTGTTTGATTCTTCAAGCTCCCCTGTTAGTCACCAAAGGGAATCATATTGACAGGCATTCCATATTTTACAGTTTGGAATATTCTTCCACTGTTCTCCCTCGGAAACGTATCCTTTGAAGGATCTTAAAATATGCTTTATAGCTTATGTGTTCCTTCGTAAATTGGAAATATGCTTACCATGGACATCATTATCACATCACTTTATCAAATCTTTAAACAGCACATCGCTTCAACAATTCTTTAGGCACGAGTGTCATATTTGATTGTTCGTAGCAAGTACAGTGCATTATTGTTTGTCTGCTTGCTTTTCTGTCTATGACCCTTCAAACATATTGTGGCTCCTTGATTATGATGATACAAGGTATGCCATCAGTAAAAGCAAATACGGCTTAACGACTATGGGAGGGATTGTAAAATAGATCATAAAAATTTGGGTAGAAACCTTGGAAGTCAGTTATTCAAGGGTAGAACAAACTTTCTTCTAATCTTAAATGGATAGTCGGAAATGGGGCAAGAATTTGTCTTTTGGAAGATGATTGAGCTGGTTTTTCTAGATTGCAATCCATTTTCTCATTTATACAACGTACCTTTTTCTCATAATATTCTCCTCAAAGAATGCAGCTGTCCACTGCATGGTTATCTTGGATGATTCTGTGTTCTTGTGTTTCCATACTTTCAGGGATTTTTTGTTTTGCACTTTGAGGTGGTAAAAAGGCAACTATATTATGGAATTGTTGTGTTTTGGTAATTGTTTGAGTTATTTGGTTGGAAAGGAATAAGAAATTATTTTAGGAACCATGGGAGGAGGGTGCTGATTGTTTGAGGGACAATGCTTATTTTGTTGCTTCCATTTGGGCATTGATATCAATTGAGTTCAAGGATATTCCTTTATGTTTTATTTATGGAAATTAGGAAGGTGTTGTTAGGTGTTCTTTAATGTATTTCTTGGTGTATTCATTTTCTTTTGTGGACTTCTGGTCCACCCATTTGTATCTTTTTTTGTTTCAAGTAAAATTTCTTGTTTCTGTAAAAGAAAAAAGAAATGGAGAAGAAGCTGGTACTGTTGCACCTCTTTTGATTTTAGAAAAGTTTAGCATCACCTTAACAATCTTCAGATATACTGAATTCTCTAAAGCCCAGCTCTGCAGATGCAAAGTTTCTTATAAGGAAAATCTTTGGTTTATCAGATGTAAATCTAAGTGCTGAATCAATACCATGCTCCCACAGCAATGGGTTTTGTCTCGTTGGATCTACATGTCTGTAAGTTGAGCATTACACATTGAATGAATTTGAGGTTAATATGTTTTTAAATTTCATAATATTGTTTTGGAGTTTCAGATGCTATAAGTGACAGTTCCAGTAGGTAAAAGGAATGGGTGATTTGTAGTTATGGTAGCTTCAGACATTCAATTGAGTTGCAATGACATTGGTATTTCTTGATCAGGCCCAAACAGGAAATTGAAAGCTCTAAAATGTTCAGGATAGAAAGGGTTGCAACAATTGGACTGTGAAAGAGGATTTGAAACCTTATAGTAATCGGCGTGGCCACTGTCAGCTAGTTAGGCAAAAATTATGATGATTCTATGATAGTATCCTGAGATTCTTAAGGGAAGCTTCTTTGGGATTTGTAGGGTAGATATATGATATCATAAACCTGAGACGAATAATTAGGTAATTTCTTTCAATAGGAGCGTGGACATCCAGATTAACACCATTTACCAATACACTTTTTGTTTCTGGTTCTGCAGGTTTCACTCACTTGTTAAGTTGGTTAAGATTCTAATTCGAAGATCCCAATGTTGCCAGCATTTGAGATTGTTGGATAAGCATTGTGCAATTCCTTCATTTGAGCAAAAATCATCGGTTGAGGTTAGTTATTTTTGTGGTTTAAAGCTCAACTTTTAAGGCTTAATTAGGTGCAAAAAGGCCTAATAAGCTTTCTGATGACATACTGTGGTGTTACCTTAGTGGTCTCCTTTTGCATGCCTTTTTTTTTAAAAAAAAATTAATTAATGAGTGGTCATTGAAATGGAAAATCTGGCTGTGCGTACAGAACTTCGCTTTTTGATTTTCATTTATTGTTTCTTTCTTTTGTAACAAATGGAAGATATTACAGGACTATGAATAATGCTATAGGTGTGAGCTGTCAATTATTAATTTTACTTCCACCAGTTTCTTCTATGAATAAGGTGACTTATTCTAGATTTTGTATTTTAGGGGAATGGATCAGATAAAAAATTATATGAGAAAACTCATAGAAGTACCAAAATGCCGGAAGCAAGTGATTCTCAATTTGAGGGAATCAAGTCATATTGCTTGAAAAGTCAGGTGGTATCATTTCTATGGGCTGTCTGTAGGAGTATTATTCCTGCAGATTTGCTAGGAACTCCTGCTAACTGGAGAGTACTAAGGAGAAATATTTCCAGGTTTATTGGGCTAAGAAGATTTGAGAAGTTCTCTTTAAAGCAGTGTGTGCATAAATTGAAAACTTCAAAGTTCCCTTTTTTGTCTAATAAACACTCATCGTGCTACTTGAATGCTCAGATTCTCAAAGCTGCCACAGGACAGAATGTAACAATTTATAAAGAATTCAGTAAAGTGAATGATGCCTTTCTGAACATGAAAAATGAACTTTTAATGAACTGGATTTCTTGGTTCTTTTCATTTCTAGTTGTGCCTTTAGTGCAAGCCAACTTCTATATAACTGAAATTGAGCATGGGAAAAAAGATATATATTACTATCGGAAGTCAGTTTGGAAAAAGTTAACAGACAAGGCTATCACTTACCTGAAAGATAGGAGCTACAATTACTTAGATGATGCAGCTGTTAGAAGTGTTATAAATAAAAGATCTTTTGGTTTCTCAAAGCTCAGACTTCTTCCAAAAGAAAACAGCATAAGAATGCTGGCAAATCTTAGAGCATCATCAAGAATGCTAGCAGAAAAGTCCTGTTCTGAAGCGACAAGTTCCAGAATGTGGAAGAAAGCTCAATTGGACTATAAATCGGTGAAATTTGACCACTTCAAGCCTGTGAATTATGTTCTTCGTGATGCGCATGTTGTTCTAAAAGGTTTGCTGCAGAAAGAACAGGACAAGTTAGGGTCATCAGTATTTGACTACAATGATGTCTACAGAAAGTATTGTTCATTTCTGATTGGTCTGAGGAAGGAATCAATAACTGTTCCTGGTGTTTTCCTTGTGGTTTCTGATGTATCAAAAGCATTTGATTCTATTGATCAAGATAAACTGCTTAGAGTTATGAATGATCTCATACTGAAGGATGAATATATTCTTGAACAGTCTTGTCAAGTTGTCTGTATGAAGAAATCTTTGTGGGTTCATGGTAATTCTATATTGACAGACGAAAATACCAGTACTAGTTATACAAGATTGACAAATTCTCTCACCTTTCCTTCATCGCAGAGAATTCTTGTAAGTCAGGTAAGAACTCTCTTGTAACCAGAATGAAATATGCAATGCTTGGATCAGCTACTTACATAATGCTGTTCTCATGCCTGATGCTGCTTGGAAGATGAAAAATAATCTCTTGCATTTCTGCTAGCCATTTGACAATGTAATGTTCGACCTTCATGTCCTAGTATTCTAGTAGTGTTTCTTTCTGTTCTTTTCCATTTTTTTTAATAATAAGAAAAAACGTTGCTTTCATAACCCTTATAACCTTGTTGATTTTACCAAAGAGAATACCTCACTGGTTTTGTTCTCTGTCCTTACCCTCCCCAATCTTGATGTAGGTCGCATTTTTGTGTTCCATTTATGGTTTCTTCTTTTGGGTACTGATGTCTGGCTAATGCTGCAATCTAATCTAGTCTGTCTACATTGAATAAATAAAGATTTATCTTTTTCTGTTTCCTTTTTCTGGCAGGGTTTGAGCCGCAGTGTGAAGAAAGAAAAACTCTTTTTTATTTTAAATGAGCATGTAAAGCGCAATCTGCTACAATTTGATAATAAATTTTACCTGCAAGGTATAGGTATACCTCAGGGAAGTGTTGTATCTTCTCTACTTTGCTCTTTATACTATGGAGATATGGAAAGGAATGTGCTCTATCCATTTATTGAGAAAATTCGAGAATCTGCTACTGAAGTTCTATCTGGAAGTCATAGTTCTGAACAGATTAATGGGGATGAGACAACAAGCTCTTTCCCAAATTATATGCTCCTTAGGTTTATTGATGACTTCCTTTTCATATCAACCTCAAGGAAGCAGGCTGCTTACTTCTTCTCCAGATTGCAGAGGGGATTTCGGGAGTATAATTGCTACATGAATGAGGAAAAGTATGGTGTAAATTTTGATATTGGAGATAAATTACGGCTTTCATCAAACAGAGTGTTTGTAGGTCATGATGGTATCACATTTCTTCGCTGGAGTGGTTTGCTTATCAACTCTAGTACTTTAGAAGTTCAGGGAGACTACACAAGGTTTGTTTCTGTTTCGTGGTTTCTAGTATGAGATGAATCCTATTGAATTTTCGGTTGGTTTCTCTCTAGTGATATTTTGGTGTGATTGCCAACAGTTATTTTCATTCGAGACTCAGTTTTCAATGCTATAGGGTTGTAACATTGCCAAAAACAATCCACTCAGGAAATTTCTAATAGCAGTCTGACAAGATGTGTCCTTTTCTCTCTCTTCCATGCTTTTCTAGAATGTTGGACTTCAATTTCTTTCTTCCACCAGCTTAGTCAAGCATCAACTTGATGTTTGATTGGTAGTTCAAAGATGAAACTAGTACAACAGTAATAGTTATCTCCACGCCCCCCCCCCCCCCCCCAGCCCCAAAAAAAAAAAAAACTTTTTAGGGTACTTTTTGCAAGTGTACTTCAAGAGATTGTCTGGATTAAACAGTATTTTATTTGCATTGCAAAAATAAGGTATGCCGTACGCTGTTTTGCTAGATTTAAGATTAATCTCTCATTGCAATTGAATACATTTGAAGTTGGGATTTAATTGATTTAATTTGAAGATACTATCTAGTTGTTGTTCTAGTTATTGCACAGCACATACTCTACCTGAGATGTTGTTCAATGTCATCTGATTCATCTTTGAACCCGCTAGTGTCATTATTCCATTATTTGCATGTGATTGATAGTTACAAATTAATATTGTGTTGAAGTGTCATCTTTGAATACGTGCTTAATATGTTTTCAATAATGTAAGAACCATTTGTGTTGTGTACATCAAACAGGTACTTGAATAACCATTTGAGCTCCACTCTTACCGTCTGCTGGCAAGGGAAACCAGCTAAGCATTTAAAGTCTAGGTTACGTGGCTTCATGGGTCCTAAATGCCATCCCATATTTTTTGATTCTAATATAAACTCTGCTGCCGTTGTCAGATTGAATATGTACCAAGCTTTTCTGCTACTTGCAATGAAATTTCACTGTTATATCTCCAACTTATCATACATTTGCAATCTCTCAGCAACTTCCTATTTGAAAATCATTGAAGGATCCTTCAGGTACAGTGAAATTCTATTTTGTTATCTTGCAAAAAGTATTCTCATTCATACTGTGAAGCCCTCTTTTATTTTCTTTTCCATTTCCTTCCATTTACATACTCTTTCTTCCTTTTAATTGTTAGGTATGTGCATGTGCTGATTAAGAGAAGAATGGCTTCTCTATCTATTGGTCCCAATATCTGTCCGACATTTACACTGGAAGAGGGTGAAGTTGAATGGCTCGGGTTACATGCCTATGTCCAAATACTGAAGAGGAAACAATCTCGGCATAGAGAGTTGGTATCATTATTGAGGTCTAAGTTGTTGAGACATAGAATCACCGGGGTTGTTTCATGTGAATTGAAGTATGCGGTTGAAGCGTCACATTCCTTTTTGATCTGGAAAATCAAGTATTAGTATTGGATTGTTAGGAGTACCAACATCTGAAGTGATGATTAACTTGCTTCTTATGATTCTTCACATCACAATATATTAGCCGAGGATTGCCCTTTTAGCAAGACGCTCTGACTGCTGCATCGAACGGTTAACTAGAAGCCGATTTTTCTTGGATAAAGTACGAGTAACATAATGATTATGGCCACATGCTACCTATATAGGTATAGAAATCTCCCCATCAAAACAAAATTCATAAGACCCCGTGCAGTGTAGACAATTGACTAATTTTCTCAATAATTACAAAAACAGTGACAGAAATTGATCACATAATTTCATCCCAACCTCATCTTCTTTCCATTTGTTTTCTCAAGTTTCCAAGAGGACCATAAGTTTTGCCTTTGACTTCCTCTTTGCTACAATTACATGTGCTAGTGTTTAAATTTGTGCCACATTTGAGACATATCCCTTTGCAACTTGGATCGCAAATCACATTTATGGTAATTTCCAAATGCACCATGTCTCTAATATTCTTTGAAATATCAATTTCCTTTTCTTCAAGAGGAAAATATAACCGATCATCCCAATCTATTGAAGCGTCATCGTCTTCCTCTTCAGAGCCATTTCCAGTTGATGACTTTGATTTATCCTCCCCAAACATCATTCCTATATCAATAATCTCTGGTTCCTCAATGGGTTGCTCAGACAGTAAAACGGAGAAGTCGGAAAACACACTCTGAGTGGCTGGCTCACCACACCTTCAACAAAACGTGAACTTATAAGTTATAACTATGTTTGATTCAAAAGGACCAGAAAGAAACCATAATCTTTTAACAGTGATAATGCACCACAACAGTTGACAATGTAAACACATGCCGGTTCTGTTCTCACATAACTTCAAAGTTGATCCTAAATACTACTTTGTATTTTTCTTCATGTGTCATGTGTTGACTTGTATGGATTAGCATCATTATCTGCATTTTCTCTTATAGTGGCTAAAAGCAGTCTACCATTTACTCATGGAAATCCCTTCAAGAATGAAGCAAAAGGAGCGCTTATTTACAAAATAATTGTCTTTGGTAGCCAAGGACTTTCTAAACTTGATCATCCAATCAAGTAATACGTGTGTTATCCAAGCAACCATGTAGCTTGAGCATGTAATGAAAGTAACAAGATACGCAGAGAAAGCAAATTAAACAAATTCAGTACCTGTTGCACCCGAGGGTGAGGACAGTTCGAATGATTCCATCGAGCCTCAACTTTTGCTTCTTCTTTGTCACATCAATTGAAATCTGCACAGGTGTTCCATTTGGATAATCTTTCACGGCTTTTGTGACCCGCAATCCCATGGCCGAAGCCCTAGACCTCGATACTTCAGTAGAAAGCTTGCCTAAACCAAGCCTCTCCAAGGTTGTACAATATTCCAAATGCGTGATGGAAGGGTTTCTCTTGTATATAATCGCCCCTTCCCACGGCGATCCTGCATCTTCTTCAACATCTTCTTGATCTTCCCAGTCATAAGATTCCGTCTCATCCTCAGTGAATGACTTGGAATCTTTTGCAATAGCATTTGAAATAGCAGGCAGTCTATCACTGACAATTTTGCAACTCCATGGAACTCGGCAATGACTAACAGAATGGCCTAGACGTGAGAAACAATATGCCCAAGGTTTTGGATTTGGTTGCTTGAATTGGTTGATATGCAAGACGGTAGCAACGTAGCACGAGGACAGTGAAGTTGACATGTCGAAATACAGTAAAAAAAACTTACCTGTGGAAATGATTTTATTAACATAGTATCAACAATGCCAATAGAATCTTCAAATGGTAAAGCAAAATGTATAAACATAAATATACAAATACGGGAATGAAAGTCTAAAGGGTTAGCTTTCATATGCAAAAGTAATAGCCAAGAAATGCGCCGGGCATTTATACAAACAAGAGATGTGCAATTATTTTCTTAACAAATATAAACACGAAAAGGAAGAAACTGAGACCCATAAAATGGAAATCCAACGCCGCTTCATGAACTAAAACTTAGACAATACACTTACATTACGCTGCGTTATGCTATATTTACCTTGAAAGAGGGTCTCACTTCTCAGTTGCAGCGAAATTGTCATAAAAATAAACGCGTGTTCAAGGGAAGGAGCGGATAGAGAAAGCAAAGATTAAAAATATAGATAAGATAAAAATATGCTCTTTTAATCGGGAATCAACAAGGTCGTTGTAGTATAGTGGTTAGTATTCCCGCCTGTCACGCGGGTGACCCGGGTTCGATCCCCGGCAACGGCGTTTAATTTTGATTTCGAAAGTTTTCAAATGGGCCCTTAGTTCCTTCGCTTGCATATTTGCAGAATGAATAATAATGTGTTCGAAAGCTTCCAAAATCAATAATATGGGATTCATTCATATTGTCATTGAAGAGTTGATTCTTTTTATAGTTCATATTTAAATTTAAATGAAGTTTTCTTTTTCTTTTTTTACCTTTCATTTGGAAATATATTAGCTTGGACTGAGGAGGCAAGAAGCTCAAGGATGGGTCTCGGTATAGGTAACCCATAAAATAGAATATAGGCTTTTTATTTAGAATTTTGTCTTGCATTTTTGTCACTCGCAGCCAAAAGACGGAATTACCCTCCAAGATTTTTGTCTTGCCGCTGAAGTTATGACGAGGAACACACGAGGGATAATGCCTACTTTAGACAAACAAGAGGGCTTTCACTCATTTTTCAAGCGCTGTAGCGAGTCCAAGGAGCCATGGCCAAGAGACCACCACTAATCAAGTTTCAGCTTTAAACAATGCATGTATCATCAAATTTCAACAAAAAGTAGTTGCAATTGCATATAAAAATGTATTTAGAGGTTTCAAGCTTGGTCTTCATTTAAATTTTAAAACTTGAAGTTTAATGCATCACCCATGATCAAATGCTCAAATTGCTTTGATTGTATTGTATTGTGATCATTGCACATAATATCGTGAATAAAAATATCAATAGGACGCTGCAAAAGGCAAAGCTAATGCCCTCCGTTTGATGCTCAGTTTCCAAACTAATGGACAAGAAAATGGCAAAAACTCAGCCTGGTCATCTCCCAACAAAATTATTTTGGTTATTAGAATTGATTAGCCAAAAGCCGGATACCAGACCATGTCATTAGCGAAATATAGGCACTAAAATTATGAGTGAGAGAGAGCAGCCATAAAACATTCCAGTCTTAAGCCTAAATCATTGTCCAAAGTCATAAAACCATCCAAATAGTCTTACGCTAATCTGTTAAGAAACTCGACACACTCAATAATGGCAGTAGATACCATATGAATGGAAAAACTACAATCCAAAGGATAACACAGACAAACACAGACAAGAAAAGGTGGGGAAAGCAAGAAATCCTACCAATTAATCCAAGATCGGTTTTAAATCAGTCAATGGGCTGGTCAACCTCTGCATAAGCAGGCTCAAGTTGGGCTTGTTCGGCTTCTTGCACCTCCTTTTCGGTCTTCCTTCCTTTCTTGGACTTGTAGTACACGCTCATGAAGGTTCCCACAGCTTTATACTTTTTCCTGCATTTCTCATACAGATCGGCATCAAACATCCTCCAAAAGTTCTTTTCACTCAGTTCAGACACTGCATACTGTGGCTGAAACCCACCATTCTCAATCAGCCACTGCTCCATTTTACGAACTGCTTCTGCACCATCAAATACTTCACCCCTCAAGATAGGACCTGGTGCATAGTAGACCCCAACATCTGTATACATCTGAGCGTAAGAAGTGTCTCCCTGTCTGCGATGGTGCTCAAAGCCTGGCTCAGGATACACCATAGTTTTGTATGGAAGCTTGTACAGCCGATGTGGACAGAGCCAAAGTGGGTATACCTGAAGAATTAGGAAGGGAAATGCTAATTATATCAACCAACTAGAGTCCTTGATGATAATAATAAAAAACTGTGGGACCACAACTAGTAACACTAGCGTTCCCAATTTGGGCACAAGGCCAACAATCTTTTAGAACCTATATTGTCCAACTCCAATTAGGGATCACAGACACTGCATATTCAGTTAGCAACTCAGTAGAGACTTACAAAAGCTTTAATAATACAGAAGCTGCTTCTGAGCACACCCAACAAACATAAAATATTTTCAAAAAAAAAAAAAAAGACATAACTGACCACCAAATAAACCATGTTCGCTTGGCCATCCAAGTTCAAAAAGTCGACAAAAAGACAACTTTTACTTTGAAACAAAGAATATGAAGAAAAGTTTTCAGCCTACAATTTGATGTCAGGATATTTCGATTGCCAAAACTACTAGGTGCAATGACTATGTTTACCCTCTTTTATATTTACCTCTACATATTAAGGTCTTTCTTTGCCACTTCTGATCCTTCAGCTGTAGTCCATCTACAAAAAACCTCCTAGAATGCTCCAAACAGACCCAAAGGACAGCTATCATTTGCTTTAACATTTATAATAAAAAATTAAAGGAAAAACCCTTGATTTCTTAAATTGACTCTAAGTTAATCATATTCTGTATGACTTCGTGTTGAAATCATATCCTGCTTCAGATATGGTTTCAAGCACCTGTTCATGTGTTTCTATTACCTCCAAGCATTAGACAATCTTGTTTTTCAGGGAAAATAAAACTTGTTTCACTTGTTGCAATCTTCAGGGAAAGTAGCAATGACAATTGGTTGACTTCATTTCACATTCAAACCAACACAAATTTCAATAGAATATTAATGCAACTAAAATTACGCCAAAAAGAAAGCAAGCAAAGAAGATTAAAAAGAAAAAGAGTAATTGAATGCGGGAGCAGAAAAAGACATGTTTACCTCCATCTCAAGGTGTTGCCACTCCAGGGCATCTCCAACCTTGTAGAGAGGAACAAGCATGTCCTGGATGACATGATTCTGATGGTAGTAGTTTCTGATGGCTTCACCTTGAGTAGCCTTAAGCAAAGAAACCTTGGGTGGCATCATCCAGCCGAAGAGAAACCTGAACCAAAATTGATCTCCAAATGGTAGGATGAGTTTTCCCTCCCAGTACAAAGACCTTGTGTGCCTGTGGTAATACTCTCTTGTGGGTATGTACTCTGTGAACTCCCCTCTCTTAAGAGCTGTGGCTGCATGCTGATAGAACCATGGTTTAAACCACCAACCGACGCTGTTAATTACATTTCCCTTTTTCTTGGCCTCTTCTTTTGAGGCATATCTCCCTGTCATAAATACAGCTTCTGTTGAAGTGTAAATCATGCCTTCTACGAAGTCTGGAACCTTAGCTTGATTGTCCTGATCCCCATCTCTTGGAGCAAAAGAGTCTGCATAGGCCTGTGCAATCTCTCTTAGATTACTCACTACAGGTTTGTAAGTCAGCTTCATGTATTCCTTAATGGGTATAAGCTTGATCTCAGCCGAGACAAGAAGCCCTAGTGTCCCCTGAGACCATGGAATTGCATAGAAAAGATCTTTATACTCATTGTCCTTGGTGGCTCTGACAACTTGGCCATCTGCCAGAACAATCTCATATGCAACAACAGTATCAGAAAATAGGCCATAGATGTGAGAACTTCCTTCAATTCCATAGCCATTGATAAGGCCACCAACAGTAAGATCATCAAGCTCTGCAACCACTGCAAGGGAAAGGTTCATTGGGCATGTAGCTCTGCTGATTTGCCCCATGTTGACAAGAGGCTCAACTTTTGCAATCATTCTATCTTTGTCAATGTCAAGGATGTTACGAAAAGCTGATAAGTCAACTTCAAAATGCCGCGCTCGCTTGTAGTCCACATTCCTCATTCCAACTGCGATCCAGGGTTTACGAGCTGTGCAGACAAGACCATCCTTTGATGGATTCCTCTCTTTCAGCCGTTTAACAACTTTCTTGACATTTTCATCATGCTCCTTTTGACGCTTCTTGTAGGACTTCATATCAGATTTGACATCTCCAAGATATATGAGGAAGTAAATGGTGACAGAGATGGGGAGGACAACAAAAACAACGAGGATCCATCGGAACTGGACAAGAAAGTCCACAATTCCCTTTTTCCTTTTTGGGCGCAGCGGTGCCTCAAGATCCGACATGGTAGGAAGTAAACACACTTCAACATAGAGAACAAAGAGTGTAATTAGAAAACAAATCAAGTCTGCTCGGGAAACACAAAACTGTATGTCTAGTTACAAGGTATTCAAGAAAAGTGAAATGTAATGCTTGTAAATTAAGGTGGGGAAACGCAAAACTTTAGAAGATATAACTAGCAAAATGGTTACATAACTTGATAGATCCTCAAGTCAAAATCGCCAAACACACATACACCAAATTTCAACATGAGTATTACCTAACATGCTCAATAGGGGAACTAAATGAAAAGGTCGTCCATAATTGATCTAAACAATTTTACAATAATGCATCACCAAAAAACTGAAACCAAAAATACTAAAGGCACACGCATGAAGAGCCCAGGGCCCCTTTGAATCATGCAACATAATGATGCTGTAATAATAATCAAAGTAAAAAACCGCATAAGTCTGATACTTGCTATATTTAAAAGTAACATTTCAGATTCGTACATGAATGCTAAAAGTTTTATAACAAGAACAGCAAAAATAATATGACAGCAAAAACACAATAGCTTTAGCCCAAATCTCGCACAGAATATGAGCAAGAATCGATGTACTATAAAATGACTTGGAGCATCGTCCAGATGTAGCCACAAGATTAATAATAATAATAATAATAATAAAGGAACAACGTATTGAGTGGCTTTAAAGAGCAACGCTCTTGCATGAAATTTAAACTATACTGAATTGCGATGAAATAGAAAAATCGCCACGAGAAATAACACATGCAGTATAAGCTACGCAGAAAACAAGTCATTCTCTGCTTTTACATCTTCAAACAAGGACTCTAACACTCCAAATTAAAATTCAAAAAGTTCATCCAAAAATAAAATAAAATTAAAAAAAAAAGCCAGATATAGATCAAGATCTGTGGCTGTAAGAAACTAAAATTAACAAAATAAAAAAAAGGAACTAAAAAAATTATACACGAACGGTTCAAAAACAGTAAGCGTTTTTAAAGTCGAGACCAATTTTCCCATTTTTAACATTATCTTCATCGTTTCCGAGTAGCATTTTGCTAAAACGCGGCGACCAAAAAAAGAAAAAAGCAAAAACAAAACACTGCAAAAGAACATAAAATTGCATTTTTTCTCGGCATCCAAACAGAAATGTTTCTAAAATCTCAGAGATAGAGAGAGAACCTACAAGAGAGAAGCTGAAAAGCTGCGAGTTAATGAAGCGTTCGAGTACTCAAGCGATGAATATACAATGTATATATATGACTGAGAGAGTGTAGAGTGCGAGTGTGTGTAAATTGTAATGTGTGTTGTTAATTTCACAAGGCGTCTTTTCAAAATAAAATAAAATGGAATAAAATAAAATAACTCAAACAAAGAGTGATTGTTGACGTGTCAGGTGGGTATGGTCATCAATTCTTAACCGTTTGTAGCAAATCAGATATTTAATTGATGATTATTGATTTATTTCATCATTAATTAATTTATAATGTATTCGTAAAAAAAACAAATGAATATTGGAGAAATCGAAGATTGATCGCGCAGCCCACACACACGACATTCTGCACCCACACGGCGATGAGATTCGCTGGCGCACACTGGCGTCCATGTGACAACGCGACAGCATATCTTATTATTATTTTGTAAATTATTGTTTTATTTTAGATTTCTTTTCTAATACATTGTATTATTTAGATTTGATTAATTAATTAATTAATTAATTAATGAGACGCTGAAAGATTAGGAAAGTTGGTTTGAGTTAAGTGACGCTAATCATGACTTTTGATGTGGAGAGTGCCGCTCTTTAGACTTGAGGCTCCCGATTGTAATGATGACGAGGTCATTTTCTCCGTTACTTATACGCGTATACCACCCCCTTTTTAAAAAAAAATATTAAAATTTTGAATTTTTGAATTTTTTAAAATTAACCAATCAAGTGTCTTATGCTTTCATAGTCCTTGATTGTATCGTCTGAATTCTTTAGACATTTTTTTTTACTAACATGAAACATTATGAATTAATTTAGGGTGTAGGTATGTTAGAACCGTTTTAAAATATAATATTCTTTCATAACCACATAATTAAATTTATAATAATTTTTTATTATTATTTATCACTTTATGAGTGTAATTGTGATTCATGCTCTACCTTAGAGCAGCTCTAAAGTAGCCATAACTATTAATTTATATTACATTAAAAAAATATTGTGTCATTAACACTAAAAAGTGTATATTTAATACATAATAAAATAGTCATTTTTCACTTACAGTGATGATAACGCTAATAACTTCATCACATTTATAAATATCTATGTTAGAAAAGCAAAAAAAAAAAAAAAAAAAGAAATTGACACCAAATTTAGAAAACTCCTAACAACAAAGTCAAAAGTTTACATGACTCAAAAGTGGTCGATTGCTCTCAAATATAAAAATAATTAGTCATAGTATAACCCGATGAGTCGAGGGTCTAACGACTCAAGCCACGTGGAAATTAAAAATCTAATAGACAATTATTAAATGAAAATAATTGAAAAAAAATATATGAAGAAATAATCTAAATCAAACAAGTGCTAAAATTATAAGATCCACTCTTGTATTCAAGTCATGGATATAATACTCTTTTATATTTATATTTTGTGTTATTTACTAGTTTGGATATATTGTGACTTAGTTCTTAATTAACCATTCTATGAATAAATATGAGGGTTAAGTACATAATATATATGCCACAATCATATTAGAGTATTCTTACTAACACACTAATCTATCGACATTAGGTTTAACCTCTCACATCTATCCAAGGGATTCTAAGTTTACAAATAAATATGGAATGAAAATAACTGATAAAAAGCATAACATACAAACATGTAAGTAAAAACAATAAACTTTAAATTCATTTGAGAGAGTAATTAAATCAACAATTCAAATCATCGAGATTTGTTGTTCACCTAAGTTTAGAAAATTAGCCACTCATATTGGTAAGAAAAACACTCTTTTTATTTAATAAAATGTGTGAAAGGACAATACCAAGATTTTCTTTTTTAATTACACAATACAAAGAATTTGAAAACAAAAGAGAGGAGAAAAATCTATTCTTATTAACTACATTTTTTCGCCCTAAAATTTACTCTAGATTTACACCAAAATTCTCTACAAAACTTACATCTAAACTCTGCACCTTCATTTGTGAGCTCTCTTTTCTTTATATAGGCAAATTCTAATTTGATCAAGTGTGGACATTTACATGATAACTTTGGTGAGTCTGTAACCATAAACTTTAGATGAACTTTACTAATATAATTCAAGGGTCTAAAATTACAACCATTGTGACGCATTATGGAATGTTAGATTCAACATTATCAATGGCTATAAATGAATTCAAATTAAAGACCTCTATTAGATCTTTCATCAAGGTGGTTGAATTAGCAAATTAATTTATGTTAAATTTAGTGCAATGAGGTGCATATGAGTTTAGATACATAACACGATCTTAATCTTTTAAAATTAATATTGGATTGAAGGGCTGACAATTTTTCCAAAGATTTGCGTTTCGGGAATTCAAATTTCATATCCATTCTCTTGATCAAGGCACCAAAAAATTTATAAATTTTGGAATATTACTACAAAGCATGAAAATCGTACTTAAAATCAAATAGAAGTAGACAATTTATAACATGGGATAGGGATTAGAAAATATAATGAAAGTGTTTTGTATTATCATCACTGTAAGTAAATTTGGCAATTTTAACTTTTAATAAATATACTTTTTTTGTATTAATTAGAGACCAACCTTTAATCAATACAGCTCAAATTTTGGCTCTAAATATATTATAAACCACTTAGTATTGTAACTATGTAACAAGGAACGTAAGCAAAGTAACTGCCTTAATTTTAAATGTAAATAAACTGTTCTCACCAGGAATTAAGAATTTGTAGATAAGCAGCGGGGCAAGAAAGTCAAACAACATTCTCAACTGTTCCCGTATGGGCATCTAGATTCTAGAGAAAATATAAATTTAAATAAAAACAAAAATGAGGAGACAAGATACCTAACACTAACAGTGGTCAAAATCAGAAGCTGAAAATAAATTTATACAGTACGTGCCAGATCACGTGGGGCACACCATAAAGATTTTCCTGCTGGTCGCTATTTCGGAATATTGTAATGACCATTATTTCCTCAGGGTCTTCTGTAAATTACAATGAGAAATAATAATGACGATAATAAATCCAATCAAAATTATTATTATTATTATTATTTGGATATCTATTCAGAAATATGGTTTTGATTTTAGATTTTTTTATTTAAAAAAAATTAATTTTACATTAAATAAAGGATAATCGATTTCGAACTACATTTTCCATAAAATATACTTAATTAATTTTTTTGTTATTGATTTATTTGATGAAATCGTGTCAATTTTCAAAACTTATAAAGTTTTACTTTATAAAAAAACTCACTTGATTGAAGGAGAAATAAATGACATATTATTTTTTTTAAATACTGATTACACATCAAATATAAAATATATGTCCAAAAAAATAATCTTCACAAAAAAAAAAATATCCATACTCTACTTATATTTTATAAAAAAATAAATTTATAAATATTTAACCCCTAGAATATTTGTACCAAGGCTTGAGCTGCTTGGCAGCAGCCAAACCACTTCGACCAAAGAGCCAGCGGCGACATACTACTTACTCAACGATCAAATGTTGGGTAATGGGAATTTTTTATATATTAGAAATAAAGTTATTGGGATCTGGGGACCAAATATATGTTATGTGAAAAAGTTAAATAAATAAAGATCAGAATTTTTGAATAAATAAAGGGAATAATTGTGTTGAGAGCTAGAGCCACCCCTAGCTGTGCAGATGGCCTTCATCATGACCACACGCACAGATCGTTTTAATTATTTATTTTTGTTTGGGGCCTTCTCACTTCACATCACTCGAACGGGACAGTACGGCAGTATTAATAATATTTGTTATTTATTTATTATTTTTGATGGAATGATACGTCATTTGAGATTTTATCTTAAACTTAAATGTTGGAATGTATAATATTAGTGGTGCATTTTTATGTGAAAGAGATAAATATTTAATTTGAATTAATTTTAAGCAATTACAATTATGGGTTGGGTCTCTGAATTTAATTTTTATATTTAATATTATCATTTAAAATTTTCACCAGTTTGATTTATTCATATGAATGAAATGATTAACATAACTTTTTTTTTTCTTTTTTCAAGATGTAATTTAATTCAATCCAAAAAAAATTTAAGGAAGTAAAAACCGACTTCTAAATTAAGGAATTAAGGAAATTTAATTCTCAAAAACACATACAAGAGAGAGATATGTATTTTATTTTAACACAATTGCCTACTTATTTGTCGAATTTGCAAATAAAAAATGTTATTATAACAACAAACTGGGTTACAAAATTTTGGCTTTAAATTGTGCACATTTATAAATAAATATGATTTAATTACAATATAGATGAGATGATACATCAAATATACTGAAGAAATTCACGAAAGTGTGATGCAATAAATCCAGTGAAAAATTAGAAGATAATGATACAGCCACAAACTCTTGTACAAACTTATTTTGTACAAACTGACGTGACATTAATTCATTAGTTGAATGAAAATATAAATTAATAAAAACAAATCATGTGGGCCAAGTGATATTTAATTCAACCAATCTTATCATGTCACTACAGTTTGTACAAAATAAATTTATACAAGAGTTTATAGTTGTATCATTACTCAAATTAAAAATCGTACAAATGAAAAAAAAATTCAAATAAGGAATTTAGGCAGGGGAGGCAAGATAAGACGAATTAGCAAATACAAAGTTTAAATTTAGGGATTTTCGCCAACATGGGGATTTTGAAAAGGCGCAAATTATTCATTACGTTGGTTTTTTAATTACTGAAGCCGCAGCCGCTTGTCTTTCTCACTGGCCGTATGCAAATCATACCAAATGCCGACAACACCTTAGCTCCAAAGCCTCTTAATTTTTCGCACCATTTATGTTGTTTTTTTTTTTTTCCTTAAAAAAAATAAGTTTAAGCTTTTCCTTTCATTTTTTTTTAATTTCGAGTGCAAATGTCTGTAACCACATACAGTATCTTATGAGTATCATAATCTATAGTCTGAATATCATTAGATGATTGTATTTATTAATTTTCACTTATGTAACAGTATCCATGTTCTGTAACCAAACCCCTGCCAAAATATATAAATTGTTTGAATTCCTTGGGAACAATTTAGACTATATATATATATATATATATATATATTATAAGAGTTTAGACTATATTTAGCTTGCAAGAACAAATAGTACATTAATTAAATTACTTGCAAATTATTACGTAAATGATTCAATGAATAATTTGGCCTAATATATGATAGGATTGCTTAGAATAACAAGAGCAATGTTATCTATTAAATCTTCTTCCTAAGAAAAAAAAATTATAAGAAATGCAGATATGCTAAATAGATTCATTTAAAAAATTTTCCAATACTAAATATATATATATAATTTTTAGGTACATAAGCTCTCATTTTTTTTAATGTCATACAATTTAATAAAATTATTTTTTAATGTACTATAAAACTGTGTATTTTACTAATGTATGTGCACTAGAGGTGGCAAAAATATCCGTCCGGTCCGGACCGTATGTGCACTAGAGGTGGCAAAAATATCCGTCCGGTCCGGACCCGGACCGTACCCAGGCATTGTGGGCCGGGTATTACCCGGTCCGGGTATGAAGTCGGGCTGGTCTTGGACATCACTTGATAAACCTGGAACCCGAATTTTATTAAAAAAATATTATAAAATATATATTATTTTAAATATTTATATTTATTTGACTCAATTATTATACATATATAAAGTTTTAAACACTTAAAGTTTATATTTTCATGTCAAACTTTATTGAAATAAATTTAAAACTTATAAAATTACAAAAAATAAAAAAAAATATACACATATAATATTAAAAAATATAAAATTTGGGTACCTGAATTAAAACTCGGCTCGAACTCGGACCCGAATCGGTTGCATCCGGGCAAGATCCGGTCATTGCAATACCCGAATTCGGTCCGAGGTTTTACCATCCCTAATGTGCACTGACTCTATTAATTATTATACCTTAACAACATGTCCGAGTAAAAAAAAAAAAAATTGAGGACACCCCTACTAACGGATGACTATATATATAAGGAAAACAAAACTGAGTTATTGTATGAAATCATTTTCCAGTTGGCTAGATGGGCTATCAATGTCTTTGTCCAAGTAATTATTGTTATAAATTGTTTTTTGTTTTTTTTTGGGGGTTGTGAATTGTCTGTCGCTCACCTCTCACATCAGATATTCTGTTACCGGATTATACATGTCGCGGGTTCTGGTCCAAAAATCTTTGCATTCACATACTTTAATTGCTCTCACACAGCGACCAACAACATGATAGCTAAGTGCTGACAATCTTTTCTTGTTTGTTTGCATAGGACACCCCCATTCATTGTCAATCTGGAAAGGGGCCCAAATGTCCAAATGGTAAAGTCAGAGAGACTGTCGGCTATTGGGTTTGAGCCTAGTTGCTCACTGGTAACCCACGGCCTCAAAATCAAATCTCTTCTTCAAAAAATTGTGGGTTATGGACATGTTTTGCCCGATTATTTATTTATTTGTGGAAGTATGTATTTTAATTAGGGTCCGGTTATGTTAGAACTACTTTATAGTAGAAGACTCTTTAATAACCATACAATTAAAATTAAGAAAATTATCATTCGTATACCTTATATTTACTCTGTTATAAAAAATACTACAACACTTTGAGGGTGTATCAATCGTTCACCATAAGTTGACGAAATGTATTAACCGACTATCAAACCGTTAATTGCCGTTTGAAAAGTAACAGAATTATAGTGAATTGATAATTTTACCCTTAAATTCTCTTTTTATCACTTATATACCCTTAAATTATCATTTGTATTATATGAAAAGACCAAATTATCTTTCTGACGTTATCATATTTAAACGGTAACTAACGGTTTGGTGGTTGGCTGATACGGTTTGTCAACTTAGGGTGGACGATTGATACACCCTCAAAGTATTGTAGTATTTTTGATAACAGAGCAAATATAAAGTATACGAATGATAATTTTCCTTAAAATTATAACGTTTTTTTTTTTTTTATCATTTTACATGTGTGGTTGTGATTCACGCTCTACCTTAGAACCACTCTAACATAGCCACAACCTTTTAATTAATGTTTGACATACTTCTGAGCAGCATTAAAGTGTTTATGTATCTAAAATCTCAGTAAATTTTAAATTGAAATATATGTGTAGAACTATATATATATATATATATATATATACCGAATGGTCCAATTTTAAAAAATAAATTATCTAAAAATTACCTACAATCAATATTCCCTATCCTCAAACAGCAAAAACTCTTATTCGTTTATGAATAAAGCTATTTTTATCGAAAATAATATAAAATTTAGTACAAAAAAAAAAATTATTGTCTTGCGGTGAATTTTTTCGTCCTATAATTTCTTTTTTTTAAGGTCTTCTAGTGACAAGTGCTATTTTTTTAATGCTACTTTTTGTATGCATATCAGTTAATGTTGTTCATTTATTTATTAAAAGAAAAAAAAAAAAAGATAAGAGGCTTTACAATCCCCAAGCATCCAGAATTTGAAAAGCCGACGTTAATTAATTAATTACCAGTTTTAAATGTCAATCAACTAATAAGAATGATAAAAATACATCTTTGAAAATCTAGCAGAATTTGGGCCTAAACCACCAGAACTCTCCAGCGTTTTTTAGCTGAAAAAAATGGGGAAAAAAGAAAAAGAAAAAGAGTTTAAAATGATTCAATAATGGATATAATCTATGATTCAGTACAACTTTAATGGCTAGGATAAAATGAAAGCCAAAATTTGCCGCCAACAATGCCTTCCTCTGCTAGTGACTATATAGTCTATATATACGAATTTGCATGATGGATCGAGGTAGTTCCTTGCAAGCTCTGCCGTAGCATTTCTATGGGTTGAAGAAACTTGAGCCCCCCATATTGATAGCAATCAGTACTAGTATAATTGTGATTACAGCAAACCAAACTAAGGTTGATCCTGCAATCCACATGTTTTCGTTTAATCTTACTAGCATACTACTGAACACAAAGAACAGAATTTTTTTTTTAAAAAAAGAGCGAAACTCACCTGCAGAAGGCCCATCAGAATCTGAGGGTGATGATTCAGCTCTAAGACCACGAGATCTCAATCCAGTAGACCCTGTACTAGAGACATCATCGAAAATTTTGTTATATCCAGTTTCAGATGAAACTATTCCCTGAAATTCCTCACTCACGAGCAAAGCTGCCAGAACATCCATAAAATCTTTATCCCTTTCATTTGAAGAATCCGTTTGCCCCCGCTCATAAGAACTATCTGTTTCATCGTAATCAGTAAACTCATCATCAGAAGCATCAGTATCAATGGATTCTGCCATAGTTGTGTCATCTTCTTCATCCTCAACGTATGCTTTATAAGTAAGTCGAAGCAGTAACTCTCCAGTAAAACCATTTTTGAACAATCCCCAACCTCCTAGCAATTCCACAATTCTGTCTGTTGGTACAGTGTCTTTTAGAGAGCCCAAATCAACCTGCAATTGTATAGCATTGAGAAAACATGTATGAAGGTATATAAGAGTAAAAGGTTTACCAACCAGAACCGTGTAGGTCACATAGTCAAGCCATGAAAGCACTTTCAATAAAAACGTGAAGGGTTGACTTGATTTATACATAAAAACAACGATATCCATATAAGAGATATTTTACCTCTCCTCTACCAATGGATATATCTGCAAAACCAAAAGAATCTTTCACTTGGATGTATAACTTTTGCTTTCTAGGATTTGCTACGAGCAAATGAAAGTCCTGCCAAAAGACAGTTATTAATTAACAAAGGAGGTCTTACAGCTTTGGGTGGAAAATATATATCCTTTTGCCATATAATGAGTATTGAAGATTTAGACTCCATGAAATACACAGATGAAGGCAATCACCTGATTCCAAATTGGCTCACCAGGCGGCCCAAAGACGGTGGTTTGACTATTCTTTTTACTGCGTATAATTTGATCCCCCAAGCTTAGGACAACATATGGATCTGGCTTGCCTGATACGAAAAAAAAAAGGGACCAGTAACTAAATGTATGGAAGACAGGGAGCATAAAAAACCAAATTATACATTCACTTAAGTTTATTGAAACGTGTGACATATCGTGTTTTCATGTAATTATTGAACGGAAACACTACACGTCTGAAGTTCCCAATACCTAAAACGGGGTCAACATTTGTGTCTGTTTATAATTTACCACATGGATTTACGCCTTATGTTTATATAAAAATATTTGTATACATACTAATGATGATATACAAAATCACTTCTCAAATTTAAGAAACCAGAAATTGCCATTGTATGAAAAAGTGTCACCTACTTAAATTTTCACTGGCAAGAAACTTTTCCAACATATTCTCTGGTACGTTAACTTCTTAGAATTGCAGTCAACACTCAAAAGTAGTCAATGTGCAGACCTATAGAAAAGAAATGAATTCTATAGCCAATTCAAAACCACACAGTTAAAGTATTGTTACCATAAATATAAAAAAGTTTCCGAGCATCTACAAGTGTCACTGATAGCTCTCCAACAAAATCCTCATTCCTGTCTTGCTCGCCAGATTTTAAATCATTTGCAACAGGTCCAACTGCTTTTCCTTTCTGAAAATCTAAAACAATCTTCTTTGGACGTACAAATAATCGAGGCAAATCCTCAGTCAGAAGTTTTTTCAAAAACCTAGAAAATGCAGTCAAGTATTAAGTTAAAAATGTGTGGTGTGTATATACGAAATTAATCTCGTTCAAGAAAGTTATATTAATCAACTAATAATAACAATAAGAAATAAGTCCACTTACATTGAGAGTACAGGAATTGCTGGTATGGCCCAATGCATCCATGAACGAGATAAAAGAACATGTATCAATATCCTTAAACTTCAGAGACTTATCTTAAGAAATTTATAGAACAATAAGGCCAAAACACATTAAGCATACAGACATAATATCAAACAATATCTAATTTAACAACAAAAATGAAATATGTTTTATGTTAAGCTAATTGAATTTTGCCTTAAGAGAAATCAGCTCATGAAATCTCCCAAGCAAACAAGACCTAGAGAAAATCATCAGACAAATGGACAGGTTCAGAGGAATGAAGATGCTGTACAACTTCAGCATGTTCTATGTTACTTTTAGATATGCTTTCCATAGATCACCATCAAACAAAATCTTTACACAAGAAGGAGAATATTAAACTAATTACTTGGAACATAGGACAAGCTTTTTTCAGTTTTAAAAGTATTTGAGGCGGCATAGTTCTTTGGATACCTTATGATGTGCATAACAATTTTAGACAATACAGAACTCAGTACATCATGAGCAAGACTTAAATTCTATATCAAAACTTTGTCTATTAACCAGTGCTAGGCTCAGACAACTACTTCAGTTACAATAACGCAACAGAAGCAGAATATTTACAGAAGAAATATGTCGGAGTCCTCTAGAGAGTAGGAACAGCGTTTCTCTATTTTCTTATTTTATTTTTTAACTAGAAAGGAGAGAATATCTTATGCTTTCAGTATCAAAATTTCAATCCTAAGATTGGGAAACCAAAAAAAAAAAATTCTGAGAATAGGTTGTAGCATTCCAACAGACAAAATGCTTTTCTATGCATTAAGTGCCATGTGCTTTTAAGGAGAAAGTTCAGATATTTATAGGAATAGAACTTTCAACAAAGTGACAACGTATTCCTCACTTCGAGAGATTTTAATGTAAAAATCCTTCAGTTGGTTCCCATTAGCAGTGCCATTGTATGTTTCAACATCATGTCTGAACGAGATCTAAAAAATCTGAAGGTTCAGTTGTCATTTATGCAGTACTTCAATTTTATCGCTTTCCGGTGTAAATATAACGACTATTATCATCCTCTAGCTGTCCTAACAACATGAACATTACATTAAGGGATAACATCCAATTCTCCTGCAGAGGAGTTGCAACCCCTGCTAGTCGAGTTATCCCTTCATTGTTTTGTGATATTATCTTCACCAGTAAGTTTGTTTCAATAGCTCATCTCAAACATGCAAATTTGTTGCAGAATGCATAAAATGTGAGAAGTAGCATATTTATAGGTAATAAATATGTCATACCCATTAAATTAAACAAGCGGAAGGGTGACAATTCAAACTTGATCTTGGGAAGTGAAACAAAAGCCCAAGAAACAGCTCCCACCCAAGGCTCTGTGGGTATCAACCGCAGTTTGACCCAAAGCTCCCCATCAATGTCAAAATCCCGGACGCCAACTGGCACAGCAATTGGTATAATGCCAAATTTTAGTGAGAGCATTAACAACATGCGAGCACCACCAGTGTAACGAAGGCCTATTTGGTACCTAGATAACATAACGAGAACTGGAAATCAGTTTTTCATATTTACATCACTAAGATGAAATTTTAGCATGCAACAGTCCAGAAAAAGGCCCCAAAAGAAATGCCAAAACAAGCAAGTTATTTTGTACTGATGGCATATTTCATTCCAGAAAAGAATCTCATTCCAACTTCTTAATACATGTCAACAGATCAAAGTGAATCCGACCTGAATATCATCTACTAGTTGACTTTGGATGGGGGCATCTGATCCATTAACCCACGAAAATCAGGATTTAACTGACCTAGTCAATAATCAATAATCTGATATATCACACATGGCAACCGGATCCAACAAAAATATAGTGTGGACATCTGCCATTCCTTTTCCTTTTTGTTAAAGATGATATTTGAATCAAGGACCCACATTAATGAACTTTCAATATATGAATATTCCAACGAATGTTATGCACGAGTATGCCAAGAACATATTACATTATCAGATTGGAGAAAAACTATGATATAATGTTAATAAGTTAGAATTTGCATCCATAATGTAGATCTGCTTTACCCACTAAATAAAGTAATTTTGTTACGTATTCAGTTCAAACTGGGTCAGATAACATAGAGATTGGATACTTTTACAGCTTTAATGATATGACCCTTCAAACATATGGTAACATCACCACCTCATGTTGCATAGGTGATTTTTTTTTTTTTTTTAATTTGACCATAAGATATTAGAAGCTATTGGTATGTCTCTACTTCTTCCAAAGAAAAATATGATTTTCTTTTCTTTTTTTTTTTTTTAAAAAAAGAATTGTATAACTGGCATGATATCCTTCATTATAGACAAATAGAAGGGGAGAACCAGCATTAATACTCCGCACACACAAAATCACCATCTATCTAACAGAAAAATCAACATGCTAGCAGAACCTAAACCAATGAATCAAATAATTCTAGAATTTCTAAAACAATGTACAAATCCCCATGAACCATGAACCGAATCCAGTGATGTTCTTAAGGAGATTATAATTTCATAATATCCTAAGGAGCTTATGCACTCAAACAATAAAAATAAGGCACTGATTTCTCTGGTGAGGAACCGTGAAGGTTCATATGGTTATAAACCTATTTTATCTTCTTATCTTCTACCCCTTCAGTCCGTTGCTATGTTGTGCCTATTTTGAACTGACAGAGGGCAGAACTAACCTCGACTTCATTCTTGAAACACATTTCGACCATCAAAACCTTTTATCTTCCACTGAAGACTACCTTACCGTTAAAAAAAATAAAATTCAAAACTAATAGAAACCTACCTTCTGAGTTCATGCTATCATTAGGCAGTAATCGCATAGAAATGGATTTATGTTAACATTGTTAGTTCTATAACAATAACCAGATAACTGAATCAAACAAGATTGTTATTGTTACATTTGCAATCAAAAAAATTGTTAGATATAATATTCCAGCTGTAAGTTATAATGTAATTACAAAAGCAATCATGAAATAAGTAATGCATTAAAGTGACAGAAAACTTACTGCAAATCATTAACGCGACGCGAAGTCCTACGCTCAACATTTCTGACAGACAATGGATCATCACCCAAGGAAAACTGCTTAATCTCAACTCTCTCAACATAATCAGGCTTCTTTAAGTCATCAATAACAGGCTGCAACAACCCAATTATCCAATTCTCGATTCCGCCTCTATAAACCTTCCACAACTTCCCCAACACCATATTCACCCACTCCACCGACTCTTTCCTCTGCAAATCCTTCTCCAAAAACAAAGAAAAGCTAGTGGGCACCTGTGGCCATGCCCCGCGTAGCTTGTCCTCATTTCTCATTTTGCTGTTTCTCTTCCTCGAAGTCCATAGCTTATCAAAAGCGACACCAACAAAGAAAAAGAACACAAACAACCCAGCTATGTTTCGATTGATTGGAGGCGAAGGAATTGGGTGAATCACACCCAGTTGGGTTCTAAGTTTATCTACGAGTGGGTCTTCTTGAAAGCCTCTAAAATTTGAACCCATTTGAATCGGTGACGAAGAAGAAGATGATTCTTCTTCTTGTGCGGCCTCCAGTTCATTTGAAATTCGTTTAGCTACATAGTTTCTCGTGCCCCGTCTACTTATGCTCAAATTCTTGCTTCTCCCATCATTGGGGATAACGCAAGCGCGAAAACTGAATCTCTTACTGAGTAAAATTCTTTTTCTCCGTTTTCTCGAGAAAGTCGTGACGCCAAAGCCGTTGCTCTTACATGGGCAAAGCTCTGGGATAACAATGATCTTCCGCGAGAAATTGAAACTCGCAGAAGAAGATTGTAGAATCATTTATTGATAATCAGAGATATGGGCATGGGAATCACTAAATGCATCTTCTTTGAAGCAAAATTATAAATTGAAACCCACGATTGAAGAAGTCTCACTAATGTATCAAATATTCAAATTCAACCCGGAGGACTGAATTGGAGTGAAGTTGAAAAGTCCATAAAAGAAGAAGCAAAATTGAAGAACAAATGGAAATGAAAAGATGCTTTAAAGCCCAAGAAGAAGGAGAGTTTGTGTGGGAAAACTGTTCAGGAGCTGAGGCCATAGAATGTGCAGGACGTGGATAACAGTTATTATTTATTTATATTAATTTAGTAATTTTGGAAAAAATGGCACGTGGGTCGGAGCCGACGCGAATAGGGGGGGTATTTTTTTTATTGTTCCACGCGGACAATTTTATTTTCAGTCCAAGTGCTGGAACAGATTGCGTGTACCGCGGCACTTAGGGTCAATTTGTGGCCGTTGTTGTGTTAAAATAAAAAAGAGTGTTATGTTGTCGATTGCATTGCAGCCCATTTATCCAGCATTCGTACTTGAAAGAAAAATAAAAAAATTGTGCCGAAATTGTAAAGTTGGTCACTTTGAACCATTCTTAGAAGGCTAATGCTAAGTTACATGCATGTACCTTACACCCCTCTCACATGAATAGTGAATGATGTGGGTCCACTCACTATTCATGTGAGAGGGGTGTAAGGTACATACATGTAACTTAGAGGGATCCTTCTTAGAATACATAAGAGTAGGGTACATTTAGCCATAGAATTGCTGCTTTCACAATTATTAATAATAGTGTGAAGGTAGTTTTGTTCTTTAGAAAACGTGAGTGGAAAAAATATTTTTTTTTGAAAATTAGTGAGAATATAAGTTTGAGCCGTATTTAAAAATTGACAATCTTTTTTTTTATGAAATGTGAATGGAGTAAACATTCTTAGAACATTAATGAAGGTATAAATTTAAGCAGTATTTAAATATTGCACTCTTCTTCCTTATGAAATGTGGATAGAATAGACGTCTATCGAAAATTATTTCGTGAGTGAAGTAGACGTCCCAATATGAGAGGTAGACGTCCCTCGAATATTAGTGAGAGTATAAATCTGGGTAGCATCTAAAAATTGGCAAACTTCTCTCTTACGATATGTGAGTGGAATAAATGTCCTTATATATTAGTGAGGGTATAAATCTGGAAAGTACTTGATAATATTTAAAAATGTATACTAATTCCAAAAATAGTATGATTTGTAAATATTAGTAGTTGTTTGATGTAATATTAGTAATAATCTAATTGTAATGTCAGTGTTAAAAAAAAGAGTTAGGTGCATTTAAATTAAAAAAAATAGGATGTATGTAAATAATTATATCATTTTATATGATGTACTTTTCTGGTGGTAAAATTATATCATTTTATATCAACATTACAATAGTATGTATGTAAATAATTTCCGACCTGCTGCCAAGTGCCACTGATCTGCTGCTTCAAGCCTTCAACCTGGCAACAATTGCAAGTGTAACCCAAATACCTGATTTTGCTCCGAGCCTCCAACCCAACCCTTTTTGAGTTTTGAGACTTTTGAAATTGAAGCTTTGCCCGAATCTGTGGCATGTCTCTTATCCAAACTTGATCCTATCCGAATTCAATCCGATTTTTTGACTTGATCCAATCTGACCTGAATATATATCGAATCGTATTATAAATTCAGGTTGTATTCGGATTAATTTTTGCTCAACCCGAAATCCGATAGGTTTGACCCGAACCCGATTTTGCCCAACCCTATATAGTAGGGCTAAGTGAATCATAAACAACATGATGCAACTCAAGACAGATTCACTCATATTGTCATTGTTGAAAAAATAGCATATCTATATGTTATTTTAAGGGCACATTTTGAGTGTGTCCCACTTAGCGAAAGTGAGAAATTTTGTTCGGTTCGGATTCTATTCCGTTAATACTTTAAAAGTATAATTTTATTTTCTCAAAATAGTGCTTGGGTGAATGAGAAATTGTCTCTCAAAGTTCACTCTTGAAATTGGAAATTTGAAATGAAATGAGGCTTATCCCACATGAAAAAAAGAAGTCAAGGGATTAGAGTTTATATATAAACACTTAACCATGCATGAGTAAAAATTATAAGGATAGGTGTTTTCTCCACATGCGCGTGCACAAAGGGGGTGCAAATCCAAGACCGATTTGGTTGAACTCGTGTGCGTCCGCGCGTCCTGTGTACGCGAATATCAGCCTAAAATCATCCAAGCTTGCATGGCACGTTTTTAATTTCCTTTTGAATTTTTTGTTGTAACAGTTTCACGTTTTGAATTTAAAAGATTTGTAACAGCTTTACAACAATTATTTTTTAGCTGTTATACAATTCACGTTTTTGAATTCAATTTTGAAATCAATTGATTGAATTGAATTGGCTGTTATAACTATTTAATGGCATATATTGAATTCAGAAATTTAATACAATGCTACTATTACATCCTCACATGAGTATAAAAAAACACCTCCTCTTTTGTTTTTACACAAACTGAAACCCGCACATAGAGCACTTGTAATTTTTCTTTCTTCCTTCTTTCGTCTTGTTTCTGATCAAGTTTGCTGATGTTGTGGTTCGTCGGAATTATCTGTTTGTGCTTGACAGAAAATTCGTCCCCGTTGTATCCTGGGAAGTAGTTACTGGCAGACCTAAAGCACTTCAGTAGATGGTAAATCTATTTTAAGAAAACTGAGCTGCAGGCCTCGAGTTTTATCTTTTGTTTCAGTTTTCTTTTTCCTTCTAGTTTTCCAGTTCTTCATTTATTCTTCCTTACTGTGTTAATTTGTTATCTCACTGATTTATTTATTTTTTAATAGTCTATAAACCTTTAACCTTTCAAAAAAATTCTTTAATATGTGCCACAAACACCACCAATGTCTCGTATTAGAAAACCAGTCTCAATTGCCTTTTTTTATTGCTTTGTCTTGGTCAACAAACCTTTAACTTTGTGTTGTATTTTTTTCTTTTTTCTTTTTTCGTTTGATTATTTGTCATTTAGCATCACAATGTCATTGCACTTTTTGGTAGATGCAGAAAGTTGTCCTCACATTCTTGGAGAGAAAATGAACTTAAGAGGGATTGCCCGATTCTTCAAAAAATGAAGTGCCGGTTATTCACGTTTGAAGTTGGATTTTTCATTGGTTGATTCTATGGTGTAACTAAATTTGGTACTTACATGTCACAGTGAAATGATTTTCAATAGTGATGACTTCTATACATAGTTTGCTTGGATATATGATTCCTTGGTATCATGTCGGCTAGATTACCACTGCAAGTCGTATTTTTTATTTTCTTGTAATCATGTTTCCTTGTATTGATATACGTGGTACTGCATTTTTCTTGCCCTTGCAGGTTAAATTTCGAGAATTTATTCTTAGCATTTTAAATGTGTCAAGACAATGCCTGGCTTCTAGTGAAGAGGATGTTGCTGTAATTGCATTTGAAATTTTTGACGAGATGATTGAATCGCCGGCGCCTCTTCTGGGGGGATTCTATTGGATCCATTGTGCATCTCTCTCTCATAGTTTCCTCCAGCCATAATTTGGAACCCAACCCGCGTCATCAGGTTAGAAATGACCAAGTCGCGGAGTTTTCTTGTGCTTTCTTCCTTAGGCAGCTGGGATGGAGCTACGCGGAGTCGATGAGTTTCGCATCACATCCGTCTTAGTATTCATCTTGACTTACTTCTTGTGCTTTATATAATATGTCAGGCTATTCAAATTATTTCCTGGTTGGCAAAGTACAAATACAATTCATTGAAAAAGTACAAGTTGGTTATCCCAATTTTGCAAGTCATGTGCCCATTGCTTGCTGAATCAAATAATGCATTATTGAGAAGAAATTAACAATTGAATTTAAAAGAAGTTTTTACGCGCAGTAATCTTTTGGCAAAATAATCTAAGTATGAAACAAATTTGATGAATGCAGAAGTGTAGATGAGGGGACAAATTCAGTAAATGAATAAAGATTCAAAGAAAGAAGAGTGATATTGATTTGAATAAATCCATAAATCCATAACGAATTTGAAGATGGGAATAAAACGACAATGTTATTAATTTAATTAATCATATGTCTATAATTATAATTTACGTTCTAGGCATTTCAGTAAGTTATAAATTTTATAAAAAGATGGGTTTAATAAATAACCTAATAAGTTCAAGTAGCCGCATCTATTTTTTTATTATGTACATATAATAATTAGTAACTAAAATAAATATTTTATATTGTTCATTTTATTTTTATTTAATTATATGTACATAATAATAACAATCTCCTTTAAAAAAATAAATTTATTTAGTAATTGTATATGTAAATATATAGATAGATGGATAATGTATAAAAGTGATTTTTAAAATTAGATTTTGAAAAGTTAATTTTTTTTTTAAATCTATCATAAGATTTCATCAAAATAAAAAAAAATCTATCATAAGATGAGATGATTTTACCAAAAGTAATTTATAGAAAACTTTAGCAAACAACAAAATTAACTTTGATTTTTTAAAATCACTTTTTTTTTAGATTCTCAAAAACAATTCCAAATAAGGTTTTATATAATTAGTCAAGTATTACGAATAATAGGAGATAATACTATGATCCATCTAATCCTTATCCAGTTTAATTTTATCTAGAATTACCAAATATTCACTATTTAATAGAATGAAACCAATGGTTTAAAAAGTTACCTAGAGAATTGAAATTAAGATCTTTTTTAATATAATTCCTTTCGAATAGCATTTTGTTGGAAAAAAGTAGGGTGGGCATTCAGATCAGATTAACCCAAATGGATTCAAAGCTTCAACCCATTACGGTTGAAGCTTTCTTTTTTTTAAGATTCAGCTTTTAAAAATTAAAAATATATATACATTAAACAAAAAAAATCTCTATGGTGATGGTTAATTATTTCTAATTTGGAGATGTTGTGTTGAGTATTGATGGTGTTGATGCGAGATTCCGGTTCTCCTCGTTCTACGATCAGGATCTCTGCTCGATCAACTTCGTCACGACCAGGAGGTCTCCTCGCCAGGCTTCTTCTCCAGAGGTCCCTGCGTACACAGATAAGTCAGAGTACGCCGGTTGTTTTCCCGGCGCAAACCCTCCGACGCTCAAGTCAGATATGAAGGTTCGGGAAAAGCTTGCCACAGGTCTTATGGCGTTTTTTGTGGTTTTCTCCCCTTTTCTCAAGAATGCCAACCCTTTTACCTTCGTTGGCTACCTTTTTATAGGCTTCCTCTGAATCTCAGTCTTCCGCTCTTTTCGAGACGGTATGGGACTCCAACTGCTGCGTTATGGGCAAAACATGGGATCTAGCGTGTTACGCCACGGTTCAGGGGAAAGCGTGGCTGCCACGGCTCTGTGAGACCTTGCGTGTTACGCCACGGTTCTGGGGAAAGTGTGGCTGTCATGGCTCTATGAGATCTTGCGTGTTACGTCGCGGTTCTGGGGAAAGCGTGGCTGTTGTGCCTAGATTCTCGTGCTGGAGAGCACGTCTTGCCAACTGCCGTCGACCGGGTCTCCTCGCCTCTCGATCTCTAGCCGGAATGGCCTCACGCCTTTTATAGGAATTGGCCTCGCGGACGACAACATCGTGGACGAGCAGGATGTTTCTGCTCTTGTTCTTCCACGCGCCAGGCTTTAACGGAACACACCGGTTCGCAGAACTCCGCCATCAGATATCTGCTCGTCATTCCTGGTCCCTTCGACGCATTTGTCCCAAACAATATCCCTCCCAAACACCGGTCCCCCAGTTTCTGGTGTTGGGTAATGTAGTGGACCAGCAGTAGAAACTCGATAGTACTCGCTCGCGTGGGTTTGGAAAAGGCTGCCAGGAGTCATGTCGCATTTAATTGCGGACGAGGTGACGTGGCAGAAATCCCCCCCTCCATTTGAATTTCAAACCGACGGTTACGAGATTCTCGGAATATGCGTCATTAAATGCTGGCAGCCCAAGAGTTTGCTTCTCAGTAAGGAAACCCAAAATCTTCAAACACGAACTCGTCATTTTCTCCATTCTTGTCTCTCCGGCGAATGAACCTCGGCACCAAAGCTGTCATCCCTGTCTCTCTCTGACCGAGTCCCTGCTTCAGGTATTTCTTCTATTTTTTTTCGGTATTGGTTAGTTGTAGGTAATTTCCTTTCTCTCTGCTTTGCTTGAGGTTGTAGTTGGCGGTGGTGTTTTGGTTAGAACTTAGGATATGTCGAAGGGTAAGGAGAAGGTCGTTGAGGTTGGTGACGACGAACTAGGTTTTTTGCCTAGTCTGCCCGCTGATTTTGCTTTTGATCCCGGGATCCCCTTAGAGCCCATTAGGTCTAGTGTTGGTACTAGCGCTAGGAGGATGTCTCCCCAAACAACCTCCTCGAGCGACAGTAGCGATGAAGAAGGATCTTCTGGATCGGAGAACACCTTGAGTGAGGGTCAAGGGGATGATTCTGGTGAGGCGTCCCCATCAGGAGCATCACGACCAGAAGAACGGGGTACAGTAGGAGGTAGAGCCTTGTCGCGTGATTATGCCATTGATTACATGTCGTGTACGACCACGTTTGACGAGCTCAATGACCTCCGACTTAGGTATAGTATTCCTGGTGAGATACCTCTTAAGATCCCAGGAAAGAAGGATACACCTAGCCGGCCTCCCAGGGGATACGTTACCCTGTATCTGGAGAGCTTTAAGTATGGGCTGAGGTGTCCCTTGCAGCCTTACTTTGCCCGGATACTTAACGGGCTAAATCTGGCTCCTGGTCAGCTGAACCCCAACGGGTGGAGAGTGCTCTCTGGTCTGTTCATATTGTGGGACAGATGTTGCCAAAGCGAGCCCACGGTTGATGAGGTGAAGCACCTGTACCAGCTGAAGAGCAGCCCTAAAGATGCCGGCTGGTACTACTTCCAATCTGGTACCAAGAGCAGGAAACCCATAACTGATCTTCCAACTGGTGGTGGTGGGACTTGGAAGAGGAAATTCTTTTTTGCTGGGGGTCCCTGGGGTCAAGTTGCACAAATAGACGGGAAGGATTGTCGCGTCCCACCCCGTTTCACGGTCCCAGGTTGCCTGTTCGCTTTAGCTGTCTTGTATCCATAATTGTTCTTGCTGTATTGGTTTGTCTCTAACCAAGTGTCTGTTTGTGCTGTAGTTTCCTGGGGTGTTCACTTCCCGCTCCGACCTGGTCAGCTTAAACGGGTCGAGGCTGTATTGGCCAATTCCTGCTCGAGCCGAGAACTGCTATCTACATACAACTTCCTCGAGTCTCGGTTGATACTTCCTGGCCATAAGATGGAGGACGTAGTGATTGGAGCTCTGACCAGGAAACGCTCTCGGCCTCCAACAACCGATAGGGACCAGGACAAAGATGCTCCCGCTGCGAAGCGAAAGAACATCGTGCAGCAGGTTCCTCCCTTGCAGGCTCTCCCTCCTGCCTCTGCTAAAGTCGGGGAATCCAGTAGAGCAGCCACTGATCCTGCTTCTTCTTCTCCACCTGTTGTGCCTCGGTCTCGCTTACCCGACAGCCGACCAGAACACTTGGTTCTCTATCTCAATGAGTTGTCTAAACTCGTGAGCAAGAAGGACCTGGAGGGCTTTGACGTTTGTACCCTGGGCGAGCTGGTGGGAGCCATGCAGTATAGTGCTTTCCATCTCAGCTGCATGGCCACCTACTATAAGGCCAAGGTTGGCCGTTACGACAGGAAGATGAAGGAGGACATTCAATCGGCGACGACCAGAGCTGACGTTGCCGAGAAAAAGGCGGGGGAGCTAAACGTTGAGAACCTCAAGCTGATAGAGCGAGAGTCCCTTGCTCAAGCAAAAGCCATTACCCTCGAGGAGGAGCTGACCAAGGTTAAGGAGGATCTCCAAGGGCAGAGGGCTATGTATGAGGCTCAGCTCGAATCTCTCCGCGATTCCCACCGAGCTCATGTAGAGAACTTGGAGAGGGAGGCCGACAACCAGTACGACCAGGGACTTCGGCATTCCTATCGTTGTATCATGGCCGTCCTCGGGAAGCAACACCCTGATCTGAAGATGGATGACCTTGCAGCTGGTGTTGCTCAACATATGGACGAGGAGGCGGCCAAGGAAGATGCCGAAGGGGTAGAGCCGATCGTGATTGAGGAGGGAGACTCTCCTCCTCGTGCAGTCCCTGCTGATGTTGGCGAGGCGAGCGCCCCTCTGGATGCGACTGGTGATACTCCTCCTGCACCTGAGGAGGTCCAGCCAACCGACGCTGCTGTGCTTACTGATCCACGACCTTCCTGATGTGCTTCTTGTATTGTAATGAACAATGTTTGTGAAGATTATCTGCTTTGTTAATTATTAACAAATTAATAGAAATGTTTTTGATTACTCTCTTGTGTGGTAATTACGAGAGCCTGCTCGTCCTCGTCTGGTCGAGCTGGCTTTGGCTTGGTATATGGTTTCGCCACCTGCCTTAGAAAATTTTCCGATGTTCGGGATTCTGCTCGCCTTTACGCGGTCGAGCAGATCCCGCCATGCTTGGCTTCTGTCTCGCCATAAGACAGGCTTTGAGACTCGGTGAGCCTTTGCATGCCTCAGGATTTTCTTCAAACGATTTGGATTCTGCTGCCTTCTCGTGGCCGAGCAGATCCTGGCATGCTTGGCTTCTGTCTCGCCATAAGACAGGCTCTGAGACTTGGCGAGCCTTTGCATGCCTTGAATTTTTCGAGGATTGGGATTCTGCTGCCTTCTCGTTGCCGAGCAGATCCTGGCACGCTTGGCTTCTGTCTCGCCATAAGACAGGCTTTGAGACTCGGTGAGCCTTTGCGTGCCTTGGGTTTTTCGAGGATTGGGATTCTGCTGCCTTCTCGTGGCCGAGCAGATCCTGGCACGCTTGGCTTCTGTCTCGCCATAAGACAGGCTTTGAGACTTGGCGAGCCTTTGCATGCCTCAGGATTTTCTTCAAACGATTTGGATTCTGCTGCCTTCTCGTGGCCGAGCAGATCCTGGCATGCTTGGCTTCTGTCTCGCCATAAGACAGGCTCTGAGACTTGGCGAGCCTTTGCATGCCTCAGGATTTTTTTCAAACGATTTGGATTCTGCTGCCTTCTCGTGGCCGAGCAGATCCTGGCATGCTTGGCTTCTGTCTCGCCATAAGACAGGCTCTGAGACTTGGCGAGCCTTTGCATGCCTCAGGATTTTTTCGGTTTCAAACGAATAAAATTCGTCGACGTTACATTAATGGCAGGATTTGACTTACATGAAATTGTTCGGACATAAAACATAAAAATAAGAATAAAAGATAGACAGCATGAGCAGAAATTGCTCTAAAATGTGAGCAAGTCTTACTGGAAGTATTTTCGGAGGTGTGCTGCGTTCCATGGGCGTTTCACTTCGTGGCCGTCCGCGCGAACCAGCTTGTAAGCTCCGGGCCCCGCTATCTGCTTGACTCTATACGGCCCTTCCCAATTCGGTCCCAACACTCCTTGAGTCGAATCTTTGGTGCTCTGATTCACTCTTCTCAGTACCCAGTCTCCGACCCTGAATTGCCGTATGTTCACCTTCTGGTTATAATACCAAGCAACCCTCTGTTGGTAAGTGACTGATCGCTCGGCTGCTTGTTCCCTCCTCTCCATTAGCAGATCAAGATTCAAACATATCTGCTCGTCGTTCTCCTGTTCATTGAAATGATCTGTCCGGTGTGTGGTCGTTCCTACCTCAGCCGGCACGACCGCTTCATGTCCGAAAGCCAAAGCGAACGGTGTCTCCCCCGTTGCGGTTTTGTGGGTTGTTCTGTATGCCCATAGCACACCTGACAGCTCGTCAACCCACGCACCCTTTTTTGCTCCGAGCCTGGTTTTCAGAAGCCTCTTGACTGTCTTGTTGGCTGCTTCTACTTGTCCATTCGATTGAGGGTGAGCAGGCGAGCAATACTTCAGCTCTATCCCGAGGTTCTGGCAGAAATCCCTGAAGCTGTGATTATCGAACTGCCTGCCATTATCCGTTACCAAGGCATATGGGATCCCGTATCGACAGACCAGGTTTCTCCACACGAAGTCTGTTGTTTTCTTCTCTGTGATCCTGCTAAGGGCTTCTACCTCTATCCACTTCGTGAAGTAATCTATAGCGACTATCGCATGTGTTGCTGCTCCTCGTCCCTTTGGCAATGGGCCGATCAGATCAATTCCCCATTGAGCGAATGGCCAAGGGGAGGCCATGGAGGTGAGCTTCTCTGGTGGTTGGTTAGAGAAATTTGCAAAACTCTGGCAGCTTGCACAGCTCCTGGTCTTCCTTTGCGCATCCTGGTGCATCGTCGGCCAGAAATATCCCTGCCTTAGAACCTTGTGGGCCAGGGACCTCCCGCCAGAATGATTTCCGCAAATTCCTTCATGCACTTCCCTCAGCACGTAATCCGCGTCGTCATCGTCCAAACACCGAAGGAACGGTAATGTATATCCTCGTCGATACATTACCCCATCGATCATCGTGTATCTCGAGGCCTGAGCTCTAATCTTCCGAGCCCGTAGCTTATCTGGTGGTAAGACCCCGTCTCTAAGGTATGAAACTATCGGGTCCCTCCACGAGCTTTTTTGTTCTATCCGCAACACCCCCAAATTTTGCTCGATACTCGGGCGAGACTTCACTTCTAGGGGGACCGACTTTGGCATTTTTGGGTCGGCGACGGCTGCCATCCTAGCCAAAATGTCTGCTCGACTATTCTGCTCCCTGGGGATTTGTATCACCTCCACTGCTTCGAACTTCCCCATCATCTGCCTGACTATCCTTAGGTACTGTTCCATCTTCTCCTCTCTTGGTTGGAATCTTTCACTGACATGATTCGCAACCAGCTGGGAATCGGTTCTGATCTTAACTCTGTCCGCTTTCACGGCCCTAGCCAATTCCAGCCCTGCTATCAAGGCTTCATATTCTGCCTGGTTATTTGTGGCTGCAAACTCCAACTTTACAGCATAAGAGATCTCCTCCCCCTCCGGGCCTTCCAGGACAATCCCTGCTCCTGAACCCCGCTCTCCTGATGACCCATCCACAGATATCTGCCATACTTGAGTTTCGTCGTTGCCTATATCTGCATCTTGCTGATCCAAGCATACTTCGGGCTCCGCGAACTCAGCTACGAAATCGGCCATTGCCTGGGCCTTTATCGCCGCGCGGGGTTTATAGTCTATGTCGAATTCGCTCAGCTCTACAGCCCATTTGACGAGCCGACCAGAGGCATCTGGCTTGTGCAGAGTTTGACGCAATGGCTGGTTGGTTATTACCGTGACCGGGAATGCTTGAAAGTACGGCCTCAACTTCCGAGCAGCAACCACAAGGGCCAATGCCCATTTCTCCATCGTTGGGTATCTGGTCTCAGCGTCGAGCAGGGCCTTGCTGGTGTAGTATATCGGATACTGAATTCCTTCTTCCTCTCTCACTAGAACGGAACTGGCGGCCCGATCAGATACCGCCAAATACAGATTCAACTTGTCCCCATCCCTCGGTGTGGACAGTAGCGGAGCTTGTTGCAAGTAATGCTTCAAGTTCCGGAAGGCTTCCTCGCATTCTGGGGTCCATTCCGTTTTCTTTCCCCTCCTTATCACTTGAAAGAATGGCTGACACTTATCTGTAGCCTTGGATATGAATCTGCTCAACGCCGCCAACCTCCCCGTGAGGCTCTGCATCTCCTTCAGGTTTCGAGGAGACGTCATTTGCACAATCGCCTGGATCTTCTCGGGATTTGCTTCAATCCCCCTATGGCTCACCATGAATCCCAGGAATTTCCCTGACTCGACCCCAAAAGCACACTTCTCCGGGTTGAGCTTCATCTTATATTTCCTCAAAAGCTCGAACGTCTCCTCGAGATGTCTGACATGTTCCTTCGGGATTTTGGACTTGGTGATCATGTCGTCCACGTACACCTCCATGGTTTTCCCGATCAAGGGCTTAAAGACTTTATTCACCAGCCTTTGATAGGTGGCCCCAGCATTCTTGAGACCGAATGGCATCACCCTGTAACAGAACAGACCTTGGTTAGTGATGAAAGCCGTGCTCTCCTCATCCGGCTCGTACATGGGGATCTGGTTGTATCCCGAGAATGCGTCCATGAAGCTAAGCAGACCATGTCCAGCCGTTGAATCTACTAGCTGATCGATCTTTGGTAAAGGGAAGCTGTCTTTTGGGCACGCCTTATTGAGGTCTGTGAAATCCACACACATCCTCCACTTGCCGTTTGCCTTCTTTACCAACACCACATTTGATATCCACTCTGGGTAATTGACTTCCCGAATGGACCCTGCTCTCAGAAGCTTCTCCACCTCATCATTTACAGCCTCATACCTCTCCTGGTTGAAGCACTTCCTCTTCTGCCTTACTGCCCGAGCACCTTTCTTTATTGCCAGCCTATGACATGCTACCTCTGGGTCAATCCCTGGCATGTCCTCATGTGTCCAGGCAAACACGCCGGCGTGAGCCTGTAAGCATTTCACCAACTCCTGCTTTTGCTCTCCCTCAAGTCTCGACCCGATTCTGATCGTCTTTCCCGGGTTCTCTGGTCCCATGCTTACTGTTTCCAGGTCCTCTACGGGTTCTTGTCTGCCAGTCTTGTTTTCCACTCGGGTATCGAGGGATGTTATCTGCATCGCCTCCCTTGCTGCCGAGGAGTAGCAGCTTCTTGCGATCCTCTGGTCTCCTCGTACCACTCCGACTACCCCATTCACCCGGTACTTCAGAGCCAGATAATGGTTGGACAGCACCGCTTTGCTCATCCTTAAAAATGGCCGACCTAGGATCATCTGGTAAGGACCTTCCTCATCCACTACGACGAAGTCCAGTATCATTGTTCTTTCTGTCGGGGGGCTCCCGATTGTGATAGGCAGTTCGACCACGCCCAGAGGGACCAGCTTCCCTCCTCCGAACCCCTTCAAGGAGGTGTTGGTGTATTCCAACTTCCGGTCGGCTATTCCCATTTCTTCCAAAGTTGATTTAAATAGCACATCAACTGAGCTCCCCGTATCAACCAGTATCCGGTCAAACTTCTTGCTAGCGATCGTAGCCTTGATGACTAAAGCGTCCTCGTGGGGGTATAGAATCCCTTCCTCATCCTCATCCGTCCACATGATTGGCACTTGCCTGACCCTTGCTCGTTTGGCTGCTGGGGTGTTGAAGAGTATCTCTTTACTGGTCATGGCGTATCTGGCATAATTTTTTCTCGATCTGTTCGAATCTCCGGCCAACGTTGGGCCCCCAGCTATCACCCTCGCTGCGGGCGGCTCGCGTCTCAAGATTCCTTCACTCTGCTCCCCTTCATCCGTTGTGGCCACCATCGGGAAAGTCCCATCCATAAACTCGTCCAGGTACTGATTTCTCACCAAATCTTCGACCTGGGTCTTGAGATCTCTACACTCTGCTGTGGTATGGCCATGGGTGCCATGGAACTTACAATAACGTCCTCTATCCCTCCTGTTGGGTAGCTTTGTTATTGGTGTAGGGAGGTGCAGCAGCCCTCGACCCTTTATGGCCTCGTACACCTCATCCAGGGGCATCTTCAAGGGAGTGTACCGCCCATAGTCCTGGTTCTGGTCGACCAGATGCACTGCTCTTTCTCTGTTTGCCCCACTGTGAGTTGGGGGCGGTGGGAGTGCTTCTGGTCTGCTCGTCCTGCTACCGTGGGAATGTTGATGAAGATCGCCGGATGCCGGATCATGTCTTCTCCAAGGCTCCCTAGCTGGGGAACGAGGAGGTGGCGCTCTGCTGCGCTGATACTGTGGCGGCCTCTGATGAGGCTGGTAAGCAATTACCCTACCTCCTGCTCCACTACCGGAGATCTGGTGGTCCCTCCTCCTGATCGGCCCATTAGTTGGTAATGCTTTCTTCTCTTTCCTCCCTAACCCTTCCAACTGGTCTGTCTTGATCCGTGCAGCCTTCTCCTCCTCAATCTCGATGTCTCTTTTAGCCTGTTCGTATGCGGCTGCATACGTTTGAATAGCTGGGCTTCTCAAATTGTACCACAGCCTTCCTATCTTCACCCCTTCTTTCAGTCCCCTTAACGCCTGAGGGTGGTTGAAGGCTCCCAAGTCGAGGACAGCCCGATGAAACCTCTTGATGAATTCCCGAAGGGTTTCTTGCTCCCCCTGTTTCATGCTCTTCAGCTCCATCATGTCATCTTCCGGTGACATCGCCCCACTAAACTGCTCTGCGAATTCCTGGCACATCTGCTCGAAGGTTTTTATGCTGCCCCGAGGAAGTTTCCTGTACCATTCTCGTGCACGTCCCTCAAGGGATAGTGGGAACACCCTGCACCTTTGGGATGGAGATAATCCATGTACCCCCGTTATGTCGTTGAAGCGCTCCATGTGCATCAGCGGGTCAGTTCTTCCCGAGTATCTGAGGTCGGGGAGGCGGAAATCTCTCGGAATAACTGCCCTCATGATCTCTGCTGCGAGCGGTGATTCCCCGTCCAGCATTATCCTCCAACCAGGGGCTCTGTTCCTCCCTTGCATGTCGTCAATTATTTGCGCTAGCCTTCGCACTTCCTCCTCCAGCTATCCTGCGCGACCAGGGTCGCGCGCTGCAGCTTGATCCCGCTCTCGCTCTACATCATGTAAGTGTTGCCTCAGTTCTGTTTCCTCTGCATTCACCACCCCGTCGCCCCCGTCACAAGTCTGTCTTACCGGGGACTGCTCTCTTTCTCTATGAAATTCTCCCCGCAGAGGTACGTTACCTCTCTCACCACCAAATCTCCCAGCGGTTTGACTTCTCTCCGCACTATCGGTACCTGGTGCCGCTCCACCGCATCTCACCCTTCCCTCTTGGGTTACCCTTCGCTCGTTCCGCAGCTCATGCAGGATGGTTGTCAAGGTTTCCATCTGCTTTTCCATTCGCTCCATCCGATCGAACATGACTTTTTCCCGTGCTTCGCTGATTACCTCCCTCAGCGTCACGGAATCGTTAAGCCTTATGTCACCCCCTTGTGCGCTACTTCCTCCTATCTCCATTGCCTTTCGCTTACTCCACCCCTCTTCTTGCTATCGACAGAAGCTTTTTGCTCTGGATCCCCACAGACGGCGCCAAAATGTTGATGCGAGATTCCGGTTCTCCTCGTTCTACGATCAGGATCTCTGCTCGATCAACTTCGTCACGACCAGGAGGTCTCCTCGCCAGGCTTCTTCTCCAGAGGTCCCTGCGTACACAGATAAGTCAGAGTACGCCGGTTGTTTTCCCGGCGCAAACCCTCCGACGCTCAAGTCAGATATGAAGGTTCGGGAAAAGCTTGCCACAGGTCTTATGGCGTTTTTTGTGGTTTTCTCCCCTTTTCTCAAGAATGCCAACCCTTTTACCTTCGTTGGCTACCTTTTTATAGGCTTCCTCTGAATCTCAGTCTTCCGCTCTTTTCGAGACGGTATGGGACTCCAACTGCTGCGTTATGGGCAAAACATGGGATCTAGCGTGTTACGCCACGGTTCAGGGGAAAGCGTGGCTGCCACGGCTCTGTGAGACCTTGCGTGTTACGCCACGGTTCTGGGGAAAGTGTGGCTGTCATGGCTCTGTGAGATCTTGCGTGTTACGTCGCGGTTCTGGGGAAAGCGTGGCTGTTGTGCCTAGATTCTCGTGCTGGAGAGCACGTCTTGCCAACTGCCGTCGACCGGGTCTCCTCGCCTCTCGATCTCTAGCCGGAATGGCCTCACGCCTTTTATAGGAATTGGCCTCGCGGACGACAACATCGTGGACGAGCAGGATGTTTCTACTCTTGTTCTTCCACGCGCCAGGCTTTAACGGAACACACCGGTTCGCAGAACTCCGCCATCAGATATCTGCTCGTCATTCCTGGTCCCTTCGACGCATTTGTCCCAAACAATATCCCTCCCAAACAGATGGTGTTGGAGATGGATTATTAGCCTTGTTTGTGATGTGGAGATGTTTAATCATGCTTGCCACTTGCCATTTTAATTTTTAGATTTGTAATTTTTATAACTTTATTGTACTTGACTACATGTTTTATGTTTTGTTAACTTTAAAAAGACTTGTTGAAATATTATTAAGGATGATTTGTAGTTGATATTTGTTGTTAAGGATGTTTGTAATTGAGATTTTTAAATTTTAAGTGGTTGTTGTTAGAATTTTTAGATTAAATTGTTCCTTAAGGATGTTTGGAATGTTTGGAATTGAGATTTTTAAATTGTTGAAATGTTATTAAAGATGATTTGTAGTTGATATTTGTTGTTAAGAATGTTTAGAATTGAGATTTTTAGATTTTAAGTGGTTGTTGTTAGAATTTTTAGATTAAATTATTCCAACCTATTTTAACCCGAATTATTCTAACCTAAACTAACCCGAACTAAAATTTTAACTCGAATTATCAACCCAATTCGATCCGAATTGCCAACCCAAACTGAACCGAACCGAATTAAATTCAGTTCGACTTGGTTTGAATTGACATTTTCAACCCAATTCAATTCAATTCTAACGGGTTAAAACACAAACTAAACCCAAACAACCCGAACCGAAACCGATTTGCCCACCCCACTCCTAGAAAAAAAGGAGGAAAAAAAGAACAAATGATAAATATGTTAAAATTATAGTCGCGACAGACGACTCCATACTTTCACTCTCAGATACATTCACCACCCATTTCTCAGCGAACGGAAACAACCAAAACATTTCAACAAATTAATTTTCAATTTCTGCTTACCCCCATCCATAAACAACAAATCAAACCACTCTTCTTTTCAATAACAAAATAAAAAATCCTTAAACCCCATGAATTATCCAAAACTCTAATTCTGAAGAAGCGCAAACCGAAAAATAAATGACTTATCAGAATGATTCACGGTCATGACGGTGATGATGATGCAGCAGTAGAACTCCTCTGCACAGCCACAGTCACAGTAACAGTCGACGCCTCGACAGCCTCCGCCGCTGCCGCCACAGCCAACAATTCCAGCCTTAGATCCCACACCACCACCCATGCACCCCGCCAAGCGATACCAATCGCCGCTGCTGCCGACCATGCCATCGGCCCGGTTGTGGTCCCTATCTCGGTTGCGGTAGCGACGACCCGCTGCCCCCGCTTGTACTTGGGACTAAATCACAAACTGCCCACTTGTACTTGTTTTGATGTGTTTTTTTTTTTTTTTTTTTTACCACGGTAAAAGAATTTGTGTTTTAACGTTTTATACTTTTACTCTCCAAAACTCAACCCAAAACGATGCGTTTTGGTCCATTCAGTATATCTCTTATCTAATAAGTGGTCCACAATTTTATGGCCCATTTTTTTTTATTTAAATCTAAAAGAAAAACAGATAATAAAACAAATATTTGTTAATTGCCTAAGCCACCCAACTAAAAACTCTATCCATTTCTTTACATAATTTTTGGTTCACTGGTTACAGTTTTTGAGTATCAGCCTTTAAGCAAATATTAAAGAATATAATGACAAGCATTATACCAGGCCACCAGTTTAATTGGTCAGTTGGGGTTGAAGAGCATCATCTACACAGAGCAAGATTCAATAAGATCATTCCTTATTCAAGATATTTTGGTTCAAATTTTCCTTACAAAGGACTCTTTTCTTCCCACGATAAACACATCAGTGGATGTGGGCCAATATTTTGTAGTGCAGTGGATGATGGCAATGACCCTGATGATGGCTCAGGAGATGACACAAGCAACAAGAAAGAATCTCCCAAAGACGAAAATGGAGTAAGAATTTTACATGGCATGCATGGTTGAGTACACAGCACATATTCATGTTCTTGTTTGATCCAATTTATATAATTATGAACGGGGGATGCACTGTTTTTGCAGGTGAATAGTGAATTGCTTCGAGAGAATCTTGAGAGAATTGTTGGGGTAGATGATTCCACCTTTAGTGGTTTGGATCTTGCTACTCTTATCAGGAAAAAGTATGGAAGGTCTTATGATGTTCAACTAATCAAAAAAGTATGCTTGCTTGCTCCCTTGGCGATGATGGTTGCAATATTAACTTAGCAAAAACTGATTATGTGTGCATGCCATGTACAATAGAATTTCTGTTTACTATCTTCTATAAGTTTTGTGGACATTCGACGGAGATTTTGTAGTTCATCCTTGCTCATGTACAATTATAGGTGAGTCCATTGTCTTCAAATACTAGTTTATTCTAAGTTTATTTAGTCAAGTCAATGAGAAAAAGATCTAACGGGGTGATGTCATCATACCTAGGAGAGATGAATAGTTTTCAGATTCTACACTTAAAATCCAATCAGTAATGGAACTATGGAAGATATCAAAAGATGCATCAAGGGGACACAAAGGTTTACAACTTTACACAGAAACCTAAGACTGATCCATGTAATCTGTCAAGTTTCCGGTTAACAGTTGACCATGGTTTTCTAGGAGTTTTGTTTAATAAGAAAGAAAACATTGTTAGGAAAAGGTGCAACGATCTAAAACTAAATAAGAATGATTTGCCTAAAAATTCGAGATACCAATCTGAGTTGACCGATAAGAGGTTTTTGAGGTCCAATTTTAGATTTGTGAGCCACTTGCTATTTAAACATTCTTAATTACATTCTAACTTAAAATTTAAAGCTATTTCTAAACTTAGATTTCTACAATCCTTGTGTACTTGTCCTTAGGCTTGATGCTCATGCTCAAAGAACAGTTGTGTTGTGTGCTCTATTTAGCATCCTAATTTTGTGTGCTTTTATAAACTCTCTATGAGTGAATGATATGTCCCTGTGCTAAGAAACATTAAGTTTATCTGTCAGACTTGTCAGTTTGATCAGGAGATAATATGTCGGTGGGGCTCTTGAAAAAATAAAAATGTGTTCTTTCCCTCTGCCAATCCTATTTTAGGCACATACCTATCTACCAGAGGTTAAGATGATTGGGATAAAGTTGCAGAATTGACGATCACAATAATTTTACGTGTTTGCTACAAATTCTAGTGGTACTTCTACTGTGTTTTTCTTGTTTGAATGCTCATTTTGTAAAAGGAAAAGAAAGAAAAAGAATCAAACTCTGAATATCAAAATAAAGAATGAGTGAATGACGCTGCCATTTAGCCATATTAAAGGTGTGTTTGAGATTGAGGTTGAGTAATTGTAGCTTTTAAGTTACAGCACTAAAGTGTTTGGTAAACGCTAGTTACTGTAACTTGAAACTTATGTTGATATGATTTTTTACTTTTATGATGGAAAATCTATTATATCTTTAATAATTTTGTTAAAATTATTATTTAAAATTTATATTTATTACACATTATTAATTTTTATTTCATAATTATAATTTTTTTCTACAGCCTGTCCCTACTGACAGGCTAAAAGTCACTTTTGAATTCCTTTAGCATTCATGCTATTTGCCCTTTTATCTTTTAATTTGATTTTCTTGCTCAATATATATTAAACTGTTTCAGATATTTTTCTTTTGTTTTTATTCACTTTTAACTTCTTGTAGGAGTTTATGGGAAGAAATCTCCTTGCTCTAAATGTCATGTGGAAGTACATGGAGCAGGTAAACAGATTTTCATTCTATGGGCTTTTTTTTTTTTTTTCTTTTCCCTCCAGCTGAAACTGCACTGATTAAAATATTGCATATGTAATAAGTAAGTTTTAGAAATATCTCATTCTCTGATTTTTAAGTCATGTCATAGTACTCAAAGTAGGATAACATTAAAAATTTAAGGATTGTACTAACATATGTGTACAAAATGGGATTTGGGAATTGAGATTGGACATTTTTGTTTAATGGAGCAGTTTGTAGAATTGTGAAGGAAATAGTTTATTCGCATGGTGAATGATAATGTGCAGGGCAACTGTGAACCATAGGTTGAGCTTTTAGCTCTAAGAAGAAAAGTATTTGAGGAACACGAATTAGAAGTAGGAAAGCTGCATGACTACAGGAAAAAGAAAAATGGAGTCAAAGCTAAGCATGTATCGTGCTAATAAGAGAAACCAAGTTATATAATGTTTGATTAATTACTCTAAACTTCGTAAGCACAATTAGTATACTCTTACACTTACATGATAATAAGATGTTTTTTTAAGAAAACTTTTGTGATAATACTTAAAAACATTTGAAAGATGGTTATATCATACTCTTTAAACTGTTTTGTTTTGAAGTCTAATCATGTCCTAATACTTGTTTCTTTGTTTAGAGATCCTTTCCACTAACTGAAGAAGAGTACATTTTGAGGCTTGATGACGTAGCAAACACATTGAAATGTTGGGGAGCTGTCTCACATATTCGAAATAGTCTTGCAAAGTTGAAAGAGCGACCTCGTATTGGAAAGGTAATTTAATTTATGATATGATGATAATTAGCTATTTTCATTGGTTATTATGACCTTAAGAGCTTCATTGACAATTCAGATGTTCTGAAAAGTTTACCTTTAAGCATTTCAACAAGAGGTATAAAAACATACTAAAAATATTAGACATCATATTAATTAAGAAATACTACATTATAATTTGTGTATTCCTTGTGTCATTGATGTCCTTGGCCGAACAAAAATCCAAAATTTTGCTTAATTATATGATTATTTGAGTGTATAATAACAGTTGTAATTATTGTACGATGCAGGCAGTAAGCATCTTTATAGATATGGATGAGTCTGGAGGCCGTGCAAATGAATGGATTTACAAATAGATTGCTCCTTTAAACCAAAATTTTCCAATTTGTAATACCGAAAAATAATAAAATAATTATTGTAGATGGCAGTGGTAGGAAGGCAATGGAGACCGTTGCTTCTTGGTATCGTCACCCTGTTTCTCTATGTTTCCTCTCTGTGCATACTTTAATTATATATGAAGTTGAATCGAATGAGTTTTCAGTGAAGAAAGTAGAATGTGTTTGTGAAAGAGTAAATTCTTTAGAAAATTCCCATGCTTTCTTTTATTTTTCTGATGAGGGAAACGAATACATCGTATATGCCAAACTTGGACTACTTTTATCGATCCACATGTCTCTACAAATTAAGGGCTTATATCTTTCGGATATAAGAGTTAGAAGTAGATATTAAATAATGTAATTAAATTTAGGCACATGTCGTAGGGGTTCTTTTATTCAAAGTAATGCCTCATCATTCAATTGTATTAATTGAAATAGTTTAATGGTTTCGGGGAGGTGGAATTTGTATATAGCTATGTTCAAGGTAACGACCAATGACTCATTCAAGCTATAACCTAAATATGGGAATATATTAAATTATTTTTTTGCGTATTTATTGTGCCTTATTTATAATATTCAAACGAGTAAACAATACAGTTTGCACAATTTCAATACATAAATTTATGTTCCAATTAACATCATGTGTGCTGTCACCAAGAAATGCAATCCACTAGACCCAATGTTTAGGAGGCTCTTGGCCCTATATCGCCTAAAGATATGTTACTTTGGACGGAAGCTACTATTTTGGGCAATTGCTTTGCAAGTGGTTTGAAGAAAATTGTTTAAATTTTTTTAATAGAGCTATAAACTCTTATATAAATTATTTTTTCACAAACTGATATGATATTATATCATTGATTGAGTGAAAATATAAAATAAAGATAAATCATGTGGGTCATGTGGAGATTTCATTTAACGAACTATGTTATGTTACATTAGTTTGCACAAGAATTTATATTACATATTTTAAAAAACATATAATTATTTTATTCCCTTGGTTTATAGTACCTAACAAATAAAAAGTAAAATAATAAAATTCATCATTTATTCCCCAATATCTTACTTTACCAAATATGCACTAAAATTAACGACACTAAATGTTTCTAAAAAATTCTTTTGTTGGTTTCTATTGTAATTCTAATTATAGAAACCATTTTGAAAAGATAATGTTTTGTGACTTACATTACTTCCCTCAAATTTAATCCTCGCGCTGCTATAAATTGAGGTTACCTAATTAGTCATCTAACAAGGCATCTCACATAACTTTTCTATTATATATTTATTGCACAGTAAAATTTTTTTATAGTAATATTCTATAAAGTAATTATCTTCATTAAGTCATAAAAAATTTTGATCCCACATAGTAATAAATTATAGTCTTTCTACATATCATTTTAAGGAACTCGCCTTCATATAGTAATAATTATTTGTAAAGTTTAGAGAGGATGAGGGATCATCTGGGGAGAAACATGTAAGATGTCATGTCATCCGGATCCTGATAATAAGGACAATGTGTCATTTGTCGTCAACATGTAAATGATGAGTCGTAAATAATATGCACCAGCTCATACTATTTATGCATGTTGGCTACAATACAAAGATGGTCCTAATCACACGCCATCGAACTACAGGTCGTTCATCTGGAAATCCATAAACAACAAATCATCTTTGGGGCGATTAGAATATTTTTAACAGTCTGTTATCATTATTATTGTTGTTGTCGTTGTCGTCATTATTATTGCTATTATTATTTTTTATCATAATTATTATTATTTTTTTTCGTTATCATTGTTACTATTATAACATATTACAATAATACAAGGGGCAATATAATTAACTAGCAATATTTTGGCAACTTGTAGTAGTCTAGTCTTATTCTTGGATAAAGTAAGCATAACAATAAAGTATGTGGGATTTCAAGTCCACAATTTTATGGTACAACGATGTATCTATATGGGCTAGGGTTACTATCTTATTATTTTAGTATAATCATAGTTATGGTTTCAATTGCAATCACTAGCTACATTTGAAATTGGAATTGTTATTATAATTACTATTAAAATTGTGTAACCTACTTATTGGATGGAAAATAAGAAATTTTCATAATTATAAATTTAATGATCTAATCAATCATTAAGCCACGATAGTCAGGATTAAGATTAGAACTCAAATGTCGTGATCACCCCTGATATTTGAGTGCATTTGTGCACTTTTTTTTAAAGAAATATAATCGTAATGATTATTATTTCATGTATCTACTAAAGTAACAAAAAATTGCTCACTCTCAGTAAAAATCATTTGGAATCCAATGATCCTGATGACATGTCATCAGGGGGTGAAACATGTAAGATGTCATCTCATCTGAATTCTAACGTAAAAAACGACACGTCGTTTGTCATCAATATGTAAAAAACGAGTCATAAATAATATGCGTTAACGCTTACTATATACACGTCGGTTGCAATACAAGGGTGGACGACTGTATGTTTTTATCTCTTGCAGTGGATCGACATGCCATTTGTCTGGAAATCCCTAAATGACGGATCATCGTCGGGCCTATTGAAAGTTTTCAATATTCTATTATCATTGTTATTGTTGTTGTTGTTATCGTCAATACAATTGCTATTATTATTTTCTTATGATAATAATAATAATTATTTTTCATTATCATTGTTACTATTATAACAGATAATAACAATACTAGGGACAATATGATTAATTAAAGTTATTTTGGTAACTTGCAGTTGTTCATTATGGTTCCTAGACAAAGTAAGCATGCCAATGGGAGCACAGTCTTTCGTAAGTAAGGAATGTGTAAGGGAAAAAAAAAGGGGAAAAGAAAAAAATTGAAGTCTATGGATTTCAAGTATACATTTTATGGTATAGCAGTGTATCTCTGTGGTCGAAGCTTGCTATCTTGTTATATTACTATAATCATAATTATAGTTTCAATTGTAATTACCAGCTATATTTTTAATTAGAATTGTTATTATAATTACTATTATTTTTTTGTAAATCATTTGAAATTCAACGATCCGGATGACGGGTCGTCTGGGGAGAAATATAGGGGACGAGCATTGTTCGGTTTCCGATGAGGAAAACAACACGTTATTTGCATTCAACATATAAACGATGAGCCATAAATACTGTGCACCGGTGCTCTATTTACGCACATTGACGGACGAAAATTCGTTGCCATCATGCGTTGTCGAACAACAAGTTGTTCGTTTGAAAATCTGTAAATGACAAAGCATCTTTAAGTCAATTAAAATATTTTTAATATTCTATTATCGTTGTTTTTGTTGTTGTCGTCATCGCCATTATTAGTTGCTATTTAGTACTGTTATTAATAATAATTACTTTTTTCGGTTACACTATAAGGGAATATCGAATATATACATTTATAGTGTGTTTGCGATTAAAGTTGAATAGTTGTATCTTAAAAGTCACAGCACTAAAGTATTTAGTAAATATTAAATGTTGTAACTTAGAAGTTATGTTGATTTAATTTTACACTCATATGATAGAAAAATTATTATATTTTTAATAATTTTATTAAAATTATTATTTAAAATTTGTATTTACTATATATTATTAATCTTTATTTCATAATTATAATTTTTTTTTATGTTAACTATAATTTAAAAGTTGCAACATTCCAATTCCAATCTTAGTTATAGAGGGCATCCAGGAACATACGACCTTTCAAGAAGCCCAATGTCCTTTTCGTCCCCTCGCGATTTTCGCACACTATTTCACGAAAATCAAATTAAAGAAGTATGAATCAAATGTAAAATGTATGTAAATATGATTCCTTAATGAAAAAAACAAGGGCAAAACTATGTTGCAACAGTGGTACGGTACCACTGTTGCTTTCAGCCATTGAATTTATAATTGTACAGTTGCATTTGCAAGATCCAATGACTGAAAGCAACAGTGGTACGGTACCACTGTTGCAACATAGCTGGACCCGAAAAATAATTGCCAAAATGAATACATTTCAAAATATTTTTGAAATCTATCACCCACTTTATTAATACATTTCCACAATTTTCACGGAAGATTAAAATTTCCTCCGACTTATCCCAAATTAATTGCAGTGCCCGGAATAATTAATAGCAAACTTAACTGATCCACAAGCATCTGAATTACAATTTTTCGTAAGAAATTAGTTTTCAATTGATCAGGTATTGAATCCCAGAAATTACTCACAAGACTTCCTTAACGCTCTATGATCATTGAAACATTCACACACAGGGTTTCAGTGGAAGGGGTATCGGAGTAAATCTCATGTCATATTGGTATAACATTGTAACATTGTCGAGAAACAGTATAGTAATGTAAAATTACACAAATCCCTTCGTCCCAAAGACAGGAGTGTATAAATATTAAAACCCCACGGCTTTTGCAAGCCTTAAATACAAAGCAAAGGCACAAAACCCCTGCACCAGCAGCCAGCCTTTGCCTTTTTGTCAGTCGTATTTTGCCTTGGCGCCTTGTTGTGTTGTGTATGTATTAGGGTTTTTATCTAATCGCAAAAGCAATGGCGCAATCCTTAGAATTGTTGTTGATTCAATTCCTGATGCCGGACAACGACGCGCGACGGCAAGCGGAGGACCAGATAAAGCGGCTGGCGAAGGATCCTCAGGTGGTCCCTGCTCTTGTTCAGCACCTTCGCACTGCCAAGACTCCCAACGTTCGCCAGCTCGCCGCAGTACTCCTCCGTAAGAAGATCACCGGTCATTGGGCCAAGCTATCTCCTCAACTCAAGCAGCTCGTTAAGCAGTCTCTCATTGAAAGCATCACCCTCGAACACAGGTGGTTTTTTTTTTTAAATGTTGAAAATAATTTAAATTTTAGCATTGCATGTTAGGGTAAAGAAAATTGCTTTATAGTAAAAAAAAAATTGGCTATATTTTGATCATGCATTATCTGACTCTTTGCAGTGCACCTGTACGTCGTGCTAGTGCAAATGTTGTTAGTATTATTGCAAAATACGCTGTTCCAGCGGGAGAGTGGCCTGATTTGTTGCCCTTTCTATTCCAATTTAGTCAGAGTGAGCAAGAAGAGCATCGAGAGGTAAGCCCTTGACAGTTGAAATCTTTCTGAATGGTGCCCTGCTTTCCTGTCGCACTAGTTTACATATCCAATAGTTTTTTTCCAACACTATTGTATATGCAATTTGAATTGGTGGTTTATATATTGCAGCACGCTTACATTTGGAAATTATATGAGTTTTTTGGTTTAATTGATTGGCAACTTTTACTGTAGGTGAATGTTTACCATAAGTATGGACATAAGGAAGAACATTTATTTTGCACATAAGTTGTTCATAGCTACATAAATTAGAGCAAGAAATTCTAATGGCAGATTCCCTGTAATGAAGAAAAATCCTTGTCATTTTATCCTGATATCATAAAATACCATTACAACGTAATTTTTGGGTTTAAATCTTGGTTGAGTTGTCCAAATGCTTGTTCTTGTATATATTTGCCGATTCCTTTACTTACATTTTTTACTTGATGGTATTAGGTGGCGCTGATTCTTTTTAGCTCTTTAACTGAAACGATTGGACAAACATTTCGACCACATTTTGCTGATATGCAAGCTCTTTTACTCAAATGCTTACAGGATGAGACAAGCAACCGCGTTAGAATTGCTGCTCTCAAGTAATTTCAAAGTCTTAAATTAACTTTTGCTACATTTTAGGTGCTTTTATTTTTCTCTTGGAATTATTGTATGTTGCTTAAACGCACTCTTTATCTGTTTTGCCAGGGCAATTGGCTCTTTTCTAGAATTCACAAATGATGGGGCTGAAGTGGTGAGTTTTTATCTTTTATTTGTTTGCTTAGGATTAGTGGGGGATATGTATTTCGAAAGTAAATCTTATACTCATGTTGTTTTCTGAGTAACGGCCTTTTGATTTCTTATTGTGTCTGCTTTCTGTTCGTTTTGTCTGAAAAATATTTAAGCAACAAATTTGCATTTGTTGGTTATTGGTTGTATATTGCTTTTCCACTCATTTTAGTACAAGGCATGTATATATAAATAGATTTTTTGGTTTGATTATTTGTCAAAATCTTTGCACCTTTTGGTAGATGTAGAAAGTTGTCCGCACATTCTTGGAGGGAAATGAACTTAAGAGGGATTGGTTGATTCTTCAAAAAATGAAGCACCAGTTATTCATGTTTGAAGTTGGATTTTTCATTGGTTTATTTTACGGTGTAACTAAATTTGGTACTTATATGTCACGGTGAACCTCTATGATTTTCATTAGTGATGACTTTTATGTATAGTTTGCTTGGATATATGATTCCTCGGTATCATGTTGGCTAGATTGCCACTGCAAGTCATTTTTTCTTTTCATGTTTCCTTGCTCTGATATATGTGGTATTACATTTTTCTTGCCCTTGCAGGTTAAATTTCGGGAATTTATTCCTAGTATTTTAAATGTGTCAAGACAATGCCTGGCTTCTGGTGAAGAGGATGTTGCTGTAATTGCTTTTGAAATTTTTGATGAGTTGATTGAATCCCCTGCACCTCTTCTTGGGGATTCTGTCAAATCCATAGTTCATTTCTCTCTTGAAGTTTCCTCAAGCCATAATTTGGAACCCAACACACGTCATCAGGTTAGAAATAAGCAAGCGATGTACTTTTCTTGTGCTTTCTTCCTCTAGACAGCTTAGACAGTTGAGATGGAGCTACACTGCGTTGATGAGTTTCACATCACATATGTCTTAGCATTCTACTTGGCTTACTTCTTGTGCTTTGTGTAATATATCAGGCTATTCAAATCATTTCCTGGTTGGCAAAGTACAAATACAATTCCTTGAAAAAGCACAAGCTGGTTATCCCAATTCTGCAAGTCATGTGCCCATTGCTTGCTGAATCAAATGAGGCAGGTGAAGATGATGATCTTGCGCCAGATCGAGCTGCTGCAGAAGTTATTGACACTATGGCTTTGAACCTTGCAAAGCATGTTTTTCCCCCTGTTTTTGAGTTTGCTTCTGTAAGCTGTCAAAATGCTAGTCCCAAATATAGGGAAGCTGCTGTTACAGCTATAGGCATCATTTCCGAGGGTTGTGCGGAGTGGATGAAGGAAAAGCTGGAATCTGTTCTTCATATTGTCTTGGGAGCTCTGAGGGATCCGGAGCAGTTTGTAAGAGGAGCTGCCTCATTTGCATTGGGTCAATTTGCTGAATATTTGCAGCCTGAAATAGTATCTCACTATGAAAGCGTTCTGCCTTGCATTTTGAATGCCCTTGAGGATGAATCTGATGAAGTGAAGGTACATATGGGAAAGGCAATAGTCATGGTATAAAATATCTTCGTATTGGTTATTGAACTGTTTCTTTCTGCACAGGAGAAGTCTTACTATGCTTTGGCAGCTTTTTGTGAGGATATGGGTGAGGAAATTCTTCCTTTTCTTGATCCTTTGATGGGGAAGCTACTGGCAGCACTTGAAAATAGCCCCCGCAATCTGCAGGAGACATGCATGGTATGGAGATGAATCATTTGGTTCCCACAGCCTTCACATAAATAGATTGAATGAATGAACTTATTCCCTTTTATTAAAAATTTTTGGTTTGTGTATGTTGTCACAGTCTGCCATTGGTTCAGTAGCTGCTGCTGCAGAGCAAGCTTTCATTCCATATGCTGAAAGGGTTCTTGAGTTACTGAAGATTTTCATGGTGCTTACCAATGATGAGGACCTCCGTTCCCGAGCTAGGGCTACTGAGCTTCTTGGATTAGTTGCAGAGTCTGTTGGGAGAGCAAGAATGGAACCAATTTTGCCACCTTTCGTTGAAGCTGCTATATCTGTAACTATATTGACATGCTGTTTGACTTGGAATCAGAACATACCTTTCTGTATAAATGATTCGTCTCCATTATTTCTCAGGGTTTTGGATTGGAATTCAGTGAGCTTAGGGAGTACACCCATGGATTTTTTAGCAACATTGCAGGGGTTCTAGAGGACGGCTTTGCACAGGTATACATGGCGTTGCTTTTGATTGAACTTCTATGAATCTTTTATTAGCATTGATGATCATGTGAAAATTTCTTTGGGTGAGCAGTATCTACCTCTTGTTGTACCCCTGGCATTTTCTTCCTGCAATCTGGATGATGGTTCTGCTGTGGACATTGATGGGTCTGATGATGAGAATATTAATGGATTTGGTGGAGTTTCATCCGATGATGAAGCTCACTGTGAGCGAAGTGTTCGAAATATCAGTGTAAGAACTGGAGTGTTAGATGAAAAGGCAGCTGCAACGCAAGCTCTTGGTTTATTTGCACTGCATACTAAGAGTTCCTATGCACCGTATCCTTTTACCATTTCATTTATATATTTTCTCTTCCTTCCTTGTCTCACCTTTTTTACCAAATAAATCGTGTTACTGAGTTCTTTATTTTTTTTAACTTATTTGGTTGTTACTATATAAATTTTTTTCTTGTGTTCTTTAATTTATTTAAGCTTTTTGGAGGAGTCATTAAAAATTTTGGTGAGACACGCCAGCTATTTTCATGAAGATGTTAGATATCAGGCTGTCTTTGCTTTGAAAAGTGAGTACCAATTCAAGTTTTAAAATTTATCTCCTAGCCAACTCTATTTCCTGGGTCAGGATCATGACATCTCATCACTTTTTATTATTACAAATTCTTGTTGCTATATTACTAGCATTAAAAAAATTAGAAGCAGATGATTATCCTTGTATTCTAAAAATAATATGTTTCTTGACACAGAAAGAAGCCTTAGCTTCCTGCTTATAGCTTATTCTTCCCTGGTAAAAGTTTCTCAACTGTTGGGAGTCAAGTTGCTAATCATTCCCTCCTGTAGGAAAATCTTTAACTGTTGGAAGTTAAGTTGTTAATGATGATATATCAAAGCAAAGTGAATTTGACAAAGATTTCCTTATAGTGGACGGCTTATTCAATAAAAAATAAAAAATAACATTTATCCTATTCAGATGTAACAAACTGATCAACTCAAACTTTGGGTGTTGCATCCATGGTTAGTGAATACTTCGAAAGAAGCCTCTAGAAACTTGAAAATACTTTGATATAAATGTTTTCCATATACTGTTAATATTGTGTTGATTGATTTGTTGCTGCAGATATTTTGACAGCTGCACATGCAATCTTCCAGAGTCATAATGTGAGTTTGTGTTACCATTTTTTTCTGTTGTCCTGTTTATAGGCTTTGGTGGATTTTTTTATTTAACAAAAAAAAAAAAATTGGCCCCCATGGAAAGTCGGATAGTCATATGTTGATAGTGCCTCTGTCAATGCTAATAAGAAGCTTGTTTGAATGAGCTGCCTAAGTTCTGAAGCTAGTTTCAGTTGATTAAGGTCTTGTTTGCTGTGGAAAAAAAGCTATAATTATAAAATAAAAGTTAATAATAAGCAGTAAATATAAATTTTAAATAATAATTTTGATAAAATTATTAAAGATACAATAGATTTTCCATATAAGTGAAAGATCATATCAATATAGCTTCCAAGTTACAGCAGTTAGTGTTTACCAAACACTTCAGTGCTGTAGTTTCTAAGCTACAGCTGCCCAGCCTCAATCCCAAACGGACCTGAAGTTGGAAAAAAGTTGACTAATATGATATGATGTTCTTCTTGCTCTGCAGGAAGGACCAGCCAAGGCAAGAGAAATTCTCGGTAAGATACTTCTCCAAAATTGCTTGAATATTATCTCTTTGTATCTATCAGTTCACCAAATTTTATGGTAGTAACGTAATGGCAATTAAATTCTTCGTGACATGCAGATACAGTGATGAATATTTTTATCAGGACTATGACTGAAGATGATGACAAAGATGTCGTTGCTCAAGCTTGTACTAGCATTGTTGAGATCATCAATGATTATGGCTACATGGCTGTTGAGCCTTGTAAGTTTGAATGCAGTTGCATTTGAAAAAAGCTTTCAGATGCCAGCTAAATGTCTTAATGTGAACCTGAATTATAATGTGACTTTATCTCATCAGATATGTCTCGACTGGTTGATGCAACCCTGCTACTGCTCCGAGAGGAGTCAACTTGTCAGCAGCCAGATAATGACAGTGATATTGAAGATGACGACGACACTGCACATGATGAAGTTATAATGGATGCAGTTTCTGACCTTCTTCCTGCATTTGCTAAGTCCATGGGTCCTCACTTTGCACCTATCTTTGCGAAGCTATTTGACCCTTTAATGAAATTTGCGGTAGGTTGGTGCCTGAGTTGTGTAATATGTTCTCCCATCATAACCTTCTAATCCCTTATTTCTCATATCACTACCTCACTATTTTTAGTATTGGCAAGTGTAGAAATCTTCACGCCCTCTGCAAGACCGGACCATGGTGGTTGCAACTTTGGCTGAAGTTGCTCGGGACATGGGTTCGCCTATAGCTGCCTATGTTGATGTAATTTTATCTGAAACTTTGATTCCTTATTCTTTTTTATATTTTGAGGTGATTTTGTGAAGAATGCAGCAATTCCTGAAAGTTGTATTGTAATGTTTCAGAGGGTGATGCCCCTAGTACTCAAAGAACTAGCATCACCTGACGCAATGAATAGGAGGAATGCAGCATTTTGTGTTGGAGAGTTGTGCAAAAATGGGGGAGAGTCAGCTTTAAAGTATCCTCAGCATGCATGTTATATTGTAGTTATGAATTTTGTTATTTGTAATGCAACTGTAGGTTCCACTTAGTGCAATATTATGTCAGTCATCTTAAAAGTTCAAACTATTATGAATTTTATCCTCTCTCAAGTCATTAAGTGTTGTGTCGTAGCATTTTTTCCCCCTTATATCAAAAACAGATACTATGGTGATATTTTGCGGGGTCTTTACCCATTATTTGGGGATTCTGAGCCTGATGATGCCGTCAGGGATAATGCAGCTGGTGCTGTGGCAAGGATGATAATGGTCAACCCGCAGTCCATCCCGTTGAATCAGGTTTCTTTCAATTTTATATTTTTGAATTTGTAAATTATAATTCCTTTTGTCTCCTTGTTAGTTTCTTGACTCTTCTACAAGCTGATTATGTCTCCTGTGATTCTCCGCCTATTCTCTTGTCTGCTTCTGTTAGGTCCTTCCTGTTCTTTTGAAAGTTCTTCCTCTTAGAGAAGACTTTGAAGAATCAATGGCTGTTTATAATTGTATTTCCACTCTGGTTTTGTCTTCAAATCCCCAGGTTTATTTTATTTTTATTCCTTTATAGTTATTTTGAGCACAAGCATCAACAGTTTTCTGCCTGCCATCATATATCTATAATGTGGTTTTGATTACCATTTTATATGTAAACAGATCCTTTCTCTTGTACCTGAGCTGGTTAACCTTTTTGCTGAAGTAGTTGTTTCACCAGAGGAATCTTCTGAAGTGAAGTCTCAAGTTGGCATGGCTTTTTCGCATCTAATATCTCTCTACGGCCAGCAAATGCAACCGTTGTTGAGTAACCTCTCGCCTGCACATGCTACTGCCCTAGCTGCATTTGCCCCAAAAAGTTGATGTCCAATTGAGAAGGGTCGATGAATATAGCTTCTCTTCCAAGTTTTTGACTTGTTTTTCTAAATTGAATTAGTATATGAAAGGAATGGTTTGATCACCATGATTTGATTGGGAAGGCCGAAACCAGAATGCGATCAATAACCAGGTACGCATGAATCTGCAGAGTACTCTTAGTTGTCAAACTTGAAGCATTTTATCTTTGTCCCCATATCTATTCTTATTAAAATTTTAACCACTATCCTGTGGTATAGATTGATGAGTACATTGATTACAGAATGTGAAATATTTTGTTATATCAAGTTGAATTTTGTGAAGAGTCCAATTTTAGGGAGTACTTCTTATGACAACTTTTGAAATTACTGCTCTTTCTTCATGCTCCTAGCTGTTTGACTTGTTCAGTTATTTGCATGAATTTGTAATATTTTCCTGCTAATTTCCAGGTTTTGGTCTTGCTCCTGGTGCCACCTCTATTTTTCCTGTGTTGGAAACACTGCTTCGCCGCTATCTTATGTTAATAATAGTTTTTGGTTCCTCTCAATATTCGTTGTCTTATTATTATTTCTCTTAGGTCTCCGATGTTTGATTTATTTATTTGTTGTTGGTGGGTGATATATAATATTATGAAGGTTCGTCAGCTACAAGTATGTGCCATATCCTCAACTGGAAATGAGGTGAAAAGTTACTACATTCATGTATAATAAAAGTAGGTTCAGTTTTTTTCTTTTTTCCTTTTTTCCATTTTTGGGTGGCAGCCAAGGGTTGTAAACAGGCCAATACATGGAGGTTCAGGCTTGGCTTGATTTTTATTTTACTAGCTGCTGTGATTTGTGATGAGTTCAGTAAGAAATTTTGTTCCGGCTCAGTTTGCAAGTTTGTATCATATGTTTGAGAATGATGTGGTTCGAATTCAATGACTGAATAAAGCTGAGTTAAATTATGTCGTTGCAGATTCTTTTATACATAGATTTCTGTTGGTATGTCATTGATACACTGACACTGTTCAGGAGTACGGTGAACAATGGAGCATATTATTAGACTATGCATGCTTGTCGGGTACTGTCTTCTATAATAAATTCGATTATTATTATTATAGATCAACTGCATTTTGCAGTGAATAGAGTGCTTTATGTTGTAGACCGTCTAAGTTTCTAGCCCAAGTGTCTAAGAATTCGGGCTAAGAGCCCAAACATAAGCCAAGAGTGCTAGCTTGGCCCAATTCTAGCACATCTCAAGCTTGTACATATATAGAATTCTCTACACTTCTCTAGTACTTATAAATATCTAGATATTTAGACAAGTTGTTAGAATTCTCTAGAACTTTAGAGCTTGACAAGCCTCCTTATAAATATGATATGATATTTGGCATTTGAGTATTAAGCTGAGAGCAAGCAACTTAAGCACTTTTAAAAGCTTTCTAGCTCTAACTTTTCGAGTAATACAATTTTCATTTTTCGGCTCAATTGTTCTCTTCTCTTTAGCTCTTTCGAAAACCTCTGGGTTTAACTAGTTGAAAAGTTCAAAAACTTACTTAGCAACTTTTGGCAAGAGTTGTTTAAGTGTCGCATGGGTTCGTTGTGCAAAATACTCATCCTGTGACAAGTGGTATCAGAGTAAAGGTTTTCACCCATGAAAGTTAGTTTGTGAGAAATGATCAACCTTTCTAGCACATCACAAGAGAGCGTTGTTGGTGTGGATGTTCCACCGGAACCAACCTACGATCTCAAGGAAGGATGCGCTCATGGCAAGTCGAAGGCCCCATCCATTGATGTCTTGGAACCTTACATGGTCATGCTCGAAATCGCATTGTCCATCGTTCAAGACACCCTTGAAGGATTGGAAGAAATGGTGGATGGTCTCAAGAGAGAGTATGCCGACTTCACTGTGGCAACCAAAGCCTTTATCTAAGATCAAGACAACGACTTTCGAGGGGAGTTTCGAGCATTCTGCGAAGAGTTGTTGAAATTCTGCAGTTTCGTCCAAGAGGAACTACAAGCTGTCCGTGCTAAAGTAGAGAAAGTCCGCTTAGACTGGGAACGGCACAAGCGCACACTCTCTGCAAGTCCAGCATTCACAAGTATGAGTGATGCGCGACACATCGATATGCCAAAGGCCGACATCTATGATGACATGCGCAATGCCACTGTCATGGACAATTTTCTCTTTGGGTTAGACCAATACTTTGATGCCATGGGTGTGTGAGACGAAGTATCGAAAGTGGGTACAACACCTACATATCTTCGAGGCGCCGCGCAACTATGGTGGCATCAGAAGTATGACGAGATGGGTAAAGGCATTTGGCATACTTCAAGTAAGAACTCCAAAAGCAATTTGTCCCAAGTAATGCAGAAAATGAAGTAAGAGCGCGCCTACATCAACTCAAACAAACGGGTAGTGTCCACGACTACATCAATGAGTTCATTACCCTCATGCTCGAGATTAGCGACATGTTTGACAAAAAACTCCCTTTTTTTTATTTTCAAGATGGCATTAAGGATTAGGCCAAGACAGAATTCGATAAACGGGGGGTTCTTGAGCGGATGTTGGAGGGTTGCTCTTGAATTGGGCCGCAATAGTATTAAGCGACTTCTTCTCCTGACAGTCGTGTACCCAGTGATGGCCATTTCATATGAAGCATGTGCTTCAAGGCTTTGGTGGCTCCTTCTTGTTCTCCGATTTGCCTTACCCGCTTTTGTTGTTAAGTGACTTTTTCTGCCCCCAATCATTGCGGTTGTTGCTCTTGTCATTGCAACTCTCTCTCTTACCTTTGCCTTAGTTAGACCTTTTATCTTTGGATTGGGTGTAGTACTCAGTGAGCGATTCCACAATGGCGACGGTGTCGTCAAATGTTTGAACACCCCACCTATCGAGTTCTATCTTGGAAATAAAAGAGGGAGTCTTTGTCGAACATGTTGCTGATCTCGAGCATGAGGGTAGTTAACTCGTTGATGTAGTCGCGAACATTACTCGTTTTTTTTAGTCGACGTAGGTGCGCTCTCGCTTCCTTTTCTACATTGCTTGGGGCAAATTGCTTTCGAAATTCTTGCTTGAAATCTGCCTAAGTATCGATGGTGCAAATGCCTTTACCTATCTCGCCATGCTTTTGATGCCACCATAGTTGTGCGGTGCCTCAAAGGTAAGTGAGTGTTGTGCTCAATTTCGATACTTCGTCTCGCGCACCTATGGCATCAAAGTATTGGTGTAACCCGAAGAGAAAGTTGTCCACGACAGTGACATTGCGCGTCATCATAGATGTCGGGTTTTGGTACATCGATGCGTCGCGTATCACTCGTACTTGCGGATGTCGGGCTTGCAGAAAGTGTGTGCTCGTGTCATGCCTAGTATGAGCAAACTTCCTTTACTTTCGCACGGATAGCTCGCAGTTCCTTTTGATTGAAACTGCGGAGTTTCAGCAACTCTTCGTGGAATGCTCAAAACTCCCCTCGGATGGTTTTGGCTTAGTCTTAGATAAGGCCATTGGTTACTACAGTGAAGTCAGCATACACCCCTTCGAGATCATCCACCATTTTTTCCAATCCTTCAAGGGTGTGTTCTGAGCGGCAGACAATATAATTTCGAGTGTGGTCATGCAAGGCTCTAAAGCATCAATGGATGGAGATTTGGACTTTCCATGAGCGCGTCCTTCCTCGTGACTACGGGTTGGTTCCGGTGGAACATTCACACCAACAATGCTCTCTTGTGATGTGGTTGGAGGGTTGGCCTTTGCTCATGAACTAACTTGCGTAGGTGAAAGCTTTTGCTTTAATACCACTTGTCACGGGATGAGTTTTTTGCGCAATGAATTCGTGCAATATTTAGACAACTTTTGTCGAAAGTTGCTAAGTAAGTCTTTGAGCTTCTCGACTAGTTAAGTCTGGAGGCTTTCGAAAGAGTTAGAGAGCAGTTGAGCCAAAAGAGGAAAATTATATTACTTGCAAAGTGTTTACAAGAGAACTTACAAAGGTGCTTCAGTTGCTTGCTTTTAACTTGATGCTCAAATGTCAAATGACATGTCCTATTTATAAGGAGGCTTGCCAAGCTCTAGAGTTTTAGAGAATTCTATCAACTTGCCTAAATATTTAGATATTTATAAGTGTTAGAGATGTGTAGAGAATTCTAGATATGTACAAGTTTGAGTTGTGTTAGAATTTGCTAGAAAATTCTAGAATCGAGCCAAGGGAGACTATTGGCCTATGTTTGAGCTTTTAGCCTGAATTATTGGGCACTTGGGCGATCCACAACAATATGGACTTTTCTATTTTGTCCATAAATTGTTAATAAATTTCGAATATAAGGGATGGAATTTTACTTTAGAAATTTACTTCAATTTCTTATTTTTCAAATCAACAATACCTGTTTGTTTTTCACAATATTGGTTCACAAAATTTAAGTTATCTTGACTTACTTCAACTATCAACGAGCCTACAGGAATAACCAACCCAACCTACATTAATAAGATTTCTATAGCCTATAAACATGATTACCAACGGCAAAGCAAGATAGGCACAAACAAGAAAAGTATGTTGTCCGATAGATTCTGCAGCGGTGTACATATCATAAGTGCTCTCAGGTTAGAATTGGGAGACCGTGGAAAATCATATATATTGGGTCAATTCTGCAACCCAACTCCGAATGCTACAAAGTCATGTTTGTGCGAATTCAACATATAATCCTATCCATGGTTTCAAACACAAGGCAATTTCTCAATGAAGCATGCGCCTATAATTATTCTGAAACACAACGAACTTAATTTATTCTCTAAGTTAACCTTTGATTTTTCCTAAGTCCAATACTAGTAGCTGCTTAAAGGCGGCACAAGCAGTGGTTTATGGGCACGAACAACAGCTGGGCACGAGCGGCGGCTTCAGGACACGAGCAACGGCCTCAAGACCCGAGCAGCGGCTAGACACAAGTAACAGGGGCATGTAGCAGGTTAGGGAATTCTATTAAGGGTTTGTGATTTTTTTTTTCTAATAAGGGGTGAGGGTTTCTAGGTAGTAACCGATTGAATTTTATTTTTGTAAATTTGTGATTTCTTAAGGAGGGTTTTTGGGTGAATACACTAGTTATTAGTAAGGGAATATACCATATTAACCTTTTAATTACTTAAACAAACTAAATCCATTAAAAAATTGGGGTCTAAATGTTTTTTTCAAAATATTAAGAAATTTCGTATTTATTTTTTTAAACGTTTGAGGTGTATCAATTATTTTTCTCTCTATTTAATCGATAACATAAGAAATTATTAATTCTTATCAATAAATAATAATTAAAATTAAATTATTATTTATTATTAATAATTGAAATATTTAATTCATGATATAATAGTCACTAATTCATTTTTATACATAAAATACAAGTTTAAATAATTGAATAATACTTGCTAACATAACGTAAGCAAGCTAAGGTTTTTGAATAATTCGATCAGGTAATAACAAGAAATATCAATGAGCTAAATATATAAATGACATATCACACAAGTTATTTTAATGTTTTTGAATATTAATACAATCCTTTAATATTTTCTTTATTAAACATATTAATCAATTTTATTGTAGTTTACGATATTCCATATAAAAATATATTTATAAAAATTTATAAAGATAAAAAAATGCTAAATTGAAGAAAAATAAAAAGCTAAAAATAATAATCATATATTATTATATTATCACAAGTTATAGAGATGAATAGTCATGTTACATGGTAAATTTTATTTAGGTAAAGATGAAAATAAATAAATTAGATGTGCATATTTTAGAGAATATCTTATAATGATGTCATCTAGACATTTTAAATTAAGTAAAAAATTAAAAATTTACTTAATAATTTAATAACTTAATGATTGGAAATTTTCTCTAATTTGAAAAAATAAACAGACTTAAGGACTTAATTGATGGAAATTAAGTCAATTATGTTATTAAGTATAAAAAAACAAATGACTCCTAACTATTATAAAATAATTTTAAATATGTAATATTAATAAATTACTATTAATATACTTAATTTCTTTTAACTTAGTTTAATTAGTCAACTCTTATAAAAAAATACAAGATAATACTGTAAACTTAGAATCTTAAGCCAATTTGATAATGTTGTAATTTTTAAAATAATTATTGTTAATTGTGTTATAGAAATAATCAACTCTAAAAAGAATTAATTAAACATTTGATTAAACTTGTTTTTAAAAGTATTGTGAATTTTAAAAGTAGGCATATGTATTTGGTAAATCTTATAATTGAACTACCATTATAATGTAAATGAGTAAATTAGATATAATATTTAATAAAATTTATTCAAAATGTATATAAAATAATTTTTTTGTTGTGTACATAAAATAATTGATAATTAAAATAAATATTTTATATTATTAATTTTATTTTTATTTAGTTATCTCAGTATAGTTGATAATAATAATAATTTCTTTAAAAGTAATGACTTTATATTTTAATTAGGATAATTTAAAATTTTTATTTTATATATATGTATAGAAATTTATATTAAGTATAAAAGTAATTATAAAAATAATTTTATATTAAGATCTTCTTTAGTATAATTCCCTTCGAATACCATTATGTTGAAAAAAAGAATAAATGATAAATATGTTCAAAATTTTATCCCAAATTATATTTTAATGCGCATTTTTTAATATGAAATTTAAAAATAAAATATTAAAATTTAGGAATATGAAGCAGTGCTATTAAAAAATTATTATTTTTCACACAGTAAAACGCGAAACTCCGTCTTGTCTCATTTCTATAGTCGCGACAGACGACTCACTCTCACTCAATCCCACTCTCAGACGCATTCACTCCCATTTCTCGGCGAACGGAAACAACTAAAACATTTCAACAAATTAATTTTCAGTTTCTGCTGACCCCCAACCATAAACAACCAATCAACCCACTCTTCTTTTAAAAAACAAAAAAAACCCTAAACCCCATGAATTATCCAATACCCTAATTCTGAAGAAGCGTAAACCCTAAAATAAACGACTTATCAGAATGATTCATGGTTATGATGATGATGATGATGCAGCAGCAGAACTCCTCTGCACAGCAACAGCCACAGCCACAGCCACAGCCACAGTCACAATCCACGGCCTCCGCCACTGCCGCCACAGCTAACAATTCCAGCCTTAGATCCCCCACCGCCGCCGCCGCCGCCACCCATGCACCCCGTCAAGCGATACCAATTGCCGCTGCTGCAGACCATGCCATTGGCCCGGTGGTGGTCCCTATCTCGGTTGAGCCTACGGTAGCGACGACGATGCTGCCTAGGGTGCGCTTATCCGACGTGGCGCCCTACGATGGCGCCCCTGCTGGGCCCTATCTGAAGGCTGTGGAGGCGCTGTCGGGGTCGCTTATGAGGCATAATGCAGCGGTTATTGAGTTGGGAAGCGAGGATGCTGCCATTATGCGCTGTGGGCTTGAAGCTGCCCGCTTGTACTTTAGGACTAAATCTCAGACTGTTGGTAAGGGAAGCCGCGGGGTTTATATGTATCGAGCTGGAAGGTAATTCTATAGATATATGCATATTTATTAATCAGGAAGTTGTTTGATATTGCATTTTCATGAATATGTGTTCTACATATCAATTAATAAGAGTAGAAAGTAAAAGGAAGCCAATATTGATGGGGATGGTGTGAGTGGAAAAAGTAGTACTAGTAAGTTTCTACCCTTGGTATCCCTAGGAACATATTGGATTTTCTCGTTATTTAACATGTACTTGCCTTAAGCTTAATTTTGGTCTCTTTTCTTTTCTGGGCAAAATTTAATGTTGTATGAGGTTGTGTTGTGATAGGGCTTTGGAAGATTGGGACTCCTCTCCCCCTTGCATGGCTGATATTTTTAGGTGCATGGGGAAGGCAGCTCGTGCAGCGTTGTTTGCAATAGCAAGACATCTTCGTTTGCGAAGCGAGTATGGTTATGAAGGATTTTCATTTTGAATTCACATTGCTCATTTGCCTGAGCTTTTCTTTTTTCCTTCTTTTTCTCTAACAAATATATCTGATTTCTACTTATAATTCATGCAATGCAGTGTTTTTAATCATTTACTTGATGATACACCGTTGCCTGCTAATGAAGTGTCCTCATCGGTGCTTGTTGCAACTTACTCTCCTGCATCCTTGCAGAATGGAAAAGGGGCTATTGGGGCTATTGGGGGAGGGAAGCCAGCTATGAATGGTGAAGTTGAGAAAGGATTATTAACATTGATTTCCTCAGACAGTCCTGGTCTGCAGGTTTCTAGAATTTGAAGATAATCTAATGTTAATAAGTGTCATTATCTCTGATGTCAAGATCATTATAGCTAATATCATGTGCTTCACTGGTTTCATAAATTCTTTCTATCAAAAATCTGAATTTAACCTTTTTGCAAATACTTGATCACGGTTATGCATTTTGGATATTCTGATTGTGCAACTGTTTACATCTAAAAACTTTTTCTTCCATAGGTATGTGACCCCAATGGTCGCTGGTACCTGGCAGATGGTGGGTCAGCTCCTGGGGATCTCTTGCTGATTACAGGCAAGGCACTTAGCCATGCTACTGCTGGCCTTCGTCCTGCTGCATTGTATAGGGCTGCTCCTGATTTTGTGTCATGCAGTAATGGTGGGGGGAGGTACAATCAATATCTTCTAAATTAGCTTTCTTGATGGATGTAGCTTGAAGATAGATGTTGTGGTTGAACTTCCACTTTACATTAAATTATCCCATAGAGTGTTGCGATTGCAGGACGTCACTGGCATTCAGGCTCATGCCACAGGGCAACGCTATATTAGACTGTTCACCAATTGCAGCGGCTGGTCATGTCATTCCCCAGAGCTATGTACCAATATCTGTTAGCCAGTTTATGGATGACCTTTCTGCTGAGGAAGATGGATTGTGTAATCGTTCTGATAATACTTACGTAAGTTATTTCAGCATTTCCCACCAAGTAAACGATGGCAAGTCAAATAAAATAGAAGATCCCTAGTACCTTATTTATGAAAATATTATTTGATCGCTTGCTTCCATTGAGGTGTTAAATTTTCTGGTGATTTGGAGAACCAACTTCATTCAAGACATTGATTTCATTTCTTTTGATAAATGAGCACATATGAACTTTGCTACTTATTGCCTACATCTTTAATTGCTAATTTGTTATCCTCATTCTCCACATTAAAGATTGTTGTTTTGAAACTTTATTTCTAACTTTGATTTTTAGTAACTAACTTTCATTTGATACATATTTTAACTGCTGTCTGAATTTGATTGGATTATGTTTGTTTGGTCACAGTTAGTACAAAACAATTTGAACAAGGAACCGTCATTAAGAAGCGTTCTCTCAGATCCCTTATCGTGAGTTTATTCTGTTCTCTCTGCTATTTCCCCCTTTCATTCTTAAGCTTTAAGTCTGGCACAGTTACAGTTTTAATCATTGTATGTATCCATGCATGTATCAAGCATAAACAAGAAGGAATAAAGAGTTTTGACCTGAACAGTGAATGTGTCTCACAATTAAGAACCAAAATAATCATCTCAAATATTATCAAGTCAACTCTGTAATTTGAAGATTAAAGATATTTATATTGAGAAAAACTATCATTCTGACAGTGTTGGTGCTTCTCAAACTCATTGAAATTAGGAAGTTTTACTACCTGTGCCAAAATCAACTAAACATTTGATATGTCACTGTTGTTCCCACTTGTGCATCACTACCTCATCATAGACAAACAAGTCCTGATGAACTTGCCACTGTCCATTCCAGCAAAACATCAGCTATCCACGTCTGATTACTAATACTTTTTTAAACTATTAAACTTAAACCAGTAACTGAACAAGCTAATTCTTCCTGGTTCATAGTTTTTGTTGTTGTTGAGACCGTAGATTTGTGTCTTGGCTTCCAAAGAGAATACTTCTTCTTTAACTAAGTGATGGATATGGGCATGATTCTTGATAACACAAATCAAGATCATCATCATATTGCATTTTCTCACTTCATTTTAACTCCCTAGAATCTGGAGCAAGCCCATAATTATATATTAAGATGATACAAAGATTGGGAAGCTCAATATATTTAAATATTCTATTTGTGATTGTTTACAATCAATTTCTGTTACATTTTTCTTGTGCATTCTCACCATTTATTAGTTATTACTTCTTTTTTCCTTTTTGTCTTTATATATACACACACACACACACACACACACACACACACACACACACACACACACTATTCTCAAGAAATGAAGTCAGACCCATTTACAAGTCGAAAGAACAGATTTGATGCATATATATATATATATAATAGTAGGCTGATACTATAATGATTTATATGGAGTTCTAATTGCACCTCTTTTCTCGAATTTGTTGACATTTAGTGGTGCATTCCTCGATGATGCAATGGTTGTTTCGTGTGGACATTCTTTTGGTGGTCTCATGCTGAGAAAAGTTATTGATAGCGTAAGTAGGACAATCTCTTTTTACTGATTAAAACTGTATTTAATTGATTGCTAAGAAGATGCCTTCTGCATAGGTGAAATGACAGCTCGAGACCTAGGATAAAGTGTTGTGTTAGGCTTTTGGCATATGCCAAATAAAGTGGCCTTATGTGTTCCATTGAAAATGCTTTTATCCTGTATCCGATGTGGTTCTGACAAATGGTATAATGCTTATTTTCACAAACAGTCTTAGAACCGAACTTGCCAGTTGACTAATAGAGATTGGAATTGTTCAAGATACCATTGATGTTATAGGAGTATAAATATGCGAAAAGGTTTTAAATTGTTGTTACGGATGATGCTGTTAACTTCTAACCTTACCTGAATTTCTACTTATCTTATTTCTTTATGCTTCCCATCACCTTTAGGCCAACTTCAAGGCTTGAAATCAAATCTCCCTGGATTTGGGAACAACAATATGTTTGGTTTTAGATTTAGGTGGCAGAACCAGCAAAGTTATGTTTATGTGAAAGATTTGAATATGCTGACTTGTCTTGTGAGGGTGAAAGCTTGTCTTAGATTAGGTCTTACCATACTTGCTAATAGATGTAGAGATTGTATTCTTCAAATGTTTTACAGTTTCTGGTAGGTAGATGGAAGCTTGTGGGTTTAAGCTGTTAATTTTTTTAATTTGATGTGTTCTGATGAAAGACTGCACTCTTGACATCTTCTATGATTTATTATTATACCCTCTAGAAGGGACGAGACAAGACTTATAACCCCAATTATTGTTTTCATTACAGTCAAGATGTACCATCTGCAGCGCAGAAATTGAGACTGGGTCTTTGGTCCCTAATCTTGGTACATTTCATTTGCTTAATTAATTTTACTGGCTTTTGATACCGTCTTCCTTTAGGTTGATTTACTTATACATCCAATTCTTTCGATTTCTTTCCACAGCTCTTAGAGCTGCTGCTGTAGCTATCAAGCAAGAGGATGATCGAAGGCTATTCCATAATGCAGCTCTACGTAAGCGTCGGAAAGAAATGGGTGACCAAATGGATCCAATGAGAAGATCCAATAGGGTATATTTTGACATCCTTGATATCTATGACTTGATATTTTAGAGATTTTGGGTTGTGCATATGGTCTCATGAACATATTTAGTATATAAACAATTAGTTACTTGTTTTTAAAAAAAAAATTAAACAAATAGTTATTTGTAATACAAGTGAAGAGATGGACAGATGTAGCTTGTTAAGGTGAAATATTGAGAAAATTTTGGAAACAGGGTGAAATACGGAGAAAAATATTCCTGATTGTTTTTGCGGTATACTGGTTGACTTCTGCTTGGTTTTATCTTTGTCATAGTCAAACGAGTCAATAATAACACTTGATGTGACTGGATGTTAGATGGAGTTATTATAAGCCGCATTGTTCGGAATGTATGAAGTGATTTATATTGTTTCTTATTTGTATCTAGGAAAATGGAGATGCTACTACAACAGATGATGGATTGAATAGGGGGGTACAGTATCCATTTTCTGTTAATGAGAAGGTGCTGATCAAGGTGAGTAGTTTGCTTTTTTTGACTCTAAAATCTACGAACTGTTCTAGTTGGTTATCTGTATTTGTAAGAGCATACTGAATTGTATAGGGAAATAGGAGGACACCAGAGAAGTTTGTTGGGAAGGAAGCTGTCATCACATCCCAATGTCTCAATGGCTGGTAAGTGGAGCAAACCTAATGCTTTTACTAGCATTCTCTGTTATTTATTCTTCAATTAAAGATGCGGTGTCTTCTGGCTCACTTTAATGGCAATTCTATGGTAATGACAAAAATTTTCTTCATTTGGGTCAGGGCCACTTACCTGAATGTGCAATTCGAATAGGTTTTAGTTTATTGTGAGCTGTGGCTATAGGAGTAAATGTTTTCTTTTTCTGTTGTAGGTATTTGCTTAAAATTATTGGAAGTGGTGAGAATGTTCGCCTGCAATATCGTTCTCTTCGAAAAATTTTGAACTCTCAGACGATTGAAGACAGTTGTCCCTCACATCAAGTTCAGAACAGTAGCTCTTGAGTTTTTAAATTTAGTAAGAGTGATATCAAACCCACCCTCACATCGTCGTAGGACATAATTAGTGATATTACCTCGTCACACTTAGAGAAACGTGATGATGGTTTCTTGTAACTTATATTGTATTTGAATGTTATTTATTTAGTCAGATAAAATCAGGTAGATTATTTGTGAGCCCCCGGCCTCCTATCCGAAGCTTGTAAAGAGAAATGTTTGAATGTAACATGAGGTTTATCATAAAAGCCTTAGTTATCAATCATGTATAATTTTGTTTCTTTTGTTGGTTCGAACAAAGCTTCAGTGTTATCTACTTGTCTCCCTAAAGGGCAAGCTTAAATTTAACAAGGTGTATGGAATAATGGTGCTGTGGATGCCCATTTAATTTTTTTGATTTATTAAAATGTTACAATTCTAAGTCTATTTTGAGAAATTTTATTTTACAACTAGGGAGAATAACACTTTTGACCCTCTTTAAAAATTATTTTTGACGGCGTAGGTGCTTGATAAATTTTTAATATTCCATTTGATTTTTAGTGCTAAAATAAATAAATAAAATTATTGAACGTTAATTGTGATATTTTAAGAAATAAGTTAACTAATAACAATTTGTGGAGAGTTTAGGAAATCATGTGTTAGTGAAATTGTCTTATTTATCATTCAATAATATATATATATATATATATATATATATATTTTCTTTTATTGTTATTGTACACTACTGTCTTAAAATTATGGGATTTGAATTTGATAGCCTTTTGTGTTTCAAGCTGTGGATAATAAAACTCTTTTTACCAAGGAAACTTGGAATGTTGATAGTAATTTGGTGTGATTTTTGTACAATTTTTTTTTTTACTTTCTCAATATACGAATTTAGGTGGTCAATTAAAAAAAATAACTTAAAAAAATTATTTAACCAAAGTACTAAGGATGGAATTTTTTTTTACGTAAACTCCAAATTATGTGATTCTTATTGCGAGGAGGGTAAAAATAAGAATTGAAAAATGTGCAAAAATTATTGTTCACCATCGTTCGAAATACATTGTACCAGAACTAAACAGCATTATCAAATTTTAAAGGGAAATTTACACTAATAACCAAAAAAACTTTGCTTTTTTTCATCTTAACCCCCCAAAAATATTTCTATCAACATTAGCCATTAAACAACATTTGAGTCCAAAATACCCCTCCCTCATCTCTTCCCCAACACTCTCTTTCTCTCATCTCTCCCAAACCGATCCAACTCCCATCATCGGCGGCGACATCAACCCCGTCGGCGGCGGCTCCATCTCTCACCGGCATCCGATCTACGATCCACAACCTTCAACAAAACCTAGGTTAGTCATTTTTCTTATTTTCATTAATTTAAAATGAGATTTTAGAATAATAATAGTTATAGCTTGAGATTGATAATGGTGGTGATGATGTTTGTGGTGGTTGGTGGTGTTTGGGAGTACTGTTTTTGATTTTGGAGTGATTGCGCTTAATTTTGGGGGTGGGGAGGGAGGGGGGCAGGGCGCGCGCCGGCGCCCATCGCTGGGCAGCAGCGCGCGCCCATGCGCGGCCTGCGGTCGCACCAAATCTGGTGCGACAGCAAGCCCCGCGCACCCGACTGGTGCGAGAGGCTTGCTGTCGCACCAGATTTGGTGCGACAGCAGGCGCTGTCGCACCAGCGTTGGTGCGACAGGCGCGCGCCTGTCGCACGAGTTTTTTGGAGCGACAGGCGCCTGTCACACCAAAAAATTAGAGTTTTTTTTTTACGAGTTAATTTTTTATTTCTGTAAATATAATGTAATAATTTTATAAATATTACAGATACATGGCGAAATCAGAATCACCGGATATTGAAGTAGGCAAGATGTATTTTCGTTATGCTGATCACTTTCCTGGTCGAATTTCGAGCATGTGTATGTTATCTTCGGTCGTAAAAGCTATCGAGGAAAAATTAACAAACCGGCAGTTGAGTATGTTCAAAAAGGATATATTTGGGCATTTCTTGGAGTGTCGAAGTTTTCCATTTAGTGGGGTAATTTTGCATAATCTTTTACTGCGTCAAGTGGCCCATGAAGAAGATAGCCGTGAGGATCAGTTATGGTTTCAAATTGGTAAGCATTTGATTCGCTTGTCAATTGTCGAATGGTGCTTGGTTACTGGACTTTCATTTGGTGTTGATACCAATGAAAAAAATGATGAAATGGAGCAGAGGCTACGGAATACGTATTTTGGTGGTGTGCATCGTAAGATTAATGTGAAGCAATTTGATGCCGTATTTAAGGAGTTGAATTTCGAGGAAATAGACGATATGGACGCATTAAAGATTGCGATGTTTTATTTTGCGGACAGAGTACTAAATGCAAGAAAAAATCACTGTCAAATTAATTTCGATTGGCTTGACCAAGTTGATGATATTCAGTACTTCCGAAAGCGTCCATGGGGTCTATTGTCGTGGGAAATGATTTATGAGAGTCTTGACAATGCACTGTTCGAAAAAGACGAGAAATTTAAGAAGACTCGGTTGAAAAATCCAGATCATAATATTGAAAAATACAATCTTTACGGATTTACGTCTGGGGTGCAGGTGCTTTTTTTTGTTTATTAATAAGTTTTATAGTATTAAATATTTGATAGTTGTTTTATTTGATTTTTCACTTTGGTTGTTGTAGGCTTGGATTTATGAAGCAATCGGAGGGTTACCATCAACATGGGTCGTCAAAACGAAGAGTAAGATTCCCCGCATTCTGCAATGGAAGCCTATGGCGTCTTCGAGAATCAACTTTGCGGAGGTTTATTCGTTCTTCAACGACGAATCTCGTCTTGTAAGTAATATGTATTACTTATTTTTTTAACTTTACTAAATTTAAGTTGGGTTTACTTACTTAAATTTTTCAATTAAATTTATGGCAGACGAATGTTTTACAAACTCTTGAGCCAAATTCAAAGGAGAGTAGCAGAAAATATTGGCTCTCTGTGAAGGATTACTTGCCAAGCATTCCAGACTGGGTTCATAAGGTCGGTATACTGTAAGTACAAAAAATTTTTTTATCGAAATTTTTGACTTTTCATTTAGTAATTTTAAATGATACTTTATACAGCACCAACCCTCAATCAACGCGATGCCGTCGGTTACAAGACAATCGGACGAGCATGACGATCATGACGACATACCAAACCCAATACCAGAGCAGCGTCATGACACTTTTGAGCAGCGTCATGACGCTTTTGAGCAGCGTCATGACGCTTTTGAGCAGCGTCATGACACTTTTGAGGATGAGGTGGCTGTTGATGACCAGCAGCAAACAGACAACTCTGATGACGCACGGGATTCTGAGGTTATAAATAATATACGATATTTTTCACTTTGGTTGTTATTATTTTTTTATTGTTATTCTAAAGTTTTATTTTTTTCTTTTGTATTAGTCGAGGACAAAGCAGTTTAATGATTACGTACGACGACGGCTGGATAAGATTGATCGTAACGTGTATGAAATAAAGTCAGAATTAAAAGATTTTAAAGAAACCGTTGTTGGCTTCATCGACACATTTTCTAAACGTCCAAATAAGGATTCTCCCACTGCACGCTCGTATGCGGTAAGCTAATTTATATTAAATAATTATGTTCGTTTAACTTTTAATTTGATAATTATTTAATATGTTCTTTTTGGCGATTGTACAGGCCCCGGATGACTATGGAGTGTATACTGACGTGGGCAATGAAAATTTGTCTACGCCCACGTCATTGGTTAGTTTCTACGGGGATGTTAGTGGGGAGAGCGTGCAGGTGTTCACAGAGGTGCCTCCGGGCGTTAGTAAGTTCGGCCGCGCGTACATACCGTCGTATGTTTATAACAGTCCTTACATGATTCCTCCGGTCAGGCGAGGACAGAACGTCCGGAGGTTACCTCGACCCCAAATCATGGAGCATGCGATTGACATGAGTACGAGTGTGGATGTAAATCCGCTGAGAGGATTGGAGGACTCTAGTTGGTTTGCTGAGTTTGATCGATGGTTCACTGGTGATATCAGAGTCCGCCGGAACGTCCAGCACCCGCGGTCATTCTTTCAAATAATTTTGGGGACAGCTTCGATGGGATGGCTAGGCGATGAGGTATTTATATTTTCCTCGTGGTGTATACTGTTGTGTATTTGTGTATAATTTTTTTTTAAATCGTAATATTTCTGTTTCTCTACAGCATATTCACGAGTATCTCCGCTTGATTAGCGGGAAACAACGGCAGTATCCAAATGCCTTACTCCAACGTGTCACACATACGGACACATTTTTTTGGGTAACGTGCCGACAAAACTTACAAATACTATTTAATTTCTTTAATTATTGCCTTTAAGTTTAATTAATTTATGCATTTCTTGGTTATCTATGTACTAGGTGTTCTTGAATCAGTTATGGAATAACGGGAATTGTGCAGTCGATTCAATGGTATTCGACGACCGCTTGAATAGTTATCTGTGTGGGCGACAGCACACAATGTCAAAATCAATGACGGATGTCGATATGGTATGTATTTTATTACATTTCACATGTTCTATAATGAAAATATTCGAGGAGTTGTTTTTTCTTTGTTGTATTTCAATTTCATATATAACGAACATGTTTTTAAATTTTTATATGCAGTTACTCATCCCTGTTAACTTGGACGGCGCGCATTGGGTACTAGCACGAGTTGACTTTCGGAAAAATAAAGTCTGGATTTATGACTCATTACTCACATTTCGCGACGACAAAAGGTACAAGTTGAAATTCAAGCCACTTGAAGTTATATTCCCTCGCTGGTTGGAATATGTTGGCTTCTACAATATACGACCTGAGTTGCGGAGTGAAGACCCGTGGAAAGTTATCGCAGTTAAGAGCGCGCCACAACAAGAGCCTGGAACTGGCGATTGCGGTGTTTTTGTATTGATGGTTACGATGTATTTAATGTTCGGGCTTAGGTTGGAGTTTAACGCTAGTCATGTCGAGTACTTTAGAAAGAAGATTGCGGTTGATATATTTAATGACGATATTATATTGTAGACCTATGTAGTAATTTCAATGTTGAAATTTACATTTTTTTTAATTTCCGCACTTAATTTTATATAATTTTAATACCTCACATTTTGAACTTTAAAATAAAATAAAGTTTTATGAATAATAACAATTTTAACCAACGAAATACAAAAAACAATAACAGTTTTAACCAACGAATAACACACAAAATACAACTAACTTCGAGTCGACGCAATAGGATTCTTACATCGCTTACGATTATGGCCAAGTTCATGACACCGGCCGCATCTTACAGTTCGCCGGTCAACGTCCTCGCCAGCCGAGGGTATTCTGCGCTCTTTACGACGTCCAGGTGGCGGTGCCTCAACTGGTGGGTATACCTGCAGCTCCTGAATTTCATCTGGAACTTCCCAATCAGCCACATCACCAACTGGCTCCACTGGTTGTGCATAAGCCATCGCCAACGATTCTGTAGTGTAAAAGTCCGAGCAAAGGTTAATAAAATCCACCCGGTGTGTTAGACACGCCGCAATTGCATGAGCACACACAAGCTGATCAAGCTGAAACACTCTGCAGGAGCAAGTTCTCTTTTGCAAGTCAACCAACCCTTCCTTAAGCCCACCGCCTATAACTTGAAAGCGATGCGGAGACACCGGCCGAACTATCATTCTTTCAGCTATAGTTCTCCTCTCAGTGACTATTTCATCCGCCCATGTTGTTAGCCGAGTAGTCATGGATTCAGCCACAATTTTTCTATCATAAAACCATTGCTGCAATGTTTTCCTGAAGTGATCAACAAGATGAGTAACAGGAAATTTTCGAGGTTCCCTCATGAAAGCATTAACACTCTCCGCGATGTTGGTGGTAAGAATGCTGTACCTCCTACCTTCAAACTGAGACCTTGCCCAATTACACGTACCGACATTATTTTCTAGGTAATCAGCCGCACCCGAGTGGATCATCCACAACCCTTCAAGTTGTCTCTTAAATTCCTCGTGGCCATATGCTTTTGCTGCATTAATAAAGGCAGGCTCAAATTCATCCCAAAGAGCTTTGGACATTCTAAATTGTGACTTAATGTTACCTTTGACGTGGTAAAAACAAACGCCATGAGTTGCATTGTGAAATACTTTAAGAACGGCTCTCCTTATGGCAGTGCATCGATCAGAGATAATTACCAACTCAGGTCTATCACCAATCACTCCATGTAACTTCATCATAAACCATTCCCAAGCATCATTATTTTCTGAATCCATGATCCCAATGGCTAACGGATACAATTGATTGTTACCATCAAGACATGTTGCCACGAACATGCTTCCACGATATAATCCCTTCAGATGAGTACCATCTACAGCAATGACAGGCCGAATGTACTGCATAAACCCCTTGATGGAAGATCCGAGTGCTACAAAATAGTACAAGAAATTACCATCTCCATCCTGCTCGAGGTGAGTGACTGTACCCTCATTCGCTGTAGTTAGTACGTGAGAGTATTTAGGGAGCAAGTTGTATGACTCTGCAGGGTTGCCGCGTACTATTTCAAGACCAACTTCTCTCGCCCTATATGCCTGCTGGTATGTTAACTGAACACCGTATTCTTGTTGCATATCTGCTCTTATGTCATTGGGAGTATAAATCCTCTTATCTTGAATATATTTTTCTGCGATAATATGACCGACAACCCGGCTCCTTAGTTGATGACGTCCATCAACCAATACCTCATTATGACAAGTGTGTACATTATCAATTCTCTTCACCACCCAAGGAACATGTTGCTCGTTCGAACTTCTAGTTGCTCGAATACGCCATTTACATGATTCTGAACAACAGTGAGCCTCGAAACGTGTCGTAGTAGACCGTGCAATCTTAAAATCAAACTTATCTCTAAAGGCCACCTTGCGTAGTTGTAATATAAGCTCATTCTTCTCAGCAAATAGCTTACCCACGCTGATATCATCTGAGTCACAACTGCTAACAAAGCTTGGAGCAACCATGTTCGAAGGTAAAGTTGGAGCAAGACTTGTAAGGGGGTCAATTCTCCTTCTCGATCGAACCATAGAAGGAATAGGTCTATTGCCTCTGTTATTCATAGGAGTATTGTCTTCACACTCATCCTCATCCTGAAACGACGGAACATTCGAAGGACCGGCTCCTCCATCATCACCATCATTATTGAAACGAGTGCCCCGCCTTGTATTATTAGAAGGTTCTGCACAAACATTATCCCCCTCTGTCTCATTATGAAAATCATCATTGTCCCGAAAATCATTGTTGTGATACGGAGAATATTGTTGCTCCAACGACGTTGTTATTGGAAATACCGTTGCTCCAACATCCTGTAACGTAACGCCATTATCATCAATGTTGTCATAATTGTCGTCGATTGGAGAGTAATATTGCTGCAGCGATATTGTCCTTGGCAACACCTCTTCATCATTATCGGGGCCAGACATATTTGCTCTAAACGAAGTTTCTGTATCGACATGTGGCTCAATACCTTCGCTCGGAACTCGAGGTGATGTGGTCACGAATATAGGAATGCATCCAAAATTAGCTACGTCAGATGCCATATGCAACACAACCCTCACCATTTCATCATCACATATATCCATGGGCATTGCACATATACGATATAATGTGTTACTAGACCTCAAAGTTGTCTTCATTGTGATACTATAGTCATTACGATTTATTTTTAACACCTCATATACTCTTGTCAATAACTGATCAAACATGTAATTTTTTCCAACAAAAAAAGCTCGATTTTTACCATTCACGTACTCCATACAGCCATTCTCTAATGTCTCCCACCAACCATCGTAACACAATTCAAGTACAACTGAATCCATTAAGCCTGAAATTAAAAAAAAATATTTTATTTCAGTCCTAATTAAAATAATACAATTTTAATAAATCTCCAAGAGTGGGTGCGACAGGCAACCTGTCGCCCGAAGCTTGGTGCGACAGGGTGCCTGTCGCACCAAACCTGGTGCGACAGGCACCTGTCGCACCAAGTTTTGCTGCGACAGGCACCCTGTCGCCAGATTCAGATTCACCCGACTCAGTTCAGTAAGTTCAGAAAATAATTCATACCAGTAAGTGACGTCGATTTGTGTTGAATTTGGATAGATTATGATCGGATATCACTTTTACAGTTGTCTTTTGCGGTCGCCGTTGGCTTATGATTCAAGAATGAAAAGCTGCTTTTGGTTTGGCGAGATGGGAGAAACAATGTTGGTTTTGTTCTGTAAAGAAGGGTAATTTGGGAAGAAAGGCTTGTGTTTGGCTAATGTTGATAGAAAAAAGTTGAGAGGGTTAATTACGAAAATAATAAAATATTAATGGTTATTTTTGTAAATTTCCCTTTTAAATCATTGTTCTAAAATGATCTACGTTCGCTCGCACTATAGATAGATACTCAAAATTTTGATACTTAAAACTACACGACATCAGCAATCACGGGATCAAAAACTGGCACTTGGCACTATTACTAGTCAAGATAGAAAAATAATTGAAATTAAATTCCCGGAGCCCTCAGTCACAACTTGTTGAAAAGCCCCCTGTTTTTGAATCCATTGGCTATTGCGTGTACTTTCCAGGACTTCCCCCCAATAATTCTTGGCTTTATCCCACAACATTTTTCAGAAGGCTCCATTCTCTGTCCACACGCATCAGAATTTCCAATCTAAATTATTGCTGTACACTATAAATTAATTCGTGGGTGTTTAATGCCAAAACAAAATCTTTGATCGGGCACCGGCAAAGGTGGATTCCTTATTATTTATTTGTTTTATTTTTTAAATTGACTCACACGTGAAAATATGAATAATCCAATTCCGGATATCAACTAACTCACTACAAAGAATAAATTATGATATAGCAAATTGCTTTGGTAAGTTTTTAATTGCACAAGTTTCTAGGTTAAAATGTTGCATGAGGTCGTGCCCTGTATTAACAAGCTAGCGTACAAAACCGAAGCAAATTTAGGGTATGTTTGGATATAGTTGCTGCAGAATGGAAGTAGTAAATTCAAATATATGAATAGATAGTAAATACTAATTGCTAAGTAAAAGTTTATGTTAAATTTTTCGTTTTCAAAACTCAATAATGTTAGGTATTTCAATATTCAAGTCTCATTTATATGATAATAAATCTATAATTGCCACATCATATAAAATTTTAATAATTAATCACATGTACAGCTGCTACATTAATTTAAAAAAATTAAGATTTTCTCATAACCTGATTTTCGACTAAGCAAAAATACAATTGTGGAATTGGTGCTTGATAAATAAAAAAATAAAAGACTTAAATCCCATTCATATACTATATATCAATAAATGTACATGTGACTGAATTTTTAAAAACTTAGGAGAACTCAAATAGGAAGATGATCATAATCTCTGAGTCAAAATAAGTCCATTAATACATAAGATCAATCAAATATTTAAATGTGGTTGGCTCATATTTCTTCTCATGAGAACATTCCAAATTATAATAAAAATTTCATCTGTTTATCATTAATTAAAATACACAAACATAATACAATACATTATCATTTTACAAATACATTTGTATATTTTCCATGAGAGGGCAAGAGTCTCAATGATATTAACATAATCTTGGCAAATTTCTATTATGCCTAACCAATTTGTGCATGTGACCCTTCATCTCCCTACAAACTTCCTCCAACTCCCTGACCCTCCGTTGCATCGTCTGTAGATTAAATCTCGTATTTTCATTTTCTTCTGAAAATCTCTCTGCATCATCAATGACCCCGGCGCCGGCGCCGTTGTGTAAGACAACTTGAGAATTCTTTGTGCTTGGATCAATCTTTCTTTTGGGATCACTTTGCTGATACGGAAACTCATGATCTTTTGTTGGTAATTTGGAATGCTGGGACATAAGTGCTTGAATGGCTACATTTGGGGGAATTTTTGGATTCTTTGCAAGATATTTACTTGCTTCAAGTGTGAGCTTCTTGTAGTTTAGGCATCTGCATAATTCTGATCGCTCCTTAAAGGAAAGAGTTGGATGAGACTGCAATAACCATAAACTATGTTTTATGAGAAAGATGTATAATAAGATTTTGTGCAGACGTTAGTATATATTTTAAAATATAAAATTCAAGGTCAAACCTTGATCGTATTGTCCAACTGCAATACAATTGTTAAAAAAAAAAGGTTGATAATATCCTTTAACCTCGAATTTGTGTTTAAAAATATTCATATATATGAAAAATATACGAGTAATCTATTAGATAATGTAGTTCATATTATGATGAATAATATTGTCACATGACATTGTCTAATTAATTTACGTATTTAACAAATATTAAATGATGCCATATATACAATGGCTCGTCAAATCTTTTATGACCACGAAAACAAGTTAAATTATGTGGAAAGCATGTTAATTTCTTCACAAAAAGGGGGGGAAAAAAAAAGATGAAAAGCAGATGAGAAAGTCTAACTTCTAGTTTCAACAAAAGCGTCTATAAATGTTGTCCTATCTACAAATAATTTTTTTCTCTCTTTTCCAAAAACTCCAATTACTTGATCTTTATAGATAAAAAGGATGAGCAATTGCAAAAGCAAGAAAATTAATAAAGTTGATGATAAATTTATTCACCTCAATATATATATCAACAGCTCTGTAGACACCATCAAAGCACTCTCTAGCAGAATCTGGTAAGCTCTCTGCAACTCCAAGAAACTTTGGGACCTTAAGCTTCTGATCAGGTGATATTTCACTCAAGTACTTGTCAATCAATCTTCCAACCTTTTTCAATTTTTGTGAACCGACCAAGTCATTATTGCTACTATTACTATTAACAAATATCTTAATAAATCTTATAACAAGATTTACATCATAAACACCTCTATCATGGCCATTGCCGTAGCCTTGGCCTGATACCAACAAGTCATCTAATGTTGCTTTGTCAAGCATCCCACCAATCATGTTCTCCAAACCAGCTCTGCAATCTTTGCTTATACCAAAATTAGACACAATTCTAAGTACCCAAAACAATTTCCTGCAAGAAAATGAACATTTTCCAATAAAAATGACCCCATGAACAGCTGTGTCAGCAAGACCACTGTAGCTGCCATTGCCACCATAGCCCCCGCCTTTGCTCTGAGCTTGAACACAACCTTTTAGATAATGAAGAAGGAATCTTGTTAGGATTAAGCTGTTATTTTCAGCCCCGTAAGCCCCCAACCCCTTGCTGATTTTCTCTATAATGACTGGCGATAGAATTGTCAAATCATCAAACCACCACGCTTTGCTTGGTGATGGTGATGATGAACATGATGGCTTGATTATTGATTCTGGGGTGGTTTTGGTTGAAGTACAGGAGAATCTACACCCATATGAAGTTTCAGGAGACGAGGAAGAGGAAGGAGTTGATGGTGAGGCAATAATGAGGCTTAAATCTGAATGCTGAGCAATCTTTGCTAACAATGCACAAATAAATTTATCTACAAGACCACATGAATATGCATATTTAAAGATTGATTCACAACTCTTGAGACTAGCAATTATGTCACTCCATGACCAATAAAACATTCCTTCAAGAAACGACTCTGTCTGCTGCAAGAGATTGTTTGTTGATGATACCGTATCAGTCATACCAAGAAAGATTGAGCAACAATGGAGGATCGACACATTAGACACTGTGATTTTGATTCTTCCATTGTTGTAACAGAATCTTGAAACCAGCTCAAACCCAGTTGGGCCACCAGGGAATCCTTTGATTTCAATGACTCTTCTGCTTTCTTGTTTGATGATCTTCTTCAGCCTTTCCGAATATTTTGTGATAGTTTGCTGCAAAAAAGAAAAAAGAAAAGTAAATGAATAGTGAAGTGGGTCAAACTATGGTTTTTCTTTCCTTTCAGGAACCTTTTGATTACCTCATTGAGAAAGAATGTTTGGTGACCATTGACATGGATTTGGATATCACAGAGCTGAGACATTGCTGCTTAATTTGCATAGAATGAAACCAAGGAATCTGTTTTTTTCTCTCGCTTTCTTTTTGAGAAACGAACACTCAATGGCGTATGATGTGCTGGCACGAGGCAAGAACCAACTACAAGAACATGCTTATAAATAGGACAAACAATGAAACAATCGCACAAAATAAATAATTTATGACACATATGCATACAAGTACAACAAATCAATATTCTATTCACTGCTAGGTCATATTGTTACTGGTTAATTATATGCCATGGGTGAAGTTGAATTTGTAACTTGTAACTTCAAGTGAGCAGCTTGTGGCCTCCTAGTTCGTCTGTATCTATCGTAGGAGTATAATGTTTCATAATTTAGAAATAAACCCCTCCTTTGGAGTAGAATTTTAATCTAAGTTTCATCGCATCATACCACCTATTATATTGTCCGATTTGGTGTTAGCTCTTTTGATTTTACTATATATTAAGTAATTTTATGTATATAACTCGGTACTTTTTTTTCTAACCAGGTCAAGTGAGATTCTTTCATTCTAAATAGATTTTTTTTTAAAAAAAAAAATTATAATATTACTAAATACTTGGGTTGAATTCATTCAATTATCAACTGTGACATTGAAAGCTTTGCGAGGTTACCATATATGTTAGTATGTACGTGGAATTTAATGGTATCACAGGTCCATCTTATTCCTTATGGGTTATTGGTTTTTTCATTGTAATTTCTCCGAATCAAACAAGTTGAAAGGGAACATTTGCGTATAAAAATTGCATGTTGATACAAAGAATGCAAAAAGATAAAAAAGTGCAGAGTTTGTCAGTTACAGGCGACATGGTCTGGCAAGTCAAGCACAAGAAACTTTGGTTTCATTCATCATTAATTCGTTCGCTTGTCAATTTGCAATCCAACACCCTCTCTATGATATTTCTTCACGGATTCGTTTTGCTTTCTCAGGATAATAATATTATTATTTGTGTCATCACCATCAAATATTGATGGGTTCAAACAAAAATGGAAATTAAGACAAATTATATTATTGTGTCATCACATCAATATAGGGAAAAAAATAAAAAAATATTGATGTGGACAATATAGCGATAGGTTTTTATATATGGATGATCTCACAATCTAGTTTATTTTATGCTGTGGCATTTTGTCGGTTTATGTCATTATATATGTGAATGTTGATCAATTGAGTCCCGTGATTAAGCATAATATATAAGGTTTTTAATTCTAATTTACTGTTTTTTATTCGATAATTTATTCACAACAATCCCTAATGCATTATTTTTGTCCTTCCAAGAAAGGGTCGAAGATTTATAACTTTCTTTTTTTGTTTTAATCATAGAGTGAGCTAATACATTTATAGAAAATTGGATTGAAAACTTGTATTTTAATTGATATAGCATCAATATAAATTCACCGTTTATATAAGAAATAGAGAAACTGAATGATTAATAAACATATTACGAGATAATTAATGTCATGTTAGTTGACATATAAATTTTGTATTAGCGGCTGATAGTGTCTTTGGTAACTTGGCAGTTGTTTTTTGTTTTATTTTCCTTTTTTTTAATTTCATTAAATTTTATAAAAATAAATATTTACTAGTAGAAATGTGTTACTTTTGTTGGTAGTATGGTGCTATCTCTTTAAGCTTTAGTTTTAGTTGTTAAGTAAATATCATTATACAAAGCTTAGTACATAAATTTAAAAAAATAATAGAAAAAAAAAGTCGTCATAGTCTAGTTGCTGCCTCAATTAGGTTCTATTTGATATTGAAATACTGCAATCTACAATCGTTGTGAAAAAAAAATAACGATAAAATAAAAGTTAATATTATGTAGTAAATATAATTTTTAAATAATGATTTTAATAAAAATAGTAAAGATATTATAAATTTTTATCATATAAGTGGTAGATCAAATCAATTTAACTTTTAAGCAACAATAACTAATATTTACCAAATAACTTAATACTATAATTTTTAAATTATAGCTGCCAATTTTAATATCAAATAGAATCTTAATTACTTAATTTGTATGCTTCTCTTTTAATATATATATTTTTAAAGGTAATACGTGCTTGTTTGTGTCCCACTATCCCTTGCTCTTGCATTTCTCTTTTTCCTCTTTTTTTTCCCCAAACTTTAGAGGCTTATTCTTCTGCTTTAATAAATTTTTTGTTTAAAAAGGTAATAAGCCCTCTCTTGTAAGTTGGTTGCATTTAGTTCGGCTACATTTGGTACAAATTTTTGGTTTTGTCAAAAAAAAAAAAAGTAGATTTTTTGTTAGTAGAGCTTTCACAAAATAAAAAATAAAAAATTTGTTGTTTAGTTGTCAATGAAAGTTTTTATTAAAAATTATGAAATTACTTTAATAAGGAAGTTATTAAAAGTTATGCTATGAAATGAATGAAATAAGATTATGAAACAAATAAATGATATTTTAAATATTTTAACATTTAAAAAAAACTTTTCAACTCTTACTCACAAAAGCTCAAAATTTGAGTTTTTACTATTAGAGGTAAAATAACTTATTTAATTTTCAAAAGTTCTACTAAAAAAACAACAACAAAAAAAAAAAATGAAAAGAAATTATGAGATTAAATAAGTACTGTAACTATTAAATAAACTATAATAAACAAGCACTTAATCAAATATCTATAAGTCATTACTCTAAATTATGTTTCTTTTTATGATAAGGACTTTAAATCGTGTTACTCCAAATAATAAAAATGGATATTCTTTAGGGTTTTTTTTTTTTTTTTTTTTGGTCTAATGTCTCGAGATATAATGAATGAAAAACCAATTTCTTTTCTACATTTCATGCTAAGAAAAATTGTACAGCATGAGCTCCTTTCTATAAGGTTTCACGATTTAACCAGTTAAGAAAATGACATACGACATGAATAGGTAGAAAAATAACACCATTAATAAATAAACCTCGAATATGAAGTGAACAATTTTGATCTGCCTCCGAATCTATTCGTCATGGCTGGACCATGTAAGAAGTTAACGATTTTAGTATTTTTACTTTCAAGTTTCACAATGTTGCGTGCTTGTGGTGGGTAAAGTAGTCATTTGGGCGAAGGTTTTCTATTAAGAATAATGGAGAGTAATACTTGTCGCACCCCTTTAATATCCTCATAAAATCCTATTTATGTTATCAGTGTGATATAATCAGTGAAAATCATGTAAAAAAGACAAATACGAAATTAATTAATTTTGGGAAATTTTCTATTCATGGAACAGTTTATATTTTTTAAAAAATAAATAATTCTGTTTATTTAAAAGAAGAGGGCTTGGGCTCATGCCGGGCCCATGGAGGTTGGGTTCAGCCTGAGCCATCCAGTCTGGGCCAGATTTTTTGAGTACCTGGACCTCCTTAGAAAACTTGAGCTTGGGCCTGAATTTGGAAGATAATCTACAACATCTACTATTTACCGTTATTTGAAATTACATGAATGCCTCGTTGACATCAACGTATTATTTTAATGGTAAATTAATATAGAACGGTAAAACGTGGGTGGATCAAAGGTTTTACTTTTATCCCTTAGTAGTTAAATTGAACTTTCCATAAAAGTTGGGTGGTATATTGATATATTCCCGATTGCTTCCTCAGTTATTAATTAAGAATTATCATGTGATGGTCTTATATTTCTATTTATTCTCCAAGTGACATAGATTTGAGAAAAATCTATGAATCACCCCAAAGCGCAAAGTTCATTCAATGAGGGGATTTTTGATTATTCTCAAAAAGTCCGACCAGTATTTGTCAATAAGATAAAATGAGGGTTATGTCTCAACCATTTGTTCAAAATAGCAATCAGAACGACAGCGACAGCGACAATCCCTTCCAGCTTGTAGTAGATGACGAGTTCATATCGTTTGAAGGTGGTGGAATCCACGGCAATCAGTCCTCCTACAGAAAGTGAAAATTACCATTCTGTCCGTTTGGTCAACGGCAGGGGAGCTCAGCTTTAGCTCACTCTTTGTTTGATTTTGATGCTTGCTGCTGTCTCTATCTCCGTTTCCTGTCTCAAGCTTTCGCTCCAACAACATCTGATCCACCACAACATTTTTTCTATCGTAAATTACTAAAATACCCTCTGCTTCATCCCTCTCCCTCGATCTGAAAACTCAAATCACAATGTCTGCGTTTATCAAGCTCGAGGATTCCCCAATGTTTCAAAAGCAGGTAACGTCAGATTGGATTCGCTTCAATTTCGTCTTGATCTCTGTTCAATCTGAACTCTTTTTTCCCGTCGTTGTGGCAGTTATTTTCTATGGAAGAGTCAGCTGAGGAGTTAAAAGATCGTTGCCAAAGACTGTATAAAGGCTGCAAGAAGTTTACGTATGTCACTCACTCACCGTGTTTTGGCTAGGGAAATGCTTACCAATTTATTAAAATTTTTCGTTTGTTTGTTTGTTTTTATAGGGAAGCTCTTGGAGTAGCGTGTAGCGGTGACAGTGCTTTCGCAGATGCATTAGAAGCTTTTGGCGGTGGACATGATGATCCTGTCAGTGTTTCAATTGGAGGTGTAGTTATATTCTTCTTCATTATGAGAACTGGCATCGCATTTTGTTGATTGTTTAATCTAGAACAGTATGGAGGGTTTCGTTTCCAAGTACTGTGGCAAGCTAAGTAACTAGTTATGTTTGAATATAGTTGGCTTCTTATGTGGTTCCCTGTCTCAGGTCCGGTTATCTCCAAGTTCATTAGTGCATTTCGTGAGCTTGCTACATATAAAGAGCTTCTTCGGTCCCAAGTGAGTGCTCAAATTGGTGTCTAATGAAAGATTTTTTTCTTTAATGATATTGGACAATGAGCATGAGGCATACAACTCTTTTATGCTTTTTGTATCTCTGACTCATCCAAACTGCCTAGGTTTTGTTCTTGTGGAACTTTGTTAACAGGCTTTCACTGCTAATGTTGCACTCAAAATATTGTCGTTTGCATTGCTTATTTTCTGTGCTTTCTTTTACTTCCACCCCAAACCACAACAATCATGTTTTACGTTTAACCTAATTGAAAGATGCAAGCCTTCCAATCCCTAAATCACCAGGATGGGTGGGTGGGGATCCAAAGCATTCTAATCTGTCCAATTATACTTAAATTCATTTCCATTTCCACCTCATTAAGAATTGGATGAAGGACATTATGAACATGCAAAGGGGCTGAAAAACCATGCCTGGACCTTTACATTAACATCAAAGAAGTGAAGCTAATTCTTGAAAGTATACATACATACATACGTACATACGTGCATATATATGCGCGTGTGTATGACATCCTCATTCATGAGGATGCCACTGAACACACAAAAAAAAAACTTTAATATATGTTTATTTATATAACAATTGCCTAACTACGATCTCAAAAGAGGCCTTTTACCGTTGCTGTTATACATGATTCTTTAGTCTATTTTATGTTGTAACTGAGTTCTGAGAAATGTATGTTGCAGGTTGAGCATGTGTTAATTAATCGGCTGACGGAATTTTTGACTGTTGATCTGCATGATGCAAAGGTAGATCTTATATCAAATCAACTATTGTGGTATGTACCCCTTGGGGATATACCTGCAATGTCAATGATTATGGCTACTGGCATTTGGATACCTTTTAATCAAATATTGCGCTATGCTGCCTTAAATTAAATTCAGAAATAGCTTGAGTTTCATGATAATCAAAATCCTATCTTAAAAATGTAATAGGAAGTAACATGCCTATTCCGTGACCTAAGTATATGTATCTAATTTTTCATTAAGAAGAACCTGCCTTCTGATACATAAGGCAAATGAGAGTTAATAAAATATGATCAAATGACAATGCTCGATGGACGGTAAAAAAGAGAAGCCCCACGTGTAGGAAAAGAAAATATATCTCTCAAGTAAAATTTTTCTGGTAGAAGACACAAAATTTATAATAGAGGATACAAGCTATTTTATGAAAGAATCCTCCTTTTATGTAAACAATTGCTATCAGTCATAGAAAGTTATCGGCCAACTATTTCAACATTGGAAATTAGGGATGTAACAATTAGGCACAGAATATCAGCTGGAGCATCCAGCACCTTGTGACTTGTTTTATGTCCCTTATATTCTGACCTTTTGCAGGAATCCCGTCGGCGCTTTGACAAATCTATACATGCTTATGATCAGGTATTTCTAGGGCAATATTTTTAGTAAAAATATAACCCTTTTTCATTTTGTGGTTGGATAATTAAATTTCATTGAATTTTTCACTACATATACATGTATCTTCATGCACATGATTGCATAGATATTCAATAGAGGTGTAGTAGAAAATTTATTGCATTAATGACGGTAAGGATTGCTTTATAAACAATCAACAAGTGAAAACTAACTGTGTGACATTCATGGCAACTGCTGATCTTTTTATTTAGTTATTTATTTATTAGTATGGCAGGTAACAAAATCCAATATGATGACCAGTCATGTTCATTACTGGATGAAGAGGTTTTTGGAATTTGCCAAGAATCATTTAGTGCTCTGGATTTTCTGACTACAGCCCCAACCTGACTGGATTGTTAGAGAAAAAAAAATCTTTGGTGTCTTAGTGGAAATTTAATCATTTCTTTTCACTTTTGATTTTTTCTTTTCACTCTTGATTTTTTCTTTTCACTCTTGATTTTTTCTTTTCACTCAGTACAATTTTATATCCTAATGTTGTTGGGGGGGGGGGGGGGGGGGGGGTTGTGGTGGTGAAGGAAAAGAAGAGCAGAATATTAAAAGTGGAAAAGATATCTTTTGTCTACATTGTGTATGCTCACTTTATGCAATTACCATATTGTGAAAAAAATCTAGTGGGATGACCAATTATTTTTCATTTCCACAATTGATGATGCCTTTTGACTATATTTTTATCTCACATTTTATTGCAACTGCTAGTGATATAGGATGGGCTGTCCACAAGGATATCACAGTTAGAAAAGATAGAAAAATAGAAAAAAGGAGAGAAGTAGACAAAAAGGGTGAAACAACACAGATTATACGGTAGAAATCATAGTATTGCATTCAATAATCATCAACGTTTGATGACAATGAAGACCTAGGCGCTGTTTATAGTGGTCAAGCCCTAAATAAAACAGTAAATCTACTTGTGAACATGAAAAATATAAACTCCTTAGCTAAGAAGACTACTGAGTTTTAAGTAGATAATAGTTACAAAACCCTAAAAATCTAAGTAATCTTCATCTTTGTTCTGCATCAACTCAACCAGTAAAGATGTATTCTTGCACAAGAGTTTGGTAATAAATTGAGATGGAAAACTAAAATGTTGAATCCATTATTGTTATATTAAACAACCTATTTTGTGTTCTTAATTTTGGGAGCATATTACTGTAGCATATCCCTTTTGTGATTGTTTGAGAAGTTTTTCATGCTGTTAAAAATTATTCGTTTCCAGGCACGTGAAAAGTTTGTGTCTTTGAAAAAGAATACACGAGATGACATTGTTGCAGAACTAGAAGAGGTACGTTCTTTATAATTGTGCAATCATTTGCTTCTATTATATTTTGCTGAGTTGGAGAGATATGTCTCCCATGCCGCCCCCGCCACCAACCCCCCTTATTCTTTTTTATTGCAAATTAAACCTCATTTCTTTTCTTCAAAAAATAAATCAAGTGAGTGTACATTTTCTTGACTGGAGGGGTAGGTAATTTTCTAAGAGACTGATTAAGAAAATGTTCATAGCCAAGGAAATAATAATCTAAGCCACTGGAGATACAAAAGCGTTGGTGAGGAAACCATATTGTTAGTTGTTGGTCTAGTAGTTAAGTTTGACGGCAAATCAAGTTAGAATATATTCTATTCACTTTAAGGGAAAGACAATTTTCTAAGAGACTGACTTAGATAATGTTCACATCTAATGTATTGATCTTCTAGTTTAGAAATAATATCAGAATGGATGGTTTAGTAGTATGAAACTACTCACTGGATTTGGGTCTTTTAAGGATTTCAGAATTTGTCCCTGTTGAAACAAAAATCAAAGTACAAATTCAACCAAAGGTCTTTCAGAAGAACAGAAGAAAGAAAAGTAGAACAAAAGATTTTGAGAATACTTAATTGGAGAAAATATAAAATATTATAGATATTAAACATTTGACTTAGATTTGTGAACATATGTAGCAAGTTCCCACATCTTGACTTTCTGAAATTGCCTTGGTGGATGCTTTATTTGTCTAAAAATGATGGATCCCTTTTTCTCCGTTCATCATAATTTAGTAACAGCATCTAATTTTCTTTATTTATTTATTTTATATTGTCAATGTATATCATGGTTTAGCCTTTTAGCCATATTTCTTCATGCATGAAATTGCGGATTCTTTTCTGTTTTGACTTATTTGTCCATCTCGACTCTGAGACAGCCTTGATGCTGAAACTAGGAATTACCATTTGTCGTTTGTGGTGACAGGATCTACAGAACTCAAAGTCAGCATTTGAGAAAAGCCGTTTTAATTTAGTATGTGCACTGCATTTTCAAATCTTCTTTGATTTCTGCTAAGTAAGTCTCTCTTCAATCCTTTTGCTTCTAATGACCTTCTCCCTTTGGCTTTAAGGAATGCAGGTTAGCGCACTCACAAATATTGAAGCGAAAAAGAAGTATGAGTTCTTGGAATCTATAAGTGCAATTATGGATGTGCATTTGAGATATTTCAAGCTGGTCTGCTCTTCTTTTTCATTTTCTATTAAATTAAACATCTTGATGTGTTTGCCTGTTTATTCAGTGTGCAGAGATGAACTTATTTCTTTATGTTGTAGGGATTTGACTTGTTGAGCAAAATAGAGCCATACGTCCACCAGGTAAAACAGTGCCTTACTCTCTCTCTCTATATATATATATATGAATAAAAGCTAAGAAGATTGTATTGAAAGAAGAAAGATTTACTAAAGGCGAACAAATTTTCCTCTAGCCCCGAAAACAACTCCAAGGTTTTACAATTAAGAGAACATCTTGAAAAGAAACTATCTTGAGAGGCGTAAACAAAGTTTCTATCCAGGGCTCGCTTTATTTTCAATCAGTTTAATATATTGTAGATGGGGATACTCAGTGGAATTGTTGGGAGTAAATCATTAACAAGCCCTGAATTTATTGTTTGCATGATATAATATTAATTCAGATAAAGTGACATCATCTAGAAAACCATCTTGAAGGTTCCTTTCCTTTCTGACTACCTAGTTCCTTTTCTTTTTCCCTCAAAATTTCAAACTAATTGTTGCAGACTCCTTTCTTGTCATCCAGCAATGGAGGTGTCTGACATGCTTTGTATTGTGTGTGGCTCATTTACTGATGGCATATGGGATATACGCTTAAGATTATCTGAAGTGCACAATAAGATTTGGAGCTGCTGTACTTATAATTTTATTCTAAATAGGAACCTACATATGTAATAGTTCACACCCTGTATGCAGGGTATTAACTATTTAGCACTAGATTTATTTCAGATAGGGTGGGAACCTTTGCTTTTAATCTTCCCCCGCTAAATAGGATGCTTGCTTTGTCTAACCAACTCAAATTTCAATCTAAAATAGACTTGCTCCTTTGCTCAATGTCAGTTCTGAATTTTCAAGTTTCTATAAAGGTTTTCGGCCATCATTACCATGTCAACTGTCTTTGCAATCGTTTGCATATAACTTTCTAACACTAAAGATGCTACAGTTGTGTCAATGGATGAATTCAAAACTTTTGAATTAAATGTTACATTGGGTAGCGTTCGTAAGATGTGGCTGGTTCTATGTTGGTCTTCAGGATACTGCAGTCTGGGCTTAGTGTATGACCTTTAAGCACAACATGGGTGTCTGTAGATGTTAAGATTTTTGTAGATAAACAAAGTTCAGTTCAGTTCAATTAGTGGTCAAATGGAAACAACTGGAGGTTTCAAGAAATACTAGCATAGAATATACAAACTCTAGAACTGGAAATCGGTTTACGGAACTCATATGGTGATTTGAAAAAATTTTCATTAACCATTTTTTATTGGATGTTGCACAAAGTTGGAAAATGAAGATAAAGATTTAATGCTAGTTTAGGGTGTGTTTGGTATCGTTTTTGACTAGTCATTTTTTGTTTTATGAAAACATAAAAATGTAAAACTTGTTTGGTGGATGCATTTTTAAAACATAAACAAAAAATATAAAAATCAAAAACTTTTTGGTTTCCACTTTTTCTTTGTAGGTGTGGAGAACGCCAAATTGGCGTTCTCTAGCTTTTTGTTTTCTGCCATCATGGGTCCCACAGTTCGAATGTAATAATTATTACTAAAATCTTGTAGGTCCCACATATTTGTTAGATAAATAATTTATTTTAATATAACATATCTGTGATAAAAAAATACTATGCATATATTATTGAAAAATAAATTTAGCATAATTAAAATAAATAAATGTAACAATCAACAAATAATTTTTAAAATTCTCATAAATCATTTAAATACAAAATTAATTTCTTTCAAAGCTTAGAAATTTACAAAATCAACGGATGATATTCTTCTTAAATTTTGACTAAATTTTTATTTTGAAAACATATTAAAATATTATATATATATATATATATATATATTATAATGTAATTATTGAAATATAATTTCTTTAAATATATACCAAATAAGACCTTATTATTTTTATTTTTCCAGACAAACAACCGAACATATTTTTACAGTTTTCATTTTCAGACATTAGTTTAAAAATGAGCTACCAAACATGTTTTTATTTTTATCAAAAACTAATCATTCTTGTTCTATAAAACAAAATAAAAAACACTATATAAAAAACAATACTAAACGCACCCTTAATTTTTGGAAACTCCATTTAATTTCAAAACGATTTAGAAGTTTGGGATTGAGTTATATGATGCAACAATCAGCCTGTGTAGTGAGAAACTGATGCCTTGAACAAACTATGAGTCATGCACAGATGTGTCTTTGTATGCATTTGTATTAATCAATTTACAAAATTATTTTATCAGCTTGATCTCAACATAAACTTATCTTTCCTTGGGAAGATATTGTTCTAGTTTTGGAATGAGCTTCTTTCTTTGCCTGTTACAGGTGTTGACTTATGCGCAGCAATCCAAAGAAGTGGCTAATGTTGAACAAGATAAACTTGCAAAACGGATTCAGGAATTTAGGACCCAAGCAGAGTTGGACAACTTGGGAGTTCCAGTTGACGTGGAGCATTCAGTAAGTGCTGATGGCATTCATGTTGGTGGTACGGTCTCTTACAAGAACATAGAAGCAGTTATGCGGTCTAGTGCCACAGGGGAAGTAAGTTATTAGGTTTGCAAATCTCTTTGTGCTGTGATAGCAATGTTTCTAAGACTTTTGCATGCTTTCTCCATGTAAATCTCTTTGAGATGAATATCTAGTTTGAACTAGTATCATTTCTATGGCATTACTGAGTGCTTCTAGGAAATATAATATTATAGTTCTTTTTGTCGTATAGGTCCAGACAATCAAACAAGGGTATCTCTTAAAGCGTTCCTCAAATTTGAGGGGAGATTGGAAGAGGAGGTTCTTTGTACTCAATAGTCAAGGGACTTTGTATTACTACCGAAATAAGGGTATAAAATCTATGGTATGTTATATTGTCCCACTATTTTGTGACTTATCTTTCCCAATGCATCTTACCTTGCTGCCCCTAGAGACTTTACCGAGTGGTTTTCAAGCAGTTTTCTTTGGCTGGCCATCCAAGTTCGAATCTTGTGGGAGGTAGGGGCTAAAAAGTCAATTTGGGCTTTGCCCACCCCTACCTTGTTTTTCTCTTTAAAAAAAAATGAAAAAATTTGCCTTACCTTGCTTCTTTCACTATTCCTTTTAACTTATTATGTTGTAATTAATAAATTAAATATGTTAATTAGAAAATTGCTATGTTTATTGTTGACAAGAAAAGATCAATTATGCAAGGTTAGAAAGAGACACAGTATTAAAGTTAAGTAATGCTAGAGGCACAAACTTTTCTGCAAACTATTCGGTTCAAATTGATGTGGCATATCAGTATTGGTTGGGTGAAAATGCCTTATAACCCATATGATTTAGTTTCATTATATTTTATGTTTTCATCCAACCTGTACTATTAAGTCGCATTACTTTTTACTAAGAGTTTGTGGCTATATAGCAATTCTCATTAAATTTAACCATTTTCTTATTTGAAATAGAAAAGCAAGTATATTAATGGTGTAAAGTACAAAATGGACCAGAAGTCCACCACAGAAACCTGATAGGGGATATCTACACAAAAACTGCAGAAAATTCAGAAACTTCTTGTGTGTTGAAATTCAAAAACTGACCCTAACCCATGCTAAAAAGACTTTTCTATTGATTTGTCTCAAAACCCCTTCCCTACTAAGATTGCTAAAGAAGAAAGAAGTGCCTATGAACTCTTTTGCAACAGAAGCCCAAAGGAATGAGAAAAAACAAACTTTGTTACACAAACAAGAGACTTCATCTTCTCTCTTATCTTAAAAAATGCAGAAACATTATCATTATCAAGGAGCTGCAAGAACTAGGAACAACCCAGAAATTCCAGCTTCCTTACACACCTTGGTCCATCAACAAGTTGCTATGGAATAGTGGAGGAAGATATCGTCAGCTGACTCTTCATTCTTCCTATACATAACTCACTAGAGAACCTCCCTTGACTGAGATCATCTATGTTGATTCTATTTTTATTGGGCATGGCTTCAATTATTCCTTAAGGCCTGGCATGTCTCTCCTAGCTGACTTCTAGCATACATTGGTAGGAAGGAGCTTTTCTTGTACTGCATTGGAATATTTTATGTGTCACCTTGTTTTGAGGGTTGTGTAGAACTGAAGACATACCCTTAATAAGAAGATACATTAATAATGGATATCTAGTTTGGAGATAAATGCAACATTTTTATTCTATGCCAATGTTTGTTCCGATGTGTATTTGTCTGACTATTTCATTTCTTTCTTCTTCTCCCCTCCTCATTTGTATATTGATATTTTCAGTGAATAATCATGATGAACTAATTTCTTATCTCTTCTTTCCTAGGGTTCTCACCATCATTATGCTGGTTCAGCTGATCACAATGGTGGCGTATTTAGTAGATTCCGTTCAAGGCACTATAGGTCATCTTCATTCAATGAAGACAGCCTGAATTGCCGTACTGTTGATCTTCGTACTTCAGCAATAAAAATGGATGCAGAGGATACAGATCTACGACTCTGCTTCAGGATAATTTCTCCTGTGAAAACTTTCACATTGCAGGTGATTTATTTGGCTGGGTTTGGGACATTCAATTATGCTGCTGTATCGTTGAGTCTGCTTACGCCATGGTTAAAAGAACTTGGCAAAACTCTAATTTGAACTACTTGAGATTGGACAATCTAATTCTGTCTCTAGGCCGAACAGCACAGACTTCTGTAGTAAAGCATGTAACCTCCAAACATTGAGCATTTAACCTTGTCCATTCCTGAAAGCCCAAAATTGAAGACCTTTAGAAATGTGAGGAAATTGGCCTAACAATTTGGAAACATTTGGATTGGCTTTGACTATTGTTCTAGTGGATTTGATTTAAAATTCTGGCTGATGCTTCAAGTTTATGTTGGTATAAAAACTTGGTGATATGTTGGTACAAAGCTGAACCTTCACATATGATGGGCTCTAATTTCAATATTCTTTTTTATTTTATTGCAAAATAATGGTCTCTTTCAACCAAGAGTTGAGCATTGTTCCTCAGAAACTTGGACTTGGTGGTTTTACATATGGATAAAGAAATATATTCTATTTTCTATGTTAAACATTTTTTTCCCCTTGAAAAAATTGCAAAATGTCTGAGGCATTTTATGAATCATTATGCCAACTTTTAGGCTGCTATTTTTTTAGGCTGAAACAGAAGCAGACAGGATGGACTGGACCAGCAAGATAACTGGTGTTATTGCATCTCTTTTGAATTCTGACTTGTTGCAACAGGTTGAATCCCTCCAATACTTCTCTCTCTCTCTCTCTCTCTCGCTTTCTGTTTTCTTTTGAACAACATTAAATTGCGAATACAAGAGTTGAAACTCTTGCTCATAAGAATTATTTGCATCTTTGCAGTTACGTCCTAGTGCAAAACATATTGACGGAAATGATCCCTTCAGTACTCGTGATGTTCCATCACTTAGTAGTCATTGCAGTCTAGAGGATGAAGTGAAAGCCAATAAATCTGATAGTGTTTCTGCAATCCTTAGGCAAATTCCTGGAAATGATCTTTGTGCAGAGTGTAGTGCTCCTGATCCCGATTGGGCATCACTTAATCTTGGCATATTGCTGTGCATTGAATGCTCTGGTGTTCACCGGAATCTTGGCGTTCATATATCAAAGGTGTGAAAATTTTAAAAAGTGGAGCGCTTAAAGCTCGTGAGAATTTAGTTCTGCAAGTGTTTGAATTGTTAACAGAATCAAGAAGCTCTGCATGCAGATGACTAGTTTAGTAGCTAATACAAAGTTTCTACCTGAAGATTTTTCTAGATACAGCTAAGATTGTCATGTGTGGTGCTTCAGTGCTGACACCTTCCATGATGTAAACTATTGCTCTAATTTTCACTTGATTGGTTAATTGCAACCTTCTAGTTGTAGTCTTATAAGATCAATTCTATCGGCATCTGTTTCCAATAAATTTAAGATTTTTTTTGTTTTTTATTCAAGAAAATTGAGTAAGCTGTTGTTTGATGATTATCATAGCTTTTCTTTTTTTCTTTTCTCCTTTTTTCCTTTTTTCCTTTCTCCTGTTGTTAACTTGTTTTAATCTTTTTCATTATGCTTTTTACTTCTTTCTAATTCTCTTCATTTTATTAAAATTTCTAGTTTTTTTATGGAAAAAAAAGGAAAAAGAAGAAAGTATGGTGTCTTCTTCGCAAAAAATCTGTGTTGATCCTCATTTACACATCTATTTTTATCATATCATGATAACCATTCCATTGTCGGAGCCTCAATTGTATACATTGCAGGTGAGATCTCTTACGTTGGACGTCAAGGTCTGGGAATCTACAATCTTGGATCTATTTGGTTCTTTGGGTAATGCATATTGCAACTCCATATGGGAGGGATTGCTTCTGCTCAAGGATCGAGAGTAAGAATATTTTTAGTTGGATACAATATGGAACTTCTGTTATTAAATTTGTCTTAAGCATGTTTACTTGCAAACAGAGTTGTGAATGTTAAATTTTATGTAATCTTATGATGCTTTTGCTTCATAATTCCACTTGATTGTAATCCTGTGCAGAGTGGACAAATCAAATACTACCATTCCATCAGTTAGGAAACCTTGCTCCAAAGATGTTTTTCATTACAAGGAGCAATACATTCATGCGAAGGTATATAGGTTTTTTCTTTTCATCCATTTTAGTTTTGTGGGATTTATGTTACACTTGACATTAGTACTGAAATTTCTTCTGGAATCTTGAAGGCATGTGAGCTTTAAGCAATCAGTGGTTTCCATAGGCAATTGTTTTTTCTGTGGTCATATTGTTTCTATCAATTCTGTGTTGGATGCTATCTCCTTCTGATTGAGTCTTCTGAATGCATTGATAATTAGATTTTCGAGTCTTTCTATTTGCTATTACAAAGGATTCTTGTAGTTTGTAGATTTAAGTAGTAGAATTTGCCACATTATCAGATATTCAATTTATGTTTCTACATCCATGTGCAACCAATAGATAGGGAATGAACTGCTGTTCTGTAAAACCACTGCTTGGCTCACTGGTTTTATTATCTGGCCATAGTATGTCCAGGACTTTTTAGTGGGAAACAAACCAAATGAATTACAAAAATTGGCCCAAGAATCCACCTCACCGATCATAATAAATACAAAAGTGAAATTTTAATGCTTTTTCTTGTCAAATTGTCATCCTGCTACAAGGTAAATATTAATTTCACTGTATTAGTTGTAACCTGAAATTCAAACCTTTTTTGTTGTCCTGACCCAGTATGTGGAGAAATTGCTAGTCATTAGAGATACATCTGACGCTAAGTCTCGCACCACAAGCATTTGGGAAGCAGTTAAAACCCAGAATTTGCAAGAAGTATACCACCTTATTGTGACATCGGATGCAAATATCATCAATACCACCTTTGATGATGTGGTTGGTGTTGATTCGTATCACCATGTTGATAATACACAATACTCAGAAATTGATTTTCACAAAGTGAAAAAGGAAGAAAATAATGGTCCAGCTGGTTGTCAGAGAATCAAGGATTCCAATGATCCTGGGAATTGTCTTCAAGGTGGTTCATTATTGCACCTTGCATGTCAGTGTGGCAACCTTGTGATGCTTGAACTTCTGATACAATTTGGTGCTGATATAAATATGCGTGACTTCCATGGAAGGACTCCCTTGCACCATTGCATCTCCTCAAAGAATTACACTTTCGCAAAGTTCCTACTTAGAAGGTAAAAGCTTCCCATTTTTCCTATCTCCTGTAATCAAATCAATCAATCAACTAACTGCATTCTTCATTCTAAATCTTTCTTTGCATGTTATTTATTTATTTATTTTTAACTCTAAATCTGACTTGTATTCTGTACAGAGGTGCACGTCCATCAATTAAGGATGGTGGAGGGCTAAGTTCGCTAGAAAGGGCAATGGAGATGGGAGCAATTACTGACGAAGAGCTATTTATTTTGCTTGCTGAAAGCTAGTGAAACCAACAGACGCTCCTGAATGTGTGTCAAGTCTATGTTTGGCATCCCGCCCATTCTCCGTGAAGGTCCTTTAGTGCAGAAAGAAAAGAAATAACAAAACAATAACGCTGGTTCTTCGGTGAGTTCAAAAATATAACAAATTCTGATTATTGTTTTCATTCATTTATGTAATGCGTAAAGAAATATTATCCCCTTAATTTATAGTGGTTACTAGAACTAGGCAAGTATTTGCTTTAGACTATTTTTTGTTTTATATTATCTTATCTGAGCAGTAGATTCTTGATTGATATTCTTGCTTGCTACCTACGCCATGGTTAGGCAAACTGTGAAGTTTCAAATTTGAAAGACAAATCAATTAATTATAATTTAAATGGTGTTTCAAAGGATTTATAGGATCTATTAGGATAAGGCCTACTTTAAAAGAGGATCTAAAGCTGCTTTCAAGATCGAACTTTAATCCTAAAAGTCGAATATATTATCCTTTACCATTCAAAAGCACGTTTCACAAACTTACACGTTGATGCACGAGTTTCGCTACTAAACAATTAGTGCAACTGTTGAATCTAACAAAGCCTTGTTTGGTGCCGTAGACGAAAATAAAGTGTGAACCCAAAGTTCACCGTACGGAATATATATGAAAAGTATGAAATAAAAGTTGACTGTAAGGAATAATTATGATTTTTGAACAATAATTTTATTAAAATTATAAAAATAACATAACATTTTTTTATTATATAAGCTTGGAATAAAATTCCAATTACCAATGTTTATTGAATACTTTACAGTAACTGTCCACCACTCACGTTAGAAAATTGCAACCTAAATAAGTCCCAAGTCAAAGTTGAACGTGAAACACAAGAGTAAAAACGTCAAAAGTTGAATGTGCAGCACATGATGGGTCACAATTTTCCATCAAAATTAGTGCTCCCCAATTATTTGTGCTTCGTTTGCCGATTGAACGTCCTGTCCTCCTCAAAATCAAAGCAAGAGAGAAAAATTCTCAGTAGTCATTAACTTCCAAAAGGAAAGTGACAAAATTAATTAGTCCCAACAAAAAACAATTTCCAACCGGGGCTGACTTTACCATTCAAAATACAATGTTTTAATTTTGTCTACACATGGGCACCTCAATTTTCACATACAAGCAGCCTACGCTTTTGCTTTCTAGTGGCCTTTTTGTCTTCAATGATGAATAAGATTTTGTTAGCGTCACTAACAACAAAAATGGTTCTTCATAGCCCATAACTAAAGACCACTAAACAGGTTCTTCCAAATGGAAATGTACATTGAATTATTAAAGGGTCTTCAGGCTTAGGTCAAATGTCAATTAAATTGATTATGGGAATCTTCAAGGGCTTATGCATTGAGTTTGAGCATCTTATTCTACGCCAATAAGGGCATCTTATTCTATGCCAATAACAGTATGCTGCGTGATTGGTTCTTTATATGTTTATTAATTAATACAGAAAGTGATCATTTGATCTTTCTTCTTTTCCCCCACGAGTGCTTACGCTTATGCTTATGCATGCGCCTTAACTAAACCAATGATTCATATAAGATATTGATAATGACATGTTCATTAATATGGCAGTATCCTTGGGCGGCATCACATTAACTAACACTCTGGTTCATTTTTCAATTTCAAATGCTTTTGACTCTTCTGGGCGGCACCATGTTCTTTCAATTCTGCATGATTATACTTATGACTTTGGGCCCTTCCTTCACATGCATGTCTTTTCTTTCAAGAATGCACATGCATGCTTCCTGCCGCTACTGCTTGCTTGCTCTTTGATCTACCTTTCGTTTTCTTGTTTAGTTTCTTGGCAAAGAATTCTTTGAGGCCGCAAAAAGTCCATCAACAAATTAACATACGTCTTACGAATGATGTTGAAAATACAGATTAATCAAAACTACATCACGTCAGAGTATCATTCACTTTAACAGGAACAATGTCACCGTTTTATGTTGCCTCCCATATGAGACTCTTATCTGGTATAATAAATAACATTTGCATACACTTGCTTGTGTTGTAGTTTAATTAAATATAAGAATGCTTGTTGGTTTGAATTATTAAATCACGTTCCAAGTCTAATAATGGGGTCAGTAGTAATGAGTGTGTACCAAATAAGGAATCTTTTCCACAGAAGCAAGGGAAAAAGAATAGGAATCTTTCCATCATTATTAACTTAAAACGGAGCTGACGGTTGAATTATTGCAGGAAAATGGAACGTTTTAAGATTGTTAGGACTCAGGTGTCTTTCCTGAATGGGAATCTAATGATTTTGTCTAAGAAATCAAATTTCAATTAGGGTTTAGAGGGAGAATTTGTACTGTTGATCATTAAGAATCCCAACTACCACGTACCCCTTTCCTATTTCATTTCCCTCGGAAAGTCAAAAGATTATGTTTCCTATTATTACTCGAGAAGTTTAAGGAAAGAAAAAAAAAATAAGGAAATTTTTTTTTTGGGGCATATTAAAAGTGTGAATTCATACATTAATAATAGAATTTAGAGGTCTACCAATCATAGTTTACAAATATGTGCTAACTAGAGGCGAGATCCATTCTCTCAAGCTTTGGATCTAAATAATCCAATCACACAAATAGTTCCTTTGCAAAAATTGGTTATGAGATATATTTGAAGTAATATATCTGCATTCACCTACATTTATGGAGAAAAAAATTGTTAAAAGATCCGAGTAGGGAAATGCAAATTTCTTGAGAGCATCAACCGCCCACTAAGCTACCGTTTGTGGTGAGAAGTTTAAAGAATTTAGAGCTTGCCAAATTAGGCCGTATATGCCGTGTAAATTTATTGTTCAAGAATATGGTTCTAGAATTATCATTACAACCGGAGAATTAGTAAAAAAAAGAAAAAAGCAACTAAATGCTACCAAAATAAGCTGAAACGATCATTTCCCAAAAGTCCAAAAGAAGCACTATTGCTAAATGGGAACACACTTTGACATATTGCAGCGGTTAAAGAGGTCCCCGCTAAAAGCCTACGTTTTTCCAAGCTGTGAAAGAAGTCAAAAAGTTAAATTAGATTTTGGATCCACCCTTTTTATCAAATCCCCACTTGCTTGCCTATGCCATTTTTGTGTGTCGATATTTTAATCCATGTGTCCAGACTTAGTCTCTCGTTAGACAATTCAGAAGGAAATGCTCCCCTTGTGACAACTGTCGTCGTTTGGTTACTATCCTCTTGTTCTTTTCTCCTTGTGCTCTTTGTATTCTCTCCCTTTTTCCCCATTCTTTCGTTCTCTCAGACTGTATATATAGGCACATCACACTCAATTCTCCTAAGACAACTCTTATCATCAATCACCAACTGATACAAGCTTATAGAATAAATGACGGTTGATTCTAACCCACCTCTAGGACATCATTTTGAGAAACTTGTGTGCCACCCGGATGAGATTTCTACACTTGAGCCCCATGACTGTCAGCAGCAAAGTGGAATCATGATGGAAGAATGCCAACTTCCATTGATAGACCTCATTGGCCTGAACAGCCATGATGAAAGGGAAAGGGCAGCTAGCGCCGAAGCCATTTGCAGAGCATCATCCGAATGGGGATTCTTCCAAGTGGTGAACCATGGGATAAGCCCTGAACTACTTAGGAAGATGAGGAAAGAGCAAGAGTTATTGTTTAAGACACCATTCGAAAGGAAAGCTACTTGTGGACTTTTGAATAACTCATACAGGTGGGGGACTCCTACAGCTACCTGTCCAAAGCAATTCTCTTGGTCTGAAGCTTTTCACATTCCTCTCACCAAAATTTCTGACCAATCTTGCTATGGAGAGTTCACTTCTCTAAGGTACTAAGACAAAACTATCATAATCGCAGCCAATTCTATGTAATTTTCCTTCTATAACTGTAAAGCCTAACGTTATTATCTTTTGCCTGATTCTGTGAACAGGTTAGTGATGACAGAATTTGCGGCAGCGATGTCAAAGCTAGCAAGGTTACTTGCAAGGATTCTAGCAGAGAATCTAAGCCAGCAAGGGGGAATGCTTGATGATATCTGCAATGAAAGCACTTGCTTTCTTCGCTTGAATCGCTATCCAGTCTGTCCAATATCTGCTGAAATGTTCGGATTAGTACCACACACTGATAGCGATTTTCTTACAATCCTATATCAAGATCAAGTCGGTGGACTTCAACTCATGAAGGATTCCAAATGGGTGGCCGTTAGACCTAATCCAGATGCTCTTATTGTCAACATTGGCGATCTCTTCCAGGTAAACAAACATCAAGCATAACAAATATCACCATTTCTTTTTTGATTCTTTCCAACCAAAAAAGAGTCCTATTATGCACACTGTTTTTTTCCTCCTGATAATCAGTAAAACGAATGCAGGCCTGGAGCAATGATGTTTACAAAAGCGTAGAGCACAAAGTGATGGCTAATGGGAAGATGGAAAGATACTCAGTAGCTTACTTCCTATGCCCTTCATATGACTCTTCAATAGGGAGTTGCACAGAACCTTCTACTTACAGAAAATTCACTTTTGAAGAATACAGAAAACAAGTTCAAGAAGATGTAAAGCAAACTGGGCATAAAGTTGGCCTTCCAAGATTTTTACAAGTGAAGAACGCTCAGCTTTAAGGAGTCAAACAACACATTCTATGCATAGATACAATTGATTTTATTATAATTATTATTTTTAAATTAAAAATTTTAAAAGCACGCGGTTTGATCAATACTATGCCCCCTTATTATCAATTGTAAACACCAATCAAACCATTTGTACTTTATACACACCAAGACAAAGGGAAAGAAAATAATATAACAGTTGACAATATTATTTATATTTGGATCAATGTAGGAAGGATCTATTGTATTTTGTTTTATTTTCTCCTTCTTTCCTGGTAGGTATGTGAAATTTTGTCACCTTGACTATGGAATACTTATAAATAATAATAAATCCTTTCAACTAGTAGGCGGGGAAAACTAAAGAAAACATTTGATGAAAACATATAACCGTAAATGGCTATTTCTCTTAAACATCAAGCATATAGAATGGGTCCTTAGTTCTCTTGTCCATTCAAGCTACATCTCCGAAGCCCAAACAAACAGGTAAAGAAGCGACTTAAAACTATTAATTATCCATATCTGCAAAGATCAATATTTGGAAGAGAACGACACGCTAAGATAAGAGAGCCTTAAAATCTAATAGTTCCATGCATTCTAGTATTCTACATTATCGAACATCAAATTTAAAATTCAGTTTAAATTTGAAACTCCAAATGTTTAATCTTATCATTTTTCACTACTACCTAGTCATCGCTCTTCTCTTCTGCTATGATATCACATATAATCACCCTGAAAAAATGCTTTTCCAGCTCAGAACTGTATTACGAAGCATGGTAAACCATTAGGCGACATGGTTCCATTAATAATATTTGGAATTAAAGCAACATCCAGCAAGAACTAAAATACACTGAAACCGAGGACATGGGGAAATACAACATCTGGTGTTCTCAGAATGCTATATTTTCTTAGATTTTAAGGTTGCTAACAATCAAAAATCATTGGAGGTTCAAAAGATAATTCCAAAACTAGAGTAAATTTTGAGGCAATGCTAGGACGAGAAAGATACAGCCATTAAAAGGCAGTGTAACTCTTAAACCTATTAGTTAAAGAGACAAAATTGCCGGGTCTTCACTGGATGCCAGGTATCCGATACGAGAACACCTGGAACACGGCTATAGAAGTTTAAGTTTGCATATTTACATTATTAAACACTTCCAGCAATTGATATTTAAGTACGAGTATGTACATAATATTAATTAAAAGAGAAGCATTCAGAAGGACATTCCAAAGGTGCAACAATAATTTATTTCAAACCACTTGTACAGATCAACTACATGTCTGCTCTATGAACATAGAGGGCTACAATTTCTAAATCATTTCACACCTTTCGGCACACTGAAAATGAGAAAATGTGACAATACTAAACAAAATTCACTTTAAGCCGGGGGCCCAAAAAAAAAAAAAAGCCAGCTAAAGCTATTATGATGAACAGCGAGTAACACAAAAAAAAAACAAGTAAAGCTTCATTTACAGAAATCACTGTTCCATTCTGTTCTATGTATATGCTGTATTGTTTCAGACAAAAAGAGAAAGGTGAAGATAATTAGTGGCAAGTACAAGAGTGTGTCCCAATTCAAGCACACAATGTGTATGCTTGAATTTGCAAAATCCTATTCAGTCAAGTAACACTGCTACCTTGTCTTTGAGACTGCTCTTCTTTTTCATCACCGGGGATGCTACAGTGTGTTCTTGTCCAGCATCATTCTTCTGGGTCTCACTCAGCTTTCTAAACTCAATATCAAAAATATCGTTAGCAGTAAATTTAGTCCTGTTTTGGTCCTCAACGGGTTTCTTCAACAAAGGACCCAAAAATAAATCAAGCATGTCCTGTGCCGGATCCCCTGTTCTGCTGACGGAGACCAAACTTTGTTCACTCATTGAACCCATTGCCGAATCAGTACTTAATTTCTGGTTCAGGATATCACGATTCTCAAGAGAAGTCGATGCCAGAAGCTCTTTCTCCGATTCCAATTCTCTACGTGATGATGATTGCACTTCACCTCTTTCCCCATCAGCTTGGACATACTGCACAAAAACATAATTGAAACATAAGATACCTTAGCATCATGAATGATCTGATTAGCAACTTCGCGCACTTTATGTTTAGCAATTGCAGAGGCGTACACACTACAATGCATGGGAATTTGAATCCTCTACTGGATCAGCGGTGCGTGAATATTGTTGAAACTATAGATTAACCAAATAGCGACAGGTTTAAAACGTGGCTCAACATATGTTGAGCAACGTCTAATATAAAAATTTGGAGCATGAGAAAGCACAAGTCACCTCTTTAGCAATGCTTAGTAAATCTTCCACAGTGAGAGTGAGTTGCTCTTCTTCTTCTTCTTCTTCTTCATCTCCATTAGTATTATCATCATCCTCAATTTGATCGACCCTCGTATGAGTTATTTGCTTGAGTTTTCTTCTCTTCTTCGGTGGGGCCGGTTCCCGAACTTTTCTTTTCTTCTGAGTTCCAGTGACGTTAATCTCTCCGCCCTCTTCTTCTTCTTCTTCTTCTTGGTGTCGTTGAGTTGATTTCCTTCGTCGGGGCCTTCTCGTTGTTTCAGACTTCCCAACAATATCTGCAGGCTCCTTGGAATTGGAATTGGAATTGGAATTACGATCCAGTCCTTCGCCGTCGGATTTATTTACGTTTACGCCCGCCATCCATGACGGTAAACGCCTCCTGCTTCCATCCCCAGCTCTACTGCCACTACCGCCGACTCCAACCATTTTTTTTTCCACAAATAATTTTACATAAATTCAAACTTCCGAATTTCGTTGACGAAATTAACTCATGATTAATAATATATAATATATTAAGTTCGTTAAGAACGTACCAGTTTTTCACAGAACTTGTCCGCCAAATGCTCCCGAGTTACCAATTCACCACCCCTTTTTTTTTTTCTTAACGATTCTTCTTTTTTTTTAAAAAAAAAAAAAAATTCAACTTCGAATTATAATAACGAATTAATGATCCAGGTCAGGTCGGGGAAACAACTTTGAGGGGCCACCAATAAGAAATGATCACGTAATCAAATGTTTTGGCTGGCAAGTATTGTCGATTCTTTTGCTAAAGAACAGCCACTTGTCAAATAATTCATCAACCATTCCATAAGTAAATTAGAAATATCATTTCTCAGGGTATCACGTGGAAAGTGAAGGCAACGCATTACTTCACTTCAAATTATCCATCGTATGTTTGAAGGTACACAAGATGTTTGACTGACTGACTTATATAGGTCAACACATCTACTACTCAAATCAGATTTCTCAATAACTCAGTTCCCATGGAGACGGCAACCAAGCAAAGTTTAAAATGCTTGAACAGAATCTATGCTCTGAGTACAAACGAAAATCAGATTACAATGCGGATCACACAATATTAAGAACTTACCGAACCAAAATAAGTACTAGAATTTCAGAAAATTTGATTACAATAAAATGCCATTTCTCCCAGCAAATAGGTCAAATTAACCACTGCTACCCGAGGACAAATATTACAGAAGACACCCATCCAACATTAACGGCGATACCTCATTCGGTCCCTACCTCTCTCATATTCTCTGGCTCGTTCATAATCATACTCCCGGTCTCTATCTCTACCCCTGTCCCTCTCTCTGCTTCGACTTCGGTGCCTCTCCCTATCATCACCGCCCCTCTTCTTGTTGCTTCCCCTGTCTTCTCGCTCCCTTCCTCTGTCTCTGCTTCGCTCTCTCCCATCGCGATCAGTCACACCTGCATCGTGATTCTTCTTAATCCTTGGTAAAGAAACAATATACTTGAGTGCCAATCCAATTCATCAAAAACACAACAATAATGACCATTTATAATGCTGTCAAATTTCATGGTGAATTACTCCCAAAAAATTAAGATGAGCAAAATTGTGGTTAATAATAACAAGAATATTACTACTACACTTGCCAAGTAGCATTCCATTATTTCCATCCCACATGTTGAATTCTAAATATTTACTTGCAATATCTGCGGACTTATTATCTCCATCTCCCTTCTTCACAGCGAATAAAGATACATTGCAGCACAGTAATTAACTGCAAAGATAAACCAGTAGCTCTTCATCCTTGAATTCTTCTAAAAACACCACACAACATGGGTATTGAACCTTCTTGACTCTCCATAATTGAACTGCTGAATCACCAGTTGCCAATAACATCATACTTCACTCCAAAGGGCAACACCTAGATCGCTCAAGAAGCCTATCTACATAACGATAGAATCCTCTTACTGGAGTTTCATACCATAAACAAAAGTTCTACAGGATTGAATTCTTATATAACTGAATCCCAAATGGTTTAATATTAGAATTTAAAACAAATGACATCACTGCTATTTTACTGTAGCTCTTTCTCTGGCACCAAGCCACCAACTGGAGAGACAGTGCAGACAAAGCAAGTGTCCCCTTGACTAGAGCCAAACAAAAAGACATGAACTAATAGAAATGGTTCAAAATGACAAACCCCAGACCCATTCAACCAACTCCAGATTGTAAATTCTAGAGGATGCTCTTTCCAAAAGACACCAAGACTGAAAATATAGATAGTACAAAAAAGTTTTTCTAAGAGAACGCTCGCCATACCTAGTTCCTCAACCTCCCATCCTGCACGTCCAGCACCTGGAAGCACCTGCGCGGCTTCAACTTGTTGCGTCTTAGCACGAAACTTTTTCTTGAGATTTCCAAACTCATCATACAACTCACCATCATCCTGAAATATACATAAAGACTATGAAGAATACAGAATAAGTTATGTAACTTCAAGTAATTCTAGTTCGAGTAATCATTACTGCTTCAGCCTCCCGCCTCCGTCGCTTCGTTTCCTCTAGTTCTTCTTCATCAAGTTCTTTGTAACCACCACCACGCCCTCCTCTGTTCAGCAAGGATATACACATATTTTAGCAATATAATAGCAATATGATGTTCAAAGATTGTTCAACAAAATATTAACGTCCAAACAACAGACCAGAAAGAAACACTAATTAATAAGCCAGTTTCCTTTCAAAGATAGAACCAAATAAAATCAAAAGAAAAATATAAACACGTATGGGAAAAAAAAATACTGTAGTTATGAATTAGATTATGTCATCTAAAGAGTACAGCAATAAAATAAATAACACAAATGCATAAGTTGTAGCTTCTTCCCAGGGAAATGTATCCGTAAAATGATACTGCATTAAGTCCTAAAATGTGATGAGATGATGTCTGAAAGGACATCTAACATTTCATCCAACATTTTCTGTATTCAATGAATGATATAAATCTTAGATTCAAAATTTGCAAAATTTCCATCCATTTTGATGTTGAACACACTTCCCGTATGCAATTGGCATGTGATGGCACAAAAACAATCATCTTGCTGTTTATGTTGATCTCATGATACCCAATAACCTTTCACAATTGACCATGTACCACTTCATATATTGCATTAACAAAAGCTCCACAGCACAGCAATCATAACTAACAACTTGAGAATTATTAAAGAGATTAAATGGAGGCAGTACAAGAACAAACATGTTAAAGGCTATATTTATCATGTTTTCCCATTTTTCTTATGATCAAATGAGCACAAAAATGAACTTTATTGGGAAAGTCCTTAGTCTGTTGCCAAATGTACACTCCATGACAGCGAGTTCATGTCCTAATCTACTTAAAAAGTCTCAAGAATATACTTTGTTGCAACATATTAGGGGCAAACTGCAAGTTAAAGTATCTCCCCACTTTGACAGAGTCAACATATTGCCACAGCCCACTAGCAATTAAACGAGGCTCATGGTTTTCTTGCAACAACAACCAAAGATCAAAATGAGCAAACATATCTAGCTCTTACCTCACATTTAACTCAATCCAAGAACCACCCCCCACCCCTTCTCTCTTCAAAAAAGGAGAGGGTTAGGTGTAGACCTACGAAGTATGGAAAATTGGACATACTTGCAATTATATGAATTCTATAAATGACAGCTAAAGAGCTTATTTTTATTATCAAGTAAATATATGTGATAGACAGAAATGGTAAAACAAACAGAAAGTTGACTATCATGTTATATCTTAAACCACCAACTTGCGAAATAATGCACAACAGTGAATTAATTTTAGAGGACTGATCAAAGTTTCCACTGTTGATAGCTAAAAAACATAAGCATGAAAACAAATATAAAATAAAACAAGAAGTTGATTATCATCTAATACCTAACACCACCCTCATTGTGACCAGGTTTATTCGTGTTGCAGATATTGCACTTTGTTCGCTTTGCCCAGTTGATATTACCACACCTGGGAAAAAGAAATTAAAGAAGAAAAACCATAAAAAATAGGGAGCTTACATATATATGATAATTAAAGCATCTGCTCCAAGCTACTGTTTAACCAAGGTAGAAAAATGTTACGCATAAAACAAGACCAAATTGTCCTAGCAGCATAACATAATCCAGTGATCATAAAACATTGTAATTAACATACACACGCCACATACAAGATAATAGATGCAAAAGTATGATAGATATTCCTCCAAAGATAAATATCACACAAACACACAACTGCACAAGCAAATTTCCATACTCACCTTTCAAAAAAAAAATAAATTCCTATCTGTGTTGATATATGTTAAGCCATGAACAATGTCACCAACATTGATTAATAAATTCAGAATTATCAAGGAATTCATCACATAAACCCACAAGGACCTGAACCCTTTGGGCCAATTTCAATATGTCTGCACTCATTAACAATATAGTGAGCTAGAATTAGAATAGCACTATTGGGGCTCAACCTCTATAAATTTTTAACAAACCGAGTTTTACAAGAACAGCCTTTCGGTATCTCCTTCCAGTCAATACAGATGTCTACAGAAAATATGCACTCATTAATATGCACCCATTAATCTGTTCTATTTTGCCAGATATAGGTAGTTGCTTAAATTATGAGATAAGTAGCATAACGTCATCACATTAAGTAGCATTAACGTGTCACAGGAACTATACGAAAACGAACCCAAGAAAACTTCTTACCAAATGAAAGGTTACAGAGAAACAGTATATTTGCTGTATGACATCAACACGATACAACTTCACAGAAAGAGGCTTACATGGGACAAGACCAATCATTTGGACCAAAAAGCCCAGTAGCAGCACCAATTTGCCGGCCCTGGCTCCCTGATTCATTGCCAGCACGACCTCTCCCACGACCACCAGCTCTTCCCCCAGCACCCGGTCCACCAACAGGTCGAGCAGTTCCACAACGATTGCACACGCCACGAAATGCAAAATTTACATTTGAACAACTGCTACCACAATAAACAATAAGCAGCTAATTGCAGAACAATCGAAGTACGGACAGAAGAATAAAACAAGCCTACATAAAAAAGATCAAGAAGGAGCTGCTCACCAATATCACATCACAGACCTTGTATTCGGACACATCCAGTCTCCATCCTGTTGCCAAGTTTTCCCCACAGCATCACCCCGACCTCTACCTCGTCCAGCAAACCCATTAACATCCCTAGAATTTTCATCCAATCCGCTGACATCACCCGCAACAGTTGGATCTCCAGCAGCAGCAGCTGAATTATAGGCATGATCATCTTTTCCCCTAGACTCCGCAATAAAAACCCCAATTAAATTACCATGAAAATCCTTGTTGTTAAACCACTCAACAGCAGCCAATGCAGCATGTGGATCCTCATATGTAACCGTAGCATCTCCCTTATATTCATTTGTACTTTTATCTCGGTACAACCATACTTTTGGCCGACCGGTTCGCTTGTCTTTCTGAAAAGCCAAAGCAACATACACAAAGTATCCATGACATTAGCAACAGAAAAAATTAGTAACATTGATATAAAACCAAAAATAAGACGTACGGAATTTCATACCTTTAGCAAGCCGATGGTACCGAAATACTCAGCCAACATATCCTCATCAGTTCCGTGAGGCAAATTACAAACATAGACAGACCCATTTGCCATTGTCATCCAATTTCATCAATTGATTTGAATGTGTATAGAGCTAGTTTGAAAGGAAAAAACAAAAAAGAATCAGAAAAGAATGAGGAAAACACAACTAAATAATTTGATTATCAAATTCGGAAATTGCAGATCGTAAGCCTTGAATAGATTTAAGAAACCCTACTGTTATACAATCAATTAAAATTGAAACCCTAAGAGTAAAAAAAAAAAAACCTTTTACTTACTGGTAGAAAAGACGAAGACGAAGACGAAGACGAAGATGAAGATGGGAATGCAGTGAACAAAAAGCCGCCACTGCTCTGAAATCCCTGATTTCTTGTTTGGAAGTAAGGGGATTCTGAAGGGGAAGATCCAAATAGTACAAAAGGCCTTTTTTTTTAAAAAAAGAATTTATCATCCACTTCAGGTGGGCTGGCTTTCAACCTCTCTTTTTTTTTAAAAGGCTATTTCTGAGTGTGCCAAAGTCAGTATCTAAAAATCCCTCACTTTAAAGTTTTCTAGTGGTTGGGATTAATTTCAAATAGATCCCTTATATATTGGCAATATTTAAAATGCCCCCCAAATTTGTAAGTCAACATCCCGCCGCCACAGTCCACGCCACGCCATCAGGTTTATATTGGGCCATCATTAAAAGTCCAGGCCCAGCATACAATTGCAAATTTGTAAATTAACTGCCAACTGCAACTTAAGGAGCCGTAAACAAAACAACTTGTTAGTTTGTTTTATGTTCTTCCCCCACGTGTAATCGAATTGTCTTCATTTTTGGTTCATTGCCGATCTCTTTCAACTGGAAAATGGGTTCTGATTCAAAGAGTTCATCCACAACAGGTACAAATTTATAGAGTTCAAATTGATCTTCAGTCTTCAGATGATTAAAAGTTTAAAAACATAATTGCCATCATTATGCTCTTTCCAGGAAAGGCTATTGTTATTATGGGCGTTAGTGGTGCTGGGAAATCGTAAGTTTCACATTTCCTCATTTCATTTTTAATAAAACTTGTGAGGCATTTGATGTTTGAAATCTGATGGGCGGTCATGGATTTCAAAACTTGCTTCAACAGCACCATAGGTGAGATGCTGGCCAGAGTTTTGAGTTGTGACTTTCTTGATGCTGATGATTTCCACCCACAAGCCAACAAGGGTATGTAGCCATGCATGAATGTCTATTCTTTTAAGTTTAAATCAATTCTGTGTGGCATGAGTTGATGAATTTCGATTGCAGAAAAGATGCATCATGGGATTCCTCTTACTGACGAAGATCGGAATCCGTGGCTGGAGAGGCTGAGGGACGTCCTGAGAGAAAGAATAACCAACGGAACGACTGTGATACTCGGATGTTCTGCTCTGCAGAAGGGATACCGGGAAATTCTAAGATTTGCTGACCCCAATTATGAATCCGAAAGCTACACTAGCCTGGTGAAGTTTATTCTTTTGGATGTTCAGGCAGAGGTGCTTGTTGCTCGGCTAAAGGAAAGAGCTGCACAAGGGAAACATTTCATGCCAGCTTCACTTTTGCAATCTCAGTTAGATTTGCTTGCGATAGATGATTCTGAAGGGATACTTAAGGTCGATGCCACTCTGAGTCCGCAAGCCATTGTGAATTACATACTAAACACATTGCAGCAATTATATAACTAGTAATTTAGACTTGCAATAACAAAATATCGTGATTTTATTATCAATCTTGACCATGTTACAATGAATTAAACGCTGAATAAGTTTTATGTCATACATAGTTGTACTATTTGGTTCCACATACCACATGTTTGCTAAACACCATAATTCATAAAACAAGCTGATTACATAATGAAATGTATGATTACATAGAGTATAGCTACAAATTCTACAAAATCATCCAATTCAAAATATTCTGCAAAAATCATCCAATTCAAAATCTTTCATGGTAACTTCACCACTATTGTATACCTTCAATTTCATAACTATCTCACCGCAAAATTTTAGATGCTATGATCACAGTGGCGACTTCATAAAGTACTTGAATCTGGCTCGATTGTTGATCGCAATCCACCACGTACCATCATTTGAGCATAAAATTCTGCATGCTCCTGTCAACAAAAACACAATTTAAATGCCATGGTTCGTTTTAGATTTGAAACTAACATTAGGAGCTTAGATAGAAAAATTCCCTGATGCAAAGATATGCCTGAGTGTGTGTTGTAAGTGCAATGGCATGTAAATGTCAATCTTTTCATCTACAAATGCATGTATTATTTTCAAGTTCCCATAATTAAGCACCTTGTGCTTGCATTCTTTTCACCTTAAGCTTGCGTTCTTTTCACAAGTACATGAAAAGCATAAGAAGGAGGCACATAATCTCTCAGAACAAAAAAAGACACAAAAGCTCAACCAGAATGCAATATGAGAGAACTTGCATTCTGGAAACAGAGTTCAGAAGGCCTGAACATCTTTAGAGTTTTTCTTCAAATATTCAATCTAGATGAGAAGTACTGGACCAAATTCTGGGACTCAATTTGTGTCGACATGGCTTTGTTTTTCCAAATAAATAGCAGATCATAGTGTTGATCAATTAGAAAGTCCCACCAGTGCATGAAAGTTCTAAAACAGAGGAAGCACATACCTTGACTGTTACAATAACAATTGCCATGCCATGTTCTCTAGATTCATGAAACAATTTTCTAGCATCATCAGGTGTAACGGATGGAACCACTTGAGGCAAGACCTTTGCAACTACAAGAAAAGAAACACAAAGACATAAGCAAAAAAGTTAATGACACCCACTATATCCTATATCCCGTTTAAATTATGCAATGCTAAGAAGACAACTTTTCAAGTAAAGAACTACACAACATTGCCAAATAATTTAGGTCCACTTGGGGGCAACAATAGCAAATGGTTCAATCATTTCATTTTCCTCTTCAGAATCTGTTGGATTTCACCCACAGACAGAATCAACTCCAAAGACTAAAAAAAATTTACCTTACATTTTTATCTGCTGCTCACTTGGGTGGTACACATAAGAAACATCTGGGAGGGGGAAAAAATGTTTTTGAAAGAGAAAGTAATCACAAAAGAGCTGTGGAACTCAACGGAGCTCAGCAAAATCTAAGCTACCTCATCAATTTATGGTGCGAGTAATCATGACAAGTTACAAAAAGAATAAAAACCCTAAAGCAGCCCCAATGGTGGAAAACAAAAGCTGCCCAAGAAACACAAGTAAAGCTGAAAATTGGCCTGCATAGAAGCAAAATAGCAAACAGAGAAATTACATTACATACCCAACTTCTCAGAATGGCGTGTATCATCAATGAGGAGAACTCTATAACTATCTCCACTGCCAGTGCCTCTCTTCTCTTTCATCTTCCCAATATCTCCTCCTGCAATTGCAAAAAACAACATAAGGTAAATGCAATTTTATTGGAATGAAATAATAATAAATAAATAAATAACATAACATAAAAGAAAGAAAAAAAGAAAATAAATTTACCTTCTAAAACTTGGGTAGAAGGGTCAAACTGGGACTGATCAAAAGCGGGTTTTTCTATGACACCAGCACCACCAGTTTTAAAAGTACCAAATCTTGCCTCAACAAACAAACAATTTTTGGGGTTGTTATTGGAAGCCGCCATCTTCATCTTCATCTTCATCTTCATCTTCATCATACATCTTGATTTTGGAGGATTTACGATTGGAACTGGAGGAGACAAATAAACAAGCTTTGTTGTTGAACAACACGACGTCGTTGATGCTGCCGCTGCTGCCATATCCACCACCTGTACCTCCTGTAAGCCTAAGCCAGCCAGCCAGCCTTTTTCACTCAAAATCCTATATTCTCCAAAACTCTCCGTGTGTTTGGTTGTTTTTTTTTTTTTTTTTTCCCGACAGTACAGACTACAAGTGGAATCGTACTGCTTTTAGTTTTGGTTTTATGGTGGGGGATGAACTGTTGTTTTATTTACCACCACATTTATACGAACCGCATGAATGAATATTCTTTATTATTATTATTATTATTATTATTATTTATTTAGTTATTTTTGTCGATATATGTCCAGCACACAAAGGCCCAAACACAAACAAAAATATCTAATTCACGTGTATAAACAATTCCCACAGACAAGAAGACTCACGAATCGTGCATAATCTAAAAAATAAAGAAAACATTGTAGATGGGCTGCTCACCACTTTGACACGCTGTGCTGGTGATAGAACAGTAAATTTTAAAAATTTTGATGTAATAATTTATTTTATTGTTATTATTTAAACAATAATATATTTTATCTGTATTTTTTAAACAATAGTTTAAAAAATTATTTTATTAATATATTGTATAATTTATCAAGGACAAATAAATTTTTTAAATAATGATAAATTAGTTTAAAATAAAATTTCAAACAAAATTAAAAAAAACATCTATAAGAAAATTCGATGTTATTTAATTATTTTTAAGATTTTTATTTTAAAATAATTTGTGTTTATTTAATTAAAAATTCTATTTTACTTGTAATGAATTATATAGTAAATTCATTATAAATTTATAAAAGGATATTTTGGGTTATATTTTAAAAACTGAGGATGAAATAGCTATCGTTTTAGCAAGCAAAAAAAAAAAAAGATACTTTTTTCCCCATTTTGAAATGTGATTATTGACGAGGGTTTACAAACTTTATTTCATGCGAGTTTCTCTCCGAAAAATAAAAGAAAAGACTCGTGCAGCTAACCACCCACCACATCGACCTTAGGTCCAATGAAGTAATGGGACATTCGATCACGGTGACCCTAAGAGTTTCATGGACCACAATTTGGGCACTGTTTTTGAAGGATCAAAATATTAATAAAAATCAATAACATCTAATCACACGACAGCGATCACACCGTACGTATCAATAATCACAACTAGTTGGTTGGACTAGATAACGAAAAAATATAAAATGGGCATAAATTTTCCCGAACAATTGTCTGTAACAGTGCCGGGTGGAGTTCTTGGCATTAGTAGATGTAGATATGAACAAAATAATCATTTCATAAGATTCGATCATATTATGTAGAGCCGTTTTGTAGACCACAAAAAGGCCAAAAGAAAACTCCAGGCTATGTTCCTTGTTGGATTGAGGAAACAAAATTGCCATTTGAAAAGCGTAAATTCTGTCCGCGTATCAGGCGACTTGAGTCCAACTCGTTGCTTTTACGAGACACGACAAAGAAGATATGTATGATAGTAATTCATCCGCTTGCTTTCAGAATATCTGTCTACTTAGAAAAAAAAAAGTTTATTTCCACTTGCCGTGCTTAAATAACAAACACATGATAATACCGTGCAATTCAAGTAATGTTTTTTTTTTTGCCGCTTAATTTTTACTCTGGAACAGGACAGAGAGGGATTCTTAAACAGTGATTTGCTATTTGAAATGAAACTCCTATTGGGCAAAAACTGAATAGAATGCAAATTAATAGCCAGTGGCAAATCTCTGCCTAATTATTCATCTTGAAACAAGATAATCAACAGCTAAGTAATAACTTCCTACAATCATAAATGATGCAAACCCACTGCGAGCCATCCGCAACCAAAAGCCACGGAACAAGAGATTCCGATCTGCAGGGTGGATCCCTGTAGCTCTTTCAAACCTTTTCCCTGGTCGATTCCATTTCAGAAGCTTCCTCTCCATTGACACATACTGCAATCAGACAATAGGATTACAATAGTATGCAATGTAAATAGAAGCAAAATGATTCAAGAGAACCATAGCAACGGACTACTCTCATATGATGTTGGTGTTTAAGCATTGAGATCAAAAGAACAGAATAAATACCTAAACTATATACAAAAAGACCAGTGCATGAAATAAGATAAGAGTAGGAAAATGGAAAGATCAATCACCAAAGAGAATCATTCATTCAAATACAAGTTTATTTTTGGCATGATGCGTGCAACACTGCAACAGTTTGGTATCTGAATCATCTAACAGTTGATGCTACATATACAACACGAGATGGGCTAACCAAAACTTTTTAGTCCACCTAGGAAACACAGTTCATCATCATATTTACCTAAAATCAACTCATTACTAAAACCACTGAGCTCTAAGATTTGTGGTTAAATTTTGTAATATATGCGAGGATCAGCAGAAAAAGCTTTACCACTAGGTAGAAAAGCCATCCTGACCTAGGACCATCTCACAGAAGTGCCTCAAAATGGTTACACAAAATCTTCACCTCAGTATGGTTCACACATTAAATTATTGCTTCCAAACTAATTTCACAGCATTAATGCAATGAGGTCATTAAATATTCACACAAGGACAAAACAAACTCTGCCCGTAGCAAATAACATACCTTTGGAAGCACAATAGATTGTGATCGATTTTTGGCAGTGTCAAAGCAATGAGATGCTGCGGCAGCAACTGCACCGGAAAATCCAGCAGCAAGACTCACATATAAAGGAGGCAGGGGACCAATTTCTTCATCAGATCTAAAAGAACGCAAGGAAACTTGGAGATTAACACAGATACAAGAATTAATTGACGTCTAAAAGCTATTAAACATTATTTAAAGCATCAAATAATGACAGAAAATAGGTTAATTCATCTAATATGAAAGCTCATTTAGAACTTCCCGACAAGGCAACAGCCAGCTAGTACTATTGTAGCTAATAAGACAAACGGTAAATTCAAACATGAAATCCTCCTGGGAGAAGCTTGGGAGGAGAAGAAGGAGAAGAAAACGAGAAGAAGAAGAAATAGACATTCAGCAAGCAATACAATGCATGTTTGTAGTGGCATAATCTCAATTCTCGAATACTAGCAGAAATTCCTAAAACCTATAAAATGACACTTAAATCAACATTCTTGATACTGCCAGAAGTTTAAATAATGGAAAGAAAGCATTCTATAGATCCATTTCACCTTGAACACTAAACAAAGTAAATAATGCAAGATGCAGACAAAGACAGGGGTAAGAAAGGCATAAAAATTCCAAATCCACACATTTGGTGAATGAAATTCCCAAATATTTACCGAACCAACTTCTTTCTTTTTTTTGAAATGTATCATGATAATATAAGAAATAAGCATGCCCAAAATAAGAAACAAAAACATGACAGGAAGCATACTGCTACTGGAAAATCTTTATACAATCGAAGGATATATCTTATACCTGGGTTCAGGATCCATCCCAACGGCTTTCCAATCAAGCATCGCTCGGTGTAGGAATTGCCAGCTTGAAAAGAATATGCCACCAAAAACAGAATCTCGAACAACTCCAGACCGCAGACCTCTCCACAATGCACCCCATCCTTCCAAGGAGACAATATCAGATGGCCTCCTGACGCTGCTTACTAATGGTGGTCTTCCAGACCCAGACATCATCCAAGGGTACTCTTGTAAGGCACCCATCAAATCTGGATATTTGTTGGTCAATATAGACAAAAGACCAGAGGAGTGGCTCAATGCCTTCAGATCAGGAGTATACCCATGAAGTAGTCTTCTAATGACAGGTGCGACAGTTACATTTTCTGCAACAGATGTAGAGTTTTGAACTCGAATGGCTGAGGAGACCTGCGCCCTCACTTTCATAAGTTCAAATGGAGAGCTTATAAGGGCTTCTGCAGCACCAGCTACCATTCCAGCCATTAGGGCCTCAGAGACATACACATAATTGTCTTCCCGACCATCTGACACACAAGCAATTGTAACCACCATATAAATGGATTGAAAGCTGTACAGCATTATTGAGCAAAATTCAATTCAGTAAGACTACTATATTCCACAATTCATGAGAATTAACTTGAATTACATTAACAAATTTCCTAATACACGCTACTAGTCAGTAAGCCACTACGTTGCTAGCCACAAACAAGACATTCAGTAATCATGAAAGTAGGAAGTTCAGTCAAATTTACTTTCGGGGATCCAGAACTTATCTCAAATGAACTCTTAGGAATGCAACTATAACAGCAGTACACAGTAACCTAAAAAATCCCTGATTTATATTTCTTCTACTTGCAGTTGCGATAAAAGAGGTCATTGTTCAATTAACACGCTTTATGATAATTCATACTCACCTCACCAAACTTCAATGTACTTACAAGAGTTAAATCAAACTTGGCAAGCGTTCTATTAAAGTTTTAATTTTTCTTTAAAAAATATTTGGAGTGCAGTAAATAGTCTACTATTCCAAAATACCTTTCAACCTCAATAGGGTTTTATGCCCTAATGTAAAGAGCCAAAAAAGTCCTTTCATCCAGAAGTTTGAAGTTTAAAAGAGGTCTCCAAGTCTCATTAAGGAATCAATAAAGCCTATATCTTAAAAGGAGACATGAGAATCTTCTAAAGCAAACACGATCTTCTTCACCGTAATGAGAAAAATGACAGCTCCCCCAACGACAAACTATAGAATGAAATTTATAAGCCTCTAGGCATTGTCAATCTTTAACAACGAAGATAAATGGAGTCTATGCAAATATTACCGATAGGGATGGCAAAAATCCCCACGGGGACCGGTACCCTCGGGGATTTTCCCCATTTGGGGAGGGTATGAGGATAATTTCATACCCAATTTCTTATTCGGGGAAGGGACGAGAATTTTTTTTTACCCAATTTCTTATTCAGGGAGGGGACGGGGATGAGGTGGAATCCTCATCCCCTACCCATTTCCCCATTTTAATTTTTAATTTAATTTTTATTTTTTAAAATTACTAGTAAATAAATAATAAAAATTGAATTATAAAATTATAACTACTGGTAAAAATAAAAAAAATATCAAAATATTTATATTATTAAACTTTTAGGCCTAATTAACTAATTAAAGTCCTAAATTTTTATTTAGGACATTAAAAAGACCAAACAGATTCTATTAGCCCAAAACTTTTGTTTTAATTTGAATATTCATTAAATATTTTAAACTTAAATCTATTTTTTATTTATTTTTAGATGTTATAATTGCCCACAACAAATTACAATTTTAATATCTAATCTAATATAATATTTGCTCTTGATTTGCTTCGACTTAACTATTGTGCTGTAAAGGGAATAGTCCACATTTATAAAATGCCCACGCCACCATTGAAAAGTTAATTTTGAATCTAAATTTGATTTTATTTGTAACAATTTTGTATTAGGCTATTAATTTGTTCATGATAGTTTGTATCCCTTGCATGCTGCGTTACTTACTAATTTAATGTATGTGACTTTTGTAATGGATACTAATGTAAGATATATTTCGAATTTTACTTTTATTTGAATTTTTTATTTTAATATGATTAACTCAAAATCGAAAAAAAAAATGTATTAGTTATTCGGGGATCGAGGACCCTCGGGGATCCCCTGTTATTATTCGGGGAGGGGATGGGGATTCTCTTAAATAATTTTGACGGGGATGGGGAGGGGACGGGGGCATACGCAAAATGTTGGGGATGGGTACGGGGAGATTGGTCCCCTCCCCTCCCCTCCCCATTGCCATCCCTAATTACCAATCATATAGGCATTCAAGCTAAAACAAGAAAATTCTAACCACAATTAAATAATAATAATAATAATAATAATAATGAAAGAAATGGAGTGAAATCAATACCTTTATAGAAGGCACTCAGAATTTCATAGACTCCAAATCGGGCTCCCATACCGAAAGATCTTCCCAAAGTCGACCATCCCAAGCCACTATACAAGCCTTTTTTTTTTTTTTTTTTTATCAAACAAGAAGATATCACTAATCATTTACACAAAATATCAGAAATAAGGAATAACCAGGAAATTAAGATGATATATCTACACCAAACTGAAGCGATTGCTACACACTGAGAAGTATTCTAGCACCCTGTAGTCTATTCATGTTTACATTTTGGATTTCTTTCCCTGAAAATAAGAAACTTAACGCAATAGTTCAAGATATAACAAAAATTAATCGTTGCCCACAAAGCAGTAATAGACAAAAAGGGCAATGCAAAACATTTACCTGAAAGAGAACCGAGTCTATTGAGAACCTGAAGTGAGCTTAATTGTTTGTTGGAACCCGAACCCACCTGTTTTTTTTACAACAAAATAAACCGATCATAGAATTAAAAACGTTGCAAATCACTTCATGATGATAAACAAACAAGTAGAAGAAGCTTTTGATTTTACCTGCTTAAGGACTTTGATTGTGTCGAGAGGGTAAGTGAGGGACGAGGCTAAAGCCACCGATCCTACGCCAGCAATGGCATGGCTTGCAAACAAATTGTCTTCTAACATCATGCTAGTGTCAAAGTCAGCGTGAAGCCTATGCCTCAGAAGACAATTTATGTAATTTCGTCGAACATACGGCAGGCACAAATGAAATATGCTGCTTTATACTTGCTACTATTCACGTGAAACGATTTCACGTAGGTGGTATATAGCACCTCGCTCGCTCTCAAATCTAATTAACGTTGAAACTAGAAACTGGCCTGAGTTGGTTAGTTGAGCTTCTGAACAGTCTTTGGTAGTGAAGTGAAGTTTGTTTTGTGACTTGTGTATTACTTGCTTCTACAAGTAGACGCAATTGATTTGTTGTTTTTTCATTTGGGTTAATTCTGTCCTGCCCCCAAATCTTTCAACATTTTCCGCAGCGCATCCAATTGTTTCAACTTCTTTAGCCGCACACCCAAAAGCGTCAGTTTGGCTGTTATCTTTAACGCTTAAAGGGTAAAATGAGAAATTCAGTTGTAAAAATTAATAATCCTGTTATAAATTTGAAAGAATAGTGTGCTGTAAATTTGGAAGCAAATCCTTTAGAATTAGATAAGAAAATTTGTAACAAAGATTTATTTATGTTATTACAATATTTTGCGAGTTTTTTAAAGAAGATCAATAGATAAAGATAAGCTCATTTTTCGAGTTCTACATTTTGCTCAAACTATAACTGTATATATAATTGGTGCCTCAGTGCAGCGGGTGACAATATATGTTTATAAAACTCAAAGTAGTGAATTCACTTTCAAAGTGGTGAGTCCATTAATCACAAATGGTGCTTCCATTTACTTAGTGAATTCCATAATAAGTTTTACATTTTGCTCAAACTATAATTGTATATATAGTTGGTGCTTCAGTGCACTGGGTGACAATATATGTTTATAACACTAAAAGTAGTGAATTTTATTTTCTTGTTGTCTATTCTGCTTCATTTTTTCTTCATTTCTTATACTTCCTAGATCGCGTAAATCCTCGAACAATTTTGAGAAATCCCAAATGTCTCTAAAAAAGCATCCAATTTGAAACCCATTTACTAACTAAATAACATTTTTCATTTTCTTCTTTTCACTTTTCTCTATTCATGGCTTTCATTTTTTTTTTTCCGCCTTGCTTCTTTTTGAGTGCCATTTGTTTGATTTGGGTGATGGTTGGGGTTTACGCAGCAAGAGTTTTGGCTTTTGGGTTTAGAGTGGGGAATGAGGTGAGTTTGCGGTGGTGTGAAAATTGACGAGGGTTTATGGAGAGTTGGTGCGGTCATGTTGGTGCTGTTTTCATTAGACAATGGAGATCATGGTAGTAGCTTTGTCATCGACAATATGGAAAGAGATTTCGGTATAACCTGCCTAGTGTTTCAGCATCATGCTTTGGTGGAAAATTCTAAGAATTTGTGGGAATTAAAATCGTGCTCCTGTTCTTGAGATTATTAGACAAGATTTAAGCTCAGATATAATTCGTATGAATAACCTTTCAAGAAAAAAAAAATTAAAATTTTTAATATTTTTCTGCTTTTATAAAATAATATTTCAGTAATTTCTTAATGGAGATAATTTTTTAGTAATTGAGAATTACAAAAAATGACTTAGTACCAGTAGTTAAATTGAAGGGTGATTTGGTCTTTCGGTAATTTAACAAGTTTAAATTCAAATAAGATAATATTCAGACGGAAACCATTAAAATGACAGCCAAACTGACGGTTTGGGTGAAAGAAGTTGAAACAATTGGGTGCAGGCGAAAAATGTTGAAAAATTTTGGAGGCAGGGCGAAATTAACCCTTTTCATTTGTATTTCAGTTCTTGTGACGCATCTTGCCACAGCGAGCAAGTAATCACGTGACATAATTTTGTAGTCACTCGCCCCACCATGAGTAACGCCACTCGTGAGGTTATAGAAGATTTTCTAGTGTTAAGACAAGTGATAAAATTTTATAACCCTGTCTATAAATAATCTTGAGACTCTAAATTAATTAGACGGCACCACTTAACGTGTCACAATTGAATATCGTCGTCTATTAGATTACTCCATGTATATATTTTTCATTTCAATTCTCAATCGCACACAATTTCGGCAGAATTTTATGTGGATCCTTAGTTTCAAGTGCATTGAGAAGGAGAACAGATGATCTCTGACATTTCCCGTTCAACAGTGCACGCTTCAACCAATTTCTGAAGAGTTGAAAGAAAATAAATGTACGAATACAAAATTGATTTTCATTTAAGAACTCGTCAACTTTTGGTTAAGAATTAGCACATTAATTTGAGAACAAAGAATGCAATGATTTAACCCTGGCTCTGGTTGCACACAACCACTGCCTTGGAGCCTCAAGATCATCACCTGTGATCACTGGCACGTGCCAACTACCATTTTCTGATTCCTGCATTTGTATAACCCAACACGAATTCATGTCTGTCAATAACTCCATAACTTAATTAACTTCCAACACCGGAAAGGTATGTTGATTGATCATCTCACCTGAATGACAATTGAATAAGGAGGCGGCATGAGCAGGTTAAGTCCATCTCTTGAGACTGACAATCGAATCTGCAAATTGTTGACGAAAAAGACAAATTCCATCATTGCTTTTTCCAAATCAGTGCAACATCTGATATCATCTATAAGTATCTATAAGTGACACAAGTGATAAAGTAGTCTGCTATACAGTAAGAACAAATAAATCTGAAATTTTGCTCACTAGAAGAACTTCAAAGAAACCATATTGGAGAACATAACCAGAAAAGGATCAACTATTAATGTAAATCCCACAAACGAGTAGCTGTGCAAGACAAAAAATAAAACTCTACTACCAAAATCAGCACAGAAACAATAGATTCAAAATTTAATTGAAAATTTTCTTTTTTCCAAATTCGAGCGCCCAAAATGGTAAGCCTTGAAGATGACACATTGTCAGTAGCATCATTCACTTATCAATAGACACAATCTAATTTTCCCCAATATCCCATTAATTGTAATTTAAGTATTTCTTATTCTTAATCAAGTTAAAAATCTTCAAGCATTTTAATTTTATAAAAAAGGCTATAAGAAACCAATTTAGGATCTCCCTTTGTACAATTATGATTACCCAAATGACAACACTTAACCAATTCATATCTAAAAACTATTTAGAGGGTTGATCATCGTGCCAACTGAATAATCTTATGGAAGAAAAGGGGACAAAAATGAAAAAATTATCTCCATGTCTTGAGCATCCTCTTAAAAACCTCTCTTCCTAAAGCAGCAAACAAAATAATAAATGTAAACCCAAACAGATTTCCCTATTATTTGAAGAGAAACAGGAGAGGTTTGATAGACAAATTTTGTGATATTTACTATGCCAGATAATTGTTAAAATACATGAAAAATTTTTTTATCTAGTAAATACTGTGCCTTCATCATTTTACATAACTAAGCATTGTACAATATTTTTATTATGATTTTCATCAAAATTTAAAACAGCATATCTTAAAAGATTCTTCAGTGATTGAACACAACATATCTTTATTGATAATCTTTCTTTAATATTAAAGCAAAACCGTCGATGTTAACCCATGTGCATAAGGCTACATGAAGTGCTTATAGACAAGATACGTGGGATTGAAATAATGATGAAGACTCAAGGTTAAGGCTTGTAACTAGAAGCTACCAAGTTCAAGCATCTTGAACTCTCCCATCTATAAGCATCAACAAGGAGGCTACTCATGCCCAATGCATGACAATAATATATGCAAAAGGGGAATGCTGGCACCTCAAAGATCATAAAATATCAATAAATCACAATATGCTGTTCAAGAAATGAACTATACTTGATGTTTTTCCTTCCATCTTGGGAAAAATGAAGTGCCTAGCAACTGAAACAAGTGGTCTCTCATCTCATCATTTGTCACCAATAAAGACTTACAATTAACAGCGGCGTATAACCAGTACCTGCAAATAAAGATGTGAACAAACTTCTGGCAAATAACTATGCATGTCATCATTATACAGTAAATAGCTGGAATTGAGGTCATATAAATTCCATAAGAATAGAAACATGAACTAATGGGATAAATTATGGTGTTTATCCACAATTAACCAGCACAGAAACTCCAGTCTCCTAATTCTTTATCACAGGAAAGCAATTGGTCCACCTTGGGGACAGCTATCATAGTTAACTAAAATAAATTAAGCATAACAGGAAAAAAAACAAAAACAAAAAAAGCCTAATTTGGTGTCACTAATCACAAAGTGGCTAATAACAGAACCACATCCAAACTAATGATTTCAGTTAAGATTTTTTATTTTCAAATATTACAAAAATGTAAACTAAACCCCTTCTAGCCTAGTGTGAACGAGATGCAAACTCCAAATTGAACCAACTAGTTAACCATACACTGGTAATCAATTAATGCATCTATATGTAGATATATAAACATGGATGTCCCCACTTTTCCATTATCTGGACCAAGAATTCAAGAACTATAAGTTACAAAAACATTAAAAAATGATTGATTTCAATCCACTGACTGCAAAAATTTTTAACAAAAGAAGTTCAACATATGTTTGTCTTTTGGCAACTTCTTCCAATGCCGGAGGCACTAACTACATATACACACACATATTGCTTCACAAAGTAACTCCAAACGGGACTTACCAATCATCATTAGAACCAGGTGGTGTCGTGTATAGAGCACCGCCATCCCTCCATATGTCCAACAACTTCTTGTTTTTAGGGATCTGAGCAGGACCCCCACTGACACGACCTTTATGTAAAATAACCAGTGGCATTCTCTTCGATGGACTCATTTGTCGTAATCGGTTTACAACAGTATTGAGCTACAACCAAAAGAACCCCATCTTAATAAAATGGTTTAAATACATTAAAACTTTGGCTAATAATCCTCAACATCTTCTTTACCTGGTAAAAGCTAAAATTATGTTGATTGACAAGACCTACATTTGCACCATCTATGACAGCATCAAATGGACCATGCCGACCTAGCCACTCCTGCACAAGTTCATCTTCTTAGCGAGTCAGGAGTTCACCAAAGTCATTATATATATCATTTTCCAGAAGCATACAGAATCAGCAAATTGACCATTGACTTAGTAACAATATTCTAAGAAACTAAAAACAAAATACTAGCCAAATCAATCTGTTTATAAAGCAAAATAGAAAAATCATTCTAGTTATCAGAGCACAAAAATAACATTAACTTTAGAAGTTTGATCAAATAAGACCCACTTATCATAATTAAATAGTTAAATGAATACACAGGTCAAATCTAACCAAGTCAAATTCCTAGATGTTTGAAATCAGCTCCTTGCAAGTATTGGCCATCAACTACCATTATAGCACTCCAATTATATGTATTGCATATATGTATGATCAAATGAGACCATATAGCTTACACAAGTCAAATCACGTCAAAATCCCAGATTTTGGAACTCAACTTATTGCATATTATATTATTATCAATCAAACTATTGGTATTCGGCAAGCATTCAAGCCCCAAAAAAACAAAAAAAATCACTAAATTCTTCAATAACTTCTCAAACTTTGAATTTGATGAATCTAAATTGAAGACTAATTCCCAAAATTGAACCTCTACTTCTCCATACTTTGAATGCGAATTAGGTTTTGAAGGGGGCGGCCAAAAAAAGAAAAGAAAGAAGTTTTAAAACTCCAATTACTAATATACAAAAATATGGTTTTTCCCAGTCCCACAAAGAAGTTATGCTATTAGAAGAATGCGAAATAAGCAGTAACTGAAATCCATCACCATCATAAAGAACTTCATTACTTGTGCCCTAAAGAAAGAAAGAAAAAAAGAAAAAGAAAAAGAAGCAAGGAAGTTAACGTTGTACCTGGAACTTATTGAAATCAGATCTAACCTCTCTTTGGCAAGCCAAGTTGGATAATGAGCTAGCAAAGTTTTCAGTTTCTCTTGGATCAATATCAATACAAACAAGCCTCTCATTGCAAGAACAGCAAACACCATTCTCATCTATCTGAGTCCTCTCTACCCTCCATTTCCCACTCCCCAACCACCCTTGCCCATGCCACCCACCTCCACCTCTAACAATTCCTTCCCTTACTTTGCTTACATCCCAATTTAGCACCCCAATTTCTGCAGCATCCACAGAGTCAAACCAATCTTCAATAATTTTAAAAGTCGATTCTGAAACTTGCCTCACCAAGGTCCGCAACCGATGCAATATCTCATACACCTTGTCAACCTTCTTTGCATCAACACTGAGTTTTAAAAGAGCAGAAAGCTCAGGCTCTTCAGGCACCACCCCTGATTCACCCATGTGTGCATCAACTTCATAAGCTTTATCTGTATTACCCAACTTACAGAAACCAAACAAAGCTGGTCCATACGATCTTAGCTTAGGTGGAATGCCGAAACTCTTCATTTGCTTCACTAAATCAAAAGCCATTTCTGGGTCCTCCTTGGCAACAGCCAGCCTAGCCACGCTCGTAAATGTAGCCTCATTCGGATCAACTTTATCAGTAATCATCTGCTGAAAAATTTCAAAACCCCTTTTAAGACCCAGATTCAAGTCATTTTCTCTATCCCCATTTTCACTTGATTCGGAACCACATTTACAAGAACATACATAGAGCAATACATTATAGTGGTGTTGGCTGAGCGTGATGCCATTACTTCGTGCATCATCATATAAGCGTAGGGCTTCAAAAACATCGCCACGCTTGGAACACATATCAAGCTTATGTCTAAGCACTCCCTCAGGAGATTCTCGGCGTGCTTTCTTCTTTGATTTATTTGACATAGTGCCTGTATTTGGGGCTGAGGATTCATTAACAGTTGATTTCTTAGAGAAAGCAAGGGTGCATAAACCAGTTGTTAAGTCCGCAGAGAAGCGATTTTGCTTAATATCAGTGATGGGTTTAGTGAAGGAGTGCATATGCCAGCAAAGAAGTGGACGGTAGGTGTGGCAATTACTTTGATGCATTAATGGCAATGAGATTTTGGAGAGGAATGTCAAGAAAGGGGAGGTTCTGATGAGTGAAGGAGTGAGAAAGTTTCCACGCAGCATTTGCCTCAACTATTGATTCTCCCTCTCAGTTGCTTTCTTATGAGGAAAATTCAAAGTTGTAATTCAGAGCAAACCATTTGCAGAATGAGTTGCTTCATCTACAATATGAGCAATAAGAACCATAAATATAATACTAAAGGCCATTATAGTTCTATTTATTTGCATATTCATCTAGAAAAAATTGAAAAGTAGCGACCTGTTGCCTTATGATGCAGAAAGTACTAGCTAAATATGTGTGATGAGTATATACTGTCAAAACAATGTACTATTCCATTTGAGAAATTACGTATATATTCACGAGAAATAAGAAGTTTAATTTGACAATGTACTGTCAACTTACATATCCTGATGTCACATTTTGCGGTAATGGAACATTGAACAGTGTTCTATCATTTCATGGAAACTAGGCATCTGCAATAAGTGAAAGTTGTTCGTTAAAAATAAGCCAAATAAAGAAATATGAGATGCCTAGTTTAATTTAGGATTGAGAAGTAAGAGAAATAATGAAAAGTTTTATATGAACTTAAATATCGAACAGAAAGCAAAAATAAATAAAATAAAATACAAGTGCTAACGCCATTTCCTGTGCACTATACAGGGTAATATCCCAGAATCAATTGAAAATGATCAATTCGCCTTTCAATAAACTTCCTCATAAATTTAAGAGGAATCAAATTTCAACTTTACCTTCATTGCTGAAGAATTGATGGAGCACTGAGAAATTGAGAATGAAATTTTAAATCCGCCAAAAGCAGGAAAGAGATAGGGTTTAGGGTTTCAAATCTCAATGATAAACAGTTAGGAGAGACGGTGGATTTTGCCGCTCATTGTTCATTGAGATAATTTGTAATATAAATGGGAAAGGAATAATAACATCGGAGTACTAAATTTTTTTATAATTTTCATAATATAGACTATTTTTTCTTTCTACCAAATTGGTCCCTCTTTCTGTATTCCTATTGAAAATGTTTATGTTATAAATTAATACATCTATCCCCCACTTCACATTTTCCATTGAGTGCGTCTTCTTTTTTTTTTTTCAAACTGGAAACTTCATTAAAAGGCAAAGATTACAGAGAAGTAAATAACCAAGGAGGTGGAACATGACTCCACTCCTCAAAGCTTGACAAAGAACCCCCTACCCGAGCGGTAACATGGGCGGCAGTGTTCGCAGACCTTCGAACAAAAGAGAACTCAATATCTCCTATAGACTTAGCTAAAGCTAGACAATCATCAAGAATAAAACCATACCCATTCGGACAAGAATAGCTTGCTGTGAGAGCTTTAAAAACCTGAATGCAGTCAATTTCTACTACAACACAAGACAAATGCCGCTTCAGCATCCCTTGCACCAAAACTACCCAGGACAAATGCACAGCAAGCTACCACAAAAAGCCCATCAGACTTGCGAATGACCCCTCCATAACTTACTTTTCCTTGAGCTGAAAATGTTGCGGCATCAACATTACACTTAAGCCAACCTAACTGAGGAGGTGTCCAGCAAATTGCCCCATGACAGCCTTGGAAACAAGTAGCATTATCGACATCAGATTTCTGCCTCGCAGTTTGCCATTGAAACAAATAATTTCCAGCAGAGTTGAGGACATGACACACATTACAGACTTTGTTATTCCAAACTTTCTCATTCCTCCAGTACCAGATCCTCCAACATATCATGGCAACAAGGTTACACATCTCTTTATTACAGCAAGAAAAAACAAGCTCCAACCAATTAAAAAAAGAATGTTGAGGTCCAATTAAACGAAGAGAAGAAGTTAGCCAACAAGTCTGAGCAAAAACACAGTTCACCAAAGCATGCACAGCAGTTTCTTTTTACTGATTGCAAAGGGAACATATAGGCATTACCTCGACTCTCTTCCAAATAAGATTATCGGTGGTGGGAAGCACATTTTGCGGAGCTCGCCAAAGAAAAACCTTCACCTTACTAGGCACCTCCAAGCTCCAAAATTTTCTCTAAATACCAGAAGATGGGGCGTTGACATAGTTATTAAGTAATCTATAACAACTCTGAACAGTATACAACCCATGGGGGTCAGCCATCCAGTACCAAACATCCTTATCTCTTTGAGAACTCAGTGGGATTTTCAAAATGAGGTTTCGGTCTCGAGTATCAAAGAGATCTGCCACTACATCATAGTCCCATCTACGCTGCCCAGGGACCATCAAACTGCTGACTGGAGTTGAAGCTAACTTTCATTTAAGTTGGTGGAAATAAACCCATTATCTACATCAGGAAGCCAAGGATCCGACCCGATGAGAGTGTTCTGACCACTGCCAACTTGGATCCTACTACTGCGAACAATAATATGCTTGGCTGCCAACAGAGATCTCCACACAAAACTTGGATTATGACCTAAGACAACCTCTACAATAGATGTGCGAGAGAAATACCGAGCTTTGAAAATTTGGCCAATAAGAGATTCTAGATACGTTAACAGCTTCCAAACTTGTTTCCCCAACATTGCCACATTGAAATCGTGAAGGTTTTTGAAGCTAAATCCTCCAGTGGTCTTTGGTTTACACAGTAAATTCCATTTCATCCAGCGAATACCACATCGCCCCTCACGTCTGCTTCCCCACCAGAAAGAGTTCATCATGGTTTCTAATTCTTTGCAAAGGTCTAGAGGCAAAAGATAAACCTGCATAGCATAATTGGGAATAGCTTGAGCCACTGTTTTTAACAGAATTTCCTTTCCAACTCCTGACAAAAAATTCATACTCTAGCTGTGAAGCTTCTGCCACACCCTATATCGAATATAACTGAAGACTTCCTTTTTATTCCTGCCAATAAAAGAGGGTAAGCTAAGATAAGTGCCATGGTTAGCAGTAGTGTTAACCTCTAAAATATGACAAAGCTGCTCCTTAACATCTTCTTTAACATTCGAACTAAAGGAAATTGAGGATTTACTGAAGTTCACCATCTGGCCTGACCCCTGACCATACACCCCAAGAATGCGCTTAATCACATGAGCTTCACTGTTGGTAGCCTTGAAGAACAAAAAACAGTCATCCGCAAAAAATAAATGAGATACAACAGAAGCTCCTCTAGCTACCTTAACCCCATGGAGCAAGCCAGCACGCTCATTCTTGCAGATTAAAGCACATAAACCCTCCGCACAAAGGATGAATAAGTACAGCGACAAAGGGTCCCCTTGACGAAGCCTTCTACTAGGAACAATAGGACCAATCTCCTTCCCATCCCGAATAACATGATACCAAACCGTAGAAACACATAGCATAATCAAGGTCACCCATTTACCATCAAAACCCAGCCTAAGCAACATAGCTTCTAAGAAATCTCATTCAATACGGTCATAAGCTTTCGACATGTCGATTTTAAGAGCAGTTGCCCCAACCTTTCCTTGACGTTTCCTCTTTAAAAAATGCATGATTTCAGAGGATATAAGGATATTATCGGTGATGGCTCGACCCGGTATAAAAGCACTCTGAGATTCAGACACTACAGAGCCTAGAACAGTTTTCATACGATTTGAGAGCATTTTTGCGACAATTTTATATAGGACATTGCATAACGCAATAGGCCTCATGTCCGAAAGAGACTCTGGTTTTGATTTCTTAGGGATCAGCACAGTAGATGTGTCATTTAAGCCCTCAGGAAATGAGTAAGTAGCAATGAAATTTAAACATGCCTCCATCACATCCTCACCAACATGAAGCCAAAATTGCTGATAAAAGGCCGGGTTCATACCGTCGGGACCTGGTGATTTGTCCGGGTGCATTTCGAAAAGGGCCTCTTTAACCTCAGCAGTTGAAAAAGGTTCGAGAAGCAAATTGTTCTGCTCAGCAGAAACTTTTATCTCGACACAATCTAAAGACTCTACGTTTAGACAACCATCAGAAGTAAATAAATTGGAGAAGTAGTCAGAGATCAAACCATCGATGTTAGCCGAGGTGGTACACTAGTGTCCTTGAGCATTGCAGAGAGTCGTAATAAAATTCCTTTGCTTTCTTGCAGTTGCCGTAGCATGAAAGAATCGAGAATTCATATCCCCTTCCTTGAGCCAAAGCAATCTTGATCTCTGCTTCCAGAAAACCTCATGGCTGTGGAGGAGCTCATTAAATCGCTTCCTGACCTCTGAAAACTCCTCAAGACCAACTGAATCACGACGCCCCCTCAAGAGAGTCATCTGCCTCCTACACTCGGAAATATGGTTTCTGAAATCCTGAGCTAAGTGGCCTCCCCATTGAAGTAAAGTAGTCCCACACTCTGAAATTTTTTGCTGAATTGGATACCCACGCGAGGAAGACTAGCTGGACCGAACCACCTCTGCACAGTTTGCCTCTCTCAGCCATATATTCTCAAATCGGAATCTTTTAAGCGTACGGGAATGAGCTAAAGGCTTTGGGTCCATAAAAATAGGTAAATGATCTGAGGTAGAAGACTCCAAACTCCAGACCCGAGCTTCCTTGAACCGGCTTATCCACAGATCAGTGGCTAGAACTCTGTCCAACCTTTCCTCTACCCAATTATCCGTCCCCCGAGACCGCTCCCATGTAAATTGATAACCTTCCATGCCGATGTCAAGTAATCCTCTATCCGACACAGCTTGTTTAAAACCCTATAGCTTCCAATTGGGATGCTTATGCTTTCCTCGCATCTCGTTTGCAGCTAAAAGGTCATTAAAGTCCTCAATGCACACCCAAGGAAGAGATGACACAGCAGATAAAGTGCGAAGGAGGTTCCAAGAATCGCGCCGACGACTGGATTCCGGGAAACCATAGAAGCCCGTCATCCTCCACTTACCAAGCTCTTGATACTCAACCTCCACATCTATGAAGTTCCTAGAGAACTTTATTAATCTCACTTTGCTGCTTGCTTTCCAAAAGAGGGCAATCCCTCCACTACGGCCCAAAGGCTCAACGACAAACAGCCCCTCATAGCCCAACTTCGATTTTAATCTTTCTAAAGTATTTCTATTACAAAGAGTTTCAATAAGGAAAATAAAAATTAGTTTCTTACATTTGGCCCATTCCTCCAGCATTTGAATTGTCTGTGGTTGGTCCAGCCCACGGCAGTTCCAGCTTAAGACACTCATTGATCTCGGTGGGCCTGATTTATAGGGCCCACCACTGGTCCATTTTTTGATTCAAGAGGTAAAAGCAATACTTGGGAAGATGCCTAAGATGCCTCTCCTTCAGAGCCCGTTTTGCTGCACAATCCAGCCTGTGACCTTCTCCTTTTGCAATAATTAACAATTATTCCTTCATCCATATCTTCCCCAAAATCCGGATTGATATCAATTGCATTTATTGCCCCCGCAACTTGCTTTCCTTTCACACGTGATAGAGTCTTAGTAGATACTAAGCTGTCACCTTTCTTATTAACTACCATGCTTCCCACGTCCTCGTTCCCTCGAGGTTCTTAGGGATGGCATACCTGGGATTTGCAGCAAGAATTGGGTCAATTGCCATGGTAACTGCAAAGTCTCCGTACCTTCTTTTTTCCTCAGCAGCTTCCTCTGGTGGGATAGATCTCAGCCACCGATCGCCGGAGTTCATCGCATTTTTTCTATTTGGTGCCTTCATCCAGTGACTATAGGCTTTCACAATCTCCCTAGAAGTGCATTCATACAATTGAGGACACTGTTTTTCAATATGGCCAAGTAATCCACAAATAAAGCAAAAGATGTTGAGGTGTTCATATTTAAAATCCACCCAAATCCCGTCTTCGCCAGCCTTCTTTAGCTTCATCCTTCGCTTCAAAGGTTTTCTAACATCGATAGTCACTCGGATGCGCATATAGTTTCGCCAAACCCCCATTAAGTTATGCTCATCGGATTCCAGAAAAGTGCTTACGTAGTTGCCAATGTCTTTTAAAATTTTTGCAGACATGAATCCTATTGGAAGGTTATAAACCTGGGTCCAAAACGAGGTAAAGTACAGTGGAACATTCCTAGGCTGTTCTTTCTCCTCCAGCCGCTTAACAAGCAGAATATATTGATCAAATGTCCAAGGTCCTGAGTCGAGAACCCTTTTCACATCCACTTCATGGAAGAATTGAAATAGAAAAAGTGAGGGGGATAAATCCTTAATGCAGACTCCCTTCCCTGGCCTCCATATCGAAGCCATTGTATTCTTCATGGCAGGGAAGTTAATAACTTTATCCGTAAGAAATTTGCCCCACCAGACAGAACCGAAAATCAATGCTCGCTGGACCACCCTCGTTGCCAGCGTCTCCTTCAACAATGAGCCCCCCGTCCTCCTCCTCAGCCAAACTGATATGAGCATAACCATTATTAATCTCGATCTCCGGGTTTCCTTCAGACATCGCCACTGACGAATAAAGAGAAAGGCAAGTAAATTAACTAGAAAATTTAAATTCTGCAGAGAAGAAACTTGTCATACAGACAAGACGAGACAAACTTGTACCAAGACAAGAAAAATTTTCAATTGTTTATTTATTTTGTGTTATATTCTTCTTTTGTGATGCATTGAGTGCGTCTTCTCTTCGGCAGTGTATTGCGTAATTTACAGCACAAATTACTAGTACAAATCAAATACACGGTGGATGCTTTATTATAAATAGACTACTATTTTATGTGATCAAAACATATTATTTATTTATTCTCTTAATTTAACCCTTCTATGTATCTTTAAAATTCTCTTTATTTATAATAATGTTATATATTAAAGGGATACTTCATACATAAATTCATAATAGTTCAAAATTTGATAAATGTGATTTACAACTAAGTTCCTAATGTTATTTAAAATTCAAGGAAACCTAATCAATTAAATAAATTAGTTCATTTTTTAATCATTCTTAATTTCCCATCAATAACAAAATAAACTACAAAGCTAATTTTAAGTTCTAGTTTGAAAGATTAACACATCATATAAACAACAAAAAAAATATGAAAAATGATAGAATTGACTAATGAAAGAGGTTTGAAATCTTATTTAAGATTATTATCCCTTCAATTAAGTCAACATTAATCAAGGGTCCAATGTGAGATATTTTGAGATCATGAACCATAAACTGTCAAAGTATTGAGGGGTTTAGTTGATCGATTTGAAAAATATTCTGGTTCATTTGAATTTATATTTAATTATTGTGTAGTTAATTGTAAATATCGATAAATCTGCAAGAAGCGGTAATTAGTGGAGGAGGCAGCAGTAGCGGTAGTGACAGGTTCATTTCCCACACAATTCAATCAAATCAAAATCCATGTCGAATTTCAGAATCTAGTTTCTTTTTTTAACCGGTCACGATGACGGACAGAGCTTCATCAACATCATCATCTTCATCATCATCGGCAGCGTCAAAGCCACTCACATGGCAAGACTGGGAGAGTCTGATTGGCGATTTCCAGCACGGCGGTGCACGGCTCCAAAGATGGGCCTCCGAGTACCCAACCCCTTCCCTCGTAGACCTTGCCCTCACCTCCCTTCTGAAAAAGGACTTCCCTTTGAGGCTCGCTCTCATCATTTTCCTCGAAGAATTCTCCCTCACTCTTTTCACCAATCCAAAATCCCTCGATCGCCTCATCGAAACGCTGCGTTTCGTGGTCCAATCTCCCGTCGATAATTTCCACATTACTTACGCCTTAAAAGACCAGTTCTTGATCTCAACAACTTCGATTTTGATATCAGTTGATGTGTTAAAAGAATTTGAAGTTAGGTATTTGGAAAATGTCGTTGAATTGTTATTAACTATTATTAATCGGCCGAATCACGGATTAGATAGACACACTAGGGCTGTAGCTTGTGAGTGCTTGCGACAGTTTGAAGTTTATTGCCCCGGCTTGCTTTCTGATATTGCTGGTCACTTGTGGACTTTGTGTCAAAGCGAGAGGACTCATGCTTCTCAGTCTTATATACTGTTGCTTACGAATGTTATTTATAATATTGTTGATAGGAAGTTGAATGTTTCTGTTTTGAATACTTCTGTGCCTTTGGTTCCGTTTAATGTGCCCCAGTTGGCTTTGGGTTCGAATTTGGTGGGGTTGAATTTTAAGGAGTTGAGGCGAGCTATGGCTTTTTTGTTGGAGTGGACGCAAGTCTTGACTCCTTGTGGTATGTTGGAGTTTTTGAGATTGGTATTGCCAGTGGCTGTGGCTTTGGAGTTGCAACCATCTATGTTGAAGGTTCAGTTTTTTGGGATGATTTATTCATATGATCCTGTGTTGTGTCATGCTGTTTTGATGATGTATTTGCACCTTTTTGATTCATTTGACGGGCAAGAGTGTGAGATTGTTCAAAGACTTATGTTGATTTCAAAGGAAACACAACATCATTTGGTTTTTCGTTTGCTTGCTGTGCATTGGGTGTTAGGCTTATTGAATAAATTAATGTCGAGTAAAGAAGTTGCAAAGAAGAATTCTATTCTTGAGTTGGGTTTGAGGTTTTATCTTAGTGTCTTTGACCCACTTGCTTTGAAAGCCTTGAAGCTTGATTTGCTTGCGTTTTGCACCATTTTTCTTGATATGTTGAAAAAAGGGGGCGATTCAATTGGGGAAGTTGGGGATGGAAAGTCTGTGGTTAAGCTTTTTGAAGACAGTCTTGTATCTGTTTCAGCTTTTAAGTGGTTGCCTCCCTCAAGCACTGAAACTGCAGTGGCTTTCCGTACATTTCATAAGTTTTTGATTGGTGCATCATCTCATTTTGACGTTGATCCTTCCACCACACGAATTCTCATGGAGACTGTGATCTTCCATGCTTTACAGGTATGTATATATTTTCCATTTTTTTTTTCATCATTTTGTTCATGAAGATTGGCAATTTGTATTTTGGATAGAGATATAGATATTTTTAGAGCATCAGACTGTATATATGTTCGCTGTCTTGTGGAATAATACTGAAGAAATTCTTGTTTTCACGTTTTCACGTTTTCTAAACCATTTTCATTAAATAATGATTATAAATTCTATAAATGGTCGTGGGTCCATCTTCCTCAAATTGGAGTTGGAATTTCAATTTTGAAGAGAGATTTGATTGTATAATTCCCTTCTAGCACATGTAAAGATAGCTCTACTAGAGATTTCAAACAATTTAGAATGGTTTTGATAGCCAAAGTTCAAGTCTTTGCTTGGTCTGTAGCTCTTAAAAAACTAATTTTAAGAGCTATTAGCTGCTGTTCACTAATTTTTTTTTATGTATATAACTTTAATTGTTCAGGAGATGCTAGTGGACCTGACATTGGAGTTTCAGAGATTAGTCCCAGTCATTGTTGTCTTTATTGATCGGTTGTTAAGTTGTCAAAAGCATCGTTGGTTGGGAGAGCGTTTGCTTCAAAAGATTGATGAGCATTTGCTTCCAAGAGTCACCATAGATTATAGATTAGTTTCGTACTTCGCAATCTTTGACAGAATTGCTGAAAATGATACAATACCTCCCCATGGATTGCTAGAGCTGCTTACCAAGTTTATGGCTTTTCTTGTTCAGAAACATGGCCCCAATACTGGTCTCAAATCTTGGTCTCAGGGAAGCAGAGTGCTTGGTAATTGCCGAACTATGCTGAAGTACCACCGCAGTTCTAGATTATTCATTGGACTGTCTCGGCTGCTTGCATTCACCTGCCTTTATTTCCCTGATTTAGAGATCCGTGACTGTGCAAGGTATGGTAAAGAGAATGTTTATCCCTTTTTTTCCATATCATTTTAATGTAATCTCATTGACATTTGCCAGTGGTTGCCGTTCAGTAGCACTCTCTTATTTTAAAATAATAAAATTGGCACACTGAATATGGATATGTAAACAGAGAGTATTTTAACCATATCTCACAAAATTGGCTTCTTGTCATTGATTATGAAATCCTGCAGGATCTACTTGCGACTGCTAATTTGTGTACCAGGAGGGAAGCTCAGAGACATACTGAATCTTGGGGAGCAACTGCTTGGTGTTCCACCATCTCAGCATTCCACTTCATTTTTTAATGTTCAGTCTCCTCGACACTATCAAGATATCAAGAAGTTCAAGAACATTTCATCCTATGTCCACCTTGAGCGGGCAGTACCGCTACTTGTCAAACAATTTTGGTCCTTGTCTTTATCAACCACAGATAATAAATCTGGTTTTCTAGACAGCATCAGGGACACTGAACCACCAGTTGATGAGAGGGAACATGATGGCAGTATTGACCATCAAATAATGTCTCAAAGAGAAACAATTGATCAACCACTTGAACCTTTACAGGTAATGGATTCAAAGATTTCAGAGATATTAGGATTATTAAGGAGGCATTTTTCTTGTATTCCTGACTTCAGACATATGGCAGGGCTTAAAGTTAGTATATTGTGTAGTTTGAGGTTTGAATCTGAGCCTTTCAACCGCTTATGGGGAGGTGATTCCACTATGAGCGGAATAGATGGTGTAGATGCCCTTCCAGCCATATATGCGACTGTGCTCAAATTTTCATCCTCAGCGCCATATGGATCTATTCCTTCATGTCGCATACCTTTTCTTCTAGGTGAACCTGCAAGAAAGGGTTCCTTTTCCGATCAAACACTTGCAGTAAGTGTAATTCCTGTAGAAAATGGTTCTAGAGATAAGGAAAGCTTTCGAGCTCTTGTAACAATTGATTTGGAACCTCGGGAACCAACACCAGGTCTTGTTGATGTTTTCATTGAAACAAATGCAGAAAATGGTCAAATCATATATGGTCAACTTCATAGTATCACAGTAGGCATAGAAGACATGTTTCTCAAGGCTATTGCACCACCCGATATTACAGAAGATGAAATACCTGGTTATTACTCAGATCTTTTCAGTGCTCTTTGGGAGGCATGTGGCACCTCCTCGAATACAGGACGGGAAATATTTTCCTTGAAAGGAGGCAAAGGAGTAGCGGCAATCAAAGGAATTCAGTCAGTCAAGTTGCTTGAAGTTCCAGCAACCTCTGTTATCAGGGCAACAGAACGCTACCTAGCGCACTTTGTTGTAAGTGTGATTGGTGAACAACTTGTTGACATTGTAAAGGATGGTGGAATAATTAGGGACGTCATTTGGAAAGATGTAGGTTCGGATTCTTTTCTTGATTGCAGTACGTCAGTTACTGATGTTGAGCAGGGTCCTCTGCATCTCACATATATTGGCAATGAGGACGAGGGAGAAATTCCAGTCAAAATCAGTAAAAGAAATATGGGTTGCTTTCTTGTATTGATATTTCTTCCACCAAGGTATCATCTCCTTTTCCGGATGGAAGTATGCGACATTTCAACTTTAGTTCGAATTAGAACTGATCACTGGCCTTGCTTAGCATATGTTGACGATTATTTGGAAGCATTATTTTTTGCATAGGAGTTTATTCTTTTTATAATTACTTTGTGCACAGAAAGATGAGTCTTTTATTTTTCATCATCCTCATCAGCTTCTGATATTGCCACTGCAGACATTTTGCCCTAGTTTCTTTCTCCATATTGTTTGGTACGAAGGTGGGTAATTCTTTTTTTGTTTGTACCGAGAATGAACCATAATGTAAATAACTCTGCAAGCCGCTCCATGTTCCATTTTTTCAAAGTATTGGAGAGTTCTTCAAACCATTGTCATTTTCTTTGGCAGATAGTTCGGAGTTGGAAACAGTTTGCAAATATGATGTCAATTAATTGTTTATGACAATCCCGACCTTAAAACTTCATGATCACTTTTGAACGGAACTGAAATATTGTTGAATTGCTTTTCTGGTTCTCCAACACTTGTTTTTTTTTCGCTAGTTCACGAACAAACCTGAACTAAAAACAAAGAAACAAAATAAATTCCTAACTAAACCACTTTTGTAAATAACTACAACTGCATTTAGATGGCCCTAATTCGTGAAGAGTTTCAAATAATGATATCCACAAATATTAACCTCCGTTGACTTCTAGTATTATCCTGTTGACTAATTGATAAGCAAAAGTTCCATTTTCATCATTGCAATCACATTTCAGGGGGAATTATTTGTACCCTAAAGAATACTCAAAATCATACACTCATCTATGAAAACAAAATAAATAGATTGACTTCTATTCTATACGTACTTAAAAATTTTTTTAAAAAAATCCTCATTCAAACCTTTTAAATTAATTATCTTTATCTTACACCACACTCGTTAAAAAAAAAATGCTATCTACTCAGAAATAACTCTGAACTCCTTATTTTATTAAAATTTATTTGGTCAAAAAATGGACTAGCAAATTACCGTAGAAGAAAACAAATTCACCTTTCTTTATCTTCTTGTTCATTGCTTCGCTGCCCTAACAAGCAATCACTGAGCGTCTGTGCCACTAATACACAATGCCATGCTTGGTTAGTCCAGCGTAATTATACTAATCGGTATACTATTGCAGACACTAGATAAAAGCTATAAGTTTAATACTGGGTGGAGACAATGTCAATCTTCCATGATTAGGGGGGAAAAAAAAGGGGGGACAGAAGTAAAATATTATTAATGCTCCTTGTCAACGACTAACTGATGATATATGGCTATTGTAAAGGGCACGATGAACCGTATCATCCGAATCCTAAGAATACATGACAAGGGGAAATTTACTATAATACAACAATCAAAATGTAAATGAGATGCTGCACCACTAGACAAAAATGAATAACCTAAAAATCAGTAAACTCTACAAGAACCTAGTTCCTCGTGCAAAAAGGAAAGCTATCTCCGCTCCTGGTTTCTCCTTGAACTGGATGGGGGCCTCCCACCATCAGTCGAGCTTCTACTTTTTGAATCCTTATGATTATCTTCATTTTGATCAAGTGATGACTTATGCTTCCGCTGTATCTCTTCAGCATGTCGACGCCATAGAGCCTCCCTTTCTTTTCTGGGCATCTTGCTATACCGGGGTTCAGGCTTCAAAACACGTTTAGCTGTTGACCATGAATTAAGGACTGTTTTTCCATCTTCTGTTTCTTGGGCAGCTGCTTCTGCAGTGATGACTTCAGCTAACAGACCTCTGAAGTCATGGGCACATCGCTGAAGAAAAAGCCAAACCAAAAATATGTATCAAAGAGAGATTCATATAGTTTATACATAGTAAAACTACCAACGAAATCATGCTTTTTAAAAAACTTTTAGTACGTATTCCAAGCTCCCATTCCTTTTCTTTTAAGCAAACGAGACATTAGAATTTCAACTACAATACATTATTCTTCAGCATTATATTCATTTTCATAAAGCGAAAACATATTTGGGTTTGCACTTTGCTCGCACTTTAATAACACAATTTCATACCTATCACTTTTAAACAGTAGGCAGGATTTAAGATATCATAAACAATATATCATAGGCAACGTTTAACTAAAATAGAGCATTCCAGAAACTTCCATTTCCCAAGATAACCACCACAACCAAGGTATAAAATATCAAATGGATGTAAAAAGATAAAAATAATGGTCTGAACTGGTCATTTTCAGATCTACGCATAAGTATATCAGGAATATTCACTTGTCATATCACAAAATAACAAGTATTGATTTGGATATCTTGTTTAGTTAACTATTTTGAGCAAACCCAAAACTTAAGAGCAAGTTACAATTTCCAAATTGACTATCTATATCTTAAGGAGTCTAGTACAACTCAATTTGAATCTGTATGGAATATGGCCGGAAAAGAAATTAATACCCAATAAATTAGTGTGACGTGATTTCTCTTTGGTCAAAAGACGTAAGCATTTAGGATTCAAAACATGTCATGAAGTAAGGATCCAAACACATCAAGCCACATTTGCTACATGCTTTGATTCAATTGACAATCTTTTTTCTAAGAACACTACCAGATCAAATTCATTCAATGTATTTGACAGTCGAACCCAAACAAGCAGAAGAGGTAAAGAATGATTCATTTTGCTTCTTCAGAACTCATGCTAAGCCCATGTAGGAAAGATTAAAATGCTATGGTTCAAGTAAACCGGTCATAGTTAAAAAAACAGTCCAGTATCGCTGATCACTTACATGTCCGTAGCAAGCTTAGAGTCTGAATCAAAAACAATCCCACCAAGCCAACCAATACAAATACTCAATGAATCAGCACCCGATTATAAGTACAAGGAGGACATCACATAGTACCTAACCATTCAGCAGTGAGCAAGAGGCACAAGATGGTTGCAGAATTACCTCATAAAGCGTCTTTATATGCTCTCGAAAGAGTTTCTCTCTATCAGATGAATCTAGGTCAGCATTGGTTGCACGTCCTTGAGGATCCTTTTCCAGTTTAGGCCTTGATTCTGTCCAAGATGCCTAAATACATCAACAAAAGAAAAAGATTAAGTGATTTATCAGCACAATAGGTGGGACAGAATTCTAACTAATACTAACAGGTATGACACAGAAGGTTTATCAGCACAGTTAGCTCTTCTCCTTTCTTAATCTCACACATCACTGCAATTTAAATCAACAATATTTTATTTCTGACAACTTTGTCAAAACAAGTTCATTTGTCAATTATGACCATTGTTTGCAGAGCATTCAAGGATGACTTGCACCAAAGTATACATGGCAGAACCATGGAGGGCGACCTTTTAGAGAACGTTCATTGAATTATTCTAATTTAAAGAGAATATCAAACTATATAGACAAGTCCACAATTAAATATTTTAAGGTTCAAAATTAAAAAGCATTCTGTGGGAAAGTGAACTGTTTATCTGAGCCACATGAATCACATGCATTTTAAACATTCAAGACAAATAGTCAATCACAGAATTGACTCTTTATACTTTAATGACTTTAGCAATCATTGAAACTGCAACAGACCACAAAAGCATAGTAGATACATAATTTAACAAATAGAAAGATTCTTTAACAATTATAATACCTGAGGGTCTTTAATTGTTTCCACAAGTAAAGCTTGAAATGATGTAACTGCTTCCTTTCTGCGTACTTTTAATCGCACCCTTTCCATTTCTTGTTCTTCCCTTTCCTTCCGTTTCCGCATTTCTCGTTCCCTTTCCTTCAGTTTCTCCTAAAAATCAACAAAAGTTTCACATAAATCAACATAAAATACTTGCAATTTGCAATTACCATAAACAACTCTACTAGTAATTTCAGAAAAGTTAGTTCCACAATGCACAATAGCTCTAGGAGATTAATCACAGGGATAAAAGATGTCTTCATAGGTATAAATCATACAACCAACCTTTTATGATCATTAAAGCAAATACGTGTCAGAAACTTTACTCATTGAACAAGTCCACTGGTCACTTGCAACTTTCTGGCTTACTTTTACAGTTCATTTGGGCAGCAAAATGATTAAACGAATCGAATTTGAATTGAATCGGTAACAAATTGGATCAAAACTGTGTTGACTCGGATTCGATTCATTTATTAAACGACTTATAATCTCAAGATTTGGAATCGATTCGTTTATTAAACGAATATTTTTGATTCATTTAATTCGTTTAGTAGAACTAATAAATGAACCAAATCAAATCTAGATTAGTTTACTATTCGTTTATCCTATAACGAATCCATAATGAATCAAATTGAATATGAATTTGTTTACAAAAATATAATAAAATGAAGCAAAATAAAATATAAAAAGAACACAAATTTAACGTCCTACAAAATACAAACTTATTATCATTTATAATTACTACATTATAGCCTTCAAACTTTAAAAGTTTTTCATACATATTTAAGGATAAATAAATTTAATTAAACGAATCATAAACGAATGTATAGTATTCGTTTCGTTTATAACTTATTATCATTTATAATTACTAAACAAACAAACGAATCAATATCCTCAAACCCGGATTCAATTCGTTTAATTAGCGAATCGAATCGAATTCACCCATTTATTAAATGAATCAACTTTTTCATACCCAAACCCATTTAATTCGCATCGAACCAAATCAAATATATGAATCCTGACCCAAATTGCCACCCTTGCGCAGGTTCAATGCATGCCATGAACATAAAAGAGAAAGATAACTCCACAAACAAATATATGAAAAAACAAAGAAACAATGTACACTAGATGTATCCTTACTCTGCTTGCACCATTATGTTTCCCAGTAACTCAAGAAAAATCCCACCCAAAAACGTCAAAACTAAGGGGTATGTTACAAGAACCTTTGGTTCAGCACGACCACAAAAGTGGCACATTTAGTAGCGAAAGCTAACTGTTGTAAATGATCAGATTTCGCATTTTATTGTGTCTTGAAATTAGTAATAATCATGAATGTATGAATTATATTAAATATTGTTTTCATGAAGGCAACAATATCAAGTAATAAGACCTGGGTGCAGAATTATTATTAACAGACAACAAAAGATATAAATTGAAAATAGAAGACCCACAAGGAAGCAGGCGCCCTCACACAATTAAATCACTATGGAAAACATCCAAGTTGCCTTGTAGTTAATGTACTTGCAGCACTAAAATTTTATAAGCCAATTGTCTAGAATTTTCACTGATGTTTTAAAAAACAAGTAGTTCAACAAAATCCACTAAGGCATTAATAATGCAGAGCCAATCATATTTTTCTTAAAGCAACGATAGGAATTGAGGAAACAGAAAAAATAAGAGAGATATTCTTTACAAAAAATTTTAAATGTATACCTGCTCTTCCCTTCTGGCTTTTGCCTCTCTTTCTGCTTCCTCTTCAGCAGCCTTTAATTCACGTACATATTCATTAAATATAACTTCCCTATCCTCATGCCTAACAGATTTATATCTTGGGTCATCCCGTAGAATATCCTTCACCTACATCCAAAAAATAAATTAATAAACAGATGATTAATGAATAGTACTGTTTATTCCAATCAAAGAACTTCCTCATCAAAATTGGAATATAAATTTTTAATAGAGTAGCATAGTGTTCTACAAAATTATGCAAACAATTCCATTGATTGAAACAATTGTGTAAAAGTGATCATTAATGACATTACAACTAAACCACTCTTCTGAAAATGTAACCACCATTGTTCTTGAATACATCCACTGCCTTAAAATTCAGCATTATATTTTGCATATGACAAGGTTAGTATACTTTTCAATCTAAAACATGATAACGAATCCTTATTTTCAACAATTTTAACAGAAAATTGAGCTTTATTAGCCAAGTGGTTGTGGAGGTTTCCATTAGAAAAAGATTCTTTTTTCGCAGAGGGTTATAAGAAGTAAATATGGACTCCATACCAATGGATGGGACTCTATTTGCTCAACCTGGATCTAATAGATGTCCTTGCAAAGCCATCTCATATGAATAATTTTTTCCTTCAAATCAGGTGGGCAGTGGGAAACGATGAGAAAATGCAGTTTTGGGAAGAGATTTGGGCAGGAGACCTCTCTTGTAGGAAATTTCCTCATTTCTAGAGATTAATTCTTTCCAAGAATGAGCCTATCAAATCTAAAATGGTCAGGGATGCTGCCTCAGAGTGGAGATGGAATTTAACTGAGTAATTTGAATAATATAGAAATTCAAGAGCACACAGCCCCTAAAGCATTGATAAATTTGTTCTCCTTTGATTTGCGTCTTGATAATAAGAGAAAATTTCTCCTATTCTTAGTATGTTATGTGAGAAGAGGGAACTATTCGGCTGAATCACTTAAAATTTACTCTTTCCAGGAATGATTTCTAGCTCTAACCATAAATATATGCCTTGAAACCGAGTTACACTTCAACAATGTATAACTCTTCAACATTCTAGATGCCAAATTTTAAGAACATTATATGCAGGAAATTGGCAAAATATGATGGGTAATTACACCAACCTTCGACCAACGGGAACTAAGAGTTATATCCCCTTTTTCTCGGAGCATAGATTTGAAGCTAGAGGCTGCAGCGGCACGTATTGCTTGAGCTTTTTCTTCAGCAGCCCTCTTCAAAGGAAGGACCCTGACACAGAAGTAAAACCTTGTCTAAATAATATGATACGAGTGACGCATTTTAAATCAGAAACAGTTACTACCGTACAAATCAAAAATCAATTCATCAGCTAAAAGGGAAAAATTGTATCTAAGAAGCTAGTTTCTGGCCTACTACCAGCTGAAACATCATTGATCCCCAGAGTAAACAACAGAAATCAATAGCTGTGTCCACAATCATGTTAGATGTCAATTCCCAAAAGGATCAGAGAAAAGAAGATTATACAGATGTAACTTATTTTTAATCCACAGTATCAAAGTTAAATGAGATTGTTTGTAGGTACTTGACAGGCAACTTTATGGGGGTGAATCGGGCCTCAATTATTTTTAATCCACAGTATCACATGTTAAATGGTCCTAGGTACTTGACAGGTGACTTTGCGGGGGGTGCATCAGGCCTCAAACAGTTCTCTAAAATAGCACTCCAAAAAGCAGATGCTGAGGTATTGCAAAATGATCACATATACAAGGCAGAAAAAGAGCTGAAGCTAATTTTCTTTCTGAAAAAAGACAATACCTTTCGTTCAATAACAACTCCCGATCCTTGCGGTCTAAGGCCTCAAAACGTGGATCACTGCCCCATTTCTTTTTGAAAGTCTGATAATCAGTGCTGTGGTCAATATCCTGAAAATTAAAATATCGTCTATAAGCAATTTGCTGCCCCAAGTTTCAAAGTCAAGGATTGTCTAATAAGTGTTGGTACAAAAAAAAATATATTAAAATAAGAAGATACTTCAGTTCCAAAGAGGTTTTGTACCTCTGACACTTCCTCTAGCAACTGCTTGAATCCCTCTATCGCAGCCTTTTGAGCTGCTCGTTTTTCCTTTCGTTCCTCCTCAGCTCGTGTTTTAACATAACGTTCAAACAAGGCCCTCCTTGCAGATTGACTTTGAATAGCCTGCAACAGAAGATAGCCTCCCAATAAGATAAGCAGCATGAACTTATTTATGTAATAGGGAAGATTGTTCGCACTGTTGCAGCAGGAGAGTCAGCAAAAGGCTACTGCATGTATACACAGCATAAATGAATTGTCCTCATATAAATACAAACACCATAGGGGAAAAAATAAAAGGCAAAAAATAAAAAATACAAGGCAAAAATTTTAACGCTGTAAAATTAGTTTCAAAGTCTCAGAGACCATTGCCCTGAATTACACTAAAGAGTGATTGCCAATTACACAAAAGAACGTTGTAGTGAACTGAACAGTGCACTTAAGCCAACAACTCTTGAAGCAAGGGTCCAGACAGGATGCAAATAAAATATTATATGGATATGTTAAAGTAGTTATCAGAGAACAAAATAATATATAAGATCTGATACAGCAAGAATAGATAAATGAACACAATGATTTGACAGATAATTACCAACTCATGCATTAAGAAGCTGATACAGCAAGAATAGATAAATGAACACAATGATTTGACAGATAATTACCAACTCATGCATTAAGAAGTCAAATAAAATATAACAAATAGTGAGACATTTAGGGACATTTACCGTCCTGTATTTTAAGTTGTTAAGATCAATAAACTATAACAATAAAATAAAAGGTTTAATTGCGTTTTTGAAAAATAAACTTGCACAGGTACGCATACATTATCAAGTTACCCTATGGAAAAAGGTTTACTTTAGGTTTTAGAGTACATGCATTGATTAGCAAAGCATATGAGTCCCATTCAAACACTAGAGACGCCAATGTGGTAAATGGGGAACAGTCAGAAACACTTTGAAAGCAATACCAAAGGAATATCCTTCTTTTTCCCCTCACATTAATTATTTGTGGAACAAGGATGTTCAACTTTGGGCAGACAACTGACATGGAGAGTTCTCGTTTAATGAATGTTTCCCTCAGCAATTTAGATGTTTCCTTAAAAGAGATCTTTCAGAAAAAATAATTCATATTCATTGGACTGAACAAACCTTAAAACGGGGATCAAACACTATCTTCGGCAGTTCCTTCTCCCATTTTGAGAATGGTGCCACTCCTCGCTCCTTGAGCATTTCCTGCAAGTATCATGGGCAAGATAAAAAATAAGTTTAGGCAACTAGCATTTTTCACTGGCTACTTTTAAAGTTGCATCAAAGAGAAATAGTAAAGCATTTGAAGACAACAGTAATAAAAAAAATATTAACAAAATACATAAATGAAATCCTATGAAAGACACCGGAACTCTCATGGGGAAGGACAAGTGGACAACTACAAAAACCAAATCAACTCAACATAAAAGAAAAAAAAAGAATATTTAAAAAAGCAAAAATAAAATTTTAAAGGTACCTTAAATTTAATTATACACTCCTCCTTTGTTGGTCCAGTCTCTCCATCTTCTGAATCTGAAGATGAATCGGACATAGTACCATCTCCATTAATATCTTTTAACTTATCTTTAGTGTTCTCATTTTGCAAGCCCTTAACAGTGACCTCAACTGCTTTAGAGCCATTTGATTCAGATGTCGCTGCTGCTGATGAAACTGGGGCAGGTGAAGCAGTAGGAGTTCCAGAGTCCTGCAACTTCTTCTTTATCAAATCCAGAGCAGATGATGATCCAGGCATACTTGAGGTTCTGAGAGCTGTGGCATCACGGCCACCTGTGTTTACAGCAGGAGAACTCAAACTTATTGCATTAGATCCTTTCTCAATCACAATGTTGGTATTTGGCACTGACTGTTCTTTCAATGTGTCATCATCCTCTTTCTTTTTCAATTCTGTCACCTCACTGGGAATCTGCCAGCTGCTTACCTGATTGGCAAATAAAAAAGCAAGTACATATGGTGTTATGATACATATGAACAGCTAAATCTATAACATGTGACAATCTCAAGTGTTATCATCTACTTTTACCTGTCAAAGCTGTTGACTTAAATACGTCTTTACAAAGACGAGCCAGCATATCAGTATGACAATAGAAGTTAACATACTTCATGAAACATTACTAATAAAATTCTTTTCAATACGAACATTGATTATTTATATCAAAGAGCCAAGTTGTACTGGAACAAAACATCCAGTCCAGATGATACCGGAATGAACAATTTTCCCACATAACTGACCAAAATTCAAATTCAATATCATACCTTCATTTTGCTGTTGTAGTAATACTTTTTGCCATCATTTGTGGTAACCAATGCCCAATCAGTGCCAGTCAAATGCTCCCTATACACAAGAAAACATGACATAATTTGCAAAGCAAGTTTACATGCGTTCCTTCAACATGGAAACTCCTGCAAAAACTCTAATCACCAAGAACAATCAAATCCTACACTAAATTTAATGGAAAGGTTGTAACAATGCTCCAGTATAGCAAAAGCACACTCAAAAGTTATTTTAAGCCAGAAATTCAAGGAAATATATAAATAGACAACTCTATTTCCAGTGAGTGACTTAGGCATACTTCTTTTCTTGTTAGGTGTTTAGACTTCTGTTAAATGAGAGGATTGCATATCAAGAATTAATGGCAAAGGTAACTATCCGCGGCGGGGGGGGGGGGGGGGGGGGGGTGGTGTTTGGGTTGGGAGAGGATGAGGATGAAACATCAGCCAAAAGGATCCAAATACAGTTTATTCACTTTTTCAAAGTTGTCAGTAAAACAGGTTTTGGGTTTGTTGAGAAACATGACCGTGATAAATTATTGTCCATACAAGTGGCTATCGTCTTAACATATCTAATAAGGATTATCAAAATGCAGAATAAATAGGAAAATCCAAGCACGATAAATTAAGTCAAGATTCACGAACATTTTGTTCTCAACTCAAACAAGTATCCTTTTGATCTTTACTCACAAAACAAGCTTCAAACCATCAATTTCCTAAGAATGTATAACTAAAAATCAAAACAAGCATGTCGATCTGTTTTTGCATATAACAGTTGAAATAAATGACCATCAGTAAACAAGCATGAATTGTTGAGAAAATCGACTAAAAACATTGACAATAATCTGCATCTACAAGATATGTGAAGAAAAGGAAGAAACAAGGGGAAAATGGCTTTAAAAATACAAATAAAATATTTAATATTTACTTTAAAATGCTCCTTTACGAGATGAAAAGTGATGCCATGAGAACCAACACCCATGTGAAAGTTGTTGAGCAATTATTTCAAAGACTGCCCAGACAGCTGCATATTTAAATTTATTCAACAAATGGGCAAAAAATCATTCTTATCCTTTGATTCATCCAATCTAGTAGGGAAGAACAAATGTTCACATTATAACCACTATCAGAACATTCCAGTAGAAAACCCACAATTTATATAATAGGTAACATATGAAGATCTCTTAAAGTTGAAACTTACATTGAAATCGGAGTTGGCTGCACAGGAACTTTGTCTGGCTGCACAACATCAAAATACAAATACAATCAGGCACACGGTCAACAACACTAAAATTAGCTAATATAAAGCAATAAGTGATGGTCAATTCAATCATATGAACAACAGATGGTAGCTTGTAAAGAGAAGTATATATATATATAGCCCAGGTATGATAAAAAGAAGTGACAGCAGATAATTTCAAATAATACAAGCCTTTCACAAAAATGCTAACATCTCTCTAAGAGAACATGTTAAAAATCAAACTAGGCAAATGATAAGTGCCATAAATCCATATTCAATATCACATGTAGACATTTCAACAATGGAATACCCTATCATGCCATGGGTTACAAACACTTCTTCTTCATCTAATACTATGCTGTTCCACCAATAATTCAGAAGATTGCAAAACAAATAAATAAATTAACTAATTACTCGTAAACAAATGATGAAAGGTCATAACTATTTATACCTCCCCCTTAAAGCCAGCAGGTTTTTCATAAGTCGATTCTCCTGTTACAGCATTATAATAGTAGACAATCCCTGTGTCAGTCTTGTGGGCTGTCCAGGCATCTAATTGTTCATTGACCGAAGCTCCGATCCTTGAGCTCACATCATGTACATGCTCCTTTTTATCTGTGAGAGATGCCACAATTGATAAAGCAAGAAAAACTCCAGGTTAAATTGATGAAAGAAAAAGATCTTACATCGCTAGTTGATCAGTAATCTACCATAAACCCTAAGCGTACCAGTTCCTGAAGGAGGTGCTTCTGTATTTCCAGAAGTGCCAACCAACTGATGTCCTGGAATAGCAGAATGTGAAGTTGCAGCAGCAGTTCTCATCGAAGATAAACCAGGAGGTTGAGCATCAATTTGTGAAACAGAAGGATTAGGCATGCCATGCGCTGGCAAAGGAAAGGGAGAAGGATAAGCAGCAGGATATGGCAGAAACGGTAACCAAGGCCTGACACCCATCTGAGGTGGCTGCAGCAGTGGTCCTTGGGGAGAAACACCTATAGGAGGTAATGATGGATAGGTAGGGTATATCTGATGCTGAATGGCTGAACCTGAATTTGATGGAGCAGAAGGGGTTGGCACACTGGGTCTCAACCCTGCAGAAGAGTAAAAATCCCCAAATGCAGATGAAGTATCCTTTGTTCTCAAGGTTAATAATCCAGGGGGAGCTTGTGTTTGAGGAGTTACAAACAATCCAGGAGGTGTGGAAAATGACGGGATGGTAGGCATCCACGAAGTTGTTGTGCTAAGTGCAGTGGCAGAAGATGTAGCCACTGTAGAGTCTGAAAAAGTTCTCACCGACGCTTGAACAGGCTGAGAATTAGTTGATGTAGATGAGCCAAGACCAGCATCTTCAACAGCTTCAAGTTTATTCTAAAATAAGCAAAGCAAATCAAAAATAAAAAATGATCTCAATTTTACTCCATTTATTCATAAGCTTTAATTGCTCATTATCCAATGTCAAATACAGTCAACATGTTTGTAAGCGGTAACTAGATATCACAATATATAATCTAGAGCAACCACTCCTTCATAAACTGAATCTCAAAACTCATACAAGCAATTTGCGTCATGAAAAAGACAAAATCATGCATAATTAAATAATTTCCTGAGGTCCAGTTGTCCACACACTACAGAACCATAAATAACAAAAGCTTCCGACCCTTCTTAAAAATGAGTCCCAGACAAATAACTTAAGTTCTTTAAAAGATGGTGAAACGGAAGAAAAAAGCACCAGAATAGATTTAATATGAAGACAGAGTTTGAAAACACAGTATAAGGTGCCATGTAATAATTTAGTTATATATACAAGGATCGTCAAAATAAACTGAGGAATATAACTTATCTGTTAGTGGGTGCCATCTAGGACATCCAGACATCAAGATGAATTAAAATTGTGGTTTTGTTAGTCGTGATAATAAAGTCTTTCCAACAAAATGTCCTTTAAAGATCGTACAGTACCAGTATAATTTCAGGTTGTAATTGTCATCTCCTCGTGTAAACATTTACTAGAGAAACAAAAAAGGTTTTAAGAGGAATCAACTCGCACCATATTAGGTTGGAACTGCTGGTTAGGAGAGTAACCAACAACGGTTTGTGAAGCGCTGTAAGTAAAAGAGGAAACACCAGGTGGAACAGATGGATTTGAGTTAATAACCTGCATTTCAGCAAAATTAAAATAACATAAGTATTAACTGAATAAGAATTAGATATGTAACCATCCATACATGCGAAAAATGAGATAAACCGGCACTGACAGAAGATGCTGAATGCCCAGAGCCTTCCGAGTTCTGGAAAGAGAAAGATGATTGGGGAATAACACCGCCAGTGGCAGTCACAGATTTTGCTTGAGAAGGCCCACTTATTGAATCATTTGTAGCAGTATCAGAACCATTTGATGTAGGAGCAATTGGAGTCGAAGAAGCCACCAATGATCCTCCCACAGGTTTACCTGAAATAGGAGCATTGGCTGTCAATTGCTGTACTTCTGGAGGTAACCAAGCTGGTGATGTCATTATTTGATCTGCCACAAGATAATATTAACATAAGGTCCAAAATACATAATTAGCACTCAAGATTGAAAATAATAATAATAATAATAAATTCCTGGCTAAGCCACTGTGCGCATACTAAAGATGATTCTAAACAGTTAGATTCATTCAAAATCAAAAGGTAACATTTCTTGAATGATTATAGGCTTAGAAGGAAAAATTTCAATGGCAATTCTTAATGTCATGCCAGAGCTGTTCTAAACAGAGAGCCAATGCCTTCTTCTTCTTCTTTAAGAATTTTTATGTATGTTTTCAACTTAGGAAACATTTGTATCATGCTTCAGTACAAATTAAAAAAACAAACTACAAATCATAACTAGAGAAAGAAAGAAACCCTAGCGACATTAGCCATGTAATTTGTATTTCAAAAGGAAAAACGAAAAACCTAACAATAACTTTTAGAGTGGAGAGGAATACGAGCGAATAGAGAAGTAAACAAACAGGTCACTCTTTTTCATTTTTCTCTCGGGAAACAAACAGGAATGCAGTCAAGAAAAATACTAACCAGACCGAATGAATGGAGACTCCGCCTGATGAATTAGCGAGTGGAGGGAAGGGAATAGCACGCAATATAACTCCAATCTCTCAATTGTGCAAAAATTTTACGGATGTATGATGACCACCGAAATGACCAAATTAGTCTCCAAACAACCACTTGAAGTTACTACATTACCCTCACATATGTGTGTGTATATTTTTATTTTAAGTATGAGGGTGGACAAAACTCAAATATATATATTTTTTTCTCCCTTACCCCAAAACTCGAGCACGAACGCTTGCTGCTATAAGTTTGATGCTGTTCCCAATCCAAAAACGCCCTTAGGACTATATATATGTATATATATGTTTTGTCAATAAGCTTGATATTGTTATTAACCCGACCATAATCTTGGGGGCTATATACATATATATATATATATATATATATATATATATATATATGTGTGTGTGTGTGCGCGCGCACGCGCGCGCGCGTGTATATATATATACATGTATGTATATGCATATGTATGTATATGTATATATATGTTTTCTTAAACACGATGAATTCAAAAAAAAATCTTAAATAGGATATTGAGGTGAAGTCATGGAGAAATAGACCAAAATAAATTATAGAACTTCTACCAAATTTTAACTTAAAACGCTATTAACTTGGGATTAAAATAAAATATATACATCTCTTATAAAATTCAATGGTAAATGCAAATCAATTGTGAGTTGATAAATGATAACCCAATAAAGAATTAATAGTTATTATGGATAGCCATTAACAACATAATATCACAACAATCATAATTTTATTAATGACAAAGTATTAGTGTTAAGAAATCTCAATTGGCCGGTCGACACTTTCTCTTCTTAAATTTAGGATAGAATGTTGGTTTTGTTATAGAATGTTGGTTTTGTTTGTTTTAACTTTATAAGACGGGAGATATTCATCTATTAGTATAATTAATTAACATATCAGTCTTATACATTATATTTCACTAGTTTTTTCTAATATAATAATTTTATTATTGATTTTTTATGAGAATATTAAGATAGAGGAGTTGAAACTCCCTTTCATTAGCTTTATAAGGTGAGAGATGTAGTTATATATAGACTATAGTAACTATATATATGGCTCCATCAATATTATTATTTTTAATTGACATACGAGTCTCCTATACGTTGCATATTTCACAAGCTAATCCTACAATCTGAGGCTTATTGTGAGTTTATTGTGAAATTATATAAATGTCGTTGCAATAGTTTACATAATATCAAAAGATTGAGTTTGTCAATTAACATTTACTAAAAAGGATTTCCGGTTCACTCAAAATCGTGATCCCGGTTTACCCGAAAGCGGAATGAAAGTGTATTAAATCCCCAAAATTCAAATCAACGAAAGAGCAGCGGCGGCCTCGGGCGGAGTGGCAACGGTGTAAAATTATGCAAGAAGTAAAGAAACTGTGGGATGAAGTGAGGGAGCTGAGTTTAGGCAGCAACTCAACCATCGAACGCCTCGAGTCACCACCGACGCCACTCCAGTTCCTCAGAGACTACGTTTCTCAAAACAAACCATGCATCATCAAAAACGTCAGCCTACATCACCAATGGCCAGCTTTTTCGCTTTGGCCCCACCCCTCTTATCTTTCCAAAACCCTCAGCTCATCTCCTCCCGTCTCCGTCCACCTCTCGCCCAACGGCCGCGCCGACTCGCTCGTCACACTCACCCACCCGCGGTCTGGAGAAATCTCCCAGTGTTTCGCCTCTGCCCACGTGGAGCGCTTGCCGTTTGATGAAGCGCTTCAACTGGTTTCGAATTCAAAGAATGGTGACGTGGTCGCGTACTTGCAGCAGCAGAACGATTGCTTTCGGGATGAGTATTCGGTTTTGGGTTCTGATTGTGATGAGCATATTGCTTGGGCTACTGAAGCTCTTGGGTGTTACCCCGAGGCTGTGAATCTTTGGATTGGGAATCAACTTTCGGAGACTTCGTTTCATAAGGATCATTATGAGAATCTCTACACTGTCGTTTCGGGACAAAAGCATTTTCTTTTGCTTCCTCCTACCGATGTTCATCGTATGTACATTCGTCAGTATCCTGCTGCTCATTACTCCTATTCCCGAGTAAATGTAAAATGATTGATTCATTTCTTTCTTATTTTTATTTCAGCCCATTGATTCTGATTTCTGAATAATGTGGAAACTTGAATGTTGGTATGTAGGATGTGGAACGGTTTACGTTGGAGCTGGAGGAGCCTGTGAGATATGTGCCTTGGTGTAGTGTGAATCCTTATCCATCTCCGGAGACTAGAGAAAGCGAAATGGCTAAATTTCCATTGTATTTTAATGGGCCTAAGCCATTTGAATGTACTGTCAACGCGGGAGAGATTCTCTACTTGTAAGATTTATATTCTTTTTTTCTTTATAAATGAATGCATTTCGACTCCAGTTATAATATCTCCAGGTTTGCAGTTAGGCTGTGATTGTTCTGAAAAGCGTTTTGAATGAAATGAGTATACGGGAATGGTCTACTTGGATATATATCTTGCAATGGAACAAGGGAAAATCAAGTTTAGTATCTGTTTCTGGTTGGAGTGGCATGTTTTGACGATAAGTGATGAAAATAAAAATAGTTGCATTCAAGCATCCATTTCATATATCAGTTGTATACAAAGACACGAATTTTATTGGATGATGCTTTTTATTGTTTAGTTAGATAAAGTGTTGAGTTAGTCTGTCCTGTACATAAATATAGCATGCAGGGTTGTGGGCATAAACCGCATGTAAGATTCATTTATAAGCAATAGGCCTGTGGGGTAACTTCTTAAGTACATCCCTCTTTCATTACCTACAAGGAAAACAAAGTTTCTCTGGTTCCAGAAATGTTAATAAAGAATCAAGCTTTGGTTTAGGATGGTGCAAAATGGTGGACAAAGAAAAATATTATAATGTTTGAACTTGACTTTTTGAATGGTCAGATTAATTTGGTTTCGAAAAGCAGTTCGTAACTCTGAGGTCAATGTGGTGGAGTTAATGCAGGCCAAGCATGTGGTTTCATCACGTTAGACAGAGCCCAGATGACAATGGATACACTATTGCCTTAAACTATTGTAAGGCTAAAGCATCATTTTTGTGTCCATATTTTAAGATTTAAATCACATCTTATGTAAGACATAAACTATTGCATTTATGGCATTGGCAGGGTATGACATGCAATTTGATATCAAGTATGCATACTTCAACTTCTTGCAATCACTTCATTTCAAAGCACCCTGTGATCCAACATTGCTAGAGATTGACTATGAGGATTCCAGACCTAATGCATCTATCTGCAACTCAAGAGAGAAATTATTTGCGGATGCGTCCTCATTGAATGAACTAGAGACTACAAAAGACAGTGAAGATGCATGAGCACTGATTTGTTAGCCTGGGTGAGGAAATTCATGGAACATTTAACTGACAAGACAAGATACAGAAAAAGTTCGTCAGCGGCAGTGTAATAGAAAGAAAGAACCGCAGCTGGGAGATTGCAGTAACAGTGCTGATGGATCCCCATTTAGCTTGAAAGGCGTCTATTAAGATCATCCTAACCAACTCTAGGTTTACTAAATATTTCAGTAATGTCACAAAACTGGTGTATCTGGGGATAAATTTGTTGGCGAAGAAAAGATTTTGTATTGTGTGAATTACAAGTTATATTAGCAGTACCCATTTTTATTTCATTCCTGAGAGAGGTTGGACGTGCAACTGCCCCTTACTCTTGCTAGGGCATTTTAATTGATACTTTAGAGCATGTTAATTGATTCTTCAGAAAAACCACGAATTATTTTTTCGCTTTGATTTTTTTGGCTTATTTTTCGCTTTGAATTTGATTGAGCAATAAATACGTTTACATCTCTTGTTGCTCATAATCTAGGCCTAAACAGGAAGCCCACGTTTGGCCAGAGGCCCATCAAATATTCTTTATAAATAATGAGAAACGGGAGCAAGGTTCTGTTCTGTCGGGAAATGATGGAAGCAAAAGCATTACGTGTTGCTGTTCATTCACCTCCCAGCACCAGCGGATTCGCGTGCCATCCTTGTGGCAGCAATAACCTTATCAACTCTGCGGTTGAAAATCATCAGCTACCTCTACGTAGCCCCAAGCCAACTAAACCTCTTAAAACTAGCAGTAATTGGAGAGAGACAACCCAAAGCATTCCCGCAAACACTTCGAGTGCAAACATTTTACTCTTAATGGACAACCTCTGCTTGCCCATCACCACTGACATGTACACTTGTCTCATTAAAGAATGCACTTTCCAAAAAGATTCAGCAGGAGCTTTCGAATTACTGAATCATATTCGAAAGAGAGTAAACATTAAACCCACGTTACTGTTCCTCAATCGGCTCCTTCTGATGCACGTGTCCTGCGGTCAGCTTGATACTGCTCGTCAACTGTTCGATGAAATGCCTCTGAGAGACTTTAACTCATGGGCCGTCATGATCGTCGGCTACGTCGACGTTGCCGACTATCAAGAGTGTATAACTCTCTTTGCAGAAATGATGAAGCGTAAAAAAGGTCATATGCTCTTGGTATTCCCTGCCTGGATCATTGTTTGCGTTCTCAAGGCGTGTGTTTGCACGATGAACATGGAATTAGGAAAGCAGGTACATGGCTTGTTGTTTAAGTTAGGGAGTAGTAGGAATATTTCGTTAACGGGTTCTTTGATTAACTTCTATGGCAAATTCAGATGTTTAGAGGACGCTGATTTTGTCTTTAGCCAACTTAAACGTCATAACACTGTTGTTTGGACGGCTAAGATCGTTAACAACTGTAGAGAAGGACATTTCCATCAAGTTTTCAATGATTTTAAAGAGATGGGGAGGGAACGAATTAAGAAGAACAGTTATACTTTTTCTAGTGTTCTTAAGGCATGTGGTGGGGTGGATGATGATGGCAATTGTGGTCGACAGATGCATGCCAACATTGTCAAGATTGGGCTGGAATCAGATGAATACGTGCAGTGCGGGTTGGTTGACATGTATGGAAAATGTAGGTTGCTCAGAGATGCCGAGAGGGTGTTTGAATTGATAGTTGATAAGAAAAACATAGCGTCTTGGAACGCCATGCTTGTGGGTTATATACGTAATGGGCTTTATGTTGAGGCCACTAAATTTTTGTATCTAATGAAAGCATCTGGAATCCAGATCCAAGAGTCACTAATCAATGATTTGAGGATCGCTTGTAGTAGTAGTAGCGATACTCTGCAAAATAGGATGGAGCGGACTGTTACTATGTTTCCATAGCATAACTACTCTTTAGTTTATATAATGATGTTTTGCTGCAATTAGGCACTTTTCTAGTCATAACATCTAGTCCTTCTACTTGCATTGGGTTGCTTTACGTTGATGGCAAAGTAGACCATACCCGGAAAACTTTTCATCCCTGCTTGTGCAAGGATACTTTTGTATGTTGCTATAGAACATTAAAAGTGGTATCCCACTGCAGTATTTGAAGCATAAAACATTCATTGTAAGTCTTTGTTTTGGAAATCCAATAGAGCTTCAGCAATACTGGTTTAGTAATTGAACTTCATCGTCTGAGACTGCATCAACTTTGTGATGATGATAGAGTTGCGTTTAATATGAGATCTAGTTCTTTCATGAGAGAAATCTTGGCAAGTTTTGTTTTACTGGCTGAAGTTTTGGAGATTTGTGTTCTAGAGGATATCATCAAGGAGCTAGATAATTGTTGAACATCCCTGTAAATACGAATTTCAATTTCAAGAAGGTTTAAGATGTTTTACTGCCGTCTGCTCTGCACTGGGGAAAGGTATCACTCAACTGAGCTTGTTATTGATTAAGGTACCCTTGAACAACTCTGATCATAAAAATTCATCCAAAATCATACCCCTGTAGAATCCTAAAATGGCTGTTTGTCTAAGTGTTGGATGTTGGATGTTCTTGTATGGGATCGGTGAAGCTGGCCCATGTGATTTCTATGGCACTTCTTGTACTTGCAGGCTTGGGCTCTCTGATAATTGTTGATTAGAATTTAAATATTTCTGTATTTGGTAGATTACGGGAACTCTAGAGCATGTTTCCCTTGTGTCAAAATCAGGCCACTCTTGCATTTATGTGTTGCTGCTGGAAATTTCGACCACACACAGATCGTAAATATCTTGAATTTACTGGTAGATCTAGGCATCAGTGCATCTAAAATCAATTAAAAGTAAAAGTATTATCTTGTCGCGTATGCAACAGCTGGAAAAATATCATCCATGTAGTTAGATATTTGCTAATCTGCATGGGTGCTATGGGTCCAAATTTAACTGGGATATTATTCAAAATCTGAGCCTCTGGGGATTCATTTTACTTGTTATAGTCTAAGGTGAATTAATATTAATAGTTCTTGTAAGTTTGCTGAATGTACCCTGATTGCTTTCACAAATAGTTTGGTTGTTTTTTCCTTGTCTGAGATTAGTTGAGGAATGACCGAATTGCTGAAATTTATTGTTTTAAAATTTCTAGTCATCATTATTTATTTGTTTATTTTGAATTGTTAACATTTAATCATATGTCTAACTACCAGCGTTGAATTAATAACGTTTAGTAAGAAATCCACCCAACTTGAATATTTGGCCAAATCTGGCTGATATTTACTTCCATTCAGGGAGACGAGCCACATATGGGCTACAACCCCAAAGCACATGATAGCAAACTATTGTTCAAGCCATTCGGGCAATCCTTCATGTTCATGGGTAATGCAAGTGGGAATCATTATTTTTAAGCAAAGTGAATGGCAATATATTGTTTGATTTAAAACCAAAGTGGCTATTGGGAATCATTATTTTTATTAAGCAAAGTAAGTGGCAAAATTCATAACTTGGGTCATAAAAATAGATTTTGACCGGGAGGCTAAAGCTACGTTTGGTAATGTGTTGCTATGGATTAGAAGTTACAGCTGATGCAAAATAGAAGCTATAGCTGTTAAATAAAAATCACTTACTTCCAAACCGCAATTGCAAGTGTTAACCAAAAATTTTACAGCTGAGGCTTAAAAGTTAGGTCTCCTGGACAACATTACTAATTGGAGCCCAAGTCTAGTAGATGGAGCTGAGAATGGTTGGTTCAAAACTCAAAAAACAGTGGCAGAAGCCAGATCGGTACTTTTCATTATATAATGATTGAAAATCTAATGCTTGCACAACTATTCAAGCTGATTAAGAAGGATCAAGGGCATGTGCATGCGTGGGTTCGGCCTTTCTGTAGGTGTAAGTTTGTGTCATAGTAAGCATGACATGAACGGAAACCAAACCCCTTCCTCACTTTGGTTAAGTAGGTTGGATGGTTTTATGGTGAATCAACAATCAGTATTTTGGGGGTATTTTCACTCGGCTCAGCCCGAGTGGCCAGGGCTGCTGCCCTCCAACTTGGAGGACAGCAGTTCGAACCCCCACAAAAGTATTGCGGGAGTATTTTCTTCCTCAATTAATTTGAGTGAAGGTAGTCTTCTCCCTTACCCATGAGTGAGGAGTAGACATCCCTCGAATATTTGTGAGGGTTAAAATCTGGACAGAGCTCCATTAGTAATGATGTAAGTTGGTATCAGTAATAGTCTGATTTATAAATATCAGTTATAGTCTCATGTATATGAGTTGTAATCTGAGCAATAGTCTCATGTAATAAAAAAAAAAAAACAATCAGTATTTTTATTGGATGGCTCTAGTTATGAAAAAACAAATGTTTCTGGTTACTCCTGATCAAAGCATACTGAGTTTAGTTTACAAGTTCGGATATGAGCAACTTTTTGTCAGACATATGTTTTCTTTTAAGGATGATCGCCGTGCTTTAGAACAACACGGTTTCCTTTTGTGTCTAATTTCTTGCTCTTAAGGTTTCCAGTGTCCTTGCTAGCGAACTGCACTGGTTAATTGACTAAAGAAAGTGCTCTCGTCGACTCTTTCTCCCACTTGCATTATCATTTGGATAAGTGGATGAGCTGGCACGCTTGTGTTGGCGTGTGGTAAAGGTGTATTAGGTGACTGACAGGACAGCACAATGCCATTGAGGTAAAAACATGAAATGCACTTTTGCAGGGTGTAAATCAACAGCCTATCTAAAAGTTTCGACGGAGTGGATGATTAACCCCAGTTACTTTCTGTACTTCCAATGCATCCAGTTTGTGGTCCGAGCATAACATCTCCTAGGTTAGATCTAATCTGATAAGCTCACTGGTCTCTCTTACATTTATTTTCTGTTGCTGCAGGTAATTTGAAGTTTGGACCACATCACCACAAGAAGGTATTTGTAAATATCTCGAGTTTATTTGGTATGGTAGATGTAGGCATCAGTGCATTAAATCAAATAAAACAGGAAGAAGAACATGATCCTGCTGCATGGCTGAAAAATTAGCAAAAATGTTATCCACATAGGTAGATGGATGCTTAATCCAAATTACGGCTGTGGGTCCACGATTATTAATATTGGTTTATTCATTTTTTGACTTTCTGCATTTCATCTGCTCGTCTGCCCTTCACTCATCCAAAATCTGAGCCCTTCATAGTTTCATTTTACTTCTTATTATTCTGAGCTGGTGTTGATATTTAAAATCCCTCTAATTTGTGGCTTGAGCGTGCCCTGCCCTGATCCCTTTCGCTGATTCTTTGGTTGTTCTGTCCTCTTTCTGAGATTTTTATGAAATTTTTATCGCAAGATTATTTGAAGTACCGCCAAGTTGCAGAATAGATGTGCCGAGAATTGTTGATTTCAAATTTCTTATCATCATCATTTATTTAATTTCAGTTAGTTAGATATCTTCGCGGGTCGAATAAATCTTATTGTTTCGCAGCCTGTTGCATTTCTTGAACCCATCCCAGGGAGATGATAGCAAATTGGAAGTCTAGTCAATCGACTCTTGTAGGCTATTCAAAAATGACAGTGAGGTTAGTGCTGACAAAAAATTAGTGTATGCATCCGATCGGGGTTACTGTGTTAGTAATTAGATATGTAAACCTGATCGAATTTAACGTTATTTTTATCATTATTTTAACAAAATAAGCTAATAATTGAAGCGAAAATTTTCTCTATTTTTGGACCCGAAAGGCACGTTAATTGAAAGCTTTGCTGAATGATTCAGTGGTCCCCACCGTGCATTAATGGATTGCAAAATGATCCATCTCTTTAACTCATTTTGCGCCTCACAGATGGCCTGTTTGCTTGATGCGGACAGAAAATTGATTGTGCGATCTTATCCTTCATCTCTACTGCAGGATTTTGTTTCCACTGTTTAATATCTGTGGCCAGAGGTCATTTTCATATTTCATTTTCATATTTCATATTTCATATTTCATATTTCATATTTCTTATCCTCATTTTTCTCCATTTCATATTTCTTCCGTAAGATCAATTTGAAGTACTTGCACCTTTTATTACACCGTCCAATCAAGTTCCTGTAACGTACTACGACAGTACTAGATTCGCAGGTGTGAGTAGTTCCGAAATTGTTTCTTTAGGTACCATTGCTTCTAGATGATCAATTGGAGAGATTTCATTGTGTATGGACAGTTTCATCTACTTTAATGGTATGCTTACCATCCGCTAATCAGAATAAGTTAGAATTAAAATGGAATTTAAATAAAGAATAAAAATTAAAATAAATTGTTTATTTTAGCTGTAAGAATTGGTATTGTCTTTGATGTATCTAATTTTTATTGGAATTGGAATGGATTATTATAGTAACAAAAAGGCCTTAGTTGATTATTGTTATTATTTATTATAATAATTATAATTTTTTATTTAAAATAATTATTGTTAATAATAATAATAATATAACAACTAATAGTAGTAATTATTTTTAATAATGTAATTATTACTGTTTGGGGAATAAAATAAGATGACCACGATCTCCTCAAAGTAAAGAGTGAGTAAATAGTTGATAGGCTACTAGGAGAAAATTATGGCGATCTTGAGTAGACCATCTCGACTAGGTGGGTAATTTTGATGGTCTCGAACAAATCATCTTGACCAAAAGATTATTTGGTTACCTCGAGCACATCACCTTGACCAAAAAGAAATTTTGGTGGCCTTGAGTAGACCAGCTCAACCAGGATGTAATTCTCAAGACCATAAGTAGACCACCTCGACCAAGAAGTAATTCTAGTGACCTCGAGCAGATGGGTTTGAGGAGACAAGAACCAGGTCGGTCTAAAGACCCCAATTAAGTTCAACTGACAAGTTCCTTTCGAAAAGTTAGGCATAACGTCCGTGCATGCCCAGCTGCTATAATTGTAGCTCAGTAACTACTCTATAATGGGTGCATTAACTCATGATTCAAGCAGCCATTCAACCTAGTAATGCCAACACATTGAAGATGATACGATAATTCCAAATGCCTATAAAAGTACTGAAAATTCCAAAGCAAGGTGTGGAACTTTTCTCTCTCTATAATATAATTTACTCTTTTCATTGCTAGAGGGTCGTCTTCCATCTTTACAAAGAAATCAAAAACTATTTATTTATATATTTTATTTTTTGGTAAAACCAATAAACTGACTTGAGTGTCGGAGGATTATCGCCATAAAAACTTCCAGTGCCTCTTACAGTTATTTGTGATTTCAGGTTTTTTTAGGTTAGTTGGTAGTGTTCGCAAGGTGTTTTTGATGTTTGACAAGCCGCTTCTCCATCAAAAAAATTTAATGCTGGCGCATGGACTGGTACCAAGTTGCTAATTGACTCGACCAGATTTCGGCACCAATAATTATTACTTTAAATGGAGTAAAAAAGAACTTTTAGTTTTCACTAAGAGTGCAAATGTCAATTTATTCCACATTCCCATCTCTCACATGAGAATGAGATTCCCATTCCTCATTCTCAAATTTGTTCATTACAATTCCTTCATGTTTTTAGCAATCAAACATTATTAAACACAACATAAGTTTCTTTTGAATCAAAATATTTTTGTGGTATCCTCCTTTAGCTGTTTAACATGTTTGGTTAGTGGCGAACATATCCAGTTCAATTTGGGGGGCTTGCTTTGAAATATTTAATTCAATTTGAGAGAACTTGATTTTTTTAATTGTTCACTAAACTCAGTTTTTTTTCTAATTTAAAAAGTAATAGTAATAAATTAAAAGAAATCTGCTTAAATATTCAAATTTTATACTTTCCTTTTTAAATTTAAAAAGTACAATAATAAATCAAAGGAAATATGCATAAATACCTTTCAAAAATAAATTATGTCGTTGTAGATATTTGAACCAAGGTCTCTAAATTATAAAGTAGAATTCTTATTACTAAACTGTAAATATTTTATTAGATATGAAAGTGGCAAATTTCTTTTTATTTTCTTTTTTCGAAGAAAATTTAGAGTATATTTAAAAGGAAAAATAATGGTCCAAAAAAATTCATTATTGAGCTTTAAGTAGGTACGTCCATGCATTTAGTCATTTCAATTGATATTTGGGTGAATGTTTTTTTTTTAACATTCACACATTATAAAATGCGTTTAATATGATTGTTGAAGGAGGTTCTTGACAAAACAATTATCATTACTTTTAATTTAAAAGGTGGTGTTGATGCGAGATTCCGGTTCTCCTCGTTCTACGACCAGGATCCCTGCTCGATCAACTCTACCACGACCAGGAGGTCTCCTAGTAATGCTTCTTCTCCGGATGTCCCTGCACACACAGACAAGTCAGAGTACGCCGGTTGTTCTCCCGGCGCAAACCCTCCGACGCTCAAGTCAGATATGAAGGTTTGGGGAACGCTTGCCACAGGTCTTATGGCTTTTTTGTGGTTTTCTCTTTTATCTTAAAAATGCTAACCCTTTTACCTTCGTTGGCTACCTTTTTATAGGCTTCCTCTGAATCTCAGTCTTCCGCTCTTTTCGAGACGGTATGGGACTCCAACTGCTGCGTTATGGGCAAAACATGGGATCTAGCGTGTTACGCCACGGTTCAGGGGAAAGCGTGGCTGCCACGGCTCTGTGAGACCTTGCGTGTTACGCCACGGTTCTGGGGAAAGTGTGGCTGTCATGGCTCCGTGAGATCTTGCGTGTTACGTCGCGGTTCTGGGGAAAGCGTGGCTGTTGTGCCTAGGTTCTCGTGCTGGAGAGCGCGTCTTGCCAACTGCCGTCGACCGGGTCTCCTCGCCTCTCGGTCTCTAGCCGGAATGGCCTCATGCCTTTTATAGGAATTGGCCTCGCGGACGACAACATCGTGGACGAGCAGGATGTTTCTGCTCCTGTTCTTCCACGCGCCAGGCTTTAACGGAAAACACCGGTGCGCAGAACTCCGCCATCAGATGTCTGCTCGTCATTCCTGGTCCCTTCGACGCATTTGTCCCAAACAGTATCCCTCCCAAACAGGTGGTATACTCTGTTTTCCCGGCGAAGATGGATGGTTGAAGGAGGTTTTTGACATGAAGGGAGAGAGAGAAAGTAACATTTATCCATTTAAATGAAAAGTTGGCAAAATTATGAAACCCGATGTGTGATAAAAGCAACGTCGATGTCACTTGCCAGCCTTCAGCCGTAACAAGCCTCACAGATTCCTTTTATTCAGAAGTTCGGTCCCTCTCTTCCTTAGGAAATTTCTTGCATTACACCAAGGTGATTATTTGAATTTGCATCCTGGTCCTAATATGTGTCGATGTCTGACTTTACCTTTATTTGTATTCGCCCCACACAGCTAATAAATAACCCCACCGATCCAATTTCCATCATCACATGTAATCCCACCCCTTTCATATCTTTTTGCTGCTTCATTTCTCTTCCAATCAAGTACTTGTTGTTTGAGAAAGAAAAAAAAAAAGAGAGAGAAAGAGAGATGGATTCCTACTCCTCTTCCTTTTTCTCTAGTGTATTACGCCCAAAACTCCTCACGTCACTTGCCGTTATTCCCCATAAATCCACGAAGCCAACTTCTTTTAGTGTATCCTCTGTCAGAATTGAAGAAAAACCTGCTGTAAATCAAGATCCAAAAACCCCCACCACCACCACATCAACACCTACAAGAACGGTCTCTCAGCCTCAACCCAAGCCTCAGCCTCGAACTCAATCATCATATTTGCCCAAGAAACGGGCGGAACCCACAATTCCAACAATCATATTAAACGCATGCGACGACATCATCAACAACTTCATAGACCCTCCTCTGAAATACTCTGTTGATCCAAGGCACGTGCTCTCCGACAACTTTGCCCCCGTCGATGAGCTTCCCCCAACGGAGTGTGAGGTAGTACAAGGATCACTCCCTTCATGTTTAGATGGTGCATACATCCGCAATGGCCCTAACCCACAGTACCTCCCTCGCGGTCCTTACCACCTCTTTGATGGTGATGGCATGCTTCACTCTATTAAAATCTCCCGAGGCCGAGCCACCCTTTGCAGCCGCTATGTCAGGACTTACAAGTACACCATTGAAAATGAAGCTGGCTCTCCAATTCTTCCGAATGTTTTCTCTGGTTTTAATGGCCTAACTGCCTCTGCAGCTCGCGGTGCTCTCTCTGCTGCCAGGTTGCTTGCTGGTCAATTCAATCCTGTTAATGGAATTGGCCTTGCTAATACTAACTTGGCATTCTTTGGCAACCGACTTTATGCACTTGGTGAATCAGATCTCCCATATGCTATACGCCTGACACCGAATGGGGACATAGAGACCATCGGGCGCCATGATTTTGATGGTAAGTTAGCTATGAGCATGACTGCTCATCCGAAGCTGGATTCTGACACAGGGGAGGCCTTTGCTTTCAGATACGGTCCCGTGCCTCCGTTTTTAACGTACTTCCGATTCGATGCCAACGGAAAGAAACAACCGAACGTGCCCATTTTCTCGATGACCCGCCCGTCTTTCCTCCATGACTTTGCAATCACTAAAAAGTATGCGGTGTTCGTAGACATACAAATAGGAATGAATCCCATGGAAATGATCTTCGGAGGAGGGTCCCCTGTTGGTGCTGATCCAGCTAAAGTGTGTAGAATCGGAATCATCCCACGTTACGCCACGGATGAGTCTCAAATGAGATGGTTCGAAGTTCCAGGTTTCAACATCATTCACGCCATCAACGCCTGGGACGAGGATGATGGCAATGCTGTAGTGATGGTGGCACCAAACATATTATCAGTCGAACACACCTTGGACAGGACGGACCTTGTCCACGCCTTGGTGGAGAAAGTAAGAATCGACCTCAGGACAGGCATAGTAACCAGGCGTCCGATGTCAGCTAGAAATCTAGACTTCGGAGTGATCAATCCGGCATACATGGCGAAGAAGAGCAGATACGTGTACGCAGCTGTAGGGGATCCAATGCCGAAGATATCTGGGGTGGTGAAACTGGACGTATCAAAAGGGGACGAGCGTCGGGATTGCATCGTGGCTACCAGGATTTTTGGACCGGGGTGCTATGGGGGTGAGCCTTTCTTTGTGGCAAGGGACCCTGAGAACCCTGAAACAGAGGAGGATGATGGGTATGTTGTGTCTTATGTCCATGATGAGAATACAGGGGAGTCCAAGTTCCTGGTTATGGACGCCAAATCTCCTCGTCTTGATATTGTGGCCGCCGTTAAACTACCCCGCCGTGTGCCTTACGGATTTCACGGTCTCTTTGTCCGGCAGGCTGATCTTGACAAGCTACTCTAACCATTTTTGTATGGACATAGTATGTCCCAGTTAATTCTTATACAAATTAGTTGGTGAAATACAAAAGTTTACTATATAATTAATATATCAAAAACTGATTTTTTTTTTTTTAATCTTTTAGTGACTCTTTGTATAAAATCCATAAGTTTAAAAGAAGGTATAAATTATTTTAGGTATGTGGTATATAAGAGCATCTCCAAAAGCCTCTATAAATTTTACTCTTTAAATACTTATTTGCTTACCTATGTGGCAAATAGAAGGGTGAAAAAATATGATATTCTCCAAAAGACTCTTCAAATAGAAATAAGTTAATATTATTTTAATCATATAATTAATTTTTCAAAGGAAAAGTCAATAGCAATTAAAGCACTTTTCTCTCGTTCTTTAATGAAAAGTAATAAAATATAAATTGAAGAGGGAGAAATTAACTCTCTAAATTTGAAGAGAGAGAATCAATTCTTATTTGAAGAATCTTAATTAGAGTGTCTTTTGGAGCTTTAAATATTGATGTGGCTCTTTAAATAAGTAATAAAATCTTATTTGAAGAGCATTTTGGTGATGCTCTAATATAACAACCATGTTCACATTAGTTGAGAAGAAATTTAATATAAAAACAACACATGGAGGTCTCTTATGAATAATTAATTAGCTACAAAAGCTGGCCAAAGAAGAGAGATATTAATAAGGATGGCAAAATGTCGGGTCGGGCTCGGGCTTGGCCAAGCCCGAGCCTGACCCAATCAAAAAAATTTAAAGCCCGAACACTATTTAGTTAGGGTCGGGCCGAGCCCGGCCCGAATCGGGCCAACATCGGGTCGGGCCCAAACCCGACCCTACCGAAATAATTAACCCCACAATTTAATTCTCATTTTCCACCACTATTTCAACCAATTCGGTAATTACTCAACCATTTCAAACACAATTTAATCCACTTTCCACAACTATTTCAACTTCACACACAAATCAATTCCAAAATCCAACATGAAAAACACACAATATAATAAAATTAAAAACACACAATGTAATTTCACAACTATTTTACTCATACACAATTCAATTCAAGAACCCAACATAAAAAATAAAAAATAAAAAACTCATGTCTTATATAAATAAAAATACAATGCAATTAAATTAAAAACACACAATATAATTTCACAACCATTTTAGTCATACACAATTCAATTTTAACAACACAACATAAAAAAAAAAAACTCATGTTTTATACAAATAAAAATACAATGCAATTAAATTAAAAACACACAATGTGTGATGTTGTGTGCGTGTGTTAGCTTGTGTTAGTTTTTTTTTTTTTTAAATAGGGTCGGGTCGGGTCGGGCCGGCATTAAACCCTACCCTAACTCTAAATTTGTTCGGGCCTTAAAATATTGGCCCTAACCCGACCCTAAACTTGAAAATTCGAGCCAAAGCCCTAAAAATTAGGGTCGGGCCAATCGGGCCAAAAATCGGGTCGGGCTAAATTGCCAAGCCTAGATATTAATAACACTATAACGATAGCAACGAGAACTGGCCACCACACACAATATTGATGCTTTTTTCTACTAATATTTATAATGAGAAATTTATTATGACTAACGCACATCAATTTTATTATAACACAATTTAAATTTTTATTCTCTTATTATGATATATCTATTTATTACCCTACCACATACTTTTTTTGAAAAAACAAGTAAAAATAAAATAAAAATAATTATTACTATAAAAAAAAGTTGTGAAGTACAACAAAAAAAAAAAAAAAATTTGACGAAGTATACAATAGAGCCTAGAGGTAATCAACATTCACTGACCCTTACAAAATTACGAACAGAATGAGAAACTAATCTCATGTAAGAATACTCTCTGTCACACATAAATCTAAAGGGGAAAAAAAAAAAAAACCGATGGCACTCAAATTTGAGCCCACCAAACAGTTAATTGATAGCCCCGCTAGTGACAGACTGACAGGCTTGGCGTGTGAAGGAGGCAGGTGATTGCCATTTGTTGGGGTTAATTTGTCGCTACCTCTGCATGCAAGTAACTGACACGCAAATGAAATGACACTTGATAGCTGATGATCAAGTTGTTGGACATCTTTTTGTTGCCAATGCTTCACGGGCCAGCAACACAACAGCTAAAGCAAAAAGAGGGACAAATGAGATGAAGAAGGAGAACGTGAAATTCCACTTCATTGAGCCTGTTGATGACATAATAGGGATATGTGTTTTCAGTGGCTTGTCACATCTAATTTACATCAACCCAAAATCATTTTTTTTTTCGAATGACTTAGTTTTTTCTTGTCAATAACAAATGTTTTGTGTGTATTTTCAAATTTTATACTAGTGTCTTATTAGTCAAATAATAAATAAATAATATTATGTCATGTGTACACTTGTTAAAAAAATTATCATATAAGTTGTAATCATATTAAATTTAACTAAAAATTTTATTCCTTCATTAGTTGATTGAATTACTTCTAATATGCCATAGGGAAGCTGATCTTGACAAGCTCATGTAGCCATTTTTGTTTGGACAAGATATGTCTCAGTTAATTCTGGTACAAAGAGTTGGTGCAATTCAAAAGTTTACCACATAATTAGTATCTCCAAAATTGATGATTTTTTTTTATCTTTTTAATAACTGTTTGTATAAAATCTATAAGTTTAAAAGGTATAAATTATTTTGGGTGTCATATATAAGAAACATACTCATATTAATAGAGAAGAAATTTAATATACAGACTACACATGAAGGTCTCTTATAAATAATAAATTAGAGAGGAAAACATATAGCGTACTTAGAGGAAGTTGTATAATTTACTTTCATGCATTTTTCTTGTTTAGTTCTGGATAAATATATCTCACAATAAAGTTTACTCAATTTTCTGAATCAGGACCCATACTATTTTCTGTCTTCTTTAGCAGAATTGAGTAACCTCCAAAGGTTTTCTAACAATGGTATATATACAAAAATTCGTAAATGAAAATGTATAAAATTAAATAAGATAAGAAGACTGACTATAAAATAAAAATCAAATGGTGGCTGTGAGTTAATATCTTTTTGTCCGAATTTTCTTTCTGTACAAACTTTTATATAAATCCCATTGTGTTGTGTGGTCGAAGAAAGGATATATTTATAAGGAAAATTTTTTTATCTGGATTTTTAACTCGGGATTAAAGTCCGAGACAAGTTGACAAGAGTATGAGCATATATTTATAATGTTGTCAAATAATTTATAGCATTGGTAAATTATGTTCACATAGTTATCAATAAAAATAAATATTGTTATATATGCTTTAGAAGTTAGATTAATTTTATCACAGATTTATATGATGAAAAACTTAAAATATCCATACTATTTTATTAAAAATCATATTTATATACACTAACGATATTTATTTCACAGCTACAAACACAACATCTTATTACCAAATAAAACCTAAACGCCACTCGATAGCTGCTGATCAAATTGTTGGTTGGACACCTTTCGTTGCCATTGCTTCAAGGGCGGCCAACAGCACAACAGCTACAGCCCCTTGGTCCAAGAGATGAAGGCAAATATTTGTGCCTCGTACGCATACTTCTTTCCCATTATGGTCAATAAATATACCCTTGTAAGCTATAAACTCCAATAAAGATAGGGATAAATCAGATGAACAAGGAAATCGGGAAATCCATTTCATTGTGCGCGCTTGATGCCGTAATAGGGGCATGTATTGAGAAAGTTCAATAATAGTATCACGTCATTTACACAATAACCAAATGGTACCACATATGTATTTATTTTAAAAAATCGCCGTATAAATAGTAGTTATATAAAATTCAATTACATATATTAGTTCTTCCTTAGTTTATTGTATTATTACCTTTGATGTGTTATAGACATAAAAAAATATTAATTTTATTTATTTATTGTTGCTATCCTAGTTTTTTTTTTTTTTTGTTTGGGGATCAATGCTGAGTTTACCACATAAAGGGAAAATAGTGAAAAGTAAAATTAACGGAATCTTTTTAATAACATGAGTTTTCATGGACTTTGAAAGAGGAAAAATACGTAATTTACTATAACTTAGTGATTTTGTTAATCATTGCTCTCTTGTTATTTTTCATTTATTTAAACGAAAAAATCTTTATTTTTTCTTATCCCAATTATTAATACATCCTTGAACAATAATATAAAGTAAATATGACTTAAAATTGTGCAAAAATAGCACACAAAGCATGATAGGAATCACTTCTAAAAAGTCTTGAAATATGTTGAGCAATGAGATGATAGCATGTCGCCAGTAGCGTCATTAGTGGCTTGTTGCGGGCAACCAGGATTTTGAGCTTTTGAACATTGAACACATTATAAGACTTCAATTTTGAAAATCCTTGTGAGAAGAGGGAGGTTCTATAATTGGACAATCGCAACTAATATATCATATGACGAAATAGTGACTAGAAAGGTCAAATCGTTAAAGGCTACATAGGTATAAGGGTATAATAATTAAAGAAAAAAAAGTAATGTTTGTCCATTCTAATGGTCAATTTAGTATCTTATAATTTTTAAAATAACTACTGTTAACTATACTGTATAAATAATCAGTTGTATAAAAATCAATTAAACGTTTGGTAAAATTTATTTTAAAAATTTTTGTGGGTTTTAATAACAATTGTATGTCTTTGGTAAATCTAACCGTTAAAACTGCTATAAGAATATACAAAAAACTGAAATAGACAAAATGTTAAATAAAAATTAATTTACACATTTATAAACATGCATATATAATATTTTTATTGTGTATACACAATAATTGATAACTAAAATAAATATTTTTATTTTATTTTTTTATCTCAATATAATGGTATCAATAATAATCTCTTTAAATCTAATGATCGTAGATCTTAATTGAATAAGAATAATTCTAGATTTTTATAATATATGTGAGGATATATATGAAATTATATTTAGTATAAAATAAATTTTCAAAATTAAATTTAAAAAACTACTCCTTTTTTTATTAAAAAAAAACTATTGTAGATGATGTGATTTTATTAAAAAAATTATCAAATATTAAAACTAATTTTTATCTTCTCAAAATTACTTTTGACTTAGAAGCAATCCCAAATGGACCTTAAAACCAATGTGGTAAACATGTAGCGATAATATGTTGAGTTGGACTATTGGTAACCTTTCAAAAATCTTTAAAAACACATTTTCTTTATTTGTCCATTAAAACATTTAAAATAATATAATTTTCTTCTATCACCTCCTATAATAATAATGAAAAAAAAAACTTAACTAAAACTATTACTCGTAGGACCCAATCTCTTATTCTATTTTTTTTTATTTGATATTAAAAGTTATGCAAGAATATATCAGGGTCACTGTGTAAAGAAATTTTAGCAAAAGAAAATTTGTATAAAAGGCTAAAATTTGTGTCTCTTAATGTTATTGAAGGCTAAAATTGTGCATGCACAAAAGGGGCCTTCAGAGAATTTGGTCCAACTCTGATCTGTCTGTTCCAATGAATCAATGATGGCACGAAAGGCTTAATCCTGGCTATGGGCTTGAGGATTTAGATTTGGCGGCGCGGCCTGGGGAAATATTTCAAAAAATGGATTTTTATGATGCACCCAAAAATAATGTTAAGTAGACCCCATTGAAAAAATATGAGAAATAGAAAACGAGGCATCCATCCCATGTGCGCTCTTGACCGAGGTGTCCACGTGTTCCTCGAGGAACCAAATCATTTATAGATTTTTTTTTTAATTTTAACTTGCCACCATCAGTAGATTTGAGAATCTAACACATATTTTAAGGGATCTTTTTTGAAAAACTTATCTCTCATAAATTTATTATTGAAACTAACCATATAACATAATTTATTATTATAATGGCCACGTATATCGAGTTTAGACTAAATTACCTTTAAAACCAGAGATTTGTCCCTGCTATACTCTTAAAATATGTTATTTATCCAGATACATCCCCATACTTCAAATTTCCTCATATATACCTTTTTTTATATGCAAGTACTAAATTACCCTAATTAAAAACCTAATTTCTCAAAACTATTCACGACACAGCTCCCAATTCATCATTCACAGCTACCATACACAATTCCCAAATTCAATAAATTCATCATTCACGACCAACATACACAATGCCCAAATTCCACAAATTCATTATTCACAAACCAACATACACAATGCCCAAACATCATTCACGACTAGCATACACAACACCCAAATTCCCTCCATTCCTACAAACTGAATTCAGTCGAAACAAATAGAAGTGAAGTTGTTGTGCAGTATAATCAGCAACATGTTGGAGGGTTCAAGTTTGTTTTGCGACAGGCAAGGGAAGAGGACTGTTTGGTTTAAGAGAAATTGGGAAAAGAAACAAAAATGGAAGAAAATTTTAGAGCTACGAGAGACAAGAGATATGAATGATCCTATAGTTGAAGCTACACTCATCAGTTGGGTATTGTTTCAGGTTAGTAGTTTTATCATTATTTATACTTCATTTTTGCAAGTGAATGACTTTATTAATTGATTGTTTCTTAATTTATAAGAAAATTGAAATATGACTTTGCTGTAATTAGTTTATATATTTACTGTTAGTTATTAAGAATATTGTCCGCATTTCGTAGGTGTATTTGCTGATATTCATGAATGAGCATTGGGTTCTCGATGTGGTTGATATACTTGGAGGTAAGATTTCCATTTATGACTCCATGATAGACTTAACAAATGATTCAGTTTTAGTGAGACAATTGCTGCCTGTTGCAGATATGATACCTCTGGTACTTCAGAAGATAGCATATCACGAAACACATTCAGACTGTGCTGAGGTTATATCGAAAATTCTTTAGTCCATCGTATGAGTACGTAACATCTCGCAACAAAAATCAAGGTATCTATTGTATATATTGTATTTTGAACTTAACTTAACAATAAGAATGATGATTTTTAACAATTGATTTATATGAATTTTTTTAGTAGTGATTGTAGAGTATTTTTGTTGCGGTACTTGGAGGTCCTAGCCCATGGACTTGATGTCAATTCATATTGCCAACAAGATCATGTTACACAATTTCGAAAAGTATTGGCTATCAAATTATTTGGGTTTTGGGCATAGGTCATGGAAAAAAATTTCGTAGTGTCTTACCCTTAAAAACTTCGTTGATGTGTCATTTTTTGGACCATGAGATGTAATGGTTACAATGGGGATGTTATTGATATTTGATGTCATTAAAGATAAATTGACATCGTTAATATGTTTTATTTTTTTGTTAATTATATTAATGATAGAGAAGATAATTTGTATAATGTATGTGATATAACAAGATGATCATATATGTTCAGGGAATGCTCTGTAAGAAAATACACGACTGCAGTTGGGTATTTGTATAGATACACGACTGCAGTTGAGTATTTACAAATATACATGACCAGCTCGCTGTAAGAAAATACACAACTGCAGTCGGGTATTTGCACTGATACTCGACTGAAGTCAATACCCGACTGTAGTCGAGCATTTTCAAATATACATGACCAACAGGTCTGTAAGAAAATACACGACTGAAGTCGGGTATTTGCATTGATACTTGACTGCAGTTGAGTATTTACAAATATATATGATCAGCTGGGTATTTTTACAGATACTTGACTGTAGTTTGGTATTTTCACGTATACACAACTTTAGTCGAGTATTAAGTAGATACACCTATAGGTGAGTAAAATTACATATGCACGACAGTAGTCGGGTAACATCCAAAATACACGATTGTAGTTGGGTACGTGGACATAGAATAAAAAATACCTAAAAATTTATTATATTGATGACACAATTAATATAGACTTTAACATATCAAACTTCAATTTAATAAACAACAAAAGTCGTTGTACATCAAACAACATAAATCCAATACTTATTCGAATCGTAAATAAATTGTAATACAATGAAGCTTGTTGCAAAATCATCATAATTTTTTTTCATCTTCAACCCAAACACTCGGCCTATATATTATAAGCCTCTGGTCGCCTCCCTTGAAAATAATATAAGCTACATAAACATGTTTATACATCTGCGAAACAAAAAATGTAGAAATTTATTAACTAAATATTATAGATTTTAAAGAAATTAAAACAACAAAAATGACAAGTATATAAGGTTCATAGTTGTAGAACAGGGCACCATGATCCCTCTTGCCTCCATACCTTTAACTCTATAATGGTCGTTTTGCTCAATCTATGCACCGCAAAACATAATAGGCACATGTACTGCAGTCATTTCCTGCAATAATACAATAGTTGATTATACAACAAATACAAAAATAAAATCAAACAAAATATATAACAAAGTGTGGAACTGTCTGCCTATTTACACTACTGACGTCGTGTAATTGCTAGTTTACACGACAATAGTTGTGTAACTTGTTAAAGTACACAATTAGAGTCCAGTAAACAATCAGAGGATATATTTAGTAAAAAAATTGTAATCTTTGTACTAACAGAATGTCAGGTGTCATAACAGCTACTATATCTTTCAAACTTGCACGATTGTTGTCGTGTAAATTCATACATACACAACAAAAGTCGTGTAAGTTGTAAAAATACATAACTCAGTAAATAGTCAGAGGACATATTTCTTTTTATAAAAATATTTTTCTTGCACTGATAAAATACTGGGATCTCATACCAGTTGAAACATTTTACATATATTTACAATTATAGTATGTAAGTTCATACGTACACAATAGTAATCGTATAACTTATTAAAACACACGACTATAGTCCAGTAATAGTAAAAAGATATATCTAGTGATTTTTTTTCACCAATAGAATGGTAGGGTGTCATAATAATTGAAATCTTTTGCACATTTTCACGACTACAGTCGTGTAAATCCATTCATACACGACTGCTGTCGTGTATGTCGGGTGCAGAACAAAATTTTGGCAACAACTTCAGGTTTTAACGAATGTATTTATAAAACCCATCAAATAACAGTCATATGATGTAAATGTAATGAAAATGTGAGTTGCTTTATTATTTATCACAAACCAAACAAAACCCTAAATATAATATAATGTCAACAAAATGAATAAATAACACAAAATAAAAATAAAGTTTCAAATACCTTATTCATGAGATGAATAATGCACCCAGCTGCAAACTAAAATCTCAGTGCATTGGATGTTCATGAGTGATTTTGAGTGTGGAGTGAGTTTTTATTTTGTGGAGTTAAAAAGAGTGAGAAGTAAAGAGTGTTGGAGGTGAGTTGTGAATGTTTTATATTTTTCTTTAGGGATATTTTAGACAATGTACCACATGAAAATGTATATCTTAATAATTTTTAAATATGAGGTATATTTAACTAAATACTCTATTTTTAAGAAGGCATCTTTAATTAAAAACCCCTTTTAAAACAAACTAATTAAATCTAAAACAACCAATGCTCCCATGGCCCGCATCTCCTACATAGCCCATCGTGGCCCATCATCACAATCACAACATCACAGAAATTGACATAAGTCACGGGATGGAAGCCACCTCCTAATTAGGTTGGGACGTAAGTTACAAAAATTGTAACCGAGCGTGAGCGCTGGTGAATTGTCTTAAACATTTAATTGTTATTTGTTAATTTCTCCATGGGTTACATATACCTATGTTATTCCACAAAGAATGAACCGTCCATGAGGAACTTCAAGATCAATTTTGAAATAGAATTTTAAGATCCAGTTTGAAATTGAGATACTGTAGATTTTAAACTACATCTGCTGTAGAAAAAAAACTGTAATTATGAAATAAAAGTTAATAATATATAGTAAATACAAAATTTAAATAATAATTTTGACAAAATTATTAAAAATATAATAGATTTTTTATCATACAAATAAAAAATCATATTAACATAACTTTTAAGGTGCAGCAGTTAGTGTTTACCAAACGCTTTAGTGCTGTAATTTTTAAGTTACAACTGCCCAACCTCAATTTCAAATGCACTCTAAATAATCTAAGTAGGCCTACGCGTTAAGTGTTAAAAGTATAGGTTATCCATATGGACATACAATATTTCAGGATGAATTACATACTAAAGTAAATAGTTGATACGGAGCTCTTTCGCTCTACAGTCATTTAGAAACAACAAAACCGAATTGGTTCCGACAATCTCAATGTGTTACATCCCATATAAAAATTTCAAAAATCCGTTTCAACAAGTGATAATGTGATATGAACCTTTCATTAGATCCCGATTTTATTGGGTGCAAACATCTTAACCGGAGAACTATTAATTAATAGCAACACATAGCAAAATTTTGAGTTATTGTTCCGGTAAAAATCAACGTGATACATATTGGCTGTGACACTTTACCGGAGATAAAGTCATCCGTGGATCCCAAACCTGAGGAAAAGAACAGAGCAGCAAAATGATATGATCTTCAAAAGTGAGAACGCAGAGGCTGATACAAAGGAAAGACGTCAACGTTCTAATTTTGAATTTTCAATCCATGATTATTATTTTAAATTTCCGTCTTATCTTCATTACATCTGATTCTCTTGTTCGATGTACAAGGGCCCTTTTTATACCAAAACCAGATTGTAGCGGATATAGTTTAGTGGTAAAAGTGTGATCATCAAGAGCAGGAAAGTGATGTAGAACACTGTAGTCTTGCGGAATTAGATGAAAGGATTGCAAGTATCAAAGCTAAGATGGATGCGTTTACTCTAGAACTTGAAGCCGTGGAACGAAAAGTGAAAATTGGGGTTTGTCATTTGTGGTGGCATATTTCCTTACTTTTTTTTCTTTTTGAATTTCTTTTAAGACCAGCGATAATTAAGTGAATAAAGTTTTGGAAAATTAATAATACGTTATTGAGAAAAATCGAGAAGCCGTAAGGCCTTACATCTCTTGCATATTAATAGAAAATCTAGTGGGACATAATTCTTAAAATACTCCAGAATTCGTCACATACATGTATTCTGAAATTTATTCGGTAGTAAAATACTAGAAATCAAAATAAATCAAATGACCGCCTCGTCAAAAGCTTTGAAACAGTGTATCATATGTCTTGATCCGAACCAGTAGCCCAGGTTATGCACTACTCCAGATACCCTTCGGACGCCACGTCCTACATCAACATTAATATAAGTAAACACATAAACTCCAAAATAAATAGTACAAATAAATTGAGGAGCTTAATCATAAACAAGAAACATAAGCAGAATCTAACGTACGTTATAGTTTTAAGCAAGATTTTAGAAAATAAATAAGATGGAAAAAGAAAATATGTCAATAAGTTTGTCAGAACTGTTCAGAAGTACTATAGCATCAGACAAGATAGAGATAAGAAATTTCTTAACTGAACGTTATGTAAGTTAAAATCCAACAAACCAGAATTTCAAGTGCTCGAACTCGATCCGGGCAGCTTTGGACATCCCTTAATTATTTGAGCGTCAGGAATTTTGAAACCAAGGCTTGTCAACGCTGGCAATTTAAACAGAAACAATTTTTTCAGAGTTGACAAAGCGCATTCGTCTTGTTCATCTCCGCTGTGTTTGTACACAGTCTCCAGACTATCACAAAACTTGATTTCGAGGACTTCGAGCCTTTTTGGAATCTGATCAGGTGAAGCGAAGACACACTTGAGCCTGGGACAACAATCTAGATGCAAATGCTTGAGATTCTCCAAGTTCTTCACAGATTGAAGTTTGTGATTGAATAAACTCTCTACTTTAGGAAGGTTTGAGACCCACAAAATCTCCAGATTTCGAGCCAATTCGATGTCTTTTTCCTCACCGAAAATGCTCTCCATTTCAATGCACCTTGCTATCCAAAGTCCTTCCATTTTCACTAAACTGCCAGCATCTAAATCAGACAAGGATTTCATGGGTTTAGGCTCCACCCAAGAAATATATTCTGTATTGTTGAGGATTTCCTTGAGACCATCACAAATGCTTTTGAGTCCACGGATTTCTAAGAGTTTAGCTGCAGCCTTACGTTCAGCCCAGCGGTAGAGATCGCTGAACATAACCCCCTCTGTTGCTTGTTCATTTGAAGGAGATAAAGGGGTTGATATTTTCAATTTGAGTACCTCCTTCAGTTCAGGATTCTTCTCTAGTGACTGGACAATCTCTCCATCATTCGTCAGTATTGAAGGCTTTCCTTTTGCTTGACTTTCTGCTGGAGTGAACACACCATTGGCTTGTCCACGTCTCTTATCTGTCACTTCATTGGCACTTTTCGGTGCTGAGATCTTGCTGGGATCCGCTTCCATTCCATCATTTGACTGTGAATTCCCGCCATCGTTCACCAACACCGAAGGCTTTTTCCCTTTTGCTTTACTTTCAGCAGGATTGAACTCACCATGTACTCGTCGATGTTTCTTATCTGGTACAACATTTGAGCTTGTCGCTGCGATCTCACTGGGATCCGCCTTGATTCCAGTATCTGACTGGAAAATCTGGCCATCATTTGCCAGTATTAAAGGCTTTCTTCCTTTTGCTAGACTTCCAACAAGATTGAACACACCAGATGCTTCTCGATGCTTCTCAACTAGTACAAAATTGGAGCTTGTCACTGAGATCTCACTTGGAACCACTTTGATTCGAGTATTTGATATATCAAGAAGCTCAAGTTTTGGAAAGTCCTTCAATTTCGGAAGCTCAACCAATTTAGAGCAACCTGATAAGTCAAGCACCTCTAGATTTTCAAGTCCATTCATTTCAGGTAGCTTTTTCAACAACTCACAGTTCTTTAGAAAGAGCTTGCGAAGTCTATGAAGGTTGGAAAGGGAAGGCAACTTTTTAAGCTTGGTGTTTGAGAGGTTGAGTTCGCGAAGGTAACCTAGATCATGAAAAGATTCATCTGAAATAGCAAACTCAGAGTCAGAAGCACCGGAAACATCAAGTACTTCAAGGTTTTTGAGTCCAGCAATGGGGGGCAGGCGTTTGAGTGTAGGACAATCTCTCAAGTGAAGTTCAGAGAGAGAGACAGGGAAAAGAGGCATTGGTTTGGTGTTTGAATCTCTTGGTTTTATTTCATGAAAGTTATGGAACTCAATTTCGGAGAGATAAAGAATTTTGAGGCCATCTAGGTTCTGCAAACTAGGAAATATGCATACCCTTTTGCAGCCTTCTATTGAGATCCGTGATAGCTTTTTAAGATAGCCAAATTTAGGTAGCCGTTTAATTTGGGTACGGGAAAGGTCAATCATTTGAAGATGCTGATGCTTGGATAAATCTTGCTCTGGGAAAAAAGTCAAAGAGGTTGCACCAGAAAGATCAATTATCTCAAGGCGCGCAAGATCATTTATTCTAGGTAGTTTCTGCAAGGAAGAACAATCTCTCAGGATAAGGAAACGGAGATTAACTAGTTTTGAAAGTGACTGCAGGAATTTCATCTGGCATCCGGAGAGGTTAAGGCTTTGGAGTTTAGTCATTTCATCTAACAGTTTGTCTGGAATCTTTTGTACGGAGTTGGCACCAGAAATCTCAAGAACAGTTAATGTTTTAAGCAGCTCGATGTCAGCGATGCCATTCAACAAATCACAGTTCCTAAGTACAAGAAGCTTCATCGGTAACTTCTCCGCTTCAGACTTCTTCTCCGTTTTAGAAGAGAGGTCTAGTGACTTCAACCCGGAATTGAAAATAGCAAGTGCATGGAGTTGCTTCATGCGAGCTAAGAATCCTTCATCTACTTCTAGGCGAAGACGGTTACCATCAATCAGCAGTGTGGAGACTCCATCCCATTTTTTAGGATCACAAATTGTTTTGATCATACCGTCAATCTGTGTGATTCTGCCAAGAGTTATCCTCTGATCTTCAACACCAGCCAGTCCCAAACGGGTTGTCCCAAGAAATCCTGGAAGGGAATCCATCATTTCCAATGCCGCTCCTTCAGCAACGACATTGTTGTCCTCTTGTATCTTCAACATGCGTCGATCTATAAGCTCCATTAGAACAGCATGCCCCTCCTGATATTTTTGCTTAATATGTTCAAAAGAATCAAAATAGCCTTCCAATATCCACTGGGTGATCAATTCAATGTAATGAATGCCCCCATATTTGCTGCAGAATTGATTGCTATGGCAAAAGCAAAATTTAAGAACATCGGTTGGCAACATTGTATAGGCGCAGTGAATTAGAGGATTCACGCGTTCGGCTGCAATCTCGTAATGAGCTGCCTTTTCCAAAGCACTTTCTAGCGTCAAGCCCACCGAATCATGTCGAGCAATGGCTTCTGCTATCATAGAGATGACAGCAGGCAAACCTCTGCTCTTTCTGGCTATTTTTTCCAAGAAGTCTTGATATGGTTGATATTTTGAACGTGGTTTAAAAAATTTAATCGTCTCATCCAAAGATAAGAGTCCAAGCTCGATCTCCTTAAGAATCAGAGGTGTAACTGCAGTCTCCATTCTAGGCCCGGGGATCTTCTCCGTAGCAGGGCGCGTATCCAACTTTCTTCTTGTGATTATGGTCACTAGTTGATCATCCTTGATGGAAGGAAGCAAAGCTCTAACATTGAACCATACTTTCTCCCACAGTTCATTTTCATTCTTCTGAATCCCGCTTTCATCCAGAACTAGCAGAAGATCGTATTTCTCTACCTTTTCCCCATTCTTACGAGGCGATGCTGCTTGTTTATTTTTGCTTTGAGGATCTTTTTGAGCATGTTCTTTTTTATTAGCTTGCTTTTCATTTTCATTAGCTTGCTTTTTTTCTTTAAGTTTGCGTTGAACCATCTCGTCATAGGTCTTCTTGTCCTCCTCCTTCTTCACATTGTTCTCTGCTTCCCATTCTTCAGCAGTTGAACTCCGACATAATATCTGATGATCAATGGCATCTTCTAGCAAGCCGGTTTTGTACACTTCAGCCCCGGATCCCCCGTCAGCGGTGCTGGTTTTGGACTCTCCATGTTCAGACGTGGTTGAAGAGTTGGCTCCGTTTTTGTTGTCTTTCGGCTTGCTTTTGGCTTCCGGCACGATTTCTGTTTTGTACAGTTCACTCACGGATACCCAGAGTGTCTCATAGCACAAGCCATCCCTGATTGCAATTTGACATATATGCCTTGCCATCCAGGTTTTCCCAGTTCCAGAAGCCCCAACAAGAGCAACTATTTTTGAGACATTTTTGGCAGTTCCAGGATCTCCATCAAGAGCAGTTGTTGGCACATTCTTGCCATTTCCAGGATCCCCATCAAGAGCAGTTGTTGAGACGTTTTTGCGAGTTCCAGGATCAACTGCTGAGGCGTCATCTTTTTTCAGCAGGTCTAATATACGTTTTTCCCGATCATCTATTGTGTCTGTCCCCAAGTCATGTTGTTCTGTTATCTCCGAAGGCATTGCTACTGCGGAAACAAAAAGTAGAAAAATAAAGCATGCTCCCACGTATTAATTCTGATAGATAATAATCGCAAGTAGTTCAATTTGATCCTTTCCCTTACCCACTATTCTCTTCTCCCTTCTACAATATTGTAAAACATTCTACATTGAAATGTCACTTTATTATCAGCATTTTAAAATATATTTTGAACACCCGTATTTCTATTGTCCTTGCGTCGTTGTAATTGTAGTTTGGAAAAATAGTAATTTTACCCATTAATTCGTTTACAGCTTACGAATAATTGCACAGATACGATCTCGAATCGTTTTAAAAGGTTAAAATGTTTAAAGTAGAATTTAAATTTTACTTCAGGACAACTTATTTCAACTTAAATTTTTTACTTCAGATTTAAATATAAATTTTAAGTCATTGATTCATATAATCTAATGGTAGATATTGAAAATCAAAACATCATATAATGATGTTAATGTATTCACCGTTTAATTAAATCAATGACTTAAAATTTATCTTAAAATTTGAAGAAAAAATTTAAGTTGAAATAAGTTATCCTGAATTAAAGTACTAGATTCTACTTTAAACATTTTAACATTTTAAAACGACTCAAGATCATATCAAATGGTGAATAAATTAACATTATTAAATGCTGCTTTGACTTTCAATATCTACCATTAGATTATATAAAATCAATGAATTAAAATTTATGTTCAAATTTGAAGTTGAAATAATGTAACCCTGTTAATTCCTTGTAAGGTCATTATAACAACTTGTATGATTGTTGATTTCAGGTTTTTTTTATTTGTTTTATTGAATTTAGGGCTATTCTTATAATTATGATTTTTATATTTTTCAAAATTTTGTAGAATAAAATAGTCTTTTAATTCATTTAAGGATAAAATAATTATTTTCAATGTCAAAGTAGTTGATTGATACAAGTTTAAAAACAAATATAGTGCAAGTACATGTCAAAATTTTGTGGTGTACACATGAAAAAAGATAATTATAATTAAAAAATGAAATATTTAGAATGAGTAATGATAGATATCCCAAATTTTTTATCTTAAATTTCATCCGGATAGTGGCTGAATCACCATTTTTGTTCAAAGGGGCCATAAATCAATAATAGAAAACAACGAATTGAGGGAAATCATAACAGAAAAATAGACCTTAGAGGATTAGCTGTCGATCTAAACAAAATATGACTAATATATCAACAGGAAATTAAAAAATGAAATACCTTATTGGTGGAAAGCTGGGATGTCTGCTGTGAGAGGTCTTCTAAAATAAACAGCCTCAGTCGATTGAGAGCTCCGATTGAATGGATCTGTAATCCGGAAATAAATAAATAAAAAGAGAGTAGAGCTTCTGAAAGACAGAAAATTGTAGCAAAATTTTATGAGAACAAAGCAACGAGAGCCTTGAATAATATACATATGTCATATTTATATTTCTCTACCAATCGTAATAAATTTCATTTTTTTCCCCATCAAGTCAAAGAAAGCAGCAGCAAATGTATTAATCACATAGTTTTCTATAAATTTCCCCATTATTATTTTTTTTTTAAAAAAGGAAAGAAAGAAAGGGAAGATAAGTACCTATAGAATACAATAAATCCAGCAAGATCACAATTGGGTTTCTCAATCAAGCAAACGAGAGCCGTAAACTGCAGAGAGAAAGAATTCGTTAAACAGTATAAAATTGTTTATTTGAAAAAAAAAAGCATTTTGCGATCTGTGTAAATTTACATGAAGCAAGAGTTTCATATATTACCCTTAGGGAGAGAGATACTGCAAACTGAAAGACAGTAGAAAGATAGAAGAATAGCGTTTTGGAGATACAAGACGTTTTAAGAGTTCTACCAGCTTTTATATTATACGACAAACTTCATTCATTCATAATAAATAAACAAATAAATAAATTACATATTTTATTGTTGCAATAGATTAACGTATATTTACTCTAAATTTATACACAACTTGGAAACAAACTATAAATTAATAGGAGGCTCTGTCATCTTCCTTACCTCAGCTCCCCATCACAATCGTAATTTAGGAAAAAAAATCAAAAAAAGATAAAGATAAAGAAAGAAACATGTTGTGCCCATTAATTCAAATACAGCTAGCAAATAATTGGATTGACCTGATCTGAAGTCGTTTTAAAATGTCTACAATAGAATTCATTGTTTTTTTAATTCTTTATGAAGTCATTAACAACTTCCTTGTTTGTGCATGATATTAATGAAAAGATTATAAATAAAATCTATCAATAATCGTGTCACTGGGATTAATTAATTTTATTGCTATGAGGATGTTATAACCTAATAGAAGTGTAATTATAAAAATTAGTGTTTTAACTTAGTTATCTTTAGTGCAAGTGATATAGAGGTAAAGTATGCGCTATACTAATAACTTATCAAAGAAGCATGTCAAATCCAACATATAGATGTTGATAAAAGAGATATACGTAGTTCAAAAAGGTAGTATATGTACCTAAGTAGTGTTGGAAATATACAAAGTGATCTTAAAAGTCTAAAAGTTTGCATTGTCTTTAATGTTTTTCTCTCAATACAAGTTCCATAAATATTGTATATTTTATAACTTACTTTTCCAAACAACTTAAAAAATTTTTTTTTTCTATCTTAAGCATTTAATGTAACATAGTATGTATTATTTTAGAATACACAAATAATTATTACTATGTGAATGGAAGTTCCTTAAGACGCGATTTAGGAAAAAAAAATTACAATGTGGAGTTTATTCTTGTTAATAACAGGCCCAAATCATGACCAAATTTTTTATGATTATATAGAAGTTGTTCCTACGTAGAGTATTACTATAGAGAGATTTTAATGAAATGTTGGGGATCTCATTATTTGAGGTCTAATTGTCTATTGGATGATGAATATAACATTATTTATTATTGTATTTTACCATCTAATAAATGAATGCCACATCGATTGGAATTTAAGTTGAGACTTAAATATTGGAATCCTTAGCATTATTCAAAGATTATAAATATACATGCAATTCAAATGATGTGTTATTAATCAATAATGACTTCTCTGCATTAGGTAATTGTCGACTTATTATATTATTATTGATGACATAATTTTATAGCATCAATAAATAAATAAATGACATGCTAAATGTCTTATCATTCAAGATAAAAACTTTGTAAAATAAGATATTGTCTCATGATTGGAATTATTATGTTTGATTGTTCTCATGTAAGCAGAATTGGTGGGTTTACATTCACTGGAACTAATACAGCAAAGTCAAAAATACTTGTCCAAATTTGTTTATTTATTTTAAAAAGATAGGCGCTTGGATAGAGTCTAAATTTAATATTTTAATCTCTCATTTGAGATTTAAACTCGATTAATTAGTGAAAGAAAATTATTTAAAAACCAATGCGCTGTGCCAACTTATTTATTTATCTCAATTTATTTATTACGCTGCGTTGAACTTGCTGATTCAAGCGGAAATAAAAAATCTAAGCTTTGAAACTCGCTATGAAAAAATTAATCAACTTGATAATGGGGCACAGCGTTATGTGGAATGCCGCTAAACCCCATTGATTTTCTTTTTTAATTTTTTTTTATTAAGTCACCACCCCATATATGAATGTAAAATTACTTTCTCGATGATGAGGCCCGCCGGCTAGTTGCTTTAAAAAACGACCATTTTTTTAATATATTTAAATCAGGAAAGTTACATTTGATCTATGCACTCATTTATATACACACACATGTAGAGTTATAGACTAGTGTTTAGATACTAGATAGGTTCAATAAGTTCTTTCACAAGATCTAAGAGAAGTATAGATATATTACAATCAATTAATGCATGCATGATATGTATAGTTAAATTTAATATAAATACTACTTGCATGATAATTTTTTAAAATAAATATACATATGTAATAATATCATTTACTTATTGCATGACTGACATAATATCTCTGATGTATTCTAAAATTTCTCGAAAAAGAATTAAAATAATAATAAAAAGTGTCATTCACGTACAGCTGGAGATATTAATTTATTAACTGGCCATACTAATTTATTGGCTGGATCATGTGATGTCGTTTTAAAGTGTTTAAATATGTTTTTTTTAACTAATGCTTAAGTCATTATTAACAAACAAATTTAAGTAGGTAATTATGTGTTTTAACTTTCATTAATTTATTTACCATAATTCTAAAGAAAATAACTTAGCAAGGCAGCAGTGGATGCCAGTTAGTCCAGTTGTTTAACTTTTTGGAGAGGAAACAAAAGGTCTGGAAAAAATTAAGTTAGTATTAGGCAACGATAATAATAATATATTAAAGTTGCAATTTGGAAGCTGCCTAGCTAGATTAATAGTTAATTACCTATCCGTAATTTTTAATAATCATCAAATTTAATAATCGTTGTCTTAATTTTCGAATCTAACTCGTTGTTTATGGAAGTTTGGCACCTTTGCCATCGGCCACAGTCATTTGTCCATCGGTTCTTGATAATCTCTGGCACAACAATAAATGTTCAAGTGGGTCAAATAAAGAGGAAATAAGATGAAATAATAATAATAATAATAACAATTAACAAAAGAAAGAATAGGAATCATATGTAAGACGTAAAGGTGTTTAGATGTGATTTCCTATTTTGTAAGGGAAGATATTTTATCAACTCAATTAGTTACGTTAAAAGGATATTATTTTAACCAAACGGTTGTGGCTCAATTGGCGGCGCAGGCTGGGTAAGTGGGAAGAGCACTCGGGTTCGATCCTCACTAAACACACCATTTGGGAGGGGTAAAGAGCCTTAACTGTGACTACACCCCAAATCCGAATTAGTCGGGGCCCAATGCGGTCGCCGGAAATCGGATGGTTTAAACCAAAAAAAAAAAAGGATATTATTTTATTTAAATCAATTTATTTAATAAACCCATGATTAAAATTTTATTTTGAAATTTTACTCATACCTACCTGCATAAATGCCCAAATACCTTTCTTTTTATAAAATAAATGCCCCAACAACCGTTCTCTTTATAACATAAATGCCCAAACTACCATTCTCTTTATAACATTGTTTGATACTAGAAAAGAAGGAAAAGAAATAAATAAGCGTGAGATCTTTCTAATGGAAAAGAGAGGAACTTATTGATTGTTGGTGGGATACAAAGATGATCAAAAGAATTTATAATATCACAATAGTTTGTACACAATAACATGCGCATCCTTAGAATTTTATATCACTAATTAATAGTTTTACTCGTACATAGGTTTTAACTCTTAAGTAGGACACAAATTAATGATGGATGGTCAAATTTGAACTGCAATTGCAAAATATTATTTAGTCAATGAAAGTAGTCCCAACTCCCATCAACATAATTGTTTGGTCGAACAGAGTTTAGAAACTAGTAAAAGTGGTACAACAACAATTTTGCAATATGAAACGCTGACAAAAATGTAAATTGATCTCTCCGGTGGAGTACGGGAAATTAAATAAACATGCATGATGGGTGATGGATGGCCAAGCTATTTGCCCACAATCAGTTTTGATCTTCCTTGGCCCTTGTTAATCTTGAACTGCTCTCCAAGACCAAAGTGAGCCATTAACAGCCAAACAAAAGTAATAAGCTCTCCACCTGAACTAACTAGCTGGGCATGTGCCCTAGGATCGCAATGAGTTGCTGCATACGACAACAGTTCTAACCACACTTTGCTCATCAACTCCCATCTGTCCCTCTTCTCCAACTTTTTCAGCTCTTTGGTCAGAATACTTCCGTCAAACAACACAGACTTGCTTCTATCTCCCTTCACCGCAGAAGGTTTTACATAAGTTTGCACATTCAGAATTTTTTCACAGGCTTCCTTTTCATCAGACAGTACCTTTCTTTTAAAGAACCTCTTGGCCTCGGCAAGGGTATCTCGAAACCTTATTTTGCCAATTCCCGCCACGGCGGACATCATGGTGGGCTGCATGATCAAAAGATACATCATGTAATCCGAGAGTAGCTTGCTGAATTCAAGATCGTTATACTCTTTCTGGAGAGCCTCCTTGGTGGATTCATCAATAGTATTATCATCAGAAGTAGTACCTGACGTTCTATGCTCGTCCTTTTTGTCTTCGAAATAAAGGAGTTCCGTTGCAATGTGCCATAATAGAATGCTTTCGTCATATGCAACATCAGTAACGTAACTCAATAATTCCTTGATGCGCATCCCATCAGGATCCCAATCCTGCATTATCCATTCCCCCTTAGCCGACGATATACTCTCGGCAGCCTCAGGATCATCTGCATACTGAGCTTTTGTTTCAATTTCCTTGAATATGAACTGCCACAGCTCCTTAGTGAACGGCTCATGTGAAACATAAATTATCCCATCCAAAAGCTCCTTTATGCCAACAAAATCAAGTATCCAGCAGCCTACAGCAAGAATGAATTTAATCCAGAGATAGTAAATGACTATGTCCCAGATGTATACTGAAACCTCATTGAATTTTTTTATGCATTTAAATTGAGTGAGCCATTTGAACGGAAAGGCTAAACACTGAATTGTTTTCTCAATGCCGGATCGAACAAATATCTTTATGGAAGAGGCCATTTTTTCAAGGAATGGACCAATGCCTAAACAATCTAGAACTCTCTCAGAGGCAAATAGAAACCAATTCTTGACTCTGTGTCTCTTTTCTGGACGTCTCCTGAGGCAAAATCTTATCAAGTTGTGTCCTGAGACGTATCCAGACCAGCGGCGAAAGAGCGTAGGTGTGGCCAACAGCTGGTGCTTGAGCTTGACATTGCTTTTGTCGGTTACATTTTCTTCCCAATGATAGTCCTGCCACCATGGACTCTTGAAGTAGAGAAAAAGCTGGAGAATTTTCGCAAAGAACGATTTGACCATCTTTATGATTCTGAATCCTGAATTACTATCCCGATCGCGGGTTAGAGCAGCCAATGTCCAATCAGAGAAAATGAACATGAAGAAAGCTACGACGTCCAGGGCTATGGCACCCCAGAACAAAGTGTATGTAATTCCCACATCAAAACCTTCATATTCGTCCTTCTTCACTCTGAAATAGAAATAACAAAGAGCTGCGGCAACCGAACCAGAAGCTGTTAACCGGAAAATAACTCCCCACCAACTATGCGTGACATTAACTTTGGTATAGAAGACTTCATAAATGAAGTTGAGTTCCACCTCAATTATTTTCAAGGAATCTTCGGCATGTAAAGTTCGGAAGAAATTTCGGCTGTCATCACGCTCCCGGAAGCTGTAGATGATTTCCACGAGTAGCCCTTTGAAAATACTGAAGTAATGATGAGCATAGTGTACCACATCTAGATTGGTCAGCGCCCTCTTCTTTAGTTCAACCTTGAGCTTTTTCTCAGCCTCTGGGATCGTAATTATTCTGGCAGGAAGTTGGGCCTTTATCTTTGACTCATATTCTTCCATGAGCTTCGCATAATTTGGGCCGGGGTCGGCATCCGAAAGCATGGACTCTCTGAATCTGTCCACGCTTCCAAGATACAGAGCACGACTCCGCTCAAAATACTTGATGACACCGGCTACAAACATGAGAATCGATGGGACAAGTACCTTGTTTTTGGGGAGCGATAGGAGGAAGACATACACAGCGGAAGCAGCCTGGGTTATAAGGCCAAGGCTGTGCCTGAGCCAGAGCTCATTATCTTCCAGGGCCAGAGCAGTTATGGTATCCGGACCACCGAGATGTAGCAAAAGAAACGTGGGCCAAAATGCTAACAGTTGATTGTTGTGTTTTGGATCTGAAGGGCCAGGATTGTCGCCTTGGCTGTCGGAGATGAGTCCAACGGCGTAATTAGCAGCCCAGTCAGCAAGCAAGTAAGCTGACCAAATCAGCATCACCAGCAATTTGTTCCCCGAACCCTTTCTGGACGGAGCGAACAGAATTAAAAACGTCTGAAGTGAGAGACTGAGCAAGATTATGCCCCTAATATTCCAGTCATCCCATACGTCTTTCCACTTCTTAGGGATTGGATCGACGGCCATTTCTGTCTTTGCTCCGGAAAATTTAGTTGATTAAATGCACAAGTGTATATTCATACATATATCTTCTGTTCGAGAAAGACTTCTGTTCAGGTGTAAATGGATGAACCTATGAACAATAAAGTTCTACTCAACTCATATTTTCTTTTGATTATGGTAATTTGCAGTTTAAAATTCAGTAAACCTTGACTGATTAATTTAATACGGGGCTTTTGTCGTGAGGGCAATCAGGAGTTCAAGCTTAAAAATATAAATTTAATCTGTAATGGATAAGGGGTGGGGTGCATAGTTAAAAAAATAAAATTAAATAATTTCCAAGTGGAAAATTTTCATCTACTTTTCAGTTAATTAAAGGAAGAATGCACTGTGGATTTCTTTCTGAGAAATTATTTTTTACCATTTAGGTTTATGATAATTTTTTTTTCATAAATACAGTTGAAAGTAAATGTGACATTTTAATAAATAAATAAATTAATTTTAATTTATAGAGATATCGCACAACTAATTTTTATGTAAAAAGACTGCATTAATCCTTTAATAGAGTGCTTTCTCTACTAATATTTTATCATAGGAACAGCATGATGATTAAACAATTATCAGCAATTAAAGTGGTAAAAGAAATTAAGGAAGATGTATGAAAGTCACATTCCTTTTTTATTAAAATAATAAAATAAACCTATATTTACTTTAACTTAGAAGTTAGGTTAACTAATTACTTGGTAAGCACTATGTTAAAAATGTCTCAGGATCCTTTACTGAGTCATTTTTTAGCAGTTTTATTTGGTTAGCTATCTTAGTTTGAATGTTAAAAGAGGTAGAGATTAAAAAATTGATTTCATCTTTGTCTTACATTTACCAAAATAAAAAATAAAAAATTACCATGTCAAAAATCAAAGAAAAAGAACAAGGTTGATGAGTGAATACGGACAAATTAGTTGCAAAGTATGAGGAACTTATCTCTTATTGATTGATTCTTGGACAACTGACTTGAGTATTTTTAAATACACAATTTGGCATGTAAAATAATAAAAACCTATTTGGACAGTGATTTATTTAATGAGTGTATCTTTCAATCGTATAAATAGAAGTAAGTCCGAAATTAGTCGTCAAACAAAAATGAAATGCAAAATAAAAATAAAACCGTTCACACTTGATAGCATATTCCATAGTTAGCGGGCTCACGTCCCAACAAATAGAAAAGAGAACGGCTACCATCGGCTGTTTAAAAATTTTCTAATTGAAGTCAAAGTCTTTAGCAACTAAAATATTTTTCTTTCTAGAGGGCTTGTAGTTGAAACCTACCCAGGAACAGCTAATCCTAACGTTAATGACTTCAATTTAATAGTTAAAAAAGGAAGAATGCACTTTGGATTTCTCTCCGAGACATTATTTTTAACACATGGGTTTATTGATAAAATTTTGATGGGTGTTTTTTTTAATGATAGTTCCTGACTTATTCAAATGTATGGTACAATTCTTACAATATTGTAAATGAGTTTGACAACATTATTAATGATTTCACAACGTTATAAAACCTATTCACAATGTTGTAAAAGTCGTTTCCATACTTTAATAAAGTGCAAAAACAATTATTAGAAAATTTTTAAAATTTTAATACCTTATTTCATTAAAAATAATACTGTTAAAAATAAATGTGACATTTTAATAAATTAACTAGTTACTCTTAATTATAGAGATCTCGGACAATCAATTTTTATGTAAGACAAACTGCTTTCTCCATTACTATTTTAACATAGGAACCATATGATGTATTGAGAATTTATCAACAATTAAACTGGTTAAAAAAAAATTACGATAATGAAAATTTCATTCCTCCTTAGTTATTAAAAAAGAATGATACTATTGGCACACCTGTAATATCCTCTTAAAATCCTTCTTACTTTCGTTTACAAATTTTACCCCTAACTTAAAAATCTCCTACACACACATATCCAGTGCAAAGGTGCAAATGAAATTTTACAGTTGCAGATTTATTCTTCTTTTTAAGAGTTTGATGAATAATAAAATGTTGTCACTTTGCCAGTGGCAAAATTAGTTTTGTGCTCATTAAAATAATCCATCAATTTATATATTATTATTCTTGATTATGTCAAAAAATGTAAATGGTACCTCGTTTTGATGCGTGAAGAAGGAATCCGACTCCATAAAAATGGTTTTCTTGAACAGAAATAATGATCATGAAGATGAAACATCCTATGCCGTGTTGCAAGCCTTTCGAAGTACTCACCTTATTCAAATTTCAATTATTTCTTATTTTAAATTTTAAGACTCTGAGAATTTGAACAATAGACACGCTAACATAAAAATAAGACAATAGACATCATGAATGCCGTATGTTTAGGGGAAAGAGTGATATTTGAGTTAATAGAAATTATGTGATGTTTTAGATTATTTAATGTGTTATATTTAGAAAATGGTTTTAGGAGGATAACAGAAGGGTGCCAATAGTGCAATTCGTTGAAATAATTAAAATGATCCGCAGACCGGCTTTAACTTTACTATCCAACACAGTTAACTGAGAAGCCAAGGTTAATTAACTAGGTAGCTTGGTAAGTGCCATGTGATCAGAAAATAAAAGAAAAAAGAACTAGCTAATTAGTAAGTAGAGTGAATACGGACAAATTATTTGCAAGTAAGGAACTTATTGTGTCTTATTGATAGATTCTTGGACAACTGATTAGAATATTTTTAAATACACAATTTGGCATATAGAATAACAATAACAATTTGGGCGGTGATTTATTTAATGCATCTATCTTTCAATTGTATCCGGTAGATGGAAAGTCCGAAATTAGTCGTCAAACAAAAACTAAATTAAAAGAAGAAGAAGAAGAAGAAAACCGTTCACACTTGATAGCTAGCATATTCCATAGTTGGCGGGCTCATGTCCCCAATAAATGCATAGGCTTTGGAATTTTAATATTTGAATTTTAATTAAAATTTCAATATCATGTGTCATTCATATATTAAATAATAAATTTTATTATTTATTATTTAATTGGGTTTGTTCCCAGTTCAAGTCGCAGGGAAGTCGCATTTGTTGGAAGAACATGTGCCTCCCGGTTCGAGCGGGGACTTCTAGTCTGAGTTATGGTACGGGCTTAAATGTGCCTTCCATAGTTGGGGCCTTCCCCAAGATACCTCGTGGTTAAGACAAAAAAAAAATATATATAATAATAATAAATTTTATAATTTATAAAATTACTTAATTATTATCCAATAAATAAATGCCACATTAATTAAGAATCAAATTGAATAATAGATATTCAGTACCTACTATTACTCTTTAATCTTTATTTAATTCTAATTGAAGTCTTACTCTTTAACAACAAAAATATTTTTCTTCGAAGGTTGAAACCGACCCAGGAACAGCTAATCCTAACATTAATGACTTCAATTTAACAGTCAATAGTTGGCACACTTGTTCAAAAAGTCAAATTATATTAAGCGGAGAATATTGATGTGGCTTTTTTTGTCTTCTTTGGAAGAGAGAAACAAAAATTATGAGGCATCAATCTAAGCAAGGAGTAATGACTTTGAGACCGAGTAAATTGAAGAACGAGAGGGTTTTAAATTTAAGCTTAGTAAACTGAAGACCCAGATCAGGTAAGAAATCACAAACTCAATTTTACTCCAGTTTTTGACATGAAGATCTTAAATATATCCCGTATCATTTTTCAGCCTAAATTAAACTACATCTAATGTTTATCAAATGTTTAATAAATTTTACTTCATATCTAATTATTTCATTTTAGAATTATAATAAAAAAATCATATTGCTTTAATTTTAAACTTGTCTTAACTAATTAAAGTTTTTTCTTCCTTCCTAAGGTCTATCTCCAGTGGTGAGAGCTGAGGTCCTAAAACTTAAGTCATAAGTTTGGACTTTACTTACTAGTGTGTGTGCATTAATTAAAAAAATTAAAGGTTTATTTTTGTTTTCTCAATATGTGTAATTGATATGCTTATGATTAAAATTCAAAAATTCATTGATATATCATGATAAGGGTTTTACCCCTTTTGCAGGGATTAGAAGCCCCCTAAAAGTACCCTTATATTTACATTTGATAAGAGTAATTATGAGAGAGCATATGAAAAAAATAGGAGGGCAGTTATTGAGGTGGGGTCTCTGCATGGAGAGAGAAAACTTTAAAATTATTGATTATGTTATTTTGACAAATTTAATCAATTGATTTATCTTAATTCAACGAATACTAACAAATGAAAAAAATAAAGATACTTTCAGGGGCTGTTGGTCCACCCTCATGATGATACAACGTATAAGAAAAAAATTTGGACCATATAACAGTGTATTTTTTTTTTTTTTTTTAAAGAAGAGGTTCCCCAAAATCTATTAAAAACTGCCTTAGAATTCTGGCTGGACATGAATATCTTTGATCTCTGAACAACAAACAGTTTATGCAGAAGCTGAACTCAAGGCCTCAATAATAAAGAAGAAACACCCGTTCTCTCAACAATATGGGGCAAGTAAGTCAAAACGGTGAAATAGGTGGATCTAGCAGTGACGGCGGAGATAAATCAAAGCCTGAAGAAAGTAAGCAATCATCAAATGAGATCTTGGAACAAGGCCATGAGAACAACGTTTCAAGCTCGTCACCGAACTGTACCAATCAGCCAAATGTCCCGAAGGTCTCAAAGTCAAAACCACCAGCCAATGTTCATGGATTCGGTAATGAAGAGCTACATCTCCAAAAATTGCTTTCCAATCGCGGAACTGACGATCAGTTCAGGGCAATTGGGGTTGTAGGGGTTGCCGGGGTTGGCAAAACAACACTCTGCCAGAGAATCTTCCACAAGCCTGATGTCAAGACCCAATTTGTTCCCAGGATATGGGTTTGCACTATGTCTGGGCAGAAAACGGCTGAAAGTATTGTTAAAAGAATTCTCAAGCGTCTTGGTGTTGATGATGGTACAACAAATTCCTTTGAGGGTCAAGGACTTGCTTTCCTGGATTATGTTCTTCAACAGCAGTTGATTGGGAAGAGATATCTGATCGTTCTGGATGATTTTGAGGACATGGAAGTGTGCAAACACCTTTCGAAAGTACTGCCCAGAGGATACGGGGAACGATTGATTATCACAAGCAGAGATGTGAAATTAACTACGGAGATGGTTGGAGAGGAAAACTTGCATCAACTTCAGCCACTTTCCGATCAAGAGAGCTGCTGGTTAATATACAGAGACTCAGTTCGGGATAAGGATGCGCAGCTTAAATCTCAAGCTAGAAAAGATTTGGAGGAAACACTTGAAAAATTGCAAGGCCAAAACGAGTCCGATGCCATGCTGATGGAGGAGAGAAAGACAATATACAGAGACGCAGTTAATTTCCCAAGTTCAAAGCAATTAGTGGAGGAACTTGGAAAATTACAAGGCGAAAATACAAAACTGATGGAGAGAAAAAGGTCAATTCTAAGAGACTCAGCTAATTTACCAAATTCAAAACAATTAGAGGAGGAAGTTGAGAAATTACAAGGCCAGATTACAAAAATGTTCGAGGAGAAAAGGGCAAAGCAGAGGGAGCAAAGAAAGAATGCAGAGGAACTCAAAAGAAAGTGTGGCGGTCTTCCATTAGCTGCAAAACTGCTGGGGGAAATTAAGGCCCAAGAGGAACTCCGAAGAAAAGAGAAGCTGCTGAAGGACATTTTGGATGAGATTGAGAGGGTTGTTGCAGCCAATAAACGACCTGAACCCGAAACTCAAGAACAAGATGCACAGACTCCGGCTACGGAGGGAGAATCCAATTCAGTCGAGCCAACGGCCAGCATTGTGAATGCTTAGTACTTCTTGTTCTTCTTGCTTCAAATTGCTTTGTTACTTTTAAATTCTGTTGGGTTTGATCTTTGCCGAGTTTGAGTTTTGATGTTGCTGTATTTCCTCTCATATGAATAAATTTTGCATTTCTGTTGTCTCTTGCTCAATGAACGTGCATTCATACTATTTGTACTTACAATTTAATTGAAAGGGATTTCCAATGAATATGACCGAATAACATTTAAATTACAGGAATATGAGTCAAAAAAATGGGGGGAATTGCGTGGGATATACCCCATTTCCCCCAAAATACCCAAAATATACCTAAAATTATTACATGCTTTAATGTTACACATATATACTTAAAACAAATTAGAAATATATAAAAATATCCTCTAAATCGATTAATGAGACGGGTAACGAGTCGAGTATACCCAACTTCAATTGAACCATAACTAACTAAGTTCCCTGAATAATTCTCAACTTCTTTCATGTAAGTCGATGACAAGTCGAGAATATTGGACCTCAATTGAACCATGATGATTAAGTCTCCTGAAAAAATTATTGACTTCTTTAATCAAGTTGGGTAGCAAATTAAGTATAATTAACCTCAATTGAACCACGAATAATTAAGTATTCTAAAAAATTCTCAACTTTTTTAATGAAGTTAGGTAACGAGTTGAATATTCAACTTTAGTTGAAACGATAATCAATTAAGTACCTTAAAAAAATCCTCGACTTCTTTCATGAAAGTTGGGTAACGAGTTGAATATACTTGACTTCAATTGATCTATGACCAATTAAGTCGCCTGAAAAATTCCTGACTTCTTTAATGAAGTCGGGTAACAAATTGAGTATACTCGACTTCAGTTGAACCATGACTAATTAAGTCCCTGAAAAAGTCTAGATTTCCTTCATGGAATTTAGGTAATGAGATGAGTATACTCAATCATGATTGAACCACAACCAATTAATTCCCCTGAAAAATTATCGACTTTTTTCATGGAAGTCAGGTAATGAGTTGATTATATTTGACTTCAATTGAATCATGACCAATTTAAGTCCCTTGAAAATTTTGAGACTTTTTCATGGAAGTTGGATAACTCTGGACATTATCTGTATCAATAAGTCATTATCTTCCAAGTATATGAAAAAAGAATTAAAAAATAATAGTGACGGTGACAACCATAAAGAATCCAACAAAATTAAATATAATGTCATCTTATAACAATTAGTAAAGTCATCATTTTACAATTTTAGTAGGGAAATCCTTATACAATGACTCAGGATAGTCTTTCATCTACTCCAAGCACTCAAGCCATGACCTAAAAACTCCAAGACACCACCCCTTAAAGTCAACATACCATCTACAATCCTCCATCAGGCCTTGTATAGACAAATAATTTTGAATTTAGTACATGTTTAAACAACATCAAGGAAATAAATAAGCATAAATTGATGGCAATACATAAATGAATACAAAGAATTGAGACACTTGCATATAAATTTGAAACAAGGCGTTATCCTCAAAGACTTATTCCACTTTTACACTAGTTGTTCAAAAAATTACTCGACTTGTTTAAAGACTCACTAGACTTTTACACGACTTGTTCAAAAAATTACTCGGCTCCTACTCAACTTTAAAATTACTTATGTTCAAAAAACTTAAAATTGATACTCAACTTATTCAATAGACTTACTCAACTTAGACTCGATTTATTCATAAACTTATTTGACTTCTACTTAGCTTGTTCAAAGACTTGTACAACTAATTAGCCGAATTATTCTATACTACTTGACTAATTGCCTGATTTATACTTTACCACTAGGCTTATTATTACTTGACATATTTCTCAACTTCCTACCTGACTTACATTATAAGTTACTTGACTCACTTCAGGTTTTACTAGGTTAGATATCGACTCAATCAACTCCCTTAGTTGACTTCCTACTAGACTAAATACTCGATTTAATCAACTCCCTTACTTCACTACTTGATTGACTAAATACTCAACTTACTCAACTTCGTACTCGACTTGTTCTTGCAATCATTTTTCAATCACCCAAAACTTAAATTTAATATTTTAGTCTTAAATCCCTACATTTCATGCAATAGTGTGAGTGTGCAAGCACTAAAATGAATATAAACTATTCCATAAATCATTAGCATATATAATTGTAATAAAATTAGATCAAACCCTAAGCACACAAAGTATTTATATTTCAAACATACCTTATCCACCAATTGACAATTCACCAACTTTTAAGTTTTTTGAAGAGTTTATATTTATCAAAAACCTCTGTATTGGAGGTAAGAGATGAAATAGTGAGAGTTGAGAAAAGCATGAGAGAGGAAGAATGGTGAGGTGTGAAAAATGGTTTGAAATTTTGAGGTGAGGCGAGGAAATGTAGACAAATGGTTTTTTTTTAAGGATATTTTTATTTTTCTCTCTTTCTTAGGGCATATGTATGTAATTGGGTATAAATTTGGTATTTAGGGGGCAAATGAGATATATTTAAACAAAAAACCCTAGAAAATGAATTTGCTAAAAATATGACAGAGTCCATAATGAAACTATTAAATTATAACCACCCAACACTTTAAATGTTGGTTGAAGAACTATGGAGCATTTGTGTGTAATTTGTGAAGAGTTGATTGCTTTTATGAAAAATAAGGAGTGTATTAATGTCAAAATATATAGAGAAAAGTATGCTTACACTCACAAGGTATGAGACCTCCAAATTTTCAAAAAGGGATACTAAGGCTTTTTTTTTATCATTATACTCTTTACCTTCATTATCCAAAAAAATTGACTTTATACTTTTTAATAAATAAAACTATTACATAAATAATTTAATCTATGTAGTAAACTAACAATATTAAACTATTTTAATATTCTAATAAATTTAAATATGTAAATTATTATATTTATTTTAATAATATATTTTTATTTGTTGTAGATAAGTTAGATAAATATTTGCGTTATATACATTTTACAATTAAAAAAAATCTCACATACTAATAATGTTAAAATTATTATTTTACTTAATATTCAAAATAATTTAATTTTTAATACATCTATTTAATATTATGATTCTATTTATTATAAAATTTACGTTAATATAATAAAATATATCTAATAGATTGTAAAATATTAAAATATTTTTTAAATTTGAAATTATCTTAAATGTATCTATTATATTTATTTTAATGTTATATTTCTATTTAGTATAAAGCCTTTAGAGTCAGCTTTTTCTAGGATAATAAAAAGGGTGTTATGGTAAAAAAGGAGTCTTAGTGTCCCTTTTTAGAAACTTGGAGGTGTTGGTGACCATTTTCCCAAACTTTGGGGGTATAAATGTCATTTTCTTAAATACACTCACAAAAAATTTAGGGGTTAGCAAGTCATAAATAAAAAATAAATCCTCACATTTATAATTTTTTTTAATATTTACTTTACCCCTTTGCCTCATAAAAAATCTGTTGACCTCTTGACCTATCAAATAAAACTAATAGTAACCAGTAATTACCACATTGTATTTTGCTTCTAGTGCAAGAATATATTAACCAATGTTATCTTAATTAAAAAAATAATTGGACTACAAAATTTGACAAAAATACAAAATTGGACTACAAAATTTGACAAAAATACAAACAGACTACAATATCAAGGTAATTATAAACAGTGTACTTCTTATCAAGACCTTTTAATCTTTTCATACTTTTTATCAAATAACCCAATTTTTTTTGTTGAAATAGTATTTTCCACCAAATCCAATATCATGGCTAAAACCTATAATTATTTAAAAGAAAACAAAAGATACAAAAGATGGTCAACAACCTAAAGGATCCAGGGCCGGCTTTAACCAATTGGGGGCCATAGGCGAAATTTTATTTTAGGCCTTTTGATGTTAAAATATCAAATCTCACAAAAACATTAAACAGCTCAAAAAATTCTCACAACAACATCAAATAGCTCAAACTTTAACTATATTCAATAATATCTTGAATTACAACAATTATTAACAAGATCCCAAAAAAAAAAAAAAAAGCCGGAAAGATATCTATTTATTTCCACACAAATATTAACTAACTTTGCCTTCCACAAATTCCATCTCCTTAAGATGCTTTAAAACTTCATAAGCCACAACCATAATCTTCCTGTGAACTTTAAATCATTAATCCTACCTACTATGATCCTTGCTGCAAGCCATCACTAATGCAAATTACTAATCAATTAAATTTTATTCTTCTTGCTTTTTGAGATGCAAAATTATTAATTAAAATCTTATATTCTAATTTAGCTAACAAATTTTTTTCAATAGCTAATATAGCTAATCCATTTTATCTTTCTTGTGACATTGTAGTTCTTAAATAAGATTTTATTAACTTCAATTTAGAAAAACTTCTCTCAATAGAAGCAACAGTTATAAGTACAGTCAATAATATTCTATAAGCAACAAATGCATTTGGAAAAGAATCTACTTTTTTTAATATAATTAAGTATATCAAGTGGACTATTTCTTTCCATTTGTAAAACTTCTTTTAAGACTTTTAACTCTGAAAACAAATCTAATCCATCAATATCAGAAAACATATCATATTTCAAGATATTTTCAAGATTAATACAATAACTTTTTAAGCTTTCATCATCTAATGATTTTAATTTTTCAAAATTAAATAAAAATCCAAAAATATTTTCATAGAATTGAAACTGCTCAAATCTATTGGTGATTGAAAAAATAGCTTGATCTACTATATATACAAAGTAATCAATTCTAAAAGAATCTGCGGGAGATAGAAATTTCTCTTCATTATTATTCTCGCCAAATTTATTTTTTCTACGAATTATACGTTTTTCATGAAATTTTGGTTCTATTTCCATTTCATTTGCAATCTCTTTAGCTGAAATCATAGCAGACACAAAACCATTTTCTCTGTAATTCTCAAAAAAGGATGTAAGACCTTTTAGTTGATTTATGGCAACATCAATTTGCATATCTTCCTTTCGTAAGCTTTTACTAACAGTGTTCACAGCAAATAATATATCATACCAAATAATCATGGCTAACAAAAATTCAAAGTTTTCCAATTCATATGTTGCTAAACATTTAGCTTCACTTTTTATTTTAGGATCTTCACTAACTTCTACTAATTCAAGTAAAGCATCTCTAATTTGGGGAGTTTGAAATCTTATTGCTTTGACACTTTCTATGCGACTTTCCCAACGTGTTTATGACAATGATTTAATAGTTAAATTAGGTATATTATCTTGTAAAATTTTCCATCTCTTAGGTGAAGAAGAAAATAGTGAGTAAACACGTTGAACAACTCCAAAAAATGAAATAGCCTTAGGACAAAAATTAGCCATATCACAAAACACTAAGTTAAGACTATGACAGCCACATGGTGTATAAAATGCTCTAGGATTTATATCTAATAATCTTTTTTGTACACCTTGATTTTTTCCTTTCATATTAGATCCATTATCATATCCTTGTCCTCTTACATCATTAATATCAAGTTCAAGAGTTTTAATTACATCCACAAGTTCATTAAAAAGACCTTTTCCAGTGGTATTGTCAACTTGTAAAAATCCTAAAAAATATTCTTCTATCTTTACTAGATTTTTTGAAATATCCACACATCTTAATATAAGAGACATTTGTTCTTGGTGGCTTGCATCTGGAGTACAATCAAGTATAACTGAAAAGTACTTTGCTTCCTTAACTTTGTTAACAATTGATTTTTTTTATTTCAAGTGCTAGCATTAATATGAGTTCATTTTGATGTTATGTCCAAGATAATGATCATGAATTTCATCGATTTTAATACGTCGAATATGTTCTTGCATTGTTGGATCAAACTTTGCAATCATTTCAATTAAACTTAAAAAATTCTCATTTCTCTCTTCATAGATCTTCTCATTTTGTCCACGAAATGCTAAATTATTTTTAGCAAGATTTTTTACAACAGCAATAATTCGTATTAATACTTTTTGCCAATGTTCTTTTCCTTGTCAATTCTTTCTTGAACATCTTTATCAATTGTTTTTCTTTTCGATAGTCTTGCTTCTAAATCAACCCATGCATTCATATTAGTTATATGTTCATTGTGTTAGGAAATTGGTGGGTGAAGCAGACACGCAGCTAAAGTAAAATTGTAAGAAAATAAAGAAAAAGCACAATAGAGGACACCAGAAATTACGTGGTTCGGCTTTTAGCCTACATCCACGGGCGAAGACAGAAGGAAATATTTTACTAGTGAAATAAGGATTACAAGTATTGTAATATTTTGGCTCACAACCCAAAACCCCAATACACCCAATCTCTCACTCACTAGACTCTCTGCTCTGCAAGAATTATTTCTCACAACTCTCGACTCTCTCTAAATTACTCTCTGAATAATGGAATTGGATGCACAAATCGAAATGGGAGCTCTCCCCTTTTATAGCCAAAATTGGCTATTAAAATAATTTTTTTTTTTCACCGCCATTGAATGTCAAAGTTTCTTCTCTTTCATTCTTCAAGAAAAGCTGCTGCTGCTACCAACTTTCTTCTTCTTTGAACTGACCATCTAGATGGCTGCTTCATCTAGATGGCCACCTTATTTGACATTTCTCCCACTTGGAGATTAGACTGAGAATCAATCAATCTCCACACCATCCTTTCTGCTTCGCCATAATCATGTTGCCTACGTTTCTGCTAGGCCACAAGAGGATCTACTCCAGACAAACTTATCAGTATTTATCGGCTTGGTCAAAACATCTGCTAGGTTCTCCTTCGTATGGATTTTCTGTAAATCCACACTTCCATCTTCCACTACTTCTCGAACGAAGTGATACTGAACTCCTATGTGCTTTGTCCTGGAATGAAAAGCTGGATTCCTTGCAATGTGCAAGGCACTCTGACTGTCACAAAACACAGGAATTTTCTGTTGTTTGTGCCCGAGCTCCTCCAATAATCTTTGTATCCAGATAGCTTCCTTGCAAGCTTGTGTAGCTGCCATGTATTCTGCTTCTGTTGTAGATAAAGCCACAACGGTCTGCAGTTTCGAAACCCAGCTTACAGCTGCTCCCGCAAGTGTAAACACATAACCAGTAGTGGATTTCCTTTTATCAAGGTCTCCTGCAAAATCTGAATCCACATAGCCTCTGACAGTAAACTCTGATCCTTCATAACATAATGCAACATTTAAGGTTCCTCTGATGTATCTCAGAATCCTCTTCATAGCTATCCAATGCTCTCCACCAGGATTCGCCATGTATCGACTGACTGCTCCCACTGCTTGTGCAATGTCCGGTCTAGTACATATCATAGCGAACATCAAACTTCCCACTGCTGATGCATACGGTACTCGAGACATCTCCTTCCTCTCCGCTTCATTGCTAGGACACATACTTGAGGATAATTTGAAATTAACAGGAAGTGGGGTAGAAATTGACTTACAATCTTGCATGTTGAAGCGCCGCAAGATTTTCTTCAAGTAATTTTTCTGAGAAAGCCAAATCTTCCTGTTATTTCTGTCTCGGTGAATTTGCATCCCTAGAATCTTGTTTGCTGGTCCCAAGTCCTTCATTTCAAACTCCCTAGCCAACTGTGCCTTCAATTCTTGGATTCGATCTTTGTTGGGACCTGCTACCAACATGTCATCCACATACAACAGTAAAATGATGAAATCATTATCTTCAAACCTCTTGTAATATGTACAATGATCTGAACTGAGTCTGTTGTATCCAAGGCTCATGATGAAGGAATCAAATCTCTTATACCAACACCTCGGCGCCTGTTTAAGACCGTATAGAGATTTGTTCAACCTGCAAACCAAGTTCTCCTTTCCTTTTTCTGCAAAACCTTCTGGTTGGAGCATATAAATTTCTTCTTCAAGTTCTCCATGAAGAAATGCAGTTTTAACATCTAACTGCTCTAGATGTAGGTCAAATGTAGCACACATTGCCAAGACTATTCTGACTGTTGTGAGTCGAACCACCGGAGAAAATATCTCGTTGAAGTCAATACCTTCTTTCTGAGCATATCCTTTCACTACCAGTCTCGCACGATACCGCTCCACTTGGTCATTGCCATCACGTTTGATCTTGTAGACCCATTTGTTTCCAATGGCTTTTCTTCCACGTGGTAGTGGTACAAGTTCCCATGTCTTGTTCTTGTGTAGAGCTTCAATTTCTTCCTGCATTGCTGTCATCCACAAAGCAACATCTGAGCTGTTTAAAGCTTTATGGAAAGTTGAAGGCTCTCCATCCTCTGTTAGAAGACAGTATGCAACGTTGATCTCTGTGACATACTCCGAGTGCCACGTTGGCGGTCGTCTCTCACGAGTTGACCGACGAACTTCTGGAGCCTCGGACTCAACTGGTTCTTGTTCCTCGTGCTCTGATGCTACTTCAGAAGAATCTGAATCTTCTGGATTATTCTCGACATATACCGGCACAGTCTCTGACTTTTCTTTTACAGTGCCATCATCTTCATCTTTTCTTTGCAGTTGATCTTCTACAAAAATAACATCTCTGCTGATGACGATCTTGTGGGCAGTGGGGTCCCACAGACGATACCCCTTTACTCCATCAGCATACCCCAAGAAGATACATCTTCTAGATTTTGCATCCAGCTTTGTTCTTTCTTGGGCATTGTACATCACGTACACAGGACATCCAAATGCATGTAGGTAGGAATAATCAGCTGGCTTTCCAGTCCACATCTCCATCGCTGTCTTCAACCCAATAGCTGTAGATGGCGACCGATTTACTATATAACAGGCAGTTTTGGCTGCTTCTGCCCAGAATGAATTGGGTAGACCAGCAGTCCTCAACATAGCTCTTATTCTTTCTGTAAGAGTTCTGTTCATCCGTTCTGCCACTCCATTTTGTTGAGGAGTGTATGCCACCGTGAACTGTCTCTGAATACCTTCTTGCTTACAGAAAGTAAGAAACTCGCCGTCTGTATATTCTCCACCATTATCTGTCCTCAAGCACTTGATCTTTTTACCAGATTCAAGTTCCACCCGCGCTTTGTATTCTTTAAACACAGGAAATACATCTGACTTTTTCTTAATTGGATACACCCAACATCTTCTGGAATAATCATCAATGAAAGTCACCATGTACTTTGCACCTCCCATGGATATATCCGGTGATTCCCAAACATCAGAATGAATCAAGTTTAGAATGCATTTACTTCTAGCAATAGATCTACTGAATTTTAATCTATGCTGCTTACTTATAACACAATGCTCGCAAAATGGTAAACTTACCGATTTGAGCCCCGGAAGCAATTTTCGCTCAGAGAGAATCTTCAAGCCTTGTTCTGACATGTGGCCGAGTTTGAGATGCCACATCATCGTTGATTCTTCTCCATTTGACGCGACACACGCATCAGCCTCCTGTAGTGTTTCTCCTTTAAGCATGAATAAATTAGCACCAATCTTTTCTGCCTTCATCAATACAAGCGCGCCTTTAACGATCTTCATAATTCCATTCTCCACATGAGTTTTGTACCCATGACTATCCATTTGTCCCAAAGACAATAGATTTTTCTTCAGGCCGTTGACATGTCGTACCTCTCCAATTGTGCGAATTGTACCATCAAACATTTTTATTTTGATAGTACCAATACCAGCGATCTCCAAGGCATGATCGTTACCCATATATACAGATCCTCCTGAGATAGGTTCATATGTGTGGAACCATTCTCTCCTAGAGGTCATGTGCCAGGTAGCTCCTGAGTCTATAAGCCAGACATCAGAAAGTCGTTTTCTGCCTTCTGAAACAGTTGTTGCCTCACTGTAGAGAATTTCGCCATCATCCGAGGTACTTGCTACACACCCCTGAGCATTTGATGACTCAGGTTCTTTGCCCTCTCTTTTCTTCTGGTTACTCCAACACTCCTTTTTGACGTGCCCTTTCTTGCCACAGTTGTAGCATTTAACATTCTTCTTACTTCTGGATTTTGATCTACCATGATTTTGACTCCCACTGGGGCCACGTTCTGTTGATCTTCCTCTCGTCACCGATAGCGCCTCCGCTTGCTGCGAACTTGCTTGTCTGTTTTCCTTGTTTTTTCGCCTGCTCTCCTCATTTAATACGGAGGCTGCAACATCGTCGAAAACTAGACTCTCCACTGGATTGTTGTTCGTCAGGTTGATGATGAGTTGATCATACGAATCTGGTAGACTTTGAAGTAGAAGCTCTGCACGTTCATTTTCCTCTATATTATGACCCAACGTTGTGAGTTGTGAAAATAGAGTCTTCAATGTGTTGATGTGGTCGGTCACCATTGTAGATTCCGCCATTCGAAGAGTATAGAGTTTCCTCTTCAAGAAGATTTTATTGTGTAGTGACTTGGCCTCGTACAATTTTGTGAGAGTATCCCATATTTCCTTCGCCGTATTTTTCTCTGCCACACTGGATAATACTCCATCCGCAAGTGCCAAGTGTAGATCAGAAATGGCGTTGCCGTCTACCTCGTTCCACTTGTCATCAGTTATCTCCATGGGTCTTTCTCCAATTGCTGCCAAGCAATTATTTTTCCTCAATACAGCTTTCATCTTCATTTTCCACAACGAAAAATTATTTCCGTTAAATTTCTCAATTTCATACTTTGCCGCCATTTTGTTGATAAATACTGCACACAAGCTAGTGTACCACCTTGAATAGTTGTGAGTATGTGTGAGAATGCACACCAGGAAAGTTCCCAGGAAAGACTGGAGGGGTCACAATGGTCCCACTTAAAACCCAGACTCCTTAAGCTCTTATCGCCTTTGTGACAGAACTTTCCTAGACATGTACAGAACCACACAGTTGTTTTACTCACACCACTATTCCCTGCTTTGCACCGCAAAATTCTTGGATCGCTTCCACCGTTTCACGTGAATAGTACCGTATACATGAATAGTACCGTACACCGTATACGTGAATAGTGCCGTACACCGTATACGTGAATAGTGCCGTACACCGTATACGTGAATAGTGCCGTACTCCGTATACGTGAATAGTATCGTATGCCGTATACGTGAATACGTGAACAATTCCTGACTCCAAAAAATACAACCAATAGCTCTGATACCACTGTTAGGAAATTGGTGGGTGAAGCAGACACGCAGCTAAAGTAAAATTGTAAGAAAATAAAGAAAAAGCACAATAGAGGACACCAGAAATTACGTGGTTCGGCTTTTAGCCTACATCCACGGGCGAAGACAGAAGGAAATATTTTACTAGTGAAATAAGGATTACAAGTATTGTAATATTTTGGCTCACAACCCAAAACCCCAATACACCCAATCTCTCACTCACTAGACTCTCTGCTCTGCAAGAATTATTTCTCACAACTCTCGACTCTCTCTAAATTACTCTCTGAATAATGGAATTGGATGCACAAATCGAAATGGGAGCTCTCCCCTTTTATAGCCAAAATTGGCTATTAAAATAATTTTTTTTTTTCACCGCCATTGAATGTCAAAGTTTCTTCTCTTTCATTCTTCAAGAAAAGCTGCTGCTGCTACCAACTTTCTTCTTCTTTGAACTGACCATCTAGATGGCTGCTTCATCTAGATGGCCACCTTATTTGACACATTGGTTGTTTCATGACTTTTAAGTTTAGAATTAAGATTTTTCCAATCTCTTGTTCCTTCATCACTAAGCTGATTTTTGCTACAACTTGTATTGAATAATTTGCAACAAAAACAATATACTTTGTTAAAATCTTTTGAATATATTAACCATTTTCTATCATGTTTTTCTCCATTTGTTAACATTTTAACATAAAATGCAGTAGAGAAATGCCTAGAATTTTCATCTTTTGGGAAAGTTATGTTATTCTCTCTAATTGGACCTTTTTCTACTAAAAGATCTCTTAACTTTGTATCAACATTTTTCCCATCTTCCTGGATCATAAATATTATTTGGAACAAATAAATTTTCTACATCAACTTTGTCCGCATTTTTATTTTGATCATCTTCAATGTTGTTTATTTTATTCACCGTTTCATCATTATTTAATTCATTTAAACTTGGTTGATCAATAACTAATTCTTCATTTAAATCTATATCTTTTTTACTAGTTGTGACAAATTTATCAAGAGCTCCTTTTTGAGATTGAACTAACTTTTCTATTCTCCTCTTTTTTTTCAAATTTTCATATCCTGATACATATTTTCTAGTTGACATGCTTTTCAAATAAAAAAACAAATAAACAAACACAATTTTTTTTCTAGATTATTCAAGCCAAAATCAATACAAAAAATCAAAAATAAATTAAATTTAAAAAGGATAAGAACAATAATAATAAAAAATAGAAAAAATAGAATGATAGCACCTAGATTTGAGTCAATTGACTAGTTGAGATGAAGATGATGATGGCAATGAATTTTGTAGAGAAGAGAAGAGAGCACAAAAATTTCTTGCTAAAAATAGCTTTGATTCAATGTGTATCGGTTTATAGATAATGAGCTTTTAAATAGATTTTAATAGAATACCAAAAGTTAGTTCTAAAAATCTAACGCTACTAATCTTAATAAGAGTTTTTTTTTTGGAAAGGGAAAGCATTGATTGTTTTTTGGGAAATAGTAAAAGAAAGTAAAGAAGTAACATTCAAAATCATTATTATAGCATAAAAATATATCTTATATTTAAGGTAAAGATTATTAAATAAGAGAGATAATTATGAATGAGAGTAATGACAGGGTAAAGCCTAAAAATTAGGCTTTTTTTACTGTATAAAAAATATATACGTAACTTAATTTTTTTGAATCTTAAAAAAAATTAATTATATTAATTAATAAATAGATACCGAAAATCGGGATCTTCCTAAATACGGGACTTTAGGCAACTGCCTAGTTCGCCTAGTATTAAAGCCGCCATTGAAAGGATCTGATCGGAAGAGAAATAAGAATAAATAGCATGCATGATAACTTATTCCACAATATAAAAAGACAAAACATATTGGTTCGAACGAAGCATAAATAAATAAATAACCACTTGCATGAATTATTGAATTAAATATATCTTTATATAAAGTCTTCCCAAGTCTTATTTTATTTACGTTGATAAGTACGCCATGGCATCACTTGCAAGATAGACAATGACATCAACAAATAAAAACTTGAATAGAAGTTCTTGAAAATAACCTCAAGAATAATAAATTAAAGACTAGGAAAATACTGTATACATATGCGTAGCCTTTTTCTAAATTTCAATTACTCACTATTCTTTACTTACATTTTCTCCATGACCTTTCACTTCCTTTCTCTCACTTTTTCTTTTTCATTTAATTTAGTATCCTTAGGAACCCATGTTCCCACAAATCACTACCTCACTTAACTTTCTTAATCCCAATTTATATAAAATAACAATATTCAAACATATATTCCTTAATCACAATCTCCTCCTGTAAGCTGGAAAATTTGTTATTGATCTCTATGCAATTTTACTTTCGATTTTTTCAGTATTCTTGGAGAATTAGGATAAAATGTTCCTTGAAGCATATGTATATTTCCATTGCTAAATTCATATTTAGAAAGTATATATATAAGGTTTTTCATATATTTAATACATAACAAGGGAACAAATGCTTCATAATTAAGGACATGTAAAATCCATTTAGTTCTAGTGCACACCAATGAACAATAAGCAACATAAGAACAAAATTCAAATGAAGAACATATATAAAGTGAGAGGAAAAAAAAAATCAACTCATGAATTAATCAAGTGAGAAGAATGACAGAACGGATTAATTCATGATGCACGATGCTCTTGCTTGGAATTGTTCAGATTGATCAGATCAGATTTTTCCCATATTCCGTAGCCATCGCATGGGCAAAGAGTGACTTTATGGCATTTGAATTTCTCCAAATATTCCAACTTTGGAAATAATTCTTGCAGCTCTTTCCAGTGTATCTTTAATTCATTCAAATACTTCAAACGTAAAACCTTAACTGTCTCCCACTCACTTCCCTCGAGGCTGTTGAGTCGTCCTCCTCTGATGTAGAGATTTTTCAAATTCTTGAAACTGTACGGATGTACCCAACTGGGCAACTTTTCATCAGGAAAACACTGGAAATCAAGCTTTTCTAGTTTGCTCTCCACATGTTGGCTTCTTTCCGTTACTCGTGTCCGGAATTTGGTTAAGGTCTTGATGAAAAAATTATCTTTTCGGCCAGTTTGTGGTTCGGGTTTTGTGGATTTATTAGCAGATCCCCCGCCCCATGATACTTTCAACTGAAGAAGCCTTTTAAACGCTAAAACTGTGGACAAATTTTCTGTTTGAAATTTCTCACTGTTTATGTTGATGGTCAGCTTCCTTAGATGCTCTAACTTCTCCAGATCCTTGAGGCTGCACCACCGCTTCCATCTACGATCATCTTCAGCATGATCACTTATTACAAAGCCCTTTAATACTTGGAGTTTAGAGAGCAAGGACAGCTTCTTGGGTATGCCATCTAACAAAAAACATTCGGATATATCCAAGTGGGTCAAACTCTTCAGCTTGCCAATCTCATCGGGAAGTTTATCAAGATTGTAACAGGCTCTGAGATCAAGAATCTCCAAACTTGTGAGATATGAAATCTCACTCGGAAGCTCCTGTATTCCAGACATTCCTTGAAGGCTAAGAAGCCTCAGCTCTTTCATATTCTTCAACCCTTTCAAGTAGTCAGTGCTTTCTATTTCAATATGAGGAATATCATCCACAGTGCTCTGCCACCTTCCGAGATAAAGAACTTTGATTTTTTCCAATTTTGAAAACCAATCGTATTTGAACTCAGGAAATTCTTCGCTAACGTTGAACAATGTCTCGATCCTCCCCCTTTTCATCGCACAATCTTTAGCCTTGTTTTCAATTTCTTCTAGACTCAGATTGAAATTGAACAATTTCTTGATTTTCTCAAACTCAACAGCCTTTTGCTCAGGTTTCTCGCCGAAATTGAAGAGTGCCATGGACTCCGCAAACTGCACGGCCTTTTGATTATCCTCACCAAGTCGCTTTTCTTCTAACAGTTCCATAGCTGCTAACTTAATAGCTGACTGCTCCAGCCGCAGCGGGACAGATCCTTCTTTATGATCATACACCAAGCATGCCCTTTTAAACGTTTCGTACTTCTGAAAGTTCATCGTCGGGATGCCCTCTGAATCGAAATGGAAAAAATTGTTCTCTTTAGCTAGCGTGATCACAGCAGAACGTACAAGTGGGCTCATCCGGAAGCTGTTGGCAACACCTCTGTGTTTTTTGTCCACAGGAAGAATAAATCCCTTCTCCTCAAATTCCTGAAGAAGCTTATCAGCAGCTTTCTCTGATGAATTTTCACCTTGGATGCGTTCTTTCAGGAAGCCCTCACCGATCCACCAATTTACCAGCAACCTCTTCTTTATTACTGCATTTTCTGGAAATACAGCGAAGCACAAGAGGCATGATTGATAATTTCCAAGGCTTTGGAAAATTTTCTTAAATTCTATGAAGAAATCGTGTTCCTTAAATCTTGTTTTGTCGGCCATGTTAGGTAAGTCTTTGCTCTGATTGATCCGCCGACGCTGCTGTGCATCAGAATCATCGGATGAACTGCTGTTAACCGGTGGAATCTTGCTCTTCAAGTTCAAGAACTTTTGACTAATCCTCCGAATTTCGTCTTGCAGAATCTCGACTTCCTGAACGGACTTTGATCCGGTGGCTTGTGATGTGAGGACAAGCTCAAGGTCGTCTTTAAGATCCTGGATTGATTTGCCGAATGTACCTTCAAAGCCTTTCAGCCTTTTTAGCGCGTATTGCATGTAAATCAAATCATGATCCAACTGGTTGAGTGGATGGACTTGAACGGACTGGTCAGCCTCGCTGGCGTCTTTCTCCTCATTCTTCTTGATCTGCTCACTGCTACTGATCTTTCCTTTGTTATTGCTGATGATTACATAATCCCAACAGTTGCCGTTGTTGGTGACGGAGTCCTCTGTTGTCGTAGGAGGCGGAGGCGGCGGCGGCGGCGGCGGAGGAGGAGGCTTCTTGTGATCTTGTGTGGACTGGGGAGTGTGTGGCGGTCGTTTTTCTTTTGAAACACGTTCATGCAAATTTGATAAAATATCAATGATGTTCCCAATTTCTGAGTACATGGTTGGGGCGGTTGATGGTTCAGAGGAATTTTGTGAACTCATGATAGTAAAAGATATGATGAGAAACAAAATGGCTTGGGCTGGCTAGAGTGGTAAGGAAAAGATAGAAAGAACAAGTGCCACAAATTGAGCTTCTTGGTGAACTGGTCTGATTTTGATCCACTATCAAACTGAATCAATTTTCATTTTATAGGAATTCAATTGCAATCAAGGGTTTCCCCTAGTGTGAACTTAGGAATCACATAGATGGAACATTGAAAGTCAACTCCATGAGTTTTCAATTTTATATTGTCTTTAGAGACTTTTGACCGGGTCACATGTCTCTTTCTTCATGATGAGACAACTCTCTGTATTATTTAAACAAAGCCAACTAATCTATCGGATAAATCGTTAAGTCGCCCTATAATTTCAGGGGTAAGTCTACACTTGCAATCAATTTGAATCTAATTCTAAGTTGTATTGATTTCAAAAAGTTGTATTGTACATTGATTGCAGTATACAATCAAGATTTATTCACAAAATACTTTCATTTATACTTATCGATCATAATCGTATAGAAAGATCAACACGAAGCTCACATCAACATTGAAAATTGAAGTCAATTTCCATTAGTTGTTTTATTTTTGTATGATAAATTTCCTGCTTAAAGATTTCCCCTTGAGTTGAGAGATCAACAATAGACCCTTTATTTATTTATAGGATTTAAACTAAATATTGAGCTGAGTTTTGTATTCATCTTTTAGAATGATGAAATCAGTAGTTATTGTATGAATATATAGGTAGTTATAGATGATTAAATTTTAATATAGTAAAGTATCTTTATAGCAACACTTTATATATGAATAATCTTCATGTAGTCATAAAAAATTATGGTCCTAATTTTGTGCTAAATAAGAATAAACTTCATATCGTTTTAAGAAACTTGCCTACACATAGCACAGTAAGATAATGAGAGAAAAATATTAAAGAGAATGCAAATGTTTAGGGACTTTTAAGATAATATTTAATTTGCTTATTTTAACACTATATAGAAACATGTACTAGTTTTTTACAATTATGTATATCTTTTTTTTGTTAATGTCTATACATTAAATTTGACAGGCTCCATTAATTAAATATTAATATAGAGTATATTTTATCTCTACATCACTTGTACTAAATATAACTAAGTAAAAATAATAATTTTTGTAACTACAATGCTATTAAGTTATAACCTCTTTATAATAATAAAATTAGTTTAATCTCAACATTATAACTATTGAAAAATTTTCCTAATATATTACTATAAATGGTTGTATAACAAAGGATTATGAAAATGTGTGCACAACTAAGTTCAATACTAGATCTAAATTCTCATTTAACATTGAACTAGACTATTATTAATTGGTACGCAGGTATCTAGCTAATTTTTATACCAATAAAAATGTAAAAGATTTTGTGGATATCACGTGGGTCTTGCTCCCTCTCTCTCTCAAGTTGCAAATTTTAAACTCTACTGGTACTTACTTTATTAGGAGTTGGCAGCAACAGACAAGAAATGAAATAAAATTTAAAGCAGTTGATAGCAACAGACAAGAAATGAAACAAAATTGAAAAGGGCCCGTGCTCCTTTATTGAAGTTTGGAATATAAAATAATGTATATAGTTGGCAATATTTAGGCACCAATAATGTACTTACTATTGACTGGTATTACTATTCGCATTCTCATAATAATGTGAAATGATGTATACATATAAATTGATAGCAATTGTGCATGAATTGATAATCTATAGCAACTTATATATTAAATATTAATGAACGGCGTTTACCTTGCAAAATTATTTACTTAACTAAGGGTTAGTTTGGTAATAATCATCTTGTGGGTTTTAAAACGATCATGGTCAGTTATGCTGAAGAATATTCCATTCCACTGTGAGTTATAAAGAAAGTTTATATGTGCTAATTAAAATTTTCCGTTAACATGATCATACGACTAACCTTATAATTGAACTGCGAAATAAAAAATAATTTCGCATATGCACACGTATGAATATGTAATTTTCATTTTATATGTTTTTTTTTATCTCGTAATAAATAATTGATGGTGAAAAAACATAAACTATTATTTTTCATAAGGGTAAACATTAAGGAGATCTCCTCCATTCGTCTATCTACGAAAATTATGATAGCTACTTTTTGCAAGCAAGGATGTTGGTGTAATCTTTTCATATTAGGGCAATCGTAGCCTAGAACTATTACTCAGATGAATATTGTGAATTTCTTTTGAGCTATATTGTTTTAGCCAAAGTTTGTGTTATAAGTCTGTTTGCAAGTTGAAGTATTGATGCTTAATTGTATAGTTTGATATATATATATATATATATATATATATGATGACTGGTGTGCCAAATATGATCTTTTAAATTGAAGTGAAGTTTGACTTGGAGGTAGTTGTCTTGAATTTCGGGAAGTCTAGGTTTTGAAAAATTGGGAAAGCCCATATTTTAGACGACGTTATGTTGAAGTTTTGCTAGAAATTTCTTTGACATCTAAGCATATTATTCTCTCTATTTATTTTCTGATCAAATAAGTATCTCTTAACAAATAATGTTTTTAGTTAGCTAAACGAACATATTATTTTTCCATTGATTGTTATTTGTAAGTTTACTTTCTCACGTGCTTGGGTCAGGGCCTGACATTTTAGTTCTTCCATTTGTTCATCTATCCATCATCAATTATAAACGCCGAAGGCTATCATTTAGTAAGGGTATATTAATTTAAGAGTAATGATACAGCCACAAACTCTTGTACAAACTTATTTTGTACAAACTGATGTGGCATGATAAGATTGGTTGAATTAAATATCACTTAGCCCACATGATTTATTTTTATTAATTTATATTTTCATTCAACCAATGAATTAATGCCACGTTAGTTTGTACAAAATAAATTTGTACAAGAGTTTGTGGCTGTATCATTACTCTTAATTTAATGCAACATCAGCTATCATCAATGCCTATCTTTCATTATTTAACTAAGGTTCTTAACTTATCGAACGTTCATGATTGAAAATTGTTGAAAGCAGCAGCTGTGAGAATTCAACAGCTGACTCTGATGACAAGCTGGCATGCCACCTCAGCTTCACTAATTTGCAATCAGAAAATGTAAAAGATTTATTGAGTTGCAAAATGAATTTACTGAAGAATCTCAACAAATGAGCACGCAAAAATTACGTTTCTAGAAGCTGAAAATGATTGGCTGATATTTGTCATATTCACAGGTTGTTATTTGTTAATTTCCAAATCTTACCCCTAGGCCAGCTCTTTCTTCTTTTTCCTTTCTGGATATAAATGAACCTAAGCTTGTATTCTCAATTCATTCAAGTCGTTATCTTTTATAAAGTATTTTGTGATTTATGCTTTGCTTGCTGTTCATAAGCAATTTATAGCAAATTTAAGTAAAACAACATCAAATTCCATATACATTAACCGAGTAATCTTGATCATTAATTAAAATTAACTTCCATTATAGCTACGTCTTTATGAGGACATGATCTTGTTGATTGGCATAATTTTCCATACATACATACATACATACATACATACATACATACATATAGTAAAGATTGCTAAGTTTGGTCTTCATTCTCCAACGCCGTGATTGTTGCCGTGATTTTGGTGATTGCATGTTGTTAATGGATGCAAGCAGTTAATTATCTTCTTTAGGGTCTTTTCCTAATCCACCTCACCTAAAATCCCTTCTTTAAACTTCATTCTAAGGTTAATGGATTAGTGAACCTTTCTTCTAAGAATTAAATTACTCATTTTAGGGAAGTGCGAAAATGGTATAACCAATATCCATTTTAATTTAATGGGCAACCATCCTTAGCACAGAGAATGAATTTTAAAAAAAAAACAGTTAATAACATACCAACAGAACTTTCTGCTAGTAGGATATATATCAATGTCCGTCTATTATTACTAATAATAATATTATTATTTTACTCTTTGGAATGGGAGCTTTCAAAACCCCCCACGACTAAGTCCCCGTTTGGGATTGAGATTGAAACTCAATAAGGTGCTTATTTTATAATTTTTGATAAAAATAATGTTTGGTAAAATTTAGAAAAAACAGCTTATTCCAAAATTTTCTCTATTTCGTTAGCAGCTTTTAAAAGCAAGTAAAGGGTTGTTTTTCTTAAGCAGATTATTCAATAAGTTACTACACCTTTTAAAAATACATATTATAACCTAAGTATTTTGATAAAAAGGCAATTATATTGTACTTATCCATAAACCCTAATATATAAATCATTAGATATTATATTACTGCCATAATTTTATTGCAAAAAATTATTGTGAATGTAATACATATTACTTTTTATTTTATTTAAAGGGTTATTTCCACCCTGCCCCCAAATGTTTTGACAATTTCCGCCGCGCACCCATTTGTTTAAACAATACTCGCCGCGCACCCAAAATCGTCAATTTACCTGTCAAACTTAACAGTGCCAGGGCAAAATAGAAATTTCAGGTAAAAGAAAGGGAAGGAGAAACAAAAGAAGATTTCGTGATGTGAGCTACTGACTACATCATTCCAGTTAACTGATTTTGTGATGAGACTAGCAACATGTAGCACTGACATGTACTCTAGTTTGGAGCCAAAATCGAGCTTTGGGAATCGGTTTTGGCGGGTTTTCTTTCTTCATCACGTGCTACCACATATGAATAGCTTGGCTGTTAGTCATTTTGTTTGTAAGGAGAAAGGAGAAAGGCGAACTGCATCAGTCGTTTCCTTTTTGGAGAGGCAAAGGTTAGTTTTCATTTTATCTGATCTTATTTATTTCAAAAAAAGAAATTGTTATTTTCATTTTATTTGATTAGTTTGTTTTGGGTTTATTTCGTTATGGATTTATTTCAATATATTTTTTTTGAATTATTGGTACTGTTGTTTCAGCTTATGCGTGCTTTAATTTAGCTTCTGTGCTAGGGATTCATGGTCTTGTCAGTAAAAATTTTTGCTTCGTAGATGATTATTATGGCTGAATGCGTTATTATTTGTTGAAATTTGGCAGCCTTTAGAAAAAAAAAAAAAAGCTTAAGTATATAATCCAGGAAACATGTGTTAAGTTCAAAATTATGATCAAGTTTTAGATATGAAGTGCATTATCTTGCCTTGAGTGCCATATTAGAAAAATTGATAGTAAATATGTTTATAGGTGAGAATGAATTACGAAGATGACACAACCGTGTGTGTCACTTTCAAGGACACTACACATAATCTTGGTGTAATAGATTTAGATAGATTCAGCAAGGTCTCCCTAATCAACAAGGTACTTGTGAGAGTGTATGGGAGAATGATGAAGTTTGATGAATTGTTCCGGCTGACTGTTTGGGTGCCATGGGAATCAAAAGAGGCCGAAATCTTTAATGATGAAGATCTCTTTTTCCAGTTAAAAGAGCACCACAAGATGCAACTCTACAAAATGCATTTTTATCTTTACCAACAACCATCATCAAACGAATCATCAGCAAAAAGAGCCTTATTCCAACCTTCAGACACTTCAAAACAAAACACATTACAACTTACCATCCTAGGCACTCTAAATCTCAATAACCCTATTTCATCACCACCAACTACCATTACAAATGAATCAAACCCTGCTACACATACCCTTTCAGAAATTGATACTTCACCAGATAGTGGTCAATCGCAGTCAAGAGCTGAAGCTTCAATCCATACTGATACCCCCAACAGTAAGAACCACAATGAGGCCAATTGTGATTTATTTGAGGATTTCCTTGACACCTATTTTAGATCCCCAACATGTCACCAAAATGACTTGTCCAACCATAACTCTGCAGCAAACTCACCTGAACAGCAGCCTCGTCCATCTCTAATCCCACTTGAAATGCCATCACAACCAATGACACAGAATCCAGAATCGCAACTATATCAGGCCTCTAACCCTTTGCCTAATTCTTCAGCTACCAACCATAATCCTGACACCAATGCAGCAACAGCCCCAGATTATGACTCTGATGACAGTGTTTTCAGTCTGAATGATTATAATGAAGACGATAATCAATTAAAGGTTGTTACTCTTACATCTAATCCAGGGTATGTGCCTTCCGATGCCAGTTATGGTGATTGTATTCTTTCTGATTGTGAAAGTGATGACAATGAGTTTGGTGTCAATTCTGATAATGAGCATGATGATGTATTGTGTATAATGGATTCTGATATGAGAGCAAATTTATATATTCCTAGTCATGCACCTGTGGTATTCAGAGTTGGGCTGTATTTCAAGAACTTTATAGAATTGGCATGGGCAGTGAGACAACATGCTGTGGAGAATAGGTTTAAAACTTATAGGCACAAGTTTGAAAAGACAAGAATCACTGTTGGGTGTGAGTACTACAAGTGCCTATGGTTTTTACATGCTACGAAAACTAGATTCGGAGCAATGTTCATGGTGAAAAGGCATAATGATTTGCATACTTGTGTTAGATTGCTGAAGAATCCTGAATGCTTTGTTTTATTTGTTTTATCACAGAACAATCTGAAAAGTTATGTTTCCAGAACAGGAGCAGAATTGACAAGTAAGACACTTTACCTCATGCTCCAATGACATTGAATTTGACTTTCACAGTAAAAGCACATGTGCATTCATCATGAATATTGTTATATAATTACTTGAGAGTGTAAAGTTAGATAAATAGTATCTCTTATGTCCAAAATGCAGTGTTGTTGCTGTGATTTTCATAGTGAAAGCACATGTATCTAGCCGTTATTTTAGATTAATTTATATTGTAATATGATACAAATATTTTGTTTTAGGTGTACAAGGCAGTGACAGTGCTATAAATGATAGTCATAGCCAGTCACATGAAAATATTCAAGTTTCAAAGAAAAGAAAAATGGTTAGTGAGGCTGGCATTTTTGGTGCTAGAGAAGTAGTGAATATGCATATTACAGAGAGTGGGTCTACTACTGTTTCGTTAGGGATGCAAGGGAAAAAGATAGTAACAGCTACTGGAATGATGCTGAAAAGGAATGATGGTGTAAAATTAGGTATTAGAAGGAAGGACAAAGGGAAGGCACCTGCCTTCCCACCATAGAGGGTAAGAGCTTATATCCATTTTTAACCACATTAACTTAATTTATTTCAGGTATAAGTAACTATAACCATTGTAATGTCCTATTTTGGTATGCAGTAAATGTTGAACACTGGTGGATATATTGGCAGCAATATTTTTGATTAACAACTACTGAAGGTACACATCTAATTTTTAGACACCTTCCACAATGCCACTTTGAACCAGGTCCGGACAGCTTCATTTTGACCAAAGCAAAATTTATTCTACTGATGAGTTGCTGTCATCTTTTGTTTTTTTTTTGTGCTACAATTACAGCTTCAATCAATTAATTGTTTGCTTCTAAGTTATTTGGCAAGCAATAGGACTGGTTTGTGGTATTTTGTAAGTTGTTGGGCATGGTATACAGGCAATTGATATGATACACCAACAATAGATTTTGTTTTTTGTTTTTTGGTTACTATAACTTAAGACTATGTATATTGCTGCCAATGTGAATGTATGGATCAAAGACAACTGATATATAGAATTTATGTTTTGCTTTATTTAGCTTGCACTACAATATATGATAAACAAAACAATGAACAACATGAGAATCATGATTTGACACTTCTTCAATTGCTTCAGCACTGCTTCGATTTTGTTAAGTCTGTTAACAAGAGCACCCTGGTCATAAATATCAGTTTCATGGACATTGTGATGCACTGGTTGAAGTATGTGTGTTAATGCTCGAATTTCTTCTATCTCTTCCATGGATGGTGTCCACCATTTGAAGAATCCACACTTTGCTGTTCTAGAACAATTGTAGTATAATCGGTTTGGATTTGCTTCAGATTCTGAAATTTTTATTTCAGCTCTCAATCGACAGTAACAAAATTCATTATGAAACCTTATAAGACCACCATTGATGAAATTCTTCTTTGAGGGGGAATTTGATGAACTAGAAGCACTCCTCAATGCTGACATTTTTTTGCAATTTGAACTGTATATGTTGAAGCATGTGATAGAGATGAAGTTTTATAACTGTCTGTGTATGTTTGTATGGTTAATAATGATGAGCCATTGAAGTAGAAAAAGGTGTTGCAGTGTTTTATATATATTCGAAGATGGTAGACTGGTAGTATAGAATGTGAAAATGAAGATGAGATAGTGCAGCTAAATTGCTTTATAGCAAATTGGAGTCAACTTCACCCTTCTCAAAAAATGACCGTTGGAATTTGTAGCCGTTATGCCTGAAATTGGCTAATTCTCTCAATTTGGTTAAATAATGCCACGTGTGCCAACATAATTCTCTTTATTCAAAAGGATAATAAGGTAATTAAACACTTTATAACAAACATGACATTATTGTAATTATGAATGGATGGCTTGGGTTTCCTGACAATTCACTCGTTTAAATTCAAATAATGGGCAATATTGCCCATTTACTTGGTTTTGAACGGCACTGTTAAGTTTGACAGGTAAATTGACGATTTTGGGTGCGCGACGAGTATTGTTTAAACAAATGGGTGCGCGGCGGAAATTGTCAAAACATTTGGGGGCAGGGTGGAAATAACCCTTATTTAAATTATGTAAAAGAATAAATTTTTATCATATTGTATGTAATAGATTATGAAGTTCTTCAGAATTTTCTTAATTGAGTTTTTTTAATCAATTTTACATATTTAAGAAAAAAAATATGTCTAAACAATCTATTAAACATAAAATAAAAAAACAATTAAAACGTATGTCCATTTTGGTTATTATATAATACAACAACACTTTCGTAATAAGATTTACCAAACACATGTACTCTACTTTTCAAACTCACAGCAGCCACAACAGCATAGTTTACCAACACCAAACAACTTTTTTAATCAGCAGCTTATTTCATCTGCACAGCACAAGTAGCTTATTTCATCAGCCTCCGCAATCCCAAACTGGTTCTAATTCTTGGTGTGAAAATAGATTATGTTCCAATGTGGAACGACATCTTGTGATAATGAACCATCTATTAAGATTATGCAATATGAATTCTTTAGAAGAAGTTATTTGTTCAACATTTAAAATTGATGTTAGCAGCTATGTTTATCAATACAATAATGCTAATTAAACTTACTTAGATAGAATACTTAGTTTGTATTCCAACTGATATGGTAAATGATGTGTCACTAATTATTAATTGACTTAAGTGATAGTTAATTAATTATTAAGCCTTATCCTTTCTACTTTAAATAATAAAATTATATTAAGAACACATTAATGAAGATACAATAAATATCTCAAGTGAGTAAAAATAATACTACCCTTATCAATTAACTATTCTTCTTTGGACACCAGCTAGTTAATTGCATTGTAAATCACTAAAAAGCATCCTTTGGTTTCGTGGGCGTTAAACACGACACACAAATTAATTTGGATCAAGGCGTTAATTAAAGCCTTTTATGATTTTACGAGTTCAGCTGGCTGATTTGTTGAATACACAATTGATCAATGCCGAGAATTAGCACATGGGTTGTGGGATCCATCCAATGGCGAAGTTAAGGGTTGGCTAATCCGAGATGCAGTCCGGGTAAGCTTTTTTAAAAAAATAATAATTAATTATAATTTATGAATTTGTCTTTATTAATACTTATAAAAATAAATAAATTTAATAACTCACCCCAAAATATGGTGCTAGCTTCGTCACTGGATCCACCTCTTCTTCTGCTGTAATCTCTATGAAAACATTAGTTATGTAAATGTGCATCTAGTGGGTTAGTTTTAAATAAATTTCTGAAGTAATAATCCGAAATTTTCATGAGATTTGTAAAATAATCATCAGCTTTTCTTGTTCATCTACAAAAACAGACAAAAAATTTGTACCACCTATGGATTATAACTGTGTAAAATTAAGATTTAATTACAATCAGGACCTTGCATTTTATTCAACTCAAGATGATCAGGGAATACAATTTATACAAGTCAGCAGCTGATTTTATTAAAAAATTAGGGGAAAAAAAGACAAAACAGGTTATCATGAACTACCATTAGGGCAGATCCAAAGGCAAATAATAAAAAGAACACTAAATTATTCTGCATTATGAATGGAAAAAACAGTTCGGACAAACGAGGTATAAATAGATAAATTAAATAACCACTTGTAGGAATTAGGTATATCTTTACATAAAGTCTTCTGAGGTCATTATCTTATTTATCTTGATATAAGTAAGCCATTGGCCGAGACATCATACATAGGGGATAACATCAATGAATAAAACTTTTATTTTAGGTTTCATTAATAAAATGGCCGATGAAAATTTTGACTTAAAATAATGATATAAACTTTTATTTATTTATTTTTTAAATTTTAGCATTTGAACCATGGACCACTAGACCTAGTAGAATTCGAATATAGTATTATATGATATAAACTTTTATTGGGTCTTTCCCAATCCAATGGATGAAAATTTAAATAAAAATTTTAAGTTGAAGGAAAAACCCAACAACATGTAAAATTTTTAGCTAAGCTAAAAATTGAACACAGTGAGAAACTAATGTGGAAACTTGAACGAAACAAATTTACTTGAAATAAAATGACACTGATCAATATTAGATTTATTTAGACGTAATAAAATGATCAAGAAGATAAGCGGCTTCCTGATCAAATCAATTCAAAGGACATGAGAAGCTTCACGTTTTTATACTCGTTGCCCTTGCGGTCATGAAGTGGAACCGCACGAATCCCTTGTCTTAGTTCAGAAACTGGTAAGCATGTTTGGCCTCCGAAATCATCCTTTTGGAGAATGTCATCACGCTCGTGAATTTCAATCCTGAGCAGAGCAAGTTCCGGAACGGTAAGCTGGAACTTGAATTCCTTGTTCCAAGCAGGTACCCAACTGTCCTTAATGGGCTCTGTTTGATCCGTCATTGAAGAAGTATCACCAGGGACTCCAGCAATACCCACCTTTGCATAAAAATCCGGAGGGGAACATGCATCAAAGTAAGTGTGATGAAACTCCTTATCCCATCCTTCTCCGGAGTATAGAGTCACCTTCAAAGTCGTTTTCACTGGTAAATTGACTTCGGAATCGAACAGGTCTCTGTAGAGTCCTGTCTTCTCCAACAGAAATTCCGGTTTCTTAACATACCCACACCCACCGTTGGCTCTGAACATTCCGTGCATCAACCAGAGTGGTCTGCCGTATCCCTGCATATTAAATGCAACCATTTGTGCCCCGTGCGACCAAGCAATTAGTGGGTTGTAATTCGATGAGTCTATACGTAGACCCTTCGGATACACCCTCAGTACATTACTCTGGGTGAATCTGACGATATCTTGTCCGTACTTTTTCGTTACAGCCCTTTCAAGCTGTAGCTCACTTAAGCTAAGACGTCTCACTCTATCGACCTCCACCTTCAACCATTCCTTTAAGCCACCTTTAGGCTTGCCAGCATGCATACTGATTAAATGTCTGTACTTTGGCGCCTGTACAACATTTTGCTGCGTCTTTTCAGAATCTCCATCAGCATTAGTGCTACCTTCTTCATCCGAATAATCTTTATCATTGGTACTACCATTAGTAGTTTTAACAATTCCTTTAAGGTTGGGTACCTCTTCTCCCCATTCAGCTTCATCGGCTGATGATGAAGCTGAGGGTCTTGGGTACTCCTGGTGCTTTGCTTTCTGTCCACAAACTTTTTTCCGTGTGTGATTGAACATTTTCATGAACGGTGGGAAGTTCACATGGCAAGAGGTACTCTTAGGCAGCTCATTCTCTTTGTCCTTGGCCTTATCCTCCGGCGGTTTGGTGGAAATGATGATCTTTCCCTTCAGCGATTCCGGGGAAGGGAATTCTTTTAGGCACTCTGAGTCATCAGGAAGCAAGATTTCTTTATCAAATATTCGAGTCAGCAACGCTGCTACTTCACCCTGAAGATGTGGAGGAAGATGATCTTCAAAGGTTATAACAACTGGATACTCGGATGCATCAAAGGCATAATTTTTGATAGTCTCCAAACATGTGGTGAGATCCACAGGAGCAGTAAGAGTGCCTCCATGACAAACCTCCACACCATCTTTCTTCTTGGAACTTGGCCACAAATCCAATTCAATCCCTCTCAAGCCTCTCTTAAGTGCATCTTTGATGGGACCAGCGCTGCACTTACTATTAAGCTGATTCCCAGTCAGATAAGAATTGTGGCCTGTGTATATGAAGTAATGGGACAACGGGGCTTTCATGTCTTGATGCACCCCACGAGAAGGACAAAGCGGGGAATTTTTTTCGCTAAGCAGGTACTTAAAGAAAGCTTCAAGATTGAGACCTTTCCGTTGATCAGAACTATGCGGATGCTTTAGATTGAGCTGATCGTCCATGCTGTCAATAATCGCTTGCACATCTTCTTTCTTAGGGTTTCTTTCTTTCTGAACCTCAACCAAAAACCGATGCAGATGATCAACGGTCATGATGCCATTCTCCGAGTATTGATTGAACAAAGACTCGATGGCCTCCGGCGGCTCTGACACGCCAACATGGAACCATCGCCGAAAGCAGAAGCAGACTCTATAACTCTGTTTGCCCATGGGAAGTGGTTAATCCTACCTACATTGAATTCAAACAATTATTTATTCGTTTTCCATTTTTATTTTGATTTTGTTAAAATAAGGATATTGAAATTTTTGCACAAAAATTTTCCAATTTCCAAAAGACAAAATCGTGTAACTCTAGTATATTGACTTTGTATTATAAAATTAAGCAATTTTTTTTTTTTTTTAGAAGTTCTTCAATTAAAAAAAAATTTAAGTTTCTATCTTAGGCGGAGATGAGAGCTTCAATTGAAATCGAAAGGCTAGAGAAGTGTGAGTCTAAGACAGTAATAATCTTCTCACAGTATTAGGTTACGTGTCGGCCGTTTACACTTTTCAATGAATGAAAATTCATAAAGAAGAAACTATTTGTTGGACCTACGAAGAAATTATTAGTTGGACCTACACGTTTTATTTAAACTTTATTATTTTTATTCAACTAAATTATATAAACAGTTTGTAAATTTGTATGCATAAATATGAATGAAAATAAAAACAAATATTTAACAGCAGCATCGATATTTTCATATGTTGAGTTGTGTTCCCACGTTGATTAATAAAAGAAAATTATTTGAGTTGTGTTCTACATTAATTAGTAAAAAAAAATTATTAAAATCTATAAATATGATATGTCACTCTACTTTATAGATTAATTTTTTGAGTTAGATATATAAAAGTCTATACTAATCTCTTTCTAACAAATATTATTAAAGTGTGACCTTAATGCTCAAGTCAACCGTATCAAACAAAAGCACTAGGATCCGGCGGCGAAACCCCCCGCACCATTAAATTGAATTTTATATTTTTAAACATCTTTCATGTTTTAGTGTTTTGTATCCCTGTCGTTACTGTACTTTAACAGGTGGGGACGTTTTGTAACTTTGATGCTCTGTTTCTTCACTCCTAAAAGCTGCGAAATCTTTAACATTTTAAGAGAAAAACGAGTCTGTCGGCTGGTTTCTGGTTATTACATATTTTCAAGGAAAAAAGAAAAAAGAAAAGTACATAGAGTGAAAGAATCGGATGAAAAAAAAATGATCGATAGAAAGAGAAAAGAGAAAAGTACCTTGGAATATATTGGAATTGCAAGGCGCTTCGCTGTCGAGTAGAGGCAGAAACACAGTCTATTTTCAGTAACAAGAGATTGAAATAAGAAAAAAAAATAGATTCTTATGAGAAACAAAATAGAGAGGGAGAGATGGTGGATTTTATGTGTGTATATATATATATATAGAGAGAGAGAGAGAGACGCGCCACAGAGGCGGGCTGGAGATGATGGAATTGCTAGAATTAGTGTGATATTTTTAAAGTAAACTACTCGGGCGTTGACTTACCAGGCAATAGCAATAGGCATCTTTACTCATTCAAAAATTCCCATTTAATATTGGAATACAGTTCCCCAATAGCTTTAGCTAATTAGCTTGGTGGAAACATACGACATGTGTCGTAATTACATTTAATATGTGATTGAGATATGGTCTTCTTTGTTCTTCTCTGATTAAATGCATTTAACCAACCCCAGCTTCCTTGTATTAAACTCTCACTGCAACCAATGCCTCAATCCCCATGCCTCTAGCGTGAATTCAGGCTACCAAGCAGGAACTTGGATGCACTACAATTATAACGATGTCTCCTCTCCTCACCTCCTCATGTACGGTAAATACTCATTTATTATGTTGGATAAATTAATAATTTTGATTAAATAACAAAATTGTCTGGTTTTAATTTAGATATATGTCCTGAATTAGTATTTTCGTTAAATGTATAAAATAATTTTTTTAAAAGGTAATTATCCATCGACGATCTGTTTTTTTTTTAATTTTTTTTAAAATACACAATTTTTTTTTAGCGGCGCTCCACTTGAAGTTAATATTTTTTTCACTAATCTACTTATATTATAACACTGTTAGAACTTTGCTAACATCATAAGAGTAAAATTATCTGTTTTTTTTAATTTTTTCAAAAATGCACAAATGTTGTTTTTAGCGGCGCTCCACTTGAAGTAAATATTTTTTTTTTTCACTAGCCTACTCATGTTATAACGCTGTTAGAACTTTGTTGACATCATAAGAGTAAAATTATTATTTCACAACAACATTGTTTGAAGACAGAAGTTAACATGTGCAAAATAGTATAACTTTAAGTGGAGTTCAGCAAAAAAAAAAAAAATTAAGAATTGTATTTTTTCAAAAAATGCGAAAAAAAAGTGGTCGGTGGATAATTATTTTTTTACATTTGGGGGTAAAAAAGTCATTTGTACAATATTCCGTTAGTTCTCTTAACAGTTTGAAGACGGAAGTGGACAAATGCAAAATAATATAATTTCGAGTGGAGTTTAGCAAAAAAAAATTTAAGAATTGTGTATTTTTGAAAAAGTTCAAAAAAATAAGTGGTCGGTGGATAATTACATCTTTTTTATCTTTTAGGACCCTATGAAAATAATTAATTAAATACAAAAATTAATAATGACTAAAACATAAACATGCATCTAAAGTTTTTTGTTTTCACCTTGATCTTATATTGAATTGAGCTTCATCTATAATTTGGTCTAGAACATACATTGTATATGGTATATTTATCTTTCTTTCTTTGTAGCGTATTCCAAATTTAGGAATTATGTAACAAATTGATGTATATTCTAGTAGGCATTATAACATATATTGTATTAGAATATATATGTAATATGTTAAAATCAGTTAGCAAGAAGAATTATGTATGGTAATCACTCGAGAAGACACTACAGGCTTGAGGAACTATGACTTTGTAATTTTATAAGTACATGTATATATAAACAAAACTCTTCTTAAAACAAAATTTATTTCTAAATTAACAAATATTCCTTTTATCAGTAAATTAATAAATCATTCATTTCTTGATAAATAAATGACTGCACTACGAAAATATACTTTCTTAGTATGAACAATGTTATTTTATAGAGATTCTGTTGTATATATACCCAACAACTCCTTAAATTATTCAATATATACAATAGTTTTTATACAGAAGTAGTGTTAGCATATATGTTTCCATAATGTTGATTTTGATGATAACAAATAAGATTAACAATGATTAATCTTTTAAGCTCAAATTATTTTTTATACATTTTAAATAAATCATTATTTTCATATTATAAAGGTTTTATAGTTAATGGAAAAATGATTTCATGAAATTACTTGTTTTTCAAATTTATGGTTTAATTGAAAGAGTTTTGAAAAAACTTCGAAATCAACAAATATTGCTTGACATTTTGGAGAAGGACTTATTTGAAAAGTTTCATAACATTTTAGGTCATATCATAATTTTAAAAAATTTTGGGAATAACAAGCATTATTTAGATATTTTGAAATTAGACCTATTTGTAAAATTTATAACGTTTTGGGTCATAGTATAATTATGAAAAAATATTAGGGTAAAACTATAATTTTTAAAAAATAGTTCACTATAGCCAACACTGGAGCAAAGCGGCTCAGCGGATGTTACAAAGCGGCAATCCGATTATGGGCAGAAACTCTTTGGAATGAAAGCGCCTAACCGGATTCATAAAAACGGCATACCAGATGTTTAAAAATTCAAATTTTTGAATATAACGGTAAAATGAAGCGGCTAACCGGATTCACAAAAGTGACAAGTCGGTTATCACCAGAAAGTCAATAACGACTAGTTTTCTTCCTCAACTATAAATTGACTCAAATCAAACTCATTCAAGAATATACAACTGATATTTTGAGCAATTATCTGCAAATCTAAGAGCATAAACTTTGTATTTATTTTTATTTATTCACACATATTGAGCTTTCATTTGTATTCAAACACATTGTGTGAGAGAAATTTTTGTAATCTTTTTGTAAAATCAAATTGAGAGGTTGTAAGTGTTGGGATATACTTAGGTTAAGAGATTGAAGACAATCTCTTGTTGTAAAAGTTCATTGACACCTTGGAAGTCAATTGTAAGCGTTTGAAACCTTGGGGGGCTTGAATAGTGAAATCATCAAGCCTGGTGTGCTTGGAGGGGTGGACGTAGGAGGTAATTGCTGAACCACGTAAAAATTATTGTGTTTGCTCTCTCTTCCCTTACTTTTTATTATTGAGCTTTATTGAATTTATTGTTTTTTATTTGATTAAGGCAATAGATTATTGTTGTGCAATTTGTTTAACTTAAGTTTTAAAAACTCAATTTACCCCATTCTTGGATTACCTAGTTAGTATTTCAAGTAATAGTTAAGTTACATAGTCTGTAATTTATAACAACCCAAAATTAATTTCTTATAATCCTTCAATTATTATTTGACAACTAATAATTGAGTCATTAAAAAAAGAAAAAAATTAATTTTGAGTTGTATACATATATCTTAATATAAAGTCTTTGTAAGTCGCTCTAAAAATAAATAAATGAATAAATAAAAGTCTTCCTCGTAAGACTTATTTTATTCTTAATATATTGTTCACACCTTGATATAAGTAAGTCAGGGCATGACATCAACAACATGACAGAGGATGACATCGGCAGATAATATTTATATTGCAAGTGGGAGATCTTTTTATATAATCACACTAATTCATTATTATTATTATTATCGTATTCATTTTAAGTTGTTGAAAGTAACATTATCTGCTGACTCTTACTATTAATTTAATTCTTCTCTTTAGGAAGTATGCCGCTGCTGCCGTACGTCTATTGCTACGGGAACCTTACCTTCCCCAGACAATACGAAATAAAATAAATTTAATCTAGTTAAGGTTTTTCTCTCCTTATAATGTTCTTTTTTCCTCTTGATCTGATCTATTTGGAATACTTAATTGAAAAGAACTTATCTAGTTAATTATGCAGATTATTTTTATCCTCGAACTTTTAAATTATACTTGGATCGTTTGCTTTGGTCTAAGCATAGATGGGTCACGAGCATTTAAAATTTAGTAAATTCAAGTCCTCCCTCGCCATCAGCAGTTGCATTATTTATATTCTGTTAATTTCAATATAAAAGATGTTAGTCAAAATTTTTTAATCTAAATATCAGTGCTCATTTAATACCATTCAAATCCAGAGACGAAAATTTTATTTTTTAAAGACATTTGAAAACTTAAGATGAAATTCTGACCAAAAAAAGTTATAAATTTTAAAATAAACTATCCGAAACCACATAACTCTTGATGAATTGACTGAATTATTTTTAAGTAGGTTTATTTAATTAATCACCGGAAAAAGATAATAACTAAAAAGTTAATTTAGATTTTGCAATAAAAATTAACTTTAAACGAGGATTTGAGAATCAACAGAATTAAACGAAAAAAAAAGGCACGCCTGTAAGTTCGTACACACGTCGAAATATCAAAAGAAAATTTTCTTGTTTAAAGGGATAGCCTTGAGTAATTGGTTTGTGAAGAATATGATAGGCTGTAACTTTTTTTTTTTTTTTTGGATTACACGAGACTATTGTTTAAATTACAGTTCAAATTACAACTCATATTACATGAGAGTATAATTGATATGTACAATCATATATTTATACTGAGCCCTATTGATATGAATGCTGATATGACACCGCTCAGATTTTTAACCCTCTCAAATATTCGAGGAATGTCAAACTCCCATCCTAGGAGAAAGACTGTCTTCACTCGAGCTCGATGACTCCAAGGAAGAATATTTAAATTAAACCCCTATAAAACGACTGCAGAGGCTCAAACCCCTTCCCTCACATTTGTGAGGGAGGGGCTCTAGCCACTTGGGCTTAGCCCAAGTGGTTATGATAGCTGTAACTAAAATACTGTTGATAGATCCTTTTCGTTAGGCTGAGATTTCAAAATTCACAAATGCCAACTGCTATGACCAGTCAATTAATTTCGCTCAGAGTCCAGGAAATTTGCGTGCATTAATGTACAAGTTTATTAAACAACAACATTCGACTTTACCGTCATTCTACTAATTCAAACTTCGGCCCAGTGGGCCTGTGGGCATGAGCCCAATTCCTCCTCTTCGTGAATAACAGAGCAATCGACGGGGAATCGGCGGGCGAGCGAGCGAGCGAGCGAGAGGGAGGGAAAGTGAGAAACCTGCTGATGCCGGACAGAGAGAAGTTGGGCAATCCGGCGTCGTTTCCTTCCACTGTTAATTTGCTCCAAAAGGGTGGGTGACCCTCAACTCTTAAATCTTCAATTTTTGTTTACAAAGCGATCTGTTTAATCTCGCACTGGAATCTTTTGGATCATTAGAAGTAAAAACGCCGTGCTTTTGTTTTCTTCATAGTTATCTTTGTGTGACGTCATTAATGGATGTGGTGCTTGATTTATCTAGAAACCCTTTTAAGCAATTTATTTGGTTTTCATGAGATTACGTATAACATCTGATAGTATTCATTTACTTTAGCTTCAATCATTATATACCGTGATAATTTATGCTTTTCTTTTTTTTTTTTGAATTTTGAGTAACTATGACCGAGTCTTTGCTAACTTAATAAAAACTCGGGTAAATTGTTGTGAATTGGTTATCGTGCAAATGAAAATTCACGGCATTCTTGTAAAAATTCATACTTTTTAGTAGGAGATCTGTTAGTTCATGGAAGCGAATTGACACAAGTGTCTTTTTCTCAAGTGTCTAACACGTCTTCTCTTCAATTCAAATGCTATATAATGCGTATATTTTTTTAATATTTTTCTGTACTTTTAAGTGACCTAATGCCGTGAAAGGATTATTGTATGATTATTGTTAAAGTTCTTTGATGTTGGCTTAGTAGGTGTAGGATCCAGCTGAGGAAATGGCAGATGGAGATGAGGACTTGCCAAGGGATGCAAAGATTGTAAAATCGCTGCTGAAATCAATGGGTGTGGAGGACTATGAGCCCCGTGTTATACACCAGTTTCTGGAGTTGTGGTACCGTTATGTTGTCGATGTATTGACTGATGCACAGGTCTATTCTGAGCATGCTGGCAAAAATACCATTGATTGTGATGATGTCAAGCTTGCTGTCCAGTCTAAAGTCAATTCCAGCTTCTCACAACCCCCAGCAAGAGAGGTAGGTTAGCAATAGAGTTTTCCTTAATGTCCTAACCTTAGTCTGCGCTAACTTGTTTTTAGAGCACAAATGCGAATTCAAAGGGAATTGAGGCATGAGATAATTTTCCTGTTTTCTTCTGTCCGGCATTTGTTTGGTTTGCCCTTGGTTCTGAATTTAATGTGATTGAATTGATTGATGGCTTGTACCACTCTTGTTCTGTCAATATATGCTTAGAATATCTCGCTAATCCAGGGATTTTATAACTTATTCATATAATATGCTCAAATGCACTTCTTTTGTATCATTTATATAGAGGACATGTAACATCCTTACTCTTAACCGTGGATCAGGTACTACTGGAATTAGCTAAAAACAGGAATAAAATTCCATTGCCAAAGTCAATAGCAGGGCGTGGTATCCCACTTCCTCCTGAGCAGGACACATTGATTAGCCCTAACTACCAGCTGTCGATTGAAAAGAAGGAATCTGCTCAGGCAGCGGAAGAAATGGAAGAAGATGAACAGAGTACCGAGCCGAATGCATCTGAAGAACAGAGGACAGATATGCTGCAACAAACCCCTCAAAAGGTATCATTTCCCCTTGCTAGACGTACAAAGTGAGATCTTGATTTGCTGGCTTTTCGGGATCATCTCATCAACGCCGTCACCGTGTTACCTGAGGACAATAGGGATAGGCTTGTGCCATCAACCATGTAAAAGAAGGAAGATTTAACATTCATCCTGATATTTTTTTGTATCATTGTAATAATCTGAAAATTTTCCTTGGCAGTGTTGATTTTTATTCGGGCCTTGTTTAAATTTATATATTCTGATGTAACAAAGTCATGCTACTATTAACTTAATTAAATATCAAAGTTGGGGTAACACGGCCTAGCCACTAGCCAGAAACCGAAAATAATTTCGATCTCACACTCTCGTGTTACGTGTTGATTAAAGAAAAGTGGAGAAGAAAGAGAAAAAAGTTTCTCAGTTCAGTTACTTGCTGTTTCTTTCCAGTCTAAGAGATTCTTTAATCCAATTCAAGAAAAAATCTTACAACCGAACAATTGGAGAGCGAAGCCACTGGTATTTTAGAAGGCGAAGGAAAAATATGCCATTGCTGTACGAAACCTCAAATGAAAAAGTTTATAGAAACCTCATCCTCAAATCAAGAGATGCTAGAAATGGCGAAGAGCAGGCACTTTATAAGGGTATTAATTTCAACCCGGTTATCTCTGCCAATGTAATACAACAGTTTCAAATGGGCAACGAGCAAGTCACTGAAGTAAAAGGAGCAGATAACTAAGATTTTTGGGGGCTTAAGACATACAACATAATCTGAGAATTTTTTTAACTCAAATGGGGGTAGTTGATCTCACTTGCCCTTCCGTTCATACAGACGGTGTTTAAAGGATCGACCGAAAACTGGAATTATCCCAGAATCAGAGTTTAAGAAATGGTAGTAAGTTCTTTACTAAATTCGTATCACCTTTTTTTTTTCTTTTTTCTTTCTATTGGAATTATCTCAAATTTATCAGTTTGCACCAAATATATATATATATATACACACACACACACACACAAGCAATTCGTTCGGTTTATTATACTAATAGTGCGTTTATTTTATAGGAATGGGAATATGGTAAAATGAGAATGGGCTAGGAATGTGAATGAACTGGAATGAGAATGAGATTTCAATATTTACTTAGAAAAAATAAATGAGAATGGAAATGTGCTGGAATGCCATTGATGTGTTTACTTGGGAAAATAAATGGGAATGAAGAATGATAATGATAATCAATTTACCAAAATACCCATATTATTAATAATTAATAAAAATAATTAATTTATCATTATTAACAATATTATCATTATTGTTGTTGTTATCATTATTATTTTTATTAATATTATCATTATTAACATTTATTATTATTATTATTATTATATTTTATTAACATTTATTATTATTAATTACTATTAATATTATTATTATTATTATTATTTAATTAATATCATTTTTATAATAATATTTATACATGTATCTAGATAATGAAAATTACATTATTATTATTATTATTATTATTATTATTATTATTATTATTATTAAATTCATTATTATTATTAAGTTTTATTAACTTTGTTATTTTAGTTATTATTAATTATTGTTATTATTATTTTTATTAATAATAATATAATAATAATAATAATAACAACAACAATAATGATAATATTGTTAATAATGATAAATTAATTATTTTTATTAATTATTATTTTTATCATTATTTTTATTGTTAATAATGATAATATTAATAATAATAATAATTATTATTATTATCAATGACATTTAAAATAATAAAATTAATTGTTATTTGAATGAGGGAAATTTGAGAAATATAAAAAAATAGAGAGATACAAAAGTAAACATATATTCTATTTTCATTCTCAACCCCCCATGAGAATGAGATTCTAATTTCTTATTCCCAAATTGTGTGGCACCCACACATTTTATTCGCATTCTCAAATTACATTTTGTCAAGTAAATATAAATTCATTCTCATTCTTTCATTTCAATTCTCTATTCCACGAAGTAAACACATCATAAATATAAACAGTCCCAATCATTATATCCTAGGAGAAAGATGTATCTGGACTTCTTGTGACCAAATAAGTAAATGCAAAGATAAAAGGCAAGCGTGCACAATAATTAGGCTAGACATAATAAGTTAATAATAGCTTGGACAAAAGACAAACAGTGCCTCAATTATTGGAGGTGGAGGCATGGTCTAAGTGTCTGTTTTGTTTTACGAGACTATTAAAACACACAACTTCCTACAAAACTGAAAGTCAAGCTTCTCTCACTTTTTAAAATTTTTAAATCTTTCAACGGCAGCAACAAAAGTCTACACAGAGGCAATGGAAACGGTGGAGAAGAAAGCAGCAGCCAATGCAAACGACGTCGTGATCCCGATTGCAGACGCCAAAGATGAGTATCTCAGCAGCAGAAGAAGCCAACTCTCCACATCCAAGAGCTCAGCTTCTCCAGCTCATGCACGTGGTGCCGATTTAGTTGAAGAAACGACACAATTGTTGACTTCACCAGCTGCTAATAATAATAATAATAAATTCACCGATTCTACTGGTGAAGTGAACTTAGAATCATATTCAGACTAGGACGAGGATGATGATCACAAGGACAAGCAAAAGCGCAAGATACTGAAAAAACCCTTTGTCTTGATTGAGTGGGCTGCATTCGGGTGCATAATGGCGCTGTTAATTTGTAGCTTGACCGTGAAGCAACTGCAGAACCATGTCATCTGGGATTTCAAGTTGTGGAAATGGTGCGTGTTGTTACTTGTGATTGTCTCCTGTCGACTGGTTACTAAATCTTTGATTAATGCTTTGCTTTTCTTGATTGAGAGGAACTCTTCGCTAAGGCAAAGGTTCATGTATTATGTCCACGGTTTGAGAATCATTATTAAGGTTTTTGTTTGGTTGTCCTTGTTTCTCTTAGTTCGGATTTTGTTGTTTCGGCATGGAGTTAAGAGATCAAAAGAAACTACTAAGATTCTAAATTATGTTACAAGGGTTCTTGCTTCTTCACTTGTTGGGGCTGCTCTGTGGTGTCTCAAGAGTTTCTCAGTTCTGTTACTAGCTGTCTCTTTCCAATCTAAGAGATTTTTCAATCCAATTCAAGAAACAATCTTTCATCAGTATCTTATTCAGACTCTTTCGGGTCCTCCGTTAATGGAGATAAATGAACAAGTAAGGAGCGAAGCTTTTGGGATGTCAGCAGGAAAAGAAAAGTATTTGATCGATGTACGAAAGCTTAAAAAAATTAAGAGGCAGAAGATTTCTGCTTGGACGATGAAAAAGTTAATAGATGTTGCCAGAAGTTCAAAGCTATCAGTTTTCTCAAATCAACTTGAGGAATTTGCTGAAGAAGAAGAAGATGGTGAAGATGGAGAAATTTTCAAAAATGCAAATGATAAAAGTGATGAAGAGCTGCAAATGTACAAGTCTATTAAAAGCGAATTTGAAGCAAAGTCTGCTGCCAATTACATCTTCAAAAATGTTGCTGACACTGGTTGCGAGTAAGGATATATTTGCCAATGATCCAACTATATTGTGTTTTCTAATTTTCCTTTTGGAATTTTCTCACTGTTCTTCACTATAAATATTGACTAGTTACATTGGTAAGGAGCAGCTCTATCGGTTCTTGATAGCAGAAGGAGTAAGCCTTCTACTCAATCAGTTTGAAGGAGCGGCAAAAACTGAAAAGATCCAAGAGTTAGAATTTAAGAAATGGGTGGTAAGTTCCTTAGCAAATTAGTTTTTTCAGCTCACTCTCTCCTTTTTTTTTAATCAGAATTATCTCAAATTGTTCCTTAATTGCTGTTATATTACGGGTTCCTGATTCCAGCTAAAGTTCTATAATGAACGCAAAGCTCTGTCACGTTTCATAAAACAGTCCAAAGCAGCCACACAGGAGTTGAACAGGCTATTTACAGGAACTTTAGTTGTTGTGATCATCATTTTGTGGTTAACTTTGATGGGATTCTTAACAACTCAAGCACTTGTCCTCATTATATCCCAGCTTGTACTTGCAGCTTTCATGTTCGGAAACACTGTCAAGAATATATTTGAATCAATCATATTTCTGTATGTGATGCACCCATTTGATGTTGGTGATAGATGCATTATTGATGGAGTGCAGGTGACTGATATATTCATCCTAAAAATTGAAGTGTATGTTAGTTTATTATATCGAGTTCTGTTTGCTTTACAACTTTTCATTGCAGATGGTGGTTGAGGATATCCGCATTTTGACAACAACCTTGGTGAGATACGACAATGGGAAAGTGTTTTATCCCAATTCAGTTCTAGCTACGAAACCTATCACCAACTTTTACAGAAGCACCGGAAATATGAAAGATTCGGTGGAATTTACCATTGATGCTTCCATGTCAACAGTGAGCATTGAAGCTCTAAAATCTAGAATACAAGAGTAAGTGATCAACTCTGTCATATAAAAACTACATTGTTGCGTCAAGGTGTGTTTTATATAGCTTGGTCTTATTTTTCATTCTTTTATTTAATGGCAGCTACTTGAATAGCAAGCCTGAGCACTGGAGACCACAACACAAGGTGGTGGTGAAGGAGATTGAGGATGCAAACGAGATAAGAATGGCTCTTCACGTTACTCATACCATAAACTTTCAGAATTATGGGGAGAAAAGTAGCAGGAGATCTAAATTAGTCTTACAGCTAAAGCGAATATTTGAAGACCTTGGTATTGGTAAATACCATGTTCTCCCAGAAACTCAAGTCGGCTCCGCAGGATCAGCAGCATCACCAGTCCCACAACCCGCAAATTAATGGTATCATTTGACGTCCAAGTGCTCTTGTTTATGTGACTACGCAGGATATCTTGAGTTGACCCAATGCCTCCTGTTTAGAACCGGAGGCTGTATATCATAATTGAACACACCTTAAGCTGGTAGTAGCATATAGACACTGAATTTGATAGAGATTGTGAAGTGATTTTTAGCTGTAGATCATTCGTTCTCATTGTTCAGAATTGTTGATATTGAACTAATTGAAGAAAACAAAACCCATTATATGCACAGTAAAAGAGAAATTGATTGTATTTTCTTTACAAGTAAACCCTAAAGTCGCTACACTGATAGTGAGCGGAAAACGTTTCTACAGCATATGTGAACTAGTACTAATGTGTGATTTTGTTCATCTCATTTTGCTAGTTGTAAGAAACAAGAAAATACACAGTTTCAACTATCATGAGTATAATGTTCTGAAAATGCCCTATGACAACTTCAGAAAGCCCTCCAGAATCTCTATTGCATATTAATTTCCAGGTTTTTTTTATTTAAATATACCCTATTTACCCCTAAATACTAAATTTATATTCTATTACATACATATGCCTCATGAAGGTGGGGAAAGTAAAAACTTCTCTTAAAAAAATCATGAATTTACACCATTTTCTTCCTCTCATGGTTTCTTTCTCTCACCATTTTTTCCTTTCTAACGGTTTTGTTCTCTTTTACCATGTCATTTCTTACCTCCAATACAGAGGTTTTTAATAAAAATAAACTGTTCAAAAGATGCATTGTCAAGTGGTTGATAAGATATGTTTGAAATGCAACCTTTTTGTATGCTTAGAGTTTGATTTGATTTCATTACAAGTATAATTGCTAATGATTTATGAGTTTTAATCGTACATTATTCATTTTTGTGCTTGCACACATACGATTACATAAAATGTAGGGATTTAAGACTCAATTTAAGTTATAAATGATTGAAAAATCAATTCAAGAAGAAATCAAGTACGAAGTCAGGTAAGTCGAGAATTTAATCGAGTAAGAAGTGAAAGAAATGAGTAAGTCGAATATCTGGTCGAGTAAATATATTAAATGAGTCGAGTATTAAGTGGAATAATTTTTAAAATAAATTGAGTAAATTTTTTGAACAAGTCGTGTACGAGTTATTTAATTTTTAAAGAGGTTGAGTACGAAATCAGGTAAGTCCAGTATATAGTCGAGTAAGAAGTGAAGAAAATGAGTAAGTTAAGTATCTAATAGAGTACAAAGTCGAGTAAGTACATTGAATGAGTTGAGTATTAATAATTTTAAAAATAAATTGAGTGGAGTATTAATAATTTTTAAAATAAATTGGGTAAAAGTCGAGTTAATATTTTGAACAAGTCGAGTAACAGTTATATTATTTTTTAAAGAAGTCGAGTAAATCGAACATTTAGTCGAATAAGAAGTGAAGTAAATGAGTTGAATAAGTCGAGTAAGTAGATTAAGTGATTCGAGTATTAAGTAGAAAAAAAACCAAGTAATTTTTTAAACAAGTCAAGTAAACATTAAGTAAGTTTTTTAAACACGTCGAGTGAGAGTCAAGTAATAATGTTGAGTAAGAAATCATTTGATCAAATCGAGTAAGTATATTAAATGAGTTAAGTATTAAGTCAAGCAATATTTAACACAAATCAAGTAAAATTTGAGTAAGTTTTTTTGAATAATTCAAGTAACAATTAAGTTATTTTTTAAAGAAATTGAGTACGACGTCAAACATTCAATCGAGTAAAAAGTGAAGTAGGAAGTTAAATAAGTCGAGTATTTAATCGAATAGAAAGTCAAATAAGTATATTAAATGAGTCGAATATTAAGTCAAGTAAAAGTCCAGTAATTTTTTAAACAAATCGTGTAAACATCAAATATTATTTTTTTACTTCTTTTGATCTTGCTCAACTTTGTGATTTTGGGAATCAATTCAGTTTTGTTATGATTTTATTAAGGTTATTTTTGTACTTTCCCTGATCTTTTTAAATATATATATATATGAGTAGTTTTTCAATCAGGGATCCCTGACTTTAATAAAGCAAGGGATTAGCTAAAAGACAAAAAAATTTAAATTTTACTACATTACATGATAAAATACAGTGCATTGGAGTATATATTTATTTTATCTTTTAGTTAATTCCTGACTTTATTAAAATCAGAAATCCCTGATTGAAAAACTACTCATATATATATATATATATAATTAAAGATTTTAATAGTTTAAGGTATATTTTAGGTATTTTGGGGGAAAAGGGGTATATCCCACGCAATTCCCTCTTAATTTCCCAAGTCTTGTAGGGCGGTTGCCGATGCTTTCGAGCCACAACTTGGAACAATTAGCAATCACAAGAACAGTCAATGCTTAATATTACTTCCTCACCAGTCAAAGTTCATCCAAGCACTACAGAAAAGTCAACTAAATTCCGGTAGTAGCAAATAATGATAACAGTTAGCCACAACCAAGGGGATAAGGAAACTGAAACATGCAGAACATGATCACTGAGGTCAATTCCATAGTCCTGCAGTAGCATGGAACCAGAGGGAAAATTTCTAATAAAATAAAGAATGAAATCCTTTACCTTCACTATCGTAGATGAGATACACGAACTCTTTACTTCACGTCTCGGCAAAATTCACTTCCGCAACAACAATGAAATGCTTTTATAGGATGATCATGATCACTGAAATCGATTCCATAGTCCTACAGTTAATGTCATCCAAACCATCACGACAATGAGCAAAATGTTGATTAATTTTGTCACCAAATTTCAACTCAATTTTTGAGTTGTTCTTAATCAGCTACAAGAAAAAAATTATCCAGTTATAGACTAGAAAATATAATCAGAGGGAGGCACAAAATGTTACAACACCATAATTAACCAAGAGGGGGAAAAAGAAATATTTTCTTATCTATTCATCACTTAACAGAAAAGAAAGAATATGGTAGTTCCCTCACTGTCTATGACAATGAGGTGTTAGTGCTCCATGAAAATTGAAGACAAAAGCCAACAGGCCTGCTGATTGAAAACAACCTTGTTTCTTTATAAGAACTTAGGCAAATGGAAGTTGGTAAGTGTCACACATTTGCAGCCATTCCTTACAACTCTAATGTTGCTTGAAGGTCTTAAGAGATTGTCCGATTGCTTTTCTTTCAAAAACACTACTGCCAGTTAGAAAGATTCACAGCTGGCAGGAGTTGCAATGCTGTTGGAATAATTTTGGATGTGTATTTCCTGAACTCTTCAGTTATAAGTTACATTTCAATAAGGTTGTAGAATTGAAATTTAAAAACAGAGGGAAATAATCTATAAATAGAACTGTCCTGACATGCCGTAAAACATGTATTGCTTCTATGAATGTATGTACATATATCCTATGCTTGTAAAGCATATGATCGACAGTACATTCAACCAAGTTAAATTCACAAACAGATAATTTGTTAACTGCACTGACTAAACCCACTTACCCAGGTCAGCTCTTCAGAAGCACTCACATCCCTTGTTGTAAAAAAAGCAAGCTGCACAAGACAAGCAAGAAAGTATGAGATGCACTTCTTTCAAAATTTATGACAGCAGAATGTAGGAAATATTGCACAGATGTAGCCAGTCAGATCCATACATGATAGTAGTGGCGATCAGGGGTCTCTATTTCAACCGGTATATCAATCAGGTTTGCATCAAAGCATCTACAATTGGGGGGGAAAAAAAATAAATTATATTGACAAAGAGCAGTGAAGGATACAAATAATGGTAGAAGAGAGGTATGATGCGCACCAAATTACAATCTCTAACAGGAGTCCAATCTCCGAAGAAAAGTTTAAAGGCTAGCCATCAACATGATTATAAAACATTTAAAAGTCCATGCAACAGATAATATAGATAAATTTCTTTACTCTAAATGGGTACAGCATGAAACATTAGCTTTTGAATAATACTAGACTTCCCAAGTAGTATTCCAAGTGTTGATGTGGCATTCATCGATTGAATGATCAATTTCATAACTTTTAAACTTATCCATCATTCCATCCCACCATCCAATGGATGAATGCCAGCACACGTGGGATGGTAAATTTTGGGACACTACTCAACAAGTGTAGCATTATCTTAGCTTTTTATTTCAGCATGCAGAACACATCTGCGACATTCATGGACCAAAATAGCATTTATTATCAAAGAAAAAGAACCCATGCAACAACTAGAACAAACATGATGCATATGCCCGATGTGAAAGAATAACGCTAAGTATACAAAGTTTTTTATCCCAAGTTTTTCTTATAAAGTGAACAGAAATACAGTCAAGTGTCACATGGATGATTAGATAATAGAATAAAAATGATATGAAAGTCCCTAAAGTGCCAAATCATTTTGTCTCCAAAACTGGGGTACAGTGACTTTGTATGTAGAACTAATAAGTGAAAAAAATTACCTATGATTAATAAATCTTGCAACATTTCCACAAAAGGTTGCATCTAAACAAAGTGCCTCTTCATCCCTTAAAACTCTCTCAGAACCCCAGTCTGCATCTAGAGTAACTGGGTATGTATGTCTCTCACTACCACTACTTTGCATATTCCGTTCATATAACTCGGTGTTAGTCAATATTTCCCCAACATATTCACAAACAAAGGATCCTTTAGGCAAATCCTGAAGTGTTCTAAGACCCCAACCTTTATGTCTATCAGTCAGAAACACCTGAAGCATAAGAGCATACTGATTATCCGTAAATGATGAAGAAACAAGAAATAAATATTTATAAATCACATGACTGATAGACAAAATTTACTTCAAATTCTTGCAAAGTTTCAATACATATATCTAAGATAGCATGAAAAAGTAATAAGAGAACGATCATATGATTGGTGTTTTCAGATAGATACAGTGATATTTGAAATGACAAAGGACGGCGATGCCTTTTGTAGAGATCTTATTAAGCAGAAAAACTGAAATTAAAAAAAAAAAGAGAAAAAAAGATCAAGAAGGTGAATATACTGTGAGCTTCAATGGTTTCTCAAAAAAATTTCTTATAGCAGGGACTCACTTTTTTTGTTTGGTTTAAGCAGCATACCTAGCCAAAAAGAGTAACAAAAGCCATAGGGTATTACGAAGTGGAAAATTTGTTTTCACAACTGAAGTCGTAAAGTACAAAATTTTAAATTATTCATAATAAAATGACATGTAACGATGACCAAAAAGGGAAGAGAAAACAAAATTCCGAATGGAAAATTAATATTAAGTCATTCGTACCTGCAATTTGCATGTAATACCTTGCTGTACAATTCGATTTTGACACTGCATGCTGCAGCCACATTTTCTCCAGCATTCTTTGATGAATTTCCTGACAATATGGCCCTTGCATTTTTCAGGACAGTATTCATTGTTAGACCTCTCTATTGGGCAGTCTTGACAATAAACAAGATGTTCCTCACAAGGCCCCTTCTTCATAGACATACAGGCGCTCAGAAACTCCTCTTTCAGCAGACCTTGCTGTGTGTATGCAAACTCTCCACCAGTTTCGCGTGTACACGCACATGGTATTGACAATGAGAGACAATCTCCTGAACAGTTTGAACAGCAATCCTCATCTGAGATTCTAGCAAGTGAGATGTGTACATAAGCACTTTGGTAGATTACATTTTGTGGGATGTAAGTAAACTTTGGCAAATCCTCATCGCAAGTCTCATCTACCAATGGAATTCGCACATTTTCTAAACCTTTTGCTATGTCAGTTATACGGATAGATCTCTTTTCATTACAAGTGACAGGTTGCTGCTGAACAGTTGCCAGATTAGATGAATTTAAACAGTTAGAACGGTTTGAGCTCTTCTTATTCAGATCCCTTTCAGAATCACAAACTCTAGAAGCTTGTTTTTTCAGTCCTGTGGCGGAAAGAGAGTCCTCAACATTTATGATAGCTTCAGGAGATGAGCCAATTGCAACTGGCCCACTGGTGGATTTATTACCCAGTTCCAAAAAAGTATCACACAAACCTTCCAGTAACTTCTTAACAGAAAATTGAGGCTTAACTTTTCCAGATATGAGATTTTTAAACTCAAGGTATTTAAATACCGCATCAAAATTTGGACTCTGAAAGTTTGGCCTTTCAAAAGCAGGGTTACAGTTCAGAAATATTTTCACCTCTCCCATTGCTGATGAAGCAATACTGAAGTTGTTGTTGCTGCTTGCACTGTCATTGGATACTGAAGCATCATCTTCATTAACAGTACGCTCATGTTGAGATGCCAAAGATTTTACTAAGTGTTTTCCTGTTGAAGAACCTGCCGATGAGCCTGGACCAGCTAAAGAAAATGTAGGTATCAAGTAACATAACTGATGCATTGCTTCTCTCAATTACAAATGTTAATGAAACACCTGAGAAGTATGGTGGTATATCAAGGAAGCAGATATGATAAAAAAGAATGTAACTCAGCATATAATATTTGTTAAGCTAATGTATTGGGCTCCTCTATAATAATTATGATAACATAATTGTCACCAACGAGCATGACACAATGGAAAATTACAAACGATGGCGCTTGAATTTTTATAACTTTGTAACAACTCCTACATCTCTCTAAACACTTTGGGGCATGGTTAATGATGTTAGCGGTTGCATACATTGCAGATAAGAGCCCAGCATCAATCATTGCCTCTTCTTTCATAGGAACACTGATCTAGAAAGCCCATACCATCCTAAAAATTTGTAACCATTTCTGTGCCTAAGACTAAAAAAGTTATAATTATTGAGTGGAAAACTGATACTGGACAAAATTAATGCTACAGCCGAAGAATGCAACAAGTTTTTGCACTACGATGGAGGTACCAGAATCAGAATCATGAAAACAATATATTACCAATAGTACCTGGACACACAACTGAAATAGGTTCTGCATGATGTGTAACGCTACTAATAGGTTGCATAGTTTTTTTCTTAATCGATTTCCTGCTGCAATGAGACGTGGCAGAATTTCTTGAGCTACGAGAAAAGCCATGTTTATCCAGTGGCTGTTTAAGATACACTGCCTGTGACTCTCCATTATGAGTTGATTTTCTTCCGCGAAAGGCCAAATGAGATGAAGTCAGGTCCTTCCTTTTGCAGCTAACTTGTGCGTTAGGAATCTGAGAACTAGATCCCCTTCTTATGTCAGTTAAACATAGTTGAGAAGGTTTCTTACTTCCCTGTCCAGATGTAGGCATTGGGATTTCAGCCTCTTTTAGTGCATTAGGAATCTGAGAACTAGATCCCCTTCTTATGTCAGTTAAACATAGTTGAGAAGGTTTCTTACTTCCCCGTCCAGATGTAGGCATTGGCATTTCAGCCTTTATTAGTGCTAATGTCGTACTTGAGTTAGCCATTGCTGATGAAACATGATCTTTTTGCTTTCCCAAATGTAACTTTTTAGAAGGTCTTTCCAGCCTGTCTTGCCCCATAACACGTTCATTTTCGTCTTCTACTCCCTATGCAGAAAAAGTTGAAAGGACAAAACCCGTTTGAGTGGAAACAGAAAAAGTAATCATTAAGGCAATAGTAACTAAAGCCATTGACATCCTAATGGACCTAATTGTGGTTGTTGTGGAATGTATATGTTTAGTATTTTGCACAGACTACCTGATTTTCCTTGAAATCGAAATATGTGTCTTTGAGTGCACGGTAATCTTCTGCTTCTATATATTCCCAGTTCCAATTAAACAACTCTAAGAGATTTACCAACACTGTTTGGACTTGTTTGTCGACAATACCTATTGCCTTCATCGCATTAGCTGCTCTGACAGCTCTCTCTCTGTCCATCGCGGATGAATAACTTTTTAGGAATCTTTTCGTACTCAGTGGCCTCCAATTTTTATTTTGTATGATCTTGCATGTCAAAGCAATCCGAATGAACTAAAATTGTAAAAGGGTAATCAAAACACACAAGCACAATCTGCATTAGCATTAACATAATCTGCACTTCTTTTATTCCCAGGCAGGCTGGCTACTGAGGAATTCAGTGTTGTAAGAAAGAGATTATGAGTCTTTTAAGTTGTATCATTACATGGGTTGAGTAATCAAAGCCTTCACTCAACTAACACCAATGTAATAAAAATTTTCCCCCACTTTTTCAAACATCAAACACCCCCTGAAGTATTACAATGACACTTCCAGCATTAATCTCAGCAATGAAATAGTGCCAAGATTTCACTTTTGACTTTTCCTCCGTCTACCGCCTTTCCACATATTACACACCAAACCGAAAATTAAAAAACACCACATTTTATTTACTTGCTAACCAAGAAAACCTTAAAACAATCCAACTGCAACAAAAACACATGCCTCCAGAATACTGTTATTTATAGTAACAAAAAATAAATTAAGGAATTTACAAGAACAAGAAATTGTTTGGAATTGAGCCAATGTCAGTTTAAATTCACAATTATGTGGAATCAAATGACTTGCAGTCAACTAAAATTGGAGCTATCAACTAAAATTGTGTGTGAGCATCTTTAAACATCCCAAAATGTAAAATTTCATCCCAAATGATGAATGGTGAGATAAAGTCATAACAAGTTCAGTTAAAATTTATAAAAAAATTATCAACCACTTAATAAATAAGATAATACTCATGCTATCGGAATAAAATCATAACAAGTTCAAATTTCATAAAATATAAACACTTAAATAGTCGTTAAGGAAAAAATGTAGAAAGTGAATTAAGCTCAATTTTTTTTTTTGGATAAAAATCCTATCAGTACTCTTGATTTTTTACGGATCTTATACAATTATTTTAGTATAAGTAAATAATTAAAATTTAATTATTTTTTTTAATTTATTAACCACCAATCATATTTACTAAAGATCGTATATTATTATTTTAATATTAATAAATAATTAAAATTTAATTTTTTTTAATTTATTAACCACTAATCATATTAACAGAATTTATTCTAAATCAGATCACATTTATTTCCTCATGTCACTTGAAAATCGCAAGCAAAAACTTCATTAGCCATCTTTTGACATGATAAGACCAAAATACCCTTTAAACCAAGACGCACGTTATTTTTTTCTTGCTTGTGATGTGACGTAAATAAATGTTTGCCTCCGGCAAGTTTGGAATGATCGGAGAAGCTAGCCGCCGGAGTGAAGCGACCAGTTCGTTCGCCCGGCCATCCGCTTTCTTTAGATCCAGTTATATCCCAAGTGCCAAGATTCGAGCCGACAAATAACAGTTGAAAAATCTGATACAAAAAGCAAGCAAGAATAACACTACAACTTACAGAGCCAGAGACGCGTCGGCCCCACGACTGAAGTACACGCCTGAGGCCATTACTTCTCCCACCGCACCGGCTGTCAATTTTTTTAGTGGATTTTTGGGTGGCAGTTGGTCCAACTTATAAGATCTCATAAGTTTAAAGATATTAAAAACTATTTTTTCTTTTTAATAAAAAACGATCTAGGGTTTGTTTGTCATTAAGCTTGAGGTTCAAAAGTAAATTTAAAAAATTAAATATTAATATTAATATTTTTTGGGAAATTTGTAGCCTACCCCTAAATAAATTGATATTTTGCACCGCGTCCCCAACAAATTTAACTTGTTGCACTGCACACCTAAAAAAATTGATATTTTTGCATCACGCCTCCAATTCCGTTATTTTCTCAGTTAAGTTTAACGGTGGAGGGGTAAAATTGGAAGTTTATTCCTTAAATTAATTTTAATGGGAATTCTCTTTATTGTAATTAAAATAAAAATCTTTAAAAAATTAAAGGAAAAATAATAGTGGCGACAATGTACATGTAACAAGAAATTTTTTTATTACAATTAAAATAAAAATCTTTAAAAAATTAAAGGAAAATAATAGTGGTGATAAATGTACATGTAACAAGAATTTTTTTTATTAAAATTGAAATAAAAATCTTTAAAAAATTAAAGAAAAAATAATAGTGGTGACAATATACGTGTAACAAGAAATTTTTTTTATTGCAATTGAAATAAAGATCTTTAAAAAAATTAAAGTAAAATAATAGTGGTGACAACTGTACATGTAACAAGAATTTTTTTATTAAAATTGAAAAAAAATATTTAAAAAATTAAAGAAAAAATAATAGTGGTGACAATGAAGATGTAAGAAGAATTGTTTTTTTTTATTGCAATTGAAAAAAAAAACCTTAAAAAATTAAATGAGCTAAAAATTTTGTTTTTTTACATAGAGGGGCATTTTTGTCATTCAATCAAAAGTTAAACGGAGCCGTTAAACTTAACTGAGAAAATAACGGAATTGGGGGCGTGGTGCAAAAATGTCAATTTTTTTGGGTGCGCAGTGCAACAAGTCAAATTTTTTGGGGACGCGGTGCAAAATGTCAATTTATTTGGGGGTAGGTTACAAATTTCCCATATTTTTTTAATTGTATAAAAATTATTTACCTGTAGAACTATTTAAACTTATAAAAATTTTATTTATATTCATCCGTTTATAATAATTTTTATTACTAGAATGACTTATAACAAAATTACTTTTAAGGATTTTTTTTTTTGGGCATAAACTACAACTTTCTAATACTTCCTTAAAAATGGGTAAAACAATAAGATTAAATCAATTCAGAATAAAAAAACTTTATTCTATCGTTTAGAAATTTTAGTGAAAATATTATGCATGTTCTTTTTACAGGTTGTGGAATGTAATTTTTTTTTCCTCAATTTGATCTAAATTGAAAATTTTCAAGAAATTAATCTCTAAAGACTTTAACTGTTCAAATGGTCAATACCCACTCCAATATTTCTAATTTAAACCGCTTGGCATTGTATAAGGAGCAAAGAAAAGAAGTAGAGAAAATGAAGCAAGAAAAAAACTAGTTGCCGACTTATTGATAGTAGTAAATAATGTAGGGTTATTTATGGATTTTAAGAGGGTTAATAGAGTAAAACATTAATTTCTTAAATTTATAATATGGGTTATTGAGAAAATAGCTGTGGAAAGGAAAATGATGGGTTCAAATAGCTCTATCGTTTTAGTAAAATCACTCTATTTTATAATAGATTTTAAAAAGTAACGATAAAATAGTTTTTCAAAATATGATTTTAAAAATCAGTTTTATACTTGATATAATTTCATATATGTCCTTATATATATTATAAAAATTTAAAATTATCACATAAAATCGTAGTATAACTAGCAACAATTATTTTAAAAATTATAACATTATCAAATTGTTCCTAAATAGAATCTTTTAAACACAAATTTTAAATTATTGATCTGTTATTTTTTTGGGTGGAAATTTACAAACAAAAATGGGTATATTACAATCCTCTTATATGTAATTAATAAATTTTACGAGCAATTAATTTCATTTAATCTCGTTCAAGTCTTGTAGAGTTGATGAATTCATTTATTGAATATATTAAATTTTTATTTAGATTTTAACAATAAAATTGTAAAGATCAGTACACTTAAAATTGGATGACATTAAAGTATCATGAATTTATTTAATTTTCAAAGTACACATTATTTGGGATAATTTTTTAAGATAAAATATTTGAGATGTGTAGTATTACTCACCTCATATACATTAATGTTAGACATTCTAATTTTTTTTTAATATCAAATTTCATCTAAATGATGTGTCATTAATTAAGTGATTAGTAATAGTTTACAAGATATATATAAATTAATTGTGTTATCTCATAAATCAATTGATGAATGTCACATAATATATGATAGTTTTTTTAGATAAAAAATTTAGGATATAGCACTGCTTATCTCGAGTAATGATTGACATGCCAAATATTTTATCCCAAATTCCATTCCGAACGTATGTCATTAACTGAGTGGTCGGTAATTTTTTTAAAGATATAAGTGAATTATATATATATCTTACAAACAATTAATGAATATCACATCATCTTAGATAATTTTTTATTCTAAAAAATTTAAAATGTATGACACTACTCATTAAGTATTCTGTAATTTGAGATATTGTTGTTCATTGCACATATATATCATGTTTTACTATCTACATTTAAATGATCATGTACTTAAATTATAAATGGAAATTTGATTTATTTCATTTTAATATGAAGTTACAATTCCTGTCCTTTTCTATTGAACCCATCTTTTTACAAAGAATACATTCGTGTAACATAATTCTTCGATCTATAAACCATAGTTATTCTAATTAACAACTAACCGTAAAGGAAAAATTTATGGATGTTTTAACAAATAAACACCATCAGCGGTCAAGTTAAAATTATTACTTATAAATTTTAGAAATTATTTTTTAGTAAACAATTGTGAAAAAAATGATGATTATGCCAAAAGCTGAATTTATCATTGTTTACCAAACAATTTGACTTGAGTAGCATAAGCTGAAAAAAAAAAGGAGCATTAATCAACTCGGATTACTATACAATTTTCATGTAATTGAAAGATATATATTGTTAATTGTAAATATATACAAAAAGGTTAAAAGATTTGAGCCACTTTACTATAAAGTGATAACTAGATTATACAATAGATAAACATTGATAAGATTAATTTATCTCCAGACATTTACTGCACCTAAATGCAACCACCAGCTAGCTTTGCACATAATTTCTAGTTAAAAAATGTAGCAGACGATCACCAACCCACCAGAATTTCTCTGGGATATTATCATTATCAACCGTTTTCTTCTTTGACAATATCTGCTCCAAGTAAACACCCAACAAAAAATCAACTTATATTAAATAAGAAATCAAAACTTAAAGAACTTATTACCATAAAAATAAGAAATTAAAAGTTGAAATAACTTACCATATACTATCTTTGTCTCCACAAGACCTGAGGAACGATAGAAATATAAAGCCCAATGCCAAAGCTGCTACCCCTCCCAAAACAATTGCCACTGTTTTCCCAGTATTACTGTCTCCTCCACTGCCTTTGTGTACATGCATGCAGATCAAATAATTGACATTAATAAAAGCAAAATATGTTATAAAAACAAAACAAACCCATTATATCAGGCAATGTTAGAGCGTATAATTGGCATAAATTGATGTAACATAAAAGTAACATTAATTAAATAAAAAGATAAATTAAATAATGTCTTGTGATATTTTTTTACCAATTAATAGTATTATTATGTCACATCAATTTGTGGAAAGAAAGAATTTGTAGGGGAGTTTACTTACTTTTTTTGTTATCTGAGTTGCCTGAAGCGCCTGAAGGCCCTGAACCGTGTGGAAAGTAACTGTAGCTAATAAAGCACCTATCCAAATAAATTTGGCCTGAAACTGAACCGACGCATTCTTCTTGAGCAATCTGCACAGCATTGCTTACACATTCACCACAGTCACAGTCTATTAAGTCACCTTCACACTGTGCCATGGCATGCACAGACTCATAATCCCCAGAGTAAAACCCTTTACCGTCAATTACACCACTCTCCATGGCTTCAAAGGCCTTGTCTCTCTGTCCTTCAAAGCTTGAGTCCTTTGCCTTCTGGCCACAAACCTTGTGAATCAAATCATGTTTCGAAGTCTCATCATCAACAATGAACTCATCAGTCTCATAGTAGAAGTAGCACCCATGAAGCTGAATCCTACCGGCTACAGCTTTGTTGCACAAGCTGTTCGATAAGTCAGGAAGGGTGTTTACACAATCGAAGCAATCTTTGTTGCTTAAATCCCCTCTGCATTGGAAGAAACCGGAGACAGCGGCGCTGGGATCGTCACCTGCAGTGGCTTTAAAGAACTTGGATTTGGAGGATTGAGGCACCAGTTCTTGAAAAAGGGAGTGAAGGGATTTTGAATGAGACTCATTTGAGCCTGCCAGTGTTTGGCTTGAGCAATTCTTGTATACCAAATTGTTGTAATCTGAAGCCTTGGAGAACTGTGATAAAAGAAGTAGTGTTTGTGAGAGAACAAAGAACAGTTTCAAGGTTGAATCCATGTTGGAGTACTAGCTACGAAACTTTCTTAGAGAGGTTTCTGATGAGGCATGTGTTAATATCATTTTGGATCTTGAAATATTGCCAATGGTTGTAGCTTTTGGAAAAGATGAAAGATCGTGAATGCGTGGGGAGTTTGATGAGTTTGGGGATTTATTTTCTTGCCTAATTCTAACTAACATGATCTATATGGAATTGGGGGATTTTGTGACTGTCACATTAAGTACAAGTTTGTCAAAAGAGTGAAAAGAATTATTCAACTAGATTCTGATCAACCAAATGCAACAGCATGTCCATATTTGATATAATATTATTGAATAGCCAATAGGTGTATGTATACAGGATTGTTTAAAGTTTAAACTTCAAAATCAAACTCCGGTTTCACATGTTAAATAGCTTTCTAGATGCAATTTGGCATAAAAGTTTCTACATTTAGCAAAAACTTGCATACTAATTTTTTGCTATTTTTTCGAAGGTTGTCTCCAAAAGCATAATGATAATTTATTATGAAAGAGGAAGAATACAAGAAGAGCTGCTAAATACATTATGGAAAACGATGTTCAACCCGAAGGTAAAGCCCCGAATTGGGTCTGACCCCTTTTTAAAAAATATTTTTATTTAATTTTCTTCTAAATTTCTTTGGATTTTTGGGACCCAACTCGGGTCCTTTCGGTGAGTGTATCATAATTCAGGCTGTACAAATTATAAAAAGAAAAAAAAAATGAAATCTAGCTCCCATCAAATGTTCAAATGGTTGTGACAAATTAGTTTTTGACTAATTAAAAACCTAAACGGATAATCAAGTTTTAATTTGTAGATAATAAATAATTTATTTCATAAAACTTGTAGAGATAGGTAGAGTTCAAATCAATTTTTTTTTTCCTTTACCAAACTCACCCTATTGAGGTTCATTTATCAATTTAAATAGTCTCATAATTAAATGGGAAATTTTCCCATATAGCCACTTTCAAAAACTCATTTATCAAAACTAGCCATAGAAGAAAATTTCCTAAAATAGAAACCACACGCACTTGTTACGGACTAAATTACCCTTAACATAGGACCATTATCCAAATTGCCCAAATCACCTGAATCATGTCGTTGCCCATCATTGCCAGTCATCTCATAAATTTCTTTCTACAGTCCTATCATCACAATCTCACCATCACATGCCCTATTATCATAGCCTCCATTAGTAAAACATTCTGCATTGTCGACGGCGTGAGAATCGACTTTGACTCAAATGTACGACCCTCTTACATAATCACAAAAATTTTTAATTGATTGGTGGATTATTATTAATAGAAAAGCTCATTAGGATATGTATTGGCATGAACAATTCAAAAGTTTCTTAAGATTAGTGTTCACAAAATATGACACAATAGGTGTTCGTTAAAATGTCTCTAAGAATTTTTTTTTTGATTATCTCAAATTTGCTGAGCTAGTTCCTAGTTATACACTCTTTAATGCCAAAAGTATTTGTTAATATGAATTTTACACTTCATAAATTTTTGTTTCTTTTATGTTGGTTATTGACGGAGTGTGGGCGATGGCACCCATTGCCTGCAACATGTGGGCACCATCGCCCACACTTTCTTGCACCGACCTAAATGAATTTTTTTGTTTAAACAATAATCTAATATCTGTCATATTTAACTTTCAGATGTGTTCTGCTATAAAATACCGCTTTAAACACTAAAGATACCAATTGAAAATCACTTCCCATGTGTTCTCACAAATTTGATGAAAATGAAGAGAGTGATTAGCCTTATACAAAGAAAGTTGACTAATAAACAACAAAAGTTATTCAAGAAATCAATATTCGGGCATTTTATCATTATAAAGGAAATTGGATTTAGTGGCATATTTGTGTATAATTTGTTGCTTAGATAACTAGTACAAGAAGTTGACAAATATCAAATGTGGTTTCGCATTGGCGATGAGTTGTTACGTTTCTCAATTCGAGAATGGTTTTTTATCACAAGACTTAAATGTGGTGAATTGAAAATTTTGGAAAGAGTTCAAAAAAATAGGCAGTATTTCGCGAATACGTTATGTTTATTTCGATGGCAAAGATGAATTTCAACTTCAAGAATTAGATACAACACTTGAAACTTTTGATTTCACTAAAATCAACGACAATGATGCATGGAGAATTGCCTTGTTTTACTTTGCAGATAGAGTTTTGTGTGCAAGACCCAATAAGGGGCCAATCTATAAATTTATACTAAATGTCGTCATAGATTTGGAATGTTTTAACAACTTTTCTTGAGAAATATATTCGTGGAATATTGTTTATGATCAAATAAATACTTCATTGAATGGAAAAGTTGAAAATTTTAAGAAAGAAGCTAGTAAGAAGCACAAACATGAGACTTATAATTTCCGTAGCTTTTGTTATGGTGTGTAGGTGTGTAAGATATAAATACAAGTGTCTATGCATAAATATAATATAGCATTTTATATTTATTTTTTTCATGTAGGCCTATATTTTTTAAGCAGTTGGAAGAATCGCATTAAAGTCTAGCACCCCAACAAAAGTGAATCGCCCTCGAATAAATGGACGGTCTCAAAAAACATACAACATTTGGAACTATTAGAAAAATTTAGTGCACTTATTGTAAGTGTAGGCAAAGCATGTAATTTTTTGTATACATTTGTCTACAATTATGCAATCTTAATTTTTTCAATTACTCACAGAAATAGAGTTCAAGCAAGTTTTGAAAAAGACTGGTAAAGAGAGCAAAGAACCATTCTATCAATCTTCGAGAAGATATTGCACTACAATCCATTTTGCTGAACTAAAAACTATAAATTAATGTTTGCAGTTTAAACAACTTGTAGAAAAAGAAAAATATAATGACGCTGAACTAAAAACTATAAATTAATGTTTGCAGTTTAAACAACTTGTAGAAAAAGAAAAATATAATGACGCTACATTGCCATCGGATAACCACCATTGATCACTTATAAATGACTTTAGGCCACAAGACCCATTCAAAAGTTTGTACGAACTAGAGGACTTGGATATGATCTATACTAGATTTGTTTGGTACTTTATGATCAATCTAGAGTCACAAATAACTGAGGAATTTCCTACTAGAGTTAATTTTTTAATCGAGGTCGAAGAATTGATATGATTACGTCGCCCAAAAATTGAATAAGCTTGAGGTTGATGTTGCTGAAATCAAGGTAGAAGTAGCTAAAATCAAGATGACAATGGTTGAAGATTGGAAGGTGTTCGGAGAGGTCAAAATTGGATTTGATGAGATGAAACATGCAATCTTGAAATTTATTGCATCACACACTAATTCCACATTTTCTGCAATCATATGGTAAATTCTCATATCAGCACTCACACTCGGTATGCAAGTTATACATACATCAAAATATACTTCTTATTTAATATTTTAACTCCACATTTGCAACACTTATATATTTGGGCTCCACATTAGACTGGTGCCTCCAAATTTTGGAGAATCGAATATTCCCAATATTAAACTATCTGAATATGATGCGAGTGACAGAGGAAAAACTCCAACATATAGCTGGGAGAGGGATCTCTATGATCAAATTGTTTATGACACGACCCGCCCCGACTTACATGTTTGATTTGAGGCGAATCGTGCAGACTAATAACTAAAACTTGTGGCACAAATTTAATTCATGAAAATATGCATATAATATGGCCTTTCCTATAAACACATAACCACCTTTGTGCCTTTTCTGAAGTCATAAATGTATTCAAAACTTGTATAACTTATGTCTTATTGTACATACTGACATTACATATATATTTACATATAAAACATAAGCAATATAAACATGCTCAAAATGCAAGATATGTAGCAATGCGTCTCATGGCCCAACCTCAATTAACTAGAATTGATCTTCACGAAATCCTACAGAATCCTGGGAGGAAGTGGATAAATAGGAAAATAATGAGCTTGCGGCTCAGTAAGTGGATGTAATTATATATTAAAAATATTAATAATTATAATTATAATAAAGTATGTGTACTAGTGCTTATACATAATCATGTAACATAACTCTACATTGAATACCACACATCAGCAAATATGGAATCCATACATACATACATCACACACTGAACCAAATAGTACTCAGGGGAAATAACTCTCAATACTTGTCGGGATCATCATCGCACAAGTAAAGCGGGGGAAAAACCTCTCAATACCTAGCAGAATTTAGCTACATCGTTCGGATAGAGTAACCTAACTCTTAATACGCATGAGCAAAGTCTAGGGGACGGGTACATGTATGGTGACTAGCAATTACATTCATTACTCAATCAAATATATAATATGTGTACATATAATCATAACATGATATTAAATCATACCATCAAACATAAATGCTTCATAGAATATATAATAGTAATAATAGTATCCACTCACAGATCCTGTTTCACTCTAGGGTTCGTTGGGGCTCTTGTAGGTTCCTGAATTCTCGAGTTCCCCCTAAAAAACATGGTTTGAAAATTAACTGTTAGAACTGATTTAAAAACTTATACGTATCATGCAAATTGTAACATAACTGCTCAAATTTCATAAATCTATTACCCACTGATCAAATGTATATAATTTTAACTATCCAATTCTTTTTTCTGTAATTTTTCTTTTCAATTTCTCTTTTCCCCACTCTCGGCTTATTCCTTTTCTTCTTTTCTTCTTTTCTTTTTCTTTTCCTTCTCTTTTCTCTCGGTTTTTCTTCTTTTCTTCTCTTGGCGTTGCTTTGTTTTTGCTCTCGGTTCTTAAATTTAGTAAATGAAGCAATTCTCAAAATGATTCATTTTATATAGTCATCGACTGGGCCACCGAATGCAAGCAAGCAGCTCTCACTTTATCTATATATAATCACCGCCTCAAGCAAATGGGAGGAACATGCACGTGCCAAGTAAAGAGATGAAGCAAGCAGCTTGTATTGCATGCAAGGGTGGCTGGCCACTTATTTTCCTAAACATGTTTGGCTTCTTTTTTTTTTTTTTTCCTCCGACCAGTGCATGGCAAGCGGTGCATGACAGTTTGTATATTGACAAAGCAACCAGACGCGAGTTTATTTGGATGTTAATTGAAGAAGTTGAATCTACTAAGTAGTCCATACACAATTTCCCCACCTAGAAAGCTCGTAATATTGAAAATCTTCTCGCAACTAAAGCTATAAATGTTGATGACACAATACTTGTTGATATAGATCTATTGAAAGGGCTTGATAATTCAATATTATTTTTTGAGTTCGAGTAGTGGCTCTGCGGCGAAATCATTGTGAGTCGACCCATTGCATTTACGAAAGATTTTTTTTAGATAATTTTGCATGACAATAAGAGCGGTCCACCCAGATGGCTGGGAGATGAGGTAAGTGCTCGTACTTTGATCGATGGCTGATATCGCTCGTGGTAGGTTATTCAAATCGCCGGTGATGCCAGCCATCGTCTGGGCGATGCCAACCTTCGCCCACGATCTAGTTTCCTTTACAATATCGTAAAAACACAAAATTTACTAGATTTTTCCTAATTTTTAGATTCACATAAGCAAATATCTACCCACATTGTAATAACAACTAACAAAGATATTTGTTTCTACAAATATCTACAAAACCCATATATAAAACTCGCTTAATCGTATAATTTAAAATTTAAAAATACTAACCTTAATTCCTTCTTGAGTTTCTTTTTTTTTTTTTAAACTTTTTTGTGTTGATTGATTTTGTCTTTAGTGCTAAGTAACAATTGTTGTTTGATGCATATGAAATAGAATTAGTTTTGTGTTTAGTTGTTGGAGGGAGTTTGAGAAGTGAAATGAGAGGAGTTTTGTGGAGTTTGTATTTAGTTGTTGAGGTGAAATAGTTTGTGTTTAGTTGTTGGCGTGAAATGAAAGAGGAGTTTTGGGGAGGGGTCATTTGGTCTAAATAAGGTGAATGTGATTAATATTGAAATAATTTATTTTATAGCTAGTTTTAATAATGAGTTTTTAAAAGTGGATATATGAAAAAGTTTCCCTAATTAAATCCCCTCATAACTATTGAATTGAGGGAGGAAAAAAGAACAAAAGAAAATTGCGTTGCCTTAAATATAGAAAGTTGAATTGAATGTCCCTTTGGTCTTTACTAGCCCTCCTTTTTCACAAGGGCTTGTTCTTCTAACGTGGGACTCTTGTGATCAATCCCACAACACCACCACAAAAACAAAAAAATAAAATAATAAATAATAAATTAAAATCCTCTTGGACTGCCATTCGGTTCTTTCCTATTGAATCTTTTAAGTTTCGAACCCATATACGAACAAGAGCTTCTTCAACCATGTATAGCAATAAAGGTATTGAAGCACAAACAGTTTGATCCGTTATGTAGTTATTTGTTAGATTCTTATCCTATTATATTTTGGGCACTAGTGTCAGGTTGTATGATGCATTTCAGTTTATTTTGTTTTATTTTTTTTCCTACTAAAAGTTTCTCGTTTTGTGCTGTTGAAGTATACAAAAATTACAGTATCACATTAATTTATTAAATCTAAATAATAATTATATTTTTATTTTACAATTGATTTAAAACATCCAACTATAAATGAATGGGTACATGCATAATATATATAAGCATGAAATAGATTATCCTTAAGTATATGTGATTACTAATTAGAATAATCTTCCAAACCAAACTCAACAATAATTTCTGAAACGATTACTACACCAATATGTTGATAATTTTGAAGCAGGATGTCCTAATTAATTTCTGAAGTATCATCAATAATTCACCCAAAAAATATATAAAATAAAATAAAATAAAATAGAAAGAAGTGAGAGGGGGTACTTGAATTACAGGTTGTACAAAATCCTAATTTACAATAATTCAGTATAACCAAGAAACCTGCTTAAAAAGACATGGTGGAGAAGCTCTCAAACCTAACAAATCCCCCATAGATTTCGCCAGCCTTTCCAAAATTAAATCACCTCAAATAATTTCCACTTTCTCGAGCACATAATTTGCTCTTCACATGCTGCATCCCTAACATCATAACCCTCGGCCGCGAGTGGGATCCACTGCTAAATAATCAATCACCCCCCCCACCCCCCGCGCGGCCAACGCATTGCGTAATACATACATACAACTTGTTGCATCTCTCAATCTACCGCAAGCCCTGATTAATTTTTAATCAAGTTGATTACGCGTTTCATTATGGTGCCTCCTCCGCGAGTTCTGGAGATTAGCATCGTGTCGGGCCACGACCTTGCCCTTGTTTCAAAGAGCATGAAGACTTACTCCGTTGCATGGGTTGATCCCGAACGCAAACTGACCACCAGGGTTGATCAGAATGGCCTCAACAACCCTAGCTGGAACGAAAAGTTCGTCTTTCGTGTTGACGACAGGTTCCTGACGGATGAAACCTCGGCTATAATGATCGAGATCTACGCGGCAGCATGGTTGAAAGATGCCCTAATCGGCTCCGTCCGTGTCCTTATCAGCCATCTTTTCGGTACCCTTACGCATAATAGCTCTTCGTCCACGCGCTACGTCGCGCTTCAGGTCCGTCGCCCCTCCGGCAGGCCTCAGGGGATCCTTAACTTGGGTATCACGCTGTTGGATAACACCATGCGTAGCATGCCTCTCTTCGCTGAGCTCTGTGGAGCTGGTGCCAATTTTAGCGAGGTGTCTTCGGGTGCTAATGATGTAATGAAACCGGAAACAACAACAGCACAAAACAGTAAGCAGCCTAAAGATGATCAAGAGCTTGAGAGAGTACTCAAGCCTAAAGACAATTCATTATCAAAGGCGAAACTACGTCGTTCGCAGAGTGACAAGACGGATTTGACGAGCGAGGATTATTCAAAGAATAGCAGTCATCAAGCACAGCAGCCCACAGGCACTGGTTCTGTTGTCACCGGCTCAATATGCAACGGAGGTTCTGTGGTGAAAGGGAGCGGGAGCATGGTGAACGGCTCCCAATGCTCGTCGGACGTGGGGCCCTCGGCTTCCGTGGTGGCTGCGGCAATCGCGAAAGGGCTGTACAAGGCACCCACGCCTCCGAAGACGGGGGCAGGAGGGTTGGTCACCGAGGAGTGGACGGCGGCGGCGAAGGAAAGCGATCAGCAGGAAGTTATGAAATCAAAGGTCGAGAGGTGGCGGACGGAGCTTCCGCCCATATACGATAACTCAAAAATGAGTGCGAATAGTAAGCACGGGGGACGTCCACGGCGGAGAACGGACAGCGGAGGATTGTTTTCGTGTTTTGGAAATGCATTTGGGTGTGAGATTTCGATTACTTGTGGAGGGGGCAACAGCAGCAAGAAGAAGTATCAAAACGGAAAGGTATGTAACCTTAGCTCCGTGGACGACAATTCTAGTCAGTCATATGTATGAGAGATGACAGAGCCAGGAATTTATTGGACCATATCAAAAGTTCTGACATTTTTTTTTATTTTTAGTCTGTACGTGGAATTATTTACAATATTTTTTTTTTCATTTTTTTATTCCTTTTTTTGTGAAGAGACTACCTTTGTAAGTGATTCTTTGTCTAATAACTTTGGTTTTTTAGAATCGAAGTTGCTAGCAGTTTGCATGGATTCCTTATGTGTGTAACTTTCTAGACTTTCAATGGAGTGCTTCAAATTATTTTAATGATTGTTTTCTTTTGCTTATGTTGCTTATGTTGCATATCAATCAAGTAATTTGGCACCAAAAAGGAAAAATACCAAACAGAGCCTTAATTAAAAATCCATCTTAGAGCATCAGGATATCTGTGATAATATATATAATTAGTAAACATGTAAATTTTAGATCGGAACCAGTCTAATCCCCAAGATTAATCACCACACACTAATAACTAAACCAAGAATGAAAAACAATACGATCACCGCCAAACAAACTCGAAATTAAAGAAAGAAAGATGATGAAAATAAAACAAACAAATTATAGAAGTTCAGCCAAGATGGCCTATATCCTCTAGAGGAGCAAAGCAGTGGGCTCTTACATTGATGCAAATCAAGTTACAAGCTTATAGAGAAAGTTACAAGGAATCGAATGAATCAAAATTCAACCTTAAAGCCCTTAGAGAGATCCAGCAAGTTGGTTACATGACTAGCTTTCGTTCTGGGTTTGTTGTAACAATCCTAGAACTTTCCCGCCCTTTTCAACTGTCTCTAACAGCCTTTTTCACATGCGAAACAAGTGAGAAATATAAGCGTGTTGAACGAAACTTGCGCTTGTCATTTTGAGCTTATAAAGTTCTAAGTCGAACACGTGAAACTCACATGCTTTACTAACTCTAATCATATGACAACGAAGGAGTATCATACATGCTCAAGGAGCTTATTATTGACATGTCATCCAATATTTACTGACCCAAATGACAACATCGTTCACTTTGGAATTATGATTCTAGTTCACATTGCAACAATATCCACCTTAGACCTGAATCCATGCATCCCTACAACTTCTTCTTCTCAACTATCTATATCTTCATCTTTTATAAATGCCAACTAAGTCTAAACAATGCTTAAACTTAGCACTAGGGACTGATTTGATCAGCACGCCAACTATATTATCATTGGTATGGATTTTTACCAACTAAACATATTAAGTCTTGTTATGGTGGACTTGGTTCTTACTTAGATACATAACGCTTTGGCTATCACATAAGACTGCAATTGATGATTGAAAATACCTCAATTCTTTTAATATGTGTGTAAGCCTTATTGCTTCCTTAGAAGCTTCTACAACAACTGTACACTCAGCCTCTATTGTTGATAAGGCGACAACACTTTGCAATGGAGTTAGAGATTTGTTTCCTTTTGCTAGTTGAATAAGAGAAGGAATAAACTCATATTTCTTTTAAGCTTATTTATTTTATGAACCTGTAATTTGGGAGTTTTGAGACTTTTGTTATATTTATGTCTTCAGGAGAGATTATTTAGTATTAGACACATGGATTTGTGGTTTTAGTTGATTAAAAATTTGAAGTATTTTAGATTGAGATTTTCGTGTAAGAATTTAAATTTGTAGGTAATCTTCTTCATCGCTTGCTCCGTACGTGTTAGATTTGGGATGTTACACTTAAATCTAGTATTTGAGGACCTGTCTAGGATACACTCCTCATAGAATTTCAAGGCATCTATTTAATATTTACCTACAATTCTCTACTTTTCTAGTTCCTTTAGCTTTTTTTTCACTTATGTGCCCCAACCTAAAATGTCATAGTAATATTTTATCTTGAACTTGGTTTTCAGCAATACCTGCATCACAGATATGATTGTACATTGTACTATATGCAAGCCATTTATCATGTCACCTTTCATTAATACCATAGACCTTTTAATAATTTTCAAAATACTGGATTCAACTCTAATGATACATCATATCTTGTCCAGCATGTTTAGAGAGATTAATTTCCTTTTAAGTTTAGGTACATGTTTAACATTTATTATCCCTCTTATTGTGTCATTAGACAATTTCAGCCTCATAGAGCAAATACTAATGATCTTATAGACTTTACCTCTCGTTATATGACTGAGAGAATAAATGTTTATTTGTGCATATATGGTAAGTACAACCAGAATCAAGAACCCATTTATTGTCAGTTTGGCTACATGAGGCCACAATAACTCTAACTAAGTCATATCCTTCTTCTTGATCATAAAAAAACAATAACAACATCACCATTAGTCTACTTAAGCTTGGTTTTTCTTTCATGGCAGTCCCTTAAGCTTGGTCTTATTCTTAGACTTAGATTTACCTTTTTTTTTTTTTAGTCATCTCTATTTTCTATTATTCCTCTTGTTGCCAGCCCTTCCCTATCCCTTGTTTTAGATTTCTTTAAGCTTTTTTTTTTAAAACTTAAAGCTTCTTTAAAATCTTACATTATTAGAGACTATCTTCCATACAACAATATATCAACAAAATGTTCATAAGAGGATAGTAATAAAGATAAAATAATGATGGTTTTGTTTTCATCTTCAATTTTCATATTGATGTCTTCCAGATCTAGTATAATCTTATTGAAGGCATCAATATGAGTAGATAAAGAACTGCCATATTTCATTTGGAGGTTATACAACCTTTTCTTTGTAGCCAATCTCTTAGTAAGAGATCTCTTGATGTACAAATCCTTCAATTTCTTTCAAAATCCAACAACTGTAGTACGATCTCCTTCCATTTTTAGAACACCATCATCAAGACTTAGAATAATGGTGTTGTGTGCTTTGTCCATGGCATCTTGAAGATTATTATCTTTATTTTATTGTGTTTCTTAAAGCTGGTGTATCCTAAGACTTCCTCAATCCCCCAATGAACGAGCAATGCCTTCATCTTGAACCTCCACAATTGAAAATCATTTTCCGCAATGAACTTATCCACATCAAACTTCTAAGTAGCCATTCTTAGCTAAGGGGGCCTACATCCTCTTAAGAAACAGAGCAACGTACTCTTTCATTAAGTTATAAGCTTATAGAGAAAGTTACAAGGAATCGAATAAATCAAAATTCAGCCTTAAAGCCCTTTATGTACAGTCCTAGGGAGATCCAACAAGTTGGTTATATGGCCAGCTTTCGTTATGGGTTTATTGTAAACAATCCCAGAACTATCCTGCCCTTTTCAACCATGTTTAACAACCTCTTTCACATGCGAAACATGTGAGAAATATTAAGTAAGTTAAATGGCATTTTACCTTATCGTTTTGAGCTTATAAATCTCTAAGCCGAACACGTGAAACTCACAAGCTATACTAACTCTAATCATATGACAACGAGTGGGTATCATACATGCACAAGGAGCTCATTACTGATGTGTCGTCCAACAATTACTGACCAAAATGACAACGTCGTTCACTCTAGAATTCTAATTCTGGTTCACATTTCAACAATACATGTATTCACTCAGTTAAAAGTGAACTCAAATTAATCAAGAAAACGAGTCACAATATGCATACCGTTTTTTGTTTACATAGTAAAGCTAATCTCTCTGTTTTCTCAATGTGCCAGAAAAAAAAAAAAAAGAGTATTACTATACAAATAAGATTACGATTTATACGATGTAATTACTGCGGTGCAGTTTTCATAGGTTTTAAACTTTTAATGGAGCAGTTTCATGGTTATCAAACAGGCCCCTGTGTTAGCGGAATAACTGTTATTGGCCCAATAGTAATTACAGCAGCCTCGGCCCAAATAAATACTGAAGCATCAACTATAGTTTACTTTTCTCCTTATTTTAAGGGAAACCATATAATTAAAGGCTAAAGCGCTGTAATTATTAATGTTTTCCAGGTGGCCGCCAGAAACTTTGCAGCCATCCAAACATGCGAGAAAATGAATTGAAGTTGTTCCTTTGAAATTTTGAAGTCCAAAGGGGCGGCTTTCAAAAAGTCAAAAAAATAAATTCGCTTGAATGAATCTCACAAAAAAATTGGACCCTTTGAAAATGACATTTAAAATTTTTTTAAAAAAAAATCTTTATTTTTCGTAGGATGACAAAATATTTCGATAATGCAAATGAGAAACTCGTGAATCCAAATTGATTGGAATGCGACAAAGGGGAAAAATAAATAAATAAATGTCATCAAATTTTATCACAAAAGCATCTTTGGAATGTGGATAAAAAAAAAGATACCGTGGGTGACTGATTTGGCTTCTTTGCTATTAATTATTGGTTCATTCACAATTATGAGATTACACCTTCTACCCTCCAAATCTTTCAAAGGATAAAGTAGTCAGATATTTAAATATGAGTGTGGCAATCATTGATTGCATGCTTGGTGGTCATCGAAATTTTGTACCTAAATTTTACAAGTTTGTGGTGGCAGGCACTTGGGTGCAAAGGGGCAGGCATTACTATGTGTCGGACCTACTTGAAAAAAAAAAATCAGAAAAATGAGAGAATGAATTGAAAATTTTACTAATTTTATGCATATTTTATATTTTTACCTCTTTATTTTTACAGTTTTAATGTTGCAGGTATTCAAGTTTAGGACTTATGCAGTATGATTTTATGATCCTACTCGTTCTAAAATTTTTTATATTTCGTGTTGTTCCATTAGTTTATAATGAAAGAAATTCAATCAATTTTTTACACTTTATGATTCAAATTTTAAATGACTTATAAAAAAATTAATTAAAAATCACTCGAGAAAAAAATTAATTTGTGAAATTATTTGGTAAGTTAAGTTATCCTAGATATTTTTTATATAAGAGATGGAAAAGTCAGCTTTGCCATTGTATGCATATCATAAAGTGCGGAACACCTAACAGGTCACGTGGAGAATTGGAGACTGAAAAAAGTCAGAAATTGCAAACTTCCATAAGAAAAAAGGTCATTGATATTATGAGTACTCGTAGGGCAAAGGATTGGGTTCGATTTGGTACAATTTGGAATCGAATTGAATCATTAACTTCTTTTTTTCGTTAAATTAGATGGATTCGATTTTTTCAATTTAAAACTGTAATTTTATTTTTGTGCTTTTTAATTTTTAATTCTTTCTCGTATAAATTGGTCGGTTTTTTAATTTAAAATTTTAATTAAACTATTATTCAGTTCAATTTTTTTTTTTGGGGACGACGGGTTTTTTTTGTCCGCCTCTAATTATGATCAGAAAATATTATACAAACGTAAACATAAATGAATTTAGTATTTTTCTATTACTTTTTTAATTTTTCTGTTACTTGCTTTTTGGGGGAAAAGAAGGTGATTTCGTCACACTATCTTTGATTTACTTGTGGAACTCGTCAACCCTTCAATAACTAACAAATCATAGTAAAAACTTGTTGAGTGCCTTGTACTTTTTAATCATGGGTATTTACACAACCATCATCTTATTCTTACCCCACCATATACATTCCACTATCAATCAATTCAATTATCTTTAATCATGTATTTGTTTGTTCCCTTCTTAAAGTATGTCTATATTATTTTTAATGAATCGTGGATGTACTTATTTTCTTTATATATATATATATATATATGTGTGTGTGTGTGTAAAAAAAAAGTATGAAATGGATAAAGTTTAATCAAATTTTTTCAATCTCATATTTTTTAAAGTTATGTATGTATTCAAGTGATGAGAAAGAAAAAAAAAAAACTTAAAAATCGGTCTGTCAGGAAAGATTTACTATGATAATGATTCTATGGTTCTATCAATTCAGGTGCACAATAAAGGACTGGTCAGTCACCGGAGATATTTAGTTATTACAACGAGAGGGCAAGTGGCAAGGATATGCTTTTGTTGAACGGAATCTGATTGTGATTCCGTGGAAGAGTTAGATGAGTGGGCGTAGCGTAGTTGCAGTGCGTTGGATGGCACACTATTTCATCTGTTCAATGTACTAAGCAACGGCTTTTCCAGATCAATCAACGATGTTTGAATGGAAGCGCGTGAGCACGCTCTCCCAGTTTCTCTCCCCCTCTTCTTCTTTTTTTTTCTTTTTTAAAAGAGAAATTATCAATCATTTACTCTTAAATAACACTCGTATCAAATATGCTACGACACTTTTAACATATATCACTCGTATATTCTAAATTTACAAAAGACGTTTGCATTCCATCAAACCATTTACTGTCATTAGAACATGCTGACGTTATAGGGGTAATATAATCTTTTAATATATGAGAGGCTGTAAAGAAAGACGGTGTCGTTTTTGTTGGGTGAAATGACGTCGTTTTAATTAGATTTTTCTAAAAAAAAGTAGACTCTACCGTTTCACTGTAATTGAAATTAAAAAAAAAAACAACATCATTACACTCAATCTTTACCAAAAAAAAAAAAAGCTACAGAGAAATGACATCGTTTCATTGTAACTCAAAAGACAAAAAGAGAAAAATGTCATAAATTATAGAAAAGTGGTCATAAAAACATTATTGGCTCCAACGGTTACATTTTGGCTTGCTTTACTTTTGGGGTAAATTTATCTTTTTAAGTTGATTTCAGCTTAAAAGGGTAAAATAGTCACTTTGTTAAAAGTATGTTAATTTCTTAACGGCAATAAACGATTTGATGGACGACAGACGTCTTTTGTCAACTTAGAGTATATGAGTGATATACGTTAAAAGTATTGTAACACATTTGATACGGGTGTCATTTAAAAGTATATGGTTAATAATTTCTCTTTTTTTAATTTGTTATTGAGTTTTGAATATCTGTCTTTTGCAAAAACCAACATCTCACGATACCAATAGAGGAAAAAAGAATGAATCTAGAAATAGCGAAAATTTCATTATTCAACATCCAACGTTTATTTTTATAAATTATTCATCTCTATATATTAATATGAAGGTTTTTTTTTATTATTTATATTAGTATTATAAAATTACAGTACTTTTTTTTTAGTCTAACAACAAACCTATCTCTTCCTCACTCATACTATATATGTGGCATTCAAAGTCTAAAATTTTTTATTTTTCAAACAAGAAATTTTATCAACTCAGTCTATTCTATTTGCATGTAAAACTACTATATAAATTTTCGTTTATATAGATAATATATATTAATTTAAATCCAACCATCAATATTATTATCGTTTATTAATATACAACAAAGAAGGAGCCCAAGTCTAAGAGACACTACACTTGCTACCGACACATTCATTGTTGGAACTATGGATGGTGACATAAATAGAAGTAATGCTGGTGGCAAGATTTTTATTTTTTATTTGAAGGAATAATGGGAGCGTGGTTACAACCTCCACGAAGAGGAGAGTGAAGCAACACTTTTTAAATTTTTAAATCAAACAGAAAGAAAAAAGAGACAGCACCAACAGCGATGAATAAATCCTTTGGGCTCTCTCCCTCCTCTTTACTCAACCCCCACCAACTTCTCTCTTCTCTTCTTTAATACATAACCAAATTGAAAGACCAGACTCTCCTTCTTCATCTCAACTTAAAAAACCCAAAATTATTATTAAAAAAAAAGAACTTTTTTTTTTCTTTTTTAAATCTGTCTCTCACTCACTCAATTCATCTGTCGATTGAGTGAGAGGAGGAGGAGGAGGGGAGCTTCTTTAATTTATGTCCTTATTAGATGCTTGTTTTGTTTTGAGTCCATAACTTGTTTGTGCGTACAAGTTGGGGGAGGAGCTGGAGAGAGGATGAAGCTGAGGATGATAAAGATCTTATATTATATGTATTAAGCTACGGATAATTTTGGTGGGTTTTTGAGATTTCGTGAAAGCTTTCATCATCAAAAATGTTATCTTGCTGTGACTGCTTCCCCTGCTGGGACGGAGACACCGAGTTTGACTTCCATAAGCCCGAGCCTTTCTCTTTGCCTTCACCGATTCCTCAATGGCCACAAGGTAAACTGAATAATTCTCTGTTCGCAACTAATCTTCTAATGTTTATTGATTTTTCTTCCTTTTTTAATATTATTTATTTATTTTTTGGGGGGGTGATATAGCTTATTGATTGTTGTGAATTTTCAGCTTCAAAATTTCTTTCCTGAGTTGGGTTTATTTGAAGATTTTTTTTTTTTTGAGGTTATGATTGATTGATCTATTGATTCAGTTTAATTTAAAGATTATATGTAAATATATTTTCGATTTTTTGCTCAATATTATTTCTAATTCTGTTGGACAATTATGAAGGTAAGATAACTCTTCTTAATGTTTAATGCCGCTACTAATAAATTATGAAGTACGGATATTTATGTTTCTCGTGCAGTATTAAATTCTCTGTTGACTTCGTCCTGCAAAATTTTAAAAAATTAAAAAATAAGAATAAAAATAAAAATCTTTGCAAATACAATGAAAATTTGTTGTATCAAGGCCTCTTGTTTGCGAATATAAGAATGTTTTAATTAGTCGGCCATTGAACAATGTGAATTTTAGTTGAAATTACAAATTAAAAATTAAAAAAAAAAGTTGTGCAACAAATTCATCAACTTGGTCAAAATGGATAGATGTAGACAATACGGAATGCCTTGAAAGTGGAAAGCTTGAAAGGAAGATGCAAGTTGAATATTATGTTCAGAACATGAAGTTGACATCTACTTTACTCATTTTGGTCAAAGCATGGTAGGATTGACATTTGACCATCCTTGTTCTATATGGTATGTACTTGAACCAAAAAAATAAAATAATAATTGATAACTAAAATAATTGATACTAAATTAAGATTAGGATGTTGGCATTCATTCATTCCACAGTCCTGGAATTTGTACTCCAAACCAACTTCTTGAGTTAATGATTTGCTTGTAAGTCTGTAGTGATGTCCTCTTATTGTCATGACAATATTTGCTCACTTTTACTAATTATGTTTTATCGTCTTCACAGGCAAGGGTTTTGCTACTGGAAAAATAAACCTGGGAGAATTGGAAGTTTTCAAAATTACTAAACTTGAGAGCATTTGGAGCTGCAATGTCTTGGGTGGCGAAGCGAAAGGTGTCACATTTTATAAGCCTGGAGAAATCCCTGATGGCTTTTACTGTCTTGGTTACTATTGCCAGCCCAATGATCGGCCATTGAGAGGACATCTTCTGGTGGCCCGTGATGCTGCTGCTTCTTCTAGGACAGAAGCTGGTTCCACTGATAAGATAACATTACATCATCCAGCTCTAAGAAAGCCCCTTAACTACACACTAGTGTGGAGTACAGATCCCCACAATGGTGACTGCGGTTACTTTTGGCTGCCAAACCCACCAATGGGTTATAAAGCCATGGGTATTTTGGTTACCAACACATCTGAGGAGCCTGAAGTTGAGGAAGTTAGATGTGTCCGGGAGGATCTTACAGAGAGTTGTGAAACTTGTGATCTGATACTTTCCACAGAATCAGATATGAGCAAGACCCCATTTCAGGTCTATTCTACAAGACCCTGGATAAGGGGAATGTTCGCTAGAGGTGTTTCTGTTGGGAGTTTCGTTTGTGGCACCTACTTGAATTCTGAAGAAGAGTTAGATATCGCTTGTTTGAAGAATCTTAACTCCTCCCTAAATGCAATGCCAAATTTGGATCAGATTCATGCACTGATCAAACACTACGGACCAACTGTTTTCTTTCATCCCGACGAGGAATATTTGCCCTCTTCTGTGCCATGGTTTTTTAAAAATGGTGCACTCTTATACCAAGATGGGAAGCCGAAAGGCGAACCGATTGATTCCAGGGGCTCAAATTTGCCTTGTGGTGGGACTAATGATGGTGCATTTTGGATAGATTTGCCTGAGGATGATGATGCGAGAAATTCTCTCAAGAAAGGAAACCTAGAGAGTGCAGAACTTTATGTTCATGTCAAACCAGAACAAGGAGGAACATTTACCGATATTGCAATGTGGATTTTTTGTCCCTTTAATGGACCCGTAACCCTTAAAGTTGGGTTACTGAGTATTGCAATGACCAAGATAGGCGAACATGTAAGTGACTGGGAGCACTTCACTCTTCGTGTGAGCAACTTCACTGGAGAACTTTGGCAAGTATACTTCTCGGAGCACAGTGGCGGTAGATGGAGGGATGCTTTTGAGTTGGAGTATATCAAAGGGAATAAGCCGATTGTTTATTCTTCAAAACATGGACATGCTAGTTTCCCTCATGCAGGAACATACCTTCAAGGTTCTACAAAGCTTGGAACAGGAGTAAGGAACGATACTGCTAAGAGTAATTTTTTTGTGGATTCAAGTACCAAGTATCAGATAATTGCAGCCGAGTATCTTGGAGATGGGGTTGTTACAGAACCATGTTGGTTGCAGTTTATGAGAGAGTGGGGTCCAACCATTGTATATGATTCAAAATCTGAAATAGATAAGATACTCAACCTCCTTCCATTCTTTATGCGATTTTCAGTGGAAAATCTCATTGACTTGCTTCCCACAGAGCTCTATGGTGAGGAAGGACCAACTGGACCAAAAGAGAAAGATAATTGGGTGGGAGATGAAAGGTGTTAGGCTCATCATGCTCTTATACGACGAGTGCCTTACCTACTTTCTATATATAGCATGGCCCTTGCATGTACTTGCTAGTTGTCAACTACCTAGTAATCACGGGACAAATATGGATGCTGGTTTTGTTGCAATGTAGTCAAGAAGATTGGATGTATCCTTCTACTTTGGTTGTAACACATCTGTGATTCTGCGCTTCAGTCAAGAAGATTGAAAGTGAGGGTATATGATTTGTGATTTGTGCCGGCGATATAATTCTTGGACATTTTGACTTACAGAGTGGTAGCATGCCTATGCCACCTGAGATTGCTAAGGCGGATGGTAAGATGAAAGGATTGGAAGACACAACAATGGTGGGGTGATTTGGTTTGAAGCAGTTTCCAGGTGATGAGAGGAATTGCAAGTGGGTGTCGTCAAAGAAACCGATGCTCTCCAAAGTCAAATTCTTGTATTATTGTATATATTTTCAGCAGAATCATACCATTCTCAATGTAGTTTCTCTGTATTATGTTTGATTAAAAGAGATTGACGCTCCCAACTGGCACATCTGTCGTTTTTATTGTGTTGTATAAGAACATTGAGGGCCCGGGTAAAGTTAACATGAAACATAAGAAGCCTAATATCAGCCATATAAAGGTCGCACCTACAAATTCTCTAGCTTCAAAGTAGTTGAATTGGATCAAATTGGATTTTGTATTCTTTAGTTGCAGTCATTGGGATGGTTCATAAACCTCAAATTTTACGCAGGCCTAAACCTGCCAGGGTTAAATATATATATCCGTGTGTGTCCCGAAAGGAGGAGAAACTTCTCTCTTGCTGATCAATACAAATGCAAAAGAGAGTACCTCACTACGCAAATGCAGTAATTAGAGAGAAGACCTACCGTGAGAACTAGTTGTGTTCAAAAGGATATTGAACTTATAGCAACTGTAATTTACAGAAAATAATTACATTTGATAAAACCAGAGGTGAAAAAAAGAAAGAAAGGAGAATGTTGGTGATTCATCTAGCGACTTTGCAGTTCTCCCAGGAAATCTCCTGGGCACATTCTCCACATACAGTACTACAACCAGGTTTTGTGCCCTGACTTCTAAGAGTCAGCTTATGAGATAGATTAGTGCATTTCCGAATTACCACATGACTCCTCAATATGCCCCTGGGTTGTGTGACACTGCTGGTCTCTGGAGCAGGAGTCAAGTTTGACATGGAAGCAGGCTTACGCTCTGATATGGATTCATCCACTGTAACTCGCTGTACTTCCTCCCATTCTAATGATTTCCGGAATACTTCCCAAGCCATGTCTTGCTCCTCCTTCGAAAGCCTTTCTTCTTCATTCTCTTGCAAAAGGGTCTCATGTTCATGATAATTGGAAATCCACCTACATGAACAAGGGTAAAGAATCCTATGAAGGGGTTCTTTAAGTACCAAAATAAATGCCAAAATCAAGCAGGTAAGTACACTTAAGCCCCTATCAAATGCCATTTACTGCACACCTATAAAAATCTAAAACTACTCAGAATCTGTAAAAATGAAAAGAAATACATAGTAAGTCACAGAATAATTAACACAATAAAGCTACCTTGGGTGATGCTTGCCAAGTAAGCTTTCCATCAATTTGTCAGAACAACCTTCATGCGAAAGAGGCAACTTATGCTTCAGTGCACAATTTGTATTTTGACTACTTCCTTGTCCATTCTCTTTACTGACTGCTGTCAAAGGATCAGGATTTTCATCATCACCAAATTCAAAGAGATGTAACATTTCTTCTTTTGATATAGTCCTATGGACTTGTTGTCTATCCACCACCCTTGCAGCAAGCCCTTCCTTTGTCACCTATTTGTAGTATTCTCTTCATCAGAAAAAAATAGATCATAAAATATACTAGTAGCAATTTGTTCTTTCATTACCTGACGCTTATATATCTTCTCTTCCATGGTTCCATGAGCCATCAACCGGTAAGCAAAAACTGGCTTTCTTTGTCCATACCTGCAGACGCCAAAAGAAGAAAAAGGAGATTGAACTTTTCATGACAACATGATAAAAGACATATATACAAGACAAATCAGAAAAGAACACACACCTCCAAGCACGATATATGGCCTGAAGATCATATGTTGGATTCCAAGAACCATCAACAATAATTACACGGTTAGCAGAATGAAGATTTATCCCCAGAGATCCAGCTCTGGTTGAAATCAGAGTACATTTCACCCTTTTATTTAGGGGCTCATTAAACCTCTCCACCAACTTTTGCCTTTCAGAGCTCTCTGTTCTTCCATCTAGTCTGGCAGGAAGAATTACACAAGCAAAAATGGACTTTCAAAAATTTGAAATCAAAATTGAGAAAGATACCCATGCCCACATGAAACAAAAAAATAGTCAATTTTTTTTGTCACATAATCTTAACTTACCACTTAGCTAAAATATTTATGCTAATAGGTGAAGACCTAGCAATATTTTGTCACAGAATCCACATGTGCAAGGCATGTGGACTAAACATGACAACGACCACAAATATTTTTAGTAAAAAAAAATAGAACTTAGCATAATTTTAAAACGATTGGGGAATTAGAACACAAGGCCCCTTGGTCATATTAGTTGCAAAACCATATTAAGCAGTAACTCAACCTAAAATCTTAAGCTAATGCATGAGGGCCCAACAATAGTATAGAAGCTATGATAGCATGATGACTTCATAGTGAAAAGAGTATTCAACTCCAACGATACAAAAACAAATGAGTAGCAATAATAACAATTTTTCTGAATTTTGACTCTTAAAGCTGTAAACTATACACAACACGTGTGTGATATAATTCAAGACAAAAGGAGAGTTAGAATCCATACATATTCTAAACAGTTTACATACATATCACCCACCTGTACCAGTCCTTTCCTTTTTTCCACAACTTCCCTTGTTTCCCAGGCCGAGGTAATTTTGAAAGATAAAACTCTATGAGGTCTAAAGTTGGTATGCTTTGGCTAAAAACCAATGACTTATCGCCCATATTAGAACACATGGTTAGAATGTCCAGCAGCAAGACCATTTTGCCACTGTAGTCGAGCTCTTTATAGGTATGATCATGGAGAAGATCATTCCACCAATCCTGTTATGAAATAGATATCGGCAAATAGCCTTAAAGTAAGATAAAAACACAATAAGAGTGTGAACAATGTTACTCATACAAACTTGAGTACCGGTCTTCCTAAGAAAAGATGATTTAATTGCAAACAAAATACTAATACTCCAGGAGTGAATTTGTTCAAACTTGTACCTTTTGGAAAAAGCCATCGTCGTTCTTTCCCTGCAGAAAATCATTCATGTTTCGCGGCTTCTCTGTTAAGCATGAAAATATAACCATTAAAACCATTCCCTAAACAAAATTTTGAAATCTTATAAACTGCTGCATGCAAAAAATTAATGTAAGAGCACATTGCAAAAAGTTAGTGACAGTACATGAAGTACCTTTTTTGGCTTAGAGGCAGGAGAGGATACTACTAACAGAAAAAGTAAATGAGGGATGACTTATTTACTGTTCACAGAGCTGTTTAGAATTATATTTAATTTATCAACATTATCAACACAAATCAAGATAGCCCCATTTATGGTGCTCAGTCCTGATTATCCTTTTAATTTAGCACTATGCATGGGAACTGTCTACAATACCTAAATAAAACCAAATGACCAAATTCAAAAGCTGCCCAAACCATCAATTGAAGTAAATCACCAAGTCCAAAAACTAAATCATTGAATGAAGAAATATTCATGCAAGAAATTTTTCAAGAAAAGGGGAAAAAAAAAAAAAAGAATACCTCCTATCACCACATTATAATCCATGTTTTCATCACTGGAGCTGTCCTCAGCATCCTCACGACTTGGATACCCTTTATCTTTTGTCAACTGCAAGATCCCAGGATGGTTCCATATCTACTACGGACATAACACTTCTGTCAAACGCAGGAACTTAACAAACAGAACAATCCATTCCTAAACAATTAATTAGTAGTTCTTTAAAACAGATTCATCTTGACCACAATATGCTACATTATATTTCCAAACTGACAGCAACTGTGTCAGTATGCGTGGATGGAAATGTACATCTGTGTATTGATATTCCAGCTTCAGAAGCATTAAAATACAAAAACATGGTTCCTAGGAAAGTACCTGAGCCAAAGCCTGGTACCCAGCGAAAAAACTCTTTCGTATCTTTTCATTGGAAACTCTGTCATTTGTGAACCCATGCAAATCAAGGAATCTCTTGTATAATCTCCTCTGTAGAGGAGAGAGCTTCACAGTTATTACAAAGACAGTTTTTGGCGGCAAGTCCTTCTTCACCACATTCATGTCCATTCTCTGGACAAATCCTTTTAATTGTTCATAGAGGATGTGAGACCTTTGATTCATAATTTTAACATCCTCAGATGTTGAATTAGTATGTTGACCATTTTCAATAGGATTTTGGAAGCTGCACATAATAAAAGCATAATCAAGATAAATTGATACAAGTGGAAATAGCAATCAGAACAATGTCAGTGAATAAGACTTGCCGGTTCCTAAACTCATGGCTGCTACCAAGAAAACCTTCCCGTACGAAATCAACCATCTATTGCACATCAAATCCAACAGAAATCATAAAACTGAATAAAAAATAACTGCTTATCAGCACTCAAAGATCAGAGAAACTTACACAATAATATTCCATGAGATTGTTTTGAAGAGGTGATCCAGTCAATGCAATCCTTCTTTGGCATTTCACTTGTTTCAAGGCTTGGGTTGTATCAGCCCTAGTGTTTTTAATCATGTGTGCTTCATCACAAACAAGTATATCAGGTCCATCCTAGGATATAAAAGAAAACCAAAAATTTCTCCAATTATTCATTTCATTTAATAAGACCAACAGTTGATGAGAATACTTCAGTAAAATAACTGAGATAGCAAAATTTCTGTGCAGAAGTGCATTTGACTTCATTCCTTAATGCTTTAAGATACATGCAAGCATTTACACATAATATCATAATACTTCAGATATTAGCACAGCAGTAAATTAACAAGACAATACGTCAAAATCCAAAGTTTGACGCAGAATAAATTTGTTTATACTTCAAACAGAAGTTCATAAAATATAACAATCTTCTCTGTTAATAAAGCAAAATAAGAAAAAAAAAACTAATTATGACACAGAACAAATATCCTCAAGATAAAAGTTCATCAGAAACATTAAAGTGCATTTGTTGGCAGCAGTTAGATGAATAAGAATCAAACTAACACCAAATTAAGCAAATCAAATCACTTTGACTAACCAGATGTTCAATTCACTCCAATAACCAATAATGCATATCAACTTCATGAAATAAATCATTGTATATTGAAAAAGAATGTGACTTGGTGACAATCACCTGCAAGGCATGACAAATTTCTCTAGCCATGTTTCGATCCTTCACATGCTTTCCAAAAGACAAGTTCCGGAAAGCAGTATAACCAATCAGAAAAACACCACCCTTAGCTCTCCACTTTGCAAGCAATTCTGCTCGTCTATCCCTGGGAAAGTAATTACGGCAGAAAGTATCAGCTAGTGGCCATATGTGTGCATTGATTGAGTGTGTGTGTGTGTGCGCCCTTATATAAGAGCCAAAATTGAAGAAAGAGAGAAAGAACTACTAATTAATTGTTTAAGAAAATAATATATCAACAAATTCTGTCACACTAGAGTAGAAATTACTATAAATAAGAAAAAAATCTAGATTAATAAAAGCTAATTGTCTTCACTTGAACGTCCAGGGCACTAACAAGAGCTAACAAACATCCTTCTCCAAGTTATTTGAACAGTAAAAATCTACAACTTTTATTTATTTAGAAGAAATATTAACTGAAAACATCCAGCTGATTTCAAAAATCTCCAGATTGGTTAACTCTCTCACCAAAATCTCTTCATTTTTCAAGTTTCTTCAGGACCAGCTTAACGATCTGATTGAGTACAGGAGAAAAACCACCAAATACAAAAATTCTCTTTCAATTCAAACATTCTAAGAGCTCAACTTTGTTACATCACTCTGGCTTACTAACAGCATTAATAAAAACAATTTTAGTTACAAATAGAGCAGCAATACTCACTTAATCCCAACAGTTTGGTCCACAAAGCTCTCCAAGACAATAACTTTGGTTACAGAGTAATCAAATTAATAAGACTGATCAACTTAATATTATAAAATTTCCGAAATACACATTAGAATCATAAACAGTACATACACAAACAATTGAAAAATTCAACAGGAATCGTGATAGGAAAAATAATGCTCATTGTGCAAACAAATGATCCATAAACAAGTTTTTCTCTAACACATACAAGAATACATCGTTAGAAAATGTTATCAGACCTTGATACATCTTCTAGCATGAAGACACGGAGAGGCTTCAATTCCGATGGCCTCCATTTCATAAACTCCTGCTTCCAATTATGAAGCACATTTACAGGTGTGACAATAAGAGCAGTTCTTAATCCCAAATCGACGCTTCTCATTGCTGTATACAAAAAAGCTATGACCTGGAAATATATTAGACATATCAGACACACCATAACTATTGACCTGCAGGAAAAGGGAAAAAAGGAAAACATATGACGCCAGACAGAGATGTTACAACTCATTTTTAAAAGTCAAAACGTAGCAATTTGCAAGTTCTAACTTCTACTTCTACAGTTACAACTTACAATCACCACTATGATGATTACTGTTACAATTAAGAAGCCATAAGGAATGTCATCACTTGCCATGCTGCTGCTACTATTTAACAACTCTATGATGCTAAGAAGTGGTGGCCTAATGCCTACGAAAAGATAGCAAGCTCCCCACAGGGTTGCTCGGTGCAGATGCCCGGAAGTGAATGGCAAACATTTAGTTGTGGAAAAGCCCAATAAAGGCTATCAATGGCAGGGAGAAACTAATAGAAAGAGTACAATCAGACAAAAATCAAAAGCAGCCCACACGCTTCCAAAGACTAGCAAAGAAGCCAAGAAATTTCAATATGATGAAATATATTAGAGTGTTGCCTCATAACCATCAACCTAATCTTCAGCTAATAGTAGTACTTCTCACATCACCTTAGCCCAAATATGAACCTCACAGGCCGGAGAAAGATTCTTCATCCATGACAAACCAGACATTAGAAAATCAAACTGGGTTGAGTCCTATAAACAACTGCCCAACAGAGCAAGGAAATTTTTCATGGACCCGCAAAAGCCAGTGTGTTCACAGAACAAATACATCGAGATTGCAGCATCAAGACAGTAAACACAATAGCTTTTACCAAGAGATGGAGCAGGAAACAGAAAGAACACAGCTCGAGAGGAATACCTGAAAAGTTTTACCAAGACCCATTGTATGAGCTAGAATGCAACCAAGCCCTTTATCTCCAGATTTCACTTTTCTGATTGACTGTATGATATTTTCCCACATAAATCTTATCCCTACCACCTGCAATAAAGATTCAGTTGAGCTAACAAAATAGCACTTGCATGGTCATACATGAAAAAAAAAAAAGAGCTCAGATCAGCCAAGAAGCTTATGCAAGACAAGGCAAATTTCCTAAGGTCTGCCACATCAGTATCACTCCTACAAGTTCAAAAAATTAAAAAATTAAAAAATACATTCGATAGAGCATTAACATTAAGGCCGCAGTCAGCCTATACAGTGAAACCATTTTAAGAAACAAGTCAAGGCTCACTCCATTGTAACCACACACTTTATGAAAAAGATTCCGTAAACAAGAAGAATTCATACAGAAAGTTGTGAAAAACCATAAAAAAAAACCTGGTGAGCTTTCAATTTAGCCGATATGCTTGATGGGATCCTCACTGCTTCTTCACCTTTCTCCCTGACAACATTCACTATATAACCGGTAATGGCATCACCAAGCACTTCAATGCTAGCACCAGCTGACAAGTCTCCATCCAATGTCACAGAGTTCATCAGCTTAGATTTGCTAGAAAACTGTACTTGCAATGACTTCAGACGTTCTTGTCGTTCCTACAAAAATTGTGACCACCGTAAATTATTCGGTAGGGAGAAAGTCAGACCTGACTAAACAAATCAACCAAATAAAGCATACTTTCTCTATTGCAATTTTCCTTTTGGTCTCTTCTCCTAATTCAGCATCATCCAGAATCCTTCGAATTTTCTTTTTCTGCTTTCTCTTGCCGCTGGAGAAAGTGATAAGACTTAAAATATAAGAAATATGCCTCTCTATGCAAGTTAAATACAAATGAAAAGTTACAAATGATTTCGTGCTTCAAAAACTAGAAATATAAAACAAATGTAACTTTTCACATGGAAACCAAGCCTCTAATAAGTCACTAGGAAGCATCATTGGGAAACAGGTCTAAAGGAGAAATCTCCACATGCTGAGAGAAACTACCATAAACCATCCAGTTAACTCAACCATTTTGCCAAAATTATAATATATGAAATTCAGAAAGAATCATACAAAGAAATATAAGAGCTTCAAGATATCATCCAATAACTTGCAAGAAAGTAAGAATCACTCATCACAAGCATCCCTCAGTCCAATTAGAAGAATCATCATACCCAATTTTGAGATTGTTGTCAGCATCTGAATTCTCTGAATCACTTTCAGAGCTAGAAACTATCAGGTTTTCAGATCCCATGGCTCTCCCCAATTCTGATGTCAATCTTTTCAAAAGACTTGGAGAGCAGCAACAACATTGCCAGCAAGAGGCCTGAACTTCATCAGACAAGCATGCTTCACTGATATTCCTCTTCACACAAGTGGTACAGAATAACGTTTTACACGATTTACAACTCACTAAATCACTGCTTCGCCCACACCATACACAGTAACACTCAGAGCAGTCGGCATCCTGCATAAACAAATAATTCAACTCAAATTTAAAAATGGAACACTCATGAAGAATTATCAAACGAATCCATTCACAAGGAAGTTTCTAGAACTCAGTCGACAATGGGTCAAAACAAAATTGCTAAAGCATAGACCCTAACTATGAGTTTAAGCTTAAATACTAAAGGATTTAATATGTTGCAACATTAATAAATTACGAAATCAATTTTCATACCTTCACATGCATCTTCTTCTCCAGTAGGCATTTGCAATCCTTGCAAACAATTACATTAAGAATTGGATGGGGGTGCACTTCAATAGCCACATTATTACAGGCAGTGCAGTAAAACTTCTCACTCAAACTCTGAGAATGAAGGGAATTATCGGTGGCAGCATCATTGATATTTTCAGGTGAGACAGAATGATCTTCCAATTTGGTGGAACATTCATCCTTCACCACATCCGCTTCATCACTACCTATAATAATAGTCCGACTCCTCTTTTTCTCACTGTTTGGCTCCTCACTTTCATTGGAACGCTTTATACCTCTAAGTTCACTGGAATCAGGCAAAGCAGAATCTGAGACTGAAGAAATGCCATTACTCAGTGACCTTTCCTTGACGGAACTTTCAAGCACACCAGTTTCCAAATTTTGCAATGCAACCTCATTGTTATTGCCAGGCATATCACCATCATCAGTTTTCTTGTTTGAAAGAGATTTAGAGGCATCAACAAGAGGCCGTGTCTCAACAGCAGAATCTTCAATTGTCCAATCAACTGAGCCAATTTCTTTCTGTATTACAGCGAAATTGATAACAGGAAAAAAAAATGATTTAATATCAATGAAGATGAAGATATTTAAGCTATTTGAAGTATAAATATTTAAAAATGGCCCCTCCCAGTAAGAAATATGTGTTTGACCATGCATGTAATCAGGCATGATATTTTTAGACAACTGAAAAGGCCTTCACCCTTTGCATAAATGACAGAAATATTGTTACCCGTTACCGTACAAGTAGTAAAAACGAAAACTTACAAATAAAATTTCAATACCCAAATCATAAATAAATTCTAGTTTATCCAATAAAATGTGGCCAACTGTTAAATAATAGTGCATACATATTTATCACTAGAGAATCTATTACAGGCTTCTTTACCATATGTGTGACTGTGTCCATTCCCAGTAGTTTTTCGATAACCAATTATATCTATCATGTGATTCAGTTATGCTGTAAAAACAAAACATTTCATTAATCAACTTAGATCAAACTGGAAAAAATGAGAACAGACATACCTGTTTAGATCTTTTTTGATGCCTCCTTCGTTTCAAATGAAGCTGAAGCTTGCGATCCATATTTGCATCATCTTCCTCTTTCACCTGTAAAATTACAAAGGGATGGCCACATACACTTTAAAACTTACTTTCAAACATATGTCAGCAAAAAACAAATAATTAATCATGATAAAATACCATTAGATATTAAAATTATAAAAGACTAGAATATCTTCAAGCGTCTCTATTCCAAAATAAACCGACACCAAAAGATCTTACAAAAAGTTTGAATATTGCTATATGAGTAGGACCATTTGCAGAACACATATAGAGAAAAGCCATCTCACCCTTGAGTATAGTACAAAAACTAGAAAATGGAATTCATGCGTTTAGATGCAAATTTTCCGAAATGATTATCAGGCAATCAGCATCATCTTAGGATAAAAAAGGTCTCCAATAAGATAGAGAGATCTTTACTGGAGCTCTTTGATAAATAATCACCACACAGATTCTTTTGATGCATAGAAGGGAAAATGTCAAAGTAATTAACAGAAGTTTTTCTCTGTAGCCACCTAAGAATCATTAATTGGGACTTTAACAGCCACTGTGCATCTAAAGGAGCAAAGCAGTCTTAAGAAAGATATAATCCAACCAGGTTACATAAAGCCTTCTATAATACACACACACATCTATGCAATATGTTATCTGCACATACATCTTTGTCAGTGTGTATTTCTGACATGCATTGAGGCTACAAAAGATTAATTTTGTTGAATACATATTGAGCAGAAAACAGATGCAGTCATCAACCTTAGGGCCTTGAAATATATAAAAAAAGTACTCTCACGACCATCAACCTTGAGGCCCCCAAATATGTCAGAAAAGCATTCTCACAACCAAAGTTTCAAGAATAAGATACTGGAAACCAGAAATCAGGTTAAGATGGATATCAACAAACCTTTCTAAATTTTTTCCTTTGCTCTTCAGAAAGAGCCAGCTCTTTTTCATTTGCTATTGCATCTGCAACAAACGGATCATCAGAATTTCCATCAACATCTTCAATCTCTTCAACCTGAAAGAAAAAAGGATTTCAAAGCTCATTGAAAGAATAACTGGGTTGACGAAATATGGCATAAATATAGATAGCACTAAGTTGCACACTCCTGTGATACCACATACACACCCATTTAGAAAGTGAGGTAAGAAGGAATTTGTGGACATTAAAAAGAACAATGATAGATCAAGTGAACTTCTTATTTCAGTACCAACCAATAAGAGAAAAGTGTAATAGTACAACTTCTCAGCACACTAGCCTATCACATAAGGGACTTCTCTCCTTCGTAAAATTGTTCAAAACTAACAGATCCTGAAACTTTGCACAGTCTATAAGTAATTATAGATCTAAACTTCCACATGTTTGGGCAATTAGAACTAAAATCTGTCACCTCATCAACACCGGGAAATTTCAGTCCCATTGCTGCAGCTTGCTGTGGAGTACTAGCTAAGTAAACAGAAGCCCAATGCTTGCTGCCAAATGCAGCACATTTCTCAGAAACATCACCAGAAAATATTTTGTTAACTGAGTTCCAGTTGATGTCTGAAACTTCTTTTCCACCATTCTCGCTCCCATCATTAGCAATTTTTTTCTGGAGGAATCCACTAGCACCCTCCTCCAAAAGTTTTCCATGTCGCCTGAACACGCAATGCATAACCATATAAGTCAACCATATGCTTTAAATAATCCATAATGCCAACAGCAGAGCCATACCTTCTTACAGGCCTTTCGGTTTGAAGAAAATCCTCGGCACCAGCTATTGACTCCCTCATTTCACTTGTCACCTGAGATCCTACCCAGTGTGCTCTTCTTTTCCAAGCTTCAGTGCAACAACCATTAGGAACCTGGTTCTCAATCAACCTATAAAGGCTTGGTAATTCAATACCAGCTCCATCGAGTTGTTCCTGTACATAGAAGCATAAAAGCAGAAAACAAAGAGCCTAATTACAGATTTGAAGGATTGAACAAGAATAAGAAAGCTGCATTACATACATGAACAATTCACTAATCAAAACAGTATAGTTGTACTACTTTATAAATTACTGAATAACATGAAAAAAATGATGTTTTCACTTGACATGAACTCCTGATCGGGCTGGTATTGAATATCAAAACATGTTTTATATTTCTTAATAGGGTATCAAACTTGAAATTATGTAAATCAGTAACACATGAAACAAAGTCTAATTATAAACTAGTTAGCAAGAAGTCAACATTTTCAGGTTTCAACAGAATCAACACCCTAATTGGACTTAAGAAATAAAGAAATAATAATTTTTAATCATTAATAAAAGGCAATAAAAAAGTCGCCAAATTGTGCATCATTCTATGAGATTCAAAAATCATTACAGCTATTAGTTATCATAAGTCAATTTCCACATATTCTCACCAAAAAGTTTTAATTTTTTTAATAGAAACATAAAATGATATTGTTGTCTGGAAATGATATTGTTGTCTGGAAATGAAGTACAAAGGAGGACCAATGACCTCTAGAGAGCCAAAAACATTTCCAAATGAACTAAATAAACTAGCCATAGAAGAAAACTCCAGCCCTGCAACTAAAACTTCCCAAGAACTCTAGAAGCTAACCAGGCTATTTTACAATCCCATCCCAGTGGCGACGAATCAATGGCAAAGACAAATAATTTCATTCTTTTCACATTTCCCGATCTGATATACTTTATTAATTGATTATTGATCCACACGGAATGCTCCAGTATAACAACTGAATCATGCATTTACTAGATGTTACGGTTAAACCGAATGATCGTGGCATATGAAGAATCAAATCTTGAATAACCAGCACCTTTAATGGATTAATGAGCAGTTCAGATAAAAATTCAATTTATAGTAAAAATGCAGTTTCCCAAACATTGCCAAACTAACTTCCTTGCTCAGAAAAATATCTATGGTATATCAAAAACAACAATTCTTTCAATAATAGAAAGCTAAATGAAGTTTAGTTTAGGCTTAACCAAAATCCAAATTTAAAATCCAACAAGAAACTCATAATATCACAATTTTGTTGACACGTCAGCACAAATTGAGTCGAAAATTTCATATCCTAAGCCAAAAATCATTTAAGAATCAACATAATATGCTATTTCACGCCAAGTTAACTTCAATAAATATGTTTTCACAACCCTAAAAAAGGCAATATAATTGTGTTTCTTTTATTTAATAAAGGAAGAAATGATGAAGCAAACGGGCTTTTGCATGTTTACCACAGGATAAATTAAATTTTCTCAAAAACCATGTACACATAAAATACATCCTGAGAACCAAAGATTTTACTCAAATTGAAGAAAGATGCAGACCAACAAGTGCGCACTCTCAGTCTCAAGTTCATCCAGTGCAGCTTCCCACTGTTCTTTATAAACAGTCATTTCATCTTCAACAGCAGCCTCCAACTGTGGACAAGGAAAATAAGTCAGTGATATTCCAAGATGAAAAGATCCTAAAGAAGGAAACAAAGACAGAAGACTAACATCATCTCCATGCAGTGCTTGTGCCAACTCTTCTCTCACCTCATTCTTCAGTTTGACAAGGGACTCAAGTTCAAGAGCCTCCTGAGCCTCTGCAGCCTAAGATGGGCATGAGAGAATTATTCAAAACAAATTACATGAATAGCAGCCATACAAAGAGATAAAATACCTTGCTCTCAACTTCCAAGAACTCTGCAATTAGCTCTTCTATTTCCTCCTCGGTCAAATGTTCCTGCACCAAATTGATGCAAAATAAAATAAAAGAGATAAATGAGCTTCAAGAGGAAGTGAAAAGTTAAAAAAGAACATCTCACAAGCACAAAAAGGTCTCAAACTCAGTAAAAAGGGTAAACATGAGAAAAGAAAACAAATTAAAGACTAACCTCAAGATGCAATCCATCATCCTGTCCAGATATTGACGGCTCATCACTTTCTGAATCTACAATAAAAGAGTCACCAGAATCACTCTCAATATCTTCCACTTCCTCATGTTTTTCATCTTCCGAGTGTTTGTCCTCCATTGCTTCTTAAAGTATAATCAACCCGAAGTTAACCCCTCCAAACACAGTGCCTAGGAAGATTTGATTTAACCATATCAGCGGATTAACCAAGGCACATCTCCAATCACATAAGATCCCTCGTCAAGTCTGACAAGCACGATAGCCTGTTCATTAACATCAACCAATCTTGTGATCTCTGCCTTATATTTGGAAAAAGAATAGAAATTTCATACTCAAGTTTACAGAATGCCAAATTCTTGAAGTATATTCTAAAAGTGCTTTGAGAGTGAAAGAAAGTTTTTAAAAAATAAAATTGACAATCTGGTTCTAACTTCTGAATGTCCCTTCCGAAGACAATTCCTTTATTGTTTAATTATTAACAACTAAATGCAACAACAAATCTCTAAAGGTCTCAATTGCATCCAATATGCATTACATATGAAAGATATGGTGCCAGTGTCAAAAGCTATGAATGCCAAGTTATTTATGATCCACTTACCTCCAATCATATCTCCAACCATGCAATTAAATCAACTAAATGAAAAGAATGGAGCCAATTACATATTTCCTTTATCATAATTTTAAAAACATCTGATGAGATCTGCCATTCAATTTCCAACTAATATATGACAACTTCCATTTTTTTCCATAAGCAATGAGTTCTACCAAAATTTAAGAGGCAACAACATCAAACGTCACAAACATTTATAAAGCACATCTAATTAATGTGAGCCATCAAATTAGGTGTTATTAAATCTATGCTAACATTTTAATAAGTGAAGGGTGCCAAATCCAGAAATACAGTTCAGCTTCTGGCAACAGTTGATCCAAGTTTATGCAAGTGACATTGCATGCAACCAAAAAAAAAAAAAAAGATAACAGAAAGTAGTGAAAAAAAAATCTGAATTTAAAAAAGGGAAGCTCTTTCACAAACTGACAGCTGCAAGCCATCCATACATAATCATCAGTGAAGCCAAATCAACGCCTTCAACTTCATCAAGTCAAACAATGAACAGCAAACTGCAGTCAAATGACTCATTAACAGAATTGACACCGTGAATTTAGAAACTCGAACCAAAAATTTATGAAACAGCATTCAGAAAAGGTATAAACATGCAAGCAGAAGAAACTTCAACAATCAACCCCCCCAACCCCACAACACCCACCCGCAGAAAAGAAAAATAAATAAATATAAAATGGACATTGACGGTCATCTTTTTTCTTTTTTTTTGGGGGAAAAAAATATCAGATCACATTAAAACAATTGGTTCAGCTGCATTGACTCTGTAAATTCAAAAACCATAACAAAAAGATGATGAGAAACAGCATATAGAAAAGGCATAAATGTGTAAACACAAAAAAAATTTACATCCCCTCTCCCCCCCCCCCCCCCCAAAAAAAAGGAATAAAGATATTGATAATAAACAAAGTAAAGAAAATTTGCAAAAAGGAAAACATATACACATTTACAGGGAAAATGAATCAAGTTTTAATGCGCAAAGAGAAAAAAAAAACTTTAAGATCCGGAGTTGCTTCTACCAAGAACTTACTGGTAGAAGCAAGAATTTGAATGAACTGCAATCAACTCTGATGAGGAACTGAAATTGCAGATTATAAAGAAAGATAAATCAGTAACGCTTGAAATGAGAAAGAGCTGGATGGCATTTATAAGCTTTTCCTGTGGATTCCTTTTGTTACTTGTCATTTTTCTAGTAAAGGTAGACCATCAACCTCCAAAAGGAACTGTGCACTTGACACATCAGCAATAAAACAAATAAGAGTACACCAAACAATTGGCCATTTTTTATGAAAAAAAAAAAAGCTTTTATTTAAGGGCTCAAAACTAGGATTTAAGCTCTGATACACTCCCTCACAGGCGAGGCACAGGGATCACACACAATCACAACTAAGAACAGGATAACAGACACAAAAAATAACTTATTATAAATCGACTTAAACAATGAAGAACTCGAACACAAGGCTTTTTAGTTAAACTGGCTCAAATACCATGTTAAGTAACTATTAAATCAAAAGGTTTCAGACAGTATGTATTGGCTAATAATAGTAATTAAACTTAACATCAAGAAACAAAAATTAATGACCCCAAATAATATGTCAATTTAGATATAAATTTTTTGTTGTGTGCTTCCTTCATAATATGATCAACAGAATCATTCATTCCGGTGCTATCAAATGAGGATCATTTGAAAGGCTTTTTAGTTATTTAGACATTATCCTTGATTAGTAATTCCACAAAATTTATAAGACTTATTGCTTAATGGAAATGTTTCAACCATGATATACTAGTAGTGACAAATTTGAATGAACAAAAAGAATTGACATTCGATGGTTTGATCAAATAATTCTGGAAGCCTTTTATTTGGAAATTTAACCATCTTAAGCATTGATACCTTAAGAAAAAGACATAATTACTTACCCTATCCAATTAAGATTGCTTTTCCAGTGTGGTTAGCTGCCATTATAAGATTGCCTAATCAGCCAAATACTTGCAAGACATAAAGTTGGTTAATTGTGCAAAACTTCATTGCATTTTCCCATTGTATATTCATCCCCCCCCCCCCCCCCCCCTCCCCCAAAAAAACCAAAGGTAGTAGGTGTTTATTGGCCAAAGCCTGACTCTTGAATAGTCAATAGTACAAGGTTCAATCACCAATTCCAAGGACTCGAAGAAGTAAAGGACAATAATGCTACAACCTTTCTAGGTTTCTAAGATAAATTATAAAGATAATTCGTTAATGCAAAAACATGTGGATAATAGGACTAAATTCTATCATGACATAAGTATGGTTATTCCGCATCTCTGAAAGCAATATGAGTCCATTTCTTAAAAATAACACAGCTCTATTAAAGAATTATTGTGTTAGCAATCTTTGAAAACATCAGTTGTTCATTAGTACGCTTTCTTCCATTTGTTTATTTGATTAGATTTACCAATCTTGAGAAAATTTAAAATTTTACTGCTGTTTACCAGTAATAATAAGGAGGTTTACAATTCATGTAATCTTCTCTCCCATCTGTACATATATAATGAGTTTAAGCTATCCATTACTCCACGTGAGTAGCATTGGGAACTGATCAACTCATAGACCATTAAGGTGATCTTTGCTATGGCTACCATGCTAGAAACGCTCTATAAAGCATTAATTTATTGAGGATAAGACATAAAAATCAACAACTTCCATGCTAGTCTTAAACTTCATTTACAACATAAGAGATTTTTTTGCTTTCAAGAGAGGAAATTGGGCGAAAACCCATAGGAAATGCACTATTTCAAATTTATTTTGGGTGAGTTCACAAGAAAATATATAATCACATTTTTTAGTGAGGAAAAGACAGAACAACAATAGAATTGTCCTTCGGCTTCTCATTGGGCTTTGGTTTTCTAAATGGTAATAACAATAGTAGTAAAGGAAGAAACAACCAAACTTATAACAAGAACGAACACATTTCATGTCCATTTCAAATCCAAAACAACACCAGCTTCTCATCATATAAAAGCTAATGCCATCACACATCAATACATGAATTCTGAAATATTTACATCAACACCTCCGGGAGAATCCACATAACTTCAAAGTCAGTAGAAACGAAACAATCTCAGCCAAAAAAAATTTAAGCAACTACTAATTCAACACTTCCACCAAAAGCTAGCATCAAAATGCCTCTTAAATTTCAAAACTAAATGCAACCATTCACCAATCATCATCATTAGGCAATTGAAACATTTTCTATATAAAGTCAAATGAAAAGAACCACAATAGTGTTTCAGTTACACATTTCACATTCTGGAACCAAAATCATTCACACTAGTTTCTAAACCCTAATTAAGAAAACTTTCATTTGGCAAATACTCTTACTTCTTTCTCTCTTTTAACAAAATTAAAATTGACAGTACCAGATCCGTACAAAAGGAAACTCACAAAAATAATACTATCAATACAATAACAAACAAATTACAGACTTTAAAACAAAATTCAATTCAAACTCGTGAATATAAAAAATAATTTGAGGAAATTGTGATGAAGGAACTGAAAAATGAGTACCTGAAATTAGAGAGCGAGTACTGTTTTTAGTTGGAGGGAAAGAGAGAGAGTGAAAAAGCGACACTAGGGCTTTGGAGCGAAGCCGAGTGAGTTGACTCGGTTCGTAACTCGGGGGAGGGAAATTTTTTTTTTTTAATACGTGTTTTTGGGACAGCGACTGAAAACCTGAGAGAGGTTTTTGTGAGAGAGAGCTAAATGAAATGGGGATCCGACGATTCGTTTCGTTTTGGGCTGTGTTTGGTTTTGATTTTAGTAAGTTTTTGTCTCTGAAATTTTTTGTGTTTGATTTATTATTTATTATCATTATTTTAAAATTAATATAATGATACCGTTAGTTGAATTTTTACAACAAAAAGTTAATGAAACCAATTCAAATTGATTTATTTGTCACATTTTAGGGAAACTTGTGGTGCAACTGTGGTACCGTATCACAGTTGCATCCAGCCGTTGGATGTCAGTAAACCTCATCAATCTAAGTACATCTAACGGCTGGATGCAACTGTGGCACGGTACCACAGTTACACCGTAGCCTGATCCACATTTTAGTCCATAATAATTCATGAATTGAATACATTGTTAATTGGCAACTTATTTTTTGAAATTTATCATGGTTTTTTTAACATAAAATAATGTATACATTCGGTCTTTAATATATTGAAATTTGTTAAAACTTTCCGATTAAATATATTAAAAGCCAGTTTGGTAATGTTGTGTCTTATTGCTGTTAGTTATGTTAAGAAATAATTTATTATGAAGAGAATCAATTAAATGTTTTGATAAAATTTATTTATAAAAGTACTATGAGTTTTAAAATCAATCGTATGTATTTAATAGATATTAATATTAACATGTTGTAATAATATAAATGATTGGATTAGGCATAATATTAAATAAAATTTATTTACACATTTATATATATATGTATATAAAATTCTTTTGTTGTGTATGAATAATAATTGATAAACTAATTTTATATTATTAATTTTATTTCTTTATTTCGTTATCTTAATATAATTAGTAATAATAACAATATTTTCAAAGTTAATAATTTTATTTCCTAATTAATAAGGATAATTTTATATTTTTATAATATATATGAGAATACATATAAATTTATATTAAATATAAAACTGATTTTCAAAATCCTTCCTTGTTTTTCAAAATCCATTGTAAGATTAAGTGATTTTACCAAAACTGATTTCTACAAAAATTTATCAAATATTGAAATTAACTTTTAATTTTTTAAAATTACTTTTGAGATTTTTAAAAATAAAGATAGTATTAAATTGGGTGACCTGTTAAAATATTTTAATTTTAAACACGGACAAAATTTAATCAATAAAGATTCATCTTTAACTAACATTAAATGTTGTTCTTTCGTTGAGTCCTTTGACTCTTTTCATTTCTGTTACAATTAAAAATAGGAAAAGATAGCATATCTTGAATTGATTTAGCTTGACATAATAGACTCGATTTAATTAGTTTCAATAAATTACATGTAAATGTTAATTATTTTCTAATTGTGTAATATATTTAAGTGGTTTAAAAAAAGTAAAATTATAGAATTCCAAATAATATTTATTTTCTAGTTTCTTACATTCTTCACAAGTTAGGAAATAAAAATAAGTCATAAGTAATCAATTAAAAATTTGGTCCAGCAGCATAACTTAATAACTGGAAGTTTGATGCACCAATCGTATTAAATTGGATTAAATATAATTGGTTAATTATATTTTATTTAAGATTGGACTTGATTAATTCAACTAACATATAAGAAAATTTAATACACTCCAAAAATCAATTATTAGATATTTGAAATTATTTTATTCATAATTGTTAGTTAATATTAAATATTTTACTAAAAATATGTACGATATGTTTTTTTATAATTTCATTAAAAAAAACTTACATGTCATAAACAATTATGAAACTTGTATGACAATCATTTATTTATGAAAAATTATCAGTCATATACCCTTAAATGACACAAGTATCAAACGTGCTACAATACTTTTCGCTTATATCACTCGTATACCCTAAGTTGACAAAAGAGTTTTGGCGTCCACCTTTCCGTTTATTACCGTTAAGAACTTAACAGAATTTGAGCAAAATGACTATTTTACCCTTTAAACTCAAAATGAGGTAAAAAAACAAATTTACCTTGAAAATTAATGTAAATTTTCAAAACACAATTTTTTTTATTTTGTTATTAACAATATTTTTTTATTAAAAAAATATGAATTATTAATGGTACATATTATTAACAGTTATCCATAAAAAATATTCATCTTATACCATAAAAATTATTAACAACATATTATTTACAATTATACATATTATACCATAAAAAATTCAAGTTTGAGCTTAGAGGAGTAGATCTTCAATAATTTAGGTTAAATTTTGGAGGAGTAGATTCGGTTGTAAAGTAGCTTTTTTTTTTAGCAATTATTAACAATTATCCGATAAATGGGATGACATGTCATATTTATCAAAATATATCATATGACATGTCGTTTTTTACTAAGTAAATGGGATGACATGTCATTTTTTAAAAAAGACTAGATTACCCTTATGATGTCAGCGCTCGCAAACAACAGTTAACAGATTGGTGGACGGCATAAGTGTTTTGTCAACTTAGGGTATACGAGTGATACACTTGAAAAGTGTTGTAGCACGTTTGATACTGGTGTCATTTAAGAGTATATGGCTGATAATTTCCCTTTATTTATTCATTTTATATTCTCTTTCAACCTATAACTCGCCTTTGCAAAAAAATTTCTACGTCCTTATCAATCACTAGAAGAGAGCACTCATATATATTTTATCGAGGCGATCACTCTTCCTTTCATTTTTTTTAATTCTATTGAGAAAGACATATTTATCCATGACATATAATTAGTCATGCTCACAAATAGAGTGGAATGATGATTATTAAAAGAAGATAAATTTTTTTAAAGGCCCATACATAGACCCCATGGTAAAATTTGGACTTCAAAGCTAGTTAAATGTCCATAATGCCTTTTCTATTGTAAAAAGGTATACGAAGGAATTTTCTTACAAAATTTCAAGTCTCATGCACTCTCAATTCTAAAAACTCTTAACTCGTCTTTCTTGGAGGCTAAAACTCACAAAGCCTTGCAATAACCGACCAATGTTATTTCAACAATTTACAAGCTCTCTATAGGTATGCATTTAACCACATTCATAAGTTTGTTTTGCTACTTTTGATAAATTTTTCAAAATATATATTTAGGGTTCATGTTTCACTACAGAGTTGTGCAACATAAGTACATGCACAACAAAGTTAAGTATTGCACGATATTATCATGTATTGCACGACACTCTCGTATATTGCATGATAATATCTCGTATTGCATTATAGTGTCATGTATTGCACGAAATTATCCTGGAATACTCTACATTATAATATATTACACTGCTAAATTATATGTTGCGTCACTTTGTCATGTAAAAACCATAAAATATTGTTATTAATCTAATATTGTTTAATACTAATATTATCTACTAATTATTTTTTAGGTAATGGATCACATATGTTTTTCCGATTGTATTTGATGGTGAACGGGTTAGTGTCAATGATCCCTATATAAGTTTAGTGGTTGTGAAGCAAGGGTGGTTTCTGTGTCTTATGCAACAACTTATGAAGATTTGCTCGTAACTATAGTTCCTTTATTACATGTCCTAATAGACGAGTCGATTATTACTATAAAATACTTATTACATGCAATAACAACAGTGTCACATTTGAAAATATCATGCGATGAAGATGTTCAATTCTTCTTGGATGAAAATAGTGGTAATGGTCTAACAACTCCCTTATATGTTATAGTTGAACCTAGGTTGTCAAACTCAACATAACTACAAAGAGAGGAAAAAGTTGGTATATGGTCATTAGAGTGTTGTTATAAAATATAAAAATGTCTTTTCTAGATTGCAGCATTACAACAAATACTACACTTCTCTGGCAATCGATGGGGAATGAGAGATGGTTGAAAAGATGTTAGAATATTTGTTACTATCTTATTCGATGACAAAATTATTTTAAGTTACACAATATCCCACATCTAATCTTTTTTTCCCAATGATATGTGAAATGAAGATTAACCCGGATCAATAAGAACTTTCTGATATGCTTGTGGTTAGACAAATGGCTGGTCAAATGATAATGAAATTTGATAAATATTGGGCCCAAATACATGGGATTTTGGTGATAGCTGTTATTTTTAACATGAGGTTCAAGATACAATTGGTTAATTATTATTTTTGACATGGTGAAATGGTTGTGAAATTGAATTGTGGTTTTTAATTTAATTTAATTGAGTGTATTTTATGTTGGGTTGTGGAATTGAATTATAAAAAAAATTGTGTCCTATTAATTTGGTTGTTGTTTTGTGAATTATTTTGTAATTAATTCTATTGTATATTTGTCCTATTATATTGTGAATTATTTTGACTTTAGTAAGTTAGAAAATTAATTGTATTATATAAAAATAATTATGGCCCGACCCGACACGAAACGCAAATGATTGGGCTTTCCTTTGGGTTGGCCTTTTTATTTCAGTAATTGGGTTAGGCTCGGGCTTGGCCAAACCTAAGCGTGACCCAACCCATTGTCATTCTTAAGAAAAACCATTATAATCTTCAGTACATGTGCCTAGTACAAGCAATCAATAGTCCCTTCAACAAGAATATTTCCCAAGACTTAGATTGATAACCAGTACAAGTAACTTTCTACAAGATAGTACTACTTTGCAAAGTTTAAAAATTAAGTGCGGTGATGAAGAAGTGTATTTGGAAGCTATGTTTTGATATAAGGATTGATTGTTATCAAAGATTAGCATGTATGTAATTCCAAAAAAATTTCTAGTTCAGAGTCAAAAAGTCTAACAAAAAGCTTTACAAAATTATATGCCTAGATAAAGATTGTACATGGCATCTTCGTGCAATGAGAGTAAAAGATTGTGACATGTTTGAAATCACCAAGTTTTATGGCACTCACGCATATTCAAAAAATATTCTTCATCCAAATCATCGATAAGCTACAGCAAAACTATTAGGAAAGACTATCATGAAGAAGTTTGAATGTGTTAGTCGATCATACACACCAAAAACATATAATGGATGATGTCCAAACATTATACGAGATAAGGATAAACTACAACAAAGCATGGAGGGCCAAAGAACATACATTGCAAATGGTAGGAGGTTAACCTCAAGAATCATTTTCATTGTTTCCAACATATTTCCATATGCTTGAAAAGAAGAATCCTGAGACAATTATACATATATATATCGACCATAAAACCACTTTTATATTATTTTGTTACTCCTGGTTGTAGTATCTGTGGGTTTAGAAATTCAATTAGGTTAGTAATTGCTGTGGATGAGACCTTTTTAAAAGGATTGTACAAAGGCACAATGTTTGTAACTGCATGCAAAGATGGAAATAATCAGATCTATCTTTTAACGTTTGGTATAAGTGACTCTGAAAATAATAAGTTATGAGAATGGCTTATAATTAAGCTTAAGGCTGTTATTAGTGAGATTGATAATTTTATTTTTCTGCTAAACCACCATGGAAGCATACATTCAAGTATTACCAAAGTGTTTCCAAAACCTAGTCATGGAGCTTGTAAGTATCACCTTGGACAAAACCTTAAGTTGAATTTTAGAAAAGTTGAAGAGAGTGTCTATAATAAGTTTTTGCAAGCGATTGAGACGTATAGTGTCTTTAAGTGTGATGATATGATGAACCAAATTAGAACTGCTAATCCAAGGGTTGCACAATATTTTTTTAGGGCTAGATATGAAAAATGGGCTCCCTCACATTTTAATGGAAAAAAGGTATAACATGATAACTATTACTATAGCTAAAAATATGAATGTTGTTTTAATGGCACAACAATTTCATGGCGATCTACTAAGCAGACCTTTGTTGCCATCACCTTTAATTATTCAGAGATTCTTGCATTATATGAAGCAAGTAAAGAATGTGTTTGGCAGCGGTATATTATCCATCATATTCAAAACACATGTAATTTGACTTTCGCCATAAATATCCCAACAATTATATATGAAGACAATGCTGCTTGTATTACTCAAATTAAAGGAGGATACATCAATGGAGATAGAATTAAGCATATCTAACCAAAGTTTTTCTACACTCATAAGCTGCAACAAGACAATAAAATTAGTGTCAAGCAGATACGCTCCACTAATAAATCTACTAATCTTTTTACTAAAGCTTTGCCCACATCGACATTTGAGAAATTAGTCCATAATATTGGCATGCATCGACTCAACAAATTATTAAATTGATACATAATATTTGAGGAGATATTTCATCAGAGGGAGCATATTTAGAAGATAAGAATTCCTGAAGTTAAATTTGGTACATGTGCACTGTACTCTTTTTCTTTCGACCAGGTTTTGCCCTTGGGTTTTAATGAAAAAGTTTTAATGAGGTAATATTTAACACATTCAATGTCACTTTTTGAAAGTTATATGCAATTAAAGAGTAGTGAGCCAAATGGGAGCGTTGCAGAAGCTGGCTCACCACTTAGTATCCCACATAAAAAATGTGAACCCCCCTCTCTAAAAAACTTTCTTTGCTATATTTGTGTATAGGGGTGGGCACGGTTCGGTTCGGTTCGGTTCGGTTTGAAATTAAGTAGAACCGATTTAAATTAGTTATTTTATAAAAAGAACCGAATAAGAACCGAACTCAATAAGAACCGAACTCAAACGATTCTTTTCGGATCGGTTCGGTTCGGTTCGGTTTTTTCGGTTCTTGGCCTATTGAGCTTATTTTAAATTTTTAATTTTTTAGTCCATTGGGCCTCATGAATGTAATAATTTTTTTTAACAATTAATTTATCCTAATTTTATTACAAATATTAACAATAAATACAAAGTATTCAAAACACATTTTATCACTAATATCTTACTAACTATTAATAAGATACTCCCAAAATATGAAATATTAAAATTTCAAAATACATAACCAAACTCCAATACTCCATCTATATAAACATAATCATAATGTTATAAAGAGAAATAACACATGTTTGATTTGAATAAAATTAATAACACATGTTTGATTTGAATAAAATAAAAAAATAATTCGGTTTTTCGGTTCGGTTTTTCGGTTCAGCTAAGTGAACCGAATACCGAACCGACATTTCGATTTTTTTTACAAACGGTATATTCGGTTTTTTAAAAAAATAAAAACCGAACCGAATTAGAAAAAACCGTCGGTTTGGTTCGGTTTTTTTAACACTACGGTTTTTTTACCCACCCCTATTTGTGTAATTGTTGGATGCAAAAGAAATTAGTTTAATACAAAGTTAAAAGAAGGTAATATTTAGCACTTTGTTTATTTAAAAAAATTTCCATTATCTATTTATTTTATAGCAAAAATTTCAAATTTGTTAATAATTAGAAATTTTTTTAAAAAGAACCAAACCGATCTAAGGAGAACCGAACTAAACCGCAACATCGTTTTATCCGGTCCATTTCAAAACCTGACCCATCGGTCTCCATCTTCTCATAAACCTCTCTAAAACTCTCTTCATTTCTGCAAGCTTTTGCTCTGAGTTTGAAGCTTGAGCCATCCTCTTAAAAAACCTTCTCCAAAATTCCAAAATGACCCCTCGCATTCTCCTCACATTTTCACCCACACTCCTCGCTTAATTCCACCCATGGACGCCATTTCCATTTCTTCTTCACTAACCACCCCATTCACTTCCCAATTCCCTTCCCCATACAAACTCCCCACATTTTTCCGATTTACGAAAACACCCCACACCAAAATCCGAATATTATCTTCAAGATCACCTTCCAAATTCCTCCCACTATCACGTCATCTCTTCAATTTCAGCTCCCCAGCAGCCTCTACAGCCTCACAATGTCGTTCGGAAGAAAAGAATTCACTTCCAGAAGTTTCTGGAACCTTGAAAGGAAAAACAGAATCAGCTATTTCAGTTACGAAGACTTTAGTGTATGCTGTCTTTTGTATTGCTGTTAGTTTCTCTCCATTTAAAGTGCCCGCAATTGCAGCGACGGTGGCAAGTGAAGTAAAATTAGACAACAAAGGGAGAGAAATTAAAACTGAGGTGGTATTTAAAGAAAAAGATCACGAGTATGCTGATTATACACGAAGGTTATTAGAGACAGTGTCTAATTTGTTGAAGATCGTTGAGGAGGTTAGGGGAGGAAATGGTGACGTGAAAAGGGCAAAATTGGCCCTGAAGGAGGTGAAAATGAGGAAAGAGGAGTTACAAGATGAGATAATGAGTGGGATGTATACAGAATTGAGGGAATTGAGGCTCGAGAAAGAGAAGTTAGTGAAGCGAGTGGGGAAGATAATCGATGAGGTATTGATGGTTCAAACAGAGATTGAGAGTCTGAAAGGGGAGAAGGTGGGGGTAGAGGAGCTGTTAGATATGATCGGGACAATGGAGAGGGAGTATGATGAATTGTGGGAGAGAGTTGGGGAGATAGATGATAAGATGTTGAGGAGAGAGACAGTGGCGATGAGTATTGGGGTGAGGGAGCTTTGTTTTATAGAGAGAGAATGTGAGGAGTTGGTCAAGAGGTTTAGTCGTGAAATGAGAAGGAGAAGCATTGAAAGGTGAATGATTTGATGATATTTAGTTGCTTGCATTGCATTGATGTGTTTTTGCTTTTGATTAAAAAGTAACTGGTTTGGATTGTGCCAGTCAAATTCAAATGGAATATGCATTATGGTATTGAGATGTTCAATAAGGTTTCTATTCTTATGATAGTTATATTTTTATCTATGCCATGTTGTGGAAGAGGGACTAGGAGGTGTAAATTCAACCAGCACTTGTTCTTTCAGTTGACACAGTTTCATGTGCCCTGTACCTTTGCATTTATGGCATGCTTTATGGTGCATCTTGCATCAACAATTTTATGGATTTTTTTTCTGTAGAGTCAGAGTAGGATACTGGAAATGATGGCATGCGTGTTATGTAGCTGATGCAAGTTATTTTTTACCCGATTGTTTGGCTTTGACAATTTTGAGTTGGTATGAATATAGAAGTCCTTGTTCAGTGTAATTCATTGATTAATTCTATGAATGTACAAGTATTCAAGTGATTTATTTCTCGGAATAAAATTACTTTATGTGGTTGCAGTTCACAGGAAAACTCGGTTACAAAGCTTTCAAGGTCCGATATTCGGGAAGAATTGGAGTCTGCTCAAAGAAAACATTTGGAACAGATGATTTTGCCTAGCATTGTGGAAGTTGAAGATCTTGGTCCTCTGTTTTATCAAGACTCTTTGGATTTTGCTCTTCGTATAAAACAATGCCTTAAAGATTCAAGGGAATTGCAGCGGAATCTGGAAGCTCGTATAAGAAAAAACATGAAGAAATTAGGCAATGAAAAGCGTTTTGTTGTAAGAACACCAGAAGATGAGGTTGTGAAGGGATTTCCAGAAGTTGAGCTGAAGTGGATGTTTGGAGATAAGGAGGTTGTGGTTCCTAAAGCTATTGGTCTTCATTTGTACCATGGTTGGAAGGCGTGGCGTGAAGAGGCTAAGGCATACCTAAAAAGGAGGTTGATAGAAGATGTTGACTTTGGTAAACAGTATGTCGCCCAAAGACAGGTAGGGTTTCCATTACCCATCTGTTATTTATAATATGAGCTATTATCAAACTTCACTTCTATTTATTCAAAGATTATGTTCCATTGTTCCATGCTTTTTGGGTACCACGTAGGCCAATGTCATGTTAAGGAAATAATAAGTTTTCATATGATACATGACCATAGGGAAGAGATGACATACAATTGAACAGACAACTAAACCCATGTTTATGTTTCGTGTTCACAGTTCTATTTATATATATATATTTTTGAGAAGAGTTGTTCACGGTTCTATTAGCTATTCTGTGTAGAATATTATAAGATATGTAACTGCCTCGGCTTCTTTGGATGCAATTAGTTAGGGATGTTGTTCTTCTTATAGTTTCGAGCTGGTTATCGTTGTAATAGCTTATTGTACTTCCTATTTTATAGACCTATTTAAGTTTCTTTCTATTCATTATATCTTATATTTGTATTTATATAATTTCTCATCAACAAGTAGTAACATATGTACATTTCTATGTGTGCATTCTTTTTTGTTTGTTACTCCTTCTTAATTACCTGTATCTGGTGTTCATCAATTGTGTGCAGTAAATAATCAGCTCTCCAGTGATATCACTGTTGAGAAGCTTGTGGATTTTTGAAAGTGCAATGGCTGCAGTTGGCCTGTGCTTTCACTTTGACTTTATTAAGAATGTTTTCTAATTATTGATTCTTCGTCGCAGGAATGTATTCTTCTGGATCGAGATAGAGTGGTCTCAAAGACATGGTACAATGAAGATAAAAGTAGGTGGGAAATGGATCCAGTGGCTGTACCTTATGCCGTGTCCAATAAGATAGTAGAGAGTGCTCGAATCAGGCATGATTGGGGTGCCATGTATCTCTCTCTTAAGGGGGATGACAAGGAATTTTATGTTGACATCAAGGTTATATATCTTCTTCATATCTCTTTAGGTTCTATCATTGCCATGATTCTAATCTTGAGGTTCTTGCTTCAGGAATTTGAAGTGCTATTCGAGGATTTTGGGGGTTTCGATGAGCTGTACATGAAAATGCTTGCCTGTGGTATTCCAACCGCTGTTCATGTAATGCGGATTCCTTTCTCGGAGTTGGATTTTTATCAACAGTTCTTGTTGATTGTAAGGCTGGCATATCTATCCTTGAATGGACTGTGGAAAACAGGAACTGTATCATTTTGGAGAGATTTGATTCTTGAGAACGTTAGAAATACAAATGATGACATTATGATGATGATTGTATTTCCTCTCCTTGACTGTATTATTCCTTACTCGGTATTAATTCTTTCTGTTCATGATCCTTCACTTGCTCATTTAGATGCTTGCTTCCGGTCTTTTTTGTTTTTTGTTTTACTTTTTTCTGATTGTAATTATCATTAAAGTACAGGTGAGGATGAAGTTGGGGATGGCATGGCCACAGTATATGGATCAAAGTGTTGGCTCAACATGGTACTTGGGCTGGCAATCTGAAGTGGAAATGAGTTTTAACTCTAGAAAGACGGATGATTTAAACTGGTCTATATGGTTCCTTATCAGAACAGCAGTGTATGGATATGTTTTATTTCATATTCTTCGATTCATGAAGAGAAAAATTCCAAGGCTTCTTGGTTTTGGACCAATGCGCAGAGATCCAAACTTTCGGAAATTGCGTAGAGTGGTAATAGTTTGATTCTTTTAATATTCTTTTATTCTCTAAAAACCATATCTATTGTTGACTCGTTAATCTGTTACTTATGCCAGTGTCAACGTGATCCATAAGCCATTAAGATTGAACCGTCAGTTCTTCCCAAATTTCATCTTGATTTTCATTGTTAGCTTATTTCACCATAGTGCATTTGCTATTGATTAGTCTCTTCTTGGTTCGGCTGACTGTATAAGATCTCATTTCTATGCTGCAGAAAGCCTATTTTAATTATAGGGTGCGGAGAATTAAACGCAAGAAAAAGGCTGGCATTGATCCCATAAAAAATGCTTTTGAACGAATGAAGGTTCGTAATTAACACTTAAACGTTCTTCTGGATGTTATATTAATCATTTGTTGAAGCAAATTTATGATCTGTTTCTCATATGCAGAGGGTGAAGAATCCACCGATTCCGCTTAAGGACTTTGCTAGTGTTGAGTCTATGAGAGAGGAAATCAATGAAGTTGTGGCATTTCTACAGAATCCTAGTGCATTCCAAGAAATGGGAGCACGAGCACCTCGGGTATGCTGTTCTGAAGATAATATGTTGACATATATGTTTGTATTTGGTTTACCTTATCATATATAGGAATAACTTGTTTTCTTAATTTATAATTTCTGTCCTAGCAACTTGTATATTTTCCGTTGCTCATTAACATGCCGAACAGGATTTTAATCTGTGTAGTCTAATGCAATTGATTTGCACAATTTTTGTTCTAGTGCCAGTTCAGCATACAGCTTCAGTTGTACACATCATGCATGTTTTGGAATAATTTATGGTACCGAGCATTAGATACTTGTATCTTTTGTGGTACTGTTATTTTTAAGGTAGCGTTTTCTATATTGCAGGGAGTTCTTATTGTAGGTGAGAGAGGAACTGGAAAGACATCTCTAGCACTGGCAATAGCTGCAGAAGCTCGAGTGCCTGTTGTCAATGTGGAAGCCCAAGAGTTGGAAGCTGGATTATGGGTTGGCCAAAGTGCATCGAATGTTAGGGAACTGTTTCAAACGGCAAGGGATTTGGTATGTATCAGCTTTACTCTTTATTTGCATTGATATTCTATTCCAGCTGAATTTCAAAATTGAAAATTAAAACATTTACATTATCTCTTCTGCTTAAAACCAAGATATCTGGCACCAAACTGATTTGTTCTTTAAAAGATAAATGAAATAGGTAAAATTATGTGTGTGTATAAATAAAAATTTGAATCTACGTGGATAAGTTTCTTGAAATAGCAAGGAAATACAAATTTGCTGACCTTTGTAAGGCTATTCACAGGCACCTGTAATTATATTCGTCGAGGATTTTGATCTCTTTGCTGGTGTCCGCGGTCAATTTATTCACACTAAACAGCAGGATCATGAATCCTTTATTAATCAGCTTCTTGTGGAGCTTGATGGGTAATCCTCGTATTCCAATTTGTTTGCTGACCTACACAAGAACCCCTTTACAAAATCGTTTAGCATGCTCTGATGTTATATATTAATGGAGATTAAGACCCTTCAACAAATTACTGAAATATTTTTAGGTTTTCAGATTTCATGCTGTTGTCTATGTTTTTACTTTCTTACGAGTGCACTCACACTTAGGTCATGCTTTTGTGCATATTAGGTGCTGATCTTCTTTCATTTGATATGATAAATAAATGTTTATTTTTGTCTAATTCCACACTGTTAGCTGACCTGAATCGAACACTATGAATTCGGAATTGTGATTATAACTTGTTTATTGTTAGTGGTCACCAGTAACAACTAACAAGTTTGTTATTACTAATAACTGCATCATGCAGTGACTGTATCTTAAACAGTTATTCTGTTTTCCTCGCATCCAAGGTTGTGTGCCAATCTGCCTCTGCACATTTCTTGTAGATGTTTCCAACATGCTCCTTGTTTTTCTTCCCCCACAAGTTTTAGGAACTGATTACACATATGTTGTTTTATTTCTCCATATTAATGGAATCCACTCTTGTCGTTCCTTCCAGTTACTGTAATTTTCACTAAATACTTATTGCTATGACTGTGATTCCTACATATTAATGAAGTTCCGAAATTGTTACTTATGTTTCCCAATGTTTTTGGCACTTTCAAGCTGTGAGTGACTTTGAAAACTTTTTGCATATTGAGGTGATGACAGCGGAGTTGGTTATTTCTTGGATTTAACAACTTTTTCTTAAACTTGGGTTTAACTTTCACCTTGTGCAAAATGGATATTGAATGCATAGCTTTTCCATTAGTTATATAATTTATCTATTAATGCTTTACTTCACCTTTTACAGCTGATATCTCTTCTTCTGATCTTGAATGCTGGCCTTATTTAACCAATTTCATAACTAAGCATTAAATATGTATTAATAATGGTGAAGTAATCACTATCCTATTCCCTCCAAATTCATAGTAGGCTGTTTGCAGGTTTGAGAAACAAGATGGGGTTGTTTTGATGGCTACTACCAGAAATATCAAGCAAATTGATGAGGCATTGCAGCGGCCTGGTCGAATGGATAGAATATTTAATCTTCAAAAGCCAACACAATCTGAAAGGGAGAAGATATTGCGGATTGCTGCTCAAGAAACCATGGATGAGGAGCTCATTGATTTGGTGGACTGGAGAAAGGTAATTCCTCCTCAGTTTGTAATAGAAACTTTTGGCCCCAGTGGTTGTCCTCTTGAGCTACTGTGAAATATTTTTACATAACTACAATGCTTTTTCCTATAACTGACAAAAGAAAATTTTTATTTGCTTGTTGATCGTTTGATTGTCCGTTTAATCATGTTTCTCAAATGGCCGGTCATGGAGGGTTTAAACACTATGTGTCATTGATCCCTTTTCTATGCATGTGGTTTTTTGATTGCCTTGAACCATAGAAGCCATGTTCATTACTAGTTATCATTCTGTTACTCATTTAGAACAATATGTAAGTTTACCACCGCAATTCCTTTTACTAATCCTATAAAGCAGTTTATTTTATATCATATTCCTTATTATTATTGTACACCAGCCTACTCCTGCTCATCGTTCTCTCTCTCTCGTTTTCTTTTTTACTTTTAAATTACTTCGTAGTTTAATTTCAGTGGGTACTAATATTGTCTTGGTGCATTGACCTCCTGTGCCTTCAGGTTGCAGAGAAGACTGCACTTTTACGGCCCATAGAACTAAAACTTGTTCCTGTGGCTTTGGAAGGCAGTGCTTTCAGGAGCAAATTTCTTGATACGGATGAACTTATGAGTTATTGTGGTTGGTTTGCGGTAAGAAAGTGGAGAAACCAATGTTTTATGGTCATTTAATACCAAGGTTCACTATTTGGTTGAACGTACTGGTGTAAACCAGGTATAGGAAATGAAGTGTGAATTTAAACCAGGTATAGGAAATGAAGTGTGAATTTAAAGAATTTTAGTAATAACAAAGAGAGAGCAAATAGGCTGGCACTAAGTTTCATAGGAGTCATTGTGATTTTAGGATTCTAATCCTAGAGTTTGATGCATTGGACATTTAAACATTATGGCATCCGACTAGTCAAATATAAATCTGAATCAACTCTCATACAAATGTAATGTGATAAATATACATAGCCCACCTTGTGAGGTTATTTGTTTTCCTAATAATTTTTGGTGCTCTTAACTTTGCTTTTGTCATTGAATGCCAGTGCCAGAAGTTATATTATATAAAATAATTAAGATTTTCGCATTTTTCTCATTTAGCATTTATTATTTATCTGTAGACATTCAGTGGTGTTGTCCCCAAATGGTTTCGGAAAACCAAAATTGTTAAGAAGATAAGCAGAATGCTAGTGGATCATCTTGGATTGACATTGACTAAAGAGGATCTGCAAAATGTGGTTGACCTGATGGAACCATATGGTCAGATAAGCAATGGAATAGAGCTTCTAACTCCTCCACTTGATGTAAGATGCTATTTTTTATGGCAGAGTTATAAATAGATGGCTATATTGTTGCTAAAATGCTTCTTTAATCTGGTCCCATTAAGTTTCTGTTTAATTTTTCCTTTTTCCTTTTTCCTTTTCTTGATTTGTAAACTTCATTGCTATTGTAAATTTTTAACGAACCTATATTCTGATAATTACTACTAGACTTTTGGACAAATTTTTTGAGACATCAACTTGTGGTCCATCAATTCTTTGCTGTATTTTCGTTTTCCTTCTTAATAGAAACTTTTGAGACCTACCTTTTCAATTTCATATGTAAGTGAGAAGAGATTTATATTTTTGTTTGCGCCAGTAACTTTTCTGTTAGTATGAAAATGCTGCCATTTCCATACAAAATAATAACTGTGTTGCTACAGAAATCTGACTTGATAGAAGTTCTGTTTTCCAGTGGACAAGGGAGACAAAATTACCACATGCTGTTTGGGCAGCTGGTCGTGGGCTTATTGCACTTCTCTTGCCAAATTTTGATACAGTAGATAATCTATGGCTTGAGCCATGTGCTTGGGAGGTTAGTCATCTTCATATCTTGGGATCATATTTCTCCAACACATCTTTTGTCTATTATTTTCAAAAATATTTATAGAGGTATTCAAACAACTCTGACAGAGCAAGTTGCTACTCCAATGCTTTTGCTTAGTTTAATGGTTAGTGTAGGCCTTTTTCTGGTCTGGGAAGGACTGGTGGGGTTGGGTGTACGGTATTTAGCAGACATGGGCTGGGAATGCTTGTAGTGGTAATATTTTTGACATACTACCCTTCTCTTTTTGGACATTAAACTAAAACAATATCTTTAGACCGGTTTGAAACCTTGATGGCACGATTTGTTGTATCATTTTACAATACAATCGTTCAGATTTACTGCATACCTAACTTTTATGTTATTGACTAAATACTTCATATCTGTCACTTGGCTTTTTCGCAAGTATTGTCATTGACTCATTGCTATGGTTAGTAATAAAAGATAGCAGAGGGGAGACCCAAATTACATTAGGTGTACAGGTGTCCATATAAGCCAGATGATAAGTAGCCTTAGATTTAAGTTGATTGTGAGGAGTAAAATCTCATATCAATTTCTTGTTACGAAAATGTTTTCTAATGAAGGCCATAGCATTGATAATATGCTACATAGAGATTTGTAAACCAGTGAAATTCCAAGGCAGAGGCCTTAGCTTGCTGGATTGCGTCTCTTTTATTTAATTTTTTGTTGACAACGCTGTTCAAATTACTGCCTAGCAAAATGGCACCAAGGCTTATACTAAATGTATTCAGGGTCATTGGACAACGGCACTCAAATACATGCCAGTTACTTTGATTTTGCTCCTAGGAAATAATGATACTCATAAAAACTTTCCAATTATTGGTTTCATGGAGACATAGGTCAATCAAATTACTTTGGAAGTTTTTACACAGGTGAAAAAATTAATGAACTTTCCCCCTTTACAGGGAATTGGATGCACTAAAATTACGAAGGTCGAAAAGGAAGGTTCGATGAGTGGGAATCCAGAATCAAGATCATATCTTGAGAAGAAGCTTGTATTTTGCTTTGGTTCATATGTGGCAGCCCAACTGCTGCTTCCTTTTGGTGAAGAAAATCTTCTTTCTTCTTCAGAAATAAAGCAGGCTCAGGAGGTTGGTATTACCCCGCTCACTGCGAAGGAGACTTCTAAATTTTGATTTGAGCGGATTGCATTATTACTAATTTACAAGTCATTGCAGATAGCCACAAGGATGGTGCTTCAATATGGGTGGGGGCCTGATGACAGTCCTGCAATTTACTATAGCAGTAATGCGGTATTGCTCTATTTTTTTTTTTTTATGAAACCATTGGACAAACAGTTGGAGTCATTTGCCTAGACTAAAATTTCTCGGCGACTAAATGCACACGTGTATTTGTTCTTTTGTTTGAATGATTATTTACACTTATTGTTAACTATTTGTACAAGCTGTTAAATACAATCACTTTCTCTCTACTAAGCTTAAAAGTTTCTAAGAAAAAGTTTCCCATCTCATGCAAAGGCTTAAACATGACTGGTTATGTTAAATCTTTTTGTTCTTTGACATAGGCTGCAGCTATGAGCATGGGGAATAACCATGAGTATGAGATGGCCACTAAAGTTGAAAAGGTATGTCTATTGTTGACACAGTATATGTGTATTGCAGTTCCTTAAATAACTCGTAGCTCTGGTAAATGAACTAAATACTAGTGATTGGATGATCATAACTTATTATCAATTTGGCATGGGATTGGCTCATGAATATTTTGTAATTGGTGCTTTTATTTTTGTAGGTGTATGATTTAGCTTATTATAAAGCAAAGGAAATGCTTCAGAAAAATCGTAAAGTTCTTGAAAAGGTTGTTGAGGAATTACTGGAGTATGAAATCTTGACGGGGAAGGTAACAGCTCCGACCTTAGAACTATTTAGCTTATTGGTGTATTAACGACACTAAGATGGACCGTCGTTGTAAATCATCAGTATCTTATGATCTGCCATGTATGTTTTCTTGACTGGTGAATTTATGTAATATGGAGGTGTATCCGGATGGCTTGTTTAGTGTGTTTCTTTTGATAGATTGACTGACTGTTACTTGGTAGGCATCATTATTGATTGATTCATTCTCTGCCTTGCCAGGATTTGGAAAGGTTAATGGACAGTAATGGTGGTATTCGGGAGAAAGAACCATTTTTTCTTTCAAAAGTTGATTACCAAGAGGTATTTTCTTGCCACTTATGTATTTTCATTTAGTACCCTAGATTTAAATTCTTTAATCAAAATTAAAGTAAAAGATGAATAGTGATTTATGACTAGAATGCTTCATGGTCTCAATGGTTGTTTTTCTTGGCCACGTCCTTCTTGGGGTGTATGCTTGCCTTATGCCTTTGACTTGATTAGCTCTAACAAAAAGGATCAAAAAAGAAGAGAGCATATATTTTTAGAGTAAATTGTCTTAATTAGCACATAGATGATAGAGGTTGCAAAAACTAAAATCTTGCTCTGGTTCATTCATTCCCTTTTCAAGAGCAGCTAAATCCAAAGAACAAGAAAAAATTTTAAAAAATTAGGAAAGAATTGTTGATGGTTATTATGAAAAGCAAAGCATTTTAGTTTGCTATTGATTCTGTAGTTGGCACTCAGAAGGATTTTGTATGTTTGCACTACTCTAAATATACTCCGTATTTGTAAATAAGCTGTTAATTTCAGATAATAAACACACCTAAGTTAGAAATTAAGTTTAAATATTCTTTCCATATCACTATGCTGTTTACATGTGCAAAAATAAAATGATTACTTGTTTAAAATTGGTCATCCTTTTCATTTATTAGCTAGTTGTAAACTTTTACAAATAAATCAAATTTATTGACTGGCCTCTTTCTCTACAAATGAATTTTTCAGCCATTCTCAAGTAGCTTTCTCGATAATGGGAGCACTTCTGGAACTCCTTTTCTAAATGCAGCAACTTAGGATCAAAGGCACATGCAGCTCAGACTCTAAGACCCTTTGTCAGAGTAGAAGACGAAGCCCTTGCTACTCCTATGTTGCAACCAATTACAGTTTTAAGAGTTCTCTCCTTCTGAGCATAGCAAAATCAAATGCAATGTTGTAAACTAGTTGTACAGGGAGTGGTTCTGGCTTTAGAAGAGGCTTGATTTTTTCCTTCTCAAGTCTTAACCATTATTTATAAATCTTTCTAGGGTTAGTAGACATCATCAAATTAATGAAACATGCTGTAAACTTCTGTTCTTTTGTCCATGTACTTCCACAGATTGAATTAATAATACGAGCGAAAGTGTATCAGAAGCTTGTGCCTCCAATAACTTTGCTTTTAGTTTAAATTTATATATATATTTTTAACCATCCGATATATATAGAGATGTTGCAGGAAAAAACAACAAACAATCTCTGATATCTAACTCTTGCAGGGCTCCATAAGGAACTAATGTCATAGCTCAGATAGTCAATAGCTTGTTTGGAAGCTAGAGAAGCAACAGCTCAGATTCAAAATGACAACAGCCACGATTCTAACTGGGTTAAATTACAAATGTGATGAAAACAGAAACTATAGCTTTATGTTCTGACGAATCAATATCTATACGAACAACTATTCCCTTGAAATCTGCAACTGAACCAACGGTGCAAGCTAGTTGCAGGAAAAGATTTACAAAAACCGTACAGCAGCCTTGAGAAATCGTTCTTACAGAAGTCCTAGAACAGGTGAGTTGCCAAAGATTGGCCTCTCTTTGCTAAGATTATGTCCTTCATTTTGACAGATGCTTTTCCTTCTCGGCTTAGCCTCTCCAAGCATTGTAATTACATCCCTCATAGTCGGTCTACCCTTGGGGAGTTTTGCAGTGCAAAGAACAGCAATTCGAAGGACAAGAAGCATCTCTTCTTGTACATGTTTGCATTGACCTGCTATGCTTGGATCTAGTGCTTCGTCTTGAGCTTTGTTGCTCTTGATCATGCTCAGTACCCATTCAACAATATCTTTAGATCCTCCAAATGCAGGATCTAGAGGCATTTTCCCAGTCAGAAGCTCCAAAAGTACAACACCAAAGCTATATATATCACTCTTCTCATCAACCTTTAGAGTGTATCCATATTCTGTCAAAATAGATTCATGATTAGAATAAGATTATTTGTTTCACATTAATGCAGCTAAAACAAACCATCATTCTGACAAAAGTTTGTTTGTGGCTTACCAGGTGCAATATATCCATAAGATCCGGCCACCATTGAAACGGTCTCATTCTTATGAAGCATCATTCTTGCCAACCCGAAATCTGCTATCCTTGCCTCCAGATTTGCATCAAGCAGAATGTTGTTAGACTTGATATCACGGTGGATGACAGGCGGTTGACAGTCGTGGTGGAGGTAATTCAGACCTTGTGCAATGCCAACCGCTATGTTATACCGTGAAACCCAGTCAACCAACAACTTTCCGGCTTCTTTACCATGCAAGGCTTCTCCTAGACTGCCATTTGGCATGTAGTCATATACCATAATTACATTGGTTTCGTTGTGAAGATATCCTAGTAGCCGGACAATATTTCTATGTCGAAGCCTCCCCAGCAGACTCACCTCTCTGAACAAATCATCACCACTTTCGATGTCGTTGTCTGATCTCCATAGCTTTTTGACTGCAACAACCATATGTGGCCGATGAAATTCAGCCTTGTAAACAATCCCATTTCCACCCATGCCAATAATGTTGGACTCCTTGACACAAGCAAGAATTTCACTACTAGTGAAATTCAGCCTCTGGAATGCAATCAGCCTCCAAGGCCATTCTTTGCAGCTCTTCTTGAACAAATCATCAAAGAAACTGTTATACAAGTACCATCTTCTATATGCCCATTTTCCGGCAAAAAACACAATACCAAGAGATACTATTACCAAAGTTCCAATGATAAATCCAAAAATGATATGATTGATATGCATTTTCCTCGTCTGCCCAGGTTTTGCTGTCAAATTTTGAGAACATGGCGGGAGAACGCTGCCACAAAGACCAGCATTGCCAATGAGTTCATTAGGATTTATATTCATCAGTATACCATTTGAGGGAACTGGACCCTCAAGCTTGTTGTAAGACAAATTAAGCATTTCCAGCGCGGGAGAGGCTCCAAAATTCTCCGGGATCCTACCAAAAAGGGAATTGTTTGACATGTCAAGAATTGCTAGTGTAGGCATTGTTGCAACTGCTTTTGGGATTTCGCCACTGAACCGGTTGTTTCTAAGGTTTAGAGACACCAACTTCTCACATGAAGCAATGCTCGCCGGGATTTCTCCGGAGAGACTGTTGCTAGAAAGATCAAGCACTGAGAGTGACGGGCAGGCCTGAAGCTCATTTGGGATCTTTGCTTGCAAGTTGTTGTGGGAAGCCATGAAGGTTTGAAGACTTGGAATGGACAGAATGCTGGATGGGAGATATGATTCAAGATGGTTCCAAGAAATATCAACGAAAGAAAGTGAGGTAGACAAAGAAATATCATCAGGAATTTGGCCTGTAAGATTGTTGTTTGCCATTTCCAGCCTTTGAAGTGATGGCAGATTTCCCAAACCAACTGGAATTGTCCCAGAAATAAGATTATTTTGGACTCGAACCCGGACTAATGACTTACATGTTGATAAACTCACTGGAAATGTACCAGAGAAGGAATTGTTGAAGAGAATGAGCTTGGTAAGATTGCCAGAATCACACAAACCTGTTGGAATCTCACCCGACAACAAGTTAGACGATGCATCTAACCGTCGCAAGGGTGAGCTCTGCCCAAGTCTCATCGGCAAAGAACCTATCAAAGAGTTCTTCCAGAGTTCAAGCACCTCTAATTTAGTCAGCTCACCAAGCTTGTCAGGAATGAGTCCAGTCAGTTGATTGCACATCAAATTCAAAAGCTGCAAGTTCTTGAGTTCAGCTAACTTCACCGGTATTTCCCCTGATATCTGATTATCAGAAAGATCCAAAAACGCTAGAGACGTAATGCTGCCAAGTTCTGGTGGAATCTTTCCTGTAAAATTGTTCTTATACAAGTAAACTGTTGTTAGTTTCTTTAGCCTACCCAATGCGGGAGGAATCTGACCGCTGAGGCTGCCAACCGCCAGGTCAAGATACCGAAGGTTGGTGAGATTGCCAAATTCTGCTGGGATTTCACCTTCAAATGCATTATATCCGAGAATTATAGTTTCTAAAGAAGAAAGCTGGCCAAGCTCTGGTGGGATCTTTCCAGTCAGATTATTTCCTGAGAGGCCAAGAAACTTCAGTTTCTGCAAATTCCTGAAAGAGGTAGGCACCGAACCTTCAAAAAAGCTCCCTCTAAAATCCAGGCTCTCCAGTGACGTTGCATTGCCAAGATCCTCGGGGAGAAATCCTGAGAAGTTGTTGCTTGACGCGTTAACTGAAGTCAATCCTGAGACCTTTCCAAGCCCGGTTGGGAAGCTGCCAATGAAGTTGTTTTGACTCAGATCAATGCTCTTCAGTGCAGTAAGGTTAGCCAATGATTTTGGCAATGATGATGCAAACTCATTACAGCAAATGTTGAGAGAAGAGAGACTCCGCAACCCACGAATGTTCTCCGATACACTGCCATTGAGACTCATGTTGGAGAGATCAAGCTTCTCAACGAATCCTCTGGAGTTGCACCAAACTCCAGTCCAGTTACAATGCAATAGCCCGTTCTCCGCCGCATTGCTTGGCATTTTCCAATCTTCAAGCATGTTCAGTGGATCAATAAGACCAGCTTTTATCGACAGCAAGGTTGATAATTCGTCATCTGCATTGCTTTCAACTCCTTCACCAAAAGCAACAATAGAGAGACCAATGTAACAGTAGAGGAACAGCAAGTGGGTTTGCATTTTGCTATTCTAAGATTGTTAGTTTCTTCCTCAGTTGAATCTCATTTTTTGGTTCTGTGGAACAAAGGAACTTGAATGTGACAACAAACTTAATAAATGAAAGAAATTGGAGAAGTAATAGCAATTAGGATTTGTTTAAGATAAAAAGAGTTCGTGGCATCTTGGAATCTGCACCAGCTAATGATCTGCACTTAATGACTGTCAAGCCTTGGACTTGTTATAAATCTCCCAGACACTGAAACATGGAGAGAATGTGTTTTAATTGATTGCTGATTGTGCTTTGTCCATATAAATTATTAATCATAGTCAACCCAAACGAGTGATATGGACAAATAATTCCTATTACTTTATTATTTGTGTCTCCTATTACTCTTTCTAATTTCAAAGCATTACAAGGAAACAGAAGTTTTACATATTCTGATTTTTTTTTAATTCGAAATTATATACATGCTGTGTGTTAAGATCAAAATAATGACTTTCTTCTTCCAGTTTGATCTGACAGATATTATTGTTACAATTAACATTGTAAAAAACTTACCCTTCAGTTATTTGATTTGCTGTGGATTTTAAATTAAAACTGTTTCTTTTTGTGCATAACCTCTAAAAGTAATTAATGGTAGCCTTGCAGATAAAGCATCATTTGGTAATATCATTATTATCATCATTCACTCAATTATGGAAGCTTAATAATGCACAAAAAGAACCCATTTGTAGCATAACATGCGCAATCAAATAATAATTAACAAGATGGCATGCATAAATTAGATTCCTATGGTCATCTTGGAGTAGTGCGATCATGAATTAGTGTTGGAATGAACTATTGTGAACTATAATAAGTAAGGATTACATCACACTAAGTACTAAAAAATTTTCTATGTAATTTTGTTGGAACTGTTATTTTGAACGATTAATTATAGGCTGAATATAAATTTTATGGGTCAAATAATTCCACATCCATCTCAATTATGAGATATATCAACTTAAAATTTTAAATCAGATGGATCGGTAAGAATTCTAGTTTTATTCTCATGGCATTCATCAATCAAACATAAACTTAATTCCAAAACAGTGAAAAGCTTGTAATTTTAAATCTGAAATGTTCACATAAGAACATGATTGATTTGGCAGAACAGAATCTCTGCATGTTACGGGGATGAGCAAAGATAAAAGAAAAATAATAGACAACTTGGAACTTTCTATGCATGAAATAAGCAGGGCCCCATTGATGAAACATATAATGCTAATGATAACTTCAATTAATCATTTGTCTGTGCCCACCAAACTCCAATTAATTCCCATAAAAATAATATATAAAAGATTAGCAGCATATTTACAAGTACCCACATGCAAACACATCTGGCTTCTTGCAATTATTTAATTCTTAGTTTAAATAACAAAACACAAGAAAGGAGGAAAAAAAAAGAAGAAAAAAGAAGCCCCCAATACAAATATGCAAGAAGATATAACTCTTTTAAGATTATGAAAATGTAATAATTGAATCCATAAATGGAGGTGGAGGGGCTGGAGGCCATGTGCATAAGAGCTAGCTTATTATTCTTCGAAATAAATAAAGAACTCAAAAGTTTTGATAATTGGCAGCATGCTGCAGCTGAGAAATTTTCACATTAATTAGGAAGTTGCTCAAGTACATGAATATCTTTTGCCATATATTTTGTGGTTACCCCACATGGCTGTAGGCCAAAGCCAGCACCTTCATCAATCATTTCATCATTAGTAAAAGAAAGAATTGGAGAGATCGAAGTGTGGGAGCCATATGAAAGAAAATTAAACCATTTTAATTAGGCTGTGGTTCTAATGTGGGTTCACTTTTTTTCTTTTTTCTTGTTTTTTTTTTTTCTATCGAATATCACTTTTGTTAAAAATAAGCTGTGGTGTTGTCATTGGATAAATTATAATGAAAAAGGAAATTAATGAATCCTTTGTAGAGTTTTATCCAAAGTCAGTTCAATTATCCAAATTAATTGACATGTGACATGGGTATACCATATAGAATATAGTTTTTTTCTTTTAATTTTCTCCAAAAATACAAATTTTAGTTAGTACTTTTTATTTTAATTTCATGGTTTACTTTCTCCAAAATTGATTGGGATTGAAATCAGAAATGCCATTGAATTAACTGATATGCAACTACTGATGCATATTTTACCAATAACATTGCCAAGAAACTACTTTGCTCCAAAATGAAATTAAGTAAGCCATATCGAGTATTTATTTATCTATTTCATTTTCTCTTTCTTATTTTAAGGAACCATAATCGTAGTTTAACAGATAATACACAACTTTTGTTTAATTTCATGGTTTAGAAGTTAATGTTAATGATTAAGTACTAAAATCGAATAATCGTTTAGAGTAGATTTTCACATTTAAATTTGATTAGTTATTTCTTAAAAATCAACAAAATATTATATGATACAGAAATAAGCGACTACATTCTATTCATAATTTTCATGAGATTTTACAAATGAACAACATTAATTCTTTAACATTTCGGTGGTCTTTTTTTTTTTGGGATCTGAAATATGAATAGGCGTGAATTAGTATGAATTATAAATAGAGTCGAATGTCTGAATATGAATTATATGTTTGTTTTTTTTTGTCTGAATCACTGAAAATAAATATTAAATTTTAAAAAAAAACTTAAAAAGTCTAAAAACTAATATTTTTACATTTATATCCTTACAAATTATAAATGTTAAATAAATAATAAACATCTCAAAGAATATAAATAAGATAATATATTATCATAACATAAATCATATTCGATTGAATACAACTCTTTAATATTCTATATTATATTTGTTAATCAATTTTATTATAGTTTATGATGTTTTTAAATGAAAAATATTCATAAAAAATTATAAAGATAAATAATGCCAATTTGAAGAAAATAAAAAGATAAAAAAAAAAGTCTGCCACTATATATTATCACAACTTATATAGAGATGAGTAATAATGCTAATTATTAAATTTTATTTAGGTAATGATGAAAATTAATTAATTAGATTAGAATATTTTGGAGAATATCTTTTAATGATATCATTCAGACTTTTTAGATTAAGTAAAAAGTTAAAAAAAATTAGCTTAATAACTTAATGGCTGAAAATTTTTATTAAGTTAAAAAAAAAGATTTAATGATTTAATTGATTAAAATTAAGTCAATTAAGTCATTAAAAAAAATGCCCCATATTTATAATCAAATGGAAAACATGATGAGCCATTCCTTAATTATAGAAATTAACTTGAACTAAATCCAAAGAGATTATTATTATTACCGATTATATATTAAGATAACAAGAAATTAATAATATAAATTATTTATTTTAGTTATCAATTATTATATATACACAATAAAAAATATTTTATATACATGTTTTTAAATGTGTAAATAATTTTTATTCAACATTATGTCCAATTTAATTATTTACATTCTTATATCAGTTTAACAGTAAGATTTATTAAATATATATGATTATTTTTTAAAGTCAGTACTTTTAGAAATAAAAATTTACCAAACATTTGACTGACTCTCTTCATGATTAATTATTTTTATAACATAGTTAACAATAATTATTTTAAAAACTACAACATTACTAAATTGGCCCTTAGACTATATAGTAGAGCCTATATAAATTAATAGGGTTGGGACCATATAAAATCTATTAATTAAAAGAGAAATTAAATAATCGATAAAATAATAATTTATTAATTTATAGAATTATTTATAATTCAATTAACATACATCAATAATACTTCATCATTTCTTATTTTAATTTGAGAAGTCAATCCCACAGGTTTTAGATGCAATAAGAAAAATAAGAGATGTGATCTAACTATATTTAAATTTTAATAAAAAAGTAATAATAAAGTCATATTTTATGTAAATAAATAACAATAAAGTCATATTTCATGTATTTAAAATATTATAGTTAACTACATTTGTAATTTTAGCAAATTATTAATTTATCATTTGAATGGGACTACAAAGTTATGTAAGATTTTTTTTAGAAAAAATAGTATCTTATTATTTTATCAAAATTATTAATATAGTCCGTTAGCCCAAGTCGGGACCGTAAAAATTTATTATATAATAGAGATTATTAATTTATCAAGTATTAATTTATAAAGATTCTACTGTTTATATTTATGTATTATTTGAAAGTTAAAAAAATACTAGCTTTTGATAATAGACAATTACTTCATAATTCAACTAATAACAATAAGAAAAATTCTATAATGCCATGACTAAAATTACGACATCAATGTTGTGATAAATAAAAATTTTATAAATTACACATAAAACTAGTAAATAGAAGGTAAAACAAGTAAATTAATATAAAATGGTAAATTACTGTTTTAGAATTGCAAACAAAACAAACACTTGTAGAAAGAATATAAAACCTATAAATCAATATCAAACTTTCATTAAAAAAAAAAAAGCTTTATCTAATGTTAAAAGTTTGCTTTTCACTTGTATTCAAAGATCATTTGAGATTATTGCCGAGGAGGTTTAAAGTGATATAAATTAACTTATCTACAAACAACTTTTAACAACTTTGAAAACATAAAAGGAATAGTTTTTCAAAATCTTATTATGAGAATAAGTTATTATTATTATAGGAGTAGTAAAGCTATCATCACTATTATAATTAGTTTTTTAATTTTATATTTGTAAGTTTTTACTTTTTTCAATAATTCTTATATTAATTTACTGCATTTATTTTCTATTAATGAGTTTTATGTTTCATTTACATAATTATATTTTATTTTACACTTAATGATGCTTTACAATTTTTATGTTATATTTATAAGTTTTTATTTTATTTACTAATAATACTCCAGTTTACCACTCTTATGTTAATTTACTTATTTTACCTTATATTTATAAGTCTTATGTTTCATTTACTTAATTGATGTTTTATTTTTCACTTATTGTTAATTTACAAGTTTTATATTATATTTGTAAGTTTTTGTTTTGTTTGCTAATAATACACCAATTTACCACTTTTATATTAACTTACTATTTTACATTTTATTTACAAGTCTTATATTTCATTTACATAATTTATATTTTATTTTATACTTAATGTTTATTTCAAGCTTTATGTTATATTTGATTTTTTTTTGTTTACAAATAATACACTATTTTATCACTTTTATGTTAATTTATTTTTTTAATCTTTCATTTACAAGTCTTATATTCCAATTACACAATTTATGCTTTATATTTACACTTAATGTTGATTTACGAGTTTTATATTATTTTTGTAATATTTTGTTTTATTTACTAATAATACACCAATTTACCACTCCTATGTCAATTTACTTTACCCTCCAATTTACAAATATTATGTTTCCTTTACATAATTTATTTTTTATTTTACACTTAACATTGATATACAAGTTTTATATTTCATTTATAAGTTTTTGTTTTGTTTTCTAGTAATATACTAATTTATCATTCTTATGTTAATTTATATGTTTTACCTCTTATTGATAAGTCCTATGCTTCGTTTACTTAATTTATGTTTTATTTGACATTTATTTTTTACTTATAAGTTTACATTATATTTATAAGTTTTTGTTTTGTTTATCGTTGATACACCAATTTAAGAATCCTATGTTAATTTACTTATTTTACTTTCTATTCATAAGTTTTATACTTCATCTACTTAATATATTTTTTATTTTATACATATTATTGATATATAAGTATACATCTTATATTTCATTTACATTATTTATGTTTAAATATAATATTAAAATCATGGCATCATAAAATGACCCATTAGAAACAACTTATATTCCAACCAAGTATAAGTGCCGTAAAAATCTAAGAGTCATCAACATGAGTACAGTTAATTTCATTATATATTAAAAAGGTTGAGATTCTTAAACTGATTGAATCCCTCTTGAATAGGAACTTGGGAATAATAACATGCGAATATATAACCTTTTTTTTTAATTCTCAATTTCAGACATTATTTATTGTCATTCATTTTAAGTTTAGAACTCAGATCGATAAAAAAAATAATAATAAATAAAACATGTTATTGATTGTGCAACTCTGTGTGTATAAAAGTTGAGCAAACTTCAATCTACAAAATTTTAGGTCCAAACAAGAAAAGTAACAACTATATTCATGCATGTTCTAATCTACAGAGGATTAAGAGAATTGTATAAATGAATTTAATAATGAAAATAACATCAATTAATCCTCAATTTCTAGTAAATCATTAAAGAAATTTGCCAAGAGACTATGATCTATAATCAATTCATCGAGGTTTGGTATTAGTCCCAGAATCTAAAAATTCTTCAACCAAGATGATTAACAATTTTTTAACAACAATGGTGATGAAGATGTAGTAGATTTCTCACGATCTCTTTGTTTAGTTCTTCTTTTCTTATAATGCCAATGTGCCAAAACTTCAGCAGCTACTTCAAAACCTAAGAGATGTTTAGGATTATGTTTTATAATAAGTGTTTGCAGGTTCTTAGTTTTTGACTCATTCTTTGGTGCTCTTCCTCGACCACATTAATTGTTATCGCAACTTTGCTTGACATGATCTAAGAAACAAATTTTTTTTAAAAAAAAAAATTATAGAATAAAGAGCACCAAAGTTATCGAAATACTTCTTGGTTTCCAATTTTTCTCAAACATAAGTTATAAGAAAGAGTTTTGAGTTTATATTATGTAGTTTGATAATTAATCCTATATATGAGCTTATAATAATGACAATTCCACTCCCACTTGATTTGGTTTTCTTTAAGAATATAAATAAATAAAAGAATATATTGTATATTCTTAGTGCTATAAGGAAAACCATTATGTTTTGGATAAATAATTTCTTGATTTTTAGAAACTTATGTTCATTAAGAGGAGTTAAGATTACTAATTTTCCGAAAGAAAATCAAAAGTATATATAATGTTTTTCCTTTCAATATTTGGATTTAGAAATTTGAATTAGAATTCTCTCGCTCTCCTCAACTCAAGTTTGAACTTGTAAAATGATAGTAGCTAATTTATCATTATAAATAAAATACTTAAATTTTTCTACAACTAGTTTTAGTTATTTAATATTCTGCACCTATTAACTTATTAATTCTTCCTAATGTAAGCAAAAAAAAATATATATAGTAATTTATTTAAATAACGGAATGAGTTTTAGTAAAAATTCTTAAATTCTACACGAATTCAATAGCCTCTAAAAAGTAAACAGTTTAATTAATTTTGTTATTGCTTACTTACAATCCAATGGTACAACACTGTATGTTAAGCTTGCTGGCAAAACTGAAATAGGTATTGACTCTACAAATATGTATGCACTGAAAGAGAAAGTAAAAAATTACACGAGTAAAATCAATTAATAAATTGATTATGGAGTTTGCCAGGTTGAGGCTAATCTTGCTCTTCTCCCTTGCCACCTCCATTCACGGCCTTTGGCGAATATCATTGATTTTGATGATGTGTGGTGGCAGCGAGCTGAAGAAGCCATAAACACCACCATTCAGGCCTATGATCTTATTCCTAAAGCTATCATCAATGTTCTAATTTGTATCAGCAGTAAGCTGGATATCATTCTAATCTATCAACATTACACGGTAACAAAACAATACCAAAGTTCACAAATTTCTTAGAAAATGAGATGTTTTTAATTTTTTATTCTTTTACCTCTATTAGTTATCAATTAGCACAACATTACCCATATGTTTGTCTTTTCTCAAAACTGAATCTTAAAGTAAAAGTTTTGACACCTTGACCCATCTTAGTTTATATTTATGACAATATAGCTCTTATATTAAAGAGCCTAGTTTGTTTTGGAGCGCCATACATGGTGCCGAAAAGACTCAGCCACTGCTGACTTAAAAGAAAATTGAATTTATTTTTGTTTTATTTATCTACTTATCGGTAAGAATCATTATTAACGTTAAATGTGAGCCACGTGTTTGAATGAAATTTTATAATTTTGATACTTTTAAAAAAAAATAAATTAAATTAAATTTCTATGTTTATATTGCAATTGTTAAATGAACTTGGTTCTCCTTTTTCTACGCAGCAATTAAAACTTAGAGCCATAATTTTTTTTTTGAAAACCAGTATATAAACACACGATCAACATCTCATCAAATCACAAGCAAAAGGTTCAATCCTACAGATCTTGAACTTTTGTACATTAGAATAAAACATTTGAAAAGAAAATAAAAATGGAGCTAGCTGGGCTAAGATTAATCTTTCTCTTCTCCTTTGCCACTTTAATGCCCTGCTTATCAGCTCATATCGCTGAGGTCAACGAGGTATGGAGGCGACGAGCTGAAGAAGCCATGCAGACCACCGAGCAATATTATGATCCAAACCCCGTAGCTGTTGCCAACCACCTAAACATGAAAGTTCAAGAGTACGTGAATAACACTACTAATACTAAAAGCTCTTACCTATAGGCATTAGCACGTTTCAAAATATAGATTTTAGACTAAATTGTTCCATTTAATTTTAATTCAAAAATGTGACAGATTATATTAATATTTTAACATTAGATAAATATGGATACGAAGTTGATATAAATTTTTTATGGGTTGCAGTTTGTCAAAGCAAGCTATTGCCAAGCGGGGCTTGTTGAATGCAGAATCAGGGCAATGCGAGGCAACAAACCCAATTGACAAATGCTGGCGTTGTAAAGAGAACTGGGCAGAAGATCGACAGGCGCTAGCAGGTTGTGCACTTGGTTTCGGCAGCAAAGCCACCGGAGGAAAAGGTGGAAAAATTTATGAGGTGACTGATCCTTCTGATAATGATATGGAGAACCCTAAGGTTGGGACTCTACGCCATGCAGTGATCCAAAAAGAACCTTTGTGGATCATCTTTGCCAAAGATATGAACATCAAGTTGCAACAAGAATTGATTGTCCAGGGTAGCAAGACTATAGATGGGCGTGGAGCCAAAGTGCACATTGCCAATGGAGCTGGAATTATGCTACAGTTTGTGAAAAATGTGATTATTCATGGGATTCATATTCATAACATTTCTCCTTGTAGTGGTGGTATGATTAGGGATTCTGTGGATCATGTAGGAAAGAGGGGTCAAAGTGATGGGGATGCTGTTTCAATATTTGGTTCGTCAAATATTTGGCTTGATCATCTTACATTATCTCAAGCCCATGATGGGCTCATCGATGCCATTCAAGCATCCACGGCCATCACTATTTCAAATTGCCATTTGTCCAACCATGATAAGGTGACTATAATTTAATTAAATTTTAACTCGGGACGTATGCTACATGCTCTTTAATATATCATGATAGCTCAGGTCAGCATCAAATCCAAATTCAAACTTTTGATTGTTGAAAAGATTATTCTAAATTGTTGTGTGCTATATAATTTTATAGGCAATTCTGTTAGGTGCAAGCGATACTTTCACAGAAGATAAAAAGATGCAAGTGACTGTAGCATTCAACCGTTTTGACAAAGGACTCGTTCAGAGAATGCCATGCGTTAGATTTGGTTTCGCACATGTTGTGAATAATGATTACAATCAATGGGAAATGTATGCAATTGGTGGTCTCCAAGGCCCCACCATTCTTAGCCAGGGTAATAGATTCTTTGCCTCGAATAACCAGAATACTAAAGAGGTAATGTATTTTCTACAGAGAACAATATCCTCTATTGTTCAGAGTTCACTTAAACAATTTTTTTGCCATGCAAGTAAAAAAGACCTAAAATTCATATCATAAGAGAATTTAGGTCATACGTGTAATGAATTAATCCTAATTATCTATTTACATGTAGGTGACCAAGAGAATGAATTGCAGCCCTGAAGAAGGAAAGAGTTGGATATGGAGATCGGAGGGAGATGTATTCTTGAATGGAGCTTACTTTAATTCATCTGGTGACCCAAAAAAGCAAATCCAATACCAAATGGATAATGTAATTAAACCAGAGTCAGGAACAGAAGTTGAGAGGATCACAAAATTTGCCGGGGCACTTGTCTGCAAGCCAGGCCAGGAATGTTAATTTGCAAGATTTTTTTGGATTGATAGAGAAACAATGGCTTAGTCAAAGGATAAGGCTAGCTCATTGGTGTTGGTTAAAATAATGGCCAAAATATTAGAGAGAATACCATGATGGAAAATGAGAAGAGGACCTCTCATTTAGTCCAAATTTTTTCATTGATTTTGTTGGTTTCTATAACTAGATCCAACATTAAGTTTTTTTTTTCTAATTGAATGCAATCAATCAACATGATTGATGTGTTTATTTGTAATTGTAACGGTGTTTCTTTATTAGAAATATCAAATCAATAACAATTTTCATTATTTAATAGTTAATCATGAGCATTGATACTTGATTTGTTTGTTTAATTAATTATTTTGTAGGTGTTACTTCTTTTCATTAGGTTAAATTTTATGAAGCCGTGATTAAAATTATGGCATAAATATCGTGATAAATATAAATTTTGTAAATTACACATAATACTAGTAAATAGAAGATAAAATAAGTAAATTAATATAAAAGTAGTAAACTGACATTTTAAAATGACAAACAAAACAAATACTTGTAAAAAATAATGTAAAACTTGTAAGTCAATATTAACTTTCATTAAATAAAAAATAGTTTATTCATTTAATTTGATTAAACAAGGGAAAAAGTCATTCATCAATTAAAAACAAAAAAATTGTATTGAAAACAATTAGAATAAATTTTATTGAATTTATTTAACCATGAATTTTGTATTCATTTTAGACATTCATAATTTTTTTTTCATTTTATATGATATTATTGTTTACTACAAAGGTTAATTAAGTAAAATTATTTTTCTTAATGTGGATCAAGCTAAAACAAAAAAAAAGAAGATATTCTTATATCACTAGAAATATGTGATATATTAATAAAATTTGATCTAATTTTATATTTTGTACATGCTTCAAGTAATTTTAAACTTTTCTTTTTACATACACTTAAAAATTATTTGGGATTACTATCGAGCACGTTTAGAAAGAAATAAAATACCTTATCTTACAAACAACTTTTTTTTTTAAAACTTATCTTACAAGCAACTTTGAAAACATAAAAAGAATCATTTTCCAAGATCCTATTTTGAGAATGCTGGATGGGTAGGTCGCCCATGAAGGGCCGACTCGACCCGACCTATACTTGGTAACTACAAAGCAATTACCATGTGTGGTTTGGAAGTTAAGAAGAAAGTTGATATAATATCAACTTCCCACTTTAGCAATAACTTCCAGTAAAAACTAATAACGTAGTAAAAGTGTGTGCGGCGAGAGAATCTTCATCTTTTTTTCTTCTTCATCAAAATTAAATAACAACATTGAACAACTCATTAAATAAAGAGGGCATTTATATTGTGATTAGATGATGATTTTCAATTGTGATTTCTTTCCGACCATTGACGTGATCTAACAATTAATTATTTTGCTCATTAGAAAAAGGTATGGCTTCTTAAATCCCTTTTATTTTTTTCATCAATGGTATCAAAGCCATCTATTGTGTTGGATTCATGCGAATGATTGAGTTTATTTCATAAAAAAGCATGAATTTCATATGTAATTATTTTTCATGAAATATAGAATTTGATGGCTGTTATATTTTCTGGAGTACTAGAATCACTGTAAAAATTTTGGAATTGAAAGACATAAAAATGGCCTAGGGTTTAGGTTGCATTAGCCCTAAGAAATCATAAAACCCGAAACTTCATTTTCTTATATATTTTAATCTAGGCATCCTGACATTATGTATAATATATCACTGCAAAGATTTTTTTGAAAGCTTTCCAATGATATGTGATTTGTTAAAAACAGACTTCAAACAAGAAAGTTATAACCACAATAAGAATCTGGTGGGATAAGGATTACATAAGTTCAGAAAACCCTAATTTTGGAGAAGATGATGAATTGTACCAGAATGGGTTTCTCAACGATTTCTGCTTATTCTGACCTCCGACTGAAAATTCAAGGCCACCGTTGGATTCAGGACAAAAAATTGAGTTGGATGGAGCTGGAACCAATGTCATTGGAGCCAAGAAAGGCAGCGCGTGGGTCCCAATCTCCGACTATGCGTGTAGGGGCGCGCACGATACTATAGCGCACTATAGTGAAACTGTAGCGCATACTGTAGTGTACTGTAGCGCACGTGAATAGAACATGCCTACCTTTGCACGTGGGGAAGTGAATCCAAATTACAGTTTTCTAAGTATCTTGTTATCCAAGACTCCAATTTGAGCGTCGCTTACGCCATTTTATCCAAAATTTAATTTTCTATTTAGTTTTAACATAAAATTGGAATTTTTAGTTATTTTTTAATAAAAGTTTAGATCGAATATATATAGTCTCATGGATGAGCATTATATGTTAATAAATATTTCGCTAAAAAAGGAGCTCGAAAAATTTTTTTCATGGAAATTGGCTGAAATTGGATTGTTTCTGATGTTTAGTCATTTATTAACGATCACTAATATGAACTTTATGCTATTTGTCCTAGATGTTTCCCGTTAGAAAATTATAAAATAAGGAAGGCAGATTAACTACAGATAGAGCTTCGGTTGCACCTATTAATTTACTTCAGATTAATGATAATTTATCTCATGAAGAACTTATGAAGCAAATGGAGAACTATACAATAGACTTAGACCGTTCTATGTGTATAACTATAGAAGATATATATGCGTCTTTAGCAGACTAAAATATGAAAAATCAAACTCCAAGTATGCAGACTGGGATTACTATCAACGAGTTCTCATAAATTCTTACCCAATGATGATAATTTGCTTGTCTTTGAGGCTCACACATTAGAGCAAGTTCAGAACACTACATATTATATGCTAATAACTCTATGAAATGAGAGTTATTATGACAATTCTAGACTTAAATCAAGATCACTTAGAGAGTAAATGATGTGTTTTTATTGCATTTTTGTTACATTTTGCATAAACATTCATTTTAGTTTAGTCTTAATAAGTTTTGCTTGATTTAAAGTAATTCATGCTCAAATCAAGTGCATAATTGTAGGTTTCCAGAAGCTTATAATTCATGGAAGGGATACTGATGCAGTATGCTGGCAAAAAGGAGGAAGAATATGGCCACAAAAGAAGTGAAACAAAATCTGGAGCAGTGTAGTGCTATAGCTGTTGCTGGAGCAACCATTGCTGTAGTAATCCTAGAACAACTATAGAGAAAACTTAGAGTGGGATATCTGCAGAATTGTGATATGCAAAATTGTGATATGCAGTTTCCTAATTTGACTCATGCGTGCTCTATGCTTTTGTTTATCCTAGTTTTCATATATAAAAAAAGCACGCATCACATGAAAAGTGGCGGAAAAAATTAACATTGGAGAGATCGAGAGGAAAAGAAGGGGAGAATCAGAATTCAAAGGAAACAAGTCTGCACCAGTGAAGAATTCAGCAGAATTACTTGGATTCAATTTGTCCTCATTCTTTACTTGTTCCCTTTCTTACTCTTTAATTGAATCGATGTATTTCATGATCAATAGTTTGCTGTTTGTTTTTCTTTTTCAAAGTATGAATTAAATTTGATTGTAGTTGAGTGACAAACAATCAAAATATATTTTTGACTGTTCTTATGAGTTGCTATATGATTGTTGTAGCATTTTACTCTAGTAGCTATTATTATAATCGTTATTTCGGTTGACCATTATTTAATGATTCAAGTTAAGATAGAGCCGCAAAAAGTCCTGTCTTAGTGGATATTATTAGAGTAATACTTGATCTGAATTTAAGTTTCCTGGATTAAGTTTTTCTTGAGTCCCAAAAGGGTCATACTTTAAGCTAAGATTTGTGAAGAACTAGACATAGAAATTCACCTTGTAGGGTAGAAAGAGTAGATGTTCATATTGTCATACCTTAGGTAGAATAGCAACTGGTCATTGTTAGGGTACTTAAGGGTATGAGAAATCCAACACGCGACAGCTGAGGATGTAAAATAATTTTGCCCAGTGCTGTAGGAATTGTTGTAGCAATTGGTGTTAATTTGATGAAAAACAGTCAACCCATGAAGATAGTTTGATCATTCAGCTACTGCATTCTCATTTGATTCTTTTACGCAACTTATCTAATTTATTTCATTACTGCAATTATTTTTTTTTATTTTCTTACAGTTTCGGTGGTAATCAACTTTAACTAGGTTTATCTTGAAATAAATGTAGACTGCACTATTGTGATTGTTGTAGTATTTCTAGTAACATCAGTCCCTGTGGAGACGATCTAGAATATTCATCACTTTATTACTTGTTGTGTACACTTGCACATTGGCATCAATAGCAATTGAGTAAAAATTAACCAAACACATTTTTGGCGCCGTTGGCGGGAACTGATTGTTTATTTTCGAAGTGTGAAGTAAATCTTGATAGTGCCAACTTGATCTAATTTGTTCTATTTATTGACAGATCAACACTTGCATGTGCAAAGACAGATATGTTGTATTTCAATTTGATCTTGAGATTGAAAGGACTATAAGGAGACTGCGAAGAGAACAAATAAATTTAAAAACTGTTCAGACATGGATAATCTGCAGGATGTGGGAAACTTGGATCCTCACGGGCCATTACAACCTGTCAATGTTCAAGAGGGACAAAATGAGCACATTAATCAGAGACAACCAGGCAACAACAATATCATTTACATGTCAGATGACAGAGATAGGGCTATCAGAAATTATACTGTGTTAACTCCTCAAGTTGTACATCTTAGAATAGTTAGACCTGAAGTGGAAGCCGCTAATTTTGAACTTAAATCAGTGATGTTTCAAATGCTGCAAACAGTGGGCCAATTTAATGGACTGTCATATGAAGATCCTTATCTCCATCTTAAGTTATTTTTGAAAGTAAGTGGTGCTTTTAAAATTACTGGAGCTATACAAGATGCTTTAAGACTAAGACTTTTTCCTTATTCCTTAAGAGATCGAGCTAGAGCATGGTTGAATTCATTACCATCTGATTCCATTACTACATGGAATGACTTGACTGATAAATTCTTAATGAAATATTTTCCACCAACCAAGAATGCAAAATTACGGAATGAGATCACTTCTTTTCATCAACTTGAAGATGAAAGTTTGTATGAAGTTTGAGAGATATTTAAAGAGTTGCTCAAAAGGTGTCCTCATCATGGCATTCCTTGTTGCATACAGTTGGAAACCTTCTACAATGCATTGAATCTAAGTACGAGATTGATGGTTGATGTTTAAATCTTACACTGAAGCTTATGAAATTTTGGAGAGAATTGCCAACAATAATTATCAGTGGCCATCAACTAGACAGACGGCAACAAGAGGAGCAACAAGGGTACATAATATACATGCAATTAAGGTATTATCAGCACAAGTAACCTCGTTGACTAACATGGTGAAAGCCATGACTTCTGCTCCAGCAACAGTAAAGCAAGTTGCTAAACTGTCTTGCGTGTATTGTGGTGACGAACATGTATTTGACAACTGTCCTGGAAATCCAACATCAGTAAACTATGTGGGTAATTTCAACCGACAACCTCAAAACAACCCGTACTTAAATACTTACAACCTTGGATGGAAGCAACACCCAAATTTCTTATGGAGCAATCAGAGTCAAAATACTCCAGCACTGAGTGGACAAAATAGAAATACTCAACCACTTGGTTTTTATCAGCAAAATCAAAGGAAAAAACATACTAGTCATGATCCACTTACTTAATTAGAAACACTGATTAAGGAATACATTGCGAAGAATGAAGCAATCGTACAAAGTCAAGCTGTATCTCTAAGAAACTTGAAAAACTAAATTGGACAGCTTGCCACAGCAATGAGTAACAGATCTCAGGGAAGCTTACTCAGCAACACAGAAGATCCAAGAAGAGAGAGAAATGAACACTGTAAAGTAATCAACTTAAGATCTGGAAAGAATGTTGATATCCTTGTCGATGTGACTAAAAAAATGTTGGAACTTAACTCCTCACAAGAACCACCTCAAGATGAGAGCATGTTACAGTAACCCAGCCATCAAGATACTGATGTTAGTGGTCAAGCTACAGCAACTATGGAAGGGAATCAACCAATAAATACTGAAGAAGAAGTTGCAACACCAGTGGTAACAACTTACAATAAATCAAATGAGTAGAGATTGGTACCTCCTGAGGCTGCCCAGTAATTTAGGCATCCACCTCTTTTCCCACAGAGATTCCAGAAATAAAAACAAAACAAGCAGTTTAGTAAATTCTTGGAAGTGCTGAAACAATTACACATCAATATACCTTTTGTGGAAGCATTGGAGCAAATGCCTAATTATGTGAAATTTCTAAAAGACATCTTGGCAAGAAAAAGAAGGTTGGGAGAATTTAAAATTGTTGCTTTAACACAGGAAAACAGTCACATGCTCCAAAGTAAGATCCCTCAAAAACTGAAGAATCAAATAAGCTTCACAATACCATGTTCCATTGGAACTAGGTACAATGGCAGAGCACTCTGTGATTTGGGAGTCAGTATTAATCTGATGCCATTATCTGTATTTAAGTAGTTGGGAGTAGGAGAATGCAAGTCAACAACGGTCACTCTACAATTAGCTAACATATCTCATGTATATCCTGAAGGAAAGATTGAGGATGTACTAGTGAAGGTTGACAAATTTCATTGTATTAGACTTTGAGGCTGATAAAGAGGTACCCATTATACTTGGAAGACCTTTCCTAGCACCGAGAAGACTCTGATAGATGTGCAAAAAGGAGAGCTAACAATGAGGGTGAATGACCAACAAGTCACATTAAATGTATTAGAGGCTATGAAGAATCATGATGAGGCAGAAGATTGCAATTTCCTAACTGTTGTAGATTTTATTGTAGCAGACAAAGTCAACAGATGTTGCAGTAATGAGATCATCAAAGTTGCCACCTTTGAGAGCTTTGAAGAAGAAGATGTTACAGCAAACCAGATAGATTGGATGGGATGAAGGTGTTGTGTAAATTTTATTGAACTCGCAAGTGCACGAATCTATTGTAGAATAAATCAATGGTGACGAGTGTCGATCCCACGAGGAGGTGGATTTTAATTGTGTGTAGAATTAATTTTCTAAATGGGTGGTTGGATTTGTGGTGAAAGTGACTTTAGATTATCCTAAAATTGGATTTTATATACCGAGAATAAATTAAATAGAAATTTATTAAATTGACGTACTTGGGTATCTGGATCCGTATCATAATTGAACTAGGGGTAAAATGAGAATTTATTAAAATATATAGAAAATACAAGATGGAGAAGGAATTACAGAAAATGGAGCCCAAAAATAGATTCAGAGCTATCAAATTAGGCGGGGAAGGCCCCCTTTTTATAGATACATTGAGTAAATCGTAGCCATCGAATTAAAAACAGTTTGGACGCTCAGGATTGCGCCACGTCATCAGTCAACAGTACGCGGTTTGACCACGCATGTGAACAATAGCACGGTTTGACCCGGGTTAAACAGTGACGTGGTTTGGTTGAAAATAATCCTGTGTAATGGATGTACCGTACACCAGATTTTTAATCCACTGATATGCTGCCACGTCATCGATCAACAATGCATAAGAATTTTGGTCCAACATGATCGTGACAGCTCATCAGTCAATGCCACATCATCGGTCAATGCCACATCATCGGTCAATGCCACATCATCGATCCGTCTATGTGAACAGTGTCGTGAACAGTAACGTAGACAGTACCGTACATGTGAACAGTACCGTAAATGTGAACAATGCCATTTTTTCTTTTATGCTCCTCCTAAGGTTTACGACCGTCCTGAGTTCAAAAGTGATGTTCGTTTTTTCGTATGATCTCTCGTTCATTGTGAAATGACTATGATGCCCCTAAAATATATAAAATACTTAATTAAAATAAAATACACATAATTAAATTACAAGAAGCTTAAATACATAAAAGTAAGGGTTGTTAGTAAGGCTTGAAACGTAAAATGACAATTTTCTCCTTTATAAATATACATTTTCTAACACTCAACACACCCCCCAACCAGCTTATTGCTAGTCCCTAACAAATAAAGCGAAAACAAAATTCAAACACAAAACATATATATATATATATATATATATATATATATATATATTATAGCTCTTCTTCCGGGAAGACTAGTGAGTCAAAGCATGTTGTGAGTTAAGAAGAATTCGTTATTGAGAACTTTGATAGCAATTGATTGTTGGGAACTTCCAAAAATTTCCAAAGAAAAGATTTACAAAACAAAAATGATTGATCTTCTAAAGCATGATTATATTATAAAGATTGAAGAACGTGATATAACTCTTTCAGAGCCTTTTGAAACAATTTATTTGTTTTCGGAAAAATCTTTAAAGAAATTAAAAGAAAAGAATTTCAAATATATTCACATTGGTTTAATCCAAGTAGGAATAAAACCTTTGACCAAAGAAGGCTTGGATACTTCTATCCTTGCTGTCCTTAGAGATGGACGATTAATCTCTTTTGATGATTCTTTACTAAGTAGTATCGAATCTAGTCTATGTAAAGGTCCCATATCTTTTGATTATTATCCAAATATAACAATTTCTCTTAAAGACAAAAATATTTTAAAAAGCATGATTTTACAAATCAAAACCCATAATTATCATATGATTAAGGGATCCATCCCAGTTGCATTAATTTTTAAAATTTCTTACAAAGCTATGATTTCTGCATTTAGCACACAGCATAAGTACCAGTCGAAAAGAGATGAGACCCTTCTCTTGCAGACTGATTTGTCCAAAGCAAACACGGTCATTCCTAAACCAATCCAATGGAAGGATGTAAATCTTCCAGAGGAATGGATCCTTGAAGGAGCCGCTCCACCAGCGATTCCGAAACAACTTGAGCCCAATACAGAGTTGCAAAATGTGACTCAGTATTCCGATGGTAAGGTCAAACTGTCATTCAGGAGATCTACCTCATCCAGATTTTCTGATAGAGCATCGTGCTCAAGCATTCCTTCATTGGAAAGGAAATTTACAAAAGTACCCTCTGTTATAAATCTCCCTTTTCAGTCGATAAAAAGTCAACCTAGGTTTTCTACTTCAGATATACCTAGTACCTCCATTCGATCAGTTGATTACACCACTAGTGTTCCTCATCCGATCTACACTAGTAATCAACATGTACAAAGTCAGGAAGAGAAGGAACCTTCTCCTCCAACATCTGCTACGTTTTCTGCTGTTACAGAAAATATTATTAATGTCATTGAAAAAGAATTTGAATTAGATAAAACTTTTCTGCATAATGATTTTTATTCTGATTTAAACAAAGAAAAAAGACTTTGGTTTTTCAAACATTTTTTAAACCAAAGAAAAGAAGTCCAACAAACTTATTATGAATTTGTGAATCTTCATAAAGTTCATATATTGTTTTTTGATTGGTTCGAAATATATTCTTCTGATAACAACGTCTCTTATCCTTTTAAAGAGTCAAACCCTATTACTATTACAAAGAAAGTTTCTGAATGGAAGCTTCTTGATAGTGATAGAACTATAGAATCTGAACACCCACCTCTTCGGAGTGTAACCGTTGATCACGGTGAACCTCCTGTCCAAATTCGAGCTTCACCTTACAAAATTCCAAAACCAAATGATTCTGAAGTAAATTTAAGTAGTATTATCCAACATAATAATTTCTGTAATACTAACTTAAATACAATCGGAAAGCAGTTGACTAGGATAGAAAACCAAATCCAGAAGTCAACCATTACTGTTCCATCAATTTCACCTATTCCAACAAAATCGGATTCTGACAAAAAGCTATATGTCATAAATCGTGCCATATCAGAAATCTTCACTTTGTGTAGCATCGATCTGGTTTAACAACGCCACGTACCAATTAGTTATTAAAAATTTGACCAACCTCGTTCAAATTTGTTTGATCACTGTATGATCCAAAGAACTCCATAACCAAACTCGGTAAAACTTATTTAAAATAAACCAACCACGATCCAATTATTTTATCAAAAGTAAACAATAAAGAGTTTTTACGATAACACATCCATCCTTCGATCCTATTTTCTTCTGGTATCAGAGCCAGGGAGAGGAAAGTGTTTTATTGTTTAGAGTTTCGTGTTTAAAGATCTTGTGTTTTATTTTGAAGTTTTGTTTTGTGGTGAATTTTTACTGGTTGTAAGTCCCGTTTTAGGATAAGGATTCCGCTGAGGGCTGTAAATCCATACATGTAGCTATATTGACCAAACCAAAAATTGACCATAAGGTCTTGACCATGGATCCTCCAATCTGTAGAACATCGTCCTTTTCTAGCTCTTCTTCCGGGAAGACTAGTGAGTCAAAGCATGTTGTGAGTTCAGAAGAATTCGTTATTGAGAACTTTGATAAAGCAATTGATTGTTGGGAACTTCCAAAAATTTCCAAAGAAAAGATTTACAAAACAAAAATGCTTGATCTTCTAAAGCATGATTATATTATAAAGACTGAAGAACGTGATATAACTCTTTCAGAGCCTTTTGAAACAATTTATTTGTTTTCGGAAAAATCTTTAAAGAAATTAAAAGAAAAGAATTTCAAATATATTCACATTGGTTTAATCCAAGTAGGAATAAAACCTTTGACCAAAGAAGGCTTGGATACTTCTATCCTTGCCGTCCTTAGAGATGGGCGATTAATCTCTTTTGATGATTCTTTACTAAGTAGTATCGAATCTAGTCTATGTAAAGGTCCCATATCTTTTGATTGTTATCCAAATATAACAATTTCTCTTAAAGACAAAAATATTTTAAAAAGCATGATTTTACAAATCAAAACCCATAATTATCATATGATTAAGGGATCCATCCCAGTTGCATTAATTTTTAAAATTTCTTACAAAGCTATGATTTCTGCATTTAGCACACAGCATAAGTACCAGTCGAAAAGAGATGAGACCCTTCTCTTGCAGACTGATTTGTCCAAAGCAAACACGGTCATTCCTAAACCAATCCAATGGAAGGATGTAAATCTTCCAGAGGAATGGATCCTTGAAGGAGCCGCTCCACCAGCGATTCCGAAACAACTTGAGCCCAATACAGAGTTGCAAAATGTGACTCAGTATTCCGATGGTAAGGTCAAACTGTCATTCAGGAGATCTACCTCATCCAGATTTTCTGATAGAGCATCGTGCTCAAGCATTCCTTCATTGGAAAGGAAATTTACAAAAGTACCCTCTGTTATAAATCTCCCTTTTCAGTCGATAAAAAGTCAACCTAGGTTTTCTACTTCAGATATACCTAGTACCTCCATTCGATCAGTTGATTACACCACTAGTGTTCCTCATCCGATCTACACTAGTAATCAACATGTACAAAGTCAGGAAGAGAAGGAACCTTCTCCTCCAACATCTGCTACGTTTTCTGCTGTTACAGAAAATATTATTAATGTCATTGAAAAAGAATTTGAATTAGATAAAACTTTTCTGCATGATGATTTTTATTCTGATTTAAACAAAGAAAAAAGACTTTGGTTTTTCAAACATTTTTTAAACCAAAGAAAAGAAGTCCAACAAACTTATTATGAATTTGTGAATCTTCATAAAGTTCATATATTGTTTTTTGATTGGTTCGAAATATATTCTTCTGATAACAACGTTTCTTATCCTTTTAAAGAGTCAAACCATATTACTATTACAAAGAAAGTTTCTGAATGGAAGCTTCTTGATAGTGATAGAACTATAGAATCTGAACACCCACCTCTTCGGAGTGTAACCGTTGATCAGATCATGACCAACTTTCTTACACGAGCAGTCGCCTCAGTTGCTCTAGGAGCAAGCTGAGATGAGACAAGTAGAATAATGAAACAATATGTCTATTTAAGAGCCAAATAAAAGAGGTTATTATACAAATTTTATTGTCTTAATTAGAATCAAGATAAGGTCTTAAACAATATTTCTCGTAAATTAATTATGATGTACCCACCATCATAGAGACCTGATAGCAGCCAAATATGAGATCTTTTTTTGGCGCTAAATGAGAGTGTTCATTTTAAGAATTCAAGTCAGACGTAGTAGAAGTGCTACTGGACTAAAATCTGTACAGTGAATTGAATTAATGAGACATACCCCCTAAAATAGAAGATTCATTGTAACGTGTGTATCATACCACGCGTGCTTGGTGACCAAAATAGAAAATGAAAGAATATCTCTTCTTCCTCATTGTGTAAGTTCTACACGACTTTCTATAAGTGGACCTTGGTATCCTTATAACTATCAACTATATTTTTTAGATCTAAATTAATGTTTGCTACTTTATCATGTTATCTATAACCTTAACATGATTCGGTCTATAAAACTTGATTAGGAAAGCGATTATTCTGGATTGATGAACATGAGTGTGATAAGAAGATTTAATTTTTTTTTTCCTTTTATGTGATTCAGTGGTCAACTAATTGTATAATACATGTGGTATATTATAATTGTGAATACATAAAAAGATTGCGCAATTTTGACATATCGAAGAGATTTAGTATGCTTGAATATTAAAATAAATTAAATATGAGATACAATAAACATATATTAAAATTCTCTTGCATACGATTGCAATTGAGACATCTCTTGCCTAAGTTAGCAATTGAGATATGTTTTTGGCTCCCCGGATGGGTCCTTAGATATGTTCATGGTCACATGGTATATCTGCCTATATGATTTAAGATATGTGGTTGTTCATTACTTCTTTATTCATTGTTTTGCTACTTCAACGTCGTTTCATCATATGAGCGAGTGAGAGATGTTAAATGGGTGGGTCGCCCATGATGGGCCGACCTAACCCAACCCGTTCTTGGTAACTGCTTTGTAGTTTGGAAGTTAAGCTTCCCACTTTGGCAATAAGTTCCAGGAAAAGAAAAATAACGCAGAAAAAGTGTGTGGCGAGAGAATCTTTATCTTATTCTCTTCTTCATCAAAATCAAATAAGAACATTGAAAACTCATTAAATAAATAGGGCATTTAAACTGTGATTAGCGGAAGATTTCTAATTGTGATTTCTTTCCAACCATTGACATGATCCAACACTTAATTATTTTGCTCATTAGAAAAAGGTATGGTTCTTGAATTCCTTTTATTTTTTCTATCTGAGAATAAGTTTTATCCTTAATAAAACTTCATATATATCATCACATGCTTTTTATAAACCCAAAACTATCATTATTCAATTTAGAAATGATATCAGAAAATTTATAAGGTAATCATTATTATAATGAGTGTTTATTTTATATTTGTAAGTTTTTATTTTTTTAATAATTCTTATATTAATTTACTTATTTTACTTTCCATTTACAAGTTTTATATTCTATTTACATAATTTATATTTTATTTTACACCTAATGATGATTTACAAACTTTATATTGCATTTATAAGTTTTTATTTTGTTTACCAATAATACTCTAATTTATCATTACTATATTAATTTACTTATTTTACCTTCCATTTACAAGTCTTATGTTTTATTTAATGAATTGATATTTTGTTTTACACTTATTTTGTTGATTTACAAGTTTATATTATATTTATAAGTTTTTGTTTTATTTACCAATGATACACCAATTTACCACTCTTATGTTAATTTACTTATTTTTACCTTCTATTTAAAAGTCTTATGTTTTATTTTATTATTAATATTGATTACAAATTTTATGTTATACATGTAAGTTTTTGCTTTGTTTACAAATAATACACCATTTTACAACTCTTATATTAATTTACTTCTTTTACCTTCCATTTATAAGTCTTATGTTCCAATTACATAAATTATATTTTATTTTACATCTATTGTTGATTTGCAAGTTTTATGTTACATTAAAAAGTTTTTATTTTGTTTACCAATAATACACTAATTTACCACTCCTATGTCAATTTACTTATTTTACTCTCCATTTACAAGTATTATATTTCATTTGTATAATTTATATTTTATTTTACACTTAATGTATGCAAGTTTAATATTACATTCATAAGTTTTTATTTTTTTTTCGTTTACTTAATTTATGTTTTATCTAACACTTATTGTTAATTTATAAGTTTTATACTATAGTTATAAATTTTTATTTTATTTACTATTGATACACTAGTTTATCACTCCTATGTAAATTTATTTATTTCACATTCTATTTATAAGTTTTATAATTAAGTCGGTCTTGATAACTTGTCAACATTTAGCGGTTCGGCCCATAGTTTCTAGGTACAACCGGCCGCAGGAGATTCAAAAGATTTGAATCAAAACTCAAAACGGCGACTAACGAAAGGTAGTCAAAATGCAAAAACGCTAACGAAGTTTGAACAAGAAAGAGAAAATTCAAAAGCTTCAAATGCTTTTCAACTCTATAAATTGAATTTTTTTAAAAAATAAATAAAATATATCAATCCCAGTCTCTTGATAATTTCTCGAGAAACTTTTATTCATTTTCTCGGGAAAATCGTTTTTTAAAATGAAATTGATTCCGAAGCTTCTCACTTTCGTGCTCATCGCATTGCTTTCGATTCAATCTCGAGCTGCAATTGGATCGCAATCGACGGACCAGGCTTACGTCACGCTCTTGTACGGCGATGAGTTTCTATTGGGAGTTAGGGTTTTGGGCAAATCGATACGCGATACTGGATCCAATAAAGACATGGTCGTTTTGGTCTCTGATGGCGTCTCTGATTACTCCAAAAAGCTTCTCAAGGTAACAAGCACGTATAAGAATTTAGTGTTTTTCGCTTTTTGCAGGGAATTGAATTGGAAGTTTAATCTTATTCCCTTTTTGTATGGAATTGGATTGGAAGTTTGACTTTTTAAATTTGTAAAAAAAGTCACCGCTAATAAGGAAAGTTATTGAGTTCATTCTTTAGTTTATTGGAATTCTTTTGGTTGCTTTTCTTTTTTTTTTTTAATTTTTCTCCTCTTTCTATCTTTTATAATTCTATTAATTGAATTTCTTGATGGTGGCAATCTTGTATTCTTTTATCCCCATTTGAAAGTTTTATTGGGTTTCTCATGGTGTTTTGTTATGAGTGACAGCATTGAATGTTTGTGCAAAGCTTTTGGCCGACTAAAAGTTGAAACATTTGTTATGAGAAACATTTCAATTTGTTTTTATACTCTTTGTTTCCTTTTTTTTTTAATTTTTTTGGTGGCTGAGAATTGTGCAGGCAGATGGGTGGATAGTGGAGAAGATAAGCTTATTGGCAAATCCAAATCAAGTGCGTCCAAAGAGGTTTTGGGGTGTCTACACCAAGCTGAAGATTTTCAATATGACTAACTATAAGAAAGGTATTGTTGTTTATAGAGGTTCTTATGGTCTTTATTATGCATTTGATTGCTCACAAGTCTGTTTGATAAATTTAATAATGAGTATCAAGTTGCAGCATTTACAATTATTCAGCAGCAAAATTGAGGTTTATAACTTAAGCAATTTGTGTATTAGATAGTTCTCTCTCTTCCTCTCAGAATAAATAATATTTGTGTCTAATGCAGTTGTATATCTTGATGCGGACACTATTGTGATCAAGAACATTGAGGATCTTTTCAAATGTAGAAAATTCTGTGCTAACTTGAAGCATTCGGAGAGGCTAAATTCAGGAGTCATGGTGGTGGAACCATCAGCTGCAGTCTTCAATGACATGATGACCAAAGTGAATACGTTGGGTTCTTACACTGGAGGTAAAGCATTCATTGTGCTTGACTGTAGTTAGAATATGGTGTCTATTATTTCCGCACTCAATTGTGATGTATGGAAAACCATGAAGTCCGAATCCAATTAATAATAAATGAAAATCTGAGTCAACCGTATGTAGTGACAGCATCAATGGAGCTGGTGCCAGATAGTTTTCTGCCTAGATTGTCTTATAACATACCTGTGTCAATATGCTTGCTTGACAAACTGATGTTAGTTTTGAATACCCTTTGCTATTTGAGGATGACTAGCTCTCTTTTAAGTAGGTCACAAAAAGGCTTAGAATTTTGCAGTCAGAATTTCAACTGCCATCTGAAGATTCAAAGTTTGCATTTCCCTTCATCATGCTTCCTACAACTGGAAGATAGCTTATGTTTTAAATAATTTTAAATTCAACAATCCTCTGTGTGTGCATGTGTCTGCCTTTCTTCCTGATTTTTCTTTTATTTTGCAGGAGATCAGGGTTTTTTAAATTCATATTACTCTGACTTTCCCAATGCACACGTTTTTGAGCCAAATTTACCATTGGAGGTGGTGAATACTAGACCTGTTCCCAATATGGAGCGTCTATCTACCCTGTATAATGCAGATGTTGGTCTTTATATGCTCGCAAATAAGGTACCAGAATTAAAATTAATGAGATAATTTCTTTTTTGACAATAATTGAGGTTTTTTAACGCCGCCAACAAATTATTCTAATCTCTCATACTTCCCTATTCATTTGTAAAAGCAATTTAAGAGGTAAATTACAATATCAGAAATGTTGACAAGTTGTTATCTTGTAGTTTCCTTCAACAATATGTGCTTCTGCTGCATGTCTTGGTTCTAAATAATAAGTAAAGGTGCAAGGTTTAGGATGGCAAGACTACACTTTTGTCTTTGTGGAAGGCTACATACACTTATGTTATCCATAATTGAGGACCAAAATAATGAAATAATTCCTGTTTAAATGATGACTCAGCCCACTGATCTCTGTTGCAAATGAAGTTTCCAATTTTCAGATTGTGAAGGCTTTCACTATCTTCATTTTCTAGGTTGTGATTGCCTTCTGTTATATCCAACAGAGCATAGATCAAGAAATATTTTGCAAATTCGTTCTGTATATTTACATTATTTTCTGCATGTACTCTTGTGGAAGGTTCTTATCTTTCTATGCCTTGTATTTGTAGTGGATGGTAGATGAGAGTGAGCTACATGTTATTCACTATACGCTTGGCCCCCTTAAGCCTTGGGACTGGTGGACATCTTGGCTATTAAAACCTGTTGATGTCTGGCAGGTACTGTCTATTCCTTAAAATTTATGCATGCAATCTTCTGAGATTCATCTTCCCTGAGTAACTTGATCCTTTTTATTTTTTATTTTTTTCCGTTTCTTTTCTTTATGTGTGTATTGTACAGTTGATTTCTCCTGTGATAGAGAGTGGTTAGTCAAAGCATTCTTGTCCAATTATAAGATTTCACATTTTTTTCTTGATGTTGTAGGACATTAGAGTAAAGCTTGAGGAATCTCTTCCTGGAACTGGAGGGGGCACAAATCCTAAAGATGAATTTGCAGTCAAAGTCCTTTTCCTATTACCACTCTGTGCTCTGCTCTTTTGTTGCTACCATTCTTTTCTTCAGGTTAGCACTGACTGTCTTTTTCGCTGCTCAGACATGCTAGGCTAAGCAAGTATAGATAATTGCCATTTGGATCTTAAAGCATATTGTTTGTGTTTGCATACTAAAGGGTTTTTTCTTTTCCAGTTATTAAATCATGTAATTTTCGATGCAGACACGGGATCACTTTGGCTCATTTTGCAGAACCTCTTTAGGTGATCATATCAGACACCTTTACTTCAAAGTTAGATCTGTTGGATCGGTTGCTTATACCGGTGTTTCTTCATCATCCACCATCAATTCCAACCACCAAGTTAGTTACTATTCCTTAAGTGATTTTATCCTTCTCGGTGCTCCAAGGTTAAATTCTTTCATTTTTTATTAGACGATTGTTATCCTCTTGAAATATCCAGTTTCTGCACTGGAGTCCTATATGCTTGAGCCCTACTTCTATATGGTTGCTGATAATCTTGTGGTGATTCTTAATTCTTATTCAAAAATGTCTTTGTTGTGATGTACAGTTTTCTAACAGTGCACAGTTGAAGGTTCCTGCCTATCTTGGGGGAAGTTCGATTGTTGTTTGTTTCATGGTGGCTTTGGTTGCCTTTGGGATTTCTTTTTCAATTGTTCCTCGACAAGTGATGCCATGGACCGGTTTGCTCTTGGTGTATGAGTGGACTTTCACAATGTTCTTTCTTTTATTTGGAGGTTTCCTCCATTTGATTTATAAATGGGGAAAGGCAACAGCATTTCAAGCAGGATCCTTCTCTTCTGATGTGGAATCTTCAGATTATGACTCTGGAAAAGGTGAGTTGACTTGATTTATATCAGTTTATTGTGCTTAACGTGCTTTCCATGCATGAGATGTTTAGTATGCTTGATTTTAGGTTATAATTAAAATATGCTGATAGTTCTTGTATTTCTTTCAGGTCATCAGCGACAGGCTTCAGCTTGTGATTTTGTTACATGGTATTATGGAATGGGGATGGCACTTTTGGCTGTCATTGCCCCATCGCTGCCAGCTATGTTTGGGGTCACAGCTCTGTTTTTGAGGTAATTTTGCTTTGATGATTGTAATGTGATGTTATCTCTGTTTCTTCATAGCTTTCTTTCTTACCCTATCATAGTTGAACCAATATCTGTTGCTTCCGTTCAATAACAATGATATGCTTTTGTATGCTTCGGCAGTTGTGCAAAATTTCTTCATCCTAACGAGCTGTACATTTCAGGGTGTTTTGCAAAAAATTACGTGAATGCCATTTGTTATTCTAAGATGTGTAAATGTAAAATAGAGCGAGACATATACCTTAGTTCCACAGTTGACTGCATGTCATGTAATTTATTCCTCCAATTTGCTTTTTAATTAGCTGTAAGATAATTAACAATTCGTATTGGAAGAGATTATTTGTTTTCACATAGTTGCATGAAAGTAGATCATATCATAAAATGGTTTGTTGTCTTTTTTCCAATAACTCCTCTCCCCGCTCATGCTCTATTTGAAGGCACATCTAGAACCCTGTCAATTTTTTGAGTATGTTGTGTTATTGTTTTGGTCATGAAACTGAGTGTGTGTAATTGAACAGGCTAGGGTTGATGGTTGCGGGAGGTATTGTTTTGGCTTCTTTCATGACGTACGCTTCTGAGCACCTTGCGATTAGATCATACTTGAGAGGCCTTGAAGACAGGGACACCACCACACGGCTCAGAAGTGCATGTTTCTTATGTTGATAGAGAGCTTCAAGTAATCACGTAGGTTACATGCAAATGTATCTTTCTTTGTAATTTGTTTAATACTTAAATCTGATATCACATACTTGTAAATTTCCAATCTTTCATCAGCTTAGTAATGCTTTTCTATCCGAGAATGTTTGTTGTAATATTCTTTTTAGATGAAAAATTTTGCCAATTTCAATGTTGCCACACGCAATTTAACAATTTTGAATATCCTAATCAATGAAATGTAGCTGAAATTATATTATCCTGTGAAAAATTATCTACTATCGATGTTCCTCGATTATTCCAAATTCAAAGTTCTATAGAAGCAAACAATACATGAAATCATTTGAGTTCTATGTGCGGCCTGATCTCGTAAAAGTTCTATGTGAGCGAACATGGCCATCGTAGTCAGATGCTGGATGCTCACTCCTTGAGATGCCCAATAAATGATCCAATCTTTGGGGGCTGCTTTTAAGCTAATAAGGTATTTCTTTTAACTATAAGTGGTAAAATTATAAAAAATATAGTTAATCCACAATCTTTTCTGTGAGTTTCTAGTTTCCACCGTCACTGTGCCTTTGCATAATATATTATCCAACATTAGCTATTGGGCTAGATTTGCTGAATTTGCCTAGTATCCAGCCCGGAAGTTGCCAACAAGCAACTTAGGAATATGTAGCCCAGTACTTCTCATGTCGCCGAAAAGTCATTATATAAAAAAAAATTTATTTGAGCAAATTTTATTAATATGATTGGTAGTTAATAAATTAAAAAAAATAGTTAAATCGTAATCATCTACTAATACTAAAACGTAGATAGCACAAAATCTGTAAAAAATTAAGAATGCTTAGATCATGTAGCACAAAATCTCTAACAGTCAAATGTCATCTTTGCATCAAAAGGAGTTTCTTTTGGATTTTTCTTAAACACGTCCTTTTTTTCTTTATCTCTCTCTTCATCTTCCAATTTTTTTTCCCCCTTAATGCCGCAACGCAAGTAGACTATGTAGAGACAGAACTGAAAAAAATTACTTCGAATGCTGCTGTGTTGCTGCCTTGCTGGTGATAATTATTAAACGTTTCCCCAAAATCAGCAATAAGACCAGGCAAGCATCACCTGCAGTACCGGTGGCGTTTAAAGTGTAAATGAAATACCCCACGTTCAAATGTGGTCTTGTATCCTTATGAGAACGCTCCCATTACCCGTTAACAATTCAGAATGCCTGTCATTTGAAAGACAAGCGTGTGAGTAATTAAACCCGATACAAAATACATACCAAAGTACTCTTCCGGATCAAGTCAACGTACTACGTCCTCATAGGGAGGCTCAGCATGAAACTTAATGATGCATTTCTCTCCATTGATTCTATCCGGGACAACATCGTATCTCGGAGTTTGTATCTTGTCAACAAGGTGTGTGTAAAAGATATTAAATTTATATCCTTGCACAAACTTTGGAGGCGGGTTGTCGTGGTCATAAGTGAGTCTGATTATATCTGTTCCACTCGTATCCAGTGTGCACACAGTTGAAGTACTACGGTCCTTGGACAATATTTATCTTGCCAACAATACACCCGAGTCCCACAAGATGGTTTAGGAGAGATTATAAAAAACTTTAAGATTGACTTATAAAGTATTTAGGTTGGATTTTTCTGAAAAGTACAGAAGTATAGTCAACCACAATCTACTCAAAACTTATTGTTGTCGAGCTGACCACGTAAGTACAATCTGGAGCCTATGTTGGCGACCTGATTTATAAGTACGACCTGAGATTTATGTGAATGACTTGATTTAAGAATACAACTTTAAACCTATATGAGTGACCAGGAAATTCACCGGTCCAACCTGGAAGTGAAGAAATCCGACCTCGAAATTTATTTGTCTGACCCGAGAATTAGTTTAACATAGAAAGCTATTGGTTAAGATAATGTAGCCTAATTTCTAGAAAAGTTGTGTGCCACGATCTATTTAAACCTTCTCCAACTGATGACCACGTGCAACTGCCGAAGAAAGTGGACAAAAGTTAAAGGTGGTAACCACCCACGACCAAGGGCCTATTTAAGCCGAAAATAGCAACTGAGGAAGGGGTTAGCAAAAATCAACCAAAAACTCTACAAGTGACCTATATAAGAGTCTTAACATTCTCGACTAGATTTTTAGTTTCTCTATCGGAAAATTCATTTATTTTAACTCATTTACAATTCTTCCCTCTCATTTTTATCTCTTTATACACAATTTCTGACTTAAGCATCGGAGGGTCTGCGCTGGAACCCCACCGGTGTAACCTAATTGTGCTTTCTGGTTGACAGATACAAAAAATTGCGGTCATATTAGCGTTTGAGCTTGGGTTTGCGCTGTAATTTCCCAAAAAAAAAAAAAAATTCAGCTATTGAGGTCAGTTTTCAGCATCAACACAAAGGATATGGGGAAAATGGTTTCATTAGATGGACACGAAAAAGAACCTGTCAGTCTAGGTTCACTTCTGCACCAGAACCAAATACTGCAACTCCTCCTCCCATGGCTCCCACAGCTTTCATGGCTTTCAGTTCAAAGTTATCTTCTGATGAACTTGCCTTTGGTGCTTCTTGTCCTTGCCTCTCTTCTGACACTGCTATTCGTTTATGCTCCTGTTAAATGATAGGGTCAAATAAGAAAACAGCCTTCTAACTCGTCAGTTACTCAAATAGACAAAGAAGTAAAAAATTAAAATCATAACAAACAAATTACCGGCAAAATCCTGTCTTGTTCAGGGTCAATCGATCCATAATTTTCATGACTGTAATGTAGTACTGGTGAAAATGATCCAGCCTCCTCTTCTCTGTTTAGTCTCTACCTTTAATACAGGTTATCGAGAAGATTTCCAACAGCTACATGTCAAATAAATATCAGCCAATAGCTATAGAGGCAATATAAAAAAGAGAATCCAGACGTTTTCCACAAATCACAAAGGTACAAATACCATTGTCATCATACTCAATATCCTGTTCTTCAGGCCTAAGTCCGCAATTATTTTCGAATTCTTCGCCCTCCAAATATTGTCCAAGTTGTTGAAGATGCTTACGTAACATTTCAGCTTGCATTTCATTCAAATACGCCAATAATTGCAAAAACTAACTAGTGAACTCCAGAACAAGTAAGACATTACATTAAAGACATTGAAGAAATGTTGAGAGATAAGCATCATTGTTCTGTAAATGTGAAGTCCTTTAAGAACAGCTTCCTAAAACTCAATCACTCTTGCGGTGCCACAAGCATTATTGACTCAATATTGGTTTGTAATGCCTCAAGCTCCTTCTGAGTCTTCCCTTGAAAAAGGTTCTTAACATCTGCTTCAACACAATGCAGCCCTCTTTCGAATGCCAGCAACTCAGCAAGAGATTCATCCCCATGCAGTCGAGCTTGATCTAGTGCATTCTTCTTTCGTGCTTCAGCTAGCTCCCAATCAAAAAACCGCCATAAGTGTCTGTTGAATTACGCGTCAACGCCCTGTCCGGTGGACAACTGGACATTCAACTCTTAATATAACAATAACAACGCTTACTTTTTAGCCAACACCATAACCTGATAAATAGAGTTTCTTTGCTCATAAACTTCTGACAGAAACCATGAGAGCTAGTTTACTAGCAATCATTTGAACAAGAATTGCAGTTTTTATGAGATACCAACCTTCTAAACGAAGAAAATACATACATTCATAAAACAGAACACACACACACATTGCCAAGAGATTGAGAAGGAGAGCAAAAGGCAAAAGTATGATATTTCGGAAGGATGGTCCAAACCTTATTTGAAGTGATTATGGGGTCAACAACACATATCCAATTCTATTGTTTCCTCATTGTAGAGATAACACTCTATTTAATAAGGCTTAGGCAGACTGTGAAGAGGTAACAGAAATGCCATAGTGCAATTCCTAGATGTATGGGTCAGAATATACAACTCTCAATAAAGGATAACTTAACATCTGTGTTTCCAAATTACAAATAAATATTTGTTAATTTAACAGATCATGAGTGTTATAGACAGTGTAATAAAATATTCAAAAAATAAAATAAAATAAAATATTAGTTTTCATACTTTTTTATATTTAGAAGAAAACACACACAAATTCAGGTATTTGGATTAATAAACATATTACTGATTTGTCTTTAAAAAGAAAAAGGGGAAGATAGAAAGAAAGAAGGTTAAGGAGAAATTCAAATCATTTAACATTTAAATGCATTTAATTTTGTCTTTCAAAAAAAAAAGAAAAGAATTTAATTTTGAGAAAAAATGAAAAAAAAATTCTTAAATTTTATTTTCTCTCATTGAAAACATGGGCCACAACGTCGGGCATAACAGTAACGGCCTGCACTTGCAGAGATTCTCTCTTGGGCAATGCTTTCTACACCCTCTAGTATCCTTATAAAACCCCATCCTACATCACGGTCACATAATTAGAGAAAATTGCATAGAATGGCAATTATGAACTTAATTGAACTTTAGTTTCTTTACAAATCATGAACCCTAACAATTTAAGTCCTAATATATGATGTAATTGATTTTTTTAATATAAAATCAAAATAATTTTGAATTAATTAATAAATAAGCTGCTTAGTGATTAATAATAAGAATTTTGTTTAAAACATAATTTTTGTGATTTAGTTAATTTACTCTAGATGATAGTGAAATTAATTAAAACTGTATTATAATATTTTTATCCTTTTCTGTAATTTCATAAAAAAGAGTTAATAAATATGAAAATGGGGTTTCACAAGAGTTTTTAAGTGGTGTTCGAAACTCAACTCTTTTATTTTCTTTGCCCCAATACTTTGTAACCTATTTGGGTCTTCAGACATAAATATCATCCAAAGTCCCAACCTATGTCCATCGTGGCATAATCCTCAAATGAAAAATGTTGATGTGGACTAGTGCTAGTAGTAAATAAATTTTAATTTTTAGGGTTCCTAGTCCATCCCTCACATTATTAGTTTCTTAATAATCTATTGCACCACATCATTTTGTAAATTGATATCTTATTGTTTTTAATCTACTTTTCTTTAATAATCATTTTCAAAACATTAATTATGTCGACATACTCTAATAGCGAATTCTATGACTACGAATTGAAAACTTATCAAAAAAGTGTTGTTCCTACTTCTACATCTTTTTTTTTTTTGTTATTCAAGATGATAAAAGGACTAAAGTAGATCAATTGAACTTTTTGAAATTCTTTGTGGTCCTAACTTTTCAAGAAGGCTTATCTTCAATAGTATGATTGATTTAGGCATTCATATTCTAGTGAATGATGATAAGATTATCTTACAGTCGTTGTATTAGTATATTGTGATATCTCTATAGTTAGTAATTTAAAACGTATACGTAAAATTTGCAAATGTCATCTCACGATATACAATTATTATAAGAATTTGAATCAACTGTTGAACTGAGTTGTGCTCATCTTTTCATAATTTTCTTATACATATGCATTCATAATAATTTAAAATTAAAATTTCACTATTTATATATTCTTATCTAATAATTATCAACTAGATTCTTTTGAAAGGTCACACAATTTAATGCAACACTGAATCTTTTCGTTACTATAAGGTTATGTATCTTCACATAGCCGCCGCACTAGTTTATAGTCAATAGATTATGGATATAGATGTTTGTTGTTAACAAATAGAAAACTGGGGCAGGTGCTTCTGCCATTTTGCATCACAAATCAATAGAGAGAGAAAAAAAAAAAAAAGCAAAAAAGAGCAGCCCTTCTCCAACACTTTTAAACAAGACCGCATACTATTAGATTTCAAGTGTGGTCATAAATATGAAAATAATTCAAAAAATCAAAAGGCAAAAGGTATAATCAACCTTACCACTTGTACTAAGTTGCCAAGTCATTAAAAAAAAAAAAATTGTTAGTGGAGCAACAAACAAAATCTTAATTCATATTGGAAGGTGTGGTATCTCCCATTTCTTATTATTATTAGCTAGTATTATTTATTATTATTATTGCTTTTGTATAATATATATCTGAATCTTCTTCTCCATTAGTGAACTGTCAATGAACTAATCCACCATCTTACTTTTAAAAATAAAAGTAATAATTATATAAACTTAATTGTCTTTGATGAGTCAGGAACCAATAGAATAATGATAATTGATGCTGGCTCTTTTCTTTATATAATTAAAACTTTTTTTTTCCCCCAATAAACAAAGACACATGTCAACTAACTAAAATTCAATAGTGAAAGAAAAGGAGATGGTGAAAGGTGGACTTTAATAATTTAGTGAATCATCATCCTTATCCTAAGGCCGTATAAGTTTGATGACAAATAACTATTGAGTTGCCCTGAGTTTCCATAAAGCTTTGCAGAAAGCTACAAAATTTTTTCCTGTATTTTTGGCTTTTCAATTTTGAAAAAAGAAAAGAGATTCCATTTATCGAATGGGAGAGGGACATGGGTATCTCCCTGGTATATTTAGCTGGCCAAGACTGTATTAATATTTTCAATTTTATATAGTCACTTAAAAAAAAAACCTAAACCATAGAACTAATACAGAAATTACCCATTAAAAAAAGAAAATTATTAATGATGTTGGTCATAAATATTTTAATTTCTTGGTTCTTTATCGGCGAGATTTGAGATGGAAAATCATCAGTGGATGATAAATTTGAGTACCCTTTTTGAAGATGGATAAGATAATGAGCTTATTCCACGAGTGCTGCCGCAGTAAGCCTAATTAAAGATTCGAACTATGATAAAGGATTGGTGGTACATTATCCACAAGATTTTCTTTCCCAACTCTTTGGAATCTGGGCATTTTTATGTTGCTTTGAGAGCAAGATTCTTGAATCTTAAGCTGATGTAATTCCGATCAGGATCAAACTACATAGATCTCTGATTTTGATGTGTGAACATGCACAATGTTTGCCGTCACGTTAATTAACAAGCGTTAAGAAGAATTAAACTAAACTAAATTATAACTTTTAAAATAAATGGAGAGTTTTTGGCTTTAGAAGCTTGAAATGGAAATTACAGAACCTTAAAAAGAGTCGGAATTGATTTCAGAACCTGCATTTTTCACTGTTCTTATTCTTCAAATATGAATTAACAGAAAGCCTAAGCACCTTGCATTTGTTGTTAATTAAAGTCTATGCAATTCTTTTGTGTGTGTGTGTGTGTGTGTGTATATATATATATGTGAGACTTATATAAAGAAATGAAGCTGCAGATATATATCTCTTGAATAATAAAGAATCCATACTATCTTTTGAAAATTCTACAGATTCAATCATAATGAATATTAAATGAACAAGGAAGGAATTAAAAACACGAGCTAATTTGTGTTTTACAGAGATATTCTGTGGTTGCAATATATGAGAAGCAATCACAAGAACAAAAACAGACAAAAAGAAAATTAATTTGTTTAATTATGCATGGTTATTGCTGCCCACAAAAGACAGTAATATGGCAACAATTAAAGAAAGAGAAACCCTGAAAATCTTTTGATAAAAGATTAATTCAAGATTTCCTATACGTTATTCATATTATCCTCCATTTTCTTGTTGGCACACAAACAAACTAGAAAATTAAATCTAAGAAACAAAAGGAAAGAGAAAAATAGGAAACAAAGAAAATGGAGGATAATTTAAAAAAAAAGCCAAGCATTAGACTTGCCTAGAGGTTAACCCTTCCTCATAGTTATGGTTGCAACATCAAATAATATTGTTTAGGCCATGGATCCCAAGACAAATTCTTGATTAAAACTTGTACTTGGCCTTCAGTTCTTCCTCCAGTTTCTGAATTTGCCATCATCATCTCCTCTCCCTTCAACTTCAAGAATTTGCGAAAACACCCATAAAACAAAGGGAAGAGTTAAGAATTCGAAACCAGAAGAAAAAGAAGAAGAGAGGAAGAAGGTGAGAAATGAATAATGAGTTGCTGGTCACATATAGATTTATATAAATAACGTAATGAGCTTTTACATTTGCTTAGTTCTTGTGGTTTTGTTAGCGGATGATACAAAGGGGTTATATAAAAAATAATTATTATTATATAGTGTACGTACAAGCATTAAGGGCCTACTTCACATGTTTTTTTTTAATGTTATGTGTTATATGTTAGTGAAAGAATTAATATCTAATGAAGAAAATATAGTGGGAATCTAAGATGAACCATCTTATAGTAGGGACCATTTAGCAAATAAATTAATTAATGAAATAAATAAATTGTATTAATGAAAAGAAAAGTGATGATCGTAGGTTATTAATTTAGAGTATGTGATTTATTAACACGACACGTGGTTGAAGATCGTGAGTGAGTACTGACGCAACCTTACTCCGTCTTGATGACTTATCTGTTATATGTAGATGATCGATTAGGTTTGCTGTTAACTTTTTTTCTTCGTTTTTGATCTGTGATTTAACGAGTTAATTACGTAATATCTGACGCATAATTTAACGCGTATTAACTCGTTTGTTCATATGTAGTTATCAATTACGTCGATTTCCTAAATTTTCTTTTCAATTTGTAATTTAACTGGTTGGTTATATAATTTCGAGTGAAAACGTAAGATTAGAATCAAACTTTGAAAAGGTATAACCGAATAAAAGAAAAAGATAGGGACAAGAAAAAGAAGAAGAAAGCTCTACATATGAACTTTCCAAGGACATTGAATAATGAATGCTAGATTGCTTCAGTTGATGGGAAAAAGAGATTACTGTCACTTGTAGTTAAGCAGTTGAAATAAATTATGAGAATTACGCTTGAATTTAATTTTGATTAATTGTTGTCGCTTGTCATCATGTTGTAATTTTAACAAGTTGTTATCACGTTGTAGTTTTACCAAGTGTTACATTTTTATGAATCTAATATCAAAAGGCCAGTATTCCAACCATAAATCTTTTGTATCACTTCAAAATCCACCAATTGAACTAGTCATTATTAATTCAATATAAATATAATTTTGACATCAAAATAGTGAAGGAATATTACAAAAAAGCTTTTGAAGGTGAATGATAAAATTAAAAAATATAGGGAAAAAAGTGTCAACCTCCCAATTGTAGTCCAAAATGGGAGGCTTATTGCAAATAAAATAAACCCACACGTGAATTCCCAATTAAAAGAAAAGAAAGTAAAGATAAAGCTTTTGCACTTACAATTAAAAAAAAAAAAAAGAGATTAATTAGTCAGAAAGCCCAAAATCTGATGAATTACTTTTGGGTTTTTTTTTTTAATTATAACATGGCAACATGGGAAAACAAACAATTAAAAAAAATGTTATTGCAAGAAACAGAAAGTGGGGAAGGTCTAGTGGATGAAGATAGTGAGTTCGAATCAAGCTTGCAAGTCAATATTACACTGATTGGATGGCTAATTTAGATTGATTTAAATTTTTGTAATTAAGTGCAGATTCTTTTTATAATTTAGGTTTGATTCGCATGTCCCACAGTCCCAGTGCTAATCTGACTAGTTAAGTTTACCAATGTGTCAAGGTCATCATTCAATTTTCCCCGTCCCAAATCAATTTTGTGAAAAAAAAAATAAAAAAAAACATAGTGGTCGGTTTTTCTTGGACATTTAAGCATAAATTAAAATTAATTACTTTAGAGTTTCGATTTTTTTTTTTTAATTTTTAAGGCTGAAGTATGTTGTGTTGTTAAATTGTCAACAAAATAAAACGTTTCTTGTACTAATCTCAAGTATGTTTTTAGTTGACTGATATTTTTGATCATACCAAAGTAATTTCAACTGTATTTTTATTATTTTTGATGATTAAATCCCATTCAAAATTGTTATATTGCCAATTCACACATTGTAGAGAGTGAATTGAGATAATCATTAGATCAACCAAATGTACAAACAGCATTACTGCTAGGAGTCAATATTAATGAATGTATCATCTAACTCATGATGCCTTTGGGTACAAAAATTAAAGGATTTCTTAATTCTGAATTCTAGTCCTGCTATAATTTATACACTGGCTGTTTAGTGTGACGCGTGTGCAAACATATTGACATCAAAAAGCAAAACCCCATTTGCAAAAATTAAAAAAAAAATACAAAAAAGAAAAAAAATTATCTGAGTGCTCATAATTATTTGAATAATCAATCACATCATTGATTGTAATAATAATTTACTCCAAAAAAAGAAAAAAAAAAAAAGAAACTATTGAAAAACACGATTCTCATACAAGTCGACATAGGTCCCCCACCAGATCATGGCTACCACCAAACAAGATTTTCCTAGACACCTAACACTTAGAAAAAAAAAAATTAATTTTATATCTAATTTTGTTGGAAGCCAAAAATCCAAAAGTGCTTTTTCCCTCCAGCTAAGCATCATAATCATAAAAGTTTCAAGAAAGCAGAAAACGGTTGTTGTTATTATTATTTAGGGATGGCAAAAATCCCCACGGGGATGGGTACCCTCGGGGATTTTCCCCATTCGGGGAGGGTACGAGGATAATTTTATACCCAATTTTTTTTTTGGGGAGGGGACGGGGAAAATTTTTTACCCAACTTTTTATTCGGGGAGGGGACGGGGATGAGGTAGAATCCCCATCCCCTACCCATTTCCCCATTTTAATTTTTAATTTTATTTTTATTTTTAAAATTACTAATAAATAAATAACAAAATTATAAATATTGTTAAAAATAATAAATATCAAAATAGTTGTATGTTGGGAAAGTGGTCACCCTTTGCCGGGAATTAGTTGAAGAGTATTAATTGAAGTTTTCACCAACTGTTTATTGCTTTAATTATACTGGTAGTAGTTCTTCTACTAGATCTACAGGGGATTCTTATAAGAAAGCAACCAAATGGATGACAGGTTTTGATGATTATGTAAACAATGGAGATTGTGCAGTTGTTGCAGATGAATTAGATTCATATTTGGATGAGAAAGTTATATCTCGGATGGAAGATTTTAATATTTTGAGTTGGTGGAAGACAAATGCTAATAGGTATCCTACATTAGCTCGAATTGCTAGAGATATTTTGGCAATTTCAATTACAACGGTTGCTTCTGAATCAGCTTTTAACACTAGTGGTAGAGTTGTGAGCTCATACCATAACAAACTTCATCCAAGCACATTGGAGGCCTTAATGTGCTGTCAAAGTTGGTTACGAGCTTACAATAGCGGTATGAGTTTATTTTAATATGATTAATTTAAAATCGAAAATAAAAAAATGTATTAAACTATTAATTATTCGGGGACCGGGGACCCTCGGGGATCCCCTGTTATTATTCGGGGAGGGGATGGGGATTCTCTCAAGCAATTTTGACGGGGACGGGGAGGGGACGGGGACATATGCAAAACATCGGGGATGGGTATGGGGAGATTGGTCCCCTCCCCTCCCCTCCCCATTGCCATCCCTATTATTATTATTACTATTATTGATTTTAAAAAAAAAAATTATACACACACACACACACTTATAATAATGACATAATGTGGGAAAGACAGTGAAGGTTTTCTTTGTTTGAGTAGTCAAATTTGGCTTCTCATTTTCAGCATTCATTAAAAGTTTTCCAATTCGAGTTCAAGTACGATGGACAATAAACAAATGTTGAAAATACTTTTACGAATGGATTTTATAAGGTATTATCAAATTTGATACACGCTTCAATCTTCATTCTTTAGGCGGATGTTACATTTTGTTAAGCTATTTTGTTTATATGTGATTTTTAATCCACAGCTATCAAGTAAGAACGGGACATAAAAGGTACAATATAACTTTACCAAGCTCTTTAACTACCATAATTTTAAGTTTAAGATAAGAAAATAAAGGATAAAAATCTACTCTCCTGAAGTTTTGAACCTTTTATCTACTATGACTTTTAAGTTTGAAAATAAGCAATAGAAGATAAATATCTTCTCTATTGAACTTTTGAACTTCTAAAAATCTTGTATCTTTATGTACAATGCTGTCCGGATTTATTCGCTTGTACTTCCCGCCAAGTTTTGCCCTGTCAAATCTCAGTCTTCGGACTGATTCAGATTACTGAACTGAATAATTTTAGATGCATGCATAGGTGGGTATTAGGTAGATCCTCAATCTTAATACAAAAACAAACATGAATAAATACACTTGGCATATTTAGTGGAAAGGGATTGGCGGCAAATTTATAGAATAATCAAATCAATCATTGGAAAAAAGGGTGAATCCAATTTATCCATTACAGGGAGCTGCCTGATCAAACATTATAGCCGGCAGCAGCCTAGAGCTTTCATGGATCCAACTAAAGATCCATTTCTTTTTTTCTTTTTTCTTCTCAAAATTGCAATTCCAGCCAAGTATCAAACATCAATAGCCTATTAAAAGTACAAATACATCACTTGATCTGACAATTATATGGACAGATTTAATAGAACTCCCTCTTACAATTCATAGCTGCTTGAAACCGCTAAAGAATCCTGGAAAAAAAAAGTTGGGGAAAAAAACAAAGTATACTTCTGTCAGAACAACGGTAAGCAGAAAGCGTATGATTAATGAGAATCAATGGAGATAACTACCTGTTTTCAGCATTGTCCTGATAACAGTGCAATATTACGCCTCTGAAAGTAAAGACCCTGTAGAAAAAACAGAGAGGGAAGACAGCAGATGTGGCCACTAATAAAATCAGCCACCAACTTGTATCTTTGTGATCCATTATATAATATTAATGCTTCCTTCATTTGTCCTAACTAACATGAAGATGATGGAACGAGGAAAAATAATAATAAAATAATAATTCTACCACCCCAAGATAAAGGCATGTACTTCAGCCCAACTTGAGACTGTGTAAAGTATGCCAGATTTCTCCTTCCAGTTAGAAGAGCTTCCTTCAGTGTACTCCTTCTGTTTCTTAACCAAGCCAGGGTACAACGGGATAAATGTAACACCAAATTGAGATCCCACTCTCCTTAAGCTTGAGCTAGACCCGATTACAATGCCTATATCAGCCTCAAGCAGACAAAGCAAGTCACCCACAGAGTCTCCAATGTAAACACTCAAGTTCTTTCTGTCAGTTCCGTATTTCTCTAAAGTATTGTTGAAAGCTTGAACTTTGTCAATGGGGGACTCCACTTTCTCAATAATTTCACCCGTTGAAATAGATTCTTTGAATGAGAACTCATTCGCATGTACATTCAGTGCATTTAAACCTGCTGCTCAGTGAAAACAAAGATATTGTAGACAAGTTAATAAAGAAAATGAAGTGTGTTTTATCAGCCTTTGACAGCAATAGTCATGATGTTATGTTAACTTCTTTTTAAAAAGAGAGATATATGTTGTTAATTCAAAAGAAAAACCTTCAAGATACACCTGATTTAATAAGGGAAAAGAAAAAGAGAAGAGAAAATGACGACGACCCAGATAAACAGAAAGAAATTAATCAATAAGCTGCAGAATTCAACTTAGAAAGAGCAGACAGACTCAGCTAACAACAAAAGAAGTTGACTAATTAACACTGGCATCATTACATGGGAAAGATATTTTGCAAATACTTTGACCAGGAAAATGGAACATGGACAAAATGACAAATGATGTTGAATCCTACAAATGGACTGCTAACCCGGACAGTTTACTTTTGAGGCTAAAAAATTTATCAAGCTGCTTTTAACCAAAGAAAGAAATAAGTAAAGAGTTTCTCCAATAAGATTGCATAGTTTTTGTGTGAGTAGGATATGTGTGCACGTATGCAACATGTGTGTGTCTATAACCAGAGGAAGTATCAAACTATAGGTTTATTGCACATAAGGGAGGAAAAAAATTCCCACATAGAAGACTAAAGAAACAAAATAATGGGCCAAAAAACAAGAGGGAGCATGCGTCTATAACCAGGGAAAGTATCAGACCATAGCTTTTTTGCATGTAATAGGAAAAAAAATTCCCACATGGAAGAGTAAAGAAATAAAATATTGGGCTAAAAAAACAATACGGTACAACCAAACCCCAAACCCACAGCCCCCACCATCCCCCCCCCCCCAAAAAAAAAAACCCAAAAGCAAAGTCAGTATGTTTATATCTACCAAACAAATAAAGCTATTAATAAACTAGGACAACTAAAACAAGGATATTTCAGCAGGAATGAGTAAGGTTCAAAAGGAAAAGCAAGTTAATCAATTATCATGCTAATATATCGAAATAATGGGTCATTGTATGTTTCATGACCTCAGTTTTCCACAATTGAATATGGATACCTGAAGAAAAAGATGCTCTGATGAGATCACCACACCAACAGTATGAAAGCACATGGACATTAGCATTCAAATTTTCATTCTTTACAACTTTCTGAAAGAAGGTAGTGCAACCATCTTGAAGACTCAGGCGTTCACCAGCTTTTTTAATATCTTCAAGATTTATACCCTTGAGAACTCCAGATTCGATCACTCTAGAATTTGCCCTCTTCTCAAAGTGTGAGAGTTGCTCAAGTGCTTTATGCAAAGTTTCATAGTTGAAATTCTCCACTGAAAACCCAGAAAGTTGAAGCCAAATATATTAAAGCCATTAACATCATCCAATTTCTTCCACAAAGACTTTCCAATAAATTATCAAGCAAGATACCTTTCTCAGAGGGCATGAAGCTTTCAATGCATTGTTCGTACTCCTCTGTGTACTGTTTGGAAAGAAGACCCCATGTGTTCCTCAGCTCACCTGATGACATCCGACCAAGTTGATTTTCAGGTTGATTCTGGTCAGATTTTGGTGCTGTCACTATTGCGATCTCTGCCAAAATGGCAGAGGAATCAACAATGGTGCAAGTCAAATCGAAATCAGAAAATATAATTAGACGGTCTCCTGCAGGATTATGCCCTTTAATCAGAGGAACTACAGTGGGCTGAGCAAGTGGCTGAGCACAGAAGAACTCTACTTCAAGTTTCATGGCTTGGTGATAGAGCTTTTCTATTATGTCTAGTTCTTCGCCTGTCAAAGAGACACTAAGTTTATCCAGCAAGTCCTCATTTTGCAGAGCTGAGGCCTAAATTGAAAGAATACAATAGTTGAGCAGACAAAGTAGAAAAGGCCATTTATGTAAAGAATCTTCCCCAAAAACTGCAATTAACAAAGTAAAATCAAATTTACCATTCAAGAAAAATGAGTTTACCACTCAAATAAACATGTACCTGAAAACTTTCAGAAGAATAATTGTCAATCCACTTCTTGTAAGGATGATTGCCTTCATTAGCATTTAGGAGGCCATGGAATTCCTTTCCAAGGAAAGCATAGAGCCTCATACAAGGTGACATGGCACCCAATGTGTAAGCGGCAACTTTAGTTTTCTCAAATGGGGTTGCAAGTTTTCCAGGACCTTTAACACCTTCGACCTTCCCGGAAGCTGTTGCCAACAAGAACTCTGTATACTTTACAGTTGCAGAGTTAACAGTAGCCATTTTAGCAAGATCTGTACCCCACTCCTGCATGACTCAAACATTCAGGCCATGAGAATACTCTGTTACATGATAGGACTGAAATTTATTTGCATATAAGTATACAACTTGTTAGAAACCACGAGTATACGGAGCAAGATTGTGATCTACTTAGCATGTGAAGATTCCATCTTCAAATAGAAAATCCAAATCTCTTCTTTAATAAATAACTAAACAAAAATAAAAGGCTCCCATTGGGTCAGCTAAACTGCCACAAAAATCAGAATAGCCCATTTCTTTTGAAGTAAACTATAACGGTTAAAAGATTAGCAATCCAATATAAGCAACATCCTGTGCTCTGATCATGGTTTTAGAATCTGCAATCAACATGCAAATGGCATCACTTTCTGAGAAGACGTTGAACATTATAACTATTTATTAAAGCCAACCTACTCTATAACTTTAACTATGTGGCTATTTAAAATTCATAGATTCACAAGCAAAAGCCAGGAAAAGTATAATCTAGTAGATTCAACTCTATTAATCACCAAAATTTTCCTTATTATTTGTTTATATGTGTTATTTCATATTACCTTCACAAAGGAATCATGCATTTTTAACTCCTCAAGTACACCCTTCCTCAATTCAGAGATAGATAACTTTGCATCATCATCATCAGCACATTCTTCCGCCAGTTCATACCTAAAAATAACAACAAAACAGAGAATATATAACACCAGTACAGGGTGAGAAAAACAAATATTTCTCTTGATACTTATGTATATCCTAATTTACGCTTTAGAAACCGAAACTCATCCAAATAAATCAACTAAGTGGATTATGCCCCACAAAAGTTCAGTTTAGCTTTCATAGTCCCAAGTAATGAGAAATTTTGAAAAAATTTTTCCTCTTACCAACTTTCTTTGAGTATAAGGGACAAAAAATTTTTATATGTTGATCCTACCATGGCAAAAAAATCCTAACAAACAACCATGTAAAAAGTAGAACGCCCATAAAACATATTAACAACCTTGCTTTCCTATCATTTTACCAAAAGTTTGTTGGAAACCCCTCAGACTTCCAAGAGCAAACTTATTTCCGTAATCCTTCTTGGATGGACAAGCATCATTTCCTAGGACAGCCGGTTCAGCATCTCACAAAATTTTTTCCTTCAATATATTCACAGTTCATTTTCTCACGAATCATTTATATTAAAATCAGTGTGCTATAAAAAGTGCAAAGCAATAAAAATCCAAGTATCAAGCACAAAAACCCTCTAATAATAAGTATCTAGCATGATATTTTTTCACAATTTTATAGTCCTTCACTAGAATTTATCAGCTACACATTCTCAATCTTAAACTCATAATTTTTACTTGTTTTACTAATAAAATAATCCTTACTAATAATAAAATCTCCAGTAAAAATCATATTTTATTTGGTATTTGCTACATTTTCTCAGCTATGGAAAAATCTCTTATAAAATATATATATATATATATATATCATGATGCCTAATTTATTTCTTTTAATAGAACTTCCAAGCTCCCAAACCCGCAATCTAAACAGAAAATTCTCAAAATTTTCCCGCACTTTCCCGCATTTTCTCAGCAACCAAACAAGCCTTGAACCAAACAAAACCAAGGAATTCCAAGAACCCACTTACGCTTGGGCGAAAGCTTTGAGAAAATGAAAATCTTGGGCGATGTAATGCCTGAAGGTTTCAAGCTTTAGGTTCCCAGAAGCCAAACAAACCGTAAACGGGGAGTACATGGCAAACACAGATTCTCTCTTAAACTTGATCCACAACCTCCTCGCGAGTCCCTCCTCCTCAGGGCTCGGCGATTTTGGGGGAATCGCCGCCATCGAAAGTGACGATCTTTGAGTTGTCAAAGAAGAAGGTGAGTTGACTCGGACTGAGTCAAGAAGGCCGAGTCGGGGCGAGTTGGGACAATGGAAAAGAATAGAAGAGAGTAATGGGGTTTTGATTGGGTTTGTGAAAAGGAAGCGCATCAAAAGAGATGGGGGGAAGAAAAGAAAGCGCTGTCGAGTTTGTGCGTGCGTAATGCGTTTGTGTAATTGGGAAGTATTTTCCTTTGTTTTCTTTATTTGTATTATTATTATTTTTATTTAATTTTTTTTTTGTTTTTCTTGTTTCTGTTTCTAGGTTATCGTTGGTAGGGATGGCAATGGGCACCGCCCGCAGTGGGTTTGCCATTACCAAATCCAAACCCGCTCAAAATTTAAATTACCAAACCCACTCGCAACCCGCAGCAAGTTTTAATTTTTTTACAAAAACCCACCCGCAGCGGGTTTTAACAATTACCAAACCCGCAATGGTATCCGGCGGATTTTTTGTGGGTTTCCGTATTTAAAATCACAAATGTTTAATATATAAATTTATAATAATAACCTCAAATTTCATATAATATACTCAATTTTATATTTAAATAATGTAAATGAAAAATTAAAATTTCCACATCAATTCAACACAAATTCTCAAATTTAAGTATAAATTACACAAATCCATTTAAAAACACACAAACTAGTATATAAAAATAATAATTACATTTCATATTATCATTTAAAACAAGCTCCAAGAGAAGATATTCATTTCATTCACCACCATAAGCACCCATCCAACACAATACCCATAATAATAATTAAGATTAATATTTTCAAATACTAATTCGAAGGAAAATGCCTTTAGTTTTCTTTAGATTATGACTTTAGAATAGGATATAGGCCACATACACACATACACAACTTTGAGCCTTTGGCTATTTGGTAATTTAATTAATGATATTATTTTCTTTATACATTTTTAGATTAAAATTAAATTAAAAATATTTGAAAAAAATATTGCGGGTTTGGTGGATATCCATGCGGGTATCCACCGGATATAAGGTTAATACCAAACCCACCCGCATCCATGTGCGGGTTTTAATTTATAATATTAAACCCGCCCGCAACGAGTAAAATTATCCACAATGGACGGATTTTGACGGATGGATTTGGGCGGTTTTGCGGGTTTGCGGGTACAATTGCCATCCCTAGTCGTTGGATGTGAAAATGCGAGGGAAGGTTTCATCAAGTGGGCTTTTTGCCTTTTTATGGGTTCTACATCTGGGTCTTACTTTTGGGCTTAGCTTCATTATCTATAGACACAAATGTTCACTCTTATAAAATCCCAGTTTATGCATTTACCATTTTATCCTTACTAGAATAGAAATCAGTTCACAAATAGAAAATATGTACTGTATACTTGTGTTCTACCTATAACCTATGTAATGTTTGAACGATGAAAGAATGTAAAACCTATAAAGCAAACTCACGAGTCACGAAGGTGGCCAAATTGATACATTTGGTTTTGAAGGCACAAGCAAATTCACTAAACCCAGAACAGAATCACTTTTTTTTAATCAAAATAACATGAAATCAATATCTTGAACCGAACAATTGATTGCTAGAAGATACGAATTAAGAAACAGTATAGTGGAGGTGGGATTTAAAACTTTCTTTTTGTCTCTTTTTCTTCTTAAAGAGAAAATGGTACGTAGATGCATTCATAATGAATGTGTAATATATTACGTTAATGAGTACTTTATTAATAAATTCGAATATCTACTAATTAATATATTAATTGATTAACAAGATCTAAATAAAATTAATATCTTCTGAAAACACAGAGCTGCAGCATGGTTCCATCTCGAAGAGCATTCTCGGCGTTGCCCACAACTCCTTTACGCCAAGTTTCAATGAGATTATAAGTACAACAAGCCCTGGTCATACGCCACATCTTCAGTCTCACATAGGCCACCTTACTTGCCCATGGCTAAATCAACTTAACATTCTCCATTAGCTGGCTTCTATCAAGACAAATCTCATCCTCCTCCGGAGAATCGATTGCGTCAATTATTTCTGAATGGCTAGCTTGCACAATATTTGAATCACCCATCTCCTCGATCTTGTTAAGCTTTCCGGCATCTCCTTTACCACCGCTTGTGCTGCCACCATCGTCATTGACGACATAGAGCCAGGAAAATCAAACCGAAATATTAATTTGCAGGAAAGCTACTGTTTGTAAATTGTGATTAGAGAATAATGCAGTTGTTGTGTAGCAATCTTTTTTGTGGCTGCTGTTTATACGTATAAAATTATAATCCTAGTCCTGAGCGAATTCGGTTTATACTTGAAAACTTAATTTATCAACTAGCTTTCTAAATTCTAATTCTAAGGAGAATCTAAAGATTTTAGGAAACCTTTTTTAACACAATCAAGGCGTTATATTTTAACAATGACTTCTCACGGCACTCAACCCACAAAACTTGCCAACAAGCAAGGTTTAATTTCATTCAACTTAGCCGGATGATATTATTTGCTGTTGAATATGGATTCAGATGTGTTGAATTTATTGTTATATGGAGCACTAGATTTCATCAATCAGTCATAGATTTTACCGACTAAAAATAAAACCATTATCGAGGATAATGGTGCATTTAGGTACTCGTAATCATAATGACTTGCAATCAGATTGGATTATAATGGAATGGTGAATCTGAACAGCATAAACAATCAATTTTAAATTAAAAAAAAAGTAATAGTTTTAATTTTAATTGGCGAAAACTTATAATAGTAAACTTACAAGGTGGCCTAATTTGAGATATTAAAAAAAAAGATTATTCTTTCTAAAACAAATAAAACCGAACACTATTAATTTTGTGAAAAAGTGAAAACTATATACATATATAATTTTTCCCTTTCTTTTTCACCGAAGCTCGGAGTTACTATTCACGGCTAAAACTACAAGCAGCACACTGGGGGCAGTTGCCTAGTTCTGAGACAGAAAAAATCCATAACCCTATCTCAAGCATTTTATCAAACATCTCGTGTTCATTGCCGCCTGTAGCTACTGCTAACAATGGCGGGGCTCCCGACGGATATAAACATTGACATACTAAGCCGGCTATCTGTTAAGTGTCTGCTGCGTTTCAAGTGGGTGTCGAAGTCGTTTTGTAGCTTGATCGACAGCCAAGAATTCATAAAGATCCATCTCAAACGCTCTATTGAAACTAATTCCAATCTCAGCCTCATTCTTTCAGGTACACCAGCTCCTATTTCAGCCTCATCACGTTACTGGGGCGGCAAAATCTTCTCTGCAGGCTTGGATTCTTTGAATCTTGGTGTAGAACTTGATCACCCTTTTAAGAATTGCAAAGGGAGGACTCCAATTGTCGATTCTTGCAATGGATTGATTGCTCTAAAAAATGATGAAAATGACATAGCTTTGTGGAATCCATCAACCGAGGAACATCTAATACTACCCAAGTATTGGGGTGATTTGAAAGATTTTACGGTCGTTGATGGGTTTGGTTATGATGCTGTTAATGATGACTACAAAGTTGTCAGACTTGTACAATTGGTTATAGGAAATGTTGGATATACTGAAATTGCTGTTTATAGTTTGAGAACTAATTCTTGGAGACGGATCAGAGTCGACTTCCCTTACTATATTCTTCACGGTTGGGATGGTACATTTGCGGATGGTCATGTACACTGGTTGGTAACGAACAATCCTGAAGATTATATTGAAAATCTGATCGTCGCATTTAATCTAAAAAGTGAGGAATTTCACGAAGTGCCACTGCCTCATCTAGAGAATAGAAACGACGTACTTGTTATGTTTGTGGGCAATTTCAGTGGATGTCTCTATTTCAGTTGCCTTTGTAATTATCCACAGCCTGTCGATATATGGGTATTGAAGGGGTGCTGGACTAAAGCTTTTTCTTTTCCCCGAAGTGTTGGTGACTATGTGAAAGCATTGGCTTATTCACAGAGCGGAGGCAAAGTTTTAGTGGATAAGTTTGAGTATGGTGAAGATGAAGATATAAATAGATGGGAACTTTTTTGGTATGACCTACAAAACCAGGGAGCTGCTGCGGATCAAGTGACGATTCATGGTGTGCCGCAAGGTTGTCGTGATACAATTGTTTGTGTAGATAGTCTTGTTTCACTAGCTGCTTGTGCAGGAAGAGGTGTGGCAGGCAGAGAAGGAAGAATGAGTTAGAAAAGGTAAAACAGCGTGAAGTTATGATATTTTTGCTCGAGCAAGTACAATACTTAATCGCTTGAATGCTAGTCCCTTTAGTTTTCATAATTATGGATTCACTCTATCTCGCAGCATAATCTAGGCTAAGGTTGTTTACTTTTGTTTTTATCACTATTGAAGCAGGATAGATAAATGACTTTCTCATGTGGTCTCTACTATAGAGCCCTTCTGAATCCTAGAGAGATAAGTATTGTCTTGACTAGGCTGATTATGATTTGTCCCCGTGCATTCTTCACAGCACTTACGTATAGCCTGATGGTTAATATTGCTTCAAATTGGAATAAGAGACCATGAAACAGAGTGAATGATTGTTCAATCTTAACTCACGTAGGACATTTTGGGGAGTTAAAATAATCTGATTTTTTTTTTATATATTCTGAGATTATATGTATTTGTCTGGTGTTTTTCGTTTTTTTCAGGTTTAGGATGGCTATTGGATTGGGAAGCTTGTGGTTATGATGGACAATGCAAAGGTTTCATTAACACTTTTTTGTGGCACACATCAAAGTTATGCTCGTTGAAAGCCAGATTCTGTCGTATTATCTCTTTGCTGCGTAGATAGTTTTAGAAGCTTTTACTTGCAAACAGAGTTGTGAAAGTACTTTTGAAAAACGCTTGTTATTTTCTTAGATTGACATGCTTGTATGACTCTTTATTTCTTTCTGTCCACTGTGGATTACTACTGATTCACTGAAGGATTTAAAAAGGAAGGTTACCTTTCAGGTTAAATTTTGCTCAACCCCCTTTTAAATCAACATTCGTCAAATTTCTCTCAGAATTTTGGAAACTCATTACGGAATCCCATTCCGTTAGTTTGACTTATAAGTTGATGGTTGACCATAGTTAACGGATGAATATTCCTGATTGCAGTACCTAAAAGGCAAAAGTGCCTTAAGGTTATATATATATATATATATATAGAATTTGAAGCTGGTGAATCAAAACCACACTAGTGAAATCAAATAACTTGAGAGAATTTCATTCATGAAAAGGTAATAATTTATATATAATAGAATGAAACTTAATTAGTTAATCTGAATATCCACTAATTAAGATCTAAATTAACAAGAACAAAACAAAGCTGACTATTATTGTTCTGAATAATTTATTATTGCGCCATGGTTCCATCTTGAAGAGCATTCTCAGCGTCGCCTACAACTTGTTTATGCCAAGTACCAGTGAGATTGTAAGTTGCCACTTCTTCAATGTCACATTCGTCAGTCACCTTACTCACACATGGGTGGATCAATCTGACATTATGCATTGGTTGGTTTGTATCAACAAGTAACTCCGCCTCCGCCTCAAGAAAATCACTCATTATTTGTCCTTCTGGTATGGAGATTCGATGTATTGGCCTCTTGTATCACTTTTGGTCAATCGTTTCTGAATGACTAGCACAACGTTTGAACAACCCATCTCCTCAATCCTGTTCTTGAAACTAGCTGGCATCTCCGGAATCACTACTTGTGCTGCTACTGCTGCGGCACCGTTTTGATTGTCGACCATCGTCATTGTATGATTAATAGACAAGCGATACGAAAGAAATCAAACAAAGATGTTCACGAAAGCTTTACGGTTAATGCTGTGGCTATCCCGCTTATGAAGTGTATATAGAATAAATTAATCGAAATATTGTCCTGATACAATTAGAACTTGGCAACTGTACTTACTCCACTAAATACTTCGTAACAAAAGAAAATAATAATAGTAGTAATAATTTAAGGTAAAATAACTATATTATAAACGCTAAAATCGTTAGGTGAAGGGCTCGTATTTTTCCAACATTCTTTGGGTGACAAAGTGAACAGATTTCCGAATAATTAATGTGAGAACTAATTAGACTGATTACTTGGCGGCTAAAACGTTATTTCATGATCAAGGGCGTTTTAGAATAATTAGGAAACAAATTTCAAGTGCCCTTAGCCTAGCCTTGCCTTATAGTTCTCTTAGTTAAACAGGAATTAATTCATTTAATTTCCTCAAGTTTCTTGGATACCCACTTCACTTAGGATTAAGAAGAATCAAAGAGTTACACATTTGTTTGTGGAAATTGGTCATTTTTAAGGAATGTTAAAAATAAAAAACAAAAAATCGTGCAATTACGAACGAGGGAATAAAAATCGTGCAAGCACTTGTGTTGCTGCCATCATCACTGACGACACAGAAGGAAATCATACTAACATGATTGCTGTAAAGCTACAATTTATATTGTGATCAAAGAATAATGCTTCATGACTCGCCCTAACTTATATGTTGGATCCGAGACGAATCACGCGGTCTAGTAACAAAACTCGTGGCACAAACTTAATTTATATGTATATATATGGGGCTTTTATTGTAGACACATAATAATCTCCGTGCCTCCTTTGAAAATATATATGCATTCAAAACTTGCACAATTCACGTCTCATTATACATACTTCCATTACAATTATATATACATAAAAATAACATAAGCAACATGAAAATGTTCAAAATGCAAGACATGCAGCAACGCGTCTCGTGACCCAACCTCAATTGAATAAAACTGATCTGCACAAAATCCTGCAGAATCTTGGGAAAATAAGAGATAAATAGGAAAATAATGAACTTGCGGCTCAGTGAGTGGATATAATTTTTATATAGAAAAATAAAGTAGCGTATGAGGGTATATACATAATCATGTGACATAACTCCATACTAAATGTAATGCATAAGTAAATATGAAAATCATACATACATGACAAAACTGCACCAAGTAGTACCTAGGGGGGTCAAGATCATTATCGCACGAGTAGAACGGGGGAAAACCTCTCAATACTCAGCGGAATTTAATTACATCGCACATGTAGAGTAACCTAACTCCCAATATGCATGTGCATAACTTATGGAAATGGTACACATATGGTGATTGACAATCACATCTCATAACTCAATCAAACATGTAATATCTGTACATGTAATCATAACATGATATTAAATAATACTATAAAAAATAAATGCTTCATGGAATATATAATAGTAATAATAGTATCTACTCACAGATCATGTTTTACTCCGAGGTTCGTTGGGGCTCTTATGAGTTATGGATTCTCGAATTCCTCCTAAAATACGAGATTCAAAAATTAACTATTAAAACTTATATAAAAATTTATACGTATCATGAAAACTGTAACATAACTGTTCAAATTTCACACATCTATTACCCACTAATTCATTGGATATTAATCTAACTGTTCAATTTCATTTCTTGCAACATTCCCTCTCAATTCATCTTTTAAACTTCTTTTCCCACTCTCAGCTTCCTCCTTTCTTTTATTTCTTTTCTTCTTTTTCTTTTATTTCCGCTTCTCTTTTTCTCTCGGGTTTTATTCTTTTTTTTTTCTCTGTCTCAATTCGAAAATTGATGCAAAATGAGAGCTGCTTTCAATTCCTTCAAATTATATATGGCCACCGACTCAAGCACGCCAGTAAAGCATGCAAGTGAAGCAAGCACGTGCCTTGCATGAAGGTGGTAGCTTGTTGTTGCTTTGATAATTAACCACGTTTGGCTTATAAAGAAGCAGGTGAAGCATGCACGTGCATTGCAAATGCAGTTGTCGTGTATCCATTTTTGGCAGAGGCGGAGCCAGCATCGGACTAGGTGGGGCACATGCCCCAGCTGGCTTTCAAAATTTTTTTTGATGGTTTTCTTAAAAAAATATATTTTATTTATTATTTATCAAAATGCCCCACGTAAATTTTAAAACTCTGAAAGTGCCCACACAATTTTAAAAATATTTCACGTTGCCCCTAACTTAAATGTCTAATTCTAAATAATTTGATTAACTATTATAATATCATAAAAATCAATAAAGACAAATGAGAGAACCTTTATCAAATGAAATTCATTAAAAAATTAATTAAAATAAGTAAAATCTTAGCTTTCCGCTTTCTCTCGTCTCTTCCATAGTTCCATGAAATAAAGTGTGGTGGGTGGACTCCATAGCAGATTAGGCGATTTGCAGTGCTCCCTGATCGTCACCATGCGCGTGATGTTTTTTAATTCTAATTTTTTATTTCATTATTTTTTCTATTTTAAAATTGCTAATTTTATTATATAGCTTAAATTTGAAGTTCATGCAAACATTTGATTTTGTGTTTACTTTATACTTGATGAAAAATATTCTTGGTTTTGCAAATGATTTGTCACAAGCATTACAAAGGAAAGATCAAGATTTTGTGAATTCCATGAAATTAGTTAGTATTTGCAAACTAGGTCTACAAAGGATGAGGGAACATGGATGGAATTCTTTGCTTAGTCAAGTTTCTTCATTTTGTGAGAAGCATTTTATTATTGTTCCTGTCATGGAAAATATGTTTCTAACCCCTGGAAGATCAAGGCATAGAGCACAAGAGATCACAAATATGCATCATTATCGCATTGACCTATTTTGTACTATTTTGGATATGCAACTTCAAGAGTTAAACAGTCGTTTTAATGAGGTAAACACTAAATTACTTATGTGCTTGGCTTGTTTATGTCCAAAAGATTTATTTGCAGCTTTCAATAAAGAAACGTTATTGCGCCTTGCTCAATTTTATCTAAAAGATTTTTCTCCAATTGATCTCATGGCACTAGATACTTAACTTGATGTTTACATAATGGATATGCAGTCTAGTGTTGAGTTTTCAGGATTAAATAGGATTTGTGATCTTGCACAAAAAATGGTTGAGACTAATAAGCACAAGGTGTTTTCATTGGTCTATTTATTAGTCACATTAGCATTAGTTTTACCAGTTGCCACTACCACTGTTGAAAGAGTTTTTTCAGCTATGAATTATGTGAAGAATCGACTACGAAGTTGAATGGAAGATGAATGGTTGAATGATAATCTGGTTGTGTACATTGAAAAAGATGTATTTGATTGTATTGATAATGAAATTATTTTACAGCATTTTCAACTCATGAAATCTCGTTGGGGAATTCTTGATTAGAACAATTGTAATAAGTAAATTTATTATTAATTTATATTATAGTTGCAATTCTATGTATTGTTATCTAAATTTTCAAAATTTATTATCAATTTATATTATATTGCGATTCTATGTGTTGTAATATAAATTTTCAAAATTATACTACATTTTTAGTGCGCCCCAGATCAATTTAATTCCTGGCTACGTCCCTGATTTTTGGGCGAATATGTTTTGTTAACTTGGGATTTGTTAGAACAGCATCTACTGTATGTGCAATTAATTATTAGTATGACCATAAAACCTTGTAAAGTTGTTTTGCAATTATCACGTACTAAATTGCTTGAAGCTTTCGCAGCTCGAAGCTTTGTTATATTGAAATCATTTTAGCCTCGAGGCCTGACTTAAAAACGTTGATTGATAAATGGGACACATGATCCGCATAGATAACTTCTCGAGCCGCTTAAAACTTGCCAACAAGCAAGATTTGATTTCTCCCAATTTTGCCCGAATGATAATATTTGCAATTGTTCTGAATTTAGAAGATGTGTTGAGTTTTATGCTACATAAAGCATAATATTTGTCAGTTACGTAATTGTAGTCAGAATATTTTGTTAACGAAATGATGAATGAGGATAAATAATAATAATAATAATAATTCTCAGAAAGTTTTTAAATCTTGTTAATTTAAAATAAAAAATTTAAGTAAATGATTTTATTTTTAATTATAATTATTGAAAACTTATGATAGAAACTTATGGAAAGGCCCTGATTTGAGATATAAATGAAAAAAAAAAGGTTAATTTTCTTGATGCAAATATAAAACCAAACACTATTAATAACTGAAAAAAAAAACTATATATATTATAAGATATATGGAAAAAGAAGAGGAAACACAATTTCACGGAAGCTGAAAGTTCATCTCATTCACGGCTAATTCTGAGAGAGCGAAAAGCCAAAAACCCACAACCCTTTGTTAAGCATTTTATCAAACATCTTGTGTTCATTGCTGCCTGTAACTACGGCTAACAATGGCGAGGCTCCCGACGGATATAAACATTGACATACTAAGCCGGCTACCTGTTAAGTCTCTGCTGCGTTTCAAGTGCGTGTCGAAGTCGTTTTGTAGCTTAATCGACAGCCAAGAATTCATAAAGATCCATCTCAAACGCTCCATTGAAACCAACTCCAATCTCAGCCTCATTCTTTCAGGTACACCAGCTCCTATCTTAGACTCATCACGCTACTGGAACGGTAAAATCTTCTCCGCAAGCTTGGATTCTTTGAATCTTGGTGTAGAACTTGATCACCCTTTTAAGAATTGCAAAGGGAGGACTCCAATTATTGATTCTTGCAATGGATTGATTGCTCTCAAAAATGATGAAAATGGCATAGCTTTTTGGAATCTATCAACCAAGGAACATCTAATACTACCCAAGTTTTGGGGTGATTTGAAAGATAAGGTTTACATGGTTGTTGATGGGTTTGGTTATGATGCTGTTAATGATGACTACAAAGTTGTCAGACTTGTACACTTTGTTAGAGAAAATGTCGAGTATACTGAAGTTTCTGTTTATAGTTTGAGAACTAATTCTTGGAGACGGATCAGAGTCGACTTCCCTTACTCTATTCTTCACGGTTGGGATGGTAAATTTGCGGATGGTCATGTACATTGGTTGGTAACGAAAAATCCTGAAGATTATATTGAAAATCTGATCATCGCATTTAATCTAAAAAGTGAGGAATTTCACGAGGTGCCACTGCCTCATCTAGGGAATAAAAACGACGTCCTTGTTATGTTTGTGGGCAATTTCAGTGGATGTCTCTATTTCAGTTGCCTTTGTAATTATCCACAACCTGTCGATATATGGGTATTGAAGGGGTGTTGGACTAAGGCTTTTTCTTTTCACCGAAGTGTTGGTGATTATGTGAAAGCATTGGCTTATTCAAAGAGTGAAGACAAAGTTCTAGTGGATAAGTTTAAGTATGGTGAAGATGAAGATATAAATAGATGGGAACTTTGTTGGTATGACCCACAAAATCAGAGAGCTGCTGATCAAGTGACGATTCATGGTGGTGTCCCGCAAGGTTGTCGTGATACAATTGTTTGTATGGATAGTCTTGTTTCACTAGCTGCTTATGCAGGAAGTGGCGTGGCAGGCAGAGAAGGAAGAATGAGTTACAAGAGGTAAAGTAACATGAAGTTATAACATTTTTGCGCAAGCAATTACAATACTTGATCACTTGAATACTAATCACTTTAGTGTTCATGATAATGGATTTACTCTATCTCGCAACATAATCTAGGCTAGCTTTTATTTTTCTCTCGATTGAAGCAGATGAATGACTTTCTCAAATGATCTATACTATAGAGCCCTTCTGATTCCTAGAGAGATAAATATTGTCTTGAGAAGACTGATTATGATTTGTCCCTATCCATCACTAACATGTTGCCAGATGGTTAATATTGCTTCAAACTGGAATAAGACCACTAAACAGTGTGGATAATTGCTCAATCTAATGCACATAGAACATCTTGAGGGGTTAAAATAATCTGATTTTTTTTTTTTTTGCTAATTAATCTTTTCTATATTCTGAAATTATTTGTATTTGTCCAATTTTTTTCGTCTTTTTTAGGTTTAGGGCGACTATTGGACTGGGGAAGCTTGGTTAGTCATTGAAAGTCTGGTGGTTATGATGGACATCAAAAGGTCTGACCATGAATACTTTTTGTAGCACACATCAGAGTTGTGCTTGTTGAAGGCCAGATTCTGTCATATTATCTCTTTGATGTGTAGATAGTTTAAGAAGCTTTTTACTTGCAAATAGATTTGTGAAAATACTTTTGACCGATGCTTGAATTGACTACAGTGAAGCCGTTGTTTCAGTCCACTTATTCTGATTTGAGGTGAATTAAGTAACCTTTTTTATTTTTTATTTTTAAAGGGATTGGCAGTAATTTTGATTCTCAAGATACTGAGTTGTTTGACATTTTTGTCTGAAAGTAATCTACTTGCTATTGGTTAAAAGATATTTCAGAAATTCACTTCCTCAACAGTCTACATTTTTCAGAACCATAACCATGGCAAAGAGTTGTAATCTGGGTTCCCCATAGCATCTGTCACATTATGAAGGTTGGTAAGCTGTATCAAAATCCCTGGTCTCTGGGCTCATAAGATCTTAAGATTTATGTAGGGTTGGGTAGGCTTGACACAACCAATTATTTGTGTTGTGATCAAATAATAGGGCAGTTGTCTTTTTTTTTTTTTCTTTTTCTAGATAGTTTTTACAAGTGTAGAATTACAATCCTAGTCCTGAGTGAATTGGATTGATTACTTCAAATTAATGAACTAACGAGCCTCCTAATTCTACGGAGGATCTAAATATTTTAGCGCACAAAATTGATGGGTGCCTAGATTATTAAGGCTATTCCAAGTAATCTAATTAATACTGAGAATATTAAGAAACCTTGTCATGATACAATTAGGACGTTGGTTCAAATTACTTGGGAAATTTACAAAAATAGCCATAAAAATTTTGGCTTTTTCCATCTTAACCCCCCAAACAAACTTCTATCAACATTAGCCATAAAAAAGCCTTTGAGACTAAAATACCCCTCTCTCTCATCTCTCCCCCAACACTCCTTCCCGTAGCCGGCCGATATCATGCAGTCGGCGATGGCTTTTAAATCAGCCATGGCAGCAGTAGAAACACGCTCCATTTCGGAGTTATATGCTGAATGTCTTTAACATTTATGTTGAGAAAGAAGAAAAGAAGATAGAATGAGAAGAAAATATACACACAGCATTCAAGCATAATTCTCTAATCTGAGTTATTACAATAATCGGTCGGAATCCACACTGAATGGATAGAGGTCAGCTCCAGACGTGGAAGAACGTGTAGGTGGCCCATAAATTTACGACGTGCTAATATCTCCTCATTGCTTCTGACTTGGTTTCATCAACTTATGAGATACTTGAATCTGGAACTAAATCTGGAACATCAACACCGCATTCGAGCATGCTTAAGACCGAAGACATTGAAGGCCTATTTGTAGGAGAAGCACTGGCACACAGCAGGGCTACATTGATCATCACCATCAATTGTTCTTTGTCAAAATTTGAACCAAGATCTATATCAACTAGCTCCATTAAATTTCCTTGCTCTTTCAATACAAGCGCCTGATTGAAAAGAAGTTGAAACAACATATATTTGGTTGGTGATAAATTCAAGATCAAACAATGCAAAACAAGAGATTGTAGGACCCTAAATGTTACCCAATCTAGAAGATAAATTTTATCCTCCTTTGTCCTGGAAAAAACGTTGCTTCTACCGCTGACAATTTCTAAGGCAACAATTCCGAAACTATAGACATCCGCTTTCTCTGTTAAATGGCCCCGTGTTGCATATTCTGGTGCCATATATCCACTACAAGGTCGTGAATTTGAATATTAAATTCATATATAATGTATGAGAAGGAAAGTGGAAAACATTGATGAGAAATTAGTATGCAGCGACTCACATTGTTCCGGCAACTCGGGTGCTTATGTGGGTGTCATCTTCTTCATCCAGCTTGGCTTGGCACTTGGTGCGACAGGTGCCTGTCGCACCAAGTTTTGGTGTGACAGACGCCTGTCGCACCAAGCAAGGCTTGGTACTTGGTGCGATAGGTGCCTGTCGCACCAAGTTTTGACGAAAGTTGTTTTGGTTTGTAAAGAAGGGTAATTTGGGAAGAAAAGCGTGTGTTTGGCTAATGTTGATAGAAAAAAGTTGAGAGGGTTAATTGTGAAAATAACAAAAATTTTATGGTTATTTTTGTAAATTTCCCAAATTACTTTGGTTTTATCTTGAGCACACATATACAGTGAGTCATGGTCAGTTGCGGCACAAAATTTTGTGCAGATGCATACAAAATATTTTACAGCACTTTAAAATATATTTTAAGAGACTGTCAACGTGAACATAGGCAAGAATAAAATCTATCTTTCTGCCGGGCAATTGTCTATATCTTGATATGGTAACTACTCTATGTGCAGTTACCAGTATCACCATGAATACTTGACAAGTTGTTTTGCAATTACAGTAAAACTTTGATAAATAAATGTTCAATAAATTAATAACCTTAATTAAATTTAAAAAAAAAAATCTTTTGGTCTCACTAAATAAATAAATAATAACTTAAGTTGAACTATTAGACCCTTTCAAAATCCTCTTAGAAGCCTTTTTTTCATTATATTCCACCTAATGTCGGAAATACATTTTTTTTTCTATGGCATTCAATCTTATATTATGAGTATAAAAGACTTTGAGAACAAACTATCTATCTGTTGACAAATTTTTTTCCGAGTTGAAATAAGTATCTATCAGGTGACAAAATTCCCAAATGATGAAAAGAAAATATGTAACTTTGCAATGCTTGTGCAACAGCCAGATTTTTTTTTTCTTATTGAATCCTCGAATTGATTTCACTAATTTGAGTAGTTGGGACTGTTGTATGACTTGTTCTTAAATAAAAATTATTTTCATTGTTAAATTTTTTATATCTTTCAATTTTCAATGACTTTATCACTCTTATAATTCTTCTACAATCTCCATATCGAAAGCAATTTAGATTTATTGCAAATAGATGTAGACAGTTAAAACCCTAAAATTAACAATTTAATTAATTTTTAAAAATACTGTTTACTAAAATTGTTCAGAGTTACTACTCACGCTCACTGTTTGCAGTTACTGTTCACTATTATTGTTCATCCGCATTAAAAATATTATTTTTTCAAAATAAAATAAATTGTAGAAATTAAACAACACGGATATTTTTACATGGTTTGGACTAATCCATCCTACATTTATGAGGTCACGCCCCGATATAAAGCAATTCACTAAGTTGAGATGTTACAACCTATGAATTTACCAAACTTAAGACTCTCACTTACAATTTATCACCATACAGCTTACTCAACTATAGTCTAAATCTGTTTTTCTTGAATAATTGCTACTTCTCTTGATCCACGATCCTCAAGGCACTTCGCAAAGTGATTAATAACAATTTTTTAATTCTTTAATGTCTAGTGATCTAAGATCCACATAGATGAAAAGAAATAGTTTCATTACAAGACTTTGAATGAAGAAGATAGGAAAACAAATCAACACAACGTTATGCACTAAATCCGGATTCTCTAAGGAGGAGGCCGAATTTTGCTTCCCTGCTTTATGCTTTGTGTTGTACTCGTTCAATTATTAAATACCTCTCTTTATATAAGCACTAGAGTTTCACAAAAATTGCAAGTCTTAAAAAACTTGGATTCTTTCCAAATAAGAGTTTATTTTCTCTTATAATTCCTATGAATCTGAATAGGAATAAATATGATATTCTTGCCTTGCTTGTCTCCCAAGAAATATCTAGAGCATTTAATAAACTTATTGTTTGAACCAGCTTCTTACTTTAAATAAATCTTAAACGCTAATTATAGAATTCCGTTATTAATTGACTTGCTAAATTTGACATCTAATAAAACTAGGAAACAAATAATCATAATAAATTAGAATATCATTTAATTAGGGAATTAATTTAATTAATTGCTATTACAAGATATGCAATAAATAAAATCCTAATTTAACTAGACTTGCTATAAGATACCAATTCCATAAATAATGGACTTAATGCATATCTCTATCATTCTCTTCAAACTTTGTTACTCCACGAAACTCAAGAACACTAGCTAGCGTCCCAAAAATAACAATAATCAATAATGTGAAAAAAAGTTAGATTTAGGAATGAAAAACTTTAAAGTTAAATATATTTATGATTAAAATTTTTATGTTATTTTTTTGATTAAAATAAAAAATATAAATAATTAAAATAGAGAATGTGGGTTGGTGGATACCCGCGCTGGTACCCAACAAATTTTTTCTTAATACCAAATCAATCCGTAACCCGCAGTGGATTTAAGTTGAAATACCAAACTTATCCGCAACCCACAAAATTACCTGCAGCGGGAGGGTTTTTGCTGGTGGGTTTGGGTAGGTTTGTGGGTAATTTTGCTATCCCTAAACAAGGTAGAGATTTTATGAAATTAATAAATGGGCGTCAACAGTCTGACTCTTATGATATTCTTTTGAATCCTTGAGGACCCAATGAAAATATAAATTAATAAGTACTCAAATATAAAATTATTAATTTATTTAATATATAAAATTCATATTATTAAGAAGTTTTTTTATTGACAACCTCAATTTTTTTAATTAAACTATTTTCCAAAGTATGCATCTAATGATTTGATACTAAAAATCGATGTATTAATGGGTTTATGTTCAATAACTTTATACAGCTGAAATATTTTATCTTCTAGGCTATTGAATTTTAAAAGTATGTGCGTCAATTTTATGTCTACATATAATGTACTTACGTTAATTTTTTAGGTTACTATGTAGATGTTCTAACATTTATTAATATCTTTTGGATATACATGACAACTTTTGAAATTCATACATAAATCTTGGTTAAAGGAGCAGTACACATACTAAGATGACACAAGTAATTTAAATATAAAACTCTTCATAAATTAGCAAACATTTATTTTCTGATAAATTAATAAATTATTTATTTATGGATAAACAAATATTCTCGCTAAGATAATCTTTTTTCTTTTACATTCCAACAATTTTATTTTATAGAGGTTTTCTGTATCATGCGTTTAATTGCTTAACGGTTCGAAAACTTGATAATGTTGAAACTCATTTTACCTAGAGGCCTGATTTAAACATTTATTTCTCATAGAACTCAACCGACATGATAATTTCTGTGACACACGATCCATTTCGATAATTCCTCAAGTTGCGGCACTCAACCCGCAGCTTGCTAACAAGCAAGGTTTGATTTCTCTCAAGTTAGCTCACATGATGATATTTGCTGTTGAATCTGAGTTCAGAAGACGTGTTGAATTGCTCGTTATATCAAGCGCTAGATTTCAGTTATCAGTCTAACAATGGCGAAGCTTCCGACGGATATAAACATGGACATATTAAGCCGACTATCTGTTAAGTGTCTGCTGCGCTTCAAGTGCGTGTCGAAGTCATTCTGTAGCTTAATCGACAGCCAGGAGTTCATTAAGATCCATCTCAAACGCTCCATTGAAACCAACTCCAATCTCAGCCTCATTCTTTCAGGTACACCAGCTTCTATCTTACCCTCATCATGTTACTGGGACGGTAAAATCTTCTCCGCAAGCTTGGATTGTTTGAATCTTGGTCTAGAACTTGATCACCCTTTTAAGAATTGCAAAGGAGAGACTCTAATGATTGATTCTTGCAATGGATTAATTGCTCTGCAAAATGATGAAAATGACATAGCTTTGTGGAATCCAGCAACCAAGGAACATGTAATGTTACCCGAGTTTTGGAGTGATTTGAAAGATAATGTTTATGTGGTTTTTGATGGGTTTGGTTATGATGCTGTTAATGATGACTACAAAGTTGTTAGACTTATACAATTTGGTAGAGAATGTTAGGAAATTGGTGGGTGAAGCAGACACGCAGCTAAAATAAAATTGGAAGAAAATAAAGAACAAGCACACTAGAGGATACCAGAAATTACGTGGTTTGGCTTTTAGCCTACATCCACGGGCGAAGACAGAAGGAAAATATTTTACTAGTGAAAAGGAGTTACAAGTATTGTAGTATTTTAGCTCACTTCCCAAAAACCCCAATACACCCAAACTCTCTCAATCACTATAACAAGAGCTTATAAATGCAAGCTCTTGAACTCTCCCTCAACTCCCTAAATTGCTCTCTAAAAATGGAATGAATAAGCTCTTCATTTGCACTTGTATTTATAGCAAAATGATGGCCAAGAAAGTCAAAGCCGTGGGTATCAAAATCTTCTTCAAAACCGTGTTCATCAAAGCTTGGTGGGTGAAAACCGTGTTCCATCTTCAAAGCCATGTGCCACCATTCTTTGTTTATGTAAAGCTTCTAGATGCAGCTTCTAGATGCAACCGATATTGACATTCTCCCACTTGGAGATTAGATTGAGAATCAATCAATCTCCACACCATCCTTTCTGCTTCGCCATAATCATGTTGCTTACGTTTCTGCTAGGCCACAAAAGAATCTACTCCAGACAAACTTATCAGTATTTATCAGCTTGGTCAAAACATCTGCTAAGTTCTCTTTGGTATGGATTTTCTGCAAATCCACACTTCCATCTTCCATTACTTCACGAACGAAGTGATACTGAACTCCTATGTGCTTTGTCTTGGAATGAAAAGCTGGATTCCTTGCAATGTGCAAGGCACTCTGACTGTCACAAAATACAGGAATTTTCTGTTGTTTGTGCCCGAGCTCCTCCAATAATCTTTGTATCCAAATAGCTTCCTTGCAAGCTTGTGTAGCTGCCATGTATTCTGCTTCTGTTGTAGATAATGCCACAACGGTCTGCAGTTTCGAAACCCAGCTTACAGCTGCTCCCGCAAGTGCAAACACATAACCAGTAGTTGATTTCCTTTTATCAAGGTCTCCTGCAAAATCTAAATCCACATAGTCCCTGACAGTAAACTCTGATCCTCCATAACATAATGCAACATCTGAGGTTCCTCTGATGTATCTCAGAATCCTCTTCACAGCTATCCAATACTCTCCACCAGGATTCACCGTGTATCGACTGACTGTTCCCACTGCTTGTGCAATGTCCGGTCTTGTACATATCATAGCGAACATTAAACTTCCCACTGCTGATGCATACGGTACTCGAGACATCTCCTTCCTCTCCGCTTCATTGCTAGGACACATACTTGAGGATAATTTGAAATTAACAGGAAGTGGGGTAGAAATTGACTTACAATCTTGCATGTTGAAGCGTCGCAAGATTTTCTTCAAGTAATTCTTCTGCGAAAGCCAAATCTTCTTATTATTCTGTCTCGGTGAATTTGCATCCCTAGAATCTTATTTGCTGGTCCCAAGCCCTTTATTTCAAACTCCCTAGCCAATTGTGCTTTCAATTCTTGGATTCGATCTTTGTTGGGACCTGCTACCAACATGTCATCCACATACAACAGCAAAATGATGAAATCATTATCTTCAAACTTCTTGTAATATGCACAATGGTCTGAACTGAGCCTATTGTATCCAAGGCTCATAATGAAAGAATCAAATCTCTTATACCAACACCTCGGCGCCTGTTTGAAATCGTATAGAGATTTGTTCAACTTGCAAACCAAGTTCTCCTTTTCTGTTTCTGCAAAACCTTCTAGTTGGAGCATATATATTTTTTCTTCAAGTTTTCCATGAAGAAATGTGGTTTTCACATCTAACTGCTCTAGATGTAGGTCAAATGTAGCACACATTGTCAAGACTATTCTGACTGTTGTGAGTCGAACCACGGGCGAAAATATCTCGTTGAAGTCAATGCTTTCTTTCTGAGCATATCCTTTCACCACCAATCTTGCATGATACCGCTTCACTTGGTCATTGCCATCACGCTTGATCTTGTAGACCCATTTGTTTCCAATGGCTTTTCTTCTACGTGGTAGTGGTACAAGTTCCCATGTCTTGTTCTTGTGTAGAGCTTCAATTTCTTCCTGCATTGCTGTCATCCACAAAGCAATATCTGAGCTTTCTAAAGCTTCATGGAAAGTTAATGGCTCTCCATCCTCCATTAGAAGATAGTATGCAACGTTGATCTTTGTGACATACTCTGAGTGCCATGTTGGTGGCCGTCTCTTACGAGTTGACCGACGAACTTCTGTAGCCTCGGACTTGATTGGTTCTTGTTCCTCGTTCTCTGGTGTTGCTTCAGAAGAATCTGAATCTTCTAGATTATTTTCCACATATACTGGCACGATCTCTGACTTTTCTTTTGTAGTGCCATCATCCTCATCTCTCCTTTGCAGTTGATCTTCTACAAAGATAACATCCCTGTTGATGACGATCTTATGGGCAGTGGGGTCCCACAGACGATACCCCTTTACTCCATCAGCATACCCCAAGAAGATACATCTTCTAGATTTTGGATCCAGCTTTGTTCTTTCTTGGGCATTGTACATCATGTACACAGGACATCCAAATGCATGTAGGTAGGAATAATCAGCTGGCATTCCAGTCAACATCTCTGCTGGTGACAATCTTGTGGGCAGTGGGGTCCCACAGACGATACCTCTTTACTCTATCAGCATACCCCAAGAAGATACGTTTTCTAGATTTTGGATCCATTTTTGTTCTTTCTTGGGCATTGTACATCACGTACACAGGACATCCAAATGCATGTAGGTAGGAATAATCAGCTGGCATTCCAGTCCACATCTTCATTGCTGTCTTTAGCCCAATAGCTGTAGATGGCGATCGATTTACTATATAACAGGCAGTTTTGACTGCTTCTGCCCAGAATGAATTGGGTAGGCCAGCAGTTCTCAACATAGCTCTTATTCTTTCTGTAAGAGTTCTGTTCATCCGCTCTGCCACTCTATTTTATTGAGGAGTGTATGCCACCGTGAACTGCCTCTGAATACCTTCTTGTTTACAGAAAGCAAGAAACTTACTGTTTGTATATTCTCCACCATTGTCTGTCCTCAAGCACTTGATCTTTTTACCAGATTCAAGTTCCACTTGCGCTTTGTATTCTTTAAACACAAGAAATACATCTGACTTTTTCTTAATTGGATACACCCAACATTTTCTGGAATAATCATCAATGAAAGTCATCGTGTACTTTGCACCTCCCATGGATATATCCGGCGATTCCCAAACATCAGAATGAATCAAGTCTAGAATGCATTTACTTCTATCAATAAATCTACTGAATTTTAATCTATGCTGCTTACTTGTAACACAATGCTCGCAAAATGGTAAACTTACCGATTTGAGCCCCGGAAACAATTTTCGTTCAGAGAGAATCTTCAAACCTTGTTCTGACATGTGACCAAGTTTGAGATGCCACATCATCCTTAACTCTTCTCCATTTGATACGACACACGCATCAGCCTCTTGTAGTGTTTCTCTTTTAAGCATGTATAAATTAGCACTGATCTTTTTTGCCTTCATCAATACAAGCGTGCCTTTAACAATCTTCATAATTCCATTCTCCACAGGAGTTTTGTACCCATGACTATCCATTTGTCCCAAAGACAATAGATTTTTCTTCAGGCCGTTGACATGTCGTACTTCCCCAATTGTGCGAATTGTACCATCAAACATTTTTATTTTGATAGTACCAATACCAGCGATCTCTAAGGCATGATCATTACCCATATATACATATCCTCCTGAGATAGGTTCATATGTGTGGAACCATTCTCTTCGAGAGGTCATGTGCCATGTAGCTCCTGAGTCTATAAGCCAGACATCAGACAATCGTTTTCTGCCTTCTGAAACAGTTGTTGCCTCGCTGTAGAGTATTTCGCCATCATCCGAGGTACTTGCTACACATCCCTGAGCATTTGATGACTCAGGTTCTTTGCCCTCTCTTTTCTTTTGGTTACTCCAACACTCTTTCTTGACGTGCCATTTCTTGCCACAGTTGTAGCATTTAACATTCTTCTTACTTCTGGATTTTGATCTACTATGATTTTGACTCCCACTGGGGCCACGTTCCATTGATCTCCCTCTTGTCACCGATAGCGCTTCTGCTTGCTGCGAACTTGCTTGTCTGTTTTCCTTATTTTTCCGCCTGCTCTCCTCATTTAATACGGAGGCTGCAACATCGTTGAAAACTAGACTCTCCACTGGATTGTTGTTCGTCAGGTTGATGATGAGTTGATCATACGAATCTGGTAGACTTTGAAGTAGAAGCTCTGCACGTTCATTTTCCCCTATATTATGACCCAACGTTGTGAGTTGTGAAAATAGAGTCTTCAATGTGTTGATGTGGTCGGTCACCATTGTAGATTCCGCCATTCGAAGAGTATAGAGTTTTCTCTTCAATAAGATTTTGTTGTGTAGTGACTTGGCCTCATACAATTTTGTGAGAGTATCTCATATTTCCTTCGCCGTATTTTTCTCTGCCACACTAGATAATACTCCATCCGCAAGTGCCAAGTGTAGATCAGAAACGGCGTTGCCGTCTACCTTGTTCCATTTGTCATCAGTTATCTCCATGGGCCTTTCTCCAATTGCTGCCAAACAATTATTTTTCCTCAATATAGCTTTCATCTTCATTTTCCACAATGAAAAATTATTTCCGTTAAACTTCTCAATTTCATACTTTGCCGCCATTTTGTTGATAAATACTGCACACAAGCTAGTATATCACCTTGAATAGTTGTGAGTATGTGTGAGAATGCACACCAGGAAAGTTCCCATGAAAGATTGGAGGGGTCACAATGGTCTCACTTAAAACCCAGACTCTTTAAGCTCTTATCGCCTTTGTGACAGAACTTTCCTAGACATGTACAAAACTACAGTTGCTTTATTCACACCACTATTCCCTGTTTTGCACCGCCAAATTCTTGGATCGCTTCCACCGTTTCACGTGAATAGTACCGTATACGTGAATAGTACCGTATATGTGAATAATACCGTATATGTGAATAATACCGTATACGTGAATAGTACCGTCTATGTGATCAAAATCGTATACGTGAACAGTACCGTATACGTGAATAGTACCCCTTACGTGAACAATTCAAATTATTTCCGTTAAACTTCTCAATTTCATACTTTGCCGCCATTTTGTTGATAAATACTGCACACAAGCTAGTATACCACCTTGAATAGTTGTGAGTATGTGTGAGAATGCACACTAGGAAAGTTCCTAGGAAAGACTGGAGGGGTCACAATGGTCCCACTTAAAACCCAGACTCCTTAAGCTCTTATCGCCTTTGTGACAGAACTTTCCTAGACATGTACAAAACCACAGTTGCTTTACTCACACCATTATTCCCTGCTTTGCACCGCCAAATTCTTGGATCGCTTCCACCGTTTCACGTGAATAGTACCGTATACGTGAATAGTACCATATATGGGAATAATATCGTATACGTGAATAGTACCGTCTATGTGATTAAAACTATATACGTGAACAGTACCGTATACGTGAATAGTATCGTATACGTGTACAGTGCCGTATACGTGAATAGTACCCCTTACGTGAACAGTTCCTGACTCTAAAAAATACAACCAATAGCTCTGATACCACTGTTAGGAAATTGGTGGGTGAAGCAGACATGCAGCTAAAATAAAATTGGAAGAAAATAAAGAACAAGCACACTAGAGGACACCAGAAATTACGTGGTTCGGCTTTTAGCCTACATCCACGGGCGAAGACAGAAGGAAAATATTTTACTAGTGAAAAGAAGTTACAAGTATTGTAGTATTTTAGCTCACTTTCTAAAAATCCCAATACACCCAAACTCTCTCAATCACTATAACAAGAGCTTATAAATGCAAGCTCTTGAACTCTCCCTCAACTCCCTAAATTGCTCTCTAAAAATGGAATGAATAAGCTCTTCATTTGCACTAGTATTTATAGCAAAATGATGGCCAAGAAAGTCAAAGCCGTGGGTATCAAAATCTTCTTCAAAACCGTGTTCATCAAAGCTTGGTGGGTGAAAACCGTGTTCCATCTTCAAAGCCATGTGCCACCATTCTTTGTTTATGTAAAGCTTCTAGATGCAGCTTCTAGATGCAGCCGATATTGACAGAGAAAGTGTCGAATATACTGAAGTTGATGTTTATAGTTTGAGATCTAATTCTTCGAGACGGATCAGAGTCGACGCCCTTGGAATGGTACATTTGCGGATGGTCATGTGCATTGGTTGGTCACGAACAATCCTGAAGATGATATTGCAAATCTGATTGTCGCGTTTGATCTAAAAAGTGAGGAATTTCACGAAGTGCCACTGCCTCATCTAGAGAATAGAAACGAAGTACTTGTTATGTTTGTGGGTACTCTTAGTGGACGTCTCTATTTCTGTTGCTTGTATGATCATTCACGACCTGTCAATGTGTGGGTAATGAAGGAATCTTGGACAGAAGCTTTTTCTGTTCCCCGGAGAGTTGGCGATTATGTGAAACCATTGGCTTATTCAAAGAGCGGAGGCAAAATTTTAATGGATAATTGTGAATATGCTGAAGATGAAGATGATATAGATATATGGGAACTTTTTTGGTATGACCTACAAAATCAGAGAGCTGCTGCGGATCAAGTGACGATTCACGGTGTGCCGCAAGGTTGTCGTGATACAATTGTTTGTGTAGATAGTCCTGTTTCACTAGCTGCTTATGCAGGAAGCGGCGTGGCAGGCAGAGAAGGAAGAATGAGTTAGAAGAGGTAAAACAACGTGAAGCTATAATATTTTTGTTGAAGCAAGTACAATACTTAATCGCTTGAATGCTAGTCCCTTTAGTTTTCATGATTATGGCTTCACTCTATCTCGCAACATAATCTAGGCTAAGGTTGTTTAACTTTTATTTTTCTCACTATTGAAGCGGATACTTAAATGACTTTCTCATATGGTCTATACTATTGAGCCCTTCTGAAATCATAGAGAGATAAGTATTGTCTTGAGTAGACTGATTATGATTTGTCCCTGTACATACTACATTCTTTGCAGCGCTTACTTATAGACTGATGGTTAATATTGCTTCAAAATGGAATAAGACCATAAAACATAGTGAATAATTGTTCAATCTAACACACGTAGGACATCTTGTGGAGTTAAAATAATCTGATTTTTTTTCTAATACTTTTATATATTCTGAGGTTATATGTATTTGTCTGACGTTTTTCGGTTTTTCAGGTTTAGGATGGCTATTGGATTGGGAAACTTGGCTAGTCGTTGGAAAGTCTGGTGGTTATGATGGCCATTGAAAATGTTTCATCAATACTTTTTGTGGCACACATCAAAGTTATGCTCGTTGAAAGCTAGATTCTGTCATATCATCTCTTCGTTGCGTAGATAGTTTTAAAAGCTTTTGCTTGCAAACAGAGTTGTGAAAGTACTATTGAAAGACGCTTGTTATTTTCTTGGATTGACATGCTTGTATGATTCACTGTGGACTACTACTGATTCAGTGATGAATTTAAAAAGGTTATCTTTCAGGTAAAATTTTGCTCAACCCCCATTTAAATCGTCGTTCATCAAATTCCCCTCAGAATTTTGGGAAGTCATTATGGAACCCCATTCGGTTAGTTTGACCTTCAAGTTGATGGTTGACCATAGTTAACTGATGAATATTCCTGTTTGCTTCTGATGTAATCTAACAGTACTTAAAAGGCAAAAGTGCCTTCAACTTCTGTGTGTGTGTGCATATATGTGCATAGCTATATATATATATTTATAGGATTTGAAGCTGGTGAACCGAAACCACACTAGTGAAATCAAATAACTTGAGAGAATTTCATTCATGAAAAGGTAATAATGTATATATAATAGAATAAAACTTCATTAATTAATCTGAACTTCTACTAATTGAAAAGATCTAAATTAACAAGAGCAAAACAAAGCTCATTAATATTTTTGTGACGTCTTCTGAAAGCATAGAGTTGCACCATGGTTCCATCTTGAAGAGCATTCTCAGAGTCGCCCACAACTTGTTTATGCCAAGTTCCACGCCATGTTCCACTGAGATTATAAGTGGAGGCGTTGTTCATGTGCCCCTTCCTTAATGTCACATTCGTCACCTTACTCACGCATGGGTGGATCAATCTAACCTTGTGTATCGGTTGGTTCCTATCAACAAGTAACTCCTCCTCCTCCGCCTCAAGAAAATCATTCATTATCTGTCCTTCTGGCATAGAGAATCGATCGTATTGGCTTCCTGTATCACTTTGTGTCAATTTTTTCTGAATGACCAGCACAACGTTTGACCCACCCATTCCCCTTATCCTGTTCCTGAAACTTGCCGGCAATTCAGGAACCACTATTTGTGCTGCTGCTGAGGCACCGTTTTGATTGTCGACCATCACCATTCTATGATTAATAGACACAAACGATTCGAGGAAATCAAACAAAGATATTCAAGAAAGCTTTACCGTTAATGTTATGGCCATCCCTTTTTTGAAGTATATATAGAGTTAGTTAATCCTAGGCCTTATGAGAAAAGGATTAACTAATATCGTAGTCCTTGTAGGATATTAGTTAATCCTCGTATTTCCGATAGTGTAGAGATTTCCGAGCAATTAATCCGAGAATTAGTTTGATTGATTAGCTGGCCGCCTAAAACTTTAGTTCCTGTAGGGCTTTTTAGAATAATTAGGAAACTAATTTGAAGTACCCACGTAAAACAAGAATTAATTAATTAATTTATTTATTTATTTATTTAGTTTTCTCAAGTTTTTGGATGCCCACCTCACTTAGGATTAAGAAGAATCAAAGAATTATGCGTAAACTTGTTGAAATTGGTCATTTTTAAGGAATATTAAAAATAAAAATAAAAATAAAACTCCTACAAGAACGAGAGAATAAAAATCAGTGAGAAACGTGTTAACTTATTAAAGAACGAGAGAATAAAATTCCTACAAGAGCGAGAGAATAAATGTCAGTGAGAAAGACGTTAGCTTACTAAAGATCGTTATCCGTAATACATTGGTCTGTTATCTTTTATAATCTCTTGTTCTGCTTCTCTTCTTGGTCTACGTTAGCTCCTTTTCAGATACTAATGAAGTGAAGTTGGGTCTGTACTACGAGTCTTTGCTTCGATTTAGTGCAATTCCATTATCAATTACTTGGTTAAAATCTTTGAAGATGAAGCTCTATAACTTATTTATTATCCACCGTTGAACTTCATCTTTCCCCCTGGGGTACAAGCAGAGAATTCTATGCAACGCCGTAAAGACGGTATAGAGTTAATCAGATCCTCACAAATAGTAACAATGTGCTGCACACAGACAGATAACGTAGCTAGTAAGGTTCTACGAACTTAATTATAGGCGAAGTTGCAAGGATCTGTAAAATCATATACAACGCGTCGTGAATGATCATAGACGACAAACGACCGGTCATCCTATCTATTATTGTAACTGGCATGAGTAAATAGTATGCAATGGCGCATACCATTTACGGCTCATCGTTTATATGTTGAGGGAAAATGACGCATTGTTGGCCAAAGGCCAACTAGATGCAAGATTTGGCCAACTAGATGCAAGAGGACGTGACGTCCTATTGGTTTCTTGCCAAACAAAGCGTCATTCGCAGCATTGAATCCAAATGATTTTAGTGAATGTAAGCGATTGTTTGTTTCTTTAGCAGTTACGTGGAACAATAATCATTACAATTGTAATTGTTTAAAAAGACAAAGAAAAGTACACGCACACACAAAAAAAGGGGAGTCATCATGATGTTTGTGTTCCAATTTGAGTCCTGACTATTGTGGGAAGATGATCTATTAGGTTACTAGTTATATAACTATTAAAATCATTTATTTGCCATCCAATAGATGATTTACACAATTGCAATTATAATAACAATTCAAATTACAACTATAGCTGGTAATTACACAATAACTATGTTTATATGTTTACAGTAAAATAACAAGATAACAAACTTCAATGATAGAAATACATCATTGCACCATAAAAAAACTTTTTCTTCTTCATATTCGTTGCGAATGAAAGGTTGTGTTGCCATTAGTGTACTTACTTTGTTTAGGAACTAACACGGGCTGTTACAAATTGCCAAAATGACATTAGTTATTTATCATCCTTAGTATTATTATTATCCGTTATAATAGTAACAATAAAAATGAAAAAAATAATAATTATTATTATAATAAAATAAAAATAATCATAACAACAAGAGTTATACTGATGCTTATGAAAATAACAATAGTAGTGATAATCAATATTGAAAATATTTTAAGCGGCATAAACATGTTGGACGATTTCTCGTTTATGGTTTCATACTAAAACGACCTATCACGAAGAAGCGGAGTAAAAACATGACCGGTCATCCTGTATATTATTGCAACCGACATGTGTAAATAGTATGCATTGGTGCATACTATTTACAACTCGTCGTTTATGTTTTTGAAGTGAAACAACCAATCATTTCACTTACTAGATGAAGACGACACGACATCATCTCGGTTTATTTTTCAGACGATGCATCATCTGCAGTGTTGAATTCCCACTTCACTTAGTGAAAACAAGAATTAATTTATTTATTTAGTTTTGTCAAGTTTTTTGGACACCCAATTTACCTAGGATTAAGAAGAATCAAAGACTTATGCGTAACTTAGTCGAAATGGTCCATTTTCAAAAGAAAAATGAATATGTTTCTCGAAATTGGTCATTTTAAGGAGTATTAAAAATAATAATAAAATTAAAACCCCTACAAGAACGATAGAATAAAAATCAATGAGAAAGATATTAACTTCTTATTGACTAATAATATGAATTTCTACTTATTAATTAGGGAAATTATCATTCATATACCCTATAGATACTCTGTTATCAAAAATACTACAACACTTTAAAGGTATATCAATTGTCTACCCTAAGTTAAGAAAATGTATCTGCCGTCCACCAAACCGTTACTTGCCATTTAAATAGGATAACGCCAGAGGGGTAATTTGATTTTTTCATAAGATACAAGTGATAATAAAAGAATTTAAGGGTATACAAGTGATAATTTTTAAGGGTAAAATCATCAATTCACTATCATTCCGTTAACTTTCAAACGGCAGTTAACGGTTTGGTGGTCGACATATAACTTTTGTCAATTTAGGGTGGACGATTGATACACCCTCAAAGTATTGTAGTATTTTTGATAACATAGCATCTATAGGGTATAAGAATGATAATATCCCTATTAATTAACAAAATCTATATTGATGAGAGGAAAACAAAGCTCAATATATATTATTATTCTGAAGTCTTCTAAAGGCATAGAGCTGCACCATGGTTCCATATTGAAGAGCATTTTCAGGGTCCTCCACTACTTAATTATGTCGCGTTTTAATGAGATTAAGATTTTATTTGAGATTGAGATTTTATTTGAGATTGAGGTGTTGTACCTCTTAAGATATAGCTATTGAAAAGTCAGTCCACCAAAGCTGATTTTTCCATACAATTTGGCTTGACAAATTGGAGGTTGGTGCACAAATATTTGACAAATTGAAGCCATGCATGCATGAAGATTTTGGTGCCCACCAAAGTTGATTTTTCATTCTAAATTCAATTTGTCAAACTAGCAAATTGTAGCCAAATTGGAAAGCTATAGGTAAGCATTGCTTCCCTATAAATAGAGAGGAGAGGAAGAGCTTTAAATCCATCCCAGAATTGTGAGAGTTGAGACTTGAGAGCAATTGTAAGTAAAGCAATTTGAGAGATTTAAGAGAACTTTTACTTGAGTGCTCTAGTGAGGATCTATTTTGGTGTATTGGGTATTGGGTTTCAATTTTGTAAATTTTCATTTATTAGTAAAATTATCTTCTAGTATTTGCCCGTAGATGTACGCTATAGTCGAGCCACGTAAATTATTGTGTCCTATTTTTTCTTTATATTTATTTGTCACATTTATATTTTTCTAGAAGTAGCAGTCACCATAATATTAGTAATTGCTCAACTTGCGCTTACGCAACAACAGCTGTTGTCGAAAAAAGGTATAACTATGAAACAAATGTAAATAGTATGTAGTAAATGTAATTTTTAAATAATTATTTTGATAAAACTATTAAAGATATAATATATTTTTCATCATACAAGTAAAAAATTATATCAACATAACTTTTTAGCTGCAGCTACCCAACCTCAATCCCAAACAAAGCCTAAAAATATAGGTGTTGTCTATGTTTCATGATATGGTCCCAATCAGATGCTTGCTAACAATTGCAAGTAATATAGTTGTTCTGCTTTTGGTGAGAACGACCACAAACAAATATTTAAGATAATTTCTGCATGACTTTTATTTCAGTACTAGAGCTTATTTATAACAGTAAGCATAACAATACTTTGCTTTGTAACCGAGATTTTTGGCTCAAATCTAGTAAATAAAATTAAGGATAATATCGCCTAGCTATAAACTCGCAGCAGAATTCAAATCAAATGTAACAACCAAGATTTGATTCCCTGCTAAATCTGCAATGATCACTTGACGTGGTAATCCAACTGTTATTGCTCCGGTAAGCATCCACACACAAACTTCACGTGATACATGTCTTGAATGTGCCATGCAAGGCTTGCATGGGTTACGTAGCTCAAGCATAACCCTTATACTTGTAGTTAGGCTTGGGTACTTTCATTGATCTTTTTGGTTCTTTATCATTTCATTTCTTCAATGTCATGTTCGTCACCTTATTCTTCTATGGCTAAATCAATTTACTATTTTCTATTGGTTCCTTTCTATCAACAAATATCTCCTCCTATTCAGCCTCTAGAAAAATATCTACTGAGTGAATGCAGTTTATTACTTGAATTAATTAACTACTTTTCAAATTCTAAGGAGGATTAAAGGTTTTAGCTTGCAATGAAGAGTACGTAGACATTATTAACATGTTCCAATGAGATTAATCAATCTAATTAATATTGAGATAAATCTTGTCCTGATACAATAAGGCGTTGTTCTGAGCGAAAATGGTTTATTAACTTGGATTTGTTAGTACAGCATCTACCGTATGCGAAATTAATTATTAGTATGACCATAAAACCTTGTAAAGTTGCTTTGCAATTATCACGTACTTAAGTGCTCGAAGGTTGGTTATATTGAAATTATTTTAACCTCGAGGCCTGACTTAGAAACATTGATTGATAAATGGGACACATGATCCGCATAGATAACTTCTGGAGCCGCTTAAAACTTGCCAACAAGCAAGATTTGATTTGTCTCAATTTATCCCGAATGATAATATTTGCGATTGTTCTGAATTTAGAAGATGTGTTGAGTTTGTCGGTGTGTCAAGCACTAGCTTTCATTTAATCATTTGTCAGTTACGTAATTGTAGTCAGAATAGTTTGTTAGCGAAATGATGAATGAGGATAAAAAATAATAATAATAATTCTCTGAAAGTTTTTAAATTTTGTTAATTTAAAATAAAAAATTTAAGTAAATGATTTTATTTTTAATTATAATTATTGAAAACTTATGATAGAAACTTATGGAAAGGCCCTGATTTGAGATATAAATGAAAAAAAAAAACTATATATATTATAAGATATATGGAAAAAAAAAAAAAAAAAAGAGGAAACATAATTTCACGGAAGCTGAAAGTTCATCTCATTCACGGCTAAATTTGAGAGAGCGAAAAGCCAAAAGCCCACAACCCTTTCTCAAGCATTTTATCAAACATCTCGTGTTCATAACTGCCTGTAACTACGGCTGACAATGGCGGGGCTCCCGACGGATATAAACATTGACATACTAAGCCGGCTATCCATTAAGTGTCTGCTGCGTTTCAAGTGCGCGTCGAAGTCGTTTTGTAGCTTAATCGACAGTCAAGAATTCATAAAGATCCATCTCAAACGCTCCATTGAAACCAACACCAATCTCAGCCTCATTCTTTCAGGTACACCAGCTCCTATCTTAGACTCATCACGCTACTGGAACGGTAAAATCTTCTCCGCAAGCTTGGATTCTTTGAATCTTGGTGTAGAACTTGATCACCCTTTTAAGAATTGCAAAGGGAGGACTCCAATTATTGATTCTTGCAATGGATTGATTGCTCTCAAAAATGATGAAAATGGCATAGCTTTTTGGAATCCATCAACCAAGGAACATCTAATACTACCCAAGTTTTGGGGTGATTTGAAAGATAAGGTTCACAGGGTTGTTGATGGGTTTGGTTATGATGCTGTTAATGATGACTACAAAGTTTTCAGACTTGTACAATTTGTTAGAGAAAATGTCGAGTATACTGAAGTTTCTGTTTATAGTTTGAGAAGTAATTCTTGGAGACGGATCAGAGTCGACTTCCCTTACTATATTCTTCACGGTTGGGATGGTACATTTGCGGATGGTCATGTACATTGGTTGGTAACGAACAATCCTAAAGATGATATTGAAAATCTGATTGTCGCATTTAATCTAGAAAGTGAGGAATTTCAAGAAGTGCCACTGCCTCATCTAGAGGATAAAAAGAATGTACTTGTTATGTTTGTGGGCAATTTCAGTGGATGTCTCTATTTCAGTTGCCTTTGTAATTACCCACAACCTGTCGATATATGGGTATTGAAGGGGTGTTGGACTAAAGCGTTTTCTTTTCACCGAAGTGTTGGCGATTATGTGAAAGCATTGGCTTATTCAAAGAGTGAAGACAAAGTTCTAGTGGATAAGTTTAAGTATGGTGAAGAAGATGATGATATAAATAGATGGGAACTTTATTGGTATGACCCACAAAGTCAGAAAGCTGCTGATCAGGTGACGATTCATGGTGTCCCGCAAGGTTGTCGTGATACACTTGTTTGTGTAGATAGTCTTGTTTCACTAGCTGCTTATGCAGGAAGAGGTGTGGCAGGCAGAGAAGGAAGAATGAGTTAGAAAAGGTAAAATAACATGAAGTTATAATATTTTTGCTCGAGCAAGTACAATACTTCATTACTTGAATACTAGTCACTTTAGTTTTAGTGATAACGGATTTACTCTTATCTCGCAACATAATCTAGGTTAAGGTTGTTTAAGGTTTATTTTTCTCACTATTGAGGCAGGATAGATAAATGACTTTCTCATATGGTCTATAGTATAGAGCCCTTGTGAATCACAGAGAGATAAATATTTGTCCTGAGTAGACTGATTATGATTTGTCCCCGTGCATTCTTCGCAGCACTTACGTATGGCCTGATGGTGAATATTGCTTCAAATTGGAATAAGACCATGAAACAGAGTGAATAATTATTCAATCTAATGCACATCGGACATCTTTGGGAGTTAAAATAATCTGATTTTTTTTATCCTATTCTTTTCTATATTCTGAGATTATATTTGTTCGTCTGATGTTTTTCATTTTTTCAGGTTTAGGGTGGCTATTCGATTGGGAAGCTTGGCTAGTCTTTGGAAAGTCTGGTGGTTACAATGGCCATTACAAAGGTTTCATTAATACTTTTTGTAGCACACATCAAAGTTATGCTTGTTGAAAGTCAGGTTCTGTCATATTATCTCTTTATTGCGCGGATAGTTTTAGAAGCTTTTACATGCAAACAGAGTTGTGAAAGCACTTTTGACAGACGCTTGTTATTCCTTAGATTGACATGCTTGTATGATTCACTGCGGAACTACTAATTCAGTGATGAATTTAAAATGATTGTCTTTCAGGTTAAATTTTGCTTAGCCCCCACTTAAATCAACATTCATCAAATTTCCCTCAGAATTTTGGAAAGTCATTCCGTTAGTTTGACTTTTAAGTTGATGGTTGACCATTGTTAACTGATCAATATTCATGTTTGCTCCTACTGTAATCTAACAGTACCTAAAAGGCAAAAGTGCCTGAAAACTTTTTGTGTGTGTGTGTGTATATATATAGTCCTATTTTAGTGCGGATGCCCTCATTTTTTCTTTTTTTATGCAGACATTCTTTTAAGTCATGGGATTTAAGAGAGTGTCCGCATTAAAAAAAATGAGTGCCCTGAACCTAAGAATGATTATATATATATATATATATAGAATTTGAAGCTAATGAACCAAAACCACAATATGAAATCAAATAATTTGAGAGAATTTCATTCATGAAAAGATAATAATGTATATATAATAGAATAAAACTTAATTAGTTTATCTGGATATCTACTAATTGAGAAGATCTAAATTAACAAGAGCAAAACAAAGCTCATTATTATTATCCTGAAGTCTTCTGAAAGCATAGAGTTGCACCATGGTTCCATCCTGAAGAGCATTCTCAGCGTCGCCCACAACTTGTTCATGCCAAGATCCTCTGAGATTATAATTACAGGCATTGGTCATGTGCCACTTCTTTAATGTCACATTCGTCACCTTACTCACACATGGGTGGATCAATCTTACATTATGCATTGGTTGGTTTCTATCAACAAGTAACTCTTCCTCCTCCGCCTCAAGAAAATCATTCATTATCTGTCCTTCTGGTATGGAGAATCGAGGATTGGCTTCTTGTATCACTTTGTGTCAACTTTTTGCTGAATGACCAGCACAACTTTTGAACCGCCCATCTCCTCAATCTTGTTCTTGCAGCTTGCCGGCATCTCCGGTACCACCGCTTGTGCTGCTGCTGCAGCACCGTTTTGATTGTCGACCATCATCATTGTATGATTAACAGACACAAACGATACAAAAGAAATTGAACACAGATATTCAAGAAAGCTTTACAGTTAATGTTGTGGCCATCCTATTTATGAAGTATATGTAGAATTAAGTAATCCTAGTCCGTATGAACAAAGGATTTTAGCGCCAAATCTAATTCTCAGATTATTCGAAATATTTGTGTCCTGATACAATTAGAACTTGGCAACATCATCAAATTATCACCGCTAGGGGGTCTTGGCGCCAAAATTGGTCTTTAGGGTGAAGGGCTCTTTCCGACAGTGTAGAGATTTCCGAATAATTAATCTGAGAATTAATTAGTTTGATTACTTGGCCGCCTAAAACTTTGGTTCATGAAGGGCGTTTTGGAATAATTAGGAAACTCATTTTAAGTGCCCCCAAGACTAGCCTAGCCTAGTATTAGTTCTCTTAGTTAATTTATGTAGTTTTCTCAAGTTTTTTGGATGCCCACTTCAGTTAAGATTAAGAAGAATCAAAGACTACCAAATGGTTGTGGATCAGTTGGCAGCGCAGGCTGAGTTTGTGGGAAGAGCTCTCGGGTTCGATCCCCACTAAACACGTCATTTGTGAGGGGTAAAGAGCCTTAACTGTGAATGGTATAACAATTAATGATGCGGATTTAAACCATATACCATTCAGTTAATATCTCACCTCTTTGCATGAGCCAAGTATTTGTGGCATCAATTTAACCTAAAAATTAAAGTCAGGAATTAAAAGTAATTTAAGTACCACATCAAAAAGCAAAATGAAGGTCCTGTATAATATGATATCGATCCCTCACATTACCCTACACACACACACACACACACACACACACACACACCCACACACACCCGGCCTATTCTCTTGTAATACTTTGTTTGATATTAGTAAAATTTCCATGACACCTTCACAAGTGCATATAGTTTTTGCCAAGAAAATTTCATTACCTTGGTTGCAAGAAAAGCCCCAGGCTAGCTTCATTCCGTTAACAAACTCAAATTCGTTCTCCCCATTTTCCTCATCCTGCAACAATTTTGACGGCGATCAAAATTTTCGTATGTGGTTAGATATTTGAACAACTCAAAATCTTTATGAAGTTCAAAGAATAAATCTAAGGGATATTTCATAAGCATTAGTGCATGTTTATGGTTGCAGTAGATTTTCAAGTAATCACAAATCAGAAAATATATCGAGGTTTCAAGGCAATGAAATTAGGAGTGGATATTGCGGATATAATAGAGGGTGTTGATGCTGCTTTTCATATAGTTGCGGACTACTGGAGTGACTTAACCCGACCAGTCAAGTCATATGATCAAATTTCCAGATTTAATTACCTTTAGAAGTTTGCTCAGGTTGACAGTCTAGGATCCTGAACTTTACCAAAATTTAAAAATGGTGTAATAGTTGTTTGGTAACGGAAAAAGGAGAAAGAAATGGAGAGTGGAGGCGTGACTTTGACCTAATCCTTAACGTATGAGAGTGGGGAGAGAATAAAGGGGGAAAGAGGGGAGTGGGGAGTTACCTAAGGGAGATTATTTATTTATTTTTTCTCTCTTCTCCTAGGGATCTTTTTCTCTCTTCCTCTCATGGAAAATTCTTTCTTTTACATTCTACTTTACTTTTTGTAAATTACTCGAAAAGCTTTGGGTTTTAAGGCAATGTTTATTAAGCCACATGAGTGGTGGCACAAATTTTTCCGAAAGGCCTAGAAACTAACTTGAGCGTCGGAGGGTTCACGCCGGAAAAACTTCCGGCGCCTCTGACCGTCTTCTGTGATTTTAGGTATTTGCAGGTTAATCGTCAGTGGTCACAGGACATCTTGACAATTACCCAACCGATTCTCCACCAAATAAATTTAATGCTGATGCGGAAGTCTGGTATCAAATCGCTAACCGACTCAATTGGATTTTGGCATCAACATTTGGCGCCGTCTGTGGGGAAACGGTACGAAAAGCCAAACTTTTATCTCTATCATAGCGAAGGCAGGATATTATCATGCACGAATCAGAGCAAGTTCTATTTTAGTTTCGAATCCACCAAAGAAAATCCAATTAATCGGTAATAAGTAACACAATTCTGATGTTTGCAAGCTTCAAATCGGTAATTGCCTTCAATTTACTTATCTATATGCGTGATTTATTGTATTGAATGATCAATTTCGTATCTTACAATCTTGGTATTGCTTAAATTTATTTCTCCATGAGTCTAATGATGATTAATTTTATTTTAATTCTCGGATTCAATTGTGCCATTCCAAGAGCTGTTTGTTTAAATCGTAAATTTGGTCAATTTAAGCATGTTGACCGATTAAACAAGCATGCATGCATTTAGTCAATGCACTTAGTCAATGAAAGTCATGCAATCGCCTTGGTTTTCTTGATTGGTGGGACTGAATTACAGTTGATCTATTCCACAGTAGAAAATCAAATGGAACAATTAGCTTGAGTTTGCTTAATTTATATGCATGAATATAGTAAAATCTGTGGATTAACATGATACTAATCGGAGAAGTTCGGTGTGCTTCTCACCGTTCCAATTTATCATTTCATTTACGTGAGCATGAGAAATTGATTACAGAGCACAAGTTTAAAATAAACATATATTGAATATATGAAATCATATCACAAACTAGTGCCCACATGCTTATTGCTGTATAGGCAACTTTTGGTCATGTGCTTGCCATTAAAGTTTTGCATAAGTTCCAAGTTTAGATGCTAAGATCTCATCCACTTTTACAATCGGATTATGCCATGGTTTCAGCATAATTGTGATGGATTAAAACATTTGGAATGAGGATTTAATTACTGATTGGATGCAGAGATGTGGAGTTTGTAATTTTTGAAACAGGTGATTAGAGAGGATTTTTAGAAGTAGTGATGCAAAATAACACACAGAAGACGTTCGACAAAATGACCGCAAGATATGAAACAAATCCGTTGCCTTAAATTGTTGTCAGTGCCATGTCCAAAGGCACCTCGGGATTCAGAAAGAGCTCAGGAGTCTACCGAAAAATACTCGGAATTAGATCAGTACACTCACTTAGCTCGTAATCAAGCTTCAATTTGGTCGTCAAGTCATACATTTATCTAGAATTTCTGATTCTTTTGCATGATTATTCATGAAATCTCACATGCAACGGTATGAGGTCCATATTCTTATTATTAGTATTATACAATAAGTCATTTACTTGCTTTGACAAGAGTGTACATTTATTGACTGTTAAGCATGATAACGGTATCATATATGGACATAAATCCAGATCCCTGATTAATTCTTTGATTGGGCATGCTTCCTCGAAAAATCAGTCTATGAATCGATAACATACACATCACAGTTCGAGTTTTGCTTCAATCTTTCTTGATTGAATTGGATTATATATGACTTTAAATAGAATAGATGCAATTGAAAAAAAAATATCATTCATTCTTTTTCTTTTCTTGTTTAAAATTGTTTAAGTTAGTAAAAGATTAAAAGCCTTAAAATATGTTCAAGGTAAGACATAAAACCTTAAATTGACAATAGTTGTTTAAAGTTGCTTAAGTCGGTACAAGGTTAGAAGCCTTAAAACCTATTCTAGGTAAGGCATAAGACCTGAAGCAAGTGCAAGGTTAGAAGCCTTAAAGCCTATTCTAGGTAAGGCATAAGACTTTAAGCAAGTGCAAGGTTAGAAGCCTTAAAGCCTATTCTAGGTAAGGCATAAGATCTTAAACCGATAAGAGTAGCTTAAAATTGCTTAAGTCAGTTAAAGGTTAAAAGCCTTGAAACATGCTCTAGATAAGTCATAAAACCTTAAATTGATGATACCTGCTCACCCATGGCGCGGTCAGCAGAGGAAGGAAAATAAGTTGCTTAAGGCTTTAAGTTTGTAAAAAATTATAAACTTTCTAGTTTCCAGTCTTAATTCATTTCACTCTCAATACTAGAAACTGGGGGACTGATGTTTGGTAACGGAAAAAGGAGAAAGAAATGGAGAGTGGAGGCGTGACTTTGACCTCATCCTTAACGTATGAGAGTGGGGAGAGAATAAAGGGGGAAAGAGGGGACTGGGGACTGGGGAGTTACCTAAGGGAGATTATTTATTTATTTTTTCTCTCTTCTCCTGGGGATCTTTTTCTCTCTTCCTCTCATGGAAAATTCTTTCTTTTACGTTCTACTTTACTTTTTGTAAATTACTCGAAAAGCTTTGGGTTTTAAGGCAATGTTTATTAAGCCACATGAGTGGTGGCACAAATTTTTCCGAAAGGCCTAGAAACTAACTTGAGCGTCGGAGGGTTCACGCCGGAAAAACTTCCGGCGCCTCTGACCGTCTTCTGTGATTTTAGGTATTTGCAGGTTAATCGCCAGTGGTCACAGGACATCTTGACAATTACCCAACCGATTCTCCACCAAATAAATTTAATGCTGATGCGGAAGTCTGGTATCAAATCGCTAACCGACTCAATCGGATTTCGGCATCAACAATAATTCTTTTTGAAAACTTGGCACGAATATTTTGTGGCTGATGAGTCTATATGTTGGACACTTTATTTTCTTTTACAAATTCTTTTTTTATTTAGATGTTACAAAATTTATGTGAGAACAAAAAAATGATAGAAATAAAACATGATGCTATTTCCTAGCTCCTGAGCAAATGGGTTTCATAAACACATTAGGACACTGTACGCTAAAAAATGAAAGAAAGAATTAACAATAGGAATGTTTTAGGTTATTTCTTAAAGAGTAATAATACGGCCACAAACTCTTGTACAAACTTATGTGACATCAATTCATTGGTTAAATTAAATATCTATTGGTCCACATGATTTATTTTCATTATTTTGTATTTTCATTCAACCAATGAATTGATACTACATTAGTTTGTGGCTGTATTATTACTCATTCTCAAAAGCATTAGGACTAATTAAATATTAATTAGATGAAACCTTAGCTAGAAGTAAAGGGAAACCCGAAATGAAACTTTGAATTTAATCACAATTACCTTTCTTGTAATTAATAACATCACAAATTAATTTACAAGATCAATTTTTCTGAATTGGCTAGAAATTAAGCTTTCACAAGATTTTGATCTTACAGAGAATTGAAAAAAAAAATTCTGCTGAAAAAATCCAAACAATATTGCATCCGGCGCCAAAATCTTTATTAATTAGTTCATAGAGGGCTTCCCAGAACGCTTTTTAGAATAATTAGGAAACTAATTTCAAGTACCCGTAAGCCTAGCCTAGTTCTCTTAAACAACAATTAGTTTATCTAGTTTCCTCAAGTATTTGGGATACCCAATTCACTTAGGTTTACTGTCCTTATAAATATACTGCCTCAACCGAGAACTGCCCTAGCTAGCTTTAGTTTCTTGAAGATAATATAATTCAGTTTGATTATTAAGTTCTTTCATTTTAACGATGATGGTTTCTGCTGATCATCATCCTGATGGTGGGTCTTTTGAGCGCCTTATGAGAGAGGCAGAACAAGCGGCAAAAGGTGATGAGGACTTGAAACAGAGACTCTTAACGGAGAGAGTCGTCACAGATTTTGTTAAGAGGTTAGTTCGAGAACAGGAGGCGGCGGTTAATTACGAGATTAGCGTCTTGGGCTTTCATGTGCCTAAAAGATATAGAACCAAGCCGCCGCCGCCGCCGCATGCTGCAGATGATCATCATGATCATCACCAAAAAAAAAAGAGACACTTTGAACAGATAATTAATAAAAAGTCAAGCAGCAGTAGTATTGTAGCACAAGAGCCAAAGAAGCAGCAGCGGCAGAAAAAGAGGAGAAAGATGACTAATCGAACCCGTGCAGCAGCGGCGGCACAAGTAATAGAAGTGGTACCAGAGATGCCGGAAAGATTCAAGAACGAGATTGAGGAGATGGGTGGTTCAAAAGTTGTGCTAGTCATTCAGAAAAAATTGATGATGTGTGACACAACCGAGCGACACAACCGATTCTCAATACCTATAGGAAAAATAAAGAATGATTTTCTTGAGGCGGAGGAGAAAGAGAGGCTAATTGATAGAGGGGAAGCAATAGAGGATGTGAAATTAATTCAGCCATGTGTAAGTACGGTGAATGTGAGGTTGAAGAAGTGGGACATGGACAGTAGCTATACTTTGAATCTCACTAGAACTTGGTATAAAGAGGCTGTGTGCAACACTGCCAATCAACTTGAAATTGGATCGAGGATGCAGCTCTATGCTTTTAGACTTGAGCATAACAATAATGAGCTTTGTTTTGCTCTTGTTAATTTAGATCTTGTAAATAATTAATTAATTAGTAGATTGTTGGATTATGTAATCTATATATTACATTTTTTTGAATGAAATTCTCAAGTTATTTGATGGAACAATCTTTGATTTATATCTATTAAGCAACAAAACAAACCACATCCCAAGTTATTTCTTCCCACGCATGCGATTATTGGATTTATGTCTAAGCAGAAATTAACTTTAGTCTTTCCAATGTTTAAGATGCTGATTAACAACTATTAACAACCACTTGCTATCGTCCATCATCGCCATGCCTTGCATGCAGCCATGCAGTACTGTTCTTAAGTGAAAGGTTTTTGTCAAAGTCCTTATTCTTTGTCGAAAAGAATTCGCTGTCCAAAGTTTTCATAAATATGTCTCATGTAAAGCCTTAAAGTCTTTCCTAAATCCTAATAACTTATATCGCTCAAATCGTTGACCACTTTTGACCAAACAAATTATGCCGTTAATATATGTCTAAAATAATTATATATTCTCCTAAATGTTGTTAACCGTACTAAAGTACTAGTATATTTCTCTTGTTTCCATACTCGATCGTTTTCTAACCCAAAATTTTTTTAGTGTTCTCGCCTTTCGCAACTCTTTACTTTTATAATTTATTTCATTTTTAGGCTTCGTTGAAAATTGTTGTTTAGTAGCTGTGGCTTCTAAGGCAAAGTATTTAGTAAAAGTTATAATTATAGTTTAGAAGTTAATGGTTCCCTCTCATTCTGTATATAATGTTGATATATTGTATGTTGTTGGAATATACCAATGTCATAGACTAGCTTCTCAAATATTAATGTAAGTAGAGTTTTAGTAAACCAATTTATAAAAATACTTGTGAGGTGTATTTATTTAGTACTTGTTTGTGGGCGAAATGTGGGTGCAAATGTGGACCAATAACACAGAGACACGTGGCAAGAGGAGTCAATAAAGTAAAGCCATTTCGTTTGTCCAGAACGTCAAGATAGTTCAAAGGAAAGGAAAATGCTACTTTCCCCGGGTCAAATCCCGAATTATTTCAAAACGGCGTCGTTTTGGTTTTTTTTTTTTTTTTTTTTTTTTTACTTGCATGAAACGTAGTCATTTGAGCTAGTAAAAACAAAACATACTAAGGCAGAAAAAATTCAAGTGCTTCTCTGCCCCTTTCATTATGACAAAATCCCAAAATCATAGAGTTGCAAATAATCACATCCAATGAAGATGACTCCTTGAAAACCCGTATTGCATACTCAAGACAACAACATTTAGTGTACACATCAACTAAAGCTCCTCTGCATACAACATTTATCTTGTAACAATTTATCATGAAACAATGAATTTGTTTGCCTTGCTCAAGAGAAGAAATGTTTGCACATGCTGCCAAAAAGAGTTTCAAATGTAAATTTACAAGGTCTTGTCTCCCATTGCATCTCTGAGAAAGATGTCATAGCTTCTTCACTCTGAACACGACGAGCATAGCCAGTCAACACAGCATTCCAAGAAACCTTGTCCCGCCGTTGAGTGAACGCTGTATTTTTTGCAGACCAAATCAGCTCAAATTCCAGACCAAATCAGCACAATTTCCAGACCAAATCAAGCACAAATTGCGGACCAACTCAAGCACAAATTCCAGACAAATTCAAGCACAAATTGCAGACCAAATCAGCACAAATTCTAGACCAATTCAAGCACAAATTGCAGACGAAAACGAAGACGAGAAAACAAAGAGGGGAAGACGAAAACGAAGAGGAGGGGAACAAGGAAGAAGGGCTGCTTGACTCTAGATTGAATGCGACTGGAGATTTTGTTTTCCCAGCTCTAAAAGGATTTTCCTCAACAAAGGGCAACAAGAAAGTCATGAAAGAGAGAAGATGAGACTATTAGCTAGCGGACAAAGGATTTAGCTCTAGAACTGGCTAGGAACCCGAAAAAGAAAGGAGAATGTGAAAAGTGGATTCCCCTTCTCGTTATCCAATCCGCGGTTGAACAGTTCGAATCTCGACTAAGAATCTATGCTTTTGCAGTCGATTGATGATACAGAGAGCTTGTTTTTATTTTTTGTTTTAAAGCTCCGAGAGGTCTCTCTCTCCTCTCCGATTTTTTTTGTTGCTATGCTTTGCTTTTTTAGGAGACACAGAGCAAGAGAGAGAGAGAGAGACGAAAACGAAGAGAGGAACGTTTGCTTTTGCTATGGTGAAACGGTAGCGTTTCATGAAGAAGAGAAAACGACGTCGTTTTGTTTTAATTTTCGGGGTTTGACCCAGGATTTGACCCGGGGTAAATAGCAGAACTCCAAAGGAAATTAAAAAATAAGCTCCTCGAAGAAAAAGGCCAGTTTTGGTAACATGCAACAATCAAAGGTCGTTATCAAAAGTCAGATTTTGGTGGTTGGAGCCCGTGCATGAACAGTGCACGCCACTATGTGAGAAATCGAAAACATCTACCTTTTGGCTAAGGATGAGGGGCCAATGAGAATGAAGACTCCTTGGTTGGGCAATGGAAAAATGCCATGTCGGCTATCCTCTCCAGCTTGACAGCTTCCCAAAAAGTAGCAAGACCATAAGCTAGAGAGGTTGCCACGTGTACAATAATAAAAGCAAAAAGGTCACTGGTGGTTTCTTTTGACAAAGTGGAATTTAAAAAAGATAGAGAAAATAAGTTTTTGAATAAAAATTTATAGAATAATTGAGTCTAAAAAAGTTCTTAAGTTGACTTAAAAAGGGAGACTAAATCACAATTATAATAGAAACAAAATATATTTTCCCTAAATTAACTTAAAAATGAGAAACTAAATCATAATTATAATAAAAATAAAAAGTACTTTCCTAAGTTAACTAAATCTCATACTTAATTGACTCTAATGAAAATATAAAGTCATAAAATAATAGAATACCATAATTGACTCTAATTAAAATGGAAGGTCTTAAAATAATTAAAGTTTAGAATTTTAAAATTCCTAAATAATGTCGTGATCATCTTTGCCTCCTAAACCTAAGCATGTCATCATCTTAGGACCACCCGGCAAATCACACAAGTATCCTCACCTGAGAGAAGACAACCATTAATTAAGCGCCGTGTGGCCAAAATTACCAAAGAGATCCTTAGGTACACTTAACAAAAGCTCAAGAATTTCTCCCCGTAACCAACTTCCATTCACTGAAAAGTTACTCACTCATTTCTTCCTGAGGGAATAGATAAATTGCTTTCCCGTATGGTATATCGCCCTTCTGAATCGTCGAAAGAAAAATATTTTCTTAAGTAGATTGATTATGATTTGTCCCCATCCATTCTTTCCAGTACCAAGCCTGATAGTTATTATTGCTTCAAAGGGTTCTCAATTAGTTTAATTAGCATGTAGAAGAGGGATTGGAATAAGAGAAATCAACAGAGTAAAGTAAATTTGTGAAATGCCTCAATATTGTTCAATCTAATGCACATACAAAAAGGACACCTTGGAGTTTTAAATAATCATAAGCTTGGTTGGTCGTTGGAAAGTCTAGTGATTATGATGAACACTGAAGGGTTTGCTGAATACTTTATATAGCGCTCATCATCAATTAATGATATGCTTGTTGAAGGCCAGAGTTTTCTTGTTGGAGGCCAAATTTTGTCATATTACCTCTTTGATGTATAAATGGTAGGAAAATGCTTAACATCGGGAAGACTGAGAGAAACAGCAGCTTGTGCTGCCGCTTCGTGCGTGTTCTCTTGGCCCCACTCCCACTTTACTTTAAGCATTTTCTCTTTTGTTTTTATATTATTTTATCTCTCTTTTGTTTTTATATTATTTTTTCTTCTTCTTCTTCACTTTTTTCTTTCTCTCTCTTCTGCAATTTCTTCGTTACTTCTCTCCATCGTCAATTTCATCTTCTTCATCAAAAACATCATCATAACAATTATCTTCTTCTTCCTCCTGTCAATTTTGTTTCTTCTTCTTCATCAACATCAAAATTTGGTTTCGTCTTCTATCTTGTATAATTAAAAGCCAAGCACCCCTTTGACTTGGAATCAAAAAATCAAAATCAATACAAGTGTTGTTCTTCATTTGTTTGGGTTTTTCAGAACAAAAAAATAGGGGAAACGCACTTGGAATAATGGAGAGATCCAGACGAAGTGACGAACCGGACTTATGGTGTCTATCGTGACGAGCTGAAGAGAAAGAGGTGGTTGTTGGTAACGATGCCGTTGACGAGAGAGAGTGCCGATGATGCCGATGCAATTGAGGGGAGGGAGAAGATACGGTAGTTTCTGGTGCTAGAGAGATGAGTTGACTGCAATAAACGTTAAGTTAAAAAGAAAAGAGAAAGTAAAGTGGGGGTGGGGCCACGAGAACACGCGCGAAACGACAGCACAAGCTGCCGTTTCTCTCAGGGTTCTCTCAGCCTTCCCAACGTTTAGCACCACTCTAAATGGTATAAGAAGCTCTTGTTTGAATTGACCGAAGTGAAGAGGCAGTTTCAGTCTACTTGGATAGAGAATAACCTACTCTTCAAGGTCCCTTATACATTAAAATTTCTTCTTGTTTGAAAAGCAGTCTTAACTTCTAAGGTTAAGAGGAATTTTAATTTGAGCATTCACACAACAGTAATAAAAGGATACTCATTATAGTGATAAAGGATCATCTATATTTAGTCAAAATCAAAATACTAAATAATTATAAAATGCAAAGTAAACATGAAAACAGCTTCGAGGAGGCCAACAACAACGAGATCAGGTTCCAGCTATATTAATTCCTAAGGCCAACACGATAGGGATGGGCATATTTTAACCGTACCGATCCAAACCGACCATTTGGATCGGTTTGGATCAGTTTCATTAGTAAAAACATTGGTTTCGGTTTATTGGATTGCAAACCGACATCACTCGGTTTGGATTTTGGTTTGGAAGAATTCCAAATGGATTCAAACCGATCCAATCCAAAATTTAAAAAGTTTTAAGATATATGATGTGTCAATTTAGTATTGGATTATTAACAAAGGAAATGTACACTTTCATACACAATAGCATACCTCTTACTATAAAAACAAAAACACAAACCTAATTTTCCAACACTCACAGTTGCCTCCACCTCCACCTCCAGTGCTTCTTAATTCCTATCATTCTCAACTCTCTTAATCTCAATCGCTCATTCTCAAGTGTCGTGAGGTATGTTTTGATTTTATTTTTCTTGCTACGATTTTATTTCATTTTAGTCAAAAGTTAAAATGGATTTTGGTATAATTGATGATAATTTATTTGATTAATTAATTCCATAACTAATTTTTTAATCTTTATTAATTATAGAAGCTCTCACCTCATGTCGTTCCCAACTCTCTCAATCTCAATCGCTCATTCTCAAGTCTCATTGTAATAATTTCACAAATCGAAACCTGAGCCCTGATGTATGTTTTGGTTTTATTTTTCTTGCTACGGTTTTATTTCATTTTAGTCAAAGCTAAAATGGATTTTGGTATAATTGATGATAATTTGTTTGATTATTTTTCTAACTAATTATATTTGTCATTTTATGCAGATTTTGACAAATGAAAAGCAATTGAGCCATAAGTTTTGACGACAAGATGCACAATATTTTGATTGTCAAATGTTGTTCAAGTTTATTTTAATTTTGTGAGTTTGTTTTGATTGAACATGGGGAGAACTTCTTTATTAGAATGTATTCTGTTGTGAATGAATTTTGTGAGTTCGTTTTGATTGAACATGGGGAGAATTTCTTTATTAGAATGTATTATATTGTGAACAAATATAAAAGCAGTATCAATTTGGATGACAGAAACAAAAAATAACAAATAATTTAAATGCAATAATATAAAAGAAGTAGACATTTTGCTAATAAGCTCAAACCGAAGATTTAAACCGATCCAGTCGGTTTGGATCGGTTCGGTTTACAAAAAATTTATGTCGATATCGGTTTGAAAATATTTCAAACCGATAAGTTTGGATCGATTTGATAATATGTCTCAAACCAATCCAAACCGAATTTGCCCGCCCCTACAACACGAGACTCGAAACCAGGTTTTATAGGAGCAACCGATGGTGCGGATCTCGCATCCGAGAAACAAGAGACGATTCTCCTTTGAAAGCATAGTGTTAGAACTTTTGCACCTATGCAAATAACATATTCATCGGCATATCGCCGCAGTAATCTTCCAAAGTCTTTGACCAATCTTTGCTGTGCATCAAGGATCCAGTCGTTTCCGCTTCAGCAAGCAAGAATGCCATGACATGGTCCGCCTGCCGATGCATGGCCTTGCAGTGATCCCTGCAACTGACTCGAACAGTTTTCTTTGGTCCTTCACGAAGAACTTGTGGAAGTCTGATGATAAGAGTACCCCTCCGCCTATCTCCTTCGACAGCGAGTTTAGGATTATTCTCTCGGGAGAATGTTAAAGACCCCGCTAAGAAGATCCTCATACTCATAATCATTATCAGAGACTGTTGAAGTTTCAGCGTTCTCGACCAGTTTGTCCACAGAAACAGGATCATCTTCTTGTATTATTACAACCTCCTCCTCCTTCTTCCTCTTCTACTATTTTCTAGTAGAATCGAAAGGGGCAAGTCCTGCCACCCCCTCCTTCATGTCAACTTGATTTTCTTCCGCCATTAATATATTAGAATTGGGACTACGGATCAGATCTTCTTGGTTGCTGTTGCTGCCTGCTGCCAGCTGCTGCTGCTAAAGGGATTGCTTGAGTACACGCCTAGCATTGTTGTTATATCGCTTCTTTGCTTCTCTTTCGGTTTCATAGGAAACGGTTTAAAAACCTTCCTTGCCGCTTTCTTTCATTCAAGTCCTTTACTTGCGCTTCACGGTACCACGTCCCTCCCTATTTCTCTTGAAACTAACGACAATTTCTTGATGTTTTATTCGCACTAGGATCATTATTTTATGCTTTATAAAATTAATGCAATTAGGGCAATGGAGAGAAAATACAGTGCAATTGCAATACACTGTTTGTTATTGTATAAATTCAAATTAATTTAAATTCCAATTAATTTACATAACCTGGCGCCAAAATTAGTTAACGGCCTCCATCATTCCAAACCATCATGATATAAAAGTTCAGGTAATTTAAAGTAAACCCGCTTGCATCAGGAGAATATTTCCGAATAATCTTAGTATAATTAGATTTAATACTCTCCACTTTATTTTAGTAGGAAGCATAGCTAGTTAAGTAATTTCATGGACTTTTCCTGAAACCCAATTTGCGCAGAACTAGGATTACTGATTTTGTACCTAATTATAAGTAGCCACCAATATACCAAAAAACTCCAGGATTATCATTATTGATAAACAAACCCTAGCTTTCAATTATGATGATTCCCGTTGATGATGGAGGGTCCTTTGAGCGTCTTGCTAGAGAGGCAGATGAAGCTGCTAAAGGCAATGAGGAACTGAAAGAGAGACTGCTGACTGAGAGAATCGTCAGAGAATTTGCTCACCGATTAGTTGAAGTAAGAGCAGCAGCTGCTGCAAGGGCAAGTAATAAGACCAAGAATGATCCCAGCTGCTGCCTCTGGGGCTTTGACCATGTGCCTAAAAGAAGTAGAAGCGGGTCATGCAGCCACAGCAAGCCCCCTCAACCCCAAGCTGATCACGATCATGATCATCGAAATAAGAAGAGATGCTTTGATCAAATTCATACCAGCAGCAGCAGCAAAAATAATAATATTATTGTGCAAGAGCAGAAACAAAGGAGAAAGATCACTACTAAGGCTAATATTAATAAAAATAAGAACAGAACTGCCGCATCAGCATCACAAGTAATAGCGGCAAGACCCGAGATGCCGGAAAGATTCAAGAACAAGATTGAAGAGATGGGTGGTTCAAAAGTTGTGCGAGTCATTCAGAAACAATTGTTTTCGTGTGACACAACTAACCAAAACAACCGATTATCAATTCCCTTTAAACAAATAGAGAATAATTTTCTTGAGCCAGAGGAGAAGCAGTGGGTTGTTGATAGAGAAAAACCTATGGAGAATGTTAAACTGATTGAGCCATGTCTAAACAAGGTGACGGAAGTGACGTTGAAGAAGTGGAAAATGAGCTCTACTACTTTAAATCTCATTACGACTTGGCATAAAGAAGTTCTGTGCAACGCCGCCAATCAACTCCAAATTGGATCAACTGTGCAGCTCTATGCTTTTAGACTTGCGCATAATAATAATGAGCTCTGTTTTGCTCTTGTTAATTTAGATCTTGTTAATTGATTAATTAGTATATTTAAAATAATATGTTGTATGGTGGTTTACTAGTCATAGTGCAAACAAAGATTAAGAAAACTTGATGAAATTATCTTTTTTTTTTCCAAAAAAAGATAGAAAAGATAGCTATATGTATTGAATTCTAGTAGCGTGTCATACTGTAACTTTCCACTGAGTTGTTATTATTAGATAAAACCTAATTAAACTTCAACTTGCTTGAATAATGAAGATGTTAACTCATAATGTCATTATTTAGGTCACATAACAGTACCGCACACATACTTGTCAACCCAAGCCAATCTCACGCACATATTCCACACACTTTCATGTCGCCATTTCTCTCGTTTTGAATCACATTGATCAACTTTTCTCGTCAATAAATCAATACCCAACTCAAAATCATGACATTACTCAACACTATTGAAGGTCATGGGAGCCTGGGAGGTTAGTAGGTCCTGTTCATACACATGCCACACATGGCCATCCTCATTGCTCTGCTTTTGCATTAGCTGATGCTTCTGGTTCTGGAAATTCTGATCGCAATTGCCATGACTCGATCTTTTATAACTTCCCCTGTTTTCCACTGTTTCTTACCCTGCATTTCTATTGACTCTGGTATTGGCATTTGTTGGAAAAATGGGACTGTTATGTTTTGGTTTGTCATATAATGGACATTTGAAGGCGTGGGAGGTCTTGGGGATGGCAGCTTCCAGACTCGGGCAAAGTTCAAGTCAAAAGCCATGGCAACGATGGTTTACTTTTCTTTTTCTTTTCCCAATGGGATTCCCAAAGGTTTACAAAGAGAATAGCCCAACAGGTCTTCTTCTTATTATTATTAAAGGAATTTTCAATTCTGCATCAGATTGGATCTTGATTTAAATAGGGAAAAGGAAAAATAAACTCCAACGTTTAAACAAAGAAATAAAAACTCCTCTAATATTTTGAAAAAGATATTTATATCTTCATTTACTAACGAAAACAGTTACTTTTAACGTAAATAGTAATTTTAATATATAATTACCGTTGTACCCTTTTAGCACATAAAAAAATAATTGTTAATTGTCCAATTTATCCATATATTGTTAATAAAATTATAAATATACTCTCATTGTCCAATTCCTCTATTTAAATTTTTATCAAATTCTCTCTTCAAGCCAAATAAATTTAATCAATTACTAAAAAATAAAAATAAAATTAGTTATTAATGCCATAAGAATAACAATTCTCTACATGTCAATCATTTAAACTTGTATAATCAACAAAATAAAAAAGGCTGGTTATAATAATAATCACAAAAATCGTATCTTAATTGTATTAAATAACATATCCAATAAGCATAAAAATTGATAATGGATTAAATTTATTTGGCTTGAAGAGAGAATTTGATAAAAAATTAAATAGAGAAATTGGGTAATGAGGGTATATTTGTAATTTTATTAACAATATATGGATATATTGGACAATTAACAATTATTTTTTTATGTGCTATAAGGATATAACAGTAATTATATGTTAAAATTACTATTTTCATTAAAAGTAAATGTTTCCGTTAGTGAATGAGAATGTAAATATCTTTTTTAAAACGTTAGGGAAGTTTTTGTCCATTTGTCTAAACGTTGGAGGTGTAATTATCCTTTTTCCATTTATATATTACAAGGGGCTTAATTTTACGAGTCCTAAATTGCAAAACCAATTTCAAGTTGCAGCTTGGAGCCAATTTTTCACAAGAAGCCAAAATAATAAACACAAAGGGGCAAAAAAGAATCATATGAAAAAGAGCAGAAATTTGGTAACTTTCGCTGAAGATTAAGCAACATTAATGAAATGGCAACAGTGTGATGTAACCCACTACCAAAAAGGGCCCAGGCCCAGCTCCGTCTCAGTATTCTTTTGCCTAAAGCATTTTGTTATGGAATCTTCAAGTCCAAGCATCTTTCCTTTTGTCTCTTCTTGAAAGAGCATTTATTTTGACTGTTTAACTGTGCATTTTCTAATTTTGGAGTTAAACAGTACAAATATGGCCTAATTTATTGTATCTTCCTGTAGTCAAAGTGATTATCACATTCACATGAGCTTTTCAGAGCAGCTAATCATTTCCTCATAGTACTACATGGAATGGCAACTTCAAAGTCAAAAATGTTCACCACAAAGTAATTTTTTAAAAAGTAGCTTTTACCCACTCTTACATAATTCATATCTGAACTCGTTGCCAAAAGACACAAGCTCAGGAAATTCTTCTTAGCATGTGTGCAGTATTAAATCTGTTTTAGATGTTTCCTGATCTTATTACGAATCACAAAACTGATAGTTACTCCAGTAAGTGCTCACAATCTAAAGATAATAACATTGATCAAGATCTCCTGCAAAATTTAATTTTTTCCTCAGTAAATACATGTGAATGATTAGTAGTTAATAGACAAGAATAAGTAGAATAAGTGCTCACAATCTAAGTTATAGCCTCAGGTAGGTCACATATAAATTCTTTGTGTAGAAATAATTGACAGCAAATCAAAATACAATTAGAAGTTACACAATACCACTCCTCTTCATGAAATTTAGATAAGAAGGGCAGGGAAAAGAATTAAGAACAAAGAATCTCCATCACATAGAAGAAACTCCCAGCCATGGGGAGTCACATTTTAAAAAAAAAAGAGGGAAAAAGAAAGACCCTTAAAAGAAAACTAAACATAATACAAGCCTTTCCATTTTAAACCTATTCTGAAAATCAGATGCAAAAAAACAATAAAGCAAACACAATAAGTTGCAAGATAGTATCCAATATACCTGCCTGCTAGTCAGGCTAAGTCAGGCCATAAAGTGATTTTCTTCCTCTACTTGGGGGTGGTAGCCTGCTTCTTCTTCAGTAAGCTTCCAAACTTTCGGATGAAAGGTTTCTTCTTCTTCTGCTGCAGCTGCTGTTGCTTTGACGGTGAGCTTCCACCATCGTCGATGTTCTCTGAAGAAGATAGCCCATTAATCTGACCAAAGTTTTCACTGCCCTCCACCTTTGAGTTTGTTTCCTCTTCGAAGGATTCTGGTTCTGGCTCTCTGTCTGGTGAAAGCTCCTTCTCAATCTTGCAGCTCTCCCACATCTTGAATTCAACTTCTACTGAATCATCTTCTTTCTCTTTGCTTTCATCTTCCTTCAGCTTTCCATTGACATTATCAATCTTGGCAGCAGCTAGTTCAACAGTCTCATCAGTCATGCCATTTGTCTCTTCTTTGGAATTTTCCAAATTCTGTTCCTTGCATTCTTGCACTGGAAGCTCCATTTTGGGCTTCTCTTCTCCTCTTGCATGTCCATTCTCTTCAGAGAATTCAACAACCTTGGGAAGGAGATCATAGTCTTTTTCGCTGTCTGTAAGCTCACCATTTTCCGCAGTTTGCTTCTTGGCCATAGCTTCTTCAAGCAAACCAGACAACTCTTCAACCTTTTTAACAGAATCCGCTTCTCTAGCTCGGAGCTCCTCATTTTCTTGAATGACACTTTGCAACTCGGTTTCTTTGTCCAACAAACTCTCCTTCAGTTTCATGCTCTCAGCCCTTGCTTGCCCAAGAGTTTCCTGCATATAAATCACCTCAGCTTCAACCTCCTTTAGGCTATCCCTCAGCTGAGCTTCTTCCTCTTTTGTGGCACAAGCATCCTCCTCAGTTTCTTTTAACAGGTTGACCAGCCTATTTATTTCTTTTTCCAGTGAAGAGTTTTCTTCTTCAGATTTCTTTACACAATCCACCAAATGAAGTTCCTTTTGCTCCCACTCAGCCTTGGATATCTTGGATTCATCTTTGGCTTCTTTAATGGTATTTGTAAGAAGACCAATCTCATGTTTTGTATCATCAAGCATGCTTTCATACTTCTCATTTGTTGCTTTCAGGACTATCCTTATATCTTCTATCTGCGCCTCATAAGTTTCATGCTCGGTTTGACTGGATAAAAGCTTTTCTTTGGCTTCCCTTGCTTCAACAGAAACTTCATGTAAGGCAGAAGCTAAGCTTTCCATTGCCTTCTTGCTCTTCTCCTCTTCTTCCCTGGAATTTTCCAATTCATTTATGAGTTTGTGTTTCTCTTCCAATAGGTTTTGAACACTAGATGCTGCAAGCTTCTCATTGTTCAAAGCCTGAGCTTTTTCCTCCTTCACAGTCTCCAGCTCAAACTTCAAAGACTCAACCGTTTTTGCCATTTCAGAAGTTTCATTCTTAGCCATACTATGCTTACGCTCTGATTCATCAAGATCCGCTTTCTGTCTTCCAATTGTCATTTCCAACAATCCCACTTTCTCTTTAAGAGCAGCAATTTCAGATTCTGCATCATGCAATTTATCATTGTTACCCTCCAGCTGTCTCATGACTGCATCCAAGGACTCTGAAGCAGATCTCTTCAACTTATGTGCTTCCTCAGCCTGCATTTCTAATTCCTCCACCCTGATTTTCCACTCCTCCACTAAATTACGAGCATAAGATTCAGCCATCTTTGCAGCCTCTAGCTCGATGTTAAGCTGTTCAATAGAAGCTTCTCTTTCCATTAATTTTTTTTTGATAGTTCTAGATTTCTCAAGTTCTTCCTTTAAAGTATCTATCTCCTCCTCAAGCTTCAAAACCAGCTCCCTATTCTTAATGGACTCTGTTTCACGCTGTGAATCAAGCAAAGCCTTCAACCGGGTCAACTCAGATGAGAGAATCTCCACCTTTTCAACATGAAGCTCAGCAATCTTAGTGGCATCATCGGCATGGCTCAATGCCTGGTTCTTTGCGTCAGTTGTCATTGCCAGTTCTTGCTTAATCCTCTGAAGCTCCTGCGTAGTAGACAAGAGAGAAGCTACATCCAAAGCATGTTGGTTCCTCACTGCTTCAATCTCTTTTTGCCATTCTTCTTCCTTTTTCTGGGATGCCTCAATTCCTGCCTGTTCCATTTCAACAGCCCGGAACTTCTCAATTTCAGAATTCTCCTCGGCACGCTTTTGAGCCATCAAAGCCTCTTGCAGTTTCTCATTTGCCTCTTCAGCGACTCTCTGTGCTTCTTTTAGCTCATCAATAGCTTGCACCTTCTCTTTCTCAATTAATTCTATCTTTTCTTTTGCTTTCTTAAGATCTTCCTGAACAAGATTCAATTGAGCCTGCAATTCCGATCCCTTTACAAGCCGTGATTGGGACTTCTGAAAATCAAAACCAAATAATAATGCAGATCAAAATTTGCATAAATTTCAGTATAAAGACATGTTTGCTTCTATTCCTAAGGACAATCTTTCATGTCCGACAAAACCAAATTATGTTAAAGAAAATACACTTCAGAGCTCTCTTTTCCTTCTGATTTTCATTTTCAATTCATGTGACATCAAAACTCTCACACTGACAAGCACAAGAGCTTTGTTCAAAAGACAACCATTTCATGCTAGAATATCAATTTCCAGTGACCAAAGCAGCTTAATGGTCGTATTCCATACAAATAGATCATATTTAGTCACGGCAATCCCAAAGACTTTAACTTCATTTTCAAACTTTATGGGAATTTCCAAAATGGCACTTTTCAAAACAAACCAAACAAACTCCAAATATTGAAAAACAAAGGCACCAAACTTTATTATCAATTCCTAAAACTTACTTCAGGTGGGGTAGCAGCCTTCACTGGTGGTGTAGCGGCCTTAGCTGATGGGGTAATAGCAACCTTAGCAGGTGGGGTTGAAGCAACCTTGGGGGATCGACGTTCAATTGAGGGCTTCGAGTTAATAGACCGCGGGGATCTATCAATAGAAAGCCGAGAATTTTGCAGGGGAGAATGTGAATCAGTTTCTGGCTTAGTCACTCCCTTTCCAACTTTACTCGCTCTTGGAGTAGCTGGGGAAGCTTTGCTAGGAGTTTCAGATAAAGCAGATCTGATCAAGTTCAAAATTTTGTCACTTGTCTACCAAATCAGAAACCATTACATAGAATTTGTAATGCCATATATGTAAATATAACTCTTGCCAAAACTCAAAACAGAATCCAAGCAGTATATGCCAAAAATAGAAACTTTGCATACAATTCTAGTGTCATAATTTGAAAGAACAACACATCTTTTTCAAGAACAGATCCAACCCATTAAGGGAATCACAAAAAGAACACAAATTAAAATTAGGATAAAAAGTTAAGCAAATTAAGGGAAACTCATATAGACAAAAAAAAAATCAAAATCAAAATTTGTTCCAGAGTTTAAGATAATAGACTGATCACAAATAAAACTGAAGCAAAATTGTAACTTTAACAGAAAAAAAAAATCCTAACCTACAGATCATAAACAAATTAAGAACAATTTTTTTTTTTCTTTTTGAACAAAAATAGACCAAAAATGAACACAACCCAGATAAAGAAATTCAAAAAGAAAAAAAAAAAAAGAAACAGATCCAGACAGAAACAGTGAGTATACTTACTTGGATTTGGTTGCCATGACTGAGGTGATGAGATAGGTAAGCAGATAAAGAGGAAAGAGAGAACTTTAAAAATGTGTAAAATGTGAGAGTGGCTGTGTATGGCTACTGCTAAAATGCTGACATTTTTGTAAGAGAATATAAGGATTTAATGTAAATGTGGATGCGGGATTGGGAGTTCCAAGTTTCAGTTTTTGTATTTTCAGATCATGGGATTATGATAAAAGATTCAAAAATTTTGTTTTGTGCAATAACAAAAGCAAACACAACAATAAAGTTGAAGACTCTGAAGCAGTTAAGTGAGGTGAGTGAGCCCAAAAACAAAAAAACAAAGAAAGAAATTTACAGCATAGAGAAAGGAAAAAAGAAAAAACCAAATTATTTTGGTTGGTGTTTCTGTCTTTGAAGTGGCTGACCACAGACACAACACAACAAAGGTTGCAGTTATTGTATGTACAACACACTATAGTCACTCTCTCTCTTTCTCTCTCTGAGCATAGATATTTTTTTTTTAAATTCTTTTAATCAGAGTGTTATTTTTAAGGTGGAGTGCAGGGAGCAATGAGGCGGTGAAAGTACAAGAATGCCCCTGAGTAGTTCTTTATTTATAGTTATACACTGACAAAGGCAAATTGGCATAACTTTTTCAGAGACAATTAGAGACTGAGAGGTGTGCATTTCTACCTTCTTAGGGCACCACCCTGCTTTTGAGGAAGGAAAAGGGCGAAGACACATGGCTGTTTCCATGTAAACATGTGCCCTCTTTCTCTATTTGAATCACCCTTTTCTTCTTATCTAATACAGTGTTACATGTTTTACAAAGAAAGTGTTATCTTACAAGTTACACACTTCTTATAAATTTCCTTTTCTTTTTTAATTATGTTATGGCAATTTCATTTTATGTTTACAGCAGAGAATATGTCATAAAAATTTGTGACGGTTGTAATATATTAAACAAGTTCATTTTATTAAGTACAAATTTAAGATATTAGCATACGATTTTTTAGAATATTTTACCTTCGATTTGTCTTATCTTAACTCCCTTTGAGAAATTCCTATGTATAAAAAAAAAAAAATGTAGCACTGAATATAAATTATTACTTGCATCGTGATGATAGTAATATCACATACAAACTCATCAAATTTACAATGAAATCGAAACTTGGACATTCCCTTCATACTATATAGTCTTTATGACGAAGTATCAAAAAAAAAATTAACTGATTAAACTAAAGTTTCTCATTTTTTTCAAATACACCAAAAAAATAAAAAGAATGAAAAAAGCACACACCCTGCGTTCTACTTGCTTTCGTTTTTTCAGTTGAAACATATCATTAATTATTCTATTAATTAGCTTAAATGTTAGATTAATTACTCCTTTAATTTAATCATCCTGGGTTACACCCCAAACTATATTAATCCGCATCGCTTAGAACATCAAAAATAACTGTGACATGGACAAATTCTTAAACTTATTGTCAGGATTACATGATTTTACAAAAATGTTAATAATTTTTTCACGAATTAAATTGATGGATAAAAGTGAAACAGAAATATTAGGGAGAATTTTTGAAGTAGTGATCCACTTTAAAGTCATCATTGCCGCCGGTGATCTAACAGTACATGATTAAAAGGTCAAAAAAAAAAAAAACAAAAAAAGATTTTCGACATTATTCCATAGATATAAGAAAACAAAGCCCTACTCTTAATAGACGAGATTTAAGTGTACGATCAGCTTTGGAGCCCCAAAATTCGACCTCAGTGCAAATTTAATTATTTATTAATAAAGTCGACATTAACAAAAGCCATAACTTATACGGCAGATGATGTGGGTGAATCCCATTTGCTTTACCTGGCGTAACAAGCAATTTTTATTTCTAATTGGACATGGAAAAAGAATTAGTAGTGTAACAAATATTTTTTTGGGTAAGGTGAGAAGCTGACTAGCAACCAACAAACCTTCTAGCATATTTCTTCCAGTTGTAGCGATTTCAATAGCCATCATTTGGTGTTAGGTGGGACTTACCCTAAATAGAGAGATTGAACAAAAATCTTAATAGTAATAATGATTTATATGTAACTTGTTCATGCATGCTTAATGGGATTTGGCAGCTCACTCTCTTATCTTTTGGAATAGTTATATCTATCTAGCTACCATATGGATTTATCTCATTGTCAAAGTTAATAATCTACTCTCGTACATTCATTACTAAATTCGATATGTTGCTTGAGCTTAGGCCAACAAAACTCTATAATGTTGATTAGGGATGGCAAAAATCCCCACGGGGATGGGTACTCTCGGGGATTTTCCCCATTCGGGGAGGGTATGGGGATAATTTTATACCCAATTTTTTTTTCGGGGAGGGGACGGGGAAAATTTTTTACCCAACTTTTTATTCGGGGAGGGGACGGGGATGAGGTGGAATCCCCATCCCCTACCCATTTCCCCATTTTAATTTTTAATTTTATTTTTATTTTTAAAATTACTAATAAATAAATAACAAAATTATAAATATTGTTAAAAATAATAAATATCAAAATAGTTGTATGTTGGGAAAGTGGTCACTCTTTGCCGGGAATTAGTTGAAGAGTATTAATTGAAGTTTTCACCAACTGTTTATTGCTTTGATTATACTGGTAGTAGTTCTTCTACTAGATCTACAGGGGATTCTTATAAGAAAGCAACCAAATGGATGACAAGTTTTGATGATTATGTAAACAATGGAGATTGTGCAGTTGTTGCAGATGAATTAGATTCATATTTGGATGAGAAAGTTATATCTCGGATGGAAGATTTTAATATTTTGAGTTGGTGGAAGACAAATGCTAATAGGTATCCTACATTAGCTCGAATTGCTAGAGATATTTTGGCAATTCCAATTACAACAGTTGCTTCTGAATCAGCTTTTAACACTAGTGGTAGAGTTATGAGCTCATACCATAACAAACTTCATCCAAGCACATTAGAGGCCTTAATGTGCTGTCAAAGTTGGTTACGAGCTTACAATAGCGGTATGAGTTTATTTTAATATGATTAATTTAAAATCGAAAATAAAAAAAATGTATTAGACTATTAATTATTCGGGGACCGGGGACCCTCGGGGATCCCCTGTTATTATTCGGGGAGGGGAGGGGATGGGGATTCTCTCAAGCAATTTTGACGGGGACGGGGAGGGGACGGGGACATATGCAAAACATCGGGGATGGGTATGGGGAGATTGGTCCCCTCCCCTCCCCTCCCCATTGCCATCCCTAATGTTGATATTAGGTAGTTCAGGTGATAACATATTTTTAATTATAATAAAATAATCGAACAAATTATATTTAGATACTTATGTTATTGCCTGAAAGCTGCCTTAAATATTTGAGTTTAACAAAACGAATTGACTCGCAATATATTTAAAAGAAAATTTTCCCATTTCAAAAGAAAATGTATTTGCTCTCAAGTATTTAAAATTAAAAAACTAAAGGTCTTAATCTTATCAATTTGATACGTAAAATTTGAAAGCAACATATGTATCACTAACTATTAAGGCTAATAGTAAGAAACATTCAAAGTAGCAATGAAGTAATCACTCTCAACGTTTCTAGTTTAAGGGACGGTTGCATTGACAATATGTATTAACCGATAAAATATATCTTTTTGAGATGGGACATTTACAAGTAGAAGTAATTAACTAAACTGACAAATTTAATTACTATTTATTTGAATTGATAGCCAAATTCTCACGGCAAGTTGGACAATTAACTTCTCTCTTTCTATACTAATCATTCTATTACATGCACCCTAGAGAAACGATAGTGTGCTTGAATATTCTTCTTCTTTTGTTTTCTTACCATTTTTTTTTCATAAAGAGAGTATCATTTTTATGGCGCATATAATAGAATCATTTATTTCAACATCTTTTCAATTAGATGAGGAAAACCCATTGATATTCAAGAGCTTTAAAGTTTAAATTGCTCGCTTGATTAGTTAGGTAGATAGTTAATTTTCATCTATATAATACTTTAAAACTATCCTAAAAAATAAATCGAAATTCACTTAACTTTCCGACTTCAAATAGTTTTTCAATACTGTCACATTTAGTGGTGGAAATATAATTTTGGTATAATGTGGACCATATTAGAGAGATGCCAAATTGAGATGCCAAACATAAGAAACTGTAAATTCAAAGGGTGCAAAATGTAAACTTCACGTTTTAAAGGAATTAAATATCAGTTAAACCCCTAATCTTACTAAAAATGTCTTAGGACCACGTTTTTTCCAAACCTCGACGTATTCTGTACGCGGTCGTGTTGCATTCATCTAGGAATAAAAATGAGTACCATCTATTACGAGTTTATAAATTATCGAACTAATAAGTTTTATCATTTATAACTTTGTTTCTCAATTAAATTTGGAACATTACTGCTAAGGAAAAAGAAAAGAAAAAGAAAGGGACAATAACATGAGGAAGAGTAAAAAAAAAATGTGCAAAATAAAAAATAGATAAATCAATAGTGTAAGGGCATGAACATGAAATTAGAAGTGAAATGAGTAAAAAAAAAAAGGAGATAAAGGGTGGATAATAATCGTATGTGGCAGGAATCGTGTGACATAATCAATCATCAAACAACCAGTGGGCCCCATATGCATGGACTCCTCCAAACTCGCGAATCATTCGTTGCATTGCTCACGGGGTCTAAAATTATTTTTAAAATGGAAATTAAATCAGAAAACAAAATGATAACAGCCGGTTTAACTCCAGGGCGTAACATCTCAATTGTTGATTAAAAATAAAATAATTAAATATGCCCTTGATATGACCATTGAGTTGAGGTCATAAAATTAATATTAATCACGTAATTGCTTGACAAAATAAAAATTTATACGGGTTCTAGTGTAATTATATATATTTATATTTTTAGAAAATGAGTGTAGTTAGATGTTTTCTTTTTCTTTTTTTTTTCTTCTTAGAGAGAGTAGTTAGATTAATTCTTATTAAATCTCCCTATTCTTTGTCTTTATTGTTGTCCAATTGGTGTTTTAACAAAACTAGTATTCCAAATATAAGTATCTGTTCAACATGAGTTTTTCCAAATATAAGTTTTGAACCAGATTTGAGTTTAATGGCAAAATTGTTGAGAATCTTGGAATTTGGCTGCTGCTTGCTAATTGATTGAACCAGATTTGAGTTTGTCCCATTTGTCCCGCCAGCCAGCCTAACTTCTCATGTTAATTGCTGGTTTAATCTAAATTATAGGCCTACTTACTTGACAAGAGTTTCTGATCAGCCAACAATTATGCTAAAAAATATACACATAATTCTTAGAAGATTTTTTTTGGGGGGGGGGGGGGGGGGGGGGAAGCTTATTGATAATGTGAAGCCGATGATATAACGACTCAATAACATATGCAATCAATCCACATGTCTACCACATGCCATGTCCCAACTTTAGTCGAATTATGCTTTTATCGTATGCTAATAGATGACTCTTTTTCTTTTTTTTTTAAAGGATCCGTACTGGCTTTTTTGTTTTTTGTTTTTTTAAAAAAAGAATTTTGAAATTTATGTTTAATTGATTGAAGACAAATTTTGGAAATTTATGATATACTAGGGGAGTGAGATATACTCCATTAGTTCATTAATTGTTTAGCCAAAATGACCAATCTTATTACTATTTTATTTTTCTATGGTTAAACCAATGAAGACAAAAAAAATAAAGAATAAAATTGGGTCATCATATAAAGGCAACTCATCAACACTACAACCAAAAAGATGTAAATCATATTAAGTTAATGCCACAAATGATCAAGTTAGCAATAGAAAATTAAACAAAATCTAAGTACTATATATACCCACCCACACATACATATTCAACTATTCAAGAATCAAGACAAAAATGCTGATCTGAAAGATAGAAAGGAAAAAAAAAAAAAAAAGAGATAAAATCGAAACAACTGTCAAGCACATGGTGTGGGATCAAAATGTACAGCGGAAAATTGCAGAGTAACCAAAAATGATGAATATTGGATAAGGTCAAGGAAACATAAAGATGTACCACTACCACCATCTTGATGTGGGAAGCATGCCCTTTGATTTTTCCTTTGCCAGCTGCATTCTACCTTTCACATTTTCGCATATCAAACTCATGCAAACAGTTATGGATTTGGCCAATTGCAGGCACATGACCTATTTTTGGCTCCAAAAACGACTCGGTAGCATGAATGTAATATGTGACTAAGGGTTCATACCTCTCAGATCATCATTTGAAATTCATGTCAGATCAACCCAGGGGGAAAAAAACAAAAGATGAAAGTTGAAAGTTTAAGAGATGAAGACTGGAATTATATAACAGGAGAACAGCAGGGAATGATGTGTGTCGAGAGAGGAGACATGGGGATATCTACAAATTTAATGAACGTTCGAGATATAGGTGATTAGGAAGAGAATATTACACCAATCATCATCATAAGAGACATGGAAGCTGGTGGCGCAACCAGAGGCATCAGGATCCTTGGCCCCACAGCAGTCGTAAAACTTGGCAGCATAAGGCAGGTCATGAATCAAAAGCATGAAATTAAACATCAACCGACTGAGCTCTGTCCAACACTCAGTGTGATGAAAAGCATATATGAACAGATAGTCTCAGAATCCACTTGCAAGGAAACGTTTTTTTCATTTTAAGGGACAGGGAAATTGCAAGCAATGACATTCATTAATTAGTTTACCAATCAATATTTCAAATTGTCTGGAAGTTTCTGCAATTAATGTTTGCCAATAAGTTTTTCTTCAACAACAACAATCACAAATAAGGGGTAAATAACCCAAAAATAGATCTCCATATGGAAAATTTGCAGTGCATCTCTCTCTCTCTCTCTCTCTCCTTCTCCTCATGGATTATTTGTAGGTTTTTCTCCCTCATCCTAGTTTTGTTTCCATTTTTCCATTAAAACAAGAAGACCGCCGTCATTTATTCTCAATTTGTAATCAACCCAACAATATTGCTCTTGACGGGGCACTGATTATTTCACGCTTGCTCTACAGCATGTCAATTTTACCAAAACTCCTAACTCATTTCAATAATTTCTTTAACCGAAACAATGGTCTTAAAAATGAACAATTTATTTAATTACTAGCACATCTTATTGACTATAAGACACTATGACAAGATCAAGTCAACAATCTGCAGACATCCCTAGATGCTATAGAATATATAGGATGCACTCCCTTGAGCTCTCCAAAGACTTCTTAAAATTCAGTTACAGTAATGTGTATCGATGTAGAAAGATTGTCGACTACATGGTTCAGTACAGTAGTTTGTTTCCATATCACTATTAAATAATTAAAACCGCAGTATTCATTTCTTCAAAATGTCTAAAACTATGACAATTGTAGGGCTGGGGCACACTTTTAGTATTTCTACCAGTCTCACACTCCCTATCTTGGAGCAACGCATCATATGTGCAGTGGTTTTCATAGCCCAACTGGGAAATTAACTACATTGGCTGGACCAAGGACTGGGTCTCGGATATAGCATCCGGAGGGGATCCTAACAGAACAAAACACTGATTTTGTTCAGACTCTTCAACAACCAACCCAAAAAGGGGAGGGGGGACACTGACACACAAACTCTGCAATATCAAGGGGAGTCCAAAAGTAGTAAGGATTTTGCTACCTTACAATCAATGTAAGGTACATTGATTGCAAGGACTCTAATACAGCTTTATAATGCAAAAAAAGACCTAATAGAGGATGTGAAATAATAATAAACCTCAGAAAGTAGACTGAAAACTTAGGAAACAAGTAGAAAATTCCAGCTTTCAAATGTGTTATCAACAGTCTAACTCAAAAAAAGAGTTGCTTTAACTGGGCAATACAATTATTCATCCAACCTACCTATTGAGGTTTCTTCAACATGCAAACAGTACAACCATGCACCATCTTTAGGGATGGCAATGGAGAGGGGAGGGGAGGGGACCGATCTCCCCGTACCCATCCCCGATATTTTGCGTATGTCCCTATCCCCTCCCCGTCCCCGTCAGAATTACTTGAGAGAATCCCCATCCCCTCCCCGAATAATAACAGGGGATCCCCGAGGGTCCCCGATCCCCGAATAACTAATACATTTTTTTTCGATTTTGAGTTAATCATATTAAAATAAAAAATTCAAATAAAAATAAAGTTCGAAATATATCTTACATTAATATTTATTACAAAAGTCACATACATTAAATTAGTAAGTAACGCAACATGCAAGGGATACAAACTTATTTTACAAACTATCATGAACAAATTAATAGTCTAATACAAAATTGTTACAAATAAAATCGAATTTAGATTCAAAATTAACTTTTTCAATGGTGGCGTGGGCACTTTATAAATGTGGACTATTCCCTTTACAACACAATAGTTAAATCGGAGCAAATTAAAAGTAAATATTAGATTAGATTAGATTAGATTAGATATTAAAATTGTGATTCGTTGTGGACAATTATAACATCTAAAATTAAATAAAAAATAGATTTAAGTTTAAAATATTTAAAGAATATCAAAATTAAAAAAAATGTTTGGCTAATAGAATCTACTCGGTCTTTTTAATGTCCTAAATAAAAATTTAGAACTTTAATTAGCTAATTAGGACTAAAAGTTTAATAATATAAATATTTTGATATTTTTTATTTTTACAAATATTTATAATTTTATAATTTATTTACTAGTAATTTTAAAAAATTAAAATTAAATTAAAAATTAAAATGGGGAAATGGGTAGGGGATGGAGATTCCACCTCATCCCCGTCCCCTCCCCGAATAAGAAATTGGGTATGAAATTATCCCCATATCCTCCCCGAATGGGGAAAATCCCCGAGGATACCCGTCCCCGTGGGGATTTTTGCCATCCCTAACCATCTTACAGACAAGACCTGAGAGACTCTAAACAGAGAAAATAATGGACCAAATTCTAGGGTACAAAATGATATCTGAATGTTAAGGAACAGTCTTCTTAAAACTCAGGTCATGGATTCGAGTCTCACTAGTGTGCGTGTGTTATACATTTAAAAAAAAAAAAAGTAGAAACAGAAGATTAATGCAAAAATCTGTTGACTTATTAACAGTACAAAACGAAATGCCATCAATAGTCGTGGTGCTTGTGGCAAATAGCTTTCTGCGATTAAAACCACCATAACCACAATGGAGCAACCATACAATGATATTATGCGATGTGTGTATTCGTTTGGTGTGACTATCAATTTGTCTGATAGTCTTCAAACTACACTCCTCCATTGTTGTGCAACATGTGTGTATTCATTTTATTGTAATTATCAATTTGTCTAACTGTTTTCAAAATAAATATAAACATGACCAGACGGATGAATCTCAGCATGAACTCCTGAAAACTTAATCAGCAGCAGGCTAATGGCACAATGAACAGCATCTGATTATTGCCATAGTACATTAGCATTTCTAAATCATCCAATAATAACCAACCCAAATGAAAATTAACAAAGTAAATGAATCCACAAAAACAATCCAAAAGAATCAAAAGGGTATATGAAATTATTATTTAAAAAAAAAACACTAAGAGAAAGAATCAGATTGAAGAAAAGGGTATGCAAAATGACGATCAAAAGAGGGATGGGTACCTTTTTGGTAGTCGCGACGACGGCAAATGAAGAAGAAAGCATTGGAAGCGGCATGAAGAGGAGCTGTTTGAGCAAGCTATATCTGCTAAATATATTAAACTTCAAACGACATCGTTTAACAGAAAATTTATCTATACCATCTTAGGTTTAATCAAGATTTAACTATTTTTTAAAATTCCTTTTAATGAAAATGAAAGTTTATAGCACTAATACTATATGAATTAAATAATTTTAAACTCGTAATTAATAAATGTTTATAACTATAATCTTTAAATTTTTAAAGAAATCTTTAATAAGTATTATAAATTTACAATCAAGAATATATGATTTATTCTAGTCAAACCAAAGAAAACACGCGCACGCAATATATATAATAAGTCAGATTATGATTGGGACTTACATTATTACAATGAATTCTATGAAGTACATGCCCAATACAAATAACCCCTCAAAGGAGAGGATGTTCATACTCCACTTGCATTTCGCAAGGGAGAAGGATATAAAGAACATTTAGCCCCCACAATGCTTTTGTGGGGGCTAGAACCGCTGCCCTCACAATGCCTGTGAGGGCAGCAGCCCACCACTTCGGCCAAGGCATCCACAGTTAATGACAAAGAAAAGTCTTGTTTATTAAACTAATTACCATCATATGGGATTGGTTCAAAATTGTTGAGAATATTGGGATTCGGCTGCGGCTTGCTAAATGAACCCGATTGAACTGCTTCTTGCAACCTCATTCTTCCTTTGTTGAGAATATTGGGATTCGGCTGCGGCTTGCTAAATAAACCCGATTGAACTGCTTCTTGCACCTCATTCTTCCTTCACATTTTTGCTTATATGTCAAACTCATGCAAGCAGTTATGTTATATAAGGCCCTGAGCAATTGCAAAATTTACAATTTTGTAAGGCCAAAAATTTAAGTATACATGAGAATTAGTAAAATTTAGGCCGGTGAAAATCATTGTGCAACAAAATCGGAAGAAAAAGAAAAAGAAAATAGAGATATAGGTTTTGTTCAGCAAGAGATTTTGGTTAATTTTGAATTACGAAATAGGATAATTTGTTATGTGTGTACGAATATTACTACATCGATTGAAGCATACATATGATAATAAATAGGATAATTTGTTTCGCTTGAACTGCACAAAATAATGTGGCTCATGTTCATTGGCTGGGAGAGCACCGAATCACTAGTGCTCCAGGAGTAGGGAAGACATTATGGTATTCCAGTATTTCTCAATTATCATGATTAGCCCTCGAAACTTTGGACAGAAAAGTATAATTATTCGTTTTTAAACGCCAGCGCCCAGCGGCACTTTAAAGTTCTAATATTCAGTTACAAGCGCCAACAAAAAACATAAAAGAGTGAAAAAGCCCTTGTACCAAAGCAAAACGACCAGGATTCTTTCCTCAAGTTTCAAGAATTCTTTAACTAAGCTACAAGTTTAAGTTTAGAATACTTTGTTAAAACGCATTGGACATTCCTAGTTCTTTTAAAATTTTCCTTTTTGTTACTTTTTTAGCAAGTAGGGTGCAAACAGAGGTGATTACATTATTCAATAACTAATGTTCTATCTCAATTAATCCGCGACAGCAGCTTCTGTTCATCAAACTGGTTAAGTTAAATTTCTTTGTTTCTCTCTTGGTTGAATTCATACATACAAGTGAGATCCATTATGGGTAACATTTTGCAAATCTCTTGCGATGTTGGCGCAATGTTCAATCGTTGCCTAGACTGCACTCTCGGCAAAGCTGCTTATATAACTGACCTCAAAGATAATGTTGTTGCCTTGGAGACTGAATTGGAACAACTAATCGCTGCAAAGAATGATGTGATGACGAGGGTCCTCAATTCTGAACACCAACACAAAATGAAGAGGCTGAACCAAGTGCAGGTTTGGCTTTCGAGGGTGGAGACTCTTAAAACTGAAGTTGATGAACTCATGGGAAGAGATGGTGTCTCTCAGGAAATTGACAAATTGTGTCTTGGAGGCTACTGCTCCAGGAACTGCAAGTCAAGCTACAAGTTTGGTAGAAAAGTTGCTAAAATGCTGCGAGATGTGAAGGCCTTAAAGGGCGAAGGAGTTTTTGAAGAGGTGGCCGCGGCAGCTCCAGAATTAATATCTGTTGCAGATGAAAGACCTACTGAGCCAACGGTGGTAGGCTTGCAATCACAACTTGAACAAGTTTGGAGATGTCTTGTACAAGAACCTGCAGCTGGTATAATTGGCCTATACGGCATGGGCGGTGTCGGTAAAACTACACTGTTAACCCAAATCAATAATAAATTTGTTGATAATCCAACAGATTTTGATTCTGTGATTTGGGTTGTGGTGTCAAAAGACCTGCAGCTTGAAAAAATTCAAGAAACTATCGGGAAAAAGATAGGTCTATATACTGATTCATGGAAGGACAGAAGTCTCGAAGAGAAAGCTCAGGACATCTTCAAGACTTTAAGCAAGAAGAAGTTTGTTTTGTTGTTGGATGATCTATGGGAGCGGGTTGATCTAAAGAAGGTAGGCGTCCCTCTTCCAAAAAATAGTGCAGTGGTATTTACAACCCGTTTCGTTGATGTTTGTGGCGGTATGGAAGCTCGAAGGAAGTTCAAAGTGGAATGCTTATCCGATGAGGATGCTTGGGAGCTATTTCGAGAGAAAGTTGGGGAAGAAACTATTGAGAGTCATCATAGTATTCCTGAACTAGCTCAAACTGTGGCAAATGAGTGCGGTGGATTGCCGCTCGCGCTTATTACTATTGGTCGAGCCATGGCCTACAAAAAGACTCCTGAAGAATGGAGATATGCGATTGAAGTTTTAAGAAGATCAGCTTCCGAATTTGCAGGTTTGGGAAAGGAGGTATATCCTCTTTTAAAATTCAGTTATGATTGCTTGCCAAGCGATGCAATCAGATCTTGTTTCTTATATTGTTGTTTATATCCGGAAGATTACGGCATAGATAAAAGAGACTTGATTGATTGCTGGATGTGCGAGGGGTTTTTGGAAGAAGACAAGTTTGGCACACAAAACCGAGGATACTATATCGTGGGCACTCTTGTTCATGCATGTTTATTGGAAGAGGTAGAAGATGATCAAGTAAAAATGCATGACGTCGTCCGCGATATGGCATTGTGGATAACTTGTGAGATTGAGAAGGAGAAGGAGGGCTTTTTGGTTTATGCAGGTTCCGGATTAACGGAGGCACCTGCAGATGTCAGAGGATGGGAAATTGTGAGAAGATTATCATTGATGAGAAATTCAATTGATAATCTACCAACTGTTCCGACATGCCCTCATCTTCTTACTTTGTTTCTTAACCGTAATCCGTTGAGGACGATCACCGGTGGCTTCTTCCAGTCTATGTCTTGTCTAACAGTTTTGAAGATGTCAGATAATGAAACGCTACGGCAGTTACCAATGGGGATCTCAAAGTTGGTTTCACTACAACTCCTTGATATTTCAAAAACAAGCGTTGTAGAGTTACCAGAAGAGTTAAAAGCGTTGGTAAATCTTAAATGTTTGAATTTGGACTGGGCAAAAGAGTTAGTTGTAGTTCCACAGCAACTGTTATCTAATTTTTCAAGGTTACGTGTGTTGAGAATGTTTGCTATTGGTGTTAGATCACCTTACGGACTGTCTAGCTCTTGGCATGAGAATGTAGCAGAGGAATTGCTCGGTTTGAAATATTTAGAGGTACTGGAGATCACCTTCAGGAGTTTTAAGGCTTACCAAACATTTTTGAGCTCACAGAAGTTACGAAGTTGTACCCAAGCTCTCTTGCTCGATGAGTTCGATAGGGAGGAGTCGATCGATGTTGCAGATTTAGCAGATCTAGAGCAGCTCAATACATTATCCTTTGTTGGTTGTGATTGGCCTGGGGGACTGAGGATTGACTACAAAGATATGGTACAAAAATCGCGCCAACCTTATGTTTTCCGCAGCCTTGAGGAAGTTACCGTAGACAGTTGCAGAAATTTGAAACACTTGACATTCCTCGTTTTTGCTCCAAACCTCAAGTCTATTTCCGTACGCTATTGCAATGACATGGAAGAAATAATCAGTGCTGGAGAGTTTGATGACATTCCTGAGATGACGGGAATAATAAGCAGCCCTTTTGCAAAACTCCAGCGTCTTCGGTTAGAGCGACTGCGCAATTTGAAGAGCATTTACTGGAAGCCCTTGCCTCTCCCACGTCTGAAAGAATTGGAATTTCGGGGTTGCGATTCGCTTAAGAAGCTTCCACTCGATTCAAATAGTGCAAATGGGCGTAGAATTCTTATTCGTGGAGGTGAATACTGGTGGAGAGGGCTTCAATGGAAGGATGAAGCCACTCAAAATGCTTTTCGTCTCTGTTTCCAATCTCTTGACGAACTGTGGTTAGAGGGGCTAAGCCCGGATTGAACCTTGCGTGCTGGTGAGTGTTTTTTTCTTAAGATTCTTCTTGTTTCGTTTGCTTCACGTGTAAGTGGTTGAATTTATTTGAGACTCAAAACTTGTCATTCTTGTGCTTATTATGAGGGATGATTGATTATGAATCAATATCGTAAAATCTTGTTTATAGTGACTCTATATTTATAGTGATAATCTATATAGAAATAACTCTTTCATAGTTATAAAAAAAATTTAACTTTAATTTGGACAAATTATAAATAAGAATAAACTTTATATTATAATAAAATTTTTAGTTCCCAACTTAAATAACTTGGTCTTGGCTCCACATAAAAATATTTATAAGTTTTTTACAAAAATATATTTGTTAATTTAAGGATTTAATATATATTTTTTAGTTATTTGAGATAATTATTTATTCTTTAAAATTGTTATCACATTTTTAAAATTGCCTAAACAAAATATTAATTATTTCGTATTGCAAAAATCATTATTGATTATTTACTAACACAACATAAAATTGATAATTTTAGCTTAGTTGTCTAGCAGTTTGACAAAAATATGTAAAACCCTAAATCATCATCCCCTGTTTTATTATCATCCGCAATTTATAAATAAACTGAAAGGTAATTTAGTCTTTCATAAGTTTGTCAAAATTTTGTAAACCAATTTCTGTCAAAGTAGCATTACTCTTTACTTCAGATGTGGGAAGGCAATGGCTTCCAGCATATGCTCTTCAAATTTCATAGACCTACTAATTTCAGAAGTTAAGAGTTCTGCAAAAGGGTTGAGATTTACCATCCCGGGAAAGTTTGGCCATAGCAGCACTTGTCTGATTCATGCCAGATCAACCCCAGGAAAAAATAATAATAATAATAATAAATGTTCAAAATTGAGGAGATAAACTGATGAAAGACCTGAATTATATAATGGTAGAACAGTGGGGAATGATGTGTGTCAATGGAGGAGACATGGAGATATCTACAAATTTTGTGCAATCACACCCAGACACAGATCCCACAATATCAAAAAGCGTCCATAAACGAACCTCCACAACACCCCCCCACACCACCCCCCGCCCCAACACAAAAAACAGCCCCCAGGGCGAAATTAGTAAGTGAATAGAGTGCCTTGCAAGGAGTCTAACCTTGTGTGCAGCATTACAATGCAGTAGAAACCTAATGACGAAAAATTAAAGGAAATGAATAATGAACCTCAAAAAGTAGATTTGGTATGAACTGAAAAATCCAGGAAACAAGAATGAGAAACTTTCAGCTTTTAGCTTTGTTATCAACAGTTCCACTTCTTAAAATTCTGTCCCCTTCAACCCAGATATTTGAAGGCAGACAAAAAGGACCATTTGCCACACAAAACAATTACAAATCCTACCATAAATGAGCTTTCTTCAATATGCAAACAATACTACCACCTACGGTTTACTCATACTATAAGAAAAACAGAAGATTAATACAAAATCAGTTGATTTGTTAGTAATACATGGTAATGGTATGCCATCAGTAGTTGCGGTGCATGTGTAATTATCAACTTGTCCAATTATTGTACAGCCAAACTGAAGACATTATGGATGCATGTATTAAATGTAATTATCAACTTGTCCGGTAGTTTTCAAAAATAAATATGTAAGTGGCCGGACTTCATTAGATTATTGTACGGATGGCGTGGTAAAACAAGTCTCAGCATGAACTCCTGAAACAATTAACCAGCTGGCTAATGGAATAATTATTTAACGGCATCTAATTATTGCCGTTGTACATTAGGATTTCTAAGTCATCCAAAAATAAACAAACCCAAATTAAATGAAAATTGATACATGGAAACATAACAAAGCAAAATGAATGCCCAGCAAATCTGATTACTCGATGCTTTGTAAATCAAAGAATCCTACCAAACAGGACTGGACTCAGAGTTTCGTTCAACTCCTAGCTGCCGTGAATTTTATTTATTTTTTAGAATTTTTTTTATAATAATTAATAACATCCAATAAAGAATGCAAAAGAATCACAAGGGTACATGAGAAAAAAATAAAAAAATTAAATTGAAGAAAAGTGTATGCGAAATGACGGCAAACGAAGAAGGAAGGGTGAAAGCGGCAAGAAGATGAGCTGTTTGAATTCTCAATATTGTATTAATTTTTAACGCATTTACAATTAGTAAATGTTTTCAACAGCAATCATCAAATTTTCACAGAATTCTTTAATAAGTGATTAAATAAGTGCTACCATCACGGAGATTTAGGGTGCGTTTGGGATTGAAGTTGGGCAGTTGTAGCTTAAAAGCTACAGCACTAAAGTGTTTGGTAAACACTAACCAATGTAGCTTTTAAGCTATATTGATATGATTTTTCACTTGTATAATACAAAATTTATTATATCTTTAATAATTTTATCAAAATTATTATTTAAAATTTATATTTAGTATATATAATTAACTTTTGTTTCATAATTACAGTTTTTTTTTCATAGCAGCTGTAGATTAAAAGCTACAGCACCTCAATCCCAAACGTACCCTTAGTTTACTCAAATCAATGGAAATAAATTGCCTTTTGGAAGTATACAGTTCACAACCAATGTTTAATTCCGCGCTAATTATAAGCATTTCCCCTGAAAATATTGAGAATTCATTTTGCAACTTCAAAAGAATAGATGATAATAACGAGCCTGAAAATCCAGCTTCAGTCAGCAGCAAGATACAGAAATGAACAAAAACAGATATATATCATGCGCTCGAGTAGTTTTCATATCAAAGGTCAGTACAGATGGTATCAATTTATTCCTCGTCTCAAAAACAAAATAAATTTCCAAAATATGGTAAAAAATCAACTAATTCTTCACAGTACTTAAAAAAATCCAACAGACGAGTTCCCCTGATTCATAAACTCCTCCAATGATTGATAAATAAATAAACCTAACCAGCCAAACTGGAATCAAATCATTACAAGCATTTCCTTTGTAAACAATACTGGACCCCATAGAAAGAGAATTCAGGCCTGCAAAAAGCTCGCGTACTTTGCGCCTAGGAAAAGCCTTTGGATGCAGAGTAAGGCGCTCTTGGTAACCTCGGTGTTCTCATGGTTCATCAATTTCATCACCCGTTCCTTGGCTTTGAGGTCCGTCACAATGACCCGCCCAGCTGGATGGTACTGGATAAACTGTGACAGATCAAAGCAAGCGACAGCAAGAGCTCGTGGATCACTGGATGTATGCAAAATTGTTAAGAGGACCCTTAGAATCTGAGAGAGAAGATTATCCATTAGTATTACAGAAACTTTGTAGTTATTTATACAAAATGATGCTGAACGAGACGATACAGATATTAGCAGGAGTCATTCAGTGAAGTTAAAGCAGAAAAAATGAAAAATAAAAACTAGAAACACCGTCCATGGGGAAAAGAAATACCTGGAAATCATTTTCTTCGAAGTTTGTGATATTATCACGCCAGAATAGGGGATCTTTGTGCATGGGGAACCAGTCGAGATGGCCAAGGAGGACTTCTTGCATTTACTTGTCCAAAGAACTCAATCTCTTAGTATTATCCTTCAAACCTTCTTCCAGTTGATTCAGACCCTCCAGTAAATCCTAAGAAGATAATGAAATCTATTATATGTAAATGTAGCAAGATGAAGTCATCATTGTGTTAAAGGTTAAACAAAATTCAGCAATGGTGGCCAAGACTCATTCTTTTTGGCACTATTCAGGAGCCACCCAAACACAATCTAATATCTTGCATTATAAGTTTGAAGGCTGAAATCTTAATTTAGTGTTGGATGCCAAGATTCCACAAAAGCAATATACAGCTTCAGTTCATCATGAGGAAAAAGAGTCAACCCTTGGCAAAATTGGATGGTTCAAGGCCAAAGAAAATATGTGGTAATAAAAAAGGCACAATTAATTGATTTAACATTGCTCAGATGACAGGTGCTTGAGAATTAAATAAAGCAGGCATTTGTCAGCCATTATAGGTAACATTGTCCTAGGATAAATGTCTTAAAGTTGTCAAAGATAGTGTAGGTCCGTGCAATAGTAGTCAGCACTTTCGCCGGCCAGAGCTTCAATCAAAGTGTGGATTGAAACAAAATTATTCCATGCTGAACAAAGGAATAATAGGGCGTAACGGTATCAAAATCATAATTGACTAGCCGATCCCAAGTATGGGGTAAAAAGACTCAGGTAAGCATACCTTCTATCATCAATTATCACCAAAATAACACTAATATTCATATAATGAACAAAATAACAGTAGTTTTTGTCATCACACAAGCAACTGACTATTCTACCACACTATACTTAACAGAAGCCGAGGTAAAATTTTAATCCATATAAAATGATCACCAAATGCACCAATCAGTAGCAAACAGCGCCATCAGCTCCCCTAATTTTACTCAATCTATTAACTAAATAATTATGCAATCAGCCGAAAAAGAAAAACTAAACAGCGAGCAACTTCTCTTACCTCATCACTCCATGCTTGTGCTTTTAAACTTTGAACAACTTGAGGTAGTCCAAGGTCTATCATCTGAGCAGCAAAATTACCTTTGGGAAGCAAGTTTCTAAGGATCAAGACCACCACCCTGACAACCTAGCAGGATATGCCTATCTTAATAACCATATGAACAAAAGAACGTATTCTTTTGGATAAGAAAATAGCGTATTTCTAGCACAAGCCAATATAAATATATTTAAATATACGTATGTATAACAAGTTAATAGTATTCAAGTGGATGACACTCATCTTGTGCAGCAGTGAGCCTTTGCTAACATTAAATACTACCAAGAAACCAGATCTCACCTTCTCCTTTGTGGAACTCTTAACATTAACAACATCTATTAGTCGTGGTAGGGTTCTATTAGTTGCCAAGTACTCCACTGCAGGTTCATAGTAAGACAAGAGCCAGACGCAGAGACATGTTTCGTAAAGAAGTTGTTACAAGAAGAAGGAAAAGGGAAAAAAGAAGAGGTCAATAGCACAAATTCCGTTATGATATGACTTAGAGTTAAATTAGGGTTGATTTTTTATTGATTGATAAAAATAAATAACAATCTTGACCTACAAGAGGTAAGTCAATCTCTCCCAAACTCTTAATTATTCTTAACACTAGACAAAACCCAACATAAATCTTAAGTGACTCCATTATCTCTTATTTATACCTGAACCCTAATTAATAATAAAATTATTAAACTGTCTATGCCCCTAAGATTACTAAAGTGCCCCTGCCTCCTTGTAATTGCACCTTAGTTTTCTTTGGTCTAACATTACTCCCCTCTCAAAAAGACACCTCGTCCTCAAGGTGAAATCTTGGAAACTGTTGCGTCTTCTTCCTCGGCTTCTTCCCGGCCTTCTTCCTCATCACACACAGTTAGGACTTGTAGTGATTTATCCTTACATCGATGCCCTTGTGAAAATTTCTCATTACATCAAAACACAACCCCTTCACCCTCTTATCCTGAATCTCTGTCTCCATGAGGCGTTTGAAAGTCACCCCATGTCGTGCCCCACTATCCCGATCCCTTTGGGAATCTCTCTTTAAATCCACCATTTGCATTTTCTGGTCTCCCAGTGGTGTACTTTGGAGCTCTCGTTTAAACCCTAAAGTCTGGGTTTTCTATCCTACCAATGGCATGCTGTTTTGGTATGAAAAATCGATTGAATTGCTCCTATTAACATGTTCTACTGTGTTCTTATCCTTAGCCATTTGTGCCAACTGCATTGACTCCCCTAACCCTCTCGGCCTTATCAAGCGTAGTAAGGCTCGGATTTCTGGCTTCAGTCCCTTCATAAAATTGCCTTTCAATACCACCTATGGAATTCCCCTTCAATGCCCTGATAGCAACTCAAACTATAATCGTTCTATCCTAGGTCAGAGTAAAAAACTATTCATACAAATCTCCCTCTTGAGTGGCCCAAAACCTATCCAATAGCCAATCCTTATACTCACCTCATGACCTTAACGATATCGTTGTTCTCGCCATTGAAACCGCACAAGGGCCTTTCCCTCCAAACATAACGCCGCCGCCATCAATTTTTCCCTTTCTTAGAGTCCATTGATGGAGAAATAGCGCTCTACCCTATACACTCATTCATAGGCATCCTCAACTTCGAAAATAGGTATTTTCAGTTTCCTTACCCTAGAATATGCCCCAAATTGAGTCTGTAATAACATATATCTAGTTATTGACAAATTGAGACTGCCAAACATAAATCGTTGATGTAAAAGAGATCTGAAGTGTAAATTGCTCGCTTGATTACTTAGGTAGATTGTTAATTTTTATCTATATAATACTTAAAATATATCCTTAAAAAAATATAGAAACTCACAAACCTTCCACTTCAAATAGTTTTTCATCACTATCACATTTAGTAGTGCAATTATAATTTTGGTTTAACGTGGACCATATTCGGGAGAAGCCAAATTGAGATGCCATAAATAAAAACTGTAAATTCAAAGGGTGCAAAATGTAAACTTCACATTTTAAAGGAATTGAATTTCAGTTAAATCCCTAATCTTTCTAAAAATACCTTAGGCCCACATTCTTTCCGAACCTCGATGTATTTTGTCCGTGACCATGTTGCATTCATCTAGGGATGAAAATGAGTACCATCTATTGCGACTTTGTAAATTATCAAACTAATAAGTTGATCATTTATAGCTTTGTTTCTCTATTAAATTTGGGAACATTATAGAAAGAAAAAGCAAAAGGAAGAGTCCAAAAAGATGTGTAAAATAAAAAAAATATAGATAAATCAATAATGTAAGGGCATCAACATGAAATTGGAAGTGAAATAAGTAAAGAAGATTATTTTTTATTTTTAATTATATGATATTAACACTCAAATTATAATTCATATTGTATGAAATTACAGCTGATATTTATAATCAGTCAATTACTGAAACTAATTTATTACTATTCAAAAAATATTTATTCTACTCATTTTTTAAAAGATAAAACATAATATTCACTTAATTATATACTATAATTAAAAGAAAATCTCTATATACATCTCGGGGCTTGAACCGTTGGCCACTCGAGAAAGGCCTGAGTAGTTGGGTAAAGAGGATTATTTACTAAATAAAAAAAAGGGGTAAAGAGTGGATAATCAATAAAAATCGTATGTGGCAGGAATCATGTGACGTAATCAATCGTCAAACAACTAGTGGGCCCCATATGCATGGACTCCTCCAAACTGGCAAATCATTCGTTGGATGCTCACAGGGTCTAAAATTATTTTAAAAATAGAAATTAAATAAAAAAAACAAAATGATAAAAGCCGCTTTAACTCTAGGGTGTGACGTCTCAATTGTAGATTAAAAATAAAATAATTAAATATGCTCTTGGTATGACCATTGAGTTGAGATTATAAAATTAATATTTATTTTATAAATAAATATTAATCACATATTTACTTGATAAAATAAAAATTTATACGAGTTTTAGTGTAATTATATGTATTTATATTTTTAGAAAGTGAGTGTAGTTAGATATTTTTTTTCCTTTTAAAGAGAGTAGTTAGATTAATTCTTATTAAAATTTTCAATTATTTGTCTTTGTTATTGTCAATTGATGTTTTTATAGAACAAAAATAAAAATAAAAATGATGTTTTTGAAACCAGTATTCTAAATATAAGACTATAAGTATGTGTTCGGTATGAGTTTTTGAAACTTATATTTTAAATATAAAAACTGTAATATTTGTTCGATAGCATTGGATTGAAACTTTTTTTTTTACCTTAAACATATAGTTTATATTTATGTCAATGAATTATATAGAGTCAATTTATTTTTTGGTATCACACAGTAAACACTTATAAAAAAATTTTATTGTTCATTACATTTAATAATAAAAATTTTCAGTAAACTTATTTACGAAAAAAGATTTTCAAATAAAAGGTATGATAAAGTATAGAGAAAAATCTCATTTGAAAAAGTTATTTTAATTATTTTAATCCTTTTTCACAACTACTGTTTCATTGGTACAAGCAAAATATGAGGACTTTTTTTTTTTTTATAAGTCCTTGAACATTTTATTTTATCTTTTTGTTCGGCTAAAAATCAAAGAAAAAGTCCTTCCACTCATCTTCTGCTCAATAAAACTTATTAATTTTATCAAATTTTAACTTCAAATTTAAAATAATCACAAAAGCCATTGCAGCATTAGATGTTTCAATCTTATCAATTTGATACAAAAACCATTTTAATTACCATGGACGCTAAACTAAGATAAAGATGAGAGAATGGCTTCCATTCTTGAAATTCAACAAAACCATAAAAAGGTCATTCTTCAACTTATTGACTAAACAAAAATAAAATCTTTATTTTTTATTTCATAATTCATTTTATTAGAACATTATACCGAATAGTTGTTCAACTTATTTTCAGTAAATAAAAATGAAAATGGGACTCAGAATATCATCCTGAACAGGTTCCTAATTTTTGCAATTTTAGTATTTTAGTTAAGGTTTTGAAAAAAAAAAAGGTAGAGCAATTTTTTTTTAAAAAATAAAAATTAATAAATTTAAAGATATAGGCACTTTATTTTTGGGCTGCTTGTCTTTCTCATATGATTTTCAAGAATCTATTTGTTGCGACTATCCTGCAAGCGAAAAAAGCCAAATACTAATAATAAAATGGGAAATTATCATTCGTATACCCTATATTTATTCTGTTATCAAAAATACTACAACATTTTGAGGGTGTATCAATCGTCTACCCTTAGTTGATAAAATGTATTAGCCGACCACCAAACCATTAGTTGTCGTTTGAAAGTTAACAGCATTACAGTAAATTGATGATTTTACTCTTAAAAATTATCACTTGTATACCCTTAATTTCTCTTTTTGTCACTTGTATACCCTTAAATTATCACTTGTATCATATGAAAAGACCAAATTACTCTCCTAGTGTCATCATATTTAAACGGCAACTAACGGTTTGGTAGTCAGTTGATACATTTTATCAACTTTGGATGGACGATTGATACACCCTCAAAGTGTTGTAGTATTTTTTATAATGAAGTAAACTAAGGGTATACAAATGATAATTTTTCTAATAAAATAAACTAATAAAATCTCAAAGTTCTTGAAGCTCTATCAATGATTGACTCTTTTTTTTTTTTTTTACTCCTTTAACGATACATCTAAATTTAGGTTGCACCTGAGAATTAATAATTTCGGACAGAATATTATTATTCTTCCATTTTGTACATTAACTTTCATATCTCAGTACATGTGTGCCAGTCAGAACTGCACTATGGACTCCATTATTTAAAGGGGAAAAAATCAATGAAAAAAATATAACATATTGATTATTATTTGTTTGCTTTTGGAGGTAATTATAGTTCTTTATTTCTAAACAATTCAGTAAGAAAACAGAATTGGTTGAGTGTACTTGAATACAAGATTGGTTAATATCGGTTTTGATCAGCACAGTCACGATGAATAAAATTTGAGTATCTGTTCCAAAGAGGAAGAGATCATCATACAAAATTAAAAGTCATTTATGTAGATCTTAATTATTAAGAAGCGGCATGCACGGCTAGTGACAAAGAGAAATCTTGTATAGTCAACTAAATCTCCCTTTGGGATTGGTTCAAAATTGTTGAAAATCTCGGAATTTGGCTGCTGCTTGCTAATGGAACCAGATTTGAGTTGGTTCCCATTGTCCTGCCAGCCTAACTTCTCGTGTTAATTGTTGGTTTAATCTAAATTATAGGCCAGCTTTCGAGAGTTTCTGATCAGCCAACAATTATGCTAAAAAATATACGCATAATTCTTAGAAGAATTTGGGGAAAAAAAAAGCTTATTAATAATGTGAAGCCGATGATACAACGACTCAAATAACATATGCAATCGATCCACATGTCTACCACATGTCATGTCCCAACTTTAATCGAACTATGCTTTTACCATATGCCCATAAATGAGTTTGTTTTTTTTTTTTTTTTTTTTGTTGCCCTTTTTGGATGTTTTAAAGGATTGGTACTGGCGAATTTTTTTTTAAAGAATTTTGAAATTTAATGTTTAATCGATTGAAGACAAATTTTAGAAATTTATGATATGCTAGGGGAGTGAGATTGAGATATACTCCATTAGTTCATTAATTGTTTACCCGAATTGACCAATCTAATTACTATTTTATTTTTCTCATAATTAAACAAATGAAGACCAAAAAAAAAAAAAAAATTGGGTCATCATATAAAGGAACCTCATCAACACTACAACCAAAAAGATGTAAATCATATTAAATTAATGCCACAAATAATCAAGTTAACAATAGAAAATTAAACAAAATCGAAGTACTATATATTATATATTTATTTGCCCACACACACATACATATTCAAATATTCAAGAATCAAGACAAAAATGCTGATCTGAAAGAAAGAAAGAAAGAAAGGGGGGAATAAAAAGAGATAAAATCGAAACAACTGTCAAGCACATGGGGTGGGACCAAAAATGATGAATATTGGATAAGGTCAAGGAAACACAAAGATGGTACCACCACCACCATCTTGATGTGGGAAGCATGCCCTTTGATTTTTCCTTTGCCAGCTGCAAAATTTTCCTTTTTGTTACTTTTTTAGTAAGTTGGGTACAAACAGAGCTGATTACATTATTCAATAACTAATGTTCTATCTCAATTAATCCGCGACAGCAGCTTCTGTTCATCAAACTGGTGAAGTTAAATTCCTTTGTTTCTCTCTTGGTTGAATTCATACATACAAGTGAGATCCATTATGGGTAACATTTTGCAAATCTCTTGCGATGTTGGCGCAATGTTCAATCGTTGCCCAGACTGCGCTCTTGGCAAAGCGGCATATATAACTGACCTCAAAGATAATGTTGTTGCCTTGACGACTGAATTGGAACAACTAATCGCTGCAAAGAACGATGTGATGACGAGGGTCCGCAATGCCGAACACCAACACAAAATGAAGAGGCTGAACCAAGTGCAGGTTTGGCTTTCGAGGGTGGAGACTCTTAAAACTGAAGTTGATGAACTCATGGGAAGAGATGGTGGCTCTCAGGAAATTGACAAATTGTGTCTTGGAGGCTACTGCTCCAGGAACTGCAAGTCAAGCTACAAGTTTGGTAGAAAAGTTGTTAAAAGGCTGCGAGATGTGAAGGCCTTAAAGGGCGAAGGAGTTTTTGAAGAGGTGGCCGCGCCAGATCCAGAATTAATATCTGCGGCAGATGAAAGACCTACTGAGCCAACGGTGGTAGGCTTGCAATCACAACTTGAACAAGTTTGGAGATGTCTTGTACAAGAACCTGCAGCTGGTATAATTGGCCTATACGGCATGGGCGGTGTCGGTAAAACTACACTGTTAACCCAAATCAATAATAAATTTGTTGATAATCCAAAAGATTTTGATTATGTGATTTGGGTTGTGGTGTCCAAAGACCTACAGCTTGAAAAAATTCAAGAAACTATCGGGAAAAAGATAGGTCTATGTAATGATTCATGGAAGAACAAAAGTCTCGAAGAGAAAGCTCATGACATCTTCAAGACTTTAAGCAAGAAGAAGTTTGCTTTGTTGTTGGATGATCTATGGGAGCGGGTTGATCTAAAGAAGATTGGTGTCCCTCTTCCAAAAAATAGTGCAGTGGTATTTACAACCCGTTTCGTTGATGTTTGTGGTGGTATGGAAGCTCGTAGGATGTTTAAAGTGGCATGCTTATCTGATGAGGATGCTTGGGAGCTATTTCGAGAGAAAGTTGGGGAAGAAACTATTGAGAGTCATCATAGTCTTCCTGAACTAGCTCAAACTGTGGCAAAGGAGTGCCGTGGATTGCCGCTCGCGCTTATTACTATTGGTCGAGCCATGGCCTACAAAAAGACTCCTGAAGAATGGAGATATGCGATTGAAGTTTTAAGAAGATCAGCTTCCGAATTTGCAGGTTTGGGAAAGGAGGTATATCCTCTTTTAAAATTCAGCTATGATTGCTTGCCGAACGATGCAATCAGATCTTGTTTCTTATATTGTTGTTTATATCCGGAAGATTTCAGCATAGATAAAAGAGACTTGATTGATTGCTGGATGTGCGAGGGGTTTTTGGAAGGAGACAAGTTTGGCACACAAAACCAAGGATACTACATCGTGGGCACTCTTGTTCATGCGTGTTTATTGGAAGAGGTAGAAGATGATCAGGTAAAAATGCATGACGTTGTCCGCGATATGGCATTGTGGATAACTTGTGAGATTGAGAAGGAGAAGGAGGGCTTTTTGGTTTATGCAGGTTCCGGATTAACGAAGGCACCTGCAGATGTCAGAGGATGGGAAATGGTGAGAAGATTATCATTGATGAAAAATTCAATTGAAAATCTACCAACTGTTCCGACATGCCCTCATCTTCTTACTTTGTTTCTTAACCGTAATCCGTTGAGGACGATCACCGGTGGCTTCTTCCAGTCTATGTCTTGTCTAACAGTTTTGAAGATGTCAGATAATATAATGCTACGGCAGTTGCCAATGGGGATCTCAAAGTTGGTTTCACTACAACTCCTTGATATTTCAAATACAAGCGTTACAGAGTTACCCGAAGACTTAAAAGCGTTGGTAAATCTTAAATGTTTGAATTTGGTCTGGGCAAAAGAGTTAGTTGTAGTTCCACAGCAACTGTTATCTAATTTTTCAAGGTTACGTGTGTTGAGAATGTTTGCTACTGGTTTTTTACTTAGCTCTTGGCATGAGAATGTAGCAGAGGAATTGCTCGGTTTGAAATATTTAGAGGTACTGGAGATCTCCTTCAGGAGTTTTGAGGCTTACCAAACATTTTTGAGCTCACAGAAGTTACGAAGTTGTACTCATGCTCTCTTGCTCCATCGCTTCGATAGGGAGGAGTCGATCGATGTTGCAGATTTAGCCGATCTAGAGCAGCTCAATACATTAGACTTTTATGGTTGTGGTTGTATTAAGGGACTGAAGATTGACTGCAATGATATGGTACAAAAATCGCGCCAACCTTATGTTTTCCGCAGCCTTGAGAAAGTTACCGTACGCTTTTGCAGAAATTTGAGACACTTGACATTCCTCGTTTTTGCTCCAAACCTCAAGTCTATTTCCGTACGCTATTGCGATGACATGGAAGAAATAATCAGTGCTGGAGAGTTTGATGACATTCCTGAGATGACGGGAATAATAAACAGCCCTTTTGCAAAACTCCAGCGTCTTGAGTTATGGGGACTGGTCCGTTTGAAGAGCATTTACTGGAAGCCCTTGCCTCTCCCACGTCTGAAAGTATTGCAAGTTTGGGGTTGCGATTCGCTTAAAAAGCTTCCACTCGATTCAAATAGTGCAAATGGGCGCAGAATTCTTATTCGTGGAGTTGAAGACTGGTGGAGAAGGCTTCAATGGGAGGATGAAGCCACTCAAAATGCTTTTCGTCTCTGTTTCCAACCTCTTTTGAGAATTGGAGGTGCTGGACATGACCTTTATGAGTTTTGAGGCTTCAATGGGAGGATGAAGCCACTCAAATTGCTTTTCGTCTCTGTTTCCAACCTCTTTGAGCAATGGAGGTTGATGTAGTAAACCGGGATTGAACCTTGCGTTCTGGTGAGTGTTTTTTCTTAAGATTCTTCTTGTTTCGCTTGCTTCACGTGTAAGTGAAACACTGTGACTGTGTCATTAATTACTTTGTATTGCATTCCCATTTCCCGACCATCTTAATCCATGGTTGTGTTTTATAGAATTTATTTGAGACTCAAAACTTGTCATTCTTGTGCTCATTATGACGGATGATTGATCGTAAAACCTTTTTATAGTGATACTCTATATTTATAGTGATTATCTATATAGAAATAACTCTTTTATAGTCATAAAAAATTTTAACTTTAATTTAGGTAAATTATAAATAAGAATTAACTCTAATTGTAATAAGTGTTTTAGATCCCGACTTTAGTAATTTGCCTCCACATAATAATAATTATATGTGTATTGCAAAACATATTTGTTACTTTAAAAGATTTAGTATAGAAAAAAAATATTTTTTAAAATTATTTGAGATAATGATTTATTCTTTAAAATTGTTATCACATCTTTAAAATTGCCTCCACATAATAATAGTTATTTGTATATTACAAAAATAATTCGATAATATACACACCTTTTTGTTGAAGACAAAATATTTTGAAATATTCAAGCATGTTTGAAGCTTCATACAATTGACACGCTCCATTGCTCCATTAATTAATTATTAATTATCTTACTTACACTAAGAGTAATGAAGTCAAGATAGTAATTTTGAACCTCTACAAAGTTTTAACCTCCTTATAATAACAAAATGAATTGATCCTAATAATATGATTATTGAGAAGTTGTACTGCAATCTCAAATGCCTTACTATTAATTTTGGCGTAATTTTCAATCGCCTCATTAATTTTTTCTCCTCTGTAGTTATTTCTTTCCTGAATATAAGTTTAGGTTGATTCTTTGATTATTTACTAATACAAAATAAAATTGATAATTTTAGCTCAGTTGTCTAGTAGTTTTACAAAACTATGTAAAAAGCCCAATTCGCTATCGGTAAATAAACTGAAAGGTAATTTAGTATTTCATAAGTATGTCAAAATTTTGTAAACCTATTTCTGTCAAAGTAGCATTACTCTTTACTTAAGATGTGGGAAGGCAATGGCTTCCAGTATATGCTCTTCAAATTCCCTAGACCAACTAATTCCAGAAGTTTATGCAAAGGGGTTAAGATTTACCATCATCCCTCGAAAGTTGGCCATAGCAGCACATGTCGAATTCATCCCAGATCAACCCCAGGAAAAAAAAGAAAAAAGAAAAATGTTGAGAAATGAAGAGATAAACTGATGAAAGACCTGAATTATACAGTGGTAGAACAGTGGAAATGATGTGGGTCACAGGAGGAGACACGGAGATTTCTATAAATTTAATCTATAGTTACAGGTGATTAGGAGGTAAAAATGATGTTAATCATCATCATAAGAGACATGGAAGCCAGTGATACAACCAGAGGCATCCGCATCCTCGGCCCCGCAGCAGTCGTAAAACTTGGCAGCATATGGTGGATCATCAGGTCCCAATTCATAGTACCTTCAATGAATCAAAAACATGGAGCATCAACTGACTGAGCTCAGTCCAACTCATGTTATGAAAAGCGTGATATGAAAAGCTAGCATAGAATAAACTAATTTTTCCACATTTTAGACAATGATATCCATTAATTAGTTACAGATCAAAATTTGTGCACTCACACTCAGACACAAATTATTTTTCTACATTTTAAACTGCAAGCAATGACATCCATTAGTTAGCTACCGATCAGAATGTGTGCACTCACACCCAGACACAAATCCCACAATATCAAAAAGAGTCCATAAATGTACTCCCACCCCCACCCCCCCAACACACACACACATGAAAGGAGTAAGTGAATAGAAATGTCTTGCAAGGAGTCTAACCTCGTGTACAGCATTACAATGCAGTAGAAACCTAATTACGAAAAATTAAAGGAAATGAATAGTGAAACTCAAAAAGTAGATTTTGTATAAACTGAAAAATCCAGGAAACAAGAATGAGAAACTTTCAGCTTTTAGCTTTGTTATCAACAGTTCCACTTCTTAAAATTCTGTCCCTGTCAACCCAGATATTTGAAGGCAAACAAAGAGGTGCTTTTGCCACACAAAACAAATTACAAATCCTACCATAAGTGAGCTTTCTTCAATATGCAAACAATAGTACCACCCACGGTATACTCATACTATAAGAAAAACAGAAGATTAATACAAAATCAGTTGATTTGTAAGTAATACATGATATGCCATCAGTAGTTGCGGTGCTTGTGGCAAATGACGTTTTGAGATTAGCAGTTTAGCACCTCTGTATAACAGCAATAGTACTCCAGTTGTTGTACAACCATATGAAGACATTGTGGATGCATGTATTAAATGTAATTATCAACTTGTCCGGCAGTTTTCAAAAATAAATATGTAAGTGGCCGGACTTCATTAGATTATTGTACGGATGGCGTGGTAAAACAAGTCTCAGCATGAACTCCTGAAACAATTAACCAGCTGGCTAATGGAATAATTATTTAACGGCATCTAATTATTGCCGTTGTACATTAGGATTTCTAAGTCATCCAAACATAAACAAACCCAAATTAAATGAAAATTGATACATGGAAAAATAACAAAACAAAATGAATACCCAGCGAATCTGATTACTCGATGCTTTGTAAATCAAAGAATCCTACCAAACAGGACTGGACTCAGAGTTTCGTTCAACTCCTAGCTGCCGTGAATTTTATTTATTTTTTACAATTTTTTTTTATAATAATTAATAACATCCAATAAAAAATGCAAAAGAATCGCAAGGATAAATGAAATAAAAAATCAAATCAAATCGAAGAAAAGGGTATGCGAAATGATGATCGAAAGAGGGAGCAGGGTGGGTACCTTTTCTGGTCGTCGTGACGACGGCAAACGAAGAAGGAAGGGTGAAAGCGGCAAGAAGAAGAGCTGTTTGATGAAGCTGTGTACGTTTGCTTACACCTCTTGCACACTTTCTCCTTCTCCTTGTCCTTTATTTTCTCAGTCTCCATTCCTTGTGTGTCTTCTTTTGAGCGATTTGCGATCGCCGCTCCGCGAGTACTCGAAAGCTTTAAAGTTTGCCTGAACCGGTCCGGAATAAAACATAGACGACAAGTCGTCTCAAATTAGATGAACCTTTAAGCGACGCGTGGTTGGAGTAACAGTTGCACTTTTCCGGATTAATACAAAATTCATCGTTCAATCAAGATGAAAAATTAAATCACTATTAGTGATACTAAATGAATCAAATAATTTTTAACGCATTTACAATTAGTAAATGTTTTCAACAACAATCATCAAATTTTCAAAGAATTCTTTAATAAGTGATTAAAAAAGTGCTACCATCACGGAGATTTAGTTTACTCAAATCAATGGAAATAAATTGCCTTTTGGAAGTATACAGTACACAATCAATGTTTAATTCCGCGCTAATTATAAGCATTTCCCCTGAAAATATTGAGAATTCATTTTGCAACTTCAAAAGAATAGATGATAATGACGAGCCTGAAAATCCAGCTTCAGTCAGCAGCTAGATACAGAAATGAACAAAAACAGATATATATCATGCGCTCGAGTAGTTTTCATATCAAAGGTCAGTACAGATGGTATCAATTTATTCCTCGTCTCAAAAACAAAATAAATTTCCAAAATATGGTAAAAAATCAACTAATTCTTCACAGTACTTAAAAAAATCCAACAGACGAGTTCCCCTGATTCATAAATTCCTCCAATGATTGATAAATAAATAAACAACCTAAGCACAGCCAAACTGGAATCAAATCATTACAAGCATTTCCTTTGTAAACAATTCTGGACCCCATAGAAAGAGAATTCAGGCCTGCAAAAAGCTCGCGTACTTTGCGCCTAGGAAAAGCCTTTGGATGCAGAGTAAGGCGCTCTTGGTAACCTCGGTATTCTCATGGTTCATCAATTTCATCACCCGTTCCTTGGCTTTGAGGTCCGTCACAATGACCCGCCCAGCTGGATGGTACTGGATAAACTGTGACAGATCAAAGCAAGCGACAGCAAGAGCTCGTGGATCACTGGATGTATCCAAAATTGTTAAGAGAACCCTTAGAATCTGAGAGAGAAGATTATCCATTAGTATTACAGAAACTTTGTATTTCTGTATACAAAATGATGCCGAGTCACTCAGTGAAGTTAAAGCAGAAAAATGAAAAATAAAAACTAGAAACACTGTCCATGGGGAAAAGATATACCTGGAAATCATTTTCTTCAAAGTTTGTGATATTATCACGCCAGAATAGGGGATCTTTGTGCATGGGGGACCAGTCGAGATGGCCAAGGAGGACTTCTTGCTTGTACTTGTCGAAAGAACTCAATCTCTTAATATTGTCCTTCAAACCTTCTTCCAGTTGATTCAGACCCTCTAGTAAATCCTAAGAAGATATTGAAATCTATTATATGTAAATGTGGCAAGATGATGTCATCATTGTGTTAAAGGTTAAACAAAATTCAGCAATGGTGGTCAAGACTCAATTCTTTTTGGCATTATTCAGGAGCCACCCAAACTCAATCTAATATCTTCCATTATAAGTTTGAAGGCTCAAATCTTCATTTTGTGTTGGATACCAAGATTCCACAAAAGCAGTATACAGCTTCAGTTCATCATGAGGAAAAAGAGTCAAGCCTTGGCAAAATTGAATGGTTCAAGGCCAAAGAAAATGTGGTAATAAAAAAGGCACAATTAATTGAGTTAACATTGCTCAGATGACAGGTGCTTGAGAATTAAATAAAGCAGGCATTTGTCAGCCATTAGAGGTAACATTGTCCTAGGATAAATGTGTTAAGTTGTCAAAGATAGTGTAGGTCCGTGCAATAGTAGCCACCACTTTCGCCGGCCAGAGCTTCAATCAAAGTGTGGATTGCAACAAAATTATTCCATGCTGAACAAAGGAATAATAGGGCGTAATGGTATCAAAATCATAATTGACTAGCCGATCCCAAGTATGGGGTAAAAAGACTCTGGTAAGCATACCTTCTATCATCAATTATGCACCAAAACAACACTAATATTCATATAATGAACAAACATAACAGTAGTTTTTGTCATCACACAAGCAACTGACTATTCTACCACACCATACTTCACAGAAGCTGAAGTAAATTTTAAATCCATATAAAATGATTACCAAATGCACCAATCAGTAGCAAACAGCGCCATCAACTCCCTTAATTTTACTCGATCTATTAACTAAATAATTATGCAATCAGCCGAAAAAGAAAAACTAAACAGCGAGCAACTTCTCTTACCTCATCACTCCATGCTTGTGCTTTTAAACTTTGAACAACTTGAGGTAGTCCAAGGTCTATCATCTGAGCAGCAAAATTACCTTTGGGAAGCAAGTTCCTAAGGATCAAGACCACCACCCTGACAACCTAGCAGGATAAGCCTATCTCAATAACCATATGAACAAAGGAACGAATTCTTTTGGATAAGAAAATAGCCTACTTCTACCACAAGCCAATATATATATTTATATATATGTATGCATAACAAGTTAATAGTATTCAAGTGGATGACACTCATCTTGTGCAGCAGTGAGCCTTTACTAACATTAAATACTACCAAGAAACTAGATCTCACCTTCTCCTTTGTGGAACTCTTAACAACATCTATTAGTCGTGGCAGGGTTCTAGTAGTTGCCAAGTACTCCACTGCAGGTTCATAGTAAGACAAGAGCCAGACGCAGAGACATGTTTCATAAAGAAGCTGTTACAAGGAGGAAAAAAAAAAGATGTCAATAACATAATTCCGTTATTCAATTAATGTTTTGCTCACCAAGTGAAATGAGAATTTCATTTATGAGTTCAGAAGTAAAAGGTTGCAGGACAAAAATGCTGAGTTTTACCAAAATTCTAACCCAGCATGGCACCTGCTAACTAGCAGGGTCGGCAATTGAACCCCCCCCCCCCCCCCCCACCAAAAACAAAAAAAAAAATTGCAGGATTGGGTGCCCACTTATGTGTTGAACTACATATAAATTAGCTATCTAGAATATGAAATATTACCTGGATAGATTGCTGCGTGGATGCAGGTGAAATTAAAGGGGTCAACAACTTCACCCCATCTGCTTGAACGAACGAAGATCTCACCATAGGTTCCTTCAGTAATGCTGCAAGGCAATTGATAGCAACTGGAACGCCACGACTAGGATGGGAAGGCTTCTTCAGCTACACACAATGTAGGGCATCAGGACTATCATGTATGACAATACCATCACAGAAAAACGTACCTACCAACTGATATTGAAAATGTAATTGCAAAAACACAAATGGAGCATTCATTAAAAGGAAAATGCAAGACTTCAAAGCACTCTACGTAGAAAAGCATTTCTCACCTAGTCCAGAGTTATAAAAGAGTGGTAAAATATCAACATTACTTTAATTAGAGAAAAATAAATAAATAAAAGAGTGCAACGGTTCCAGCAAAAATACAACAACCATTCAATGGGCTAGGGATAATAGATGTAGAATATGAGAATCAAAGAGCTGAAAACAAGAAGAAATATGCAGGCAATTAAACCTGACTTTAGGATTGATATTCCAACATCAATTAAGAAGGAAAAAACAAGATTTGGCAGAAAGATAGGACTGTTGAATTAAGGTTTGTCCATGATCAATTTGATATTTAAGAGCAAAAACTTGATGCGAAAGGCTAAGGAAAAAAAAAAGAGGAAAGATAGACTCTCAATATCACACCTAGGATCAGGATTATTAGAAGATCCTAAATGAGCTCAGAATCTGAACATCTATACCACTCAAATTTCGAGCACTATATCAACGTGTATAAAATTCTTGTTCTCCTATTCTTAAAGACCCAGTGATTTCTGTAAAGTCCATACCAAGCCTGAGAATGCCCCTAACTACTAAACAAAACAAAACAAAAAATGGAAAATTGAAAAGAAAACTAGTGTCTGGAAAGGCTATGCAACATAATATTATTAAAAAGGCAAGTTACTGGTGAAGGTTCCAAATAAACACCATAAAGAATTTAAAAACCTTATGTTCAATTTTTTTGCACACTAAGTCAATTTTTCCGTCAAACTTCTTTTATGCATCATTAAAGAAGGCTTTCAATTTCCTGATAGTTCCTTAACCAACACTAACCGAGGCCCAAATTTTTCAGAAAGAAAGAAAGAGAGAAGGAAAGACAAAGTATGGAACTAGCCACATACTAACCTGTGCACAAAGCCATTCAACCAATAATTTTAAAACATCATCAATGGTAGTGGATTTGCTTTTTGAATTTGAGGCTTCCCCATTAGCAAAAAAGCGATCCTGTGGTTTTGGCCTAGCACTATGATTACGGAAAATATTGCACAATCAGTAACTGAATGTAACAAAATATACCAACCTCCAAACTATTGCACCTTTGAGCAAATGGATCATGTTTTAAGTACCTTACAATCGAAGCTAATATCTTACAGCTCTTTTCTTGTATGAACCAATTACCTTTCCACAGCAATCTGAAATTGGAAAAGATAACATATCGTTTTAGTTAAGAAAAGAAGATAAGATATAAACTGTAAAAGGATCAATGATTTCAAATTCTAACAATTTTGCATAAGTACTTAACTTAAGAAAGGTTCGTAAGTATCTTCACTTGCAAGAGATTTATCATGGAATAATCTGGCTCTCTTTGGATTGGCTGACAAAGGAAATGAAAAGAGGTAAATTGTCTAGTGTACATATTCTATCCAAAAGACCATAATCATTCCGCTTACCTGTCAGCATCTCATCAATTAAAGCCAGAACATATTCCACTGTTTCTTCCTTATATATGTCTCTTAAAATGCTAACAAACACCCGGACATAAGATGGACCATCCTGTAAGAGTCAATTAACTCGTCAATAACATTACTGACTATTTAAAATGGTAAGTCATATCAATCTTCTACTAAAGTTGTAACAGGCATCAAAATTAGCTTTCTGGTACATTTTAAACGAATGGAACATATAAGAGCCATGCAACATTACATCATCCAGCAATTGAGCCCGGTGACTTTCTGATCTGTTATCATATCGTCTTAACAGCTGAAGCCCTGTTCCTGAAATCAGCTTCGTTGTCATGTAGGTCTCCCATGGGATGTCCCTCTTCAGAACCTATGGAACAAAAGAAGATGTTAACCAAAATCCAGATTGACTAAATTAAATCCGTTGTAACAAGAAAACATTTTTTTTTTCAAAATCACACAATATTTCAACAAAAATACAATCATCAAAAGTCAAGAAAAACTAAACATAGCGGCAAATAGAATCCGGCTACATTAGCCATCATCAAGTAAACACACTAGCATTATTGAGCAGGACTAATCTACCATTTCCTTTCACTTTCATTTCTGAACAAACACCAACTAAAACTAACTAGTAACAACAACAAATACATTTACCAGATTAAGCCAACTTCCAATACTTCATGTTCCCAGAAAGAAAATGATACAACCCCAATATTACAGTTAGACAAGCCCAACTCAGCTAGCTCTATCAATAGCGAGGAAAAGGCCCAGGCAAACTCAAGTGAGGCTATCCAAAACCGACCCCAAGATAACATCAAGCCAAGTCGCGTAAGGAAGCCTCCCAAATGGTTCAAGGATTACACACACTGAGCATATATGAGCAGAGGATTTGGTTTCTAACGGCTTTAGCTATTTAGAGAATAATTTTTTGTTATAGAGAGAGGTTGTTATTTAGTTTTGACAGCTGTGAGCATATTCTTGCTGCTATAAGTATTTCCATGGTTGTATTTGATGGGGGATATATAAAATTCTGGACTCAGTTTCTTCTTCTTCTCTGAAATTTTCTCTCTATTCTCTCTTGCCATTCACTCGTTTCTTTAAAATTCTGGGAGCTTGCACTTGCTTGAAAAGTGTGGAAACCTTGCTGTTCGGTGTGCTCACCAGCGGCATAACATTGGTGCTTTCATTGCTATTTGCTCATCATGGCTGATTCGGAGATTCTAGATGCCATTAAAGCTTTACAAACAAAACTTGATAGTCAAACGGTCGCAGTTCATCACACGCTGCAACAATACATGCTTACCGTGGATTCTCGCTTGGAGGACTTGCGTTCTCAGATCAAGGGGTTACCTTCCGGTCCAACAAATGGACTTTCGAATCCACCCCCGTTTCCACATATATCTGATGGTTCATCGGGCACCCATGACTCCAATCCTCTCTTGCGAACAATGAAACTCGAGGTCCCAAAATTTGATGGAACTGACCCAAACGGTTGGGCTTTTCGCATCAATGAGTATTTTGATTTCCATGGCACATCCGAAGCTCTTCGTCTCCGCATCGTGTCTTTTCATTTGGAAGGTCGCGCTTCGGCTTGGTACCAATGGATGAAGGCGAATGATCTTCTTACCAGTTGGAAGGATTTTCTTCAAAATCTGAAGTTTCGTTTCGGAGCTTCCCTGTACGAGGACCACCAAGGCAATCTATCAAAACTTACTCAGAAATCAAGTGTGGCAGAATTTCAAACTGAGTTTGAGGACCTCATGAATAAAGTCACAGGTATTTCCGAGCCTCTCCTTATCTCATTTTTTATCACGGGGTTGCGAGTGGATATTCGTCGCGAGCTGTTGCTGTCACGGCCTTCCTCGTTGATGGAGGCATTTGCACTAGCTCGTATGTTTGAAGCACGTGGAGATGAGAGTAAAGTTACGTCCAGACCTTGGTCTAAGTGGACCCACAAAACCACCACACCATCCTTTCACCCTACTACAACCAATCACAGCCCTGCAAGTGCCCCTGCCATCAACCCACCTCAACCTGCCCCGTCCACTTTACCTCCACTTTTACCAACGCCATCTCTACCTATTAAGCGTCTTTCTCCTTAAGAACTTCGTGAAAAAAGGGAGAAAGGACTCTGCTACAATTGCGACCAGAAGTGGAGCAACTCTCATAGATGCCGTAGTAAGTTTCTGCTTCTATTAGGAACAGAGGATGTTGACGAGGCGATGGGTCCACCAATTAATTCTGAGATCTCCGATGTTGTTGAGGAAACTATTATAACTGGTGATATCTCCAGTTTAAATGCATTAGCGGGCCAAAATACTCCTCGCTCTCTACGACTCCTTGGTGAAATTAATCAACAGCCCGTGCAAGTACTTATCGATAGTGGTAGCACTCATAATTTTATTAAACCCGCTGTGGCTGAAGTTTTGGGGTTAGCAGTACAAGACACTACCACATTCCGGGTATATATCGGTAATGGTGATTCTTTAGTTTGTCGATATGTTTGTTCCCAAGTCGCCTTATCTATGCAAGGCCATGTTTTCTACATCGACCTTTATGTTCTTCCTATTGAGGGACCGGATATTGTCCTCGGAATTCAATGGTTACAGCTACTTGGCAAAGTCTCTCATGACTATGCGGCATTGTCAATGGAATTTTTCTATAATGGCTCTCCTGTCTTCCTGCGAGGTGATCTCTCCTTGTCTCCAAGACCGATTTCTTTTCATCAATTACAAGCCCTCATGTCCCATGATCAAATCCACGGCCTCTTTGAATTTTTCCAGTTGCATACTACCACAGACGCGCAGGATACCCTCTCTGTTCCAACCACTGCTGCTAAGTTTGACTTCCCACCCGATTTGCCATCTCCTGTACTTGCCCTTCTTCATCAATATGAGCAATTATTTCACACTCCATCTTCCCTACCTCCTCATAGACTTATTGACCATCACATTCATCTTCTCCCAAATACTAAACCTGTCAATGTTCGCCCATACCGTTATCCTCACTTCCAAAAAGCCGAAATGGAGAGACTAATTACAGAAATGCTTGATCAAGGCATTATTCGCCCAAGTCAGAGCCCATTCTCTTCACCTGTGTTGCTGGTTAAAAAGAAAGATGGCTCCTATCGTTTTTGTGTAGATTACCGAGCCTTGAACGCGGTAACAATTAAAGACAAATTTCCGATACCAACTACTGATGAGTTATTAGACGAGCTTGGTGGTGCTTGTATTTTTAGTAAGCTGGATTTGCGAGCGGGGTACCATCAAATACGAGTATGTGACAGAGATATTTATAAAACAGCCTTTCGGACTCATGATGGGCATTTTGAGTTCCTTGTTATGCCTTTTGGACTCTCTAATGCCCCTTCCACATTTCAAGCGACAATGAATAGGCTCTTTGCTCCTTATCTCCGTAAGTTTGTGATCGTTTTCTTTGACGATATCTTAGTGTACAGCACTTCTTTAGAAGACCATTTTGAGCATTTACATAGAGTATTTGATTGTCTTCATACTAATCATTTTTTTGTGAAGCTCTCAAAGTGTTTTTTTTGCCAAGATAACATTGAATATCTCGGCCATATTGTTTCCTCTTCTGGAGTTAAGGCTGATCCTCACAAGTTGGTGGTCATGTCTAATTGGCCTACGCCGTCTACCACAAAACAATTGCGAGGATTCTTGGGTCTCACAGGCTACTATCGTCGCTTTATTAAAGGATATGCTTCCATTGCTGCCCCTCTCACAGATTTATTGCGGAAGGATTGTTTCCATTGGTCCTCCGCAGCTGACACGGCCTTTGCTGCCTTAAAACAAGCCATGAGTGCAGCACCAGTCCTTCGCTTGCCAGATTTTCAATTGGATTTTGTTATTGAGACGGATGCCTCGAATGTTGGTATTGGAGCCGTACTGATGCAAGCTGATCATCCTATTGCTTATTTTAGCCGAAAATTGGGTCCTCGCATGCTTGTCGCTTCTACTTATATCAAAGAACTTCATGCCATTGCCGAAGCAGTACATAAGTGGAGACAATACTTGTTAGGCCATTTCTTTATTATCCGAACTGACCAGAAAAGTATTCGAGAGCTCCTTCAGCAGGTTATCCAAACTCCAGAGCAACAATTTTATGTTCGTAAATTACTGGGGTATCATTTCAGGGTTGAATATAAGCCGGGTCGAACTAATAGTGCAGCTGATGCCTTATCCAGAGTACATCAAGTTGATGTCCCTGAATTATATGACCATTATCCTGCTACTATGTTACTTGCTAGCTGCCCTATTCCTGAATTCCTCTTTATTCTTCGTGCGGAAAATCAGTCCTTACCGGATCTCTTAGCTCTCCATCAGAAGTATTCCTCTGGTTCTGTAATGTATCCATATTCGGTCTCGGATGGAATCCTACGGTTCAAAAACAGGTTCTTCATCAGCTCTCACTCTGTTTTGAAGCCTTCTTTATTACAAGAATTTCATGCCACACCAGTCGCAGGTCATGCCGGAGTCAAGCGGACATTAGTTCGTCTATCCACTCTCTTTTATTGGCCAAATATGCGCAAGGATGTGGAGTTATTTGTTGCCTCTTGTTTATTGTGTCAGCAAACAAAATACTCTACTCAGGCACCAGCTGGACTCCTTCAACCCTTGCCTATACCTTCACTAGTTTGGGAGGAAGTTACCATGGATTTCATTACAGGTTTACCATTTTCCCATGGGTTCACTGTTATCTTAGTTGTTGTTGACCGATTGACAAAATCAGCTCATTTTGGTGCTCTACCCACACACTTTACAGCAAGCAAAACAGCCGTTTTATTCACTGATATGGTTGTTAGGCACCATGGTTTTCCCCGTACCATAATTTCAGATCGTGACTCTATCTTTCTTAGTAGCTTTTGGAAGAAACTCTTTGAGTTAAGGGTACCACATTGAAGCATAGTACAGCATATCATCCTCAAACGGATGGCCAGTCAGAGGTTGTTAATCGAGGACTCGAGCAGTATTTGCGAGTATTCACACAAGCGAAACTGACATTGTGGTTCGATTATTTAGGCTGGGCTGAGTTTTCTTACAACACTAGCTTTCATACAAGCATCCAAATGTCTCCTTTTAAGGCCTTGTATGGTCGTGAGCCACCTGTAATCCCTTCCGATACCGGGAGCTCTACTTCAATCCAAGCACTTGATGAATTGCTGCTGGAACGTGATGCCCTTCTAACAGCCTTGAAAACCAACTTGCGAGCAGCTCAACATAGAATGCAGCAAAAGGCTAATGCTCATCGCCGTGAGCTAGAGCTTCAGGTCGGGGATCAAGTTTTGGTTAAGTTGCAGCCTTATCGGCAAATATCAGTTGCAAACAAATTATCCAACAAGCTAGCGAAGCGATATTATGGTCCTTTTCGAGTAACGGAGCGTATTGGCGCTGTGCCTATCGCTTGGATTTACCTCCTGACTCTAAGATTCATCCAGTCTTTCACATCTCACTTCTTAAACCGTTTCATGGTCAGGATGCCTCACAAGTTCATTCACTACCTAGCGAGTCTTACAATAACCAGCCTATGTCTATTCCCATTGCTATTTGTGCTCAACGTCAAGTGTTGGTTCATGGCATCCCACAATCCCAAATTTTAGTGCAGTGGCAGGATTGTGCTCCTGAGAATGCAACATGGGAAGCTCTTTCTGAATTCACTAAGCAGTACCCGAATTTTCACCTTGAGGACAAGGTGATTCCTCAAGGAGTGGAGGGTGATACAACCCCAATATTACAGTTAGACAAGCCCAACTCAGCTAGCTCTATCAATAGCGAGGAAAAGGCCCAGGCAAACTCAAGTGAGGCTATCCAAAACCGACCCCAAGATAACATCAAGCCAAGTCGCGTAAGGAAGCCTCCCAAATGGTTCAAGGATTACACACACTGAGCATATATGAGCAGAGGATTCGGTTTCTAACGGCTTTAGCTATTTAGAGAATAATTTTTTGTTATAGAGAGAGGTTGTTATTTAGTTTTGACAGCTGTGAGCATATTCTTGCTGCTATAAGTATTTCCATGGTTGTATTTGATGGGGGATATATAAAATTCTGGACTCAGTTTCTTCTTCTTCTCTGAAATTTTCTCTCTATTCTCTCTTGCCATTCACTCGTTTCTTTAAAATTCTGGGAGCTTGCACTTGCTTGAAAAGTGTGGAAACCTTGCTGTTCGGTGTGCTCACCAGCGGCATAACAGAAAACAGTTTGTAATGAACACAACTACAAACCATCTCTTACTTGTTACTCACGCTTTCCTTTTATAAAGAAGCCTTTTTGTGCTTCTGCTTATCTGAAAGCACAACAACTAAACTGTTCGGTACGTACCCACTTTAAATTGGTGACTAACGTTTGTCAATCACCTACTCACTTGTACTAGACAGCTGATAATTTGATTTCACAAGAGTGTAGATAAAATGTTATAATTAGAAAAAAAAAGAGCACATTTGGTTCGTTCTGACAAAATCAGAACACATAAAAAATGTAAATGCCTATAGTATGGTAATGTGCAATCATTGACGATAATAAAGCAAGCAAATCAACAGATTAAATCACATCACTAACCTGCTCTGTGGTAAGTTCAGCATGGTCCATTGATGCTAAAATACTCAAAACCTCACAAAATTACTCCAATTCAAATACCTGCAAATAGGAGAAAAATAAAATAACCATAATAAACTCAAACAAGTCAAATTCAAGTGAATCTAATTCGAGACTTACTTACTTCACCTCAGAAAAAATAATAATAATAAAAGAAACGAGATTTTATTCACAGCTTCCGAACAATCAGCAAGAAGGGATCAAACGGCTCAAATCTACTTCAATAGCAGTAAAAGTTCCACAGAATTTTACAGTTTTAAATAAAATTTCAAAAAAATAACTCATAATTCATTAGATTTTACAGAAATTCACAATACAGCTCTTACAAATGTAATGCGAATTACCTCCAAAATTCTGTAAAAATAGTGGAACAAAATAAAACGAGAGAAATAAGAATAAGTTTTCAGATTTAGTAAAACACAAAATGACGAAGCAAAAATTAATATAAAAATTTATAGAGCTGCGATCGATCGCGCACCTGAATTTTGTTTATTTCTCTTTCTTCCACCACTGTCTCGTTAATTCTGGCGAGAAGACAGTGCTCGTGAAGAGCTTTGAATCAAATGAAAACAATACAGATTTTGATTGGTCAGTTTGTATTGGGTGAGCTCTATGTATTGCTGTGTCGCAGTTTTTTGAATCTAGAACGTACATGTGGCTTGGGATGATGGGGAGGTACGGGTGTGAGTTGCGTGACAAAAATAATTTTATATTATATCCGAGATAATATAATTAATTAATATATATACGATAAGCCGAATTAAATTTAATATCATCACTATTTATATAATAATTTTTTAAAATAAATTTATATTTATCATAATATAATTTCTTATTGTATGATTAATAGAGTATCTCTAATATATTTATGTGTGATAGTGAAAATTTGTGGGTTAAGATCAATATTTTCGTTGATAGAATAAAATCAACAGTAATTTATCCTAATTTGTCATTAAATCCACATCGATTAACCAGAAGCAATCAAATTTTAATGTTTTCTTAGCACCGCAATAGTACTCATAAGTACGTTATTAACTTTACGGCCAAGCCTCCAGTTAATTTAAAATTAATTTTCTCATCCTTGATATTTAATTAAGTACTTTTATTTAGTTGGTTAAAATTTTAAGGAATTCGAATCTTAACTTCTAAATGAAATAGGAGGTTAAATATTGATGGGTCTTTGCTCACCCCTCCATATTTTAAGAAAATAAATAAAATAAAAAGTAACAATTTTGTTATTTTAGGTTTTTTTTTTTTTCCTTACAAAATGAAATCTTTTTAAAATATTAGCCTAGGTGGGGAAGAGATGAGGAAGCTTCTTCAGAATCGTAAATACATTAGCAAGATCACGATTTGTTGGGAGGCATGGTCGAGAACATATATGCACAAGTGGGCCATTCAAGGGGAGCCACGTGGGTCCACTAGCTGCTACGGGCTTAAATGATCCGGTCAGGATACGAAAGAGTCCACCAAGCCCATCAATTACCGTCCAAGCTTTGCGAGCAGACATTCTTATATATTAACCTAACCTACCAAAAGGCTAAAGCAGATATTTCTACCTTCTTTATTTTCTTTTATCATAAGTATCACCTCTTACAAATGAATTTATATTCACTTCATTAACAGATGGGATCTATTATTATTTTTTACATGTCTACATAAATTAACAATAGCCACAAATTCACCCAATTTATATCTTACCATACGACCTATTATAGAATACCAATAATATGATTGATTATTGTAGGTATAATGGTATGTGTGTGGGTTAAGTTATTATTATTATTTTTCACTTTCAGTCAATTTTTCTTAATAAATGATTTACTAAAGGAAGATTTCTTTAGTTAACTTGTCACAGTTAATCAACTCTCGTTTTTTAATAAATTATAAAAACGAAGAAAAAAAATTAATTTTCTCCTCTATTTAGTGCGACGGCGAAGAATCAAATTGTCACCATCTATTTTTTTTTTATTTTTTGGTGAAGCTTTCATTACAAAGTTTAATAATAAATAAATAATCAAGAAAAGTCTTCTCGGTATAAGCGACGGCTTAGATTGCCCGGTGATTTGTGGCGGTGATGTGTCCAAGTTCCATTCCCATCGCCATGGGTTGCTTCGTGCCTTTTCCTTTTTTATTTTCTAATTTTCTTTTCTTTTTAATTATCTGATCTCCTTTCCAATCGAGAAAAGGAAAAAGTCAAGTTACCTTGATAAATCCAAATTAGCTACATATACTAATTTTCTACTTTAAACTTATTTCTATTTATTGCGACTAAAAATGTGAAATATGTTTTCTTTTAATATTATAGAAATATATATCATGTCATAAACTCACAATTAAAATTAAGTGCATAAATATATTAAAAATGTCATGTCGTAATATACGATAAAAGTGAGAAAACTCACGATCATCCCATCTTTCAAGGGTAAGGAGAAGAAATAATTAGCATTTAACTAAAAAATAATTTTAATTAAAAAATCTATTTGACTTTTCAAAAAACCTCTAATGAAAGTTCTTTTCAAAGTTTATGTTAACATAAATTTACGATTAAAGCTCAATGAAGAAGCTTAAAATCAAAAGTCCAGCACAAAAATTTATAAGAAAATAAACTCACACAAAAAAATTATAAGAAATTAATCCACTTATATATAAATTTTTGTAGAGCAAATATCATCAAAATCCTTTTATACTAATATAATTTTATTCTAGTTATTTAAGTATCTCATCAATTTCAAATTATTTTCGAAGTTCATGGGAGAAGTTTTATCTGTTCAATAACAACTATTTCTTTTTCTATTTTACTACTACTTAATAGAAATCTAAAAAGAGTTCTGACAAACTTTAAATATATATATATATATATATATATAAACTTCAATTAAGTATCTTTGATGAATGAAATTAAGAATCCTTATTATTTCAATTGGTGCCGAAGAAAAGTATGATGAATAAATTCCTCTAAAACCCCATGCTCCTCATATATATATATATATATATATATTCGATATTCCCTGCTTCCTTAACATATGCTTAGCATCTAGGTATAGTCGAATTTGATTCTAATTTGACTATAATCTGATAGAATAAAAAAACTAGTGATAAATTCTATGATATTTAGATATGGTAATAGTGATATTCTCTAATTTGTATTGAAAAAATAAAGAGTAGGAAAGTCAAATAGTTTCTTCACAATATATACATACACTCTGCTTTAGGAATACAATACAATAAATTTCCAACAATCAGTAGAAAAAGAATAAAAATAAGCAAAAGGCATTCAGTAAGTAGATACTAAGGGGCTATTTATTTTGTCTGACTTAATAACTTAATTATAATCAGTTAAGTTAGTAAATTCATTAATTTTTTTCAACTTAACGAAAATTTTCAATAATTAAATTATTGAGTTATTAAGCTAATATATTTAGCTTTTTTCTTAATCTAAAAAATTTAAATAACATCATTAAAATTTATTCTCTAAAATATCATTATTTTATTAATTAAGTTTCATCTATACCCAAATAAGTTTAGTAATTAGCATTATTACTCATCTTTATAACTCATGATAATATAGTGCTAGAATATTTTTTTTTTCAAATTAGTATTATTTATCTTTATAATTTTTAATGAATATTTTTCAGATAAAACATCATAAACAACAATAGAATTGATTGACATATACTAATTTAAAATATTAAAAGGCTATATTCAATTGAGCATGATTATGTTATGAAAATATTATTTATGTTATTTGAGATGTTATCAATTGTTTGACAATTATAATTTATAAGGGTATAGACGTAAAAATAGTAGTTTTCAAATTTTGTTAAATTAAAAAAAAATTCATACATATTTTTAGTGATTCAGACAAAAAAAGAACATGTTATTTAGATTCAGACATTTAATTTTATTCAGAATTCAAATTAATTCCGGTTTAGTTAGATTTTAGATAAAAAAAAATTAACGCTACCTAAGAAAAGAGACTATGTTGATAAAAATAAAAAATAAAGGAAAGAAAAAGATGTTGATGAATCCATGCAGGACATCAAAAAATGATTTACTTGTTTCTGAAAATATTTTACTTTGCAAACATTATAGAGACTTAAAAACTTAAATTTGTTTCGATTCAAAGAATAAAAAATAAAATGAAAAAAATCCAGTATTTTTTAATAAATAAATAAATCCACCTGAAATAAAATATATCCTATTAACTAGCAAATAAATAAATAAATCCGGTAAATTAAAATTCTTCATCTTAATTTTCACCTTATTCTTGTCTTTTTTTTTTTTTCTCCCAAAAAATGAAAAATAGAATATAAATAGCCGGCACGTATAGACCGCATTGATTTATGCTAAGGAAGCGAAAGAGAGAGAGAGAGAGAGAGAGTTTCGTTATCCTCCTCCTTTCCTCCATTTGAAAATTCAATGCCGCAAAACAGAGAGGGCGTGTAGTTTCTGTTTTTGGTTCTCAAGGCTCAAACTGAACGTTAAGTTTTTGTGGATGGGCATGCACGCTTCTCCACCATAAGCGAGAAGCCAAAAGAAGCAGTCAATCATCAAACGTATAACGCACACGAAATCTACATCCAAGAATACTTCGCAGAAGAATCACTAAAATGGCTCTCTCTCTTCTTCCTGTTTCCTCTCCTACATTCCCTCTTCATCATCCTCCCTCTTCTTTATATCACCACCATCCTCACCGCACAAAGCTCCAAGCACTAGTCTTTCGAAAATTTTCTCTTGGCAAAGAACGGGTGAGGGGTGGCTTTATGGGGAAAAAGGGAGGTGGGTTTTTATGGGTGTCGCCGTCGTCTTCGTCGTCGTCTTTATCCGTTTGTTGGGCTAGTAATGGTGGGGGAGGGGATTTGGGGAGAGATAATTATGAGGAAGATGATGAAGCTGGAGATGAGAGCGAGGCTGATGATGATGGAGACGAATATGATGAAGAGATCAGTGGGTCTGCTTCTGTCTTGCCTGAGAGATGGGATGTCTTAGGCCTGGGCCAGGCTATGGTAATTTTGCTTCTTTTTTTTTTTTTTATGAAGTTTGAATCTTGTTTCTTGTCAAATGAAAAGCTTGGATTTTCGTTTGAATTCGTGTAGGAGAAATTGTACTACATAACAGATAAAAATTTTGAACTTTTGTGCTGGATTGTTAGTTCTGTATAATAATCAAATTGTTTGTGAAAAATATTATATGCTCTAGCTATTTAGAATATTTATAAAGTTTACAAATTACAAATCTTGGTTCTTCTTATATTCGCGCCTTTGGTAAGCTTTCTATTTTTTTTTTTTCCCCCATGTGGTATGGGCGAAGGGTTGCTGATTTCGCATTACAATTGGTCTTTGGAGTCATCATTTGAATTGAGTTGCTACATTGAGCATTTTGGATATTAAGTGGTATAGTTTGGGTATGATTCATTTGTGAGTAACTTTGTGTAGAGTACGGATATCAAACCGGGGTGTTCTAAGTTTAAGATAATGATGGGGTTCACGAGAAGGTTTTATTATTAGAATCTTATGCATGGAATGTGCTTGTTTACATTAAAATGGTTGATTTTTGTAGTAGTACCTCCATTCATGTGAAGGAATTGTCATTTTTTTCTTTGGGGTTGTAACTGTTTGATTCTCAGGTGTTTAATTGGTCCAGAAATTCATGTTATTTTTATTTGATGCTGATGTAAATGCCGCATGAGATAAAAATGTTGCAGTTCACCAGAAGGCTCTGTGCCAATATTTCTTATACCCGTTGAATAGTTCCCACATTTATTGGAGAATTATCTCCAACTTTGATACATATACATGTGATGTTATAGTATTATACATAATAATCATTTTATCTTGGCATTCCGTGTCTGTACTGGTATTTTTAGGTAGATTTTTCTGGCATGGTTGACAATGATTTTTTGGAGAGACTGGGATTAGAGAAGGGAACGAGGAAGCTTGTAAATCATGAAGAGAGGGGCAGGGTTTTGCGTGCTATGGATGGTTGCAGCTATAAGGCTGCTGCTGGTGGATCTCTTTCCAACAGTCTGGTGGCCTTGGCAAGGCTTGGGGGAAAGCCCATTGGTGGCCCAGCTTTAAATGTAGCCATGACGGGCAGCGTCGGGAGCGATCCATTGGGTGGCTTCTACAGGTTAGGCATTGTTTTGAATATGCTGAATTGGTGATTTTTTTTTATTTAAAAAACTTAATTACAAGAGCTTGTGGAAAACTTCTTTCTGTAGTGAGGTTGTGGCGGTTTAATTTCTTCTTAGGAAAGATGTTAATAAGGGATTCAGAGTCCCTTCAGTTTGAATAAATTTGTATTGGATACCTTCAGAGTTATAGTTGTGTCAGGAGCAATTAAGATAAAGCATTTGCAGTTTGACTTTCATAACCTCATCTGGTCGATGTTTATCTTTTGTGTTTTGTGGTTACTCATCAGCCTAGAGAAATAACAAGTAATTTTTTTCATTCGCATCTTTAGATGGCTTGTAGAGTCCAATGTTATTATTCCCTTTATCAGGATGCCATGCTTATGGCAATGCCAGAATCTGGGGATTCAAGATGGTAGTAGCAGTCGCCATTGTGTATATATAATGTCTTTATTAAAGTGGCTTGTGCAGGTTTAAAAGAATTTTCTTGGTACGGAATCATGATTAAGAAAGAAATAGTTGGTGGTAGTTCAATCTTGAATGGAAGACTGAAGTACTGTTAGGCATCTACTGTGTTCTAAAGAATAGGAAATTTTCTGTTTAGGCATTAGAGGTATGGTTTTCAAAAGAATAAGAAATACATCTGGAAATTGATGCATGATTTTGCAAAGCTTGACAAACCCATTGTTTGGTAGCTTGGGCAACTCTTTTGGGGCTATGCAATTTCATTGTGTGTTGTAAATATTAGGGGGGCATAAATTTGCCGCCCTCCACTCATGATCTTAGGTTGCTCTTGCCACTATAACTATTTGGTTGTCAACTAGTTATGTTATGCTATATATTTTGCTGTTTTTAGCTGTAACTTCAACTTATAATCTGAACTCAATGCCAGACTGAGTTTGATGCAGAGTTCACTATTCTTCCCTTGCTTTTTCTCTCTTGCTAGAATAATAATTTGAACAGAAGACAATACTAAGCTCTGCCAATTTTTGCCAATAGAAATTCCTAGCTCATGAGGATTATTGAGAACAAAAAATGGTTCTAAAATATGGTGCCCTCTGCAAAGGGAAACAAAGCAAAAAACTTCCAATTGATAATTACTGAGAAGAATTTTTTTGAAGTTCTAATAAGGCTAAAGAGGGAATCAAGCTGAAAAAGTAATCATTCAGTTAATTGATGCTTGAGACTCGAAATGATCTATCATTTTATACTGATTCCCAATTAATTAAAAGTCTTCCTGTTACGATACTGGTGTTGTAACTCCATCTGGGTCCTAAAACATTTCTTTGTTTGATTTAACATTCGTGTTTAGTATTAAACATTGAACTATTTGATCCTTTAGAATTGATATTCTTCTTTTCTTTATTTTTCCTTTTCTTTCATTGCTACTGCAGTTCTGTGATTTAGCTTAAAATCTACTGTCTTTAATTTGTTTTACAGGGCAAAATTGCGTCGGGCGAATGTGGCATTTTGCTCTGAACCCATCAAGGACGGCACAACAGGAACAGTGATAGTTCTCACTACTCCAGATGCTCAACGCGCGATGCTTGCATACCAGGTCAGCTTTCAAAGAAGTATTAGAAATAAAAATTAATGTCTTTTCATGTTTAAAATTTGCACTTTTCTTAAACATTATCTTTATGAAGAGAACAAGTTAAGCAACATTTATATTTCATGGGTGCTATCAAACCTTAACTAGTTAGATTTTTGCAGAACTATTGGTTTATGACTTCATGCATAATTTTCTTTGCTTTTATGTCGAATGACAATAGCATCTGGTACTTCTTCATTATTTAATATTATTTTTCCCTTCCACATAAGAATTATTAATTGAAGTTGGATTCTTTATTGTGTAGTAGGCTTGCATAAGCTCTCTGTTGATAAACTGTTTGGTTTGTAATTTGTTAGGGGCTTTTGAGTAACAAGAAGCTCACAAAGTTCAAAGGAATTTTACTTCTTGTGGGGAAAGGACCCACTAACACTTAGATATATATATATATATATATATCTATAAACACTATACAGTCCTACTTGGTGTTAGTATTTATTCTTAACTTCTGTGGTATCTCTCTTCCCTAATATGTTCTTTTAACATCTTACCTACATCACCAATGAGCTGGTGATAAAGTAAATTACATTAGTTGTCTGTGAAAATTGTAAACTATTTGCTACTTTTTAAGGGCACTTAGCAATTTTTCCACATAAATAACAATGAGTTCTTGTACTAATTAATACTTCTGTGTAGCATGCTTATATGGTGTATGATGTTAGTACTATCAGATATTAATATATTTGGCTCTTTGAATGTGTCAGGGTACATCATCGACTATCAACTATGATCCCTGCTTGGTTAACCTTATTTCCAAGACAAATATATTTATTGTTGAAGGCTATTTGTTTGAACTTCCTGATACAATTAGAACAATTACAAAAGCTTGTGAAGTAGCTCACAGAAGTGGCGCTCTGGTTGCAGTAACAGCATCAGATGTGACGTGCATTGAGAGACATTATGATGACTTCTGGTATGAATATTACATGGTTTTGATTGTTGTACTTGAGTTTAACTGAATTTGTATCCTCCATAAAATTGTTTCAATGTGAGTTTTTGATATCCCCAAGGTAAATTTTGTTTTTAATAGAATCCGTGAAGTTAAATAAGCTATCAAAAACAGCTGCGTCAAACAAAGTAGATTTTCTGATTTACTAGGAAACTTCATGTCACATTTGTCCAAGCATTAGGTAATAGAAGTGTATAAAGAAGAACAATGGAGCGGCTTTCTTTTTCAGAATCTTAATGTTTTCTTGTCTTAGAGACTCGTCCCTGAATAAGGTGAGAGAAAAAGTAAAAACTGCATGTCTTAGAGAGAAAAACATGCATAGGGAATGTGAAACGACTCAGTTTCCATTTCATTTGGCCATTGTGTCTTCATCCCTCGGACTTCCTTTTACATCCTCAATTCTATATTTTTGGCTTAATAGCATTGAGGTGGAACAAGATTCAGTCAAGGTAGATGTCAATATACGTTTTGAGAGTATTGATATAGTTGAATTTCATTCCCTTCAGAATAGTCCTGTTTGTGTAATTCATTTATACCAGGTATTTGATGCGCATGTTAAATTGATTCAATGTGATGATGACTTGTGTTTATCAATATGAAGGAAATGAAGGATCTCAATACTATGAAGTTCCTTTGGTTTCATTCATCAGATATAATATATGCTAAATATTTTTTTTGTCCTGATTTCACTCAGGGAAATTGTTGGAAACTATGCCGACATCGTGTTTGCAAACAGTGACGAAGCCAGAGCTTTTTGCCACTTCTCTTCAAAGGAAAGCCCAGAGTCAACCACAAGGTACTTAAGCCACTTTGTTCCCTTAGTTTCAGTCACAGATGGGGCAAGAGGCTCTTACATAGGTGTCAAAGGAGAAGCTGTATATATTCCTCCTTCTCCATGTGTCCCTGTGGACACTTGTGGTGCTGGTGATGCATACGCATCTGGTATTTTGTACGGTATATTACGAGGTGTATCAGACCTAAAAGGAATGGGTGCATTAGCAGCTAGAATAGCAGCCACAGTTGTTGGGCAACAGGGAACACGCCTTAGCGTTAGGCACGCCAGTGAACTGGCCGAGTCATTTGCATACCGAATCAAGAGTTCGACGGTCGGATCAGATATCAGTTCTGACCATATTTCGAGCTTGTAATGAAGCTCCCAGGATTCACCGGGGTGACTTCCTAATTCTTTTGTTAGGCATTATTCATTGTTAATAGCTTTGTAACACTGTACATTATGATATAATACATTACTTTGTATTTTTAAATCTGCCAAGTCTTGCTTCAATTTTGACGTTCATTCAAATGTCAAAATAACATACCCAAATGAGAAGATGACTTGGGAAAACGAGGTGTATTCGAGATTTATCATGGCGTCATGTCATGCTCCGTAATAGCTTACAATTTTATACACATCTAGAATTATTGATAGTGATAATAGTTAATAGATGGAACATACCGTATGATTGCATTAAATTTGCTTATAACGCCTCATCATTTGGCAATAATATGGCAGTTGGTCTCATTATTCAATATTCCAATGGTACATTATTAGAAAATTAAGGCTTCGATTCTGTTGGCCGTAATTAACTGACTGATACAGGTTGGGATAGCAGTATTAGGGTGGGATCTATATCAAATGGGTTTCAAGTTTTTAATCTGCTAGTTCAAGAACATGTTAGTTTCAATCATCTATATTTTATTTTCTGAAAAGTTTTTCTTTTGCTTTGGGTAAGATGATTAGAATTCTTATTTGATTTTACTTTCTTCAAGAGTCTTTGGTAAAATATAAATTGGTGATTAGTGGTTAAAATATATGGATGTAAAAAGTAATCAGATCTTTATTATAGACTTTTATAATTATACGCGTGACACAATATCTTGTAAAATTCACGAGAGTTTAGATTAAGGAAAAATTATAATTCTATCTAAATAAGAGTTTATTCATCTTAATTTAATGACATTTCTTGTGAATAATTATAAGAGGAATCGATCATTTAACTTTTATTAATATAGATTTTTTTCATTATACTCTGACAGACCTCAAACTAGCTTATAGTTGTATATATTTAGACAGATGTTGCCATCCAACAATATTATCAACAAAAAGCTTTCACATGTTATTGAAACTTTTCCATCAAACCCATTGTGGAAGTTGGAAAATCCAGAGTCTTTTAACGTAGAAGCTTCATAAAGCTATTGGACAAAAAGTCCACAGATTGAATGGTTGTGAGCACTTTAATGGAGATCTTTAAAAGTTCAACATTCCAACTTGGGTCTTGTTCTACTCTTTTGAAATTTTCTCAAGTTTGTAGACATTTATGCATAATAAAAAGACCAAAGACCCTTGACCTTGATCGACTTGGTTGACCCTATAGGTGCGTGTGTGCATGCGTGTGTATATATATATATTGTGCGTTTGACACAATATATTATATTATATTGTGTTGTATTAATATTGTATTATGATTATGTTATATATTATTTGGTGATACATTGTACTGTATTAATTTTTAATTATATTATATTTAGTGTTGTACCGTATTATATTATTTTTTTATTAATTTAAATTATATATTTAAAAATAATCTTTATTATAACTTAAAAAATACTAAATATAAAAGTCTTAAATTTTACAAATTTAATATTTTTTAATAAGAATGTTAAAAAATCCTAATTCTCCATGAAGATAGAAGCTTGTAGCCTTTCTTTTAGTATTTTCTAAATATATAACCTATGAAATAAAGATCGAAACAAATAATTTTTAAATAATTTAACAACATAAATAAATAGTTAAAATCTTCAAGATTAGTTCAAAAATCATTTTAGGATGACATAATAAAAGTTTATACATACTACAAGATAATTACAAAATAATAAAGTGTTAGAATCGTCGTAACATTTCACTAACAAAATTAATTGTGCTAAATAATCCAGTAATTATTTATATTATTAATTTTTATTCAGATTTAACTAATTATTATTAGTTATATTTAATTATTTAAAAATAAGTAATTTAATTAATATAATTAAATAATGTAATATTATATTATTTAAGTATTGATTATTAGTTATACTAACTTATTGAAGATTAATCAATTTTATATATTAATTATTATAATATAATTAAATAATACATTATTTAGATATATTTTTAATATAATAAAAATTAAAATATAAAATAATATTATTGAATAATAAATTTTAAATTATTTATTTTTATTAAAAAATTAAAAAAACGATAAGTAATCGTCATATTAACTAAATCCGACTTCAATTAATACACTAAGGTGGCGTTTGTTTTTTAACTTAATAACTTAAAGTGACTTAACTTAATTAATTAAGTTAATTAGAGGTGTTTGTTTTTATAACTTAATGAGAATTTTTAGATAATTTTGACTTAATAAAATAAGCTAATTTTTTTGACTTTTTACTTAATGGATAAATCTGAATCAAGTCAATTACTGGCTAATGTCAAAAATATCCCTGTTGTATAATTTATTTTTCATGTCTATCCTAAAACTCACCCATAGATATTTACCCCACATAAAAATATCTCTATTTTTTTTCTTATATTATATACGATAAAATTTGAAATTTATGGTATTTTATATATTAAAATTCTAAAATAATTATGTATTCACTTGAATATAGTTTTACTTATAAATGTTAAAATATTGTGGTATTTAATATATTATTTATTTGACATTCAAATTTAATAAGGATACAAATGTAAAAGTACATATTTTCAGCTTTTTAAGTTGAAAAAAACAAACAACTTAATACTTATTTTTCGAGATTTAGACGAAAAAACAAACATATTATTCAGATTCAGATATTCAGACCTATTCAAAATTCAGACTAATTCAGGTCTATTCAGATTTCAGATAAAAAAACAAACGCCACTTAAGTTGCTGCAATTTGGTACCCCGAACATAGGACTGCATCGCTGCCCCATGTAACGAACGGTACCAAACAAACCCCATAAGAATAAAATTGGGCGGCATCTCAATTGTTATAAGCAGGTAATTGGGGTTTTAAATTAGTTCAAAAATTCATCGTATCGCCTCGGATGAACACAATATGCCATTATCAATTGATTTCGAGAAACCTCTTTTTGCATCTGAAGAGCTACAAGAATTATAAAAAAAAAGATGTGGAGTTTGGGAGTCCATATGGGCAATGAATGGATGCTGCGACCCTTATTGTGCAACAAGTGTTATATTCGTTTGCATGTGTGAAACATATGTTGAATTAAACTTTTCACTATTTGATTTAGAGGTTGGTGATGTGGGTAACCTAACATTAAGACTTAAACCCAATCAATGAGAAGTCAAGAAATTAAAAATAATTGTAAGAGACATCAAAGTTTTATCTTCTCTACATCATTGATAAATTAATATCCGCAATGCAAAAATAATTTAATAAATGCGACGGGAGAAATTTTTGATGAAATTTAATCAATTATTAATTGATCGGGTCTTGTTAAGTCATATTATTTATAATTTACATTAATTTTAAATTAGTTTTTTCAATAATTAAAAAATAATAATTTAGGGGTAACTTAACAGCCGCCCAATTGATCACTTCGGCGAGTCCCATCAAGGGGTGGGACCCAACCCTATCCAATGTCCATGAATTAGTTTCGGATGGTGGAGCAAGTGGAGCTAAACAAACAAAATGGAACATATTACAGTTATTACTAGAATCCATGTGATGACACATAGAGCACGTAGCATATTTCCCAGAAAGAAAAATTAAAATTAAAATTAATTCATATGTCCCACTGGAATTGATTGGCGACTGGCGATTGCACAAAATTTATGGCAGCCTGCCTACCTCACAGTTTATTTAAATACTGCGCATAGTGTGTATACTTTATTTATAAATCACTAATTAGTTTAGTAGTTCAAACTTTTTCATCTTATTATTTAAATTAATAATCTTCTCTTCTCTTCTCTTTCCACTATTTTTTTTTTTTTTTGAGATTAGATTTTCTTTATTTCTTATCTTATTTACCATTACATTTATGAGCTAGACTCAGCCTGTGCCCACATCTTGCATCTGGACATATTCTAGCTGTGGACTTTCTACTTAAAAAAAACCCCCTATTCATGAGAGCAGTTTAAAAAAAAAAAAAAATTTCTGAAGGACTCGTGTTAAGTGAAATAAATAAAAGATCGAGGACCTCCGTGAAAATATTCTTTCAATTGCTTTTTAATTTCAACGAGTACGGCGAACATCATTGTTTGCGATGAATGATGCAAATGGACGGCTGAGAAGCAACGGAACCGCAATTATTGGAGTTAATGGAACACGTGGCGTTGCGTAAGCTTACGAAAGCGGCCTGTACCGGACGGAAATTTTCAAGTGCCTCAAGTTGTGAGTTCTTTTAATAAAATAAACAAATTAATTAAAGAGTTTAATTTAGTATTTAAACCCTCTATTCGTTTGTGTTTGGCTTGTCCTTTTTTTTATTTTCCCCAGAAGATAAATCCTACATAATTAATATGTCTATAAACATGAGCGACCAATTTAACTCAGTGTGAACCACTGCTCTCAAAATTAAAAAGAATTGTAAGAGTAATGATTTTGAGTTTTCATAAATTCAATCTCTCTCAATTAAGCAAAAATTATATAGGGTTAATTTATAAGTTTTTTTTTCATTACGAAATGTGTATGGAGACGAAACATTTCTCATATGTGAGGGTCATATGTTTGGACATGTACTTTACAAAATTAATATAATAATATAAATCTTAAGTTATATATTTGATTGTAAATATTAGTATAATGTTTGTTAATATTTGTTTTAATAACAGTTGTAAATAATATTATAAATATTTGTATAATAAAATAATATAATGTGTAAATAAAATTATTATAAAAAAAAAGCAAGATGGGTAGGGGATTATCTTTAATTTAATTTACAAGTGTCGCCAATTAAAAATTGATACGTCTACATCACGAGCTTCTAGAAATTGCATAGGTCTAAAACTTATCTTCATTTCATTTCTCAAACGGCGCCGCATTGTGTCTAACTCAATGGTGTCTTTATACGTTTTTGTTTATTGATTGATATATTTTTGGTAGACTTTTGCATATATATCGACATACCACATTGGAATTTTTTTATGGGACGTGTAAAAGAATCCAGATACTTAAAAATTATTGATTGAAAATAGAGGTTTCAAAAAAAATATCATTTTTTTATTTTGGAAAATAAATTATTTCCAATGTTACATAAAATTAACCCATACTCAGCTAAGGAATCATACTAATTTTTTTTTTTTTTCAAAAGAAATAAAATTATATTCAATTCAGGAATCATAACAATATTTTAAAGAAAGAAAAATGTTATTAGCTACTCAAAATTATGTCCAATTCGTTTTGCCATTTTGGAGTAATGACCAAATTTATATGAATCAAGATGGAATCAATTGAATTTAGAGCCAAAACCCTGTTCTCTTCTTCATTTGATGATTGAAAATTTCTATTTTTTCCTTTTCTTCTAGTGACTTACGTAACCCCCAGTGCATACACATTGAACCTTAGCTAAAAGATTCTTTGCACGTTTTAAGACTCGAAATAAATGTGCGAATGTTAAAACTCAAGATATGCACAAAGCATAATGCGTTATCCAAGTGTGTGTTAGCCTCCTTTTGCACATTAAATCACCAAGACTTAGCAGCGAAGGCATAGATTTTAACTGATGAGAGAGTGAAAGCTTCCAAAAAAGAAATATCTAAATTCTAACAAATCTCTTGAAATATATATGTAGGGTCACCATTCATATTTGTACAGAGCAGTAAAACTTCAATTCCATATTTTTATGTACAATTGAAAACACACATTCTACAATATATATTCATATAATAAACTTTATGAATAACTTACATTATCAAAACCCTAAAAGCATAATATATATAACAACTATTTTACAACCCCATATTTTTTTTTTCTTGAAAATATATATATATTTTCCTTATTTTCTATCTTTTCCTTTGCTTCTATGTACAGACACAGACCTATAAGTAACTTTAATTTGATTTCAACACCGGCCTACGCGGATGACAAGGCTCAGATGTTGATGAGACTACAAAACACACAGTGGAATATTTTCTAATTAATTGTTAATTTAGAGAGAGAGAGAGAGAGAGAGAAAAAGAAAAACCCCAATTTTCATTTTTAATTTTTTTTAATTTTTTTTTTTTAATTTTAACTACTATTCTAGTATTCAATGAGTAAACCTCCCATTGGAGCTCTATGAGGAACCCCCTTTCTCCTCTTGGCAGTCCTGAAACTCACGGCCGTCGGCGGCGGCGTCGACGGCGAAAAACTCTGTGTCCTGCTCTTTGAACTCCCGTTATTGCTGCTAATCTCAGCATCCGATCCTTGATCCATTTCCTTGCACATTTTCCTTTTCTTGAAATTCTTTGATGTTCCCGCAATCTGAAATTAATCAACCGACCAATCAACCAATCAATCAATCAATCAATCAATTAATTAACCACATTTACGCATGTACAAAAAAAGTGATTAATCAAGTTATTAAAAAAGTTTAACTGTATATATGTACACATACACATCTTGTCAACTAGCTACTTGTTGTACATACATTGTCTTGTCAGAGCATCTAATGCTGAATAAATGACCAAATGGGTATTGAAAAAAAAAATCAATTATTAAAAAAAAAAAAAAAAAGGAAAATGAAGAAAAATTCAAAATTGATTTACCTTGCAGCCAAGGGAGCAGAAAGTGAAGGAATCAAGGAGGCTGCGCTCGCAAACAAGACAAGTATTTGTGACGCCTTTACCAGGCCTGGGCTGAGGTCTTTCGTTCAAGAAGACAATTCTTGCGCTGTTTATGATGTAGGTTTGAACTCCTGTTATATCCAGGTACTTCTGAATCTCCGAGACCCTGATCACATCGTGGTATGATGATCTCCTTATCTGTCATAAAATCCCCCCCCCACCCCATTAATTTGATAAATTAATTGAAATTAAAAGTCATTAATTAACGAATGTTGTTTGAGTTAGTTACCTGGATTGCTCTGTGGTCTCTGTGAAGTGAGAGACATAGCGAGCAGAGGGCACCATTCATACAGTCTAAGCAGTACATGTTACATTCACTTTTGTGAGCATCGGCATGGAGCTTGCATTGAACGAAGAAGCTCGTTTGTAGCAGAGGCCTCAGCCACGGCGGCCACTTATTGCTCATTTCTTCGTCTTCTTCTTCCGGCCCTCCTCCTCCCTATTCATCATAACCACAATTAAATAAAAAGCTTATATCTTTATATACACATATACATATGTATGTATGCTGCAAGTGCAGTATGGATAGTACTTGTACTACTGACCATGATTCTTCGGTTCTTGGGCTTGAATTCTCTTACAGTGAGCAGTTCTTGATGATCACGATTGCTGCTATTGATCATCATCATGATTAATGGAGAAATAAGGAAAGAAAGAAAGAAAGAAAGAAAAATGAAACTTTCTTCTGGGAAGAAAAGACTTAATTTTCTCGAGAAAGTGAGAGGGAAAAAAAGTGGGTGGGGTACTTTTGTAGTGGTGGGTGGTGGATGCAATTGTGGCGAGTGCTTATCTCGGGCCTTAAAAGTCTTCCGCCGAACCTCGCTCCGAACCTGATCCCGTGCCTAACAATGCGTTTTTCTCAAGGCACTTAATTTTTTTTTTTAATTAAATACAAAACCTGATTTTAATTCTGGCGTGTAATTACAATTATTTTATGAAAATTGTTAAAAAAGGGGGGGGGGGGGTGATTTCGCTTGGACATGGTAGGCATCTATCAGTTGGGCAAAGGTTTGGATTTTTGCGATCATGGTGGTGAGTTCGGTTGCGTGACACGTGGAGGCAGTGGATTTTGCCACGTGGAAAAATGGTGAGTCAGCCAGTATTGGGATGATGAACAAAATGCCGTGTGGTGGGAACAAAATGGCAAATAATAAAATAAATATTTATTGAAAAGTTTTTTAATTAATTTGGATGGTCAGATCAGGGATATTGGGCCTTGGGAAAGTGCCGCCTGAAAATTGCCTCTTGGAACCCTCTGAGTTAGGTATTGTACAGTCAAAAAATAAAAAATAAAAAAATAAATAAAAGATAAATAAATACTACTTTCATTCACCCACTTGTAACCCTAGATATCTTGAGATTTTTTTTTAAAAAAATAATCTTTGTTCGTTGATTTTTTTTATCATTATTATTGTGATAGATTGCAAAATACAAGTCAAATTTGGGGACATAAGCAATCGGGAAAGTCTCGCCATTATTCTATTTATGAATGCCCGCATTCAAGCAAGTTTTGGACGAGTCAAAATAAGCGTGTAGCCTGAGAATTGTCAAACAATGAAGATGAGAAAAATCAAATTTCATTAATGCATACCACTTTCTATTGAGAGAATGGTGATTAGTTGATAATTGGACCCCCTTAGTACAACATAATGTGTTTCCCTCTTTCTATTTTGCTCGTAACTTTTACACCATGAATGTTGGTTTTATTTTGGGCATGAAAAAAGTATTTTTACTTACTTTTACACCATGAATGTTGGTTTTATTTTGGGCATGAAAAAAGTATTTTTACTTAAAACGTTCAGTTTAACAGCGAAGCCCATTCACGGCCGATCAAGCCTTGCTCAAGTGGTTTAATTTGATGTTTAACATTATGTTATTCTTTTATAATAAAACAACTTGTCTTCATATTCACATTGTTTATTATTAATCACTTTTGATTTAGATATCTATATATATATATATATATATATATATATATATATATATATATTAGGCTCCCGTTATGTTGGAGCAACTCCAACGTAAAGCCAACAAATATAACCGTGCGACGATAGACACCAGCTTCTCTAGGCTTTGATCACACAGTTATATTTGTTGGCTCTATGTTGGAGGAACTCCAACGTAACCAGATTATTATCATTATTATTATTATTTATGTTATTTATTATTATTATTATTATTATCAACATCGAAATCATGCAAACAGTATTGATGAACAAAAAAATAAAACCTGTTGAATAGCAAGCTCCTAGGGTTATTGACTTATTGTCAACCACAATAAAACGATACATGCATCAAGCCAAATGTGAGATTATTATTTTAGATAAAATTTCTTATGATTAAGACTTCTTGAGAGTTATATGTCATCAATTTTTATTGAAGTTATTATAGAATTTTATCCTATAAGAATTTTATTAAATTGGCAAATGGTCACTGCTATTTAATTTTATATCTGGTTGTAATTCCATCTGGTCAAGATATTTTTATTAGTGTTTTTCGCCCCCCTTCCCAAAAAAAATCTAAAAAAAATAATTTTTTTTAATAAATATAAAGTATTCATTTTTTTTAAAAAAATTAATTGGCTTGTTTTTTTCTCCCTAAATATATAAAAGATGCAAAATAGAACATATTCTTGATATTTTGTGAGCAGTTATAAATTAATTTTATTCCAACTTTCCAACCTCACAGAATCACACTAAAGAATCAAACTTATGAACTTATTCCACTGTATCCCGAAAAAATATATATTTATTGTCGATATGGAATCTTTTTTTTTTTTTTTGAAGTGAGTGATGAACACACAGCCTAGACTTGGGAATCAATTAATTTAACTAATATTAATAGTAATTGTTAACTAACTTTGTCGCCCTAATTTGACTGTTATATAAATTAGTTTAGAAACAAAACACAGGGAACCCATTAACATAAACTATTCATTTGGCCCAATACTTTCATCTCATAAATCATAATGATAGATTGGAGAATCATTTTTTTAAGGGAAATTTACACTCATCCACCTGTTTATTTTGTCTTTTTCAAAAATACATAAATATTTTTTTTTTGTTTCAGTGCGCCACCTGAAGTTTGCTTTTTGTTGCATTTTTCCACTTCCGTCTAATTTCCGTTAGTAGATTTAACGGAATGTTAACGAAATGACCTTTTTACCCCTCAAAATTATAATTTAACCTAAAATAAATAGAAATTGGAGATAAATTGGATGTATTTAATTTTTTTAAAGGTGGATGCTAGAAATTGGAGGAAAATAGTGTTTGCTGCTTGTTAAATTTAGAAAATTTGTATTTATTTTTTTGAAAGAGAAAAAATAAATACAAAATTTCTAAATCTAGCAAGTAACAAACACTATTTTCCTCCAAAAAAATAAATACAAATTTTCTAAATTTAGCAAGCAACAAACACTATTTTCCTCCAATTTCTAGCATCCACCTTTGAAAAAATTTAAATACATCCAATTTATCTCCAATTTCTATTTATTTTAGGTTAAATTGTAATTTTGAGGGGTAAAAAGGTCATTTCGTTAAATTTGCTAACGGAAATTAGACGGAAGTGGAAGAATGCAACAAAAAGTGAACTTCAGGTGGCGCGGAGAAAAAAAAAAAGTGTTTGTGTAATTTTGAAAAAGACAAAACAAACAGGTGGACGGTTGTAAATTTCCCTTTTTTTAATCTTTAAGAAACACTAATCACATGTTTACAAGTTATTTCTTTCGAGTAACACTATCAAGATCTCCATATTTATATATATTAAAAAAAAAACACAAATCATATTTATAAATTATAACGCTTAATGTTAATTAACCATGTGTCGTGAATTGGTCTCGGTAGCGTTATGTATCAAAAGATAATTATTATGGTATGATCTATACATCTATTAAAATTATGAAATCTATTGGGAGAAATTTTAACCGAAGATGCGTGATTGATTAATCCAAATAATGCAATTATTGATGTATGCAAAAGGGAGAGTTGCTTGTGGTAGTTGTTGACTGAAATGAAGAAGAAATTGCTGTGCCCAGACTTCACGGCAACAAGCAAGCTCTTTGTAATTGGATTCTTATGTCACCCCACCTACAAATAAAGCCATTTTTTTATTGTGAAAAAAAAATAAAATCCATTTTCCTCCACTTGATTTGAGGGTTCATTCATAGTAGTAATTGCATGTAAATCAATTTCGATGAAAGTGGAAAGACACTCCCGCAGTGCTATTAAATAATTAAAATTAAATCAGCTTGGTTGAGGGATTTGTGAAGGAAGTTCATTGAAAGCGACGCTTTTTTTTTTCTTTAATTATTATTAAAGAGGTAAATACAATAGTGCAAGATGTGCCTTTGTGGATTTTCACATTAATAGAGAGCAACTTTATGAGCATAATCATGTGAATTTGATAAAAAAGATGTTAGATTCTGCTCATACTTGAGCTCACATCTAAAGATCTGAATGTGAATTTGACTCCTGTGCCTATTCGTGATAATGTACGTGCAATGTTTCTCTATTCCCTTTTTACCAATAATTACACGTTAATAGGACCCATCAACACCACCATAGTGGAGGCAGTCAATCAATCCAAATTGATCCGAAATGATTCATATCCAATACAACACCTAAATGTAATAAATCGATTCTTTGTTACGAATAAATTAATCACAATTTCGAACACGAAATTTATAGGAGTCAAATAAGAAATTATGAGACACAATGGAATCAAATTAAATAAGAAAAGCAGGTGATTAATTCAAATTGAATTAGGGAAAATCATATAGAAGATTTCTCTATATAAGGGAGACGTACAAAATTTTTAATGTATGATTTACTACAAAACAAGAATAGAAGAGAATAATTCAACTATTCTGATTAGTTGCTCTCTACTTCTGTCGCATATTATCTTTCATCAATTTTTTTTTTTTTTTTTTTGATGTTCAAACTATCGTGTTCAGAGTGCACCTTCACGGCAGTCGTTATTGAATCTTGGAGATTAAGTTGCCTTTTTAGTCATTCTTGCACCAGAAGATCTTCTTTGAGAAGCAGAAATTGGTTTTAAAAGCAGCACTTGGGATACGCCTTTTGACGAATTTGGATTTGTTGACAGATGCCGCTATAAAAATAAAAAAGATCGTATGTTCATATTAGGCCGAGCTTGAACTATGGACTCCAAGCCCCTTACCGTTCAAACGTTTCAGTTTAAAGCCCAAATTTGACTGGTCTTTGAGGAATGATGTTGTGGTAATCTAAATAAAAATGTTTCAATTTTTTTTTTCCATTACCTTAGTTTGAAAATTTTCTTAATTCTTTAAATTATTTCTACTGATATATATAACAAGAAATTTATGTATGGGATTTTTAGATTCAAAGCGAATTCAATCTATTTTCAATTATTATTTTAAAAAAAAATTAACTTCCACATTCTTCATAAGAAGACTCAAACTCTTAACTTTAAGAATGAAACTAGAACCGCCCAATCAAAGAGTGGTTTCTAAATTTTTAAATTTCTTAATACTTTGAAATACATTACGTAAAGTGATAAAGTTGCAAAAATGTATGCACCTTTGACCTTTCAGAAATACTGTTCTTGTAGTTATTTATTGGGCCGAAGGTCCACATCATATCTTGTTTTGCCAAATATGCCCAACAACTTTCATTGGATAAGCACAAGCATAGACGTATTATATTATAAGACTAGCAATTTTTCATTTTAAGAAATGAAATTATTGTGTTTAGAATGATAAAGTTCAAATTCAAAGTAGATTTTGTCATTTATCTAAATAACTTTATATTCTATTGAAATGATATATATATATATATATATATATATATTCAAGTCTAGAATTTTAAAGTGCGAGAATGTCCGGGAAAACACAATAAACCAAAACACTAATCATATATATAAGAACTTTACGGAATAAAAGTGGCATTTCACAATGTATTGAAAATTTTTAATTATTTGGGCATAGCTAAAGTAGAACTATATATTAAGAAAATCTTTTATCTTTCTATAAGAGAATCTTAATCGATTGGTTTTTATTTTTTGGCACAACAAAAGTGAGCATAGATTTCTTTTTTTTTTAAAAAAAAAAAAAGAAGAGAAACAAAAACAAAGTGCTTAGATGAAAGCAAGGCAGCATGGACAAGGCAAGTGGGTTGTTGGATTGGATGGCAAAGACAGGCTCAATGCTTTTTCTTATGTGGTCACAATTTTTCTCATAATAAAAATTTCGGAAAGGAACTGAGGAGTTGATGATGAGAACTGAGAAGGAGTCCACTAGTAAAATGATAATGCTGGGTCCACTGGAAAGAGTGAAATAGGTACAATGTTCAAACTATTTTTTACAAAAAGAATAAAGAATATGCGACTCTAATGTGTTAAAAACAAGCAACCAATTGAGCTGATTGACGAGATTTGTACTTTTTTTTTATTTTAATTATACAAGACTATTATTCAAAATATAATTTATATGTCATGAAATTATTTTAAAATTTATAAATTTTATATAACACTGTCTAAGTTTTTACTTTTTTTAATATATAAAAAACATTTATTTCACTCACGTTTTAAAAGAAAAATATTATTTTCACTTAAATTGAGAAAAAAAATTAAACTCTCACAATGTGTTATGGAGGCTCGAACTCATTCTTTCACAATTGTGAGGGAAGAGTTCTAACCACTCGGCCTTAAATTTATAATAAGGGACGACAAAAAAGTTCGATTCGGCTTTTAATCTGATAGACCTATTTTTAATTTTTAAAGTTTTAACTTTAATTTAAAAGGTTAAAGGTCGGTCATAATTTGAGGAATTAGAGTTTGATTATATTCGGATTAGAGTTGGGGTCTTATAAAAAAAATTTAGATACGATTAATCCCTAGCTCAATTTTTAAAATAAAAAATACAACATTTAAAAGTTATTAAAACACAAACACACCCCAAACAGGCGGTCACAAAATGCACCTTAAATATACTTGCCTCTATTTTAGATTAGTTTAGTTATTTTGTATTCAAATTATTTATTTATTCTTAGTTTGGTTAATCTGTTCATTTGGTTAGATCGTTATATGTTGTATTATCGTTAAATTTAAGTAAAAAATAATTTATTATATTCCGTTCAAATAAACTCAACATAAAAGTTGAATAAATATATTACAATATTATGAATAAAGAATGAAGAATAAGAATTCTATTCTAAAAGCAAAACTAAAAAAATAAAACAGTAAAAAAAAAAATATTGATCGGTTCAGGACCATGACCCGACCCTTAGTTTAAGAGGTCAGACTTTTTAAGCATTAATGCCCTTTTATTTTAATCATAAGATCAGTTTATGATTTAGTATGATCAGACGTCGCTAGTTTCTTTTTGTTTTCTCTTATTTAAATCTTAGCTAGTATGCTGGGAACAGCTAGCAATGTTTTAAGTCATCACTAATATTTATTTCACTGGGGCTCGCCATCATACTTTCCCCACCGAAAGACAAGTGTTTTGTTGCAGCAAGTTGCAAGTAAGTACGGCTAAGAGACTGAAAGCGTGAACACGTTTGTTCGAAAGTAGGTGCGTTTTGTCATCACCCGTACGGTGCGGTCCGGCTCGTACTTTTGGCATTTTCTCTGACCCAACCGTCAGTTTCTGGCCTTCTGCACAAAGAAGGCAAGGAGGAGGTGCTTGCCAGCCATTCTCGTAGCCCTAGAAAAGTTGCTCGCTGATAGTTAATAAACAAAACCGCTCTCTTTCTCACATTTTAAATGGCTAGAAAGTCGGTAAAATTTTGATTAAGTGACGGATTCTCGAGGTAATTGTCATTATAAATATTGTACTACTTATATAAAAGATTTAATATTTTTTAATATTACTATTTTGTAATAATATAAATTTGTAAATGTAGCTTTAAGTTAAAAGAAATGTTTTAACAAAATAAAAATCATTTAAAATATTTTTTTGATTTTTTTCCCCCTAAAATCATCACTAATATCATTAGTCATTACTATGTTAATGATATTTTATTATTACAAAAAAATTTAAGTGAAAAATATATCTCAAGGACGTTCCTCGGGAAAAACCAAACTAATAAAACAAGATAGATAGACAGATAGGTAGATTGAAACGTAAAGCAAGCCCTGTAAGGCCCAAAAAAACAGTTATATAAATAGAGAAAAAGACTCGTTCTTCTTCTTCTTCTTCTTCAGCTTTATCGATCGCTTCCCCCAGATATTATATTGTATCATTCATTCATTCGGCGTCAGTCGAATACAATTCAGTTTTGTCGAACAAAAATGGGAATGGAAGTGGCAGCGGAAGAAGAGCCGAAGAAGAAGTGTAGGGCTCTGATATTCACGTACGGGACGCTGAAGCGGGGTTTCTCGAACCACAACCTGATCCAAGATCTAGTGCTCACCGGAGACGCCGTTTTCAGAGGCGCCTACACCACCTCCGAGAGCTTCCCTCTCGTCTGCGGGCCCTACCGGGTCCCTTTCCTCCTCAACATCCCCGGCTCCGGCCACCCCGTCACCGGCGAGCTCTACGCCGTCTCCGCCTACGGCCTATCCAGGATGGACGAGCTCGAAGGCACCTCCCGCGGCCACTACCAAAGGCTCGGCCCCATCAGAGTAACCAGGGCGGCGGTGGCGGCGGAGGCCGACGATGACTCCGACGATGAAGCTGAGGCTGAGGCTGAGGCTTATTTTGCGGACAGGAGCTACGAAATGGAGCTGTGGAAGAAGAGCGGAAAGTTAGGGTTTCGTTGGTATGGCGAAAAAGAAGCCAAAGGCTACGTTAAGAGGAAAGATCGCCCCCAGAATCTCTCTTTCCTGGAACATATTCGCATCTTTCTTTCATCATCCTCTACCGATCAATGATTCTTATTATATTTATTATCCGTCATGTTATAATTTTAATCCTTATTAGTTAGTGCTCTGGTGGTCTATACTTTTTTTTTTTAAATCTATAATTTTGTTGTTAATTAGCTGTTTAGAGGATGATGATGATGATTAAGATAATCATTTTGTAGCAGCCCCTTCGATTCTCAAAAAGTTTCATTAAAGCTTGGGTCTATCTATTAGTGAAATAATTTTATTTGTGGATTCCATTCCATCCCCCATTGAAGGTTTTGTTAACGTGAGTTTGTAGTAGATGTTTGTTATTCTTTAATAATAATACAAGGGAAAATAAATAAAAGAACTGATTTCGCGGACGGAGTCAAAACTTTTGAGGCCCCATTCGAAGCTTTTTTATAGCCAGGAAAGCTAGAATTGACCGACCCCCTTCCCAACCGTTCCAAGTTCAGGACGACCAACTGAAGGTTTTTGGTGTAAGGAAGGTTATTCATCCATTCCGTGGCTCTAAAATCTAATGAAAGATGATGAATAATCGCCAAATCCCAAATCAATTTTTAACCTTTTATCTCTTTGAGGATTTTAACTTTAACTGATCAACTAAATAAGATCATTCGAAATTCATTCGGTTATGTCCATAAAATTCATAATAATGATTTTGATTTTGTATATATCAAAAAAGGGTCCCTCTATCTTACATGCATGTAAGATAAAGATTGCAATAAAAAAAATATCTACTGCGTGCTACTTTCCCTAGGAAGTATTGTCCGGGCCGGACTTTCCGATCAAAACGAAGCGCTTTAACATTTAACTTTACGCACAAAATAGTATTTTTACTTGGTGCTAAGTTTAAATATTCTCACCCTATTCTTTTAATTCTTATTGTTATTTAATAATCTTTTTTTATTTCCTAAAATATAGTGGGATAAATAAAATTAAAATTAAAATTTATTTTTTATTTTTTAATTTTATTTAAATTTTAAATTCAAGTGATTAAATAAATAAAATTACTTAAAAATTATTCGATTATTTAATAATGTATGAAACCAAAAAAAAAAGTTCTCTAAAATTTGTCGTCATTGGACTTTTTTTTTAATTTTTTTAAATTTTTATGTAGTCAGTCACATACCACAATCTTTATCTTCATTCATACCACCTTTCGTCGTCGCATGGGATTCAAGATTCTTGAAGAGACAGTGGTTGGAATACATTCATGCAACCTTTTTTATGATAAAATATAATCTGCAATCAAATCATTCAACAACGTTTTATGATTTTCACGAAACCAAAAATATCATTATACAACTTGAATATTCAAATCAGGCTTAGTGGGTCGGCAGAATTGTCCAAATAGATGGATTACACAATAAGCAAATAAATATAATTCATGCGGGTGGTTTTGCATCCCAGTCATAAATAGTCTCTTCACTTTCTGGGGGTGGGGGCCAAATTAAAAAAAAAAAAAATCGTCCATTGACAATTTGACATTGTTTTTGTCTCTAATTTCAGCCATTTTCCTAATGGGGAGATACAAAAATAGTGATAAAATGAGAGATTAGATTATTGATATAAATGTGGAAAGTAATCGAAACATGAAACCTTAAATTTGCAACATCGAACTTAAAGTTTGCAAGTTATAAATTATAATAATAAAAAAGAATTATGCCATGTTACAGTTTATAAATGTTTAATTATAAGTTTGCAAGTTATAACACAAAACTACATCTACGTGCATGTCAATTGCTTTACGTTAAGTAGGACCGAAACCCAAGTGCAGTTTGTTCACAAAGATGATTGCGAGGCAGTGAAATTGGAATTATTTAAAAGAGAGAACTTGACAGCAACTCTATGAGCATCTGGATTTTTAGAAGGATACCATGGTGCAGAGTAATGCTGAACTGAACAGATACATATTTCAATGTATAAATATATCTCACAGCCCCATATCAAAGGGCTTTTTACTCGAAAGGCTCGTCTTTACTTACTGATCCGGATCTGTAATGTATTTATGAAGTGCTTTACAAACTGATCAGTTCCATCTCCAGCTGCTCCAGAAATATGGTACAAACTTTTAACATCTCTATATTCCAGCTTCTACAGGTACAGTAAACCTGTCGATCATTTGATATCAGAAAATTCTTAAGAGATCAAGCATATATTGTTTGTAATGCATAATATGGGAAGACCTTATTTATCAGCAAAGTCATCGGTTTCTGTCAGTTGCTGGCTCCTGCATTAATATCAAGGTTATTAGTAACATTGCAAATAAGAAGTACGGTCCTTTCTTGATAGAAGATTTGAAGCCACAATAAACTGAAGCCAAGTGTAATTCAGTGATTTTCTAAGCCGGTAAACAATGGGAATTTGTAACATCCCCGTGAAAAAGAAAGTACAAATAAAATTGGGAAAAGAAAGTATCCGACAAAGAACGAACTAGAAATATGCTATGCTCGTGAGCAAATAGGAGCTCTAATAACAGCTACAAACAACTCATAACTCATCAAATTAGTCATTTTATTAAAGTGAGGGACCACAGTAAAAGACTAAAAATACATGCTCCAATGCAGTGTTTCGCCTATTGCACATTGGAGGTCGTGATTTTCTGTCTTTTATCTTGCTCTTCATTTTGAAAAGAATGAGGGAGCCGTTGTTAGAAAGATGACTCTGGAATTAGTATTGAAATAAATGTTAATCATGCCAGAGGCAGTGTCCTGGTTGGCAACTAATTCACTCGTTGGGAGTGGCTGAGTGCTCAATTTGTAGAGGAGGCAGATTCCATTTAAAAGTTTTCTTAAAGTTCTCTCACATGCCTGTAGTAACTAATGCATTACAATTTGACCAAGGTACTGGAGGACCGAGTTGACCAATCTTCATGCTAACCACATAAATCGAAATGTATGACAGTTCATTGCTTATAGCAGTGATTCAAGAGAAAGGTTTGAACAGAAAATAGTTGAGTGACAAAAGGATTACCACATTGATGTGTGACTGATGCCAAGCCCATTACAAGTTAGTATCATTCCTTTAAATCTGGCAAGATATTCCTGTATTGCAGTGGCAGAATGTCTCAGATAATCTATAAACTATACCAATTTATTGGTTGGTCCTCTTCAGCTAAAAGAAGCATAATTTGATAGTTATAGACCTAATCATATCATAAATGGTTTGATTCATCAAAATAAAAAGATAAAGAGAATAGATAAAAGAATGTCCTTACCCGCAAAGTATACTTATCAATCTCATAAATTCCAGTGAAATCATAGTCAAGACGTTTATCAGGATCACTCAATACTGCAAAAGAATTTAATAAAAATATATAGGAGACATGAGCAGAATTAAAAAAGGTCATGCTATTGTACGCCTAATGCAATGAAGAGTATACCGTGAACTACAAGTTGCTGGATGTCAATATGTGTAGATACTTCTGTAACATAAGTTTTACTAAAAAAAGAGAGAAATCCTATTCTACAGAGAAGAAGCAGCACCTCAGTATTGAAGAAACTATCATTAACATATGACTTTAGGCACAAAACCATTCTTAGAACTTCAACCACATATTCGATCAATCAGGTGTTCACTAGTTCATACTGAAACATTCAAATCCCAATAACAAATCCAAAAATTAATGTTTGCAAGCACTTGAAAGTATTTTCATTATTTACTTCATCCTCTTGAAGTTGCTTCAGGTGAAAAGAATATTTTGTTGATAAACAAAAAGGCAATATCAATCTAATGAACTCTACAAAGACATCTCTTGGATTTATGCATGGAGAGGTTGTACACATGCAGATGTGGATTTTTGGGCTTTCAACCATAAGTGTTACCTGTGTAGGCTTCATTAATCTCTTGAAATTTAGCAGTAACAGCACTATCACCATTGTGCTTATCAGGATGCCACTTCTATAAATAGACAGTAATATCAAGAAAATGTCAGCCAATATCTTTTATCCAATGGACCAAACGATTACAAATGATTACAAACCAGTAAGTGTAAAAGCCCATGCAAAAAGCTCCTGGAGGAGAAAATAGAAAGATACTAACCAGCGCAAGTTTTCTGTAATTCAATCGGATCTTCTCATCTGTTGCATCATAATCAACTTCTAAAATCTTGTAATAGTCCTGAAATAGAATGATAATTCAGCATTGCATATGCATCAAGGTAAAGTTGTACTCTATACAGTGAAATAAAACAGAAATCTCAAATACTTGTGATAATGCTGCAAGTTTGTGTCAGATAAACATGAATTTAGAATAAATGGCTTCTAGATTAGCAGCCAGCAAATAAACTGTAAAAGGGCCCCTTGAAGACCTTAAGTGATGCAAGTTCATCTGTTGACACGATATTAAGTTGTAACCACTGTAAATTACATTATAAAGTTCACGAGGAGCAAATTAGCGATATATTGGAACCATTGCAATCATGATAAAAGAAAATACAGTTCCAAAAGGAATTCATCCATTAGTGGGGTAGAGAAAAAGGGGAGCAAAACCAGGACTGGTGAAACACTTGGTGTGCAACTTGTTATATCATTTCTACCCCTAACTTGGACATAACCATATTAGTTTGTTAATAAATAAATGCAAGCAACAAATAAGCAAAACTAAAAATTATGAGCCAGCTAACATAAATTGAAAATTAGGCACCAAAAGCATGGTTCATCAACCAATATAAAGCAGTAAAACAACACACTTGGAACTCCATATTTGATCTGCTCTCACGTGAAGCACCCATTTTCTCCTGGAATCATTCATGACAGAGTGTACACTAGATTAATGTTTTAATCTCTTCCAAAAGCTGAACTCAATATAAAATTATGCCAAACAAATATGTCAAAAAACACTTAGTTGAGTACACACAATTTGCCTTCCCCCCGCCCCCCCCAAAAAAAAAAAAGAAAAAGTACTCGCTATTTGAGCAACCAAATTATGCCCATATCCTCTGCATTCTTTCAAATTTTTGCCTCCTTATTGTCAAATAACAACCATTAATATCAATTATACTATTGAACCCAGAAAAATCATTACACCAAATGCAGCGTTACAGTAAACTAATTCAAATAAGCCAAAATGCCAAATGCATTCTATTCCTGAATTCCGTTTAAAATCTACAAGTCAAATTTTACTTCTTTATAATCTTTTTCCTACCATTGTAAGCTAACCAGACAAAAACAAAACCAAGAAAACTCAAAAGGCAAAAGGGTATAAGAAAAACTAAGAGTTCTTGTAAAATAACAACTAATTTCAACAGAAACAGAAAGTTCAAAAGCAATTAAAAAGAAAAAAGAAAAAGAGATAGCATAGACGCTTCGAGCACCTTTTGAGTGTTATTATCATTGCCTTCCATCTGGGTTTGTGAAGAACAGAGGTTTATTTACAACAAACTTCATTTGATTCCAAGAACCCAGAAAGTTTGTTGTTTGATTCAGCAGATTTTCTTTCTTTCTTTTTTTAAGAAAAAATAATTTCGATAGATATAGCTGAAGGAAAAAAAATAAAAATCGACTTTTTGTGGTGGATTTTTGAAGTTAATATGAGAAGAAGATGAGCATCAAAACGCCACAACTGTACAGATTCAGGATAAATTAAGCAAAGAAAAGGATAAAAGTGCGTAATATGGGAAACTTAATTACATTTTCTTTTTTTTTTCTTTCTAAATATTTTTCTTATCCATCTTCCTCAATTTTTTTTTATTTTTGAGGTAGTGTTTACTTTTTTATTAGAAATTTTAATGGGTATATATATATTTTTAAAGTCATGAATAGATTTAAATACAAATTTTTAAACCATAGGTGTATTTTTTTAATATTTAAATATAAGTAATATTTTATTTATTTTTATAAATCTTAAATATAGTTATTTAATATTTATGTTCCTATAAATCAAAACAAAAAAAGAAATTAAGCTTCATTATTTACGAAATAAATATATTTAAGGGGGATTGCCACTTTCCCCCTTACATTAATTAACATATACCATTTACTCCATTTCTGTTTTTATAATAGTTAAAAACTCCCCTGATAATATAAGTTTACAATATTACCCTTATTTTTAATTATTCTTTTATTTACATTTATTATAAATTAAATAAATTACATGAATAAAACCTAAATAAAAAATTAAGTATTAAAAACAAGAAATATATGTTTTGATATGAGCAAAAAAATTAATAATAATTTTTTTGTAATTATTTATTTTGTGAACATTTTCTTATAATAAACATTTTGTAATATTTTAAAATTAAATGTAAAAAGTATAGGCAAAATATTTTATTATTTATCTTATAATAAATTTTTATTTGTCATTCAAATTTTCTTATTATAATTTTTTTATCATTTTATAATAACTTTCTTATATATTTATTATAAGAAAATTTGCACAAAATAAATAAGTACAAGAAAAAAATTTTATTATTAATTTTTTTCTCATATCAAAACATTTATTTCTTGTTTTAATGCTTAATTTTTTATTTAGTTTATATTCATGCTATTTATTTAATTTATAATAAATATAAATAAAAGAGTAGTTGAAAATAAGGGTAATATTGTAAACTTATGCTATCATGGGAGTTTTTGACCATTATAAAAACAACAGGGGGAAAAATGGTATATGTTGATTACTGTAGGGGGGAAATTGGTAATCTCCCTATATTTAATGATGATATTTTTAGAATATATTATTTATTTTCTATTTAGATTTTTTTATTCATATTAAAATTACAAAAATTTACTTTTTTTTTATTTAGATATAAAAATTTGAAAAATAGATATAACTCATAAAAAAAACAAATAAATTTTGAAAAAGATTTAAAATTAATAAAATTATAGACTTCCAAATGTTCAACAAACAAGAAAACTATGAATGTGATAAGAAAAGATTGACCGACAAAAATATTTAAAAAAAAATCATGATTCTATTATGTTTTGAATTCAACTAATGATAATATGTCATATCAGTTAGTAAAATATTGACTATATAAAAAAATTGTTTATGTATCATTATTCATAACATATTAATTGTGATTTTCTTATGCTTCATTTAGTATAATTTTTTAAATATAATTTATTTAAGCAAAGTTTTTTATTAAAAAAAATAGTTGTTTGATTGTGTGAGAGCCTTTATTAAAAAATTAAAAAATTATTTTAGTAGACTAGTTTTTAAAGTTATGTTGTAAAAATGTGAAATAAGAATGTAAAATAAATAATGGACATATTAAAAAAGAACTTTTAAAATAAATGATGGACATTTTAAAAAAAGCTCTCTGACAGCAAAATAGTTTATTTAGTTAAAAAATATTCTATCAAAATAGAATTAAAAAATAATAAAAAATTTAAAAAGAAATTTTATAATAAAATAAACACTTATGACTATTAAATAAATCATACCCAATAGGTAATTAATTTTTTAAAAAGATATTCTCTTAATTGTTTATGTTTTTTATTAATGTTTTGGCAGTTACCCACCAATATATTTAAAAAGTAGTGAATTAATTAGAAAATTTAATGGCTTATTTGTTTATTATTAGTATTATTATTAATTTGATTCATGTTCATATTCATTTAATGTTTGGTTATCCACCAATTTTTGTATATATAGCAGATGCGTTTTTAGAAAAACTGAATCTATCCATTAACTTCTGCCCCTACATATTTTTATCCAAAAATGTTTAATTAGCAGAAATGACGGGACGGAACTTGGGTTCAGAGTCTAGAGAGATTAATCTTATTTTTCCTTTTTTTTTTTTTTTAAAAAAAGAATGTAATTATAATAAATACTTTTAATAAAGTAAAATTTTGCTTAATTACTTCAGTTTGTCAACAGGGGTAATAATTTACTAGGCCTGGGCCCAGGCTTGCACCAAGAAGCCCCGGTCCGGCAATCAAATAAAAAAACAAAAGAGTTTTATATACCCCTTGACCACTAACTGCGCCCCCATTATTTATTTTAATAGAAAAAAAATATATAAATGTTCTTAAATATGTGAAGATATTTACTTATTTTAATATCTTTAATCTTATTAGACTGGAATCTGGATGCCGTGTTGGTTTATTTTATTTTTTAATGAAGCTTCGATTGACAGTTACAGAACAAGTCAAAGATCAAATATTTTATTTTTCTTAGTTTGTTTTTAAAATACAGAATTTGAAAATGAAATCATTAAAAATGTGTTCGATAGTTTGTCTGAAAAATTACTAAAAATAGATTTAAAGCCTGCCGGAAATGCTAATTCCTTGGGTTTTAGTGAAGAAACATACCAACTTGGTGGCTTCAAGGGCTTCCGAAAGTAAAGATGTAACCCCAGTGCACTCAAAGCCATAATCCACACCCGTTCCATGAGTCATTTCCTTGACTAATTCTGAAATTCATTTATTTGGTTCATCAGCAGGATTTATAAAATCCGTCATTCCAAAAGCTTCTCCCTTGTCTTTTCTACATGGGTTCTTGTCTATCCCAATTATTTTAGCTGCCCCTTGGATTCTGGCTCCATCGACCACCTGCAGTTAGAAATTACGATAACTACTAAAATTATTTTCAAGGAACTAGAGAATGGTGTTTCTCATTTTGTACATGTAGTTACACACCCCTAATCCAACAGCACCAAGGCCAAAAACAGCAACACTTGATCCCTTTTCAACTTTGAATTCCTTCCAAGCTGCGCCAAATCCAGACGAGTATCCACATGAAAGGAAGCCAGCAAGTGAAAGATCTATACCTGGATCAACTTTCACAGCATAATTGGCATCAACCACCGTATATTCGGCCATTGTGGAGCATGTAAATAGGTGATACAATTTTTGGCCTCTTATGGACATTCTTGAACTGCCGTCTGGCATCAACCCATTGATGGTGAATGGATGTTTCAGGCATAAATTGGCCATTTCTGATGTGCAATTTTCACATTTTTTACATTCTCCGATGTAAGTTGGAATCACAATATCTCCTTCTTTAAATTCTTTCACTTCATCACCAACACTCTCCACCACCCTGCATTTCATTATTTTTTTTAAAAAAAAAACCAAAACTATTCTTTTAATTTTATGATGCATTTTGTGCAATTATGTATACATACATAATGAAGAAATGGAGAGGGGAATGGGATTGCCGTTAGGCTAAACTATATATAATTAAGAAACATGTGTACTTACCCAACACCTTCATGGCCAAGAACGCGAGGGAAAAGGGCCTGAAAATAAAAAGATCAAAATAAGAAAAATTCACTGGTGGTCAAACCAAGTAATTTAAACAAAAAATATAAGTATTGAAAGAGTTATGTATTACTGTTCATTAATTATGTAATTAAGGAGGTCATTGACTGGATATCTGTTCAAACTGAGTGGTTGCACTATAAGTTGGAAAGCTTCTTTGCAAAATGTTGTTGCTTTGTCAACAACTGAAGCCGAGTACACTGCTGCAGCTGATGCAATAAAAGAAGCTATTTGGCTTAAAGGAATGGTGACTGATCTGGGGTATAAACAGAGGCAAATAACAGTTCATTGTAATAGTCAGAGTGCTATCTGTTTAAGCAAAAATCAGATACACCATGAGAAGACTAAACACATTGACATCAAGCTTCATTTTGTCAGGCTGGAAGTGTCAAAAGGAGTGGTAAAACTGGTGAAAATACACACTGATGACAATGTGACAGACATGTTAACCAAAGCTTTACCTGGTGCCAAGTTTGAGTTCTGTGTGAACTTAGCTGGAGTCTGTAGGATCTAAGCTGCAGAGGATATGATGATGGAGAAAAAGAGGAGTAACAGATTTGGTTCAAGGTGGAGAATGTTGAGAAGTGAACTGCAAATCTATATTTGTAGTTGAGTATGACATGTCAGTCTTGAGTTTCAGGACTGGATGATATGTCGGTTATGTGACACAAGTGAGTCGTATGACAAGCTTGGTGGATCAGCCAAATGAATAAGTTAAGCACGTGATATTGCACATGCTTTACTTATTCTAAACGACTGAAGAAGGCTGCGTTTTGAGTGAAGATTCTACACGTGTATTGAAGCTAGTTTGAACGGCTATTAATGCTGTTAAGATAAGCGGGAAATTTCTGGGTTTGTTACCAACAAACCCAGGCCTGGTGAGTTGGTTTCTGGGGGTTGTTTCTAGAGAAATTCAGGCGTGTATATAAGTCTTCTTCTTTTCATTGCTGTAGTGCTGAAGTTCGTAATAGTTTCTCAGGCATCTTGTATCTTGTAAACTCTAAATCAGTGAAAGCTCTTTCTCTTTTTCACAGTGGATGTAGGTCACTTGGTGGCTGAACCACTTAACCCTTTTGTGTTAGTGTGTGATTATTTCTCTGTTTTCTTTTGTTTGATATCTGTTGATTTCAATAAGTGGTTTCACATAGCATTGGTTGATCGTAATTAGTTCTTTGATTAAGGCTAAGTCGAGTGGATCTTGGGGGATTAAGATCGGTTCTTTGCTGGTCTTGGTCCAACAATATAAATATACTTCTTTCATCTCAGTAAACCAAATAGTGCTAGTCTTACATTTGTACTGAATTATTTCATGAAGCCGTGATTGATAGTTGTTATATACAGTGGCGGATTCACTGTAGAACAAGTGGGGGCTCAAGCCTCCACTGGAAAAAGAAAATACCTCTATTTGATAAAGAAAAATTATCATATTTCTAAATAACCCCTGTCAAATTATTAGTTAGCCACATCCTTTAAATTTAAATTATTATTTTATTAATTACAAAAGTTATACTTTAACTTAAAATCAAAGCCCACATCTCAAAATATTTATAATTCATAATTATTAGATCGTGAGTGCCACATTTTAATTAGAGATTTCGTTAAACCAAAAAAGTTATATTCAAGTTTATATATTCAAGTTTTCAGTTTTTATGTCTTGTCGTTATTTAATTTAGCCCCCAGTAAATTATTTTTCTAGATCAGCCACTGGTTATATATACAAGAAGTGCTTGTATGATAGTTATTATAGGTACAAGAAATGCATGTGACATAAAATTATTAAAAGATAATAATGAGATAAGTATTGAATCCAATTCGATTAGTAAAAGCTGACAATAAAAGAAGAAAGAGAAAAGAAGACAGAGATATGTGTAAGAAACAAAAGCAAATGAGGCTTATAAGATTTCGAACTCAATTTTTAAAGGGCAACACCATTCAAATCCTGATAAGGACCTTGACACAATCAGGTTGCTTCAACAGCTGAATTGCCTCGCCAATCTCTTCCAATTTAACATGATGGTTCAAAAGTTGATGAAGTTTAAGTTCCTTGTTCTTGCATTTGTCAAGCAGTATCGGAAGGCAGATTTTGTTTTGATCCCCCCGAAAACGGTAGCCTTCAAAGTCCGGCCACCTATACCAATTAACTTCACTTTTCCTTTTCCCCATTCGATACTTAACATTACATTGTCTCATACTTTTCGAGTAATTTTTTTTGCACCTCACAATTTTTGTTTTACATGTCTTGTAATTAATGATAGTTTCTAATAAAAAAGTTGTATTAAAAAAATGTATACTGCACAACCAAAATTAAATTATGGGATTCAGCCCAAAAAATAAAAGATTGATAGAGTCACATTCAGAAACTTGTCATAGTTGTGTAATATTCTGATGCTTATAATGTCACATAAATAATACAGATTGAAAAAGAATTGATGAATAAATAAATAAAGATGGCGGCGAAGTTAGGGCGTCAAAACCCTGAAATCAAAATTTTTGCATTGATAGAGATGATATTTACTTTCACTACATTTGAACAAAATTTTCTTCCGAGAAATTGCCTCATTTGATTTTTTTTTTCGTTTTTAACAAATAAGAATCCTTTGATGATTCGAGTGCTAAGATCTTAAACTTTTAAAAAATGTGTGCCACATATCTACTAATATGAGTGCATAGTTGATATGTAATTAACTTTTAGAACTTTTAGGACTAGGCATTTGTGACACAAGCTCCGGAAGCAACCTCACAAGTTAAAAATTTTATATATTGTTTGGGAAAATCTAACTTTTAAGTTATAACACTAAAGTATTTAGCTCTACTTGTTGATGTAGTTCGTAAACTAAATTGATTTTATCTCACACAAGTATGATAAAAAAAAACATATAATATATTTACTATTTCTATCAAAATTATTTTCTAAAATCATATTTACCATACATTATGAACTTTGATTTCATAATTACAATTTTTATTCTATAGCAACTATAACTTTCAAAGCACAACCCCTCAATATTGAACAAGACAAAAGTTCGTGTCTTTAAAATCCTGGTAAATTCCATGTTGTCGTATATGTATAGGTTGTAAAAGATTTTCAAAAAAAAAAAATTGATTGCTTTTTGAAAAGCATTCTGATGCAATAAACGAAGATATAAAAATTGGACAATCTACGACATTATAAATTCTGAAACCAATTTGAAATATTCGAAAACGATCGTTTGTGGTTCCTTTTGAAGTAATATTAATTTATTTGTGTTGGATTAAAATATGAAGAATCATAACCATGTTTAAGAAAATGTGCGAGGAAAGAGTAATATTTTCTTTCAATATTGTATATAGTTTACGAGACACTAATCAGGCCTATTTATATTGGAATTAAAAAATAATACAGTCATAAATACTTTGTACAAACTTGACAAGAAATTTCTTTTTTTTTTTATGAGCAAATAAAATGTGGTTAGTAATTATTATATTGAAACATTATAAAGAAATAAATCTTGATCATATATAAATTAAAAAGCATACGACGTGTCAAAAGATCTTTCAAAACTCAAATAAGTTTAGATAATGAGAGGATTTATGTCGCGTACAAATAAGTGTGTACAAAAATAATATGATATCAAAAGATTATTTTGGTAAAAACAATTATTCGGATAAGGGTGTTGAGTGTTAGAAAATGCATATTTATAAAGGAGAAAACCGTCATTTTACATTTCAAGTCTTACTAACAACCTTTACTTTTATGTATTTAACTTTCTTGTGATTTAATTACACGTGTTTTATTTTAATTAAGTATTTTATGTATTTTAGGGGCATTATAGTAATTTCACAATAAAGGAGAGATTAGACGGTAAAACGGACATCACTTTTTAACTCAGGACGGTCGAAAACCTTAGGAGGAGCATAAAAGGAAAAATGACACTATTCACATGTACGGTACTATTCACGTGTACGGTACTGTCTATGTTACTGTTCACGACACTGTTCATATAGACGGGTCGATGATGTGGCATTGACTGATGAGGTGTCACGATCCTGTTGGGCTAAAATTCTTATATACTGTTGATGGTGACATGGCAGCATATCAGTGGACGAAAAATCTTGCGTACGGTACATGCATCACACAGGATTATTTTCAACCAAACCGCGTTACTGTTCATCCGAGTCAAACCGCGTTACTGTTCATCCGGGTCAAACCGTGTTACTGTTCATCCGCGTGGTCAAACCGCGTACTGTTGACTGATGACATAGCGCAATCCTGAGCGTCCAAACTGTTTTTAATATGATGGCCATGATTTACTTGATGTATCTATAAAAAGGGGGCCTCTCCCCCCTAATTTGATATCTCTAAATCTATTTTTGGGATCCATTTTCTATAATTCCTTCTCCATCTTGTATTTTCTTCGTATTTTAATAAATTCCCATTTTGCCTCTAGTTCAATTATGAGTGGCTAATTTTTTTTCAAGCTTGGGTTGAAGGTGAAGTCTCAACATGTGTCATGGGCTTAATTTGGTAAATTTATTTTCTCTTCCCCTCTAGTTTTTGTGGATGTTTTGACTTCTCGTCGACAAATAATAATATTCTTGTCTAGTACCGCCTTGGTTTCACCGGTCCTCAAGTACAAGGTTATTATTATTTGACACGATAAGCCCTTAGCATCATATTGATTAGAGCGTGGTTCATGAGGTGTGGATTCCCCCCTCATGATTTAATTGGCATTAATACGGATTATTTAGCCCATGATGCATGTTGATACGGATCCAGATACCTAAGTACGTCATTTCAATAGATTTCGCTTCAATTTATTCTCGCCATTGCAATTCTAATTTTAGAATTTATTATCGCCATCTCAATTCCAATTTTAGGATAATTTAAATCACTTCCACCACAATTTCAACCACCCATTTACAAAATTAATTCTACATATAATTAAAATCCACCTCCTCGTGGGATCGACACTCGTCACCATTGATCTATACTACAATAGATTCGTGCGCTTGCGAGTACATTAAAATTTGCACAACAAAGGGTAACTTTAGATTTTACCCTACTTAAAATGACAATTTTCAACTTATGCTTAAAGATTTTGAAAATATCAATTTATTCTTATTTACTATTAAGAAAATAAAATATAAATACATCTACATGCCCCCACTTATTTTCATGTTTTAAATGAAAATAAGTAAATTAATATTTTCATATTTTTAGAAGGTAAATTAAACATTATTATTATTTGGGGTTAAAAAAGATGTTTACCCCTCGAATAAATTGTTCGACTGTAGAATCGTTTGACTTTCCCCGACAGCCATGCGATGTGTCTTCCAAAAGGATCAGGATCCTCTCCTAATCTGATTTTCATCTAAGAAAATTCTATTAATATGATTGGTGGTTAATAAATTAAAAATAAAAAGTAATTAAATCTTAATCATCTACTAACACTAAAACACATGTGGCACAAAATATGTAAAAGATCAGGAGTGCTCAAATCAAGAGAGGATCATGATCCCTTTTAAAATCACGTACCCAATTGCGTTTGACTAATCATGCATGCCTAACTATAGTTAATTTCCTTAGTCTGATGGTGAAGTCTCTTTCACAAATTAACTCTTCTATTTTTCTTTTGAGTGATGATATAGTCACAAACTCTTGTATAAACTTATCTTGTACAAATTGATGTGGCATTAATTCACAAATTAACTCTCCCATTTTTTTTTAGTGGTGATACAACAACAAACTCTTGTACAAACTTATCTTGTACAAAGTGATGTGACATTAATTCATTGGTTGAATGAAAATATAAAATAATAAAAATAAATCATGTGGGCCAATAAATATTTAATTTAATTAATTTTACTATATCACATCAGTTTGTATAAAATAAATTTATACAAAAATTTATGGTTCAGAATTCTATTGAAACTATCTAAATCAATTCTACTAATCACAGCCTAAAATTTGAAGCTGAAACTATTCTGCCCGCAAATTAATGAAGGAGAAAGCTATTCCTCCCTGTACTCAATTATACATTATTATATAATTAAGAAGGATTTTGTTATGTTACATCTGATGTAACATACACAACCCACAAGAACCACATAATTATATAGGTCCCATAATTTGTGTGATTCTTGTGGGTTGTGTATGTTACATTACACGTAACATAATGACTCCCAATTAAGAAAGCTTCGGCTAAATTAAGAAAGTTTTGACTAAGTTACGTTTAACATATCTTACGCCAGACGCAACAGTGCACAGTGGGCTAGCCCTAGCTAGGTGATCACCGTTAAAACTTCACTATTTATTTGTCAGTTCAGACGTCAGAGAAGATCATGACACCAAATAAATAAAGTGAGTGACTCATGGTTGATAATATAACCTTAAAAGATGACAAATTATTGAAATTGTCCAATAGAATCTGGGCCCACGCCTATCTTAAGAAACTCGCTCAACGTTTGCGGTTCAGTGAGCCGACAGCTCATCGGTGGCACGACTGGTTAAAAAATTTATTTGAGTCAACGGTTTCATTGAAGTGGCCTTATGCAGAGCTCATCTCCTTATCGACAGTTTGAAATTCGAGGCTGCAAAATCTACAGCAATACTAACAATGAGCAATTCACAAGCCATAACGTGCAAAGGTATGAAAAAGGCTATTAATCCAATTATTGCGTAAAATTTAGAAACAAGTTATACGAACTGGGTTGGTTTGTTTGTTGTTAGATTTTTGTGTCGTTTTGATGGGAAAAGTTTTGGATATGTTTTTGCTGCAGCTGTGGTATGTTGGGGTTTAGGAGAGCCATTAAAGGTAGAGGAGATACAAGTAGAGCCTCCGAAATCAACTGAAGTTAGGGTTAAGATGCTTTATGCCAGTGTTTGTCACACTGATATCCTTTGCTCTGAAGGATTCCCAGCGGTTAGTATATGCAGTATCAACTATATCACATAAATCTTGGTTAATAATTTAATCTGTTTTGTTCTTTTATTTTATTTTTTTCAGCCTCTTTATCCTCGTGTTCTCGGGCACGAAGGTGTCGGGTAAGTACTGATTTCCTTGTTATGTATGTATTATATACACAATTGCACCAATGTATCACTTCATCTATATACATAAAACTAAGAAGTTAATTTTGGAAATTTTTTTTTTGTTTTTTAATGCAATTCGTAGGGTGGTGGAGAGTGCTGGGGATGAAGTGAAAGAAGTGAAAGAAGGAGATATTGTGATTCCAACTTATATTGGAGAATGTAAAGAATGTGAAAATTGCACATCAGAAATGACCAATTTATGCCTAAAATATCCAATAGCACTGAACGGTTTAATGCTTGATAGCACTTCAAGAATGTCCGTAAGAGGCCAAAAATTGTATCACATTTTTTCATGCTCCACTTGGTCTGAATATATGGTCATCGATGCCAATTATGTAGTCAAAGTTGATCCAAGCATTGATCCCTCGGATGCTAGCTTCCTTTCATGTGGATTTACAACTGGTTATGGGGCGGCTTGGAAGGAAGCCAAAGTTGAAAAAGGATCTAGTGTTGCTGTTTTAGGGCTTGGTACTGTTGGATTAGGGGTATGTTATGTACAAAATGGGGAAAAACAATTTTAGTGTTGTCAAAAGCAATGTTGTGATTGTTGTAATTGGTAATTGCAGGCTGTTGATGGAGCCAGGATGCAAGGGGCAGCTAAGATAATTGGGATAGACAAGAACCCATGGAAAAAAGAAAAGGGGAAAGCTTTTGGAATGACAGATTTCATAAACCCTGATGATGAACCAAACAAGTCAATTTCAGAACTGGTGAAGGGGATAACTCATGGAATGGGTGTGGATTATTGCTTCGAGTGCACTGGGGTTCCATCTTTACTTTCTGAAGCACTTGAAACCACAAAAGTGGTAAGTTAAAAATCTTGCAACACTTGGGATATGTAACTCTAAAGAAAAAAAAAAAAAAGAAATTACTGACACTCTTTTTTAAATGGGCAACAGGGAAAAGGAAAAGTGATAGTAATTGGGGTAGGAGTTGATGCGATGGTGCCACTGAACGTAATCGCTCTTGCATGTGGTGGCCGGACTTTGAAAGGTACCACTTTTGGTGGGATCAAAACAAAATCCGACCTTCCGACACTGCTTGACAAATGCAAGAACAAGGAATTTAAACTTCATCAACTCTTGACCCATCATGTTAAATTGGAAGAGATCGACAAGGCAATTCAGCTGTTGAAGCAACCTGATTGTGTCAAGGTCCTGATCACGATTTGATAGGTTTTATCCTATGCTCTCCTTGTGTTAAATTCGAGATCAAAATCTTAAGATCTGCTCTTGAGATCCCTTCTATTTATGTTCACTCCTAATCTCATCACCAAACCTCTAATTTGTAATAAAGAAAGAACGGAGTTTTTGCAGATTTAGCTTAAGTTTGAACATTGCACTTTTAAGTACAAAATGTAAACATTAAAAGGAACCTCAAACCAATATAAAAAACCATGAACACATCTGAGATTTCTACACATCTGATTTTCAGGCATTATGCGATTTGCAGTAAATTGGAAATTGTTATGCAAAGTACAGTAGGTATCTTTAGAACTTTGGAAACAAATCCTTACATGGTAGCTTCTACTTCAGGGTCAATTTCCACTGGCACTTTAGGAGCACTATTGCCACCTCTCAAACGTGAAGATACATTGTCAATAGCATTATTAAGTTGGCTGATTTTCGCGTTCAAGGTCTGCCTGGTCCTCTGCTTCAGAGGAAAGGGAATACAATTCAAAGTTTGAAGAGAAGGAACAATATAACCTCATGTTCCAAGTAATAGTGAATAATGGTTACCTCTAAACCTTCATCATAATAAATTGGTCGCTTGGCCCTCCGAAAACCATACTCATCTTCATTCAGCATTAGATCAGACATAAAGCATTTTAACTCTGACTTCAGTTGCTTTTGGAGGCTCTACTTGGATCTCTTCCACTTTCCATGGCTCTCCTTTACCCCAACATACAACAGCTGCAAAACGCATAGAGATTCAAAAAATTTTCCCATAGAAAATAACAGTTCATAAAAATTGATTTTAGTCTGTGAATTTACTATATTAATTAAAACCTTTTTACATACCTTTGCATGTTATGGCTCGTGAAATGCTCATCTTTATTGCTGGAGACTTTTTTTTTTTGATAGGTGGAGACTTGTTGATTTTACAGCCTCGAGAGTTCAACCTAATCTGTAGAGTTGAGCGTTGGAGCAGGCCGATTTAATTTACAGTGCGGTCTGTGCACCTGCCACCTAGTATATGTACCTTCCATATTTTCCATATACGCGTTGACCATTAGATCTGAAACACAAGTTGTTTCAACGGCGTGGATGCATTGTTTTCCATTCAGGTTCTCAACACTGATGTCCCTGTTGTTTTCTGAAAATAAAAAATGTCAATAGTTTTAAAATTTGATACATATTTTTGAATTGTTTCAAAATTTTAAACTTTGGTCGATTAACTTAATTTGATTGTTAAAATTAATGATAGTATAAGGACAATAACCTGCTAAAAACATTTCTTTGTTACGCAAAATCTTTTTTTTTTTTTGAAACAACATAAAATACAAGTAATAATTTATGTATGTAAATATTTTAATTTACCACTACTAAGAATAGATGACCAAATAATGAACATGTCCTGTTTGGTAATTATACACACACACACAAAACTCTTTGGCACCCACTTTTTCATAAAAATGTTTGTTACCAAAATATCGCATAGTAATTGACTAAAATACATGATAATATTGCAAAAATCATATCTTTCTTTAAACATGAATTAAACATAATTTATTAAAAGGAAGAACAAAATCTACTTATCTATAGGAAGAAATCTAAACATAAAATTAGAATTATAACCAACGAAGAAGATGACGCATGTGGAAAAAAAGAAAAAGAAAAAGAAAAAGAAACTACTCTTTGTTGTCTATTTAAACTCATAAATATACTCTTTAAACCCACCTTTTTTTAAAATAATAATTTAGATTATAAACATGGGTCATAGTAATTTAGATTCAGTGCTAATTGAGTTGTACACTGATGTTTTATAATTTTCTGCTGTGCATACATTTTATAAGATTAAGATTAATTATACCTATTTTTTATCCAATAACTTCATATATAACAGGGCCCATAGGTGAAAATATTTAAGTTAGTCTCTCAAATTTGAAGCAAAGTAAAGATATTAGTTCCCTATTGCTATGCCAATCAAAATACAAATATTTTGTAATAAAAAAAGAAAAGAAAATAAAAGAACTAGTAACAACTTCAGAGAAAAGTCTAAAAAATGGGACCTCGAAAAATAGACGTGAAAATGACAAAGTCTGAAAGTCATTAAAAGCTATATATACATATAGGGTCTAGATCTAGATCTACACGATTCATTCAAAATATTGCATTTTAAATGTTTTATTGTAAAACAACAATATCTAATAATGTAAGAAAGTTGGAATTTTCATACATTACTCACTGGGGAGGATTAGTAAAAAAACAAAACAAAACAAAAAAAGTTGTGTAAGATTGACTTGGGGTCAACGAATATGCTCTCAGATGGTAGAGATAGATTTCATTGCAGGACCCATGATTTTTCAATAATAAATTTTTTTAATAATGAGACTTGCAGCTCAGTCATTTAATAAAGGAAGTGGTTGGCTTTTTTTTTTTTGTCTTAACCACGAGGTATTTTGGGGAGGACCCCAACTGCGGGAAACAATTTTAAATCTGTACCACAACTCAGATTAGAAGTATCCGCTCGAACCGGAAGACAACTTTAAGCCTGCACTACAATTCAGATTAGAAGTCCCCGCTCGAACCGGGAGGCACAAGTTTTCCCAACAAAGACGACTTCCCTAGGACTCGAATTGGGGAGCAAACCCAGTCAAGCTAAATTATTCTTATCCGTAGTGTTAGGAAAATCCCACCCAAACAGTAACATTCGGAAACTTGTCATAATGTAACATTCTAAAGCACATAATATAGACTGAAAAAGAATAAATAAATAAAGATGGCGGCAAAGTTAGGGTGTCAAAACTGAGAAGTCAAACTTTTGTATTAATAGAGATTGTAATTAATTTCAATACACTTGAACAAATTTTTCTCCCAAGAATTTGCCTCGTTTGAAATATTAGACGTAGCTTTAGTGCTTTTAGAAATATATGTCGTGATTTCACATTATCCGAAAATAGATCTTCAATTCCGAATTCCTAGCCGCTTCGATCAGCAAAATCTATCAACAAAAGTTCTCATCTTTTCCATCCTCTACCGCTCAGATCCAACCACCGTTTCTAGCAGGAGAGGAAGTTCCCCTCTCGGCCACTTTTCATTTTCAAGTTTTTTTTTTAAAATTTTTTCTTGAACGCAACAAGGCTTTTTTCTGATGAATTTCATGATAGGACTATTCTAATATTTGAACTGTGAGAATATATTTGCATTGGAGGTTCTTGCATCAACTTTAACACTAGTGCATAGAGATTTCAATGGCCTTGTAGCAGTGGTCTTTGTGTAGGTTCACTAAGAGGAACTTTGTAGGGGTGATGTGTGGTTTTTCATTTTTGTATTTTTATTTTCATTTGTAATTTTTTTTAAAATTTTCTTGTTTACCTATTTTTGTAGTTTTTGTGATGATTTCACACTGATGTTCATTAGAGGAATTATTTGAATGATATTAATTTTCGTGAAACAGTTGTCTTGTGCTTTGACTTACTGCTTGTTAGTAATATTGTTTATCTTCAATAGACGAAAAGTTAGATTTGTTATGCATGGCACTAAGGCAGGATTTTCAGATTTATTATGGTAATTTTCAGTTGTTCAAATTCTTTTTTAAGGATGGAAAATTTTCCGTTCTATTTTACTTGTAATATTTGAGGTTTTGGATAATATAATTTATAACAGTTTCAATTTTTTTAAAAAAAGAAACATGTTTAGACAATACTAACGGCCCGAATTTATTTCATAAAATAAAAAAGAAATAAAGAATAAGTGTTTGTCTCGTTTTTGTAAAAGTTTTTATATAGTTTTTATATGAAGCTATGATTGATAGTTATTATATAAGACTATATAAATAGTTAAGTTTTAACTGGACATCGAAATAAATATATGTCTGACATATGCAAATTCATTATTAAAAGCTTGTAACCAGAGAAAACAAAGAAAAAAGAGAAAAGAAGGCTGAAATATGTAAGAGACACAAGGAAAATGAGGCTTATCAGCCATCTTTATTCAATAAAATACAAAATGACTTAAATCTTGATTAGAACCTTGACGCAATCAGGTTGCTTCAACAGCTTAATTGCTTCGTCCAAATCTTCCAACATAACCTGATGAGTCAAAAGTTGGTCAACTTGAAGTTGCTTATTTTTGCATTTGTCAAGGATAATGGGTAACCCTGATTTTGTTTTGATCCCTCCAAAGATGGTGCCCTTCAAGTTCCTTCCTAAGGCAATCGCCGGAAAGTTCAGTGGCACTTTGGCTTCATTTGCTGCTCCAATTGCCATCACTTTTCCTTTGCCCTGTTCACCATTTCAAATATAACAACACTCCTAACATCATTCGTCATCCTGAACAGGATACATAAAAGCCAATTTGGTAGTTTGTTTTAAAAAAATAGTATTTGAAATGAAACTAGTAAGAATGTGTTTGACAGCTTGTCTGAAAAATTATTAATAATAGATTTTAAGCCTGCTGGAAATGCTAATTCCTCCGGTTTTAGTAAAGAAACATACCAACTTGGTGGCTTCAAGGGCTTCCGAAATTAAAGATGCAACCCCAGTGCACTCAAAGCCATAATCCACACCCGTTCCATGAGTCATTTCCTTGACCAATTCTGAAATTGATTTATTTGGTTCGTCATCAGGATTTATAAAATCTGTCATTCCAAAAGCTTCTCCCTTGTCTTTTCTACATGGATTCTTGTCTATCCCAATTATTTTAGCTGCCCCTTGGATTCTGGCTCCATCCATAACCTGCAATTAGAAATTACAATATTTGTTAAAATTATAGTCAGGAAACTAGAGATAGGTGTTTCTCATTTTGTACATGTAGTTACACACCCCTAATCCAACAGCACCAAGGCCAAAAACAGCAACACTTGATCCTTTTTCAACTTTGAATTCCTTCCAAGCTGCACCAAATCCTGATGAGTATCCACATGAAAGGAAGCTAGCAAGTGAAAGATCTATACTTGGATCAACTTTCACAACATAATTGGCATCAACCACCATATATTCGGTCATTGTGGAGCATGTAAATATGTGATACAATTTCTGGCCTCTTATGGACATTCTTGAACTGCCATCCGGCATTAACCCATGGAAGGTGAATGGATATTTTAGGCATAGATTGGCCATCTCTGATGTGCAATTTTCACATTCTCTACATTCTCCAATAAATGTTGGAATCACAATATCTCCTTCCTTTAATTCTTTCACTTCATCACCGATACTCTCCACCATCCTCCAGTTTCGTGAAAAAAAAAAAATTAATCTCTTAATTTTATGATACGTTTGTGCAATTATATATACGGATATAATTAAGAAACGGAGAGGAGAATTGAGTTGCGGTCAAATTAAACAATTCAAAAAAATATACAAACATAATAAACAACGAATGTACTTACCCGACACCTTCATGACCAAGAACACGAGGGAAAAGGGGCTGAAAATAAAAATAACCAAATCAGAAATATTCATTGACTGTAAAATCAAGTAATTTATAACAAAATAAAGTATTGAAAAAGTTATGTATTAGTCTTCATTAGTTATACAATTTACGTGATACTAACCAATGGGAACCCTTTAGAGGATAAGATATCAGTGTGACAAATGCTAGCATAAAGCATTTTGACTCTAACTTCTGTTGCTTTTGGAGGCTCCACCTGTATCTCTTCTACTTTCCATGGTTCTCCTTCACCCCAGCATACAACAGCTGCAGCATAATAAATTTTCAAAAAACTTATATGAAAATAACAGTTCATAACAATCTGTGAATTAATTATATTAAAACCTTTTACATACCTTTGCATGTCATGGCTGGCGATATGCTCATCTTTATTGCTGGAGACTCGTTGATTTTACAACTTCAAAGTTCAAACTAATCTATAGAGTTAAGCTTTGAATCAGGCCTTTATATAGTGTTACGAATTCATCTTGTAAGCTGATATTTTTCACATACCATAATTGACTTTGAATTTTTCTCTTCAGTTTGTATCTACCAATGAAATATTGAGTTGTGCTGATATTTTATATCTTTTTGCCACACTTTTATTGTCATGCACCGCTTGGAGGAAAAAGAAAAAAAAAAAGAGCCAAACGTGGCTGATTTCAAAAGCAACAGCCAGCTGCCTGCTTTGTTGAATATGGGGCACCTTCTAGAAATGTTGAAAATGGGCCGACATGCTTGAAGAGGAAAATGCAAAAAGAAGCAGTTTGAAGAAGAAAATGAGGAATATGGTTTTGACAAGAAAAAAATTATTATTAATTTAATAGCCATTTTTTGGCTATAAAAGGGAGAGCTCCCCATTTCATTTGGCATCCAATTCCATCAAGAGAGAAGCATTGCCTTCCTTTAGAGTTGAGAGTATTAAGAGTTTAATAAACTCTTGAGTGATTAATGTTCTGAGAGTTTGGGTATATTGAGATTTTGGGAATGAGCTAGAATACTACAATACTTGTAACTCCTTTTCACTAGTAAAATATTTCCTTTTGTTTTCGCCCGTGGACGTAGGCTAAAAGCCGAACTACATAATTTCTGGTGTCCTCTATTGTGCTTGTTCTTTATTTTCTTACAATTTCATTTTAGCTGCGTGTCTGCTTCACCCACCAATTTACTAACAGTGGTATCAGAGCTATTGGTTGTATTTTTTGGAGTCGGTACTATTCACGTATACGGCACTATTCACGTATACGGTACTATTCACGTATACGGTACTATTCACATATACGGTACTATTCACGTGAAACGGTGGGAGTGATCCAAGAATTTTGCGTTGCAAAGCAGGGAATAATGGTGTGAGTAAAACAACTGTGTGGTTTTGTACATGTCTAGAAAAATTCTGTCACAAAGGCGATAAGAGCTTAAAGAGTCTGGGTTTTAAGTGAGACCATTGTGACCCCTCCAGTCTTTCTTGGGAACGTTTCTGGGGTGCATTCTCACACATACTCACAACTATTCAAGGTGGTACACTAGCTTGTGTGCGGTATTTATCAACAAAATGGCGGCAAAGTATGAAATTGAGAAATTTAACGAAAATAATTTTTCGTTGTGGAAAATGAAGATGAAAGCTGTATTGAGGAAAAATAATTGTTTGGCAGCAATTGGAGAAAGGCCCTTGGAGATAACTGATGACAAGTGGAACGAGATAGATGGCAACGCCATTTCTGATCTACACTTGACACTTGTAGACGGAGTATTATCTAGTGTGGCAGAGAAAAATACAGCGAAGGAAATTTGGGATACTCTTACAAAATTGTACGAGGCCAAGTCACTACACAACAAAATCTTCTTGAAGAGGAACTTTATACTCTTCGAATGGCGGAATCTACAATGATGACCGACCACATCAACACCTTGAAGACTCTATTTTCACAACTTACAACGTTGGGTCATAATATAGAGGAAAATGAATGTGCAGAACTTCTACTTCAAAGTCTACCAGATTCGTATAATCAACTCATCATCAACCTGACAAACAACAATCTAGCAGACAGTCTAGTTTTCGATGATGTTGTAGCCTCCGTATTAAATGAGGAGAGCAGGCGAAAAAATAAGGAAAACATACAAGTAAGTTCGCAGCAAGCGGAGGCGCTATCGGTGACGAGAGGGAGATCAATGGAACGTGGCCCCAGTAGGAGTCACAATCATGGTAGATCAAAATTCAGAAGTAAGAAAAATATTAAATGCTACAACTATGGCAAGAAAGGGCACGTTAAGAAAGAATGTTGGAGTAATCAGAAGAGAAGAGGGCAAAGAACCTGAGGTATCGAATGCTCAGGGGTGTGTAGCAAGTACCTTAGATGATGACGAAATTCTCTACAGCGAGGCAACAATTGTTTTAGAAGGCAGAAAATGACTATCTGATGTCTGGCTTATAGACTTAGGAGCTACCTGGCATATGACTTCTCGAAGAAAATTGTTCCACTCATATAAACATATCTCAGGAGGATCTGTATATATGGGAGATGATCATGCCTTGGAGATCGTTGGTAGTGGTACTATCAAAATAAAAATGTTTGATGGTACAATTCGCACAATTGGGGAGGTACGACATGTCAATGGCCTAAAGAAAAATCTATTGTCTTTGGGACAAATGGATAGTCATGGGTATAAAACTCATGTGGAGAATGGAATTATGAAGATTGTTAAAGGTGCGCTTGTATTGATGAAGGCAAAAAAGATCAGTGCTAATCTATTCATGCTTAAAGGAGAAATACTACAGGAGGCTGATGCGTGTGTCGCGTCAAATAGAGAAGAGTCAACGATGATGTGGCATCTCAAACTTGGCCACATGTCAGAACAAGGTTTGAAGATTCTATCTGAGCGAAAATTACTTCCGGGGCTCAAATCGGTAAGTTTACCATTTTGCGAGCATTGTGTTACAAGTAAACAACACAGATTAAAATTCAGTAGATCTATTGCTAGAAGTAAATGCATTTTAGGCTTGATTCATTCTGATGTTTGGGAATCACCGGATATCCATGGGAGGTGCAAAGTACATGGTGACTTTCATTGATGATTATTCCAGGAGATGTTGGGTGTATCCAATTAAGAAAAAGTCAGATGTATTTCTAGTGTTTAAAGAATACAAAGCGCGGGTGGAAATTGAATCTGGTAAAAAGATCAAGTGCTTGAGGACAGATAATGGTGAAGAGTATACAGACAACGAGTTTCTTGCTTTCTCTAAGCAAGAAGGTATTCAGAGGTAGTTCACGGTGGCATACACTCCTCAATGAAATGGAGTGGCAGAGCGGATGAATAGAACTCTTACAGAACGGATAAGATCTATATTGAGGACTGCTGGTCTACCCAATTCATTCTGGGTAGAAGCAGTCAAAACTGCCTGTTGTATAGTAAATCGATCGCCATCTTCAGCTATTGGGCTGAAGACAACGATGGAGATGTGGACTGGAAAGCCAACTGATTATTCATACCTACATGCATTTGGATGTCCTGTGTACGTGATGTATAATGCCTAAGAAAGAACAAAGCTGGATTCAAAATCTAGAAGATGTATCTTCTTAGGGTATGCTGATGGAGTAAAGGGGTATCGTCTGTGGGACCCCACTGCCCACAAGATCGTCATCAGCAGAGATGTTATCTTTATAGAAGATCAACTGCAAATGAGAGATAATGATGATAGCAGTGTAAAAGAAAAGTCAGAGACTATACCGGTATATGTGGAAAATAATCCAAAAGATTCACATTCTTCTGAAGCAGCACCAGAGCACGAGGAACAAGAACCAGTCGAGTCCGAGGCTCCAGAAGTTCGTCGGTCAACTCGTGAGAGACGACCGCCAATGTGGCACTCGGAGTATGTCACAGAAATCAACGTTGCATGCTGTCTTCTAACAGAGGATGGAGAGCCTTCAACTTTCCATGAAGCTTTAAACAGCTCAGATGTTACTTTGTGGATGACAGCAATACATGAAGAAATTGAAGCTCTACACAAGAACAAGACATGGGAACTTGTACCACTACCACACAGAAGAAAAGCCATTGGAAACAAATAGGTCTACAAGATCAAGCGTGATGACAATGACCAAGTGGAGCGGTATCGTGCAAGATTGGTGGTGAAAGGATATGTTCAGAAAGAAGGTATTGACTTCAACGAGATATTTTCTCCAGTGGTTCGACTCACAACAGTCAGAGGAGTCTTGGCGATATGTGCTACACTTGACTTACATCTTGAGCAGTTAGATGTGAAAACTGCATTTCTTCATGGAGAACTTGAAGAAGAAATATATATGCTCCAACCAGAAGGTTTTGCGGAAACAGGAAAGGAGAACTTGGTTTGCAGGTTGAACAAATCTCTTTACGGTCTCAAACAGGCGCCAAGGTGTTGGTATAAGAGATTTGATTCCTTCATCATGAGCCTTGGATACAACAGACTCAGTTCAGACCATTGTGCATATTACAAGAGGTTTGAAGATAATGATTTCATCATTTTACTGTTGTACGTGGATGACATGTTGGTAGCAGACCCCAACAAAGATCGAGTCTAAGAATTGAAGGCACAGTTGGCTAGGGAGTTTGAAATGAAGGACCTGGGACCAGCAAACAAGATTCCAGGGATGCAAATTCACCGAGACAGAAATAACAGGAAGATTTGGCTTTCACAGAAGAATTACTTGAAGAAAATCTTGCGGCGCTTCAACATGCAAGATTGTAAGTCAATTTCTACCCCACTTCCTGTTAATTTCAAATTATCCTCAAGTATGTGTCCTAGCAATGAAGTAGAGAGGAAAGAGATGTCTCGAGTACCGTATGCATCAACAGTGAGAAGTTTGATGTTCGCTATGATATGTACAAGATCAGATATTGCAAAAGCAGTGGGAGTAGTCAGTCGATACATGACGAATCCCAGTGGAGAGCATTGGATAGCTGTGAAGAGGATTCTGAGATACATCAGAGGAACCTCAGATGTTGCATTATGTTATGAAGGATCAGAGTTTACTGTCAGTGGCTATGTGGATTCAGATTTTGCAGGAGATCTTGATAAAAGAAAATCCACTACTGGTTATGTGTTTACACTTGTGGGAGCAACTGTAAGCTGGGTTTCAAAACTGCAGACCGTTGTGACTTTATCTACAACAGAAGCAGAGTACATGGCAGCTACACAAGCTTGCAAGGAAGCTATTTGGATACAAAGGTTATTGGAGGAGCTCGGGCACAAACAAGAAAAAAATTTCTATGTATTGTGACAGTCAGAGTGCCTTGCACATTGCAAGGAATCCAACCTTTCATTCCAGGACAAAGCACATAGGAGTTCAGTATCACTTCATTCGAGAAGTAGTGGAAGACGGAAGTGTGGATTTACAGAAAATCCATATGAAGGAGAACCTAGCAGATGTTTTGACCAAGCTGATAAATACTGACAAGTTTATCTGTAGTAGATCATCTTGTGGCCTAACAGAAACGCAGGCAACATGACAATAGCGAAACAGAAAAGATGGTGTGGAGATTGATTGGTTCTCAGTCAAATCTCCAAGTGGGAGAAATGTTGAATATGAGGCACCTTCTAAAAATGTTGAAAATGGGCGGAAATGCTTGAAGAGGAAAATGGAAAAAGAAGCAGTTTAAAGAAGAAAATGAGGAACACGGTTTTGACAAGAAAAAAATTATTATTAATTTAATAGCCATTTTTTGGCTATAAAAGGGAGAGCTTCCCATTTCATTTGGCATCCAATTCCATCAAGAGAGAAGCATTGCCTTCCTTTAGAGTTGTGAGTATTAAAAGTTTAATAAACTCTTGAGTGATTAGTGTTCTGAGAGTTTGGGTGTATTGAGATTTTGGGAAATGAGCTAGAATACTACAATAATTGTAACTCATTTTCACTAGTAAAATATTTCCTTCTGTTTTCGCTCGTAGACGTAGGCTAAAAGCCGAACAACATAATTTATGGTGTCCTCTATTGTGCTTGTTTTTTATTTTCTTCCAATTTTATTTTAGCTGCGTGTCTGCTTCACCCACCAATTTCCTAACATGCTTCACCACTTCTCCACATGCCAAGTTCACTCCTTGCTTGCCACATGCATATTTCATATGCATGGTCTATTGGAGAAAAATCAATTTTTTAAATTTTTATAAAACCTTTTAAAATCACTCTCATACAATATATAAGAATTTGTAATCTAGAAATCGTACCATGAAAATTCGATTTGGCTTTTTTCGCTGAAGTGATTTAGGGTTCCAGATCACGATCCGTCACCACAATTCCTTTTAGATCATGATCCGTCACCACCACGCTTGTTAGATTATGAACTGTCACCAATGATCTTCTAGGTTATGACTCAGGTTTGATCTGCACTTGACATGTGGACGCTTTTATCACCACTAAAGTAACTAGAACGAGAAAATGTTTCTCTCAACAATAGAGAGAAAAATCTTTTTCTCTGATCTGTATAAAGTGGCTGCTCTATTTCTTTTAAAGAAAATAAGCCTTTTTATATATCTCTTTAGTGAAAACCCTAAACTCCAAATAGTGAAAATCAAAAGCCACGTTACTTGCTTTTTCTATAGGGGGCCCATCTTGTAAAATAACATAAAGCCCCTTACATACAAGCATATTAAATGGAGCCTCCCACTAAATGATATATTTAGGCTTTTGACCCAAATAGCTAGTTATCTTGTTTATTAATCCAGTAGTGATGCAGTCAATTAAATGAGCTAACACGGGGATAATTTAGGAACATACAATAGTGGCTATAATAATTAGGCTTGTAATTAAACTAGCCCAATTATTTAATTCCAAATCTACTCCACTAAAAGATTGGAACTGACCTCCATAATTGTATGCTCGAATAATAATTCGTCCCAAGCCACATTGATTTCTTTACTGCATAGTCCTTTGTACCACATCGTTAATTAAATTGACATCTCAACTGTCCAATCGATTTAATTACATCTTATTCCTTGATACTTACTGGTTTTCTCTAATGATCATTTTCAACATACTAAATATATTGACACACTCTGGCCAGAGAATTCTATGATCAAGTGCCGAAAACCCATCAAGAGATGTGTTGTACAAATTCTATATTGTTAATTTATAACTCCAATACTAATAAATGCTCCCACCAAGATACCGGATAATCTAGACTACAAGTATGTGTCATGCCCATTGGTAACTCAAATGGAATAACGATTACAATCATGAAATCATAATTAACTCAAGATTAAGATTACAATAAAATCAATGCCTATGAGATTTAATAAGTCTGACAGTTATTATAAAGTTAATTAAATCTCATATGTGATCCTGTTCAATGTAGTCGTACTACATTAATAAATTCATACATGATTAAGACAAATCATTCAATGAATTTATTACAGTCTATACCTAAATAAAGCGTCCAACTTTATTTATCAACTGCGAACTAAATTTATTTAATCATAAGATAACTTGTATTTATAAATACATATAATATGATTAAATGGACTTTAATAAAAATATTAATGCAATTAAGATATTTGAATAAAATACCTCATTTATTTTATTAATTAGAAAATTTATTTATTACAATTAAATAAACACATATGCTTTTAAAGAGTATATTTTCCCAACATGGTCCACTCGTGAGTTGGTGGCCATGTATATATAATTTGAAATAATTGAAAGCAGCTCTCATTTGTGTTTCCATTTTCGAAGTGAAATCAAAACCGAGAGAAGGAAAAAGAAAAGAAAAGAAGAAAAGAAATAAAAAGTGTTACGGAAACGCGGGTTGAGCAATTACTAATACTGCGACTTCTGGAGAAATATAAATGTAGTGATAAACAAATGCAAAGAAAATAGAACACAATGATTTACGTGGTTCGGCGTAATGCCTACGTCCACGGGCAAAGACTGAAAGATAATTTTACTAACAATGGAAATTTACAAAAGTGGGAAAAACTCACAAAACCTACAACCCCAATACACCCAAATGGAACCTCACTAGAACACTCAAGTGGAAACTCTATCAAATTCTCTCAAAGAACTCACTTGCAATTGCTCTCTACTTCTCTCAAATTGGGATGATTACAAATGAACAATGGCCCTTCTATTTATAGGAACCGTAGCTCACCTACCACTTTCAATTTGGCTACAACTTGCCAAATTGATAAATTGAATTTAGAATGGAAAATCAATTTGGTGGGCAACAAAATCAATAATTTTGAAAAAATCATTTGGCTTCTAGAAAACCATCACATTTTTTCTCTATGCAACTTCAACAAAATCGTGCCACCAACCTTGGCTTTTGAAATTGGCAAGCCCACCAACTTTGTTTTTTGAAATTTGCAAGTCATTCTTTGACTTTTCAACAATTCTCCACCTTAGCGAAGATTTATTCAATTCTGAGCCGAATACTAAACTCCCAGTATATCAAATCATCCTCCAATCTCTGCCTTCTCATGCTGCTTTCAAACTTGTAGGATATTGATCAAGTTTAGACAATGCTCAAACTTGATCGCTGTCACTACCTTGGTCAACATATCTGCGGGATTATCTGCAGTCTTAATTTTCTGAAGAAGAATCTTCCCCTCATCAATAATTTCCCGCACAAAGTGAAATCGTGCATTGATGTGCTTCGTACACCCATGATAAACTTGATTTTTTGTTAAATGAATAGCACTCTGACTGTCGCAATACACATTAATGTGCTCCTGTGCCAATCCCAAGTTTTCAAGCAAGGCTTGTAACCAAATAGCCTCTTTAATAGCCTCTGTAATTGCCATGCACTCGGCCTCTGTGGTCGACAATGCAACTGTAGATTGTAGTGTTGACTTCCAACTAATTGGCCCTCCAGCAAAAGTAAATACATATCCGGTAATTGACCGTCATTTGTCTAAATCACCAACATAATCAGAATCAACGTACCCGATCACATCTTGACTAAGTGTATCATCTCTCTCAAACAGTAAACCAACATCCACGGTCTTCTGAATGTACCATAGAATCCATTTCACAGCTTGCCAATGTCCTTTACCAGGATTATGCATATATCTGCTCACTATACCAACTGCATGTGAAATGTCAGGTCTTGTACACACCATTGCATACATCAAGCTACCCACTGCATTTGAATACGGAACTTGTAACATGTATTCTCCTTCCACATTTGTTGAAGGAGATAATTGTGCAGAAAGCTTGAAATAAGAAGCCAATGGGGAACTTACAGGTTTTGTCTGCTCAGTCATGCCAAACTGCTGTAGTACCTTTTTCAAATATTGCTTCTGAGACAAGCTTACTTTGCCACGAGCTTTATCTCTGCATATCTCCATGCCAAGAATCTTCTTAGCTTCACCTAAATCTTTCATTTCAAATTCTTGATTGAGTTGAGTCTTCAACTTCTCAATCTCATCTTTACTCTTTGATACTATTAGTATATCATCGACATACAATAACAAATAAATGAAAGATTCTTCTTGTAGCTTGCGAAAATACACACAATGATTAAATTTGTTTCTTGTGTACCTTTGCCCTTTCATAAATCACTCAAATCGCTTGTACCACTGCTTCGAAGATTGTTTCAACTCATAAAGCGACTTTGTCAATTTGCAAACCCAATTTTCTTTTCCGGCAACCTTAAATCCATCTGGTTGAGTCATGTAGATTTCCTTTTCCACATCACCGTGTAAAAATGCAGTTTTTACATCAAGTTGAACTAGTTCAAGATCAAATTGCGCAACTATGACTAGCAAAATTCGAATAGACGAGTGCTTCACAACTGGAGAAAATACCTCATTGTAGTCTATTCTTTCCTTATGAGCGTAACCCTTCGCTACCAATCTAGCCTTGTATCAAATTTCATTTTTACGAGGAAATCCTTCATTTTTTGCATATACCCATTTGCACCCAATTGCCTTCTTTTCCTTGGGCAATGTAACTAACTCCCAAGTTTCATTTTTGTAAAGAGATTACATTTCTTCGTTCATTGCTTTCTTCCACTGTATACTTTCTGGGTTACTTACTGCTTCTCTGTAAGTGGAAGCAACATCATCATCTATAATTTGAAGTGCATAGGCCACCATATCAACAAAACGAGCAGGTCTGCGAATCTCTCTGCGTGGCCTTCTATATGCAATTGAATCTTGTTACTGTGAAGGTTCCTGGGTCAGAACATCTTTATCATCATTGGTCGACAGAGAATCACTATCCATCTTATCGATACCAGCTGGATCAGTTTTAACTTTTTCAAACTCCACCTGCTGCAAAGTGCTACTGGTCTTGTCATCCTCTTGAGAATATTTTTGTTTCAACATGGCTGATTTATCAAAAGTTACATCTCTGCTGAAAATAATCTTCTTCGTAACAGGTATCCTTTTACTCCACCAGTTATACCCATGAACAATGTTTTATTTGCTCTTGGGTCTAACTTAGATTCCTTTACATGATAATAAGGAGTGGAACCAAAAACATGTAAAGAATCATAATCAGTAGCAGGTTTACCAGTCCACATCTCCATGGGTGTTCTGCCCTCAATTGTAATTGATGGCAAACGGTTGATCAGATGGCATGCATATACAACTGCCTCAGTCTAAAACTCTTTGCCCAATCCAGCATTGGACAACATACACTGAACTTTCTCCAGTATAGTCTGGTTCATTCGTTCTGCCACCCCATTCTATTGTGGTGTATCTCGAACAGTGAAGTGTCGCACAATACCATCATCTTGGCATATTTGAAGAAATGGATCATTCTTGTACTCACCACCATTGTCTGAGCGAAGTCTTTTGACATTTCGACCAGTCTGAGTCTCGGCCATTTTCTTTCATTTAGGAAATATGCTCAAAACTTCATTCTTATTCTTCATTAAATACACCCACACTTTTCTTGAATAATCATCAACAAAAGTAACAAAATAGTGCATATCTCCCAAAGAAGCTATTTTGGTGGGTCCCCACGCATCACTGTGAACATAGTCCAGAATTCCTTTTGTATCATGAATTGCTGAATCAAACTTTACCCTTGTCTGCTTGCCCATAACACAATGTTCACAAAATTCTAATTTGCAAGAATTTGTACCTTTCAATAAGCCTTGCTTCGCCAAAGTCTGCAAAGTTTTTTCACCAGCATGTCCCAAACGCATATGCCATAACTTGGTTGCTTCTGAATCTGCATATTTTCCATAAACTATTGATGTTGATCCAATAAATGTACTTCTTTGGAAATAGGACAAGTTATTTATTCTTGTACCTTTCATCACCGTCAGCGCCCCAGCTACTACCTTCAACAATCCATCTCTTAAAGTAATTGTGAGCCCTTTAGATTCTAGGACTCCTAATGAGATGAGATTTTTCTTCAAGCTTGGTACATAGCGAACATCTGTCAAAACTTGGATTGAGTCATCATGATTCTTTAATTGGATTGTACTTATTCCCATGATTTTACAAGCATTACCATTGCCCATAAAAACAACTCCACCGTCTAGCTCCTTGAAGTTAGAAAACCAGCCCTTGTTAGGACACATATGATAAGTACAACCCGAATCTAAAATCCACTCATCTGAGTGACATATCAATGTCATGCCAACTAGACTAAAGTCTGACTCCTTATTATGTTCTGCTACACATGCATCAGAAGTAGCTTTGCCCTTTTGTAACTTAGGATAATTCTTTTTCCAATACCCTTTCTCGCGACAAAAAGCACATTCATCTTTGGCAGGTCTCCCTTTAGACTTGCTCCTTTTTCCAGATTTGCGGCTTTGCGAACGACCTCTTGCTGTCAATGCTTCTGCTACTGTATCTCTGTGATCCTTTCTGTCTTTCTTTCTGGTCTCAGAGTTGTACAATGAACTACATACAACATCGAATGTGACACTGTCCCTCCCATGAAGCAAAATAGTGGTTAGATGATCATATTCATCAGGAAATGAATTCAACAACAATAGTGCCTTATCTTCATCTTCAAATTGCTCATCTAAATTTAGCAAATCTGCTAATATTTTGTTGAATGAGTTCACATAGTCATTCATTGACATGCCAGGTGTATATGTGAAACGATAGAGTTTCTTTTTCATATAAAGCCTATTTTCAAGGCTTTTCTTCATATACTTTTCTTCTAGTGTCTTCTACAATTTCTTTGCCGATGTCTCCCTCATGACAGAGTATTTCTGATCTTTAGCCAAACAAAGGTGAATAGTACCACATGCTTGTCTGTTGATCTTTATCCACTCATTGTCATCCATCATATCAGGCTTTTCTTCAAGAGCAACGTCCAACTCTTGCTAACATAAGACATCCAACACCTCACATTGCCACATACCAAATTATTGGTACCATCGAATTTCTCCACTTCAAACATTGCATTAGTCACAGTAGTCCTCGCTGATGAAGACGATGACGATGCCTCTGCCATCCTTTTTATCTCAAATGATCAGTTTCTTCAACAACTATTTACACTTAAGAAAACAAAACAGCCTCTATGATGTTTATTTCGCGTGAATAAATGTATCAGAAAAGTTTCCAGGAGACTGGACGGGAACTCGGTCCTAATTAAAAACCAGAATCCTTAGACTCTTATCGCCTTGTTGACAGAACTTTCCTAGACATGCAAAAATACACACTACTTACAATAGACTGTCTCCAAGTATAAATGGCCGTCTCCACCGTATTTGTGAACAGTACCGTATATGTGAATAGTATCGTATACGTGAAGAATACCGTATTCCCCTAAGTACGAACCGTCGGCTCTGATACCACTTGTTACGGAAACGCGGGTTGAGCAATTATTAATACTGCGACTTCTGGAGAAATATAAACGTAGTGATAAACAAATGCAAAGAAAATAGAACACAATGATTTACATGGTTCGGCGTAATGCCTACGTCCACAGGCAAAGACTGAAAGATAATTTTACTAACAATGGAAATTTACAAAAGTGGAAAAAACTCACAAAACCCACAACCCCAATACACCCAAATGGAACCTCACTAGAACACTCAAGTGGAAGCTCTTTCAAATTCTCTCAAAGAACTCACTTGCAATTGCTCTCTACTTCTCTCAAATTGGGATGATTACAAATGAATAATGACCTTTCTATTTATAGGAATCGTAGCTCACCTACCACTTTCAATTTGGCTACAACTTGCCAAATTGACAAATTGAATTTAGAATGGAAAATCAATTTGGTGGGCAAAAAAATCAATAATTTTGAAAAAATCAATTGGCTTCTAGAAAACCATCACATTTTTTCTCCATGCAACTTCAACAAAATCGTGCCACCAACCTTGCCTTTTAAAATTGGCAAGCCCACCAACTTTGTCTTTTGAAATTTGCAAGCCATTCTTTGACTTTTCAACAGAAAGAAACTCAGTGTGAGAAATAAAGTGGAATTAAGAGAAAATAATACGGAAATTAGAACTAGAAAGTTAGATTAAATCCAGTGAACCAGTGGGTAATAGATTTATGAAATTTGAGCAATTATGTTACAGTTTGCATGATACATATAAGTTATTATATTAGTTCTAACAGTTAGTTTTTGAACACTGTATTTTAGGAGAAACTTGAGAATCCAGGAACCTACAAGAGCCCCAACGAACCCCAGAGTGAAACTGGATCTGTGAGTGGATACTATTATTACTATTATGTATTCTATGAAGCATTTATGTTTGATATTATGATTTAATATCATGTTATGATTATATGTACGCATATTATATGTTTGATTGAGTCATGAGACGTGATTGCTAGTCACTATATATGTACCCGTCCTCGTAGACTCTGCGCATGTGTATTGAGAGTTAGGTTACTCTATCCGAGCGATGTAGCTAAATTCCGCCGGGTATTGAGAGGTTTTTCCCCCGCTCTACTCGTGCGATGATGATCCCGACGAGTATTGAGAGTTATTTCCCCTGGGTACTATTTGGTGTAGTTTGTGATGTATGTATGTATGAATTCCATGTTTGCTGATGTATGATATTCAATGTGGAGTTATGTCACATAATTATGCATAAGCACTAGTACACTATATTATTATTATTATTTTAATATATATAATTACATCCACTCACTGAGCTGCAAGTTCACTATTTTCCTATTTACCTCTTTCCTCCCAGGATTTCATGCAGATCAATTCTAGTTAATTGAGATTGGGTCACGAGACGCATTGCTGCATGTCGTGCATTTTGAGCACGTTTATGTTGCTTATGTTTTATATGTAAACATTCATGTAATGTCAGTATGTACAATGAGACATAAGTTATGCAAGTTTGAATTCATATATGGCTTCAAAAAAAGCACAGAGGTTGTTATGTGTTTATAGGAAAGGCCATATTATCATGAATTAAATCTGTGCCACAAGTTTTAGTTATTAGTCCGCACGATTCGCCTCAAATTAGACATGTAAGTCGGGGCGGGTCGTGTCATTTATTTTGGAATAATGTACAATTAATATTAATTACATATTATTTTTTATCTAATAGCTAAGCATCACAATCAAGAGCGGCTGAATTATATAATTGGGGCCTTATGCGAAAATATTTCTGTTAGTCTCTTACATTTGAAGCCAAACAAGGATGTCAATTCTCTATTTCTATGCCAATGGAAATACTAATAACACTAAGAAGGGAAGTCTAAAAAATGGAACCTTGAAAAATTGAGGTGGCAAGTCTTTGTTAAAAGTCAAATATATTTTCATAAGCAGTGGGCATTGACCGCAGATGGTTCTTCGTTCAGTATTAAAGAAAAAAACCATTCAAAAAATAAAAAAATAACAACGTGGATAGGATTTTTTTTTTATATAAAGCAAAAACATTTATAGGTATATAAAAAAAATAGTATAACGAATTATAAGTAGTATAACGTTTACTAAAATAGTAGTAAATCAAAAGAATATTAATCCTAATAATATTTAACGGCAATTAAGCCTTTTATTACATAGAAATGATCTATATTTAAAAATGTAAAAAAAATAACGATATCTTTAATACGCTTAAGAACATACACAAAAGTTTTTGTGAGTCCATCAGATGATAGATATAACGGGACCTTATGGAAGCACTTAAGTTGCCTAGGGATGAAAAACCTCTCAATAGCCGACGGAATTTAGCTACGTCGCACATGTAGAGTAACCTAACTGTCAATGCTCATGCGCAGAGTTTATGAGGAAGGGTACATATAAGGTGACTTGCAATCACATCTCATGACTCAATCAAACACATAATATGAGTACATGTAATCATAACATGATCTTAAATCATATTATCAAACATAAATGCTTCACGGAATACATAATAGTAATAATAATTTCCACCACAGATCATATTTCACTTCGGGGTTCATTGGGGCTCTTGTGGGTTCCCGGATTCTCGAGTTCCTCCTAAAATACATGATTAAAAAAATAACCGTTAGAACTAATATGAAAACTATAGTCAAATACAAATATATAACATACTAACAATGCAAATTTTACACAAAATAATAAATAAAAATTGTTTCAATCTACTTTCTAATACCTAAATTCATCTATTTTCTAATCTAAACTCATTCAATCTATATATAAAAAAAATTTAAATTCAACAACTCAATAATCACTCAATAAATCTAAATAACATCCAACATATCATAAATTTATAATTATATATATTTTTAATTTATTAAGAAACCGGGTCCGGGTTCCGGATTTTTAGTGTTGAGCCCGAACCCGGAAATGTCCGGGTTTGAAATGGTCCAGTTTTTTTGTGTATGCGGTTCGGGTTTTGTCCGGACCGGATTGCCCGGGTTCGGTCCGAGCGGCCTTTTTTGACACCCCGTAACAACTATAGAGAGAAGTCTACAAAATGGAACCTCAAAAAATTGAGGTGAAAATGACAAAGTTTAGAAGTCTTGTTAAAAGATAAATTTAGTAAAGCACAATTATGAGTAATGAGATTCCTCTATAATAATAATAATAATTATTATTATTATTATAATAATAACAATAAAATAAATAAATAAATAAGCCTAATTTGTGGGATTGAGAAGCTATTAAAAATTAAGGTCAACCCTAATCTTATACTTTCTAATAAGGGGATCTAGATCTAGAGGATTAATTCATAATGTGGCATTTTAAACGTTTTATTGTGAAACAACTATATTTAGTGTAAGTTAGAATTTTCATACATTACCTAGGGAGGGTTAGTTGGAGGGAGAAAAAAAAAACTTATGTAGGATTGACTTACAGGAAGCCACTAATATAGTATCACCAGATGGTAGAGGTGTGGATCCCATTGCAGGACTCATAATTTTTTAATATTAAAGTTTTATAGATGCTAAAGTATAATTCATTGGTCTTCTTCTACAACTCCCACGACGCCATTCATCCGGTACTTCAAAGCCAAGTAATAGTTGGATACCACCGCCTTGCTAATCCTCAAAAAGGGTCTTCCCAGAATTATCTAATATGGGCTAACCTCATCAACCACCACAAAATCTAACATCATGGTTTGCTGAAATGAGCTAGTGCCTATTGTAACGGGCAACTCGACCACACCAAATGGAGTTAATCTTCCCCAACCAAATCCCTTCAGAGATGTGCTTGTGTTCTACAATCTCAAGCCCGTAATCCCTATTTAATCCAAGGTTGACTTGAATAAGACATCTACCGAACTTCTAGTATCTACTAATATCATGTCAAACCTTTTCCCTGCCACGTCGGCACTAATTACCAATGCATCCTCGTGCAGGTACAATACTCCTTTTAATAATAGTGGTTGGCTATTGATAGATGGGTCTTAAGTAAGTCTTTTTCAATTGGTTGCCCAACAACTATACTGATCTAATTAAGTAGAAACGAGGTGGCTCAAAATTTTAGCAGCTTAGGCAACTTGATGATGTCCCCTAGAAAATTAAGGTTCCAATATATCAGCATAATTAAATGTAATATGTCTTTTTTTAATAATTAAATTTTTATATTTTGTAATTAGGGGTTAAACTTATATGTTAATCATTCACGTTCCCAACTTTACTTAATCTTTTTTTTTTATAAACTGGGCTCAATTAAGAGCTAGAGAACAACAGACCGGGGGGTGGAAACCCTGTAAGCGTCATACAGAAGAAGGGAACTAGCCCCAATCGGAGGACTAGGGTACAAAGTAAGGCCAATAGGCAAAGAAAAAATAAGGTTCGCCATATAATTCGATACAGAGTTCGCCACTCTGTATACGTGGGAGATAGAAACCTGGCAATCCTTATTGAGATACTCCTTAATAGCAGAAATAAGAAAGGAAAACTCATTGGTGAGCACTAACTGTTTGGCAAACATTTGAGTGGCACACAAACTATCCGTTTCAATCTTGAGCCATCTGATGCCAAGGTTCCAAGCAAGGAGGATGCCCTGATATAAGCCCCACAGCTCAGCCAACATAACAGAACAAGAGCCAATCATCATTCCAAAGCCTGAGAGCCAACGACCAGAGAAATCACGAATCACCCCACCCGCTGTCGAGACTTCATTAGCCTTAAGAGCCCTGCCTGTATTCAAAGTACATAAAGGCCATGCAGAAGGGATCCATATAATCCACTGAGCTGCCCTAGTCTTCCTCGTGACTAGAGTATGGTTATGAATCTTACATATCTCAGTTGCGCACAAGGAGATATCCGCCATCAAAGCTCCAGAGCCCGTAGAGATTTGATTAAAGAAAAATTAGTTTCTCCAATACCAAATCCTCCAGAGTCCAATACCAAAGAACATGGACCAGTTGGATATGTTATTAACCTCACTTTTGTCTTCAATATTCATGCAAAGCCAGTTAGTGAGATTAGAAGAAAAGAACGCTTGCCTCTTGACAGCCGAGAGAACGTTTAGCCAAAAAACCTTTGTATCGACACAGTCACGAGGAACATGTAAAGCATCCTCCTTAAAAGCACCACAACGATCACAATTCATCGGAATGAGAAGGTGACGCCGAGCTAATTTAGACTTGGTCTTCAAGCAATAATGCAGAACTTGCCACAAAAATTTTTTAACACTATGGGGCCCTTTCCACCTCCAAACGGACTTCCAGCGATGGTCTTCAGTAGCCGAGAGAGAACCAGTAATAGATAAATAAGCTGACTTTGTAGTCAACTCCCTTGTTTTTGAATGGGCCCAAAAACTAGTATCCAAACCACAAGAAAGAGATGGAGGGTGTAAGGCCACAATCTAAAGAATGATAAGATTTGGGAGGAATTGCTCAAATTGATCCCACCACCAAGAACCATCAGCCTTGCGAAAATCAGCCACTTTGCAGTCAAGAATATGAGCAGGGACATTTCCAATGGCATAAGTAAGAAGCGGTAAATCTTTAGTAACCCAGAGATCCCACCAAAATCGAACAGATTCCCCATTACACAAGCACCATCGCCGGTAAGCAAGAACATCACTCCAAACCACGCCAATAGATTTCCATAGACGGGAACCATAACAAGTTGGCAAGGTTTGGGGAAAGGTATCAGCAGCAACACCATACTTAGTTCTCAGAACTTTAACCTATAGCCTGTCAAGCAAGGAAATTAGCCCCCATGCAAGCTTCATATGCAAAGCTTTGTTTATCATAGAGAGAGATTTAAAGCCAAGACTGTTATTTTCTTTAAGTTTGCAAATGGTGTTCCAACTGATCATACTAATTTTATATTGTGAGGAAGCTCCACTTCAAATAAAACGCCTACAAGCTCTATCAATTTTATCTCGTACTCCACCCGGAAGCATCACTGTTTACATAACATAGATAGGAATGGCCTGCAGGACAGATTGAGCTAAAGTAATATGACCAGCCCGAGATAGATGCGAAGCTGTCCAACCCGGAAGCCTTTTCTCAACCTTATCAACAAGCTCATTATACCTGCTATTAGACACCCTGAAATGTTGTAAAGGAATGCCGAGATATTTACCAAGATCCTCAGTGACCGAAAATCCTAGCAAACTCGAGATAACAACAACCTTACTAGCATCCACATTCTTGGAGAAATAAAGAAAGGTTTTATTCTTATTGAACTTCAAATAAGAGCTATAGCAAAATGAGTCCAAAACGGAAGAGATAACTTGAGCCTGCTCAACAAAAGCTTCAGTAAGTAAAGAAGATCGTCAGTGAAAAAAAGATGGGATAAAGGAATACCATTACGGGCAAGGGTAATAGGCCACCACTTCCCAACGTCAACCGCATTGAGGATACCATGGCTTAGACGCTCAATGCAAAGCATAAAGAGGTAAGGTGACAAAGGATCACTCTGACGGATCCCTTTTAAAGGAGTAAAAGCATCAGTGGTTTCCCCATTCCAGAGAACTCGCATGGAAGCTGACATGATGCAATCCATAATGACTTGAATTAAATCCGGCGGAGTGCGAGCTTCACACAGAGTCTCATTGATAAACTCCCAACTAAGGCGATCATACGCTTTCTCAAGATCGACTTTGATGGCCAGAAAACCCCTAGGACTAGTCTTTTTATACATTGAATGGACAATCTCTTGAGCAACCACAATATTCTCTGTAATGTGTCTTCCAGGGACGAAGTTTGTTTGATGAGGCCCGACCAACTGAGGAAGAATGGTTTGGATTCTGTTTGCAATGATTTTTGTGATTGTCTTATAAGTAACATTACATAATGAAATAGGCCGATACGTTCTTAATAACGTGGGGTTCTCAAGTTTAGGAATAAGAACTAAAAGCGTGAAGTTTAAATCACCAGAGATATTTCTGTTCTTGAAGACATCCTTAACTAGCTTATAGAAAGAAAGGCCCACTGTGTCCCATTGGGTTTGATAGAAAATTGCATGGAAGCCATCGGGACAAGGGCCTTTAGGGGATGCATATCAAAGACAATTCTTTTAATTTTAGCATCGTCCACTGTATCCTTAAGCATAGCAAGCAGAACATTATCAACTAAAGGGAAACAATTCGAATGGTGATAAGGCCTAAACTCCCGATGCTCACAAGAATAAAGAATAGAAAAAAAATTGTATAGTATGGTCTTTAATCTTATCATTCTCATAAATCCAAATCTCTGAACTGTCTTGGATTGCAGCAATATTATTACGTCTCATTCGGGAGAGGGTTTTCTGGTGGAAATAATAGGTATTTCTATCCCTGATAAGCAACCAATCATGACGAGACTTCTAAAGCCATAAAATTTCTTCCTGACTCAAAACCTCTTCTAGTTCTACTATAAGTTGCTTTTCAAGATCAAGAAGCCCATGCGAAGAATAATATTTTAACGCCTTCTGAATACCACCCAGCCTAGCTAAAAGACGCCTTTTCTTCCAAAATATATTACCAAACACGTCTTTATTCCACGCTGAGACTTTAGTCGTGAAAGCATTGACAGCCTCCATATAATTGACTTCTTGATTCCAAGCTTCATTAACAAACTACTTGAAACTATTATTCGTAAGCCAAACCGCTTGAAATCGAAACGGACGGTTACCCACATTCCCTAGAGCCGGATTATTGCAATTCACCATGATAGGCCTATGATCAGAGGAGAATTTAAAAAGATGGAGGACATTATAGTCTGCAAATCTCTGAACCCAATCATCATTACAAATAACTTTATCCAGTCTTTTAAGAAGGTTGTCCCTTGACCACGTAAAGCGAGGCCCATGGAAGTAAAGGTCATGCATGTAATGGGTATGGAACCAGGCCTGAAACTACTTGCAGGCACCCAATCCATTTGGAGACCCCATTTTTTTCTCTGAATCATACAAAATAATATTGAAATCGCCACCCAACAGTCAAGGACCATGCACCGAAGAGACCAAGAAATCCAGCTCACTCCACATATACTTATGGATACTTGGATTATGGCTCGCATAGATGGCAGTTATCCAAGAAATCAGATTATTATTCCTCAAGACCCTAAGATGAATGAATTGAGAATGATTCCAGATGATCTCCACCTCAAAAATATCTTTCAACAAGACCCAAATTCCTCCTGAAAACCCTTCAGCCTCCACTCTATGAGACTTATCAAAGCCACTATTTATGATAAAAACATCTGCTTTAGGACCGCTGATACGCGGTTCCATCAGGATAGCCATAGCAGGCTTGTAATTCTTAACCAAAGTAGCAAAAGTGCTACAAAAGGAGGGGGACGCAGCACCCTGAGTATTCCATTACATGGTTTGTATACACATAAAATAGATAAAAGAGGACATCAGATCTTTACTGAGAGCGCTCCAAAGACTCTGAATCAAACTCCATAGCAGAGTCAACCACAACTGACACATCTTCATCAGACAAAGAATCCTCGGTTCTGTCTACAATATGACAATTATTGGAGACTTTCACATTCATTACATGATCTACCCTCTCATTCACACCATTATCAGGAGGGTCCCCACCAGATAATTATTATTCCTCTTCGCAAGAGAAGAACTAGGGTTTTACCGAGATGAGAAAGGATCGGACGTTAAATTGGGAGGTTTAGGAAGCTTAGGGAAAGAGACAACACTGTGGTGACTAGGGTTTAAAGTTATGGGGACGTGCGTGGGAGTTGCAGATTTAGAGTAAATGTGCATACCTTGCATGGATAAGGGGGTATCATTTGGGCTACGTGCAAAGGATGCATTCAATGTTTTATTATTATTATTATTATTATTTATCAATATTTCCTTATTCAGTTAACTTTCCATAATCTTTGAGTTAACGCATTCAGTGTTTATTATTATTATTATTAATTTTTCTTACTTTAATTCTAATCAAAAGTCAAATTGAAACTTAATTTTTTTCGCCTGTGAACTTATTCTTTCATATATTAGTTATATTCTATCAACACTACCTCTACTTACGATTAAACGAAAAATAGAATGAAGGTGTCGCTGTCAAGATTTTATTTACAGTTTTGCATATTGCCATAATTATAGTTAATATTACAACCTAATGTTCTATTAATACTGTTTAGGGAATGAAATAGGGTGACCAAGATAAAGGTATTTGCTCATACATTATCGTGCTCTCCTCAAAGTAAAAGTGAGCAAATGGTTGAGCAGATCATCTCGACCAGAATAATATGTGGTGACCTCGAGCACATCACCTCGACCAGAATGTTATTGGTCACCTCGACCAGAATAATATGTGGTGACCTCGAGCACATCACCTCGATCAGGATATTATTGGTCACCTCGCCCAAAATAATATATGGTGACCTTGAGCACATCACCTCGACCAGGATGTTATTGGTCACCTCGACCAAGAAGTTACCAGGAAGCATGATTCAGTCAAAACATTTTCTCTAAAATATTAGGGATCATATTCTTAGTGGGTTGAAAATTAGTAGTTTTCTTGAGAATTCTAAGGGAGAGGATAAAAACCGTTATAGTTTCCTATAAAAACCCTAGGAAGAGGAAGGAAATATGATGCTCATTTCTCTCTGTCCCTCTCTAGGCAACTGAATCCATTGGACCTTTTTCTCTCTACCACTGGGAAATTTCTCTTTCGCTTATGATTTCTTTAAGATTAATTATTCTCAATTATTTTCCTTTAAAATTACTTAAAAGCTTTTTTGTTTAAAGCACTCATAATTAAGCCACATGAATTGTGGTATGGATTTTTCCAAGTAAGACCCAAATCGCTGACTTGAGCATCGGAGGGTTCTTGCCAGAAAAACTTTCGGCACTTTCTGACTGTTGGTTGTGCTCACAGGCTCACAGGTTATCTACTCATGGATTGTCTGCTCATTGATTGTCTGCTCATGAGTTCTCTGCTTATGGATTGTCTGCTCATAGATTGTCTGCTCATGAGTTCTCTACTCATGGATTATCTGCTTATGGGTTGTCTGCTCATGGGTTGTCTGCTCATGGCATCTGCTCATGGATCATCTACTCATGGATTGTTTGCTCATGGATTGTCTGCTCATGGGTTGTTTGCTCATGGATTTTCTGCTCATGGATTATCTGCTCATGGATTATCTGCCCATGGGTTGTCTGCTCACAGAAAATCTGGTCATGGTGCTAACTAATTAGTGGCTTTCCACCAAAAAAATTTAATGATGATGTAGGGATCTAAGATTTAACCAACTCATCCAGATTTCGGCATCAACATTTGGCGCCGTCTGTGGGAATCAGTACGAGAAGTCAATTTTTTGTCTCTATCAATTTTCATCTAGTCGAAGCAAATCAGAATGTTACAGTGCATAAATGAATGAGCTTGCTTAAACAAGGAAGCAAAAACCTTAAATGAGAGTACATTGAAGGCACATGTTTGTAAAAATCAGAATAGGTCAGAAGTTAAATTTTTATTTACAAGCAAATGTTTCATGAACATTTAATTATTTCTCTAAATCCTGCTATGTGAGATGAGGATACCTTATATTCATTAAATTGATTGTGCTCATATTAGGGCTGATGGTGTAACTTAGTTAACTTGATTTCTTGAAAGTTACTCAATATGAGAATGATTTAAGAAGGGAGAGCTAGGCTAGTGTTGAGAGGCCAATCAAAGTTTACTACTAAGGCATGCAAAGGCTCCAAAGTCTCAAAGTATGTTTTATGGTGAGACAAGAAGCCAAGCATGCCAGAATCTATTCGATCAAGCGAGGGTGAGCAGACCACCAAAGTTCTAAAAAGTTTCTAAGGCGTGCAAAGGCTCCAAAGTCTCAAAGCTTGTTTTATAGTGAGACAGGAAGCCAAGCATGCCAGGATCTGCTCGACCAAGCGAAGGCGAGCAGACCACCAAAGTTTCAAAAATTTTCTAAGGCGTGCAAAGGCTCCAAAGTCTCAAAGCCTGTTTTATGTCGAGACAAGAAGCCAAGCATGCCAGGATCTGCTCGACCAAGCGAAGGCGAGCAGACCACCAAAGTTTCCAGTCTTGATTCGTTTCACTTTCAACACTAGAAACTAGGGGACTGGTGTTTAGGGAATGAAATAGGGTGACCAAGATAAAGGTGTTTGCTCATACATTATCGTGCTCTCCTCAAAGTAAAAGTGAGCAAATAGTTGAGCAGATCATCTCGACCAGAATAATATGTGGTGAACTCGAGCACATCACATCGACCAAGATGTTGTTGGTCACCTCGACCAGAATAATATGTGGTGACCTCGAGCATATCACCTCGACCAGGATATTATTGGTCACCTCGACCAGAATAATATATGGTGACCTTGAGCACATCACCTCGACCATGATGTTATTGATCACCTCGACCAGAATAATATGTGGTGACCTCGAGCACATTACCTCGACCAGGATGTTATTGGTCACCTCGACTAGGAAGTTACCAGGAAGCACGATTCTGTCAAAACATTTTCTCCGAAATATTAGGGACCATATTCTTAGTGGGCTGAAAATTAGTAGTTTTCTTGAGAATTCTAGAGGAGAGGATAAAAACCGCTATAATTTCCTATAAAAACCCTAGAAAGGGGAAGGAAATAAGAGGCTCATTTCTCTCTTTCCCTCTCTAGGTAACTGAACCCATTGGACCTTTTTATCTCTACCACTGGAAAATTTCTCTTTCGCTTATGATTTCTTTAAGATTAATTATTCTCAATTATTTTCCTTTAAATTTACTTTAAAGTTTTTTTTGTTTAAAGCACTCATAATTAAGCCACATGAATTGTCGTATGGGTTTTTCCAAGTAAGACCCAAATCGCTGACTTGAGCGTCGGAGGGTTCTCCCCGGAAAAACTTCCGGCACCTCCTGACTGTTGGTTGTGTTCACATGCTTACAGGTTATCTGCTCATGGATTGTTTGCTCATGGATCGTCTACTCATGGATTGTCTGCTCATGAGTTCTCTGCTCATGGATCGTCTGCTCATGGGTTCTCTGCTCATGGCATCTGCTCATGGATTGTCTGCTCATGGGTTGTCTGCTCATGGATTGTCTGCTCATGGATCGTCTGCTCATGGATCGTCTGCTCATGGATTATCTGCTCGTGGGTTGTCTGCTCATAGAAAATCTGTTCATGGTGCTAACTAATCAGCGGCTTTCCACCAAACGAATTTAATGATGATGCAGGGATCTGAGATTTAACCAACTCATCCGAATTTCGGCATCAACAAATACCATTTCACATTGTCCATTATTATTATTTTTTTTCAGATTTATCATGGTAACTTTGAGTTGTTCTGATTCTTTTGCCATCAATAAGTAAAAAGTAAGCTCCTTCTACTGCAGCTCAAGGTTGCTTCGCATCTTTGATGGTTGTGACCGATATGCTAAACTGTTCGGCAGATTCCCACGCATTACGCACCTGTTCGCCACTTTAGCTACCTTTAGCTAGGAACCTCTTGTCCTTCTGCCTAGCTCTCCAAAAACAACATTCGACTTGCATGTCTTAAGCATTATGTTTTTTTTTTTTTTGTCTGAACCACGAGGTGGTCCTGAGTGGGCCCCAACTGTGGGAGACACCTTTAATCTCATGCCACAACCTAAATTAATCCCCGCTCGCACCGGGTCGGCCTATAAGGGGTAAAGTGCTGCCAAAGCGGTGACTCCATACGAGAGCGGGGTTTGAACCCCTGACCTCTCTTAAGGAGTGAGAGTGCCGAACCACTCACACCAACCAACTTTGGTTTCTTTTTAAATTGAAACTACTATAAATTATTCATCAGAGACCTCCAAGATTACACGTAAAGGAATGCCCTAAATTTATTTCATAAAAAAAAAGAAATAGTAAATAAGTGTCTTCCTTATTTTTGTATATATTCTTATATGAAGCTATGATTGACAGTTATCATATAAGAATATACAAATAGTAAATTTTAACTGGAAATATGTGTGACATATGTGTGAAACTGTAATAAAAATATGTGCGACATATTACATATACAAATAGACATATGAATTCATTATTAAAAACTTTTAACCAAAGAAGAAAGAGAAAAGAAGGCTGAAATATGTAAGAAACAAAAGAAAATGAGTTATAGCCATATTTATTGAATAAAATACAAAAAGCTTAAATCTTGATTAGGACCTTGACACAATCAGGTTGCTTCAACAGCTTAATTGCTTTGTCCAAATCTTCCAACATAACCTGATGAGTCAAAAGTTGGTCAACTTGAAGTTGCTTATTTTTGCATTTGTCAAGGATAATGGGTAACTCTGATTTTGTTTTGATCCCTCCAAAGATGGTGCCCTTCAAGTTCCTTCCTAAGGCAATCGCCGGAAAGTTCAGTGGCACTTTGGCTTCATTTGCTGCTCCAATTGCCATCACTTTTCCTTTGCCCTGTTCACCATTTCAAATATAACAACACTCCTAACATCATTCGTCATCCTGAACAGGATACATAAAAGCCAATTTGGTAATTTGTTTTAAAAAAATAGTATTTGAAATGAAACTAGTAAGAATGTGTTTGATAGCTTGTCTGAAAAATTATTAATAATAGATTTTAAGCCTGCTGGAAATGCTAATTCCTCCGGTTTTAGTAAAGAAACATACCAACTTGGTGGCTTCAAGGGATTCCGAAATTAAAGATGCAACCCCAGTGCACTCAAAGCCATAATCCACACCCGTTCCATGAGTCATTTCCTTAACCAATTCTGAAATTGATTTATTTGGTTCGTCATCAGGATTTATAAAATCTGTCATTCCAAAAGCTTCTCCCTTGTCTTTTCTGCATGGATTCTTGTCTATCCCAATTATTTTAGCTGCCCCTTGGATTCTGGCTCTATCCATAACCTGCAATTAGAAATTACAATATTTGTTAAAATTATAGTCAGGAAACTAGAGATAGGTGTTTCTCATTTTGTACATGTAGTTACACACCCCTAATCCAACAGCACCAAGGCCAAAAACAGCAACACTTGATCCTTTTTCAACTTTGAATTCCTTCCAAGCTGCACCAAATCCTGATGAGTATCCACATGAAAGGAAGCCAGCAAGTGAAAGATCTATACTTGGATCAACTTTCACAACATAATTGGCATCAACCACCATATATTCGGTCATTGTGGAGCATGTAAATATGTGATACAATTTCTGGCCTCTTATGGACATTCTTGAACTGCCATCCGGCATTAACCCATGGAAGGTGAATGGATATTTTAGGCATAGATTGGCCATCTCTGATGTGCAATTTTCACATTCTCTACATTCTCCAATAAATGTTGGAATCACAATATCTCCTTCCTTTAATTCTTTCACTTCATCACCGATACTCTCCACCATCCTCCAGTTTCATTAAAAAAAAAAAATTAATCCCTTAATTTTATGATAAGTTTGTGCAATTATGAAGAAACGGAGAAAAGAATTGGGTTGCCGTCAAATTAAACAATTCAAAAATATATACAAACATAATAAACAACGAATGTACTTACCCGACACCTTCATGACCAAGAACACGAGGGAAAAGGGGCTGAAAATAAAAATAACCAAATCAGAAATATTCATTGACTGTAAAATCAAGTAATTTATAAGAAAATAAAGTATTGAAAAAGTTATGTATTAGTCTTCATTAGTTATGCAAGTGACGTGATACTAACCAATGGGAACCCTTTGGAGGATAAGACATCAGTGTGACAAATGCTAGCATAAAGCATTTTAAATCTAACTTCTGTTGCTTTTGGAGGCTCCACCTGTATCTCTTCTACTTTCCATGGTTCTCCTTCACCCCAGCATACAACAGCTGCAGCATAATAAATTTTCAAAAAACTTATATGAAAATAACAGTTCATAACAATCTGTGAATTAATTATATTAAAACCTTTTACATACCTTTGCATGTCATGGCTGGCGATATGCTCATCTTTATTGCTGGAGACTCGTTGATTTTACAGCTTCAAAGTTCAAACTAATCGATAGAGTTAAGCTTTGAATCAGGCCTTTATATAGTGTTACGAACTCATCTTGTAAGTTAAAGTTTTTAGTATACCATGGTGTACTTTGAATTGTTTTCTTCAATTTGGATCCACTCCTAGCGAAATTCTAGAATTTCTCTTATGTATTCTAAAATAAATGCACACATCTCATAATATCATTTACTTGTATGGCTGACACGGTGTCTCTAATATATTCTAAAATTTCTCCCACTCCTAAAATATTGAATTGTGCTGATATTTTCGAACGTTTTGCCATACTTGTATTTTCGAATAATGTGCAATGAAGATTAATTACATATTATTTTTTATCCAATAACTAAGGATTAAATCACCGCTTACAAGAAAACCGGCAATGAAATCACCGCCTCCCCTCTGACTTCCTTCCCTGCATATATTACAAAGTGTAATGAAAGATAAGTACTGATAAATAGATCACTTATTTGAACAACTTATGCATAAAACAACAGAAGAAGATATAGTAAAAGTGAATATTGAAACTAGATCCCATCGAACTCTAAATTCATTGGATCAATGTACTTTTGACTTTTCATGTCAAAGCTTATTAAGGAGCATTAAATATTAATGCTCCATAACAGTGAGATTAATAAGCAATGGCCAATTATTCATTTGTCAAATTATATATCATGATCCAACATCTACCAATGCAAGTCCGCATGTTACAAAACTTAAGGTTTTAGAATAATGTGCAATGAAGATTAATTACATATTATTTTTGATCCAATAACTAAGCATCACAATTAAAGGCGGCTCAATTATATAATCGCGGCCTTGCGTGAAAATATATTGGTTAGTCTCTTAGATTTGAAGCAAAGTGAAGATGTTAATTCTGTATTGCTATGCCAATGAAAATATGATAAGTGCATATTTTTCATATATTTTGCTATTAATTTCTCCATCTTTTTCTTGTTTTGATCTTAAATATTCTAGTTATTTTAGTTAATTTTTAATTTAGTAAATTATATTTTTATTGTGTTAATTTTTATCTTAATTTTTATTTTATTTTATTATTTTAGGTGCATTCTGAGATTAAAAAGAAATTAAATCGGAACATTTAAGAAGAAATCTGCTTGAAAGAATTAGAAAGAGAAAATAATTAGAGATTTTTGGAAACCAAGAAAACCGAAGCCAACAAAATTAATTCATGCATATTCAGAAGAGTATGACCATCACGTGGAGATTAAAGAGGGAATTGAATTTAATTCAATTTGGTGGCTTCATTAATTGGAATTAAGAATCTTAAAGGGTAATTACATGTGCAAGCATTAAAGTGGCGTTGGCTTGCTCAATGGTTAATATGGGAAGCAAATTGAACAAAAAAGGAAATGGTCATATTTCATGCACGTGAATTGCCTAAGCAATTGGTAGACAAAGCATTGGAAATAAATCATTGAAATGGCATGTGCATGGAAAATTAAAGAAAGCAAATATTTTGCATGGCTTTAAATGGCAAGCACGTTATGGCATGGGCGGTTTTGGCTTTGGATTTAATTCTTTCCATGCAAGGATTTAAAAGCCGCAATCGAAGCATTATAAAAGGATCAAGCAGAAGCAACACAAAAGGGATATCCGGCAGCCACACATACAAAACAATTTGCATCTGCAAAGGAGAAGAAAAAAAATCAGCAGCCTAAGGGAATTGAAGAAAAAGGCAACCGTTTGAATTAATCTCCATGATTGGTTTTATCAATTCTCTTATTCCCAATTTAATTATGTTATGCTAGATTTTCTATTTGGTTGAAGGTGAATTCAAAACCCCAAACATGTCATATGATTAATTTTTAATTTCTATCATTTAATTTATTTAATTGATATTGTTTATGTTCTTATATAATTAATGTTTATGATTTTATTCTCGTCTTGTTTGAGTGACCAATTAGATAGAACTTGAATAAATTGTATTGCTAGATTAAAATTCTTGATCCGTAATTGTCTTGATATTAATCATTAGTAGCAGGTTGGAATCAGTGATTTCGATTGGAGAACATAACCTAGGTTAAGTAATCCGAGCTTGTGTGTTTATTGCCTAGATCAACATAATTTCTTTCTATGTTTAATGCTTCCATTATCTTAAATTTAAAGAGCTTGTTTTAAATTATTTAATGGTTAGAGATTAGGTGAAGATCTTGTTTTGCCTAACGACACACTAATGAAATATTGAAACTAATAGAGCTTGTTGTTGTCTACGGTTGATAGTTTCAATATAAATTGATGATAAAAATTGATATATTATGTGCATGTTTGGTGGTGGCAAATGATCCTTTAAGCAAATTTTTTTTATTGTTATTTCTTTCTCCTTTAATTAGAGTTTTTATTAAAAAAAATTCATAGTTTAATTTCTTTATTTCTTGCAATCTAGTGAAAAATTCAAACCCCCCCCCTTTTATTTATAATTGACATTTTCTTTAGTTAGACTAATTTATATTAATTATTTCTATTATTATTTTATTTTAAGCCATGTTTTAGAGTTGATAATAAATACAGCTAGCATAGTCTCTGTGGGATCGATCCTTACTCGCTTTGTACTAATTATTTATACTAGTAGTAAAGTTTTAAATTTAGTGCACCCTGACGACACTACCAAAATATTAATATTTTGTGAAAGAAACACTAATAATACTAAAGAGAAAAGTCCAAAAAAATACGTGGTTCAGCACTTAACTTGCATCCATGGGTATAGAAAGAGCAAATTTTCACTATCGAATAAGAATTACAATGAATTTTTTCCCCAATGTATAGCTATTTGCTAGTGCCCCTCTATACATCAAGAGTTCTCTATTTATAATACAATTTAAGTATCTCGAGTCTTTGATAACTCCTTATTCTAGTCATCTTTATCATTTAATTTAGAATTTTATTTGATGTCAATATTTATCTCATTCATAAATCGAGCTTTATCAGATGTCAATGTTTATCTTTGACATTTATCTCCTTCTTAGACTCACTGTGATTTGGGAGCTTTTAGATTCTTCTACTGGACGTAGATAATGCTTCTAATCACTAGACCCTAGATGTTGGATGCACCAGCTGGGCATATTTAATTAAACTTATCTTAGCAGTGCTATCATGCTATCATGGTCGCCTGTAGATGTGTTCTACTTATTAATCTCATGCGGCTGTACTTAACTATTAAGCTTGCATGTTTTCATGCTCTCATGTAGATGTGCTTAATTGATTTATCAAGCTTCCTACTGAGTTTACATGCCCTCATACTCTTGTGCTCTCATGTAGTTATGTGTAACTGACTTATTAAGCTTCCTACTGAGTTTGAATGCTCTTATACTTTCTTGCTCTCACGCTCTCATGTAGCTGTATTTATTTGACTTATTAAGCTTCCTGTTAGAGAGCTCTCATGTCCTCATGCTTTCACACTCTCATATAATTGTAGTTATTTGACTTATTAACCTTCACGCTATTGAGCATGGATAACTCTCTGTTCACTGTTAGACAAAGAAGAAAACCGTTCAAAAAATAAAATAAAATAAAATAACAACGTGATAGGGTCTTATATTATATATATATATAAAGCAAAAACATTATAAGTGTATAAAAACATTTGAGGCCTTTGTAGAAGTTTAGAAGGAATGTATAAGTAGTATAACATGTATCAAAGCAGTAGTCAATCAAAAGAATATTAATCCTAATAATATTTAACAGGAATTATAAGCCACTTATTACATAGAAATTATATATTTTTTAATATGTAAAAGAAATAATGATATTTTTAAGAACATAGCCAAAAGTTTTTGTGAGTGCATCATATCACATAAATAATGGGACCTTAGGGAAACACTTAAGTTGCCTAGGGATGAGTCGTTCTTAACCAGAATATTAAAAAGTTTCATACTAAATTGAACTTTTTTTCCATATTTTCTTTAGCATATGCTCTTCTTCTCCCCAAGAAATTAAAATAAGAATATCATTTCATAAAAAATTAACGTCGACCTCAATTTTGTATTTTTCAATCGGGTTCTAGATCTGGAGGATTCATACACATTTTTTATTTTTATTTTTGCATTTTAAATGTTTTGTTTATTTTTTACTATTAAAACCAAAGAGACATTGCTATGTTACATTAGCTGTAACAAACAACCACCCAAAAACTTGTTTCTTTGCACCTCCAATTATTGCTACTCAAACAATTCAGGGTTTGTGGAAAACTAGTTTTAGGTGTGCATTACCTGTTTCTTTACACCTCTAATTTTTGCACCAAAAGTTGAATTTTCGTACATTACCTGGGGAGACCAATTCAGGCATTAGTTCGCTAAAAGGCAGAATAGTGGGGTTCATTATAGAACCCACTCTTATTTAGTATCGAAGAAACTGAACACGATATGTAATGTTACAGTGTTAATTAATTATTTACCCTTTTCTTTTAATGCGATATAAGTTTATCATAAATTCTATTTGCTCTATCAAAACTATTTATTTAAATACCAGTGCTCATAATACTAAATTTTTGTAAGTTTTAAAAATTTGTAGCTTGCTTTTGATATGCTAGTCCAATACAAGTCTTCCTCGATTAATTGGCGGACAATATTGATATGGCCGACAACTATATTGACCAAATTAAATTAGGTTGGTATCGTTTGGTAGTATCTACTTAAGTTTTGTCTTTTTTCTGGAAATCAAAAGTTATGAAAAAAAAATGGTTTCGTTGAATTGCAGTTCTTGATGTTTGTTGATAAAAAAGATAACAGGTCTTGCTTGTTTCAATATTTTAAATTTGTTATAACTTTAAAGATCATATAGATATTCTAAATTTTTTTCCATCAAAATAACGTTTTTTTCCACTAATTTTTAATACTTAAGATGCGTTTGAAATTGAAGTTGGGCAACTGTAACTTAAAAGATATAACACTAAAATATTTGGTAGACACTAGCTGTTGTATTTTTCAAGTTATGTTGATTTGATTTTTCACTTATATGATGAAAAATCTATTATATCTTTAATAATTTTGTCAAAATTATTATTTAAAATTTATGTCTACTATATATTATTAACTTTTGTTTCATAATTACAACTTTTTTTTACAATAGTTATAATTTAAAAGTTTCAGTACCTCAATTTCAAACAAAACCTTAGAACATAGTTTTATTTATAACAAACTTCATTTGATTCCAAGAACCCATTAAGTTTATTGTTTGATTCAACAAATTTTTTTCTTTTAGATAAATTAACTTTGATTGATATTGATGAAGGGAAAAAAATGTGGTGGATTTTTTAAGTTAATATGAGAAGACGATGAGCTTCAAAATGCCACATCTGTGTAGATTAAGCTTAAATTCATTTTCTTTTTCCTTATAAGGTGAATTTTACAAGGATAAAGATAAATGTGGGTAATTTTAGGATTATATTGGAAACTTTATTATATTTCCTCTTTCTTTTTAAATATTTTTTGTTATCCATCTTCTTCTAACTGTGGATTCTAAATCTACTATTGTCATAAGATTGGTTGATATAAATAAATCATATGGTCCTACTATATTTCGAATTCAAATAATAATAGTATGCAATTTTGTCATATCAACTTCCATAACATTGTTTGTACAAAAAAATATTTTTGGTTGTATCATTATTCATAACGTATTAACTATGATTCCCTTAATTTTTTTGAAAGAGTATTCTCTTACTTGATCATGTTTTTATTTAATGTTTTGGCTATCTAACCATTTTTTTAAGAATTACTAAATCAATTATAAAATTCCATAAAAAGGATCTTATTCTTCGTTGATTAGAGATTTTTTTATGAAGAATACGAATCATATTTTGAAGAAGGGGAAGGGCCCTCCACCCGCAATGAATGGATATTTTTGGCATAAATTGACCATTTCCGATGTGCAAGTTTCATAATTTTTTCATTTTCCATTGTAAGTTGGAATCACAATATCTCCTTTAAATTCTTTCACTGTTGGAATCATAATATCTCGTTCTTCAAATTCATCCACTTCATAACCGACGCTCTCCACCAACCTGGAATTTCATTAAAAAAAATTCAAAATTAACCTCTTAATTTCATGATACAATTCTATAATTCTGTGCATATAAAGTGGGTTTTTAATTTGGGATTTCCTTACCATATTAAAGTCAGAAATGAACTAAAATACCAAAAAACACATATTTTAATACACTACAGGACAAAATACATTGCGATGGAGTCTATTATTTTTTGTTTGTTAGCTTATCCTTGATTTAATATGGTAAGGGATCCTTGATTGGAACATTTCTCATATATATGTGTGTGTGTACGCGCGCGCGCTAATCTGATCCAGCATCCTAGACCTTATTAAAGTCATGAAAAGCTATTAAACCGTATGGTTTAATAGTATAATACAATTACACTATTAAGTCATATGGTTTAAAAGTTTTTTTTTTTCGAACGTTAACAAAATCAAGATCTTAGATTGGAATAAATACAATGAATAAACGGAGAGGGGAATTAAGTTGCCATTAAGTTAAACAATAAACACACACACATAATTTTTTTTAAAAAAGGTAAACTTACTCAAGCTCTAGAAAATGAGGAAAAAGAGGCAGAATGATATAGGACGCGCATAAGATAGAACAAATTAGAAATTCTAGATTTTGAGTAAACAGAGTTTTGTTTACAACAAACTTCATTTGATTCCAAGAACCAGAAACTTTGTTGTTTGATTTAGCAGATTTTTTCTTTTAGGTAAAATAATTTTAATTGATATTGATGAAGGAAAAAAATATGGTGGATTTTTTAAGTTAATATGAGAAGACGATGAGCTTCAAAATGCCACAACTGTATAGATTAAGGCTAAATTCATTTTCTTTTTCCTTATAAGGTGAACTTTGCAAAAAAAAAGATAAATGTGGGCAATTTTAGAATTATATTGGAAACTTCATTACATTTAATTTTTCTTTTTAAATATTTTTGTTATCCATCTTCTTCTAACTTTGGATTCTAAATCTAATATTGTCATAAGATCGGTTCATAAAAATAAATCATACGTTCCTACTATATTTCTCATTCAAATAATATCTCATTCAAATAATAAGAATATGCAATTATGTCATATCAGCTTCTATAATATTATTTGTACAAATATTTTTGGTTGTATCATTATTCATGACATATTAACTACGATTCTCTTAATTTTTTGAAAGAGTATTCTCTTACTTGATCATGTTTTTGTTTAATGTTTTGGCTATCCAACCATGTTTTTAAGGAAGTAGTAAATCAATTATAAAATTCCATAAAAAGGATCTTATTCTTCGTTGATTAGAGATTTCTTTATGAAGAATGTGAATCAAATTTTGAAGAAGGGAAAGGGTCCTTGACCCGCAAGCTTAAGTCTAACAATGAAATTAAATAATAATAATAATTTTTTTATACACTCTCCTGACTACTAACTACACTCCCATTACTTATTTTATAAAATATAAGCTAAAATATATAAATATACTTCTTTCATCTCATTAAACCAAATAGAGCGCTACTCTTATTTTTGTACTGAATTTTTTTACAAAGCTGTGATTGATAGTTGTTATATAGACAAGGAATGCTTGTATGATAGTTATTATACGTACAAGGAATGCATGTGACATAAAATTATTAAAAGATAATAATGAGGTAAGTATTGTCTCCAATTCGATTATTAAAAGCTAACAGCAAAAGAAGAAAGAGACAAGAAGATAGAAGTATGTGTAAGAAACAAAAGCAAATGAGGCTTACAAGATTTTGATCTCAATTTTTAAAGGGTAACACCATTCAAATCCTAATAAGGACCTTGACACAATCAGGTTGCTTCAATAACTGAATTGCCTCGCCAATCTCTTCCAATTTAACATGATGGTTCAAAAGTTGATGAAGTTTAAGTTCCTTGTTCTTGCATTTGTCAAGCAGTATCGGAAGGCAGATTTTGTTTTGATCCCCCCGAAAACGGTAGCCTTCAAAGTCCGGCCACCTATACCAATTAACTTCACTTTTCCTTTTCCCCATTCGATACTTAACATTTCATTGTCTCATACTTTTCGAGTAATTTTTTTTGCACCTCACAATTTTTGTTTTACATGTCTTGTAATTAATGATAGGTTCTACTAAAAAAGTTGTATTAAAAAAATGTATAGTACACAACCAAAATTAAATTATGGGATTCAGCCCAAAAAATAAAAGATTGATAGAGTCACATTTAGAAACTTGTCAATTGTCATAGTTGTGTAATATTCTGATGCATATAATGTCACATAAATAATAAAGATTGAAAACGAATTGATGAATAAATAAATAAAGATGGCGTGAAAAAGAATTGATGAATAAATAAATGGGTAAAAGCTCGTTTAGTCCCTATATTTTGAAGTTAGTGTCCGTTTAGTCCCTATATTTTTAAAAATATCTCAAATTATCCCTACCATTAAATATTGACACTTTTGTCATTATCTTTTATTCATTTTAACTTATTTTTATAATATTGCCCTATTATAATAATTTTTTAGACATTATTAAAACTCAAAAAAATAACCCTATTATAATATGTTTTTTAGAAATTATTAAAAAGAAAAAAATAAATTACCAGTTTAACACCAAAAAATAAAATAAAAAATATATATATATTAATTTTTGTGGAACACACTCTTGAGTTAAAATATTAATTTTTCTAAAAAAATTGATAATGTAATTTTTTACGATATTAATTTTTTAGACATACGTGAGCTTCCACAAAAATTAATATATACCTTTTTTGTTTTTATTTTATTTTTGAGTTTAATTTGATAATTTAATTTTTTATTAATATCCAAAAAGAAACATTATTGTAAAAATGTAATATTGTAAAAGTAAGTTAAAAATAATAAAAAATAATGGCATAAGTGTCAATATTTAGTAGCAGGGATGTTTTGAGGTGTTTTTAAAAATACAGGGACTAAATGGACACTAACCTCATAATATGGGGACTAAACAAGCTTTTACCCTAAATAAATAAAGATGGCGGCGAAGTTAGGGCGTCAAAACCCTGAAATCAAAATTTTTGCATTGATAGAGATGATATTTACTTTCACTACATTTGAACAAAATTTTCTTCCGAGAAATTGCCTCATTTGATTTTTTTTTCGTTTTTAACAAATAAGAATCCTTTGATGATTCGAGTACTAAGATCTTAAATTTTTAAAAATTTTGTGCCACATATCTACTAATATGAGTGCATAGTTGATATGTAATTAACTTTTAGAACTTTTAGGACTAGGCATTTGTGACACAAGCTCCAGAAGCAACCTCACAAGTTAAAAATTTTATATATTGTTTGGGAAAATCTAACTTTTAAGTTATAACACTAAAGTATTTAGCTCCACTTGTTGATGTAGTTCGTAAACTAAATTAATTTTATCTCACACAAGTATGATAAAAAAAACATATAATATATTTACTATTTCTATCAAAATTATTTTCTAAAATCATATTTATCATACATTATTAACTTTGATTTCATAATTACAATTTTCATTCTATAGCAACTATAACTTTCAAAGAACAACCCCTCAATATTAAACAAGACAAAAGTTCGTGTCTTTAAAATCTTGGTAAATTCTATGTTGTCATATATGTATAGATTGTAAAAGATTTTCAAAAAAAAAATTGATTGCTTTTTGAAAAGCATTCTGATGCTATAAACGAAGATATAAAAACTGGACAATCTACGACATTATAAATTCTGAAACCAATTTGAAATATTCGAAAACGGTCGTCTGTGGTTCCTTTTGAAGTAATATTAATTTATTTGTGTTGGATCAAAATATGAAGAATCATAACCATGTTTAAGAAAATGTGTGAGGAAAGAGTAATATTTTCTTTCAATATTGTATATAGTTTACGAGACAATAATCAGGCCTATTTATATTGGAATTAAAAAATAATACAGTTATAAATACTTTGTACAAACTTGACAAGAATTTTCTTCTTTTTTTTTATGAGCAAATAAAATTATGTGGTTAGTAATTATTATATTGAAACATTATAAAGAAATAAATCTTGATCATATATAAATTAAAAAGCACACGACGTGTCAAAAGATCTTTCAAAACTCAAATAAGTTTAGATAATGAGAAGATTTATGTCACGTACAAATAAGTGTGTACAAAAATAATATGATATCAAAAGATTATTTTGGTAAAAACAATTATTTGGATAAGGGTAACTTTAGATTTTACCCTACTTAAAATGACAATTTTCAATTTATGCTTAAAGATTTTGAAAATATCAATTTATTCTTATTTACTATTACGAAAATAAAATATAAATACATCTACATGCTCCCCACTTATTTTCATGTTTTAAATGACAATAAGTAAATTAATATTTACATATTTTTAGAAGGTAAATTAAACATTATTATTAATTGGGGTTAAAAAAGATGTTTACCCCTCGAGTAAATTGTTCGACTATAGAATCGTTTGACTTTCCCCGACAGCCAGGCGATGTGTCTTCCAAAAGGATCAGGATCCTCTCCTAATCTGATCTTCATCTAAGAAAATTCTATTAATATGATTGATGGTTAATAAATTAAAAAGAAAAAGTAGTTAAATTTTAATCATCCACTAACACTAAAACACAGGTGGCACAAAATCTGTAAAAGATCAAGAATGCTCAGATCAAGAGAGGATCATAATCCCTTCCAAAATCACGTACCCAATTGCCTTTGACTAATCCTGCATGCCTAACTATAGTTAATTTCCTTAATCTGATGGTGAAGTCTCTTTCACAAATTAACCCTTCCATTTTTCTTTTGAGTGATGATACAGTCACAAACTATTGTACAAACTTATCTTATACAAATTGATGGGGCATTAATTCACAAATTAACTCTCTCATTTTTCTTTTGAGTGGTGATACAGCCACAAACTCTTGTACAAATTAACGTGACATTAATTCATTGGTTGAATGAAAATATAAAATAATAAAAATACATCATGTGGGCCAATAAATATTTAATTTAACTAATTTTACTATATCACATCAGTTTGTACAAAATAAATTTATACAAAAATTTATTGTTCAAAATTCTATTGAAACTATCTAAATCAATTCTACTAATCATAGCCTAAAATTTGAAGCTGAAACTATTCTGCCCGCAAATTAATGAAGGAGAAAGCTATTCCTCCCTTTACTCAATTACACATCTATATATATATGAGTAATGATACAGCCACAAACTCTTGTACAAACTTATTTTGTACAAACTGACGTGGCATTAATTCATTGGTTGAATGAAAATATAAATTAATAAAAACAAATCATGTGGGCCAAGTGATATTTCATTTAACCAATGAATTAATGCCACGTTAGTTTGTACAAAATAAGTTTGTACAAGAATTTGTGGCTGTATCATTATTCATATATATATATAAAGCTAAGACTTGAGAAGGTGATGTGGCATCACCATTTTGCTTCTTTGTATATTCTCTATTATCTAATAAATAAAGATTTTATTTTTTAGATTTGGTTTTTCATCTTCTCATAATTAATTTGATTGTATTTAACTCATTTAATAAATAGTAACTTTATTAATATATATCATTCCTCATCTTTTTATATTTTCTATTATCTAAAATATCTAAAATATTGGTGGATATTCTTTGTACTTTTTTTCTCTTTTTATTTAAATTCAACAATATGTAATCATTAATAATAATTAATTATAAGTCTTTTGAAATATTTATTTATTTTATTATGCTAGCAATTAAACTTTAGTGGATTAAAATACATGAATTAATTAACATAGGAAGAGAGGTTCTTTCATTTTTCCTCAACAATGCCACTAAGGCCTAATTTTAATGCCATAATCTCATATTTAATTATGCAACATTTTGTTGAGTGTCTTTGACTTCTTAAAAATTTATTATGCTATCAATTAAACTTTAGTGCCTTAAAATACATCACCTAATTAACATAGGAAGAGAGGTTCTTTTATCTTCCCTCGATCTCATCTTTTTATATTCTCTATTATCTAAAATATTGGTGGATATTCTTTGTACATATTTCTTCCTCTTTCTATTTAAATCCAACAATATGTAACCATTAATAATAATTAATTATAAGTCTTTTGAAACATTCATTTATTTTTTTATGCTAGCAATTAAACTTTAGTGGCTTAAAATACATGAATTAATTAACATAGGAAGAGAGGTTATTTCATCTTCCCTCAACAATGCCACTAGGGCCTAATTTTAATACCATAATCTCATATTTAATTATGCAACCTTTTGTTGAGTGCCTTTTGGCTTCTTCAAATTTTATTATGCTAGCAATTAAACTTTAATGCCTTAAAATACATCAACTAATTAACATAGGAAGAGAGGTTCTTTCATCTTCCCTCAACCTCATCTTTTTATATTTTCTATTATCTAAAATATCTAAAATATTAGTGGATATTCTTTGTACTTTTTTCTCTTTCTATTTAAATCCAACAATATGTAACCATTAATAATAATTAATTATAATTATTTTGATGCATTCATTTATTTTATTATGCTAGCAATTAAACTTTAGTGGCTTAAAATACATGAATTAATTAATATAGGAAGAGAGGTTCTTTCATCTTCCCTCAACAATGCCACTAGGGCCTAATTTCAATGTCATAATCATATATTTAATTATGCAACCTTTTATTGAGTGTCTTTTGGCTCCTTCAAATTTTATTATGCTAGTAATTAAACTTTAGTGGCTTAAAATACATCAATAAATTAACATAGGAAGAGAGGTTCTTTCATCTTCCATCAACAATGCCACTAGAGCCTAATTTTAATGACATAATCTCATATTTAATTATGCAACCTTTTGTTTAGAGCCTTTTGGCTTCTTCAAGCTCTATAAACACTAAATATTTAAGATTTGTTATGTTTAGGGTTTATTTATTTATTTAATCAACACCCTCTTTAGAAAACTACTTGTATTTTTATTGTTTGATTTATTTGAATTTTTGGTATTGTGTGCTTCATGGAGTACTCTTTTCTTCATGAGTTGAACAATGATAAAGATAGTTGGATGATAAGGGTTAGGCTTTGTAGGATGTGGGAGTCTACTAATACTAAAAAAAATGGAGAATTGATTAGTGTTGATATGATTTTTATTGATGAAAAGGTTGTATAAAAAATCCATTCTCCCATTGTTTTCTCTAATTTTTTTCCCAATTGTTTCACACTTAATGTAGTATGTGTTTTTTTTTTCGTAGGAAAATCTAATGCATCCAACAATCAGGAAAACTTTAGTGACAAGGTTTAAGCACATGTTGAGTGAGGGTTCTTTGTACAATGTCAAGAATTTAAAAGTTGTTTCAACTACAGGCGAGTACAGACCACTTTCAAATCAGTATAAGATTATTTTCTTGGTTATAACTTCTCTTAAAAGGTTAGAAGAAGGAACTGTTAAGATTCCGATTAATGGATTTCATTTCTTATCTCCGAATTTGATTGATTTACGTGTGAATGATAACACAATCCTCTCAGGTATTTTTTTAGTTATTAATGTTTGTTAATCTTTAAGTGTATATTAGAAATTATTAATCTTTATGTTTTAACATGTTTATGTTATTTTTCCATAATATTACAGATGTTATAAGAAGTTTATGTGGTGTGGGTGATATTGAGATCGTTGGAGCTGGTTGGAAAAAAAGAGATATAAAAATTCTAACGGATTAGTAAGTTGAATATAATCAAGAAAACTATGACTTTATATTTTTTAGTTATTTATGTTATTTTTTAGTTATTGGTTCTCTTTACATTATTAACTTTTGTTAATTTTTATGGATAGCTCGGTAACAATAAAGATTATTTTATGGGGAAAGTTAAGGGAGATGTTTGATCCAAACTTGTACAAGAAAGACGAGGGTCCTTGTATTGTGATAGTTCCTTCTACAACCATTAACATTTTCAAATGCAATGTGGCTATTTTAATATTATACACAAATTTAGATTTTGTTCAAGTTTCGTTTTACGTTACATTTGCTCTAAATAGGTGAGGTTAATTTCTCTACCACAAGTGCAAACAAAATCTACATAAATCGTCAAATAAATTATGTAGCATCATTAATTGAAAGATTTTCCACCGTCTCCAACGTTGTGCAAGTTATTGAAAGTTCGAATGTGAATAAGATTACTTTTGAGGAAGAGATGTTCCTTAACAGGATGAGCATTAAAGAACTGTTGGGGGCTGATTGGAGTTCTCAAGTGAGGTGATTTTTCTATTTTTTTTCCTTCTCATCCATTTGTGTTATTTATTCCTAAATATTCGAATGTCCTTATTATTTTTGTAAATGTTTATTGTTTAATTGTAGGAATATATTGTTACTGTGCGGGGCAAGATTAGTGAAATAGACAACTCCTTTGGATGGTACTATGTTTCCAGCAAAACATGCATAAAAAAGGTCATACCTACAAATGGTATTTATATGTGTGGCACTTGCAAAAAGGAATGTGAATATCCTCTTGTGATGTAAGAAAAATAATATTATTTTTTTAAATTGCTTATTATGTTGTTAGTTTTTCATTCTAATTCATTATTCTAATGTAGGTACAAAATACATATAAAAGTCATGGATAAAACGACAGAGACAACTTTTGTCTTATTCAATCATGTAGCTGAGAAGTTACTTGATACATCAGCCCACAAGTTGTTTAATAGACTACCTTTATATAGTAAGGATGTCCCTGCAGAAATTCAAAGCCTTTGTGGAAAAGATTTTGTTTACAAACTGAAATTGAATTATTACAATTTGAAAGAAGGACTTGAGAATTTTACTGTGTTAAAGCTTTTCACCCTTGATGAGAAATTGGAGCTAGAACAAGAATTGAAGAAGGACAAAAAGGTATTATCTACCTATGCTAGGTTCAATTTGTAGGCAATATATGTAATGTTAAAAAAAATATTTAATTGTTGTTTTTTGTAGGAAAAAAACAATATAGATCATGAAAATGTGGAAATATATGAAAGAAAGGAAGGATATTCCCAAGAAATGGTAATTTTATTTACTCTAATTTCCCAGTTGTTTTCCTTTATGATTAAAATTAGCATGTTCAGTTTACTCATAATTATAATTTCCTTGATTAAAAAATACAGGATCCTCATGATATCTTATCAAATAATTTGGAAGATTCTGTGGGAGATTTTCATGTTACTAATGCTGGTAAGAATAAAAAGAGAAAAAACCAAATTATTGATGATGATGAAGTTAGTGATGGTGGAAGTAATCAATACACAAAACATGTTTAGTGTTGTTGTTGGTCGTCTTTTTACATGTGTGTTAGTCTTTTGACCTTTTTTTTCTTTTTAGAGTGGTAATATTTAAGTGTGATATGATATGTCTTATTTTTCTGTCTATGTATGTATTTGTTTTGAACGATTGAGAGAACTTATTTTTCTTGTGTTATATTTCTTTCTTGGCATCTTGCTCCGTTCTATAGATGAATGTAGATAATAAATTGGTAGTGACAATGCAAAAAAAGACTTATCATCATCAACAAGAGTGATAGCAACAAAAAGAAACGCTAGACGCAAATAATTGGATTAATCTCTACACTTCACTTGCGATAAATTATAAATTTAATTTTTGTTACTTTAAGTTTCAGACTTTCAATCACCGAAATCTGAAAAATGAAACCCCAAAGATCTAATCCGAACGCTCAAGATTGAGATCAATAAGTTAAAAATAATAGTTATATGTATGCTTATACCACTTAACACATAATGTTTCTAATTCATGGATTGATATTGTGAATAATCTCTTGGGTAAATTTTGAATTATTCCAAATTGATTATTTTTAAATTACTTCATTATTTTTAAAAACTTCAAGTTATTTTTATTTTTGCTTAAAAAATGAGGGGAGAGAGGTAATTTACATTTTTTAAATTATTTTAATTACGAATATTTTTTAAATTATTTTCCTTACTAACATTATTTTAATATGATTAGTCTACTGAACAAATGAAACTATTCGTATTATATTTGTATTTATTGAAAATTTTTAAATTTCAATTTTTTTTAACTCTTCAGAGAAGAAACCCTCCCTAAATTCTCTATCTTCCATCACAAATAATCAATCTCCCGAAGTTTGTTGTTGATCGGCTTTATAAACTTAAAGTTTGTAATGCAAAACCGAAAATCTTTTTTTCGTTCATTTGTTGCCCTCTCTTGCTCTTTCTAACCATTTTAACCAGCCATCAACTTGGTCAAATTAAGTGACTCAAGTCCCCGCACGAGGACTTAAATGATGAAACTAATGAATTGGGCACCTGAAAACTCTGTGTTTTGCACTGTTTTTGATATATTAACGTCCAACATGTTCCTAGCCTTAAATTCCAAAGTTACCCAAAACTAATTTGGGAGGAATGTTTTACTTAATTTACATTTTAGTTGCCTAAGAAAACATTATTGTCCTACAATAATAAATAAAATAAGTGGGAACTTTGAAAATTCAAACACAAAAAAAGCTCATTTGAACTGTTGGTTTTTGACAGTTGCTGTATTCAAGAATAAAAAAGTTAAGAAAAGATGATAATGTATAAAATCTAAAAATAGCATTGAAAAAGAGCCAAAAGGAAATCTAGATAATAATAATATCAATGTCCCTATATTTTATCAAATAAGGATATTGTTTATCAATTTATATCAAATAGGCTCCTAACCGAGATTGAATAAAGATTCAATGTTGATCTAATTTTTGTGATGAATTTTATAAAGGTTTGTCGTTTGATTAATAGTTTTTAAATAACAATATAGATACAACTAAATTTTAATCATATATTATTATAAATATACACATATCAAAAAATAAATAAAAAAGATTAACACTTAATCTAGATTCAACAAAATTGGATTTTGAATGACACATATTTATAGTTTAATAATTGAAAGGTGTTTTATTAGTGATTGTAAAAGAGATTGGGACTTACTCGATGCAAATAGACAATATATGTTTATAAAACATTAAAAGGAAAAAGCAATGGATCCAATTATTATCACTCCGAAAAGAAAGCACATTGTTTCAAATCTTCACAAAATACAAAACACAAAAATGGACTGTTTATTTTTTCACGTCATAACATATAATTTAATTAATATAGGAATGAAGGTTTTTTTATCTTCCATCAACAATGCCACTACCAAGGCCTAATTTTAACGTCATAATCTCATATTTAATTATACAACATTTTGTATCTACTTTTTTATTTATAGATAAGTCTTAGAGAATAATTAATTTTCGTCTTAAATCTAATTAACATTAATTTAAAGAATTGAAACTTAAGACGGTTCCTTTAGCAAATGTTAATCGCTAACAACAAGTTTAAGATTTGTTAAGTGTTTAATTGCAACCCATTAACGGTTTTGACAATGATTGAGGTTTAACAGAAATAAAGAAAGAAATGGGGAGACGTCGTATTAAATTGGTTTTATTATCAACAACTAATTAATCATTATATCATTTTCAATTAATTAGAAAACGTTTAGACTCACGAGAGCTTGAGGTAATAGCAACATTATCGACTAATGATAGTCTTGAAGATGAGAAAGACGCAAATTGCTATAAAACACATCATTTGCGTACCAATTTCACCCAATAATTGAAAATTGACAAATTTCTCATAAAATTTAAACCTAGATAAAAGAAATAATAAGAAAACAATAGTTAGCTACCGTTAATAGAAAAATGAAAGTCGGGTAAAAGACAGAAGATTTGGTTGAGAAATCAATACTATAACAGCACTCACGTTGTTATCCATGTCTCTTAATTAATTATAAGCCTTGACTACAAGAGGTGATGTGACATCACTATTTTACATCTTCTTATATTCTCTATTATCTAATATATTGGTTGAGATTAAAAAATAATTACATTATAAAATATTAAAAATAGAATATAATTATTAGGTTACAAAAGATTACATGTCTTTTCCTCTTTCTATTTAAATTCAACAATACGTAACCATTAATAATAATTAATTATAAGTCTTGAAACATTCATTTATTTTATTATGCCAACAATTAAATTTTACTGGCTTTAAAAAACATCAATTAATTAATATAGAAAGGAAGCTTCCTTCATCTTCCCTCAACAATGCCACTAGGGCCTAATTTTAATGTCATAATTTCATATTTAATTATGCAACCTTTTGTTTAGTACTTTTTGGCTTCTTCAAATTCTATAAATATTAAGTATTTAACATTTGTGGCATCATTATTTCTCACCTCTTTATATTCTCTAATATATAATATATTAGCTTAAATTAAAAAATAATTACATTACAAATTATTAAAAATAGAAAATAAATAGAAAATGATTATTAGATTACAAAAGATTACATGTCTTTTCCAATTTCTATTTAAATTCAACAATATATAACCATTAATAATAATTAATTATAAGTCTTGAAACATTCATTTATTTTATTAAGCCAACAATTAAACTTTAGTGGCTTAAAATACATCAACTAATTAATATAGGAAGGAATTCTTTCATCTTCCCTCACAAATGCCATTACTAGGGTCTAATTTTAATGTCATAATCCCATATTTAATTATGTAACCTTTTATATTTGTTTTTTTAAAATATGATAAGCCTTAGTGAATAATTAATCTTCAATGTCAAATCTAATTAACATTAATTTAAAGAATTGAAACTTAAGACGGTTTCTTTAGCAAATGTTAAGTGCTAACAAATTTTAGATTTATTAACATCCAGGGAACTAGCTGAGAAAGTCCACTACTCTACTATTTCAATTGATCAATAATGAAAATCAAAACCCTTTGATTTTTGCCCAAACTACTTCTTCTTTTTCATATTTTCTCCGCTAAACCCAGGTAATGTTAATAAACTCAACTATATATATATATATATATATATATATATATATATATATATATATATATATATATATATTGATTTACATTTTTTTTTTCAATCCATGCTTTGAAAGCTTAGACCCGTTTAAGAATTATTAGTAGACACATGTTTTATCAGTGTCATCTTAGGATGACAAGAGGATCATATGTCTATTAATAATTATTGAATTGTCCTGACTTGGACAGTTTGGGAATGCATAATTTTTTTTAGTTCCAAGTAGGTGAAGTTTTGTTTCACGTAAAAGGAAATTTCGATAGCTGCTCCTCATGTTCTCTGGGTACATACTAGATGAATGCATAAATCTAGGTCATGTACTTGGAGAACTATGGGGATAAGCTGTCGAAATTTCTGTAAATGTGGAAGAAACTTCACCTACTAGGAACTAAAAAAAATTGTTCATTCTTGAATGGGATTTATAGGACCACCTACCATTTGTAAATGTGAAGAGAATGTTGGAAATTGGGGAAGCGAGGAGTTGAGTTGGTAAATGTAATTGGTTGTGGTTTTGCTGAGTTGAGTTGAGTTGCTAAAGAAACCATTATTGGTTGTTAACAATCACACATTCTCATCAAACATTTAGTTGAATATGTCAAACACACAGACTATCATGCTTTAATTTCTTTAGAGTATGACATGTTTGAAGTTTGATTATTGATTCCAATTAGGCTATATATATTTATATTTTGGTATTTTAGTACATATATTTCATAATTTTGTAGAAACTATTATATATTAGTGTTTAGAAAGTGTTAGATATATTCTCTGTCTAATATAATTTTAATATATTTTGTGATGAAAATAAAATACTCCAAGAGCATCCTATTGCACAGATTATTTTATAATGTTAATGTTGATGATGCAAATATATAATTCACATATATAGAGTATGGAGCGTAACTTTAGATTGTAAATTAAACAAATATTTTTATGATCAATACTAGCTACTGATGATCAAGCTTAATTAATTGTGAGCTACTGCAAATCAATTAAAAAGCTGATCACCAAGTTCAAGTTACTATGGCAGTAATATATAAGAGTGAAAGTGTTGGCTCCTGTGTTTAAAGATGTTTGAAGAATAAAACAATGTGTGGATTAATTATTTGAAAATCAATGTGTACGTAATCAAATTTTAGCATCTCAATTTCTTTGGATCAATTTAATTTGATGCCAATTTGTCAATGCGTTCTATTTGTTTATCCTTATCGAATAAGTTTACTCGATTTCATTATTATGAAAACTTAGTTTTAAACACAATATGTTGTTCTTATTTTCATTAACACCAGATTACTTTATTTTAACAGATTACTACTCACTTGTCTTTACAATTGTTGCTATCTACTTGTTTGCAAAAAAGCATAAGGTAAGAAAGAAAAATCTTTGAATAATCTTTGGTTGTCTAATTTATGCGATTTACACGTGGAGGTATTGAAGATTTTCACTTTAATTTTTCAATGCAAACTTTGAAAGCTTAGACCCGTTTAAGAATTATTAGTAGACACATGTTTTAGCTCGTGTTTATATTTATTCTAATTAATCTCTGGTGTAGTTTTATTTAATTGTTATATAATTCGCATGCAGGAGGTACAATTAAAAGAGGCGGGTCTTTTCTGAACGTGAACTAGTTATATTTGACTCGGAGGATCCAGTGTCAATCTGGATATTTGGTGTTTTGTGGAAATAAACAAATAGAAAAGGTTTAACTAAATGTTTAAGTTGTTCTTGACTGCATTGTACAATGTACTTGACTAATTTGCAAGAATTTGTACCTTTCAATAAGCCTTGCTTCGCCAAAGTCTGCAAAGTTTTTTCACCAGCATGTCCTAAACGCATATGCCATAACTTGGTTGCTTCTGAATCTGCATATTTTCCAGAAACTATTGATGCTGATCCAATAACTGTACTTTCTTGGAAATAATACAAGTAATTCCTTCTTGTACCTTTCATCATTGTCAGCGCCCCAGCTAGTACCTTCAATAATCTATCTCTTAAAGTGATTGTGAGCCCTTTAGATTCTAGGACTCCTAATGAGATGAGATTTTTCTTCAAGCTTGGTACGTAGCGAACATCTGTCAAAACTTAGATTGAGTCATCATAATTCTTTAATTGAATTGTACTTATTCCCATGATTTTACAAGCATTGTCATTGCCCATAAAAACAACTCCACCGTCTAGCTCTTTGAAGCTAGAAAACCAGCCCTTGTTAGGACACATATGATAAGTACAACCCGAATCTAAAATCCACTCATCTGAGTGACATATCAATGTCATGCCAACCAGACTAACGTTTGACTCCTCATCATGTTCTGCTACACATGCATCAGAAGTAGCTTTGCCCTTTTGTAACTTAGGACAATTCTTTTTCCAATGCCCTTTTTCGCGACAAAAAGCACATTCATCTTTGGCAGGTCTCCTTTTAGACTTGCTTTTTTTTCCAGATTTGTGGCTTTGCGAACGACCTCTTGCTGTCAATGCTTCTGCTACTGCATCTCTGTGATCCTTTTTGTCTTCTTTCTGGTCTCAGAGTTGTACAATGAACTGCATACAGCATCGAATGTGACATTGTCCCTCCCATGAAGCAAAGTAGTGGTGAGATGATCATATTCATTAGGAAGGGAATTCAACAACAATAGTGACTTATCTTCATCTTCAAATTGCTCATCCAAATTTAGCAAATCTGCTAATATTTTGTTGAATGAGTTCACATGGTCATTCATTGACATGCCATGTGTATATGCGAAATGATAGAGTTTCTTTTTCATATAAAGCCTATTTTCAAGGCTTTTCTTCATATACTTTTCTTCTAGTGTCTCCTACAATTTCTTTGCCGATGTCTCCCTCATGACAAAGTATTTCTGTTCTTTAGCCAAATATAGGTGAATAGTACCAGATGCTTGTTTGTTGATCTTTATCCACTCCTTGTCATCCATCATGTTAGGCTTTTCTTCAAAAGCAACGTCCAACTCTTGCTGACATAAGACATCCAACACCTCACATTGCCACATACCAAAATTATTGGTACCATCGAATTTCTCCACTTCAAACATTACATTAGTCACAGTAGTCCTCGCTGATGAAGACAACGACGATGCCTTTGCCATCCTTTTTATCTCAAATGATCAGTTTCTTCAACAACTATTTACACTTTAAAAAAAAACAGCCTCTATGATGTTTATTTCGCATGAATAAATGCACTAGGAAAGTTTCTAGGAGACTGGACGGGAACTCGGTCCCAATTAAAAACCAGAATCCCTGGACTCTTATCACCTTGTTGACATAACTTTCCTAGACATGCAAAAATACACACTACTTACAATAGACTGTCTCCAAGTATAAATGGTCGTCTCCACCGTATTTGTGAACAGTACCATATATGTGAATAGTATCGTATACGTGAACAATACCGTATTCCCCTAAGTACGAACCGTCGGCTCTGATACCACTTGTTACGGAAACGCGGGTTGAGCAATTACTAATACTGTGACTTATGGAGAAATATAAATGTGGTGATAAACAAATGCAAAGAAAATAGAACACAATGATTTACGTGGTTCGGCGTAATGTCTACGTCCACAAGCAAAGACTGAAAGATAATTTTACTAACAATGGAAATTTACAAAAGTGGAAAAAACTCACAAAACCCACAACCCCAATACACCCAAATGGAACCTCATTAGAACACTCAAGTGGAAGCTCTCTCAAATTCTCTCAAAAATCTCACTTTCAATTGCTCTCTACTTCTCTCAAATTGGGATAATTACAAATGAAATTGGGATGATTACAAATGAACAATGGCCCTTCTATTTATAGGAACTGTGGCTCACCTACCACTTTCAATTTGGCTATAACTTGCCAAATTGACAAATTGAATTTAGAATGGAAAATCAATTTGGTGGGCAAAAAAATCAACAATTTTGAAAAAATCAATTGGCTTCTAGAAAACCATCACATTTTTTCTCCATGCAACTTCAACAAAATCGTGCCACCAACCTTGCCTTTTGAAATTGGCAAGCCCACCAACTTTGTCTTTTGAAATTTGCAAGCCATTCTTTGACTTTTCAACATAAAGAAACTCAGTGTGAGAAATAAAGTGGAATTAAAAGAAAATAATACGAAAATTAGAACTGGAAAGTTAGATTAAATCCAGTTGAACCAGTGGGTAATAGATTTATGAAATTTGAGCAATTATGTTACAGTTTGCATGATACATATAAGTTATTATATTAGTTCTAACAGTTAGTTTTCGAACACTATATTTTAGGAGAAACTTGAGAATCCATGAACCTACAAGAGCCCCAACGAACCCTAGAGTGAAACAAGATATGTGAGTGGATACTATTATTACTATTATGTATTCCATGAAGCATTTATGTTTGATATCATGATTTAATATCATGTTATGATTATATGTACGCATATTATATGTTTGATTGAGTCATGAGACGTGATTGCTAGTCACCATATATGTACCCGTCCCCGTAGACTTTGTGCATGCGTATTGAGAGTTAGGTTACTCTATCCGAGCGATGTAGCTAAATTCCGCCGGGTATTGAGAGGTTTTTCCCCCACTCTACTCGTGTGATGATGATCCCGACGAGTATGGAGAGTTATTTCCCCTGAGTACTATTTGGTGCAGTTTTTTATGTATGTATGTATGAATTCCATGTTTGCTGATGTATGATATTCAATGTGGAGTTATGTCACATAATTATGCATAAGCAGTAGTACACTATATTATTATTATTATTTTAATATATATAATTACATCCACTCACTGAGCTGCAAGCTCACTATTTTCCTATTTACCTCTTTCCTCCCAGGATTTCATGCAGATCAATTCTAGTTAATTGAGATTGGGTCACGAGACGCATTGCCGCATGTCTTGCTTTTTGAGCACATTTATGTTGCTTATGTTTTATATGTAAACATTCATGTAATGTCAGTATGTACAATGAGACATAAGTTATGCAAGTTTGAATTCATATATGGCTTCAAAAAACGCACAGAGGTTGTTATGTGTTTATAAGAAATGCCATATTATCATGAATTAAATCTGTGCCACAAGTTTTAGTTATTAGTCCTCACGATTCGCCTCAAATTAGACATGTAAGTCGGGGCGGGTCGTGTCATTTATTTTGGAATAATGTACAATTAATATTAATTACATATTATTTTTTATCTAATAGCTAAGCATCACAATCAAGAGCGGCTGAATTATATAATTGGGGCCTTATGCGAAAATATTTCTATTAGTCTCTTACATTTGAAGCCAAGCAAGGATGTCAATTCTCTATTTCTATGCCAATGGAAATACTAATAACACTAAGAAGGGAAGTCTAAAAAATGGAACCTTGAAAAATTGAGGTGGCAAGTCTTTGTTAAAAGTCAAATATAATTTCATAAGCAGTGGGCATTGACCGCAAATGGTTCTTCGTTCAGTATTAAAGAAAAAAACCATTCAAAAAATAAAAAAATAACAACGTGGATAGGATTTTTTTTTTATATAAAGCAAAAACATTTATAGGTATATAAAAAAAATAGTATAACAATTCTAAGTAGTATAACGTTTACTAAAATAGTAGTAAATCAAAAGAATATTAATCCTAATAATATTTAACGGCAATTAAGCCTTTTATTACATAGAAATGATCTATATTTAAAAATGTAAAAAAATAATGATATCTTTAATACGCTTAAGAACATACACAAAAGTTTTTGTGAGTCCATCAGATGATAGATATAACGGGACCTTATCGAAGCACTTAAGTTGCCTAGGGATGAAAAACCTCTCAATAGCCGACGGAATTTAGCTACGTCGCACATGTAGAGTAACCTAACTCTCAATGCTCATGTGCAGAGTTTACGAGGAAGGGTACATATATGGTGACTTGCAATCACATCTCATGACTCAATCAAACACATAATATGAGTACATGTAATCATAACATGATCTTAAATCATATTATCAAACATAAATGCTTCACGGAATACATAATAGTAATAATAATATCCACTCACAGATCATATTTCACTTCGGGGTTCGTTGGGGCTCTTGTAAGTTCCCGGATTCTCAAGTTCCTCCTAAAATACATGATTAAAAAATTAACCATTAGAACTAATATAAAAACTTATATGTATCATGTAAACTATAACATAATTGCTCAAACTTTATAAATCTATTACCCACTAGTTTACTAAATATTAATCTAACTGTCCAATTATATTTTCTGTAACTTTTCCTCTCAATTTATCTTTTTCCCACCTTCAGCTTCTTCCTTTTCTTTCTATGGTGCTGACGCTCTTATTTTTTTAATGTGGACACACTATTCAACCACCTTATTAACAACTTGTCTGCATGAAAAAAATAAGAGCATCCATAATAGAGAAAGAATGTGTGTACATGTATGTATGTATGTATGTATGTATGTGTTTATACACACACACACACACACTCTCTCTCTCTCTCTCTCGCTCTCTTTATTGTCTATTTCCCACTTTTTTTTTTAGATAACAACTTAGATTCTAAATATGGCTCGTAAGTAATTTAGATTAAATGCTAATTGAGTTGTACTTATGTTTTATAATTTTATGTTGCGCATACATGATATAGTACCGTAAGATTACGATAAATTATATCCTATTTTTTATCCAATAACTTCATATTTAATAGGGGCCATAGGCGAAAATATTTCTCTTGGTCTCTTAAATTTGAAGCACAGCAAAGATATTAATTCCGTATTACTATGCCAATGAAAATACTAATGTTTTGTAAAAGAAACACTAATATAGGCTTGGCAAAACCCGGGTCCGGTTCGGGTTTTGGTGTTGCCCGGAATCGGACGAGTAAACGCAAGACCGGACCCGGGTCTAAACTCAATTTTTCTGGGTGCGGGAGCCCGGCACCCCAGGGCCTGGGTTTTTTATCCGGGTTTCTAAGCCCGCATGTGATAACTTCAATTTTTTTTCTTCAATTTTTTTCTTTCATTTCACTAACAATGCAAATTTTAAAAAAGATAGTCAAATAAACTCATTCAATCTCAAGCTTTAAAAAAGAAAATAGTCAAATACAAATATATAACATACTAACAATGCAAATTTTACACAAAATAATAAATAAAAATTATTTCAATTTACTTTCTAATACCTAAATTCATCTAATTTCTAATCTAAACTCATTCAATCTATATAAAAAAAAAATTAAATTCAACAACACAATAATCAAACAATAAATCTAAATAACATCCAACATATCATAAATTCATAATTATATATTTATATATATTTTTAATTTATTAAGAAACCGGGTCCGGGTGATGGGTTTTTGGTGTTGAGCCCGAACCCGGAAATGTCCGGGTTTGAAATGGTCGAGTTTTTTTGTGTATGCAGTTTGGGTTTTGCCCGGACCGGATTGCCCAGGTTCGGTCCGAGCGGCCTTTTTTGACACCCCGTAACAACTATAGAGAGAAGTCTACAAAATGGAACCTCAAAATATTGAGGTGAAAATGACAAAGTCTAGAAGTCTTGTTAAAAGATAAATTTAGTAAAGCACAATTATGAGTAATGAGATTCCTCTATAATAATTATAATAATAATTATAATTATAATTATAATAATAATTATAATTATAATTATAATTATAATAAAATAAATAAATAAATAAATAAGCCTAATTTGTGGGATTGAGAAGCTATTAAAAATTAAGGTCAACCCTAATCTTATACTTTCTAATCAGGGGATCTAGATCTAGAGGATTAATTCATAATGTGGCATTTTAAACGTTTTATTGTGAAACAACTATATTTAGTGTAAGTTAGAATTTTGATACATTACCTAGGGAGGGTTAATTGGAGGGAGAAAAAAAAAACTTATGTAGGATTGACTTACAGGAAGCCACTAATATAGTATCACTAGATGGTAGAGGTGTGGATCCCATTGCAAGACTCATAATTTTTAATATTAAATTTTTATAGATGCTAAAGTAGAATTCATTGGTCTTCTTCTACAACTCCCACAACGCCATTCATCTGGTACTTCAAAGCCAGGTAATAGTTGGATACCACCGCCTTGCTAATCCTCAAAAAGGGTCTTTCCAGAATTATCTAATATGGGCTAACCTCATCAACCACCACAAAATCTAACATCATGGTTTGCTGAAATGAGCTAGTGCCTATTGTAACAGGCAACTCGACCACACCAAATGGAGTTAATCTTCCCCAACCAAATCCCTTCAGAGATGTGCTTGTGTTCTCCAATCTCAAGCCCGTAATCCCTATTTAATCCGAGGTTGACTTGAATAAGACATCTACCAAACTTTCAGTATCTACTAATATCATGTAAAACCTTTTGCCTGCCACGTCGGCACTAATTACCAATGAATCCTCGTGCGGGTACAATACTCCTTTTAATAATAGTGGTTGGCTATTGATAGATGAATCTTAAGTAAGTCTTTTTCGATTGGTTGCCCAACAACTATACTGATCTAATTAAGTAGAAACGAGGTGGCTCAAAATTTTAGCAGCTTAGGCAACTTGATGATGTCCCCTAGAAAATTAAGGTTCCAATATATCAGCATAATTAAATGTAATATGTCTTTTTTTAATAATTAAATTTTTATATTTTGTAATTAGGGGTTAAACTTATATGTTAATCATTCACGTTCCCAACTTTACTTAATCTTTTTTTAAAAAAAACTGGGGCTCAATTAAGAGCTAGAGAACAACAGACCGGGGGGTGGAAACCCTGTAAGCGTCATACAGAAGAATGGAACTAGCCCCAATCGGAGGACTAGGGTACAAAGTAAGGCCAATAGGCAAAGAAAAAACAAGGTTCGCCATATAATCCGATACAGAGTTCGCCACTCTGTATATGTGGGAGATAGAAACCTGGCAATCCTTATTGAGATACTCCTTAATAGCAGAAATAAGAAAGGAAAACTCATTAGTGAGCACTAACTATTTGGCCAACATTTGAGTGGCACACAAACTATCCGTTTCAATCTTGAGCCGTCTGATGCCAAGGTTCCAAGCAAGGAGGATGCCTTGATATAAGCCCCAAAGCTCAGCCAACATAATATAATAAGAGCCAATCATCATTCCAAAGCCTGAGAGCCAACGACCGGAGAAATCGCGAATCACCCCACCCGCTGTCGAGACTTCATTAGCCTTAAGAGCCCTGTCTGTATTCAAAGTACACCAAGGCCATGCAGGAGGGATCCATCTAATCCATTGAGCTGCCCTAGTCTTCCCCGTGACTAGAGTATGGTTATAAATCTTACATATCTCAGCCGCGCATAAGGAGATATCCGCCATCAAAGCTCCAGAGCCCGTAGAGATTTGATTAAAGAAAAATTGGTTTCTCCAATACCAAATCCTCCAGAGTCTAATACCAAAGAACATGGACCAGTTGGATATGTTATTAACCTCAATTTTGTCTTCAATATTCATGCAAAGCCAGTTAGTGAGATTAGAAGAAAAGAACGCTTGCCTCTTGACAGCCGAGAGAACGTTTAGCCAAAAAACCTTTGTATCCACACAGTCACGAGGAACATGTAAGGCATCCTCCTTAAAAGCACCACAACGATCACAATTCATCGGAATGGGAAGGTGACACCAAGCTAATTTAGACTTGGTCTTCAAGCGATCATGCAGAACTTGCCACAAAAAAATTTTAACACTTTGGGGCCCTTTCCACCTCCAAACGGACCTCCAGCGATGGTCTTCAGTTGTCGAGAGAGAACCATTAATAGATAAATAAGCTGACTTTGTAGTCAACTCCCTTGTTTTTGAATGGGCCCAAAAACTAGTATCCAAACCACAAGAAAGAGATGGAGGGTGTAAGGCCGTAATCTGAAGAATGATAAGATTTGGGAGGAATTGCTCAAATTGATCCCACCACCAAGAACCATCAGCCTTGCAAAAATCAGCCACTTTGCAGTCAAGAATATGAGCAGTGACATTTCCAATGGCATAAGCAGCAAGCGGTAAATCTTTAGTAACCCAGAAATCCCACCAAAACCGAACAGATTCCCCATTACACAAGCACCATCACCGGCAAGCAAGAACATCACTCCAAACTGCGCCAATAGATTTCCATAAACGGGAACCATAACAAGTTGGCAAGGTTTGGGGAAAGGTATCAGCAACTGCTGCTCGAAATGTTTGCCAAAAATCAGCTTATGAAGCAATAATGCATTTTGTTGAGAATGAAGAAGGGCATTTATTTTTTATCAATGGACACGGTGGTACTAGTAAAACATTTTTGTAGAATACAATTATTGCAAAACTCAGATCACATTCTAAAATAGTCTTGCCTGTTGCAACTTCAGGTATAGCAACTTTGTTATTGCCTAATGGTAAGACAGCTCATTCGCGATTTCATATTCCTTTGGATGTGACAGTAGAGTCCACTTGTGAAATCCGACAAGGCATCTTATTAGCTGGACTTCTTATGAAAACTTCTTTGATCATTTGGGATGAAGCGCCTATGGCACATAAGTTCTGCTTTGAAGCTTTGGATAAGACCTTGAGAGATATTCTAAGAATAAGGTATGAAAATAGTTCTATCAAACCTTTTGGAGGACTTACAATAGTATGTGGTGGCGATTTTCGACAAATATTGCCAGTTGTACCAAAGGGGACAAGAGCAGACATTGTTGATGCTTTATTTAACTCATCTTACTTATGGCCATTTTTTAAAATTTATGAGCTCAAACAAAATATAAGGCTCTATAATGGAAGCGTGAGTGGCTCTGAGGCTGCTAAAATAGCTTTTTTTGACAAATGGTTGTTGCAGATTGGAGATGGTTCATTATATGATGACATTGATAGAGATTTAGTTAAACTACCTTCTGATATCTGTAAGAAACCATCAGAAAATCTAATGAAATCAATAGTCGACACTATCTACCCATCAATTCGGCATAACTACAGTGATCCAGCATATTTGAAAGAAAGAGCAATATTAACGCCAAAAAATGAAATGGTGCATGAATTGAACGAGATGATTATGAATATAATACCTGGTCAAGGGAGAACCTATTTTAGCTCAGACAGTATATGCAAAGCAAGCGCAAACACAAATGATGAAGATGTTTTGTATCCAACTGAATTTTTGAATAGTTTGAAATTCAATGGCATCCCTAATCATGACATACGACTTAAGGAAGGTGCTCCCGTAATGCTTCTCAAAAATCTAAATCAAATAGAAGACCTATGCAACGGCACAAAATTGATTGTCACTCGTCTTGGTAAATGGTCCATTAAAGGTGACATCATTTCTGGAACAAATATTGGACAAAATGTCAGAATTCCAAGAATTATTATGTCTCCTAATGAATCAAGATGGCCATTCAAGCTTAACAGACGACAACTTCCTTTGGCACCATGTTTTGCCATGACGATCAACAAAAGCCAAGGACAATCTCTTAAACATGTTGGCTTGTATCTCCCTAAGCAAGTATTCACACATGGTCAATTATATGTCGTCGTGTCTTGAGTTACCACAAGAGAAGGATTGACCATACTAAATGCCGATCAAGAGGTAGAAGACCGAACCTTCATAAAAAACATTGTCTACAAAGAAGTATTTCAAAATATTCACACATCAGCTCGCAAAATCAAGGTATCACATTTTTAGATTATATTTTAAAATTTAATTTATACATTGCAAGCTCTTACTTCACCTTATAATAATGATTTTTATTATGTGTTTTAATTATTCAGTAGACAAATGGATAAATCAAAGGAACTATCGAGACAGCAAAATGGTAGTTTGGACTGTTTGGTTGAGTTTTCCAAGCTGTTATGGAGGATTTAATTGCCAAAGAACATAGTACGTGAAGAAGTATTCTTTTTTACATCAACTGTTTCTCCTTTCATTCTCTCTAATCCATGGAGACATGGTTTATATACAGATAAATAACATTTTGGCACTAGGTGTTGCTGATCCCCATTGGAACTTGCCATAGCTGCAAGCTTGATATAAACAACTGCTCACCTACGCAGCTACAAACGATGCGAAATAACTTACAAAAGTCTTTACATGTATTTTACTTATTTCTTTTATAATTCAACGCTAAGGATCCTCAATTACAAAATTTAATTTGGAACTTATCAACTACAAAAAGTATAAGGTCTGTACACTTAAACTATATACGTTAATATATATTTTTAAAGTTAACAAAAAAATAGTTAATTTTCATAAATAACATTAGTTTTATAAGGCTGCCTTATTTTTAAAAAATTAATTTATATTTTTTATTAGTTTTATCAAATGTAAAGAAAGAAAAATTAATAATACTAAATTCATTTTCTAAAGCCGCGCGAAGCGCGGTTTTATTTTCTAGTTATTATATAATTAAGAAAACTTTGGCTACATTAAGAAAATTTTGGCTAAATTTCCCGTAACTTACGCCAGACACAAGAACAGTGCACAGTGTACTAGCCCTAGCTAGTTGATCACCGTTAAAACTTCACTATTTATTTGCCAGTTCAGACGTCAGAGAAGATCATGACACCAAATAAATAAAGTGAGTGACTCATGATTGGTAATATAACCTTAAAAGATGACAAATTATTGAAAATTGTCCAATAGAATCTGGGCCCACGCCTATCTTAAGAAACTCGCTCAACTTTTGCGGTTCAGTGAGCCGACAGCTCATCGGTGGCACGACTGGTTAAAAAATTTATTTCAGTCAACGGTTTCATTGAAGTGGCCTTATGCAGAGCTCATCTCCTTATCGACAGTTTGAAATTCGAGGCTGCAAAATCTACAGCAATACTAACAATGAGCAATTCACAAGCCATAACGTGCAAAGGTATGAAAAAGGCTATTAATCCAATTATTGCGTAAAATTTAGAAACAAGTTATACGAACTGGGTTGGTTTGTTTGTTGTTAGATTTTTGTGTCGTTTTGATGGGAAAATTTTTGGATATGTTTTTGCTGCAGCTGTGGTATGTTGGGGTTTAGGAGAGCCATTAAAGGTAGAGGAGATACAAGTAGAGCCTCCGAAATCAACTGAAGTTAGGGTTAAGATGCTTTATGCCAGTGTTTGTCACACTGATATCCTTTGCTCTGAAGGATTCCCAGCGGTTAGTATATGCAGTATCAACTATATCACATAAATCTTGGTTAATAATTTAATCTGTTTTGTTCTTTTATTTTATTTTTTTCAGCCTCTTTATCCTCGTGTTCTCGGGCACGAAGGTGTCGGGTAAGTACTGATTTCCTTGTTATGTATGTATTATATACACAATTGCACCAATGTATCACTTCATCTATATACATAAAACTAAGAAGTTAATTTTGGAATTTTTTTTTGTTTTTTAATGCAATTCGTAGGGTGGTGGAGAGTGCTGGGGATGAAGTGAAAGAAGTGAAAGAAGGAGATATTGTGATTCCAACTTATATTGGAGAATGTAAAGAATGTGAAAATTGCACATCAGAAATGACCAATTTATGCCTAAAATATCCAATAGCACTGAACGGTTTAATGCTTGATGGCACTTCAAGAATGTCCGTAAGAGGCCAAAAATTGTATCACATTTTTTCATGCTCCACTTGGTCTGAATATATGGTCATCGATGCCAATTATGTAGTCAAAGTTGATCCAAGCATTGATCCCTCGGATGCTAGCTTCCTTTCATGTGGATTTACAACTGGTTATGGGGCGGCTTGGAAGGAAGCCAAAGTTGAAAAAGGATCTAGTGTTGCTGTTTTAGGGCTTGGTACTGTTGGATTAGGGGTATGTTATGTACAAAATGGGGAAAAACAATTTTAGTGTTGTCAAAAGCAATGTTGTGATTGTTGTAATTTGTAATTGCAGGCTGTTGATGGAGCCAGGATGCACGGGGCAGCTAAGATAATTGGGATAGACAAGAACCCATGGAAAAAAGAAAAGGGGAAAGCTTTTGGAATGACAGATTTCATAAACCCTGATGATGAACCAAACAAGTCAATTTCAGAACTGGTGAAGGGGATAACTCATGGAATGGGTGTGGATTATTGCTTCGAGTGCACTGGGGTTCCATCTTTACTTTCTGAAGCACTTGAAACCACAAAAGTGGTAAGTTAAAAATCTTGCAACACTTGGGATATGTAACTCTAAAGAAAAAAAAAAAAGAAATTACTGACACTCTTTTTTAAATGGGGAACAGGGAAAAGGAAAAGTGATAGTAATTGGGGTAGGAGTTGATGCGATGGTGCCACTGAACGTAATCGCTCTTGCATGTGGTGGCCGGATTTTGAAAGGTACCACTTTTGGTGGGATCAAAACAAAATCCGACCTTCCGACTCTGCTTGACAAATGCAAGAACAAGGAATTTAAACTTCATCAACTCTTGACCCATCATGTTAAATTGGAAGAGATCGACAAGGCAATTCAGCTGTTGAAGCAACCTGATTGTGTCAAGGTCCTGATCACGATTTGATAGGTTTTATCCTATGCTCTCCTTGTGTTAAATTCGAGATCAAAATCTTAAGATCTGCTCTTGAGATCCCTTCTATTTATGTTCACTCCTAATCTCATCACCAAACCTCTAATTTGTAATAAAGAAAGAACGGAGTTTTTGCAGATTTAGCTTAAGTTTGAACATTGCACTTTTAAGTACAAAATGTAAACATTAAAAGGAACCTCAAACCAATATAAAAAACCATGAACACATCTGAGATTTCTACACATCTGATTTTCAGGCATTATGCGATTTGCAGTAAATTGGAAATTGTTATGCAAAGTACAGTAGGTATCTTTAGAACTTTGGAAACAAATCCTTACATGGTAGCTTCTACTTCAGGGTCAATTTCCACTGGCACTTTAGGAGCACTATTGCCACCTCTCAAACGTGAAGATACATTGTCAATAGCATTATTAAGTTGGCTGATTTTGGCGTTCAAGGTCTGCCTGGTCCTCTGCTTCAGAGGAAAGGGAATACAATTCAAAGTTTGAAGAGAAGGAACAATATAACCTCATGTTCCAAGTAAGAGTGAATAATGGTTACCTCTAAACCTTCATCATAATAAATTGGTCGCTTGGCCCTCCGAAAACCATACTCATCTTCATTCAGCAGGGATCTCCTGATCTAATAAACACAAACAACAAATAAGTCAGAAGCTTCGAAGGAAGGATAAGAAAATGAGTCTGTTGCTCTATGCAGCAAATATGATGGATTACAGTCAAGATTTTATTGAAAGTTATCAGTCATCTCTAAAGCCCACAAAAGCTGGGAAATAAAAAATGACAAATAAAGAAAATTGAAAAAAACAATTACTGAAAAACCATTAATCCCAAAGGCTTAAGGTTATAGGAAACAGCTCAACAATAGTATTAAAACTGTCTGACATGCAATGTAAGAAAATAATTAACTGGTTTGTTACGCTGATCCAAATGCACACAAATAAACACATCAAACCAGACAGAAAACATTGATCCAGAACAAAAACAAACAAAAATGTGGATTTTATCACATACATAAATCCAAACATAGTCCCCCATTATATTAGGAATTCTAGTTGAACAAATCCAACGAAGGAATTAATGCACAAGACCTCTTGCTCTCATATCACGTTGACAAACTATTAATTCCAAGAGTTTAAACTCACAGAGAAGAGTCAAACAGTAGTATTTAAGACTTAATAGTAATAAAAAGAACAAAACACAGATTATCCAGTATTTAACTCCATAACCCGGGAATGTTGCAAACTGGTTTCTAAAAACTGAGGAAAAATATTGTCCATAATTTTATAAATGGAGATAATGATGCATATGACAACTGAAATTTATCAAATCAATTTAGTCCATAACAGCATTCACCAGGGAAATTTAAAAATTTTTCAGGTTTAGATCAACCCCATTTACAAATGATGTTCACCAAATTCATTTGCAACATTCACAACTCACCACTCATCCTATTTTCAATAGAAGTTTTTATAGGTCCGCACAACACTATTTCACAATATGGGAATGGCACAGGACAACTTAATCTATAATAGGAAAGATATAAATTCATGTTACAGAGTGAGTGGCGAGCAGGGAATGACAATTAGGACAACTTAATCATGCACATAGATTACCTAATCTTCAAAAAGAACAGTAATTGCCTGCACATAAAAGATGGCAAGTCATAGTTATTTGCTTGTTTCTCTGACACTGTCTATGCACACGAGGACCATTACTTGGATGTTTTATATCCTCACAATTAGAATTCCAGATCCTTTTATCTGTCGAATGTAGAAATTAGATTGGGTGAAAATTATGCAGCAACTTGGACATGCTATGTATGCCCATCCACGTAACAGAATTGGACATGAAAAAATTTCCCTGGTCAGCAAATGAACTTTCAATAGTTGTCATTCATTAGATATGCTGATATAATAATAGCAGGACATGACAAATAAAGCTTAAGGGAGAAATCCAATCACCTGAGGGGCAAAGACATAGGCTAAAGTTCCAAACACAGCACCTCCTACAAGAAATCCGGCAATGAAATCACCGCCTCCCCTCTGACTTCCTTCACTGCATATATTACAAAGTGTAATGAAAGATAAGTGCTGATAAATAGATCATTTATTTGAACAACTTATGCATAAAACAACAGAAGAAGATATAGTAAAAGTGAATATTGAAACTAGATCCCATCAAACTCTAAATTCATTGGATCAATGTACTTTTGACTTTTCATATCAAAGCTTATTAAGGAGCATTAAATATTAATGCTCCATAACAGTAAGATTAATAAGCAATGGCCAATTATTCATTTGTCAAATTATATATCATGATCCAACAACTACCAATGCAAGTCCGCATGTTACAAAACTTAAGGTTTTCCTGATGGGAGGATGTGTGTAAATATTATATCATTATTTGTTTAATAACAACCTGAATTCTTTGTACAAAGAATTACAAAAATACAAAATTTCCGCTCCAACTCTTTGTAATAAGAAGTTAAGAACTCTTTTGTCCTCACTAAAGAAGAACCATATACATAAGATATGGTGAACAATGTCACCTACTACGCTGTTATTATATTATATAAACAGAAAAATCTCAGGCACATTCCGACCAAATTCATACAAAGTTGCTAAAGAAGACACCCCACCCCAAATAAAAAAAACCTCAAATTCCATATAAACTGTTTGCAAAACTTTTTTGACGTTTAGTAAAACTTCAGAAGGAGCTGTGTGGTCCCCATTTTCAGAAAATTTGGAGTCCACACCCACACCCACACTCACAGAGACATATGATTTTACTTCTAAAACGAGGATGGCCAATGCTTCATATAAGTTCGTTTCACGAAAAAAATAAAAATTGTTACCCGTACTCAGCACGAATTGAAAATTTGTGGTTGGTTTCCAGTTGGTTGCTTTTCCTCTGAACAATCAGCTTCGGCGTTTTCCCAAACGTAGCAGATTTTGCGGACGACAACTCACGCGCCTTGAGATGCGATCCGCCTTTCACAGAACCGAAAAGCAAATGATCAGATACAAACAATTCTTCCCTTCTGTAAAAATATTTCCACCAGTATTTCAAACTTAAAATTAGATCAAAAACAAACTTTGAAATTCGACACGTCAAGTTGCCAAATCTGAATCCGATTCTTAATCGAGAAATCACAAAATTTAATCTTTGGATATAAAATAAAATTGAAATTTCAAATCCAAAAGAAAAATCAGAAACAATAAACGCAAGATACCTGAGATTGATACAGGAGCCAAACAGTACGCCATGATAGAGAGAGAAACAAACTGATGTTAGTTTCAGAGAGAGTGAGCGAGCGAAGCCGGAGAAGATAGAGAGTGAGAGAATACGAGAGAATGAGAAGGAAATGAAACCTAACAGAGAAAATTAAATTGCGTTTTTTTTTTTTGGTTTTGACGAGGGCATTATTGGAAATGACTAAGCAGGTGGCGAGGATACGCTCTTACGCAGTCGTTAAGCACAGAGCAGTGGTGGCTTTGGTTTACCCGCCCAACGCTAATGAACAGCCAAAACTGTCGTAATGGACGGATGCGGTTCACGGTGTCACTATTTAAGCTACACAATATATTTTAATTAATTAAATGTGAAAAGATTTCTTATTGCCTTTTTTTAATTTTTTCCCCCTTAAAATTAAATTAATCAACGCACAGTGTTGTCTTTTCTGAGGACAAAATAATATGACCATCAATCACCTTGGTGATAATTTGGGTCAAGATTTATTGAATTCGATTTAATTCGAATTAAGTAGATTTATATATGTATTTAAAAAAATTGGTTCATTATAAAAAGAAATCGTTAAATAAATTTGTTAAATTCAATTAAATTAGCTGAGTAACGAATTGAATCCATCTGAATTTGAGTTCATTGATACATTTATCCAGAGACATAGCATGTTTAAAACTTCAACTATAGTAAGGATGAATAAATTTGTAATATTTTATTTTGTTTCATTTTTGTTTTTTATTAATTATTATATTGAACAATTGTGGAGGCATAAAGTTAAATGAATATTACCAAGTATGTAATACAGTAAATTTCAAATCACTCTCCTCGTAAATCAGTTATCTTCAAATTGCTTCCTTATTTTTTGAAAACCTCAAATTTTTTTTTCTAAGAAAAAATGAAGGTCAGTTGATGAAAATTCTTGTATTTTCTTAACAAAATTAAGATTTTTAAAAGTAACAGAAGTAATTTAAAGATAATAATTTACGAAATGAATAATCCAAAATTAACCCAATATTATGTCATCTTGGAGGTGTAGAATGTGTTAGCTAACATATTGCTGCTCGGCTCAAGGGTATCTGAAAAAGTATAAAATCAAAATTGAATCGCCCAATTTCACATGCAAGAATCCTTCATTCTTTTATTTTGTGAATAAAAAGGAGGGTAAGCAATCAAATCAGACACCAACAGTCGGCTATATAAATACAAACTAACGAGCAATAGTAATACAGAAAAGTTCAACCTGCCTCTCAATTAGCTCCGGCATCTTCCAGTGTGATGCCAAGACAAGAATGTTAAGATTTCTGAAAACACCTTCTCCGGCAGGCTCACCGGTGACAACGACACCAAGCTTTGCTATAACTCTCTATATTTCATGATCCTTCATTATTATAACATCACCAAAGCCTCTAAATTAAGAGATAAAAGGGCAGTCCAGGCCCTGCATTTTTCATGCAACCCTCCGAAATCAAAAACGATCGTGTGTCTCAAATTCTACATCCTGGCAACGAACAGTTCAAATTTGAAAACTGCGCCTACAGCAATTAGAAAAATCAGACACACAGCAAAAAAAAAATAATACTAATAAAAGCGAAAGCAAAAATTCTTCTTCAACACCACATTGGTCTGGAAATTTCTTGTAGCATTTAAAACTGTGCCGGCTTTGATTCTCTTTATATACAATCAGCCGTAACTATGCACCCAAAAAGAACAAGAAAATCTAACATAACATTAATAAGGAATAGTTATTTAGTAAAAGTCCTGTATGGGTTATGAACAGATGGACAAGTAGACCTCCTATAAAGCCCATGGATGATCATTTTACAAGAACATGATCTTGGTTGGTATACATCCTCATCAGGCACTAATGTACAAACTGTGACAGACATTCCCTGTTGGTCTCTATTTATCCAAGAAGCCTCCAAAGAGGAGCAGCGAGGTATTCACATGACGCCTTTCGGGCAGGAGCTGCTCTGTTTTTGAAGCAGGTTTGACACTTGTTTGTTCTTTGTCAGGGAACGGAAATGAAAGAGAAAGTGAAAGGGAGGCGGAGATATCCTCCTCCACTCCCTTATCAGCCCCCTTATCCGGAGGCCTATCCTGGTTATTATTTTTCTCTAAAGGTCCAACAAAGAAAGGCAGCATTCCCTTGCTTGGTTGTTTTGTATCAGCCCCCAAGGCCAGATTCAGATTTGGAACCGTGTCAGGGAGTTCATCCTCATCCTTTGATGAGAGCTCTTTCCAAGGCATGGAGTTGGCCCCCAACCGGCAATCATTTTCACGATGTGAATCCACATGAAAAAAGTACCTCTCAGGAGATTCCAAGTCCTTGAGTATAACTTTTCTGTCCAATAATTCCTCACTTATCTTCTCCTGATTTGAGGAACTAGGACACAGATCATCTCTTCGTGATGAAAAACCGTCACTACAAGAATCACCATCTCTAGAACTGCTACATTCATATGGTCCAGCAAAACCTGTCTTCAGCTTCTTACTACTACTTTCACCATCTAGAAATGCCTCATTCCATGGCATCTTTTGACTAGTGCCACAAGAACTTGCTGCTGCTGTCTCCGTAAGATCCAAGTGCGGAGAGTTCCCGTGATGGAACTGCTGATGGTTCAACCCTTTAAAGTTCAGGTTTCTGTCTAAGGAAGTTTCTGCGTTCATATACCTACCCTCTTTCAAGTCTCTTCCAAGGTCAATTTGATCTCTATCACTTTTCACTATATCTGGCAATTTCTCAGCAGCGACACCCCTATCGTTTAAGTCCCTAACTAGGTTAAATCGAGCTCTGACTCTTTTAACTATATCCATCATCACATTTTTTGTATCAACACTCCCCTCGTTCAAGTCTCTTTCAAGGTTAATTTGATCTCTGCCACTTTTAATTTTATCAGGCACTATTTTGCCATCAACGATACTCTCGTTCAAGTCTCTTTCAAGGTTAATTTGATCTCTTCCACTTTTTGTTATGACTGGAATTTTGTCAGCATCAAAAGTCCCCTTGTTCAAGTCCCTTTCAAGGTTAATTTGATCTCTGCCACTTTCCATTATGTCGGGCACTTTTTCAACATCAAAACTTCCCTCATTCAAATCTTCCTCAAGGTTAATTTGACCTCTACCACATTTCATTATAACTGGCACTTTTCCAGAATCAACACTCCCCTCATCATGAGCACCTTCATTGCCAACAGGGAAATTCTTCAATGATGAACTATCTTCTCCAAGTGAAGCATCTCCATTCATTTCTGACGTCCCACCTTTGCTACAACTGATGCTGGTTCTAGTTGCTTGAAGAGAAGATTTGACCTCTGTGCCTAGTCCACCCTCTGCAAGATTACATTCTTCCTGCAAAGTAATTGATAAAATATCAATGTGTTTAGTAAAGACTTGTAACCATAACACTTCAAAGTGAACAAAATAAAACATTTGAAACCAGGTCAATAACAAGGAGAATAAGCAACAAAGAATCTGTCAGAAAACAGTGCAAAACATTTGGACCACAAATTCATACATACTACCAGATAGAATAGTAAATAGGATCTGCAAACGATCGCATGGAGCTCCAAACATCACGCAAAGCAAATAAACATTACAAACGGCCAACCTGAGGGCAGCCAGCAGTTGAATTTGAAAATTTATCTGTCAGATCGGCCGAGTAATTAGAAGCATAGATTGATTTCTAAGATTGAAAGGTAGAAAATGTACAAACTATCGCGTTTAATTCCTGTAGTTGTTAACTATATATTTCAGATAATTCCTAAAGATATAATTCCTGTAGTTGTTAACTATATATTTCAGATAATTCCTACAGATATAAGAACACAATCAACAGACCAGATAGGTTGGTATGATCATTTACTATGCATGAGGGCATGAATATATAGAAACCTAGTAATTGCTTAATGAAACAACCATGATGCGCTTGACACATTGGTTTTCTAATATACAAACATGTCCCAAATCAGGGTTCTTTTTTTTTTTTTTATAATTTTGTTTTACAACAAATTTGAATGAACAATTTATATAGGAAAATAAGAATTATATACATGGTAAGGGACAAGCTTCCTGTGCAGACAAAACAGGAAAACAAATCCCAACCCAATATCAAATTAGGAATCCAATTAGAAAACACAAAAACCAAAAAATGCTCTATAAAACAAAAACCAAAAACAGAAACATCCATATGGAAGTTAACATTACCAGGGGAGGCCTTGCACATCTTATTTCTCCAGACAACAGTGGAACAGTCATTGCAGCCCTTGACAATAATCTGGAGTCAAATCTACCATCATGTTGTATCGAATTAGATTGAGAACCCAAAGATGTCTGTTGAACAGAGGATGCCTTGTTATCACAATTCTCATTCAGCGTGACACATGTCCCGTCAGGACCATATGATCCTGGGACAATGTTATGAGAAGTATCACATGCAGCTGAATCTTTATCTGCATGCTTGGGCAATATGTTCTGAGACAAAGATAGATTATCCGTGGTAATGAGACTGTCAAGGGGCACCATTTTTGAACCGGCAAAACATGAATGCTTTGTGGAATTGGAACAATTCACTTTCCTTACCCTGAACACACCCCATAAGAAAAATAGCAAATTCCATCCTGCAAATTACAGATAAACACAATTTTAGCAATTAGTAAAAACTCAAATATAATTTACAGTACTTATATTGGCCAGAAGTTCCAACTCTCATACAGCTGACATTTAATTTAGTACAACTATGAGAATGCTGAGATCTAATCTGGTACAACTATGAGAATTACTCTTAACAATTCTGCGTAAACTAAAAGATAATGCGATTACAAAGAGGCATTATCATCAAACCAGTACATAAACAGATAGGGAAAAGTTTCAGCTCCCATTTAGCATCTTTTCACCCTCGACGAACAGCACAGAACACACACACATAAATGAACATCAATCTCCTGAAGTCATCTTTCCAATTCTACTTTGCCGATCATTGCTCATAATCTTCATTGCAATGTAAGCTAGAGTACTTTAAATTTGATATCATGGATGATGTAGATTGTAGACAACAACTAAATAGGTTGATTATCTGCTAAACGTACCATATAGGTGTCCAGATAGACAAATTCTATGGAGTTAGCTCCACAATATTAGTATTGCACCAGAAATCATTAAGGCCTCATCCAAGGGTAACAGTCAGGATGTGTAAGTCAAAAAATGCTATCAAAAGCTGTGAAAGGTATATTATTACTATTTCTAAGAATCTTAAGACTAGCGCTTACGCTGACAGTTCTCAGGAAGCTGGTTGGATGGGAAAATCAGGAGTTCGATGCCATCCAGGTTTCCCATCAGTGCTAAATCATTTTTCATCATGCTGTCTACCAGAATCTTGTAGTTTCTCCCATAACTGTAATACCAGAAAGAATATAGAATTAGAAAGCAGTTAACGGTATATGCTTCAGGAAGATGGCTATCATTTTGAAAATAAGTATGCATCTCTTAACCTCTCAAAATCTTTGGCAAAGAAGTAAAGAGCAATGTTTTCTTCTTTAGCACCGCTTTCATGAAACATTGTCGGCCATGTGCTTACTCGAGGTACTTCCTTTAAGCGAATTCTCTGGGGAAACTTGCTCACCACTTCAAGAACTTTAGACGATGCACAAGAAGATAGATGCGCTTGAATTCCATCACATAAGTTTGGAAGTTTTTCCCCTCTATGCACCTCAAAACCACCCCTGCATGTAAGCATTGTGAGCAAAACTAAAGAAATATCCAGATACAGGACACAGCCACCAGCTGAAACTTGTGAAAGTAAAAAGGGAATAAAAATGCAAAATCTCAAAAGGAAGAAAGACTACTAAGAAAAGAATCCTACTGCCAGATGTATTCATGCTCTGGGACGGCTGAAATCTTCAAAAGGGCAGGCTTCAACTGATTTATAGTGGTTTGTTTATTTATTAGCACTTCCTGTGCTCCTTTCATTTTATTAGAGACTGAAAATTGATCTTGAGAAGATCTCTCGCAATTCAAATCCATGTTTGTGATGCCCAATCCATCCAATTGATCATTTACTTTGTTCCTCCCATATGTTCCAGGCAACTTATGCATTGCTGCCTCAATTGCAGCTTTCAATTTATTACCTTTGATCATCCCCTCCCTACAGTTCCTTCCAGCAGATACATCAATACCAGAAACCTGCGTACTACCAAGGGGGCAACTTTCTACATCATGACCCACTTCTTTACATTTTTGACATAAAACACCTTTTGAGCCTGCAGTGAGAGTAGGCCTTGAACGACAAGAACTGGATTTTTCACCCTGATTTGTTGATTCCACTGATCGAGGTAAACCATCTTGCACAAGTTCATTAACAATAGTAGACGGCTTCTCAGAAGAACTGGAAGAAGGCTCTTCTTTAGGGCTAACAAGGTTTGGCTTCTGTTCAACTGACGAACTGCACATTGCACTGGTAGACAAAGCTCCAACTGCATTGTTCAAACAGACAAACAATCTCATGATTCACTCGACCCAAATGCAGAAGAAAAAGTAACAAACATCTAGCCAAGCAAAAAATGGTACAATTGAGCATGAAAGCAAGATAAATACCATTGATGTGTTTGACTTTGTTAAGTAGTGCCATACCTGGAGTCCCTGAAACTTCTAAACCTTTACGAGGTAGAGTGCTGTTTGATTTTGTTAAGGTACTTCCTTTGCCTTCAGATTTCACAACCTTTGCCTCCCGGTTGTTGCTTGCGGATGAAAACGACACAGCTTCACCACGAGGTGTGAGCTTCTGATCAGCCTTAGGTGTTGAGGCAGGGGTTGCCATTGATGAAACAGTGAGAGACCTATCCAACCTAGATAAACTTTTCCTCTCAAATGCATTTCGCTCTTTCACTTGTTTTAATCCTTTTAGATCGTGAAGACGGGAAGGTCTAGGCGAAAGTGCTCTAAGTTTTGATTCACCAGCACTTGAACGTCCAGAACTTGTGGATTTGAATGACATAGATTTGCCCATTACTCTGCTAGGCCCTTCCTTTACATCAAGGGATGCTTGGTCTCTGGTCGCTTTCTGCTTTTGAGGAACAACTTCATCAACAAGTTTCACCTTTGCTTTGGAATTCAAGGTGCTGAATGAACTGGATTTTAATAGAGTACCTGATCAAAGAAAAAGAATGATTGGTTGCTCAAATAACACCCAACAGATCACCGCAGAAAGAGCATCATTGACTTTTGTACATGTAGTGAGAAAAAAATAAAATGGGAAGGAGTGACAGATATAGGAGAAAACAGATTTAGCCAACAGAAAAGCTACATACCCTTTGTTGTTTGAGGCAGCAGACCACCAGGAGAACGTGCAGTTTCCACAACATCATTGCTGGAATTATTACCAAAAGTTACTGGCCTTACTTTTCCTTTATCTAAGCTCTTGAATGAACTATCGCGTGATAATGCAGCTGCTTTGCTGGGGCTCAATGGTTTTGGATACCCCGGGCTTGTTTCAATGGCCTGCCTTTTTGCTGCTGGTGCAGCGTCCAGATTTTCTGCATGCCTCTTACCTGAGCTTTGCGTGCTTGTACTTTGTTTGTTTGTTCGTTTACCCTCTATATCTGAGCCTTCAAAATAAAATGTCCCAAAATCATTAGCGTGTAAGCACATAGGCATACAGAACACACCCAAACATTTTACCTACCTTGCTTTTGCTTTTCAGTTTCCTCAGCAAACTTGCATTCTTCACACAGCCAATCACCTTCAGGAACTTTTTGAAGCATTTCTTTCATGCAATAGCTGTGATGAAGACCAATAACAATGTCAAAGACTCGCACTGAATATTGACAAAATAACATAAAATCTAAAACCTTGCCACTTGGATAGGAGGTTATATAGTCTTACGTGTGCTCTGCACCATCACTACATCTGCTACAAATTGCAAGCAAATCCTCCCGCCCTGCATCCCCACAAATGTCACATACTTTTACCTGTTTCATACCAAGGAAGTACTCAGCAAGCATTTTTCATTCTCCAGATAAGAAACTGAGATTTATAATAATAAAAAAATACATGGGGAAAGAGAAGGATCCCTGCAAAAGAATGAAAAGGAATAATACTAAACAGATAAGCATATAGTCCCATCAACTCTCAAGTTGAGACAGAAGACCTCTTAGCCAAAAAAAGACAACAAATCTTTGTTGTAACTCCCACCCTTAAACTATACCAAGAGACATTTGAAGGCAACCAGAGAACATTTAGTGAACAATTATAAGTTCTAACACATAAGAGTAAAAGAATCATGAGCTTACTGTTAACGGTAAATGCTTTCAGATATCTTATCTATATAACATAAATTAATAAGAAGAACAACAACAAATTACTTACATCTTGTTCCATGATGTCTGACTCATCAGTTTCATCACCCGATGCAGCTGGAAAACGTTGTACGTCAGGCAACTCAGCCAACTGAGTGGACGTCAATTCTTCTTTATCTTTATCTAAACATTTTAAGGCTTCGTCAGGTGGTTCCCCATTATCCCCGTCAGTTTCTGCTTCTGACTTTTGATGGACTTTAGTCAAGACATCAGAACTGCTTTCAACAAGACGCTTATCACTCTGAGAATCAGGCACTGGACTTCGCACCTTTGGAGAGCCACAACTTGCACCAACCTTTTCTACTGAAGGAATCTCAGACAACTCTAATTTCTCAGAAGATTGTGCTTTCTCCAAGCCTTCTGGACCTAAACTACAAACTGACGCTGAACTATGAGATAAATTCTTAATGTCCATGTTTCTGTTGTTTTCACTGAGAGCTGTACTTGTATCATTGGCTCTACTAACACAAGATATGTTGTCATCGAGGCCTTCTGCACCTTTTGGATCGTCATACTTATTCAAGGAGATTCTCTGATCCAAACCAATCTCTAGTTTTGGAGATATCTGACCCTCTGCAGTACCTCCCCTAGAAGAAAACTTTGGATGAATCTCAAAATCTTCCGAAGCATCAGATATCTCAGAAGACCTTAAAGTTACTTTACTTTCAGCATTTACGGAAAAAGAATCATGACTTGAATTGACGCTGAGCGGGTTACTTGCTTCACTGGCTGTTTGTTGAAGTTTGTTACAAGGTCCACGCTTAAACGAACGTAAATCATCAGCTTCATTGATGGAATATTGACTACCAGTAGTCTCACGACAGGTTTCATCAGAGAATTCCTCAGTCTTGGATCCCATGAGAGCTAGGTTAAGATGCATGCAAGATGAACAAGGAGCGAAGCACACGTTACAAGTCCCCGATTCTGCTCTCATACGATTTTTTCGACTCATGGAACGCTTACCAAATCTTCTTTCAGACTGGGATGTTACCTACTAAACATAAAGCAAAAGTTAATAAGCAGGCAAGAGCAGAAAAATCTACAACACTTTCCAGATAACAGATTATTTACTTCCGCCATCCCCAAAAACTTGTAGTAAATCGTGAGTTAGCAACACTGCCGTACCAAGAAAGACAACTTTAATATTGGATGAAGTGATAAAACAATTTAAAAGGAATCACCAAGCAACAGTGCATTCAAACGGACTATCAAAAGATGAATTTACCTTTTGAAAGATGTTCAAACAAAACCAGATCCTCAAACCAACAATCACAATAGGAAACTAAAAAGTAACCTCCAGTTCATTTTGTTGTCCAGATATTTAACCACTCATTTATTCATCAAAAGAAAATCTATCCACCCATTTGATTGTCAATAGAAAATCTAATCAATCATTTGGCTCGGGAAATGATAGATTCACAACAACTGTTAATCTAACTCCGCATCCTGTCTCACACTGTGAAATAACCTCCACCTATCGTCATTCATGGGACGGAAGCACAGTTGCAACCACATCACCACTTGGTCCTCAATTTCAACTGCCTATTTAACTTCCTATGTCATAGATGATACGCTCAATGACCTACCCGTAAGTTTATTGACCAGGCTTCTTTCGAAGCATCATAACAGTACACATCTGATACAAGCATCAAAATTCACATCATTAAGATGCCTCCCCTTTAATTGGGTCCCGCATTCTGAGTACTATAGTACCTCTCAATAGAAATGGCCTTTTGCAAGTAGTAATATTATTTAGCATAAGATTCCAGTTCTCAATCCATAAACAGAGCATTCAAAATATGCATTACAACTGATATGACCCATCCTCATCATCTACAAAAAGCAATTTTCATTTTACGCCCGGTGCGCCCATATAAGTATACATACTATAGTCAAACTGAGCTTCAGCCAAAAAGCATCTAATTCAGTATGCTTCGAAATTGTTCATTTATATTCATGCGTTCTTAGATATAAAATCAGTAGACCCTCAATATGAAAATCCAAGATCACAACTGAAGCCAAATTTAATATCAACCAAAAACTATCTATTGCCCAAATGTAAAGTATGGTGTTCAGATTCCTTCGCCCTTATATTGCTACAAGAGAATGACTCCATGATGAATTTAGATTGCTTGTCCAAATCCTATTTAGTGCATACACAAGAGTTGATGTGTGGGTCTTCCTTGAAAGATTCCATAAACATAGGCCATCAGAAACTTAAGTTTGCCTCCCAATTCTGTTAACAGACTCCGAACTACATCTTTCCTTACATGGAAATTAAGAACATCTTAAATACAAAGCACGTGGCTTGAGCACAAAGCTACAAATATATTCAGCTCAAAATACTGCCAAAAAAAAAATTATCATTTCTAAACACCTCTATCTCCAATCCACTACTATTCCTGTTCCTATCATATTTATTTGTCAGCATAGATATGTTACTTTTAATATTTTCACAATGCACAATATTCTGAATCATTTTCCCATATCAATTGAACCCAATATCCTTTCACACCGGTTAGGTGGGTGCAGCATGTTATGAAGCCTCAGACTCTGTCACCAAGTCTCAAGATGATATTTTCCAGCAATTTAGAACACTAAAATAAATGACAAGCAGAAACCAGCCAAATAGTCACATGCAAAAGTCTCACAATCAAAGAGATTCAGAAAACATTACACTGTAAGGTTCAGAACTTGTGGAAGTTATGTGCATCATGACATTTTTTACATCCTCTCCTAAAAGATATCCCAAACTTTTAATAAAGCCTTTTTTTTTATTCTTGGATAAAAACTATGAGCATTTATATCAATATATAATGAAAGACTTCTGAGATGTCTGTTTCAACTTCTTAGAAGCCTCCCTAAATTCTAGGATTTCTTGGAAGTTTAGTTACTGTGGTATATTATAACTGCACAAAAAATCTTTACATAATTTCAGTATCTTTACTTTAAGTTTTGAAAAAGAAAAAGAAAAATTGTATATTCCTATACCAAAAAGAAGGCAAAACAAAATATGTAGATGTGGGGGTTGGGGGGGACTAGGTTTTCTGGTCACTAAAAACATTCAGTCCCATATCATCAATTCATCATGCATAGAACTGATACTACTATTGTCTAAAAGGAGACATCACAGTAGTCTCGTCATTTTTATCATACGAAACATGTACACATACTGAACAAACTTGTTTTTTATTTCTTCCACATAAAAAAAAAAAAGGAAAAACCTATAAGAAAACAAAAGGAAGGTTCAAAGATAGGAACACGAAATGTAAATTACCCTGTTATCTCACCATATTCTTCCGGGTATCAAGATTTCTTTCCTCCGCCGGTCCTTGCATGTGACAACTCCCACTCAAAACTGATGTGATCTAAAAGACACCAAAAAAAAAAAAATTACATCAATTAGTGGAAGTATAGCGAATTACTATCTCCAACACAGCTACTGAGAAACTGATGCATATATCAAAAGAAACATCACCAAAGCCAAAAAAAAAAAAAAAATGTAGAAACATTTCAGCAATACACAAAACCCTAATTTCAAACAAACAATCAAATTCCAATCTCATAGTAATAAAATTAACAAATTATCCTATCAAAAAGACCTTGATACCAAACCATAAAAATTAATTTCCACCCATCCAAGAATAAACTTAATTAAAAATCAAATCTTAAAGAAACCAATACACGTATAAACATAAAAATAAAATTACTTAATCATCAAACAAACAAAAACCCTAATTAAAAATCCATCTTGCCTCTGCTTCATCAATTGTATCCGTTGCATTATACAGCTCATCCACCCCCCGTTCCTTCCGCTTGGCTCCCACTCGATCGCCACCAAACCCTAACATCAAACTCCTCAACTCCCCAAATTTAGCCCTAATTTTTACAATCACAAAATCCCTAACTTCCTCTCTCTAGATTGTCACTCTCATATCAAGTTTCATGCGCTTCACAGATTCAATTCGATACAATTATTTGTCATTTCCAAAAACACAAACAGCATATCAGATGGAAACATAAATATATAATTTCCCAGTTTCTCTCTCTGTGATCTAATAAAATCTTGGCTTGTAAAGCCTCTTGATTACCTGTTTCTCTCTCTAGAATTAGAGAAAAATCTTTCTTGCTTTCTCACTCTTTATTTTTATTTTTTTAATTTTTCTGCGAAATTTGGGCTTTTATATTCAAGTTTGAGTCAGGTGTTCTAATTTCTGAGGCTATTTTGTTATATATTTTTTTTCTCTGTTATCTTTTTTTTTTATATTTATTATTTTTCTTTTTCTTTTTTTTGGTTAAAAGCTGCGGAGAATATAAGCCAATAAGGAGCGTGTCTCTTTACACACGCGGTTATGGCAACAATAGCGTGGTGAGTGATGTTACACGTGTGAGGCAATTTACACATGGATTATCGGTATGATATGACTACTATCTTGCCCCCTGGGCGTATTGCATCCTCTATCGTGGAGTACTGGACTAGGGTTCGGCCACCATCATTATCGAAGTCGAATTATATAAATATTAAAAATAAATTATAAATTATAAATAGCAACTTACGATAAAATATTAACCTATTGTAAGGGGAACACATATCTTGCAATTTTCATGAGACTTGTTCCTAATTTAGAAGAATATTCTCGAGCCATAAATATTTGTATAAATAATTTATTTAAACTTATACAACATATCGCGATCGATTGAAAATATAAATAATAAAAATAAATCATGCAGTTTTTAATTTTTTTAATTTAAGGCTTTGTAAAAATACAAAAAAATATTTGTGATGTTGTGAAACACATTGAATTGGAGAAAATCTAAATTTTATAACGATAAATGTTTTAAAATAATTTGATTATGACATTTAAATTTTATCACGCAATCAAATTGCATCACGCAATTCCTTTTCTAGTTTTTTTTTTTATTGATTATTAGTCATTGTTGGATTTCTATTCAAAGAAATACAATTATACAAATGAATAAAACAACAAACAACATTTAAGTAAATGCTTTGCTAAGTTATAGTTATTGTCACTTATGGCATAGCAGCCTAATACAGGTAAATATGGTGGGGTCATCTGAAAGTTACTGCAATCGTAACTTAGCATGAGCCGAAGGGAGCCAAGAGTTAGAATCGGAGCTATCCGCTGGCCACCCTGTAACTGATCGAAGCAACCTCCGCACAAACTATAACGAAGCGATAGTAACAATATCATTAAGGTTTTGATTTAATGGGGGCCTAAATGAAGAAATTACAAAGTTAAGGAGGCCAAAATCGAACCTGTGCAAATTACAAGGGGCAAAAAAAAAACATTTCGAATAAATGAGCTAAAATATTAATTTGCGGCGTCTTAAGATTTTTTTTTTCCAACGTGGAGGCCCACCAAACGTAGGTCTTGTTGGACTTATTATTATTATTTTTATGACCTAAAAGCATGCCATTAAATATTATTTTTGTGAACTGAAGTTTATTTATTTATTAATTATTTTGTGCAAATAATTAAAGTATTCGATTTTGTATTTGGCATAAGAGTCAATTCTGAAACATATATAAATCACAAGTTATTTATAAATAAAATATAGTTTACGTTCATCAATAAAACCAGCATTTCATTATATAAGATGTTCTACCTCTATAGTATATATATACATACATATATATATCGAAACTATTGTGAAACAGTTTAACAAATGTTATTAATCATAGTTCGCAAAAATCTTAACAAGCTATCTATCAATCTTATTTCTTAGCAAGTAATGAGTTTACATTCATGAATTTTATATATATATACATACATACATACATACATACATAAATATATATATATATATATATATATATATATATATATATATATATATATATTGAATACTGATTACACATCATATTACTGTATTGTACAGATATTTACAATTGTTATGACAGCAGATCATTATACTAATATTTATAATTAGATATATAACAGGGACTTACATTATTATATTAAATTCTATGAAAGTACATGCACAAACAAATAACCATCATAGACAATTAAGACAGGGGATATATCTGCTTCACTCACATTTCGCAAGGATAAAGATTTACAAATAATCTGCACACAATTATACTTAATTTAGGGAGGTTGAGTCCATAGAAACTCGAACCACTATCCTCATAGTCGTGCTTAATTTTGAGAGTAGTGGTTCACCACTTGGCCAAAGGCCATGTGGCCATGAATTATATATTTGAGTTATCATAGAGTGAGATCAATATAAACGATCCAAAAACTTTAATGCTTTGGAGCTATGATTTCATAGATTACATGAACATATTCTTACAAGATGAATTCTAAATAAAGATTGTTTACTAAATTGTTAGTATTACTTGATCATTTATATATGCGGCAGTAGTTCATTAAATTGTTTGCCAAATCAAAATATCTATACAAATAAATATTTGTAGGGAAAAAAACACTTTTTATCCCTAGGGTTTAATGCAATAGCTCATTTAATCCATACTTTTCAAACAATAGTCTAAAATATCCTTTCGTTAACTCACCATTAGTGTAAAGTCGTTACCTAGTAATTCATTGATAGCAAAATATGATTTTTCATTAAAGTGATACAAACTATATTAAAATAATTTTTTTACACAATTAAATAACATTATAAAGTATGCAAAATTCATTAATTTTTTCTTAAATGAAATCAACGATGATATAGTTTGATATAGCCATTGAATAATTACTATAAGGAACAAATTGTAATTTACACAATATCTTTAAATTATTGGAAGAAAAACTCAAAAATACCACTAGTTTTTATGTGCATGTATGTGCTGAATATCTTCTTTATCTTCAACTCAATTCAAGTCATTTTACAATGCACTTAGAGAGTATACTTATATGAATAAGAAAATTGTGATATTTTTGGTACTTAGATTTAGGGTTTATAGGGATTTCATGCCGTCAAAATAGAAAGAAGTAAAAAAAAAAGAAGTGAAAAATAATTGCTTGAAATAGAAGTTTTTCATTTTTTCCGTATTTTCTATTTAGTGGGTTTGGATAAAATTATTTTTATTTATATGTCAACTTTTATTTATTTTTTTGATTTTCTCTTTGATGGAAAATCAATTTTTACCCTTAATGAATTACTAGCAAATGATATTCAACTAACGGTGAGTTCACGGAAGGATATTTTGAACTATTATTTAAAAAATAAAAATAAAATAAACTATTACATAAAATTATAAGAATGAAAAGGGTTTTTTCTCAATATTTGTAGGTACTGCTTCTAGTTAGAGCTTTAGTTACATATAACAAAGGCACCCTTCTGTATTCTGGAGAAAGAAAAAGATAAACAAGCATGCAAAAGCGAAAAGCACGTGGCGTTCACGAGGAGTCACACGAAACTAGCAGCTAAAGCCTCGAAAGGAATGCTAATCTTTAGACTTAGAAGGAGGAAGAAAGAAACTGACTTTAGCCAAACAGAGAGAAAAAAAAAAAACAATTAAAAATACATATAACGGTGTATAAATAAATAAATAAATAAATAAATTACTGTATCAAATTTAATGGCTACAGAACGCACAAAAACATAACAAAAGAATTATTATTTTTTTTTATAACCAAATAAAAAAAGAAAGAAGGAAAATGCAAAGACAGTGAACAAAAAAAATGTCCTTTTTATGATCTGAGGTGAAAGGAGTACGCTATCTCTCTCTTTCCCGATCTGCATGTGATCTGATTCATTCTCTAGAAATCGACGGCCGTGATTGATTTGAGATTTTGAGGTACTGTCTGTCTTTTGTTGTCATTGTCTGAAAATCACGCCATGATTTTAGGTCTTATTATTAGGTTTGATTTGTTCGTTGAATAAAAAATTATATTAATAATTCATTGGTTGACAAAAGTTTCGTTTTTTCAGCTGAAGAATTAATTTGTTTTCTTCTTCTTCTGTTTTTTTCTTTTGTTGTGGGTGGTTTGGGGGGGGGGGGGGGTAGGGGGTTAATTTGGAGCTGCCAATGCTTTACAAATTTTCGTATGAGAGTGTAATGAACAAACAGAAATAGCTTTACTAATTTTGAAGTGTGAAACTGAGAACTGAAAGGTCCATGATTTGGCTTGTTGCAATGAACAATTACTTGAATTTTTAATTGTCTTCGGTGAATGTCTTGAAATTCAAGTAAAGGCGTAAAATGCTTACATTACATGTTACTTTTTACTGCTTATTTTTTGAATTTTAGGGGAAATTTAGTCAGCTTTCAGAATTTCAGCTGGGGTTTCTGATTAATTAAGCTGTATCTCTGTCAAAACATCATGAGTGGTAAATTGAATCTACTGTTAAAAATTATTTTGTTGTGTTTCAATATTGTTTCAAAGACTTGAAGTCAAAAGTAGGATACAGATGTAACTGTCGTGAGGCTTAATTTTGAAAGCACAGCTAAAGTTTTTGGTAAACACTCGCTTTCACAGTTCCACTTGCCAGCTAATTCTTACTAACCGCCCAATCACTTGTATGTGATTGTAATAATTTCATCCCACAGCAGTTCTCGATTAAAAGCCACAGCACCTCTATCGCAAGTGTACCGTTACATTGTTCAAATTATTGTATCATTTTAAATTGCTTGTCAGCACTGTTTGTTCTACAGTCTCTAAATCACTTATTGACAGATTTTGTTTCTTTTATCCGCTGTCTATCATCAAATAGTGTCTGGACTGCACTTCTCATTCAAAATGGTGTTCAGAGATTCCTTAGAAGAGCCCAGGATCGGAGGGGTAGGGGATTGTGAATCATCTGTCATGTTTGATTTCCAAAACCATGTCATTACAGATGTTTCCAAACACTTTGGTCAAGACTTGAAATTCGTAAAGGAAAAATTGCAGATGTTGGTTCATATTCTCTCCACTAGGAGAAACAGCTTAAAAGATGGTATTGAAGATTTGATAAGCAAAGAGATGCTTATATCTAATTTAGACCGTGCAGGATTGAAGAACAAATGCCCTGTGGTCATCACAAAAAATGGAGACAAACATAATTGTCAAGCATCAGATGACAGTTTCTTACCAGGTCTTCATGATGATGCAACATTAGATATCCTGGCCTGGAGTAGTAGGTCAGATTATCCAACGCTATCTTGTTTGAACAGAAAATTTAAATCTTTAATCGCCAGTGGATATTTATATAAGCTGAGGCGTCAGCTTGGAATGGTTGAACACTGGGTTTATTTGGCCTGTATTTTAATGCCTTGGGAAGCCTTCGATCCCCTAAGACAGAGGTGGATGAGATTACCTAGGATGCAATGCGATGAATGTTTTACTTCTGCTGACAAGGAGTCTCTAGCGGTTGGGACTCAGCTGCTTGTTTTTGGTCGTGAGCTGTCAGGCTTTGCAATTTGGATGTATAGCCTGATCGCAAATTGCTGGTCTAAATGCCCTCAGATGAACTTGCCTCGTTGTTTGTTTGGCTCAAGCAGCCTTGGGGAAGTTGCTATTGTTGCTGGGGGAACTGACAAGAATGGCTGTATTTTAAAATCTGCTGAGCTTTATAACTCTGAACTGGGTACTTGGGAAACCTTGCCCGATATGAACTTGCCGCGCAAGCTATGTTCAGGTTTCTTCATGGATGGTAAATTTTATATCATTGGGGGCATGTCAAGCCCCACCGACCCTTTAACCTGTGGTGAAGAGTATAACCTTGAGACAAGGACATGGAAGAGAATAGAGAACATGTACCCTTCCAATGTAGGTACGCAATCTAATCCTGCAATGAGCTCACCTCCTCTGGTTGCTGTTGTAAATAATCAGCTTTATTCTGCTGATCAAGCGACAAATGTAGTTAAGAAATATAATAAGACTAATAACTCATGGACTGTTGTGAAGAGGTTGCCAGTGAGGGCTAACTCTTTTAATGGATGGGGATTAGCATTTAAAGCATGTGGTAACTCTTTACTGGTAATCGGAGGGCATAGAGAGCTTCAAGGTGAAATAATTGTTCTGCACTCATGGGATCCAACAGATGGAAACAGCGGAGAAGCACAATGGAATGAACTTGCAGTCAGGGAGCGAGCAGGCGCTTTTGTATACAACTGTGCGGTAATGGGTTGTTAATGATTTGGCTTGTTTGTCTTTGGTGCAAACCATCCACCAGTGGGGCAAATAAAATGCTTCATTGATTTGGAGGCAACATTAATTTTCCTGTTATCATTTATGTGAAAGTTTATATGTTAGCGTGTAACAATTCTGTTTCCAAATTTTGTTGTGCTTATTTGTCTCTAGGGCTTTTAGAAGATCACAACTGATCTACTATTTCTCGGCCCCAATACTTGGTTTGGATGTTCTCTCATGTCCTGCTGTGCACTATCTGATACATGTGAAAGAATAATATGCGTAGAGTCCTCAGAAGCTACTGCTTTCTTACTGATACCCAAGACAAACAAATGATCCTAGGGCTCCTACAATAGAAATAATACAATTTAACAAGTAGGTCTAAGAACCTGGAAAGCCTATTAATAGGAGATGAGATTGTGCCCCTATTTATCTGCAGACATATTTTAATGATATGCTGTGTTTTATCATTGTAAGTTTGCCTGGTCCAGCATGTGGTACTAGAAGAAGAAACATGCTGTAGCTTGAAATTGAGTATTTGGCATTGTGTCATCTTCCTTCCTCCCAATTTCTCCATTACCTGGTGATTTGTTGCGAGGATAGCATGAATGCTCAGAGAATTTTGTTAGGAACACGAAGTTATGTTTACTTTGCGATTGAGGATGATTGTTGATGGTCTTCTTACTGTGTATAACTCATTCTCAGTTGATTTGGCTTCGGGTGAAGGTAAATTGTGTGCATTGCTGTGGGAAACAAATATCAATGGGAATAAAGGTAGAAACTGGAGTTAATTTGAAGTGCATGGACGGTTAAAACATGAATGTTAGAAGTAACAGTTCACTGATTTTTTTCGTTTTGCTTTCTCATGCGAGGTTGCTGTTGAAACACAATTACTGAAGACTTTTTGAAACAAAAGAAAAAAGGAACAAATGTAAGAAATAATTTCATAGCTCTATGACTACGATGTAGCACCTGGTCAAAGAATGGTAAATTTAATTAATCAATTAACAAAATCCAATCTTACAAGTGAGATATTTTGTTCAAAAAAATCTTGCACGTACAGCATTGACTAATTTTTTCTTCCATGTACAAGAACTGAGTTAACAATTTCTTGCCTGGAGGTATTTAATATCTTCTTTCAACAAACCGCTGTAATTTATGTAATTTGAAACCTGCAATTTGCAAGAAATATTCATTTTCATAGAAAAACAAGAAATAAATAATGCAAGCAGCAAACGAGTCATCCAATAATCTAACTATTATTGAGAATAGTTTGCAGAAACCTAATGTGCGATTAATGAGACATACTGCAGGTGAATTGTTGCAGAACAAGAAAGAATCCTATCAGTGGATGTCTAATTGTTGAGAACGACTCATAATTAATGAGTCACTAAACACATACTTACATATGAACACGTTAATCAATTGGGTGCTTATCAGCCTGGCGAGATGTATAATGTGCAGAAAGCAAGAGAAGAGAGAGGAAAGCACTGGCTACAAAGATTGCATCAAACCACCGATGGTAAAAGTCAAATTGAATTTCCCCACCCAATACCTCTGTTATGATAATCCTGCAAAGAATTACCAGCCATGAAACTCCAACAGGGTTCTAATACCATATGAACGTGGCAAAAAACAAATACATGGAGCTGCCGCACTATTCAATGCATATCAAAATATGTGCTGATTTCAGAATTCATAATGGCTCCAAGCTGTTCAGAAAGGCTTCAAAAAGTTATAAATCTTCTATCCATATTTTGAAGGAAAATTTCACATGAAAACTTGACCGGAAAAAAGGATTTGCGGCACAAAACTATGCAGTGCATAAAACATTAACACTTATTGTCACTTGATCACCATTTCAGTAAGTTGCTTCTTAATCACAAAAATGTACCTATTGTAATATCTGACATAAAATGCATAAATCATACGTCGACAATAAGCTTACCTGTATTCAATGGCAAGACTTTTTCTTATCAAAAGAATTGAAGAGACAAAATACATTCCCATAATTTCAGACAGGAAAAGTACAACATTGCTGGAAGATCCACTCCCTACTCTGGAGACTGCAAAGAAAAACTGCACACAGCCAAAAAAATTTGAAGTTAAGCTGTAGGGTAAGCGAAGCAATTAGGACAACTATTCCATCAAGCCTTTGCCACTTTCTTCCTAAGGAAATTTTATACTGATTATTAATCCACTGCCCTAGACATGCACCAACCCTGGACATTTTAAAATGCAAAGCCCATGCCAGAACTATCTGAAAAGAATGAGAAAACCACCAGTATGATTATCCATACAAAACGAAGAATTTAAGTTTAGATACTTGAGAGTTGTTAGAAGCTCCTAGTTCAATGACTATACAGAATGGTGATGCTCAATAGGGCATTTTTTCAAGGGTTTAGGCTCAAAATTAAGGACAATCACCAAGTTGATATATAATTCCTCCATAACATGCATAAGCAAAACGATTAACCACGAATAACTAAGGAAAGCGCAGGAATACCTTCATTACGTTCATTAAGAAACCCCGTACCGACATAACGATCAGCATCCCAATAAACAAAAGGGAGATATACTGCAGAACTATTATAAACAGCATTAGATAGATGATAGCAGTCAGCCCAAGCAACAGATTTATCAAAGCAGGTAACAATTTTAGCAGTTATGCACTTTATAGTCCATTTGATTTTTACATCCTACAAGGTCCATAGAAGTTCGGCACAAGTGAAATATAAAACCCAAAAGATTTCAGTACCTTTTGTGTTTCACAAACAAGATTATTCATAAGAAATATCAAAGATTTTAACAAGACAGGAAGTTGTTAAATTTTATTAAACACAGGAGAAACAATCGTTCACTTTTAAATCACCGAAAAAGGTGGAAAGTTAAAGGACCATAAATTATGAGATCTGTCATCAGATTGAGGTAGCCAGGATTGACAACTAACCTGTGATAATAATTGAGCATTGATTCCTATATCAAAGAACTGCAAGAATATGCTAATTGTCATTGTCACAGGATCAACTGAACCAGCCTGTAAAAGAAGAGAAGGTAAATGTGTTCAGAAGACAAAGCAAAGTGGTTCTGAAATTTGAAACCATATCAACAAAAAATAAGCATATCAATGAAAAGGATCATTAAGCAAGAGAGAAGTTACCTCCTTGAAAACAACACTCTGTAAAGACTGCACATAACAATTAGATTGATCAGAGACCTAAGTTTCAATTCATCAAAACTTAAATGCTGAATGAAAATCATTTAAACTAATGGTATCAAAAAAGATTTCTGAGCCATGAATTCCCAAAATTGTTCACAATATTCCAGAAAGTAACTTTTCCAAACACAGGGAGAAACCACGATCGAAAATTTTTTAGAATCTAATCCATTGCCTTAATGGTTAATTTGGAATTTAAAGCTCTAAATTCTATATCAGATTTCAGGATTTTTCTTTCTAATTTTTATTATTATTTTTTTAATGTCAGATTTCAGGATAAAATTGAATATTGTGAATAAAAAGCAAAAACATTTACGTCTAATCATGATCTTTTAACTTCCTGTCAAAATTGGATTCTCTAAGCACCCATAATTAAATTGGGAAGAGTTTAGCATGGATACAGAGGTTAAAATTGATGAGTATAAAATATTAGAGTGGCATAAAAGTCCATGAAATTTATATAATACTTCATGACTGAAACTATAAGAAATGACCACACAAGAACAAAAAATCTGTTGTTTACGGGCACTGAATTGGAGAGAGATCAACAGAAACAACAAAAGACAAGAAAGCTATTAGTTACGCAGACAGATGAAAACTAACAATTGAATAACCTATTCAATCTTAAAATCCATCATAATAAGGATTAAAGCAATAACAATGCACACTACTACAGATTTTGGATTTAGATTGTAAACATTTTCTAATCAGAATCAGGTTTAAAACCCTAGTCAAACTGGAAAGTCAGGTTTGTGGGATGAAATCCAAACCCCAACTTCAGTTCCCCAAACACAAGCAACCTGATTTTAATTTGAAATTTTTACGACAATATAATATAGAACCTTACCAGTAACTGGTTAATTAGTTGTACTACAAGCGAAACTTGAATAAACAAAACAAAAAATAATAATCTTTACACAATCCATCAAAAGAAACTCAGCCATACCTTGATCATTTTATAAACACAATAGATAGACAATGCGTAGCCAAGCAGATTCTGCATGTGGCCTCTCCAGGTACGAGAATAAGCAGCAGCCTCCTGCAAAATAAGAATAAGACCGAGTATATCACTAAGAATAAGATATCCATAGGGCAACATTTGAAAAGGGCATAGTAGCTCCAAAAATCCAATTAAGTAAATAGCAGGATTGAAAAAATATCTTAAAGAATGAACCTTAGCCTGGCGAAGCTCATAGATTTCCAGGAATAACTGCTTTGAGAGCTCCTCTAAAGCTTGTACCTCAGCTTCCATGATTTTAATATCTTAATAGACAAAAACCATATCAAAGGATATCATTTGAGGAAAGCAAAGGCTAAAATATAAAATAACATAATTGCAAAGAAACACGGGGAAAATAATGACCTTGCTCCTTTTGGTCGTCTTGAACAGATCGTACAACTGTGCCCACAATCCGCTTGAAAAAAGATCTAGCCTTTAGTTTCTGAAAAAGACAGCTTTTAATGAGCACCAAGGGAGATGAAAGCACAGTTAGTCCTAAAGATTTGCAAAGTATACAACAATTTGGGTTTGAAAACATCCAACAGTAAAGGAAAATGTGAAATGATTAAATTTGGAGGTGTTGGCTTTAAGAATAACCAGTTAACATATCAAGATATGGATTCCAAATACTAAGCAGTAAAGAGAAACAAGCTCAAAATGAGATCACAGAACCTTTGAATTTAAAACCTCAATGAATTACTTGCACAAACAAATCTCTCAAGTATAAAGAACCAGCTGCCTCTAAAAGCTTTCCCCATGACGGTTGAGGACTAAAGCAATATTAGTTTTGGAAACAACAGGATAATAAATATGGCAATACAAAGCAAACCTCTTCTGATCCTTGAATTCGATCCATCTCCATTTGACAAAGAATGATCTTCTTTTTCTTGGCAATACAAGTCTCAATCGATTGCATCAGCTGTCTTTCCAAGGCCTTGATTTCTGATTCATCAATCTCTCTATCGTAATAAGAAAGTAGGAAATCAGAAATCAAAACATGGCAAAGAAACTTAGGAGGTTTTTGGTATGTGATTTTGATAATGATTCTCCATAACCTAAGAATTGCAGTTTCTGGATATTCTTTGGATATAATCTCATGAAAAACACGGAAATACCAGTGTTTAGGATTATGTGGGTGCAGGGTCATGCGTATCAAGTGTAATGATGAAACAAGTTCAAAGAAGGTACCGACAATTATGGATCAAGCAAATTCTTATCCTATCAGTCATAAGTTTAAACATAATGAAACAGTATCATTCAATTACCTGATGAAAAGTGATAAATAACTGTATGGCAAATTTACAGCTCCAAAACCGGCTAGCACAGCCATTACAGTGACACCAATGACTCCAATTCTACTAACCAACTGAGGGATGGTGAAAAAACCTGCAAAACAAAATCATGAGAAGGTTAAATACACGATTTTTGAAATGCTTCAAAAGAAAATTACACGAGAAAAGACACATGTTATGCAAAAGAACAAACAGAAAAGCAAAACCTTTTTCAGGTGATGGCATAGGAAAGTGAATGCCCATGCGCCAGAAAGCATAAAGAAATGCCAGCAAGAACAGGATGGCTCCAAGTGCAGCCCGCTCCTTCCTTACACCTGAAATTACAGTCATATCTCAACAGGTAGACAAAAAAAGAAAGAGAAACAGTAGAGATGTTATAATGTGTTTGGCCCTAAAAATGAGGCCCGATGTGAAATCCAAAACAAAATAGTCAATCAAGAAAATGGAGCACAAGAGAGGGACAGCGATGGATTAACGAGACTTGATATAGACAACAACATACCGCTGTTACAAAGCATCAAGTAGCAGTGATAGTAAGGGAGCATGAAAACCAATAGCAATATCAAACAAAACAAGTCCACCTTCCAGTTCACCACTCTTGCCCTACATCCAGAGTTAACTAAAACCATATCAGACCAAATGCATTAAAGAAGGAACAAAAATGATCACGTATCCTGATTAAACGTGAAGGAGAATACACATATATTCCACATTTTTAATATCTTAAAAGCCACAGCTCGAATGTACCCGGACTCGACCTCACTCCCTCAACTCAAAGTAACCCCTAATATCTGCTACCGAATCAATAAATTCAAAATCTAATTTCTTCACGTTTCTCAGCTGCCAAACAGCAAATGATCTGAAGCTAAATAAAAAAGTCTCAAGTGAAAGGTGAAGAGGTTGCTTACTCTTTGGAGAGAATAGGGATGATTTCGAAGAGAACGAGCTGGAGAAGATTGCAAGAGAAAGCAAAAACGACACTGAAAATGATCTGAACCAACGCTCTCTTCTCTTCGTACTCTTTGTATAATCTTATGTTCAAGAACCAGAGACCTGCCCATCCCAATAGTATCAACGATCCAGTCACCACCGTTCCTTCGTAGATCGCAATTCCCCACCCCATTGATTTTCTTTTTCCTTTTTATTTATTTTCTTTTTAAGGTTCTTCAACAAAACAACAGTAACGAAACGTTTAGCTGTATCTCTACAGTGTCCCTCTCTATCTCTCTGCAGTGGCGTTGTCACGGTTTTGTTCGTGATCTCGGCAGTTGCTTTCATGAAACGTTTTTCTTTTCTTCTTCTTCTTCTCTCCTTTTTTTTTTTTTTTTTAAGTATAATTAATTCTTTTCTTCTACTTCTTCTTTCTTTTATTTCATTTTTTAATAAATTTGTTCTCCAATGAAGTCGAATAAATATTTTTCATGGGTTAATTTTGTCCTGCCCCCAACTGTTTCAACATTTTTCACCACGCATCCATATGTTTCGAAAATACTCACTCCACACCCAATTCCGTTAATTTGACCGTTATGTTTAACGGAGCTATTTGAAATTTAAGTAAATGTCCGAAATACCCCTTATCTTGAATTAGAGAAAAATAAAATGAGATAAAATGTTAATTTAATAATTAATGTTTACATTAAAAAATTTTATTTAAAGGTAATTAATAATAATTTCATCAATTAAATTATCAAATAAATTTAATTTATCACATCAAATAATATTTAGGATATGAATTTCCAAATTTACCCTTTGACCGTTAGAATAAACGGTCAAATTAACGGAATTGGGTGTGGAGTGAATATTTTCGAAACATATGGGTGCGTGGCAAAAAATGTTGAAACAGTTGGGTGCAGGACAAAATTAACCCATTTTTCATTTGGTCTGCTTTAAAATGTAGATAATGAAGATTTTCTTTTCCCCTAAATACATTTGAAATCATTTTCATTTAATTATTTTTTTCCGAATAATAATTTATATATTTAAAATTCAATGATACTACTTACCAATTTAATATTATAAATTTACAATAATTTAATGTTATTTACTAATGCAAAATAAATAAACTTATATTTATTTTATTTCAATAATCTAATAACTTAATACAAATTAGCAAACCATCCGTGGGTTGAGTGGTCAGTAATTTTTAGGTTTTATGTTTGCTCTTACAGTTTTACTTTATAATTTTTGTTTTCTTCCTTTTCTTCATGTGACATTTTTTAAGTGTAATATTGACAATAGGATAAGATTAAATTGTCCACTCCTACCTTTTTTCCTTTTTTCTTTTCTCTAACCTCAAGTATACAAAGTGTTAAAAGAATTACTTAATTAAGACATAATAATAATAATAATAATAATAATAATAATAATAATAAATAAATAAAAACTACTGCAACATCAACTACCCTTTCGAGTAAAAGTGCAAATGAAACTTGGGCCTCAAAATGCAAAAACCAAACAGTCCAACTTCTGAGACCATCTTACAGTGAGTTGGGCCAAACTTGAGATGGGTGAGAAACAGAGGGGACTTGCACGAAGTAACTGAAAAATAAAAAGAGTAAAGCTTTTGACACCCCTCAAAATTCCTCATAAATCTCTTTTTCAATTGAAATTATTTAAATAACTAAAAGTAAATTAATTCATTTCTTTTTGAATGAAAATTTAATTAAATAATTAAATTTATTATTTTTTTAACAAAATTTTTACACACCCATTTCATAATTTATATTTATATTTCAATTTCAATTAAAATATTTCTTTTAATAAAATTATAAGAGTTTAGAATTATGGAGATAGAAATTATCTAACAAAAAAAATAATTTAAAATTTTAAGATTTATATGTATTTTATAATAAAAGCTTAAAAAAACTACCGGTTTTTAGAGTGAAAATTTATGTGAAGATTGTTAATTTTAATATATGAATTTGTTTTTTACAAATTATACGGAGTTGTTATAAGAATTAATATTTTGATCCTCAATTTATCTCATCAGTCCCCACTTTCTAATTAGTTTCATTTATTTTGAAATATGCTCTTACTAAATATAAAAATTTAATTAAAAATAACTTTTTTTTCATTTCTCATCAGTGCTCTCTCTCTCTCTCTCTCTCGAACATTCATTCAAGTTATATAGTTTATACTTAATTCGTTCATGAAGATAGGCGTTATCCACCATTGTAGCTCTTAGTCTTCACCTAGACCTAGCCACATCAACACCTAGTGACCTTCAAACCAACCGCTGCAGTCACGGCCATTCACCGTTGCTATTGTCGCCGCTCCTCGCCGTCTTTTATTTGTAAATCAAAAGCTTTTTTCATGAGTGAAAACGACAGCTTCTGAATCAGAAGCCAATCATTATTACACAAAATGAAAATGGGTAATTTTTAAAAACCTCCCCTGAAGTTTGGGCTTGTTGCAAGTAGATGACGAGAATTTATTTATTTGTAAAAAACCCCCTACTGTCAGTTAACTTTAACATTGACCGTTAGTTGACTGTGCAAAGATAATATTACCCTTAACAATAGTTTGTAGACGGAAATAACTAAAAAAAAAATTAAAATTGTTGGCTATTTTACCCTCTTTAAATTATTGATATTTTCTTAAAGTTCCTACAAAAAAATAAAATTTAAAATTTAAAAAATCCTCTTTAAATTATTAATATTTTCTTAAAGTTCTTACAAAAAAGATAAAATTAAAAACTTGAAAATGAAATAGTTATAATCTTTACCTATGATATTATAAATCTTTGGAATTGATAAGGATAAAATTGTCAAAAAATAGGGTTTGTGCTTTTCGCGCCAACAATTTTAATTTTTTTTTTAGTTATTTCCGTCTACAAACTATTGTTAAGGGTAATATTGTCTTTGCACGGTCAACTAACGGTTAATGTTAAAATTAACTGACGGTAGGGGGTTTTTTACAAATAAACAAATTCTCGCCATCTACTTGCAACAAGCCCAAACCTCAGGGGAGGTTTTTAAAAATTACCCAAATGAAAATCAACCTCATCAAGTCTTAATTGTTTCTTCACCATTCCCCCCCCACCAATGGATAGCATCTAATGCAACAAAACCGTGATGGTGGATTGGTGACGTCCGGAAAAAAAATAATTTTTTTTATTTTTTAATTTTAATAAGGGTAGTTTTCGTTGTAAATATTTGTAGAGCTCTAATTATAATATATATATATATATATATACACCTTCATTATCCTTATAACACCCATTTCCCAATGTAATTACATCTAAAAATAGATATGAGTTATAACTTGAACTGTTGGCACTTCTCCAAAATTCTCTTAAATTTCCTCTCCTATTATAATTACATTTAGGGACGAAAACTCTACTATAAATCACGTATGTTTTCTTTCTCTCTCTCTCTTTTGCAATTTTTTTTTCTTAAGTTCTCTATATTTTTCTTTCTTCAATAATTGATTCAATCTATTGATTATTAACAAACTCCGGTTTGACAAATTAATTATATGATTTTTATTTTATATTCATATTAAAACCTTCTTAACAATAATCTCAAAGATATTCAATTTAATTCATTGATTTGTATTAAAAAGTTTATCATGCATAGAAATTGTGTGTGGAGGCTGAGGTAATAAGACTATAAAATAATTTTAGGAGCAAGAAGATAATAGAAAATTAAAATACATAAATTAATTGTGTTTCTTAAAAAGCAGGGTGTTTTTGGCATTAAATTTAGTATAATTGAATATGGGATTGATGCTTTTGGCATTAAATTTAGTATAATTGAATATGGGATTTTAATAAGATTTTGGAGGAGTGTTAATAGTCCAACTCGATAAATATATAATTCTAATTAAATATTTTTACTCTTTCTCTCTTCCCCCCCCCCCCTCAAAACCCACCATATATTATTGGTTTTCTTCACAAATCCTCTCTCTTTAAATATATCAACAAGTCATTATTTATTTTTCTGTTTATGAGTCTTCAATCTTCATCTATCTAATTGCTCTATTGAAATAATTTTTGTTTCTTTCATTATTTTTTTAGAAAATTAATTATCCTCATATTAAAATCTACTTTTAGACTAAAATATAAATATGTTTATTTTAAATTAACGATTAGCATTATAGGAGTTATTAGCCAGAAAATTTTGTTGTATGGAGGGTAGATAAACAAGACTGTAAGAGAAATTTATTTTGTTTTATGAGTGAGAAATCTTTAAAAGAAAAAGAACTAATAGTAGATAGGGCTTAAGAGCAAAGGGTATTTATGGTATTAAAAAACTTGAAGTCTAAATGAAAAGAAAAAGTAGGTGTCATGAGACATTAATGCTGCGTTTACTTTTTGGATTGGAGTGAGAATCCTTGGATTAGGAGTGTGGAGTGGGAGTGAGAGTAAGGTGTTTACTTAGACTAAATGAAAGTATGGATTGTCAATTAGAATCTTAATTATTTGTTTACTTTGTCTTGGATTGGGAGTAAATTGTTTTAAATTACAATTTTATCTTTATGTATAGAATTCTAATTTGTAATTAAAAAATTAATAAAAAATATATTTGGAAAATAAAATAAATATTTTATTATATTTATAAATTAATAATAATTACTAATATTCTTAATTATGTAAATCGTAATTTTTTATTAATTTAAATTTAAATTATGTGAATAAAAATTATTAATAATAGCAACACAAATGAAATATTATTATTGATAATATAGTACAAAATTAATATTTTTTTAGAATAAAATATTTATTATTATTAAATAATTAATTAATATTTTAATAATATTAATGTTTAATATTATTAATTTAAATATAATATTTATTTATTTTTATTTTATTAAATTTAATAAAATAAATATGATATAATTATTATTTTTAATAAATATGATATTATTTATTTTATTAAATATGATATTATTTATTTTATTAAATATTATTTATTTATTTATTTTTATAAGAATAAAATGGGAAGAGGGGGGAGTGGATTCCCACTCCCACCTCCCCCCATGGGAGTGGGAATCCCACTCCCCACTCCAAAATTGAGTGGGACTCACGGATTTCCACTCTCACTCCTCCCTTTTTTAAGGTAAGTAAACACTGGAGTGGGAGAAATCCACACTCCACACTCCCACTCCAGAAAATAAACACTACCTAAAAGGAGTGTTCGAGCTGGGCGGTGGGCGTTGGGCTGAACTTCAAAAGCATGAGAAAACCGCTGAGCCCTGCAAGCGAGACGAATTTGCACTAATAGTAAAGCCCTTAGCCATAATTAAAATAAGTAGTCAATAAAGTAATAATTACGATTATTGACTCTGCCCCAACTTCATTACTTGCCAATAGGTCTACAAGAGAAGGGACATATGTATTGGGATTTTATTTATACATATGTATATTATAATTTAAAGTATATTTAATTTTACAATTTGTAATCTTTATTGAGAATAATTTAGATCAAATTTATTATAACAAGACCTATATTAGAGGAGATATCCATCCCTACACAATTAAATTAGGAGAAAAAATGAGTCTCAACAATTATTAGATTCAAATCCATGCTCTAAAAATGAGGTTGTCTTGTCAAAAAGCACTATAGCATCTACAAATATGACCCTTGAGTTATATAATAATGTAACTTATATCAATTCACGAGTTGTGCCGAATAGGAGCTTGGTACCTTACATATTCCTTAAGCCATATATGTTTCTAATCCTTATGAATGGCTCACTTGAGCCCACCTCCATTTCACTTATTTTGGGTGGGCGTATCTCATAGAATCTGTAAAGTAGTCATCCATGTGCCCAATAATCCAAAGGTGGTTAATAGGTAAATTACATTTGGCTTGTTTGGAAAAACTTTTTTTTGGTTGTAAATTACATTATTATATAACTTAGCGACCAAGAGTATTGTGTTGCTTTTATTTATTTATTTATCTTCTTGATAAAGGTGTTACATTCACTTCTTCAATTATAATTTTATAAGTTTGGTTATATTAGAATTGCTTCACGGTGGAGCACTGATGATAATTATAAGATCATAAAGATAAATATTAAATCTGCACTTATTGTTATGATGTAACGGTTATCATTAATACTCTACGATGAAACAACTCTACTGTAACCACTACCTAATTTTATTTATCAAATTATTATAATTGTGTAATTTTCATTGTGAACCCAAATATTCACATTGCATCCTTATAAAGTTGATTTAGAATGTATCAATAAATTTAGGATAGATATTGTCATATTAGTCTATTTGTAATGTAATATTTAAAAAAAGCGCTGGTGAAAACAAAAGGCTATATATGAGAAATTTGAAACGAGCATCTTATGCTGAATATAATTCTAAGCCTATATGATTTTGCAAATCCCATTAAACACGTGCTTGAGGAAGGAAATGAGTTCGGGTCTTTACTTTGGTTAGCCATGGCTCTGCTTTCAAGCTTACTTTGAAGCTTCTACTAGCTGCTGCCGCTGCTGCCTTGATCCGATCTCTACAAATCACCGCTGCAAACCAGGCTTTGAAGCCACCGCACATTCATACACATCGCCAGCACAAGAACTAGAGTGGGAGGGAGAGAGCCGGTGCTCTACATTCTTGGCTAGTGCCAATTTTGTGAACAGTAAATTCATAATAGAGTTATTTAAATGTTGTGGCAGAATGTATGAATCTTTTATGTGTTGCTATAAAATTATCTTCTCAATATAAATTAAAACAATATAAATATAGTCTCATTAATATAATATTTAATTATTTAATAAATGACTTTATTAAGATTGCACCTTAATATTTTGAAGTTTCTCACGTATTAATCTTATGAAATATAACATAATCAGAACAAATAATGCTGATCCCTAAGAAATAAATCCAACATCTTAAAGTGCACGTCAGGCTTTTGGCCCCGGTCCAGCTGTCAGATTATAATGGATTGGTGGCGTGTGAGTCACAATAAGCTTTCATTGTTGCTTAAGTGGACCACTGCCTTTTTGCCACGTAGCATTTTCAACTATCTTAGAAAGAGCCCACCAATAGTTCAGTACAACGTCATCAATTTAGGAATGATTTGAGGGAGCCCCTATGTTACAATTAATGTAACATACACACTCAACAACAACCACACAAATAATGGACCCACACAATTTGTGTGGTTGTTGTTGAGTGTGTATGTTACATTAATTGTAACATAGCATTTGCCATGATTTGAATGTCGTGACCTTCCCTAACTCTGGAACAAATATGCCTATTTTAGTGGTGTAGCACCCATGCACGCTATAGTGCGCTCAAGTTTTCAGTAGTTCATAATAAAAAATGATCCTGCCAAGTTACAATAAAAGTTACTTACAGCGAATACAAAAATTTACGGAAATTTATAAAAATAGCCAAAAAAAATTAAGCGTTTTTCAACTTTAATCCTTCAAAAATTTTTCTATTATAACTAGCCAAACACTCTATTCTTGGACTACATTACCCTCATCACTTTCATCAAATTTACAAAAGCATGCCACTTTTCCCTTTTCAATTCCAGCAATTCCTGCACTTCCACCATTTTTCTCTTTTCAACTTAACAAACTCCATCACTCAACAAACTCCATCACTCAACAAACTTCATCACTCTAAATAAATTAACAAATTTCATCAAACAAGTATTACATAATTGAAGATATAATTATCAATTGGAGAACTTCTTAAGGTTAGTTTATATTCTTACCATAACCTTAACTTTTAATCTATTGATTTTATCATTTGAGTTCGAAATTGAAGTGAGTTTTTATTGCAAACATTGTTATTTTTCATTAACAAAATAATGTGACTTGTTAAAGTAGTTAGTTTGAGTTGAGAAATGAAAATCAATAATTGAAACCCTTGAAAAATCGAGCAAAATAGAAACCCAGAACAAGTGAGACAAGCGTCAGTCTCACATAAAACCAGCAGATTTATGTGAGACATGCACCTATCCCACTTGCCTGTCTCACCAAAATATGTGCGACAGGCAAGTGGGACAGGCGCCTGTCGCACATATAAACCCACTGGTTTTATGTGAGACAGGCAAATTGGACAGGTGCCTGTCTCACTTGTTCCCACTGGTTTTATGTGAGACAGACACCTGTCATACTGTCTGTCTTACTAAATTTGAGCTATTTTTCAAAAGTAATAACTTAGGCTACATGTGTTCATTTTAGGCATATAATATATCGTTTCGAAACTTACAATGAGACGAAGCAAACCCAAAATTGTATACTTCATTTCATCAACATAAATGTACTGTATATTCACTTTACTAGATTTTGTAGTGTGGAATCTTATCTCTTTTGTTTTTTTTTAATAATTTTTAGGTTTAATGGATTCCGTTGTACTTCAATTATGTTACGACGGTTGGTGGGAGACGTTAGCAGATGGTCGTATGGAGTACGTGAATGTGAAGAATACAACATTTTTAGTTCAGAAAAATTGTATGTTTGAGCAATTTCTGGCAAGGGTGTATGAAATTTTACAGATAAATCCTAATTAATATGGTTTGACGATGAAGACAATTTTGAGGTCTAGTAACACAATGTATCGTGCATGTTCACTACCTATGGACATATTTAATGATGAAATGGTTAATGTTGTGCTGCACATGGCCTCTGATGTGGTCAATTATGGATGCCTCCCTATATTTGTCACCACATATCCTTGAGTTCCAGCCAAAAATCCTGAGCCACTTGTGGAAAGTGAAACTTTATTTAGAGCAACCGAGTCTGTCCCCGATATTGGGGAAGAGGTGTTACTACAACAAATGTCGTTCCAGCAACATTACACACCAGTCAATGAAAACAATGACACTATTGATGATAATGGCATTACGTTAGCAGATGTTGAAGAAAATGTGTTACCATTAGGGACATCGTTAGAGCAACATTACTCTCCATTTCACAATAATGAGTTCCGCAGTTATGATGATCCTGGTTATGACACCAACAACACAGAAGCTGATAATGCTTATTTGGAACCGTTCAATAGTGTGCAAGGCAAGAACTCCAATACTGAAGTTGATGATAGGGGCATTGGTAATTCCGATATTCCTATCAATGATGAGGATGACCATCAGTATGATATTCCTATTAACAATAGAGACAACCGACATATTCCTCCGATGGCCCGTTCGAGGAGGAGGACAACAGTTAATCCCTTAGTGAGTCTTGCTCCAGTTTTGCCTTCAAACTTGATTGCTCTAGACTTAGCTAGAAACTGTAATTCTGCTGACATTGGTGTGGAAAAGTTGTTCGCTGAGAAGAATGAGTTAATACTGGAATTGTGCAAAGTGGCCTTGTGGGAAAAGTTTGATTTCAAGATTGCATGGTCCACAACGACACGCTTTGAGGCTCACTGTTCTTTCGGAATCATGTAATTGGTGTCTTCGCGCAATGAGAGGTTCAGATGAGCTGAATGTTCCTTGGGTAGTGAGAAGAGTGGACAATGTTCATACATGCTCTAATGAGGTTTTGCCTAGTGGCCTCCGTCAAGTTAGGAGTCGGGTTGTTGGCCATCTTATTGCGGATAAATTTATTCAGGATAAACGGATATACAAGTCGAATGACATTAGAGCAGACATGCAGTAAGAATACGGGGTCCAGTTAACATATCAGCAAGCATATCGGGCTAAAGAAGTCGGTCTTGAAATAGTACGAGGGAACCCTGCTGAGTCATACAACTTACTTCCCAAATACTCTCACGTTTTGACCAAAGCAAATGAGGGTACCGTGACACACCTCCAGTGGGATGGAGATAATAATTTCCTATACTACTTTGTTGCGCTTGGATCTTCCATCAAGGGCTTCACGCAGTACATTAGGTTTGTGATCGCTGTAGATGACACTCATTTAAAGGGGCTATATCGTGGAAGCATGTTTGTAGCAACATGTCTGGATGGTAATAATCAATTGTATCCGTTAGCTATTGGGGTCATGGATTCAGAAAACAATTATGCTTGGGAATGGTTTATGACGAAGTTACATGGAGTGATTAACGATATGCCAAAGTTAGTATTTATCTCTGATCGATGCACTGCCATCAAGAGAGCCGTTTTAAAAGCATTTCACATTGCTGCTCATGGAGTTTGTTTTTACCATGTCAAAGGCAATATTAAGTCTAAATTCATGATGTCTAAAGCTATTTGGGATCAATTTGAATCAGCCTTTATTAATGCAGCAAAGACATATGGACACGAAGAATTTAAAAGACAACTTGAAGGGTTGTGGATGCTCTACTCGGACGTGGCTGATTACTTAGAGAATAATGTGGGTACATGTAATTGGGCAAGGTCTGAATTTGAAGGTAGGAGATACATCATACTTACCACCAACATTGCGGAAAGCGTGAATTCTTTAATGAGGGATGTTGTGTAAATTTTAATGTACTCGCAAGCGCACGAATCTATTGTAGTATAGATCAATGGTGACGAGTGTCGATCCCACGAGGAGGTGGATTTTAATTATATGTAGAATTAATTTTGTAAATGGGTGGTTGAAATTATGGTGGAAGTGATTTAAATTATCCTAAAATTGGAATTGAGATTCTAAAATTGGAATTGCAATGGCGATAATAAATTGAAGATAATTTTATTGAAATGACGTACTTGAGTATTAGGATCTGCATCAACATGCATCATGGGCTAAATATTCCTTATTAATGCCAATTAAATCATGAGGGGGGAATCCACACCTCATGAAACACGCTCTAATCAATATGGTGCTAAGGGCTTATCGTGCCAAATAATAATAACCTTGTACTAGAGGGCCGGTGAAACCAAGGCGGTACTAGACAAGATTAGTATTATTTGTCGACGAAAAGTCAAAACATCCACAAAAACTAGAGGGGAAGAGAAAATAAATTTACCAAATTAAGCCCATGACACATGTTGAGACTTCACCTTCAACCCAAGCTTGAAAGAAAATTAGCCACTCATAATTGAACTAGGGGCAAAATGGAAATTTATTAAAATACGAAGAAAATACAAGATGGAAAAGGAATTACAGAAAATGGATCCCAAAAATGGATTCAGAGATATCAAATTAGGGGGGAAAGACCCCCTTTTTATAAATACATGGAGTAAATCATGGCCATCGGATTAAAAACAGTGTGGACGCTCAGGATTGCGCCATGTCATCAGTCAACAGTCCACGGTTTGACCACGCGGATGAATAGTAACACGGTTTGACCCGGATGAACAGTAACGCGGTTTGATTGAAAATAATCCTGTGTGATGCATGCACCGTACGCGAGATTTTTCGTCCACTAATATGCCGCCACGTCACCATCAACAGTATATAAGAATTTTAGTCCAACAGGATCGTGACACCTCATCAGTCAATGCCACGTCATCGGTCAATGCCACGTCATCGATCCGTCTATGTGAACAGTGTCATGAACAGTAACGTAGACAGTATCGTATCCGTGAATAGTACTGTACATGTGAATAGTATCATTTTTCCTTTTATGCTCCTCCTAAGGTTTTCGACCGTCCTGAGTTCAAAAGTGATGTCCGTTTTGCCGTCTGATCTCTCCTTTATTGTGAAATGACTATAATGCCCCTAAAATACATAAATTACTTAATTAAAATAAAATACACGTAATTAAATCACAAGAATGTTAAATACATAAAAGTAAGGGTTGTTAGTAAAACTTGAAATGTAAAATGATAGTTTTTTCCTTTATAAATATGCATTTTCTAACACTCAACAAGGGAACTGTGGAACATGTAACTTATCTTGTTGATCACTTTAGAAAAACACTACAGCAATGGGTTTATGACAGGAAAATTATGGCTGAATCGATGAGCACTCGGCTAACGACGTAGGTAGATGAAATAGTCAGCGAAAGGAGAATTTGTGCCGAAAGAATGACCGTTCGGCCTGTGTCTCAGCATCGATTTCATGTTTTGGGTGGAGGTATGAAAGAAGAGATAATTGACATTCATGAAAGAACTTGCTCCTGTAGAGTATTCTAACTCGATCAACTTGTTTGTGCGCATGCAATTGCTGCTTGTCTGATCGTCCGTGTGGATTACATAAGTCTTTGCTTTTATTATTACTCTAAAGATTCATTGGTCATGGCATATGCAGAACCAGTGGAGCTGGTTGGTGACATGACAGATTGGGACATTTCAGAAGAAATCCAAGAAATCAGAGTTAACCCACCGATCGAAGCACCACCACCTGGTCGTCGTCCAGAGTTAAGAATTCATTCTATCGGTGAGGATGTTAACCGAAGAACTGTGAGATGCGGTCGATGCAACCAACCAGGTCATAACCGCAAGAGATATAAAAATCTCATTGTGTCGAATCCAAACTGACTGTATCATTGTAACTAATTATGGATTCTGAACTCTTATTATAATTTATTTTACAATTATATGTAATAAGGTATATTATTTTATATTCATTTGCATAATGAGTACTAAAGTAGATCAACAATTACTTATAGCTAAATATATGAATATATCAAAAGTTTATATCTATTAGAAAAATAATCTACATCCATACATCAAGTCTGAACACAATATAATGACTTACAAGGCAATATTGCCCGTGAATATATCTACAGCAATTTTCTTCCTGAAGTAATGCCCGTGGCTACTATCAAAATCAAGTTTTAGCCTGAACATCAAATACATTGTAAACATCAACATAAATACACCGCAATCACCACTTCTAGGTTCTTGTTGGGGCACATCCTTAACGATTCTTACTTTCCAAGGGTTGGCACTCTGCAGCTCATGTCGGATGTTGTAGAATCAAACATTTTGAAGCAATTGAAGGAAGACGACCTGAAGAGGTTTGAATTTATACAAATATGTTTTGCCATCGCGAAAGGTAACCAACGAGTCGTAAATTCGCACCCTCTTCGCGCAAAGGTCCGCTCGAGCTAGTACCCAATGATCACCTCCCAAATTCACAAGGATGAATATCTCCATAAAAAAATGCTAAATTAGTATATTTAATACATAATTACCATAAGATTGAGTGACAATTCTTACCATATCGACGTCCGTAAACGGTTTGGACATGATATCTTCTCGCCCATCAATATAGCAGTTCAAATTACTGCCATATTGTAATGAATAGATATCACAACTACCATTGTTCTATAATTACTTTAGGAACACTTATTACATGATGAGTAGAAAATTAATAACATTTCGAGATATTTAAAACATCGAAATTATAGTTAATGATTATAGAGTTCGTAAACATGCCCAAAAGTATATATCTGTATGCGCGACGCGCTGCGGTAGTGCGTTTGGAAACCGCCGTTGCTTCTCGCTGATCAAGCAGTAATACGTGTGAATATGCTGTGAAGGGATTAGACCAAGAAAATTTAGAACATAATCCATGCCAGCGGGAATATGAACAATATTGTAATGTACTGACCATTAAACACACTTACCTCGTCACCAAGCCACCTCATCGAAGTTTTGCCCACGAGTATTTCAAAGAAATTTCGGGACTGTTGGACGGGCCGATCCACGAAAAATTTATCGGTAAACCACTGATCAAACTCCTCACATAGCCTTGAATCTTCTAGTCCCCTAAGCGGATTCATATCCACACTTGATCTTTCATCAATTTCATAGTCCGTAATATTGAGTGCGGGTAGAGGCCTGACATTCCTAACTCTCTTGAAAGGAGGAATGAAGTAAGGACTACCAAAGATATACGACGGTCGGTACGGACGGCCAAACTTACTAATGCCGGGAGGTGCCTCCGTGAATATCTGTACATTGTCACCACTTATGTCCCCATATAGACTGTACAACGACATGGGGGCGTGCTCGTCGTCATTACCAGCATAAGTAAGTGTACTGTAGCCAGCATCAACGTTCAGACCAGAGCCATCTGGGGCCTGTTGTTTCGAGGAGATGAACATATTAAAATAATTTCGGGTTTGAAATCATAATAACATAACAAAAGCATATGAAACTTGCTCACCGTGTGCGAGGGGCCAAACAGAGAATCATCGTACGCGCCCTTTGAAGAACCCGCGCCAAACGAAGCCATAAACCCCATGACCGCTTCTTTATATTGTTGTGCTTCTCTGCGTTCTTCAAGAAGTTCTGACTTAAGTTCGTTAATGGAACTGTGTCCAGCATGAAGTTCCGACCTCAACTCATGAATGGAAGACTTTATTTTGTCCAGTCGTTGAACGAAATAATCATTGCGGAACTTAGTCCTTGCCTATTATTACAAAATAAGAAAGTAATGACAAAGTGTTGAAATTAGGTATATGTGATGAAACAAAATGTTCAGGACGACATAAATTACCTCCAGCTCATTTCTACCATCTGAATCGTGTGTGGATTCATAATGGTCGTCGGCAGCATAATCATCCTCAACAGGACTCTGCTGTAGTTCTATTTGGTTCGTGGTGTCATGATCCGCCTCGTTTGGCCCTGTAATGGATGGCACGTTGATTGAAGGCTGGTGCTGCACCAATTAAAACAGAAAACAGTAAATACAAAAAATAACAAACATATAAATGACTTTGCATTCGGTTTTCAATCATACTGTAAAGGATACCCACATTACGGACCCAACTTGGCAAATATGGCACGTAATCCTCGACACTCTTCTAATAATTTGTGGCTCTCTCCTTTGCATATGGTTTGAGGGTTTGAAAAATGGTGCCATCCTGTCATAAAGAATACCAAATTTTCTATTAGTATAACCATCTATTATTTAACAGCGATATACAGACATACATATAAATGACTTACAAGACGCTCATTGAGGTATGAATAGACTTCGCCGAAGTTTATATTTGAAGAAGCCACGGGCTTCCATCGTACGATCCGAGGACTATTCCTCCTAATTTTCACCGCCCACTGTGATGGTAGTCCTCCAATCGCTTCAAAAATCCATGCCTTCAACAAGGAAAGATACGAAGTAAAAAAATGTGTCATTTAAATAATTATTATAATAAAACTAAGTTATAAAAAAAATTCTTCACTCACATACATTGCAGACATAAAGCCGTAAAAATTGTATTTCTCAATTCTATGCAAGGGATTTTCTGCGCTTGCCCTCTTAAATTTATTGGCTTTGCCGTTCAATGCATTATCAATGCTTTTATATATTGTTTCCCATGACAAACGACCACACGGACAACTTTGAAAGTGATTTATGTCATCTACCTCATTAAGCAACTTGAAATTGATTTGACAATGATCTTTTCTTCCATTTAGCACTCTATCAGCAAAGTAAAACATGGCGATTTTTAGCGCATCGGTGTCATCCATAGTCTTGAAGTCTAAGTTCATAAATATTTCCTCGAACTGGCCAAGATTTATACCGGGATTCCTGCCTCCAAAGTACTTTTTAAATAACCAATGACTTGTTTTATGCTTCGTCAAAAAGACATTTTTGCTATAGAAAAGTCCTATTACTGGGCATCACTCTCCAATCGATAGCCGTATCAAATGGTTGCCAACTTGAAACCATAACTCATTCTTTTCATTTCCAGCGTCATGGGACACTTGCCGAAACAATATATTGTGTACAATTACGCCTCTGAACGGATAGCTTCGGCACTGTAGGAAATGCCCAAATATATTGTCTTTGAACAGTTGCAACTGTTGCATTATTAATTTTTCTCGGATGGCATTAACAACGACATCTAATTTGCACATACTCGTGATACGCCCGGGAAAGTGATTAGCATAAGGTATCTTCATCATTCCCAGTTCTTTCATCAGTCCGGGTGGGTTATGCAATGCTATTTTTGATTTTCCCAATTATCTGGTACAAGTTAAAAGTATTATATGTTAATAAATTATGAACAAAAGCACAAAAAAGGCAGCACCAAACATCGCGCTGTCTCTTGGTGCGACGGGGTGCCTGTCACACCAAGAGGCTGTTGTTGAGTGTTAGAAAATGTATATTTATAAAGGAGAAAATTGTCATTTTACATTTCAAGTTTTACTAACACCCTTACTTTTATGTATTTAAACTTCTTGTCATTTAATTATATGTGTTGTATTATAATTAAGTATTTTATGTATTTTAGGGGCATCATAGTCATTTCACAATGAACGAGAGATCAAATAGCAAAACGGACATCGCTTTTTTTATCAGGACGGTCGAAAACCTTAGGAGGAGCATAAAAAGAAAATGGCACTGTTCACATATACGGTACTATTCACATGTACGGTACTGTCTATGTTACTGTTCACGACACTGTTCACATAGATGGATTGATGACGTGGCATTGACTGATGATGTGGCATTGACTGATGAGGTGTCATGATCCTATTGGACTAAAATTCTTATGCACTGTTAATCGATGCACTGTTAATCGATGACGTGACAGCATATCAGTGGACCAAAAATCTCGCGTACGGTACATGCATTACACAGGATTATTTTCAACCAAACCGCGTCACTGTTCAACCCGAGTCAAACTGTGTTACTGTTCACCCGCGTGGTCAAACCGCGTACTGTTGACTGATGACGTGGCGCAATCCTGAGCGTCCAAACTATTTTTAATCTAATGGCCACAATTTACTCAATGTATCTATAAAAAAGGGGCCTCCCCCCCTAATTGGATATCTCTGAATTCATTTTTGGACTCAATTTTCTGTAATTCCTTCTCCATCTTGTATTTTCTATGTATTTTAATAAATTTTCTTTTTGCCCCTAGTTCAATTATGAGTAGCTAATTTTCTTTCAAACTTGGGTTGAAGGTGAAGTCTCAACATGTGTCATGGGCTTTATGTGGTAAATTTATTTTCTCTTCCCCTTTAGTTTTTGTGGATATTTTGACTTTTCGTCGACAAATAATAATAATCTTGTCTAGATATTGCCTTGGTTTCACCGGCTCTTTAGTACAATGTTATTATTATTTGGCACAATAAGCCCTTAGCACCATATTGATTAGAGTGTGGTTCATGAGGTGTGGATTCCCCCCTTATGATTTAATTGGTATTAATAAAGAATATTTAGCCCATGGTGCATGTTGATACAGATCCAGATACCAAAGTACGTCAATTTAATAGATTTTCACTTCAATTTTCTCTTGCCATTTTAATTCAAATTTTAGGATAATCCAAATCATTTTCACCATAAATCTAACCACCCTCATAGAAAATTAATTCTACATATAGTTAAAATCTACCTCCTCGTGGGATAGACACTCGTCTCCATTAATCTATTCTACAATAGATTTGTGCACTTGCGAGTTCAATAAAATTTGCACAACAAGTTTTTGGCACCATTACCGGAGAGGTAAGTTATTTTAATTTGTAGAATTAATTTTTTAGAATAATTTCTTTTATTTGTTTTCTTGTATTTTTTTCTTATAAAAAAAAGAAAAAAAAGTGAATCGACATTTAGAGGTTAGTATGTCTTTTCTTTTTTTCTTCTTTAAAATTCTGTAATTTAATTTTCAAGTTATTTTTTTTCCTTCTTTGTAATTTTTGTTTATCTTACTAATTTTTTTTTAGTTACGTATTTTTGTGTGTTTTTATAATAAGGTTGTAATAGCGCAATAAGGTTAGTATTATAATTTCTCATTTTTTTTTTATTTGTTTTGTTCCCATTTTTTTTTTTTGTTCTTTTGCATGCATGGTCGTAGGTCATTATTACCTAATCATGAACCTATAGGCCTTGAACTTGAGAAAATACTTTGCACACACAAATAAAATGGATTTGCAACCACATGAGAGGCCATTTAAGGACTACTTCAGTCCTTTAGCTAATTTGAGCACATCATGCATAAGATACCCAAATGTAGTTGTTAGGAGTTTTGAACTAAAACCTAATGTGCTAAATTGTCTCCCAACATTTTATGGCCTAGAAAATGAGGACCCATATAATCATTTGAATGATTTTCATGCTGTTTGTCAAATATGTAGATATGAGAATTTTTCAGATGATGGTGTTAAGCTTAGACTATTCCCATTTTCTTTAAAAAATAGAGCTCGTTCATGGCTCAATACATTGCTTGCTAATAGCATTACATCGTGGGAACAAATGGTTACGAAATTTTTGAATAAATATTTCCCGGTGCATAAAACCAATGTTATTTGCAGGGAAATTTCAGAATTTACCCAGAGAGAAGACGAACAATTTTTCGAAACATAGAAGCGATTTAATGGGCTACTCTTGAAGTGTCCACATCATGGATACGAGAAATGGCACCAATGCCAATACTTTCTGGAGGGATTATTGTCGAATGTGCAAGAATGGCTAATGGCAACAAGTGGAGGAGAGTTAATGTCAAAAAGTGCATCAGAGATTTGGGAATTCTTCCAGCAACAAGCGGATAATTCCCAACAACGGAGTCGATCACTCAGGAATACTAGAAGAATTAAGGGAGTGAATGAGGTTCACATTGGCGAGTCAAGTTCAGAAATTAAAGAAGTCAAAGCGATAATTGAAGGTCTCTCTCGATAAATAGCATCGTTATCAACTGCTAAATCAACAGAGCCACATGATCATGACTCATACTCAGATCAAGCCAATGTCATAGGTGTAATGAGAAAACCATCAAATTACAACCCATACTCCAACACATATAACCCTAGATGGAGAGATCACCCCAATTTTTCATGGTCTCAAGGATTCCAACAAAATGGACCAGCAACTCCAGCTCCATCAATGCAACCAATTCCTCAAGTTCCTCAAGCCTCTCAGCCATCATTTAGACCATACAATCAGAACCAGAACTACTCTTAACTCAGAGCATGGGAGGATGCATTCCAGAATTTCAAGAATCTTACTCACTCCACGATTGAGTAACAGAACCGCACCATTGATGGACTACGAAATGAGTTAAGAGCATGTTTCAACTCACATGCCCAATCAGTTTCAAGCCTCGAGAAGATAGTGGGACAACTTGCTTCTTCAATTCAGACCTTGGCAATGACTGTTGAGAAAGGCAAGTTTCCAAGTTAACAAGTGCCTAATCCTAAAGGAGTACATGAAGCAAGTACCAGTTCACCACAGCAGCATGGAAAGGTCAAAGCAGTCATGACCTTGTGAAAAGGCAAAAAAGTCGACAACGAAGTGGAGATGCCGGTGACAAAAGAAAATTAAATTGTACCTGTGAATGTTGAGGACTCACCATCGAAGGAGAAAGAAGAAACTAACCCACGAGAATATATTCCCAAAGCCCCATTTCCTCAGAGGTTAGCTAAAGGAAAGAAAGGAAAATCCGCAGGTGAGATTTTTGAAATCTTCAAACAGGTAAGTGTTAACATCCTTTTGCTTGATGCTATTAAACAAGTTCCATCTTATGCCAAGTTTCTTAAAGACCTTTGTACTAAAAAGAGAAACATTCATGTTCAAAAAAAGGCATTTTTAACAGAAAACGTTAGTTTTATCCTCCAACATAAAATTCATCTAAATTACAAAGACCCAAGCTCCCTCACTATCTCATGTAGTATAGGGAACCACACAATTGAGAATGCTTTGTTGGATTTAGGAGCTAGTGTAAATCTATTGCCTTATTTAGTATTTGTGAAACTTGGACTTGGGAAATTACATCCAACTCCAGTAGTGTTACAGCTTGCAGATCGGTCCACGAAAATACCTTGTGGTATTATGGAGAATGTGCTTTTCCAGATAGACAAGTTTTATTTTCCTGTTGATTTCATTGTTATTGACACTCAACCAATACAGGATTCAAGGAAGCACATCCCCATTATTCTAGGCCGACCTTTCTTGGCAACTGCGGATGCTCACATTCAATGCAGGATTGGAAATATGCAGTTTTCATTTGGCAACATGACTATGGAGTTGAACATCTTCAACATTGCCAAACAACCTCATAATCTATATAATGGAATTGTTATGTAGATTTAATTGAAGTATTAATTGATGACATTTTTCTTTCAAACCTTAGTGATGACCCTTTACAAACATATTTAACTCACTTTGGTTTGGATTTTGATATTGACAGATCAGTCGATGAGGTCAACGCCCTACTTGACTCAGCATCATCCATGGACACTAATAAATGGAAGTCAAAAGTTGAACAACTAGCACCATTAGAAAAGAAACTCATCCCATCATCAGAATCACCACCGAAACTCGAGCTCAAACCATTACCCAACACTTTGGAATATGCATTTTTGAGAGAAGAAAGTACTCTACCGGCAATCATCTCATCATCCCTAAATGACGAACAAAAAAGTAAGTTGTTGGATGTTTTAAAAGAGCACAAAGGAGCATTAGGATGGACCATAGCAGACATTAAAGGTATAAACCCAGTAGACTGCACACATTACATTCACCTTAATGAAAATGCTAAATCTACTAGGGAAATGCAACGTCGGTTAAATCCTAACATGAAAGAAGTTGTTAGAACTTAAGTCTTTAAGTTATTAGACGCATGTATCATTTACCCAATTTCTGATAGTTAATGGGTCAGTCTTGTACAAGTTGTCCCCAAAAAGTCAGAAGTCATAGTAGTTACGAATGCCGATATTGAATTGATACCCACTAGAGTGACTACAGGATGACGTGTATGCATTGATTATAGAAAGTTGAATTCTGTCACACGTAAAGACCATTTTCCTTTTACTATTTATCGACCAAATGCTTGATAGATTGGCAGGTCATGAATTTTATTGCTTTTTAGATGGCTACTCAGGATATAATCAGATTCCTATAGCACCAAAAGATCAAGAGAAACCACTTTCACTTGCCCTTTTAGCACTTTTGCATATAGGAGGATGCCATTTGGATTATATAATGCACCTGCCACATTTCAACGATGCATGTTAAACATTTTTTCTGATATGGTTGAACGATTCCTTGAAATCTTTATGGATGATTTTTCTATCTTTGGTGATTCATTTAATCAATATTTACATCATTTAACACTAGTTCTGCAGAGATGTATCGAAAAGAACTTGGTCTTAAATTGGGAGAAGTGTCATTTTATGGTAAAACAAGGTATTGTTCTCGGTCACATCATTTCGAGCAAAGGTATTGAGGTTGACAAAGTCAAGGTGGATCTCATTTCTAATCTTCCTCCACCCAAAACAGTCAGAGAAGTAAGATCTTTCGTTGGGCATGTTGGTTTTTATAGACATTTCATTAAAGATTTTAGCAAAGTTTCTAGACACTTATGCAATCTACTTGCTAAGGATGTACCTTTTTTCTTTGATGATTCATGTCTTGTGGAATTTGAAAAATTAAAGCAGTTGTTGACATCATCACCCATCATTCAGCCCTCAAACTGGAACTTACCATTTGAACTCATGTGTGATGCATCTAATTATGCAGTAGGAGCAGTGTTAGGACAAAAAGTTGATCGAATTCCCCATGTTATTTACTATGCTAGTATGACATTGAATGATGCAAAGTTGAACTATTTAACTACTGAAAAAGAAATACTGGCAGTAGTGTTTGCATTGAAAAAATTTCGATCTTATCTCATTGGTTGTAAAATAATTATAGTAACAGATCATGCTGCTCTTAAATATCTTCTCACAAAAAAAGATGCAAAAGCTAGACTAATTCGTTGGGTGTTACTTTTATAGGAATTTGACTTTGAATTTAAAGATAAGAAAGGTATAGAAAATGTTGTGGCAGACCATCTCTCTCGTCTCCATTTTGACACAATTATGGAAACATTACCATTGAATGAGTCATTTCCAGATGAACAATTGATGAGTGTAGAAGTATTACCGTGGTATGCTGACATCGTGAATTATCTTGTTACAAGTCAACTTCCAGAGAATTGGACCAAGAAAGATAAGGCTAAATTCTTTGCAGAATAAAGAATTTCTTTTGGAATGACCCATATTTGTTCAAGTATTGTGCAAATCAAATTGTTAGACGATGTGTCCCAGAAAATGAAATTCAGAATATCCTTTCATTTTGCCATGAACAAGCTTGTGGAGGCCATTTCAGTGCTAAGAAAACAGCTACTAAAGTTTTACAATGTGGTTTCTATTGGCCAACTATATTTCGAGACGCTTACACTTTCTGTTCTTCATGTGATAGGTGTCAACGAATGAGGAGCATTACACGAAGGAACACGATGCCACAAAATTCAATTTCAGTCGTTGAGATTTTTTACGTATGAGATATCGACTTCATGGGACCATTTCCCCCTTCTTTTGGCCATCAATACATATTGGTTGCTATTGACTACGTATCAAAATGGGTAGAAGCAATTCCATGTAGAACCAATGATCATAAGATGGTGATATGATTTTTTAAAAGCAACATTGTTTCACGCTTTGGATTCCCTCGAGCAATAATTAGTGATGGTGGTGCCCACTTTTGTAATAAAGCATTCAAGGCTCTTTTAATAAAGTATTCAATCACTCACAAAGTGGCAACCCCATATTAGAAAAGAAGGTGAGGCCGGACAGAAAAGATTGGTCATTAAGACTTGATGATGCATTATGGGCATATAGAACGGCTTTCAAGACCCCGATTGGGATGTCACCCTACAGGCTAGCGTATGGAAAAACTTGCCACCTACCGGTAGAACTCGAGCATCGTGCATATTGGGCCATCAAGAAATTCAAATTTGACATGTAGCAAATCAGCTCAAAAATAAGATTACAGCTGGCAGAACTTGAAGAAATTCGCAATGATGCATACGAAAATGCCAAGATTTACAAGCAATGAATGAAAGTCTTCCATGACATGTAAATTATGAGAAAATCGTTCACTCCAGGTCAGAAAGTGCTTTTATTCAATTCTCGGTTGCACATATTCCCAGGTAAGTTACGCTCTCGTTGGTCTGGCCTCTTTATTGTTTACGCTATTTTTCTATATGGGGCAATTGAAATTAAGGACCTAAAGAACGGTGTCACATTTAAAGTTAATCGTCAAATATTAAAGCCATATCTAGAGTTCCAACCACATGGAGAGGATATCGATATAAATTTGAGTGACCCACCAGATTTGAATTGAGTTTTTCTTTCTTTTCGGTGATTTGATTTTTTTTTCTTTCTTTTTATTATTCTTTTGCTAATTGAAATTTTTTTTGCATGAGTGTGTTTGTTTAACCATTAAGCTTTCTCTTATCATTGTTAATCATGAGTGTCATAGCTAAACAGTTCCTCTTGAACATTCTTAAACCACTTCAACGTGTGAAATCTCATCTCAAAAGGTAGATTCGATTTTGTAAGACACATCGTATCTGGGCTCTGCAACCACCAGAGTTAGTATCCTATGTTAAGGATTTAGAAAGCCAACTCAGAGACATTGAGAGAGGTGTCTACAACATCCAGTTGGAGCTTGAGGTAAATTCAATAAGAGGATGATTTTAATTTTCTTTATGTGTTTTAATTTATTTTTCTGTTTGTGTGCTTTAGTTTGTTACCCCGGTGAAGTGGCGGATAACGGTACTCCGTGGCAATCAAGTCGGTTACTTCAGTTTCCCATAATAACTGATATTCTAAGGCGAAGGTATGGACAGAAACGAGATTTTAGGAAAGCTTCACAATCGATTCCCTCCTCTTCCTCAAAATGCCCTCCTTACAATCTATAAAGCTCGGTCCGAACGCATGCGATTGCTCATGAGGAATAATATACATGCTGACATCCATTGGTTAATCGAGGCTAAAGTACGATTGGCAAGTGAGTTACCTCTAAAATTTATTGCATACATGCCTGGTTGTGGTAAAGGAAATTATGCAAGAAAACGACGAGCTCGAAGAATTTCTGTTGCTTGTCATAAGTGTGCCAGAATGAGTTGCGATAAAAACTCATGTTCTTTAGGAATGATGTTTGATAACAAGGAAGATAAGATTCAATTCATTAGGGATGGCTTGAATAAGGAGTCATTGGATGATATCATTCTATCTCTTGAAACGCATCCCAGTGGATATGTGCAATGAGCGATTCTCCAGTTATGGCTATTATTCTAGAAAGAGCATGCACGATATAGTCTCGGGAATCTGACTATAAACAACCTTGTTTGCTAGTTTATAAGAAAACTGGATAGGAAGCCTATCCTCGACCCATAGAGGGCGTTCAAGTCGTTTCTGGACGTAAAACCAGAGGAAGATGTGAGCCACAGTCGCAACTACCTGTAAATATCCTTTTACTTCACTGTTATTTTCTTTAATAATTTTTTTTTACTGTTTTCTTTAATAATTTTTTTTACTGTTTTCTTTTTTACTCACGAGCCATGTACTTTACACGTTATTTGACACTGACATGCCACCTCATACACAGCTGTGACTCGCTGTCACCAAGATTCTTAAATATGACTTTTTGTTAAGCACTCACAAATTATTTTTGAGAAATATTCCAATGGCAGCTACTCCCAATAGACAATTCAAGAACATTTGTGTGCTTTCTGGATTTAACTATGACAAATATAAAGAGTTCGTTGAGGCAGCCATAGATCTTGGTCGAAGCATTGCAGAGAGAAAATTACACTTGGTGTATGGAGGAGGTAACCGAGGGTTATCAAAATTGGTCTCAGAAGCTGCTTTTGTCAAAGGAAGCCAAGTGTTAGGCATCATCCCAAGAGTTATAAAACCTTTGGGCAGTTTGTCTGACTCACCAACTGGAAAAGAGTTAGTCGTCTCAGGTATGCAAGAAAGAATAACTGAAATGCTTAATCATGCTGATGCTTTTATTTTCCTTCCAGGAGATCTTGTAACACTATAGGCACTTATCACACTAGCATCTTGGGCCCATATGCACATTCACCAGAAACTCATCGGTTTGTTAAATGTCAATAACTTTTATGATGGCTTCATCGCATTTCTTAACCATGCAATAAAAAACTATTTCATTCCTTCCAATGCGAAAAAGCTTTTTATTTGTGCTCACACTGCTAATAAGCTACTTGATCTGTTATAAGCTTATATACCAGAGCCAGACCCCTGGACCTTTATGTTGAAGCGTCCGAATAATGATGGTAACAGTAGCCGCAGTAAGAAGTACAAATTAGATTTAACTATCTGCTTGTAAATATTTTCTTCTGTGGTGCACCACCCAGGTGATGTCTTCTAAACTCTATTTCTTTCCTTTCAAACATTGAGGACAATGTTTTGTTTTGGTTGGGGGGAGGGAATAGTCGACGATTGTTGAATTTTGGTTAAGTGTTTACTGATTTTTTGTTGTAGAAACTAACTGTTATTAACTTTTTTTGTTGAAGATGGCTGAATATGGAGTGTAGTGACTCTAGAAACGTATCTTCATCGTTTGAAAAAAAATATTTCAGATATTTTCTTTTTCTTTATTATGTTTTGATGTTCATTTTTCTTCTTCTTTTTAATTTCTTCTTTATAAATATACATTTTCAATTTTTTTAGTCGAAGATGGCTGAATATGAAGTGTAGTGCCTCTAGAAACGCATCTTCTTAAGTCATAAAAAAAAATCATTTTCGTTTTCTATCATTTTAAGTGTAACTTTTCTAATTAGTTTTTCTTCATCATTTTCACATTTCTGCATGCATATTTTCCTTTCATGTTTAGAATAGGTTGGGGGGTAGGATATTGTTTTAAAAAAAAATTGTGATTTGTTTTAACATTGGATGACATGATTAATTTCAAATTTTAGTATTTGTATTATATTTGGTCTTAAGTGATGTTACACTATGTTTGCTACTCTACATGTTGACATCGGAGACAAATATGAGTTGCTTGAAGGAATGAACATGTCATAATAAGTACCAAGTGAGTTATTGAGCCTATTATTTTTTTTGGAAAGTAACCCTTTTGCCCATTCTTTATACAGCTTAGCAGTTTATTATTGTATACATGATCTCTAGATTTCTTTTGAGTTAACCCTTAAAAAAAATTGTAAAATAAAAAAAAAATGTGTGTTGCTACATATGGAGACTCATCTAACTAGTAGATATGGAAGATTATTTAGAGCCCTAAAAAACAATAGAAATGTCATCTTTGATCCGTTTGAGCCTTTCTAGCCATCCCTTTTATCAAATATCCATAGTTAACCCTTTTGAGCCTTTAAAAAAAAAAAAAAAATTTTGTCAAACTTATCATCTTGACCCACTCAGATTTGGAGTATTACCCAATATCTTATAAGTTCCATCACCTATTTATATTTGAGAAAAATGTAAATAAATATTTTGTATAGTGAAGTTATGCCCAACAAAAGCAAAAAAAAAATGTTGTTTAAAAAAAAGAAAAAAATAACAAAAATAGGTGAAATCCACCTTGCAACTTTCAAAAAATAAATTCCTCTACAATTTTCTCAAACATACACTTTGTTTTCCTTATTTCCCTTCTTTGTTAGCCATGTCCCTAACCTACGTTACGTCGGTACGTCCTAATAAAAGTCCTTGATTTTAGGGAACTATAGTCTGAAGTAGAAGCTAATTATATGGGTTAAAAAGATGTTGTGGTGCATAAAAATAATAAATAAATAAATTGGGTTGACTAGCATTTTTATTTGACTTGAGATCGTATTATTTGTAAGCTGCGGGCATATTTCTTTCATTTTGGTGAGAGCATGTGATATCACTTCTTTATTATTTTCTCTCAATTACCATTCATTGGAGTGACTATTTTTATTGGGTTTAATTTCTTTGTGAGAGTGTCCCTATTTCCAGTGAGATTTTGGGGTTTAACATATCATTCTTGAAAGTAGCTGTGACAAAGTCTACTAGGTTGATTCATATGGATGGTTGATGTGGGTGTGATGTTTCTTTAGACTGGAGATAATGCTTATATTTTTATTTGATTACTATCATTAGTCTGATTGAATAAATATGATTGTTTTTTTAAAAAAAATCATTTTGGATTTTGAATTTTGTTTTCGCTTTATTTGCTAGGGACTAGCAATAAGCTGGTTGAGGGGTGTGTTGAGTATTAGAAAATGTATATTTATAAAAGAGAAAATCGTCATTTTGCATTTCAAGTTTTACTAACACCCTTACTTTTATGTATTTAAACTTCTTATCATTTAATTATGTGTGTTGTATTATAATTAAGTATTTTATGTATTTTAGGGGCATCATAGTCATTTCACAATGAACGAGAGATCAGACGGCAAAACATACATCACTTTTGAACTCAGGACGGTCGAAAACCTTAGGAGGAGCATAAAAGGAAAATGACACTGTTCACATGTACGGTATTGTCTACGTTACTGTTCACGACACTGTTCACATAGACAGATTGATGATGTGGCATTGACCGATGATGTGGCATTGACTGATGAGGTGTCACGATCCTGTTGGACTAAAATTCTTATGCACTGTTGATCGATGACGTGGCAACATATCAGTGGACCAAAAATCTCGCGTACGGTACATGCATTACACAGGATTATTTTTAACCAAACCGCGTCATTGTTCAACCCGGGTCAAACCGTGTTACTGTTCACCCACGTGGTCAAACCGCGTACTGTTGATTGATGACGTGGCGCAATCCTGAGCGTCCAAACTGTTTTTAATCTGATAGCCAAGATTTACTCAATGTATCTATAAAAAAAGGGCCTCCCCCCCCTAATTGGATATCTCTGAATCCATTTTTGGACTCAATTTTCTGTAATTCTCTCTCCATCTTGTATTTTCTACATATTTTAATAAATTTACGTTTTGCCCCTAGTTTAATTATGAGTAGCTAATTTTCTTTCAAGCTTGGGTTGAAGGTGAAGTCTCAACATGTGTCATGGGCTTTATTTGGTAAATTTATTTTCTCTTCTCCTCTAGTTTTTGTGAATATTTTGACTTCTCGTCGACAAATAATAATAATCTTGTCTAGATACTGCCTTGGTTTCACCGGCTCTTTAGTACAAGGTTATTATTATTTGGCACGATAATCCCTTAGCACCATATTGATTAGAGTGTGGTTCATGAGGTGTGGATTCCCCCCTCATGATTTAATTTGTATTAATAAGGAATATTTAGCCCATGGTGCATGTTGATACGGATCCAGATACCCAAGTACGTCAATTTAATAGATTTTCACTTCAATTTACTCTTGCCATTTTAATTCGAATTTTAGGATAATCCAAATCATTTTCACCATAAATCCAACCACTCTCATAGAAAAATAATTCTACATATAATTAAAATCCACCTCCTCGTGGGATCGACACTCGTCTCCATTAATCTATTCTACAATAGATTCGTGCACTTGGGAGTCCAATAAAATTTGCACAACAGCTGCGCCAAGTGCCAGCTCGCGCTACATGAGCATCTCGCGCGCTAGGCTGCGCCTGTCGCATGCGAGATGCGCGCGACACGCTCATCCTGGATCCTTGCGCGTGACAGCCGAGTCCTCGCATGCGGGATGCTCCCCTTCACTTCCCTTTCCCTTCCATTTCTCTTCCCTTTCTCTTCTCTTCCCTTTCCCACATGCATCTCACCCACCACCGCCATTAAACACCATCAACAACAACAACAACAACCCAAACAACAACAACAACAACAACATCAACAACAACAACAACAACAACAACAACAACGGCAATAACAACTTACCTAGGGTTTCCAATTTTTGCCTTTGATTTTGGAGATCTCTGAAGATTTTCAACGTGATTTAGGTTGTTTCAGCCGCCGACAACTTCCTCCGCTGCCGATCTATGTCACCGACGATGTATACGGGATTCCGGTGATGAAATTTTGGGTGAGAGGGGGAGGAATTTGCTTGAGGGAAATGTGAGAATGAGGAGGGCAATTTCGTCCACAATTTGGTGATTTGGCTAATGTTGATAGAAAAAAATTAGGGGGGTTAAAGTTGAAAAACGCTTAATTTTTTTTGGCTATTTTTGTAAATTTCCCAAAAATTTACGGGACCTACTGCAATACTACAGGTTTTTGTATGGTTTTTTTTTATAGGTAATAAATTACTTTTGTTGTAAATTAACAAAAGCCTTACCTACAGTGATTTATAAATTACTTTATTTATTTATACTCTTTCATAATATCATCTACACGATTAGCATAAATTGAAATTCATATGCAATAAGACACAATACAGACTAAATAATATAATTTATTTTAAGAGTGATTATGGTAATTTTTTCATGGACATCGTAATACATTAATCTTATCAACTTTTAAATTTAACAATATCCTAATTATAACGTACAATATTCATGAAGTACTGTAGTCGCGTGCACTCTTAGGTGATGTTTTGGTTCATGAAATGTGAGAAAATGAGAGGAAAAGAAAGTGGAGGAAAATAGAGAAAATGAGCGGAGAGAAGAGGAGAATATTTTTCTAATATTTGGTTCGTTACAAAATTATAAAAGAAAAAGAAAAAGAAATCTCTAATTTTTAGTTTAGACAATCTTAACCTTAATTGTTGAACTTTCAATATCTATCATAAATATAATTCAAGAAATTAAACAATAAATTTATTTAATTTATTTACATAAATAATTTCTTGAAATTATTTTAAACAACACACTTATATTTATAATTAAATTTTATTTTAATTTTTACATAATTTTATTTTGTTTTTAATTTAAGTAATAATAATTAATTTAATTTATTTCTAAATAAATTATTGTATAATATAAATAACTTCTTAATCAATATATTATAATTTAAAATTTCATTTAGAAATCAACAAAAATAAATAGAGCCGCCATACGCCAGATCTGACATCGCCGCTGGCTGTTTCAAGCCGCTACCACACTATAACGTATAGACTCGTGAATGACATGAAAACGATCAAAGATTCATGATCTCTGTAATTGATCAACTCATTTAGCCAAAAAATTTGAAATTTGTTCATATCTTTAGAAGTTAAAACATTTCCAAATAAATTGAACTTGATTTGAACAACATATGTTCACTTTGACCTCAGCAAGAACGTGTTAATGTTGTTTGTTAGCCAGCAAGTTTAAAGGCATTGGTGGTGAGATTGCACAGGCCAGTGACGGCAGCGGCGACGACGAGTCGACGGTGGTGCACCGGCAATTGTGAAATATATATTTCTATATTATCATGTTAATTAATTAAATAAATTTATTTTTGTTAAGCTATATAAATCATTATTAAATTTAAATAATATAAAATTATTGAACATGTTAAATTGATAAAATAAAATTATAAGTAATAATTATTTGATAACATTAAACATGTTAAAAAGCTAAAAGGGTCATTTTGGAAGTTTTGGTTTCCAACAAAAAAAAAAATTTAAAATCTACATTATAATAAATATTAAATTCTAACAAAAATGAAATTTTTATACATTATGTTAAACTAGACAATAAAAAATAATAATTCAAATTACTTTTTTCTCCTTCATTCTCTTCTTCCAACTAAATACCACCTTAATTTTAAAGACTCACAATCTAGGAAGAGTTAAATTAGACCTTTCATCAAGGGGAAATAACTAGGGGTGGGCGCGGTTCGGTTTAGTTCGGTTTTTTACTAAATTTTTCATAATCGTTTGATTACGATTATTTTAAAATCATAATCGCGATTAATCAAATTACCGAAATAATCAAATATTCGATTAATTGAAATAATTCAATTCGATTCGGTTCGATTATTTCGATTATGAACCTATTGGGCCTATTTTGGGCTTTTTTAAATTTAAAACCTTAAATTAATAAATCTACCACAAACATAAAAAGTTAACAAATAAAAAATCAAAATATGTCTCAAAGTATGTTCAAGAACACATAACATGTTCAAATAATAAGTTCAAATCAAAATAAATAAGCAAAAAGTCTTTTAAACTTTAACAAAACTACAAAAGCAATAAACATCAATCAACTCCCAAATTCGACCAGAAAATCAAGTGTCACAATCAGTGTCATGAAGTCAATGTTTCAAGCTAAATACAACATCTCAAGTGAAATCAAAACAACATTTTATTATCTCCAATTTTAATCTCGAACAAACTGATAAAAGGAATACAAAGTTTATTCTTCACATGTACAGACCTCGTTTATGATGCAATGCCTAAGAAATTGCAACAGTACTGTGCATTAACAAAGCATATGGATAAAAGGATTAAGAAATGGAGAAGAATTGCTAAGAAATTGCAACAGTATTGTGCATTAACAAAGCATATGGATAAAAGTTTATTCTTCACGAGTGAAATTTAATTATTTTTAATATAGCATCATTTATTTATGCTGTTTGTTCTGATCTAGAAAATTGAAAGCAAAGAAATACAACAATACAATATTGAGTAGCAAAATTTCATAATTGTATGGTTTAGCAACAAATCCTGACACATCATAACTTGAAAAGTTCAAGACGTGGATAACAAAATCAAGCTACCAAATTCATAAAACTGAAACGAAAAATTGAACCTTTTTTCATTCGATTTTTTGTTCTGCTGAGAGTTTTTTGTGACAGTTGGGGTTGGCAAAAAAGTCTAGGCCAGTCCAAGCCCGCCCGGGCCCAGCCCAGGCCCACGGGCTTAGGCCCGGCCCTCACCCATGAGGGTCTGGACAAGGGCCCAAGAAAAAAAAGCTCAAACAAAGCCCAAGCCCACTACTTTTTTAAAAAAAATTATAAATTAGAATAATATAATTAAAATTTAAAAAAAAACTTAAATTCTTAACTTATAAATCAATTATGATTAAAAAAAACTAAAATTATGATACTAAATTCTCTCTTTTATGTCAATTAATTAAGAGAGCGTTTGAATTAGAAAATTCAGTATTAAAGAAAATTAAAGTTGTGAGTTTTATTTGCTTTATTTATTATTTTAATTTAAAATATTGATTTTCTTTAATTTATCTATGATTGTAATAATTTGTTGATCATTAATTTATTTCAAATTTACAATAATTTAAAAATTTTAAAATAAATAAATAAAGCCCAAGCCTAGCCTGAGCCCGGCCCAGGCCCACTGTTTGCCATCCCTAGTGATAGTGGCAATAGTAGAGACAAGCGGCCGCGACGAGCAGCAGCGACGAGCAGCGGCAACAATGAGCAACGAGGACGAGATTCTAACGGCTGAAGGTCACGAGTTCGGTTTCGGCCGAAGATCAGAAGTGGTGTTTTGTTTAGTTTAGACTTTAGACTTTAGGGATTTGCCGGATTGTTATTCGGTTTATTTGATACTCGGTTCGATTTTTTAATTTTTTTTTTAAACCGAAAACCAAACCGACTAATTTTATTATTTTTATTATATTATTTATTCAATTTTTTAAATATAAAAAAACACATAAAAACCGAATCAAAACAAATAATTCGGTTCAATTTTTGATTAATCAACTTTTTTTATCCACACCCCTATAGATAACAACGATTAAGTGCACCGCTGCCCGCGTGGTAATACTAATATTAAAAGCTGTGTCCGGAGGCCCACAACTCCAGTGATAATTCCAAATCGCTACTCGCAGGGAGAAATACAGCTGTCGGAACAGAGGGAAGCAACATTGAGCCGGGCACCTGGCGTCAAACATGACGTCAGCGGAGGGGCCACATATTTGAAAACGGTGAGTACCAAATACCAATATCAAAAAGAAGGTGTACGGTAGGCGCCTGACCACTTGATGGTAGACCCCCACACAGCCCCCAGCCTCTCATCGCCAGCTGCCTGGCACCGTTGGCCCCACGCACGAGGATGACGCCACTCCCTCGCTTTTCCCAATATGCACTCTTGCCGACATCGAATTATCTCTGTCCTTTAACCCCCCAAAAAAATAGACAATAATGCTTTTATTTAAGGAAAAACCAAAAAGGTTGGAATCAAATTTATTGGGAAAAAAATTGTAAATTTTTTAAAAATCATATGATTATATTTTATTTTTTCTTCAGGAATTTAATGAATGAATGACTTAAAAAGCTAGATTAAATAGTTTTCAAATATATTTTTTATCACCGGATTAAAAAATCAATATAGATTTACCTGTCCTGCCCTTGATTTTTTTTTTTTAATTTAAAAAAAAGGCTTTACTAGCACTGCTTTAATTGGGAATCTTATCAAAGTCGGACTCTCGTGTTATGAGCTAGAGTGCGAGTGGTCCATACTCATTACTCCATGTAATAAGTTCACGTACAGCTTTGCTATGATAATTAATTGCAGGTGTCCAATTGTTAGTCCTTTTGTCTTAAGACATATCATTTAACAAACCAAATTGCCTTAAAACATCATTGATTTCTTGAGCTGAGAGCATATTGATTTGAATGAGCAGCAATGGCCTAACAATTCCACAAACTTTTAGTTTCAAGAAACTAGGGAAACTTTATTTATAATGCCAAGAGGCAATCGATCAAAAACAAGCAGGAAAGTTGTTGCACTTGCATTTTAATACAAATTTAGAGTTTTGGACTTCTCAATCATGAGCACCTGCTAGATTTCGCTTTATTTCATGACCTGAACCTGAAATGGCAGTACATTACACAATAAATATGCAGTTCAGATATTCTTCAAGCACGGGAGTCAACGAGCTTGCGTCGTCAGTGACTTGCATGGTCCCGGCTCTGGAAATCCTTAACACGTGTTCTCAGTTATCTGCAGCAGAAGTGCAAGCAAGATTTAGAGGGGGATCAATACAATATTTGCTGAACATGAGTGTACCTAAGTTTGAAACTCACCATGAGGAGATCGAGAACTCGTTGCCGAGAAGTCGGATGAGGCCATAGGGATGGATATAGAGAGCTTGGTTGTTGAGAATGAGGTCTGGTGGGATCTCTTGTCTTCAAGACCAGACCATGAGTCTCTTGTCTTAGGCCACTCATCAAAGAAAGGTCGGAGAGACTGACCTTCCTGTTTTACAGGCTCACCCGAGGTGAATTCACTACTGAAAAGTGAATGCTGAGGATAATCATTCTGCAAAATGGAGGTGTTGCTGGATTTCGACTGGGGATGCGAGGAGACTCTAGATTGCATCAGAGGCCATGCACTGTCAATTGGTGAGTCCATCTGGAGACCCCTATTGCTTCCTGAAGCTTCAGTGAAGAAACTATGCTCTCCAACCTCGGGTTTAAGTCCTTGAACTTGAAGGTACCTATATGTTCACATGAATAAAGGAAACAGATAATATTTAAAGTTATTCATCGGGCACTAAATTAAATTTCTTAAACAACACTTTAGAATGAGTTCACTGATTATAGCATGTTTTTCTACATCTATATACATATTGGGTGGTCCTTTTTGTCCCCTTGGTTCCACTTAATAAATTTAGTCTTTGGGAATTAGACCAAAACTTTTAAGTAAATGTTGATGTTAGCAAATCAGTACAACTACGAACAAGTCAAAAGGAATAACAGACAATTATTACCATACCAGACACACGGAGTGGTTTTGCACAAAGCAATGACAATGGTACTGAAGTTATTCTAAACAAATTTCAGTTGTCCAAAAATGTCAAAATCATGCAACTTCATGTAGATGGCAAATGGAAGATAAAGAAGTAATTTACAAGCTTGAAGTCAAAACATCCAGAAAATAACTGCACGTATATTCTCTACAAGCTTGCTCACTCAAAATATCCAGTAGAAAAATGTCCAAGGCCTCTGAGCAAAACAGAAAGTGTTTTGCTCAGTACAGCTGTCTGTAAGACTACATAACTCTGGATGAACTTATAACTCCAGTCATGCTGCAAAAGTTAACAGGCATTAATCCTTTTAACATAACATATCTGCAAACTCAGCAAGTAAATAGTTATGTACCGTTTTCACCTTTCCCTTTTGACAGAGAGAGCTGAGGGTCAGTAATATACAACTAGTGCAGGCTGCTTGTCAGATTTTTGCAATGAATCTAACAGAGGAGACATAAAGCTAAAAAGCCGAACATCAAGACTGCAAAGACGGGTTTGACGACTATCATCGTGGACATCAGGGCCCAGAAGCATAGATCTTGAAGAAAATTAAAACTAGCAACTTATCCATAACCCTGATGGCAGTAGTATACCAACATAACACCTAGCACTTTCATCAACGGGTCCAACAATGGATAGAACCAGTGACAAGTTTATTAACTGAATCTTTTGAAAATTCGTTTATAAAAATGATGTTCTTGAACATAGAAACTTTAATAGAACATAGGCAGTTAAACGTTATTAAGCAGAAGAATAAACTATAAGCTTCCGCTATAAAGGTAAGTGTGATTGGTTATTGGGTGCAGGATGCAAGAACAATGATGAAGGTTAGGGCTGCAGGCAAGTGTCTAATGAGAGGCTCAAATTTAGAAAGAAAATGACAGCTCCATTTCTCGCCATAGACTCAGGCAAATGTTGGACAAAAAAAGTTCAGCAATAACCCCATACTAAACCACCAGACACACTGGAGAGAGTTCATTATCGTTATATCTACAAACATGTTCATGACAATTTGTAATGGTTGTCAGACTTCTATGTCAAATTTTGCAGAGAAAAAAGAAGGTCCAAAAGAGAAGGCTGTCTGCCAAGAAAAAATTATGTTAAGACACTATGGAGTTCATCCTTCAGAACACCAGGGCCCAGAAACCTGAGCTGAACAGAACAGAAACTTGGAAAGTTTCTGCACTATATATGTTAGCACATGGCCGATATCCACGAATTTGTTCTTACCATAGAGTTTCATCATCATGGGACCGACTATGGATCTCACACCAGGTATGGCAGCTAAAAGGAAATTCATATCACAAAGCAGATGCAGAGCACCTAAAAGATTAAAATCCATGCAATGAAGATAATCTGGTCTCAAATCATTGAAGCAGAAAGAAAACCAAAATCATTTTTCTTTACAAATTCTTTTTACCAGCAACCAAATTGTTCAACAGTAATTTATTCTTTTAGAAACAGGAATATTATACCTGTATTCTTTGTTGGGAATTCCACAGGAAATGGAGTCCACATGATAATGGGATTGGTTGGTTCCAGAAGTAGTGCCTTGGGGATTAGCAAAGGCATGTAATGGAAGGTTCTGGTAGCTTCCAGTCCCACCACTGCTTCCAGTGGCAGTCAGTGATGTCACAGTGGATGATGACTGTGTTATGGTTTGTGATTCCACAGGCTTTCTTGAACGGTTGCGGCCGCGGTGCATGTGGCGCTCACAGTACTTTGAGTCTGGGTATGCATCTTTGGAACACCGCCATTTTTTGCCGTCAGTCCTCCTGCACCGTCCTGGTTCGGGATCAACTTTTTTCCCATAGAAGGAACAATAACCCACTGCAAAATCATACCCAAAATATCAGGCATCACACTCTTCATTACAGAATGGAACAAGCATGACATAAGATATAGCTTAAATTATGCTTCTTCAACTAAAATAATGCATCATCTGCAGCAAGGAGACAAAGCTAATGTATTATACTATGAATGCTAAGGAACTTTACAGCCAATAGCATCAGAATCCAAATAAACAAACCTTATTAAAAGTGATCTAACACTTCATCGTCAAGACATTAACAACATCACATGAATGAACAAAGAAAGACTGGAGAAAAGATTTGGCATCAGCAATATATGCCTTTAAACGCAAACAATCACAAACAGAGGGAAATAATAGGAAAATCCTTAACTATTAAATTACTTGTACAATCTAATTAAAGAATAAATAAAATCCAAGAGAAAGGCAATGAAGTCAGCAAGAAAAGTTTCTGATTAGACTATTAGAAAAAAATAAATAGAAATTTGGGCATGAAAAACCTTCCCCTTACACAAATTTAAACAAATATATTTTGAACCTTTGACACTGACATGTGATTTAACCTCATCAACTAAGCATAATCCACAAACCCCAACTGCTTTTCAGGTCAACAATGAAAGGAAATATTACAAAAAAAAATTATTTTTGTACAAGAATAATCTCTTCAAAATCCATCATTATCAACAACTCAAAAAGATGAAGAAGATAAAGAAGAAGAAAAAAAATCTGAAATGCTAATCTATGCATATCAACAAAACACAAAAAAAAGGGGATTCTTTAAAACAAAATCAAACACACCCACTTTAAAGAGAGAGAGAGAGAGAGAGCGAGAAAAGATTGAGGAAGTAAGCAGGCTTACTGGTGGGGTGATGAAAGAACCTATGAGAAATAGACTCAAAGCTCTTTTGTATAGGGAGTACAAGATCAGGTGGCACAGGCAAACCTGCCACCATGTACTTAAAGATCAAAGCTTGATGTTCCAGTTCTTGCCATTGTGATACCGTAAAAGGTGATGCCCTCATTCCCATCATCCCCAACCCACCAGCCCCACCAGCACCGCCACCGCCGTTGCCGCTATTCATCTCCACCGCCACCACTAGTACTAACAGTCACTACTATTTATAACACCACCCAAAAACCAAAACAAAAGCAAAAATACTTGTTTTTTTCTATAGCCTAATAGCATGGTCTAGAGTGACACTAAGCATTATCATAGGATCAGATTGTGTCTGAAGCTTTTGTATTTAAGTGTTTTACATACAGAAATATTAGTTAAACCCTCAGTTTGTGTTGTCCAAAAGCGGAGGCAAGGCAAAGGCCAATGAGCGGCTAAGCGAAGCCAAGGTAAAGGTTTCAGCTTTGGTCTGATTTTGTCAAGGAAGCTAAAGACTATAAAGACATTGGCATAAGTTATTAATGCAAATTGCTTAGCTGCAATTAATGAGGGTGGCTAAATTAGTGAGGATTACATTTAAGTGCAACAGTCATTTAAGCTCTGAGGTATTTTGATATTTATGAATAATAAATAATAATACAGATGATAATGAGAGTATCACACAACTCAAGTTAAAAATCTTTGGTGGGTGCCCTGGCCCGACATGAGTTGTGTTTCGTTGTCGTAGGAGAAAGAGGTGGTGTTGTTTTGTTGTTTGTCAAAGTGTAAGTGATTGTTATGCGTGTGTTTTATCAACCAATCAAATGTGGGCAAAGGTCCGTAAAATGTGAAAATCTAAAGGGAGGATTTAAAAAACATATATATATACACACACACACTCATGTATAAATTTATTTTATATAAATTATTATGGTTTGTTTCAATTATTTGTATTAACAACCTCTTAATCCACATAATAATTACAATTTTAGATTATCATCTAACCAATAAACTTATGTGACAATAATTTGTACATGAATTTATAGTTATCATTTCTCGGTATATATTTTGAAGCACCAAACACGAATTACAATATTGTAAAATTTAGAAATAAATCAACATTGGTTTATAGGCACTATAATATAATAATGAGTTTAATATTATACTAGAGATATATCTACAAAGAACATCTTTATCAATAAATGTCTACCTTTAACAATTTGGTTATTCCAATTGATAATCTGATGATTTTATTATTATTATTATTTTGGGGGCAAAGATTGATAGTTCATAACTTAACACAAATCTGAAGAAAATTTTGTGCATGATAAAGATTCAGTAATAGGTTAATTTTTTTGCTAAATACTTAATCAATTATTTAGTAAGAAAAAATAAAAATAATTTTGACCATTACTTCATTGCTCAGTAAAAATTTAGTACAACATTAAATCTTGATCCATAGGTATTTTACATAAAATCAAAAAATACAATTGCATAAACATTTGGTAAAATTTGATTTTTAAAAGTATTGTAAGTTTAAAAACAGTCATAAGTATTTGAAAAAACTTTTGATTAAACTACAATGAAAATATAAATGACCAAAATGGGTACTCATTTCTAGGTTCATCGATATTGAATCAAGCGAACGCACTTCTAACACCTGTTCTACTTTTGGAAGACCCTGCGTTATATCACCAGATCTCGATTTTTCATATATAAATGTAACTAATGTATCCCCTTCGTAAAGGATTGCTCCATAATGCCCATGAACAGTTAATATTGAATAAAATTTATTTGATAGTTGAAAAATATTTTCATCTTATTAAACTTATTTTAATTTAGTATCTCACCATGATGGGTGACAATAATAATCTTTTTAAATTTAATGATTTTATTTTATAATTAAATAAATACTGTTGGATTTTTATAGTATTTGTGAGGATATACATAAAATTGTAAAACTGATCTCATAATTAGATTATGAAATACTACTCTTTTTCTATTATCTAAAATTTATTATAGGATAGAGTAATTTTACTGAAAATAATTTTTAAAAAACTCATTAACTATTAAAATTAACTTTTAATTTTTAAGAATTACTTTTAAGAGATTTGAAAGCAATTCCAAACGGCCATTAATTACAAATTTACAAATCTAATATGAAATGAATGGGGGCAAAATTCGTATCGGGTCGGTGACTCGTGACTCGTGCGTGGTCTGTTACAGTTGTCCCAAAAGGATTATGCGGAAAACGTGTCAATTCCCAATAATTGAGGGAACTTCAATCTGGTACACTCTTGGTGATTTTAGCAAAGCCCTTAAAAGAGACATAGTTGATTTGTCCCCTCACCCACCTACTGCCACCCATTTACCTGACAGCAACCACTCATGATGGGCTGGACTGAGGCTGGGCCCGTTGGGCTCAATAACCTTCTATAGCCGGTAATCCACGGGGAAAGCAACCGGTCGCTTGCCGGAAAGCAGGCGACATTCGATGTGGGGACCACATTCAAAGCAAACGCCAAAAGAGAGACTGAGTGGGGCCCAAAGCTTTTGCCACATTTTGGGGTTTTGTAATTGATCATTGTATTGTGTGGGACTATTGGGCCTAATGGTCATTTATAGCTGTATGGACCACAAGACACAAACAAAACCATGCTTCTCGAATTTAGCACCCTTCACCTATCTCTTTTGAGTGCGCATACCCTCCCCAGTTTTGGCATTTATTTATTTTTTTAATATTACAATACATAGTATAACACAAATTAAATACATCAAAAGAAGTCATCCAGACCTAAGTCCACCCTAATGTCTGTCAGAACTTACCATAATCTATTAAAGTTGAGGTCTGAAAAATCTAATACTAAGTAACTTAAGAAAAAAATATATATATGTTCTCATACGTATATGAAAATACTTAAATCTGTAATCTCAATTCTAAAAAATGAGATAAAGAGGTGCTCATTTTCCAAAAATCAACTAAAAAATAATTTGTCGCTGATTTTATATACGATTGTTTGTTTCAGTTTATATTACATTAATAAAAACCTGAAAATAAAAATGGATATGTGAATAAACAATAATGAAGCACATTTTATTCACTTAAAATCATCTATTTAGGTGAAAGAATCCAAAGTTTATAGACTATTTACTTTCTTTTGGAGTTACTTGGTTAACAAACTATGTATTTATGTAGCTTTTGTTTGTATATTATTAACTTAAATGCATAATTTGTTAATTATTAGCCTGTTTGGGAGTGTGGTGAGGTAGTTGGGCTGCCAAAACTCAGCTACTAAGGTGTTTGGTAACACTTATAGTTGGGATTTGACAACTTAGTAAATTTTTTTTTCCTAACTTTTATTTCACAATAACTGCAGTTTAAAAGTTACAGCACTTTACTTTCAAACACACCATATATCCTAAATTTGGTGAATATTTATCTTCTAAATCGTACTTTTACGCTTTTTTTTTAATAAAGAAAAGAAAAGCATTTATTCCAAATGTAAGCATAATTTGGTGCAACTTGTGACACGGCAAGTGGTTCAAAATATGCCAAAACTATAGTAAGAGCTTCGGGACTGCAACTTGTGCCAACGAATGTGACAACTTTTGTATTCACTACCGGATCGGTGTAATTGTGTATGGTCTTTTTTGTTTATTGATTATTATTTATTATATTTTATGTGTAGTTGTGAGTTGTGTTCATGAGTTTGGTATAATAAATTTTGGTGCAATTGTTTTAGAGATTTAACTTACTAAAAGCAGTATGAGAACAGTTTCATATGAACAATTTCAATACACAAATAAAGGAATTAATTTTCGTACAGAAAATGACAACAATTTCGAACCCAACTCAAGTTTAAAGAAATTAAAATTGATTTAAAGAAACATGGAATTGACTATCCACCAAACATGTTAATGTCGCTATCTAACACATTGGGAAAGAATTTTATTTTATTTTGAAAATTTTACATAATTTAACTATCCATTTCCAAATAATAAAAATGACTTACTTTACCAAGTTAGGATGTAATTGTTATATTACTATCCATGTCCAAATAACAAAAATGACTTACTTTAATATATTTAAATATTACTAATTGTTATTAAAAATTGGACAAAGCTATGGTTTTTGACTAATTACACTGCAGTCCCCCCCCTTTTTTTTTTGGCTGAAATATTAGAGGCTTTAGAATTCTAATATCTAAGTCGTATATGTTTCTATAATTGACAGCTGGATTATATACCATATTTGATTATTATTAAATTTTTGGCATTATTATTTAGTCATATATTAATGTTATTGGTAAATTAATTTTTCATTACATATTTAAAATTATTTATTGCATATAAAATAAATTTTATGTTGTTTAAAAAATGAATTAATATTCTTGGTAACTTAATATAAGTTTATTACATATTTAAATTATTTATTATAGATTAATTAGGCACTTTTTAACTAAAATGGGTTTTCAATCATTTAAACATGCAAATTAAGAGCGCAATTATATTTTTATATGGTGAAAGTGGGTCAATGGTTAAATTAATAGAAATCTAATGGAAGAGGATTGACTAATGATTTTTCAAAATATCAAGAGTGGAGTAGCAGCAAATATCATTCTATTTTGATGTGCAATTAATTAGTAGTATATATTAATGCTAATTTAAAATAAGTTATTTAAATAGTCAAACTAAGTCGATGCAATTAAGTGTAAAAATTTAAAATAATTTAGACTTTCGTGTTAAAATATTCTAACTTTTTTCATTTTTTTTTATTTGGATGCAAATAGTACAGATAATCAAGTTAATAGCCCAGTAAATCTTTCGAAGTCATTGAACTACTTTTACATTAAACCTAATGGTTAATAATAGATGATATGAAAGGGACATAATATAGGCATGATGTTAAAGCGCCACCATAACAGGATCCTTAAAAATCATTAAATTTATCTATTTGAAAATGATGTTTGCCTAACATAAACTTGGGGTGCCATATAATTGAGATGATAACTTCTTTTTTTTTTTAAAAAAAAAAAAAAGGTATGTGATTCAATCCTTGCTCACATGGTAGAGAATAGATCGGATTGTCCGTTAGGGTAAATTTAAAAAAAAAAACAAAAAGACACAAATCCCTATTATTCAACCAGTAATAAACCTTACACAACACTGACACACCACATCATTCGTGTGCCCATCCAGTAACATTTTTATATAAATATGATTATTTTAAAATTGAACGATCATAAAAGAAAAAATAATATGAACCCATATGATATGTATTTATTGGATGGTCCCAGTGAGAGAGTAAGATCCTCTCTTAATCTAATTTTTCATGAGTTTTTAAAAATTTTGTAATACATGTCATTTACTATTAGTGAATGATTAAAATTTAATTACTTTTTATATTTTAATTTATTAACTATCAATTATATAATGAATCTTATTTAAGACTTTAAGAGTAAGTCAGATAATGAGAGAATTATAATGATCGAATCCACCAACGAGACCTTTCCACATAAAATTTTCAGTTAATACTTCGATTTCAGTAATAAAGTAAATTGTGGGCTTCATTCACGACAAAAGACTAAAGAATGAAGCTAAGGAAAATGGACTAAAAGCCCAAACAGAGTTGGGCCAACGGCCAGAAATGAATATCAATTCGGTCCGGCTCGGTCTGGCCGGCTCGCCAGGTTCGCACGACGACGAATCTCCAATAATTTACATCCACGGGGACCGCGGCCAGCATTTTCCCGCCAAAATTAAGAGAGACACAGAACGATGAGTGAAAAAAGAAGCAGCCTCAACCCTAAATCAAAATAAAATTGATTAATTCCCTATTTCTCAATGATGGCGCCATCTGCAGCAGCTGCCGATTCTTCGCCTCCTTCAAGTTCGGAAACCACGGAGAATCACCTGCAGGTTTTAACTCTTCTGTCTTCTACTACGTAGCTTTTGCGCACTTTATACCATGTTTGTTTCCCGACAAAATTTGCTGGAAAATAAAGAAATTTTCTTATCAAATTTTATTTTGTATTTTTCATGCTTATTATGCATTTTTTAACATAGTTAAAAATATGGTGTATGGGGGTCAGGTCCCATGGGTTGCCTGCTTAATAGTTCAACATTATAATCTCATTTTGTATTAATTGATAGTCATGAAATGAAAGGTTTAGATGTCTTTGTTTTTCTCTTTTACAGCCATTCTTTGTTCTTCACGAAGCTTCTTCTCGGAAGCCTGAGAGAACCTCAACAGGAACGGTGAAAACCAGGAAAAAGATTGACTTTTCTCCATCAAAACTTAAAAATGTTGAGAAGCCAGATGTTGAGATTGCTAAAGAGGGCGGTGACGAGGGATATGGGAACCTGCGTATGGACGCTTTTGAGGTTGTGTGGTCGAAGATCGAGTCAACTATCAAAGTTTGTTTCCTTTGGCCAAATCTAGTTTAATTTGACGTCCATATTTCCTATAACCAAAATGGAGTCAGAAGTGCAAAAGAATTTAGATTTTCTATCCCTGACTGCAGGATGTTTTGAGGGATATCAATGCTAATGTCTTCAATGAAATTCATCAATGGGTTCGTGATTCATTTAGTACAATTAGATCATTTGGGATGCTTACGTTTCGTGAAGCAACTCAAGCTTTTCCCATTGTAACAGATGCTTCATCTAAACAACTATTCACTGGGCTTGTTCTAACCAGTAAGTGCTCCTTCAATTGAATATTCTGTTGATAGAGCCAATCTGTCTGAATAAGAAAAATCTAAACTCAATAACTACCGGATCATCATTTTTTATGGTTATGTGCTGATTATATTCCTTTCTATACCACAAACTTTTTGATTGACATTAATCTATAATTTTCTGACAAGTGCTAGTATGGCCTCATTTCAGCTGTAAAGGTATAATTTTTTATGAAACCTAATATAACTGTTTTGTCATATAATAGGTAGAACATTTTATTCCAACTTATCCAGGCAATGTTATCTCACAGACCAACCCTAGTCCCCTCCATACTAAAGATAACAAAGTATCTGAGCTTTTAGCGATCCATCCTTGGTTGGATTTTGTATACTATGTTATCTTCTCTTTCTCTCATTTTGTATTTTTTTCTTCTTTTCGGGCTGTCCTCATACAGCTTCTTTCATAAGATTAAATAAATAGCTTTTTCTCCAAAATTTATTCTTGATCAAGTAATGATTTGGCAGAAAATATGGAGTTTGTCGATGATCTTTTGACGTTTGAAGAGCTTGGTCGACATTTAAAATCTCAAGGATGCCATGTGGCTAACCTTTCTTCGCTAGATTTTATGGCCAAGAGTGGGATTGGTGGTTGTCTAAGAAGTTTGTTGAGACAATTCTTGGTGGCTCCTTTGGATGTGAGTTTTGAAACCTGAATACGCCTTTGAAAATTGAACTTGGTTCCTTCTCCAAGAACTTAGTAATTCCTACTTGTTCCGTTTGCTGCTTTTGAGCAGGCTGCTGATATATCCATCTTAGCATCTTGGTACAGAGAACAAGGAAATTACAATAACCCAGTTGTTGTAATTGTTGATGATATTGAGCGATGTTGTGGTTCTGTATTGTCTGATTTCATACTTATGTTCAGGTATTTCTACATTGTAATCTCTCGCATCCATTTGTTTCATTTATATATTTATTGCTTATTATTAAGATTTCTGTGCTCTTAACCTGTATGTATGCTACCTATGCAACAAACTAAAGAGCTTGAATGAGTTGATATCTTATGAAGCATTTCTACTTCTTAACGTTTTACTGACCCATTTCTGAGACTTACGAGGCTGCAAGATCTGTCCTATTATCAGCACTGACAAATCCACTCCTGATTTGTATTCTGTTTCATTTCCCATTACGTTCAGAATCAAACAAATATTTTAAAAAATTGTTTTATCTTTACACTTCGGGTTACCAGGCAGTTATCTCCTAATGCTACTGGCTTTCCAAACCAGTCAAAGAGAAATGTTTGCCTGCATATTAGTTTTGCAATTTAAGAAAATGAATAATCAGCAAGCTCAGTAAATTTTTTTGTTATGTGCTTTAGAAGTTTATGAAGTTTTATCTTGTAAGTAGCTTTTTTCATTTCTATCAGTGAATGGGTACTGAAGATTCCAGTTATCTTAATAATGGGAGTTACAACAACACTTGATGCTCCAAGAAACATACTGCTTTCAAATGTGCTTCAGTGCCTGTGCCCTTGTATGTTCACTTTAGGAACCCCAAGCGAGAGAATGGATGCCATTATTGAGGCTGTTCTTGTGAGGCAATGTTCTGGGTTTAGTATTAGCCACAAAGTGGCAGTTTTTATGAGAAACTACTTCGTGAGACAGGATGGAACTATAACCTCTTTTATCAGAGCTCTGAAGGTTAGTGATTTAAACTCACCTTGAATTTTTATAACTACTTTCAGCTTGTTATAATGTTGTGGCTTTTTTCAGATGAACATGATTATATCTGTACTTGTGTTAAATTCAGAAATGTAATTTGCAGATAGCTTGTTCTCAACATTTCTCCATGGAACCTTTAAGCATTATACTGAAGGGGTTTTTCCTTGAAGAGGATAGACAGGTTGGATTTCCTTATTCTGTGTTAATAGTTTGGAGATTACCTTTCCAAAAACCTATTAGTCATTTTTTTTTTGGTTTAACATAGAGGTCAGCAATGAATCAGTTATACTCTTCATTTGCTTTTAGGCATTTTCCAGTGTACGCACGACATATATAATATGATACATTATTGTTACAGTGACATTTGTTTTTAATTACTTTGCTTGATTGTTGATGCACTAAAAATTGAAAACGTCTATTTCTCGTGATTTGTACTTTGTAAGGGCTGAATGACAGACCAATGTTTTCTTGTTGATTATCTTAAGAACCTGAGTTTGAAGATCAGTTCATTTGCCTCTAATTATCTATAATATCGGGAAGCATTGATCCTTTCAGAAAAAAGAAGGAAAAGGAATCATTGGCGTAAAGTTCAAAATTTTTAGGGCTTAAATCCTATTATTGGGCTCTTGCATATAAGCCTAAGCTTTGTGTTTAATGGTGAATCAACATGGTTTCAAAGTCAAAGTTTACCAAAGGTCTTTTGTCGGAATACCCAATTCTGGTAGTTAAATTATAAAAAAGCAAGTTAAGCCTCTTTGCTGGTGGGAGGAAGAGTTGGACCTTAAATAAAAATACTATTCTTATCATATCATAAGTTTAAGATTTTCGGATTTGTAGTGTGTGATCAAAGTTGCAAGACTATCAAGTAGCAATTACTTTTGCGTTGGCCATTTTTTCTCCTTTTAGCATGAAATATGCTTTACATTGCATATTATCATTTCATAAGGTTCACAACCAGCAAATAAACTTTGTTTTTGTTAATTCCAGCTTTGGTTATCCATATTTTTATCGGTTGTTTTCAATTTCCTTGCTAGGAGTTGCATGCAGTTGCATCCTTTATATCTATCAGATTGGCTCACTATTATATTCTTTTATTCTTTCTGATTTATGTTTTGTCGTTGCAGGGGTTACAAGATGGATTGTTGCTACAAGCAATGTTCAAACATGCTTTTGACTTACCATCTTATGGAAGGTACTTCAAATACCTGAAAATTTCACCATAACTGTACTCCATTGTACACAAACATGCTGGCAGGAAATATGTTTGCTGACTTAGGTGATGAAATGTGTTGACTAGGAATAAAATGGGGGAAGAGAATGTTGAAAGCTTTGCTCATTGTTTATCAGAACTGAAGAGATCACAGACTCGGTGGAGAACTGTGGTTTTGGTGAGGCTTCAATCTTTTAATTTACTTTACATGCCAATCATCAGGGCTTTCATGTTCTATCTTGTATTTCTTTCTCTGTTCGTTCAAGTCCTTTATATTGATTCTTCCTCTGATGAATTGGTTGTCTATGCCAGAACTGTTTCAGTAAGTAAAATTTGTAGGTTCGGTCTTTTTACCATGATTTGTTTGCCTTTATTGCCTGGCTTTTCTAATTCCCTTTGCATACACTTCTGAGTACGCCATCCCTCCCCCCAACTGCTACCACCATCAGTTTTGTGGAGTTTCCTAATTCTCTCTATCTTGCACCCCAATATAATAACTAGGGTTCCCCCCCCCCAACACACACACACTAGAAAATTGATATATTTATGCTGTAATTTTGAAATTTATAACGGCGGTTGTTGCTTCTACCTTTAAGTTAAAGCTCCTTTGATGGCTGAATGGTGTAATTTCAGAAAGGTTGATAGTCATATAATGAAACTAAATCTTTCTGTTATGCTCATCTAATCTTGTGCAGTGCCTCTATGAAGCAGGAAAGGGTCATAGAATTCAACTATTGGACTTATTATGTGAGGCACTTAATCCTGCTTTGTACAGCTCTAGGACTTCGGGTACATGCACAAAAGTAGACAAAGGTCATGGTGTATCTCCTTCAAATAATTTTCCAGTTCAACAACATCCTATAATGAGAAAGGGTCGTTTGATCTGTCAGGCAGTCCAGAAGGTGAGGTAAGTAGCACAATTTTTACAATCCTGACTGGTCTTCTTATCCTTTTCCTATGTGCATTTCCTACAATTGAGTTAATTATTTTGTTTCTGAGGACAAAAATGGTATCTCTTTCTAGTATGAAATTTATTGCATTTTAAAAAAACTGTCAATTTCTATGGAAATATAAGGGATCATATCTCAAGGAGCAAATTGTTGCTTTACAAATTAAAAAATGACTTAACCACAAGGAGGCAATGTATAATCCGCTCTTTATGTTATTTATGTCCTTATAGGAATGCTGAAGAAGCAGCAGACCTGAGACAATATTTAAACATATAATAATCAACAATCCTCCTTTGAGGGTTCTATGTACGCTTTTTAATTAAAGAATTTGCATGCTCAAAGTTTATTTCCAGAAGTTAACTTTGGAATTAATAATGTTGTACTTTGTGACATCTATTTCATGATTGCCTTTTCCTGTGCGAATTTTCAAGCTGAGAAACTATTAGGTCTTACTCTTGTATTCTTACTTCTAAGCACCTTTTTTGTAATAAATAATTCGGTCAATGATTTTATTTCATGTCACTATTCTACTGAATTTTGAATTTTGATCAGGGATCTTCCAATAGCACAGCTGTATAAGTTGCTTAAAAGATGGGAGGAGCTTACTGTGGATATCAATGAGGTATACAATTTAAGTATTGGGAAAGACTATTGATCCTTGTTTATTATGATTATATCGCTATAACTTCTCATTTCACATTCTGTATCATTTCCTGCTGTATTCCTTATTCTTTATTTTTACTTATTGAAAACTGTTGAGAAACATGATTTAGTATACACTTCAAATTTTTGCTTCCTTGTCTGGAAAATATACTTGTGCAATAGATAATATTCAGAGGCTTTTGTTTGCCCACCTTTTTTCTTTGGGTGTGTGTTTTTTGTTCTTTTTACCATAATAACCCACAGAAAAATAAAAAACTGATAGACCGTTGATCTTGCTGTAATTATTTGTTGTTTATGATGTTTCAAACAAATTTAAGCTCAAATGAGCCCATTTAGCATTTTAGCTATTTGGTGGATTCTTGTTTACTACAATCAGCACTAAGACTTATTTTTTTGGACTTCACTGGTTGCATAAGGACTGAACAATAACACTTGTCACATTTAAGTAATCTAAATGTTGAATTTCATAAAACCTAAACAGCACCTTTGCCTTTTTAGCCTTCTGTTATCTGGTCTATGCTTGCTTGTGGGCTTTTGGCTTGATATTATGTAGGGTACCTTGGTTACCCTTACATGACTGTAAACCTTGATTATGTATGAAAGTATTGATAACTGAATTTTTTTTTTTTTTTGGGTTTTTTTCCTCTCTACAGATCCATGCAAAATTGAAGGAGTTGCTGTATGTAATAAAATTAGAAAATGGCAGGAGTTCAAGACAAGATATGGCTGACTCTTCCAAGTAAGTTTCTGGATATTTCTTGAACCTTTTTATCATGCTATTGTCAATCTAATATACCTAACTCTGCATGTTATGTCTACTTTTCAAATAAAGTTCCTTTGAAGAATTCATCTAGTTTTCCAACACTACATAATATTTCTGATTTCTGGTTTTGTAAACTTTCACATTTCATGCATACCTTGTGATTTTAAAATCTTCCAAATTGTGTTTTTATTAAATCAGAACCTAAACATCCAATTTTAGTTCAATATGGTGGAAAAATAGGTGATTGTGGTTATTTTAGTTCGATATGGTGGAAAAATAGGTGATTGTGGTTTTATCTGATTATCTTTGTGACAGGAGACCTGTATCACGGAGTCAGTTGAATATTGAAAAGGAATCCAGAGCGGTCAATGAGAAAGCTGCTTCATTAATAGAGTGCATGGTTAGGTATGGAAATTCATTCTGTGCATCTTAATTCTAGCTGTCTTTGCCTTCCGTTTTCATGCTTCTATCGTTATATACCCAGTGGCTTTAATTCTTGTCTTCATATGAGAATAAGGACCACGTGTTTTATCCCAGATTTTTATGCTTCTCTATTCATTGTGTAAACAAATTTGGTCCTCTTTTCTGCTATTGTTTCTTTAGTATGCTTGACTGTTATCTATAACTATTCTGACATGAGATGCTTTATTTATTAAATAGGGATCATATGCAACCGGTTGAGTGCTCACCTTTGCATGAAATTGTCTGCTTTAAGAATGTTGAAACACTTCAATTGGTAAGCATCCCAAGAATAGTACCATCATGAATCTACTTAAACAAGCTCTACTGTTCTCTAGCAAGAAAATTGATTTCTGCTAGTCATTTTCTATCATCAGTTTAGTCATCTTGATCATACTATCTTATGCCACGAAATTGATAGTGATCTAACTGATTGCTTTTTAATGAAGATTTGGCTCTTTGAATAAGGATATTCTCAATTCTGATTGGTGTTAATCGAAAGCTGAAAACTTGAGAGAAATTTGATAGACAGTCTCTGGACTTCTTAACCTTTTACTTCTTTCTTGGATGGGTTGAACCAAGCAATGACTACACAATTAGTAACTTAACCTTGCTCTTGGTCCCAATTCCAAATAATCTGTTCAAACTTCCAAATGTAGTTTTCCAGCTACCAGTGGAATTTAATGTCAGTCATGCCAAATTTCTTTTTTCAGTTCGTTTCTTTTGTAAAATTTTGATACATTAATACATCTTTTAAGACAACTAGAGGATACAATAATGGCCCTGTTATGACAACAATAAATGAATTGGAGCGATTTTTGTTATACTAGGGGAAATCAATCTTGTTTCTGTGTCCGGTTCTGGTGCATCTGTTGATTGTATTAGATAAAATGTTATTAGACAAAGCCTGCTTTTACTATGTAGGTACATCCAACTGCTCATTAACATTTGGAATGCTTCAATCTAGCATAACAAAACGTTTTTTGTGTCCCAACTTTCCAAGCTTTGCCTATCCCTTCTTCGTCATGAAAGTAATTTTATTGCCCTTTTGAAGCTTGAGATTTAAAGTCTCTGATTCTTGCCAATTATCTTTGTAATTCATATATTCTCAATTATTTAGGCTTTAATTGGAGACCCTAGAAGAAGGATTCAAATTGATCTTCTGGAATCCTACAAAATTCTCCGATGTAGCTGCTGCAGTAGGAGTGGACATTCCCTATTGCCATCATTGCATGACACATCAATTCTGTAAGTATTTCCTGATCCTTCTTGAATTAATAGAATTGTGGTGTGATGAAATCATGAAATGTACTAGGAATACTGTAGCTGTGGTCTGATTTATGTTTTTTATTTTTATGAAATTTGTAATTATTATTTCAGTTCTCTGCTGCTTTTGAGTGGAGCCTTTCTTTCTCCTCGATGAAATGTGTGATTATGAGATAGCAGAATGTTTCTAATATGTCTAAGCTTATAGTTTTCCCTTATGCATCTATTTATATAATCTTAAAAGGAAACTAGTGTGCCCTATAGGTGCAGAGAACAGTTTGTCATTTCATTCTTACCTTGATCCATTATGAATTTATTTCAAGAGTTGTAGATGCCTATAGAGTTTCTGTTTCTTGAAAGTTGACAGTTTGTTGATCATCTGTACTTTTAGGTATAACCTAGCTCAAGAACATGGCGATCATATCAACCTCCATGACTGGTACCAGTCATTCAAATCGAAAGTTTGTAGCTCAAGAAGTAAAGGAAAACACAAATCAAAGCAGTCCCCATTACCAAAGAAAAGAAAAGATATGAATGAACCTGATAAGCCATGTGAAGCTTCAATTCAGTATCCTTTGGTTTCTTTATCATTCTTCATATTTTCTGCTTTTCATTTTTGAAGTTGAGTCCATATGGGCGTACAACATAGTGGTATAGATATTGCTATGAAGGGATCATATGCAGATACTTCCGACTTCTCAGGAAATATAAATAGGATCTCTGATTAACTAAGTCTGGAGTTATCCTCCTCTTTCCGGCTGCCAGTATACAAATTTCAATCTTTCCCAGACTCACCCAGTTGCCATTCTTTTGGCTTTCTGGCAAACACAGATCATACTGCAAAGCTATTTGCTGCCTGGCAGCTATTCTTACATGTTCAAATGCTATATAAGTATCATCTATACCTGCATATTGTGATTCTTTTTAAGTTTGCTGCTTGCCATTCTTTTTTTTTTTTTTTAAACCTTTAATTTTATATTGCTTGTTCTTGACTGCAAATCATCTCATTAACAACCTAGCTCATTATCTTTCATCCAGTTATTATAATAAAGATCTGCTCCAGCTTCGGCATCTTTCATGATGTGGAGCTGCAAGATTGACCATCATAAGCTCTACTGATTTTATAACGTGTGCAGATTTGTCAACTGTTAAATCTTTGATGCATTTTGGCAAAATTCTCATGTGTCTATAAATGATTGTTTCTGAAAATAAAGAACTTTCTAGGAGATCCTTGACCTTTGTCTCCTACAGAGCGCGGTTTTGCAAGGCAGTTACAGAGCTCCAGATTACGGGGCTGATTCGGATGCCTACCAAAAGACGACCGGATTTTGTACAGAGAGTGGCCTTTGGTCTGTGATATGAAGCAATGCAAATGACCTTTAATATCCTGTCTGATTCATTTGTCAAGCCTGTTGTGTCTGTCCCTTATGTACGCATATTGCAAATTGATTTTTGATCTTTTCTGCAATAATGTAATTATTTTTCTTGACACAAGCCAATAAGAACGTAAATTTAAAGCAGGGTTGTCAATTTTTCTTTTTTCTTTTTCCTTGTCTTCTAATTTTTGAAGTGCTTTTTAGTAGATGATGTGCTGTCTTTTTCGTTATGTATGAATATCAAGGTGCAAAGGAGCTGTCGGTGGGAGATGGCACTGTGGAAGATATTTGCTGTAAAGGCCGAAGAGTATCTGGGTCCTAACGTCGTAATAAAAACAGTAGGCTTGGCCCATTTTTGGAAAGCTAATCGCGTTCTCTTAACACAAGAAAGGGCATCAAAGAGTCAGGAATGTACAGTTGTACACAATCCACATCCTAAAAGTCTGTGGTTCCACAAATCCTGTGGTGCCGATACTCGATGGGCGGGAAGCTGGAAAACATTAATAATTGTTAAAAGGACACAGAATTGTAATACGTGTTGCTCATTATATGGCTTAACCAATCCCGATTTATTTTTATTATCAGCAGAAAAATCACATCGCCAATCACGACAAAAATACATACACACGTTATTTGATATGTTTGGGGACCGGTGTTTGGCCCGTGTGAGATGGATTTTAATTTTCAGCTGATGATTCTTTTCTTCTGCAGCCAGCAGATTTGGAACTTCCCGCTTGTATTGTAATTTTGATAAACTATAAGGGGCAGTTCGTTCTTTGAGAGGGTCAAACAAAAAATAAAATCATTGGTCCAGCAAAGCACAGCTCAATAATGTCACGTGTAGTGGAATATTACCAATTTACCGCGGTTTTTTTTAAACAAAAACGACGCAACCTGTTATTTGTGGGTCTCGCTACGGTGCATAATCTTCATCGTGCGGACATGATTTCCCCATGACAATCGACGAGGAGCTGACACATGTTACAATGGATGACTTGCTGCTCCGGTAACATCCGCCTCGCTGAAACTATTCAGACTCTTTTCATATTAGTCCCAGCAGGCTTGGCAAAATCCGGGTCCGGTCCGGGTTTTGGTGTTGCCCGGGACCGGACCGGATGAGAGAAATGCAAACCCGGACCCGGGTTAAAATCCGGTTTTTCCGGGTGCGGTCCGGGCTTGAGCCCGGCACCTTCCGGGTCCGGGTTTTGATCCAGGCTTTTTAAACCAGCATGTGATAAATTTAATTTTTTTTCAATTTTTTTTTAATTTCTCTAACAATACAAATTTTTAAAAAGAAAATAATCAAATAAACTCATTCAATTTCAAATTTTAAAAAAGAAAATAGTCAAATACAAATATATAACACATTAACAATACAAATTTTACACAAATGATAAATAAAAATTATTTCAATCTACTTTTTAATACCTAAATTTATCCAATTTCTAACTTAAACTCATTCAATCTATATATAAAATAAATTAATTAAATTCAACAACACAATAATTACACAATAAATTTAAATAACATCCAATATATCATAAATTCATAATTATATATTTATATATAATATATTTATTTTTTTAAAATTTATTAAAAAATCGGGCCCGGTCCGGGTTCTGGGTTTTTTGTGTTGAACCCGGATCCGATTTTTATATGCATGCGGTCCGGGTTTTGCCCGGACCGGATTGGCCGGGTCCGGTCCGGGCGGGCTTTTTTGACGCCCCTAAGTCCCAGTGTAACTACCCAAGTTGCCGGTTGCCGTTCTTTTCCCTTGCCATTTCGAAGCTATCCCAACCGTCCAAATATGTAACAAATAATAAACCAACGGCGGTTATGAATTTTGCTGCATGGTGCGGATAATGCATCATAGGCGGATCCGTTATTTCTATGGGAAATAGAATCTATAAAAACGGCAGGCTCTTATGGCTCAAAAACAACGCGTCATAGGCACCGCTGAATCCTGAATCCTCGCTCTTACACTGAATTCTAGTCTTATAATTTTCCAACTAAGTCCAAAGTCCTAAACCCACAATAATAAAAATAAAAATTCTTTCTTTTTTAGTTACTAATGCCCTAATAATTCTTCTTCTTCATCTTCCACATCTCATTTTGCTCAGGTACTCTTCTCTTTCTCGTAACCATTCTTTTTATTTATTTATTCTGTTATCTGTTTCTTGATTTAGTTATAACAATGTAATGGTGCTGATCTGTTATTTATTATTATTATTATTATTGTTTTACATTTGATTTTAGAATTTTTCTTGTTTTCATTTGATTATGGAACTGAAATTTGATGCATTTGATTGTTCGTCTGCTTTTGTTTAATTGTTGGAGTTATATTCTTGAATATGTTGAGATATAAATCTAGAGAAATATCATTTGGCAAGAAAAATAATAACAACCCAGAATTTTAGATCTGGTATTTTTCACTTATTTGAGCTGAAAAAACTTTCTTTATAAGTGATTCATTTTCACTTACCATTTCTTTTATAGGAACTAAAAAAGAGGTTGAATTATTTGCTGTTGATTCTTAACCGTTTTCCAATGACCATGCAGATCCTGTTGTATTCAACAATTTATTACTAGCTGCAATGTCTCTGTGTGTGCGCGAGGTGACTGCCAACAGGGAAACAAAAGATAACAAACCCTTTAAGATCTTTGTGGGCTATGATCCGCGTGAAGATCTTGCTTATAGGGTCTGCCATCGTTCCATCTTGAAAAGATCCTCCATCCCTGTGAAGATCACACCCATTGTCCAATCAGATCTTCGCAAGAGTGGCCTTTATTGGCGTGAAAGAGGCCAAACTGAGAGCACTGAGTTCTCATTTTCCCGGTTCTTGACCCCTTACTTAGCTGGTTTTGATGGGTGGGCTGTGTTTGTTGATTGTGATTTTCTTTATTTGGCGGATATTAAGGAGTTGTGTGACTTGATTGATGATAAGTATGCTATTATGTGTGTCCATCATGATTATACCCCTAAAGAGACCACAAAAATGGACGGGGCGGTGCAAACCGTGTACCCGAGGAAGAATTGGTCATCTATGGTTTTGTACAATTGTGGGCATCCGAAGAACAAGATACTGACACCTGAGGTTGTGAACACGCAGACAGGTGCATTTCTTCACAGGTTCCAGTGGCTTGAGGATGAAGAAATTGGGTCAATCCCATTTGTATGGAACTTTCTTGAGGGTCACAACATGGTTGTTGAGAATGACCCCACGACATTCCCAAAAGCGATACATTATACTCGTGGGGGGCCATGGTTTGAAGCTTGGAAGCACTGTGAGTTTGCCGATCTTTGGTTGAAGGAGATGGAAGAGTACAAGAATGAAGCTAACAAGACAGTTGAAAAATAGATAGGATCATCTGCTTACTAGTAGTATTTGATGTCCAGCTTTATTAGTAAAGTCTACCATTCTATTATCTTTTGGTTGATTTCACCATTGTATTCTAGATTTATTGACTCCTTGGTTGAGAGTCGAATTTTCCTTTGCAGTAGTTATCAGATAGGCATTCCAGGTATACGTATGCCTTACATATATATGTGATGTTGAATTTGTTTAAAAAAACCACTTATAAGTGTCAATTCTTACTTTGTCACTCCTTAGCGCTTGTAATTCATATCAATTGATAGTTAGTGAAAGCTATATATATATATATATATATCTATATAGGCACACACATATATATATGTATTCCCTTGCTTGTTCTTTATTGCTGTCTTCGAGTTGATGGTTCATCTCGATTTATATAGCAGCAATTCTTTTAGTGACACTGAACTGATTGATCACATCAGTTTCTGCTAGCTGCTAGCCTCTTCTGTATTTTGATTCACTATTTGAAGCAAAGCTTCAGCCTGTTCTAGTTCTTCAATGGAAACCATTTGAAACCAAAATCAAACATCTCAATTCATGTTGGTTTTCAATTTGCTCAGTTCCAAAGATTAAGTGTTGCTTTCAGTAATTTTGCTCTGGAATGAATTTTTCTTGCTGCTGTTCAACTTGCCAACATCACAACAGCCTAGTGTCATATAGTTATTTTCTTCTTTCATTTTCCCTTTTCTCTAAACAAACAAAACATCTATATGACAAGATTCTAGAGGTTAATAGTCATACGCCTTCCCCACCCCCCCATTTCTGATATATATTTGGAGCACGAATGTAGTTTATTTATTTCCTTAAATGGCTCATTGTTGACTCCAAGCCAAAACTGCATAAGCCAGTTGAGCAGATTATCGTGAGCAAAAAGGCGGATGGGCACGGCTATTAACTATTACCAAAAGTCACGATCTCACAAGCTGGGCCAGGCAGATTACTTTATGTTCACCGACGTTATACGTGTGATTTTGCCATGCCAGCTCTGCCGCTGATAATTATTTACAGCCATTTCAAAACATTCTTCACAAAATTATAAAAAAAAAATCTTATACGGGGGGAACATTGTTGTTGGGCATTTTGGGGATTTGGGCCAAGTTTTTCGGTTTTAGCCTTAAATAATCCATTATCGTTTTTATAGTGAACTAGCATTTACATTATTTCCTTTTGATGCCATGGCGTGGTTCCGTATCTGTGGGGCACAGATTTCCACGTGCCCACTCCTTACAGCTTGAAAATTTTGTTTGCTCTAATCTTATAAATCGGACTTGGGAGTTGTGTGATGTGTCCTTCCGATAATCTATTATAAGTTTGCATTATTTTGACTTTGTCCTTCACAGCATCTCTCTCTGCGTATCACTAATATGAAAGGTTCAAAACCCCAAATAAATATGGGCCCAAATAAAAACTTTTTACATGAAATAACTCATTTTTGTCCCTTATGAGAATTACTTAAATATTTAGAATTTTAAGTAAAGTATTTAAATACAAAATATAATAAAGTACCGACGGTGTGATTTTATAAAGAAAAACCTAAATTCATTCTATATAAAAAGAAGATCTAAATCTATTATTTAGAAGGAACGACTTAATGGTGCGTTTACTTACTGGATTGGGCAATCAAAATCCGGAATCGGAATATTTGATGGTGTTTACTTCATAAATATAGAGTAGGAATCGGAATGATGGGGTCCATCACTATTTGGGAATGAGGAATGAGAGATTGATTCTTATGGGGAAGGGGAATGAGTCTCTCATTCCTGAGATTGACCATTTTACCCTCCCCAAAATTAAAAATACCCAATTTGTCCTCTTTTATAATTAATTAATATAATATTATGATTAATTAATAAATATATTATTAACTATAATTATTAAAAATTATAGTTATTGAATAAATAATCACAATAATTAATTTATTATTATTGTTGTTATTTTAATTAATTAATTAATGTACTAATATAATAATTATTAATATAATTAATTTATATATTATTATTAATGAATTAATATAATTATTACTATTAATTAATATATTATTGTTTCCTGAATAAATAATCACAATAATTAATAATAATAATAATAATTAATATACTATTATAATTATTATTATTATAATTAATTCATATATTATTATTAATTAAATAATATATTTATTACTAATAATTAATATATTAATATATTATTAACAATAATTATAATTTTTGAATAAATAATCACAATAATTAATATATTATTTTAATTAAGTAATTAATATTAATATTATTAGTTAATACAATAATTTTTATTATAGTTATTATAACTAATTAAAAAATTTACAATTAATTAATATATTAATTAATAATTATTATGACAATAATCCATTAAGTACTTTTTAGTAATTTGTTACAATTTAATTCATTGTGATTTTGATTTCAAGACAAAGTAAACACATTAATGGCAATCTAGCTCATTCCGATTTCGATTCCTACAGTTTAAGTAAACAACTTATTTTGATTCACATTCCCTATTCCCATTTCAGCCCATTTTCATTCCTATCCATTTTGATTCCAGCTCATTCCGATTCCAATTTAGTAAACGCAGCATAAGTTTATTCCTTATAAAGAATGATATAAATATTTAAAAAATATTCTTAACTCAAATGCCCAAAGAATGAGTTTTGACAAAGTGTCAAAGACATAATTCGATAAAGAAGGACCTATGTCTATTCTTTGCAAAAAATGACAAAGGTCTACTTTTTATAAAGAACGATTGTAAGTTCATTCTTTACAAAAAAAAAAAAATTGATTTAAGTACTCACAAAAAAGAATATGCCTAAAAGCAAATATACATTCTACGAAAATGCACATATCAAAAAATATAAGATTAACAGAATGAGATTACGGGCAAACAAACATTCTATGGAATGAGCCTATGAGCTAAATAAACATTTTATAGCATGCGCCTACGAAAAAAAGAACATTTCATGGAATAAGCATGTGGGATAGCAAACATTCCTTAGAATAAGTCCACGGGCTAACAAATATTCTATGAAATGAGCTTATGACATAGCAAACATTTTACAAAATGAGACTACAAGCTAACAAACATTATACAGAATATGCTATGGGCAAAACTTTTTAAAATTAGCTTACAGACAAATGGGTTTGAGTTTAAATTCGACACTTACGTTGGTTTCTCACAAAATCAAGACAAGTCTCCACATAAAACTTGTCATGAACAAGTCTTGAACACATATTGATAGATGTCCTCGTGCATGGGTTTTGTGGACAAATGTCACAATGATAATGCTATATGCCATAATAACTCTTCCACCTTATACTTCAAGTTGCCTATATAAAGGCCAAGCATCCCACATTTAAAGATAAGATGAAAAATATATAATATGAGTACAAAAACTTGTCCATCTCGCTCTAGATTTTTTATCTCTAAAAATGAAGTGAAAAAATGACTTGAACGTTGAACAGTTATCATCGGCATGCCACAATTTTTTTTATAAAATAATTAATCACAAAAGACACATGATTTGAGGCACTTGACAAAAAAAAAGTCACAAATCTTGATTCAAAAGAAAGTTCGGAATACAAAGCAAAAAATTACATAAACATATTTATATATATATATATAAATATAAATTCAGGTCTTGTTTAGTATTATAGTTAAAAAATTATATAATTTATAAGTTATAATATTAAAATGTATAATCAAACACTAGAGCGTGTTTATATCATGCTTTAATCCAGAGCTCTTAATATCTAAAAATGAAATATGATTATTGTTTGTTATTCAAGTAATTGTTCGTAAACGAATGAATGATGATAATAAGTTGATAACTATGAAGGGTACATTTGTCCACATCGGTGATTCTGAATCCTCTTTAAATTTTCTACGAAACTGGAAGAGTCACCACGTTTGCGATAGTTGTAAGCGCTTTACAGTGTGTACCCACCGCTCGCACTTCTTCATTCTTTCTGGAATAAAAAAAGAAAAAAGGCTCTCCGACATCCAATCAGAAATGTCCGCGTGTCTCCGCCCTTCCCTCCTCCCAGCCCCTCCTCCGGCTCCTACGTGGCGAAGTTCCCTGCTTTTTGGAGTGAGCTCTTTCTCGAGGAAGCTAATAACTCGAGCGTCATCTACGACGTCGACGACGACGATGAGTGACGCTGCCGCACGTGAGCTGAAAGAAGGAATAGCTGAGTTCTACGACGAGTCGTCTAGTCTTTGGGAAGACATTTGGGGCGACCACATGCACCACGGATTCTACGAGCCGGATTCCTCCGTCTCCGTCTCCGACCACCGCGCCGCCCAGGTCCGCATGATCGAAGAGACGCTCCGTTTCGCCGGCGTTTCCGGTCAGTGATGTAGCTTCTTTCTCACTCTGTATATATCAGCCTATGATAATAACTACAGTAACAATAATAAGAATGGGTTAATAATAACAACAACAACAATGATAATATCAAATAAGAACGATGTGAAATTAAATTATTAACAAAATTATTATTTTCGACACAATCTCCAACCCTATTCTTTTTTTTTTTTTTTTAACTTGCAGAATAGCTTTGATAATTGAACTGTAAAATTCTCTATTTTCATTTATGTTACTGTGTTTTCGTGTTGGTGAATATTTTTGACAACTGATTTATTTATTTATTTATTATTTTTTTAATATGTGAATTGGGTTCAGAGGCCCCAACGAAGAGGCCAAAGAATGTTGTGGATGTTGGCTGTGGGATAGGAGGCAGCTCTAGATACTTGGCTAAGAAATTTGGCGCTAAATGCCAAGGCATCACTCTCAGTCCCGTCCAAGCACAGAGGGCTAATGCCCTTGCTGCTGCTCGAGGCTTAGCCGATAAGGTTGGTCCAATTTTTTTGGTTTCTTAAATTTCAAGCTTTGCATTCGTTCATCATCATTGAAGGAAATTACAAGTTTCTCATATTAGTTCACAACACTCCTCCGCTTTCCTGAGCTCCCTAGGACAGTCAAATTATATTTGATGAATTAATGGGGGTTCCTGACATTAATATATTTGCTGAAGTGATACCTTAACATCTTGCCCATATTTCTTATTTTCAAATAGAATAAAAGCCTCCCGTGTTCTTTAATTTATCATAAATGAGGTGTTTAGTTGTTTTGTATCTTTTCCAGTCATTATTTATTTGTTTTTAATTGCACTCTGTTGATATCTTTTACGGATCCAGTTGGTGAACATAGTTCTTATCTCTGCGCGAGCCAATGTTCAGAAGGACTGGCTTCCTTTTATGTTGCCGTAAAGGAGTAGTGTTAGAAATGACAATGTGAAATGTCCACAGGTTTCCTTTCAAGTTGGAGATGCTTTGCAGCAACCGTTTCCTGATGGGCAATTTGATCTAGTTTGGTCCATGGAGAGTGGAGAACACATGCCTGACAAATCAAAGGTTTTTTCTTCCTCTAAATTCTTCAGATTCAATTGAGGTCCATTTCTTTTAGTTTCACTTGTTCATCCTATAGGATAATGGCATGTATTCCTGAATGTTCTCATTGTTACTTAACTCCTTCAAACTGGCAGTTTGTCAGTGAGCTGGCTCGAGTTACTGCCCCAGCAGGTACTATAATAATAGTAACATGGTGCCATAGGGATCTTGCACCTTCCGAAGAGTCTTTGCAGCCATGGGAGCAAGAGCTCTTGAAAAAGATATGTGATGCTTATTACCTGCCAGCTTGGTGCTCTACTGCTGATTATGTCAAATTACTTCAGTCCCTTTCCCTTGAGGTAAAAACTTCATGTTCATATTGTTAAGCTTGAACATTTTTAAAGCAGAGTGAAACATTTGTTTTATTGTTTGATTTAATAGATTGAGTTATTTATTGTCTGAGAAAAATACCCACTTGAAAATTGGTATCTTCATTTTTACGTACTGATCAATATTTAAAGTCGGGAGTTAATTTGTCAATTTTCATCTTGGTGTATAAATAGCTTGATTTTTGGGCGACATAACTAATTGTGGAATTTGCAAACTGCTGTGGCAGGATATAAAGGCAGAGGATTGGTCTCAGAATGTTGCACCATTCTGGCCAGCAGTGATACGCTCAGCATTGACATGGAAGGGCTTCACATCACTGCTGCGAACTGGTAAGCTTAGCATTCTTTGCTGCGGGAACCTATATGTGATTTCATATAATTACCTTGATATTTTTGCAAAAAGGCTGAACATTACTTTATGGATAAGCTAGAAATCTTTACACGCAGAAAGGTTTTATTTTGCAATCATATAGAGGAAGTTTTTCCCAATGCACTAAGTGGAAGTTGATTTGATGATAAAGCTATTGGTTTACTTAAGGAAAGATTCTGATTGCTATCAGTACAAACTTGGCTTTTTCTCCATTTTGTTGATATGGGTTGAATGCCATGTTAATCAGGATTAAAAACCATAAAAGGAGCATTGGCAATGCCATTGATGATCGAAGGATACCAGAAGAATCTTATTAAATTCGCCATCATTACATGTCGAAAGCCTCGTTAACTGATGGAGGCATGAATGCTGCAGCGATAAGCGGGACTTAGCAGCAATATGATTGTATTTCCCACACACACAAATTTACATTTTTCGTTTTTCTTTACTTTTCTTTTGTGGATTCCTTGAAGTGAATAAGGGATAGCAGAGAAACCATCCAACATAGAAATTGTAGCCTGCTTGGCATTTTCACAGACAATTATTCACTGTTTGTTTTGCTTGAGATTGTCATAATTATTCATAAACATTATTAGCATGTGTCCGTGATGAGGACATTGTTTAGTAGCACACTTTTCAGAAAAGCATCCATCGGGACCCTTCCTGAAAATGTAATGTAATAGTGTTTATAACAAATCGGTTCAACTAATCAATATCAACTAATTATCGAAGGTTCAACTAACCGTGTATTAAAACTTCAATTGTCATAATATTAAAGCCCAAATCAATAGCAAGCAATCCTTATCATTTTATTACTCAAACCATGTATATTATTAGGGTGTTATAACCTAAAAGTTACAGTTACTGTAGAACTAAAATTTAAAAGTTATAGTTACTATAGAAATAAAAAAAGTTGTATCGATGAAAAAAATAGATAGTATGCAATAAATATTATTTTTAAATAAAAATGATATTATAGGTTTTTTTTATCATACAAATATGAGATCAAATCAATTTATCTTTTAAGGCACAATATCTAGTGTTGGGATGACAAAATATTAGGTTACTAAAATGTCTTAATTTCACATTCTATATCTTCTTATTATGTTTTAATAATTTTTTTTAGGTTAGATTAGGTTTTAAAAGTTGGGCTTAAAGGATTTAAAATTTGAAGCATATGTTATAGGTGGGTTAAACTATGTTAAAAGGTGTATCTAATATATTTATTAGAGTAATGATATAGTCACGAACTCTTGTACAAATTTATTTTATACAAACTGATGTGGTATGATAAAATTGGTTGAATTAAATATCTCTTGGGTTACATTATTTATTTTTATTATTTTATGTTTTTATTCAACCAATGAATTAATGTTACATCAATTTGTACAAGAGTTTGTGACTGTATCATCACTCTATATATTAATAGTTTTCTAATCACGGATCCTCGACTTTAATAAAGTCAGGGATTAGTTAAAAGAAAAAAAATTAAATTTTAATATACTACATGACAAAATGCAGTGCATTGGAGCATGTGTTTATTTTGTCTTTTAGCTAATCTCTGATTTTATTAAAATCAGGAATCATTGATTGAAAAACTATTCATATATATGAGAAATTTTAAAATATCTCATATGTATTACAACTAATTGATGCATGACTGATATGTGTAGTTAAATTTAATTCAACTACCACTTACATGATGATTTTTTAAAATAAATATATATATGTTATGACATTATTTGGTTGTTGTATAACTGACATGGTACCTTAGATTTCTAAAATTTCTTCATATATATATATATATATATATTAAGCTTTCGAGCCAAGCTCGTCTTTTTAGGTGAAGCTCAAGTCAAGCCTTAGTATTTAGAAAATATATTTGGGTTGAACTAAGTTCGTTAATGTTTATTGAACACTTTAATATTATAACTTTTAAATTATAATTGCATAATCTTGATACATAACAGGGCCTTTATTCAATGCTCTTAACGAAGTTAAGGAATGCGTTAGTAATGATCAACCAAACACGTCCTCAACATGATTCTTATGTTCAGAGCATATGAGTAAACACTATTCTTTTTACTTTTTTTTTTCTTTTAATTATTATTTTTTTTCTTTTCTTAAAGCAGCCAAATCTTACTGCCCTGTTGTTGGCAAATACTTTCCCTTTTTTGATATTTGCTAAAAAAGGAATAAAGAAAAATTCTTTAGAGGAGACAATAGACCAAAATTACATCTAGGGCATATGTTTAACACGTGTTCAACTGACGTGGCGGCAAAAAATAAATTATTTTGTAGAGATATTATTGGATTAATATATTTTATTTACCACGAAGAAAATTATAAAAATAAAAACTCACAGCTAAAAGCTTTAAAGCCGCCATTTCATCAAAACCCTCTTTTCTCCTGGCTTCGCTCGTCTCAGGTGTTATTTTTACTGAGTGATTCCTTATTGTCTTTTTTAAAGAGACAAAGGCAAAGGAAAGAGACACAGAGTTTTAGAGGGAGGAAATGAGGCAGTTTTAGAGAGAGGGAGAGAGAGCGCGCGCAAAAACGACATCGTAACCGAGTTTAAGGAGAGAAAGAGAGAGTGAGAGAGAGAGGCAGAATCCAATTCCTGAGTATTGAATGTGGTTTGTTTTTTCTTTACTTTTCTAAACGGTTTCTTTGTTCTCATCGATATCCATCCCTCGTTGTTTTCGTTTTATTTCGATTCTTTTTGATGGTTCGGTGATTAGGTTTTTGTCTTTTTATTACTGATTGTTGTGTTTAGTGTTTATGTGATATAACGAGTGATTTTGTTCGACAAATGATTTGGTTTTGTTGATTGATTTTTAAGTTACTAATACGCTGAGGCAAGATTAAAGGTGTCATATTGTTGATCGATTTTGTGTAACTAGCCGGGAAATTGTATTGATTAGAGCAATTAAGATTCTCAGATGAATAATTATGGTTTAATAACAATTAATTCCTTTTTTATAGAAAATAATTATTATGACAGTAGTAACAATAGACTTTAGATTGTATCGTGGGCTTTATTTGCATTTCCCTTGGAACCGTTCTTGTTCTGGAATCTTCTATGTGGTATTAACTTTTTAGGTGGATTCACTTTTTGAATGCGTTGAGCTGTTATTATTGGGGAGGCAATCGTTTTGATGTGGAATCAAATGTAATCTCATAGTCTCATTTTATGCTTATTATGGATATGTTTAGGTAACGGATAATCAAAGGCCTTGCAAAATTGTTGTCAGATAACACGTTTTTCCCTCTAGATAGTTGTTTTTGATATGTAAGGCTGCATGTGAAGCGATAGAACTCCTCTTTATTTTCAATTAACTAGTGCTTGAATATTTTGTTTGATTTCTAATTGCCTGATTGGTGGTTTGGGTAGAAAATTAACTATAACAATTGTTTTTCCATGAGAATTTAATGTGAATGTTCTTGTGGGAAGATGTACAATAAGCAGACTTCTTTGGCAGTTAAATTACTTCATATATAATTGTGTTAATTGGGGGACCCCTAGATTTCTGTTGGCTACCCATGACTGTTTACCGTTTGTTCCTGGCCATGGTTTGTAGGAATTTTGGGGAAGACCCCAAATTTTTTCATAAGGGAAAGTAAGGGATTAGATAAAGGTGTTAATTTTTTTGAGGTCTATTTTGTTTGCTTGCAGTTGGAAAATTGAATTCAATCCTTCAACTCTGAATTCATTGTTTGCATTTTACAAATGAATTTGGGTTTTTATCTAAGTTGCTATCTGCTGGGCATATTTAAACTCCAATTTCAAATGAAAATTAAATAATTAGAATTTTGAAATGTTATGGCTTTAATATTCCACAGCTCTTCCTCTAACCCTTTTTGTCTTCATCGTTTTTAACATTCCATAACTCATTTGGTTATATCTTTAGAATGTTCAATGCCAAGACAGGCTCTCTGTTACCTGGTTAACAGTATTTTGGGCCTAATGTAGATCGAAAACATATGAAAGCTTGGTCTGGTTTTACTGTATCTAGTTATTAATGTGGACAAAAACATGAATCTATGGAGAATATTTTTATTTTCTTTTGTTACCGGTGAACAAAAAAAATAAACTTTTTATTAACTTTGGATTTTCAGTCTGGTTGCACGTTGAAAATTTCTTTCCAAATAGAACTTTTTTCATATTCCTGATCACTCTACAACTTGAGATACGCAAAGGTGCAAGTTTCAATGTCTAGTATGCCTTCAACTTCTTGTCGAGAATGCACTTATAGTTTTAGACATGGATAACCAAAGCAACAATGATAGAAATATACAATCCTTAAATTACGTGATGTATGTTAAAAGATATGGAGTCAGAAAGGTTATAGTGACATGAACACATTGCTATAGGATAAATGTATCAATATTTAGTTATTGACTGGCTTGTATCTGCCACATATTTGTTTTTTGTGTGTGTATCCTGAACATGATGTAGACAGTCTTAATCATGGGCCAAAATATCAAAAATCATTTTAATGTTTATAATAGATTCAACAATGAAAAGAACCCCCTTGATTCTTTTTTCCCCTCTTGAAAAGAAGTTGGAGATAGGTTAAATGTGTAATTTCATCTAATTTGTCTGTCATATAGATAGCAATGGAAATTTGGTGCGTTGTCGGTGTAGGTCATATTTGGATTATTCAGAAATTTTCACTTCAACATTTTGCTCGATCTTAAAATGATACCAAGAACTGATGGGGCATCTAGGGGCCAGAGGACCAAGCATATACAGGGTGAGGGGCCAAATTGGATTCTTATTGCTGGTGGTGCCTTATTAAGTACGTTATCAATTCGCCTCGGTTATAAGCTGAAGCAGACATTTGACTCAAGGCAACAACAGGCAAATGCTAATAATGCTCTGAAAGGTCTTGTAAGATAATGTTTATTGCATCAAGAAGTTGTATGTAATATAATTTTTTTTTTAACATTTATACGTTGTGTACATGCAGGAAATGGAACACATTCTGGCAGGAGGAGGTCACCTGCTCGCCATTTGCAAACAAACATGTATTCCTTTACGCAAGACAACGGCAGTTGCTTCAACTGCGTTTCAGGTGTGAAATTCCTTCTGTGTTTTATTGTAGTTTGAACTGTATATTGATTAAAGGTTGCTGGTATCAAGCACAGCAAATGTTAGTGCTCCTGCAATAGCTTTTTTGACATATTGATAGTTCTTTTTTTTTTTGTCCCACTTAATTACTTTTGGCGGGGGGGTGTGAATGCAAGGTCCAGATAATTCTTAGTCAGGAGGTTACTGGCTGTTCTAAGAATTCAGCTTTGTGTTGACAGTAAGTGCTTTTTTTTTTTTTTCCCGGAAAGTTTGTAACGGATGATTTTTCCAAGTGAGGACATGATTTTTCCGGAAAGTTTTGAGCTCTGCTCTCTTACTGTACTCATCGTGATTTTAGCTAATACAGAATGATATGCTTTTTCCTGCTAGAATTTCTTGTGTGTGATAAGTTGGCTGTTGCTATGCCAGTTGTTTCCCCTGCTTAATTTGGCATTACTTTACAGAACTCCTTTGTTAAGATAATACATATTTGTTGTTCTTATAATATTTTATTTAGTTTTATATGATATTTGGTTTTGCAACAGGAAATGAAGGCATGGTGGAGATGAAGCACCCGCCAAATGGCCCGCTTCTGTCTGAAACTGATGTTCCTCTTGCACTTGTGACAGTTCCTGCCCCAGAATTTGGCAAGGAGAATGGGGTTTTGTGGGCATCATCTCCTGATCGTCTTGAGGTGCCTCCAAAGCCGTTTCATCATTCAAACTGCTCTGATTCACCATGTGTCTCAGAATCTGGCTCCGATATCTTCAGCAAACGAGAAGTTATATGCAAGCTAAGGCAGCAGTTGAAGAGGAGAGATGATATGATACTTGAGATGCAAGACCAAATTGTTGAGTTGCAGAACTCTCTTAATGCTCAGCTTGAGCACTCTACTCATTTGCAGTCACAGCTTGATGCTGCAAACAAAGACTTGTTTGATTCTGAGAGAGAAGTCCAGAGGCTGAGGAAAGCTATTGCAGATCATTGTGTGGGACATGTGGGTACCAACGACAAGCCCCTGACTCACGCAATTTGGCCAACTGAGGCAAGAAATGGCCTTGCAAATGGGTACATCGATGGTGAGAATAATCACGATAATCTGGAAAAGGGTAGGGGAGATGGGGGAAAAATTGAGATGCTTAGGAAGGAAGTCGGCGAATTGAAGGAAGTGATAGACGGGAAAGACTACTTGTTGCAGAGCTACAAGGAGCAGAAGACAGAGTTGTCGATGAAAGTCAAGGAGCTGCAGCAGAGACTGGATTCCCAGCTTCCCAATATTTTGTAGTTACAATTTAGGTTTTTGTGTATTCTTTGTTTCCTTTGTTCCCCCATCCCCCCCTTTTTTTTTTTTTTTGGGTGGTGGTTTAGGATGTGGTTTGGTGATTTTTTAGGAGAAAAATAGTCTAGGAGAAGCTTTTTGTTTCCGATTTCGTTTGTCACTGCTGTTGGTTAAGATTTGAGTTGGATGCTATGTTCTATGCTTGTGATGATGGTGTGTGCATATGAGTGATAAGAGGACGGTGAGGCAAAAGCTAAAGGGAAGAGGGTGGTTGCCTATTAGCATTGGGTTTTGAATTGACAATCTCTTGGGGCAAATGGCTGCTCTCGTTTGTCCTTTCACAAATTTTTTGAAGCTTTCGCTAAGGTTGGCTTGTTATTTTCATTTCCCTTCATTTTTTTTCCTCTGATCTTTTAGTGATATAAATGGCAGCTTCATTCACCAAAGATGAGATACAAAATGATGGTGATTTGTTACTTCTTTCAATGTTATATCACTTTACAAACCTGTATAGTAGCCCATATCAGAAAACAGATGCTTCCAATGGATAAAGTGAAGTATTTTCCAAATGTCAATTACAGTTCGAAATTTTCAGAATTTTCAGATTTGCAATTGATGTTCGTAACACTTTACTTTTAACCCTCAAAATTGAGATCAATTGTGCTCTTAGTTCTGAGGTACGGCCAATTGAACAAGTTGATACCTACAGCTCTACCCTTTCCCTTGTAACTGTTGTATTGTGTGATCCCTTTAAATTTGGCAATACATTTCCCATCTTTTAAATTTCGCACGGTGGGTTTTTTTTTTTATCTTTTAAAATTATACATATATTTACTCTTTAATAGAAAATTTGGTTTGCACATATTTTGGATATTACGAACAACTTGGATGGTAAAAAATTGGGAGCTCGTGACATGCTATAGTTTGTATGAAAATTACTCTTGACCTCAGTAACTGCTTCACAATTACGATTCGTATGGTTCACAATGCTGCTCGACAGTATTAATCAAATTTAAGTTCTGTAATTTGAGAAATTTGATCGATGGTATGCTGTAATTTGAGACAAAAAATTAATGTTTTTGAGTAATGTGATGGTTAGAAATTTTGTATAAACTAATATGAAAATGATCTTATTGATTGGATGACAATATAAAATAAAAAAAAAAATTATGCAGGATAAGTAATTTTCATTCAACTAATATGTGATGTTACATCAATTTGTACAAAAAAATTTGTGATTGTATCATTGCTCTCAAGATTTTATGCAAATTGTTCGTAAAGAGGTAATCATTTTAATAAATGCAATAACTTGACCATCACTTTGAGAAGAAGAAAATATATATAGTGAAGTTACACAAGACTTGTGTAACAATTTAGTTGTGTAACAACTCAGTTCTAGATCCGCCTATGTTGCAACAGTTATACAGTGCCCCAACTTTTGTCTTTTATGATTTAACTACTGTCAAATTTACTTCAGCACCTTGTTCTCTTTTCATTCACAATTTGTTTATAAATCTTAGATGGACAGAATTATCCTTCCTAACAAATGTTGAAGAAAATTGATGAGGTGTAGAGTTCAAGTACTTTTGTGCTCATGAAAAGCCACGGCAACAATGGAAGGGTAACAACTTTAGCAAACAAAGTCCACTGTTGTCGAGGTAGGGAGAAAGAGATTGGATAAGTGGAATTTGATGGGTAGACTTTGGAATAAAGCTAGCTCTTTGGTAGTGCGGCTTTTTTGAGGCTAGAAATAATTTATGTTAAGAAACATGAAGTGGGTTTATTGATGTTAGTTTGAACCTCAAGATCATGTTTTTTTTTTTTTTTTTTGGGATTTTGCTGATTTTGGATCGAAAAATACAATAGTATCTTCTTTTTCTTTTTAGGAATTTTGTTGATTTTGGATCCGAAAGCATAATAGTATCGTATTCTTCTTCTTTTTGTGGGTTTTGCATTTTAATTCTAAAAGTAAAATAATATTTTCTTCTTCTTAAAATATGCGAAGATGTAGGAGAAGATGATAATGATGGAGGAAGATGAAGGTGAAGAGTGATGATGATGGAGACGAAAGTGAGAGGAAAGAGAAATTTAAGGGTATTGTCGTCTTTTTGTTTATATTAGTGTTTTTGGTTATTAATACATCTTGGATGTAAACAAATAAATACTTTAATATTTATAAAAAATAATAAATAAAGAGTGTAAGCCGACTCAATAGAATTTTATCAGTGTATGTGAGTGGAAAATACTATAATATTTCTTGATATCTTATGAATAAAAAGGGAGTATAAGGTGCTTAATGAAATTTAACATTAGTTAAATCACAAAAAACAAAAGCGGAGGTTTGGTACAACCGTTGCAACATAGATGAACCCCTTAGTTCTACAAGCGGAGTAAGAGAAGTTAAAATTTTAAATAAATAAAAAAAACATCTCTTAACTCAATGGACTTAGCTATGTTGCAATTGTGGTATCGTGCCACAGTTGCAACCAACCATTAGATCCACTTGAATTCACTATTGCACCCTTCATCCAAGTGAATCCAATGACTAGTTGCAACTGTGGCACGGTACCACAGTTGCAACATAGCCGGACCCTAACTCAATTATACCAATCTTCAAAATCCATATTAGGTACCATCATTAAGCAAGTACTAGCAGATATTGTCGAGCAACACCATTTAAAACGTTCATTCCAATAATAAAACCATTTTTTTAGTAGAACAATTAAATTCATTTTTAAAAAATCTCATTATTGTATTATTAATTTTAATATCCTCCAATATCTTAATTGGCTCTATTGATAGCTTACCTAATAGCTCAAGTAATATTTCAAAATTCAATAAGATCATCTTTCACTAAATTTAGAAAGATGATATAGATAATAAAAATTTACGTGGAACATTGGCTAACATATTACACAATGTTATATATTTATTTATCATATTTTTCCAAAGACAATCACGCAATATTAATTGATCATAAATAATTCGTCGATATAACTAAGCAACTCTTTTACAAGTGAAAAATTTATCGTCAATGCATATGAATTGAGATTTGAGAGTGACATGTAAATGAACAATCTAGAAGAATGAGACAAGCCAAATCATATATATATAAAATCAAATTAAGTGGTGCAAAATCATTACGAATTTACGATTATAACATAAAAATTCAAACTCCAAATCATGGATGCACCTTCTTCTTCTTGACTTGACAATTACAATCATGAATTGAAGTAATGCACCCAAATTTCCTCTTCATCTCTTTCCACATGCTAGGCTTCTCATTTTTCTGTTTATTTTTATCATTATGATTATTATGTTGCTGCAAGCTGCAACTCTTCTGAAGTTCTTTCCTCATCACAAGGCACTCTCTTTCAAGCTCCATCACCTTGTTGCTCATTATCTTCATTTCTTTAATCACCATTGCTTCATCTTCCGCCACCACCTCCTCCTCCATTTCTTCCTTGACGATCATTTTATCATCAGGAAACAATGCCACCTCTCTAGTGATTGTATCTCTTATGTGCAACTGTGCCGCAAACAATGCTTGCACCACCACCCTCAACGGCAATCTTTCATTTCTTGCCGCGTGCTCGCAGGCTTCCAGGGACAGCTTGCGGCAGTCTAAAACTCTACATACTTGTTCTCTTTCTGATTCAGTTAAGTATCTGTGCTTGTGGAAGTATATATCAATAGCCATGTAAATTCCATCAGAGTTTCTTTGTGTCACTGTGGGCACTTCAGCTGACATTTCCACAATGGAAAGAAACGTATTCACCTTCAAATCTATGTCAGCCGCAATCTCTGCTAAGAATTTCTCAATCAGCTCTGCCACTTTGATGTATCCTGGAAACTGAGATGAAGGAGAATAGCTGCCACAGAAATTCCTCAAAATCCTCCTCAAACACTCGATATCATATTGAACTTCTTTAGCATAGCCTTGAGATGGAATTAGGAGGTCTCTTACTGTTGCCTGATCAAGCTGTTTCCCAATTCTGATCTCAAATCCAGTTCTGCAATCAGAGCTAGCTTCCAAAACAATTGCGTATCGAAGCATTTCAAACAACAATGTGCACGGAACGAGTCCTCTTTCATAAGGCAAGAGCTTTTCCACGGCTTCAAGTACATCCCTCTGAGTTTTCCTCTTGTAAATTGACACTGTTTCATCTCCAACGGTGCTTGATAGAACCCATCTTTTTGTGTACTGACAAACGGATGAGGCCACAAACTCTGGGGGCACCCCATGCTGATTCATTGAACGAATGATGGCATCGAAAAGCTGAAGAGACAGTACGGTTAAATCCTCTGATTTCCAATCAATAACGAAGAGCTTTCTCCTCGCGTTTGGCCTATATGCATCATCAGCGTCCTCACTATCTTCATCACAACTCAAATTCTTCATCGGAGCCCCGAGAAGGTGGGGATCAGCCACCGCCTTCTCAATGAGAGACCTAAAACAGGCATCAACCAGGCCAAGCTGTACAGCCTGTTGAAGGAAATCATCTGCTACTCGGAGAGCCTTAATGGTTTCATTCCAGCTGGGGAGAACTTCCTGTTCAAAGAAGATGAGAGCCCTCCTCAACAGATTGTTTCTGCAGTGAGCTTCAGTCATCTCCAAGTAGTCAGCGAGGCCAATGATGGGTATCACATTTTCAGTGGAGATCTGGGGTTCAAAGCCGTGGCAGAATCTTAGAACAAGCTCAAAAGTTTCAGTATCAGGTGAAATGTCTCGGAGGAAATAAGAGAGGTCTTGATTGGGATTCTCATCCAGTATAGCAGCAACCTTGGCCGATTTTGAAGCAAGGAGTTCCTACGCATTTGTGAAACAATTATATTTAAACTTTGAAACGACAAAGTGTCAACTTAAACAAACAAAATGAAGGGAATCTTATTCCTCACTCTGTCCAAAATGAAAGGCAAGCCGTTAACATAGAGCTGCACATCAGTCAAGGTTGTAGACTTTGGCAACCTGAAATGACCCAGCAAATTTGTAAAACAACTCAACCTTTTCAAAATCTAAAACTAAAAGGGTGTGGGAAGAAATAGTTTATTACCTTGTGCTTTGCCTATTGGCCATATTTCGACTCCTGTTGATGTTTCTTACTCTGATAATGCCAGAAAACAGCAGTAAGATATCAATTTTAGGAGTCACCCCATTTAAAAAGATAAAATTTATGCATCATATGTTACACTAAACAAACAAACAAACAGATAAGAAGACGGCACTAATCAGATTCTAAAAGTTTAAACTAATGAATTGAGCACTCCATAATGGTAAGAACCTGTTGATGAAATATATATGTGTGCGTGTGTGTGTGTGTGTGTGTGTGTGTATATATATATATATATAAACTAAGTTGGGCACTAATCAGATTCTAAAAGTTTAAACTAATGAATTGAGCACTCCATAATGGTAAGAACCTGTTGATGAAATATATATGTGTGCGTGTGTGTGTGTGTGTATATATATATATATATATATACACATATGCCAAATTAAACAATCTGTCACTGTGACTGTGATCATCAATATCATAAAAGAAGAATGAAGCAGAGAAGCACTATGACAATATAATCATGGATCTTTAATAAGTTGGGTGTTCGTAAGTAATAGAAAGTGAAGACAACTCACACGATAGGATCAGAGAGACCGCAAAGTCATTTTTGTTAATTCATTTTACTCATAAAGAGTGAGATATACCAGTGAGGTCAGTGTGAAACTTTCAAAACAAAACCACCAACGTTCAAAAAATCAGATTCTCCTAATTTTATGAGATTTTTTGTGCCACCTTCCTTTCGTATCTCAATTAGGATTCTGATTGAATTAAAAAAAATATATATTTAAATTTCATTGACCTGTGTATAGTATATCACTTTAACCTCATATAATTTATCCTTTTGACACCCCATAAATACAAACTCTTTTTCTTTTAAACGCAACTTGACTCAATTTAAACCTTTAAAAAAGAAAATTATTTTGACGCAAATGGAGAAAGAAATTGCCGAATGGAAAAGTGAGAATTTATGAATGTAGAATTAATATGTAGTCCTTTGTAACAATTTGTTTTTTTATATTCTTTTTTCATACAAATAAAATATAACAATAAGAAAAATAGAAATATAATTCTTTTGTATATGATGAAGTTTTGACTCATGATCTCATGTTTATAGGAAATATAACCGAAGAATGGTTGAATCGTAACTTTATCTCTCCAGATGATCAAATCGTTGACGTTCAGAAAAACGATCCCTGTATAGTAAGATAATGAAGGGATAGCTGTAGCCATACCCATCATATTTTACTAATTCTTTTCTGGCACAAAAATCTTCAAGAACAGTAGCAGGCTACTCTACAAGAAGTTAACAAGGATTACAAGACTTGCATTTCCGCATTCATTTATATACAAGGCTGGTGCCAAAGTATTGAACTCCAGTTTCTTTCCAGGAGTGCTGAAATGGACTACTTTTCTGTTAGTATTTTTGAACCTTCATAAGAGAATAAGCGAATTGCATTTCTGTAGCTTAGTTCTGCAAGTTCTTCTTTAGTCATGTCAAGCAAGGATGCCACATAATCAAGAACCTGAAACCAAAGTCATTAAGATTTGTTACATGTTAAAGCATAGAGTTACAATTCCTCCAGCATGATCTAAAAGCGTGTCCTGTCTGACGGATATGGGAATTATTATGAGAAAATTACCCAGATACAGTCGAAAAGGGGAAGAGCAAAAATAACAAAACAATGCATTGTGGAGAAAGTAAAAGGTCAGAAATTTATTCATGTAATGCTAAGGAAATATCGATCAAGAGTCAAAGAAACATACGTTATGGATGTTTGCCGGGTGATTAAGTGTTTCTCTTGGCAGTGTTGATGAATCTTTTGAAGCATGGAACTGGTTATCAGATGCACTACCAACATTTGGTGAATGCTCTTCCTTTGCAGAAAGCTCTTGAGGGAGGGAAGGGTCTCCATCAACCAAGAAGAGAGAATTTAACTCTGCCTTTGGCAATGCATCAGGTGCATCTGTCTCCAATAGAATCCTTTCTGAAGGCACCTAATAGAAGCTTGAAATTAAGTATGCCAAAGAGTTCAAAATATTTTAGAGACAACCGACAGTGACTGATGTTACCACTTTCAACATTTTCTTTGCCTTTTGTGCTTTCATGGACATGAGAAATCCAGAGAATGAAAAGTATGCGCCAAGCTTTGATAATTCAGGAACCATCTCGGCAGAACCCAGGTAAGAATGAATAATGACACCATCAGGGAAAGGCCCCACAGATCTGAGGAAACAAAATGTTATAGTAAGAATGCACGTAAATAATATACATCATGCCTATTAAGCCATTAAGAAGCAAGTGGTGGCCCAAACTTAAAATATCCAATAAACAGGACACAAGGTGAATTGTAAGCCCCAACCACAGCAGAATGAGCATTTTCGGGAACTAGCCCTCTTGCCATCACTCCAGAGGGCAGTATCAAGTAGCACAATTGTAGTAAAGGTATGGTGTGAAAAAGAGATGTTAAACCATAAAGAAATACTTGCAAAAAGCAAATCAAAGACCTTGATTCACATACTTCATGGTGAACTGTAACATGCTATTTATGGAAGATAGCATAGTGGATACATTCATCTGAGGTTAATTAACAAAAGAGTTGTACAGATGCTATGTTTTCTTCTGTTGTTCTATCTGGAGAGTCAAGAGTAATCCATTTTAAGCTACAAATCTGAGCAGAGTGACATGCATCTTAGATTTAGTAACCATGGACAATTGGAAACTTTTTTGGAGCTTCACTTGTCAAAAAAAACTTAAGAGGGTCCTCTAATTCATCTTGTCTGTTTAAGTAACCATGATCCCTTCACACCCAATGACTTGAAGAGATTGTGGCTTTTCAGGTTAACTACAAACATCTACTGAACAGTTGCCACCAAGAAAGAGAGTTCCAATCCTCGTGGTAAATCTTGGCCCATTGTTCAACCGGACGTATTTATAAAGGAAAAAACTTGTTTCCAAATATGATCCTCCCACTGAACACCAATATAATCTCCAAAAGATCTACTTTAATACGATTATCTTGTTATATGTACATATTTATAGTCTCCAACACATAAAACCTTCATCAAGACTAGTACTGCAGAGAAACAAAGAAACCTTGTGCACTACATGTTTCCTGGCTTCTCAAAGATGTTTGAAACTATAAGCATCACAGAATTTGTGCAAAACATCAAACTTAGAAAGGGAAGCTCTAGAAAAACTAAGAATATAGCAGGGTTGATCACATTTGGCTGCCTGAAAAGGTTCACAGAGAAGCTTGCCTAAGAATAAACAGAATGACTTAATGATTATATGTATTAGCATGTGGCGTAGCACAAAGAATAAAAGGCTAAAGCCCTTTTGAACAATCTTATTCACGAATGCTGGAACACAAAACAATTCAAATCCATATTAAACTTGCTAAAATTTCCATTTCAACCAAGAAGCAAGAATGGATAATTTTCAATTGTCCATTCTATAATACTTTGGGATAAAAATATTTAAGTGAAAATAGAAACATAAAAAGAACATACTTCATTATCTCAAGCAGATCACCAAATGCACGAACACAGTGTATGGATGCTGGTCTTTTCAACTCTTTTGCCAGTTCAAGCTGTTGCCTGAATACTCCAACCTGGAATGAGAAAACACCATGTGTACAAAAGAAAATTCAGGATTTACCATGTGTACAAAAGAAAATTCAGGATTTATCTAAGTCTGAGAATTAAATAATTGAAAAAAAAAGTATATTATTTACATATTTTGAGAAACAGTATATTGTTAATTATACATAGATATATGTCTTATACATTATTTAGATTTATGTGTTTCTTTGGCATATGCAAACAGGTCAAAGTCTAAGAGAAAAACATGAATTATAAAAATACGATTTAGGCCATTTAAGAAGGCCACTGCAACATGTGATAGGATTGAGAAAGGAACTCACTACTGAAATAACAAAACCATAAGGTATTCTTGTTTAGTGTAAAGACACAATCTTGTCAGAACATTGCTTCGACTACCAAGATTGTCATACGAAAGAAAAGTTAACTCAGTGTATATATAAAATAAATTGGTATACTCCCAGTGCGGCCTTCATGATGGAAAATAATCAACAGAATAACGAATGCTAAAGAAATTCTAAGATTAAGGTTGCAGTGGAACAAGTAGATTTAGGTTTCCAATTCCATTTGACATCACCAGAGATTGAAATGAATTATTCCCACAAAAAAAGAAAAAAGAAAAAAAGATCATTATTGTTGCTTGTTCGCAGTAACAAGTTACGTATAAATCAAGCAAGGAAAGGCAAGGATAGTAAAACCTGATCCATAAAGTCAATCTCCCTTCCCTTTGAACCTTTGTCTAAACCAATCTGCAGAAGTTCATATGCATGTTTCTGTTAGATGTGGTCTCAAACATGATAATTTCACACATTTCCAAAATTTCAAAAGTACATAGAATACACACTTATATTTTCCTTCTTGTCATTTCATTTCTTAAATTCCCGAAACTAAGGGGAAAAAAAACCTTAAAAACATGCGATAATTTCGCCCATCAGAGTTACAGGAACTACATTTCACTCTAGTTTTCAAGAAAGGTTCGAAGTACAAATATATTCCCATTGTTGGGAAACCCCCAAAAAAAAAAAAAAAATTAAAAGGAAAGAGAAAAATTGCAGCCTAAAACCTAAAAGAATCTAACCTCTCCAACAGCAGCAGCAGGAGTGGTCTCAAAGAATTCCTTAAGAGTACTAAACCAGTTGGGAGTCCTCTCTTGAACAAACCTAAAAATGAAACAAACCCAATCCATAATATACAAATATTTATCAAGCCCATCAGTAATATATTTCAAGAACTCAATAAGAACGAGTAGGAGTGTTCTCAGTTCTTACCATGGATGAACTCCGAAGCAGGGGATTACAGAAGGATGGCGTTCACTCATATCTTTAACCAAGTTCCAATCTTCCTGCAATGACAAGAAAATAATTCATAAAATGAATGATAAGAAATAAGTTGTAGCGCAACCCCATCAACGCCCACCACCAACACCCCCCCGCCGCCCGGAACCTCAAAAAAAAGAAAAAAAGAAGAGAAGAAAACCCATGAGCACTTACCTCGGAGACGCCATTTACAGCAAAATGAAGTACTCCAGAATTCACCGTGGTGGCAATCAATTGAGGTGCTTTGTGAAAGATTCTTGGGTCTTGAAGGTGACAGTGTGCATCAAATAGCTTCATTTGCTCTGCCTCTGCTCCGCACTACTGAATTTTTTTTGTCATGGCAAACAGGTCACTCAAATACTAAAGCGATGCAACCTGTATCCTTAATCGTTTTTTTATAAGTTTAGGGACCTTGGATGTTATTAGCCAATTCGAACAATACAAATGGACGTTGGTTAAAGATGGCGCTATCGTGAATACACACGCCGTTTCAGTGAGTTAAAAAATTTGTGAATCAGACGAAAAATGTACATAGAATAGGAATAATAGATATTTTTATCTTAATTTTTATTTTAAATGGTGAGTTATTAATTAAATAGTTAATAATTTTTTTATAAAATTTAACTAAATTAATTATATTTTTTATTAATCAATCGATGAATATTACATTATTTGAGATTGTTTTTTGGGGACAAAAAATTTGAGAAAGGTAAAGTTTTAATTTTTTTTTCTAACTTTTATCTAGAATTGGGCAAACAAGCTGTGGTCTTGAAAAAATCAAATCGAACCGGCAGTTTGGTTCCAATTAGGATTGGTTTTAATCTTTAAAAATAACCAAAATATATGATTTGTAAAAAAAAAGAATGCCGGTTCGGTTTTCAGTTCACTCAACTAAACAAAAAAACTAAACCGAAGAACTGGGTTATTTTTGAGATTTTATTTAAATTGACACGTGTTAAATTTTAACTGGATGTGTAAAATAACTAAAATAGGCATGCACACACACAATTATAGGTATATATATGTTACAATTTCACCCAAAACAAAAAATCAAAATCAAATCACCCACCCAAAGGCACTGCAATCACAGCCGACACTGCCCACCGGTGACACTGTCACAGTTGAACAGCTTGTACCCACCGTGCAACATCTTCTTCCACCGTGCGACATCCATTAGCTTCTTCTCATCGTACGAAAGCCCATAACTTCTTTTCACCGCAAGATGGTTTCTACTCGCCGGCCACCGTCAATAGTTTCTACTCTACTTACCGAACACTATGCGACAACTTTTGCTCTACTCGCCAACTACCGTGCGCCACTAGGTATGTCTGGAATAGTACATATACTTTGCATGCCTTGCTTCTTCGATTTTCTACAATTATAATTAATACATGATTTTTTAATCATTATATGTTTTAATAAATGTAAGAAAATATATATAATCTCAAGGTGTTTGCTTAAATGATTCTATCATTTATTTTATGTTTTGAATGCATGATTTAGTTTTTAGAGGATACTGTGATTTGTTTATATTCGAAGCATAATTTAGTTTTATGTATATATGTATATATAAGTTATAATATAAATCTACATGTGTGTATGTATATGTATATGTGGCAAGAAATGTTGGCCACTGGCTTTAAATCAAATTAGATGATTTCCAAAAATGGCTACCGATTATGTTTTTAATATGGCTGCTGAGTGTATGTTGGGCAGTGGCTATAAATTTGCTAATTTACAAATATGACTGATGTTTATCCTTATAATATGGCTTCCGATTATATGTTGGACAATGGCTATATTTAGGTTTTATTTTGACATTATGATTGTTCTAATTTTGTAGGATGGTTGACAATATTGGTGAAGTATAAGAGGCTAAAAATGAAGTGTAAGAAATTAATGATAAAGCACAACAAGTCAGTCATGAATAAGAGATCAGCAAGAGTAAAAAAAGAAAAATTATGTTGAGATCATTTGTGTGGAAATATTTTTCGAAGCTACTTGGAGGAGAAAGAGTTAAGTGTCATTATAGCAGCAAAAGTTATGCAGCCCATAGTACTAATTCTAGAGCAAGTGGTTTGAAGAATCATTTGGACAGATGTAAAGTGCGCAAAAAATTGAAGGCTGCAAATGATGCAAAACAACAGACATTAGTTCGTGGTAAAGGTACAGATGATGGTACTGCTAAACTTATGCACGTATGATTCAATAGAGAGTCTTGTAGAATGACATTTGTAAAAGTGATAATCAAAGATGAGTTGCTTTTTAGATTTGTAGAGGCTGAATGGTTTTTGGAGTTCATGGAAACTTGTTGTCCGAAGATTGAGGTACCATCTCAAAGAACAATTACAAATGATATTCTTGAAATGTATTAAAATGAAAAAGGGGTTACTGAAAAGTGTTTTGAGTGCAGATAAACAGAGAGTGTGTATTACTACTAATACATGGACTTCAATTCAAATGTCAAACTTTATGATAATTATAGATCACTTTATTGACGAAGAGTGGGCTTTGCATAAGAGTATTCTCACTTTTACACCTATATCTAATCATAAAAAAAGAAGCTAATTGAAAATTGTTTGATTGATTGGGGATTGAAAGGTTGTTCACAATTACAATGGATAATGTAAGAGCTAATACACTTGCAATATCTTATGTGAAGAAGAAGTTGTCAAATTAGAGTGGAAATTTGATGGTTTTGAATGGTTTGTATATGCATGTGGGGTGTTTGGCGCATATAATCAACTTAATTGTGCAAGATAGGTTGTCACAGGTAAATCAATCAATAGCTAGTATCTGAAATACAACGAAATATGTTAGATCCTCCTCGACAAGATTACAAAAGTTCAAAACATGTGTTGATAGGGAGAAAATCTCATGTAGAGGGCTTATGATGTTAGATGTGCCGACTCTATGAAATTCAACGTATTTAATATTAGGAAAAGTGGTAGCATTTAAGAAAGCATTTGATAGGCTAAAGGAAGATGATGACCATTATACAAACTGGTATGATGAGGATGAGAGTGAGAAAAGGAGGGTGCGGCCACTGATTGACGAGGATTGGGAAAATGCAAAGAGGTTAGTCAAGTGTCTTTCAGTTTTTTTATCATGTGACTTTAAAAATTAGTTATTCTCTAACTGTCACTTCCAATAATTATTTGAATGAAATGTGGAAAGTTTATATTCATGTGAAGTCACTTTTTGATTCTAATGATTTTTTGTTAAATCAAATAGGTTGCAAGATGGAGTAAAAGTTTGTCAAATATTGAAGTCATTCTTTTGGAAAGGTTAACATGTTGTTGATTATGGCAAATGTGTTTGATTCTCGTTGCAAACTTGACTTTGTTACACGATGTTTTAGTAGCTTGTATGATACTATAAAGGTTGATGAATTGAGAGTTAACATTAAAGATTTGCTGTTGAAGCTTTTTGAAAGCTATAGTGGTGAGAGTAATCCAAACAGAGGTGAGAGAAATAGTGTTGTGTATGATGGTGCTAATAGTAGTTATAGGTCATTTGATCATTTTACACAATTTAGAAAGAGGAAAGAAAGTTCAAAGACGACATTAGTGAAAAAAATGATTTAAAAAATAATTGTCAGAGACTTGTGAAAGTGCTAGTAATCCCTATTTTGATATTTGACTTAGTGGAAATTGAATGGGCCTCGGTATATGATTTTGTCTCAAATTGCCAAAGATGGTTTGACAAGTCTAGTGTCTATTATGGCTTCTAAATCAAATTTAGCACATGAGGGCGCATTCTTAATCCTTTTAGGAGTTCTTTAACTAAAAAACAGTCGAGTCATTGATCTGTACTTAAAATTGGCTTCGTTCAACTCTATTAAGAGAGCACACAATACAACCAAGTTAGGAGGAAGCTGAATTCTATGAATTAGTTGAAACATGTAATATTGTTATTTATTATGTAATTTTTGTGATCTCACTTATAACATTTTATTTATTAGAATTAATGATTTTAATATAATTGTTTCAATTTCTTAAAGATTTTTTTAGGCCAATGCTATCTCAACAACAACAAGTAGTTGAGGAGCAAATGATAGTTGATTAATGTTTTTGACTAGTAAGTTTGTTTTATTTTTTTGAAAAAAAATACTAGTATCTTGTTATATAGATTGTTTATTTAATTATTTATTATGTAATTTTTTTTATAGATCCAAATATTGAGCTGGAAAATGCCAAAAGTTGATCATGATATTGATGAAGATGGGAGAAAATTGTGGGCGTTTGTTTGCAATTTTTTTTTAATTTTGTGTTGTAAGTTGTAACTGTTGTTATTTTTATTTGTCTTTACAACATTTTGTTTATGTAGATAAAATATTGGAGTTTGGTTTTGAATTTTGAAATCTTAATATTTCATATTTTAAGAGTACCTTATTAGTAGTTAGTAAGACATTAGTGATAAATGTGTTTTGAATACTTTGTGTTTATTGTTAGAATTTGCAATGAAAATATGATGAATTGATTGATGAAAAAAATTATTCTATTCATGAGGCCCAATAGGCCAAGAATCGAAAAAACCAAACAAAACCGAACCGATCCGAAAAGATCCGTTCATATTCTGTTTTTATTGAGCTCAGTTCTTATTCGGTTCTTTTTATAAAATAATCGATTTAAATCGATTTTGTTTTATTTCGATCCGAATCGAACCATGCCCACCCCTACTTTTATCTTTCTTAAATTTTGAACTCTATTAATTAACTAAATAGAACTACTTAAAAATTATTCGATTGCACTTTTAGGGACACATAGCCTTTAAAAGCACATAAAATAAGTGTCTGTTTGTTATGACATATCTAATGGTCATAAGTACTTATTTAATCTTATAAGCTTTTATCATAATTTTTATTGTTGTTTGTTTTTTTTAGTAAAGCTTTTATAGTTTAAATAAGTTATTTTGCATTTACTAGAAAAAACTCAAATTTTGAATTTTTGAGAGTAAAGGTTAAAAAGTTTTTTTAATATTAAAATATCATCTACTTATTTGACAATTTTATTTTATTCTTTTCATAACATAACTTAAAAAAATTTGCCTATTAAAGTAATTTTTTAGATTTTTAATAAAAGCTCTTATTGAAAATCAATCAACTAAAATTTCTTAGGTAAAAGTTCTATTTGTTAAAGTTTTACTGTCAAAAGCTCTACTTGAAAAGTTGTACCACTTGAAAAGATGTACCAAACGAAGCCTAAGTATTATATCAAGACTACGATTAGACTAAGGTGACGTTTGATTTTTAACTTAATGACTTAAAGTGACTTAACTTAATTAATTAAGTTAAGCCATTTTTTTTGGCTTTTTACTTAATGGAGAAATCTGAATTAAATCAATTACTTACTAATGTAAAAAATATCCATACTTTATAATTTATTTTTCATGTCTATCCCAAAACTCACCTATAGACATTTACCCCACATAAAAATATCTTTATTTTTTCTTTCTTTATTATATACGATAAAATTTGAAATTTATGGTATTTTATATATTAAAATTCTAAAATAATTATGTATTCACTTGAATATAGTTTTACTTATAAATGTTAAAATATTGTGGTATTTAATATATTATTTATTTGACATTCAAATTTAATAAGGATACAAATGTAAAAATATATATTTTCAGCTTTTTAAGTTAAACGAAAAATAACTTAATACTTATTTTCCGAGATTCAGACGAAAAAATAAACATATTATTCAGATTCAGACTTTCAGATTTATTTAGAATTCAAACTAATTCAGGTTTATTCAGATTTCAGACAAAAAATAATAATAATAAATGACACCTAAGTGCTTGTTTGGTATGCCTTATTTAATGGCCGTAAGTGTTTATTTTATCTCATAAATTATTATCATAATTTTTTTTTCGTTTGATTGTTTTCTAATAAAGTCTTTAAAGCTCAAATAAGATATTTTACCTCAACTAACAAAAACTCAAATTTTGCGCTTTTAGAAGTAGAGGTTAAAAAACTCTTTTTAAATGTTAAAATATCTAATAAATTGTCTAGTTATTTGATAATCTTTTTTTTTTATATAATATAACTTTAAAAAACTTGCCTTTGGGAGTTGTGAAACTGACCGTGGATGGTTGCTTTAGGGGCAATCCTGGGATGGCTGCCTCAGGTGGTATTCTCCGTGATCATCGGGGGGAATTTTTGGCTGCTTTTGGATCTTTTCTTGGTCACCAACCAATACTTTATGCTGAGCTTATGGCTATCTATGAGGGATTAGATCTCACAGTTCAACTTGGACATTCTGTGTTAGAAGTAGAGTCAGACTCCACCACTATGGTTTCTTGGATTCATTCATAGAGTCCTGTTCGTTGGGACTATGGTTACTCGTTGCGTAGAGTGTGTGATTTGACATCTTCGTTCCCTATTGTGCTAAGACATGTACTCAGGGAGGCTACTTCTGCTGCTGATTTTTTGGCTAATTAAGCTTGCACTCATCAGGTTAGCCGACGTTTTTTGTCTTCTCGGGATATTCTCACTGGCCTATCTAGCATTCTTCATTTGGATGCTGAGGAGATTCCTCATATCAGACGATATGATTGCTTTTTCTATTATGTTGCTGCTTTATACTTTTGCCTTCTATATTCTTATGTATTTGTATTTACTTGGAGAGGTTTTGACTTATATCCCCCTCCTTTTGTACTTCTTCATCATTGATTTATATCACAGATAGGGGTCCTGTCTAACTCTCATCACTTGGTGGTTTAAAATAAAAAAAATTTAAAAACTTGTCTATTAAAATAATTTTATAAATTTTTAATAAAAACTCTTATTGACAACTAAATAATTAAATTTTCTTTTAGTAAAAATTTTAATTATAAAAATTTTATTAATAAAAGTTCTATTTAAAAAATTATACCAATTATTTCAAAAGTTCGAGAAAGGAACCGCGTGACATAATAAAATGAAAATAGTGTATGTTGTATTTGAAACAAAATTTTTTGATGGGAGAGCATAGTTGACCTCATTCAACAAATAATTTATGTTAAAAATTCAACGCTGGGTGGGTGTCTTCGCTCAACGGCTCAAGACATAGCTTTTTCGAGCTAGTAAATTACTGAGGGTGCCAATTGAGCCCCTATAAGACTCTAGACTATAATATACCTTTTATGTAATAATTAAAGAAATTATTTTATGCACCGAAGTTCCGAATATTGTATTAGAGATATCACCCAAATGCAAAAGATACTATTCTCAAAAAGATTATTAAGATATTTCTGAGAATGAACTTGGAAGCTTCTAAACTCTAAATTCTTCCTTCTCCCACAATAATAAGTTAATAATTTCATTTCCTTCTCAAAAAAAAAAAAAAAAAGTTAATAATTTCATTTCATTAAAAATAGGTAATTTCATGTTCAAAAACGAAACACGTTTTCTCAAACAACAGAGAGCCGTAGTTAAAAAACGCGTCACTGACCACACAAATTGAAGTCGCATAAACAAAAGGATCATTGGACGGCAAATAGAACACGTAGCTCACTGCACAGACCATCCCGTGCCACAGAATCTCACTCAACCAATCATAACGCAACTTGTCGATCTCCTCTTCCCCACTTTAACCTTCGATAACGACTTTTGTTCACTTTCAAGTGTCAAAGCCTCTCTTACTCAGAAACTGATTCTTTCTTATATAAATTTGGGACTAATATGCAAGATTTTATCAATATATACACAAATATCCCACTTCTCCCCTGGCCTCAGATTACCATTTGAGGCTCAAATTTGCAACCTCTTTTTTTTTTTTTTTTAATGTTTTTGGCATCTGGGTCATGATGAAGTAATGCGTTTTGTGTTTTGTTGTCAAAATCAAGAACTGGGTTGTTGTTGTCGTCGTTTTTACTGAAATGGAAGTGGGGGTTGCCCTTGCCTCTGCCTCTGCCTCTTGTGTGTTCTGTGGAAGCCGGAGTGTGCCTGTAACTACAAGGAAAACTTTAGCTTTGAATGTCAGAAGGTTTAATTCTAGTGTTTGGCATCCAGCTCCATTGAAGTTTTCTGTTTGTTCATCTGTTAGATCCATTTGTTTGTTTATTGGATACAAGTCAAGTTCTTCGTTTGAATTTTTTCAACCCCAGCAATTTGTTCCTTACAATAGCAGCAGCAGCAGCAGTAGCACTAAGTCTAGTACTACCTTTAAGAAAAAGCCTAGAAGAAAAAGCAGTGGTTTTTCCAAATCCAAAATCCAAAAGACTAAAACTTTATCTGGTCCTAACAGTTCTACTAAGGCCAATGTTAGCAGTGTAGTTGAGAAATCAAGTGGTGAGAAGCAACAGGAGCAGCCTAAGAAGAGTGATAATGCAGTCAATGTGCAAGCTTTGTCTCAAAATGGGAACCCTTTGGGTAGAAGAGAACTTGGTAAGGGTGTTGTGAGGTGGATATGCCAGGGAATGCGAGCAATGGCTTCAGATTTTGCTTCTGCTGAGATTCAAGGAGAATTTTCTGAGCTGAGGCAGCGGATGGGGCCTGGTCTTACGTTTGTTATAGAAGCGCAGCCTTATTTGAATGCCATTCCTATGCCGGTGGGGCTGGAGGCCGTTTGTTTGAAGGCAGGCACTCATTATCCGACTCTGTTTGATCACTTTCAGAGGGAATTGCGTGATGTTCTTCAGGAATTGCAGCAGAAATTATTGGTTCAAGATTGGCACGAGACTGAGTCTTGGAAGCTGCTCAAAGAGCTTGCTAATTCAGGTTCTTCTCTCTTGCTGACACTATGTTTTTCATTACATTTTTCATGTAGACAAACTGAGATTTGATCTCTAAGACAGCACAGTATCTTCTGGGGAAAATCATTGTTGAAGACCACATTTATTGGTTGTTCATAGTACAAGTTTTGCTTATAGTACAAGTTAATCAATCTGTAAATTGATTTTGGTGCATTTGCAGCCCAGCACCGGGCTATTGTGCGCAAGGTTACCCAGCCAAAGCCTGTGCAAGGTGTTTTAGGAATGGATTTGGAAAGGGTTAAGACTATACAGAGCAGGCTTGATGAGTTTACGCAACGGATGTCAGAATTGCTTCGTATAGAGAGGGATGCTGAGTTGGAGTTCACTCAGGAGGAGTTGAATGCTGTTCCAACCCCTGACGAGAATTCTGATTCATCGAAGCCGATCGAGTTTTTGGTTAGCCATGGACGGGCTCCACAAGAACTATGTGATACCATCTGCAACTTGTTTGTAGTCAGCACCTCTACAGGTTATGTAGCAATTTATCTTCACCTTGATTAGTAGTTTTCTTGAATGTGACATTGATTAACCTTTGATTTTTTTTGGATATCTCTTATTTATTTATTTTTTCGAATTGTGTGTTACCTTCCTTAATTTCAATTTGGTTTAGTAATATATTGGGATTGGGATGTGTCCACAGGACTAGGAGGAATGCATTTGGTATTGTTTAGGGTTGAAGGAAATCATCGACTGCCACCTACAACCCTTTCTCCTGGAGACATGGTTTGTGTGAGGATTTGTGACAGTAGGGGTGCATGTGCCACTTCTTGCATACAGGGGTTTGTTCACAATCTTGGGGAGGATGGTTGCACCATCAGTGTGGCTCTGGAATCTCGCCATGGCGATCCCACATTCTCTAAGCTCTTTGGCAAGAGTGTGCGCATTGACCGTATCCAAGGATTGGCGGACACTCTAACTTATGAGGTATGGATACTTTTCAGTTATCCTTGTTTTGGAGGGAATGATTTTTCTCAATTAATCATGCTATACATTGTATGGGGACAAATATTTTAGTGTTGCAGCCCAAGTTCTTCTTATGTTGCATTCAAAATTCGGCTTGAGTACCCCAAGCCCTTGCTTGTGGGTATTCTTACGTGTTCCCATTATCTTGGATTTGCACACATTTTGCTATCTTTTGGTTGTGTTCAGAATGCTATAAAAGTGTGCAATATTCACCTCTAGTAGAGATGGCAATGGGATGAAAGTGGCTGGAAATTCATTCTTTTATTGAATCAAATCACTGACACTCTTCATCTGTTTTTCCTTTTTTTGAGAGTTTCTCACTCTGCATATTTCTCATCATACTTTGATTGAGTTTCCCATTTTATTTCAGAATTTCTATATTCCATTTCGTAAACCATATGGCCTGTTGTAATTACTTCTGTCTTCCTTGCCACAGCCTGTTCTCATATTTGAACTTCTAACAGTTGATTAAATCAAGAATTATTCCTCAATATAAAAGACCTGCACCATTCAAAACATTTTGGCAAGTTCATTTTTCCTCTTTTTTCAATTTTATCTGGATTTACCTCACTAAATCACCACATCCACCTAGTCCACAAAATGTTAGTGATGCTCTGTTGAATGGCATTAAAGCTGAAGCCATCCATGCTCTAATCCTGATGAAATTAGTGTAGTGTAAAAAATAAAACGGATCACGCTATAAAGGCAGTGCAGTACAGATGACATTCCTCGAGTCAGGTTAAGTTTTTTGCCTTTGGATCAACTTCCTAATTTACTGGGTTATACAAGGTTATATAGGTATAGTTGTATCATTATGCCACTTACGGTAGGGCATAGGACCTCAAAGCCACATGTTTTGTAGCTGTTGCAATTAAGGTTTTTCTTTGGATAGTGACTTTGCACTTTTCTTAATCACTAACATGTTGTGTTTCTCTTTTGCAGCGCAATTGTGAGGCGTTGATGCTCCTTCAAAAGAATGGTTTGCACAAGAGAAATCCTTCTATTGCTGCAGTAGTTACATTATTTGGAGACAAGGAAGATGTTACATGGCTTGAAGAGAATGATTTAGCAGATTGGTCTGAAGTGAAATTGGATGGAATAATGGGCAAAACTTTTGATGACTCGCAGAAAAAGGCTATTGCCTTGGGTTTAAATAAGAAGCGGCCACTGCTGATAATCCAAGGACCTCCTGGTACCGGTAAGACAGGTTTGCTTAAGGAAATTATAGCTCGTGCTGTCCAACAAGGTGAAAGGGTACTAGTAACAGCGCCTACAAATGCAGCTGTTGACAACATGGTTGAAAAACTTTCAGACGTTGGATTAAATATTGTGCGGGTTGGAAACCCAGCACGCATATCTCCAGCTGTAGCATCAAAGTCTTTGGGTGAAATTGTCAAGTCAAAGCTTGCAAGTTTTGTGGCTGAGTTTGAAAGGAAGAAGTCAGATCTTAGAAAAGATCTGAGACAGTGTTTGAAGGATGATTCATTAGCTGCTGGCATACGTCAACTTTTAAAACAGCTTGGAAAGACACTGAAGAAGAAGGAGAAAGAGACTGTGAAGGAAGTTCTATCAAGTGCTCAGGTGGTGCTTGCCACAAACACTGGAGCAGCTGATCCATTGATACGAAGGCTAGATACATTTGACCTAGTTGTTATTGATGAAGCAGCACAGGCAATTGAACCTTCTTGCTTGATCCCCATATTGCAGGGAAAACGCTGTATTCTTGCCGGTGATCAATGCCAGCTTGCTCCGGTGATTCTTTCTAGGAAAGCTTTGGAGGGTGGGCTTGGAGTATCCCTATTGGAGAGAGCTGCAACTTTGCATGAAGGGGTTCTTGCTACTAAGTTAACAACCCAGTATCGTATGAATGATGCAATTGCAAGCTGGGCCTCAAAAGAGATGTATGGTGGATCATTAATCTCGTCTTCTACTGTTGCTAGTCATCTTCTTGTTGATACTCCATTTGTCAAGGTAGGGTGGGTCGGTGAAGCATGTTTAGATAGTCCTTTACTTCCTACTTTAGTTTTGTTTATAATATCTTAATCTTCTTACCTGAGATTGTCAAGGCATCACTTGAAAAAGTTCCCGCCGATCTTTGCAGCCCACATGGATAACACAGTGCCCATTGTTGTTGCTTGATACAAGGCTGCCATACGGAAGTTTATCACTTGGTTGTGAAGAGCATCTAGATCTAGCTGGCACAGGCTCATTCTACAATGAAGGGGAAGCAGAAATTGTTGTGCATCATGTTTTCTCCTTGATTTGTGCAGGTAATTATAGACTTACGTGTGAACTCATTCTTGAAATTTCATTGTTGTCTTAATAAAAACTAAACTGAATCATGAATCAATTTCGACACACAAGCTGTGCATTTCAGTAAGAAGTTGAGTTTGAGAATTATAAATATGGCAAACACATCTATATGCAATATATTATTATTATAGAAAAACCCTATCAATTTGACCGGATAATTTGATTAAATCGATTAAAACTGTAGGAATCTCGTTTTGCTATGTTAACAATACCTCTTTTTGCATAATTTTTGTGCCATACTTCTTGTTGTAGAAACCCCCACGAATCCGAAGTCATGCTTGATGCATAATTAATTAATGATGTATGTACTTTCTGTTGTGGGCTTCATATACTTTTGTGCTCAGTAATTGGGTTCCCCTTTATTGTCATAAGAATTACTGATAAAAGATAGCCACCTTGATGCTGACAATCAAACATAATTGGGTTTTCATAAGTGACAACCATATTGTATATCCATATGTATTGTATATTTTGTTTCATGTAATGATATGTGACGATTTGATTGGTTTGGGTCCTGTAACAGTATATGATTATTTCCATTTTGAAACCATTATCAGAAGAAATGATTTTATGCTTGTCTAGTTGGATCGGTCTTAAAAGAATTGGTTGAATTTACAGTTCATACAAAATCCAATAATTGACAAAGTAGGTAATCATTTTTCTTTTCAAATCCACTATGCAGGTGTCAGCCCATCAGCAATTGCAGTGCAATCACCTTACGTTGCTCAGGTACAACTCCTGAGAGAAAGGCTTGATGAGCTTCCAGAGGCTGCAGGTGTTGAGGTAGCAACTATTGATAGCTTTCAAGGCCGGGAGGCTGATGCAGTGATTATATCAATGGTATGTTCCTACAGTAGGTTGACAGTTTTATGTATCACATAACAGCTCATATTTCTCATTAAGCTTGAAAATCCTGTCCTAATATTTTTTGTGTTCTTCATACCTGATTGGTACTATAAAAGGCACGAATTGCTTCTTGGAGCATATAAAAACTAGAACCTGTTCGATAACTACTTATGAAGGTCTTTGGCTTGTTGGTTGATCACAACAGTCCATACCAACTAATGTCTTTACCATCGTATACAGCTTCTGAGTCACAAAATTATTTCTTCTTGTATAGTGTCTTACTTTTCTTCCCCTGGACGGTTTTTTATCACAATTTTTCGGGATCATATATGAACCATACTGTAGACCCTTTTGAAGATGAAGTTAACCACGCAGATACTCACTAAACAGGAAGGATGAAAAAAACAAATCAAGACAGCTCAAAGTCAAAGTAGTTCAGTGCGGGCACCACATACAGTCTTCTGTGTCATGCATAAAAATTTAATTACCAAGTAATGTGTTTCTTAGGCATGTACTTTTTCTGAGTCTGTACCCTCACATATTCTCAATCCTACACTTTGTGCACAACAATGTAAAATCGTTTTCATTGAAATTTCAGTACTTGAGTTCAGGTTTCATCTGATATTCTGCTGCATTATTGCTAACTTTAATTGAACTTTCATATATCAATGTAAAATGTTTTTTCTTTCAATTTTAAGGTCCGGTCAAACACTTTGGGAGCTGTTGGCTTTCTTGGGGATAGTAGGCGAATGAATGTTGCCATAACAAGAGCATGCAAACATGTAGCAGTTGTGTGCGACAGCTCAACAATATGCCACAATACCTTCCTGGCCAGACTCTTGCGTCATATCCGTTATTTTGGTAGGGTGAAGCATGCCGAACCTGGTTCGTTTGGTGGATCTGGACTTGGCATGGACCCAATGTTGCCATCAATCAGTTAACAAAAGCTTAAGCAGATCAATTTGGTAACTTACTATTTCTTTCTTAGGCAGTGATTGTTTGGGAGGACTTCAGTAATGTAGATTCTTGTCCTATTTTCTTCTCAGCATCTGCTTCTGCATCAATTTATGTACAGCCCCACCTTCATTTTTTCAACAGAAAAAAGTCGTTCGTAAATGCATTGACCGTCGAATATGGATTTGTATATAAACTACACAGATTATACGTTCTGATTTTGATACGATACAAATGAAAAAGAAAAAAAATTGTTGCAATTATATTATACGCTAATCTCAAATGATTGCTCTGTCTGTAACTAATGTTGAAAGATTGTAGAATGTAGCGTCCACTCAGGTATTTTTACTGCTATTGCAAATTTGGCAATTTGCCATCCTTGCTACTGAAAATTGCATTGCTAATTCTTCAGATTATGTGTAATAAGAATTCAGGTTTTGGTTCGTGTTTTCTTTGTTAATCTCATAGGAAACTAATCTTGAATGATTTAATCTCATGATTTGGTTCATTTGGGAGGTTCCCAACTTGTCATGAGGTTTATTAACCAGTGTTGCAGTAATATTTTGAACTCACTGCTCTCTTAGATGCGAAACCATTGATTTTGTTGAATGAATTGATTCTGTAAGAAAGCTAATGTAGACATGAAAGCTTAACATTCTTCGGATCAGGAAACTACCAAATCTTAATTAAGACTTAAGGTAACTTTACTTGCAGGGCGGTATGTTCTGCATTTTACATAATATTATGAGCAAATACTGAAAAATTATATTCTGTGTTATATATCTTTGAAAATTATATTAAACTCCTTTAGTACAGATATCTCCATGTTATAACATTTAAATTTAATTTCATAGTGATTTATGGCTCTTGTATTTGTGTGGAATAAATCTGAATTTTATAATGGGTGAGCATTCATATTGGGCTACTGGGCAAACTTGAGGGGTGTAAGTTCGAGTCCTAACTTATGGCTGGGGTTTCAGACTCTATTTTCCTTTTAATTGGACAGGAACAAATAATCTCTCTTGCAAATATGAATAGAATAGATACTAAATATTAGTGGGATTACATATATTTTATTATAAGAACAGAAATTAGATTGTGACATTAAAAATATGTAAACACATCAGTATTTAAGAAAACATTCGCATTGGAGAATAATTATGTAGTGTTTACTTGGTCAAATCAAGTAACAAAGAATTCAATGAGAGATTCAACCAAAAACTGGAAAAGTGGTTTTCTTCTTGGCTACTCCTTGCCTATCATTAATGCAACCGATAAGGCAATAACTTATCTAATTACCAGACTAAATAACTTATTAATTAAATAAACTATATCTTTATCTCTCTCTTTTTCCTCCGATTTTATCATCTGTTACACTTCGAATCTCAGGCATTTTCTTCATCCATTAATGCTTAGTCCTCATGTGACTTTTTCTTTCGCTTAGCTTTTCCTTTGATTCATGTCCCAAAATTAAATCAAACCCAAATGAGTCAATCTCCCTCTGACTTCTATGATACATGATTAGATTTTTCCAAGTGCAGTCACACTCATCTAACAAAATAAAAACGGCTCATTTGAGGCTAAACGTTTATATAATAACCAAAGCAGAAAGGAAAACTAAAATAATAATAATAATAATTAAAAACAAAAAAACAAACGAACCCATTTGGATAATTCGAAATTTTCTTTTACTTCATCGCTTTAAAACACATTCTGATAATTTTTCTCTTGTTTATTTCCCTTCAGCTTCTTCCTGCTAATCGCAATGCAGCAATTCATGGAAGCCATAGTTCAAGCCTTGACAGCCAACACAAGCATAAGATTAAAATGGCTGCTTTTCTGCTGACAAACCGGGCACCAATTCCACCTTCAGGACCATCAAAAGGACACGACAAGCAGCCAAAAGTCGGCGGTCCGGTTGGCTCAGCCAGGGATAGTGATATAGCCTAGCCATGACTCTAAACGCAGACACGATACATAAATAAGAGGCGCGAAGGCGAAAAGAAAGAAAAAGATGTAGGCTGTGTCAGTCTTTCAGCTTATTTTAAACATGTACTGTTGCATGCAGAATATGTTAGTGTGTCAACCAAGTGAAGACACGATTTCTTGTCTTCATTATTTGATTCTATAAATCAGATATGCTATTGTCTGTCTTAATCCTTTTTGTTTCTTGATCTTCTTGCACTTTCGACGTACACGTATATGTATACAGAGTCACGATTAGTAGGCAATATTGGTCTTGTTATGATGAAAGGTATAATACTATCATCACATAAAGTCATCTAATTAATCTAATATAGGCGACCTCACTCAGCAAATAATTTCTGTATACAATCTAAAAACAATGATTTAGGGTGCGTTTGAGATTGAGATTGGACAGTTATAACTTAAAAATTATAGTACTAAAGTGTTTGGTAAACACTAGCTGCTGTAACTTGAAAGTTATGTTGATATAATTTTTCACATGTATACTGAAAAATCTATTATATATTTAATAATTTTATTAAAATTATTATTTAAAATTTACATTTACTATATTTTACTAACTGTTATAATTGTTTTTTAATAATAGATGTAACTTAAAAAGTATAACACCTTAATTTCAAACGTACCCTTAATGCACTATCATTGGTGGAGCTGTGTTGTGAGATTCACGTTCCCATGAATGATAGTTTGATACGCATGCATTTACGCACCATATCACCACTCTATGAACTAATATGTATGATTTCTATAAGATGATTAAACTCTTTCTTTAATGATGCTCCTCTTTTAATTCATCATCCGTTACATCTCAAACCTCTGACATATCTCCATCATTAATGCATAGTCTTAGATGACTACTTTGCCCTTTCTTTTGTTCATTTCCAAAATAAATCAAGCCCCAAATGATCCAATATATTCTCTCTTTTGACTTTCTAAAATATGCCACAAGCACATAGATGATATGGACAAATATTTGGTAGACCTCTACCATGCATCCAGGAAGAGGAAAAGAAAAATTAAGACTAATTTAATCGATAGCTCATATCCTTTTGATCTAACTCATCTCGATGTCTCTGATTTATTTGAAGACACAAAGAGGAAAAAGATCACTTAGTTAGCGATGGAAATATCCACATTAATAAGCTCTCAAGATTATGCCATAATTATTAAGTTATTAATATGTTTTTTTTGTGTGTGTGTTTTTTTTTTGTAGTTTCATCTTATGTACTTAATGTTTTTATCCAATCCTAATGACTAAAGTGAAGTTTTATTTAAGGGAAAATATCCACCGTCCACCCGTTTTTTACACCTTTTTCAAAAATACACAATTCTTTCATTTTTTGGCTGGAATCCACCTAAAGTTACATTTTTTTTCACTTTTCCACTTCCGTTTGGAATCCGTTAAGAAAACTAACGGAAACTTAAAAAAATGACCATTTTACCCCTAAAACGAAAATTACAATTTCACCTTAAAAAATACCAAAAATAATAAGATTTAATGATGAATATCATTATTGGTACTTTAATGAAGTACAAAAAAATCTTAACTACTAGAGATTATAACTCAATTAATAATAAAATTCTAGTTATCTTAAATTCAATTGATGATTTGTGAGATTGGGCTATTTTTAATACTACTGTTATAATTTAGCATTCTAATTACAGACATATTTAAAAAAAAACCTGCATTTGATGGTTGTGGAATTAATTTATTTATTAACCGATGGGGAAAATAATTAGATTTAATCTAATTATTTTTTGTAATTTTTAAGGTGAAATTGTAATTTTTGTTTTGGGGGTAAAATAGTCATTTTTTTAAGTTTCCGTTAGTTTTCTTAACGGATTCCAAACGGAAGTGGAAAAGTGAAAAAAAATGTAACTTTAGGTGGATTCCAGACAAAAAATAAAGGAATTGTGTATTTTTGAAAAAGGTGTAAAAAATGGGTGGACGGTGGATATTTTCCCTTTATTTAATGTAAGGTTATAAATTTTAGAAAGAAATTATCCTTTTTGGAAATGAAAGATGTGGATGTATGCTTGGTTGACAATGTAACCATACATACTATTCTTCAAGATAAAAAAATATTTGTTCAAAATAAAATTACTTGAAGGAAAAATAAATATTATATCTGATCCTGTAGACCTGATAAAAGGGTCTGGAAGAGTCATACTCTTGTTGGCAAGTGGAATAAAATTAATAATCCAAAATACTTGTATTCAGCAAAATAAAAAAGAAATTTATTTAACTTTAAAGATATCCGCCGAAATGGATATTATATTGAGACTTTAAAAAAAATAATGCATAATATCTCTACATTATTAAAAATGTCTTAGGGAAAAAAATACATATTAGAAAATCTCCCAACATCCACATCAGGATTATATTACACAATCATAAATGCGATTGAAAGCTAGCAGTGATGAACCATAAGTTCAGAGATCCAAAAATGTTTATGTTGTGGCATAATTGCCTTGGACATCTTGGATCAACAATGATGCGTAGAATTATTGAAAACTCTCACAAGCATCCATTAAATATAAGGTTAAGCCATCCCCTTCTAAGGTTGATCGTGAATTTCCATTGTTTCTGCAAAGAGTTCAAGAAAAAATATATAGACCAATCCACCCCTTATTGAACCATTTCATTACTTTGTGATTTTGATGATGCATCTACATGGTGGTCACATGTTTGTTTAGTGTCCACATCCAATGTTGCATTTGCAAGATTACTTGCCCGAATTATAAGATTAAGGGCACAATTTCTAAATTATCCAATTAAAACCACATGTCTAAATAATACTGATGAGTTTATATCTAAAACATTTGATGACTATTGGACATCAACTTTGAGCATTCAATTACACATATAAATACACAAAATGAATTGGTATAATCGTTGATTAAGCAATTGTAAATAATTGCAAGAACTTTACTTATGCATACAAAGTTACCAACATCTGCACGGGGTCATGCTATTTTGCACATTGTGGTATTGGTTTGTCTTAGACCCACTGCTTATCATCAATATTCTTCATTATATCTTGTACTTGGTCAATAACCTAACATCTCTCATCTAGGTACTTCTGGTTGTGCTACGCATGTTTTTATATCACCTCCTCAGCATACAAAGATAAGACATCAACATCGTTTAGGGATTTATGTGGGTTTCAACTCACCTTTAATTATAAGATACCTCAAACCTCTGATTGATGATCTTTTCACCACACATTTTGCATATTATCATTTTTATGAGACAATTCTTCCATCATTAGAGAATGAAAAGCGTTTTATAGTAAGGCATAAATTTTCTTGAAAAGTTCTCACCTTGTCCCATTTTAAATCCTCATATCATTCAATGTGAAAATGAAGTACGAAGAATAGTACAACAAATTACAAATCAATTACAAGATGCATTTACAGATGCTGTAAAGCTAGCTAAGCACACATTCCAGCTGCCAATGCACCAACTCAGGTGGTTATTCCTACTGAACAATCAAGTGCGAAAGCAGCCAATGAGTTATCTGTTATATGTCAAAAATGTGATAGAACACTTAGTTCCAAAGACTACTCCATTGAAGAGAAGAATGAAAGATCAAGATCTTGTTGAAAATAATGCTTGAGTTATAAATGTACCCAAATTACTTGAATTACCAGTTCCAAAAAAACTGATGGTCCCTAAAGAGACAGTAACTATTGAAGAGGTACGAAAACATAAAAATGAGAAAAAAGTCTACAAATTATACTTATATGAGGGAAATGTTGGATCATATTGAAACAAACATCCAAAGTGTATTTTATTCATAGTAGCTAATGAAATTACAAATAATTTTGAGCCTGAAATTGTCGATAAATGTAGACAAAGACATGACTGGCCTCAATGGAAAAAAGCAATTCAAGCATAATTGACTTATTCTAGCTAAATGTAAAGTTTTTAGATATGTATTCCAGGGACTTGAAAATGTCAAACCCGTTGAATACAAATGGGTATTCATGAGGAAACGTAAAAGCATGATGAAGTCACTAGATAGAAAGCTTGACTACTTGCACAATGTTTCTCATAGGGATTTGGTATTGATTATGAGGATACGTATTCTCTAGTGATGGATGCTATTACGTTTAGATTTTTAATCAGCTTAGCAATCTTGAAAAAAAATAAATCTTGACATGCATCTCATGGATGTAGTGATTACTTATCTGTATGGATCACTCAACACTAATATTTACATCAAAATCTCTGAAGAATTCAAAATACCTAAAGCATTTAAATTAAAGGATCATATTTGTGTTCAATCAAGCTACAATAGTCCTTGTATGGATTGGAACAATCTAGATGCACGCGGTACAATCCTTTGAGTAAATATTTGGTTAAAGAAAGGTACAAAAATGATCTAATATATTAATACATATTCATTAGAAAATTTGAATCTAGATTTTCAATTGTAGTAGTTCATTGGAACTTTAGAAGAAGTCTTAAAAATTGCTTAATATTTAAAAAAAATTGAAATGAAGATTTAGGGAAAATAAAATATCGTTTCAGCTTACAGATCGAACATAAAACCAATGAAGTGCTTATCCATCAATTATCTTATGTTTAAAAAATCTTAAAGTGGTTGAACATAGATAATGCTCATTCGTTAAGCACTACCATGGTTGTTCGATCTCTCGATCCTAAAAAAAATTCATTCTAACCCAAAGAGGATGACAAAAAGATACTTGGTCCATAAGTGTCATATCTAAATTTATTGTATCTAGCTCAGTGTACCAAACCAGACATTGCATTCTCTGTGAATTTGTTGGTGAGATTTAACTAAGCACCAACATGACGACATTGGAATAGCATCAAATATCTCTTTTGATATCTTTGCAGAACGATGGACTTGGGGTTATTTGATTCAAGTCAACCAATAGAGAATCATGGTCTTATCAGTTATGTAGACGCAGGCTATATCTCTGATTCCTACAAGGCCCGTTCCAAACTGGATATGTTTTTAATTACAATGGCACAATAAGTTCATGGCGATCTACTAAGTAGACTTTTTGCCACCTCCGCGAATCATTCTGAGATCCATGTATTACATGAAGTAAACAGAGAGTGTGTTTGGCTACGGTGTATTATCCATCTTATTTAAAGCACGTGCAATTTAAGTTCCGGAATTGATATTCTAACAAATTATATATAAAGGCAATGCTGCTTACATTGTTCAAATTAGAGGAGGATACATCAAGGGAGATAAAACCAAGCATATCTCCTCAAAGTTCTTTTACACTTCATGAGTTATTGTAGGTAAAAAAAATTGATATCAAGCAAATATGCTCTACTGATAGTTTTGTTGATCTTTTACTAAAGTTTTGCCACATGGACATTTGAAAAGTTAGTCCATAATATTGACATGCGTCAACTAAAAAAATTATCAAATTAATACATGACATTTGAGGAGATATTTCATTAAGTGGAGCATATTTTGAAGATAAGAGTCTTTGCAGCTATATTAGACAAATATATACTCTTTTGTTTTTCCTTCAATTAGCTTTTGTCCCACTTCATTTTGCTAGGAAGATTTTAACGAGATAGTATTAAGCACACTTAGATAGGTAACTATGAAGTTCAAGGGGGAGTGTTGTGAAATTGATGAACTTTCACCGATTGGAAGTTGCAATCCCACATAAAAACTTTATCCCTTCCCCCCTAGCTTTTTAATTCTATATATATGTGATACATGTGATTGTTTTGGTAATAAAAAAAAAATTGACTTAACATAAGCTTGGTAACAAGGTACTTAAAGTATTTTGTTTAGTTTAAAATTTTCTTCATTTATAATGGAAACAACTCATATAATTCATTTTTTACCTAAATCATGAAGGAATGATTTCTTGCCTTCAATATAAAAATAATCTCATTAAGTTTTTCTTATCTTCTCTTCGTCCATGATACAATTGTGCCTAAGATTTCATTTTCTTGCTTTCGAAATTGAAAGAACTGCAAACTACTTGCTTTAATTAATTTTATTTTTTAGGTACACTTGTCCTTTTTCTATTTATTTTACCCCATTATACACACATATCATTTCTGTTTTATTATTTATCTAAATCTCAATTAAATTTTCTGAATATAAACAAACATATATTTTCAAGCAACGTTTGGCTCTAAGATGAATACCAATATGCCATATATTAAAAGTTGCGTCTTAAACAAGGGACGCAGACACATTTGTGCTTGCCAGCCCATATGATCTCTTTGGAAAATATATATGATCTATATATGTATATATATGGTAGAACAATTACCAAGTTACGGAATCAAGCTCCTAAATTTGGCACAACTAAATTGATTTTTTTTTTTTTTTAGTCTTTTCATTTTCTTTTTGGGATTTATAGCCTGACCTCTTTAAAAAATGTACATTATCCAGCCTTTCTTGCTTGAATCTCCTTCCCATGTCCGTCGGGCTTGAGGCTATTTGCTTGAAGGCATTGTTTTATCACTTAGATTATTCGGATTTTTCCCTTTTGATAACGAATTTGATGAGTCACGTTAATAACCACGAATGAACGTAACCTTGTATTTTGCTCACCGCAAGATTAGGTTAACATAAAATCTAAATATAATGGTGGATATTAAAAGTGAAAATAATATTTAATGATGATGGTTATTCATCCACCATTAGATTTCCAAAAATCAATGGCGCACTTAAGTTAGAATAGTTTAACCCTGGTCGAGTTTACGCACTTAATCCGGCCAAGTGTAACTTTGCTTGGGGGTACATTTTACACTAATATCATAAGCCAACCATGTTTGGATATTCCTAATTTCACAGAAAATGCAAAAGTATATAACATAGAATGTTAATTAATTTTTAAAGATGGTAGATAAAAGAAACCCAAATTGATAACTTGCTGAGTTGCTGTAGCCATATTCTAAAGTAAAAAGAAACAGAGCTTTTGCTCTTCACCAGGGATAAGGAAACAGGAAACTTTAGCAAAGAGTTTACAAGTTGCCTCTTTTCAATGATCAAACACAACACATACGACACATATCAAATGTAACTATACGTATATAAAGATAGATATATAGAAATGTACAAGTATATACGCATATAGTAATAATTTAGTATGTAATAATAGTCATTTACATCAAGTGAAAAAGAGCATGCAATGATTTAATGCACGACATTAATTTGTCTCTTATTACTGGACTCAAAACTCAGTTAACGCAAACAGTTTCCTTATATTATTTCTCTTTAGGCATCCGTTACACTTCAACTCTGACATTCTCCTTGTCTATTAGTGCTACTCTTTGATGACTTTACCTTTTTTTTTCACTCTCACTTATTATTTTCTTCATGCATGCCTCCAATTAAATGAAAACCCTAATTAATGAGCCAACCTCTCTTTTGACTTCCCTGAGACAAGCAACAAATAATTTTAATTATATACATAAACTAAACTGTCTTAATCTTGTAAAATGTAACCTAAAACTTATTTTCTGAACAAACGTCCGCTCCACTCCAGAGACTATCCATCCTATATATAATAACCCAAGCAGAAGAAAAGCTCAAACAGAAAACACAATTTTCTTGGAACTTGCTTTTCCTTCATGGCTCCGAAAAACATTTTGATCACTTTCCTCTTGTTTCTTTCCCTTCCGCTTCTTCCTGCTCGTTGCATTGCAGCAAATTATAGAAGCCATAGTTTCTTAAGCCTTCACTACAAAAGCAAGCATAACATGGGTGGCTTTCTGCTGACAAAAGGAGCACCAATCCCACCTTCAGGACCATCGGGAAGAGGCAACGTCAACCACTCCAAACACGGCGCTCCGGAAGGCTCAGCCAAGGATGGTGATAAAGCCTAGCCATGAATGAACAAATAAGATTATATATAAGTGAGGTGATGAAGCAAGATATTGTGGGTTTTGGTCTGCTAGGGTGCCTACAAAATGAAGACATGATAGTTCCTTGTGTTTTATGTTCCTCTCTCAACTTGATTCTTGCTTATTCATCTTTTACATTTCTTATGTGAGCGACTCGATTGTGTTCAAGATTTCACGTCTGTTTGATACTATTGTTACAGAGTTGTAGCTTAAAAGTTACAACTATATAATATTTGATAAACACTTGCAACAACTTTTAAGCCTAGATGAATTTGTAATTCAACATATATTAAAAGTTATTGAAGCACGAATACGTAGGTGCCAATTATTTTAGGTTGCGTTTTGTACAAGGGATAACTTTTATCTATTTGTGCTATAAATGAAAGTAACAAAGTCAAGAAATGAAGCTCCTTAATTTGGCACAAGCAAGCACAGTCCGAATTTTTAGTTTTCAACCCTTTTCATGCTTTGGACCAACCAGATCATTGATTCCTTTTCAATCAATGGCTCAACGAGTATCCAATTTCTTTTTCACTTTATCTTAATGAACAGAGTTCTAAAGAAACAAGGCAAAACTCCCTTCAATCATTATCTTTTTTTCCTTTTTAAGTTTTCCTGAATCAGATAAATTTTAGACTTGTGTTTTCTCAACGACACGACCATTTACATTGTTCTTTTAACAATGGAGAAAGAACTAAAAAAGAAAAAGGTATAGCTAATTTAAATCTTCGAATAAAAAATCCCAACCTCGAACCCACGAATAAAACAAAATTGAGCTCAACCGAGTTTTCCAAAACAACCCTGCTTCTTTCCTGGTAACATTAGGAACGTTCTTCTAGGTTATTAATTTATTGTAGTGTCAAAATGAAATAAATTCCATAATAGGATTAGCCAACATGAATGGAAAGCTATGGCCTTGCTGAATTCATACTGTTGTGATTGTTTAGATGAATCCGCACACAACAAATCAAACCAGATATATAGCATGTAGCAATGGGGCAAATTTCTTTCATTTCCTCTAGGAAAACGCAAACAATAAATTACGAACATCCGATGGCCGGCCATACTTGTGAGGGAAGAAAACTTACAGATAAGAACTGGTTAAAAGTAAGACATGGAACAAAGAAGGTAAAGGAGTTTGTGTTCTTATTGAAGACTGCTTAATCACTTTTTGACATCTGCTTCAGCAGGAGTCTTGGTGGTCATCGAGTCGACCGCATGCACTGTACTTTGAAGCTCCTCCCATATGGCTTTGTACACCATCCTTTGCCTATTCACTGCGGATTGTCCCTCAAAGGCTGAAGCGATCACATCAATACTGAATACACGTGGCAGAAAGTCTCAATCAAGAATCAAAATTTAGAGAACTACAAGGCTAAAAAATGTGGGCATGTCTTAGTACTACCAAACATGCCACAGATATTTATTCGTGGCCTGGATGTCCAGCAAGATTTCTAATTATCATCTAAATAGATTCTGAGTCTAAGAAAATATTAAGGGATGATGCAGTTACAGGTCGAAAATGCAATAAAATAGTCGAAAAGAGTAGCAGCAACATTTGCAACAGCAAAAATGCAAAATGTGCTTTAATCTCATCTTGATAGCCCATAAATTCTTTTTCTGCCTACCAATGCTTAAAGATGACCTGAGCCATATGCATTCAGGCATTCTTCACTAAGGGTGACAGATTAATTTAACTCATTAGACTTTCTTTCTCTTTGAAGGATTCAGAAAAGATAAATTACAACAATTATGACTTCAAGGGGCCTCTAAACTCCTTTATGAAAATCTCTCATTTTTATCTCCAAACCCCCACCTTGGAAATGAGACATATAGGTAACAGAAATAAACAAAAACCATCACGAACAATCTATTTAGGCTATTCTTTTTTATTATTAAAGAAGAAAGCACAGATAAAATAATAAAAACAAAGACAACCAACCTAGAAGGCAATATAAATTTCTCCATTTTTAACCTACGAACAAACATCTCTGTGAGAACATAATACGAGCTCACCTAACATGGCGACCATCCCCATAAGCATCTTTAACTGTTACTGACTCTGCATTGAGATGCTCCTTGATCTGTTAAAGCAAATTGAAAGAAAATAACAAAGGGGATAGACATTTCAATAAGAGCATATATCCAAGTACTAGCAAAAGTGTTTAATTCCAATAATATGGCATCAACAGAAGTGCTCCCAATCCACTAGAGAAACATGGCCAGAAATGATCAGCACTACAACTATTTCTTATTACTCAAACCAAAATATGTTTCTCCATCTAATAAACAAAATGCACAAAGAAATGAAAATAAACACTACATTTATTCCCCAAACATGACCATGAAAGCCCTATATTAATTGCTTTCTTGAAGGTCGGACTGTGTGAGTCTGACAAGATGCAAAAGAACAAACAGTAAGGCTTAAGACTTGTTCCCCAAATATAGGAATTATGTTTAGAACAGCTTTTCGACCTCAAATTTCATTGGTTGCTCGTCGATCAACTTCATCTAAATCTCTTTCTGTCATCAGATAAGCTACCACTGATTGCATATTGGAGACAGATTCTCTTTCTACTCAACATTAGTTAAGGGAAATAAAGATCCCTAGAAAATACATCTATTAACAATATATATTAGCAACAATATAAAACTAGTTATCTAAAATAAGGAAACACTATACTAGATAAACTTGTTTCTTAGTCATGCTAACAAAAGCACCAAAGAGCTCATAATGTATCAGTACAAACCAAAGGTCTCTTTCATTGTGAACTTAAAAACAGGTTACAGAACATAAACCATATGCGATAGCACATGAAAAACGATAATAAGCTTGGAGCCTGTTCCTCCAACATTACTATACATCCAAAGTATTTTCTTTACCAACTAAGGTTCGGAACCGGAAGCTTGAAAAATATATCTCATCATAAGAAAACCATTCGAGTTTTTAATATTAAGTTGTTTTCCTTCTAAAATTCTTTTCATATTCTTATTTACTATTTTAATAAAATTAACAGAACTTGCATTAACAAAATACAATTCCTTAGCTCACTTCAACAAAGTCTTAACTGTTAATATGATTCTCAAAATTAAACAGGATTATTATTCACCGTTGTACTATCGAATGCTGACATTGTAATTTAAAACGTAAGATTAGGGACCTATTCGATACCAAATGTACAAAGGAGGTCCTTAAGTTAGAAATTATGAAAAAGAGGGGCATGTATGTTATTAACCCAGTTAAAAAATTCATACCTTATTCTCCATGGATGCCATGCGAGACGGGTCAATAGAGCCAGCGTCGTTGACATGGGTGGCTCCAGTGGAGAATCTACGATGACCCACGCGTCCAAACCGCGATTGGCCGTCACTTTGGATTGGTAGCTTGGTTCTGTTGCCGCTATTACAAGACGACAACAACGACGAGCTTGTTTGTGCTTGGCTTCCATTAAGAAAGGTCCTGGTTTGAGAAACGAAGGATCTCTTCGGATGGATAAAGAAACAAGAAAGGCTTCTCGATGACGACGAGAAAATGTACGGACGCGATATCAGAGTCTTGGTGGCCATTGTTAGTTAAGAAGTGTAGAAGAGGCTGCAGAGAACTGCTGCTACTTTCATTTTCTAAGGCAGGTAGTTATGGGTCCGCCTGGGCCGTTTAAATATTGAAACGGGCTGGACTAGCCAACGGCAGGCCCGATTCAATTGTTCTCTACAAGATAATAAGCGAACAACAATTGAACACACTTGACAAATGCTACGAAACTTACGGTGTTTACTTCCTGAATTAGCGAATGAGAATGGTTCCCATTTTTCATTGATAGTGTTCACTTATTAAAACCTAGAAAATAGAATTGCGTTTCACGCGGTTTTGAAAAAAAAATTTAGTATTATCATTTTTTTTTACTTTATATTTGATGAAACTGATAAAAAATATGAATTGATTTTTTTTAAGATGAGGCAATCTTATAAAAAACAAAAAAAAAAACTATTAGTCAGCAATACAAATAAAGAAGCAACGCAAGATAAAGAAAAAAATGAGAAAATATATTATAGAGTGATTTTATTCATTCCAATTGTGTGTGTACAAAACAAAAAGATGAGCTCTCCTTTTATAGTTACATAATCACTCCATGAAATTAATGAAAAATTACAGATCATAATTCCTTGTGAGATAGTGGGAGTTATAGGGAAGCTAAATATTGCTAATGAGAGATAGTGGGGAGACTAAAAGATATATGTTATGAACATCTACATTTATTTTAAAAATTCATAACACTATAACACTGCCCCTTGGATGTTCATTACAAATAATATGCCTCATTAAAATCTTTACATAATTGTTATAGTGTAATAACAATTAAATTAATTATGAGAATATGAAAAATTAAATCTAAAAGAAAATTTCTTTATTTATTACATAATAGAAAATATACAAAGATGAAAAATGGTGATGCCACATCAACTCCTCAAGTCTCAGCTTTCTATTTATTAGATAATAGAAAATATACAAAGATGAGAAATGGTGATGCCACATCATCTCCTCAAGTCTCAGCTTTATATATATACTAGGAAATAGACCCGCGCTTCGCGCAGTTTTAAAAAAAGAATTTAGTATTATCTTTTTTTTTTTTACTTTGTACTTGATGAAACTGATAAAAAATATGAATTAATAAAAATGACGCAACCTTATAAAACTAATGTTATTTATGAAAGTTAATTATTTTTTTGTTAACTTTAAAAATATATATTAATGTGTATAGTTAAGTGTACACAACATTTTTATCAATAAAAATTATGTTCACACTAATCAATTCTCTATTCTTCTTGATATTCAACTCATGAAGAAAAGAATATTTCATGAAGCACACAATACTAAAAATTCAAATAAGTCAAAAAATAAAAACACAAGAACATTTCTAAATAGTATGTTGGTTAAATAATAAAAAAAACAAACAAACATAACAAATCTTAAATACTTAATATTTATAGAGTTTGAAGAAACCAAAAGATACTAAACAAAAGGTTGCATAATTAAATATGAGATTATGGCATTAAAATGAAGGAACTTTCCTTCCTATATTAATTAGTTTATGTATTTTAAACCACTAAAATTTAGTTGTTGGCTTAATAAAATAAATGAATGTTTCAAAACTTATAATTAATTATTATTAATGGTTACATATTGTTGAATTTAAATAGAAAGAAGAAGAGACATGTAATCTTTTGTAATCTAATAATTATTTTCTATTTTTAATATTTTGTAATGTAATTATTTTTTAATCTCAACCAATATATTAGATAATAGAGAGTATAAAAATAATTATGCCATAAATCTTAACTACTTAATATTTATAGAGTTTGAAAAAGCCAAAAAGCACTAAATAAAAGGTTGCATAATTAAATATGTGATTATGACATTAAAATTAGGCCCAAATGACATTGTTGAAGGAAGATGAAAAAACCTTCCTTCTTATATTAATTAATTGATGTATTTAAGCCACTAAAGTTTAATTATTGACATAATAAAATAAATGAATGTTTCAAGACTTATAATTGATTATTATTAATGGTTACACATTATTGAATTTAAATAGAAAGAGGAAGAGACATGTAATCTTTTGTAATCTAATAATTATTTTTTATTTTTTATTTTTAATATTTTATAATGTAATTATTTTTTTAATCTCAACCAATTTATTAGATAATAGAGAATACAAGAAGATGAGAAATGGTGATGGCACATCACCTCCTCTAGTCCCAACTTTATATATATACTAGAAAATAGAACCGCGCTTCACGCGGCTTTGAAAAAAGAATTTAGTATTATATTTTTTTCTCTACTTTACACGTGATGAAACTGATAAAAAATATGAATTGATTTTTTTAAAGATGAGGCAGCCTTATAAAAAACAAAAAAATCTATTAGCCAGCAATACAAATAAAGAATCAGCGTAAGATAAAGAATAAAATGAGAGTATATTATAGAGTGATTTTATTCATTCCAATTGTGTGTGTACAAAACAAAAAGATGAGCTCTTCTTTTATAGTTACATAATCACTCTATGAAATTAATGAAAAATTATGGATCATTATTCCTTGTGAGATAGTGGGAGTTATAGGGAAGATAAATGTTGCTAATGGGAGCTAGTGGGGAGACTAAGAGATATATGTTATAAACATTTATATTTATTTTAATAAATTCATAACACTCCCTCTTGGATGTTTATTACAAAGAATATGCCTCATTAAAATCTTTACATAATTGTTATTGTGTAATAACAATTAAATTAATTATGAGAAGATAAAAAGCCAAATCTAAAAGAAAATTTCTTTATTTATTAGATAATAGAGAATATACAAAGATGAGAAATGGTGATACTACATCACCTTCTCAAGTCCCAGCTTTATATATATACTAGAAAATAGAACCGCGCTTCACGCGGTTTTGAAAAAAGAATTTAATATTATCATTTTTTCTTACTTTACACTTGATGAAACTGATAAAAAATATGAATTGATTTTTTTAAAGATGAGGTAGCCTTATAAAAAAAAAAAATTATTAGCCAGCAATGCAAATAAAGAAGCAATGCAAGATAAAGAATAAAATGAGAGAATATATTATAAAGTGATTTTATTCATTCCAATTGTGTGTGTACAAAACAAAAAGATGAGCTCTCCTTTTATAGTTACATAATCACTCTATGAAATTAATGAAAAATTATGGATCATAATTCCTTGCAACGCAAGATAAAGAATAAAATGAGAAAATATATTATAGAGTGATTTTATTCATTCCAATTGTGTGTGTACAAAACAAAAAGATAAGCTCTTTTTTTATAGTTACATAATCACTCCATGAAATTAATGAAAAATTATGGATCATAATTCCTTGTGAGATAGTGGGAGTTATAGGGAAACTAAATGTTGCTAATGAGAAATAGTGGGGAGACTAAGAGATATATGTTATGAACATCTACATTTATTTTAATAAATTCATTATAAAGAATATGCCTCATTAAAATCTTTACATAATTGTTATTGTGTAATAACAACCAAATTAATTATGAGAAGATGAAAAGTCAAATCTACAAGAAAATTTCTCTATTTATTAGATAATAGAGAATATACAAAGATGAGAAATGATGATGCCACATCACCTCCTCAAGTCCCACCTTTATATATATATATATATAGAGAGAGAGAGAGAGGAATAAGAATAGACTTTACATGAATTCATAAATTTGGAAATGAGAAGTGATATCTTACTCCATAAAAAAAGTGGAAACAAAAATGGAGAAATGAAAATGGGGAATAATGATGGTAAAATGGCCTGACTTATCCCTTGGCCCGATTAACACGATCTTAATTTTTAGGGTTTTAACTTGAATTTAAAAAATCAAAGATCAAGCTAGGCTTAAGGAATCAAAATCGAGCCAAGGTTAGGGTTTTACCAAAAAGTTCTTACCCGACCCTCAAGTCCTTGACCGTTAAATTAATTTTTTAAAGAATAAAATATAATACTTAAAAGTTATTAACACACAAAACACCCACACGTGGACACAACTACACGTTACGTATATTCGTCTCTATCTCATATTAATTTTTTTTATATTTGATTTATGTATTTGTTAGTTTGGTTAATATGTTAATTTGGTTAAATTGTTACATATTATATTTTATTAAATCTTAAAAAAAGAATTATTAAATTCATTAGAATCAAATTCAACATAAAAATGGAATAATAATAAAGGATAAAGAATTCGAGTCATTTTCTAAAAAAAGTTTTAAAAAATTATAACTAAGCTTGGATAAAGCCCGAGCTCCACCCTGACTCGAGCTTCCTAACGGCTAAATCTCTTCATTTCAGTCATAGGGTTGGGCTAGGGATTGGCATGGCTCGAGATCTCGCCATTGTCAATCCTTAAGATGAGTGAATTTACCCTTAAGCAAAATAAAAAATTATTATTTTTACCCAATTTAAATATTAAATAATAATAATTATTATTATTATCAACAAAGTAATAGTAGTAATAATGAACAAACAAATATATTAACAGCAATAATAAGAATGAATAATAATATTAACAATTATTATAATACTAGTAGTAATTAAAATTACAATAATAATGGTAATATTTATAGAAACTATTATAATAGTAAGAATAATTATTTTATTTTTATTACAATAATTGTAATAATAACAATGGTAATAATATTGACTCTTTATTTTGTTAGTGAACAAATATATGATTGTAACTAAGAGTATTTTAGTAACTTGTAATAATATATTCTAATTATAAGTTAAGTAAACACGTCCACGAGAATACAGCTCATTTCAATTCTTATTCATGCAACTCAAGTAAACAACTTATTTAAATTTTCTTTTCTCGTTGTGATTCTTGTCTATTTCAATTTCGAAAAGTAAACACAACGTTAATACATTTACTAAACCCATAAACACCTCTAATTTATGAGTAAATTTATTTAAAAAGTAAAAATAATTATGAAATGAATTATGTGGATCATGTGATACTTTTATCCAATCAATCAATTCATACCATATAAGTTTTATCTTAATTTATATAAAATATTTATACAGACGGTATCATTGTTAAAGAATTGACATATCGGCACCCTTTTGATTTCCTAAGAAAAGCTCGTTTCTAATTACACCTCTTAAATATTTTTGCATTATTCATATCTTCCAGAAACTGTTCCTTAATTCCAAACATATTTTCAAGACTTTGCTCTCCGCATCTATTCATTTTTTAATCTTGTTGCTTTAATAATGAATGAATAAATTTTTTTAGCCCAATGAATGAATAAATTTACTTTTCGTGTCCCTATTCTGCTTGTCTAAGTACTGAGAATTTTTCAGTTGGCTGCCAAACGTGAAACAAGATTTATAATTTTATATAATAATGAACACATTATTATCCAACGATAATACAAGAAAAAGAAAAAGATTATAATACAAAGAAAAAGAAAAAAGATTAACATTTGTTTGCAGTTCCAAAGAAATTAGCACTCAGTAAATACGTTATTACACATTCTACAGAGCAGAAGTAATAAAATTAGTATTACTCTCGGCGGCAACCATCTCATTTTCCCCCTTTAAAGTCTTCTCCAGCTCCTCTACAAACCTCGCCATCGCCGGAGCTGGCAGGCAAACCGGCACAACAATTCCCTCCTCTCCTTTCTTGTTCCTAAACGGAATATAAAAACTCGCCACCCCTGGAATCGCCCCGACTCCCCCTTTCGCCGGCCCTCCGTATACCGGCTTCCCCCACCCGAAGTCCACATCCCCGAACCCCGCCCGCGTCACATCTGAAACAAGATAAGAACGCACCACCGCGAAGTGGGGCCTGCCCTTTATCACCATCAAGTCCGCCAGCGACCTCATATACTCGTCGTTCACATCGTTCTTGGCTTTTCTCACTAGCTCCAACGCAAACCCTAACGGGTTCTTGCTCAATTTCTCCGCCGTCGTTATCGCCACCGGGAAAGCGAACCCGTTGCCGTAGTATCCGGCCGGCAACGGCGGGTTGATCTTGGAACGGGCGTTGACGATGCATATGATGCGCATTTCCTCGTTGGGGTCCGGTTGGAGGGCGATTGTGCGGCAGCGGAAGAGGCAGGCCGTCAGGATTTCGAAGGCGGAGCAGCGGCGGAGGTGTTGTGGGAGGATGCGGCGGATGGCGGATACCTCCTGCGGGCCGAAGAAGAACGAGCGGTGCGACATGTCGTCCAGCGGGATGATTGTGTTTTTGGTGTCGGCAACTTCGTCGTACTCGTGGTGCGTGCATGTCACCCGAGGCGGGTCTCGCGCGTTGAGGACGTGTCTCTCCCACACTGGAGGAACTGTGGGGGCCCGTAAGCCGCGTGCGAGTTCGCCCACTGCAGACATGAATTGGACCAGACCGGCTGCGTCGCCCATTGTGTGGTTGAGCCGGAGGGCGAAAATAAAACCACCGCATTTCAGGCGCGTCACCTGTCAATTCATTTGCGCAATATATTATTATACAAAGTTTAATTATGCTCTTAAAAAAAAAAGAAAAAAGAATGAAGCAGTCCAAAAATTTCGTGAGAGTGGAATATGATAAATTGTAAGGTAGGAGCTTTTTTATAAATATAAAATTAAATGCCTTTGATTTCAATAAATAAATAAATAAATAAATAAGAAATAGAACTCAAAATTGAAGTTTTGGGGTCTACATTTTTCAATAATTATTTTTCATTAGTCTCTTTCAATTCTTTTGCGAAAGGAAAAAGACTAACAACTTCCAAAAGTTTGTTCAAATGTATATTAAGACTTTGAAAAAAATATGTCTCAACAACTCAGTCAAAAATAGGAAGACAAACTTCTATGTATCTATTTTTGAAATCAATAAAATGTACAACATGTATTTAAACAAACTTTGGGACTTTAAGTGTAATATGTCCCTTTGTTAAACGACTATGAATTCATTTGCCAATCTTATAAATAGCTTGGCGTATATATAATAATATTCGTATAACTTTGTTCCATATCAACCAAGGGTAAAAAAAGGAAAAAGGAAAAAAAAAGGTCATTTATGAGGTGAAGGATGATTTTTCGAACCTATTTTGCTTTTTTCCTTTTGTTCAGTCGTTTGTCAGCCTGTATAATATTCAGCTTTTATACAGCTTCTTTTGTTTAATTTGCTCAGTAAGATGCCTTTTTATTTAGTTCATGAAACTAATAAACTTCTTTTCCATGCAAAATAATTGATAAAATATATATGTAGCAAAAAAAAAAAAAAGGGTATATATTCTCCGGAAACAAGTTTAAATTGAAAAGATTGTAGAACTCTAATAATTTCTGTTCACTATTTTGCAAAAAATAATTTCATAAAACAGTATCCAACCGGCATATTTTGTAGTAATATAATAATGTTAAGACAAAAGAAAGGGAACAAAAAAATATCTTGAGGAAGATGGGATTGTGAACACACGACGACGTTCCACCAACCTCCGGGCTCTGTCTTTATATCACCATCTTCAGAAAAAAGCATTTCACAGAAAATAATTCAAATCGATCATGGAGTTGTGTTGTCTGAGTCTTTTGGCTTTTCCCTCAAACTGACTCGTTGCAGACCAATAATTTTTTATCTTTCATGCCGTTGTTGGTTTTCAAAAATTCGATTTAGTAATTCAAATATTTTTTAAAACCAAATTTGATTAACAAAATATAAATTTTCTTAAACAGTTTATGAGAAATCTCCATGGTCAAGAATGCAAATACTATTTATAATTATCACTTCTTCGAATATTCGTCATACAAAACTGTGGCGCGCTCAAGTAAATCGTTAGTAATTTTGTATTATGATGAAAAAAGTCACAATTCATATCATTCATAACAAAAAAATTGTAAAGGATCGTTTAAGCTTTTCATTTTTTTTATTATTTAAGTATTCATTCAATTTTTATACTTAAAAAAATATTTCAAGATACTACTGTTATTTAAATATGTTATATACTTACTTATATTTTTTTTTCTTGGGATATTAATAGAAAAAAATAATAACTTATCAACTTAATATTAGAAGTAATATAAAAATTTGTAAAAAATTTTAAATTATTATTATTTTATTTTTAGGATTTCATTAATCAGTTTTTTTATAAAATAATTATTAATAAGATTATTATACAAGGACAAAAAATATTAGTTCTTTCACTTTTATATTTATTGGTTAATTTAACAGTTAATAATTATTGGTTAATTTATTGATTAACTTTTTTATAAATAAATTAATATATATTCAGAATATTGTTGGAAGGATATTGTTATAAAAGGGGAAAAAAAAAGAGTAAGAATATAACGTGCATGTTAAAAGGATGTTTTGAATTACTTATTTTTAAAAATTTTGCGGAATAACGAAGCATTTATCCTATCAAAAATATTAATGTAAAAGATTAATGATTATGAAAGAAAATATATATGTATATACCTGAATGAGTAACAATGGGCAGTTAAGCACTCCAGCAGAGCCCGGAACATCAAAAAGAAGCTCTTCGAGGCCAGGAAACGGAGGCTGAAGAGCATCACCAAACTGCTCGAGCGTAACATCAGCATCGGCTTCAATAAACAGCACGCCTTCACCGGTACAATCCACCATAAGTTTCCGGTTGGGCCCTTCGCGGAGCCTACCGGCAAACGGGTAGTAGGAAACAAGCGTTTGCGCAATGGCCTCTCTGATCACCTTAACGGGGTCTTTGCCATTCACAAAAGGGTTATATTTGTAGAACTGTATCACCGGGATGTGGAACCGGAGGCCCTCTTGGTCGTCGATATCCGACAAGGGTTTGAGTTCCCGGGGCGTCGGCTTGGCCGGAGCAATGAGCTCGGGGGCGCGCCTGAGGACTTTGAAGGTGAGGGAGGTGGCCATATGTAATGTTAAGTCTTAAGAATATGAAAGGGGGAGTGCGATTGCTTTTGTTGTGTGCTTTGGCAAGTTTTGTAAGTGGGAGAAGCGGGCCATTTTATAGCGGGAAGTGACTGTGGAAAAAAAAAAAAATGCATGGAGGGTGAATTTTCCTGGCTGCTATACTGCTATCGCGGTTCTACTGACTCTCGATGGTGGACTTGACTCGATGACCAACAGTTCTAGGCTCTTGGTGTGTTTATTATTGCGCCAACTCTCGCCAACCGTGGGGCCAGTTAACGTTCACAAAACAACTCGCGGATTATTTTTCTCTTATTTCATAGTTAGAAGTCGATATTGTGGATAAGAATGTCCGTAAATATGATGATCGATCAAATCACCTGTTAAAAAAATAGTAAATTAGCAATTAATTTTCATAGTTTTGACCTAATTTCAAGTAATAAAAACTAAAGGGAATCACATATTCACATGTATTATAAAGCACTTTGAGAAGAAGCCAAGTAAAAGCCTTCGGCTTCGGGGAAAAGAATTCCAAGACCAAGAGCCCCACATTGTCAAGAAAGTTTTGAATATCAAGGAAAGCTTGAAGGGTCAACATCAATCCTCAACTCGGCATATTATTATAAGGGATTGTAATTTGGGAAATTTGTGGTACAACTGTAGTATCGTGTTACAGTTGCATCCAGTCGTTGGATACCAGTAGACCTCATTAATCTAAGTGCATCCAACGGCTAGATGCAACTGTGGCACGGTACCACAGTTACATCGTAGCCTAATTTAAGTTGTTACTCTCTAAATTTGTCTAAAAGAAAGAAGTTTTGAACATTAGCTAGCTAGTGGGTTGTTAAGAACTAATTTATTAAATCAGCAACATCAGCCTTCGATTTTCGATACGAGCAGTAGCATTGACTTGAGTTTACTTCCTATTTCCATGGCATGATCTTCCAAATTGCCGAGAAAAGTCATTGGAAAGCAATGTGGTCACCGTGTGAAAAACAAAAGTGGATTCTAACTTCCGAGAAGCCGCCAGGAGATTTCAATGCAAAATCAAATCAAACGCAGACTAGAATTGAGAGGTCTTCGCGTATACCAGACGATTTTTTGTCTTTTTTTTTTTTATAAAAATTTTCGGATGAACTCGAAGAACACCATTTGAAAATTGAATTGCATTCACATTATTACAACAACCATTACATTGTCCGTATTTTCACAACAATTTCATGCATGCGTTGACGCTTTCACACTGGGTATGCATTTTCACGAAGGATTTTCTGAATTTTATTTAAAAAATTCTTATAGTTAGGGATAAGGACAATTGAGTTCTTATCCTTTTGAAGTTTTGAATTCCTTTTTTTAATTCTTTCGAAAAATCTGTTTTTCAATTGGGGGATGAGAACTTTAATTTACTGATTATAAGGCTTGCCAAGATTAATGTCCTTATCTTCATCCAATAGATGATAAAATTTACTAAAAGCCCAAGGTTTTGAATGTTTATTAAGGGTTTGGCTGTCCATAATGATCCATTAAAATAAATTTCAGAGATTAACTGACTATTTATTATCTAGTATTCTTTATCCTTGAAAAAAGTATAATCCAAGAACATAAAATTAATTATATATCATCATTTTATCCACAAAAACTTTTTATTTTGTAGTTTTAGTTTAAGAAAGAAAATATTGACCTTGGTGTATTTCTCCAAATCTAAAAAAAAAATGAACATTTTACAATCTTAAAAATGTCAAAAATACATTAATTGACAATAAAAAAAACATATTCAACATCGTAAAAATTCTTTTACTTCATAAAAAAACAACAAACTCTTTTATGGAATTTGGTACTTCTATGCTTTGGAGGCATGCAATTTTTTCATTTTTTTTATTTTTGGAAAGTTACTTGAGGCATACATTGAATCTTCTTTAAATGGAATCATACGAACTGCAAGTCAAAAAAGATATGGCAATTGCTATTAGTGCTTAATTACTTTTTAAGCAAACAACATACTTTTTTTTTATAACTTTTTTAATACAAACAATTTTTCTAAAAATTAATCTGTATGCAAACTCGATAATTGAAACCATTAATTGTATAGATGCCGCATTATTACTTTATTTATTCATGTTACTTATATAAAAAAGAGAAAAAATGAAAACTTATTTTTTTTTATGACATGAGACTATTGCTCAAATTACAACTCATATTACATGAGAGTATAACTGATATTTATTATCATATATATGTATATATATATTGAGACCTGTTGACATCAATGCTGATATGGCACCGCTCAGATTTTTAACCCTCTCAAATATTCGAGGGACGTCAACTCCCATCCTAAGAGAAAGATTATCTTCACTCAAACTCTGGGACTCCAAGGAAGGACATTTGAGGGAAGTGGTTGCAGCTAGGGGTGGGCATGGGTTGGTTTGGGTTGGATTTTAAGTCAACTCAAACCAAACCATAAAAATTTGGATCCAATCCAAACCAACCCAAATATTTTTAACCCAAACCAAACCAAACCATTTGGGTTTGGTTTGGGTTTGGTTTGAATTTTATTATCAAAATACTTTTTATTTTAATAAAATTTAATTATATCAAAATTATAATAATTATTAATTGTTATTAATTATTAAATTGATATTAAAATATAAAAAATATAGTGGATAAAAATTATAAATTTTACAATAACTTAATCCTTAAATTAAAGAATACTAAAAAATCAAAATAAAGTTTAATCACAAAATTTATTATTTTTCAATAAATAAGAACGTGTACTTTAATAATAAACTTTCACAAACATGACATTAACAATCTAATAATAAATTTTGCCACTTGTTATTTATTTAATTATGCAATATTTATTTTTATTTATCGTTTTGGTAGTTTTGCGTTATGTTGTCTACTTATATATTTAATTTTTGGGAGATTGTCAGTTTCCCCCCTACAGTAATCAACATATATTATTTTTCCCCCTTCTGCTTTTATAATGGCCAAAAACTCCTCTAATAGTATAAGTTTACAATATTACCCTTATTTTCAACTACTCTTTTATTTATATTTATTCTAAATTAAATAAATCACATGAATAGAAACTAAATAAAAAATAAAGCATTAAAAATAAGAAATATTTGTTTTGATATGAACAAAAAAATTAATAATAAAATTTTTTTATACTTATTTATTTTTTGAAAATTTTCTTATAATAAATATATAAGAAAGTTATTAGTCAAATGATAAAAAAATTATTATAAGAAAACTTGATTGACAAATAAAAATTTATTATAAGATAAATAATAAAATATTTTACCTATACTTTTTACATTTAATTTTAAAATATTACAAAATATTTATTATAAGAAAATGTTCACAAAATAAATAATTACAAGAAAAAATTTTATTATTAATTTTTCTACTCATATCAAAATATATATTTCTTGTTTTAATACTTAATATGGGCATTACATTCAATTATTAACCAAAAATTAGCCGACATCTAGCATATCGGACCTAGTCCAAGCCGAATTATTATTGATCATTAGTAGAGTCTCCTGCTATTTCTATGATGATCTTTCCATGTGGGAGGAATTATTTTTGTAAATAAGAAAAAAAATTTATGTTATTTACAACAATATTTATTTAATATAAATTTATTTTTACTGTTATTTTCATTTTCTAACTGTTGACAATTGATCACACCGTAAAAAATTTAATGGTGGTCTTTCACTTATTTGTGTTAATTTATTTTGTTTTCATTTATTTCATTTGAAAATTTAAGTGTTGGGGTTTTATCCATAACCCATGGATAAACCATACCCAAACCATAATGAAATAATTTTCTACATAAAACCCACATCTAACCCATTTTAATGATTTACCCAACCCAAACCATTTAATTTGGTTTGAGTTTGGATAAACCCATGGGTTGTGGGTTTATGGCCACCCCTAGTTGCAGCCACTTGGACTAAGCCCAAGTGGTTAAATGAAAACTTATTATAAAACTAAATGTTACGTATTAAAGATAGTAATGTCGTAGGTGCATTTAAGATGGGTTGGCAAGTGGAGCTTTTCTTGTACGTTTTTAAAGTGAGTTTCTCTTAGTCAATTAATATGAAGTTTTCACGTAATTATATTATGATATTTTAGACAATCCAACATCATTTGCTAAGAAACTACACGTTTTTGGAAAAGCATTTACCAAACAGGCTCTTGATCATTTGATAAGAGTTTGAAATTAATTCTTCTTGTTGAATTTTGGAGTGTGTGTGTGTGTATAGATGCACACACAAAACACCAATACGCATATCGATTATTTATTATAATTTTTTTAATTGCAATTGTTTACGATAATTAAAAATTAATATCAAAATCATAACTGGGGCGTGCAGCACAACGGTTGATTTTTGACGGTTTTGTAGGGTTCTAGAAATTAATGTCACCAAACATTAACTTTGACTTGAATTTCTGCGTGTTTTCATACAAATGGACCAATTTGAAAATTGGAAAAAATACGAGTTTGCGACCAAGATAACCTAAAGACATAAATTTCGCTCCTTTTAAGAATTTGCAACTGCAAGCTCTAAATTTTATATATCGATTCATTTTCTCAAAGTCCCTTTTTTTCTTTTTCTTTTTTGTAAATTTATGCTAATAAAAAAATATTTCTTTTGTTATGTAAAAATAATTAAGAATTTACTTATTTATGGTAAATTTGGATTATTCACTGAAACCTTAGATATAAAAAGAGTAAAAAGTGGTGTGATAGCTATGATTATCTTTGAGTTATTCATACTTTTCTTAAGTGAATTAAGAATATGTGCTCTTAGATTACCACTAATATTGTTTTCACTTCGTCAAAGATTAAACAATGAAAGTCGTTGAACAATCACGGCCCAGCTAGGGGTGGCAAAAATATCCATCCGGTCCAGACCCAGATCGCGCCCGGACATTTTGGGCCGGGTATTACCCGATCAGGGTATAAAGCGGGGCTGTTCTTGGGCATCACTTGATAAACCTGAAACCCAAATTTTATTAAAAAATATAATAAAATATATATTATATTAAATATTTATATTTATTTGACTCATTTATTACACATATAAAAAATGTTAAACACTTAAAGTTCATATTTTCATGTTAAATTTTATTAAAATAATTTTAAAACTTATAAAATTACCAAAAAATAAAAAAATACATATATAATATTAAAAAATATAAAATCTGGGTACCTGGATTAAAACCGGCACAACCCGACTCAGGCATCTATGCATCCGGGTCGGGTCCAGTCATTGCTATACCCAGACCCAGCCCGGGGTTTTGCCAACCCTAGGTCTAGAGGTGGCAAAAATACCTGCCTGGTCCGGACCCGGACCGTCCCCAGGTGTTGCAGGCCGGGTATTACCCGGCCCGGGTATGAAGCCGGGTCGGTCTTGGGCATCACTTGATAAACCCAGAACCCAGATTTTATTTAAAAAAAATTATAAAATATATATTATTTTAAATATTTTATATTTATTTGACTTATTTATTATACATATATAAAGTTTTAAACACTTAAAGTTTATATTTTCATGTCAAATTTTATTGAAATAAATTTAAAACTTATAAAATTACCAAAAAATAAAAAATATATACACATAAAATATTAAAAAATATAAAATCTGGATACCCGGATTAAAACCCGGCCAGGACCCGAACCCAGACCGGTTGCATCCGGGCAGGGTCCGATCATGGCAATACCCGAACCCGGCCCGGCGTTTTGCCATCTCTACCTAGGTCCAGCGCCTCCAAGTGAATAGCGTTGCAATGCATCCCAATAAATTAACTTGGGATTTTTCTATTTTAATTAAAGCAGGGTTCATCTGCTACTGCCGTGCCTGTGCAATGCAAGGTGCAACACGCCAAACACGATCCCAAGTCTTATCCATAGTTTTTGTTGGCCCTTTTAATGCACGAGCACCCTACATGCACAAGAGTTTATGCAATTTGTGGTCATGATCAATTACAACATTCTTTATTCATTTATTATTAAAGCATCATAGATAATGACTTGACGGAAAAGGCAGAATTATTGTAGTTAAGTTACTCTCTAATCACTGTAATGAATTCTTTTTTAAAAATAATGGGAACCCAGCGACCAACACCAATCAATTTGATGGAGTAGGATGGTGATGCTTCGTGAGTATCGTGGTACTTTTTGGTATGATTAGTAGCTGCTCGGCAGCACTTCCAAGCAGACATTTACTGCAACAAAAGCCGAATCTTTTAAACCCGCGATGTTATGTACCATGGGTTCAAGCGGGATCTGATTATTTTTTTTTCCTCTCCCTCATGAACGAACTTGATTTATTTATAATCACTTAAAGAAGATAATAACAAAGTTGAATGTGAAGTTTGAACTATCCAAACTATGAAGTATGATTCGTTTCACATGGTTTCTGGCCTCCTCCTATAATTAGGGGTGGACATTGGTTGGTTTGAATTGAGTTTTAAGTAAACTCAAATCAAATTACAAAAGTTTAGGTCTAATCCAAACTAATTTAAATATTTTTAATTCAACCCAAACCAATCCATTTGGCTTTGGTTTGAATTTAATTATCAAAATATTTTTTATTTATCAATAAATTTAATTATATCAAAATTATGATAATTGTTAATTGTTATTAAAATATGAAAAAATATAGTGGATAAAAATTATAAATAATAAATTTTACAATAACTTCATCCTTAAATTAAATAATACTAGAAAATTAAAATAAATTTTAATCACGAAAATTATTATTTCTCAATAAATAAGAGTATAAACTCTAATAATAATCTTCCACAAACATGACACTAACAAGTAAACATAACACCAAAAGGACATATTATAAGATTTTTCATCTCTTTAGACTCTTCCCAACCTCATCAATAACAAAAATATCTTCAAAGTAAGGTGTCATATATTTTAACATATAACAAGGATCAAGAATAACTGAAATGAGCGACAAATTATTCAAGCTATCAATTGAACCACAATACTTGTCATACTTTTTTTTTTCATACTTGTGGCCATTTTTGATGAGACAAGATCATCACCACTTTCAATTAGTAATATTAAATCGGAATGAATTGAGTATATTTCATAAAAAGATAAGTTTGAAGTCATGTACATTGAAGCACTCTCCACCATTAAGTTAGAATTTTAAAGTATTCTCCAACATTAAGTTGGTGGAATTCCACCTAGTGGACATATCTTGAAACCACAAGGCCACTACCTTCAATTCTCTCATGCTCCACACATATTTTAAACTTTTTAGGGTTATTTTTCGCCACCCCCCATAAGAATCGACAAATATTACTGCACACCCTAATTTTTCAACAACTATCACCGCGCACCCATTCCGTTAGAAATCACCGTTGACTTTAACGGTTTTGACAGATATTTGCTGAAATCACCGCACTGCCCCCTATACAAATTGAATTGATTGCGAGTACTAAATGACCCATACATTTATAAAGAAATTACATGAATATATTATCTGACAGTTGTTAGTCACCATTGATGATGTCGCGTTAGTCAGCAACAAGCCATTACTCTGCGTATTGCCATAAGCCTCCGGATCTCGCGCCACGCTCCTGTCGCTTGTTTCCACCCAAAAATGAGCATTCGTTATGGCAGTGTAGTTGGTTATGTGACCCTTGTGACGTCGATGGAAGGGAAAAGCGAACAACCCTTGTTGGGGAGCGTAAATGAAAAAGGGTATAAATAAGCGCTTGTTATGGAGTGTGAATAGAGGAGAGACGAAGATGGAGTGTGAATGGAGTTGTGGTGAAGGAAGGAAAAAAAAAACAAATTTTTTTCTTTCTTTTTCATGTATTCATCCCTATAACTTTACTATTCTATCCTTGTAACAGTTAAGTTAACAATGATTTCTAACGGAATGGGTGTGCAATAATAGTTGTTGAAACATTAGGGTGCGAGGTAATATTTGTCGATTCTTATGGGGGGTGGCAAAAAATAACCCAACTTTTTAAGCCTTGCGGGGAAGGACTTTAGATATTTGACAGCATTACGAATTCTGAAAATTGACATATGCAAGTCTCTCAACCCCTAATTCACAATTAAATTCAAAATATGCTCACAACATCTCATATGTAAAAAGTCACCATCTAGCACAAGGACATTCTCTTCAATTTCTTTTTGACATAATTGATAACTAACTCATTTGAACTAGCATTATCAACAATAATGGTAAATACTAGGGATGAGCAAAATTAAGTTCAAATTAACCTGATCGAGTTTCGGATCAATCGGGTTGGAGAACAAATCATCCGAACTCAACCTGAATTTTTTATTCAGATAAAAAATTCGAGTTGAGTTCGGATTGAAATCGAGTTAAAATGCATTTGGGTTATATGAGTATCCATTCTAAATTTTGGTAGTCTCATTAGTTTTAGAAGCAATCAACCACAATGCCCAAAACAATCAACCTTACCTCATTACATAAATTCGTTTCAAACTTTTTAAATTAAATTACTTAAAAGAATATAGTCAAATACCGTGAAAAATTTGGTGATAGTGATTGCAATAATCGGTGAAGCCAACGGCAACAAGCGACAACGGTTGAGGTGCAGCAGATCGTTTTGACACGTCGCAGTTGCAGTGATGGCTTGGCTTCGCGCAGTTGCGTCAGTGACTGTTGGATGCTCAATTAATCAGAACAACCCAAGAAATGATTTTGTAACGTACTAGTCCCAATTTTAGTCTCATGTCTATTCTTACGAGCATAATCATTACCACAATTATTACACTTGCATCTATTTCATGGATCATACTTAGTAAAATAGTCCCATGTTTCCTATCTCTCTTATGGCTTTTTCCTTTTGCTTTGAGTAGTTGCCAAAGTGTCTGAGAAATTAGTACCATGATAACTTGAATTCTCATCCATATAAAATTCATTAAAAAAAATCATCGTCATCATTTTTATAAAATTAAAACACATTGAATGTTAAACTTAAAACTTATAAAAACAATTTTAACAAAGAAAAGCATAATAATTCATGAGCATTCATAAAAAAAACATGCCTGAATAATCTTTTGTGAATATACACAGAAAGATATGCTATAAATGCTCTGTGTAATATTTGGTTTTATGTAGATTTTATCAACAACCACAAAGCAAATGACCGATTTCTGGAAGTGTGCCTAAGTTTAGACTTTAGAGAGACTGCTAAGTATTATATCTCCATGGTTGAGCATCCTATCATTTAAAAGAAACTGGCCCTAAAGGGTCTTGACTTCTGATCATTAATAGCTAAAGGTGTGGAGACGCAACCACAAAAAAAAAAAGGAAAGAAAGAAAATAAAAAAAAAAACAAATCCCAAAATCCCATACTCACAAATCCTAGAAACCTAAGTAATTAAATTTACTAATTCCAAGCATCCCCATTAAGCAAAATACTTAAACTATTAAATAAACAAAGTTATTCAAATCGATTAAGTTTTACCCATTGAATACAAATACAAGAGCATCTCATAAATTAAACCATTAGTCTCTTCTAAACCTAAAGCATTATAGGGCCACTGCAACAGTAACAAAAAAAAATGAAGATTTCGCAACAGAACCTCACTTTAAATCAATAGAAAGGTTGTAATCGAATTGGGGGCTTTCAAGATTCTGCAATTTCAACAGAGGACAATAAACGAACAAATACCATTTGAGAATTTTTGCGTCATGATTTTAGAAAAGAGAAGTTATAGGTTGAAAGGTAACTATTTTGAATCCAGATTGGTAAATGGTCCATTTATTTAATTTATATTTGCTTTTACATGTTGCTTTCCTTTTTTTAGTTGTTGGCAATTAATAACGCCATGAACAATTTAATAGTGGGTTTTCACTTGTTTGTTTTCATTTATTTCATTTGATAAGTTTGAGAGTTGGGGTTTCGTCCATGGCCCATGGGTAAACCATACCTAACCCATAATGAAATCATTTTTTTATATAAAACCCACATTTAACCCATTTTTATGATTTACCCAACCCAAACCATTTAATTTGGTTTGTGTTTGGGTAAACCCATGGGTTGTGGGTTTATGCCCACCCCCACCTATAATTACTAAACCTAGCTATTAAAATTGGGTTCACTTAAATTATTGTTAAACGTGTAAATAGAATTATATCTGATGAAAGGCTTTTCACCTTTCTGTTCCAAAAACTAGATGCAAATCATTTTTTTTAAAAAAAAATAGATGTTGAACATTTCAATTATTTTGATAGAATTAGGTTTGTGGGCATATATTTGAAAGGGGATAATACTTCTTAAAAAAAATGGTGGAATTATTTGAGCACACTATAATACTCAATAAATTTGTATATATTTAATAAACCTCCCATCAAATTTTGGATTTTTCTTTTCAATTATAATAAACTCACCTACGTATTTAATTTACTTTTCATAAATATCTTTTATTTTTTTGAGTGGTGACATTTGAATCCCCTAATTATATCTCACTGGCCTTTACTTCTCATTTAATTCCATTGAAAATTTTAAAATAATCTTTATATCTTAGTGTATTCCATCTAAACCCTAAATTACCCTTATTATAATTTTTATATTTATCCATATACGCACCATATCAAATTTCTACTTATTAAAAAAAAAAACTCTAGTAATCTCTATAACCTTTCTCTTTCTTTAACTTCTAGTGACCCGAAAACCCTTCTCAATGTTGGATTTGTGTTCCTTCTCAATCTTGAAGTGCACCTTTTGACTCATTGAATTTGTTCTATTTTCATATATATCAGCTAATTTTACTTGTAACATTAATAATTGCTTTGCTGACTTATATGGAATTAGAGCTATATAGTTATGAAATTCGTGGGGTAGAGAGTGCATAGATTTGCCCCCAAAATGCTGAGTAGTAGTTGTTTCTTGTGAATTGTCCTTTGAAAAAACTGTAGTTTCTGAATAATATATAAGCTTAATTGCTTTTTATAAAATAACTTGTCCTAATCATTTGAGAAAATAAATATAATAATGAAAACACATATTAATAATGGGAAATTTATAAAAATAACCACTAAACTTTTTGATTTTTCTAATCTAACCCCTAACTTTTTCCTATCACAACTAGACAAATATACATATGCATATATATACAAACATATGTATGTGTGTTTTTATGTGTGTATATGTATGTATGTATGTATGTATGTATGTATGTATGTATGTATGTATGTATGTTTGTATGTATTATCCTCCTCATTTTAATCAGCCAACTCTCTCCCTTTTCCACACCTGAAACTTTTCTCTCTTAAATGGCAACGACAACGACAATGGCAAACTAGAATCCAACCAAATCCACTATAATCTATTTGAATCCTAAACGAATCCAACAAATTGAAAAAAACCCAAACCCTAGGAATCTAACTTCATCATTTCTTTTGTGATTTGAACGAATTTGATTGGGATTCCAGATGATTATGGGTTGTTAGAGGGAGATAATGAAACAAAATTTAATTAAAATATTAAGTTATAACTATTATACATTAGGCGTTTGATGAAATTTCTCTTAGATAGTTTATTCTTAGTTTTTGTATAATCAAATGTTAAAAGGTGCAACTGAGTTTTTGTTGAATTGTGTGATATGTTTTTTGTATATCAAGTGCAACGGAGGGTAAATTTAGTGCGACATGGCGGCAAGCAATAAGATGTTTATTGCATGCACATCGTGGCAGTGCGCGCACTTGTCGCACCATCTTGGTGTGACAAGCACATTGTCACATCATATTTCAGTCCATTTTTTGTGTTCTTGTTAATGTTATTAAGTTATTATATGTAATTGTGTCATATAACAATTTAACTTTGTAATTGTATTAGATACATGACGAAATCCAAAATAGCAAAGCATAAAGGTACCTTAGATTCAGTTGTAAAAGCCATCTGGAAAAAATTAAAAGTAATAACATTCCTATTATATAGAGTCGTCCATAGTCCATCCTTCTACTGCAGAAGCATGAAATTTTAACTAGGAAATTGTTATTCATAGCAATGTTGAAGAGATAATCATTCAAAAAGTTAAAAGATATTAAGGTTTATATAACTTGATTATTTGAATTATATGTTAATAAAAGTTATCATGTGGATATATTTAAAAACTATTTATTCTTTTTCATATCATGATGAAATAGGTATTAAAATAAAACTAATCAACGGGGGCTGGTGAGATCAAATGAGAGTTCATATATCACTACTCAATTCTTTTATTTGTTTCTCTAGATTGATTTATTAACACATCATTCATTGTTGACTGAGTTTTTCTTCTTAACTGAACTCTTATTTTAATCATTAAATACTAGAGACAAAAGATTTAGGTAATAGTACTTTACAATTCACATGTAATTAGGCTAATTAAATTTGAATTATATTGAATAGCCTGTATAAGACATGATTAAAAACAAGTTTGTTACCTTCGGACCTTTCCGAAGAAAATTTTTATCAATTTAAATACCGAATGGAAATTCAATTACTAAAGTTCCGTTGATAGCTTATACATTTAATAATACCTCAATGGGATCTATTAGAAAACTTAGGGCCTGTTTGGTATTGTTTTTGAATTTATATTTTCTGAGAATAAAAACGAAAATGAAAATGGTGTTTTGTAGTTGCTGTATTTCGAATTTAAATATGCGTCTGGTATCATTTTCTGTATCCTATATTTTAAAACTGAAAACAGTAATATGCGTTTAGTAGACACAGTTGAAAATGATAAAAACAGAGAATATGCGTTTGGTAATGCTTTTTTCAAAAATAGTTTTTACTAATCATTTACATTATATTTATAATCATAAAATAATTATTTAGCTAATACACACAAATACAACAAAATAATTGATCCAAATTTAATATTAAAAAAATTACATGATAATAAAGTTTAAGAATTAACATTAATTAAAAAAAGTGAAGACATTGTCATTGTTTTTACACCATATAATTAAGATATGTATTACAACACATGATTTAAATAAAATAATTATAAAAAAATTACATGATACACATTATGCATTACGTATGTAATCATGCCATATAAAAGCTGCAATTCCATCTCTTGTAGCATTCATCTCTGCAACACTTATTAGAGATAAATCAATATTAGTAAATAGTCTACTAGTGTCTCCTTCATCGTTAGTAACCAAATCTTGTACATCAAAGTCCCCAAATAACCTATCACTTGCATTTTCTCGTCGAATAAAATTATGCAAAGCGAACATGCAATTGGAATTATACGTTGCTTACGTAAACTATAATTATGCATGTCCCTTAAAATTGAAAATCGCGCTTTTAAAACACCAAAGCATCACTCAATTACATTACGCAATGATGAATGTCTATAATTAAACAATTCTTGGGGACCTCTAGGTGCTCGACCTAGTCCTCTATAATCACGTAAATGATATCACTCACCTCTATATGGTGTCAAAAATTCCTTCATATTTATGTATCCAGAATCCACAACGTAGTAATATCCTAAAATATAGAAACAATAAAACATAACTTAATTAAAAAATAAAAGCCAAACATATTAACACACACACACACACACACACACACACATATATATATATCAATATTCTTACCTTCTTCCGGAAGTGGAAACCCAGATTCTGGTCTATTTAAGGCATCCATAAACACCCTTGAGTCATTGACGGTACCTTCACAGCCCGTGTATACAAATGTAAACATCATGTCAAAAGAACATGCACACATGATATTTTGAGTCACCTGAGTCTTTCTATCTCGATATGATATCTGTTTCTGTGCTGGTGACCATGCAGCAATGCGGGTTCCATCAATTGCACCGATATGCTTCTGTGAAAATATGAAAAAATTAATAATTTATTAACCAAATGTTAATGTCACATAAACATTGAAGTAACGTGTATTGAATTTCTTACCTCAAAATATGGAAAAAAAAATTGGATTGTTTCTAATTTCTGATGGCGCTTCCCCTTGAGGTTTTGGTTTTATAATGTGATTTGCCATGTGACAAAATGCTTTTAACACACGCTTAAAGTGTGTAAACATAGTTTCTGCTGAACGTTGAAAACGCTCAGATACAACCCGCACAACAACGCCATGGGACAATATATACAAGTACATTGCTACAACCTCCTTGATACAAACATGTCTATCATTCTCTAATAACTGTAAATGTTCAAGTGTATAATATAATCGAATAAAAACTTCTTTATCCATTCGAAACACGTTATACATCCTGTCCGGATGGCCATTTAACAACTCTTGAACAAATTCAATTCTAGTCAATTGTCCTGTATAACATTGCCTTCTAATAGCACACTGTTGTTTCTCATAATTTTTTATAGCAATGGCTACCTCTAAAACCTCTTCTTCAATATCTGTTAAACTGTCAATATCATCATCTTCATTGTTGTTGTTGTTCATTTTTTTGATCTGATTAAAAAAAAATCCTAGATTATATTTCAAGTATATGATAATTGATCTAAAAAAATAAAAAGTTCAACTCACAAAAATAAAATTAAATAAAGTTCAACAAACACATTTCAACTTATAAAAATAACATAAAATAAAGTTCAACAAACACATTTCAACTTATGAAAATAACATAAAGTTCAACAAATAAAAGTATTACAAAGTCCAAACTATAAAATAAACAAGCACACAGTTCACAACCAGTAACATCCAAATAACATCCAAGTTAAACACATTATATCTTAAACAACAAACTATAAACTAGTTAACCAATATTTTTTCCTATGCTCATGCATGCTTAAAAAGGCTTTCCTCCACTCAATACTGGGCACTAGCTTATCCATCAATTTGTTGTATGTATCTCCATTAATGTCTCCCAATTTCTCCACAGCTTCAATACACTCTTCAATAGACCACTTTTCAACACATTGAGGAGTTGACTCCGCACTTTTGCACTTAACCATCTTCATTCTAACATTCATCACTGAACTAGCCATTTTAAAGTAACTGTCAAACTCACTCTTATTTTTTTACCACGCTCAGTTGAAGTTGCAATTGGCTGACGAGGCCTTTTTTCTGTCCTAGTCTCGGAAAGAGGTTCCATTGAATCGTCATCCTCAATATCAACATGAACTCCATGACCAAGGAAATTCTCTTCCAATTCACGATCCTCATCCGAGGACAATGGAACTTGGCTAGAGGAAAAACGCAAATGGCCCGAAGCTGTGGTGGTGTTGAATATCTCCCCTAAGGTTTGGTAGTGCTCTAATCCTTTTTCACGATATGGCTTCACTGCAGGCACTCTTTGTGGAAAAAAAAAGTGTATACAACCAAATAATAATACTTTAATTTTATACGAAACTATTTAATAAATTGTGAATATAGTTTTACCTTAATATATTCAGCCCAAATAGCTTCCGATGCTGTGACTGTATTTGAAATAGGATCCCAACCAAACCCAGTCAGAAAACTCTCGATGTTTTTTGCGCAACCTATTAAACTTGGACTTAAGTTGCCTTACATTGAATCTTTTGTAGGATTGTTCAAATAACTCATCACTTATAGTGGTCCAAATTTTCTTAGTAAAGGTTGATGTTTGTAAATCACCCTTTTTAACATGGTCATGCACTATACTAATAAAAGCATTTTCGGTCCAGCTAGACCAATCGGCCTTATCCTCAACATCAACATCATGTGGATACATATCTTGAAAAATAAAAAAAAAAATAACACATATCAAATATTAATCAAATTCAACATAACATGAAAGTAATTTCAGCAACATTTCATAGATTACAAAATGAATGTTACTCAAAAGATCATGGTGTGTATGTGCATGTCGGCATGTTTGTGTAGAAAAAGACAGCTTTCAAATGTGCAATGTTATTCCAAATTTGACAGTCCAAACCTTATTACAAGCCCTATCCCAAATTCTAATAATCACAACTTCATAAAATGAATAAAAAAAATCAAAGTAATTGCTTGTAATTAAGTACAATAGAGGCACATCTCAAAGCCACATACAGCAATAATCTAAGATTCCAATGATAGACCTGTAATTCAACATACAAATATGAGAGGAAATCAAATAACTAGGAAAGAGAGTGTATGTAAAATTCTAAGAGCTATTAGGCCACAGAATAGCTACACTAATTTCCGAAGTCCAATAAACTCATTTTTCACATTAAACCCCTAGAAAGGTCAAACATAGAATATTCAGTGAAAAAAAATCTTCAGAAAATTTTGGAAGCCACAGAGTAACATTTATAAAATGATGGTGCCAAAAAATTATTCGCATAAGTACATAAGAAGCCTAAAATCCAGATATTAAAAATTAAGGTAATGAAGATCACCACTTCCCCTGTGTACAATGATGGGTACATCCAAAGAAAATAACAGTTTCCACATGCCACTTAAAACCATAGCAAACACCGATACACAAGATAATCAAGAACTACACCCAAATAATTTGCCTAAAAAACTAATTGAACATAGCAATATCCAATTTGCCCAATTGAATCCAATTTGCCGAATTGAACATGATATGGGTCCAAACTAAACAAAAATAATTACACTCAAAATTTAGCCAAATAGAAAAAAGAAAAAAATATACCCGTAAGAGATGGAGCAAAGATGGCGCCGAGTGAGTGGTTGCAGCAAGCGAGTGGAAGAGCAGATTGCAGTAAGCACGCATAGCTGGAGCAAAGAGCAAGTGAAGAAAGCAGCTGCAACAGCCGGGATCTAGCAGCAGCTGCAACAGCCGGGATCTAGCAGCAGCTGCAACAGCCGAGATCTAGCAGCAGCAGCAACAACAACAGACTAGAAGAGCAGCAGCAGTAGCAGCAACGGATTGGAAGTAGCTGGAGCAAATACCAAGTGAAGACAGAAGCTGCAACAACCAAGATCTAGCAGCAGCAGCAGCAACAGACTAGAAGAGCAACAACAGCAACAACGGACTGGAAGTAGCTAGAGCAAATACCAAGTGAAGACAGCAGCTGCAGCAGCTGAGATCGAGCAGCAGCAACAACAGACTGGAAGAGCAGCAGCAACAGCAACGGACTAGAAGTAGCTGGAGCAAATACCAAGTGAAGACAGCAGCTGCAACAGCCGAGATCGAGCAGTAGCAGCAACAGACTGGCAGATCGAGTTAAAGAGGGAGATATGTGTTGTAGATTTAGAGAAAGAAGAAGAAGAGAGTGATAATGAGAGCGGAGAGTTTAGATCGGGGACTTTGGGAGCTGTTGATGAAGAGAATACGAGCCAGAGATGTTTGAGATTTGTTCTGTAGTTTGTTCTTTAGTGTAAACTATAAATTCATTTGAAAACACATTAAACACGTTTTCAACTTTACAACTGGGAAACTGAATCCAAATTTTTTGTTTTATAATCTATTTATGAGTTTAGCCCACCAAACGTGTTTTTCAATTGTATTTATAAAACAAGAATGAAAATAGAGGTTTGAAAACGGTACCAAACAGACCCTTAAAGACTGAAAATATAAGTGGAGGGTAGTTTTTGGAATTATGAAGATGTTATTGGATTTGTTATAGGGTGGGGCTATTTGAACCCACTAATTTACTCAATAAACCCACTTTTAAAAATAATTTTTTATCATTAAAATACCCCTAAATTAAATTACAGTTATGGACACTATAATATAATTAAAAAAAACATAATTTTTACTATTTAAACACATCTTTATATTCAACATAGTTTTATAGAACCCTAATCAAATTTTCATTAAACCTTAATCAATCAAGAGGTGTGATTCTTCTCTCAAGCCATATATTTTGTTAAATAGGCACATGTGATTTCATTCAGAGTAATAAAATTAGTTGTTATTGATTTGATGGATATTGATTTGATGGAGGAACAAAATAATATTAACAATTATGAACAGGTATGAATTTATTTTTATATTTGATTTTTTCCCTTTTCTATTCGAAATTGACAGAAAATGTTGACAAATTTTGCATTTGTTTGAATCATGAACAAAGTTGGCTGTTCTTTGACTTTTCGTCTCATTGTATAAATTTTCCCTGTGCACTTGAATGCTTGCAGTTTAAGAGAGGGATTAGCTACAATTTTTAAACTAAACAATTTCATAGTATTCGTTAGAAATATATATAATATTCTTCATATCATGCAGGCGGGTCACCACATTATTCCACCAAGGACCACATCATTAAACACTAGTTCCTCGTTGATTATTTTGCTTTCTTTTTCCAAATTATGGTTTTAGAATTACGAGAATATCGAATCGTGCTTTAATCCCTTTTTGTTTATTGAAAATTTTCTCTTTGTGTTATGCATTGATCTTTGCCTTTAATTAGTTTTTGGTAGCCTCGTAAATAGTAGTTGATGTACTTATATCTTATTGTATTTGAATTTGCCAAAATAAATTAGGTTCCTAATGCGTCACCAACAATTGCCTCTGCAAGTTCTGATATTTATGGAGCTACAGTTTTGGATGCAAGTGAGCATATTAAAGCACGGATGGAGCCAGTCGCTTCTGAGCATTATTTTAACTCATTTGCTGAGGTTCACTTCTTTTAATAGTTTGTTTCTACAACTTTATGTTTCTTCCGAGAGTAACTATTATTTTCACTGATCTAATACTAAGAAAATTATATTGTTTTAGTTTGGTCTTTATGTGTCATATAAAACTGATTTTTTAAATGTAGTTTGTAGTTTTAGTAACGACATTCTATTATATGTAGGATGATGTTTCCATCAAATCTACGGATTATGATACAGATTGTGTGATGGATTATATCAGTGAATTTACAACTCATGCGGTAACTTTAGTTTATAATTAATTTTGGATTAATTTTTTACCAAATTTTATTTAACTTACATAAGATTTCTTTCTATCTAGATATTTAAGAGTAGAGAAGCAATGATTCAGCGGACTTGTAATGTCGGAAAGAAAAATGGTATAACGATTGTTATCAAGAGATCTGAAGTGGGTCGTGGTGGTAAAATACCAAGGATCTTTTTTGGTTGTGAGAGAGATGGAAAGTATGAAAAAATAAAGAAGAAAGACAACCAAAAAGATTTGAAATTGAGAATAACTGGTATAAAAAAATGCGGATATCCTTTTAAACTAAAGGGCCAAAAGTTAGACACTCACAGCGACTGGATGCTAAAGGTAATGTGCAGAGTTCATAATAATCCAATTGCAAAACATCTTGAAGGGCACTCATTTGCAGGGCGATTAACTACAGAAAAAACATCAATATTAGTTGACATGTCAAAAAATATGGTATGACCAAAAGATATTTTAGTCACTTTGAAAGAAAAAAGATCCATTTAATGTTTCTACAATGAAGTCAATATACAATGCACGACAGAGATATAAGGTGATTGAGATCGCTGGCAGATCACAAATGCAACAACTGTTGAGTAAGTTATCTGAACATAATTACATTGAGTGGCATAGGTGTTATGACAATACATATATTGTTAAAGACTTGTTTTGGGCACACCCTAAGAGCATAGAATTGTTACGTTCATTTCCAAGCGTTTTGCTAATGGACTGTACTTATAAAGTCAATAAATATCATCTTCCTTTATTTGAGATTATAGGAATGACATCAACTAATATGACTTTTAATGTTGCTTATACATATCTAAGTTCTGAGCTGGAAGACAGCTACACATGGGCATTAGATAGATTGAGGGGTTTAATGGACAATGATTTTTTACCTAGGGTCATTGTCACTGATAGAGAGTTGGCTTTAATGAATGCCATTGAGAAAAAATTTCCTCGTGCAAATCATTTTTTATGTAGATGGCATATTAGTAGGAATATTATGGCAAACTGCAAGAAGTTATTTGCAGCAAATGATAAGTGGGAGAAGTGCTTAATGAGTTGGAACTTATTGGTGTTATCTTCAAATGAAATTGAATTCATTGACCACGTTAAAACCATGTAGAGAGATTTTGCATCTTTTCCAACAGTAATGGAATATGTAACAAATACATGGTTGAACAACTATAAAAAAAGATTTGTTTCAGCATGGACAGATAAAATTATGCACTTTGGAAATTTAACAACAAACAAGTATATAACATTTTAATTTTACCAATAACTTATTAGTTTTACTTATTAAATTTATTCATTATTATTGTTGTTGTTGTTGTTATTAATTTTTTTGTTAATATTATCTTTTTAATAGGGTTGAAAGTTCACATTCAAGGTTGAAGAAGTATCTTTCCACAAGTCAAGGAAACTTTGAGACATCATGGGCAAAGATACACAATTTACTTAAGCTGCAACATACAGATATTAAAGCATCATTTGAGAAAAGTTTGACAATTGTTCAACATCAATTCAAGCCTGCAGAATTCAAAGATATTTGAGGCTTCATCTCTATAAATGCATTAAATATCACCCTTAGTGAGCTGAAACATGCTATTTTTATTGGGGTCGACCGCTCTGCATGTGGGTGTGTTATTCGCCAAACACATGGTTTACCATGTGCTCATGAGATTGCAGAATACAAAAGAGAATGTCAGCTTATTCCACTTGAGAGAATTGATCTTCATTGGAAAAAACTTGATTTAGTAGCTGTTACTCAGAAGCAAAAGGTGGAGTTAAGTTGTCAACCGGAGTTTGAGTTAATTGCTAATCGGTTTAATGAGAGTTCGATTGAAATCCAGTTAGATATTTTGAAAAAATTGAAGGAGATAGCCAATCCTGGGTGTACCTTTCTTTTAGATCCAGAAGTGAAGACAAGAACACGAAGTCGACCATCTATCAAAGTCGATACTTCTACCCGTCGCGACCCATTTGCTTTTGAGATATCATTATCTGGCCAAGAAAGTTGTTCACTTAATGTGAAGAGTAATTCAGTTACAACTACTAAATCAAAAGCTGAGGTTAAACGTAGAGGAAGACCGAAAACAAAGGTAACACAAATTTATGCTTAAGTTATTTAATAAGTTACTTGATTTAAATTTTTTATTATACATAATACCTATATTTGTAGGTTAACAAGAGCATGCCAGTTAAATCAATTACTTTTATTGATGAATTTCTGGTTGGATTACAATCATATATTCATCACATTAAAGATGTTGTAGCTGATGGTAACTGTGGTTTTAGAGTAATAGCTGACTTAATAGGCTTGGGCGAGGATGGATGGGTACAAGTGAGGAAAGATTTACTAAATGAGTTGTACTCTCACTTAGATGATTATGGCAAATTATACGGACCTGAAATAGTGAATGAGCTTATTCACATCCTTTCATATTATGAGAATTGGCCAGCATCGTCTGATCGATGGATGACTATGCCTGACATGGGTCATCTTATAGCATCGTGCTATAATGTTGTCTTATTCCACTTGTCCTCAGTACAATGCCTTACATTTTTGCCTTTGAGATTTGAGCCAGTGCATATACTATCTCACAGAAATATTGCTCTTGGCTATGTATTTGGCAATCATTTTGTTGAGGTATAATTTATTATTTTATTAATTAAATGTTGTTCCATTTATAATTTACAATTATTAATTATCAGCTTTTACAGGTTTTTTTAACACCAGATCATCCTATTCCACCTATTACACTTAATTAGGGCACATATCATCACCCTATCGCAAATGGATGAGAGACTTCATATGCTTCTCAAATACAACATTTTAGAGAAATTATAAGTCCTAAGGTGGCTACTATAGATAGAATAGTTTTAGACAATTGACTCTATAATACTATTCATATGTTTATTTATTTATTTTTGCTTTAATGTTGGCATGCCATTCGCGTTGTTCTTCCGGCTCAACGTTCATGGATATGGATGATGGATATGATTCGTTTGGGAATGACCCCTCACTCAAAATTGTTTAATTAAGTTTAAGAAAAATCATCTCTCTCTTCTTTTTCTTTCTTTTTTTTCTCTTAGCAGTCAAAACAACTCAATTTGACACAACACAGTCAAATGGCTAATCTTATCTTCAAATAAATTGTCGTTACATGCAAGTTCGGAATTCTTTTTTTTTACAATATGCTATGAGGAAGTAGAACTAGAATTGATTTTTATTAGAATGAGTGGTGAAATTTGAAAGCAATGCAAGGCAACCTAGTCGACAGAGTCAGTCCATTTTCGACAATAAAAGTCGTGGCCAGCCCCACGGCAAGTGCACATCCAGATGGCAGTGCATGAACCATACACCTGTAAATTCAAAAATCAAAGAAAATAATAGTGCACGTCCACTATTAACTCTTTGATATATGCAGCTCGGTGGTTGAAATGTTTAAAGGCTTCAAGGACATAGAACTAATTGAGCTGAGAATAAAAATTTGCCAGCTTTTACTGAATATTTACATAGATAATTTGTACTTAATGCTTGGTTTATTTGGTGCTTTTTTTATTATTTTTTTCAGGTACATCTTCAGAGTTTTTCTTCCACGCTCTAAAGAGAATCGAATCCCATCTTTCATATTTTGTTTTACTGATAGAAACCACTCAATTAGTGTATGGTTTATTATTTTGCTTTAATGCGTTTCTTATATGTATACTTAAGTTGAAAATTTGTAATTATTCTATTTTAAGGTAAGGATTAAGGATTAGCCACAACTCACCTTAGTTTTCGATTATTTTATAACTCAATTTATAGCAAGTAGCAACTACTCATTGTAATTACCAATTAAATTATTTTTTTTTTCATTTTTGTTCTATTCATTTTACAATTTTTTATGATGAATCACTTAATTATTCATCATTATTGGTTTCTTACTTCAGGGTTTAGATATGATCTCTGTTTCTGGAATTCTACTAGGATTTTTAGAGCTATTATAATTTATTAGTAATTTTATGAACACTTAGATTTTGATCTCTGTTTCTGGAATTCTACTAGGATTTTTAGAGCTCTTATAATTTATTAGTAATTTTATGAACACTTAGATTTTGATTCAGTGCCTTGGTCTGTTATAAAGCTAATTAAAAGCTTCATATTTTTTCCTTCTCCAAAACGGATTCAATGACCGAAATTGCTCAACGTTCATGGATATGGATGATGGATATGATTCGTTTGGGAATGACCCCTCACTCAAAATTGTTTAATTAATATTGATGATAAATTTTCAATTAATAATCAATTATTTTTTTTCCCAAATTCTGAAAAAATTATTTTTTCTCAAATTCCTCATATTAGATTTTCATACCATCATACAAGATTTTTCTCACCACTATAATATAACTCAAAAAAATAATTTCATGATGACAACTATTTTCTCCATTTAGAATGTTTTGATTCATTTGTCCTTGAACGAGGGCCAGTCACTCAAAATTGATTATTAAATTTCCAATTAATAATCAATTTCCAATCTAATGGGTTTATAAAGGAATATTATGGGTTTAATGAGTAAAATCACTATTATAATAAAAATTGGGTTTAGAAAGGGCATATTAGGTATTTTAGTGGGTTTACTGAGTAAAATTTAAAATTTTTAAATTTAAAGGTGGGTTTATTTAGTAAATAAGTTTATTAAGTAAATTGGTGGGTTCAAATAACCCTACCCTTTGTTATAATTTCATTTTTCTGATGGGGTGTCATTAGCAGAGGAGTCTTATGAGAAATTTTGAGGTGTCAATAGCTGGACTCTAACACGAAAGGGTATCTTAAGAAATGGGTTTGGAATTTTAAGAGGTGATGGCAGCTAAGTAGCACAACTCTTTTATGTTCAAAGAGTGTACCTTGTTTACACCCACCAAAATTCCTCAAAAAAACCCAATTCTTGTCTGAAATTACCTAAATATCCAAAGAAAAAGTAATTTATTTTGTTCTAAATGAAAATTTAAGTAAACATTTAAATAAAATATTCTTTCAACAAAATTTTTACACCTACCACACTTTATAATTTATATTTATATTTTAAATTTTAATTGAAAAATAATTTCGATAAAAAATTATAAAAGTTTTGAGTTATGGAGATATAATAATATAATAAAAAGAAAAATAATTAAAGATTTTAGAATTTGTATGTGTTTTATAATAAAACTTAAAAGAGCTTTTTTTTTCCAGGATGAAATTTTGTGGGAAGAAGGTTATTTTTTTATGAGTAATGATATAGTCACAAACTCTTGTACAAATTTATTTTGTACAAATTGATGTGATATGATAAAATTGGTTGAATTAAATATCACTTAACCCACATGATTTATTTATATTATTTTATATTTTCATTCAACCAATGAATTAATGGCACATCAATTTATACAAGATAAGTTTATATAAAAATTTATGACTGTATCGTCACTCTTTTTTTATATGGGTTTATAAATTAAAATATTTAAAAGGGGCGTTAAAATTTGGCTCCACTCATATGGAAATCAAGGTAACGGGCCTGAGCTGTTGACCCAATTACAATTACCAGATGTTTTGTTCTCCTTCAACCTGTTGGGCCAAATCGTGTGGCCTAACCGTAATTTTAAACTGAGAAATCTAAGTACCAAATGGCCCCCATAATTTGCTGATTGTCCCCATTCAAATCGTATTTTTTAAATCGAAACAGTTATATTTTTCGCTTAGAATTATAAAAATTTCAATTTAATTCTAAGAATAGCCTCTCTCCTTCTCTCTTTTTCAATGGTCTCCAATTATTTATTAACAGCCCCCGTTAAATCATATTTTTCAGTTAAATAGTTTTATTTTCACTGGGAATAAGAAAAAAAATTAAATTTAATTGTAAGAATTGCCTCTCTCGCTTTCATTACTCCAATTATATTTAGCTAACGTTTTAATTTATTTCTAAAGTCTAAATACATCTTAATTTGGAGAAAGCCTCAATAGATTAAATGTTTATATATTAATGGCATCTTTATCTTTTAAATGCAGAAAAATACACTAGAGAAATGACTATTATTCTTAATCATAATGTATCATACATGCATGATGCACTAGAAAAGCTTAACCATACTACGATAATCAATGCTGACATTGAACATTATCCATCCATAAAATTTTTACTTATTTATTGTTTATTATTTAATATAATATGACACATTGTGGTGTTACACTTGCATAATTGACATACAATAGCATACTAAAATTATAAATATTTATAATGGACTTATTTTTCAATTTTAAGCTAAAAGTCATGTTTTTTTTTTAGTAGTAATATATGTATGAGTTTAAACTAAAATATATGTTTATTAGATAAAATATAATAAAAATCCATACCAATACATAATGTAAATAAAATAAAAAGTAATATGCATTACATTCAAGTAAAACTTGTTGCAATAATATTCTTTAAATTTTTCATTTCTTGTGATTACTTTTCTTTAGTGTCATTGTCTCTTTCCATTCTTTTATTAAAGATTGAAATCATTTTCAATGTTTTCAAAGTGAAGACTAAGTTGCACATGCTTTTTTTTTCTTATTATATATATATATATATATATAATTGTGCAATGCTACATATGTAATGACATAATTTTTAGTAAGTTAATTTGATTGTATCAGTAATATGATATCCAATAATTTATATATTAGTGATGGGAAAATAAGACATAATTGATTTTTTCTGTTAAAATATTAAAATTTTAGTAGAAAGTTTAAAAAGATATGGTGGCTTATTTAATATGTTACTTATAAAAAGTAATCCTTACTTATTTTTAAAAACTGTTGTCAAAATAAGAGGATTACAAAGTAAGCATTTTTTATAAAATTTATAAAATATTATTTTTGTAAAAAAATAAAATAAAATAAACAATTTTTTAAGTTTTAACCTCAATATTAAACGAGGCTAAGTTTAATAATGTTTTTGTCAAGAATAAGCAGTTTTTTTAATTTACAAAAAAAAAATATAGGAAGTAATAGAGATAAAATTAGTGGAAATAGTGAGAATATAGAATCTACCAAGAATAAAAAATGTCAACCAAAACAAATCTATTAGAGTCTAAAACTTACAAGTTACCTAAATGAAAAATTAAAATAAAGAAAAAGAAAAGCCAGGGGATAAATGATAAATAAACAAAATACGCCGATTGGCATTGAAAAAAGAAAGAAAAAAAAAAAAAAACAGTGCTTTTGCTTTTGCTACCATTACAAAACAAAATCTTAAAACAACAGTAACAGAGAAAATAAAAAATAAAATAGAAGAAAGAAACACGGTGCTTGTCTTGCAGACTAAAAAGGATTTCACTCTCTTTCTCTCTCTTTCTCTCTCATCCAATATCGCTCGCTTCATCAATTGATTACAAAAATTCACGTATCTAGTTTTCATTTGTCTATCGAAAGCTCATCTGGGTCAGTTTTGTTTTATCGATTGCATGGTCAAAATCCAATCTTTTTTGGGTTGAATTTTGATTCGTGTGACATTGTGTGTTTGAGCTTGAATGGATCTGTTGAGAGTTAAATTGATGATTTTGATGCGGGTTTGAGAGGTTTTTGGCGAATGAATGAGATATGGGATTGGAATCCGTTGGTGGGTTTATGAAAGCATGATCAAATCAATTCATCATCAAGAAGAAAGAAGAAAACCCAGTTGAAGAATTTAAACGGTGTCTGATTAATTGTTATCTGTTGGTCGTTGTTTTTTATTTGGCGTATTTTGATTGGATGATGCGATTAATGGAGCTAGTGGGGGCTTTTAATTTGTGGGTAGGAGCTTGATTTTGGGGGGTTTTTGGCGGTGGGTCAATGGATGAGGGCAGCCCTAGCAATGGAGGTCAAGTATTTGGTGCCTCGTGGAGGCCAAAGGGGTTTTCTTTTGGGCCGTATTTGGTTCAGAAGGATGCACCGTCTTTGCGTGTTGTTGTTAGAAAACCTGTAAGTGATTTTGTTGGTTTTTTATTCATTGATTGATCATTTCTAGCTGAAGAATTTTGGGTTTTTGATTTCTTCTTAAAATATTAGCATTTTTGGAATCTGAAATGCGGTAGAGTTGTTGATTGTATTGGTGTGAAGAGGCATGGATAATGGAATTGCTGGCTTCTTGGATTTAGTTATGAAGTTCTATATGATATCGTTGCATGGTATATATTGCATGTTGTTTGAGCTGTATTCTGTGTTGTACAGTGGGCTTGAAGCTTCATTGTATGCCCAGTGATAGGCAGCTAAGAGTTAATGGCTTTAGAAATGGATGCTTAGCAAGTAGAGTTGTGTGTTACAGAATGATTCACCACTTGGGATGATTATATTTTGACTTATGAATACCTTCTTTTTTTGTTTTTTGTTTGGGGTGTGGGGGAGGTGAATGATTAGTGAACTAGTCAATCTCTCATTTGTCAAAAGTACGTCATAAACTCACACGAATTCTACTATTACTTTCCCTTCTGAAAGCATACATTTCCTTTACTATTGATTAGAGATTCTATTGCGGGATAGAAAAGTGCACAGAATGACTTGATACTTTCTTGTCTTCTCACATAAATTCATTGGAACTGCTATTTATATTTTTCAACTTATCTATTTTGCTTGTTATAATGGTTAGAGAACTCCCACTTGTTCTAGTTGTTTTGGGCAAATCTTTGAGCTGACATGCACTTCCAATTGTGCAGTTGGTGGTTCGACTAACAAAGGATATAGTTGAAACATACCAAATATGCAATCCGCTATTCAAGTATTCTGAAGAATTAAATCCAAAACGATACTTGACTAGCCCATCAGTTGGGGTCCTCAATGATGGCTATGATAATGTGAACTCAGATCTTATTCTTGCTGTGAACTTGGTGTTGGTCAATGCAGAGACACAAAGAAGGTTTGTTTTGTTACTCGTCATTTTCCTTAAAGTAGCTGTAATATCCCACATCTTTAGTGACTGCTTTCTTCGACTAGTTATGTTTTGTTGTTCCCTTATGTTTCTGTTGACCCTCACAAAATGTGAGGTCCAAGGGGTGAAGAATGTATTATCCCACATCGTAAGTGAGTGCCTGGACTAGTTTTCAAGCCATGGATTCGCCTAACTTAGTAGACTTGCTTTTGGTTGCAAAGCCCAGAAACAAAACCATGATGGGCTGTGTACCTAAGGCGGACAATATCTACTCGGTTGTTGGGACTTAGCTGTTTTGTAGCCATCTATTACTTTTGAAATTGTTTTTATCTTTATAATTTATTGTTTTCACTAGAATAGATTTGATTTATATATTTTCTAGGAAAATATATGAGATGATATTGTGTTAGCCATTAGGCCCATAAAATTCTGCCAAGCCTAGTCAAGGCTTAAGAGCCCAAAGTTCATAGCTGTGGCCCAGTTTTTGGTTGGGCTGGGCAGTTTGGTTCACCTTTTGTTTGGGCTCTACGTAGTTTCTGAACAATCTGTTACAAGACTTCCTAATGGTGTAACTGATTTTATAATTTATTTTAGAATCTCAATATAGTATGCCACTTGTATGAACGAGTTTGTTTTTATATATTTGCTATGTGCTTCGTCTTATGTATGGGAATGATAAGGCACCAGTTCATATGGTATAAATGAGTGTTGCTTTCTGCACCTCAGAATACTGTTTCTGATTTTGTAGCATCTTAGTTTAGCATTTCTAAATCAAGCATTTAGTCATGTTTTCTTTTTGATCCTTTGCAGATACATTGTCAAAGATCTTCTTGGCCATGGGACTTTTGGGCAGGTTGCCAAATGCTGGGACGCAGAAATGAATAGTTTTGTTGCAGTGAAAATAATAAAAAATCAACCTGCATACTATCAGCAGGCACTGGTTGAAGTATCTATTTTGACAACGGTATTTTTAAGTTCTGCTTTGGGTGAAAATTTCCCACTTGTCATGGTTATTAGTAGTTGAAGTTGTGTTTGTCTACCTTTTGCAGTTAAATAAAAAGTATGATCGTGAGGACAAGCATCATATTGTTCGTATTTATGAATACTTTGTATGTCAACGTCATTTGTGCATTTGCTTTGAGCTGCTCGACTCAAATCTGTAAGTACAAATACTACATATTACTAGCACTTTGCAATCTGTGAAAACACATCATGTTTTACTTTATATCTACACTTATTGCTTTAGTTTTTTGTGTGCCTTAACATTTTATGGCTATTCAGGTATGAACTTATCAAGATTAATCATTTTCGGGGGTTATCATTGAGCATTGTCCAATTGTTCTCTAAGCAGGTATGGGATTTTAGCTCAGGCTTCAATTTGGTTCTTTACTTGATTTCCTTTGGGTTCAATGATTCTCAATATGATGTATCACTTATTTCTTGTGTATTTGCATAATTTGTCTACAGATTTTACGTGGACTGTCTCTGTTGAAAGATGCTGGGATAATTCACTGTGATCTGAAGCCTGAAAATATTCTTCTATGCACAAGGTAAAATAATATTTTGATATGTTTGATTTGCAAACTGTGCAATAGATCTTTTTCCTGTTGAACATGAATGTTTATCTTGAAAATAACAGTGTAAAGCCAGCAGAAATTAAAATAATTGACTTCGGATCAGCATGCACGGAAGATCGTACTGTGTACTCCTACATTCAGGTTCATGCATATGATTATTGCTAGGCTTCTGTTTTAAATTCATCATGCTTATATTTTGTTATCATGGTGTATTCTCATTGTTGCTGCAGAGTCGTTATTATAGGTCTCCAGAAGTTCTTCTTGGATATCAGTATCCTTCTAAATGAAATTTAAGCTTATTCTTTGGTATCTCTTGTCTTTTTCATGAATTTTGGTTTCTGCTTTTGTGTCTTATAGGTGATTGCGATTTTATTAATTTTCTTATTGGTTTCTTCTAACATTTTATTTTTTATTTTTTTTCATCCTTCCCCCCCTTCTTTTGGGTTAAGAAAGTAAGGACAATATATATTTTAATCAGAAAGATGAACACAGGGGTAAAGATGTGCACTCAAGAAAAAGAACTGAACATGAGCCCCAATAGGGAAGAGAGACTATACATGCTCACCTGAATGTAGTCATGGGAAGCCGACAAAAACTAGTCTAACAGTAATTTTCCTTTATATTAAACCACCACTAGTTCACAAGGGTGAAGAATAATAAAAGAATGGACAACCCTAAACTCTGAAGAGATGGCAACCCAAAAAGAGAAGCAAAAACCTCAGTTTTTCTCCAATTGTTCCATTGTCTCGTTTAGTTTATTAGCTTGTTAAGTCCAAGATCAGAAGGGTAGTCTCCACTCATACGTGAAGGCAAATTTTAATTGCATGTCTCTGATGGTTTCTACCCGTTAAAAGTTTGATGGCGTGTTTGTGTGCTGTCCTTTATTGTATTTGATCCACTAAAGGTCATGCTCTTCATTTCTGTTTCAATAATTTCTCAAGCTAGCATTAGTTTGGGGCCTTAAATCTTTTCTAGATATACTACGGCTATTGATATGTGGTCATTTGGTTGCATAGTTGCGGAATTGTTTCTAGGGCTCCCATTATTTCCAGGAGCTTCAGAATTTGATCTTTTGAGGCGAATGATCAGAATACTTGGGTAAGGCTCTCTTTTTTCTCTGTGTGTGTGTGTGTTTATGATATTTTTTTCTGCACGGTATACTTTTTTTTTTGTTGGGGGGGGGGGGGGGGGAATGTCTTCACCTGGAAGGAAAAAAAATGAAGAAAAGCAAATTGTTAAAAGCTGTTTACAGTTGAGATATTTTTCAGAAGCCCTCTTTTCAAAAATGAAATTATGTTGCAAGTTAGAGGTAGTTTATTCTTTTTCCAATTCTACACAAATTATAATTGTTGGTCATTTTATGCATAATTAACTTAGAGAATTAAAAAGGCAGAAGCTAGTTTTAAGTTTTAGGGCTGTCTGCTTATTTCTGGCAAAAGCTTAGGACTGACAACCATCCAATGTATATAATTTAACATTTTTAGTATGTAGCTGACTTGCATGAACCAAACCCTGCAAAGCTGCCATAAGCTTTGGTTTGTATGAACATCTGAACTTTTAATTTTAAAGTTTTTTCTTTCTTCTCTCTCATCCTTTTTGGAAATCCAATTTGGAATGAAGCTTAATTCAATACATGAAAATGTAGAAGAAGATGATCTCTTTTTGTTTTGGCTCCTATTTTCTTGCCGGCTTTTTCTACTAGATATTTTGTTTTTGAGATTTTGTGCTGATGAAAAAGCTGTTTTGGTACTTGCAACCTGTTGTATTCTTTGCAAATATTTTTAATAGTTTCTTATGTTTGGTTGACATGTTTTAGAGCCCAGCCCCCTGATTATGTACTAAAGGAGGCCAAAAATACAAGCAAGTTTTTTAAATGCATTGGGAGTGTCCACAATATTGAGAATGGCGAAGTTTCCATTGGTGGGAGAAGTGCTTATCAAGCATTAACCGAGATAGAGTATGAAGCTGTAAGTATTTATGTTACAATTTTCATCAGAAGTGGAAAATTGATAAGTATTAATAAAAGTAAGATGTATGAACTGGTCTCGGAACATCTTTGGTAAATTAGTCTTTCTGTAAACGATTTGTAGATATGCCTCTCTTTTGTGGTGTAATTTTCTTTATGTGATGATCAATGTTGATGGTTTCTGTTCAGAGGGAGTTGAAAAAACCATTGATTGGGAAAGAGTATTTCCATCATAAGCACCTAGAAGAAATTGTTACAAACTATCCTTATAGAAAGAACTTATCTATGGAAGATATTAGCAAAGGTTAGCTTCCAGATTTTTGTGTTTGAAGCGAAGCAGACATTTAATCAGTATTTCTGAGTGTTACTAACGCATTTTTGAGATGTCTTTGATCATGAATCTTAACAGAAAGCCAAATACGATTGGCTTTGGTTGATTTCCTGAAGGGACTTGTTGAGTTTGATCCTGCAAAACGTTGGTCACCTTTTCAGGTTATTCAATTCTCCTGATTTTCTGCATCTATGTCATCTGTGGAACCTGATCTGTGTTGTTATGCAATATAATTATCTAGATGTAGATGGTAAAGAGTTCTAATCAATCTGCCTGCAGGCTTCAAGGCATCCTTTTGTGACTGGAGAACCTTTCACATGCCCTTACCAGCCTCCACCAGAGACACCTCGTGTGGTATGTGAATTTCTGTGTATTTTGATCCTCCAACCATCACTGTTTTAGTTTTCTTATTCAAGGATCATAGCAGCAAAGTGAACCTCTCCCATCTGCTATTCTCAATGTTTTGACACCTTATATTCCAAGGGGTTTCCCAGGATCTAAGCTTCATATGTGCGTTGTGGTTTGGCTAATTATTTTATGTGTTATTATAAATTGTTAGGAGTTCCTATATTTTGTTGGATTCTTGTGTGACATCAGTTATTTTGCAATTGTTTCTCAAAATCACTGCTATATAATATTTTTCATTTATTATGAACCGCGCAAGATACTTGTTTTGGAATAAATCTAGATGTATCAATGAATATGGTTATTATAAGTGGATTTTTGTTTGAAGACAAAAGCTTACATGCACAACTAAAACTCAACTATTCCTATAATTTAAGGAAATGGTGGTCCTCCTTTCCTAAAACCTCCCTAGTTTGTTGATATAGATTACAGATGCCTCTCATTTGTTACAATTTACCCCCAAAAAAAACGAAATAAAGGTTATCTAACCAACAATGTCATCCATATGTTTCCCTGTATACCCTCTCATTTGTTCTTTTCATTCATTATTTTTTCAGCCTGTTGCTCAAAATTTTAAGGTGGATCATCACCCTGGTGCGGGCCACTGGTTTGCTGCTGGTCTTTCTCCCAATGTGAGTTCTGTAATCCACTGTTTTGTCATTGGAGTTTGGAGGTTGCACACATCATTCATTTCATTTCTGAGAGTATTCATAACTTCACCGATGTTCATTTTTTAAATCCAAGAAATTAAAAAGAATCTAATTATGGTTGCTTTCCATATAGATTTCTGGCAGGAGCAAATTTTCCATGCATAATAGCCCACATTTTCAGGTAGTGCCGTATGGATATGGTAATAGTTATGGTAGTGTCGGAAGCTATGGAAGCTATAATGATGGCACTGGTCTTGGAAGTAGTTACGGTAGCTATGGGGATGGTGGCAATACGTTTGCCTACTTTTCACCTGTTGGTCCATCTGGGATGAACTTGCACGCGCAGAGCGGTGTTTCAGTCCGTGGAAGTAGCCCTGATGCGAGAAAAATGTTTATTCAGTATTCGCAAGGAAATGGACTTGGTGTGAGCCCATCAGCTGGAATGTTTGTACCACTTCCCCTTGGCACTAGCCCCTCTCAATTCACTCCTCCAAGCTCATATGGTCAAGTTTCAAGTGGTTCTCCTGGACATTATGGGCCAACTTCTCCAGCAAGAAGCAGTTGCCATGGTTCTCCTTTAGGAAAAATGACTGCAGCTACCCATTATAATAGAAGAAAAAATTGGGGATATTCTGGAAATCCTCAATCTCAAGAGAGTCCATCATCTCAACATTGGCAAGGACAATTCATTGATGGTGCCAGCTCAGGCCAAGCTGAGTGGAACCCTCAAGTACTTGGCAGTGCATCCTTGCATCTGCCATCAAATCCTAGCGCTACCAGTTCAAAGCAGCAAAGAGGGGGCTCTGGAATTGCTGCTAGTTATTCTGCAATGCCAAATATGCCCAGCTCCTTAACACGTGGTCCTGCTATTGCAGAAGCTGCTCATGACAAGCCTGAGACTAGTCTGTCAGTGCCAGATCCTGGAGATTGGGATCCCAATTATAGGTAGGCAGACAAGAACTTTCAAACTGCAATGTCAAGATATCTAAGTTGAATTCTATGATAACCTGGCAATTTAGATGTGTGTGTGTACGTGTTTTCTAAGGTATCAACATTGATCCATCAGTTATGCGAACCTCCTCTTGTACCATGGACCGTATGCTATTTGCTTTTCTTTCTACAGAATATCTTGGTTTTTTCTATTTATACCCTTCGTAGGGTCCTTTTAAGCGGCTAACTTTGAGGTCCCTTTACAGTGAACTGCAAGGGGCAATGACCATTACCTAGGCTATAGGTGCTTTTACCCACTAACAACCAGCTTTCCTTTTGACCTTGTCCATTACCTAGGCCATAGGTGCTTTTATCCATAGCAATCAGCTTTCCTTGGCCATTACCTTACTACTGTGTCTGCAAAACTAGCAGCCATCTTTCCCATTTTATGCTCTGCTATCTACATTTTCTTGTTTTATTTCTATCTTGTAGTTCCTTATAATGTAATTTTTCTTGTGGATTGTAAATTTCTTCCACATATTGATATAGATTAGACAAATATGATAAGTTCGTATTGTCGGAAATGAAGTGCTTTGTTTCTGGGCTGGGCAGTGATTTGTTTTTATTGTCTGAACGAAGTGCTTGCTTGACTATAATGTGGTCTCTACTCTTGTTTCAGTGATGAACAACTTCTGCAAGAGGATGGTTCAGACGAGAGCAACATAACCACTGAGTTCAGCAAAGCTATGCACCTTAGTTCAGCAGATTCTTCAGTTGGAGTTGGAAGATTCAACCGTACGTCAAGCGCGAGCTCAAATATACCCATCCAAAGGTGGATTATTGCTTTGGTAGATTTGCTTTGTTTCATTCTAAAGAATTATGTGTATGGTTAATGTGAATGTTTGTCTGTTCTTTGTCAAACTGCAAATTATGGGTTTAAGCTTTCATCCCATGTAACAGATGCGGTGTGAAATGACTCTAATAAGCGGGATGGGTATGTACTATATTGTTCAGCTATATAATTCAAATAGAGCATTTGATAAAAATAGAATTCAACTTTTGGTCGTGTGGGTTTTCCTTGCAATGATTATATTTCCTGATTGCAGTCAGCTCTCAATAGTATAAGTGCTGCATCTGTAAATTTTTTCTATTTCTGATTTTGTCTTCTTGTGGGAGAAATCCAAGGATATTCCAGAAAAGGGGGTTCTGCAGGGTGGGGTGGGGGGTTGGTTTGAGTTTCTTGTTTTATTATTTTAATCTTTTCCACTGTTGTTGACCTCATAACAGTTTTGCTTGATGTACTTCAGACAAAATGGGCCTATTCAAGCATTTTCACATATAGAGGTGGGTAGTCCTCCCGCATCTCATGAGCCACAGGCTGGACATTCCCGTTTCATGTCAAAGCCTTCTCATTTGATGCCTCATATCTCACAAAATTCTCCAAGTCGTTTAGGACAGCCACCTCTTCAACGGTACAATTTAATGAGAACAACTGCTCCTCAGGGTAGTGAATGGAATCAATTCAAGATCCAGCCTCCTCCTTCGGGCTTCAACTCTGGAGGCCCACGTTCTCCTGGAAATAGCTCATTTAACAATGGCATGCCATGGGGTATTTTCCTGAGACTTGACACTATCAAGTCATTGAATCCTTCTGCTTTTACCTTTATTGTGTCTGCTCGTAATTATTTTGTTAGAGCTACATGAGTCAAAATATAAAGTTTCTCTGTGGAAGAAATAGGGCTCAGAATGAGCTAATAACAGTTTTCTTGATTCTGTTATTTTTATTGTAGGACGTAGGGCCAATCATCCTGTCTCAAACATTCCACCAGCATCGCGTGGAAGAAAAGACTATGGAAGGATTGTTTGATGTTGGAATCGGCTTGATTTTACTTTTGAGGGTTTATGTATTGGTTGCTGGCAAGAAAATTGTAATGTGTAGTAGTTCACATGCCTAGTGGACTGAGCAATATCCTCATTCTTTGTGCTTGCATTAATATATATGGTGTCCTTTGGTAATTTTATATGAAATTGAGATTCCTTTGGTTATGATGCGCCATCAGCCTTGCCGCATTCTGGTCCCAAATTAATTTATGTGTTGTATTGATTTTTTTATTTCTTTTTTATTATTTTTTTATTCAGTTTGACGAAATCTAACCTGGTGATTGAAGTTTATATTGCAGCCGCAGAAAGAAATTTCAACATGAAGTTGCATGTTCAAGGTGATTGCTGGAATGTGTAAAAGTTTTATAGTTTTTCATTTGCTTTAGAATTTGGAAATTGTAAGTCACAGATATTTCCTTTCTAAATTCTCCCCGGTTTCGATTGTATTTGATGTTTAGTTGACAAGAGAAACAGGTTTATTATTCTTTTCTCTTGCTTTCCCATTTTGCTTGGAGATTTTTGGAGGGCCTGCTGAATCATTTCCAGTTTCGTTGCATTTTAAGCAGATTCTTGATCATTCTAACTTTACATGCTCATTTTGAATAAGTATGGAAATGATGTTGAGGTATCTTGGCTTACTTGACTTACGTATGCTACAAGAAAGAAAGAAAGAGGAATTATAATGTTTCAGTGGCTGATAATAGGAAATTTAGGCATTGTACAGTGCCCTTATCTCTTTGTAGGAGAAACAAGTGTGAGGAATCAAGTGTTTCAGCTTAAGCTTTTGTAGTTGCCTTCTTTTAGGTGTTGCAAAAATTCTGTTTTTTTTTGCTTTTCCTCTTTTATTTCTTTTTCTTTTTCTTTTTCTTTTTTTTCCTTGACAATCTGGGACAGCCCCCCAGCCATCCTTTTTTCGGCCTTAAGATGTGGACCTCCTGATGTCATGGGCTAATTTTGTTTATGTGTACTAACCAGATGCTTTTTGCTTGCCTGTTCTAGATAATTAGAATAAATTCCTTCAAAGGATTGGTTTAATCATTGGCAGGTCTTCTAGTTTTGAAAATCCCGATGACTTGCGTCCTGTTTAGGAATATTGTAGTTTAGAAGTTACAACGACAAATTATTATTTGGTAACTATTAATTATTGGGGATTGTTGATCTTACATTTATAATAAAAATTTTATTATTATTTTTTATTTTTAAAATTATTATCTAAAAATTATATTTATTATTATTATTATTATCTATAAGAAATAGTGTCTTGAAACTTACGTACTTGTTTACTGAATGAAGTAATAATCACATGACGAGGGATGGTACGAGGATTCAATTGATCTGTTAGAATTGAAAAATGTTTAAATGAAAGCTGAAAGTAAATTGTAATCGGAAAAAAAAAAAAAAAAAACTACTAGTATTTGATGCTGTTTGTTTGATCCGATAAGGATATGATACGAGGGGAGCCTCTAAGTTACAATAATTGTAACATACATCCCTCATGTGAACCACACAAAATTGTAGGACCTACAATTTGTGTGGTTCACATGAAGAATGTATGTTACAATTATTGTAACTTAGCATTTGCCTGATACGAGAACCTTGCTCGATCAAATCTGTTGAGATGCTTCCACGTGTGACGATGTCTAGATTTCGTGTGTGAAGCAGAAGCACATAGTCAGTTGACCAATGACGTGGAGGTGGGGTCCACGGATTCATCGATTTTTGCGCTCAGATTCCGCCGTTGTTTTGTGTTCAAGAATAATACAACCAAATATCATCAATATTAATTAATAATAAATAAATAAGTTTTTTTAAAAAATATAAATAAAAATAAACGTAAAAGAAAAGAAAAGTGGGGATGAAGTGGAAGAGAGAGAGGGGGGGAAAATGGCAGCATAGAGAATTAGAGACCACTCAAAGAAGGACCCAATATCTGTATCAGCCAATGCCATCTCTTCTTCCCATATCTCTCTACCCATTTTGGACTTATTTCCTAGATTTTCTTTAATAATTTTCATCTCCATTTCCTTTTTTTTTAATTTTATTTTTTTAACAAAATTATAAAAGCTTGAAAAAAAAAAACAGAAAAAAATATAATCATCATACACTAATATTGTTACAAGAACAGGAACAAAGGCATTGTAAACTCAACAGACACAAGAGGTTCCAGTTCCAGTTCCAGTTCCAGTTCAAAACTTATTGACAATTTAACTGTTCTTCTTTTGCTCACTTTGGAATCAACGAGTCTTCTTCTTCATTCTGTCTTTGTTTCAGCTCAACTAACATTTACCACCTTCAGGTATGCATGCATTTCTTTCACTGCAAAACTGCCCCTTCTTTCATTATATTATTCTCCATGACAATTTCAGTTGCTTGTTGTTTTTGTTTTGTTGGCCACCTTCTTTTGCATTTTCTTCTTCTTGAGCTTGGTGTTGGGGAAAATTAAGAAAAAAAAAGGTTTGAGAGTTGAGACAATCATAGTTGTGTTTATATTTATGCTGAGAATTTGTCACCTATAGCACTGAATTCACTTGAGTGGTTACTTTTTCAATATGATGAAAAATGAAACAAAAAAAGAGATAAAAATGCTAAAATGCGTTCTGTTTAGAATTGGAGGCAGTGATGTTTTTGGAGACTCATGAAATTAAAATTTAGAGAATAAACCCACCTGGGAAATGAGCATCTTTTTTTTTTTTTTAATATTTATATGTCTTGGAGAATCAATTGCTTGCTACTTCTGTCGAATGAGTTGTGTTCACGTGGTTGTTGGATCCAATTCTCCTTCTTGTGTGACTCGTGCCCTGGGATTGTTATCTAGTAGTTTTTATTTTGGATAATAGTTGTGATAGGCATTAGGCAAGTTCTTTTATGTCAACTTTAGGTGGATTTTGATTAACTTGGTTGATTTTGTATTGACAATTTGTTAATAGAAGTTTCCTTAGATTCTTATTTAATTAGTTTTTATTAATATCAGAAGGATAATAAAGTCATCTTGGGAAATTTATAACACGAAAGACGTGTTGCACTGAGCCTAGTGAATTAAGTGCCTGGAAGATTCTATGACGTGGTTTTCATTCGAAAAGTTTATTGACGTCGTGTGATGCTAATTGTGCCTGCAAGATCAGAGGCCATATGATGGCCACAGCTGCTGTTATTGGACTTAGCGCTGGCAAGAGGCTCTTGAGTTCTTCATTTTACTATTCTGATATCTCGGAAAAATTCTCATATATCAATGATCTTGGATCTGCAAACTCTCAAGTTGGTTCAACTAAGAATGTGGTAGCTGCCAAGAAGTCATCAAATTATAATCCAAGCTTTCCATCATCGAATCGACAAACTCAGCCTATTAAGGCTCTCAAAGAACATGTGGATACTAATTTTGCTTCTACTGCAGAGCCATGGGCTGAACCACCAAACAGCATAGAAGAGGAAAGCTCTGAGCTTGACTATTCAGTGGAGGCACTTCTTTTGCTTCAGAAGTCTATGCTCGAAAAGCAATGGAATCTTTCTTTTGAGAGAACAGTTTTAACTGATTCACCGAGTAAGAAAACTCACAAGAAGGTGCCGGTCACTTGCTCTGGTGTATCTGCTCGGCAACGAAGATTGAATTCTAAAAAGAAAATATTAAGCCAGAATAAATCTGTTCCCCAACAGAATGGCTCCAAGCAGCTAAGATCAATGATTAGTCCGGAACTAATTCAGAATCATCTAAAGGGCTATGTGAAGGGTGTGGTAAGTGAAGAGCTGCTCACCCATGCCGAAGTTGTGCGTCTATCAAAGAAAATTAAAACTGGCCTTTCCTTGGATGATCATAAATTGAGGTAATTAACAAATTTCATGTTCTGTTTTCCTCTTCTTCATTAGGTTATATTTTTTTATACGTTTAGACATTTCTTATGGGAGGATGATTTGATCCTTGTAGATATCTAAGTGTTAGATCTTTTAATGTACTCAACCTATATTTATATTCTGGAAAATAATAAGAGTTTTCTCTTGTTAAAACAATTTAAATTTTTTCTTGTGAAAATGAGACAGAATGGAGGCTGTATATCTCTGCTCTTTTCTATACTTTTCCACTTTCTTTGCTAACTATGGTTCTGAATATATTTATATTCTGGAAAATAAAAAGAGTTTTCTCTTCATTTTATTTATGGGGTATTTACATTTTTTCATTACCATCTGTTTTGGAAATTTAAGATTGAAGGAGAGGTTGGGGTGTGAGCCATCAATGGAACAACTTGCAGCTTCCTTGAGGATTTCTCGTCCTGAGTTACAGTCAATATTGATGGAGTGTTCGTTGGCAAGAGAGAAGCTGGTGATGAGCAATGTTCGTTTGGTCATGTCTATAGCTCAACGATATGATAACATGGGTGCCGACATGGCTGACCTCGTTCAGGTGATTTTCTATTTCTGAACAAAAAATAAATGGCAAGTTACTCTTTTCTGGACTATTGAATTCGAGACACAGTTTTCTATTTTCTGATATGGTGCTCGTTCTATATTTCTCATGTAGGGTGGATTGATTGGATTATTGCGTGGGATTGAGAAATTTGATTCTTCAAAGGGTTTCAAAATTTCAACTTATGTGTATTGGTGGATACGCCAGGTAAGGCTACTATTAATTTGCACATTTAAACAATTTATTGCATGGTTAAAGACGGATGTGTTGTTGAAAAACCAACTGAAATTCGATTTATCATCATCATTGCCTAAAAAAGGATCAAAATTCGAACAAATTGGTGTTCTTTTGAGTTCAATTTGCAAGCTGCTTATGTATTTGGTCTTTGCCTACTAAAAGTAACATAGAAAGATGCCAAATTCTAGCATTAGGATGATGTACCCATTTCACTTGGGATTCCTCAACCGTGTACTCTGTAGTCTATGAAATTACTAGTTTGATCGTCTTTTTGTTCTCAGCAATATGAGGTTTGAAGTGATATTTGAAAATTTGTCAGTTTATTAGTCTCTTCAGCCCCAATTTAATTATGCGATTTGATTTGTTCTTTTCAGCTTTTCTATAATATTTATTCTTTTATCAGTTGTTCTGCAAAGCTAATTCTGGTTCACATTATGATCTTGTGTCAGGGTGTTTCTAGAGCATTAGTTGAGAATTCAAGAACCTTAAGATTGCCTAATCATCTGCATGAAAGGTTAGGCTTGATCCGGAATGCAAAGCTTAGGCTAGAAGAGAAAGGAGTAACACCATCAGTTGATGTAAGTTGATTATTGAACTGTGATCAAAAGAAAGGAACTCTAATTTTATTCTATAACAGTTTTTTTTTTTTCTTTTCAACCTTTTATTCTTTTCTTACTCACTTCTTGCCTACCACACTTTCAGAGAATTGCAGAATACTTAAATATGTCCCAGAAGAAAGTCAGAAACGCGACAGAGGTACTAACTGTTCATGAGCTATTTCTTGTTTCCGGTCATTTATGTAATTATTCTTTCCATAACTCACTGTACACTGTTTCTATATGTAGGCAATTGGCAAGGTCTTCTCACTTGATAGGGAGGCATTCCCCTCTTTAAATGGCCTCCCAGGAGAAACCCATCATAGTGTAAGTGCAACACAGTTTTGCTACTCACCCTCAAGATGTTTCTAGTTCACATTTTGTTTCTTTCCTGTTGTGTAATGATTTAACTTTTTCTTTATTATTTTAGTACATTGCGGATAATCGCGTGGAGAACAACCCGTGGCATGGAGTAGATGATTGGGCTCTCAAGGTAAAAAGAATGCATTGTCTTACGGAGATATGGATCATCTTTTTAACCAAATGAATAGAATAGTTACCATATGAGTCATACATCTACAGGATGAAGTAAACAAGCTCATCATAGTGACACTTGGAGAACGTGAGAGAGAGATCATACGTCTTTACTATGGTCTTGACAAGGAATGTCTTACGTGGGAGGATATAAGCAAACGGTGAGTATCAGATTAATAATGTTGCTGATGCATTTACTGTTGATGTTGCCCTTCAATTGAACCGAGTGCTCAGCTCATGCATAGTTTTCATTCTCTCATGCGTGCACGACAAGGGATGCATTTTCCTTCAAATTTGCTGTTGATTTAACAATTTTATTGTTCTAATTCTTCAGTATAGGTTTGTCCCGAGAAAGAGTTAGGCAAGTTGGACTTGTGGCACTAGAGAAACTAAAACATGCCGCGAGGAAGAAAAAGATGGAGGCCATGCTTGTGAAACATTAGTTTTGTATGTTTCATTATTGACATGGTTAATTGAGTAAATTACTGTATATATTCATACAGAAAGAAAAAGCGGTATCTTCGATTTATTTTTTTCCGATCAGGTATAATTTACAGTGAGGCCTGTGATTGGCCTACGACTCAGAAACTGTGTGTAACGACACACTGATTTTTTAGAGCTTGTAAGCATAGCAGAAAATTTCCATGTATTAAATGGTTGGAAAATACTCGTGGACGAGAATCTGATTTTGTGTTGCCATGAATCATGATGATGAACCAACATCAATTTAATTTTTACGGCAGCTCTATGTATTTATTTACAGTTACATTTATTTGAAAATCTACATAATAAAAATATAATTGGATATTTGGACACGTCGTTGAAATGAATTAGTGGGTATTTGAAAATTTTTTTTTTTATATACTCAATCAGAGCTCAATTCATATTAATATTTATAATTAAAAATCACTTAGGATTCTTCTGAATAATCCTATTAGAGTACAGCATGAATATCAACCCTCACTTTAAGCATGAATATCAACCCTCACTTTAAATTAGAGGGGATCAATTCTGCTCGTGAAGAATTTTATGATATTCTTGTTTATTTTCTCGTAAATAGTACCAGTGGTAGTACTCGATTTATTCAAATAAATAAATTATTTGATTTTCTCCAATGTTGTACGTATAGCACCAGGAAAACAAATCATGAGCAAGATTCTAATCCAAAGTCACAAGTTTCCAGAAACTGTAACATGAAAGCCAATCAGCAATGACTGCATGTCTGTTTACGTATAAATGTCACAGAATATATTGACAACCGAATCTGATCAGCACATCAAATGGATTACCTATAATTTTTTTTTCATGAAAATTTCACAGCTAAATTCACACGATTGGGTACTTTTAAGGCACTCACTTTCCATTAAATACAAGCAGAGAGATACAATTTCCATAAACCACTGTCAATCTTTATTATCTACATTGCATTTGCAGAAAATTTTACCAAGAGAAGCCTTGCCACTTCACCGATTGAATGTATAGTATAGTCCCGTCTTTCTTCCTTTCCCATTCTTTTTCTTTCTCTTCCTAATTCAAGCATATTTTTGGTTAAGAAACTTACAAGTTAAAGAGGCGCTGCAAGTAGAGCAGGATTGCTAAACCGTACTCCTTAAAAATTGGAGAGAAGTTTGACAGAGCGATACAGAAAACATTGAAATGGAAGGGCAATGAATATGAAACATAAATAATTCACTATGTAGAAGTAAAATTTGACAAGAGAGCAATAAGTCGAAAGCCAGCTCAAGTTACAACAATCAACAAAAAACATGCCATTAGCATAATGTATTTACAAGATGAGCTAACAAGAAAAAAACCTAAAAGCAAAAATCTTGCGAGTATACAAAGTCAATACCAAGGAAAACTGTGTTGGCAAGTCCTTTTCTTCGACCAAAACCAGGCCGCTGTGGATGAGATGAAATACCCAAGAGACAATAACCTCCCAGTTCTTGATGCACTCTCTGCGAATTGCATACAGCAATCATTGCCTGAAACTTTATTTGTTTCAGCTACATGTTACCGTGAAGTGTGAACGGCAACAGCTCTTCCGATCATAATATAAACTCAACGTCTCCTTGTTAATGAATTATGATGCATCTTCAGCAATGTGTCAAGTGTTACAGGAGTCCATCCTTCTGGCTTTTGGGCATACAACATCTGATTTAGGGAGTCCACATATATACTTATGTTACCAAAGCCATAAATTTGCTGACCATTATGCATCCTGCCAGGTTTAGGCTTAAATAGCAACTCATGTTGCTGGGCATAAGCCTCAATGACTTCTTTCAAAGTCATTTGACGCCCATCCATACCATTCATCTGGGTTGCACTACCTAGGCCTGCTGCTGCAGCAGCTGCTTGTTGAGCTTGTGCTGCTGCTTTCTGCTGCGCCTCAAACTGTCTCTGCTCCCGGGCCTTAAGATAACTAATGTTCTCTACCGTACCAGGTTGGACCACAATCCCACCTTCGGCAGCTTGGGACATCATGTCAAGACCAACATTAAGCTGAGCCCGAATATTTTGATTTGCTAAAAGTTCCTCTGGAATAAGTCCTTTCCAACCTAAATACCATCTATGAATTTCTTCAAAGTCTGGAGCTGTGTTTAACCAATGATACAAAACGTGCAGCCACTTGGTGAAGAAGAATCTCTCCATCAAATCAACCATAAGATGAGTTGGAACAGCAGAAGCCCACGGCATAACCCAATTGAACTGATCAAGCTTCTGTTCTAGAGGATTTATTTGGAATTCTTGAAGGGCAATCTGCAACTTTGGAACTATATATCGACGCATAAGCTGTTCCCAACTTGCTGAATCGAACACAGTCTTCCAAGGTGACAAAATGGTGTAAGCAGATGCATCACTTGGATGCCAAGCATCAAGAACATTACTCAACTTCATGCGTATCATCTGAAACAAACCCTCCAATTTATGTCCCAACAATGGCAGCCATGGATGAACCCAAACATGGATTGGAACAGTTTCACGACGTGGGTCCCATGAATCCACAGCACTTGTCAATTTTGGCAAAACTACTGTATCCAATATGGTATGAAGAACTGAAGATGGCAGCAACTTTTCCCAAGACTCCAAAAATCTAAGCATCTGCTCAGGGTCTCTGGGATCCCAGGTATTGATGCCAGCTATTCTCACAGCAGGTAAAACAACTTCTGATATCAACTGAGAATATGGCGTTGATAAATCCCATATATCTTGACTATCATCGGTTTGTAGCACATTCTTCCACATCAATACCACCTCCATTTTATGAGATGGATTTTGGAGAGGATCCCAACCTTGGAACATCCTTATAAACAAGGGCAAGGCAAATGAGCAAGCAATAGAGGCCAAGTTACAAAGCTTATAATCATTAGCAAATCTCTTATGTAAGTCGCTGAAATAATTTGCGAGCGAGACCAACGTTAATGTTCCTAATGTATGCTCTTTCTCAATTTGGCCCAGGACATTAACAATTGTCTCCATATTATCCAACTGCTGTTTCTGTTCCACGGCTGTCTTTTCCAAATTCTCCTTCTCCTTTTGCAAGCTCAACGCTGTCTCCCTCGCGTTATTCAAATCTTTATCAATCTTCTGGATATCAACCTCAGCCAGATCCACAATCAACCTCACATTATGCTGCAGCTCAGGCATTGGAACATCATTCTCCCTTGCCTTTTCTTCAGCATCCAAATTCTCCAAGTTTGTCAAAACCCTAACCTGTGGCCCTCGCATATCAATCACTTTCTGAACAACCTGTTCTCTTTTATTTTCCAACAACTCCTCTGCTGTAATATACTCTTCCTTCTTCTTCACCTTCAGCTTTGACCAAAGCCTCTCCTTATTTCTCCCTTTCAGTTGCTGCTGCCCTGCAGTCTTCTTGTCTTCCAATTTCTCCAAACCTGGCAACTTTGCTGCTTCAGTCTCCTTAAAATCGTTGTATCCCATTCCCATATTCTTCGGTCTCAACCTTGCTTCAATCGGTGCCGTAATCCCTTGCTCATCCTTCCCCAATCCACGTCCTTTATACCACCCCATTTTCTCCATCATTTTCATCACAACGTTGCCGACACCAATATCTCCACCTTTTCCTCCTTGAGTTCTTTTCTCTGATCTCAACTTCTCCCTCTCCTTCTCCATCTCCCTCTCCTTCTCCTTCCTCTGCGCCTCTTCCTTTATCCTCCTGCCAAATGGAGTCTGTAAGAAGCTATCATCACCATCACATGCCTCATCACTCACTTTCACCCCATTATCACTTTTCTTCGAATTACTCGCACTGAACCCTAACCCTGAAGCAGAAGCAGGATTCCCAGATCCAAAACCAAGACCTACACCAGACCTATTTCCACTATCATCATCTTCAAACATATCAACATTCTCTTCTTTCACATTCTTATCAATCTCTTGCTCAGGCATCACAGTACCTACAAAAACAAACAAACAAACAAAAATATATTAACTTACATGATTCACCTATTCGCACTATCTACTGCTAACGCCCAAGAAACATTTATTAATTCAGAAAATCCCCTAAGCTAATTAAAGTCAAGAAATTTAGTCATGTTTACCTGTTGAAACAAAATTAACGGGCTTCGTCAAATCGGCCTTTCGTCCAAAATCGCGGTCTTTTCTTCGCTTTTTGGAGGAGTAACCATCGTCGTCATCTTCGTCGGAATCGTCGGCGAAAACGCCGTACAAGACGTCGTCTTTAGTTTGCGTCGGCTTCGCTCTGCGTTTCTTGTAATAGAACTCCCCGTTTATCCACTGGCCGCCTTCGAAGTCGTTGTCCATTCCGAATTTCTCCATCTCCTGGTCTTCGTCCATCTTTGAATCACTGAAAATTTTAGGGTTTATGGCCCCAGCAAGCTACTTTCAATTGAATTAAACCAAAACAAAGAATTTCTTTGAAAAACAGGTTGGTAAATAATAACCGAGGGGAGGGAGCGACTGAACTTTGTTTCCCACTTTCCGTACGGTTTCTTCTAGATTCTCTTCTGGCTCGAGTGTTAAAACGAGGAATCATCGCCGTTGCTTGATGGGCCGTTAAAAGGGCCTATCTCAAGAGGAGCTTCATGGGCCGTTGGTCCGAAACTGACAGAAGCTTTCTTCGGCCTAGTTGATAAGTAATCCTCAACTATATTCGATATACACCCCTGTTGTTAATGTTTTGTTAAAGGGCCTGTTATGAACAATAACGACAGTCGTAATTTCCCTTTCCTCGAAGAGTAATCTTTCAACACGCGTGCCCATAAAATTTTTCTAATAATTTTAGATATCATAAATAATTTATCGGAAAAAGCTATTTACTCCGAATGCTAATCCCGAATTTGCACCCCGAATGGTAAATGCATCATTTGGTTTCATTTGTTTTTTAGAAGCACGTGTTTTATTTGTTTTAACATTTTCCCTTTCCTTAGCCCTGAAAATATAGAGGTTCAGCACTTTCACAAACCAATTCTGATTTTGCAGTTTCCAAATGAAATTTTGCACTTAGGGTTTTTCACTCTTTTCAGCGCTGCAATGAAGTCTCAACTCCGCTTAAACGAAAGGAATATGGAAGGAAAAAGCAAATGAAATAAGTGTTGCACAGCTGGAAAGCAATAAATGAAAAAAGCAAATCAAACACGTTGACTGGCAATCAAATTACACAAAGCAATGAAACATGTGCTTCTCAAAAGAAAATTAAAAGCAAATGAAACGAAACGGTGCGTTTTACCATTCGGGGTGCAAATTCAGGGCTAGCATTCGGGGTAAATAGCAGCACTTTAATTTATCAGGGTAAAACTGTGGTACCACAATAGTATCATACCACAGCTAGATCCAACCATTGAATCCAACCCACAGTTGTCACCATAATTGGATCTAATGGCTAAATCAGCTGTCGTATGATACTAGTACCATAGCTGGACCCAATTTATCATGATTATATTATCATAATGATTGGTTAATTATAAAGCATCTATCTATATGATGACATCAAAATACTGTATCAACTTTGTAGTTATCGTGCTATAATGAGCTATCTTTGCTGAAATATTAGGGGTGTTCACGGATCAAATTTTATGGATTGGACATCAATCCATATCCGATCCATAATTTTACGGATTATAATTTTTCAATCTAATCCACGGATTGATTAAACTTAATCCAAATCCAATCCATACATCTACGGATCGGATGCGGATTTGACTCAATCCATATCCAATCCATACGTCGGTAGATCGGATGCGGATTTAACTTAATCAATATACAATCCACCATTTTACGCATTAGTTTCCGAATTAAAAGTTTTTAGGTCTCCCCAATCCATGAACTAATGAAATAAGAAAAAACTAATAGAAAAAGAATTTTACTACCAATTAAATTTAATTGAATAAAATTTAAACAAATTAATTGTTTAAATAAAACTAAAATAATACATTCAAAGTTTCAAAACATAGCACATAAAGATTAATTGTTCAAATAAAGCTACAATAATACGTTTAAAGTTTCAAAATATAACACACTAAGATTAATTATTCAAATAAAATTACAATAATACATGAATATAACACCAAAATTAATTGTTCAAATAAAGCCACAATTAATTGAAATGACGAAGTTTCTGAAACCAAACACAGTCTGATCATTCACCAGGGTTGTTGTACTTGTCAAAAAGTGGTGATTACGGAGCCATCAACGATGGGAATCAAGAGAAGTACGAGTGCCGATCTTGAAGGTTGTGATAGTGCAATTGTTTGGCTGGAACCAGTGATTGTGAAGTGGGTCGATGGACTTGGGGAAGAAAATGACTTGCTCTCGTTGGAATCGTGCGGCCAACATCCTTCAAATCGGTGTCGAGAGTGTATCGAACAAATATTAGGTGTTGCTAGTACATGTGACTGTGGGGAAGCTTAAGGTTTTTTGTTTGTAAATTGTTGGTGACTTGACGTTATGTTACTTTACTTTTACTAGTACGTGTGACTTTATTTTTATTTTGTTTTATAATTTTTACAAGTTATATTTGTATATTTGATTATTTAATTATTTTTTTTATTATTATTGAATAATGACTAAAATATGTTATAGTGCTTATGTAACTATATAATGTCACATTTATAATATTCTTTAATTAGATTTATAATAATTTTTTAACTAAATATATATATAGAATTTTTTTTATAGATTCACGAATTATGAATTTATAGAAGTAAATTCCATATTCAATCCATCGACTGCGAATTTTTAAATTTTTAATTTATATACAATCTACAAATTTACAGATTAAATTTATACAAATTAAATTTTTACAGATCAGACGAATTGAGTAGATTGAATTAAATCCTGAACAATCCTATGAAATATAACTCAAACCGAAACACCGCGAGACAAGATCCGAGATCTCGTACTCGTTTACTTTTGTGGAACCCAAGATATCTCGCCGTACTAAGCCGCGAATATCTAAACTCCCCACCACGTGTCTCCCTATAGATCCTCAAGCCCTCACTTTCTTCCAAAGTACAGTTACCACTTGTGCTGTCACCTCCGTGCTTTCTATTTACTCATTCACTGACTAGAACTAGAACGCTTTGAATTCAAATAAAATGGCTGCTAAGGCTTTTGTGGTTCATTTTTCAGCTGCGAAACCTTCTAAGGAACCTTTTTACCGATACCCAGATTGCCTTTCCACGTCTCAATCTCTTCCACTTAAGTCCTTGTCTGTAAACAAGCCTGCTGGCAAGCTTAACAATGTGCTGTTTATAAGTCACTACACGCTTGCTACACTTCATCGCCGACTCAGTCCCGTTTCTGCCGGTGACTCGGATGTGCCTCACCCTTTTCACCAGGTACAATGACAACCAACAATGAACATTTTTTTTGTTTATTTGTGATAAAAATCAAATTTTGCTTTCTGGGTTCTATGATGAATGATAAACTTTTAGCAAGTTTGACTTCTGGGAAAAATTAAATGAATAAAGGAAACTGGGAAGAAATTAACTGGGGCATTAGCTCATTATATGATATCTCAGTTTCTTTGGAATCAAACATGAACTGAGAGAGAAGACGAATGTTTTAAGTATTGTGATAGTACCAGCCAGTTTATTGAATGATATTGTATAAGCTCTCAGTAAAGCCCAGATTGATTGAATGAAATTTATTGATTCCAATGTTTGTTTTTCAGAGATCTTACATTTCATGTTCTCTAGTGGGCGAGTTCTTTAAAATGGAGATAAAATAACCTAATTGATTGAAATTTCAGAATAACCTTGATATATGATGAGACTAATAGTGCTTATGATTTATTTTTGGCGGGAATGTTACACAAGGAATCGGCAAATTTTAGGAGCAATAAAGCCTTTGAGGAATGGAATTCGTTAACAGCCAAGTTCTCTGGAGCAGCAAATATCCCCTTTATGTTACTGCAACTACCTCAGATAATCCTAAATGCCCGCAATCTGTTAGCAGGAAATAAGGCTGCCCTTTTGGCAGTTCCCTGGCTGGTAAGGAAACAGCAGGAATTTGTAATCTTTGAGAGCATTGTTTATAAGTTTTTCCTCTTGTTGCAGGTAGTCCCTTCTTTTCATACTGGCATATCTTTGGCTATTTGTGAAACTTGGGTAAAAATGTAAAAGTCAACATATCAGGTTTTGTAGGATTTACCATTTTTTGTATGTTTTTGGTTCTTATCCTACTCCTAGTGAATTTTAAAATTTTATCTTAAGAACTTAGTTGAGGGGAGATTGCTGAATATATTGCTACAACGCTAATAGCTAAAGCATATGGAGAATTGTATAATAACACGATAACACATATTTCAATGACCGTGGGTTCTATGTTGTAAAAGTACACAGTCTAATTTTCATAATTTCCGTTTTGGTGATACAAATCTGAGGAAGAGGATGTTTTGAATACAGGGAATGCTGACTGGTTTACTTGGGAATCTCTCACTCCTGTCATATTTTATAAAGAAGAGGGAGAAAGAGGCAATAGTTGTTCAAACCTTGGGTGTTGTTTCCACATATGTGGTAATTTCACAGCTTGCTGTGGGAGAAGCAATGCCTATGCCTCACTTCATAGCCATCTCAGTAGTTGTGGCGACTGGTCTTGTTTTAAACTTCCTAAATTACTTTAACATGCTTAATACTGGACTTTGGCGATTCTGGGAAGATGTTATAACAGTTGGCGGACTGACGGCTCTTCCCCAAGTAATCTCTCTCTCTCTCTCATCTTGCGTATGCAGAGAGATATTCATTTACAATTATCCAGTTTTCAATGTATTCATCTTGGCATTTTAAGAAATTAAGATGTTGATCTTGTTCAAGTCTTCATACTCTTACTTTTTTGTGTATGAATTTGAATGCAGGTTATATGGTCCACGTTTGTACCCACTATACCAAATAGTATCTTGCCTGGGACTATAGCTTTTGTCGTAGGTGTGGCAACTGTTGTTATGGTAAGATTTATATCACTTTTTGGATTAATATTTTGCCCCTGATTACAGTAACACATTTGTATCACCAAAAATATAAGAAAAATTATAAAGCCATTGATCATTAATTTTTCTAGATGGTGAATTAGTGATAATATGTTGGAGAAATCCTTTGATGTAGAGCCTAGTCTTTTTGGCTTAAATTGAAGGAAAAGGGAGTATGCCATGTCATGATAGGCTTAATTTTAAGCTGACAACAAGGTGCAAAGCTGATTGTTGTCTTGTTTTATTGTCATAAAAAACCTTGAGATATGTAGAAAATTGAATTTCTTTAGACAAAGTAATAAAATTTGAATGCAACCCATGCTGTCTTGATATCTTTATTTCATATCAGGAAAAAAGAAAAAGGAAAAAACATTTATTCTAAGTTTTCAACTGGCTGGGCCAACATGACCCTGGCTTCATTCTTCTAGCTCTGGTCCTGGAGAAATGTTTCAATTGCAAAACTCTAGCATCAGGATCTTTTAGCAAATGGCAAACAAAAGGGTATGGTTTAGGTAGAGTATGGTCAGCTTTGGATTACAAACTCTTATATCCAATTAACAATAAACTTAAATAAGAACATACAGCAATAGTTATTTGCCAGTTGCTACGTTCATATTTCACCTAATTGCATTAAAGCACTTGTAGTGCAGTGATGTAGAAAAGAGCATTTTGGCATTTTAATGATCAAACATTGATGCTAAAGTATTAAGCTTGGAAACTTTTAATTGCAGCTGCTTTCTGGTGCAGTAGTTGCTGTGATTGACGTTTGTAATTGTTTTTATTTTTTGCGAAGTACAAGAGTTTCACCAACATCCCCGGATGATACTGTACTAGCTGAAACTCAACCTGATTAGGTTATTAGATTAATTTGTTGAAACTCTGTATGGATAGGGAAGTATGACTAAAACTAAGATGAGCATGTCTAAATATTAAATTCTGTTGATTTTTGATGTTTGGGCATGTGAATATTCTTGACAGGGTATGTTAGATGGTATGTCTGATTAAATATTTATATAGTAATCCAAAGATCTTGCCATCTAGTTTCTTTCTAGAAAAACTGCTATCATAGGGGATCTGGTAAATTTTAAGCATGCCCTTGAAATATGACAATGGATTTTTATCTAAGAATGATATCATTGAGGTACAGTTCTGTGTCGTTTCTTTTTTTCTTCAAATTAATAAATAGATATAGGCAGCCCAGTTTAGCAGACTTTTGAACTTGTTACTGCCAAGATTTGCAGGCAAGAATGGGCAAACTTTCAAAGCAAGGAGTTAAGTTTGTTCGAGCAATTTCTGGATGGACTGCTACACTTCTGTTCATGTGGATGCCAGTTTCACAAATGGTAATTTTTGTGTATGCTATGCTTCTAAATCTTGAAAGATCATAAATCTTAAGTATTTTATGTGCCTCTCTGACCAAGGTTTCTGCTGCCTGTTTAGTGGACAAATTTTCTAAACCCTGATAACATTAAAGGATTATCAGCATCCTCAATGCTGCTTGCAATGATCGGAAATGGACTTCTGATCCCACGTGCACTCTTTATTCGCGATTTCATGTGGTAATGCTCTTCCCCAAGTGTTCCTTTATCTGATTCATATATAAGATAGCCATTGGTATGGTTTGCATATGCAATTTCGAATATTTTTGTTTAAACTTGAACTGTTGGTTTCAAGATCCTTCCTAACCTCTATCCTATCCTGAAACTTAAACCTTGCAATTCTTGGCCTTCTTAAGATGTACTTGATAGTTGAACGAAGTGTAAATGTATTAATATCATTAACCTGTACATTCAACTATGATTGCAGGTTCACTGGTTCCTCTTGGGCAACTCTATTTTATGGGTATGGAAATCTTGTTTGCCTTTACTGGTAAGAAAATTTTAAATTTTCAATCTTCAATTACAATTTTAGGTTTCCATTGTTTTTCTGAATGGGAGTTCACTAATCTAAGTGAAAGCATTTTACTGTGATCCCAGTTCCAATGTTATCAGCAAGGAATTCTTTTTGGCAGCGACAGCTGGTTTAGTTTCCTGGATAGGTCCTTTCTCTCTCTTCCTCTCTTTGTATTGCTAGGCAACAATACGCTGATTGATAAGCTGCAAAATTAAATAAAAGTTAATCCTATCCTTGGCTGATGATGTTCAACATGAAGGAGATTCTGATATATTTCCATGTATAACAGGAATAGCTTTGTGGAGAGACACCATAGCGTATGGATTCAACTCGCCTTTAAGATCTTTGAAAGAGTTGGTTTATGGACAATAATTTGGAACTTGGTTTTATGCTTCCATGGAGTTTTAACTGATGTGCATTCTGTTCGGTTGTCTGATCTGAAGTACGAAAAAATTTCATGCCTCGGTGCTGAGATACAAGTGCCTGACTGAGATCATTACCACAGTTCGTCAACCATGGAGTTTTTCAGTTAGATAACTTGATGTAAGGTAATTGCCATTGATTTTATTGCAGAGAAAATAGAATAATTATGATGTAATCATCAAAGTAATAAATATAAGGACACACTATAGGTTGACGCTTTATTGTGGAGCATCAATGTTATATAATATATACAGACATCTACCGGAGAAATAATTCATGTATGTTATTTTGTAATACAGCCTAAACCTTGTAATAAAGTTTTCCATTTCCAGCTTTCACTTAAAAGTTTTTGTATTAATATTTTTGGTGCTTATATTAATTGTTGTAGGTTTAGATACATGTTCCACGTGTTGCTCATATCAATCAGAAACAATGAAAAAATTGAAGTTAATTTGGTATTACTGTTAAAAAGTGTTTTTTGTTAACAAACATGCGGCCTAATAGAGCAACTTTTACCTAAAATTTGGAGAGGTAAAGCTTGGAATCTTGAATCTTTTGTTTCAGCATACTGCTTCATTCAGAAGGGTTATTTTCTACTTCATAATGCTATGTAATACTTACAAAGAGCATTTCATTTTTCTGGGATGTGAGAACATGCAGTAGCCAGCAAGTGTAAAAGTTTCGGGATGTATGAACTACAATTGCATTAAATTTAAAAACTGAAGAGTATAAAATACATTGAATCAACCGAAACATCCTTGAAACATTGTGTCCTTTGCCAGTTTGTTCACCTGGATGTATCAGATATTGTAAAGCAGTAGCACAAGTCACAAGTAATACAAGTCAAGGAAGGAAAAAAGTAAAGATTTTGACTAGTGTGGGCACCGAAGTAAAAGTATTACTGTTGGGAAAAATATGTGATACTCACTATATTTCTAATCAGCATATGTCGGAACTTCTAAGCTACGTGACCATTGAATGAGTGATCAACAAATCTGGTGGTCCATTGGAAATCTTTGTATTCTGAAAAGGCACATTAATGAGATGGAATAATTTGATCCCACCAAGCAACGCCATTTGAACGTGTTTATATACGTCTCAACAATATTAAGAATGGGGAGCAGATACTGGCTCCGGGCAGACTTTAAACGAAAAGCCTGAAGAGAATAACCGATTTTAGAAACGGCAAGGTCAATAATTAATTATTTCATTCATCCTCAAAGATCATGATCTCAATAATTTACTGAATTGATTTCTCAATATGAGTTAGTAGGGATGGCATTGCAGTAGGGTGGGGGTGGAGAGGCCTATCCCATTCCCCACTCCATTAAAAATTATCTTCATTCTCAACCTCATCCCTAATAAATGTAGTAGGGAATAATTTTCTTATCCCCAGCTTATTTCTTATTTACTTATTTAAAAAAACTCCAAAAGGTTGAAACACTATCTTGAAATAATATCAAAACTAAAAAATATTTGAATAGAGCAGCACTTTCCAAAATAAAAAGAAAACATAACAATATTTTAAGATTGAATGCGAACTATAATATAAGATTTTCTTTTAGTTATAACATATTTATATTAGATAAAAATAAAAAGAAAATTTTATTAACCAACATTGTAATTGATAAAACAAAAATTATTGAACAAAAATTAAAAAAAATTCATATACAAGGGGGACTGAGATAGGGGTGGGGTGGGGAGTACAAAACCAAATCTCACCTCATTAAGAATTTTGGGATTATTTTTCTCCCATTCTGCAAAAATTATTCAAAATTCACCCCATTTGGGGTGGGCCTCATGGGACTCCAAACCTACCCATGGAGGATTTTATCATCCCTATGAGCTATGCAATAAACACTTATCCCAAATTAGTGGAATTGAAAATATTTTCCAGATGCATGCAGGCATTTTTAATTAAGAAACTCTGGCAAAAAACCAAAATGGTAAAAAGAAAATCATCTATGACCTGTTGAAGCAGCAGCTCTTACTGGAAGATCGAAGCCTGATCAAGTGAAATCCAGACTTCTTGGACATCTGTGAAAGAATTAAAGATTCAAAACCAAGAAAAGAATAAGTGTTTAAGCAGGGATTCCTATGCCCGCCCATGAATACAGATAAGCTAGCGCAGCCTGTTCAAAAAGATTTTGGCCAGTTCAAGGTCAGTCGTCATCAGCCGTGTGAACTATTTGATGTGACCTGAACCAGTAAAATTACAACGTTATATTCTTGCATTTAGAAACAACAATAAATGCAAGTGCCAACAGCAGAAGTAGAACTGCTGAAAGATACTTATGAGAAAGTACATTATATGGGCTACCTTCTAAATACTGCAGTCATTTCGCTGTCAGTGAAGGCCATAGCTCTGTCCACTATTGAAAGTGAAGAGCAAGCAGCACATGCTCTCACCAATCAAGTAAACTCCTCAGTCAATTGTGCTGCTTTTAGCTTGTGGAACAACTCTGTTTTTCAGCACTTCATTACCAACTGCACAGACAGGAGAGGCCTGACTTACACAGAGGGAAGAAGGGTGCACATATGCAAAATTATTGTTAAAAAGACTACTGTCAACAAGAGAAAAGGATGTGACAATGGTACTGCTTAAAAAAGGTACTGCTAGCGGACATTTTGGAAATTTTTATTTATTTATTTCTTTTCCCCCTGATAGATTGTCTTTTCAATGAAAGTCCAAAGAATCGTACCAAAGTAGAAAAATTAATTAGCTGAAGAAAATCAGCCATACACACACTTGAAAAGGAAAGAAAGAATCCATCCAGAAGCATAATGAAATAATACTACATGAAGTAGTAAGTGTATGCTAAAAAACTATACATGTGAGTTATAACAAAAAAATGCAAAAGGAGAAGGCAGCCGCCGGTTCGTAGAATTACGGTCAACTGTAATCATCAGCCAAGCATTCACAAAATAGAAGCAGTATTGTAACATTGCTAGTTATTAAAATAAGTCATATTAAAAAAGGTAAAGATTTGAACATTGGAAAGGTAAGCCACGTTTGTGTTTCTTTTGGCCTACTCCACAAAGGAAAATCATAGGCTAGATAAACGTTCAGTAATAATTGTCCAAAGCAATTAGCAAATATTATAGACTACAGTGATCACCATAAACATAAATTGGGTAAGGGTGTATACCTTATGATATAACCACTTATGATATTCATAGTCCTGGAGGGGCAGCAAGGCTTCTCACACTTCCTTTTTTTGTTTTCTTTTTTTCTCCACCCATCTATTAAATGTCGTTGCTCTTGTAAAATTCTTGCAATAATCTCTGGGCATCAGCCTTCTTTCCTGGTCTAGCAAAGGTAGAACTAAAGCAAGTCTGAGTACTTTCACAAGGTACAAAACCTTTCTCGTTCATCTCCATAAATAATTTTTTTGCCTCAGCTCGGTATGACAGTATTAGTGTTCTGTCTAGCTCAGGCTCATTAGACAGTTCACACCAGCCACCGATTAATATGTCATAAGTTGAAGAGTTAGGATTTCTCCCTCTTGCTTGCATCTCCTTCAGAAGCTCTCTAGCCTGGTGCATCTTTCCCTCTTTGGCAAAATCACCGATAAGCACATTATAAGTGCTAGTTTTGGGAACATAGCCTTTGGTAATCATTTCGCAGTAAATTTGTATAGATTCCTTCTTATTTCCAATCTTAGCATGGCCAGAAATCAAAGTATCATATGTGGAAGCATCAGGCTTCAAGCCTCTTTTCTTCATTTCACCAAATAAATCATCCACCTCTTTCGTTGAACCAGTACCCAAAAAAATACCTAAAAGAATATTATAAGTTGCAGTATTTGGGGAAACGCCTTCATTTATCATCTGAGTATATGTTGCCAAAGCCTTGTTTATATGGCTACTAACCCAATATCCACGTATGAGGGCATTGTAAGTGATGGTATCCATCATTATTCCTCTTCCTCTCATATCTTCTAATACTGAAGTAGCTTTTCTGGTCATCCCTAGCCTGCATAAGATGGTTATGAGACTGTTATAATATGCCTGATTCAATCTAACTCCCATGTCAACAAGTCGCTCGTGCATTTGGAGAATTACATCACCCCTTCTGCTCTTTGAAGATGTGTCAAGCAGAATCTTAATAGTGGTTGAGGTCGGGGAAAACCCCCAAACCAGCATATCATTCAAAACATCCATAGCTTTTTCAATCTCACCAAATCCAACAAGTCCTCCAACCAGAACATTACAAGTGACTGAATTTGGCATTATCCCATTCCTCCTCATCTCATCCCAAAGTTTAAAAGCAATTTCCAGGTTCCCCTGCTTGCAGCTTGCACTAATCATGATGTTGTATGTGGCAAGGTCTGGAGTTAAACCCATCTCTTTCATTCCAGAATAAACAGATTGTACTTCACATTTGCCATGTCTCAAGAGACCATTAATTAGGACATTGTATGCAGTGACATCAAAAGGAATATTTTTTTCTGTCATTTCTTGTGCTATGTTCAGAGCAGCTGTCTCCTTTCCCACTTTAAAGAAGCCATCCATCAAAGATGTGTAGTTAACCCGGTCAGGTACCAAGCCCCGGGACATCATATTTACGACCAATCCATTGGCTTCTTTCATTTTTCCATGTCTTTTCAAATAGTTTACAAAAATATCAAGTATATAATTGTTTTCCTCCATTCCTACCAGTTTCAGGTCATTATAAAGATCGAAGGCAACTTCTTGTTTACCTGCTTTGAAATAACCATCAATTAGTGCAGCAAAAATGAAAACATTTGGCATGATATTTTGACTCTTCATCTTTCTCATGACATTTGCTGCTTCATCGAGCATTCCCTTTTTAACATAACCATTTATGATAGAGGAATAAGTAATAACATTTGGAACAACATGTTTCTCCTCCATTTCTTGCAGGATAGATTCTGCAGCACTCATGTCCCCTAATTTGCAGCATCCATCAATCAGTGAAGAATAGGTGACATGATTGGAAACTAAATTATGCTTCAAAATCAAATTGAAAGTGTCCTCTGCCTCACTGGGCCTTCCAGCCTTAAAAAGACCATCCATCAATGTGGTGTACACAACCACATCAAAGGCAACACCACGGACCATCATTTGGCTTTGAAGAGCAAAAGCTTCCATGGCACACCCTGCTTTGAATAAAGAATCAATAAGAGTAGTATAAGATACATGATTTGGATCCACACCCATCTTCTCCATCTCCCTAAAAAGCATTTTTGCTTCAGCCAACCTCCCACACTTGCAAAGACCACCCATAATGGAACTGTAAGTAACTACATCAGGCAAGAACCCATACTTAACCATTTCCTCGTACAAACCAAGTGCTTCTTCAAGTGCCTGCTGCTTACAATATGCACTTATAAGTGTAGTATGAGTAATCAAATTTGGTTCAACTTCCACATTCCCATTTTCATTCTCAAAATTGTCAGCTTTAGATGTATCAGCATCTCTTTCCTTCTGAGACCCCAAAACTTCATCAATCAAACTCTTAGCCTTAACAAAATCACCTCTTTTGCAAAATCCACTGATTAAAGTATTATAACTAACAATATCAGGAATAACACCCTCCCTCCTCATTCCCTCCATCAATTTGAGGGCAGAACTCAAATCTCCACTTTTACAATAGCCATCAATCAATATGTTAAAACCTATAACATCTCTACAAACCCCACCATTCACTAAATTATCCATAACCCACTCTCCATACTTAACCATCCCAATTCTACAAAATCCCTTAACTAATGTATTACAACTAAAAGAATCAACACTAATGCCATTCTTTACCATTATTGACAGCAACCCAAACCCCTGGTTAGCTAATCCTTGCTCACAAAACCCCCAAATGACAGTATTATATGTTACATTATCAACATCAATTTCAACATTTCGAAGAAAATCCAAAGCAAAACTCAAGTTACCCACTTTACAAAAAGAGTGGACCAACACATTGATAGTGAAAACATTTGGCAAAACCCCACATGAGATCATGTGTGTATAAACAATCCATACCTGAGAGACCAAGCCAGAGGCATTGAAATGGTAAATAAGCTTATTCCAAAGGGACAAAACGGGAATAATATTGAAGTTCCTCATTGTAAAGAATGTATCTGATGCCTTTGCGAATCTGCCACAGGTTAGGTAAAGCTGTATGAGAGTGCAAAAGAAATAAGCGTAAAGATGGGATTTTGCAGGGGAGATGGCAGTGGCATTTCTGCAGTTGTTAGGATGGGGTGGGTTGTTTTTGAGAGATGAGTTTATTGCGAGTTTACTGTGGGGATTGTGAGGGTTATTGGTTGATGAGAAAGTGAGGGATTTCGAGAGAAAATATGATGGAAACAGGGCTTTTCTTTGCTTATTCAGGTGCTTTATCATAACTATGATGTATTCGTACTGCAATGTTTTTGTATTGGTTGTAAAGAATGAATTTTTGGTATGTCACTTCAGAGCTTCAATAGCTCTCTCAGCAACAGTTAGACTGAAACAACATGACAGAGATGAAGCACCAGAGTGGTTCAATTTGCTCCTCCCGGCCCCTAGCGCAACATTTCTCCATGGGTTGTAAAATTGCCAAATTATCCATATAGTCTTTGAAAAAACAAATAAGTTCATATTTTTATCATTTGTTTTAAATTCGTCCCTTTGCGCGAATGACCGTTAAGTGCCTGTTTGGTATAGCTTATTTAAGAGCCATAAGTGCTTAATTAATCCCATAAGCACTTTTTAAAATTTTTTATAGTATTTGGTTATTTTTTTAATAGAGTTTTTTTAGTTTAAATAAGCTAATTTACCTCTACTAACAAAAATCTAAAATTTGAGCTTTTAAAAGTAGAGGTTAGAGAGTTTTTCTAAAAAATATATAATATAAAAAATATCACAAAGTTTAATGGTTCAAAAGTACTTTTTTATTGACAATCAAACACCCAATGACTTTTTATCCAAAAATACTATTGGTATAAGCTCTACTGTTATAAGCTCTATTTAATAAGATGTACCAAACGGAGCCTAAGTGCCTGTTTGATATGACTTATTTAAGAGATATAAGTGCTTATTTAATCTCATAAGCACTTTTTAAAAATTTTTATGGTATTTGATTATTTTTTTAGTAGAGTTTTTTTTAACTTAAATAAGTTAATTTACCTCTACTAGCAAAAGCCCAAAATTTGAGCTTTTGGGAGTAGAGATTAGAGAGCTTTTCTAAAAAATATATAATATCAAAAATATCCTTAACATATTTTATTAATTACATAATACCCTTTGTATAAAACCTATCCTACGAAAATTGTTGCCACCATATAAACATATTGCTACCGCCACTTCACTTTTTTTTTTTTAAATAACTAGCACTTTAATTTTACAATCCCTAATACATAACCAACACTTGAGAGACCGATCATAGTCATAGCCAACATTTTTGGTGAGGAGGATACCAAGTAATGCGATACTTCTCATGTTCCGTTAACATTTCAGTTATATTATTAATTATCATTTTAATTTAGATAGTATTATTTGTTTAAGAGAATATACCAATTATGTAATTTTTAATTTTGAAAATTAAAGAAATGATTGAACTGATTTTTTCTTATTAATTAATAGCTTGGATGTATTTTGTTACATGTTATATAATTATGAATACATATCATTTTTAGTAATTTAATTACACAAAATCACTTTTAATTTTACACAACCAAACACTTTAATGGTTTAAAAGTATTTTTTTAATTGACAACCAAACATCAAATGGCTTTTTGTTCAAAAACTCTATTGGTATAAGCTCTACTGCTATAAGCTCTATTTAATAAGCTGTACCAAACGGAGAGTCACATAGAAGTGATCATAAACGAAGGATATAAAGTAGTGCTGCATATTTTAAAATTATCTTAAATAATGTGATACTCATTAATTGATTGGTGAAATAATATAATTTATTTATTCAATTTTTAAATAAATTATAAATTAATTTGTAAATATCATATTATTTAGGAGAGTTGTTTTGATATAAAATTTGGGATATTTATCATTATTCATAAATAAGGCCAACTATTTAGTATACTTGATCATTGCAAGTACAAGAGACAAAGAGATACAAAATAAAATTTATAAATATTCTTTCATTTTCCGTTAATAACAATACAACTTATTCTTATTCCTACAACTAAAATAAAAAATTTATTTTTATTTTCATTTTTCATTACGATTCTATCCCATTTTAATTATTAATTAATAAACGTATAAGTGATTTGTAAACAACAATCATGTAAAACAAATTATGTAAAATTTTATTTATTCTGGTGGAACTGGATGCATTTGAATGTATTATAAAGTTATATACGCTTCGTTGTTTATTTGTAAATTGAAGGGACTCCTAGTTTAATAAATCCCTGGAATAATCTTTTCTTTATCTTTTCACCATGATTGGGCCACTTTTATGGGCTTACATTTTGAGATTCTGAATATGGATCCAAGCGAATAACATCATCAGCCATCACACTGGCAAGCAGTCTAAAACCCTAGTGAGTTCAAAATTTTCTCTCATTTTCTCTCTGTTTTTCTCTCATTTTTTCCCCTTTCACTCAGTTCTCCTTCTCATCCACTCAAATGAATCAATAACATCTCTACTGGCAGCGATGACCAACAAAACCCGACCATTTTCATGGTCTCGTCTACTACTCAACCAAAACCTCAAAAACCCTACTAAAACCCCACTTTCATTTTCCCGGAAAATCTCAACTTTCCCACATTTTCTCACCAACCAAACTCCCCCAAACCCCTTGCCACCAAGAACCCATTTCCCAAATGCATCACAAGAGTACTCCGCCAAACCCATTTACTCATTTTCTCGGAAAATTTCAACTTTCTCACACTTTCGCTACAACCAAACATCAAAGCCCTCAATTTTGTTGAAAAGCCATTTCTCCACAGGCTCTGCATATTCTAGAGTAGCTCAAGACCTGCTGGCTGAAGTGGAGCGCGAAAAGGGGAGAGAGAGAGAAGCGAGGAAGAGGCAAGGATTGGATACAAAAGACATTGATCAAGAAGATGAGGAGGATTACATGGGCGTTGGACCATTGATCGAGAAGCTTGAGAAAGAGAGGTTGAAGGATACCGGGGACTTGAACTTATATGAAGAACCCACTGATTCTGATAGCGATGAGGATGATGAAAGGTTTTCTAGAGATGCTGTGAATAAAAGGTTTCAAGTATTTCAGAAGAAATTCAAAAGACACAAGGAGCTGCTCCAGAACTTCACTGAGGCTGGTATATAAATTTGTTGAGAAATTGTGTATAAAGAATTTAAATTTTGTTTAATTACCTAGTAATATTTATGCAGTGTTTTGGAATTTGCATGCTTGTTTTTTATTGACTGAGAATGTTGTGGAATGTTTACTTGGCTGTTAACTATGCAATTTTTATGGTTTTATCTTTTATTATAGTAAATTGTCGACAATGTGAACAAGAATACATGAAGTCAGCTTTTTGTGAATTGAATACTCTGAAGTATACAGATATTCGCTTCAATATTCAATTTTCTCTGTAAAATGAGTTTTAAGTTGTTTTCAGCGTCTGAATATTTGGTAGGTTAAGAGAAGTGTTGAATGGAAAAAAGATTGACTTTGGAAGGTGAACTTTGTTATTACTTGAAACTGTTATTTTCTTTTTTCTTGCTAGCAATACATGGTATGTATTTGTAGAATTAAAATCCCATTTTGTTTTTGGTTTTAGAGTTGAAATTTTGCTGTGTATTATTCAACACATATTGATTTATAATTCTATCAGTAGTTAGTGGCTTAGCAGTGAGATGAAGAGAGATTTTCCTTTTGAATGTCTTCACAGAGACTCCGGACGAAGCTTTTAAGTGGATGAACAAAATTGACAAATTTGAGCAGAAACATTTCCCTCTCCGCCATGAATATAGGGTCATTGGTGAGTTGATGAATCGACTGAAAGAAGCAGAAGGCAAAGATAAGTTCATGCTTCAACAGAAGCTTAATAGAGCTATGAGGTTGGTGGAGTGGAAAGAAGTGTATGATCCTAATAATCCTACTAATTATGGAGTCATTCGTCATGAGCAAGCAGGACCCAATGTTGATGCTGTAGAAAATGCCGAAATGGATGAAGAGAAGCGACTGTTACAAGGGGGAGTTGATGATGACGATGAAGAGGAGTTCGATGATATGAAAGAGAGAGATGATATATTGTTAGAGAGGCTCAATGCCATAGACAAGAAACTTGAAGAGAAGCTAGCAGAGTTGGATCACACATTTGGTAAAAAAGGAAAGCTTCTAGAGGAGGAGATCCGAGATCTCGCAGAGGAGAGAAATGCTTTGACAGAGAAGAAAAGAAGGCCTCTTTATAGGAAAGTAAGTTCCAACATCATTCTCCTTGATTTCTTTTGTTAGCAAACAATATTATATATAACTTAGGGCCAAGATTATCCTTTAATATATTAATTCAAGGATAAATGAATGCTTCCTTTATTTCTTTAGGAAAAATAACTATCTAATCTGCAGCCCTTGAACTACACTTCTATTTGTATCTTTTCTTCTGTTTTCCTTCTTTTGTCCTTTACTTCCAACAAGTTGTTGCGTGGAACAGAAAGTATTCATGAAGTTTGGAAATTTAGTTGATGTGTTTCATTCATCGAATGTTGCAAGGTTTCATTATCAATGTGGTATTGAATGACGACTAAGAAATATTTAAATAATTCATGACCAATCAGCATAAAGTACCTTTTAAAACACGACATCAATAGTACTAATCATAAATTGTAATCTGCTGATAGTGGAAAATAATAACAAGACAATGTCGGATTAGTCATGCAACCTTTTTGTTTTATTAAATGGTTTATGGTATGGGAGTCCTCTTTTCTCCATTTGGAGTTGTAATACACCTTCTTTAGGATGAACATTTCGGACAACTTCTATAAATTATATTTTTGGACGGCTGGAACTCGTTTGAGACCTATGATGTTCTCCCGGAAGCATGCAACTTGTGATTTATGGTCATTTTGACCTTAATCTTTCTGTGGTCCTTACATTTATTTGACGGACAACAATAAACTTGATGAGACTTAATGTACGGTGCTCTATAGTATAAAGTTATCTATTGTTGTATTTGGCTTTGCTGTAAATACAAGATAATCCTTGTAGGATCTATTCCATAAAATGTTTGTAAAAGAGAAAATGTCCAGTTGGAAAAGTTGCAGGTCAAGATGCATTCACGAACCTTATGTTAAAATTATTTTAAGAAAATTTTCTCTCAATTTTGGGATTTTGTTTTTCTGGACTAACCTTTTCTTTGAGGGTGCGTTGAGAGACAATCAGATTTTTAAACTTAATATTTTTGTAGTTGCAATGCTTCTTCATCCTGCATGTTGACTTTTTGAATGGTTTGTGGGTGGCATGTAATTCCTTGAAATATCAAGGCCAGCACATCGTTCTGAGCAATAGATGGATTGTGATTAATGGTTCTAATACTGAAGCTGTTCTCTCTACTTGGAATCTAAGACTTATGTTTGGTTGCAGTTTATGAAATAGTTTCCTGGAAGAGTTAGGTGGATTTCTAGTTATCAATATTTCTGTTACCTTGTCTTTTCCATTATCTTGTGTGTCTTGTACTTTACTTTTAATCCTTCACTGTCTTATTTCAAATACCTATAGTCCTTGTTTTTGTATTTGTGCACATGATTTTCATCTTTCAATCATTTCTATGTTGTCTACTAACTTGTTAATAAATAATGGCAGGGGTTTGATGTTAAATTGATAGACGTGAACAGAACATGTAAAGTTACAAAGGTATTATCAGTTGATCTTTAACCATTGATTTTAGAATAATCTCTATATAATCTCTATACAATCATTATTGAGTTTTTCTTTTTTGTCTTTTATGCTCTAGGGTGGGCAAGTGGTCAAATACACTGCCATGTTAGCTTGTGGGAACTATCATGGTGTTGTTGGTTTTGCAAAAGCCAAAGGCCCAGCAGTCCCTATTGCTCTTCAGAAGGTAACTTGGTAGTGCTTTTATTTTCTTATTCCTTGGTTGTTAATGAGTATGATTTTGAAAATAAATTTTTTTATACTTCATACATGGAAGAAAGAATGAGAAAAGATGACAAAAAGAAGTAGAGAATTTGCTAATATTTTATTTTCTTTAAGGGACTTTTCTTCATGTGAGTTGCATCTAATTTCTGTATGGACTATTTTGTATAAAGTATGTGGGCTAGGGTATTGATATCAGCTATTTTGTATAAAACATATTCATTAATGTGGGTCTATTTTAGATTTTTAAAAACTTATTCATGATGTGGGTCTATTTTAGATTTTTAAAAACTTATTCATGATGTGGGTCTATTTTAGATTTTTAATTTTGTGTAATTTCAAACTTCTCTATGATTGGTTTGGTTAGTATCCTCTCTCTTCCTTCCCCTCTAGGAAACAAAGAAACTCTTATTAAAATAGGAAAGTACTGAATGAGAAGTTCTTGAAAACAAGGACAGGAAAAAATCACAAAATTGTCTATAAATTGTGTACTGATCAGAGTCATGCCTAAAGCGATTTGACTCTCTTCTATATTCTCATTTATCTGTACTGACTTTAAGATTATCTATTTCTTGATTGCCTTCTGACTCTCCAAAAGTTGTGCCTGAATTGCAAAATGTACTGATTCTCAACCATGTGAGAGGGATTTTGTTTCCTTATTTATTATTTTATTTTTTTCCTAGTATTTGATTGTTTTGGGGCATGTCATAGCATGAAATTAAGTGATAATTCCCATCTTATTCATTATGACATTGTAGTTCGTCTACACCCCTTGTGGAATGTGTGTGTTAGTATGTTCAGTTTCCTTAGTGCCGGACCATCATAATGTGTTTGTCTGCCTGTCATCCACTGACTTTATTTAAACCAAAATCAGGCGTATGAGAAATGCTTTCAGAATCTTCACTACGTGGAACGACACGAGGAGCATACGATTGCACATGCAATACAAACATCATACAAGAAAACTAAGGTTATTGGGGAATAACTCCCATGTCTCCTTGAGTGAAATCTTTCAGCTTCAGTCCAACATTTTTTTTTGGCTCTTTTTTTAATAAAAAATCTTTGTTTGTAATTGGGTATTAATATAGGTGTATTTATGGCCTGCACCAACTGCAACGGGTATGAAAGCTGGGAGAACTGTCCAGACAATTTTGCATTTAGCTGGTTTCAAAAATGTCAAATCTAAGGTAATGGGCTGCCCCAACTGAGTATGTGTTATTAAGGTGGTTTCTTAGGTTCCTTAACAATCCTTAACAATCCATAAACCCATTGGAAACTCAACTCTTTTTAGGTTGTCGGCTCAAGGAATCCTCATAACACTGTTAAGGCTCTTTTCAAAGCTCTCAATGCAGTAAGTGGCCTAATCCGCTGGGTGTATGCCCTCTCTTTCTGTTTTCTGAATTTCATGTTGACTGTTTTCACTTTTCATTTTCCAGATCGAAACTCCAAAGGATGTTGAAGAGAAGTTTGGCCGGACCGTTGTGGAGAAATACCTACTATGATTGCTGTGCATTACAGGTTTCTGTGTGTAATTTCTAGTTGTATTTTCTTTTGAATATTCATTTACAAATTAGCGAGGAAATGAAATTTTTTGACTGTATGCTTTCCTGGTAGCCATTTTTGCTACTTTATCTCATTCTAATTTGGTTCGGTGGGCAATTTGATCACAAAGATCAGATTAAACGAAGCACAGAATAATGGGGCTTCTTAAGAGTGAATATAGTTTCTTCTTGAATAATGCAAGTTGACTCTAGTTTCAAGTTATTTACCAGGACAGTCCTATTTGTAAGCCTTTATTGTAAAGGAGAATTTTCTAAGCTGCCTAAGTTCCACCTGTTCATTTAATTTTCTACCTGCTCCTCTTCTTTAAAATGATTATGTCAGCATTATTTGTATTTGTTAAATAATCTTTCTAGTATTAACTGTAATTGAAACGTCTGGTTGATTCCCCAGCTTTCCATACATCATGAAATTAGCCTCATCATGTGCAATTTACATTTTTATACACAAAGCATTATAGAATTTGGATTTCCTCAAGTATAACAATCTCCCTAGATACAAACAAATTGATTGCAATATATATAACATGGCATCTTCTTGTTGTGCCACATAACATATTTTAGGGATGGCAAAAATCCCCACGGGGACGGGTATCCTCGGGGATTTTTCCTATTCGGGGAGGGTATGAGGATAATTTCATACCCAATTTCTTATTTGGGAAAGGGACGAGGAAATTTTTTTATTCAATTTCTTATTCGGAGAGGAGACGGGGATGAGGTAGAATTTCCATTCGCTACTCATTTTTTCATTTTAATTTCAAATTTTATTTTTATTTTTTAAAATTATTAGTAAATAAATAATAAAATTTAAATTGTAAAATTATAAATATTGGTAAAAATAAAAAATATTAAAATATTTATATTATTAAATTTTTAGGCCTAATTAATTAATTAAAGTCTTAAATTTTTATTTAGCACATTAAAAAAACTAGGTAAATTTTATTAGTCCAAAAAGTTTGTTTTAATTTTAATATTCATTAAATATTTTAAACTTAAATCTATTTTTTATTTATTTTTAGATGTTATAATTGCCCACAGTGAATCACAATTTTAATATCTAATCTAATCTAATCTAATTTAATCTAATATTTGCTCTTAATTTGTTCTGATTTAACTATTGTGTTATAAAGGGACTAGTCCACATTTATAAAGTGCTCATGCCATCATTGAAAAAGTTAATTTTGAATCTAAATTCGATTTTATTTGTAACAATTTTGTATTAGACTATTAATTTATTCACGATAGTTTGTAAAAGAAGTTTGTGTCCCTTATATGTTGCGTTATTTACTAATTTAATATATGTGACTTTTGTAATGGATATTAATGTAAGATATAATTCAAATTTTATTTTTATTTGAATTTTTTATATTAATATGATTAACTTAAAATCGAAAATAAAAAAATATTAATTATTCAGAGATCGGAGACCTTCGAAAATCTCTGTTATTATTTGGGGAGAGAATGAAAATTTTCTCAAATAATTATGACGGGGATAAAAAAGAGATAGACACATACGTAAAATATTAAAAATAAATACGGAGAGATCGGTCCCACCCTTTTCCTCCACTCTCCAATTGCCATCCCTAACATATTTGCTGCATAATATAATGCATCAGCAGGGCCGTGACATGTGCTCCTTGTTAGGAGAAGAATCTGACCTCACTTTTTTAAAGAAAACGACCCATATGGGGATTCAGATGATTGCATCTGTCCATCACACTTCTCTTTCACTCTCAGCAAAGTCATTTGTCTTGTATCCAAAAGAAAAGATGTCCTTTACTTGCTTGACACACTGAATTTGCTGCAGCCAATTGGCAATATCCTGTTCTCCATTTAGAAAATTGAGGTGATAAATCTCATTGTTGTGCTGTCCAGATCAGACCTTTGAATTATTTTACTGTAAAACTGCAACAGGATATTCCATGATCTTCATGCTAAGGAAATGAATATCCCCCCGCTCCTTTGCATTTATTACACTGCTCGATTCTCAAGTTTGGAATCAACTCAATACATTTCATTCAGAAAGAAGGAAAAAAAAATGGAGGAGGGGAGAAGATCGGAGGAAAGAGGAAAGAAATAATGGAAGAAAAATTTTTTTTTATTGAACTAAATAATAAAAATTAAATAAATTTTTTTTCACTCATTTTTATCTCTTTTTTTTTTTTTTTTTCGTTCCTCTCTTCTCCTGGTCATTCTACTTATCTACTATATGTACCTTTCCCCGGCCCGGAAGCAATAGTTCCCATTATTACAGTAATGTCCTCGACTTCGATATCTCTTCTATAAAGGGTAGAATCGCTTAGAGCAATTTGGCACGGCCCTTGGAAAAAAGGAAAATCCATTTCTTATATAGGCATATTGAAATTATATTATTATCTTATCTCACTATTTTTAATAGTGTGGAAAGGAAATTAATTTGATATAATTAATTTGAATAGAATAATTAGAGCTGTTTCAAAAATCTAAAAAAATATCAAGTGCGTAAAAGAGTTTGATTATAGTATCTTAATTATCGTTAGATGATAAAGAAAAATCAATAAAAATTGAAAATTACTTATAAGAAAAATATAGAAATATCTAAAAATGTTAACTTGCAACTACAAATAATTATAAAATGAAAATAGGATTTTTTTCGTAAAACCTTTTTGTATTATTTTATTTTGTGTAAAGTCAAAAGAAGAATCATTAAAAAAATAAATCTTTAAAAAAGAAGAACATAAAAAAAAAGGAAAATAAAGTGAAACCCACGTGTCAATAAAATAACCACCTGGCATGGCAAGCTTTGGCACATCATAAAAACGAATCGTTTTAACGCCTGAAGCCAAAAGCTTACGTTCAGCAATAAAAAGCACACCGAAGTTTGCATTAAATTTCACTCACTCAACTCATCTCCTCCTCCCACTTTGCATTCTCCTCCTTTGCAATCATTTAAAAAAAAAAAAAAAAATAGAAAAATGGTTGCATCATCATTGGATCGGACCTCAAATCCGATCCGGAGCTTGCTCGGGCTCGGGTTCTGGGTCCAGGGATTCCGTTGCTTCCCATGGATGGCTGTTAACTTTTTCTTGAAAGACAGTCTCAATGTGGACCCCTCAACTCTTCAGCTCTTGCAAAACTCCGCTAATCTCCCCATGGTCGGTAAGCCCCTCTACGGCGTCGTTTCTGATGCTGTTTACATCTCCGGACAGCACCGCGTCCCTTACATCGCCATTGGCGGTAAGCTCAAAAGCTTAAATGAAACTCTCTTTCTTCAATTTCACTTCTTATCTTTTGTTTTTGTAAATTCAAATTTCGTGTTACTGGGATTTAGTTGCGACTCCGAGCTGTGAATTGTTATGTCCGTACATGAAGTTTCTGGAGTTCTTCTCTCTTTAAAACTAAATAATATATTAGAATACAAATAATTTGTATTCATTTATCGACGGTTTCAACATAGAGTTGCTAAAAGGACAAAATTAATAAGTAAATAAATTGTGAAATCCCAAATATATTGATTATGCAACTCTTTGTAGATAGAGTTTGAACAAATGTTTTGTCTTATAGCAATTTCTTGTACAGAGAATTGCTGGTCTGTGCGGAGGGAAGACTGGAGAGGATAATAACTCTAGATTGGAATATGATTAAATGATTAAGTGTGCTTTTGCAATTTGAGATTTTTGCGAAGTGTTTCCTTTTTATTACTTATATTTGGTGAGAGAAGTTTTAGCAAGATAGTGTTATTTGTATAGTGTGTAATTGTAAATTAGTATTACCAATTTCTGTATTCGGAATCATTTTCTTTTGCGCTCTTCTTTTTTTCCCCTTCTATAAAATAAAAATAAAGAAAGAAAAAGAAATGACAAGAGAATAAATTGATCCAAAAATGCCTTCAAGGTCGGTCCGTCTGCTTGCCTTTCAATTATTATTATTTTCACTTTTCAGAATCTGGGACCTAAAGCAAAAGGCAAAGAGATTTAGCTCTCTATAGGTTACCCTCTTTTGTTTTTATGCTTATGGAGAGTTAAAATTTTCTTTTTCCAGTCATTAAGAGGAATAATATAATACAGTCATGTAAGAAAAGATTGGCTTGCTTTAAATAGTATTTTCAGTGAAGCAAGGCTTATGGTCCTCACTTGAACTTGAAAGTGGAATACTTTGTGGGGGTGTGTGTGTGCGCAGGTGCACTTTTCTCTTTGTACCATTTCTAGTTTTCTAATGAGAAGCCAACTTAAACTTTCTGTGGAAACATTGAATGAATTCTTAACTTGATAGTATTATATATTTTTAAATATACTACTCGGAAACTCTCACATGGTCTCCTTTTGGCGTTTGTTGAAATTGACTTCTTGGGACTTCTGTTTGACCCCAGGAAATGGTAAATAGTTTATTAGCCATTCATTTTCATCGGACTTCTGTTTGACCCCTAGAAACGGTAAGTAGTTTATTAGAAATTCTTTCCAAGAACAGTAGTTTTGCTGGTTGAGCATCAAGAGAGTGATTTTTTTTTTTTTTTAAAGTATTATGATAATGAAAGCTTCCAGGACATAGGAGGTCGGATGGTGATTTTTCATGTTTCTGGGAATAGAAGCAGCAATATATTTTGCTGTCAATTTCAATATCTATTTTCAAACTGTGGAGGCAGTAACTTCACAAGCTGACTTCAATTTGCGGTAGGGGAAATGGTCATGCTTCTATGATAGTTCTGGTAGCTATTGGTTAAAAAGCAAGAAATGAGGCGTTTTTATTTTAAACTGGTGATATCTTGCAAAAAAATTAAAAGTACACTGTTACGATCTGTACATCAAAGATCTCCTCTAATTTGATCAAGCTGTTTCATCTTTTGTTGTACTTTTTCCAAACTGTTTCAATTTTATACCGTCTTTAAATTATTATTTTTTATCTATTTTTGCAGCTTTCTTACAGGCAGTATCATGGTTAGCTATAGCAATCCTTTCACAATCAAGCATCTCAATCTTCACCATGTCTCTATTTCTTCTCCTCAGTAATCTAGGTGCCTCAATAGCAGAAGTTGCAAATGATGCCCTTGTCGCAGAGATGGCCAAACAACCCATGACCTCATCTAAGAAAGCTCAATCATCTTCAGGTGAACTCCAGTCATTTGTTTGGATGTCTTCCTCCATGGGTGGAGTCCTAGGGAACCTATTGGTTGGTTTTGCCATCGATAGATTCTCTCCCCCGTCTATGTTCCTGTTTTTTGGGCTTCTCGTTGTGCTCCAATTCTTTATAACTATTGCTGTTCGTGAAAGCGCTCTTAAGCTTCCCAAAAGTCAATCAAATGTTGGGATTCGAGCACAGCTTTCAGAACTCTCAGCTGCATTGCGAAAACCTGAGATCATGTACTCAGTTGCTTGGTTTGCAGCATCTTATTCCATTATACCAGTTCTGACAGGAACCATGTTCTTTTATCAGACACAGAACTTGAAAATCCGATCATCAGTACTAGGGATTTCCAAGGTATTTGGCCAGGCAGCAATGCTTTTGTGGGGTGTCATCTACAATAGTGGCTTAAAGTCGGTCTCTCCTAGAAAACTCATTTCAGCCATTCAAGCAATGATGGCAGTCTTCATGATTTCGGACGTCTTATTTGTGAAAGGGGTTTATCGAGAGATGGGGGTTCCAGACTCATTATATGTCTTGATATTCTCCAGCCTGTTGGAGGTTATGTTCTTTTTTAAGATTCTTCCGTTCAGTGTTTACATTGCACAGGTCTGCCCGCCAGGATGTGAAGGGTCCATAATGGCATTTGTCATGTCTGCTGTAGCCCTTGCATTCATAGTAAGCGGATATCTTGGTGTTGCACTTGCTTCTTACACTGGAGTTACAGGAGATGATTTTTCTGGGCTTCCCCTTGCTCTTATAATTCAAGCAGTGTGCACGATCTTGCCACTGTATTGGTCATATTTTATGCCTGATGGTGTGAAATCTAAAACCACAAAGAAAAGAGAATAGAAGCGACCATAGAAACATTTCAAAAGCCTGTTATGTAGATTAGATGGTCTTGTAATTTTTATTTTTTTTTTACATCTATAACATATTTGTAATTTTTTTTTTTATATCTTTGATTTCGCACGTCAATGATCATAAGGGATTACAGTGGTAGTGTGTAAGCATTTTTTTGTAATGTTCGTCAAAATGGAGATTGTAATGGTTAGATCAAAGCATTTTTTACTGATATGGTATGATCAATTTTATACAAGAGGTGATTCAAAATAACAATCCCATAGCCATCAACCAAAAGCTACTCTCGATTCAAATTAGCAAAGGCTTCCAACTTTTATCAGAGCATACAAAACAGCAGCTAAGCTGCAGCCAGCCAGAGGCTCTGCACATTCATCCGAAAGTAAAACTAGCATACATGAGGTTTCTGAGTTACAGAACAGACTTTCTAAACACGGTCTTCCCACAAGCACTCAGCTTGAACCTTTCTGGTTTTCAACAGTACCTCAATTTCTTTGGGAGGGTTCAGGCCTAGACGATAGGCACGCTCCCATCGAGCCAGTCTGCTCATCCCTATGCATGGTCCATATGCCATGTTCATATCAAACTGCCTCAAGACTTCCTCATTGTCATCATAATCTCCTGCAGCATTCAAATGACAAGAATGTAAGAAATACAGGAAAATTACGAAGAAAACCACCAAATTTCATTAAAGATACAAAGCACCAAAACTCTTTAGTCATGTAATCATTTTATCTACTCCATAACATTGATTTCATGTCACACATATGAATTTAGAGTTCTGATTTCGTTTCCTGAAGTCACTTTAAGCCACGTTACAGGGCAGCAGCCGAATTGCCTCTCCACCATTCAACATGAAGCAAAGAAAACTAACAAGAATTTCTAATTCATAACATGACAAGTCTGAAAGATATGATTTCTGATCTGACTCTGACACAGAACAAAATGCAATTATAAGTGCGTTTTAATCATTAAAAATCACTAGTTGAGGATGAGATAGTTTTCATTAATAGTCAACAGAGTACTCAATCCAATGGCAATGGGATTAACGATTTCCTTGGGAGTGCTTTTCTAAAAAGTGCTTCAGAGCTCGAAAGCACTCCTTAGAAAACACAAGTAATTTGTAAGTTATTAAGCTACTGTTTCGTGAAAAACAAACATCAAGTACTGCTCCAATAGGTCCTTATCCTGAAAAAGCACTTCAACCAAACATTACCAATTTAGTACAAAAGCACTTCCAACAATTTGAAAGTGCTTTTGCTGACATCTCAAGCACTAACAAACACAGATTCTTTAAAAAAAAACCCTAAAACATAAAAGGCCCGAGCTTTACCAGCAATCAACAACGAACACACCCCAAAAATCAAATTAAAACCCTTAATTAAAATTTTCAAAGAATAAATAAAGAGAGCGGAATTTTTTTTCCCCAAGAAAAAGGACCTTTAAGATCGAGGGAGCCGTGAGAAATCAGGGCCGTCGGTTGGGTAACATCGGAGCCGAAAGTGGCCGAGATTTTAGGCGTCTTCTTGTTTGAAGTCTTCTTCGTGATTCCTCCGGCTTTCTTCTTCTGCCTGTAGAAACCCTTCATGTTGTTCTTTGACGACGTCGTTGCCATCTCTCTCTATCTCTCTCCCTCTCTCACTCTCTGCGGCAAAAGATTTTCAAAATTTGAATTTTGTATTTGTTGTGGATTCGGCTTTCGCTGTTCGCTCTTGGTATTATGTTGATGGTTTTTTGTTCCATTTTTGCCCTTAGCTTTCTTATAATTTTATATTTCCATTTCTATCCCTAACGAAATTTGGGTTGGACTGATTTGCAAAGCGTGACTGACAAACTCGAGGGGTATGCTTTGATTTCAACTGGGTATTTATAGATACAATAACTCATCATATCCTCTGTATATATATTACAATTATTATTATTTTTAATTAGCAAATTTATGGTAAATATAGTACAGGCATTTTCTTGTTATGGTGATGAAAAATCTAACTCATTAAACTTAATTTATACCCTTTACTATTATTACTCGAATAAATTTGAGTGACCACATTCACATTCAGTCGAGCTATGTTGCAGGAAGGAAGTACAATTACTAATTTGCAATACATATCAATAACAATTTACAGAACATCAACTTTCTTGCATCTAATTCTCGGGGAAATACGAGCCCGCAATGGATTTTTCATCATGGTAGATAGCTCTTGCTTCTCTGAGAAATCAATTTCATCTCCATCCACAGCCTTCCACTCAAAACACCAAACCAAATTGGCCACAAAATACTCCAAATGAAGCATAGAGAAACCGAGCCCCGGACAAATCCTCCTCCCGGCACCAAATGGCATCATCTTAATTTCCTTACTCCCCGTTATATCGAAATCTTCAACCCGTCCATTCTCAGCACTCAAAAATCTCTCAGGCTGGAAAGCCATCGGATCCTCCCAGACCTTCGGGTCCAATCCCATTTCGGCTACCATGAAGTTGATGGTTGCATTTTTGGGTATCAAATATCCGTCCAGGGTGAAGTCTTCTGTCACGGCGTGCGGCAACAGGAAATGCCCCGGAGGATGCCTTCTCAATCCCTCCAAAACAACCGCTTTCAGATAAGGGATGTTCTGCAGCTTCTCTTCTTTCACCTCATCTTCTTCCTCTCCGTTTCCAACGACTCCTTTGATCTCCATGTAAAGCTTCTCTTGAACACGTGGGTATTTAACCATATTGGCCATGATCCACTGCAGTGCAGCCGACGTGGTGTCGGTGCCGGCGGTAAGAAATTCAGAGCACAAAGTATATATCTCCTCTTCATTAAGCTTCCTGTTCTCATGATCCGGAAGCCGCAAATCGAACAGGGTATCGGCATAAGACAGCACATACTCCTCCTCATCCGCATGCTGTTGATGATTAGCTTTCTTTGATAACCACTCTTCCCTGGCCTTCTTTCTTGCTCTTATCAAAGGAAACAGTGTGTTCTCTTGATCTTTAAGGGACCGAAATAATTCCTCCCACTTCTTACGAAGAAAAATTTTTGTTAACGTTTGACAGAAGTCTAATAATCTGAATCTGGCGAAAGCCTGCAACCTACGACGCTGAACAGTCTCAATTAATTTGATTTGGTCGTGGTCGAGCTTGTCGCCCAAACACATGAGCACTAACAAGCAGAACATAGCATACTGAAGATGATCATTAACGCTAACCGGAATCGGATGATCATCACCGCCGCCGCTCGTGGACTCTGACTTGAGGCGGTCCAAGAGAACTTCCAGAACCCATTTGCGGGCGCGCTTGTAGGTTCCCGCACGCGAAGGGTGGAGGATTTCTGAGGTGAGATTCCGGCGGAAGAGCCGCCACGTGGGGCCGTAAAAACCTGTAGAGATGTTCCGCTGGTCTTTGGTAATGGTTTTGAGGACTGGGAGAGCTGGCGGTCGGTCGGCAAAGACAGCGCCGTTCTGGACTAAGGCCTTGTGGGCAAGTGCGCGATCGGCGATGAAGATAGCGGGGCAATGGCCGGAAGGGATAGTGACGATGGGGCCAAACTTGGCATGAAGCTTTCTGAGGATTTGTTCTACCTCTAAGGGAGATTTCACAAGCCACGGGAGAGTGCCAATAACGGGGAAAGTAAAGGGGCCTGGGGGAAGCTTATTATTTTTGCTCGTGAAGAGAAGGTTGATGATGAAAGCTTTGAGGAGGGCAGCAATGAAGATTGAGATGAGGATGATGAACCAGGTTTCCATTTGCTGCAATTCGCAACATCCACAGAGAAATGGGATGATACTTGGTGTGATGAATGATTGAAAAAGCTATGAACAGGCAATTCGTTGACTTGACTCGTGGAATGTTTTTGTATATGTGAAGGAAGACTTATATATATACACAACAGTGCTAATATTTGCCCCGGGTCAAATCCCGAAACGGTAGTATAGGTCATCGTTTTTAGTTCTTAATTTTTTTTTTATTTTGATTCGTTTTGAAACGATACCGTTTCTGCTCCTATTTTTTTTTTCTTCTTTTTGATTTCTTCTTTCTCGTTGTTTAACCCAGCTGCAAACCCCTTGCTTCTTCCTCTTCGTTCTCTTCATCGACCAACAACCACATTTGTTTGCAAATCCTTCAAAACCCAACTACTCCTTTGTTTGCCTCCTCTCCATTCTTAGGTCAAACACACAACTTTATACTTTCCTACACAACAACATATATAGCTGCAGAGTCTCTTTGTTGTTGGAATGGATCAAGACATAAAAACATATGAGCACAAATTTTTTAGCACAAATTTTCGAGGACAATCTCCAAGTTCAAATGAAGAAATTGATGACAATGAAATAATCATGATGCGAGATATGATTCATATAAACACAACCTAGAAGCATGCATAAGTTTAATAATTTATACACATCAATCTACATTATGCTTCAAATTGAAGAAACCAGGGGCACCATTTTTCAGTTCAGGTGTATTATTGTTTCTCTTCTCTTCGTTCACAGCAAATCAGAACAAAGAAAAAAAAAGAAGAAATGGTGTGATGAAGAGAAGAGAACGAAAAAGAAGAAGAAGCGAGGGGCCTATAACTGGGTTAAGTTAAATGAAGACAAAGAAGAAATTAGAACAAAGGAAAAGAAAATAGAAGCAGAAACGGTGTCGTTTCAAAACAAATCAAAACAAAAAAAAAAAAACAGCCGGCAAACATCAGTGCAGTTTTCCTATGGAAAATGATGTTTGCCCTGGGTCAAACCCTGAAACGGCTGCAAAGGTCGTTGTTTCAGCTCGTATTTTTTTTCTGATTTGTTATTAAACGAAGTCGTTTTGGTTAGGACACATCAGCTTCTTCTTCCTCTTCATTTAACCCAACTGCAGAACCATTACTTCTTCTTACTTCTTCCTCTTCGTTCTCTTAACCACGAAGTCGTTTTGGTAGGACACATCAGCTTCTTCTACCTCTTCATTTAACCCAACTACAGAACCCTTTCTTCTTCCTCTTCGTTCTCTTAACCCGGTTGCAGAACCCTTAAATGAGATGAATAAATTATCTACGCCCTGATCTTAAGCGTGGGAATTTTACCGATGAAGAAGATGAACTCATTATCAAGCTTCATAGTTTGCTAGGAAACAAGTAATTAATTAAGCTTCTTCTCTCTTTTTTCTTTTTAAAATTTTTATTTGTTTAGGGGTGGGTTAATTTTAATTATTAGATCTTAAAAAACATTTTTTTTTTTGGTGGAGGGTGTTTTAAATTTGTGTAATGTGCAAGTGGTTGTTGATAGCTGGAAGATTTCCAGGAAGCACAAATTATAAAATAAAGAATTATTGGAATACACACATCAAGCAGAAGTTACCTAACCATGGCCTTGACCTTCAAACTCACCGCCCTCTCAACCAAATTCATAACCATAATAATTTCAACAAATACACTATTAATAATAATGAAGAAATAATGCATAGCAGCACCCATTATCAAGAAAATCTCGACTTAAGAGCTATCCATTGGACTTGCTTCTTCTGAATCTACGGGCTCAAGATCCCTACATCAATGACAACAGCCGCATCAACAGAAGCGAATTTTTTGAAGTGAAGCAAGCAATTTGTTTGTGTTGGCAACTGGGTTTGGGAGAAGTAAACTATGTAAGAATTGTACTTAAAATTCTAATGTGGTGAAATGAAGAGAAAGAAAAAGTAGATGGGTTCTGACATTGCTTTTGCCTTAGGCGTAAGAATTTTGCCTTTTCAAAAACAACGTCGTTTTACCGAGAATGAAAACAAAAACAAAAAAATAACAAATGAAACGGCGTCGTTTTAGAGTTCTTTCGGGGTTTGACCCGGGACAAACATCAATGTTGTTTTCCTATACACAATAATAAATGGCGGCTAGCCTATTTGCACCATACTTAACAATGGAAAGTGCTTAGTGGCTAGAATTGGGAGAGAAGGGCGAGAGAAACGGCAGCTTGTGCTGCCGTTTTTGCCCCCACTATCACACGCATTTCGAGACAAAAATTAATAAAAAATTTCTACCTCACTAAGAAAATATAAATAAAGCAAAAAGCTATGGCAGCATGTGGGAATAATAATATATGTGGCAGCCAAAATATCGCGACTTTACTTATAAACAAAAAGCTGCCCTTTTCTTCTAAGCTTCTTGCTCCGGTTACCCAAATCTCCCCCTTCTCTTCAGGGCAACTCCCTACCTCTCTTCTTCCTCTGTTTACACTCTCCTTATTATTTTTGGTAGATTTTTCATTGTTCTGTATTAATGCGTGAAAAGTTTCTGTTTTTGTGGGTTTTGTGTTTCTTTTATGATCTTGCTTATCTGCTCTTCCAAATGAATGAACAAAATGTTACTGGAGGAGATAACAACTGTTTCACTAGGGGGAAAAAAGTTATTAGTTTTTTTATTGACTCGATGTTTTGAGAATAGAGTACCTTTGTTTATATTATATACATTAAACGGAAAAGGGCTGAAGCTTTTATGAATAAAAATTCTGCTTTGATTTTGTTTTGGAAGAAAGCCCGCTGAGTTAGCATATTCATTTGGTCAGTGATGTCAATTTGCACAAGTAGAAAATGATAATCTAATGTTTTATGTGTCTTTCTTTCATAGTACATGGGAAACTATGTATGAGTGCGTGAGTGAGAGAGAGGTCATGAAATAATAACTTGGGCGATGACCGTGTTGTCGTCGGCAGTGGTACTGTTGAGAGAGGGAAGAAAATGGCGAAGACAGAGGGGAGTGTTGTTAAGTTACATTATCATAAAAATTAAGTCAACTCAGAAATTCAAATTGTAACCTATGATTCAATAAATAGAATCAATCAGATTATTTTTGAATTTCTTATAATAACTTTGAAGTTTGATATAAGTTACATCATCATCTAATCTAACAGGATCCAATAAATAATAATAAAGAATAAAAATAGGGTTATTGGAGCACAATGCAAATCTTAGTGCATTATTTCTTGGAAAATTTACAGTAATAACCAAAAAAATTTCCCTTTTTTTCATCTTAACCCCCCAAAAATATTTCTATCAACATTAGCCATAAAACAACATTTAAGACCAAAATACCCCTCCCTCATCTCTTCCCCAACACTCCCTTTCACTCATCTCTCCCAAATCGATCCAACTCCCATCATCGGCGGCGACATCATCCCTCGTCGGCGGCGGCTCCATCTCTCACCGGCATCCGATCTACAACCTTCAACAAAACCTAGGTTAGTCATTTTTCTTATTTTCATTAATTTAAAATGAGATTTTAGAATAATAATAGTTATAGCTTGAGATTAATAGTGGTGGTGATGATGTTTGTGGTGGTTGGTGGTGTTTGGGAGTATTGTTTTCGATTTTGGAGTGATTGTGCTTAATTTTTGCAGGTGGGGAGGGAGGGGGGCAGGGCACGCGCGCGCGCCCATGCGCGGCACGCTGTTGCACCAAATCTGATGCGACAGCGCAAGCCTCTCACACCAATCTGGTGCGAGAGACTTGCTGTCGCACCAAATCTGGTGCGACAACAAGCGCTATCACACCAGATCTGGTGCGACAGGCGCGCACCTGTCGCACCAGTTTTGGTGCGACAGGCTTGCCCGTCGCACCAAAAATTAGATTTTTTTTTTGTAACGAGTTAATTTTTTTTTTTGTAAACGTAATGTAATAATTTTATAAATATTACAGATACATGGCGAAATCAGAATCACCGGATATTGAAGTAGGCAAGATGTATTTTCATTATGATGATCACTTTCCTAGTCGAATTTCGAGCATGTGTATGTTATCTTCGGTCGTTAAAGCCATCGAGGAAAAATTAACAAACCGGCAGTTGCGTATGTTCAAAAAGGATATATTTGGGCATTTCTTGGAGTGTCGAAGTTTTCCATTTAGTGGGGTAATTTTGCACAATCTTCTACTGTGGCAAGTGGCCCATGAATAAGATAGCCGTGAGGATCAGTTATGGTTTCAAATTGGTAAGCATTTGATTCGCTTGTCAATTGTCGAATGGTGCTTGGTTACTGGACTTTCATTTGGTGTTGATACCAATAAAAAAAATGATGAAATGGAGCAGAGGCTACGGAATACGTATTTTGGTGGTGTGCATCGTAAGATTAATGTGAAGCAATTCGATGCAGTATTTAAGGAGATAAAATTCGAGGAAATTGACGATATAGACGCATTAAAGATTGCGCTGTTTTATTTTGCGGACAGAGTACTAAATGCAAGAAAAAATCACTGTCAAATTAATTTCGATTGGCTTGACCAAGTTGATGATATACAGTACTTCCGAAAGCGTCCATGGGATCTATTGTCGTGGGAAATGATTTACGAGAGTCTTGACAATGCACTGTTCGAGAAAGACGAGAAATTTAAGAAGACTCGGTTGAAAAATCCAGATCATAATATTGAAAAATACAATCTTTACGGCTTTACGTCTGGGGTTCAGGTGCTATTTTTTTTTGTTTATTAATAAGTTTTATAGTATTAAATATTTGATAGTTGTTTTATTTGATTTTTCACTTTGGTTGTTGTAGGCTTGGATTTACGAAGCAATCGGAGGGTTGCCATCAACATGGGTCGTCAAAACAAAGAATAAGATTCCCCGCATTCTTCAATGGAAGCCCATGGCGTCTTCGAGAATCAACTTTGCGGAGGTTTATTCGTTCTTCAACGACGAATCTCGTCTTGTAAGTAATATGTATTACTTATTTTTTTAACTTTACTAAATTTAAGTTATGTATACTTACTTAAAATTTTAAATTGAATTTATGGAAGGGGGACGTTTTACAAACTCTTGAGCCAAATTCAAAGGAGAGTAGCATATATTATTGGCTCTCTGTGAAGGATTACTTGCCAAGCATTCCAGACTGGGTTCATAAGGTTGGTATACTCTAAGCACTAAAAATTTGTTAATCGAAATTTTTGACTTTTCATTTACTAATTTTAAATGATACTTTATACAGCACCAACCCTCAATCAACGCGATGCCGTCGGTTACAAGGCAATCAGACGAGGTGGGGCATGACACTTTTGAGGATGAGGTGGGGCATGACACTTTTGAGGATGAGGTGGCTGTTGATGACCACCAGCAGCAAACAGAAAACTCTGATGACGCACGGGATTCCGAGGTTAGAAATAATATACGATATTTTTTTTATAAATTATTATTTTTTTATTGTTATTCTAAAGTTTTATTTTTTTCTTTTGTAATAGTCGAGGACAAAGCAGTTTAATGATTACGTACGACAACGGCTGGATAAGATTGATCATAACGTGTATGAAATAAAGTCAAAATTAAAAGATTTTAAAGAAACCGTTGTTGGCTTCATCGACACATTTTCTAAACGTCCAAATAAGGATTATCCCACTGTACGCTCGTATGCGGTAAGCTAATTTAAATTTAATAATAATGTTCGTTTAACTTTTAATTTGATAGTTATTTAATATGTTCTTTTTGGCGAATGTATAGGCCCCGGATGACGTTGGAGTGTATACTGATGTGGGCAATGAAAATTTGTCTACGCCCACGTCATTGTATAGTTTCTACGGGGATGTAAGTGGGGAGAGCGTGCAGGTGTTCACAGAGGTGCGTCTGGGCGTTAGTAAGTTCGGCCGCGCGTACATACCGTCGTATGTTTATAACAGTCCTTACATGATTCCTCCGGTCAGGCGAGGACAGAACGTCCGGCCTTTACCTCGACCCCAAATCATGGAGCATGCGATTGACATGAGTACGAGTGTGGATGTAAATCCACTGAGAGGATTGGAGGACTCTAGTCTATTTGCTGAGTTTGATCGATGGTTCACTGGTGATAGCAGAGTCCGCCGGAGAGTCCAGCACCCGCGGTCATTCTTTCAAATAATTTTGGGGATAACTTCGATGGGATGGTTAGGCGATGAGGTATTTATAATTTCCTCGTGGTGTATACTGTTGTGGATTTGTGTATAAATTTTTTTTAAAAAACTCGTAATATTTCTGTTTCTCTACAGCATATTCACGAGTATCTCCGCTTGATTAGCGAGAAACAACGGCAGTATCCAAATGCCTTACTCCAACGTGTCACACATACTGACACATTTTTTTGGGTAACGTGCCGACAAAACTTATAAATTTTATTAAATTATAAAAATTTAAGTTTTATTAATTTATGCATTTCTTGGTTATCTATGTATTAGGTGTTCTTGAATCAGTTATGGAATAACGGGAATTGTGCAGTTGATTCAATGGTATTCGACGACCGCTTGAATAGTTATCTTTGTGGGCGACAGCACACAATGTCTAAATCAATGACAGATGTCGATATGGTATGTATTTTATTACATTTCACATGCTATATAATGAAAATATTCAAGTTGTTACTATTTCTTTGTTGTATTTTAATTTCATACATAACGAACATGTTTTTCAATTGTTATATGCAGTTACTCATCCCTGTTAACTTCGACGGCGCGCATTGGGTACTAGCACGAGTTGACTTTCGGAAAAATAAAGTCTGGATTTATGACTCATTACTCTCAAATCGCGACGACAAAAGGTACAAGTTGAAATTCAAGCCACTTGAAGTTATATTCCCTCGATGGTTGGAATATGTTGGCTTCTACAATATCCGACCGGAGTTGCGGAGTGAAAACCCGTGGAAAGTTATCGCAGTTAACAGCGCGCCACAACAAGAGCCCGGAACTGGCGATTGCGGTGTTTTTGTATTGATGGTTACGATGTATTTAATGTTCGGGCTTAGATTGGAGTTTAACGCTAGTCATGTCGAGTACTTTAGAAAGAAGATTGCGGTTGATATATTTAATGACGATATTATATTGTAAACCTATGTAGTAATTTAAATGTTGAAATTTGAATTTTTTTTTACTTCGCACACTTAAGTTTATATAATTTTAATGCCTCACATTTTAAACTTTAAATAAAGTTTTATGAAATATAAGTGTACAATACACAAAAAACAGTAACAGTTTTAACCAACGAAACACAAAAACAATAATAGTTTTAACAAACTCATAACACACAAAATACAACTAACTTCGAGTCGACGCAATGGGATTCTTACATCTCTTACGATTATGGCCTAGTTCATGACACCGACCGCATCTTACAGTCCGCCGGTCAACGTCCTCGCCAGCCGAGGGTATTCTAAGCTCTTTACGACGGCCAGGTGGTGGTGCCTCAACTGGTGGGTATACTTGCATCTCCTGAATTTCATCTGGAACTTCCCAATCAGCCACATCACCAACTGGCTCTATTGGTTGTGCATAAGCCATTTCCAACGATTCTGTAGTGTAAAAGTCCGAGCAAAGGTTAATAAAATCCACCCGGTGTGTTAAACACGCCCCAATTGCATGAGCACACACAAGCTAATCAAGCTGGAACACTCTGCAGGAGCAAGTTCTCTTTTGCAAGTCAACCAAACCTTCCTTAAGCCCACCGCCTACCACTTGAAATTGATGCGGAGACACCGGCCGAACTATCATTCTTTCAGATTTAGTTCTCCTCTCAGTGACTATTTCATCCGCCCATGTTGTTAGCCGAGTAGTCATTGATTCAGCCACAATTTTTCTATCATAAAACCATTGCTGCATTGTTTTTCTAAAGTGATCAACAAGATGAGTAACAGGAAATTTTCGAGGTTCCCGCATGAAAGAATTAACACTTTCCGCGATGTTGGTGGTAAGTATGCTGTACCTCCTACTTTCAAACTGAGACCTTGCCTAATTACACGTACCAACATTATTTTCTAGGTAATCAGCCGCACCCGAGTGGATCATCCACAACCCTTCAAGTTGTCTCTTAAATTCCTCGTGGCTATATGCTTTTGCTGCATTAATAAAGGCAGGCTCAAATTGATCCCAAAGACCTTTGGACATTCTAAACTGAGACTTAATGTTACCTTTGACGTGGTAAAAACAAACGCCATGACTTGCATTGTGAAATACTTTAAGAACGGCTCTCCTTATGGCAGTGCATCGATCAGAGATAATTACCAACTCAGGTCTATCGCCAATCACTCCGTGTAACTTCATCATAAACCATTCCCAAGCATCATTGTTTTCTGAATCCATGATCCCAATGGCTAACAGATACAATTGATTGTTACCATCAAGACATGTTGCCACGAACATGCTTCCACGATATAGTCCCTTCAGATGAGTACCATCTACAGCAATGGCAGGCCGAATGTACTGCATAAAACCCTTGATGGAAGATCCGAGTGCTACAAAATAGTACAAGAAATTACCATCTCCATCCTGCTCGAGGTGAGTGACTGTACCCTCATTAGCTGTAGTTAGTACGTGAGAGTATTTAGGGAGCAAGTTGTATGACTCTGCAGGGTTGCCTCGAACTATTTCAAGACCAACTTCTCTTGCCCGATATGCCTGCTGGTATGTTAACTGAACACCGTATTCCTGTTGCATATATGCTCTTATGTCATTCGGAGTATAAATCCTCTTGTCTTGAATATATTTTTCTGCGATAATATGACCGACAACCCGGCTCCTTACTTGATGACGTCCATAAACCAATACCTCATTATGACAAGTGTGTACATTGTCAATTCTCTTCACCACCCAAGGAACATTTTGCTCGTTCGAACATCTAGTTGCTCGAATACGCCATTTACATGATTCTGAACAATAGTGAGCCTCGAAACGTGTCGTAGTAGACCGTGCAATCTTGAAATCAAACTTATCTCTAAAGGCAACCTTGCGTAGTTGTAATATAAACTCATTCTTCTCAGCAAATAGCTTACCCATACTGATATCATCTGAATCACAACTGCTAACAAAGCTTGGAGCAACCATGTTCGAAGGCAAAGTTGGAGCAAGACTTGTAAGGGGGTCAATTCGCCTTCTCGATCGAACCATAGAAGGACTAGGTCTATTGCCTCTGTTATTCACAGGAGTATTGTCTTCACACTCATCGTCGTGCTGAAACGACGGAACATTCGAAGGACCGACTCCTCCATCATCACCATCATTATTGAAATGAGTTCCCCTCGTATTATTAGAAGGTTCTGCACAAACATTATCCCCCTCTGTCTCATGATGAAAATCATCATTGTCCCGAAAATCATTGTTGTGATACAGAGAATACCGTTGCTCCAACGACGTCGTTATTGGAAATACCGTTGCTCCAACATCCTCTAACGTAACGTCGTTATCATCAATGTTGTCATAATTGTCGTGGATTGGAGAGTAATATTACTGCAGCGATATTGTCCTTGACAACACCTCTTCATCATTATCGGGGCCAGACATATTTGCTCTAAACGAAGTTTCTGTATCGACATGTGGCTCAATACCTTCGCTCGGAACTCGAGGTGATGTGGTCACGAATATAGGAATGCATCCAAAATTGGCTACGTCGGATGCCATATGCAACACAACCCTCACCATTTCATCATCAAATATATCCATGGGCAGTGCACATATACGATATAATGTGTTACTAGACCTCAAAGTTGTCTTCATTGTAATACTATATTCATTAGGGTTTATTTGTAACACCTCGTATACTCTTGCCAATAACTGATCAAACAGATAATTTTTCCCAACCAAAAAAGCTCGATTTTTATCATTCACATACTCCATACGGTCATCCTCTAATGTCTCCCACCAACCATCGTAACACAATTCAAGTACAACTGAATCCATTAAGCCTGAAATTATCAAAAAAAATTAATTGGATCCGGATCAAATTAATACAATTTTAATGAATCTCTAAGGCTTGGTGCGACAGGTGCCTGTCGCCAGAAATTTTTGGTGCGACAGGCAGCCTGTCGCCGGATTCACCCACGATTCAGTTAAGCAAGTTCAGAAAATAACTCATACCACTAAGTGATGCCGATTAGTGTTGGATTCGGATAGATTATGATCGGATTTCACCTTTACTGTTGTCTTTTGCCATCGACGTTGGTTGATGATTAAGCTGCGTTTGGTTTGACGATATGGGAGAAAGATTGTTGCTTTTGGTCTGTAAAGAATGATAATTTGGGGAAAAAGGCTTGTGTTTGGCTAATGTTGATAGAAAAAAGTTAAGAGGATTAGTTGTGAAAATAACAAAATATTTGTGGCTATTTTTGTAAATTTCCCTTATTTCTTAGCTGGCTTTCCAAAATATTATATTATGAGAAGCACTAAAAGAATAAGTTTTGTAAAACTCACGAAGGGGATTCGTGAGATGATACATAATGATCAATGGCCGGAAGTCCAGAGATTAATAAACTATGCATTGGCGATGGTTGACTAATACTAATAATAATAATAAGGGTCGGTGGTGATGCAGGATAATTTTGGATTTTTAATTAAAATTTTACATTTACACCACATCAGGCAGGCTAATTTGTCCCATAATTAAAGGTTACGCCACCCATTTAATAAAAATCAAAATACTATAAATATATAAGAGATAAGAGGGAAAATTGTTTCAGGAAAAACAAAAAAAAAAAAAAGAAGAAGAAGAAGAGGAGGAGGAGGGAGACAGCAAAAGAGAAAAAAAAAATGCAAAGAATTTTGGTTTCATTTTTAACTTATGACACGGGAGAAGAAAATGAACTTTGTGCCCCACCACTGAGACCATAACTTTAGCGCGGCCTTTATAATGTGTTGACTAAGATATGTAACTAATTTTAGCCAATCAAAGTTAAAAAAAAATTGAAAAAAAAAAAATCATCCAATCAAATCCAATGGCCGAATAGTCCACTATCTTTGGAAAACTTCGGACTCCAGTCTCCATGTATAGAAGCCCTATGCACACAAGTAAGCACCTGAAGCAAAGTAAACGTCTAATAGAAAATTGTTCTTATAAATTAAATTACAAATTTAATTTGGATCGGCTATTATTTTAAAAAAGAAAATTCTATTTCAAGTAGCCTACTAATCTTTGAAAAAGGTCAAGGCACGGCACTTGCTGCATAACTTGCAAGCATACGTTCAGCTTGCCTAACTATTAAGCTGTGAAGGGAAGATTGTGATCAGTGGCGGATGTAGAAAAATAATTTATTGGGGGCTAAATTAGATAATAGTAAAATATGAAAAACTAAAATTTTGAATATATAAAATATTTACTAATATATTTATAATTATTCTCTATACATTTTTATATTTTAAAAATATTATACAATAGACTCATTATCAATATTATTAAATTTATTGTTTCGTATATAAACAATCAAACTATCATTTATCCCATATGATTCCAAAGATGATTTTTTATGAGTTTCATTACTGAAAACGTTTGCTCTAGTATTATTATAGAAACTGAAAGAATTAATCTTAATTTTGAGAATTGAAAATATTTTGAGTGGTGGGCTATCATTATTTTTAATTAAAATATAAGTTTTTATAATTCTTAAAAGTTAAATTTTAAATTTTAAATTTTATGGGGGTTTATAATTTATAGTGATTATTTCAATAAATATTTTATGGGAGCTAATTAAAAAACTAAAATATTTTTCTTTTTTAATTTTAAATTTTTTTTGGCCAGTGGGAGCTTGAGCCCCCACTAGTCACATGCTAGATCCGCCCTGATTGTGATCCCTTTTCAAAACTAATTAGTGATAAGTGAATTATTAAACCATTTACTTAATCCTTTTATACGTAAAAAATAATAGTAAATGTTTTGGATGACGTTTTCTTTTTCTGGCAAAAGGTTTAGTTTGAATATCAATTTTTTATTTTTTTTTCGTGGCAAGAAGTTTGATCTCAAATTTATAATCGATATTTGAAATTTGAGTGTCGTAAGGGCATGCGTATAAGCAAGCCAATAAGACGAGGATTATAGTTGGATGACGATGTTATTGATAAACGCTTTTTAATATAGATTGGGAGAATGACGTTTTCCTTTTCTGATTATTTTAAAGTGGAGGTATTTTTATTTTACAATATGCTTGAATAATATAATAACAATTTATTAAAATAAGTAAGATATTATTACTCGATAACCAAAGTTTGTTTCAAAATAAGTTTTGTATGATCTTTTATAAAAATAGGGAGGTCTTTATAACTATTTTAGCGAAAATACTGGATGTCATTGTCTTTTTCCTAATCTAACAAATTTTCTTTACTTATTGATCAAATTAGATATTATAGGGGTAAAAGTTCGTTTAGTCCCCATATTTTAATATTAGTGCCTATTTTATTTTTAAAAGTACCTCAAAACATATCTATTGTTAAATATTGACACCCCTGACGATACTTTTTATTCATTTTCACTTGCTTGTACAATATTATCCTCTTACAATAATTTTTTAAGATATTAATAAAAAGAAAAAAAATTAAATTATCAATTTAACCCCAAAAATAAAATAAAAATAAAAATAATATATATCAATTTTTGCGGAAGATATATATGTCCGAAAAATAACATTATTAAAAAAAATTAAATGTACCAATTTTTTTAGGCATTAAAAAATTAACATTAATAATATATATTCTTTTTGTTTCTAATTTTATTTTTTGGGATCAAAATGGTAATTTTTTTTCTTTTTGTTAATGTCTAAGAAAAAAAAATATTATTGTAAGAGTGTAATATTGTAAAAACAAGTCAAAATGAAGAAAAAGTAATGGCATGGGTATCAATAATTTAATAGTAGGTATGAGGCATTTTAAAAAAGTATAAGGATTAAATGAATACTAACTTTAAAATGTAGAAAATAAATTTAGATTTTACCTAATATTTTAGAGGAAGGGATAGGAGAAGGCATGTTAATTAGTTTTATTATGGCTGTTAAAGCTACAATAAAAAGTCTCTTTACTCATCTGAGGATCAATTACTTTCCAAGCTTTCTATAATTTTATGAAGTTATCAAATATTGGTCATATTTTCTGAATATATGTTTGTGTATTTGCTGTACACATACCTATGCGCATACAACTTTTGCATCATTCGAGTTTCACAGTTGACGTTATCAAGCCATATGTGTAAATTTGTTCATTAAATAATAGTTGTTAAAATAAAAGACCGAAATCCTAAGGTTACGATGCTACGTAGGGAACATTAATTAAAACCATGAACTAAGATTTTGATGAAACCAGCTTACTTTTATTGATGAATACACACCCTTATTTATACACCTGTGCTATGATTACATGCTGTAACATTTCTTCACCTATGGCAATTGTTAAAAGATTATCAAAGCAAACTAGTATCTATTCACTGCGCAGTCCAATCCTCCATTTTTTCATTTGATGTCTGGCCTTGGATCGTCAAAACCTGCTTCTGGATTCTTTAAGGGCTTTCATTCTTATCCTTTGGTGGTGCTAAATATGCTCTAGAATTCAAATTATAACTTCACCTCTAACTGGTTCTTCATTCTGGCATTTCATCGAACAGTTCGTTATTTATGACAAACACCTTGTTTTGACTAAACTATATTTGGCAACTTTGATGAGCTAATGAACATGTGTCAGCACTGTACAAATCTACCATATTGAAGCGCTGGAATAATTAAACAGTGCTATTACCTTCTAGCAGTGTAAAATCAAAATAATTTTCAGCAATTGAAAATTAGAGATGATGAGGTGGACATTTATTTTGCCTTTTTTTCGTATTTATTCATTCTTTGAAAAATATTTCTCGAATTTAACGAAAATAAAAACATTCTAGAAAGCATAACATACAAATATTTCTTTGGTATTTGATTAAGGGTGGGGCTAACCCATCAAATTCCTCTCTACACCTATTTTATTAAAAATTAAAAATTAAAAAATATTAAAGTTACCATCACTAATCTCTTTCTCTCTATCTTATAATTGTGTATTCTCTCTCTACTCTAATATTCTATAAATTAAAAAATTAATTTTCTTTTTCTTTTGAATTCATTTTTTGGTATTTCTAATTATATCATAATCTCTATTTCATGCTTTCTGTATATAAGAATTTTATTTTTGATTTTCATTTGCTTTTGTGTCCGGTAAAAATTAATTTTTATATTCATTAACTTTTATGACTGATAAAAATTTGTTGATATTTATTTTTAAATGATGGATTTTGTGTCTCTTAGTTAGTGATATCAATTATTTATTGATAAAATAATATATCTGAATGAATTGATGAGAATTTATGAAATTGAGAAGAGAAAAAGAAGAAAGGTTAATTAAGTAATTTTTTAAAAAATATTTATATAATAAAACTCTTAATTAAAAAAGATGATGTAGAGAATAAATTAGTGGGTTCAAATAGTCTTACCCTTTGATTAAATAAACTAATTTTAAAAATTATGAGATTCTAAAACTCTTAATTGAAAGGTTAATTAAGTAATTTTTTTTAAAATTATTTCTATAATAAAACTCTTAATTAAAAAAGATGATGTAGAAAATAAATTAGTGGGTTCAAATAGTCTTACCCTTTGATTAAATAAACTATTTTTAAATTGATATTTATGATATTTCCAAACCGTTATTGACCGTTCGTAATTAATTTGGTAAACCAAATACCAATTAATTAGTTACAATCTACAAATATATTATAAGGTTTATGAGATTCTAAACTTATTATAATATAGTTTAAATATATAAGTAGAATTGGAAAATGTACTTCTAGTTCTACTAATCATATTTAAAAAGAAATACATAAAACAAAAAAAAAATGTAAAAACCCAGTACAGAGTCTCGAATTGGTGCACTCAGTATATTAATGGCAGATTGGCAGTATGGCACCGACCTAAAACTAACCTGTCGAATTTTAGTACCGACACCATTAATGTATACGTTTATACTCGCACGAAATTGCAAATATTTGAATCAAACTCGTAATCTTGGGATTTACATATAATGAGTCATACTGGATGAATGATGACACAAATGCCACCTTTGACGCCCAAACGAAATTACAAATATGTCCATAGCATTGCCGTAAAAGTTCAATCGAAGCCTCTTTCTGTCCCAAATCGCAGCCATGGAAATCTGGTTTATCACCCTAATCTCAATCTCCATTGCCGCCCTTCTCAAAGCCTTCATCAACCTTATCATCTTCCCCAAGAACAAACCCAATCTTCCTCCAGGCCCTGTAGCTTTTCCCGTCATCGGCAACCTTCACTGGCTTCGCAAATCTCTCACAGAAATCGAACCAGTCCTCAGAGACCTTCATTCCAAGCTCGGCCCGATAGTCACGCTCCGTATCGGCTCTCGCCCCATCATCTTCATCGCCGATCACTCACTTGCCTACAAGGCCTTGGTACAGAACGGCGCCGTCTTCGCCGACCGCCCTCAGGCTCTTCCCATCAACAAAATCGCTAGCAGCAACCAGCATAACATCAGCTCGGCTTTTTACGGCCCCACCTGGCGGGTCCTTCGCCGTAATCTCACCGCAGAGATCATGCATCCTTCGCGCCTGCGATCTTACAGCCACGCCCGCAAGTGGGTTCTTGAAATTCTCTTGGACCGGTTCAAGTCTCAGTCCAAAACCGGAGATGATCCGGTCAGCGTGGTTGACCATTTTCAGTATGCTATGTTCTGCTTGTTAGTGCTCATGTGTTTTGGGGACAAGCTTGACCACAACCAAATCAAAGAGATTAAGAATATTCACCACTCCAGGTTGCTAGCGTTTAGCCGATTCCGAATTCTAAATTTTTGGCCAAGGTTAACAAAAATTGTTCTCCGTAAAAAGTGGGCACAGTTCTTGCAGTTGCTTAAAGATCAAGAAAATTTATTAGTCCCACTGATAAGAGCAAGAAAGAAGATGAAGGAAGAGAGGCTAATGAATAAAGGTAAAGAAAATGTGTTGTGTTATGTCGATACTCTGTTAGATTTGCAGCTTCCGGAAGAAGAGAAGAAGAGGAAGCTCAGCGAAGAGGAAATTGTAGCTCTGTGCTCAGAATTTCTTAACGCCGGCACAGACACCACGTCCACGACACTGCAGTGGATCATGGCTAATTTGGTGAAATACCCACATGTTCAAGAGAAGCTTTATACGGAGATCAAAGGAGTTGTTGGAAATGGAGAGGAAGAAGAAGTGAAAGAAGAAGACTTGAACAAGATGCCGTATCTGAAAGCAGTGATCTTGGAGGGACTAAGAAGGCATCCTCCAGGGCACTTTGTGCTGCCGCATGCCGTGACAGAGGATTTCACATTGGATGGACACGTGATACCGAAAGATGCAAGCGTCAATTTCATGGTAGCCGAAATGGGTCGGGACCCGAAGGTTTGGGAGGATCCGATGGCATTCAAGCCTGAGAGGTTCGTCAGGGATGAAAGCGGTGGAAGAGTAGCTGTGGTTGAAGATTTGGATATAACAGGGAGTAGGGAAATTAAGATGATGCCGTTTGGTGTTGGGAGGAGGATTTGTCCGGGGCTTGGTTTGGCTATGCTTCACTTGGAATATTTTGTGGCTAATTTGGTTTGGTGCTTTGAGTGGAAGGCTGCGGATGGATATGAAGTTGATTTTTCGGAGAAGCAGGAGTTCACTACTGTGATGAAAAATCCATTACGGGCTCGTATTTCTCCAAGAATTAGCCAACAGAATTTCCCTAAGTTTATTTCGAAATAAGCTGTACTCCTTAATTGGTGATAAATTTTACAACCGTACGAGGTGTTAACCAATAGGCGAGTGGGTGGTCAAATCTATGAATTTGACCAAGGTAATGGATACCCAATATTACTAATTCATCTCCTCGTTTCGTGGACAGGATTTAGGATATGTATGTCAATTTTTCCAAAGTTTAGATACGAAAGCGGATGCGTATGTTTTGTTTTCACATGTTTGATGTGATTTAGATTAATTTCCCGTCACGGCTTTGGAAGCACAGATAGTTTATCTTTTAGCTTAACCATAAAAAATTTTATAAAAAAAAATTATTTTGTTCACCACTAGAAAATCAGAAACGACGGATCATTCAGTCACCGTCGTTGCGTATTTCCAACTCTAATAAATGAAAGAAAAGAAAAACATTTTCCTTATCTTGTTTGTTTGCTAACTTACGTAAGCCATTACGACTCACCCCTTAAATTTAAATTAAAGAAATTGATTTAAAAAACGAATTGATTTTGTTTCTCCTTAAGTTTTCCTAAACATATAATTTTTTTTGTTATTTTAATAGGCAGTTGGGACATACATTGCTCTTCATCGACACTCCATTTGTTTAAAAACTCCTACCAACTCGGAAATCCTAATTAATTAATCCTTGATTCCCTGAAAAACATATCAGTGCTAAATGATTTATTATTATCATTTTAGTTATTACAGAATTATTTCCATATTCTGTCATTAAATATAAGTATTTTTACTATATACATATGTTTACACATTTTAAACAATTATTGATATAGATACTCATGTGGAAGGAAAAGTTGTGGATAAATATACATATATAGCAAAAGGGTAATAATAGATATCTCAAACTATATGGAATGTGATATTTTATTTATTAAGCAGTTTATGTTTTTCATCAATTTTAAGTGAATTAATTAGATAATTTTTTTGTAATTTTTTTGAGTTAAAATTTTGAGATGACAAATGCTATGTTACAATTAATGTAACATACACATTCAACAACAACCACACAAATTATATGAATCCATCATTTATGTGGTTGTTGTTGAGTGTGTATGTTACATTGTAAGATAGGGCTCCCTTTTGAGATATGTAGCAATTGGCAGACCACAGACATGACCAAAAATATCTTGGGACAATCACATTCAAAATAATTCAAGATTGGCTTATATAAACACGAACGCTTTCGAAAACGACACACCGCCAGTTGCTTGCTATCCACGGAATATTAATTATTAATATTCCTCACACCGTTTACTCTTTTTTGACTTATCAATTTGCAGAAATGGAATTCTGGTTCATCATCCTAATCTCAATCTCCATTGCTGCCCTTCTCAAAGCTTTCATCAGCGTTATCATCTCCCCCAAATACAAAACCAATCTTCCTCCAGGCCCCTTTAATCTCCCCGTCATCGGCAACCTCCAGTGGCTTCTTAAATCTTTCTCCGAAATCGAACCAATCCTCAGAAACCTTCACTCCAAGCTTGGCCCCGTCGTCACGCTCTTTATCGGCCCTCGCCCGGCTATCTTTATCGCCGATCGCTCACTGGCCCACAAGGCCTTGGTCCAAAACGGCGCCATCTTTGCTGACAGACCCCGGCCTCTTCCCACAAACAAAATCGTCAGCAGCAACCAGCATAACATCAGCTCTGCTTCTTATGGCACAACGTGGCGGCTCTTCCGCCGTAATCTCTCAGCAGAGATCCTCCATCCCTCTCGTGTGAAATCCTACAAGCACGCCCGCAAATGGGTTCTTGAAATTCTCTTGAATCGTTTAAAGTCAGAGTCCAAAAATGAGGACCGCCCTGTCCCTGTTCGTGTTCTTGATCATTTCCAATACGCCATGTTTTGCTTGTTGGTGCTCATGTGTTTCGGAGACAAGCTTGATGAATCCCAAATCAAAAAAATTGAGAACGTTCAGCGCACACAGCTGTTGACTTTTGGGAATTTCAATATATTGAATTTCTGGCCAAGATTATCAAAAATTGTTTTTGTTAAGAAGTGGGAGCAGTTCTTGCAGATTCGTAGAGATCAAGAAAACGTATTGGTTCCTTTGATAAGAGCAAGAAAGAAGATGAAAGAAGAAGAGAGCCTCAGCATTAAGGAGAGGGAGTATGTGTTATCGTATGTGGATACTCTGTTAGATTTACAGCTTCCTGAAGAGAAAAGAAAGCTTAGCGAAGAGGAAATTGTGAGTTTGTGTTCAGAATTTCTCAACGCGGGCACTGACACTACCTCCACGGCGCTACAGTGGATCATGGCCAATCTGGTGAAGCACCCGCACGTTCAAGAGACGGTTTATACGGAAATCAGAGGAGTTGTTGGTGAAAATGAAGAGGTGAAAGAGGAGGAGTTGCAGAAGATGCCGTATCTGAAAGCAGTGATTTTAGAGGGACTGAGGAGGCACCCGCCTGGGCATTTCGTGTTGCCACATGCCGTGACAGAGGATTTCGTTCTTGATGATAAGTATGTGATACCAAAGGACGGGAGTGTGAATTTCATGGTGGCCGAAATGGGTTGGGATCCGAAAGTTTGGGAGGATCCGATGGGGTTTAAGCCCGAGAGGTTTTTGAATGATCATGATCAAGATTTTGACATAACGGGGAGTAGGGAAATTAAGATGATGCCATTTGGAGCTGGCAGGAGAATCTGTCCCGGTTTTGGTTTGGCTATGCTTCATTTGGAGTATTTTGTGGCTAATTTGGTTTGGAATTTTGAGTGGACGGCTGTGGATGGTGATGAGGTTGATTTGACTGAGAAGCAAGAGTTTACCGTTGTGATGAAGAATCCATTGCAGGCTCTTCTTTCTCCTAGAACTAGATAAGAACATAACTCACCTGATTATTATTATTAGTATTATTATGCATTTAAAAATTAAGTAAGACTTCTATATTAATATTGGCATAATTATATGTACCATCGTTCTGTTTGTGGTAATTTTGTCATCTCCTATGGAAATCTAATGGTTGGTAGGCCTTGGCCAAATCAACTTAGAGGAAGGCATCTGACCAAGCTTACCATCGCTTTATAGACTTTAAATAAAGGAAAATGCTAGGTAGCGAGAGGAACGAGAGAATGATGAGAGAAACGGCAGCAGTTGCTGCCGTCTGCTGCCGTTTCGCTTCTCGTTCTTCTTGCTTGTTAATACATTAAAAAAATAAAAAGAATGAATAAAGAATTCATAAAGAAATGGGTGCGTGCATAGAGAAATCCAACCTTATCTACCATATCTCCAGCCTACTTTCCTCTCTCCCTCACGCTCCTCTCTCACGACAAATCCCTAAAGCATCAATTGTCTTAACTTCTATTTTAACGACTTTGAATTGTAGACCAAATTGAATATTTTATGGACAAAATCACTTCCATACTCAGAAAGAAGAAACATCATTTCTTGTTTTATTCACTTTGCTGCAGGGGCCCAAGTACAGAGTTCCTCTGTTTTTGTTTATCTGCATTCCAGATTTGCGCATCCACATGCACCTGTGACATCTCCAAACTCCCTTTTGTTATATTTCCTTTAATGTTCTTAAAATCCTTGATTTCATTGTTAAATAAAGTGAAGTCATTTTTTGGGTTTGTAGAAGTTTAGATGATCCTGAGTGTGTTAGAGCAATTTGGTATTCGGAGAAGGAAGATAAGGAATCATTTTGGAATAAATCAACAGTAGTAGAGGCTACATATATAAATATAGTACGTATATAGGAATTGAGCAAAATATTTCTGCTATGAAGTTTTATAATACTTCGATTAACAACATCGCATATACATCACAAATGAGTCACAAACATATTTTAAAGCTGATTGGATGCAGTTTAGAGACTCAAACTGCCGTTCCGTGGAGTATGGGACTCTGGCTGGAGAGAGAGGAAAGTGAAAGCATGCGTGAGGAAGGAAAGTGAAAGCCTGCGTGATTTCATGCGCCATTTCTTTATTCAAAAATTTTAAATTTTTTAATGTTTTAATGAGCGAGAGGAACGAGCGGCGAAACGGCAGCAACTGCTGCCGTTTCTCTTATCATTCTCTCGTCCCTCTCGCTACCTAGCAGCACTCTTAAATAAAAGCCTCGTAAGTAGACTCTCACGTTTTCTTTATGTTTTTACAGTAAAGAACATCATCACCGAAGTGGAAGAAAGGACCAACTAATTAAAAGAACATTGAAATTCTATTGATATTTATAATAAATAAAAAAACCTACAGACACTATTTTTGTTAGCCCAATATGACACAGCTTGAATTTATATCACCACATAATATAGGTATTCAATTCTCAGAGGAGGAATTTTACGCCTACCCAATCTAATTAGGAGAGAATCAAGTCCCAACTATTATCAGGGCTCAAACCAATATTTGAGTGCATGGGTTGTGTCAACGGGCTACCACCTCATTGTCCCATCTTGTTACTGATACAAGCGATTTATTTGATGCGCCCGTAATATTGATAATAGTTTGTAACTATATAAGCAATAAGCAATCCTTAAATTAGTTCCCACCTTAACATCAACGGTTTTTCCCTCGAAGGCCTCATCACCAGCCTGATCTGGTCCATTTGCTGGTGCCAAAAACTCTTGCATCAATATGGACTGCACCACAAAAACTGTCAACTCAAAGGGCCGATAATCAAAAGTGAAGCCCTTTATCTTTATCATACTCCCACCGTTATATAGCCAATAATCAAAAGTGAGAATAACACATGTTGCTTCAATGATTGAAGTTAAACATCAAATATTATCTTTCATGTTAAAAAGTAAACATAAAAAAATATATATATGTATTTTGACTTATAAACATGACATTTCAATTGACATTCATATGTGTTAAAACTGTTGGGGAAAAATTAGGTTTTTAAATTTTTATAAAACTTTTTGAAGATCGCTCTCATATAATATATAAGAATTTGTATTCTAGAAATCGTACCTTGAAAATCCGAGTTGGCTTTTTCTGCTGAAGTGTTTTAGGCTCCTAAATCACGATCCGCCACCACCACTCCTGTTAGATCACGATCCGTCACCACCACGCTTGTTAGATCACGAACAGTCTCCAATGATCTTCCAGGTTATGACTCAGGTTCGATCTGCACTTGACGTGTGGGCGCCTTTATCACTACCAAAGCAACTAGCACGAGAACATTTTTCTCTCAACAATAGAGAGAAAAATCTTTTTCTCTGATCTGTATAAATTGTCTTCTCTTTTTTTTTTAGAGAAAATAAGCCTTATATATCTCCTTTTAGTGAAAACCCTAGGCTCCAAATAATGCCCTAAATAAAACTCACGTTATTTTCTTTTTCAATAGGGGACCCACCTTGTAAAATAACATAAGGCCCCTTATACAAAAGCAAATTAAATGGAGCCTCCCACTAAATGATATATTTAGGCTTTTGACCCAAATAGCTAGTTATCTTACTTATTAGTCCAGTAGTGGTGCAGTCAATTAAATGAGCTAACCCGGGAATCATTTGGGAACATACAATAGTGGCTACAATAATTAGGCCTGTAATTAAACTAGCCCAATTATTTAATTCCAAATCTACTCCACTAAAAGATTGGAACTGACTTCCATAATTGTATGCTCGAATAATAATTCGTCCCAAGCCACATTGATTTCTTTACTGCACAATCCTTTGTACCACATCGTTAATTAAATTGATATCTCAACTGTCCAATCAATTTAATAACATCTTATTCCTTGATCCTTACTGGTTTTCTCTAATGATCATTTTCAACATACTAAATATGTTGACACACTCTGGCCAGAGAATTCTATGATCAAGTGCCGAAAACCCATCAAGAGATGTGTTGTACAAATTCTATATTGTTAATCCATAACTCCAATACTCATAATTGCTCCCACCAAGATACCAGATAATCTTGACCACAAGGATGTGTCGTGCCCATTGGTAACTCAAATGAAATAACAATTACAATCATGAAATCATAATTAACTCAAGATTAAGATTACAGTAAAATCAACGCATATGAGATTTAATAAGTCTGACAGTTATTACAAAATTAATTAAATCTCATATGTGATCCTGTTCAATGTAGTCGTACTACATCAATAAATTCATACATGATTAAGACAAATCATTCAATGAATTTATTACAATCTATACCTAAATAAAGTGTCCAACTTTATTTATCAACTGCGAACTAAATTTATTTAATCATAAGATAACTTGTATTTATATCTTCTGTGAATCCACATGGTGATCACATAAATACATATAATATGATTAAATGGACTTTAATACAAGTATTAATGCAATTAAGATATTTGAATAAAATACCTCATTTATTTTATTAATCAGAAAAATAGTTTATTACAATTAAATAAACACATATGCTTTTAAAGAGCATATTTTCCCAACAAAAACATGTCAAATTTTTAAGGACTATCAATTTGTATGTTAAAAGTTTACATTTACTCTTTAAAGAGAATTTCTATTAAAATTTTAATTTCAATAATAAAATGAAGTATTAAAAATTTCAACGAACTTAATTAGTTAAAAAATTGTTATAAGGAATAAATAAATATACAACACACACTTTACCACACTTTACCCCACCAAAATTTTCTATAACAATTGCTTTTCTCCACTTAATATTTTAGTTTTTATCATTTTACCCTCAAACCGTTAAAGTTAACATAATTTTTAATAGAAATTATAGTACAAGTCTAGTTTATTCCTAAACTGGAGTATAATTTAACCATCTAAACAATACTTTTATCAATTGATTATTTTATATATCTCAAATAATTAATTGATAAAATTGTAGATATTATAATTCTTAAAATACTGACTATACTGAAATTCTTAAAATACTGCTGTGACATCAGCATTTTATTAATGGAGTTAATGTTTTGGTGATAAATTGATAAAAATGAAACATTAAGTGTGAAAAATTAATTGTTAGAAAACGTTGGTAATAAAATGATATGTCAGAAAATATTAGGCCACATGTAAAATGATAATATCCCAAAAAAAAATTAAAAATTACTAAACATTTGTTCAGGGGCTATTCGTCATTTCCACTAGTTATCACTTCATATTATTACCTAAGTGGTGACGTTATAGAATGGAGGAGACAATCGACAAACAACAAAGAACAAGAAAGCATCAAAATAGATGACTTGTATATATATATATGTACACACATATATATAGTTGTAGTTTGGATTTGCTGATAAAACGCAACTAACCACTAATTTTGGTGTTCATAAAATACAAGAACTCGAGGTGTCACGAATACGATCTATAGATAATTTTTTTTTCTTTTTTAACGTGTGAATTACACAAGTTTCTACCAGTAGGCAGCAGACATCATTGTTTTTTTTTTTTTAACATGCATGATGCACGTATTAGAACCAAAAAAGAAAAAAAAATAGTAAAATGATTAATGTTCTTCTTTTGGACACACGCATAATTATTCTGAATTTGATGATAATATATATATATATATAGAGAGAGAGAGAGAGAGGAAAGGAAAGTCAAAACACTTGGCATGTATTGATTGAATGATTCACCATGTAAATTTTTTACCCCTTCTGTATATATTGCTTTCCTTTCATCCGTGGATAAGGATGACACGTTTGATAATTTTTTTTTTCACTCAATAATATGAGAAATTTTAAAATACATCTGAGGTACAATTTTAACTATACAATAAATAAATAGTATTATAATATGTGTGTATTTATTTTAAAAAATTATGTTACAAATGATAATTGTATTAAATTCAACTACACATATCATATATATATATCAATTAATTATAATACATTAAAAATATTGTAGAATTTCTCCAATAATATTGGGATACCGAGTGTTTTGATCTACTGCAAAATTAAATGATTAAGTTAGTTGTAGCTGTGAAGGTGGGATGATGTGCCAAGTCAAAGCGATATTAATATCAGTGTTACAACGACCTTATTGATAGCTAACATTTTCAAACAAGTTGGAAGACTAATTAATATAAGTCACATATTTTTTTTTTCACTGATAAGTCAAATATTGTTAAATACTTCGAATAGAAGTGTATTTATTAGTCAATGTATACTATACCATGCAAAGTAATATTATTAAAAGAAAAAAAAAAGATAGAAGAAGAGGAAGAAGCAAGATTAAAACACCAAAATTTATTATCACTACTCCGGTAAATTACCCCAGCTGCTGAAGTGACATAAATGTAGGCCTCATACTATAATGGGATATTAAGATAAATTATCACTTTCTAAACATAGTGAAATACTTGTGCAGGATGGGTGCTTTAATGAATTTTTTTTTTTAATACATGAGATTATTACTCAAGAGTACAACTCATATTATATGAGATTACAATTGATATTTATAAATCAGACTATTACTGAAATTAGTTTACATCAATTTACTATTACTGGGACTAGTTTACATTAATTTTTATGAAGCGCCGCTTAGATTTTTTACCCTCTCTAATATTCGAGGGACGTCTGCTCCACTCACATTTCGAAAAAGAAGAAGACGGTCTTTACTTAAAGACAGTGTCATGACCCAACCTAGACCTGGCAAGATATTGTCCGCTTTGAGCCTTAACAAGGCCCGCACTGTTTTGTTCCTAGGGTAGCCATACACCCCAAAATGCGTCTTGTCAATTAAGGTATAGATCACCCCTTATAAATCCAGAATCTCTGCCGATGTGGGATATGCCTAGGGTGTTACATACACCCTACTTAGGAACTCAGCATCCTCGCTGAGATTTGTCCCACCATCGCTCAAGAGAACACGCGGAGCCGCTCTAATACCATAATGTCATGACCCAACCTAGACTTAGCAAGATATTGTCCGTTTTGAGTCTTAACAAGACCTGCACGGTTTTGTTCCCGGGACGCCTATACACCCTAAAACGCTTCTTGCCAATTAATGTATGAATCATCTCTTATAACCTTATCATCTCTCCCGTGCTTTGCCAATGTGGGATTTGCTTAGGGTGTTACACTGAGAAAGTAAATTAAACCCCCACAATTAATGAAGATTTTAAACCTTTCAAATATCAAGTTATTTTAGTGATGCGTCTGCTATTTTGTGGGGGTTTAATTTTCTTCCTCAATTTGAGCGAAGACAACATTATGATTTTAATTGCCTATATTATGATTTCTTGAATATAACATTCTTTGGGAAGACAACATTTTTATAATACAATATTGAAAATTTTCGCTAGGCAACGTAAGTTAACACTCATTCATTTATTGTCTAAATCTTGAATTCACAGCCTTCCTAATAAAAGACAGTAATAATTAAACATATACCATCACAATCAAACCTAAACACTATTTTTTCTTCTTTGTCCTCTTACATATATCTTCTACTATTTAAACCATCACAATTCAACGTAAGCTAAAATATAGGAACTAAACGAGTTTTACCTAGTATTTTAGAGCAAGGGATAAGAGAAGGCATGTTAATAATTTTATTATGGCTGTTAAAGCTACAATATAAAGTCTCTTTACTCATCTGACTATCAATTACTTTCCAAGCTTTCCATAATTTTATGAAGTTATCAAATATTGGTCATATTTTCTGAATATATGTGTGTTGTGTATTCGCTGTACACATACCTATGCACATCCAACTTTTGCATCATTCGAGTTTCACAATTGATGTTATCAAAGCCATACGTGTAAATTTGTTCATAAATAATAGTTGTTAATATAAAACACCGAAATCCTAAGGTTACGTTGCTATGCAGAGAACATTAATTAAAACCATGAACTACGATTTTGATGAAACCGGCTTACTTTTATTAATGAATACACACCCTTATTTATATACCTGTGCTATGATTACATGCTGTAACATTTCTTCACCTATGGCCTTTATTAAAAGATTATCAAAGCAAACTAATATCTATTCACTGCGCAGTCCAATCCTCCATTATTTCATTTGATGTCTGGCCTTGGATTGTCAAAACCTGCTTCTAGATTCTTTAAGGGCTTTCATTCTTATCCTTTGGTGGTTCTACATGTGCTCTAGATTTCAAATTATGACTTCCCGCTAACTGGCTCTTCACTCTGGCATTTCGTCGAACAGTTTGTTATTTATGACAAACACCTTGTTTTGACTAAAATTTATTTGGCAACTTAGCTCATCAAAGGATGAGCTAATGAACATGTGTCAGCACTGTACAAATCTAATAAACAGTTTTATTACCTTCTGGTAGTGTAAAATCAAAATAATTTTCAGCAATTGAAAATTAGAGATGATGAGGTGGACATTTATTTTGCTATTTTTTGTATTTATTCATTATTTGAAAAATATTTCTAGAATTTAACGAAAATAAAAACATACACTAATTTTTTTTTTTAATACTGATTACATATTATAGCAGATATTTACAAATGCTATTATAGCAGACATTATACTGATATTTATAGTAAGATATACATAACCGAGACTTACATTATTAGATTAAATTTTATGAAATACATATCCAGACAAATAACCCTCACAGACGAGGGATGTCACTACTCCACTCGCATTTCACAAGGGAGAATGACTTACAAATATTATAGCCCCCACAATACTTTTGTGGGGGCTTGTGAGGGCAGCAACTCAACCACTCGGCCAAAGGCTGAGTGACAAACATACACCAATCCAAAAAGCATAACATACAAGATTTTCTTTGCTATTTGATAAAGGGTGGGGCTAACCCACCAAATTCCTCTCTACACCCATTTTATTAAAAATTTTAAAGTTACCTTCACTAATCTCTTTCTCTCTCTATCTTATAATTGTGTATTCTCTTTCTACTCTCATATTTTGTAAATTAGAAACTCAATTTTATTTTATTTTTTGAATTCATTTTTTGGTATTTCTAATTATATCATAATCTTTATTTCATGCTTTTTGTATATAAGAATTTTATTATTGATTTTCATTTGCTTTTGTGTCTGATAAAAATTAATTTTTATATTCATTAACTTTTAGAACTAAATTGATGAGAATTTATGAAATTGAGAAGAGAAAAAGAAGAAACGTTAATTAAGTAATTTTTAAGAAAATTATTTATATAATAAAACTCTTAATTAAAAAGATGATGTAGAAAATAAATTAGTGGGTTCAAATAGTCTTATCCTTTAATTAAATAAACTAATTTTAAATTGATATTTATGATATTTCCAAACCGTTATTGACTGTCAGTAATTAATTTAATAAACCAAATACCAATTAAGTAGTTAGAATCTACAAATATATTATAAGGTTTACGAGATTCTAAACTTATTATAATATAGTTTAAATATATAAGTAGAATTGGAAAATGTACTTCTAGTTCTACTAATCATATTTAAAAAGAAATACATAAAACAAAAAAAAAAATTGTAAAAACCAGTATAGAGTCTCGAATTGGTGCACTCAGTATATTAATGGCAGATTGGCAGTATGGCACCCACCTAAAACTAACTCCTGTCGACTTGGAAATCCTAATTAATTAATCCTTGATTCCTTGAAAAACATATCAGTGCTAAATGATTTAGTGTTATCATTCTAGTTATTACAGAATTATTTCCATATTCTGTCATTAAATATAAGTATTTTTACTATATGCATATGTTTACACATTTTAAACAATTATTGATATAGATAATCATATGGAAGGAAAAGTTGTGGATATATATATATAGTAAAAAGGTAATAATAGATATCTCAAACTATATGGCATTTAATATTTTATTTATTAAGTAGTTTCTGTTTTTCATCAATTATAAGTTAATTAATTAGATAATTTTTTTGAGTTAAAATTTTGAGATATGTAGCAATTGGCAGACCAGAGACATGACCAAAAATATCTTGGGACAATCACATTCAAAATAATTCATTGAGATATGTAGCAATTGGTAGACCAGAGACATGACCAAAAATATATTGGGATAATCACAGTCAAAATAATTCAAGATTGACTTGTATAAACACCAACGCTTTGGAAAACTACACACCGCCAGTTGCTTGGGACAATCACATTCAAAATAATTCAAGATTGACTTGTATAAACACCAACGCTTTGGAAAACTACACACCGCCAGTTGCTTGGGACAATCACATTCAAAATAATTCAAGATTGGCTTATATAAACACGAACGCTTTCGAAAACTACACACCGCCAGTTGCTTACAACCAACTGAATATTAATTATTATTATTATTCGTCACACCGTTTACTCTTTTTTGACTTATCAATTTGCAGAAATGGAATTCGGGTTCATCATCCTAATCTCAATCGCCGTTGCTGCCCTTCTCAAAGCTTTCATCGGCGTTATCATCTCCTCCAAATACAAAACCAATCTTCCTCCAGGCCCCTTCAATGTCCCCCTCATCGGCAACCTTCGGTGGCTTCTCAAATCTTTCACCGAAATCGAACCAATCCTCAGAAACCTTCACTCCAAGCTTGGCCCCGTCTTCACGCTCTATGTCGGCCCTCGCCCGGCTATCTTTATCGCCGATCGCTCCCTGGCCCACAAGGCCTTGGTCCAAAACGGTGCCATCTTTGCTGACAGACCCCCGCCTCTTCCCACATGGAAAATCATCAGCAGCAACCAGCATGACATCACCTCTGCTTCTTACGGCACAACGTGGCGAGTCTTCCGCCGTAATCTCTCCGCAGAGATCCTCCATCCCTCTCGTGTGAAATCCTACAGGCACGCCCGCAAATGGGTTCTTGAAATTCTCTTGAATCGTTTAAAGTCAGAGTCCAAAAATGGGGACCGCCCTGTCCCCGTTCGTCTTCTTGATCATTTTCAATACGCCATGTTTTGCTTGTTGGTGCTCATGTGTTTCGGAGACAAGCTTGATGAATCCCAAATAAAAAAAATTGAGATCGTTCAGCGCAGACTGCTGTTGGCTGTTGGCAAGTTCAATATACTGAATTTCTGGCCAAGATTAACAAAAATTGTTTTTTTTAAGAAGTGGATACAGTTCTTGCAGGTGTGTAGAGATCAAGAAAACGTATTGGTTCCTTTGATAAGAGCAAGAAAGAAGATGAAAGAAGAAGAGAGCCTCGGTGTCAACAAGGAGGAGTATGTGTTATCGTATGTGGATACTCTGTTAGATTTGCAGCTTCATGAAGAGAAAAGAAAGCTTAGCGAAGAGGAAATTGTGAGTTTGTGTTCAGAATTTCTCAGCGCGGGCACTGGCAGTACCTCCACGGTGCTACAGTGGATCATGGCCAATCTGGTGAAGTACCAGCACGTTCAAGAGAAGGTTCATACGGAAATCAGAGGAGTTGTTGGTGAAAATGAAGAGGTGAAAGAGGAGGAGTTGCAGGAGATGCCGTATCTGAAAGCAGTGATTTTAGAGGGACTGAGGAGGCACCCGCCTGGGCATTTCTTGTTTCCACATGCCGTGACAGAGGATTTCGTGCTTGATGATAAGTACGTGATACCAAAGGACGGGAGTGTGAATTTCATGGTGGCCGACATGGGTTGGGATCCGAAAGTTTGGGAGGATCCGATGGCGTTTAAGCCCGAGAGGTTTTTGAATGATCATGATCAAGATTTTGACATAACGGGGAGTAGGGAAATTAAGATGATGCCATTTGGAGCTGGCAGGAGAATCTGTCCTGGTTTTGGTTTGGCTATGCTTCATTTGGAGTATTTTGTGGCTAATTTGGTTCGGAATTTTGAGTGGAAGACTGTGGACGGGGATGAGGTTGATTTGACTGAGAAGCAAGAGTTTACCGTTGTGATGAAGAATCCATTGCTGGCTCTTCTTTCTCCTAGAATTAGATAAAGAACATAACTTAATAGTGCGTTCACTATTAACCATAAAATTCATAATACTTATGAATAAATTATAAATAATATAGATTGGTCTATTTAAATATAGAGCGGTTTACAATTTAATAGTACATTCACTAAACATGAATCAAAATTAGCTAGAAATATAATGAGTTAGAATCGGAATAAATAGAATTGAAATGAGGAATTGGAATCATAATAACTTATTTACTTGAACTACAGGAATCGTAATTAGAATGAGTTGTATTATCATTTATGTGTTTACTTTCTCTTAGAATAAAAATCAGAATGAGTTAAATTGTTAAAAAATTACTATAAAATCCTTAATTAATTTTCATCATAGTTATTATTTTATATTTTAATTATTGTTATTGTTATTATTATTCAAAAATTAATTATTAATAATAATTATCATAATTATTATCATTAACAATTTAATGAAAAAAATTATTATTAATTATTGTTAATAGATTAATTAATTATAATACTTTTTATTCTTGTTAATAATAATAATAATAATAATAATAATCTATTTAAAAATTATAATTATAAGTATAATAAAATAATTATTATAATTCATTTAATAATTATTATATTTTTTAATTAAATGGAGGTTGTTTTGGGAATTTAAAATTATAGGGGGCGAATTGGTACTCTAGGAGTTTCAATGAAATAAAATAGAGTGCAAGGGGCTAAAAGCAAATTTTACAATCCAAAACATTTTATAATACTTATAAATAAATTGTAAATAATGTAGAGTGTAGGGGGGCTAATGAAATTTTACAGGGCAGCTGGAAGTTGCATGAGTGTATATATATATATATCACTTTACCACCAAAATTTTCTAACAATTACCTTTCTTCATTTAATATTTTAGTTTTTATCATTTTACCATCAAACCGTTAAAGTTAATAGAATTTTTAATAAAAATTATAGTACAAGTCTAGTTTATTCCTAAACTGGAGTATAATTTAACCATCTAAACAATACTTTTATCAATTGATTATTTTATATATCTCAAATAATTAATTGATAAAATTGTAGATATTATAATTCTTAAAATACTGACTATATTGAAATTCTTAAAATACTGCTGTGACATCAGCATTTTGTTAATGGAGTTAATGTTTTGGTGATAAATTGATAAAAATTGAAACATTAAGTGTGAAAAATTAATTGTTAGAAAATGTTGGTAATAAAATGATATGTCAGAAAATATTAGGCCACGTGTAAAATGATAATATCCCAAAAAAAAAAAATTACTAAACATTTGTTCAGGGGCTATTCGTCATTTCCACTAGTTATCACTTCATATTATTACCTAAGTGGTGACGTTATAGAATGGAGGAGACAATCGACAAACAACAAAGAACAAGAAAGCATCAAAATAGATGACTTGTATATATATATATGTACACACATATATATAGTTGTAGTTTGGATTTGCTGATAAAACGCAACTAACCACTAATTTTGGTGTTCATAAAATACAAGAACTCGAGGTGTCACGAATACGATCTATAGATAATTTTTTTTTCTTTTTTAACGTGTGAATTACACAAGTTTCTACCAGTAGGCAGCAGACATCATTGTTTTTTTTTTTTTTTAACATGCATGATGCATGTATTAGAACCAAAAAAGAAAAAAAAAATAGTAAAATGATTAATGTTCTTCTTTTGGACACACGCATAATTATTCTGAATTTGATGATAATATATATATATATATAGAGAGAGAGAGAGAGAGAGAGGAAAGGAAAGTCAAAACACTTGGCATGTATTGATTGAATGATCACCATGTAAATTTTTGACCCCTTCTGTATATATTGCTTTCCTTTCATCCGTGGATAAGGATGACACGTGAATAAATTTTTTTAGACGTGAATTACCCCTTCATACGTGAATAAATTTTTGACCCCTTCTGTATATATCGCTTTCCTTTCATCCGTGTATAAAATTTTTTTTTTCACTCAATAATATTGAGATACCGTGTGTTTTGATCTACCACAAAATTAAATGATTAAGTTAACTGTAGCTGTGAAGGTGAGATGATGTGCCAAGTTAAAGCGAGATTAATATCAGCGTTACCAACACCTTATCTCTTAGCTAATATGTTTCCAAAATTTGATCCTTAATCACAGCATTTACAAACAAGTCGGAAGACTAATTAACATAAGTCAAAGACTTATTTTTTCACTAATAAGTCAGATATTGTTAAATCCTTCGAATACAAGTGTATTTATTAGCCAATTTGTACTATACCACGCAAAGTAATATTATTTATAAAAAAAAATAGAAGAAGAAGAAGCAAGATTAAAACACCAAATCTTCTTCTCACTCCGGTAAATAACCCAGCCGCTGAAGTGACGTAAATGTGGGCATTATACTATAATGGGATATTTAGATAAATTATCACTTTTTAAACATAGAGAAATTATTGTGTAGGAGGGGTGCTGCTGAACATTTTAGACCTGTCAAATACCAAGTTCTTATTCGTTTGATGTATCATCTCAGCATACTTTAGTGGTGCGTCTGCCCCCACACAATTCCTTCTCTGTTTGCAAATTCAACGATCAGTGAATGTAATAACGCATGAATGGATATGAATACCGTAGTTGAAAAGAATTGGTGACAGGTCATTTTAACTGCGCATATTATGATTTCTTGAATATAACATTCTTTGACAACACAACATTTTTATAATACAATGTTAAAAATTTTCGCTAGGCAACGTAAGTTAACACTCATTTATTTATTGTCTAAATCTTGAATTCACAGTCTTCCTAATAAAAGACGGTAATTTTTTTTTGTCCGAACCACGAGGTGGTCTTGAGTGGATCTCAATTGTGGGAGGCACTTTTAAGCCTGTATCACAATCCAGATTAATTCTCGCTCGCACCGGGTCGGCCCGTAAAAGATAAAGTGTTGGCCAAAGTTTTTTTTGTCTGAACCACGAGGTGGTCCTGAGTGGGCCCTTTTTATCTGAACCACGAGGTGGTCCTGAGTGAGCCCCAACTGTAGGAGGCACCTTTAAGCCTGCATCACAACCCAGACTAATCCCCGCTCGCACCGGGTCGACCTGTAAAGGGTAAAGTGCTAGCCAAAGTGGTGACTTTATACGAGAGCAGGACTTGAATCCCTGACTTCTCTTAAGGAGTGAGAGTGTCGAACCACTCACACCAACCAACTTTAGTTAATAAAAGACGGTAATAATTAAACATATACCATCACAATCAAACCCAAAAACACTATTTTTTTTTTTTAACCAAATGTTTGTGGCTCAGTTGGCAATGCATGCTGAGTTTGTGGGAAGAGCTCTCGGGTTCGATCCTCACTAAACACACTATTTGGGAGGGGTAAAGAGCTTTAACTGTGACTACACTCCGAATCCGGATTAATCGAGGCCCAATGCAGTCGCGGCAAGCCGGATGGTTTACAAAAAAAAAAAAAAAAACTATTTTTTTCTTCTTTGTCCTCTTACATGTATCCTTTGGTATTTAAGCCATCACAATTCACATCTGATCAGTCCTCACCAGCAACTCTTTCATCGCTTAATAATTATATCAGAAATTTAATAAGCAAAAATGGAAACTTGGTTCATCATTCTGATCTCTCTTTGCATTTCTGCTCTCATCAAAGCTGTCATCAACCTTCTTTATCCTTCGAAAAATTTCAACTACAAGCTTCCTCCAGGCCCTTTAAATTTTCCCATCATCACCAACTTTCTTTTGACTAGAAAATCTTCAGCCGACCTTGAATCAACGATCCGTGCTCTTCACGACAAGTTTGGCCCCATAATCACCCTCCATATCGGCTCTAGGCCTGCCATCTTCATCTCCGATCGTTCTCTGGCTCACCAGGCCTTGATTCAAAACGGAGCAGTTTTTTCAGACCGGCCTCCAGCTGGCGCAGTTGCTAAAGTGACCAGTAGCAAGCAACACAGCATCAACTCTGCTTCTTATGGCCCTACATGGCGGCTTCTGCGTCGTAATTTGACTTCCGAAATCCTCCATCCTTTGCGTGTGAAATCTTACTTACATGCTCGAAAGTGGGTGCTGCAAATTCTCTTTGACGGTCTCAACTCTCAGCCTAAAAATTACGTTGTGGATAAGGTTATTGACCATTTTCAGTTCGCTATGTTTTGCTTGTTGGTTCTCATGTGTTTTGGCGACAAGCTTGATGAGAAGAAGATTAGAGAAGTTGAGGATGTTCAGCGTATGTTCCTGCTAAATATAAGGCGATTTGATGTTTTGAATTTCTGGCCAAGTGTTACAAAATTTGTGTTCCGGAAACTATGGGCTGAGTTTTTTGAAATTCGGAAGAAGCAGGAAGGTGTGCTGTTGCCATTGATTAGGGACCGAAGGAAGATGAAAGAAGAGAGATTAAGCAAAGCAAAAGAAGATGAAGAATATGTATTAGCATATGTTGACACTTTGTTTGATCTTCAACTCCCGGAGGAGAAGAGGAAGCTTCAGGAAAATGAAATTATGAGTTTGTGCTCTGAGTTTCTTTCTGCTGGCACTGATACAACATCAACAGTACTGCAATGGGTGATTGCAAATTTGGTGAAGTATCCCGACATTCAAGATAAAGTATTCAAAGAGATTAAAGAAGTTGTTGGAGATGAAGAGATCAGAGAGGTGACAGAAGATGATTTGCAGAAGTTGCCATATTTGAAAGCAGTGATTTTGGAAAGTCTAAGGCGGCATCCACCTGCACATTTTGTTGCGCCACATGCTGTGAAACAAGACATGGTGTTTGATGGTTTTTTGTTTCCGCAAAATGCTTCCATAAATTTCATGGTGGCTGAAATGGGGTGGGACTCAAAGGTATGGGATGATCCGATGTCGTTTAAGCCTGAAAGGTTTCTAAATGGTGAAGAAAACAGAGAAGTGTTTGATTTAACAGGAAGCAGAGAAATTAAGATGATGCCATTTGGGGTTGGAAGAAGGATTTGCCCTGGCCTTGGCTTGGCCATGCTTCATTCGGAATATTTTGTTGCAAATTTGATTTGGTCCTACGAGTGGAAGGCTGTTGATGGAGATGAAGTTGATTTGGAAGAGAGGCAAGAATTCACAATGGTGATGAAAACTCCATTGAAGGCTCATATATATCCTAGATCCAAATAAGAATATTTGCTTTCAAATAAGGAATTGTGTATTGCCATTAAACTAATTAAAAATCTTTTGTTTCTTATGCTTTATGATTGAATACTTGATTAGTTAGTTTACGTAAGTTTAAGATTGACTGGAGATTCATTTAAAAAAAAAAGAAAAGATCGGGTTGAGATTGGAGTGCTATGACTTTTAATTCACATCGCTTATTATCTCTTTTTGATAATATTAATTGGGTTATACTTAAGGCCTTTATGTCTATAATCAACAAGCATTTTTTTTTTTTTTTGAAAAGAAAGTAAAGCTTTCATTAAGATTGAACAGGGAGTAACAACAAAATCTCATATGGGTAATTTCCCAGCCAAACAACAGAGCTTGCATAATCTAAAGCTTTCTTTGCTAGAACATGAGCAGAATAATTGTAAGTTCTTGAAACATGCTGGATTTGCACCCCACTTAACCTCTTTAAGCTATCTTGAATTGGGGCTATTGTCCAGAAAATTTTTGTTCTGCTTCCCTTTGTGTTACAAGCAAGATCTACCACTTTTTTCGAATCTGACTCTATGATCATTGGCATTAATTTTACATTTTGAGCAACTTGGATGCCAAAATTGACTGTCTCTGCTTCCATGCAGTCCACATCCCCTTTATAAATAGTATTATGCACAACTGCTGCTACAACCTTGCCCCTAGAATCTTTGAAAACCACTCCTAACCCTGCTGTCTGATTTGAGAATCTAATGGCAGCATCCACATTCGCCTTATACCACCCATTTGGAGGAGGTAACCATGTTTGTTGGTTGTTGCTCTGGTTCTTGGAAACTATTTAATTCTTCTATATGAGTCTACAACTGGTGCAGCCCTTCCCACTGAAAATTGATCATCTTCATCTTTTCCTTTGAAAATAAATAGATTCCTAGAAAACCATATCGACCAACATGTAGCAATAATTAGTTCCATGTCCTTCTTGCTTACAATTTTCCCCAGCTCCTTGAGAGTACTTAATAAATCCTGCTGAGCCAACACCTTAATGTTCTGGTAAAAATCAGTCAATTTCCAGACCTTTTTAGCATACTTGTATTTTATTAAGGCATGAAGAATATCTTCCTTCTCCTTCCCACATCTGCCACAAATTGGCTCCTTTATAGCCTTTCTCTTCCAAAGGTTGTAGGTTGTAGGTACCAGATTCTGAGCTACACTCCACATGAAAATTTTGATCTTTTCCAAGATCTTCTCTGACCAAATAACCTTCCAATGTGTTTTTGACATGTCTGAGCTGCTGGCCAAGTCTGGGGATTTCAGTCTTAGAGCTAGCTGATATCCACTCTTGACAGAATAATTACCATACTTATCAAAATGCCATATCAATTGATCCGATTTAGGAGAACTTGGGAGAATGATTCTTTTAATTCTTGCTGCATCCTCTTCTATAAAATTTTGAGAAATCACATCTTCCTTCCAGGTTTGGTTGCTAATCAGATTAGCTACCACAGAATTTGGGTGCAATGTCTGAATGGAAATAAGCTTTAGATTATCAGGCCTTGGAATCCAGTTACTTTCATAAATATATACTTGCTCTCCATTTCCAATTCTCCATCTTGAACCTTTGTGGATAATTTGCCTACCCCAAAGAATACTTCTCCACACAAAGGATGGATTTGAGCCTAACTTTGCTTCCACAAAACTAGAATTCTTAAAATACCTAGCCTTCAACACCCAAGCCATCAAAGCCTTTGGATTTTGAATAATTCTCCAGCCTTGCTTTGCAATTAAGGCTTGATTGAAGCAGTAGAAATCTCGGAATCCCAACCCTCCTCTTATTTTGGCCTGGCATAGCCTCCCTTATTTTGCCCAATGAATGCCTCTGTGCTTTTCTGAGGAACCCCGCCAGAATTTTGCTGTCGCTTTTTGAATGTCGTCGCAAATGCCTTGAGGTATTTTAAAAACACTCATAGCATATGTCGGCATTGCTTGAGCCACAACTTTTATGAGCACTTCCTTTCCCCCACAAGAAAAAAATTTGTTTTGCCAGCTGGTTAACTTGTTAAGCACCCTTAGCTTGTGTCGTTAAAAAAATTGGTCTTCTTTCTTCCCACCATAGATGGCAATCCCAGGTATCTCTCATGTCTCCAAACAACATTCAAGTTAAAAATGCTTCCCATTTCATCCATCTGGCTCTTATTTGTGTTGTTGCTGAAGAACATTAAAGATTTCTAGAAGTTAAATATCTGACTCGAAGCAGCAGCATACTTATAAAAAATCTTCTTTAAATTTTTACAATCTACACTAAAAGCCCTTGAAAAACCAAGCTGTCGTCTGCAAAAAGGAGATGCGAGATAGACACATATGTGCTTAACTTCAACCCTTGGATCAGCTTATGTTTTTCAGCCTGCATGAGTAAATTTGAGAACACCTCTGCATAAATAATGAATAAATATGGTGATAATAGGCAACCTTGTCTTAAACCTCTTTGTGGATAGATTAAACCTTTTGCCACCCCATTAATCAAAAGTGAAAAGCTTGCTATGGATATACATATCATAATTAGGTTCACCCAATTTGAAGAGAAGTTTAACTGCTGCATTGTGGTTTTCAAGAAATTCCAATAAATTCTATCATAGGCTTTGCTAATATTTAATTTAAGTGCTACCAACCCATACTTTTTACCCCTATTTTACCTAATTTTGTTGAGGCATTCATACCTTATTGTGACATTATCAGTAATTAGCCTATTCGGGATAAAAGCAATTTGGGTTGGAGAAATAATGGTATCCAAAATTTGTTTCAACCTATTTGCTAAAGTTTTTGCCACAATCCTATAAATAACATTACCAAGGCTAGTTGGCCAGAAATCAATCACCTTTATAGAATTATGTAATTTTGGAATCAAGGCAATATATGTACGATTTAAATGTGCAATACTACCTCCCCCATTTAAGATGTGCAAGCAAGTAGTGGTTACTCATTCCTTGACTGAGTTCCAATGCTTCTGATAAAACGTTGCTGGAAGACCATCCAAGCCTGGAGCTTTGGCGGGGCACATTTTAGCAAGAGCTTCTGCTACCTCTTCGGTAGTGAACTTTTGATCTAGAAAGCAATTCATTTCTTCCGTTACTCGCTTTGGTAGTTCTGCTAGGGCTTCCTCCAGTTGAATTGAGGATGGATTTGTTGTGCTGAAGATGTTTGCAAAATAATCACACAATAATCTTTCCACTTCTTCTGCTTCCTCTTTCCATATTCCATCTTCATCCTCAAGCCCCATTATTATGTTTTTTCTCTTCCTCGTCGAGGCTTTAGTATGGAAAAATTTGGTATTTCTATCCCCTTTTCTCAGCCAATCCGCCCTTGATCACTGCTTCCAGAAGATTTCTTCGTCAACTAGAATATTATCAATATGCCTTTCTATATTTTGGACTTCTACTCTGCTATCATAATGGCCATAATTCTGTCTGATTTCCTTTAACTTCTCCTTAAGCTTTTTCAGTTTTTTCTGCCTGCCCTTAAACTCCTCATTACACCATAGCTTGAGCTTAGCTAATGACTCATTTGACTTTCTTTTAAAAAGATTAACATGATTCCCTTTGTTCCAACAGCTATAATATTTTCATTCCCATTTTACTATCTCTCTACATTTCTTATATGAGCTCCATATGTCTTCATAATGAACTCTACAGAATGTTCTTCTTGAATACCTCAAGCCAATTCCTCTTTCCAGCATTTCCATAAGAATTGGGTTGTGATCGGAGCTCCAGGTCACTAAATTCATGGCTGCTTTCCTCTAGAAATAATTGCCCCAGCTCTTACTGTAAAGAAATCTATCTAATCTCTTTTCAACCAACCCGACTCTAAATCTCCTATTTGACCAAGTAAATAGATACCTCGTGAATCCCAAGTCTACCAATTCACATTCCCTAACAGCTTCTCTAAAATCAGCAACCAAGTTACTTGTTTCTTATTTCCCCCTATCTTTTCATTTAAACTTAAGACTTCATTTAAGTCCCCGAAACAGAGCCAGGGTAAAGAAGATAATGTTGCTAACTTTCTCAACAATTTCCAAGTGTGTTGTTTTTAAGATGCTTCTGAATTACCGTATATACCCGTACATCTCCAAAAACTCCCCCTTTCATTATAGACCACAACATCAATATAGTGACAACTAAAGTATTTTATCTCCACTATAATCTCAGAACTTCAAAGTATTGCCAAGCCTCCCCCCATTCCTTCTCTACTAACTGCAAAACAGTTTGCAAAATGCAGCTCATAACTCTTTTTCCTCATTTGCTCCCTTGGCATTTTCGTCTCGCAAAAGAACAAAATTTGAGGCCTGTGCTCATGGATAACCTCCTGAGCCTCTCGGAACGTCCGGTCGTTCCCCAATCCCCGAACGTTCCAGCTTAAAATCCTCATGATTGTCGGCGGGGCTGAGTTTCAGCCACCGCCGATAATTCGTTGACATCACATGCAACTGCTTCCATTTCTTCATCCTCCCCATCCTCTAGTCTCAGCTTTGTAGTTACTGTAATGTTAGCTTGAGCTCGTTGATAACAATCATGTTTTTTTAGAGTGCTTCCTTTGGGCTTCTTTAAGTTTGGGCTTTCCCATTTGGATAGTTAGCCGGCCTTTTCCCTTTTGTTTGCCCATCTTTATTTCCCCCATTTCCTTCATAATTTCATGCTTGATACTTCCATTTCCTTCTTTTGGGCTTAAGCCTGTCATCATTTAGCCCATTGTCGCCATCTTCAACCTCTGACTCTATCTGAGAGGAAGGCCCACTTGCCTTTTGTTTTGGTTCTATACTTTCTAACTTCTATACTTTTTCATCCATTTCCCGTTCATCATTTCCCGCTTCTTTTTCTATCAAGTTCATCTCTTGTTGTGATTTCTTTCCCGCCAAATTTGCCCATTCCCCATGAATTGTGATTTTGTCAGTCTGCTGTTCTGACCCTAAATAGTTATCCTCTAGCCCTTTGGGATTTGATGCTGCTTGCTTTAAATGATCAGCATCAACTCTTTGACTCGTATTATTCCCGAGTAAAGGATTATCTATACCAGGATCCGTTTGGATTTGGATCTAATTTCATTATTCTTCTGCCCCCTTCTCCCCTAACACTCTTTGTTTCCTTTCTGTAATTTGAAGTAATTCAGTGTTTGCTCCAGTTGAATTTTTTACATTGAATTAACTGGATTCTGTGCTCCATATATCCTTCCCTCTGCTTTGTCTTAGTCGTTCTGCCATGGTTGCTGCTTTTAGCCATGGGCCATAAGCTAGCTTATCTTTTGACTGTGACTTATAATAACTACACTCCATATATTGATGACCGATATGCCCACATCAGAAGCAAAAATCATGGAGCCTTTCATAGTGCATCAGCATTGGGATATCTTCTTTCTTGTTTCCTTCTTCACTTTCCTCCTTCTTTTTTTCCATCTGTTCCAGAACAACAATCTTCTTTAATGGCTTTGTAATGTCCACTGAAATCCTCATTCTTAGAAAATTTCCTATACATTCCCCAGCTGCATCCGTCTCAGCTTCCTTGACTCTTCCAATTGCTTCACCCAATTCTGCAATTGTCTCTTTTTCCCTACACATAATTGGGACATCATGTAATTGTACCCAAATGATACATGATTGAAATTTTGTTTCTTGATATCTTCAATTCCAAAAGGTTCAATAAGCACGATAAGCGCTCTGTCAAATGGCCATGGTCCACCCGCTAGAATTCTTCTTTTATCTTCATTTGACCCAACTTTGAACATGAAAATATTATCTCCCAGACCTTCAATTTTGACTTCCCGACCTATTCTCCACACCTGTTGCATTGCTACTCTCAATCTTTCTACCTTGACTTCTCTTGAGAGGAGTATTTTCCTAACCAAATAGCATGTTAATATCTTTACCCCTTTTGTTTTCATTCTACTTCTGAATGTTACTTTTCCTTCTTCTTCTTCACTTAGTCGGATGGCTCTGCACTGCTTAATTAGCTCATCTGTATCCATTTTTTTAAACCGCCAAGATTTAATAAATATGTAACTAGTGGTTGGTTACTAACCTCTTTATAACATCCTGAGCAACTCCTACTGTTGTTAATAGGCTAATATCCTTCCTCTAAGAACATTAAAACTAAAGAAATTTAAAAAAAATTTAAAGATCACACTCATAACGAGTGACTAAAATTAGAGTCTTGACAACTCTGTTTATCCCTACCATCCTTTTGTTTTTCAGAGAAAACTTCAAGAGAGACTCAAGGCGATTGACATATTATTATTATTATTACTTGTTATAGCAAAATATTAATTGAGAAATCTCATATTTATAATCAACAAGCATTTGAAGAGGGTAAGAGACTCTATAAGAATCCAGTAATGTGTTTTGACACCATGTTTAAATTTATGTCATTTGTATCCCTAAATTCTTTAATAACATCTATACCATGTTCAAGAGTAAAAAATGGAACCACATGCAATTGCCGACAAATTTAAAGTTTTGGTGGCCAAGCTTTGACATTTTTGGATGTCATTTGGAGATTTTCTTTTTCAAGAAACAGTGGTTGAAATTGTTGAAAACCATTGAAGTATTTGGTGCAAAAGTACAATTGTTTTGCCTATAAATAGAATGTATTTTTTTCATTCAGAGCATCCCAAAAATGTAGAGTGTCTGAACTAGGTGATGCGCTCTCTGAGAAAATGCAGAGAGAGTTCTTTGAGTGAGAACCCAGGGAAAATGAGTGTCTGCAAGTGAGCTCTTAGAAAATTTGGAAGATCATTTCCTTCGGTGATCAGTTAGGTTCTGCACTATTTATTGAGATGTGAGAGAATGTACGTCTTGGGCAAATTGTTTCCTTCAAGAATGGGCAAGAGTATTTGATGTATTTGGGTATTTAAGAAGTGAGATTTCATTACTCAAATTTGTATTCTATTAATTGTTAGTAAAACAATTATTCTCTCTTACTTCCGTGAATATAGGCATTATTGTATAACCACGTTAAGTTATTGTGTCCTTCATTTTTGTGAATATTTGGTGCTTACTGATTCTGCATTTGCACACAAATGGTATCAAGACCACAAGAAATGATGCTTCCATAGCACAACAAGTGGTATCAAAGCACAATATACCCTTAATTAATTATTGTGTTTTTAGATTAATATCTTGCAATATCACACTAAGTGTAATACATGGCTTTGCGTGATGAATCTTTTAAAATATAACTTATTGAAGTAGAGTTTTTATTAAAAAAAAATTACTTATTTGATAGTCAATAAGAGCTTTTATTTAAAATTTTAAAATTACTTTAATAGGCAAATTTTTAAAATTATGTTGCAAAATAAATGAAAAAGATTGTCAAATAAGTTAATGATATTTTAGATATTTTAGCATTTTAAAAAACTTTTCTACATTTACTAATTTTTTGCTAATAGAGGGAAAATAACTTATTTACTATTCAAAAAACCTACTAAACAAAATAGACAAGATTTTTTTTTCTTTTGTGGATTTTGTACTATATTTTGTGTTATTTTCGTTACATATAGCATCCTTCTAAATCATACACTCTTTGAATCTATTATAATTATTTTCCTTTATTTACCCCATTCAAATATTAAAAAATAATACAAAAAGTTTACCAATCTCATGATTGGATGTTTTTCTTAACAAAAATCACTTAAGTAATTAGCAGTTAATATACTAAAAAATAAAAGTAGTTAAATTTTAATAATACATTAACACTAAAAGATAGATGATATAAAATTTTTAAAAACTCACAGGCGCTTAAATTAGGAGAGGATTTTACTCATATTAAACTATCGGTCTCAAGGGTATTTTAATTTCAAATAGCCTCGCCCCTCAAATTCTTAACTATTATTACCCTTCAAAAAGAATTTTTTTAAAATTTTAAATTTCAATAATATTAATATTAAGGTATTAAAAATGAGGCAAATATCCATTGACTGTCTGATATTCGAACTTTATAAAAATTACACTAAATTTTTTTTTTCATCTTCTCACCTAAAATTTACAAAGTATATATAATTTTTCCACATTTCCTTTAAGATCATTAGAGGATTTAACATAATATTGATAAAATGATTATCTTGCCCTTAAAAGTAAAAATACTATTTAATCCTATCTACATGAATAAATATATGAATGCCCTTGAAAGTATATTATTGAATTGTCCAATGTAGGTGTCACAAGTATGATCTACAAAATTGTTTTCGCATGCATGATGCATGTATTAGAATTGGAAAATAGTAAAATAATTATTTTGAATTTGATGATAAAATAGTGAGAGGAAAAGAAAATCAAAATACTTGGCAAGTACTTATTGAATGATCTCCATGTAAATTTTTGTCCCTTTTGTGTATATTATTTTCTCTTTCATTTTTGGATAAAGATGATACATTTTTAAAATTAATTTCATTTAATAATACTAAGGTGCCGAGAATTTTAATCTACAACAAAATTAAATGATAGTTAGCTGTAAGGCTGCAAAGGTGAGATAATGAGCCAAATTAATATGATAACAAAAATCACTTTACAAACACCTTTGCTATTATGTTTTTAAAATTAAGATTTAATCAAAATATTTACAAATAAGTTGGAAGACTAATTAAGTTAAGTCAGTATAGTTACACCATTTTAAGAATTATCAATTGCAGACAACCGTATTTTCAAAATGAATTGAATAACAAATAATATTTTTTAGCAGTTCAAGCAACTACACTGATAAGAGGTCTATTCATTTATAAACATTGAACAATTTAATTTTTTTAAAAATAATCATAAATAAGATTAGCAAACTACTCATTTGTTAAGCGATAGGCACCCTCCTCGCCTCATTCTTAAAGTTCATTACTCGAATTTCTCATATTTTATTTCCTTCTTTGAGAGCATCCTTTCGGACTGGATTTCAACTATAATAGATTTAGCAGGCATTAGGCTAGACTTTGGATCTTTCTTTCAATCTATGTATCAATCAAATTGTGCTATAATATGTAATATCATGTTTAAAAATGTAATAAAAAAAACCCAAAAACTTCTCATCACTCCAAAAAATTATTCCAACTGATGCAATAAAAAGAATGGGATAGGTTCAAGAGATAAATTTTTAATCACAAGTTTTAACCATTAAGTTAAATTATTTAAATGGCTTAGATTGAAGCTATATTTTTGTTTTTGATGCACAATTGATTAGTAGCTATTAATTATTTCTCTCTTACTTCTATCTTAATTTTATTCTTTCTCGGTCTCTCTTCTCGGCTTTTCAAAATTTTACCACTCCACTCGCGACGTAAACAGTAGTGTTATGCAAAGGACGGCTATTTCCCCTTTTCTAATTTACGATTTTTCGTATAGCTTTTTGAAACAGAAAAACTTCTCAATATTTGATTCGAGTAAGAAAAATTCTAAAGAGAAGGAAAGAGGAAAAAAAAAAATATAAGAAATGGAGTTTAAATTGTTGGCACCAAATTTGATATAGTTTATTAAAGTATTAATTTCCTTTAGACTATCAAATTGATGCCTTAAAGTAAATTGATCTTTGGTTGTTAGATATATAGATAACCTAAAACGGAAGAAGTAGGAAGAAATAAAGAAGAAAGAAAATCCATTTTAAAGCAAGATAAATAAGATAGATAAAACATTTATGAAGAGAGATGAGAGAGAAAAACAGTAATTAAATTACATCTGTCATTTAATCGCCACCTTCATTGTGTTTTATTCTAATGACTAAAAATTTGTGTCCAAGTGTATGTTTAAAATTAAAATGTGTCTCTTGAACCTGCCCCATTGAATAATATAAGCATCATAACAATTTACAATAATAATATGTCACTTTTGTAAAGATATAGTATCTTATAAATTATTAGCAAACCAACAACTAATTTGTCAGTGCTCACAATATATAATGCAAACTGAACGCTCGCTCACTCATTCGACTATTGTTGTCTAACATTGACTTCATAGCCTTCCGGGCAAGCGACGGTAATAATTGAACAAATTGCATCACAAATCAGACCCCCAAACACGTAATTTTTTATTCTTTGTCGTCTTACATGCTCTCTTTGCTATTTAATCCATCACTCCTCAATCCTCATTGCCAACTCTTTCATCACTTAGATAATTTCATCAACGACAATGGAAACTTGGTCCGTTATCCTGATCTCTCTTTGCATTTCTGCTCTCATTAAAGCTTTCATTCACCTTCTTCGTCCTTCAAAATATTTCAATTACAAGCTTCCTCCAGGCCCTTCGAATTTTCCCATCATTGGCAACATTCTCTTGGCTAGAAAGTCTGTTCTTGATCTTGAACCAATGATCCATGATCTTCACAAAAAATTTGGCCCAGCAACCACCCTCCATATCGGCTTTCGGCCTGTCATCTTCATCTGCGACCGTTCCCTGGCTCACCAGGCCTTGATTCAGAACGGTGCAGTTTTTTCAGGCCGGCCCCCAGCTGGTGCTGTTGTTAAAATTACCAGTGCCAACCAACACAACATAAACTCTGCTTCTTATGGCCCTAATTGGCGGCTTCTGCGCCGTAATTTGATTTCCGAAATCATCCATCCGTCGCGTCTGAAATCTTACTCACACGCGCGCAAGTGGGTGCTGCAAATTCTCATTGATGGCCTCAACTTACAGGCTGTAAATAACGGTGATCGTGACGATCGTGCGGTTAAGCTCCGTGACCATATTCAGTTCGCTATGTTCTGCTTGTTGGTTCTTATGTGTTTTGGCGACAAGCTTGACGAGAAGAAGATTAGAGAAGTTGAGGATGTTCAGCGTTTAATGATGCTGAATACGAGGCGGTTCAATGTGTTAAATTTCTGGCCAAGGGTTACAAAGTTTGTGCTCCGGAAACTATGGGGTGAGTTTTTTGAAATTCTGAAGAAGCAAGAAAGCGTGCTGCTGCCATTGATAAGGGACCGGAGGAGGATGAAAGAAGAGGGATTAAGCCAAGCAAAAGAAGATGAAAATTATGTTTTAGCATATGTTGATACATTGTTTGATCTTCACCTCCCGGAGGAGAATAGGAAGCTTCAGGAAAATGAAATTATGAGTTTATGCTCCGAGTTTCTTGTGGCAGGCACTGATACAACATCAAATGCACTGCAGTGGGTGATGGCGAATTTGGTGAAGTATCCTGACATTCAAGAGAAAGTGTTCAAAGAGATTAAAGGGGTTGTTGGAGATGAAGAAATCAGACAGGTGACGGAAGATGATCTGCAGAAGTTGCCTTATTTGAAAGCAGTGATCTTGGAAACTCTTAGGCGGCACCCACCTGCACGTTTTATTGAGCCACGTGCTCTGAAACAAGACATGGTGCTTAATGGGTTTTATTTTCCGAAAAATGCTATCATAAACTTCATGGTGGCTGAAATGGGGTGCTGGGACTCAGAGGTGTGGGATGATCCGACGTCGTTTAGGCCTGAGAGGTTCTTAAATGGAGAAGGAAACGGAGGAGAAGTATTTGATATAACAGGGAGCAGAGAGATTAAGATGATGCCATTTGGGGTTGGAAGAAGGATTTGCCCCGGCCAAGACTTGGCCATGCTTCATTTGGAATATTTTGTTGCAAATTTGATTTGGCACTATGAGTGGAAGGCTGTTGATGGAGATGAAGTTGATTTTGAAGAGAAGCAAGAATTCACAAAGGTGATGAAAACTCCATTGAAGGCTCATATACATCCCCGATCAAAATAAGAATATTTGCGTTCAAATAAGGATTTGTGTACTGCTGCTGCCATTAAACTAAAGGTCTTTTGTTTCTTATGCTTTATGATTGAATAACTTTAAGAGTGGCAATACTCTTATAAAATTCATTTTCATCATACCCTATTTTAGATATATTTTCTCTCTCTAATTATTAACTTGCATCTGAAAAAAAAAAATTTACAAAAACTTGCTAATCCTTAATTTTACATATCCTTCTTATGGTCATATTCATTTTTAAAATTCTCATTTAGAAGAGTGGAAAATACTAAACTTGTGTATGTTTGGACTGTTTTCAAATTTTAAGAAACTAAATAACGAAACCATATTGGATTTTGTTTCTAAAGAAAACAAGCAATTAGCAACAAAAAAGATGATGGTAGATAAAACCAAATACGTTAAGAGTTGAGAATTTATAAACAAAGATAAATTATTTTATTAAGAAATTAACGTGTACTTTTGAAAATATCATTAAAAGGGGATTTTTAGGATATTGCACCCCTCTACATCGATACTACAATGACCATTGATTATGAGTTATTAAATAATAAAATTAATAAAAATTCACAATTTGAAGAAATATCCTTAAGAGTCCCAACGAAGTCTTAATTGGAGTTGGCTAATCTTTTTTAATTGAAATTGATTGTTTTATCACTAGACCAAAGCCTATTTGTGGTAAGTTTATGTTAATTAGCCTACAACATAATGGTCTCAAATTAGATGGATAAATAAAACAAATTGGGCTTAGTTCGTGTACTATCTTTTCTGGATCAAAAGGGGCCCCAGTTAGGGTAATGGTTTAGTTTCAAACCGTCCGTCCAATGACCCAAAGACAAATTTGGAAAGAGAATTGTTACGTTTTTCATATCAAATGAAATGGTTTTCGTTCGGAATGAAATTAGAGTTGGCAAAATTGATCAAATGGTCATATTTTTGTCGCGTTAGCTTCATATTTACTCAACTTCAAATACCATATATTTAGTAATCGTGTTAAAATAATATAATATAAACTTGATATAAAAAATAAATAGGTGACCTAACACCCCTATTTAATAATTAAGTAATCGTGTCATCCAATGTGATATATTTTAGTAGTCCGTTTAATACTTAATTAATTTGATTTACATCAAACATTGCACAATTATTTGAAGCAAATTTATATCTTTTATATCTAAATAATATTACGCATTGATATCATAAATACATATGTCTACCAAAATATGATACATTTCAATCATTGAAATTTTTTTTTTTTTTTAAAGGAAGCAGTTCTTTCATTCATTCAACAATCTGAATACATCAAGAGCTTCTATTAACAAGATGAAATTAAATAATAACTCCTTATAAATTAGATCAGTAGACGTATATTTCTATTGTTTACAATAAACAGATTGACTAAGCCACTGAACTCTTACTAACGACTGGAGAGGAAAGCAATGTACTGGAATATCAATAAATGATATCCCCACTATAGATGTACACATTAGTTTAGAGCATAAACAGGAATCCACTCGTTTTAGAACTGCCACTTCTATTGGCTTGATCACCAACTAATACAACAAGTAATATCTTGTAAAGACCGATCTACACATTATATTTCCTATATCTGAAGCTGGAAGGCTTCAGATCTACTAGAAAAGCTTATTTTGACAAATTATAGTAGCAAAAGCAACCAATACCACCACAAATCAGTGTTAAGATGGAGCAAAAGCCATGGATCTATATTGTGGATGAACCTACCTTCACACATAGAGATGGCCAATGGATTGGACAGCATGTGGCACAGCATGACACGAGCACATTTCAGTGGGGCACGTGGCACGGCACGACACACATGTGGGTTGGGCCGTGCGTAGAATTTTAGACATGTGAGCCTTAAAAGTACGGCACGATTAAAGATGGACTAGACACAACACGATGAAAAATCTACAATAAATACGTTTTATTTTTAATGAAAGTAAACTTAAAATTTTATGATTTTACAAATAACTTGAAATTGAATTTTTTAAATTCATTTAATTCTTAGTTTAAAAAAAATACTAAAATTGATTTGTATTTATAATTTATTAAATAAATAATTGATACAATGATTTTAATGAATAAAATTATAAATATCATGATTTTATAAATATGCATTAATATTATTGTGAACTATGATCTATACTCTAAATAAGTCCAAATTAACAATTAAGTTAACCTTTAAGAAAAAAATTATTATTATTATTATTGTTAAGTATTTAAAAAAACTCCAATACTATAAGTCCAAATTTAGTAATTAATATTATATTTTCTTACTATTATTAGTTTATTATTATTGAATATGGACTTGAGTTTTGAATTTTTGATTTTATTAAATTTGAATAAAGGCATAGACCTAAAAAAAGTATATAGTCTTGAAAAAAGTACACTAACAGTTTAGCATGCACTCTTAAAAAATTAAAAGAAAAGAAAAAAGATTGTTGGACTTTTTTTCTTAGGCACCGCACGAGTGGGCATGACACGTGTGCCAGACCAGAACTAAGCAAAATGAATTAGGCACGACACGAAATACAAAGTGGGCACGCCACGACAAGGTGGGAGGGGGGGGGGGGATCACAAACGAAACCATTGGAGTTTTCAATCTACCTAGAACTTACAAAATGGAACTCCATATAAATAATGTTCTTCCTTCACCAAAAAAAAAAAAAATTATATCCAATATTTAAGTTTTCATAACAAGAATCTGCAACAATCTTTTAGAATTGAAAATATATGTATATTTTAATACAAATACATTTAATAATCATTTCATTAACAGAGTAAATAAGTCAACCATAACCAGATATGAAAAAAATCGTGTTAATCTAGACTAAACTTATTTAATAATCGTATCATTGTTCATGACCATGATCCATTTATTCATGTTGTATTCTTGTCGAGTAAATAGGTCGTGTCACATTCTACTAACTCTACATGAAATTGTAAACAAGTCATTTTACAAATTGTAAAGTTTTATCATCTCATAAAATAAAGAGGCATTATTTAGAAATTAAAACGAAATCTCATGGGTATCAACGGGAAAGTTTAAAATTATTGTTTTGGAAAAATCACAGTGCTTTAAAGAATTATCAAAATACAAAATTTTGTCCCAATAGTTAAGTAGCCTCAAGTTTGACTTCACCGAAAATAACACAGCAAAAGTTGCTCTTGTGATTTCCAAGCGGTGAAAGAAAGAAAACTGGGTAAAATTAAGTATGTATAGTTGCAAATGCAATTTATTATGTATGAGAGAATTTCTTTTTAGATATTTGTAAACAAATTTATTTGGCCAAGACTTAAATACTCCGATAGTGCCAAAATAAAATTACCTGAATGAGAAATTAGATTATGATTGTTCATTTTAAAAAAATATGTAGATATCAATTAGTATAATTAGTAAAATCTCTCGAATAAAATAAGAGATTTAAAGTTCGAACTGACTCAAATAAATAAATAAGCCTTCAACATATCAGGACAGTCCTTTTAATTTGAATCCCACATTCATTTACAATAGGTTTGATTTAAAAATATTATAATTACTTTTATCGTTAATTATACCCGAGAGAAACCTCTCTCTTCCCCCTTCTTATTTGAGATATTACCCACTTCTTCCTCGTATTTGGAAAATTCTCTTGTACCCCCTTCAAACACAACTTCTACAAGCCTTCTACTATTTTGACTCTAAAACAACATATTCTAAAAGACCAACTTGAGATTTATAAATGAAGCTTCTTACCAGATTATAAGAAGATATAATATTTTTAATTTTATTTTTAAATCAAGCCTGATCAAAAGAATACTTCAAATTTTTGGCTAACAAATTAAATACAGCCTGCACGAAGTCATCGCTTGCCGAGCTCCACCGCCAAGTACCATAGACATTAACAGAATTTCTTATGGAATTAATTAAACAAAGATCATTTAACTTTTCTATCTGATTTATTAATTTCTTCAAAAGTAATTAAACAAATTAAGACTTTAACACACTGATAGGAAGTCATTGCCGCATAAAGCATGCATATGTTAATAATTATTAAAACGATTCAACAGGCGTAAAACTCATCTGGTTAAGACTATACGATAATTGTTGTTACACTTCCCTAGTTGTTCTTATACTTTTGCAGATAAATTATTTTTAATTTATCTGCCCTAAGTTTTTGGTGAGTCCTTATATACAATGTATAAATTCTAAACGTAGCGGAAAACTTGGAGTATGTAAAGTAAAATGGTAGAATAACACTTAAGAGGGCCGTTTGTTTTTTTTAACTTAATTATTTAATTGACTTAATTTTAATCAGTTAAGTCATTAAATCTGTTTGTTTTTTTAACTAAATGAAAATTTGCAGCCATTAAGTCAATAAGTTTTTTTTTTAACTTTTTACTTAATCTAAAAAGTCTTAATAATATTGTTAAAATATATTCTCCAAAATATCCTTATCTAATTAATTAATTTTTAATCCTTACATGAATTAAATTTAATAATTAGCATTACTACCCATCTCTATATAACTTATGATAATATATAGTGGTAGACTATAATTATTTTTATCTTTTTATTTTCTTCACATTAGCATTATTTATCTTTATAATTTTTTATGAATATTTTTCATATAAAAACATCATAAACTATAATAAAATTGATTAACATATATAATATAGAATATTAAAGAGTTATATTCAATTGAATATGATTTATGTTATGATAATTTATTATTTTATTTATATTCTCTGAGATGTTTGTTATTTGCTAACATTTATAATTTGTAAGGGCATAAATATAAAAATATTATTTTTTAGATTTTTTAAGCTAAAAAAAAAACTTAATATTTATTTTTAGCGATTCAGACAAAAAAAAAACATTTAATTCAGATTTAGATATTCAGCTCTATCCAGAATTCAGACTAATTCAAATTTATTCAGATTTCAGACAAAAAAACAAACGCTACCTTAAGTTTCTAGTGTTTTTTTTTTTTACCATTTAGATTCTTCATTTATTAACTATTCATTACTAGCTACATCCCTGGCCTTAAAGCAATAACATAAAATTTAAGGAAAAAAAAAACAATTTTTGGATTTTTAGACTATTATCTCTTTATTGTTTGCTTTCTAAGTTTGAATGATTTTATATGATAAACAATAATTATTCGGAGGTGTGGATGCTATTATTTTTTAAATGTGAATTCAAAATTTTATAATATTGTAAAAAGTTTTTATAATTTATAAACTGCTGAAAAATTCTTTTATAATGATGTAATAACCTCTTATAACATTAAAAAAATATCACATTTATATTTTTAAAAATTAGAGGGATGCATTAGAGAAAAGCTCTACTAATCAGACACATATATTATTCTTTAGTAGTAAAATAATATGTTAAATAGGAAGTTCCATAAATAAAATGAAAGGTGATACTTAAAAGATGACTAACATTTATTAGGCAATTCGGATCCTATCTAACATTATTTTTCCATCGAGAAATTTGGGAAACAGTAAAAAATAAATAAATGAAAACTATCATAATATATTATAAGGCAGTTTGAAGTCTGAGAACCTGAATCTATATCATTATTGTTACTGAATCAGATCCAGATAAGAGACAAGATACAATTATATTAAATGTAAAACTCATTAACGTCAGATCCAAGAATGGAAACTAATATATCTTCTTCAATCTTCATAGTCTTCTTATATCCTACTCCCAACAAACTCATTCTTCCCTTAATTTTTTTTTTCCCAAAGATGGAAACCTGTTTCACCATCCTCATCTTTCTCTGCATTTCTGCTTTCATCAAGACATTCATCAACCTTATTAATTCTTACAAAAATCAAACTTACAAGCTTCCTCCAGGCCCTTCAAAACTTCCCATCATTAGCAAGTTTCTATTGGTCATAAAGTCTCTAGTCGAACTTGAAACAATCATCCGAACTCTTCACAGCAAATATGGCCCCTTAATCACCCTCCATATCGGCTCTAGGCCTGCCATCATCATCGCAGATCGCTTCCCCATTCACCAGGCCTTGATTCAGAACTCGGCTGTTTTTGCAAACCGGCCCCCAGCCACTGCCATTGCGAAAATCACTAGTAGCAAGCAGCATAACATCAACACTGCCGCCTATGGACCAACGTGGCGCTTCCTGCGCCGTAACTTGACCTCTGAGATCCTATCTCCTCCGCCAGTGAGATCTTATTGGCGTGCTCGCAAGTGGGTGTTGCAAATTCTCTTAGACCGTCTTAACTCTGAGCTGGCCAATGCCAAAAATGGTGATGATCATGCTACTGCAGTTGGGGTTTTTGACCATTTTCTGTTTGTTATGTTTAGCTTGTTGGTTCTGATGTGCTTTGGTGACAAGCTTGATGAGAAGAAGATTATAGAAGTTGAGGATGTTCAGCGTTTGATGGTCCTGAATCTAAAAAGATTTAATGTACTAAATTTCTGTCCAAGGGTCACAAAGATTGTGTTTCGGAAGTTATGGGAGGAGTTTTGCCAAATAAGAAAGCAACAAGACAACGTATTGATGCCATTGATTAGAGAGCGAAGGAAGCTGACAGAGGAAAGATTAAGCTTCCATGCAAAAGAAGATGATGATGATGATGATTATGTATGAGCGTATGTTGATACTTTGTTTGATCTGCAACTCCCGGAGGAGAAGAGACAGCTTGATGATAATGAGATTATGAGTTTGTGTTCGGAGTTTCTCGACGGTGGCACTGCTACAACAACAACATCATTGCAATGGGTCATGGCAAATTTAGTCAAGTACCCACATGTTCAGGAGAAGCTATTCAAAGAGATTAAAGGGGTCCTTGGAGATGCCAAGAGACAGGTGATTCTTATTGTTATTTCCTTATTTTTGAATAGATTTCAATTAATAGGATAAGGATTATGTCATTTTAAAAATGTTTATGAAAAGATAATATTTTTAATTAGTATTTTAATTAGTACTCAGACACACTGGAGTACTAATTTATTTGCATAAACTACTCTCCTTTGTACAAATGAACGTTCTCCGAGTCTAAGATAATGTACAATTTGATATCCTCCGCCGCACCCCCCCCCCCCCCCCCCCCAAAAAAAAAAAACCAACTCTTTTGTCTTAATTTTATCAATGCTACCCCTTCCATAAAGTGTCAACTTCAATTTCCTCCCTATGATAATCTTCAGTTTTATCTTTAAAAATGTGAAAACATTAATTTATCATATTTACTATTAAGAAGAGATAAAAGAATTAAAAAAAAAAACATTGAAGCACCCTTCATTCATCATTTATCCTCATCTTTTGAATGAAAATAAGGGTAGATTGATGTTTTCACATTTTTAAAGGTAAAATGAGTATGGTCATTCCATCTAGGAGTGATTGAAGTTTGAAGTTTATCCGTTCATTAATAGTGTTTCGAGAATAGTTCGAATACAACTTAATTGCCATATTCTAATTTTGTTGTATTCTGGAGATAATTTGAGGTAGAATTAGTCCATTGGCAAAAAGTGTTAAAACATGCGTCAAAACCACTGATGTATCTTTTAATCTTACTTTCCTCGACAGGTGATGGAGGATGATTTGCCGAAGATGCCATATTTGAAAGCAGTAATTTTGTAAACTTTAAGGCGCCATCCTCCGTTTCACTTCCTGTCAGGACATGCTGTGACAGATGATATAGTATTTAATGGCTTTTTGGTTCCGAAAATTGCTACATTACGTTTCATGCTGGTGGATATTGGGGGGGACCCCAGGGTATGGGATGATCCAATGGCTTTTAAGCCTGAAAGGTTTCTAAATTGTGAACAAAATGGTGAGGAAATGTTTGATTTAAGAGGGAGCTCAGAGATAAAGATGATGCCATTTGGGTTGGAAGAAGGATGTGTCCTGGCCTTGGCTTGGCTCTGCTTCATTTGAAGTACTTCGTGGCTAATTTGATCTGGAGCTATGAGTGGAAGCCTGTGGATGGAGATGATGTTGATTTGGAAGAGAAGCAAGAATTCACTGTGGTTATGAAAACTCCATTGCGGGCTCACATATGTCCTAGATCCAAATAAAATTTACATGGAAATAAAATAAATATATTTTTTATAGGGTGACCTTTCAATAAAGGATCTTAGGAATAGACGCAAGAGAAAAGAAAAAAATATATGTCTCAATGCAGTGTATTTGAATTTTTTTTCTTTTAATTTTTCCTTAATATATTAAAATAAAAGAACCCTTATTAAATAATGATTCATTAATTATATATAATGTAAAATATCAAGATGTGTTTTGTCTTTAATGATTCTCTTGGTTTTGTGCTGTATTTTTGAAGATTTTTGTTTTCAAAATTTCATCCATGTTTTATATGTTTTCAAATTCTATAACAAATATTTGGTAGGGTGCTACTAAATAAGCATACACATGAGCATTCAAGACATCCAATCACAACTTCACTGACCAAAATAAAGATGCTAATTATCAAAAATATTCCGAAGAAGAACTAGTTCTAATAAAAAAAATAACATATGCTATAAATTTGAAAGAATTGTGTACCATAAATTTGGAAGCAAATCCTTTAGAATTGGATAAGAAAATTTGTAACGAAACTTTATTTATGTTACTACAATATTGCAAAGATTTTAAAAGAAGATCAATAGACAAAGATAAGCTCATTTTTCAAGTTCTACATTTTGCTCAAACTACAACTGTATATATAGTTGGTGCCTCAGTGGAGTGGGTGAGAATATATGTTTATAAAACTCAAAGTGGTGAATCCACTTTCAAAGTGGTGAGCCGATTAATCACAAATGGTGCTTTCATTTATTGGGTGGATTCCATAATAATTCATAACAACAGATATATTATACCTTAAAAGTTATAATCAATCCCCTTCTAACTATGTTTAAAAATTTGAACATTAAGGACTTTTTTAAGCGTCTTATTTAATTTTTTTCTTCCTATAAAACAAATAATCTTTCGTTAAAATCAACGTGAATTACAATACACTTGCGACTTCCAAACAAGGAGAAATGCCAAAATCTCCTCCCATTTCTGAAGGATATTACCTTCATATCTTCTCAATGCATATAACGTATGCCTCTGCCTACATTCCACCAAAAAATAGGAAGAATTTCTATATAATCCTGAGAGATTTCTGAGTGGTGACAACAATGGTGAAAGGGTGTTTGATATAACAGGAAGTAGAGGGATTAAGATAATGCCTTTCGGTGTTGGAAGGAGGATTTGTCCTGGACTTGGTTTGCCTATGCTTCATTTGGAGTATTTTATAGCAAATCTGATTTGGTGTTTTGAGTGGAAGGCTGTGGATGGAGGTGAGGTTGATTTATCAGAGAGGCATGAGTTTACAGTTGTAATGAAGAACCCATTGAAGGCGCACGTATGCCCCAGAGTAAGATAAAGGCTTGACTGTTTGTCTACTTTCAAAAGCATATGTTAAAAGGTATTTGCTGGTACCACAAAATTCAAAAAGATAATATATCAATGCCATGTTTAATGGTGGTAACACAGGATGCCCTCAACGTATGCCCTACAGATGCACATTAGTATGATCCTTAAATATAAATTGAAAAGGCGTGAATCTGGTTGTGACAGTATAGCTGTACCAATAACTGCTGCTTTTCTCAGTTTCATATGCCTAGTTGCTGGGAAGCAGGTCAGTTTCCTATGAATGCATATCTACGGTTATTAGCATTTTCTTTTTCTGTTTAATCCATAAGGTTATGACAGCATATGCAACTTAAGTATGCAGATAATATTCTTCAAAAACTTTTGTAGCCCCAAATCTGGGCACACCTTCCACAAATGTTATGTTCCTCAGCATGAAAAGCCAGCGAAAAAAAAGATGCAGCATCCCATAATTAATCATAACGCCACAAGATGCCCTACTTTCAAATTCAAAATTCCCATACTTTACAACGGATATGAACTATCGCACTTGTTTCTTAAATTCAAAATTCCTGTACTTTACAATAGGTATGAACTGTCATACTTTTTTCTTCGATGCTCCATATACAACAGCATTAGGAGTTGAACAGTGAAGTCCATAAGCTACTACCTGCTGCAACAGCAGTCAGAAGTTGAATATCCTTCAACTGGGAGTCATCCTGAAAATATGCATGCTACAAATTAAAATATGACTTGTATAACACTTCCAAAAAGACCTAATTCCAGTAACAAATGCCTAAATAAATTGGCATCTCATAGCAAGTTAATCTAACTTGGAAGGTCCTAAATACAAGTACTTGATTGTTAATTGTACTTTTTTATGCAATCATTCACTTTGAAAATAAAGGATTTCAAGAAATTGAGTGGCTCCCAAACAACCAAAACTTCATGATTCATGTTACATAACAGTGCACAAGGCATTTCCAAGAAAGAGAGAACTATCCAACTTAAATTATGCATTCAACAACAGAGACATGAATGCTGACCTCTAATATAAGTGGATCTGCAAGCAAACATTAGCTGATCCTTCTAGAGTCGTGGCTTTAAATTTGTTCTGGCGTTTAAATCAATCTAGAAACTTGAAAATTTTCCAAAATGACAAAATGTTAATTCAAACTGAATATGTTAGGACATTGACTGAAATCTTTCAATTATAAGAAGAGATAAGCTCACCAACTGATAGGATGATACATTCTCTCCTTGCTATGAGAATACTGAAAGCACTGCTTATGGAAACATCAAACATGACAATAGCACTGCCATGGAACAACTCTTTAGATATCTAACAATATTGGGAATAATAGCTGAAAACTTCGGTTGAATTACTAGTACTGAAATGATAATTGCTTAAGTTCATGAGATGAAAAATTGAAACTTGAATTTTCTAATGATCTGACGTATAAAACATGAGAGATCATATAATTTAAAATATGAAAGGGACGATTAATTAAACTTACATTGGAAATGAAAATATAATAATTTGTACATTGAAAATGAAAATGAATATAAAACAGTAGCAATGACAGAAAAGAAAATTTAGCATCACTATAGTAAACGAAGGACTAAAAAATGAAAAAAATAAATAAGGAAAAAAAATCCTAATTGGTCTTTTAAGCAAATTTTTTTAATTATCAAGTCTTATCAAACACCTGAAATTATTAAGTGCTGAAAAAATGTGTTGTCAAATGCATTTAAAATGATCAAGGGCTGGTTTCAGTCATAGGCTTTGAATTTGATTATGAAACAGCCCACAACATTTTGTAACAAATGAAATGAAAATGTGGAATTAACAGCCAAGGTGCTCAAATCATATGTAAATTTGATAACAACAGACTTGATCACATATAAGCAACGGAACATCAATGAGATAAATTCAATTCATGTAGTATAATGATGCACAAAATGCAACATACCATCAACATTAGAACTGCCCCAGACATACGGATACATAATATATGACATAGTAACATGATTTAAACAAATGATACTCTCTCTCTATCTCCACATTTTTTTTCTTTACATAAGAAAAAAAGACTTGTATTTATAATATAAATAGTATGGGGTTCACAAAAAGTGAACAAGCTGTCAATGACAATGAGGATGCCCCTATTACTCTAGCCTGAACCAGTCAAAGATCTAAGCCAAAATAGTTAGATGAGATTCTCTAATCACTAACTTATTATCGATGAATTCCTTCTAACAGGGCACAATGAGTAAAATACAACAAACCATCCACATTAGAATGGCCCCAGACATGCAGATGCATAAGGTAATGGCATTGTAACATAATCTAAACATGTGATGCTATCAACCTTCTCTCTCTCTCTCTCTCTCTCTCCCCCCATTATTTTTTTCTTTGAATAAGAAATGAGATTTGTATACATAATATTAATCATATGGGATTCACAAAAAGAGAATAAGGTGTCAAGAAGAACCAGGCCTGAATGACCTTATTACTCTAACCTCAACCAGTCAACAACCCAGGTCAAATAGTTAGACAAGTTTCTATGTTTTGTTTCTTATTACAAGGAATTAAGATAAAAGGACCAAAAGAAAAAATCTCCAGCACAAGGATTGTAATAACAACTACACTGCTAAAGATAACCTGATTGTTTAGCAATGGCCAAAGACCCACTTAATTTCTCAAGTTAAATAAAAGAACTCCAGAGAAAACAGATGAAATAAAAACCATTTTTTTCTAATAAGTATGAAAATAAAAACCTTAAAGAGGTAAGAATCATGGTCAATCAAGCCAGTAGTGGGTTCAAATTCAGCAATACATACATTACTTGCTCAGTAGCAGATATTACAGATTTAGACATGTTCAAAATAAAAATGAAGTGGGAGAAGAAGGGCTTACAAAAACCAGAATCGTTAGAATGCTCAACTTCTGAAGTTTTGATTTCCACTAACTTATTCTGTCACTTACCAGAAGAATTTACTGCTTCCTTCTAACATGCATCTAAAGGAAAAAAACATTTGCATACTTTATATATGTACGCATTGCATTTCCACTTTTTCTCTACCTTATCTTGTCCCGTCATGTCACCTAGACTGAAATGCAAGAAATAAACCAAGCCATGCAACCAGAATACAATCATTTCTTGGTAAAGCATGAGCTGAAAACAGTCATTAGCAATAGACAGGACATGGCTCTTCCTCCACGAAGTAACCAATCACCAGAACTTTCAACCTCCCATGGTTTACGGGTATATGGGGAATCTGATCTTCATAAATCCTACCAAATCAGGTATAAGAGCTCTCCTAGGATCATGTAGGGTTGGTTTCTTTCAAGAAACCTTAATCCACAAATCAGCCTACAGCAGAATCTCCCAAATTCTAGACCCCAAGAAATTAATGATTCTTGCATGACAGCGGAGAGTACAAGATCATCACATGTCCTCAATTCTAGTAAAACCCTTCCTTCAGAAACTAGAGTTCACAATAATTGAAAAATTGCAATGCTTGGGGGCAAAAACAAGACCAGGATACAGGACAACTGTCATCAAGGTGCAAAAATCAGAAAAATATCTTATCTTTGAGCAACTTCAGCCCTGCACCTTGGTCAACAACTACTTTGTGTGAATCTCTCTTATCTCTGCCTGTGAAGGCTGTGAGATATCCTGATGTACAAATTTTTTCAATTTCTCATAAACATTGTTCCAGGTACATGCAGATAAGATTATGAAGTACCTTTACCTTAAACCACAGACGTTGACATAAACAAAACTTGGACATCCAGACAATTAATTTTGCAGTTTCCCACCAATTTCACGCACCAGTAAACTTGAGTTGTCAATGATGCGTTTGCTGTCATAAACTAAATAACTCCATAATTCATGTCTAGGAGTTGGTTTTAGAGGTTTTAGTTGTTTAAGAGGATCTGAAATTACATATTTACTGCACATCTCCCTTGCTGGCTGGACATGTTTCCACCAGAAATCAGAAAGCGCCATTTTCATAACATCCCAGTATTCTAGATCTCGGTATACCCTAAAGAGACTGCTGCCATTAGGAGTCCAAACATAAAAATCCATCCAATCCCTGTCTAAGATTTCCATCAAACCCTGAGCTTGTGGAATATAGTAAAGAGGGATCCGCTTCCAAGGGGAAGCCCTCGTCAATTCTCCGTTAAAGAAGGGGCACTTGATCTCTAGAACTCCACCCGAAGGCAAATCATAAACAAACCTATCAACCAACCCATCTGGTGAAGCTGCTAGCCAATCATCATCTCGGCTTTTATCTCTGTAGACCTGAAATTCTGTAAAGTAAACAGTATTTCCGGTTATCAGCTTGTATCTTTCAAGAGCGTCCTCTTCTTTGATATTGCTCCAACACGTTGCTAGGTTACCCAAAAATGGCTCAATTGCCCCAATTTTCTCTAGCCAGAGCTGAACTCTCCTGCGAGGCCAAAAACCAATTGCCCCAGCAAAAGTGCTAGCCGTGAGCTTATGCTTTCTCAGTTTTTGCCAATTTTTGAACCAATGCTGAAGACTACTTGACTGAAGAATAGAATGACTTTCACCAGATAAAAAGCTCGGAGAATTACCAATATAGCTTGAAAAGCTTTTAGAGGAATCACTGAAAACTTGAATGTTTGAGGAATGCTTTACACTACCTGGTTCTAACAAATTATGAGTGCAGTAGGTTCTCGAATTGGAACAATCAGCAACAAGAACACCAATTCTATAGCTACTTCTGCACTTGTTATATGAAGGTTGAACGATAAGGGATACGCAAGAAGCAAATTCTTCTCTGTCATAAGAAGAATTAACAAATGTCAAGAAGGACCACAGAAATGATTTAGATTACAAATTTTAATTCAAAATAGAAACCACAAAATCATCAAACTGAAGCACAGCAGCAACAGAATGTTCAATAAATAAATGTGCAGCAATACAAAGTTCTGCCACAGGAGCACAAAATAATTGCTTCAAAGAACAGACTGCAGTGGATGATTTATGCATAAACAGATTCAGACTATTGCATGACATGAGGTCTGCCCTTGAGAGGAGGCACAAGAATCTCCGGCAATGCACCTTTATACGGAGGGCATCTCTCAAATACACAAAGCACATAACAGACAACAACAAACAATATAAAACAAGTCAAACTAATAATAATAATAATTAAACAATCAAGCATTACTTGGCAAACCCAAATACCTATTAAAACCCATGTCACAAAACTGTTCATCCCACTTCTTTTTTATTTGTTACCAATGCATATACACTCAAGATTTAGTATTGGCAATCCTAAGAAACTTTTCTATTTCACTTTTTTAACAGGCCACAGAATGTATAAAAATCTTCAATTGGCTTCAACAAAGAGCAAATCCATTAACATCAATCTTATTCTCCATTTGAGAAAAAGGAACTTGGGAGACCAATATTTAAAATTAAAAAGTTATTTAAATGAATTGGGAAAAAAAATTATCGAAGTTAGTGTTGAGGGATGAAGAGCAATGACTAACCGTAGAAACTTGGGAGAGCTCCGATGCATGGAGACTCCAATAAAGGAGAGCAGAGAAGGAGTGAGGGAGCCACCGTGTACTGATAATTTTTTTTTTTCTTTTAGTAATTTTCACTCCATATTTACTCTGCAAATGCTAGAGGATTATTGGCGAAGAAAATTAAAGAAAAAACGGTTGGTCGTTTTGAAGAGAAGGGTTTTAGATGGAGCCAAAAAGGGTTTAAGAGACCACCTGTTTGTTTACGGAGTTAGGTTTTTTCTCCACTCGGTGCAGAATACAACCGTGAGCCGAGACAAGAATAATTTACCGGATTAGGTTTTTCCTCCAGCCGGTGCAGAATACTACAACCCGTTTGCGCGTTTTCTTATTATTATTTTTTTAATCTAACTTTTCTACGTTTTCATATTTATTTATTTTTTTTAATCTACGACCCAATTGGAATTTTTTGCAATACTTCTACTTGTAAATTTTACAATATTTGTAGTGTATTAATGTAATATTCAAAAAAAAAAAAAAAAAAACCAACCGCTTATCAGCTGGACAATTGAAAGGTGATAGATTTTAGAATGCATCACAAGAAGACATTTTTTTTTCTAAACAAAAAAATACAATTTTCTTTTAACATTTATAACAGTCCTAATTTGTCTCTAATTAAAATTTGCACCCAAATAAATTTATTATTTATCTCCATTACCACCCTTCACAAACATACGTCGCTTTCTTTTAAACATGATTACACACCCCAATCCAAAAGAAATATAATTAAAATTCTTTTACTCGATCTTTCTCATGGTTTGATAATTTTTAATAAAAAAATTAGTTACATAATTATTTCACTATCTATTAAATGAATGACAGAGATAAAATTTAAAAATAATAGCAATAATTCTGAGATGTCTAACACTACTTGTTATGCTCCAAGTTGCAAGAAATTGCAAGAAATTGTAGAGAAAAAAAATGACCACAATCTCTCCAAAATTAAGGATTTTAAATCAGTCCATTTAATTAAACATGTGTAACATTACAGGCAAGACGTGATCTTGAGAAAATAAAACTTAAAAATAATTAACAATAACGCCATAGTTAGATGGTTGAAATAAGAACTAAGAACGTATCCCGACTAACTTATTAACAGCAAGAAATTAATTGTCTGATGAAATGTGAGAAACGAACTGCTCTGATATTATATTTTACTGGCAACTCTTGCTGCTGAAGCTCGCATAAGTTTGCGAAGTTGTTTAAAGTGCACTACCAATTTATCCCTCGGTGGCAGACAAATGGCAACTCTGAAAAATTCTTCGTCCATTTGTCCCAGCAAGTATATTTCTGAGAGTCAAATATAATTTGAGTGCGAGCAGCAGCTTCTCCAATGGCGTCCAGCCATATGGGCAACCAACCCAATACGATGTCGATTAACCCGACATCGGCATCTCCTCCAAAGAATTTCTTGCCTTTGAGCTCCAACATTAGCACTTTCTCAATAACTTCCATGGCATCTTTAATTTGCTTCACCTGCCTCTCTTGTCGCTCTCCTCTCGAGAATATGACGTTTCTTAAAACTTCTGTGAGCGGGAGATATTACAAGGTCATTTGCATTCATACTAATATTTAAATTATGAAAATTAATTGGTAAATTGAAACAAGGACAAAGAAGCTGACGAAAAAATAAAGTATATTCATAATTGCAGTTATTTATGAACTCGGAGTTGAAATTTAATTTTGTTGATGTATGTGACTCAAGTAAATTATTTCGTAATTTTATTTTATGGGTGGAAGTTGGAGTGATTTTCAAGCAACTTATTTAACTGCCCACTCGAGTATGAATGCTAGAGGTGGTAGGGACTTAACAAATTGTTTTGAGTTCTGCGCACCCCTCCTTTAAAGAAAAGAAATACGGAAGTAGAAAGGAAAAGATGAATTTGAATGTTCATTATCCAATTGGTAGGTGTCTAAAAATGCAATGAAAATTAAAAGGAGATGGGGGATGAGAGATGATCATCATCAGAAGATATAATATGATACATGTATATATACCTTCTCATCAATGAACTTAGCCCAGAAACGTGCCATAGCCCTCTCAGCAGGATCCTGAGGCAATATTGATGGATTGTGCTTCCAAGTATCATCAATGTATTCAATAATAACAAGTGATTCCGAGAAGCATTTTTCATTATGAAACAGAACCGGGATTCTCTTGTAGATTGGGTTGGAGTTAAGAAGCAGAGAGCTCTTGTTGGTAGTATCTTCTTCAATTTTCACCTATTTGATTCCCTAGAGCTTCAGTGCCCATTCCACCCTCGCTGAAAAGACACTGAACCATCGACCCAGCAGCTTCACTTCTGCTTGCTCCTCCATGGCCTAATTTTGGTTTGCTTTCTTATTTCATGCAACTATCTTTCTTTATATGCAATTCCATATGCACTCATATCTCTTTTATTACTATTTTTATTTTCTTTCTTTATGTTTAAAAAAAAAATGGCAGCCCCTAGGTTTTTTTTTTAACCAAATTTTGTTCCCTCTCCAATATTCTTTAAATTGAAGGATGTGTCGACGGCTTGATATAATTAATCATCACTAATCATAATCTTCAGCGTAGCTAATTTGTTTATAAAATGGTTAAAAACGGTGCCTCTCAATTCAATATAAAAGGCGTTGAATAAAGTACCAAGTGCATTACTTTGATATGTACAATTGATTCCAGAAAACTAATAAATAAAGTTTTTACATGAAATGAGTAAAGAGAATCGATTATCTTTGAAGCAACAGGACCATCAAATGAACTATTTGGATTTTTCAATAGGCTGGGAATATTCACCCCCCCCCCCCCACCACCAAAAAAAAAGTGCTGTTGTGTTGTCACTAGACAGCATAGGTGAATTGAAACTAGCTAGGATAGTTGTGGGATTATTGGAGTGATCATGTACAAAAAATTGGAATGTTTATTATGTTTGGTATCAACCAATTTAAGAGAGAATTGGTGAATTTAATAGACAATGCATTTGTTAATCGAAACTATATATAATAACCAAAACTGTATGTAATAAGTACCATATATAATAACAACACATAAAAGACACTGAAGAAAGTTAACTGTACAAGTGTAATACGTTGATATGTACAGTTCATTGGAGATAACTAACAACTGTGATAATAGTACAATATCTAATTCTCAAATTTAAAATTATTAAAACAATAACAACTCAACAAATAGCTATGATAAGATATATGTCATTATATCAACAGTCTATTTTGTTGTAATGAGAAGCATAATAAGTCAAATAAGCACGATTGCAAGAGAGCGCACAACTACAGGAGGCATGAGAGTATGATAGTGAGAGAGCTCAGTACCTGGAAACTTAATAAGTTAAATAAGCATGACTGTAAGAGATCAGAACTACATGAGAGCATGAGAGCATGCGGGCTTTGGAAGCTTAACAAGTCAAATAAGTATAGCTATATGAGAAAATGAAAGTATAAGAGTATGAGAGCTCAATAGCATGAAGGTTAGTAAGTCATATAAGCACAGCTATATAAAAACATGACTACAAGAGAGAACAGTTAGAAGAGACCACAAGAGCATGATAGAATAAGAGAATGAGAGCACAAATGCATGATAGCATAAGAGCCTAGGAGCAAGAAGTTTAATAAGTCAAATAAGCACAACTACATAAGAGCATGACTGTGGGAGAACACAGCTGCATGAGAGCTCAGTAACAAGAAGTTTAATAAGTCAAATAAGCATAGTTACATGAGAGCATGACAACACGAGAGCATGAGAATATGGTAGCATGAAGCCTAGTAGAAGGAATTTTAATAAGTCAAATAAGCACGACTAAATGAGAGTGTGAAAGTAAGATAGCATGAGAGCTCAGTAACATGAAGTTTAATAAGTCAAATCAGCATAGTTATATGAGAGCATGAGAACATGAAAATATAAGAGCATGAGAATGTGGTAGTATGAAGCCTAGCAGCAAGAAGCTTAATAAGTAAAATAAGCACGACTACATGAGAGTATGAAAACATGATAGCATGAGAGCTCAGTAACAAGAAGTTTAATAAGTCAAATCAACATAGTTACATGAAAGCATGACAACACGAGAGCATGAGAATATGGTAGCATGAAGCCTAGAAGTAGGAAATTTAATAAGTCAAATAACCACAATTACATGAGAGTATGAAAGCATGATAGCATGAGAGTATAAAAGCTAATTAGAAAGAAGCTAATAAGTCAAATAAACATGACTGCAGGAGAGCACGATAGCACAATCGTGGCAAATAAGTTGTTAAGGTCCAATAGTTGGAAGCCTTGTCTAAGCCCAATAGAAAAATCTAAAAGCTCCTGAAGCCCAATGTGAGTTTAAATAGGAGATAAATGTTGGAGATAAACGTTGATATCGAATAAAGCTCAATTTAAAAAGGAGATAAATGTTAGTATCAAATTAAATGATAAAGATCATCAGAATGAGGAGTTATTGATGATTCGGAATCTAAATTGTATTATAAAAAAAGAACTCTTGATGTATAAGGATACAAGCAAATAGCTATAAAAAAAAAAAACCTTTATTGTAATTCTCATTGAATAGTGAAACTGTTCTTTTTATACTTTTGGATGTCAACCAAGTACTGAACTATGTAATTTATTTGTGTCTCATTTATTATATCGCCTAACTTATTTATTTTTTTAGTTCACAAAAAATTAGCATCAAAATATTTCATTATAACCATTCTCAATTGATATATATATATAGTTTTCTAATTAGGGATTAGTTAAAAGACAAAATAAACACAGATTCTAATGCACTGTATTTTATCATGTAATGTATTAAAATCTAAATTTTTTTATCTTTTAATTAATTCCTGACTTTATTAAAGTCAAGGATCCCTGATTGGAAAACTACTTTATATATATATAATTTGTTAAACTTGTTAGGCTAATTTTGTAATATGTTAAAACACAATATACGCAAGATCTTGGAAAAGTTTCTATACATATATATATATGTAGACAATAGCAAACTTGCCGGTTGTAGGAATTTCTTGGCATGGTTAATTTTCAAAACTTTTCTAGCAATGGTCGTGACCAAAAATGGTGCAGGATGGCAGGATGCTCAAGCAACATTTTACGGTGACATGGCTGGAAGAGAGACCATTGCAGGAGCTTGTGGGTACAGCTCACATTGGCTGTTGGTTTTGGTGTACAATCTGGGTGGGGGAGGGGCCTGGTGATGTTGAATAAGAAGATTAAGGGCTCGAAGACAGTTTGGCTGCAGATGACTCGCAATTGGGGCCAGAAATGGCAAACGGGAGAAAATTTGATGGGGCAAAGTTTGCCGTTGCAGGTGACTACTAGCGACAACAAAATGGTTCAGTTTGATGATGTTGCACCATCTAATTGGTACTTTGGCCAAACTCATGAAGCCAGAAAGAATATTTATTATTTAAGGATCTCTATCTAACGTAGATGCCTTATTAGTTTGCGATCTGGGATCCATTTAATAAAATGTTCTTGAACGTTTAGCATTGAGAAAATAAGGATTATTAAATTTTATGTCGAATTGAAGGTGAAACGCTCTTGTTTAGTGCGGCCTTATACCCCCTGCTAGCCCTTGATGAGAATCTCTCATCATACACCCTAATTGATTGCTAGATCTCTGCTACAAAATTAATTATTTCTTCTGAACTTGAAGTAAAGGTACATTTCGTTAGGGTTAGTAAAGAACTTGTAAAGGTTTTGATCGAGGTCCTACAGTACCGTGTGCGGTAACCTGATGCACATGAGTAAGTGAATTAGCTGGTAATTAACTTATGACACACAAAAAAAGACAGTATTGTTCAAATTCAGATTTTTTAAGTTGGAAGAACATTGGATAACATTTAATTGGTTTTTCCTACGAAACTTCTCCATTTATATTAATTAAAAAAATAAATGAGTCGAGCTATTTTAACCTACTAAATTATTTATCAAACACATTTTTGAAATAATTTTTTATGATTAAAATACTTTTAAATTAAATTACAATTACGACATTAAAATATAGTTAAAACGAAAAAAAAAAATTATTTTTACTCTTTAAACCCATCTTTACATTTAACGTAACGTTGTTAAACCCTAATAATAGTTTTGTTAAATCCTAATTGGCTAGAAACATGATTACAAGTGGCAATCTTTTACCTTCAATTATCTTCCCACAATTTGCTGCGCATTAAAATGGAGCTCATCATCGATCATTGAGTCCTCTGCTCTGATTATAATAGTATTCCTTGAATTTACTGAAAGCTTTAATTTTCATTAATCAAAAGCAATCTTGATTTTAATTAACGGGTTAAATTTCTTTTCTTTTGAATTTGGCCAATTAATGGAGCTGAATCAAGCTACGCCACATAACCATTCACCAATGATAGCTTAACCTAGCCACTACGCATGGCTGATTCTCAATTATCCGATTATCACCGCGAGCTGAAGTGACACCTAGGCTGATGATTTCATTGTAGTTACATTACTATCTCCATCATTGTTAAAAATAAATAAATTAATTAATTCAGTGAAAGTTTATAAATGAATTTAATGGCTCTAGTGACTAAAGACACTGTTATTATAAAAATTGAATTTAGTAAGGTTATATTAAGTATTTATGTTAGTTTATCAAGTAAAATTTAAAATTTCAAAATTTGAGAATGAATTTATTTAGTAAATAAATGTAACAAGCAGTTTGGTGAGTTCAAATCTTCAAATGGCCCCACCCAAAACAATTTTAGTTTTTTTAATGCTACTTATAGTCTTATAGTACAAAAATGTTTATAAACTCAATTCAAAAATTCATAATTAAGTCTAATGTGAAAACTGTCAATTAAACTGCTATACATAAATAGCAAGAAAATGAACTTTCATAGTCACGTGGGAGACCTAAACCCTCCATGTTGTTGGCAAATTTGGGTTCATTAGATGTTAATAATTTTTTTTTTTAGATTAAGGTGATTTTTTTCTCTTTGAAATCTTATCAATAGACCTAAATTAATCAAATTATAAGTAAAGTTGAATGTCTGAATATGGATTACATGTTCTTTTGTCTGAATCGCTAAAAATAAGTATTACGTTGTTTATTTTTTTACATTAAAATATCTAAAATCCAATATTTTACACTTGTGCTCTTACAAATTACAAATGTTAAACAAATAATGAACATATCATAGAACATAAATAAGATAATATATTATCATAACATTAATCATGTTCAATTGAATACAACCTTTTAATGTTTTAAATTAGTATATGTTAAACAATTTTATTGTAGTTTATGATGCTTTACATAAAAAAGATTCATAAAATATTATAAAGATGAATAATGTTAATTTGAAGAAATTAAAAAAATAAAAATAATAATAGTCTACCACTATAATATCACAAATTATAGAGATGGATAATAGTGCTAATTAGTAAAGTTTATTTGGGTAAGGTTGAATTAATTAATTAGATATAGATTTTAGAAAAATATTTTTTAATGATATCATTCATACTTTTTAAATTAAGTAAAAAGTTAAAAAATTAACTTAATGACTTAATGATTGAAAATTTTCATTAAGTTGAAGAAAACAAACAAACTTAATGACTTACCAGATTAAAACTAAGTTAATTAAACTATTAGACCAAAAATACAAACAGCCCATCACTAACTTTATAATAAAAGATTGTCATAAAATATTTTGATATTCTCTTAAGGATCCAATTATCTTTCCTTCCTCAAGAATTAATATTAAGTTGTCTGAACTAGAGCGAATTGCTCAGATTGCTCCAGCGAATCAATGAGTGATTTTTCAATAATTTTGTATATCTATTGATTAGTATGTTGTAAAGATATACTTTTAATGTAAATAAATTTTGGGTTCATTGAAATTACTTTTCAGAGGTTTAAAAGTGGTTTTGAAAAAATATAAGTTATTTTTGTTGTTTGGTAAATTTTTAAAAAAATTACTTTCGACAAAATCATCATATCCTATAGCAAATTTTGAAAAATAGGGAATGGGTATTTTTTAAAATTTGATTTTGAGAATCATTTTTACACTTAATACAATTCCATATATATTATAAAACAATCTCCCTCCAACAACTCCTAAGAATCAAAGCAAGAGGTCTAGATAATTATCAAACTGCATGAAGTCACTGCATATAAAGCTTGTCTGAGAATATGATAGTTAACAAGAAAGAAATTAGTACATGATTTGAAGATATTTAACCAAGGCATCAATTTCTCGACAAGCTAATCTAGTACAGAAAAACTGTTAAACAATGGATGATTACAAAAGTCCCATTGCTGAAAAAGCACAATCATCATAAACAAGCCCTGCCGTAATCAAATAATTTAAATAAATAAAACACAAATAAGGAAGCTAATTAAAAAACAGCTCAACCAGAACCAAAATAAAATTCTCTCAACTTAACGATTCTCTTTAACAACTCACTAATCGACAACACAGTGAAGTAAAGCTCCTCAGAAAAGAATCAGATGCATCAAAATATTACAAATGTGATAAACACAATGGTCTAAAGAACAAAAGTGTACACGTGTCGTGTATATAAAATTAAACGAAATTCAGCTTACGGACTCTGAAGCCGTCTTTAAGCAAGCTTTTGCCAGATCATTAACTTTAAAGATATTCTTATTATTATTATTATTATTATTATTGAGATAAAAAAATAAAAAAATAAAATTAATAATATAAAATAATTTTTTAGTTATCAATTACTAAATATACACAATTAAACACACACACCTACACATGTATATATGTGTGTATGTATGTAAATATGTAAATAAATTTTATTCAACATTATCACTAATAATACATATAATCGCTTTTAAAACTCACAGTACTGTTAAAAAAAAAGTTTACCAAATGTTTAACTAATTCTCTTCACAACTGATTATTTTTACAGCATAGTTAATAATTATTATTTCAAAAGATATAACATTATCAAATTGGCCCTTGGTAACTTGAGATTTAACAAATATTTGTAAAATTCCAATGAAAACTTGAATAATCGAATGTTCATTATTAAATAAGAAATAGAATTTTATTTGAAGAGCCATATCAATATTAAACATTTCAAAAGACACGTTAATTTAGATTTTTTAAATAAAATTTGTTTCTCACTCTTCAATATTACCAAGTGAGTTTCTCTCTCTTCTATTAATTTTTTATTATTATTTATTAAAAAGATAAGACTGCAATAATTATTATTTATGTTTTCTTTTAAAAACATAACAACAATTCAGGTGGCGTATGTTTTTTTGTCTGAAATCTGAATAGATCTGAATTAGTCTGAATTCTGAATAGGTCTGAATGTCTAAATCTGAATAATATGTTTGTTTTTTCGTCTGAATCTCGAAAAATAAGGATTAAGTTGTTTGTTTTTTTCAACTTAAAAAGCTGAAAATATGTACTTTTACATTCGTATCCTTATTAAATTTAAATATCAAATAAATAATATATTAAATACCACAATATTTTAACATTTATAAGTAAAACTATATTCAAGTGAATACATAATTATTTTAGAATTTTAATATATAAAATACCATAAATTTTAAATTTTATCGTATATAATATAAGAAATAAAAAATGGGATATTTTTATGTGGGGTAAATATCTATGCGTGAGTTTTGGGATAGACATGAAAAATAAATTATAAACAGGGATATTTTTTATATTAGCAAGTAATTGACTTAATTCAGATTTCTCCATTAAGTAAAAAGTCAAAAAAATTAGCTTATTTTATTAAGTCAAAATTATCTAAAAAGTCTCATTAAGTTATAAAAACAAACATCTCTAATTAACTTAATTAATTAAGTTAAGTCACTTTAAGTCATTAAGTTAAAAAACAAACGCCACCTCAATTTGATAGTGGAAAAGATTTGTTTAAAATAATGTTAACTTATTCTTATTTGATAAGTTTTTTGGAGAGAATTGTATTTTTTCATCCACTTATTTGCCACATCAGTAAGCAAATTGATTTTTTAAGAATAAAATTTAAAGAGCCTTTTGGAGATACTCTTATTCTTTTAATTGATAACTATACTCCCAAAATTACATGATTTTATTGATGTATTTCAAATTCAACAATTTAGTTATCTAATTGGTCAAATTCCACTTAACCGAAGAGAGTGCTAGTTGCAACGCTTTGAGTTTTAATTGCATGATTTATTCAATGCTCATTCATGAAATCTTTAATTGCTCAACGCTCAGAACACAATCCGAGAATATATATAGCTTTACTTTTTTTTCTTTTTCTTTTTATGATTCTTGCATCTATCTTTTTATTCTAAGTTCTTTATTACAAGTTTAAAAATGAAAGAAATGTCGAAGAGTTTTGGTTTCTTCATCTTAACTTTATTTGTGGTAGCAAGCATTGAAAGTGTGCTGATTTCAAGCACAAGAATTGCCCAAGAATCTAAGCTTTTTAATTCTGCCATTCCTGCACCATCACCTGCTGACAATGATGATTGCTCAGGGCTTACACCCGAAGAGTGTTTAATTAAGAAGGGCGAGGATGAGGAGGCCCATCACAGAGTCTCATTCCCTTGCCTTTGTCCCGGCTACGGATGCTCTGATTATGCTTGTTAATTTGTTGTTTCTATTATGCCGTATAACTACTTTTGTAACAATTTGCCGTTAAGCAAAGAAAAATGAGTACTCTTGCAATAAAGAATCTTTTGTTATTCCTTTTATTGTTCACTTGATAAGAAAAGAAAAAAGAAATAAAAAAGATAATATAAGTCAACAACTAGTTAAGTTTTGTGTTTTTTTGAATAAGATCAATTACCTCAATATTAGGGATGACAAAATTCTCCACCGATTTGGAGTCCTATGGTGACCCATCCTAAATGAGTTGAATTTTGAATAATTTTTAGAGAATGTGATGGGCAATGAGAGAAAAATAATATTTAAATTCTTAATAAAGTAGAGTTTGTTTTTGTACTCTCCACCCCACTCCCCATTTTATATGAATATTTTTTTAATTTTTGTTCAATAATTCTTGTTTTATCAATTATAATGTTGGTTAATTTTTTTTAATTTTTCCCTAATATAAATAGGTTATAACTAAAAGAAAATCCTACATTATAATCCTAAGAGTTCTGCTATTTATCCCAGGTCAAACCCCGGGTCAAGCCCCGAAAAATTAGTAAAACGACGCCGTTTCGACATTAACAATTCTTTTCCTTTTCCTTTGCCTGTCTCTTTCATCTGCTGTTTCTCTATCACTTTTCATTTTCGGTTTCCTTGCTTCCCCGCTGTCCCTTAACTGTTATTCTAGCAATATACTTTCTCATCTTTGAATTTTCATCCTTGAGTACTTCCACAGCCATAATTTCATCATTATAGACTTCACTTGGAATGCTGTCTTTTTTCCATTCTTGAACTACTTCAATTACATCTTCCAGTATAGGATCCTCATCTTTCTGTATTTCTTCATCTTATGAGGTAACAAATGGATTTCACAACTCATCTACTTTTAAGCAATTACATATTATACCTTGGTCAAAGATCTTATCCCCTTAAAAAGATGAGCTTCAACATACAAAACGAAACATATATGTTCAATCTGAAATTAAAACCCTTCAATCACTGCCACAAACCTAGATCACAAAATTCACGGATAATGATAAAAGAGCCAAAAAATTTAAAAATCTCTACAGATCACACATCAACTAAGATATCATGTTTTTTTTCCTCATTCGGTGGTGATTAATTAGCTTTGTGTTGATGGATATGGTATAAAATTTTTTACCAAATTTCAAACAAACACAAACAGAAACGCACAAACACAAACACAATCGGGACTAGAGTTGTGGGTGATTATCTCCCATGTACAAATGAAACGGTGGTGGCAGTGGGGTGGTTGGGTATGCGCGAAGGCTTGATTTTAGGACAATAATGGCTGAAGTTGACCTCAATCGACGAAGGAAAGGGAAAACAATTTTAGTTCAAACAGTATGTTTTTTTGCTTAGTAAAACGGAGCCGTTTTAAATTTGGGGTTTGACCCGGGGTTTGACTCGGGGCAAGTAGCATTTTCCTAATCCTAATTCAACCCTAAAATATTGTTATGTTTTCTTTTCTCTCTTAAGGTGCTACTCTCTTCAAATATTTTTTTAGTTTTGATACATGTTGTTTCAACCTTTTGGAGATTTTTTTGAATAATTTAAATACTTTGTAATATGGTAATAATTTTATTTAAGTTTTAATGTTTAATTTATTGAAATAATTTATCCATATCTATTATAAAATAAGTAAATAGAGAATGGGACAGGGAGGGAGAAATCATTCCTCATATTATTAATTGGGGGATGAAGTGGGGAATGAATGCAAAATTTTTAATGGGGTGAGGAATTGGTATGTCTTCCCACCCCCAACCTACCACCATTCTTACTCAATATCAATAAATCCACGAAAGTAAAATAACAATTCATATTTAAATATGTATGCTTAATGGATCATAAACCTCTTTCATATAATATGTTTTATCCGAAGACAAGAAATCAGTTTTATCTTTAATTTCTTGAAAATTAATTTAGCCAACAATTTAGGTCATCTTAATTTCAGCAAAATGAATAAGATAAATCCTTTATCCACGAGCACTATGCTGATAATATCCCAAGACTAAACTTTCTATTTATGTTATTGGTTTGACTTTAATTTTACACTAAATTTCTATCGAGGGAAAACTGAATAGATTTTAAAAAATAATAATAGTTTGTTTAGTTATTAGAGTCAATGAAGAAATCTCAAATTACTGGCATTTCCTCAAATGTTATTGGAATCAAAGTAACTTTCATTTAGATAAGGTTTAATAAATTAATTAAATATAGATTTTAGAAAATATCTTTTTAATAATATCATTTAAACTATTTAGATTAAGCATAAAGTTAAAAAAAATGACTTAATAACTTAATGATTGAAAATTTACATTGAGTTAAAAAAAAAACAGCTTGCTAACTTCATAAAAGATTATAATAAAATATTTTATTATTCTATTAAGGAGCAATTATCTTTCCTTCCCCAGGAATTACTACTAAGTTGTCTGAACAAGAACGAATTGCACTAGCAAATAATTTTGTATGACTATTGATTATTTGTTGTAAAGAAATTCTTTTAATGTAATCAAATTTAGTGCCCGTTTAGATTACTTTTAGGAAGTTTAAAAATGATTTTGAAAAAATAAAAACTAATTTTGGTGTTTGATAAATTTTGTTAAAAATTATTTTTGACAAAATCACCTTATCCTGCAACAAATTTTGGAAAATAGTCAAGGGGTAGCTTTTTAAATCTAATTTTGAGAATCACTTTTATATTGAATATAATTCCATATATATCTTTATGTATATTAATAAAATCCAAAGTTATTCTTATTAATTAAGGAAAAAATCATTAACTTTAAAGATATTATTATTATTATTATCATCATCATCATCATCATATTGAGATATAACAAAATAAAAAAAATCAAATTAATAATATAAAATACTTTTTTTAGTTCTCAACTACTAAATATACACAATAAAAAATATATATATATATATATGTGCATGTATGTGTTTGTGTGTGTTTATAAATGTGTAAATAAATTTTATTCAATATTATATCTAACTCAATCATTTATATTCTTACAATAATTTAACATTAAGATTTATCAAATACATATAATTATTTTTAAAACTTACAGCACTGTTAAAAATAAATTTTATCAATACTTTAACTGATTTTCTTCACAATTGGTTATTTCTACAGTATAATTCATAGCAATTATTTTAAAAGGTACAATATTATCAAACTGGCACTTAGTAACTGTAGATTTAACAAATATTTGTAAAATTCCAACGAGAACTTGAATAATTGAATGTTTATTACTAACTAAAGTGATGTTGTTCTTTTAATTGTTAAATTTTTTTTTGAAATTTTTTAATTTTAATTGTTAATTATACTCTTAAAATGACATGATTTTATCAATGTACTCAAAATTCAACTATTTAGTTAATCGAAGAGAGGGACTAGTTGTTGAAACGCATTGAGTTTTAATTGCATGATTTATTCAATGCTCATTTATGAAATCTTTAATTGCTCAACGCTCAGAACACAATCCGAAAATATATAGAGTTCTATTTTTTTTCATGTTCTTGCATCTATCTTTTTATTCTAAGTTCTTTATTACAAGTTTAAAAATGAAAAAAATGTCGAAGAGTGTTGGTTTCTTCCTCTTAGCTTTATTTGTAGTAGCAAGCATTGAAAGAGTGCTGATTTCAAGCACAAGAATTGGCCAAGAATCTAATAAGCTTTCTAATTCTGCCATTCCTGCACCAGGAGTACTTTTGCAATAAATAATCTTTTATTACTCCTTTCATTGATTGGTACACTTGATGAGAAAAGAAAAGAAATTAAAAAGATAATAGAATTAAACAGTGAGTTAAGTTGTGTTTTTTGAATGTGATCAATTACCTCAATGTCAATAAATTCACCATCCACGAAAGCAAAATTACGATTCATGTTTAAGCACATATGCTTAATGGATCATAACCTCTTTCATAGAATCAGTTTTTTCCAAAGACAAGAAATCAGTTTTATCTTTAATTTCTTGAAAATTAAATAACCCAACAATTTAGGTAATCTAAATTTCAACAAAATGAATAAGATAAGGAATAAGATCATTTCCTGATGTGAACTCTACTGAACTTTTAAAGATTTTCTGTCATGTATCTTTTAGTGATAGTGTATGAGTAAAATTTAACTTTTTTTTATTTTTTTATTTGCTGAAGATATGATCAAATCAAGAAATAATCTTGATTCATAAGATAAATTCTTTATTCACTAGCACTATGCTGATAATATCCAAGGACTAAAATTTATAGTATGAAGTAATTTTCATTAAGGTTAAAATTGTAAACTTCATAAAGAAGCTGTTATTAGGACTTTTGAGGGGTTTGAGAAGCTTCACTCTTCCTTTTAATTTCAATTTGAACTAGAAGTGGTAAAACGAATAAATTAATCGAATTCGTAAATGAATTGCGTCAAAACTTTACTGATTCAAATACAATTCATTTATTAAATTAATAGAAGTCTTAGGATTCGATTTATTTACTAAACGAATACTTGTTTTGATTCATTTAATTCATTTAGTAGAATTAATAAACAAATTGAATTAAATCTTATTTACAAAAATATAATTACTAAAACAAAATTGAGCAAAATAAAATATAAAAAAAATCACAAATTTAACATCTTACAAGATACAAACTTATTATCATTTATAATTACTATTTATTTATTTATTAAACAAATACTAAATGAATAAATGTTCTCAAACCTATATCCAGTTTGTTTAATTAGCAAATCAAATAGAGTCGAGTTTACCTATTTATTAAACCAATTAATTTTTTCAAATTCACACACATTTAATGGGTTATTTCCACTCAACCCCCAAATCTTTCGACATTTTCCACCACACACCCAAACTTTTTGATATTTTCCACCGCGCACCCAATTCCGTTAATTTGACTGTTATTTTTAACGGAGCTATTTGAAAGTTAAATAAAATATCTGAAATACCCCTTATCTTGAATTAGAAAAGAATTAAATGAGATAAAATATTAATCTAATAATTAATATTTACATTAAAAATTCTTAATTAAAGATAATTAATAATAATCTCATCAATTAACTTATCAAATAAATTTAATTTATCATCATCAAATAATATTTATGGTATGAACTTCAAAATTTGCCCTTTGACCGTTAGAATAAACAGTCAAATTAACGAATTTAGGTGTGAATTAGGTATTTTTAAAACAGTTAAGTACGCGGTGGAATATGTTGAAACATTTGAGGGTAGGGTGGCATTAACCCCATATTTAATCCGAATCAAATCAAATAAACGAATCCGGACCATAATTATTCCTTCTAGTCTGAACAAGCCCAAATAGATTCGTGGGGTCAACGTAGAATGGGCCCGAACAAGGCCAATAATTTCCGTCTCTCCAACAATGAATCAGAATCACCCCATTGGTGGGAACACCTGAAGCTGAAAGAAACAAAATAGAAAATTTCTTTTTTAATTTTTCGGAAAACAAAATTCTCTCAGATTGCGAAGGGAAATGGAAGAAGCAAAGGCTTTAGCTCAGCACCAACAGCAATTACTCTTACAACACCAGCAGCAACAACAAGCGCAACAAAATCAACAAAATCAACAACAGCAACAGCAGCAGCAGCAGCAACAGTATCTTCTCTTGCAACAGCTGCAACAACAAGCGGCAATCTCTCGTTTCCCTTCAAATATCGATGCCCACTTACGCCCACCTGGAATCCACCGTGCCCTTTCTCTCCAACAGCAAAACCCTAATTCAAACCCTAACCCTAACGCTAACCCTAATTTGCAACAACACCAACAGCAGCAGCAGCAGCAGCAAAATCAACAAAATTCGCAGCAGTCGCAGCAGCAACAGCAGCAGCAGCAGCAGCAGCAGCAGCAGCAGCAGCAGAAGGGGATGAGGCCACTGAATCAAGTGGAGCTGCAGATGGCTTATCAGGACGCTTGGCGGGTTTGCCACCCAGACTTTAAGCGGCCTTTCACGTCGCTGGAAGATGCCTGTGAGAGGTTAGTTTGTTACTTAGATGTTTCGAATGCTGAGGAAATGTGGCAAGTTAGATATTTTTGGCAATTAAAGAAATGGGTTTGGCATATTATTGTGGGATTTTGATTTTATCCAATTATTTGGTTGATGCATGGACTGTATAATTAGTTTAGTTAATTTCTTGAAAATTCTGCATAATTTTTTAAACAAATTTATATATGTGACGTGATTGTAATCAAATTTAAATTAATGTGCATGAGATGGAAATTTTAATTTTTAGATGACTTCCTCAACAGATAAGGAGATGAAATCATATATGAAGTAACTATAGATTTTGGGGTTTGGAATTATGCACCATTTGACTCAAAACACTTTGGCTTGCAAAACTTTACTTTTAGAATAATGTTATTTCTTGAATCCCTGTACTTTAATTTTATATTAGTTTGTATGTAATTTGTGCTTTAAAGATCCTACAGTTTGAAGAAGTATGAGAATTGGGTGTACGGGAAAGGAGGTTTATAGTTTATTTTGATTGTGGTTCTAGGAATGTTTCCTTCCTCTCTCTCTCTCTCTCTCTCTCTCTCTCTCTATATATATATATATATATAGAGGATATAATTACATGTTATATTAGTTAGTAGTTTACGCTTCCATGATAGCATGTGATGCATACTTTGCTATTACCAGCATGTAAAGCTATACAAATCTTACTTGTTAGTGTAGTTACTTTCTCCACTTAACAAAGTTAGCAACATGCTTACCGTTTTAATAAATTGCATATTACATCAATTCTCATGTTTTTATAGGGCCTTGTAAAGTTGTGAGACATTGTAATTGTTTAAATTTTCTAGAAATGGCCAGGATTTTGATTTACTGTTAGAAAAGAAATATTTGCTGTCATGTTATTAGGAGTTTAAGAGTTGGGGTTGGAAAATGAGGTGTCAAGATGTCAGTTTGCAGATGATCAGGCAAACAGGAACTAGGTAGTGGGCATTTGTGTTCAAGAGTGAGGACTTGAGCAATCAATGGTAGACTGAAAGATAATGAAGGTTAACATAAAAAAGAGTCTTCCTTTTGGTTTTGTGGTGGCCCAGAGTATGCCATTCTAAACCTGCAATAGTTCTCTTCTAATTATTTCTACTAGTGGAAATCTACATCCCTACAAACAACTTCACCAATGAGGTTATTTAGGTTTAGTTACTTGGGGCTAACCCCATCCCTGTTTCCCTTTACTCCCTGTTAATCTTAAATGATATTTGTGGATTGAATTTGGAAGCAGGGAGCAAACAGAGGCAGAAAAGTTCTCTTGAGTTTCTCCTCTAAGCATCAAATATGAAGCATGCATTTAGCGTATGATATGTAGCTTTGACATCACAAGTACTCATTGATACAATGCCAAAGATTTATTATTATATTGATGAAGGACTTTAAATTGTTGATCCACTAGCATCACCAGGTTTTACATTGTAGAAGAAGGCATCATTTTCTCTGGAATGGCCTTAATATTAGTACAAACCTTACGCTTTTTTTCCTCCTATGTGCTAGAATTTGGTTTCTCACTTTCTTTCGATTTCTAATGTGGGGTCTAGTATTCAATTATGTCACACTTATATTTGATAGTATTCATTTTTGTGAATGTAGCCCATGATTAGGTGTTTTTTAGATGTAATGAAAGAAGACTTGGCAAGTGCAGGTAGAATATTTTCCATTTTCATTTGCAAAAGAAATAGAAAAGGGCAAGTCAGGATAGTTCCATCTGCTAGTTGCATGTGTTGAATGTACTGCTTATCAGATAGAAAACGAAGATGATATGGAAGTAGTACACTAATAACAAAATTTTACTCCACTGATTTGCAGCGCTGATATGAGAAGATATGTTATGAATTCATATTTTTTTCATTTCTATTTTTGTAGATTACTTCCTTACCATGTTGTAGCAGACTATGAAGCAGAGGAAGATGATAGAATCCTTGATTCTGACACAACAGGACAGATGCCTTCTCGCTCACAGCAGTGGGACAACAACATTGCTGCCAAAGTCGCAGAGTTCACGGGAACATTTGAGAAACAGGCCCTTGCCTTTAACATAATAACCCGCAAAAGAGCTATCGGTGAATTCCGATCTGAGGAGAGGTTGATGATCGAGCAAGTTCTCCTCCAAGAAGAGAAACGAGCCATGTTCGAATTGAGGGCTGAAATAGAGTCAAGGGAGAAGGCTGGTCGGGAGGCTCATGAGGCTAGGTTGCGAATGCAAGCCATGGTCCAGGCAGAGCACGCTCGAGCGGAGTCTCATGCTCGTGATGAATTGATGGCCCGAGGTCCAATAAGAGCAAGCGCACTTGGTTCTCAAGGAAACAATCTTGCAATTGGGCATGATATAGGAGATCAGGAACCAGTTGTGAACCCGGATGAAATGATGAATGGATGGGGAAACAATACACAGAGAGATGAAAAGGAACCGTCTGAAGATTTCTTGAATGATGAGGAAACTGAAAATGGAGACACAGGCACGCAGGAGGAGTGGCGTGAAGTTGGGAATTTTGATTTGAACACTAGGTGAACAACGACCAGTTAACATCAGGATTCAGGGATCCCTTGAGGTTCCATCAATGCATGAATGATAGTAATATTAGAGCGTATCATTTTTTTTTTCTTTTGTCTGACAAAGAAACATATAAAGCTGTGTAAAGTGTTCACCTTTTGTAGGCTGGATATTGTCCGTGGTTGTGAATTTGTCCGCCTCACGTATAGTTCTTGTTTTTGGTTAGTTTTGCTGAAATTTACATGCAGTCAAGTTTTGTAGTAGTTTGTTGGTTTTCTCAGTACTTGTTTAACAAGCAACACCTTTTACAATTTTTCAGAAACTCACTGCATAGAACAAGAACAAAGATTGAATCTACAGGGTTCAATGCACAGAAACGTCAAATTGTATTATTAGACTAATAAGAATTAAGAGTATCTCAAAAAAAGGGTGGGGGTTTGGGGTGGGGGTTGGAATTGAGAGTGAAAACTTACATAATATGTTAACATCTTATCAACTGTTAGAAACTTCTAATATATTGTAAATTTTTTTAAAAATCACCGCAACAAAGGAAGAATTAACTGAATGCAAACATCTTAACATCATTAGGGGGAGGAGGGAAAAAAAAAAAACTTAAAGTCTGTGCAAAGCTTTAAAGCTTAAACGTCAAAGTCCAATCTCCAAAAGAAAGGGCAAAGAAATTAAGAAATAAGAATAGAACACTAGAAGTATCTGCCATGCAAAATGAAAATGGTGGTGAAGTCCAAACTCTGCACCTCAAAATCTGTGGCACCTCAAACTTCAGGAAACTAATCCATCTAAAAGAGCAGAAGATATCAGCTGACCAGGTGATGCGATTGATGAAAAGCAACAACTATGGCTTTTGACAATCATCATAACTGCTTTTTCCTCCGCTGAAACCAAACATCCTAGCATCTGATGTAGAATAAGCAGACTGTTTGCCGCTATATTATAACTGCAGAATATTTTTGGGAAGAACTTATAGGTAAACTACTATAAAATGCCTCTTAAGCTGTGAGATATAGTCGTTCATCAATAGTCCGCCAGCTCAAGTGGGCAGTAGTCGATCAAATTCGTAGACTCGAAGTTCCAGATAGTAAGAGGTATTGTTACAAGCTGGTTTACTGGTCAACTGTACCGAGGTGCCTGGAATTTATGCAGAATAAGGAACTCATGGTAGGTACAATGAGCATTGCTGGTTCGCTTAAGACCAACTTATCCAGCCGATTCCAGCGTAGTTAAAAACCGAAACAGCAATCATAAGATTCCAGAGATTCCTCAAGAACATAACTGCACCATAAGGCACAGGTGCACCCACTTATTTTGTCCAGAACCGGTACAAAATCAACAGCACTGGCTTCCAAATCTCATAGTTAAATCAAATCTACAGACAGACCATCACATCAAATACAGCAACAAAGTCAGAAGGAACCACCAGAACCTGCCAGCACTCTGCTAATATATCTACTGGCAAATCAAAAGTTCATTCAGAAACCAAGCCTTTATTGTGCAAATCCACAGGAGAGATCATAACCACCAAAACAACACGCCATATCCAGCTATTTATCCAATTTACACAAGACTACCCGAAACTAGCATTAATTCAGAGACATCAGCCATAATAGAGTGACAGGAGACTGCATCAACGGGACTACGCAGCTCACAAAATCGTTAAGTTTCAAAGATTAGTTGATTTATTCTTCATAAAAAAATTTAAAAAAAAATCCATTTGGCTTGTTAATCCTATTTGTGTGATTTACTTACTTAACATCCACAAACAAAGCCACAAAGATTTTCACCTAAGAGCCTTGATAATCCTTCAAAAAGAACAATATTATAAATCCCAATCAGGAGTCTTCCAGCATGCTACAACAAGAAGAGGAGACATAAAATGAACGAAAGTTTCATATGACGTCAAACCAACATTTTGTTTTTTTACAGTTTAATGGAAGAAAATGTTAAACCATGAGAAAACAGTTATAACACCAAGTAATGGACCAAATGATAAATCCATAAATTAAACTCTAATGATATGTGTTAAACAAGTTCAAAAACCATAGAGATGCATACAGACATTGCAAATAATTAGTTAAGTGTTTGATAACACGTCAAAGTTGCGAAATTGTTAATTTTTCAACCATACTTGCAACCCAACAATCTACCATAGACATATGGAAGCTTCAACATACAATTAAAGATCACATTGTGCACTGCATCATAGGTTAAGCAAACATAAAGTGTCAGTTCTGTGGGTCTTCCATTCTCTCTTAACCAAACAAAGCAATAAATTTTACCAAACATCCTAAGAAATTTTCTACTTCAATTGTCTCAAGTATTAGAATTTCTCTAAAAGCAATTTTTTTCTAAATCCATTGTTGGGAGACTTAGCATAAGATTTCTAGGTATCTAACTCAAAAGATTAGCCTTTTAAGTGGAGTGACCTACCACCTTATAAACCCAAGTATCTCCCCTTTACTAGCTAATGTGGGACACAACTCAACAATCCCCCCCTCAGACGAAACCACCGCCGGACTCCGGTTCTTTCATCCGACAAACCTGAGTTGTTCCACCACCACATTCCGGCTACTAGGGTCTAGCTCTGATACCACTTGTTGGAGGGACTTAGCATAAGATTTCTACGTATCCAACTCAAAAGACTAACCTTTTAAGTGGAATGACCTACCACCTTATAAACCCAAGCATCTCCCCTTTACTAGCCAATGTGGGACACAACTCAACATTCATCGTAAAGACATTTTTTGTATCTAGTTTAGTAGTTTATACTCAAATAGACACTTCAATCCTTTTTAGAAAATTACTGGAAAGTGCTTCTCAATAAAAAGTCTGTCTATGCTCTGTTTCAAAAAGCAGATTTAGTACGAAGATTCACTTCTAGACAAGGCACTCTCACACAAGTCCTAATTCTAACTCACCCATAATTTCATAACACGTTTCCTCACAAGATTACTTTTTTCAAAACGCACCCTGAAACAAACCCTAAATCAAATTCCAAGGGAAGATAAATCAAGAAAGAAATATTACGAAAATCAAACCGGTAAAAATACCTTAAATTAAAAAATGACGATTCTCAACAGAAACAGCGAGCGGCCTTCACCGAGATGACTTTAGCTTTAACCAAATCGATGAGCCGACTCATCATGATCATTTCCTCTTTACTAAACCCATAGGAATCGTAATTGTCAAGCAATTGCTGAAGCCAGAGGCTACAAGACTCGGCAGACGAAGCACCAGCGAGAAACTGATGGGCCTCTTCAAAGAGACCTGCGCGTCTCTTATTACATCTCTTATCGCTCTTGATTCGCTCCACTTCTTCTATCTCCCTTTTTCTCTTTTTGTCTCCCGCCCTATCTCTTCATAAATCTGTGAAATTGCTGCAGAACCTAAAGAAATTATTTGGATTGCTTTGTTCGGAAGCTGCCAGAGGAGACGTTATAATTTTGCGTTTCTTTCAATTTCGGAAATCTAGATTTGGATCGAAAAAACGTCTCTCTGATTTTATGAATTTTGAAACTAAAGCGGTGCTGGTTGGGGGGGGGGGGGGGGGGGGGGTTTATTAGGGTTTTCGATTTGGAGCGGTAACGGCTCTCTGATTATTTGAATTTCAAATTAAGGCGGCACCTTGGCGCGTTTTCTTATCTGTAGCATAATAAATTAATAATAAACAGATGGAACTGTAGCGTCTAAATGTTTGGAGAAAGAAATATAAAATCCCTAATATTTTAAAAAAAGATATATAATCCCTAAATTTTGTTAATTTTCAAAGCAATCGCAGGCACAATTTTAGTCTTTCAGGAAGGAAGATTTTAAAAAATTTTACACGTCATTTCTTATAAATACAAGTGTTTTTTGTTTATAAATATATTATATTATTCTTTTCTCAGTTAAAATGAATTGAAAGTTAGTAGAATTTAGGGGTTACATGTCATTTTTAAGATATTAAGGGATTTTATATCCCTTTCCCCAAAAATGTTAGGGGACTAACAATCCTTTTCACTTATCTTTCCTTTATCTATGATTTAATTTCTTATTGCTTTTTACTTTTTTAGATTATGAACATCAGTGATCTATTTAATGGTGTCCAAACTGTGAGATACAATACCTTAAAATACCACTAGTAATAGTTCACGGTTGGTTTTATAACATATGAGTAATGTATTTTTTTTAAAATGATAATACATTATAGATTTATTTATATTTAAATTAAAAACATCACAAAACTTGCTTAGATTATAATGGTTCTGTTATGGCATCATGCGAATATCTTGGGCCAAAATATGCCAAGCTCCACTTTCCAACTTGTAGCCACTGGAGTGCTAGACTGCTGCATATAGTTGTTGTATCAATAGTCCACAACTACAAGCAAAGGGCTACTGTCAATGATCAACTAAGATACCAGAAACTTAATTTTGATGGTAATAGGAATGTTCAACAGGTTTACAACTCTTTTTTTTTTTTTTTTTTTGAGACTGATTAATCATCAGATTACTGCATTACACAGATATTTACAACAACTGCTTATTGTAGCAGAGGTATTACACTGATATTTACAATCAGATATACATGATTGGGACTTACATTATTACAATGAATTCTATGAAGTACATGCCCAATACAAATAACCCCTCACAGGAGAGGATGTCCATACTCCACTTACATTTCGCAAGAGAGAAGGATATAAAGAACATTTAGCCCCCACAATGCTTTTGTGGGGGCTAGAACCGCTGCCCTCACAATGCTTGTGAGGGCAGCAGCCCACCACTTCGGCCAAGGCCGAAGTGGCAGGTTTACAACTCTTTAATAGAGGGTAGAAGCACGCCCAAATTTTCATGTATAATCAACAATTTACGACAGACAAATTGCAAGTTTACGTAGGAGTAACTTAATTGTCAAACCAAGGGTCCTTGTATATACTTGACCGAAGTGATAAGAACCAACTACTAAAAAAGATGCCCTTTTTAGTTCTCAATTTTAACACTGAAACACAGTGGCGGATTTAGAAAAATAATTTACCGGGGGCTAAATTAAATAACAGCAAAATGTAAAAATTGAAACTTGAATATATAAAATTTTTGGTAACACATTTACAATTGTTCTCTACGCGATTTCATATTCTGAAAACGTTGTGCAATAAACTCATTATCAATACTATTAAATACATCTTTTTCTATATAAACAATCAAATTATTATTCATCCATTCATCTCCCATCCGATTCCGAAGTTCATTCTTCACAAATTTCATTGCTGAAAATGTTCTTCTCTCTACTGTGGCCATAGAAACTGGAAGAACTAATGCTAATGTCATCAACAAAGATACTAATAGATACACCTTATCTTTCTTGTCTCAACCATTCTTTTATCAAGGTCACCGATTCCCTTCAATCCTACAAACTCTGTACTGGAACGCATATCCATTACGTTATTTTGAAGCTAAGTCTTAAGTGCTATAAGCTCTATTGGTGAAAAATCCTTTGGATAAAATTAAGCAAGATGTACTAACTTGTCCTTACCAAAAGCAGCAAATGTGTCATTTGGACATAGACATGCCAAACAAAGAAACAATTCCATATTCACCTCATTGAAACAATTATTTAGCTCTTGAAGTTGCAAATCTAAAACAACAAAAAATAATTCAACTTGAAAATAATCCATGTTTAAGATCTCTCGAGCCTTACGTCGTGATCGACCTCATAGCACAAAAACATCATTTATGTTAGGGACATCAATGATGAGGTGTTATGATTCTATTGGACTAAAATTCTTATATACTGTTGATCAGCGACGTGGCAGCATATTAGTGGACCAAAAATTATGTGTACGGTACATGAATATACACGGGATTATTTACAACTAAAGCGCGTCACTATTCAATCCGCCTAACTGTTCAAACCGCATCAATATTCAAACCACGTGGTCAAACCGCGTCACTATTTAAACCGTGTGGTCAAACTACGTACTGTTGACCGATGATATGGCGCAATCCTGAGCGTCCAAAATGTTTTTAATCTGATCACCATGATTCACTCAATGTATCTATACAAAGGGGGCTCCCTCTAATTTAGTTCCCCTGAATTCATTTTTGAGTTCCATTTTCTGTAATTCATTCTCGATCTTGTATTTTCTATGTATTTTAATAAATTTCTATTTTACTCCTAGTTTAATTGTGAGTAACTAATTTTCTCTCAAGCTTGGGTTAAAGGTGAAGTCTCAACATGTGTCATGGGCTTTATTTGGTAAATTTACTTTCTCTTCCCCTCTTATTATTGTGGATGTTTTGACTTTTCGTCAACAAATAGTTGAAATGCAAGTTATGCAACCCAAGCGGGGGGTGAATTGGGATTTTAAATCTTATACAATACAATTCGCACAATAATTTAATCTTTTGCCTTAATTAAATAAAAAACAATAAATTCAATCAAGCACAATATTAAAAGAGTAAGGAAAGAGAAAACAAACACAAGGATTTTACATGGTTCGGCTATCCCTGCCTATGTCCACGCCTCTAAGCTCATCCGGCTTGAGGATTTCACTATACAAGCCTCCCAAGGCTTCAAATGTTTACAATTGACTTTCAAGTTGTCAATGGGCCTTTGCAACAAGAGATTATTTCTCCAATCTCTTCACCCCAAGTGTTTCTCACACTTGTACACTCACAATTTGATGAGAAATAAAAATCACAACAATGAAACTCTCTTTAAGAGTGGATAAACAAATTATAGTTCAATGATGATTCAATAAATGATGATTTGCAAAATAGAAGCTCAATATATGTTATATGATCTTATTTATACTTGCATTAGTTTTTAAAATGAAGTTAGAGTTGAGTTTTTATAGTTAGAGCCCGAAAACTAGCCGTTATAGCTAAATTCCAGTGCCCAAGCAGTTAGCCGCTTGATTTATCCGGCTAACCGCTTGATTCCAGTGTCCAAGTAGTTAGCCGCTTGATTTATCCGGCTAGCCGCTTGTAACAGTGATATTACCGTTATTTTTGAATTTTACTACAGTAACATTGTTCACTAAAATTACACTTTAGCCCAAAATTTTTTATAATTCTACTATAGCCCAAAACGTCATAAAACTTTTCAAATAAGTCCAATTTCAACTACTTTCCTAATAATCATTATCTTTCCAAAACTTTCTAAAATTATGCTATGACCCCAAATATATTATTATTTCTCAAAGAGATCTTTTTTAACATAATACCCCATATTTTTCAAAGTTCTCAAAATCTTTCACTTTAGTCCAAAATATTCAAAAATTATAGTATAGCCCAAAACATTTCAAATGTTTGTAAAAAGGTCCAACTCCGAAATTCAATAATAATACTTATTAAAATCAAAGATTTCAAAACTTTGGATTTAAGTCCAAATTACTCAAATCCACAAAATGCTCTACTTTATAAGAATAAAACCTTTTAGTTTATGAAACGTAATTATTGAATTAATCTCTTGAGCTTCTCAAATGCTAAATCATGCATCAATTAAATCATACCAGCTTTACAAGAATTTGTCACAATAATTTATCCGTTGAGCTCTAAGCTTTATTCTTGATTTCGCCGTTGTTCGTTTAGTGTCTTCAACTTGATTTCACTTGATTCACTTGCATAAATATTATCCTTAAAAAACTAGTGAAAATTGTGAAATACAATATTTATTAAATCGCTTAATACACATGTTTGTTATCATCAAAATTACATTATATGTAGCCCTTTAGGGTAACAATAGTAATAATCTTGTCCAGATACCGCACTTGTTTAACCGACTCCCTAGTATAAGGTTATTACAATTTGGCACGATAAGCCCTTAGTACTATATTGATTAGAGCGTGATTCATGAAGAGTGGAAACCCCCCTCATGATTTAATTGACAATAATAAGGAATATTTAGGCCATGGATCATGTTGATGCAAATCCAGATACCCAAGTACTTTATTTCAATAGATTTCACTTTAATTTATTCTCGTCATTTTAATTTAAATTGTAGGATAAGTTTAAACCACTTTCACCTCAAATCCTAAATCTTGGATTCTAAGGATAAATTAGACCTCGAATCTAGTTTACATTGGCTCTAATTAAAGAACAAAATATGCATGCCAGACCAGACATCACTTTAACTTTGATGTTTCAGTCTCCAATAATCTTAATTTTCACATTGAGTTAATTTATGAAAACTTGTCTACATCTTTCCTTTAAAGCATTAATTGAGTTAATCCATAGGTTGAAATTAAGCACAAATAAATGTGGTTATCAATGTGAAACAAATATGGTTACGCCAACCATGATGTAACAAGAACATATACCAAATCATCAACAATCAAAAGGAATCAATCCACCATTTAAGTAAAATTTCATCTAATATATCTCTTAAATTGATGCCTAATACAATGTTTGGCATTAATCTCGGACCGAACTCTATTAAATGCCATAAAGCTTGTCTTGCCCTTAATAATGGAAGAAGTATAATTGAAGTGAAATTTGTTTAAATATGTCAAGCCTACTTTCACATCCCTAAGATGAGCACCCGAGTAGAATCTATAAATATGTCATGAAGCTTTTGTAAAATCATACTTCAATTGATCGTTTGCAAGAAAGCTTTCAAGTTAATCTCTCTTACAATTATAATCATTTACTTATTCTCACTTTTTACACTTCAATGTCGTTTTAATGGCAAAATCCTTAAGCTTTGCATTCTTTTGCTTCTTTCTTTGTCTCTATATTATCTCTCCAACAAAGGTTCAAATTGGAGGTATCAGTGTTGCATTGATCCACATAAACTCTCCAAAATCTCCCTTTTGCAACCTTAGCGAAACTCTTTAAGCTGATATAATACCTAGTCGTAGTAACTATCTAATGCGTATATCAATTGGTACTCCTCCTGTTGAAACGACATAGGAAGTGACTTAACATGGATACAGTGTGAGCCTTGCCCACAATCACAATGTTTTAAGCAAGGTGCTCCATTTTTTGATCCTAAAAATTCTTCCACTTACATTCATAAATCTTGCTCCAAAGGAAATTGCACATACTCAATAGAATATAAATCAAGCTTCTCAAGGGGAAATTATGCTACGGAAGCTATTACTCTAGGTTCAACATCCGGACAGCTGGTGGCACTACCAAAACAATCTTTAGTTGCAAACACAACAATGATGGAAGCGACTTCACTTCAAAAACTACTGGCATTATTGGCCCTAGACGTGGCAATACTTCACTTGTTTCGTGGTTGGGAGCTACAATTGCAGGTAAATTCTCGTATTGCCTAGGCTGTCAAAAGTCAAGAAAAATCAACTTTGGCTGAAAAGGAGTTGTTTCAGGTCTCGGGGTAGTTTCTAGTCCCATGCTTGATAAGGATACCTTATATCATCTCACATTTGAAACAATTAGTGTAGGAGACCAAAGACTAGAATTTATGTCTAGATCAACTCGAAGAGGAGATATTTTAATTGATTCTAGTAGTCTACAGACATTATTGCCACAATGGTATTTTTCAAAATTGAAGTCAGTAATGTACTCAATGATTGATGCACAACTTTTTGAAGGAGTTAAACCCGAGGGTAGCCTCTCTGAACTTCTCTGTTGCAACATTAGTTCACGACCTCACATTCCTGAAGTTACAATACATTTTAGAGGTGCAGATGTGAAGTTATGTCCTTTTAACATTTTTACGAATATTTCGAAAGTCGTTATGTGTTTTTCTTTTAGAGGCCACACTGGCCCCTATACGGTTTATGGTAACATCTTATAGACCAACTTTTTGGTCGGAATGACATTGAGCGAAAGATGATTTCATTTAAGCCAACTGCTTGTGCCAATAATTAATTGAATAATTGGAAGGATTAATTAGGAAGTGCTTTATCCTCGTACTGCATCTACGTAAACGAAAAGCAGAATTAATAAATTTCAAATTTTGGAAGGTTTAATTGGGAAGTGCTTTTGTCGTCCTACTTCATCTACGTAAATTATGTATTTGATGAGCATCAGGACTATGCTTAATTAAAGTTCATATACCTAACATCTTAATTGTATGTTAATGTGAACCTAATTGTATTGAAGAAAAGTAATTGCCAACTTACATTAATTAAGCACATGGAGTTTCTTAAGTCCGAGTTAATTTTATACACGCTTCAGTTCAGTTCCCCTATTACGGAAAGCAGAATTAATGAATTTCAAATTTTCACACCCATATTCGATTTGATTGTATGCATTTGGTTTGCCTTGAAATGTCGAGGATCAGTTGAATCTCACTCAATCTGTCTATGAAATGCATGTTCCAACATATTAACATACTTTAAGCTTGCGATCAATCTTGTGCACCGAATCAACGTTGCTGACATTAACTTCCGGAGATAGAATATGATAAATTTTTATAGCACCTTCTTCAAATTAATATTCTCTTAGCTCTAACAATAATTATGATCTCCTAGTTATCTTTTTCCCTTATAATTCTCAAAGATTTTCGTGTGGGTGAAGTAAAGACCCATTATTATACTCACTATGAGAAATAGTGGTTTATGTGACCTCAATATGACGGTAAACAAAGGTTACATGAGCGTCCCAAAGCTTACCGTAGCTTGGGCGTGAGTGTAACAAAAGGTCTTTTGTGACTACAAAAACTCAAGGAGGTCGCAAAAAATCATTGACGAGTTTAGTTGTCACAAATCCATGAATTTCATTCTCAGTCTTACCTGCTTCCTTTTTGTCTATTATCAGTACACATCCATGCATACTTAATACCCAAAAAATATATATATATATTGTAAGTTTAAATGCTACTATAATCACAATCGAATCAGAAACGAAGGCAAGCAATTTCAAAATCAAGCTTCCTGAACTCTAAAACAAGACCAGCAATATTATACAAATGCTTCGTAAAAAAACATATGGCCAATGGTAAATACAAGCCAAGCAATCAAAAAAATTCAAGCAACCTGAACTGTAAAACAACGAAAACAAACAATTAACATTTTTCGAATTACTTCAAAAGCTAAAATAATATCTTCACTTTAATAATTGATAATAAAACATTGATTTATGGCTGCATTAAGAATAATGGCATATAGGATGTAAATCAAGATACCCCATACTGCTGCAATACCAGAGGAATCAAAGTACTAACCCTGCAAATCAAATGAGAGAATTAGCTTTCTTCCCTAATTGAATGTTTTCAAGTATCAACAATTGGAATGTGATAGAAGGCATTCATAAACAAAACCACAGACGAGTCTGAGAAACCACACCTGAGAATTAAAGAGATATTCTCTGACGACGTAACAGAGCTATGCACTAGCATCAATTAGCTGGAAATTTAAGCATAAAAAAATTTTTAAAAAAATAAGATCCACAAGCCACAAACAAGAGGGTATCCAAAATCTTGAGATTAACTTGCATACCAAAAATTGAAAGCCTCTTAGTCAATCTTGTGGCTTCTTTATCCACGTAAACATAAATGCCATGATAATAGATGCAAGAAGCAGGGCAAAATGTATGCACGGAATAATTTCTAAAAGATTATCAGAAACCTCTGGTGCTTTGTCAATTCCCTTTTTTAGTCTTATCCCTTTGTTGATATGCCTCAAGGAGAGCAGCAGGTGATTCTTAAGTATAAAGAAGTATAAAAAGAATGATAAATGCTGCCCCCCCCCACCAAAAAAAAAAGGGTTGAATCCTTCAGTGGACTTGAGATGGATCTGTCATTGACTTTATATTGTTATGTATGCCCATATACATGTTTTTTCTCTTTGTCTGATTAGGTTGCGATTTTTTATGATGGCAAATTGATGGGCCGGATTGAATTTTTTAAGCTCATGCTCAAACCCATGTTAAGGGAAGTAGGCTTAGCCTGGGCCTAGGCTTCAAAACATTTTTTAAAATTGTTGTAAACTTATAATGAGAGAATAATTAATAAATAATGAATTAAAGAAAATAATTATCACAAAATAAATAAATAAATGTTTATAGATTTAATTTTTTTAATACTAAATTTTAATTCAAGGCACCATTTGACTTGGGAATGATTAAACTTGATAGGGGAATCTAAAATGATTGGAAATTAATTTTTTATTTTAATTTAATTACTTAAAAATATATAAAGGGTTGGGTCTGCCTTGAGTTTTTTTTTAAACCTTTATTCAAACTCTCTCACGGTGTGCCTAACATTTTGTTGGCTCATGTTAAAGCTCTCATGCAAAGGGTCAGACCTAAGCTCATCGAGAGTTGACCTGTGCTTTTTGCCAAGGCATATGATGACTGTGTAAGTCAATGCTGTTGGAAGAAGTGATGAAGAAATGAAGAAAGAGTTGTGGTATCTGCCGATGCCACGATCACTCAATAAGAAGAAACAACAAGCAATATGCTACAATTGTATGCTTTCAGCTACCGCACCAGTAATTGATATTTACATTACAATTATCAAAAGTCTAACTCAAAGATGAAAAAGATTTAGGCATTCACAACAAATCATTTTAGGAGACAAGAATGCGACCAATTAGCTCAATTACCTTATAAATAAACTGTCTTAGTACATTTATAAAATCGCACGTTAGTCAATGACCTAATTAAATGAATAATTAAAATGTTTTTAATTAATCACTGCAATCACAAAAAAAAAGGAGAAATGCATGTCTCTTAGAATTTAAAAAAAAAATGACATAAAACAAATTGAAATTACTACTTTCGATCATAAAGTTGCATAATTTGAGAGAAATGCATACCTTTTAGAATTTTGAAAAAAATATGCCATAAAAAGAAATCAAATTACTATTTTCAATCATTAAAATTGTAATTCTTTGTCCAAATTGCTTTGAAGAATGCATTTTAAATTTACTTTACCAAATCACATGTGAATTTTGAAAACATTCCATCATTCCAAAATTATTTTTGTTGCGCCACGCGCGGCACGTAAGAAATGTGAATGCTTAAAGTGTTCACTAAAGGTCCAATCCAAACGGCGGAAATTCGTTTATAAAGCGCGCCTAAAATTGATAAGTGGGAAATTTTGGCGCGAATTTCAAACGGAAATAATAATGAAAAATTAAAATAAAATTTGATATTTTCAAACGCCCTAATAACTTTATTCTTCTCTTATTTAACTCCATGCCCGCTGTTGCTTCTCTCTCTCCCATTTCTTCTCGTGCGCACAACTTGTTCGACAAAATTCCTTACTGAGAAAAACAAAAACAAAAAAGAAAAAAAGAGAAGTCGAAATCAAGTTTCAGAATGTACGTGGTCAAGAGAGACGGGAGGCAAGAAGCGGTTCATTTTGACAAAATAACGGCGAGGCTGAAGAAGTTGAGTTACGGCCTCAGCACTGAGCACTGTGACCCCGTGCTTGTGTCTCAGAAAGTCTGTGCCGGAGTCTACAAAGGCGTCACCACTAGCCAGCTCGATGAATTGGCCGCTGAAACGGCAGCCGCTATGACCACTAACCACCCAGATTATGCATCTGTGAGTGTTTTTTTGTATCTGGGTTTTGTTCTGTGAGGTTCATTTTGATTTTTCAAGATCTGGGTCTTTATTTATCTTTCTGGTTTTAAATGGATTTGATTGCCGGGTTTTGTTAGTATTTGTCTATTTTATGTTGTATTAAATTCTTTAATACAGTTGGCTGCGAGAATTGCTGTTTCAAATCTTCACAAGAACACTAAGAAATCATTTTCGGAAACGTAGGTTCTTTTTGCTTCCTTTTTTAATCAAATCAGCCTTTTGTTGAAGTAACATGAACTTTTAGTGAGGCAGCAGTTGATTCGAGTTAGTTTGATGGGTAATTTGCAGGATCAAGGACATGTATAACCATTACAATGAAAGGTCTGGGCTGAAGGCCCCTTTGATTGCTGATGATATTTATGAGATAATCATGAAGGTATTAGCAAATTCAATTTTTGTTGCATAAATGTTATATTTTGATGTGATGTATGTGTCTTGTGAATGTAGAGCACTTGCGATCTGTTCCACAAATATCCTAAGATTAAAAAATATATAAGTCTTAAAATCTATCTTCATCAGGTGCCTTTGCTTCTTAGGAGTGAATTAGCAATGTTGTATTCTTTTTTCATTATATATTTTTTATGTTGATTGTTATGAATTTTATTTGGTTCTCTTGTCAAATCATACGCTGACTTCCATTCTTCTGCTTTGTTTATTCCCTTTTTAAAAATGTTACATGTACAATTTTGGTATTGTATAAGGAAGGCAGGGTAATGGTTTTATTTTTGAATGTTTTGTTTCAGAATGCTGCTTGTCTTGACAGTGAGATCATCTATGATCGGGATTTTGACTATGATTACTTTGGCTTCAAAACCCTTGAGAGGTCCTACCTCTTAAAGGTCCAAGGGAAGGTTGTAGAAAGACCTCAGCATATGTTGATGAGGGTTTCTATTGGAATTCACAAGGATGATATTGATTCTGCTATTAAAACATACCATATGATGTCCCAAAGATGGTTCACCCATGCATCTCCTACACTTTTTAATGCTGGAACTCCAAGGCCCCAGGCATGTTTAGTTACGATAAATGTCATTTAGACATTTTCTTATTTTATGCTGACACCATTGATGATTTATTATGGCAGTTGAGCAGCTGCTTCTTGGTGTGTATGAAAGATGATAGTATTGAAGGAATCTATGAAACTTTGAAGGAGTGTGCTGTTATCAGCAAATCAGCTGGAGGTATTGGTGTCTCAGTTCACAACATTCGTGCAACTGGAAGTTATATTCGTGGAACAAACGGGACATCCAATGGCATTGTCCCAATGCTGCGGGTGTTTAATGATACTGCCCGTTATGTGGATCAGGGAGGTGGCAAGAGAAAGGGTATTTTTCATGTTGTTTCTTACTTTTATAGTGCTACATATATAATGCTTATCAGTACTATATTTTAAAATATCACTTGTAATGTTTGTATTGTAGGTGCCTTTGCTGTTTACTTGGAGCCATGGCATGCTGATATATTTGAGTTCCTTAATCTTAAGAAAAACCATGGAAAGGTATGGTGAGATGGATACTTGAATATGGTTGTCACGAGTAATATTGTGATGGATTTTTAAGTTGGTAGATGTTCAATAGATATGAGTGCTTTCAGCTTTGTTATAATTTTTAGGATGCTTTTTAAATTTTGTCCAGCTACTATATTTGTCAACAAAAGCAATGCATCATCTTCTGTTGTAGGAAGAACACCGGGCAAGGGATCTTTTCTATGCTCTTTGGGTGCCTGATCTATTTATGGAAAGAGTCCAGACTAATGGGCAATGGTCATTATTTTGTCCTAATGAAGCTTCCGGACTGGCAGATTGCTGGGGTGCAGAATTTGAGAAATTGTACACACATTATGAGAGAGAGGTAATTTCAGTTTTTCCTTCTTGGCTTTACTGCATAGATTGTTTGGATGTGAACTCCTTTCTTTTCCCTTCTTTTTTCTATAAATATTTAATTGTCAACTTCTCTATTATTATGCCTTCAGGGCAAGGCAAAGAAGGTTGTCCAGGCTCAAAATCTGTGGTTTGAAATTTTGACATCCCAGATAGAAACAGGAACTCCGTATATGCTTTTTAAGGTGTGTGAAGGAAAATATTTCACTTTCTATTCTATTCCTATACATTTTCTTTTTAGTTTTTCTGATATGCCCCACTTAGAATTTAGTTCTCTTTTCTTGTTTTGAGCAGGACACTTGCAATAGAAAAAGCAATCAGCAGAATCTGGGAACAATTAAATCTTCAAATTTGTGTACTGAGATTATTGAGTATACCAGTCCAACAGAAACTGCTGTGTGCAATCTGGCATCTATTTCTCTACCACGATTTGTTAGAGAGAAGGTGAATGATGTACATAATTAATGAAGTTCCTATTTCTGTGGTTTTGTTGTTCATTTTAGTTATTCATTTCATTGTTTTATTGCAGGATGTTCCAGTGGAGTCGCATCCGTCCAGGATTGTTGGGAGCAGAGGTTCTAAAAATAGATTTTTTGACTTTGAAAAATTAGCTGAGGTTTGTGTCAGTAAATTGGTTGTGAATTGTTTGGCATAGCCCTATTTTGACATGCCCATCCTTATAACTGATAATGTTATTTCGTCCTTAAACTTGATTGATTGATTTTGCTTGCTTGTTCTTGTTGGACAGGTTACTGCAATTGTTACTGAAAACCTTAACAAAATAATTGATGTTAATTACTACCCTGTTGAAACTGCCAGAAGGTCAAATTTGCGACATAGACCCATCGGTATTGGAGTTCAGGGTCTAGCAGATACCTTCATCTTACTTGGAATGGCATTTGAATCACCAGAGGTATTGATAATCCCCAACTATCCCGCTGCAGCTTGAATTATAACTTGGAACTGTTTGGGTCTAATAATCCGTGAGATGTTAATTTCAGGCTCAACAACTGAACAAAGACATATTTGAAACCATTTACTACCATGCTCTGAAAACTTCTTCGGAGATAGCTGCAAAAGAAGGTCCCTATGAAACATATCATAATAGCCCTGTGAGCAAGGTATACAGCCTTATAAGAGTTTTTGTATTTTGAAGCATGTGCACCATGATTGCTTTTCTCTGATTGTGAATATCTCCATGTTAGTTTGTTCATTGTGTTTCTGTGAACTGTTGTCAGCCTCTATTTTTTTATGTTTTTTGCTCAGAATCAAAATAATTATATTAGATGTAGGAAATGCACTTAGAGAGGGGCAAGAAGTCCATAAGGACAAGTAAAAGATCCCCAAGCCCAAGAACTGTCAATCCTATAAGATAAAAATTCTAACTAATGAACTTACACCACAGTTGCTTCCCAATTAATCAAAACAAAGAAGAAAGACAAATCTTTAAATTGTGGAGAGATAGAAGCCCAGAATTTAACTCTGTCCCAAAGAAACATGTAATCCTCCATCACTTTGTTTTAGAAAATTCTTAAGTTTCTTTCAACCATAGGACCCAAAATGTAGCCATAACTGTGAAATCCTATAAGACAGAAGCCTTAACTCTACCTTTAAGTCTCAAATATTTTTTCCAAGAGAACAGAAAAGCTTGTTGCAGGTGCTGCCCAACTCAATTTAAAAGTACTAACCAACTTGGACCATAAGAAGAAAGCAGCTGAGCAGGGAAGATATAAGTGGTCAATACTTTCTGAAGCATTTTTACACAAGACACCGATCCGGAGATAAAGCTTTACTTGATCTTTCTCTTTTGAATCACATCATTGGAATTAATCTTCGATTGAGCAACAGCCCACACCATCTTCTTCACCTTTGAGGGAACTTTAGCTTTTCAAATCAGATTAGAGGGGACAAAAATAGGGTTAGAGCCATCTATAAGACTGAGAAGGTATGATTTGGTAGAAAAGTTAACCTGATTTTTCTAAAGTTCAAGCTCTCTTATCTTCTTTTATCCTATCAATATGAACTCCTCTAAAATCCTAAGCAAGTCAGAACAGTGTTGAAGATCTTTATCATTCAAAGTTTTAAAGAATCTAAAGTCACAACTCCACTGTATTGATGAAAACCTCACCATATTAGCTATAGAACAATTATGTCCTAAAGAAAGACTATATGACTGAGGAAAAGACTCACTAAGCATCCTCTCTTCCACTCAAACATCCTCCCAGAATCTAATATTCTGCCCACTACCAATAACTAACTTAATATTTGACAAAAAACCAGCTCTACTGTTCGATATCTAAATCCAAGGACATCTACTGGATCCTCTATTGACATCAGCAGTATCCTACTCATTTTCATGAATGTCATACTTTCTAGTTACCAGATGCCAAAAAGAGTTAACTTCGAAAGAAAATCTCTGTAGCCACTTACCAAGCAAGGCTCTATTTCTTTTAACCAAATTGCCCAACTCTAAACCTCCCTTACAGATAGGCTGAGACACCATACGCCACTTCACCAAATGATCCCTTTTTCCCTCCCCAACTCCTTCCTGCAAAAATCCCTCATAAACTTCTCTATTCTTTTAGCAACTGAAATAGGAATGTGAAAAAGAGACAAAGTAAGTTGGTAGGCTAGAGAGAACTGATTGAATCAATGTTAACCTCCCACGTTTAGGGAGACAAGCTTTTTTCCACCTATCCAATCTCTTATCAACTTTTTTCTAAAACCGGAGCCCAAGGTTCTCCAGCCTTGGGATTCCCTCCTGGAGGTAATTCTAAGTATTTCAAAGTCCATTCACCACTCTCACACCCCATTGAGGAAACTAAGTCAAGCAGCTTGTTCTCAGAGATATTGGCACCAGAAATACAGCTCTTTTTTAAATTTACTCATCTCGGAAACTGCACGGAAATGGTCAACCACTTTAAAAAGGTTGGTAAACTTTTCCTCATCACTTGAGTGAAAGAAGATGGTATCATCAGCAAATTGAAGGTTGAGAAACCATTACTTCATCCTTTCCAATCACAAATCCTTCAATTAATCTGACATCCTGAAGCCTACCTGTATTCATTATTCACATTGATATTCTTAGGCCAATTGCCAGTTTTTATGAAGGGTTTGAGATATTTTCTTGTTTATTTCATGACATTGGAATAGGTCAGTAATTATGTTCAGGTTACCCAATCAAACTGATTAAACTGCCAGATTTCACCTGCCATGGAGTGAGAGATTAGAAAAAAACTTTTGCCTATGACATTAATCCTGGTTCTCTATGCATGTTCAGTGTTATTAGTTAAATTTTAAAATATAAAATTATTGTGCAGGGAATTATCCAACCTGACATGTGGAATGTAATTCCATCAGATCGATGGGACTGGGGAGTACTTAGAGATATGATATCAAAGAATGGAGTGAGAAATTCACTTCTTGTAGCACCAATGCCAACTGCCTCGACCAGCCAGATTCTTGGAAACAATGAGTGCTTTGAGCCATATACTTCTAACATCTACAGTCGCAGAGTTCTAAGGTTTGCCCTAACAGCTCATTTGAAGTTTTTTAAAAGATTGATTATTGTATGTTTTTAATTTTTTAAAAGACTAATTATCATATGTTTTTTTCTCACGGTCTCTTTGCCTTTAGTGGTGAATTTGTTGTAGTGAACAAGCATCTTCTTCACGACTTAACTGAGATGGGTATTTGGTCTCCTACTATTAAGAACAAGATAATATACGATGATGGTTCTGTTCAGAAGATTCCAGAAATCCCTGAGGAATTAAAAATGATATACAAGTATGAACTTGTCATTTTGCTGTCTTTGCCACCTTTAATTTTTCCCATATGATGCCCCTGGCTAAGAAGTCAATTTTTTTTTTCCCATCGTTTGTTCAGGACTGTTTGGGAAATCAAGCAGATGATGCTGGTTGATATGGCTGTTGATAGAGGGTGCTATATAGACCAGAGTCAGAGCCTTAATATTCACATGGATCAACCAAACTTTAAAAAAGTGACTTCATTGCATTTCCGTACATGGTCAAGGGTATTAACTGCTGTATAACTTATTTTCAATACCAATAAAAGGCTCAAATTTTTTATCATCTCGAGTGTTATTGAAAAAAAAAATTCAAATAATTTTTATTAATTATTTATTTTGAAAACATTTCTTCTCTATAGTACAACATAGTAGTAGAAAGAGTAACGCGCTGCATATTCTCCAGATGTTTCCTACTAATTATTATAGTTGCTAATATAGTAGTAGCATAATATTTGCTTATTAGCTTTGTTTACATTCACTGTTTCTACAGGGATTGAAAACAGGAATGTACTATCTACGGTCACGTGCTGCTGCTGATGCCATCAAGTTTACTGTAGATACTTCTGTTTTTAAGGTAACAATTTTTGTTGTTTACCATCATTTTAACAATCAGTTTCTCTGTATACTCAATAATAATAAAATTTCAACTCTTGGTGATACAGGAAAAGCCTGAAAAGCCTGAGTTGGTGGTAGATGATGAAACCAAGATGGCACAGGTGGTTTGCTCTCTAACAAACCGTGAAGAGTGCATGGCTTGTGGCAGTTAGGAGGAACAAATTTTGGTTTATATTTCTTAAAAACATGTACCCAGGCATAGGTTAGAGACCCTTAATTGAAAGGGCATGTTTTGATGATATGGGTATCTGAAATATGATCAAGTAACTGTAATGTGAAGTAACTTAAAGTGCTCTGTATAGCTTATATGTTAATATTTATTGTTGAATATATAGTTCCTAGTTTGTACTGGGTTGCTGTATTAAGAGTTTGAATGTTGTGGAACCTGAATGATAACAATTTATTGATTTAGTTTCCTATTTTGTATTGCACTCATGATTGCAGTGATGTATTTTTCGGTCTGATTTTGTCCTAGGAATGGTATGAGAAGTTTGAAATATGGTGCTTTGCTTTGAGATATTGTATGCCTTCTTGTGAATTCATGCATAATTATTCATGCCTTACCATGCGGGATCTCTTCAGCAGCAACAGCACCGCCATTTGCAGCGGTTACTATTAACCTCAACAACTTCATTATTGCCAGCAACAATAGGAACACCAGCTTCAACATCTTCAGCAATCGCGACATCTTCATGCTCTACCACAACATCACTATCTTCAGGATTTTAGGTAAGGCTATATCATCAAAATTCTAAACCGCTTTGAACTTAGTTTGAAGGGTGAAGGAAATTTGAATAGAGTGTAAAACAGTGCATACAAATGGCTGTGTAAGAATTTCAAATGCACTCCAGACGCTCCACTCTCACTGTGGCTTCTCCTCTAAACCATTCATTCATTTCTTCCGTTTAAGGAGGCCATTACCAGCCATCCGTCACTGTTACTGCATGCAATTACCAAAATGCGTTTTGAGCACTCATGAATTAAGCATTTTTGTCCAAAAGATGCGAGTGATGGATGCAATGAGAAGAACAAGCCATGGGTAAAGGGTACGTAGATGCACCTAAGATAGAGATACACGAGTCTTGTAACTAAGTTAATTTCTTGGTTACTAATTATAATGAAGCACTTGATTTAGATTCTTGGTTTTATTTGGAATTGATGTACTTTTAAGTTACGATTGTTGTGGAAAAAAATTATAACTACGAAATAAAAATTAATAATTTATAATAAATATAAATTTTAAATAATGATTTTGACAAAATTATTAAAGATATAATAGATTTTTTATGATACAAGTGAAATACTATTTTAATATTATTTTTCAAGTTACAGCAGTTAGTGTTTACTAAACACTTTAATACTGTAGTTTTTAAATTATAGCTGCCCAACCTCAATCTCAAATGCACCCTTTATTAGGTCTATTATTTTCTTGGAACTTTTTGTAGATCAAGAATTTAATTTCTCATATATGAAGTGAATACGTACCTTTTATACTGAAAATTTCGGAGGATGATGAATATCCACTTTGCCGTCACGATTTTTTTTTTTTAACGTTGAATATATATGTTCTATTTGATTGATTATAGTCAGCAATTCTTTCAAATGTATTGCACATTTAATTGTCAATAATTCCCATTCTGTGTTAAGGGTTACTCCTTTTGTTGCAGCTCCATGCATGCTTTTTTACAAGGCATTAATTCATATAATAAATCAATAAAGATTCAATATATATATCCATTGTTTGAACGCTTAGACTATATCTCTGCTCACTAACTTCACAAAATACATTTCATGCTCTAGGAATTGGATACGGCATTTAAATTCATTATTTATTTATTTTAAAGAAAACCCTTATCATATAGTTCTTCAGAAGTTTGGATCAATCTCAATATAGCCCTGGATTCCGCCAAATCAGAATCCCAAGTCAAAGAAGAGTTATAATTCTCATATCACACCATCAAATAATTCAATCTCAACTTGTTGATAATGTAAATCATAATACACAAACACTACCTTTTGAAATTAATCCGTTTCCTGCAAAATGCATTCAACTTCAGTATCCAGCGACGATCCATCGAAAATCAACTCTTGATTCTTTTTGTTGCCTCATGCCAACGAACATCATTGTTCTTCTCTCGTCGACAAAAAATAAACTTTTTGGCATTCATTTAGGCCATGGACATTCTATTCTCTCTATTTGTCACAGTCACTCATTTGATATCACGGTTGCATGGCGACATATTGTCATCAATTAATAGCTCATATCATCAAATTGGTCCATGCATGGATGAAATCACAACAAAAAATTAACCTCTATATTCATCTAACATCCAGCTATAACAAAGGCAATGGCATTTCCGTTCCCCTTTCATCAATCAAACCTTTGTTATCATTTGATGCTAAATTGCTATCATCAGATTCCTCTAGGCTTTCGCATATCATGCGCCAATGCTCTTCTCTGGACGCATTTTGGCAAATTTCAACGTTGCTAATGCTCTCTTTTTCTTCATTTCCCAGAACAATAACTTCACCAAAATGAACACGTCGGCCACTGTTAGACTCCTCGCCGCGGAATTCCTCGGTGGGGGACGTAGGCTTGGCTCTCGGGCTGGCTGCATTTTGCAATGGTGTTACCGGCGATGCAGTATTACTGCGCGTTACCTGACCTTTTAGGCTTCGCTTCTCATCATATGATGGGGAACAACATTTGTAAACGTAAGCCAAGAACCAAAAGATCCAAGGAACACCAACAAGAATCAACCCTGCGACTGCATAATAATTCGAGGAATATTTTTCCGGCAGGAACATGTATAATCCTAAAAGAATTCCACCAGAGACAACACTAAGAAATAAAAAACCTGAGATTATGTATATTCTTGCATCTCCTTTTCTTTCCTCCATCTTCCTTTTTGAAAAAGAAAAAGAACCCCAAAAAATGAAAATTGATTGAATGATCTATCAACTTGATATCTCTTCGATAAATTTAATTTCTTGGTTAGATGAGGAGGAGGTGGTGGCGGCGGATGGGAGACTTGGAGGAGCCCATCAAAGAGAAAGAGTTTCAAAACAGATCAAGTATATAAAGGCGATGATAGCGGGGGGTTTGTTTTTCAAATAAGCTATTTTACTGGTTTTATTAATTTGTTCAATTTGGGGCACGATTCAATCTAATTATTAGGCTAGTAAAAGTGTGAAGAAACCAACGAGATTTAAGAATTGGAAAGCGGAGAAAGCATTTTGGGTTTCAAGAAATTACACGAATCACAGAAGGACCTTGTTCATTTTGGGTTTCAAGAAATTAGATGAGTCACAGCATCCAACGGGGGGTTTCTTTTTCTAATTTAACTAATTTTGTTGTAGCATAAGATAGAATTTGCTATATATAGAAAAAAAAAACATGTAACAAGAAAGAAAATAAAAAAATTGTTATCAAAAGAAAGTGGTGCCTTGGTCCTTAACCGAAGGCATGGCTCCCTGAATATTTTGCCATAGGAACTGATTTCTAACATTTTGGGAAATTAATTAAAGTTAGGATTTTGATTTAGATCTCACATTAAAGATCCAGAAGATCCACAGCTAACAACGATTCAATGTTTTGATCATCTACGCAAGCATGCATTTGATATTTTTAGCGTTAGAAACCTCTTTGCAAAACTGAAATGGAGAAAATTGGAAAAGGAGAATTATTGAAAACAAAACAACTCTTCATTCTTCCTCTAGGCGTTGGGTTTCAAGGGCAATACAGTAAATATAATCATCTCTACAACCAACAAAAACCCTGCCACCAATCATCACAGGTGAAGAGAATATGTCACCTTGCAGCTCCCGCTTTGCGAATTCCTGCACCATGGGATCTTTCGATTGATTTTCCTTCCTGGTGACATCCAAATTGACACGAAGAATGTGTATGCTGCCAGAACTGGTACATACGCAAACCAACCTGGAAATGGAGAGACTGATGCGTTACAGTACTAGGTCATATTTCGTTGCATGTCCTACAGGTAGTTTGTTTTACCTGTCAATCGAAAGGGAGGATTCCGATTTCAATTGCAAATGCTCATCAATATATGCAGAAGCAGTAATTGGATCTCCAACACCGTACTCCCAAAGAAGATTCCCGCTTTCCTGAATTATACACAGCTCATGAACATCAAGCGTTATGTAAAGAGGATTGGTTTTCGGTAGCTTCTTGATGAGAGTATCTTAAATGACGATTTCACAAAACATAGGTAGAATTATTGTCTGGCAATCTCAACACCGTTTATGCTTTTCGAATTAAATGTAGATCATGTCTGCACATATCTACAAGTATCATCTTGTCCAAGAAAACAAAAAAGCACGCACCAAAAACTCTTGATTTCAAAACCATAAAACTAAATTAGATTGCTATCTGAATTGTTACCTGTTCAAAAGAATAAATACTTCCATTCCTGGAACATACGAGTGCCTGTAACATTAAGAGGAAACGCGCAAAATTTTAGATCAAGCCAATTCTAACTTTCCTCATTTTCTGAATTAGGTCAGGAATGAAGCTTGACATTTATATTGGATAAAATATAAGCCTGAATGCAAAAATGATCAAACTGACTGGAAGAACAAAAAGGCTGTGATTAACCATTTCATCAGTGTCATAACCATGATCAAGACATGAAAGCTATCATGAAATTTAAGCCAGTAAGCAGGAATTCTGTTTCTATGACTCCAAACTCATGTCTCGCCATCTTCTCCAATGCTTCCGTAGAAGCCATTCGTATTCATGAAATCACTGAATATCAAGGCTTTCATAATGAATGTGTCTCATAAATGTGTCATCAGCTCTAATCATAGAAACAATTTTGTTCCTCTTTTTGTTTTCAACATTACACCCCACCTCTCCCAACCCCAAACTAAAAATATCACCTTGGACTTGAACCCATGACCTCTTGCTTCCACTACGAGTTATAAGCCATGTAGACTATCCTTTGGAGATAATATTGTTACTTCCTTTAAGTCATAATTCCATTTCATATGTTTACATGTGAGATAATTGCTTGACGGTATGATAGTATTTTTCATTCAAGAGTTACTGCTTTATTAACAAAAGTTGAAGTAACAGATGAGATTTTCAATTTAATAAAAAAGATATAACTAACAATTTTGTAACATCGAACCTGAAGATGATGCTTTACCTGAGAAGGAAGAGCAAAACTTGTACAGGGCCCAGCAAATATCGGACCACCAGTTCTACACTGAAAAAGTATTATGAAATTGCATAATGTAACCATTGATGAAGCAAAGACATACAACATAACTCTGCCAAATGAAGTAATAAGTAGAATGGTATGAATTTGAAAATTAAACAATGATAGTCCATACCCTCCAAATGATGGATCCACTTGAATCTAATGCAACAACATGCCCATCCACCAAGCAACAAATAACTGCCACAAAAACAGGCACACAAATATCAAGGATTTATATTTTATTTTTCTATAAATAGTATAATTCATTAAATCTTCCACAGATCACAAGAATCAGCTATTAACGAGATATAGTCGAAAGCACATACCGTATCTACTTGCAGAAGTGATGCAAAGCGAAGCAAATACTGGTACTTCTAGCTCATGCAACCACAGAGTATGGAATGGCAATGCCTACAATTCAACCAACAGTAACAAATATTTCTTTTTAGAAGGGAAAAACTACTGAGTTTTAACATGGTGACAACACTCTTTTGGACATATCAACCATGCAGAAAGGAAATATATGATGCTTAACTGCTAAATAATTGCACAATTTTACACTAGTCAATTGAGCTTAAATATATTTAACTAGGTTGCAGTATTTGATGGGAATCACCTCTAACAGCAGCTTGCATAAAATTTATGCATTGGGTGCATGTATGACTCCTAACACATTATATTTGATTGGTTTCATAGAATATCCTGGTTACATGACCATGTTAATAGACAAATTCTGGTTCAAACTCTCAGAAGTATTACATTTAATTTGACTATAAAGAAAGAATCCAGGCAACAAGGATGGTGATAGTAAATATATATACAACTTCTCTGTACCACCTCTATGAGGCAGGCACAGTTAACGTATCTAATTTACGGCTAAGATCCATTCATAGATAGGCATGGATGTAGTTGAAATCCAGTTAGGTAGCTGCATACAAGACTGCAATTAGAGCAATGTGTCCTATTGATGTTGCTCATATAGCCCAAGTTATTCAATAAAATCTACCCTTCTAGAAGTTAATGGCTTGATAAATTGATTAACTTGCGGTCTCTTCTACCTTCACTGATATTGCTGTAAGCCGGCCACTGGTAGATGCAACATAAAGCACGTTATGAACCTACAGTAAGGTTGAATCACACATCACATAAATTATAAGCACGAAGAGTAGTCAACAATGTTCCATTAGCTGTACCATTATTTAACAACAATGAAGTAAATAAGCCAACAAGTACATTCAGAACATATACCAATAGACAGTAATAGAATAATGACATGATCTTATGGTGCTATAATCATTTGCTACAGGCAGACTTGGTTAAAACTAAAAGGTAACACACAAGGATAAGAATGTCACTCTTATTCTAGGCAAGATGTACAAATATGAACAAATATATCACAACAAAAGGCGATATATTGTACTACAAGAATAAAGATGAACAATAAAAATATTGATTGCAAGTGAATAAACTAAAATAAAATCCTGCAGAGATGAATTAGGTATTCCGTTCCCAATTGTTTTGTAAGCCAAAAGAATTGATTAGACAAATCAATAATTTACTGAAAATATTTACCTCATCAATTGCGGGACAACCAAATATACTTCCACCGCATGGAAGCTTATAAACACAGCGGTAGTTTCGAAAGTCAAGAGCGTATAAGTTGTGATCATGTGAGCCGCACCTGCATGTTCATTAGATTAAATCTTGAACTGACCACTATAGAGTTGTGAGATATTTTTCAAAACGGTTAATTTCAAATTACCCCCTCGTGAAATGACAATCTTTCAAAATAACCTCCAAACTATTGTAAACCTCAACTTACCCTCATTTTTGTTTAAAAGATAAGGGGAAACCAGGGGCATGTTGATGATAATTTTTTTTATCTTCTTAACAAAAATAGGGATAAGTTGATGTTTACAATAGTTTGAGAGTATTTTGAAGATTGTTATTTCACGAGGGGGCTAATCCAAAATTTAACCTTTTCAAAAGTCATGCCAAAGTCCTAAAATATAACACTTTAAGCAATCCTAATCTTGCAAGACTTTGACTAGCAGAATCTTAAATTTCCACAATTCCACAAATGATTAGTCAATAACCTTATATGAAACCCAAAAGAGGGCAAACCAACATGGTTATCTCTGATATTAGAGTGCATCGTTCATTATTCCTAGCCTAACATAAGAAAAAGGCAAGAGGAAGCACGCTAAAGAATTACCAGATCAACTGTCTTGGCGCATCAACAAGTGGCTGACACTTCACCTTCAAATGTGGCAAAAGCAATCAACAACAGAAGTGTCAGCAGACCAGCAAAAAAATGGTTGATTATTTGACATGAATGGACAAGAGCAAATTGAACTCAAGAAAACATGATGCAACTTCAACAAATGTTAATATCAATCATAATTCCAATTTAATTTTACTAAAACCCAAGAAATAAATGCTAGAGGAACCACAAAGACAGCAAAGTAATGCAAACTGGTAAGAAAAAATAATACTAATCCTAGATTGATGCACATTGAACTTCTACACAAGAAATGAAAGCAATATGATAAAGCTTTTGACTTATCATACCTCACCACATGTTTGGAAAGTCCAATAGATATCGCCAGTTAAAGAATCAAGAAAATATATTTTCCCTTTATAGCATCCAACGACCACCTAACCAAATACAAAAAATATACAAAAATCCTTTCTAATTCTCAAGGGTGGAAGGAAACAAAATGATTAAGCAGAGACAATTGAATGAAAACCTGAGAAAAGTCACTAAGAACTGCTGCTGAACATTCGATCCGTCCTTCTAATTTGATTTCCCACAGGACAGAGCTCCTAAGATATGTGACGGTACAACAGTCAAGTTAGAAGATGAAGAGTTCATCCTGAATTGGTTAGAGCATGATACACATTCAGAAAGAATTAGGATTCCTAGAGGCAAACATTAACAAACAGTATTGTAAAATATTAAACATCACTCCTTCGTTTATCATTTAAAAGAAAATGATAAGTAGCATTGATAGAGGACTTGCGAGCTCCAACAACTTTAGCCATTAGACATTCCAATGATGAGACACAAGCATAGCCTGATGCATAAAGTGCATATAAATTCCAACTACATCAGCCATTAAACATTCCAAAGATGTGACAAAATCATTATCTGATCCATGAAGTACATACACGTCATCCTTATAACCATAAAAGATAAATTCAGGCGATACTGTAAGTCACATGAAATCTGTAAGTAACGAAAATCTATCATTTGCAGCAGAAGATAATGAAAATTCAAACATTATTGTGGAGTCTGCATCGTATGCTAATAAAAAGATTAATTCTCGAATAGTCGCCATAACATAACATCCTTAATCCTTGCTAGAAATTTACAAAAGATAGAACTTGATTTTCAAAGTGCATATAGTATGGTCCCTACCTTTTTGCATCAGCACATATAAATTTATGAGAGTGAGATCCAACAAATAGATAAATATCCGAGTCTTTAAGAACAACGAGTGGTGATGCATCAACACAAGATTCCATGTGAACTTTCCACAATTCTTGAATAAAACCTCTTTTATTTCTAGGAGCCTCTACTGACCAGTTTACATGACATAGAGCATTCCCTCTGAACTTTTCTTCATGCATAACCTTGTTACAGCGGCTAAATGAACAGGACATGGGTACTGAAGATAAATTCCAAGGGAAACCATCCTTGTCATGATTAAGTTCTGGTTTAAAATATTTGTTTGAATTCACCTTCAAGCGTTTAGAGACAACAGCATGATTTTTGGTGGGAGAATAACCTGAATGAAACTGATGCTCCTTGTCCTCTTCTCGATTCAACTTCCAATTAGCATCAGCACTAACATCTAAATTGCACAATTCCCTTTTCTCCAGAAGAGCAATTTCAAGTTTGGATGGAGTTGGAAAGTTATAAATCAATCTCATATCGATTCCTAAGCTATGAGCAACATATGCTGCAGCAATAGAATTACCACCCATGATAAAGAAATTGTCATCGTGCAACACCTCTTCAACCATCAAAGCATCACCAAAAGCCTGTCAGAATCATTCTAAAACAGTCAGTTTCAGTTCTTTGATAAGGCAATGTTGTTGAGAAGGGTTTAATGATTAGTGGAAAGTAAAATGTTAAAGATGAAGTAAAATGAAAATGGTAAAACACAGATTATATGCTAGAAGATAAATCAAATTTGAACATTAAGACTCATTTACTACCTTACAATAATGATTGTCCAGGAAGTGTCAGACAAATCAAAAGAACAAGACTTTTTCGGAGCATTAATAACTACATCAATAACTATGTTAGAGAGTATCAATTATAGAGGGGAAACCTTTCTGATAACTTGCAAAAGATCACTAGCTTTAGTTTCATCAGCATCATGTTGAGCAGGTATGGTGAAAGAAGTTGAAGCTGATAACGATGCATAATCAACTTTTCCACTTGAAGTCATTGGCAATGAGTCCATAAAGACAAAGCGGCTGGGAATCATAGCCAAAGAAAGTTTATTGCTCACCCAACTCTTGATAGATGATACGAATGCTTCACTAGATGTTTTCTTCTCTTTTAATACTATAAATGCTTCAAGGATGACAAGTTCTCCCTGATGTTTATGAGAAACCACAGCAGTGTCAACCACATCTGGATGGCCTCTTAGTGTATGTTCAATCTCCTCTAAAGCCATACGCTGCCCACTAATCTTTATAGTACGATCCTTTCTACCCAAGAAAACCAAATCACCACTTTGAATTCGTCGTGCAAAATCCCCAGTTCTGAAATACATTTGGCTTCCACAGCTGACAGAACAGTTACAAATGGAGTTGTTATGCAACTTTACATATTCCGAAGGCATAACAATTGATTCAGAAAAGTATCCATTGGATAGACAGAGACCACCAACATATATTTCTCCCTCATCAGGTTTACCAGTATCACTTTCAACAAGCACTATATCACAATTAGAAATTGGTAAACCAATTGGTACACTTTCAAGAGTGTTCATCTCCAAAATACTTGGCAACCTCTTGCAATCAAAATACGTGCAGTCTCCAGATACCTTAATACAAAAATGGACATATAAGTCATTAAATGTAAAATCTAAAGGATAGCTGATACACGTGAAAAATCTTTCTCAAGCCAATTATTCATCTATTCAAGAATAGCATTCAAGGAAAGGCATATAATAGAAATACTGTTTCATCCTAAGATCAAAAGCACGACTTTGTGACACACAATATTGTTGCAACAACTTTTTCAAGTCATTATCTCAACCCTTCAAGTACTAGCATCAAGAGCAAGCATTTTCATTTTCTCAGCTCATATAAGAGAATAATATTCATTGTAATATCGAATGCACAATCATGTGATAAACAAGAAAGAACATAAAAAATTAGAGAATTGAGAATGATTCCAGAATATTAACTTCCTAACCATGCATTCCAGATTAGTGGCACGAGTGAATATCTTTAGAAGAGATAAAGTAGCACAATTTAATAACTTTTATCAAATAACAAATCAAAAATGAGATTTTCAACTGCTAACCTCTGTACTGCCATATAAATTAAGGATAGAGATCTTGGGGAATAACTTGGAAATAATACCCCACATGGATAAAGGTAGGACTTCACCACTCAGCACTAACAATTTTAACGAACTACGAACATGCACATTATGCTGACTTTGCAAAGCAGGAAGGACTGCCCGCATCAGTGATGGAACAGTAGTGAGCCTACTGATAGAGTAAGCCTACAATAAAAAGACAAAAGATGATACTCATTTATAATTGACTCAGAATATCAGTAAGAGAATGACTCAGATCCAGAAATAAAACAACAAAATGGACGAAGACAAAAATTGAATAAAATTAACTAAATCACAATCAAGTTATTTCAGGCAAATAACTCCTCTTCATACAACGGAATTCTTGTGACAATTGTAAAGAACTTGTACTTTAAGCTTTCTGAAACATTTCTTAACTGAGGTACTTCTACTGTCTAATTACAATCATTACATTTTAATCCAAAAAAAATGTTGGTAAACAAGAACTGCTATAAGCTACAAGTCTACAAAGATGATTTATGAAACATTATGCAAGAACAACCTTAAGCTTTTATGATAATGATGAATTGATCAGGTAATATCTAACAGAACCAGGATATGATTAAGATGTTGTTTAACCCTCTCTTTATTATTCAGAACATAATATTGATATTTACTATATGGCCATCAAGCAGTGAATGCTCTGTTGACCACCAAAACTGCTAGTGAGGGCAACTAAATTCTGTGTTTTGCTACAATCTTAATCGCATTACCACAGCTAATATAAAGCTGCCCACATATAACAAGCTTAACGGGAAGGACAGTCAGACAGTAGCCGTAAACCATAGCAGATAAATTGTACCTGCAAAAAATGGATGATAGAAATTAAATTCTTTTTCAGCTCAATGATTGGAGGTACAACCAGCGTACAAGCAGTAAGAATAGCACTAAGAAATTCTTGCAAGTGATCAATAAAACTAATTGATGTCTTGAACAATAAAAGCTCCTCTCCGTGCAGGGGATATAGGTCTTGCATCCATAAAAAGCGGTTTAAAAGACCTTAAAGAGAAAGTAAAGGAATCACATCATCGATATGTACTATCTTGCAGGGAAACAGGAAAATCAAAGCACTCAGAAACAAGAATTTTGGATAAGCCCCACGGAAGAGGCAATTTTCAAATAACTGCTTACCTTGCTCAGTGCCACATACACCTTTAGGCTTTCCCGTGGACCCTGACGTGTACATCAAATAACAGAATGATCTTTGTCTCTCATTTTCACAATGACAAACAATATTTGACCGACCAATAGTATCTTCCACCCTTTCTTCCATGGAAAAGCACAAGACCGGACAAATGCCACTTTCTATAAGCCAATGTGATTTATCAAGCAGGTAATAACCGATGCCACTTTCATTGAACGAAGATCCACGTGCAATAATAAGGCCAACATTTGAAGAAGAAATAACTGATAATATTCTATCTTTTGGCAACGTAGGATCAAGCGGCAAAAAAGCCTCCCCAATTCTCAAAATTGAAAGAACAGAAATTATGTATTCCACTGATGGCAGCATATATACTCCGATAATTTTTGGTCTATATGCATTGATAAACTCAGCAGCTGGTTGCACTTCATTTGATGCAAAAGACGCTGAAGAAGATAACATGTCAACAGGAAGGGGCATGTCACTATCCAATTTATTCCTTGCTATTAAGCCAAAATTGTTAATTTGAATCAAAATTATTAATGTAAAAGCACCTAGAATCACTTTTTATCTAAGAGCACTTATTAAGTACTTTGTACTGAAAATTGCAAAGCCCTATTCATAGCCTTAAATTTGAAAATTGAAACTTTCGCATTAAACTTCAAAATTCGAAAAAAATAAAAATAAAAAGTAAGTAAAACTAGTAACCTGAGGTCAGGGGTAGGATCAAGTGCGGGTCATCAGAATGATCGAGAATGGAGCGGAGGCGAGAGCTGAGGGAATCAACGGACGCCAACACCTCAGAGAAAGTGAAGCGACCGTCCCCTTCGTACACCGGAGGATTATAAGAGGAAGAAGGAGAGCCGTTGATCAATTTTCTATCAGACGGTGATGCTGCGGCATGTATAACGGCTATTTTGTCAGGGTTACAGTTTGCCGCTCTGAGAAATTCGTGAGAAATGCAGCAGTGTTGCTCCCGCTCCTGCTGGTTTTCTCTTCCACTTCCTTTGTTCATTTCTGCTTAGTTTTCAAATTTTCGATTTTGCTTACATATATAGCTAAACTTGGGTTTTACTTGGACTTTTGTTCGTCGATTTGGGCTATTTATGGGCCCAACATTTCTAAAAAACCCGGTATTTTATAAATAGAAGGCTTAAAACTCCGTGTGTTTGGTGAGAGATTAGTGTGTGATTTTTTGCATGGACCATTGGTGGGTTTTGGAGGTGGGTGGTAGAATTTGTTTTCAAGATCTGGGTCTGTGCAGGTTTGTGGTTCAAATCCAGTTACGGCCATGAAAAGGCTCCTTGCTGCTGCCTGCTGCCATTCCTATTTCTCGACCAATTGTGACTATCGCTTTCACTTGGATGCCGTTCCCATCCCACCATTAGCTTTCGTTATTCGGCCACTTCCTAACCTTCATAGCTGTCATTTGCTTTGGCAACAGCCTAGTTGCTGTTTTGCTCTGCCGCTTACTGTTTTTGCTGGGCTTATTTGTTTTGGAGGCGCTATTGCGGTTGTTTATTTCTTCTGTTTTATGTATATCTACTTTGTTTTTCGTTTTCTAAAATTGTGTTGTAATTTTTGTGTGCAATCGTATACTTCCACTTTTTTTTTTCCCGCAATTTGTAGGAAATTTTACCTAGTTGAAGTGGGTAGGACTAACCCCATAAATTTCCTTGTGTTTTTAGAGATTTTATTTGTAAAATCTTTCCTCTCCTTTATTATAAATTCTTAGTGTCTGAATATTTTAAGATTAATGTTTTATTTGTTTGAGGCTGCATTAATTTAGACTGGAGTCATAGGTCTTTTAACTTGTTCATGGTACTTAAGTCGAACGTAACCTTGCATTCGCGCTCCACAACAAATTTGTACTTTTTGCCTTCTTGGTTTCACGCCCCAGCGGCGTTTGTATTGTTAAGCTTCTGGTCCTTTCTATGAAAGTCATTCTTATCAAAAATTAAAAAAATATAATAAATAAACAAATACTTATGATAAACCAGTTCATTTATATCTAGCAAATTGTGAAACGTGAGCCAACTCAAGCATTGTACAAGAAAGAAACAACTAGCTGAATTACTTGCTTAAAAAAAAAAACAAAATTTATGAGGAGATATCACACACACAAACACACTGAGGACCAAGCCCACTACGTTACATCAAACATTTCAAAATCACAAGGAATGTTTCAGAGTGACTTATTGACACGCTCAATTATCACAAATTAAACAAGAAAATACTTGTTGGAGATAGGTTTTTGGTGCAGCCCTTTGAGACCCAGACTGAGTTGTACTGTTTGGCATCAGCACCACCTCGGATTCATCGGCACCATTTTCCCTAGCTTTCTTGCCTTCATCAAAGAATTTCTTGAAAGCATCTTCAACGTAGCTCAGCCCCCCGCCAACATTCATTGTCTTTAGAAGATCGTCCGGGAGAAAATCACTGTTAAGGTCCCCCTTGACCGCGGCCGCAAGCTGCACCAATTCTTGCTGGAATTCGCTGAGTTCATCGTCTTCTCGTGCATCAAAGTCACGCGTTCTCACCGGTTCTGACAATTTAACTGCGCAAGTAATACGTGCGTTACAAAATTAATTAGTCTGCGCTTTCACTTGATCGCTAGTGCTTTCGTTAATTAAATAAAATCGACGTGAATAATTAATGTTTAATTAATTAATTAATTAATTAATTACCAGGACAATCCGCTCTTGCAGTGCTTCTATTGAGGACTCCTTCAAAAGTTCCAGCCCATGCATCTCGTTTGGTGAGAAATTCTTTGAGATTGAAAATCTTTTTAAGGGTTGCTGCAATTGAGGAATGCTCGAACTGTGAAGTAGGATGTGGCCCTGAGGGCCCATGCAACACTGCATTATAATGAACAAAACCTTTGGTTATAATTTTTAAAAAAAATACATAATTAAGAAGAAAGATGGATCGATTCTTCTTTTGTGAAAATTAAACTAATTAATATTAAATTTCCAGTGTGATTGAATGGCTTTTAAATAATTTTAATTTATTAGTTGTTCCAAGTTTAAATTATGAAGAAAATAAGATTTAAACTTTACCCACTCCCTTTACTTTTTTAAAAATATATCATTTTATTAAAAGAAAAAAGCTAACGAAAAACTAACAAAAAGGGCAAAATGGGACATTAAAATTTATAAGAGATAGGAGTTGAAGAATATTTCATATTTGACTGACCTGTGCCAGGTTTAATCCAAGGAGAAACCAAGATGGCCGGAACCCTAACACCAAGGCGATCAAACTTGAAAAAGAACGGCTCCGGGCCAACGATGTCATCGGGACTCGGGACTCCGGTTACCGGTGTAGGAACATGGTCGTAAAAGCCACCATGCTCATCGTAAATAATGAGGAATAAGGTCTCATTCCACTGGGGGCTTGCTCTCAGGGCTTCATAAATTTCCTTGACAAGTTGTTGGCCTTGTGCTATATCGTGCTTCGGGTGATCATCATTCGCGGCCAGTGATAACAAGTCAAAATATCTTGGCTCTATCACCACATAGTTAGGCAGCTTCCCTTCTTTGCAATGCCTCTTGAAGCTTACATCAAATTGATGGAAATTGTCTATGTACTTCAATTTCCTAAGATTCCTGATAAAATATATTTATATATATATGAAACGATAAAAATATAGGGATCTATTAGTTATATAGCCATGATCAAATCGATCTGCTACTGCTACATTAAATGTATGAATGTGTTTAGGAAGATCAAATTAAAGTTTTTTTTTTGGGTACATTAATTTTTTTTTTTGGGTACATCTAATCTATGTTTTATTTTAACCCCAAATGAAAGCACATCAAAATTCAACAAGAAATATTAGTCCCCCAAACCCCCCCCCCCCCCAAACAAAAAAAAGAAACTATATTTTATGCTACAAAAAGTTCAGCTAATCGATGGAATTGCTTTGTTGACTCGTAAAATTAAGATAAATATCGAGCTGCTTTCTTGCTAAATGTTCTTTTATTCAATGTAAAATAGTTTCTTGTCCCACTTAATTGTCATAGCATTTGATTAAAGTATTCGGCTTCAATTGTTTTTGACTTATAGATTGAAATTAAAACCAAGGAATAAGCATCCGATGCGCCAGCTACTAGGTAACCTTGATCCGATCTGTATTCATAATGCATGTTGAACTGTAAATCTGTTTCTTTTTTTTTATTTTTTATTTTTTATTTTTAGTTCCTGACGAATTAACTATTAACCTTAAAAATATTATCTTTGAGATATTAAAATTATAATTTAAAACGAATCAAGATTATCTCGTAACCTAAACTTGTCTTAAACAAAATTTGCTGTCTGACTGGTCGGTAATAGTAGTTAAATTTTGCAGAGGATTTAATTCATTTAAAACATGTTCATGAGATCATATCCAGTGGATGAGGTCAATGAACATTAAAATCACAATAGAAATAAAGTTTAAAAAATTAAAAAAAAATACAATCAAGATTAGGACAGAAAACCCATTTAATAATTAAAAAAGAAAAAAAAAAGCTGACATTTTGATGTAGCTGGACCCAGCTTTTTCGGTCGTGTTGATAAACTCATGAACAAGTCAAAAAAATGTTATGAAGTTTAACTAGAGGAGGAGTCAAACTCTCCTGTCGAAATAAACAACTATCATTTATTCGTCAACGGTTCTTTGGTTCTTTTTTAAAAAAAAGGGAAAAAATCTATTAAAAATTTGACCTTTAAATGTTAATCATAGAACAAAAATATAAGTTAGTCGGCCATTATTTCAATTTGAGTGATGTCTTTCTACAAATTATTTTTTTTATAAATTGAATGTGATATTATATAACTAGTTGAATAAAAATATAAAATAATAAAAATAATTTATATAAATTAAATAATATTTTCATTTAATTACTCGTGTAACACTACATCAATTAATTGAAAAAAAGAATTATCGTTATGTCATTGTCCTTTTAATTTAATCCACCGTGGCCCAGCTGATCACTCCACAAAGTCTTTCAAATATTTTGTTTTGGTGCGGACGTGGGGCCAGAGTCGTTGAATCTAAGTTCATAGCAAGCACTTTCGAGATCGATTGGCTTACTACTATTTGCTATTACTTATTTAATATTCATCATGTTTATTTAATTTCATAATTTTTTATTAATTTTTTTTATTATTTGATTTTTTAAAATAAAACATTTGAATATAAAAAATTATTTTACCTTTATTAGTAAAAACTCGGATTTAGATTTTTTTTTTTTTTGATAGGTTCAGATTTAGATTTTAACAGTAGAGATTAAAAAATTTCTTTTAAATATTAAAATATTTAATTTTTTTATTTAATAACTTTATTTTATTTTTTTCATAATATAATTTTAAAAAATTATTTATTAAAATAATTTTATTATTTTTAATATAAATTCTCATTGATAATCAAATAACTAATTTTTTTTTAATAAAAACTTTACTTATAAAAATTCTACTACTAAAATTTTTATTTAAACCAGCTTTATTTAAATAGTTATAGCAAACGAAACCTTTGTTGTTTGCAGCTTCAACTTTTAAGCCGGTGCCATAATAAGGCCAGATTAAGTGTTTAATCATTTGTTTATTCGGGATTCAAACTTACAATTAGTTAAATAAAATTACTTAAAAATTACTGTTTAAATTATAAATTTATGGTAATAAAAATAAATGTCATGTCTACTGTATAATTTAAAATTAAAAAAATTAACCTACAACATATAAAAATAATAATAATTATATAGATTTTAACCAAAATACTTAAATACGTCTATAACAAAAATCTTTTATATAATATTTAAAATAATCCAAAATAATTGGAAAAATTAGCTCAGAGCATTTACCCTCAGTTATTGTGTTGATAGAAGTTTATGAAACTACTAACTGTACCCTACAAATTATTGCGTACCCACTTGTAACAGCTTTAAAGAACCGAGCATAATCATCGTTATTTTTTTTTTCTTTTTTGTTAATTAAAACCGAAAAAGAAACTAATTAAAAAAGTTGAATACGCTTACTTGTAGAAAAAGCAGGCCGAAAAAGACTGATAATAAATCCCAAAGCTGTGTCCATTTTCTTCCAGGGACTCAAAAACAGTCTTCTGAGGATACCCTGCAATAAGTTTATTCGTATCGTTACTCGTAGCTCCATGCGACGTCGCTGAATGCAAATACAGCCTATTCGACTGAGTCGAACTCGGTATCGAGGAAAACCACCGATCACAGACAGCAAACTCAGTCGCCAACTCTTTATAGACGGGCAAAGTTTCAGGCTTAAACCCGTTCATAACAATCTCCGACATCCCTTTCTGTATGCTCTCAGCATTCTGCACGAATCCATTCATCTTCGGACCCGTCTCGGGATTCGGGTCGGGGTTGTTCCAGTCCCATGGCTTGCCGAAAACTTGCTCGTATATGGCCTGGAATGAGTGTCCAGGATCTGGGTCGATGTGAGCTGCCGTGTTCTTGAACTGTAGGTGGGTGGAGTTCGGGTCGGAGGCGGAGACTGGGTTGGATTCTGAACCGGTGACGCCGTCGATCTCTGGGTTGAGTGACTTGAACCAGCCGAGCATGTGGTCGAATGAGCGGTTCTCTTGCACCAAAACGACCACCGTTTTGATGGGGCTGCTGCTGCTTTCTTCGGCTACCATTTTTGTGTTATTTTTTTTTTCAATGTGATAATAACGATGTTTTGACGATTATTTGTGTCCGAAGATATTTATAGAAAGACAATGAGATAGAGGGAGAGAGGAGAGGAAAGCGTGAGAAAGATGCCGGGTTATGTAAGAAATAAAAAAAATTTTATTTAAATTTATTAATTTGGTAGGGCCTGGGATAGTGAGAGGAAATCAGGAAAAGAATATTCACAAAAAAAACGTTTACTTTAGTAATTAATATATGTTTTAAAACGTGTTAAGTAAAGATAAATAAGAAATGCGTGTAACACGAATCCAACTGATGCATCAGAGTGTACACATTGAATGACTCCAACACACAACATGCTATGATAATTTTGAAACTTTTTTTTCTATTGAAATTATATGTATCTTTGACCGCGAGGATCAGGTAAGGTGATGAAAATGACCTCATTTAATATTTTTATTGAAAATAATAATAATAATAATAATACTAAGTAGACTAAATAAGCGTGTCCAAGACAAATAAGAATCATTCTTAGTTAATCAACCCAAAAACAATAGAAAAAGACCTAAAAAGAGAGAGAGAGAGAGAGTTGCATGAGTGAATTCGGGGTATGAAATGATCACAATGTTGAATATTTATCGTTAATTAATTCTTCGATTAATGATTAAAGGTGACAGCCTGGCTCTTTACTTTGAGAAAGAGCCTACATGATAAAGTTGAAAGTTCAAACCAATCAGTTCCAATAAAGATATCGAATTTATTAGTTAAATAATGTGTGGTGATCGAGTACTCTCCAATTACATTAATCATTATGAAACAGCGCTGTCGTGTAGTGCTAAATATCAGTATGTGAGACAGATGAGACAGATCATGAAATAGACAAAAAAAGGATAATTAAGAAAATTATTGAATGGACCGATCTATCGCGCATAGATTCCACCACGTGATTTTTCGCAAAAACATGTTCAAAATGCAATCAATAATGTTATATACATATATAAATATCAATTTCTAGTGGACATAAAATAACAAGCATCGGGTAGATATTTTATAGACAGTAGAAAAATGACCCTTATATAATGTCATGAGTGTAATTTGATGTGAGGATAAGGACCAGTCGTTACAGGTTTTAAAAATTAAAGCCAGCTATATAGCTCAAATTTTAAATTATATCTACTGTTGCATAATTGAGTGACGTACGGAAGAGTCTTATTTAAATATATTAGATATAGTAATAAAAAAAATTGTTTAAAAAAAAATCTCCAATCAAATCCAAGATTGACATATTGCTAGTGGCTGGCAACAACTGGAAACTGGCGATGGCCAGCGGTGGCGGAATCGAGATTTTAGTTCAAGGGAAGTCATAATATAGAAATCATAAATTTGAGTGGGCTAAAACATAAAATCGATAATATTGAGAGGGCCAAATATGAGTACTAAAATGGAGAAATCATATAACTAGGTGCACTTTAGGCATGAAAAATACACGTAAGGGGGCCAACTGTAACTTATACCTAGAAGTTGGTAAATTTCATTTTAACCCTTATTTTATGTGAAATTTTTTCCAACCCATGATAAAAATTTGGGCAACACCAATATTCAGCACACAGCAAGCACCACAATAAGTACTGAACGGTGCGTTTTGGGTGCAATATAAAAGGTTACTGTTTGAACATACAAACACAATACGCGCGCAATAGATCTCACACAATGCTGTCACTCTCCCTCTCATTCACACCAAATACACTCCTCACTCAAGCTAGAAATCTCAGCAACTAATTCTCCCATGATGTTTTCTGTTCCACTCGTGGACTCTCCCTCACAGTGTGAAATCCATCGAGTCTCTCTCACAGTGTCTCATTGTCTTGGCTGTGTGAGAAATTGAGTTGCATCTTGGAGACTGACTTCACTTATCGTCGATTGCGACAATCAATTTCTGCAGGTAGTTTGCTTCATTAACTAGAAATTTTTTTGTGCTAATTATTAATTTGTGACATCTTAGCTGCTATTATGTTAATTTATATTGACTAATTGTTAAAACTTGCGGTTAGGAATTATAGAATGTTGTTTAATTGTTTAATAATTACTGATGATTATGCAAGAAAACATGATTTGGAGCATGTTCGGCAGCCATAGAATTTTATAACTTTGATTTGCAAGTCTAGCCTCAGGCAGGATGGAGCAAACATTCAAGTGTATTACAAAGTTAATATTAAGCACGAAATAAATAAATACGCTGCAATCAAAGACACAAATTATGTTATTTTGTGTTGAGAATACTGAGCAAGTAAGGTAGTTTAGTTTTATGTTGAAAACAATAACACTTAGCTTTAGATTCAACTGTTATTATGATAATCTGTTTTCACAATTTCTATCATCAGTTAGTTTAGTTTTGTAAGGTTGTGCTGATTTTTTCATGGAAGCTTAAACAAGGGTAGCTTGCATAGGATATGAATTAGTTTTCTGAGGTTGTGCTGAAATTTAATTTTGTTTTTGCTACTTTTGTTAATATGAATTATTTTGTTTTTTTTTAAATTAAATTTGTTAAAATGAATTATTTTCATTTTGTTGCTTGCACTTTGTCAATATGAATTATTTTAATTTTTTAGAAATAAAGAATATGGAAAAGGACATCGAAGTTGAAGAGTTGGAGAAAATTGAGGAGGACGATGATTTAATAATTGGGATGTCATTCAATAGTGATACTGATCTGTTTATTTACTTCAAAGAGTACAACAAAAGAAAATGATTTCCGGTTATGTGGAGAACTAGTAGAAAGGATGGTGATGGGATACTTAGAAATGTGACTTTTGCTTGTTGGAGAAGTGGTGAGACAAGAAGCAAATCTACGAATATTTTAAAGTCCCAACCTAATGCAAAAACAGGCTACAAAATATTTAATTTTTCTTTTAATAGGAACCACAATTCCAACCGCATGGACATTTTCATCTAATCTACTTTACTTTCTTTTATTATAACAAAATATTTAATTTTTCTTTTAATATGAACTAGGGAATTACCCGACCCGACCCGATCCAACTCGAAAAAATTTCGGGTTCGGATCGGATTTGGTTATAAAAAAAAACCCGATCGAATGAAAACAATGAAACCTGATCAGGTTGTGATCGAATCAAGTTTGATTCGATCCGAAAACCCAATCAGGTTGCTATAAAAAAAAAAACATAAACCTAAAGCACACACAAATCACAATTCCCATTTTCAAAATACATAATTACTAACACAAGCACTCACAACCCTCCTCAACCCCTAATCTCATTACACAATCCCCAATCTCACTACACAAAACACATACACAGTCACCGCCAACGGCGTTGGGCCAATGCCAAGCCGCCAACAGAGGCCACCACACAAGTCACAGCCTCACCAGCATCTTCATGCCATATTTATTGCGCGTCTCCATGCCTGATTTGCTACGCCTCCGTCGATCTGCTGCTACGTGTCCGTCGGTTTGCTGCTACGTGTCAGTGGCCACCGATCTGCCGCAAGTGCTGCCGATTTGCCGCAAGTGCCGCTGATCTGCTGCAAGGTGCTACCAATCTACATTCTACTGCTCCAAGCCTTCAACCCGAGCTATTCGACCCGAGTTTCTCCTCTTTAAATCTTGAGTTTTCACTTTTGAAGCTTTTTTTAAGCTTTGAATTGATAGTATATATGGTTAAATTAAACAATTAATATTTAGTATTTAATTGTTGTAATTATGTGTTTTTAAATAGTTAGTAACAAAATCAAGAAAGTTGGCCAACTCGAAACTAATATACCCGAATTCAACCCGAATTTACAACCCGACCCGATTCGATCCGAATTATCGGGTCGGGTTGTAAATTCGGATTAATTTTTGTCAAACCCGAACAACCCAAAATCCAATCTAGTTGAACCGAACCCGATTTTGTCCACCCCTAATAGGAACTACAATTCCAGCCGTATGGACATTTTCACCAGCTACTATTTCAGCAAGATAATGAATATGTAGTTGATAGGGAGTTTCGAAGTGATGTCGTAGAATAGCATTGTTTTTGTTTTATTCTCATTAATATTCGAATACAAGCCTTTGGCTATGATATGTGAGCTTGTGGATTTCATATATGGATTTATTTTTGTAATGGTATATTTTTCCTTTAATGGCATATCGGTAGTTTTAGTTATGTGGTATTGGAATATTGGTGTACACTAGTTGGTTCTAGGCATGGTCCTTTAATAGATTTATCATTTACTGCATGGATTTCATTCTTTAGTCGTGTGCTACTGGAATGGTTGAAGGGTATGCAGGATGTTGGTTTTATGAATAAATTGTCTCCTAAATGAATGCATTTAGGTATATGTGTTAATCTCAAGCTTAAATGTTTTTTAATGTGCAACAATTATCAGTAACTTCAAATATAATATATAAGTCAGCTGACAGAACAAAAGAAGCAAATATATTAATAAAAGAAGCTAATATGTTAACATTATTGTTGCGAACAATAATTTACATCCACTGAAGCATTCATGATACAATTCAAAAAAAGAAAGAAAGATAATGGTACATTAGTTAATTACAAAACTTAAATATAATACATATTAAAAGAGTTATAATTATTTATGGGACGTATGTTACAATAACACTTGGTTCTTTTTTTTGTAGTTCGCCCTCCGACAATTGACGTTGTCGTCTTTGTTGAAGTTTTTGCTCAAACAATTAAAATTGAAAAGATAAGCATTCGATTTGATGCCCTAACTTGCGGACTTCTCCTAACAACATTTCAATTTTATTCTGGTTTATATTTTGATCTGTCATCCCTCCAAAGTCATTACATTCACTGCTCTTCCAATCATCATCTCATTCAAAAGCCCCACATCCTTTACACTTCCAAAATTTACGATTCAGATTTTCTTTTGTACGTGAAGTTCGTAAAACCTTATTGCTTTTGCAGCATTTATCACAAGCTTTCAGTTGTGTTTGAATTGAACAAATTCTGTTCTAATATAAACAACAACCCATAATGCATATAAATAGCACAGACAGAATGATGATTATCTAATATAAACATCACATATAGCATATAAACGGCACAAAATAATGATTCTCAAATCAAAGCTCAAGCCTGGCAAACAAAAGTATTACCAGTATACAATTAAAGAGTTGCGCATTGCAATCTAGCCAAACTAAGCATAAGATTTTTCCAAATTTTGCTTGTTCATATTCACAACATACATTATAGAACACACTACAAACATGTTTCATTTTCATATTACAATCCCATAGATTTCTCAAATAATGGAAACTCATAATAGCAGTTGCTATATTATTTAGGATTTAGATTATGACAAAATACAGTAACAATTTCATCTAGATTGGTATTTTACCAAAACTATAATGGCATAAAACAAGCTCCCGTTATAGTGATCATGGTGTCATCTCCAGCACAAAGTCATTTCAATCAGCTCCTAAGACCATCGAAAATGCAATTACAAATCAAACCTATCTAAACTAATTTTCCCATCAATCCAAGTGCAATTAAAAATCAATATAAACTACCTCACTTGCTCACAATATCAACTGAATTTTCAAAAATTCATAATCAACTCACGGAATTTTGGCATTACCTCTATAAATCGACTACGACAGTAAACAACAACTAAAGCTGGGAGAGTAAAGTTAAAGCAAGCCGAGAGATGCAATCCACGATGAGAACGGAGGGGGAAGCGACATCAAGATAACAGAGAGGATAAAGAAGAGAGAGAGAGAGAGAGCAAATGGAGAAACCCACGCCGAGAGACCACGTGGAGAAACCCACTGTGAGAGAAAGCGAGAGGATGAGCAGATGGAGGTGAGATTTCCGTGAGAGCAATTGGAGAAACGGTGAGTCTAACGTGAGATCTGTTACGCGTGTGTTGTGGTGCATATATGTGTGTCACGTGAGATGGGTCCTTTTATATTGCACCCAAAACGCATCGTTTGGTACTTATTGTGGGAAGAGTCTCATTTTCTAAATTTGGGTGGGAATGGTCCCTTAGACGTTTAACCGTGAAATATTCCAAAGGATGTAAAAATCTTTGCGAGCCCGTATCTATGGGGCTCGACTCATTCGGGTCATATCTGGAGGCCTATATATGACCCGAATGAGTCGAGCCCAATTCTTTCTGCTATCTGCTCATTTGTTCCAATTTGAGCACCACTCATATTCTTTTTCTCATCACCCACTTGCACTTGCTTGTCTTCTTCTTCTTCTTCTTTAGACTCCGTAAAGTTTAATCTTTATAGGGTTCATTGTTATATGGTTGTTCTTCTTTTTGAGTTGAGTCCATTTCTTTCAATATTTTATAAAAGTTATTAAAAATCACTACCTCATGGGCAAAGGAAGTGAGAAAAGGGAGATATGTGAGTACAAAAAGAGTTTGGACAAAGGCTTTTTTTTGAGAGGTTTGGTGCTAATAAGTAATAACTAGTTTGCAAAAAAAAAGAATAGGCTATTAAGCTCTTTTGCAAGTAACTTTTCCCGTCCATATCTAACAAGAGGTTGATTCCATGTCTTCGAGTAAGAGTTGCAGGATTGCCACTATTAGGGGTGTTCGCGGATCAGATTTTACGGATTGGACATCAATTCATATTCGATTTACGATTTTGTAGATTATAAAGTTTCAATCCAATCCAATCCACAGATTGATGAAATTCAATTTAAATTCAATCCATACATCTACGGATCGGATGCGGATTTGACCTAATCCATGTCCAATTCACCATTTTGCGGATTGGTTTGTGGACTGAAAATTTTTAATTCTGTCAAATCCACAAACTAACTAAATAAAAAAATTTAATATAAAAATAATTTTACTATCTATCAAATTTAAAATTAAATAAGATTTAAATAAATTAATTATTTAAATAAAGCTAGAAAATACATTTAAAGTTTCAAAATATAACATACCAAAACGAAAAAAATCTCATTCGTTTAGATCAGTACATTGAAATTAACTATTTAGGAAGCTATATTTGTTTATTTAATTATTTTATATTTTATATTATTATCGAATAAAATATAATATAATGTTAATATAACTATATTTTAACTTATTTATTTACTAGTAAGTACTAATGTCATATATACAATTTTTATTTTTTAATTAAATAAATACTTTTTATTTTTTTGCAGATTCGCGAATTTTTACAGATTTACAGAAGTAGATCCATATCTAATCCACCAATTGCGGATTATCAAATTTTTAATCCAATCCAATCCAGCAATCCACGGATCAGATTTTTACGGATTGAATTTCTACGGATCAGACAAATTGAGCGGATCATATTGGATTATGAACACCCCTAGCCACTATTAAATAAGTTTTTCCTTTTTTTGTTGCATTTTTCAAAATTAAAATAAAAATATTTAGGGACCGACCCCCATTGTGTTTCTCGCTCCATTAGAAGATTATCGAAAATATCCCTTATTTAGCACAAATAACACATTTCGGGTATGAACAGGATTGGGGTTGCCACAAAGTTTGGGGATAAGGATAGGGATCATGATCCCCGAACCAAATCTCCATTTCCATTCATAAATATTCCAACACAATTAAAGATGGTCAATGGGCCAGTTTGCAAATGGCACGGCATGCGCGTGGACTAGATTGAGAATTTTATGCATGTGCGCCCTAAAAGTACAGTACGATTAGAGATGAGATAAAACACGACATGTCAAAAAGGCCTTGAAACAAGCATGTTTCACTTTTTAATGGAACTAAACTTAAAATTTTATTATTTTACATATAACTTACAATTGAAATCTTTTAATGTAATTTATTAGCTTAGATTTCTTTTTAAATTCATTTAATTCTAGTTTTTTTTAAAGTAAAGGGGGGGGCGGGGGGGGGGGGGGGCAAAGCCCAAATAGATTTTTATTTTTCCCCCTTACTATCCCCAAGACTTAAACCCCGGCGTTACCTACTACAAGCTTGATGCTGTTATCAACCCGACCACGCCCTTGGGGGCTTTGTTTAATTATAGTTTAAAAGTAAAAACTTTAATTGTTTTATGTTATACTTTATTAAATGAATAGATGATACCATGATTTTGATAAATAAAATTAAAAACATCAAGATTTTATAAAATATATGTATTAATATTATTATGAAGTATGATCTATAATTCTATGTTAAGTCCAAATTAATAATTAAGTTAACTTTTACGAAAAATTTATTATTGTTGTTATAACTACTAAGTGTTAAAAAAGAATTCATGTTACATTCTCTTAATATTATTAGTTTGTTATTATTGAATATGAACTTAAATTTTAAACTTTTGATTTTATTGAATTTATCTAAAGGCACGTGGACTTATGAGCTAGAAAAAATGTACCAACAACTTGGCTTGTCCTCTTAAAAAAATGAAAATAAAAAAAAGAAAAAAGTTTATCGTGCTTTTTTCTTAAGCATGACCTCATGACTAGGGGTGGGCATGGGTTGGTTTGAGTTGGATTTTAAGTCAACCCAAACCAAACCATAAAAATTTCGATCCAACCCAAACCAACCCAAATATTTTTAACCCAAACCAAACCAAATCATTTGGGTTTGGTTTGGGTTTGGTTTGAATTTTATTATCAAAATAATTTTTATTTTAATAAAATTTAATTATATCAAAATTATAATAATTATTAATTGTTATTAATTATTAAATTGATATTAAAATATAAAAAATATATAGTGGATAAAAATTATAAATTTTACAATAACTTAATCCTTAAATTAAAGAATACTAGAAAATCAAAATAAAGTTTAATCACAAAAATTATTATTTCTCAATAAATAAGAACGTACACTTTAATAATAAACTTTCACAAACTTGACATTAACAATCTAATAATAAATTTTGTCACTTGTTATTTATTTAATTATGCAATATTTGTTTTTATTTATCGTTTTGGTAGTTTTGCGTTATGTTGTCTACTTATACGTTTAATTTTAGGGAGATTGCCAGTTTCCCCCCTACAGTAATCAACATATATTATTTTTCCCCCTTCTGCTTTTATAATGGCCAAAAACCCCCATAATAGTATAAGTTTACAATATTACCCTTATTTTCAACTACTCTTTTATTTATATTTATTCTAAATTAAACAAATCACATGAATAGAAATTAAATAAAAAATAAAGCATTAAAAATAAGAAATATATGTTTTGATATGAACAAAAAAATTAATAATAAAATTTTTTTATACTTATTTATTTTGTGAAAATTTTCTTATAATAAATATATAAGAAAATTATTAGTCAAATGATAAAAAAATTATTACAAGAAAACTTGAATGACAAATAAAAATTTATTATAAGATAAATAATAAATTTCTTCTTTGTAGAGTCTCCTGCTCTTTCTATGATGATCCTTCCATGTCGGAGGAATTATTTTTATAAATAAGCAAAAAAATTTATGTTATTTACAATAATATTTATTTAATTTAAATTTATTTTTACTGTTATTTTCATTTTCTAACTGTTGACAATTGATCACGCCGTAAAAAATTTAATGGTGGTCTTTCACTTATTTGTGTTCATTTATTTTGTTTCTATTTATTTTATTTGAAAAATTTGAGTGTTGGGGTTTTGTCCATAACTCATGGGTAAACCATACCCAAACCATAATGAAATGATTTTCTACGTAAAACCCACATCTAACCCATTTTCATAATTTATTCAATCCAAACCATTTAATTTAATTTGAGTTTGGATAAACTCATGGATTGTGGGTTTATGCCCACCCCTACTCATGACACAGCAAGCGTAGACTTGGCAAGTGTGTAGGACCGAACCTCAGCAATAAAAAAGACACAATATGACACAACACGAAACAAATAGTGAGCCTTGTCGTGCCGACCCACAGCCTCTCATGGGCCTTCTTTTTCCGCCCCAATATTATTATAAAAATATATATAGCAGTTCGGGTACTATTTTTGAATTTGGATTCGGTTCTAATATGAGCTACGCTAATATTTTAAAGAAGTAAATTTAACAATATGATTATAGGGGCACATGAGCATCCCCTGAAAATATCCTTATTTTTATATTCGATAATATTTGTTTGATTGAAAAATGAATTAACGGATTAGATTTGTCAACATCAATATATTATGGCAAATATTCAACAACTTCTTTTAGTTCTTATAAAAAGAAAAAACAATTTCTTTTAGCGAACCTCACCTCAATCACTTCAGTCCCTGTCTCTCTTATGTTTTCTTTGGTTTGCACGTATACCTGCAAATCAATTTTATGATAAATATCATTCAATATTTAAGATCTCTCTAAAAAGTTTATTTTTTAATATCTGTCATAATATCACAGAATCAAGAAACAAGTTAATTTATTGATGTAATCACAGAAAGGATGCCGTAAGATTGATGTCATTGAAGCAACCAGGAACTCTGGTCCAAATCTTCGCATATGATTTTTTCTTATTCTGTCGTTTTGGAGTTACTTTGTGACCGCCTTATATTAGGCCAAAAAAGTATTTTAATTATATTGTGATTTATGCATATAACTCATGAGATAGATACGAGTCAAATTATCGTTGTGTGATTGTAAGAGAGATTAAAATAGAGGAGAAAGATAGAGAGAAGAGAGAGTGATTTAGGTGGGATTGAGATGAAGAGAGAAAACTAAAAGAAATTGTTGAGCATTTAACATTGACAAATTTAATATTATTCATCTTCAGTTCAAGGAATATTATCAAATGTAAAAATAAGTGGGTATTTGTAATTTGTAAAGGGCAGCTGATCCATCCTATATTATCAATACTTAATTACACATATATTCTTAGTCAATAAAGTATAATAATAATAATAATAATAATAATAAATTAATTACACACAGATCGAATCTAGGCACCGTCGTACTTCTTAATAAAAGTTAAGTCAATGACACTGTACAAATAATAATGTAAATGCTCAGTAAATTAACAATCTCCATCAGCATATATCTTCAAATCCCTACCGTGCGTAGAAAAATGTAAAATTTTCATTTTGGAACGAGTCACAATTTAATTGTTGCATGCCAAACAAGACAACAATTTGCGACCAAAAGATTTTGACTTTCGTTGCTTTGTAGTAGGGGTTGGCACAACAACAATCTGGGACTCATCGACGCCCTCTGCCTCGGCTTTCTCGCACTGCCCACGGAATTTCTTGAATGCATCTTCAACGTACTTAGCGCCTTCGGCAACCGTCATCTCTTCGACGAGTTTGTGCGGATAAATATCCTTTTTGTAATCACCGTTCAATGTCGCTGCCATTTGCACTAATTCTTGCTGAAAATCGGTGAGTTTTGCATCTTCATTCGCTTCGCCGTCCCGCAGTTTCAACGTCGGCTCAGGCAACGTAACTGCAACAGCCAATACATACATATCCATAAGAGATTAATGTCATAATAATAATTTGGAAGGTCCCTCTTTAAAAACTGTGTCAGGAATCCAAGTGGTAAAAATAAGTACTGAGATGAATCAAGGTGCTCCTGTCCCCTTATAATTTTGTAATATTCATGTCGTGAACATAAGTGATGAATTAAAGAAAGTGTTGTAATTAATTACCAGGGCAATCAGTTCTCGGACTTGTTCTATTGAGAACGGTTTCGAAAGTGCCGGCCCAGGCATCCCGTTTCGTGAGAAACTCTTTTAGATTGAAAATCTTTTTTACTGTTGCTGGGATGGAGGAATGCTCGAACTCTGATGTAGGACTTGGCCCTGAAGGCCCATGCAGCACTGTATAATTTTCACAGGGAAAAAAAAAAACAGAAGAAGAAGCTTTGGTTATCTCTTTCAATATTTTACTCTTGATTTGATAAAAATTACAATACGCAAAAGTCGAAAATTAACAGAATTTCAGTGGAATGCATTGCATGCAAAAGAAATTAATTAATGGGTTAGAGTCAGACTTACGTGTTCCGCGTTGAATCCAAGGAGAAATGAAGATCGTCGGAACCCTAACGCCGAGGCGGTCGAACTTAAAATTATAGGGCTCCGGGCCGACGATATCGTCGGGACTGGGGACTCCGGTAACGGGCGTCGGAACGTGATCATAGAATCCACCGTGCTCATCGTATGTTATAATGAACAAAATTTCATTCCACTGGGGACTAGACCTCAGTGCTTCGTAAACTTCCTTGACAAATTTTTGTCCTTCGGAGACATCGTGCGATGGGTGATCATCGTTTGCCGGCACAGATAGGAGATCGAAGTATCTTTGCTCCACCACCACGTAGTTTGGTAGCTTCCCTTCTTCGCAATCCTTCTTGAAATGCAAATCAAATTGGTGGAAGTGCTTCAAGTACTTCAATTTTCTTAGGTTTCTGGGAACAAATAAATTATCCTATCAGAACAAAAATTAAGCCGTGTCCGCACAAATTATAGAGTTTTTTTTTTTTTTGAAGAAATATTATATTACAATTAAAAAACTTTGTTATGGTGTAGCACAAAAGTCAAAAAACCTTGTGACATCTCATCTTCATATGCAAGAATCAATATACATGTTATTACAAATTATGTGTATGATATAAAATTGATAAATTTTCCTTTCAAGTCTTGTTAATTGTTTAGATAATTTTATAGTTATTTTTCCAAAAAAAAAAAAAACTACATTTTTTAAAATTTGAAAAATATCCAACTCTTATTCTAAGGTATTCTAGAAATTCATTATCTGCCTACGTCGAATTGAAAATTTTTCACAACACAAAATTGGCAAACAACTACGCACACGGAATTGACAAACAGTCCCTCATAGCAATTAGCAATTGATAAACTACGCTATTGTAATTTAACATTAAACATCTAAATAATTCCAGACGTATTCACATATTAGACCAACAAAAAAAAAGAGAATAATGCTACCAAACTCTTAAAGTGTGTGTTTACTTCTCTTCATATATATAATATTAAATGTTAATGTTTTATTCGATTGACTTTCTTTCTAATTAAATTATCCACATGTAATTTTGGTTGAAATCTTATATATATATATATATCCAATAAAATTATAATTTTTTGATTTTATTATTAAACGTCTCAATCGTTCGTAAAACTTTAGCTAATTAATAAAACAACTACAGCGACCGTCTTGAAGCGAGTAAAGCTTAAGCCTTATTATATCAACCAAACAAGACACGCAACATGAATTCTTTCTTGTCGAAGCAAAATTACGCTCCTGAGTCCTGAGCCTTAGAACCGTATGTCAGCAAACTACTCATATCGATAAACTCGCTTTCCTTTTCGACCGGTTCAACATTAAAATTTAAAATTAATCAAAAATTTAAAAAAAAAAACAACAACAAAAGTAATATTAATAGACAAAATTTATGTGTTGAGCACTGGATCAATGATTGGGATTTGAGTTTAACACTCAGCAGAAAATCAGTCGCAAAATCCTAGCCGTTAATCCTGTGCCGGCACAAATTCAGCTGATTACCGGATATCTAATAAGTTCAATATTAGTTATTTAATTAATTTATTTATTTACCTGTAGAAAAGGGTTGCAGGAGGGTACTGATAATAAATCCCAAAGCTAAGTCCGCTTTCATCCAAGGACTCGAATATGGTCTTTTGCGGAAACCCTTCAATGAGTTTCTCGGTATCATTACTAGTGGCCCCATGCGACGTCGCGGAATGCACGTACAGTCGATTGGGCTGCGTCGAGGCCGGCACCGACGCGAACCACCGGTCGCAGACACCAAACTCAGCCACCAGCTCCCTGTAGACCGGCACCATATCCGGTTTAAACCCGTTCATGACGCTCGCCGCCATTCCCTTTTGAGTACTCTCAGCGTTCTGAGCAAACCCTTGCATGTTAGGACGAAGAACGTGAAGCTCCTCGTTGTTAGAAGATGACGACGACGATAATGACGTGTACTGGGCCCACGTCAGGCCAAAGACTTGCTCGAAGATGGCCTGGATGGAGTGGCCGGGGTCCGGGTCGACGTAGACCGACTTGTCCCCGAAGTAGATGAGGGGGGAGTTCGGGTCGGACGTTGAAATGGGGTTGGATTCGGATCCTGTGACCCCGTCGAGTTCGGGATTTAGTGATTTCATCCAACCAATCATGTGATCGAACGAGCGGTTTTCTTGAACCAAAACCACTATGGTTTTGATGGGGTAAGGATATTGAGAAGAGGAAGTGATTTCTGCCACCATTTTTATTTTATTTTTATTTTTTATTTTTACTTTTTGGGTTGGGTTTTGCGGTTTTGCTCTTGTGTATTTTTATTTGTTTTGTTTTTGCTTTTGATAATGGGGTTTTGATTTTTAAGGTGAACTTATTATATGAATGTGCAGATGATGAAACAGAAAGATACGCAAAAAGATATTAAGGAGAAGTTGAAATGAGATTCGTGTGGGAATCAATGAATGACGACAGAATAAGGTTTGTTTTGCTACGAAGCTAATGCATGGGCTGTTAGGTGATGTAACAAAAGTTATGTATGTATGGGCATTTGCAATTTATTTTTCTTTCTTCTTTTATGAGCAAGTAAGACATATTTGGGAAGATAGGTTGAATATATACTTTTGAAATTGTGTGTATTATTTTACTGTATTCGGGTTAGTTTAATTAATATCTTTTCTAGTTTTGTATTAAAAAAAATTATTAATTTTCATTCAAAGTAATCCATAAGATATGAAATGTGAATCCGGATGGGTGAACAAATATATACAAAGATATATAAACTGACGTAACATGATATAATTAGATAAATGAACTAAGAAGATTTGAGTAATAAATAGGATTTTTTTTTCTTTTAAAATTACTGTCCTTCAGTCTATATGTCTAATTAATATTGGTGCTGTTCTAATGCATAAGAAACTGTCGAGTAATTAAAAAAACAAGAATTAACTAGGCAGTGATCATGTTGTGTAGTCTCTACAATGTGTTGTTGTGTGTGTGTGTGTATATATATATATTTAAATTGATTAAAAATAAACTAACACCATTTTGAGTGTCTAATTGTAGATTTAAAATACTTTAATTGATGAAAGAGAGGTTATGCTAATTTTCTAAGGAATAAAAGCATATGCCATGCGTGTTTAATTATTTTTAATTAGTTTGACACATATAAAATGCTAACTAATTGTCTACAAGAAATCCAACATCCTCAAGTGATCACAAATTTCGGGGAAAGCTCTAAAAACTTGTGAATTCAGAAATTGTACATGCATGTCAAGCTTTAACCAATGAATTTTCTTTAATTTTTCAACAACAAGAATATAAGATGAGACTTGACCTACCTGTTACTCTTGTGAATAAAAAAAATTGTGTGCCTGTAAATGAATGAAATGGATTTTCTTTCATTTTTTTTTTTTAATAATAGGATGAGACTTGCCTGAAACGAAATGTACGGATATATAAATGTACTTTATGTCAAAACTCAACTGTATCCGACCCATTTGGTTTGGACTTTATGTCATCCGGGTCGGCCCAAAACCAAACACAACCCAAACCACAACCAGCATAAGTGCTAAGAAGATTCTTCTACGCTGTCACTTGTCACCTTAACCCTTGTAACTTGGGACAAGAAATGAAGAGATTTATTCATTTTTAATTATGATCCTCACAAAATAAAGAACAGGCACACAATATGATGCTGATAGGCGACGGCAAAGGTGGTTGAAAAGTTGTTAATATGTATGTGGACAGCCTAAATTGCTTGGCACACATGTACAACTGTTCTTAGCAATCGCTTTTACTGAAGATAGAAAAAAGGCCAGAAGGGATCACACATTATTATAATACTCGTACCCATCTTATCATCGACATTTTATTTTTTCTTCTTCTTGTTTTGTTTCTTTGCTTTGGTATAAATCTTGAAGGTTAAATCTCAACATTTCTTTTTTTTTGAACAACTTTATTTCATGTCAAATCTTATGTGTCGTCAAATATTCAATTGTAGATTGATGGGTAACAGACAATCTTTCATAAAGCAATTTTGGTATCTCAGCATTTTCTAGATTAAGAGATAAAAGAAATAAGTTGGACAATTTTGTCAGATACTCAAATGTAAATGGCATCTTGGGTCTTGGCCTAGTGGTACACATTCCTTCTTAAAAAAATTATAATTACTGAAAATGATGCTAAAGATTCAAATGGTTAGTCAAAAGTTATGGGAAGGGAAAGAATAAATTTTTAGCATGTTATATTCTTCTTGTCAATAATTCTTTAATTCAATTCGTTCGCATTTCCTCTTCTTATTCATACGGTCATGAGTTTATATCATCCCATATCGGGTTATTAATTATTTAATCGCGACAATTTTCTTAACTTCATCTTTACTTAGATAAGCTCTAATGAAATCTAAATATATAATAGAACTTTCAAATAAAAATACTCTATATAAGAATAACTTCTTCATAGTAATAAAAATTTATGATCTCAATTTGGGATCAGTTATAATTAGGAATAAACTCCACATTGTAATAAGTTATATTTTTTTTAATAAGTCTTGTCTTAATAAACTTACCTCCACATATTAATAAATATTTCAAAAATATATGTCATGTTACATTAAATAATTAAGATGGAACAAAATATCTTTCTAAAATTGCTTGTGACAATAATTTGTTCTTTAAAGTTCCAACCACACCTTTCAACTTGCTAGTATGTAGTAATTGGTCAGTATAGTTATCTTCTTTTTGAAGCCAAAATATTTCTAACTTATCAAGTATGTTTGTAACTTTCTGGTATGAAACTTTTTGTATTAGTTTTTTTAAACTATATATCATTTTTATTGATATCTATCTATTGACTTTTACTCACTTATTAATTTATTAATACATGATATAATTTAGCTCATATCACTTGCATTAAGGATAATTAAACCAAGACAATAATTTTGTACTATACCCTATTGTGTTATAACTTCTTTATAAAAATAAATTTCTCCAGTCTCAAGTCCCAACAATATAGCTATATAGAGATTTTACAATAGTATGATATATTATACCAAATTTGATGGATGAAATTTTGCGGTCACGACGAAAAATCTTAGAAGGAAAAACGGTGCATTATTTTTCACATTAAAGTGACAGTTGAGAGTTGAGACATGATGTGTTGTGTTGATTGGATTCCCCATCGATTATGTGCCCACTTACTCTTTCAATGCCTTGAATTTAAAGCATTGAATCAAAGCGTGAGCACAGGGCAAAGGCACGGAGTCGTAGATGCAGGGCAATTAGTGTTTCCTCTTTTGCAAAGCAAAGTTTACTTCAAGGTACATTGAACTCTTTATTCAATAACAAAGACTCCATTAAGAGTTAAACTTGAAGGAGAATGATAAACCCTAGAAGCAATTTTAACTGTTTTTGATCCCTCGGGAATAAATAAAACCAAGAATTATCAAAATCCCACATGAAACCAGCGTCAATTATGGGTCAAATCCAATTAATTATTGCCTTTTCTTTTTTTCTTTTTATCTCCTGGAAATTGAAAAAAATTATGACTAGATTAGAAAGAAAAAAAAACGATCCTTGGGTATGATGACCAAAAAACAGGCATCAAGCAGAACCTGAAACAGGGCTAGTTTGAAGTTTAATTTGAATAAACTAAACAGAACAAAATATGTACAAAAACAGTTATGAATTCAATTATAAAATTGTGGGAAATCTTTTTTTTTTTGGGGGGGCAAGTTTATATGTATTCATTTTTTTTCCTTAAATGAATCTAGGAAAAAAAGTTCCCCTTACAACTAAAATTGTAGAATAAGGGCTTTTGAGATGAATGAATTCAACAGTTTTCATTTCTTAACTTCAACCAATTCAAGCTTCAATTTTTTTCTTAGTATTTTTTACTCTTCTCAAAATTTTCCTCTTTGGACATGAAATGTTTGAAAAATATTTAAGTCCAAGGAAGAAGAATATGTCAGCACTCTCATAATAGACCTTAATTACCCTTTAATTTCTTTAATTAGCTGGCAGAGGTTATGATACGCCAGCTCAAGATTACACTAACTTTAAAAATATTGGCCCAAAAAATAAAAAACGAATGTGAGCAATCACACAAATTCTCTACCACCCACCAAAAGCTCTCATTAGTTTTTCAACATCATTAATAACTCTCCATCAATTGGAACAAAAATTTATTTAATTTATTAATAGTACCAACTAAGTTTATAATAATTACTAAAGAACTAATAAAGTAACACTAACACTTCTGTATCATAATCAATGAGTATCCAGGATTAAGGTTGTAATCCATTATGTAACTCAAATGCGGAAATTGTCAAGTTGGAACACTTCATTAAGACTGATCAATAGCAATCTAAGTTCATCTTCAAAGTCAAATAAAAATTTGTGAAATCCAATTAAAACTCTATGTGGGTATGTTCTATATGATACAGAAGAAAATAAAAATAAAATAGGGGAGGGGAGGGGGGGGGGGGGATTAGAACATTCCTGGAAAATTAATTTGGAATAATAACGGAATTTCCATCTTTTGATCCATACCTTGTGAACTTGAATCTCCCTGTTGAAATTGATCTTTTCAAACCAAGAGAAGAATTTCTAACAAGATTCATCACTTTGCTTCTACTACTGTTAATCTTTTCAGTGCTCTCCAATTGAATTTCTGCATCATCATCATCTTCTTCATTTGTGCTTAAAATATCAGCAACCAAGAATGGACCTTGACACGAAGAAGAGTTCAATGAAACTGATCTTCTAATTGGCAATGCATCAACCCCAACTTCAATTATGCTATCATCTTGAACATTTGGTGTCTTTGGAGCCTCATCATTAACAACAATGCTAACAACAGCTTCATTATTCACCCCGTCTTCGATGTCATGTATCACCAAAACAGCAGCGTCATTTGTGTGCTGATATTGATGCGCAGAAACATTAGCATCAGATTCACTTACTTCCCCTGGAGCTGAAGCTTGAGCAGCGGGAAATGAAATAATAGTGGCCCGGCAAAGGGGGCAACTCGAGTGAGATTTTAACCAAGTGTCAATACAAGGAAGATGAAATGCATGGTTACATTTTGGCAATAACCTTAAGCTTTCATGTTCTTGAAACTCACTTAAACAGACTGAACAATCTGTGCCTTCAACCAATCCATCACCTTTCTTGTACTTACAAACAGTTATAGATTTAATAAGTGCTTCATCTAAACCAACATTGTTACCAAGCTGCCATGCCTGATCATCAGCACTCATTTGATCTCGATTTTCACTGAACTCTAGGCCAGTTTCATCGCTCCTTCTTTTACAATACTTAGAGATGATAGTATAATAAGTGACAAGGATAAAAGCACTTGCCAGGATGCCAATGACCGCGATGATCAAAGGAGAAAAATCAGTGCCTGAATCATCATCTTCATCTTCCAGGTTAAATGGAGGGGGCGGTGGGAAAATTGTGTAGCACCCTTGAGGACAATATATGCTACATATCGCTTGCGAACAATCTTTGTAGGTAGCATATGGTGCCCATGGATTTTGATTATTCCCAACTGAAGTACTCATGTTTCAATCTAAAATGAGAAATTCAGTGTACCGAATTTTGAAAAGCAGTTTGTTTAAGGGCAGTGTCTTCGTGGAAAGAAGATAAAGGTTGGCAGGAAAAAGAGTTGGGGCTTAGAGGGGAAGGAAAGCAAAAGTAGAGTCGATGGGGAGTTGATGTGTCTCTATCTTATCTTCTACTTTATTCTTTTTCCTCAAGTGCTTTTGCCCACCTTTTTTTTTTTTGGGCTTTTTTCTCAACCAGGGTTGATAATTTGTTGACTAATTTTGGAGTTTCTTTTGTGGTGAATTAGGAAGTTGCTTGAATTTAATCAAAATGTCCAAAGCTTTAATTGGTTGGTGAAGTGTAGGTGAGTAGACTCTCTTGGCATTTCTCATTTCTGTGTGGAAGCTTAAGTTAGCTAACCACACTCTTTGGTGAATTGACAAATAGTGTGTTGCCACGTCTATGAAATAGATGCAGTGGAAATAGTCACGTGAAAAGCATCGTGGCAAAAATTTATTGGATGAGGAGATAACGTGTGCGTGGAGTATCATAGAGGCAGTGACCCATAATGTTAGGAAAAATGGGATGTTGACTTTCTTGTTAGATTAAGTTAGCTAATTACACTACCATAGAAATTAGAAAGGATGGAGTTATTTGCATTATAAAAGAACGATCCAAACACCCATTTATTTATTCAGGATACTCATTCATTGTATTTTGAAAAGTTAAATTTTACTTTGTACACTCTTAAAATTGTAAACATACACTTAAGGCTTCCTCTTTGTTTCTTCTTCATACATTCATGACACCAGGAGTTCTTATATGCTTTCAAATATTAGTTTAACTAAGATTCCATAAAAGCTCTTCCCATTATACAATAATTCTTGTCCACACTGCAAATTATATGTATTATTATTTTAGATATTGAAAAACAAATAAGCCATTTTATCTTTTCAGAATCAAAACAATAAATAAGCAATTTATGTCAAGCCTTTAGCAAACAATAATCAACAACTGCTACGCCCCACTGATATGAAAATTAAATGGCAGAATTTTATTGAGTGTGAGAGAGAATTTGATTAGTATAATTTCTACATCATAATAAGCGGAGAACTTGAGAGTTATGATTTCCTTGATAAGAGTGGTCAGTAATTTGATTGAGTTTTAAGAGTTAATATTAGTTAAAACTAACAAATTTATGTGATGCAATGGGTTTGTTGAGAATAAAAAATAGGGTTTAAAATATTATAATTACACTATACATTTCATGGGTGCACCTGTGCATTATAAGTGTGTCTATACTAAATTATTAGTTATTTATATTAAAATGTCCTTAATAATAAATGACATTGTGGGTATATTTATACTATTTATTTTTTAGAGCGTAAGTAACCTCACTCCCCATAAAAAGTAATAATGTCATAAGAAAGATAATTAATAGGGGACCAAAAAAAAAAAGAAACTCAACATTTGTGTGCCCTACACATCTATAATTAAAACGGAATTTTTATCTTAATTTTTAAAATTGTGAAAAAAAATTCTTATTCATTAATTCCATACAATTCGATAGTAGAAATTAAAGAATGAACGAGTTTGCAACAATGAATTTTTTTGTTGAATATTAATTTTACTTAAAATGAATTAATTTTCAATGAGAATCCTTAATGGTAGTAATAATAATACATGACAATATTTAAAATAATAAATTTTAATAATAATAACAATAATATTAATATAATAATAATGACATTAAAAATATTAATAATAGTAACAGTTAAATATTTTTAAAATCCATTTTTATCCCAAAAGAGGACTCATATATAAAAATTTGTAACTTCTAGTGTCTATTCATTTTTTTTTTAAATATAGGTATTGAGATGTAATTAATTGAAAAAGACAAAATTGAGTGGTACGGTGCAACCGTTGCACCATAGTTTCATCCATATCAATGAACGTCCAAATTTAAAATTTATCATAGCTCCACTGATATACACATATATCCTTACACACTCTGGTGAAATTAGGATTGGTCCGACGAGGGCAATAATGAGGAAAAATAACTTTAGGAGGTGATAACATAGACCCTGCAAATTTGAGGGAGTCAAGAAGAAATTTTACTTAAAATGAATTAATTTTCAATGGGAATCTCCTGAATTTTTCTGGCCAAATAGTTTCAAATAGCTTAGTGCTTACGTAGTTTGGAAATATAAGTTGGTAATTTGTATCTAAATGATGCGTCACTTATCATCAATTGTCACACGTAATGGCATGTCAATGAAGATACCGTGTAATAGTAGTACTCATTCCTTTTTTTTTCCCCCCAAAAAAAGAAAATCCGGCATGGCAAAATTGGAAACTAAATCTCAAACGACAATACAAATAAAGCCTAATTTATGGTTCCTCCAAAATATAAATCCAACCTGACTTCTTGGAATGAGAAGCCCCTTTGTCATAGATACGTGCAGAGGAATTTTATTTTATTTTATTTTATTTTAAGAAAAACAATATAAAAGCAATCAAATGCCTTATTTGAAAGTGCTTGCCAAAAGTTTGATAACAAATGGAAGAACCGAATAAGTTGCTGTTAAAAAATTTCAAGAGAAAAATTGATAGTTTAAAAGGAAGAAACAGAGAGAAAAAGTTTGATCATCGAAGACGTATGAAGCTGAAGACAATAAGGGAAAGAATTTTATGTATTTATTTATTTTCCAGAACTGCAATTGGGTCCATCAAATAACTTCGCTGCAAGCGGCGGCTCCGACTGCTTGGTTGATGATCTCAAATAACAAAACATAATCAGTACTCAAATTGTGAACAGTAATTGTAGCATTTTAATTATTCAATTGCGATGTTTAAGAAATTGCTTATATTTATAGAATAATTCGGGCAGAAATTTTACTGGGCCATGTGTTACAAAGATGAGACTTTCTTAATTGAAATAAAACTGGGCCTAATTAAAAATTTGAGTTTAATGGCCTAAGATCCACCTAATTCTATTATGCGGTCTTGAGAGTAAAGTCCAAAGTATATTCACACAAAATAAGTTGGTGCTATGATTTTGTCCATGGTTGTTGTTTCATTAAACTTGAATAATGGATTCAAACCTAAACAACAATGACACCTACTGTGAATAATGATGTGAGAGTAGATTACACCAATGGAGAAGAACTAATAATTTAATATTAAGATATTTTAGGGTTGTTATTAATTAGAAAAAATGTGAGATAATTGACATAAATGTATTTTGAAAACCGTTTTAGAAAATGTTTCATGAAAAATCTATAATTTTTTTTCCCTCTTAAAAGAATTATAAAGCCTATTTTTTATAGGCTTCATTTCTCCCTTTGCATTTATTTACTCATATTCTTACATGAACGACTTTGCATGCACCTTTACATTTATTGGCATGCATTCTTACATAAAATTTCATGCATATTCAGTCATTTTTGTTGATAATTTTATAAGTATTATATTAGTTGTTAGTCATGCTTATTAACTTTTAACATGTTTAACTTTTAACACAAGTTTCCACCAATCAAATCGATATTGCCAACATTTAATGTCATGCACACTTTGTCCATGTGTTTAATCTTAAGGTGGTGTATGCATTTTACAAGTTATCACATACATTTATTTTAATGCATGCTTTGCATTAAATGTTATACATGTTTTATTTATGAGTTAAATTAACTTATGAATACTTTATCTATATATTCAATTATAATGCATGTTTGCCAAAGTGAGCCTCTTTAGCTACTAATTTACTTATTTGTAGATACTAACGTTTTGACCTTTAATTCAAAAGTAAATAAAATAAATAGTCGATGTATGTAAATCAATAATATGTATATAATTTATAATTTAGTGTTTTAAACTATCTTTTTTTTTTAAATGATTAATTCTTGACTAGCTCGCTTCACAAGACATTCCCTTATGGGCTAAAGTCCTCCAAGTAGGTTTAGCCAAAACTTCAATACGAATTGAACCTCACTCTAATGTTTCCATACCTTCCAAACCACAACCTACTGTGATTGCCCCTATACAATGGCTTAGGTGTACTAAGAAATATATACCTTATGGATAAGACTAGGCCTTTAGGCCTACGATTGATTTTTAGGTAGAATTTTTAGTCCCTTTGATTATTTAAGATGTGCGGTCGGAGACAAACGGATCGCATAATCAAATTTCCTGCCTTGAAATCAAATCCCATAGAAACCCAAAAAAAAAAAAAAGGCCAGATTAATACTAAATTGAGATATGGCACCAATCATTCCTTTGGGGTTAGCCAACAAACCCAATCGCTTTGACAAAACAGGATCTAGTCCAAGTCCAAGATTCAAATCAGTGCAACACCTCCTTCAGACCCTCCTTTGGCTTGTAGTAGCCGTCGCGTTGTATTATTATTTTTACCATTCTTGGTGAATGCAATTAAAAACTTTTGCAGCTCCCTTGAACTCAATATAATGCCAAAATCTTATTCAATCTATTTAACACTTGGGAAGTCTTACAAGCACTTTGAGTACATTGACAGTCGATGTAAAGAAGACTTTGTGGATTTTTTTTTTAATGATTACTAGACAAGGAAATTTGTTTTCCAGACAACCTTTATAGCTTCTAAGTACCAAAAGTCAAATGCACAATCTTGCTTTTTTTTTTTCCTTTTTTTTTTCAAATGTCAGAAGAAAGAGTGTAAAAATATAATCAACAATTTGTATATATATAAGGAGTGAGTTGCTAGATTTATCAATACAAACCTTTCAAAGAGTTTGGTTTAAACACCTAAAACCTCCACATTTTATTCAAAAGTCATAATGACAGAATTTCCAACTCGACAGTTTAAAAATATTTGTGTATTTTGTAGAAATGATTCGAGAAATATGTTAAATTTTGTAAATGCTGTAAGAGATCTTAAAAGGGTTTTAATCGAACAAAAAAATATGTTCAATGATTAGAAACGATAACTTTGCATTTATTTGGTTCGTTGTGGAAGCTACACCTATAAACGAAAATGAAAATGACCCTAATACATTTAAAAGACTTCTTGAAATGAATGACCGTATTAATGCTTCCATCGCTTTGCCAAGTGGATTGAAAAATCGATGTTAAGCCCAAAGATTCATTCCAACCTGTAAGGCACGTAATTTATGATAGACCCAAGTTGGGGCAACCACTATAAACTGTGGTTTAAAAGAACAGTTAGATTAGAGTAAAGTTCAACTCACATTGAATCTTGGATTAAATCTAATTGAAAGACCTTAGTACGTAAGAGAATTTCTTGTGAAATGAGCTAATAAAAAAAAATCATTCTATTAAAAAAAAATCTAATTTAAAACACTAAATCTTAAATCATATGCACACATTGCTGATTCATATACATCAACTATTTATTTTATTTATTTTTGAATTAAAAGTCAAAGAGTTAATAGCCATAAATAAATAATTAGAAACTAAAAAGATTAACTTTAGAGCGCATCCATCACAATTGAATGTATAGACAAAGCATGCATAAGCAAATTTAATGGTTTGACAAAAGCATGCATAACATTTAATGCAATATACGCATTAGAATAAATGCATGTAATGTATGCGCCATCTTTGAATTAAATGCATGGACAAAGTATGCATGACATTAAACATTAACAATGTTGATTTGACCTGTGGAAGGTTGTGGCAAAGGTTAAACATGTTTAAAGTCATCTTTGAATTAGCAAGAGGATGCATCACAATTGAGTGCATAGAGCAAGCATGCATAAGCAAATTTAACGCTTAGACAAAACGCACATAATATTCAATAAAAAGCATGCATTAGAATAAATACTTGTGAAATGCATGCGCCATCTTTGAATTAAATGCATGGACAAAGCATGCAGGATATTAAATATTAACAATGTTAATTTGATCGGTGAAAACTTGTGGTAAAGGTTAATCATGTTTAAAGCCAATAGGCAAGGCCGCAAGGCTAACAATTAATACAATGTTCATAAAATTTTTAACAAAAATAACTAAGCATGCATGAAATATAAATGTAAAGGTACATACAAGGCCGTGTAAGCATGGGTGCAAATAAGTGCAAAGGTATGCAAGCATAAGTGGTAATAAATACAAAGGGAGAAATGAATTTCTATTAACAGCAGACTTCACAATTCTTTTAGGAGGAAAACCAAAAAAAAAAAAAATCTAGATTTTTCAAGAAACATTTCCCTAATTACACTTTCTAGCCTATAACAACCCTAGAACATTAATATTATTGGTTCTCCATTATCCACTGATATATTCTACTCTCACATTAGTATTTGTAACAGGTGCCATTATTATTTAGGCCCCAGTCTGCTGCTCAAGTAAACAACCATTTTCAAAGTTGCAATAAGAGCTTATTTAGGCCATACTAATGCCTGAACATACTTTTGAGCCTTACTCTCTAAACTAAACAGCAGAATCAAGCGGATTGTAGACCATTAAATCCCAATTTCCAATCAGGTACAGTCTTGTCTCAATCAAGAAAGAGTAAATACTTGTGACAAGTAGCATGGTGAAATTCCCACCCCAAACAGTGAGAAAATTTTAGGAAATATTTATTTTTCACTAAATGAAAACTAGAGAAACAGCTTGATGCTAATTTATAATTATCCATATTTAACCAAGAATGGATTAAGACGCCTAGATGTACACTCGAAAGAAGAAAGGCCTATGCTCTTATGTTTCTCTTGTCATAATGTAAAATTCCAAATAGAGATGTCAGAATAAACAAATGGGTTATCAAATTAGATCACTTTAAATGCAGACCAATGGGCATTCATGAGTGAATAATGTGTTATATAGAAATAATATGGAGAAGATGGAAAAGAACAAAGGCAAAGCTAACGGTAACTGATAGAATGATACCCTATAATTTTGACCACAAAGAATACTCCATCAAAATTATAGGGTATCATACTATCATTTACTGTTAGCTTTGCCTTTAGAGAAGATAAAAAGAACAAAGGCAAAACTAATAGTAAATGATAGTAAGATACCTTTTCAGCCCTATCGTACAAAATGCCGCTGATTCTGATAGCTTCAATGACCCAATTACCAAGAGAAAAATTCCCAGTTTATTCATCTGGCTTAATTCTTTTTGCTCTAGTCACCTGTTTTGCCTTTTTCAAGGAAAAAGAAAGAAAAGAAAAGGAAAAAGGATCAAATAAAATCAAAGGGTGATCTAAGGAAGCATGGTGTCCAAGTTAGCAATTCAACCATGGAAATTTTGTCCGACTAATTAGTTTTGGATATTAATCATGTAGAAAAGATCTTCATAGATCCGTACTAATTGATCTCTACCAGAAATTAGAACATCCGTATAAATATCTAGATACCATCCTCAATGGAACATAACATAACCATCTACTATAACTAGATACTGGATGGAGATGATGCTTCTTAAAACCAATCTTGCAGTTAAAAAAGCATAAAAAGAATGAAAAAGAAAGGAAAATCATGGAGATTTCATAATAATGTTTCTTATTTTTCAGGTCAAAGCAAACTTCTTGGAGAATAAACATCAAATGATGATAGAAAATTTCTTACGCTAGCATAGATTGTATGTAAGAACATCAAGATTTGTTGGGGTTAAAAAAAGGACAACTCACATGTATGCAGAAATCACTTAGGTGCAGCTCTAGTGAGGAAACATACCTGGTTTTGGAACATTCTCATGGTCAGCACAAGAGAATCACGAGTTCTACCAAGGAAAAAGAAAAAAATCAAATGCATCATGTTAGAGCGCAGTACATTAATAAACAAACTGAAATCACTGTTATGCAATTCTAGTTTTTCTGTTGTATGCACCAGATAGTACCACATAAACAATTCTGCAAAATGATCCATGATGGAAGTTTACAAGCAATGAAATTTCTCTGTATAATTTATGTATAGTGATGGAAAGAAAAACAAATCTTGATAGGGTATAAGAAATAAATTATCATGAGTATCTGACATTTTTTTTTTTTTTTGAGAAGAGTATCTGACATTAAGATTTACATTTGACACCTTTCAAAACTTAGTCCCTACTAGGAAAGACGTAGTGTCTATATATAAACCCAACTGAAGGATTTTTATTCTTGCAGACATTTCTTCAGCCCAACTGATGGGAAATTCAAATGGAAAAGATGGTGGTTTACTCAACTGGGTTTGTTTAACAAGAGTTTTGAATCCCAGAGACCATGACAGCTGGAAGGAAACATTTGTAAAATTAGTCATAAGACTTTCATGTTTGGTGGCAGAGGCAATTGGGATCCACAGGTGCATAAGACCTTAACAAGAAAATGAAAAATTATATTAGACTTAACCATCCACATATCCTTCTTACACTTAGACACTCTACCCCCACAAATCTAAATGAAAATTTCTGGCTATGCTACATACTACTGTACGTTAATGGTAAATGGTCCAAGTAAAACACAAGCCTCTTACTTCTGTTTTTCTCCACTTAGTCCCTTACCCAGAAAATATTCCATCAATCATGAATGTATCAATAGCCCAAATAAATAAGATAAACATCATTACAGATACAAGTTATAGTGGACTTGGTGACAAGGGGTCCCTTACAATTTCTTTTGAATGATTTTAACTCGCAGCTAGAAGTTGGAAACTATGGGTGTAAACAATGGTCAATGAAGGATGGCCTCAATTACAAACTTTGTTGTAAGAACATGTACTGCTAATTTATTTGGGAACAAAATAACTTCCAAGCATAATTAATGTGTATTATCTTACCGAAAATCAGATGTGCTGAAACAATGCGAAGCACCATCAGAGCATGTTAAAATTAATTCTGTTGGGAGCCCAGAAGGAATCTTGATCTGCAATATCAATAGGATGGGAAAAGATAATGAAAGCATTGCATATAAATAATAGAAAATTTTTCTGCAGCTTTTCGCAGGATACTACAAGTTTCAGAACAAAAATATATATGCATTTTAACCTGAAGCAGAAAGGTGGGTTAAAAAATCTCGTGCTTAATCATCTTTCAACCATATCTTATAAGTCGTCCATGTTGCACTGTTTAAAAAACAATAAAGTAATGATATCTAGTATCTTGCATGTGAAAAAACGAGTGACTGATCAATAATGCACTTGCCTCTGAAAGATAAATTTATTTTCTAATATATAAAGAAATAACTGATTGATTTAAAGAGTCCATCAAAGCTGACAATGAATTGTTGAATCATTAATAGGATATTCTTTCTTTCTTGGACCTTGTTCAACAAAATGACATTATGTAGTGTAATTAATTAATTCAAATTGAAAATTAATAATCTAATCAATCAGACAGTGCATCAATTGTAAGTAGCATACCGATAATCTAATTGTAAATTTCTCTTCAATCACTACATATTCTGTACTATTGATCTTGATTTGGAAACTTGACCGTCTCAAGATTAGGGTTGCCGGTCGAGTTACCGGCCCCTGATTCTCAGAAGAAGGAACCTGTTGAAGTTGTAGCAAAAATTTATGTTACGACACAAGTCCAATACTTTGGACATTTCTGTGTAACATTTAGTAAATAAAAGAAATTTACCAGTAATAGAACACTGAATGATGCTTCGCCTTTGGACATGTGCATGTCAATCTCGCTCTGCATTTCCGGATCTGTAAAGTTTCTCATCAGAACGTTATGCAAATAATTCAGGGAAAAGCTCAAAAAAATTGAATACACATCTTTTCTATCCTAAAATGTAAACTAAGTGTTTTAACAAGCAAAAGTATGAGTGACAGCTGACAGCATATCAGTTATCAAAACAAGTATTGGGTTTTGAAGTAAATTCAAGCAATTACTTTTCTCGTTTTAATAATAAATCAATGCAAAAGGCTACAGGTGACAAATTTAGGTTGAATGGACATCAGTCTCACATTTTCAACTGAAAGCTACAAACAAATGGCCATTATGATTATCCCAACACCATCTTTTGTTGATTTATTCAAGAAGACATATTAGAGCTGCAATCGTGATGTTAACAATTTCACTGGCATGGCTGCAATATTAAGTTGTACAAAAATAATGTCTCATTAATGGGAGAATTGATGACATAATTACTAACCACAAAAGAATGCAACTGAAAACTACATCAGTGGAGGCTCAAAGAACTTCTGATGAAAAAGATTTGACCATTGAAAAGATCAATAACTTGTACAAACTAGAGACTTCATGAAGATGGTACAAAAAATTATTTTAATTCTTGGTAAGATCCAATATGTGATGAAAAAGATTCAAAATTCCAATATCTTTGGTCTTGATGGAAGATTTGGGAAAAAAAAAAAATCAGTGCACATATGGAGAACTTAATTACATCACTAATAAATTTCATTTTGAGAATTTCAATGACATTTAGGCCTGATAACTGTCAATTCCAATCATATAAACCTACCACACTTGATTTTGGAATGTCCATTAGCAAAAGCCTCCACCATTTCCCCCTAATAACATCAAAAAGTATGATAGAAATAGTCAGGATAGCAACATTTTCAGGCATTAAATTCGACAGTAGCAACTTTTTTTTCTTTTTAACTTCAAAGATTGTAATGGGGCAAGTTATAACAAATGCACAAGTAAATAAATAAATAAATAAAGAGTTAAATTCCATGAATGTTGGGAAACATAAGCTTCATATTTAACTAGGGATATAATAACAAAACAAAGGGAGAAAATAATACAACCTGAGACCAATTTAACTAATCTTCTGGAAAAATGGTAATACATCATGCAACGGGGTACTGAAATTCCAAATTCAGTGTAGATATAATCACCTAAAGCAGTTCAGGATTTGATTTCGATGATAATGGAATACTAACTTTACATATCAGTAGCATATGGAGAATATTCCAATATCACTTGAGATAACAAAGTTCAATATCAGCTGAAAACATTATGTTTGAATTTTAATGTGTTAGAGCTTTAATACTACTGTTAAGCCATTATAACGGCTTAAATTTTTATTTAAAGGGACAACTTAGCATTTAGAATCTCCTCATGTAGTATTTCAACTATGATAAGTTGCTTTTGTGTCTGTTTTTAAGTCTGTGTTGTGGTGTTTGGCTCACATGCCTCATAGATGAGAGAGCATAATCATTGGTCCATTAGCTACCAGTTTTAAGCTTTTCAGTCATGAAAAGAATAGGACAAAAAGGACCTAGGAATGACATAACAGAATTATTATTCTGTATATATACCATATGGCCTTGATCATCCATTGGTATGCACTCGACAGATATCAGTTTACCAACATCATCAGCTGTGACAACATATTCTGGCTCTATGGCTCCTGAACAAAAAATTTTGAACATATTAGTCATAACATTTAAACAAGCACAAAAAGGTCAAAACTTATTTCAATGCTCACCCTTAATATAATGTTTGGTGCCATCCTGCAGATGACGAACCCACTAAAACACAACTTGTTAAGATATTAAATGTTAATACATTATGCAAATAACTGCCAAACATATTTCACGGTTTGTATAAGCTCAAAGAAAAAAAAAAAAAAATCACCTGAAACATACAAAGATGAGCACCACCTAAAGGATATCCACATCCAAGAAGTTTCTTTCCAGGTGTAGCTTCACCGACAATCTGAAACTGCTCAATACCTGGGCCCTCTGCATTGCAACAAGTCTTATTATTAGATTCCAGCAAAAGTCATAAATTTGTTTCATATATAAAAAAAGAAGAAAAAAAAGAATCTACCTTCTTTGCATAGTCTGGATCTAAAGCGTAATTTATTCTTGGGGTTACCGTGATTCATAACAGTCCCTCGCATATCCAGTTCAATGGGAGTTCCGAGTACAGAATCATCGTCCGATGAATCTTTTGCAATAGATGAATTAGTAAGTTTTTCTTCCTCTTTAAAAACGAACACAATAGCAATCACAGAAAAGGCCAGCGGAAAAACAACAGATGCACTTTAATTGTACTTCACATCTGACGCCAATAGAATAAAGTGAATCAATGTAGCAATCAACTGGAGTACAGAGAAGACAATCTCCACTATCCCAAGTTGCCTCTCAGCTGGTGGTTTGATTTCTGCGCTGGTTTTTTCCAGATAACAAACATAAATGTTTATAGCAAAACCAAATGCTGACAACAGAAATGCAGCAAGAGAAGCCCACTTGCTTCTCTCAAAAAAATCCAGCACAACTGATGCAGCCTCCAGGAAAAGAAACAAAACTGCAGGCCCAGGTTTCCCATCTTTACCAAGCAATGCACAAGCCTGTACTTAGACTCTCAAGTTATATACTATATATAGAGTAACAAAAAACACATGAGAAAGCCTACAAAACAATTAGAGTAACAAAAAACACCTAAGAAAGCCTACAAAACAACCTCTAAATCCCCTTCTCTGTAGCAGTAAAAGTATTCAAATCAAATTCAAGGAATCACATCATGTATCTAAACAAGCTCATGGACATAAACAAAAAGCGAGTTGGGTGATTAAATTTATTATCAAGATTGCGAAATTTAAAATAAAAAAGGGTGAATAAATGAAGTCACCTTGCTGAAGATTGAAGATAAGTGACTCAAATAATTGATTTTCCTAGAGCGGAGAGGTAATCTCTTTCCTTCAATGTCCATTTCTTTCAACTGTGTGTTTGATTCAAAAATATTGAATGCGAGAAAATGATAAGAAGAAAAACGGTTTCTTGCATCGTGTCGTTTCAAAGCAAGTCGTTGGCAAGTTCAGAGCAATTTCCTCAGTCCCCACTCAGTCAATGAGTCTCAAGCTTTAACCGCGAACAATTTAGGGGGGAAACAAATCCCACGAAACGTTTCGTGATAAGAGATATGTTATCGCTCAGCCCCTTAGTATTTATATTTATTGAACTTCAGATAAGTCCATTGGAAAAATTGGCTTATACAACTCATTATGATTGTCAATCATAGATGCCTATTGTAAGGCCTTTATATGCTTGAAATCTTGGTATCATTATGATTAGTTTTGAGTAATTCATATTATTGATGGTTTTAGTTTAGAGTAATGTTAGGAATCTTAACTGTGATTAGAGTTGGTAAAATTCGGATCCGCATATGGATCCGCAAAAAAGATGCGGATTCGGATGCGGGTAATATCGGCAATGGATCCGGGCGGATATTTCAGATATCCGGATCCGTAAAAATTAAAATTTAATAATATAATATATAATTTAAAAATTCAATAATCTACCTAATAATATCAAATAAAATCCAATCATAATTTAACAATGAATAATTCAACATGAATAACATACAAATAATCTCATAAATCTACAAATAAAATTTAATTTTTCATTTTTTATTTCATTTTTAATGTATATTTTTAATTTAAAATAAAATTCAATAATTTACCTCATAATATCAAATAAAATTCAATCATAATCCAACAATTAATAATTCAACATGAATAAGATACAACAACATCATAAATCCACAAATAAAATTTAATTTTTGATTTAAAATAAAATTCAATAATTTACCTAATAATATCAAATAAAATTCAATCATAATCCAACCATTAATAATTCAACATGAATAATATACAACAACATTATAAATCCACAAATAAATTTTATTTTTAATTTTTAATATATATTTTTAATTTAATTTGTAATTTAAAATAAAATTTATCTGGATCCAGATATCCGGTTTTCTAGATGCACTTGCATCCAGATCCGGATTCGTGTGGATCCCCATCTTCTACTTGCGAATTTGAATTTATTTGACATCCCTAACTGTGATCTCTACATTTGAGTCTTAAATAATTTGATAATCTATCGGTAAATCTTATTAAAAAAAACTGTATAATTGATAAATGTGAAATACAATACTAAAAGCAAAATTTATTGATCATTTCTTAATGCGACAATACATGTAGAATTTAACAACAGCATTTTGATCATTCATGTGCTATCTACTAACTAAGAATATTACAATGAAATGTAGAAAGTACTAGGATATGCCCTTATCAAATTTAAACTATGATACAAAGCCTTGATGCTATTCTATTATCTTCAGTTTTTAGATTCTACCATGAATGAATAGTGACTCTAAAAATCTGTACTGTGAATGAAGGAAAAGCGTCCCCATGCTTCTTTTCTTTTGTCATCCAACGCCTGCTTCAGAAACATACCAGTTTGGTACAGTGGTCAGAATAAACAGACGGCATATCCATTCAACCAACAAATATGGGGCGAAAAAAGAGACAAAACTATACCTGGCTTTGGAACATTCTCATTGTCAGCACAAGAGTATCACGCATTCTACAAAATAGAAAAGAAAAAAAAATATATCAAGGACCTCAAGTAAGAAACTAGAAGATTAATCAATGCACCAAAGAATTGTATCCTCACAATTCTGCAAAGAGAGCCGCGATAAAATTTTATATAAGAATGATGTTTTTCACTGTATAGTCTTGTAGAGAAAGAGGAAAGAAAGTTGAAACTTGGTACGGCATAAGAAATTGGAACTAAGCAGAAAATGAATTTATGCATCTTATGAATAGCACAAACAAATTCGAAAATCATATAATGTATGTAACCAGGGTCGGCTCTTCCTCTAGACAACTTAGGCAGTTGTCTCGAGTCCCACTGTATACGAAAGCCCCATATTTTTCTTCAACATTATAGTTATTGAATTATTCATTTATATTCTTTACTCAAATAAATTATCAAATTTCTACAAAATCACTATTTAATGTTATTTCATTTAAAACTCTATAAAAGTCACACATTTGTTAACTTGTTATCCATTATTATTTTTATCAATTAAAAGAAAAAGGCATGACACATTCAATGCTTTAATGCATAATGGAAAAAAAGACTTTCTTTAATTTTTGCTTAAGAAAAAAAAATCAACTATTTCCATTGATCATTGTTGTTTAAAATTTCAATCCATTAAAGTTAAATTTCAAATATCCATTTTTTTCTTACTATTCTCTTCTTAATTAGTTGTGTTATTCAATTGTTGTTGTTTCTTTTTTAAATATTATAGTTATTTTTTTTTAATTATCTAGTCTAACTGTTTGCTTGTTTACTCTTCTTTCACTGAAAAGGAAAAAATGTCTAATAGAAAATGTGCACCAAGATACAAAAAACTAGGGAGAAAAAAAAGAGAAGAATTAAAAAATTAGTTCGATCCCAAAAAGGAGATCTTGATAAGTTTGTCAAAAGTAGTAAAAATGATGTGAATTAGAGTGAAGAATTAGTAATTGAAGAATTTTTTTAAAATTAAAATTGATAAAAACTTATTTAAGATCAACTAAGTCGAAAGAAAAGTTAAATGATTTAGCTATATTGAGAAAAATATATTAGCGAAATTAGAATATAAAAATTTGATCAATAATTTTGCACCTAAGAAAGTTAGAAAAATTGATTTTAAATAAATAACTTTTTAGTGAAACTAATACATATATTTAACCTCAAATATTTTAAAAGGTCTAATTAAAACAATTGGCCTAAAGCCCCAAAATTAATTGAGTGTATGTAAGTATGGGTCCAGCTACTTTACCCCAGTCGCTTGTCTTTTAATGAATGCGCCATTAGATAGCTAACAAAGGAATTTGAGGTCTGAGATTTAACCATTGAAAAATGGGTAACTGGCTGAAAGAGTTCCAGTACAAATTCTTACTGTAGTGAGAATCTCACGCAAAGCCCACGCGCATTCTCCCTCTCACTCTCGCCAAATCTCACCTCACTCACAGCGCCACCAATCTCACCTCCTCAGGGCACAACTCTCACCACCAATCGATTCTCCCTCACCATGCTCCGTTCTTATCATCGGCTCTCTCTCTTCCCCGTCGATTGTGTCTTGCTCCTTCACGCTGCCTCACTCCCTCGGATGTCTCAAAAAATTGACTTGTAACTTCACTCTTTCGGCTTCACCCGCCATCGGCTGCCGTAATTAATTTCTGGAGGTAATTTGCGTCATTAATTCCAAATTTGGTTCTCTAGGATTATGAATTTGTGAAGATTCCGCTGCCACTGTGTTAATTTGTGTTGAGAGTATATGTCCTCAAGTTTGCAGTGTACTGGGCAAGTCAGTTCAGTTTTGTGTCTGGAAACAAGAACACTTAGCTTAGTGAGTTTTGTGCCATTGTACTGATTCATTTGAGGAAGCTTAAAGAGATGAAGCTTTTGTGTCGTCAGTAATTGCTTACTTGCATATGGTATGAATATGGTGGCTTGCTTTTTATTTGCATTTTTTTATTCTCAATGCTCAGCTTCATATTGCTGGAAATTAAATTCAGATATTGATTTGTATTTGCCTTTTTTTATTCTTGATGCTAAGCTTCAGATTGCTGGAAATTAGATGAAAAATATGTAGTTTTTTTTTTATTTGCGTTAAATTTAGATAAATTGACTCTTGTATGTGACCTTAACATTCGGTTTGCAATTTTGCAGGGACAAAGCACTTTCATTCAAATGAGGACCGTCTTAAAAGTTGCGGACAATTCAGGGGTGAAAATGATGTGCATGCAACTTCTGAAAGGGAAGAAAGTGGTAAGATTGGGGGACACAATTCTTGTATCGGTAAAAGAAGTTATGCCTAATGCTAAAGTGAAGAAAGGCGAGATTGTGAAAGCTGTTGGGCTGTTGTTGTGATTGAAGTGTTGTCAAATTTGATGACAATGCTGCAGTGCTATGCTTTTTATTTAGGAAAAAGAAAATCATCAGCCAAGACAGCAGCCTGACCAATAGGAAAATGAATATTTGGGCCAGTCCCACATGAGCTGAAGAAGAAATCTCAGTTTGGTGTCCTTGCTTTTGCTGAGCATTCTGCCTGATTTTCATGATGGATTTTGATCTCTAAGCTTTTGGTAAGGTTAGGTTAATTTACTCTGTAAATATTTGCTATAAAAATTACTTTGCATGTGATGTAATTCTTGTCTTTTTGACTGCTCTTCTTTCCTATTTGTTGTTTTTTTTCTATTGACATTTTGCTATTATCCTAATATCATATGCTTGACCACTCATGGATTCTGTCATAATTTGTTGGATGGTGTTTAAGACAATTTTACAAACTGATGGTAGATTAAATGCTCTTTGATTTTGGCCATAATATTTTTAATTTATTCTCCATGGATGGAACATGCTCAATACAATTATTCTTATGCGCATCGAAGCAATTTGTACCGCAATCATTCTTTCTAAACTTTTTAACATTTTAGCATTTTTTTCTTTGTTATTTGTACTTGTGTATCTGATCCAAGTTTTCTATGTCGTGCAGCTTGTGAAGCTACTATAACTGCGGGAGGGCAATCATATTGAGTTCTGTAGAATAAAAAATGTACTTGATGAGATCTTGCACATGTATGGAAATTTTGAGGTTAATGAAATTCTGAAACTATTGATGGATCCTACATGGGTTGCGACAGGGTTGAAAATTAACTTTGAGACATTAGTAAGTAATAACATGTTTTATATCTTTTGTATGTAATTATGCAAATGCTCATTATTTAGTAATACAAATACTCATAGTTAATTATTTAAAAAAAATGCAAACGCCTTTTGTATGTTTATATATTTCAGAGACTTGACTAAATGCAGCCTTTCTTTTTCTTGGTAATTGACAATAAATAAATAAAAATGATCATTGCGATTATAAGAATTGGCACTGGGAAGGCTTGATCAGTTAAACATCAACAGTGGATTGAAATTTGATTTTTGTGTTTTGAGAGTTGGATTCTTACCCCTTACTCTTCTCCCCTCAACTCTTTTCTTCAAGGGGTAAGGAGTAAGGTACATTAACCTAGTAAGGTCCTCCCCAAGAGGAGTTGATATGTTATATTCCCAAAAAATGATTACCTGGGGGAGTACCGCTAAGTTTTTCTGACTGTAAAATGGGATGTTAATATGGATGAGATAAGAATCTAACAAATTCGAAGCATCAAACACACAAAATTTCACAATATTTACTGTTAAATCATTTGGTTTCTTGAGGCAAATAAAAGCCATCATCTTCACTCTTGAAAACAAAGGTTTTCCTTTATCTTTTCTTTGTTACAGTATGATTCTTGACCTATTGCTCTGTGCAATTATCTTATCAACTACCATTGCAGTTAGTAATAGCTTTAGGTTATTGATAGAATGTTTACAAGCCCTTAATCTTCTTTGAGCAAAGTAATGCCTGAGCTACAGCAAAGTACTGATGAAAGTATGACCATTAATATTTTTCTATAAAAAACTGTTCATCTCAGCCAAAATCACAGTAACAAAATAACTCTAGGAGATGAGTATGACATTACAGAAGAAGGATCGGAAGAAAAAATATGTAATCCTTTGTTCCTGAAAGTCTTTAATATTTATTTTATTAGGTTTTTCCCAAATAGGGAATATTACATCTCTAAAGAACTCCACTGAACAATTTCCAGGTTTTGCTATTGAGATTTCTGCTTATAAAACTTATGAAAAAAAAATACGCAAATTGGCTCTTGTCTGGTAGGATTTGGGGGGCAGAGAGAGTTAAACCGTAAGTCAATTTATGAGACAGACTAGAGAGTAAGGCGCCGTAAGGGAGGACATATACTTGTTTAATTTTTTAATACAGTCTATAATTATTGGATTAATGTTAGAACTTATTTATTTATCAACATAGAAGAGGCTAACAACATAGCTTTACTATTCAATATAAGTTTCATTAATTTACTTGGGTATTGAAACCAAAAATTTAGCTAACACACAAATTCATTAATTGATATCATGTATTTTCTTCAATGCAATACCTTATTCCATCAACTTACATAACCACTTTAAAAACCTTGAGTTACAAGATAATGCCCCACAATATCCAATGCTAACCATGCATGAAAAAAAAAATGCAAGTCAATTTCAGTGCATGACGATTTTGAAAACCATTAAGCCACAAAGTGGACAGTAATTAATTATGCACAGGTTTTAGTATTAACAATTGTTTATTTACCAACCGATAATACTTTTATTTTGTGCTTACTTGATAATTTATATTTGTTTTCATGTAATATATTATGATTTATTTATTATATCTTAACTATATATAATTACGTGTATTTTTTTTGTCTATAAGGTAAAATATTAATTTCACATTTTTCAAGTCTCCAAACAGATAAACGGATGTCAATGTTTTATTCAACATGTTTGAAAACCTTAACATTAATCAAGACCGCCTGATAATTGTGCTTCTGTAAAAAAAATTGACCTTTTTTGTTGACCGTAACTGATTTTATGATTACATAAGCTTACAATAGATATGATTACCTAGGATAGCTGACAATTTTGACTCAATCTCAACTGTTCATGATTCAATGGCCACGATTATCCCATGTGACCATGGTTGGTGAAGCAAGTTGTAGTATTCGAATCTTTGTATTCCGGTCAACCAATTCCACACATTAACCTGCAAATCTCAACCGTTCTTTGACCGTATCAGACGCTTCAAATTATTCCATGGGTACTGTTGACTTAAAAAAACACCAGTCGTTCGCTCTCCGTCTAATGGTTGTGAGGAAAACATGCATGAAGCTTATGATGAACAGCAAATTATTACATTATAAAAATTATTTTTCTATCAATAGAACCTCAATTTTTTTTTTGGGCATCTCTCTTCTTCTCAATTTCTCTCAAACTGTCTGTAATCTTAATTTTCAGCTGTGTTTTAATATTTTCCATAATTTTTTTATAAATAAATTTTGTTTAATTTTATATTTTAATGTCAATTACCATACACAATAGTCCATTATATTTTTATCTTTTTTTTTAATCTTATCCTTCATCTCAATTAAGCCTCTATTTCTTGGTTGGTGATTTACTATTTTTAATTTTATTGTTATTATTATTACGCTAATTATCATCATCATTATCATATTATTATTGTTGTTGTTGTTGTTCATAATTGATTTCTAGCCTTACTTAGCGACTTAGCGACTTGTATGTTATAATTCATCTAAGTGCCAGCTGGATTCCTTACACAAAACACTCATCCTGCGATAAACTATTGATGAGAAAATCTGTGATAGGGTGTTTGGTTCATCAAGCTCAAGATAGTTTTCTCTTAGTTTTCTTCCTCTTTTAACTTATACTTCACCTCAATTTAGACTGTCATTTTTCGTTGATCAATATTTATTTATTTATAATAATTATTATTATTACCCGGTACATATTTTTTCTTCACATTTTTTTTCCAATCTAGTTTTCATTTACTTTACTCATGCACAAATTTTCCAAAAAAAACTAATTATACGGTCACTTTACTGTAAATTAATGTCACGCTACTTTCATGATTAAATTTGATATTTCTCCTTTTTTCCCCCAAGTACGCAATGCAATTCCTGACCCTACCTTTAAATCCACTTCCTAAAATTTTCATCCCTATTTTCAAAAATTTCAAATCCATCTTACCCCAACCCATACTTGCACTCTTCCAATGTCTTGCTTTTAACCATAACTTGCATGCACCCTTTTTCCTTTATTTGCATGCGATACTTAACTACTTCCAACCCATTACAGTCGTTTATTTTTTGTCAAAAAGCGGATCCCTTGCAGGTTACCGGGCCATTACCTTTTTGTCAGGTTACTAGCTACCGTGCTGTGTCTCTTCTTCAGCCATTAGATTAAATCCAAAGGTCACTCTGCTATAAGACAAATGACTTGGGTACCAAACCCCTGATGCAAAGTAGCTGCCCCCTGTAAGTATACTTTGAATTTGAACCCTGCTTATTTATCGCCAAATGCCAATCAACAACAGGTCATGTATGTTTTCTTTTGACTGTTTGTAACCTTTTCCTAGATAAGCAAACCATGGATAAAAACAATGGATGATGAAGTAAAGCAACGATGATTTATTCTAGGGAAAGGAAAAAATCAAGGGTATCGAAATCAATTCAAAATTCAATTGTTTAAAGTAATGTATATTACCGAACATTGTATGTACTGAAAGGACGTGAAGAACCATCGGAGCATGTTAAAACAAATTGCGTTGAGAGCCCAAAAGGAACTTTGATCTGCAATATCAATAAGATAAATAAAAAAAGCCATATGAAATGTTTACATGTAAGTGATGAAACTTTTTGATCTGCAATCAATAAGAGCAAGCATCAAGTAACGATATCTAGTATCTTTTGTGTTTAGAAACTGGACAATGATATCAATATAGTACTGATTCCTATGCGGAAAAGTTATTGATTAATCATGAATTCTTTGAATGCAATGATTACAATTTGCTTGTCAGGCAGTTCTTGTTCAACAGGTGGTCTGACTTGAGTTACAATATAAACATTGCATTCAAAATGAAAATAAAAAATTTCGCTGTGTTCACAGACTGTATCAAATGTAAGTAGCATACCGACAACTCCTTTGAAAATTCCTCTTCAATTCAATTACAACTTCTGTGCTCTCAATTCTCTGACGAATCTAGCTGTTAAAGTTGAAGCAAAACTTTGAATAACGAGACAAGTATACTCTTTGACGTTTTTGCATTACATTTTGTGAATTTATGGTTAGGATCTCTAAATGTCAACATATGAAGTAGTAAAGAACAAAGACAGGGGCTCATAAAACATACTCTTCACTTTCTTTATCAAGTTAAGTGTCAAATCTTTCCAAAACTAAGATAAAAGAAACGAAGCAATATTAAATCATCAATCAAGCCCATCAAGATATTGTTAGGAAATTGGGTGGCAAAGCAGACACGCAGCTAAAGTAAAATTGGAAGAAAATAAAGAACAAGCACAAAAAGAGGACACAAGAAATTACGTGGTTCGGCTTTTAGCCTACGTCCACGGGCGAAGACAGAAGGAAATGTTTTACTAGTGAAAAGGAGTTACAAGTATTGTAGTATTTTAGCTCACTTCCCAAAAACCCCAATACACCCAAACTCTCTCAATCACTGTAATAAGAGCTCATAAATGCAAGCTCTTGAATTCTCTCTCAGACTCCCTAAATTGCTCTCTGAATAATGGAATGAATAAGCTCTTCATTTGCACTTGTATTTATAGCAAAATGATGGCCAAGAAAGTCAAAGCCGTGGGTATCAAAATCTTCTTCAAAACCGTGTTCATCAAAGCTTGGTGGGTGAAAGCCGTGTTCAATTTTCAAAACCATGTGCCAACCATTCTTGTCAAAGCTTCTAGATGTAGCCATGCCAACCATTCTTGTCAAAGCTTCTAGATGCAGCCATGCCAACCATTCTTGTTTATTCAACACTTCTAGATGCAGCCAATTTTGACATTATCCCACTTGGAGATTAAATTGAAAAACAATCAATCTCCACACCATTCTTTCTGCTTCGCCATAATTATGTTGCCTACGTTTCTGCTAGGCCACAAGAGGATTTACTCCAGACAAACTTATCAGTGTTTATCGGCTTGGTCAAAACATCTGCTAGGTTCTCTTTGGTATGGATTTTCTGCAAATCCACACTTCCATCTTCCACTACTTCACGAACGAAGTGATACTGGACTCCTATGTGCTTTGTCCTGGAATGAAAAGTTGGATTCCTTGCAATGTGCAAGGCACTCTGACTGTCACAAAACACAAAAATTTTTTGTTGTTTGTGCCCGAGCTCCTCCAATAGCCTTTGTATCCAAATAGCTTCCTTGCAAGCTTGTGTAGCTGCCATGTACCCTGCTTCTGTTGTAGATAAAGCCACAACGGTCTGCAGTTTCGAAACCCAGCTTACAGCTGATCCTGCAAGTGTAAACACATAACCAGTAGTGGATTTTCTTTTATCAAGATCTCCTGCAAAATCTGAATCCACATAGCCCCTGACAGTAAACTCTGATCCTCCATAACATAATGCAACATCTGAGGTTCCTCTGATGTATCTCAGAATCCTCTTCACAACTATCCAATGCTCTCCACCAGGATTCGCCATGTATCGACTGACTGCTCCCACTGCTTGTGCAATGTCTGGTCTTGTACATATCATAGCGAACATCAAACTTCTCACTGCTGATGCATACGGTACTCGAGACATCTCCTTCCTCTCCGCTTCATTGCTAGGACACATACTTGAGGATAATTTGACATTAACAGGAAATTGGGTAGAAATTGACTTACAATCTTGCATGTTGAAGCGTCGCAAGATTTTCTTCAAGTAATTCTTCTGCGAAAACCAAATCTTTTTGTTATTTCTGTCTCGATGAATTTGTATCCCTAGAATCTTGTTTGCTGGTTCCAAGTCCTTCATTTTAAAATCCCTAGCCAACTGTGCCTTCAATTCTTGGATTCGATCTTTGTTGGGACCTGCCACCAACATATCATCCACATACAACAGCAAAATAATGAAATCATTATCTTCAAACCTCTTGTAATATGTACAATGGTCTGAACTGAGTCTGTTGTATCCAAGGCTCATGATGAAGGAATCAAATCTCTTATACCAACATCTCGGCGCCTGTTTGAGACCGTAAAGAGATTTGTTTAACCTGCAAACCAAGTTCTCCTTTTCTGTTTCTGCAAAACCTTTTGGTTGGAGCATATATATTTCTTCTTCAAGTTCTCCATGAAGAAATACAGTTTTCACATCTAACTGCTCAAGATGTAGGTCAAATGTAGCACACATCGCCAAGACTATTCTGACTGTTGTGAGTCGAACCACTGGAAAAAATATCTCGTTGAAGTCAATACCTTCTTTCTGAGCATAGCCTTTCACCACCAATCTTGCACGATACTGCTCCACTTGGTCATTGCCATCACGCTTAATCTTGTAGACCCATTTGTTTCCGATGGCTTTTCTTCCACGTGGTAGTGGTACAAGTTCCCATGTCTTGTTCTTGTGTAGAGCTTCAATTTCTTCCTGCATTGTTGTCATCCACAAAGCAATATCTGAGCTTTCTAAAGCTTCATGGAAAGTTGATGGCTCTCCATCTCCGTTAGAAGACAATATGCAACGTTGATCTCTGTGACATACTCCGAGTGCCACACCGGCGGTCGTCTCTCACGAGTTGACCGGCGAACTTCTGGAGTCTCGGACTCGACTGGTTCTTGTTCCTCGTGCTCTGGTGCTGCTTCAGAAGAATCTGAATCTTCTAGATTATTTTCCACATATACTGGCACAATCTCTGACTTTTCTTTTGTAGTGCCATCATCCTCATCTCTCCTTTGCAGTTGATCTTCTACAAAGATAACATCTTTGCTGATGACGATCTTGTGGGCAGTGGGGTCCCACAGACGATACCCCTTTACTCCATCAGCATACCCCAAGAAGATACATCTTTTAGATTTTGCATCCAGCTTTGTTCTTTCTTGGGCATTGTACATCACGTACACAGGACATCCAAATGCATGTAGGTAGGAATAATCAGCTGGCTTTCCAGTCCACATCTCTATTGCTGTCTTCAACCCAATCGCTGTAGATGGTGATCGATTTACTATATAACAGGCAGTTTTGGCTGCTTCTGCCCAGAATGAATTGGGTAGACCAGCAGTCCTCAACATAACTCTTATTCTTTCTGTAAGAGTTCTGTTCATCCGCTCTGCAACTCCGTTTTGTTGAGGAGTGTATGCCACCGTGAATTGCCTCTGAATACCCTCTTGCTTACAGAAAGCAAGAAACTCACCGTCTGTATACTATCCACCATTATCTGTCCTCAAGTACTTGACCTTTTTACCAGATTCAAGTTCCACCCGCGCTTTGTATTCTTTAAACACAGGAAATACATCTGACTTTTTCTTAATTGGATACACCCAACATCTTCTGGAATAATCATCAATGAAAGTCACCATGTACTTTGCACCTCCCATGGATATATCCGGTGATTCCCAAACATCAGAATGGATCAAGTCTAGAATGCATTTACTTCTAGCAATAGATCTACTGAATTTTAATCTATGCTGCTTACTTGTAACACAATGCTCGCAAAATGGTAAACTTACCAATTTGAGCCCCGGAAGCAATTTTCGCTTAGAGAGAATCTTTAAGCCTTGTTCTGACATGTGGCCAAGTTTGAGATGCCACATCATCGTTGATTCTTCTCCATTTGACGCGACACACGCATCAGCCTCCTATAGTGTTTCTCCTTTAAGCATGAATAGATTAGCACCGATCTTTTCTGCCTTCATCAATACAAGCGCGCCTTTAACGATCTTCATAATTCCATTCTCCACATGAGTTTTGTACCCATGACTATCCATTTGTCCCAAAGACAATAGATTTTTCTTCAGGCCATTGACATGCTGTACCTCTCCAATTGTGCGAATTGTACCATCAAACATTTTTATTTTGATAATACCAATACCAACGATCTCCAAGGCATGATCATTACCTATATATACAGATCCTCCTGAGATAGGTTCATATGTGTGGAACCATTCTCTCCGAGAGGTCATGTGCCAGTAGCTCCTGAGTCTATAAGCCAGACATCACATAGTCGTTTTCTGCCTTCTGAAACAGTTGTTGCCTCACTGTAGAGAATTTCGTCATCATCTGAGGTACTTGCTACACACCCCTGAGCATTTGATGACTCAGGTTCTTTGTCCTCTTTTCTCTTCTGGTTACTCCAACACTCTTTCTTGACGTGCCCTTTCTTGCCATAGTTGTAGCATTAACATTCTTCTTACTTCTGGATTTTGATCTACCATGACTTTGACTCCCACTGGGGCCACGTTCTGTTGATCTCCCTCTCGTCACCGATAGCGCCTCCGCTTGCTGCGAACTTGCTTGTTTGTTTTCCTTATTTTTTCGTCCGTTCTCCTCATTTAATACGGAGACTGCAACATCGTCAAAAACTAGACCCTCCACTGGATTGTTGTTCGTCAGGTTGATGATGAGTTGATCATACGAATCTGGTAGACTTTGAAGTAGAAGCTCTGCACGTTCATTTTCCTCTATATTATGACCCAACGTTGTGAGTTGTGAAAATAGAGTCTTCAATGTGTTGATGTGGTCGGTCACCATTGTAGATTCCGTCATTCGAAGAGTATAGAGTTTTCTCTTCAAGAAGATTTTGTTGTATAGTGACTTGGCCTCATACAATTTTGTGAGAGTATCCCATATTTCCTTCGCCGTGTTTTTCTCTGCCACACTGGATAATACTCCATCCACAAGTGTCAAGTGTAGATCAGAAATAGCGTTGCCGTCTACCTCGTTCCACTTGTCATCAGTTATCTCCATGGGCCTTTCTCCAATTGCTGCCAAGCAATTATTTTTCCTCAATACAGCTTTCATCTTCATTTTCCACAACGAAAAATTATTTCCGTTAAACTTCTCAATTTCATACTTTGCCGCCATTTTGTTGATAAATACTGCACACAAGTTAGTGTACCACCTTGAATAGTTGTGAGTATGTGTGAGAATGCACACCAGGAAAGTTCCCAGGAAAGACTGGAGGGGTCACAATGGTTCCACTTAAAACCCAGACTCCTTAGGCTCTTATCGCCTTTGTGACAGAACTTTCCTAGACATGTACAAAATCACATAGTTGCTTTACTCACACCACTATTCCCTGCTTTGTACCGCAAAATTCTTGGATCGCTTCCACCGTTTCACGTGAATAGTATCGTATACGTGAATAGTACCGTATACTGTATGTGTAGACAAACCATATACGTGAACAGTGCCGTATACGTGAACAGTAACTGACTCCAAAAAATACAACCAATAGCTCTAATACCACTGTTAGGAAATTGAGTGGCAAAGCAGACACGCAGTTAAAGTAAAATTGGAAGAAAATAAAGAACAAGAACAAAAAGAGGACACCAGAAATTACGTGGTTCGGCTTTTAGCCTACGTCCACGGGCGAAGACAGAAGGAAATGTTTTACTAGTGAAAAGGAGTTACAAGTATTGTAGTATTTTGGCTCACTTCTCAAAAACCCCAATACACCCAAACTCTCTCAATCACTGTAATAAGAGCTCATAAATGCAAGCTCTTGAATTCTTTCTCAGACTCCCTAAATTGCTCTCTGAATAATGGAATGAATAAGCTCTTCATTTGCACTTGTATTTATAGCAAAATGATGGCCAAGAAAGTCAAAGCCGTGGGTATCAAAATCTTCTTCAAAACCGTGTTCATCAAAGCTTGGTGGGTGAAAGCCGTGTTCAATTTTCAAAACCATGTGCCAACCATTCTTGTCAAAGCTTCTAGATGTAGCCATGCCAACCATTCTTGTCAAAGCTTCTAGATGCAGCCATGCCAACCATTCTTGTTTATTCAACACTTCTAGATGCAGCCAATTTTGACAGATATCTCATTACTTGCTGAATTTTGCATCTAATTTCTGAAATTGTTTATTTCTGGCGCCAATGTCAAATGCAGCTGAATTCAAGTACATAACCAACGCAGTGTGTCTACAGATTGCTCAAAAAAATAAACAACAGAAAGTTGGGAATTAAAATTTATGAACAAAAAATAAAAGTGGGCGAGTAAAATTAAGTTACCTTGCTCAAGATTGATCTTCTAGAACGGCGAGGCAATGTCTTTCCTTCAATGTCCATTTTTTTAATTTTCAACCGTTTCGTAATTCAAAGACATTGAATGACAAGGAAAATGATTAGAAGAAAAATGGTTTCCTCCATGCAGTCGTTGCACGAGAATGTCGAAGGAAAATTCTCAGTAATTAGAGATTAATAAGATTGACGAAAATGGCTGTCTTGCCTGTCTAATCATAAAAACAAGGACAAAACATCAAAAAACTCGCTTTTAAATTCGGTCCACGCTCGCGGGAAACATTATCGATATATTTTCACTTAAGTCCTTCATATTTATGCATATTTAACTTAAGGTGAGTCTTTGGAGTAATAAGCATATTGTCTCCAATATAACAGGAATAAGGGTTAATTTCAAATTTCTTTCCTCGTGGACTGTTTATTTTCAAACCCCTCTCTTAATTTACCCCTTATTATTGCTGAAAGACCAAAGAAATTCATCAACCAACCCTTTTATCTTTTGACCAAATAATGAAGTAGACTGAAGTTTTTGAAAAGTAAAACAAAAAATTTTAAAAACAGTCAATTCGCCAGAGACGCGATCCAAAATTTACGCTAAGAATAAACACAGTGGTGAGATTAACAATGGCAAACTACTTCATATGCTGAGTTTTGTTACACTTACAAAATTGGGGGATAAATTTTTTATCTACTAATACACTAAATGCTGAATCTCATAAAATTCGACATGCGACAATAAGATGGAAAGACAAGGAATCAATAAAGCTAATTTATGTGATACATAAGTCGAGATATAAACTTTATATCTATAGCGTAACCCTGGAATTTTTTTTTTCTTTCACCGCAATCAGAGTCTCCTTGTTCAACCCAAGCCATTTGCATTACATGGAAGCTGATCAGTTGCAGCTATTTGAGCTTGTCTATTAACAGTTGTTTCGGCGCCAGAGGTTTTTCTCTGTTCTTTTAAAAGGCCCCTCTCTTCTTTTTCTTTGGAAATCGTAGAGAACACAGAGGGTCCATGGAGTTTCATCGTTCTGATTCGGTTGTTGACTCTTGAGAAGCATGTATTCCTTCATGAGCCAATGAGTCTTCTCTGGCTTTGATGTTGGATCCTGCTTCTTAAAGTAGGTCAGTGAAGTCTTTTTAGCGACTGCATCTCCATCTTTGTTATTAACGTAAGATGGCATCCCCGTTTTCCTCCAATATCCACCCTGAGCTTGTCTATTAACAGTCCTTGCAGGGTGGCTTAAGCGTGTGAAGAAGTACTTCTTGTCGTGACCAGAGTGATACGCTAAACTTGAGAGCTCTGAAGGTTCATAATCATAAAGTTCTATGTCTTTGATAAATCGATCAAGTTGTTCATAACTACGAGCAGACACCTTGTTCATTAGATGATAAGTAACTAGCTCTGTATCAGTTGGAATGAATGCTGCTACAGTGGGTGGCAATACCTGAAATTAAACCATTTAGAAAAATGTCTTTAAACAAACATTAACCTGACAAAAAGCTATCAATCTCTTTTTCCAAATTTGTTGTAATTTATTGTTGTGAATTTTTGTACTTCTTTAACTTGAATTTTTATTGTCATGTATATTTTTTTTAAAAAATTTTATATTGTAATTTTATGCAGGAAGTAGATCCTTTAAATTATGAGCAGAAAGATTAAAACAAAGACCAAACAAGAAGAAAGTTTGGGACATTGCTAACTACACATTATTATGAAAGAACGTACCATTCTTCGGAACGTTCTCATGGTTAGCACAAGAGTATCCCGCATTCTACCAAGGAAAAAAATAATAAAACAAATGCATCACATTAGAAGCATGACATTAATTAGTAAATAAACACCAGATAAATACTGATCTTCAGAATCTTGCAAAGAAAGCCACGATCAGAGTTTACAAAAAAATGAAGTCCCACACGCATAATTTTATGGTGAAAGAGAGTAGAAAACTGTGCAAGGCATAATAAATGGTCTTAAGGAAAACCCTTTGCTCTGTTCTAGCTTCTTTTGTCTTTCTCCAATTATTTTCTTTCAAAATAAACAATTGTAATTTAGCATCAATAGCACAATAGAGAATGATAAACATCATAATGAGGACTCAAATTCAATTTCAACCTCATCTCTGCTTTTCTAGCCTTTAGTGGAAGTGGCAACGGTTGGTCCTTTCTCTCTAATGATATTAACCAGTAGCTAGGTATGCCAAACTATGGGTGTAAACAATGGACAATGAAGTCTACTCTATTAAAAGCTTCACCATAAAAATTTTGTAATAATGATTTATTAGAAATTAAATCAAGGCTATCCAATCAATCCATGCAAACTTCAAATGTATGCAAGTAATCTATTACCGGTCATTATTTGTGATAAAATAATGGGATTCACCATCCAAGCGTCTTAAAATAAATTGTCTTGAGAGCCCAATAGGAATTTCGATCTGCAATGTCAATAAGATGGAAAAAATATGTGAAGTCTTACACATAGATAATTGAACATTTTGTTGAAAGCAAAATCAAATCCTTTTCACATGATCCTACGATTTCCAAAAATAATATTTTAGTGAAGCAAAAGGTAGAGCAGAAATCTCGTGCCTAATCGTCTTTACCCATACACATCCTCACAGTCTTAATACCTTGTATCTTGTGTTAGAGAGATTATGATTATGTCACACTAAGAATAAATCATGGGCTCAGTATATAAGCTTGAGGCAACTCAACTCACGAACTCTTTTGAGTATTAGTTAGATCCATGGTCCATATGGTATCAAAGCCAACTCACTCACAGTGCACATTAACCTTCCACATGATAACACCAGCCCAAAACTTGATGCAACCTATTTATGGGCTAGCTTTTGATTTTGATTGGGCTTTACTTTTACTGAAAATCAATTGGTTCAGAAAATTCTGACTGATCCAAATAATGAACCAAACTGAATGAAACAGATTTGGCTTAATTTTGTGTTTTCAGTCTGTTCTTGAGCAATCCTCAGTTGTCCATACAGTCTAGTATTGAACCGAATCAAACTAATTATGAGTTCTTGTAAAATAAAATAAAGCAAACTGGATGAAGTACAAAAACAGTTGGTTTGGTTGGTTCAGTTTGATGTTCAGTCTTTTAGCCCACCCTTAGCTACTAGTATGAATTGTTAACACAATAAATAGAATGAATTTTGTAGTCAGACCTTGTTCAACAAGCTGACCATTTGAATTACAGTATAACCGAAGCATTTAGAATGAAAATTGATAACCTTGTTGTTTCATGGATATTGCATCAACTGTAAGGTACCATACCTCAATTATATTAAAAAGATCCCCTTCAGATATCACAACATCTGTGCTATTGATCTTGACGTGGAATCTAGACTGTGTAAAGCTTAGAGTTGCTGGCTCCCAAGTATTCTCAGAAGAATTAATCTGTTGAAGTTGTAGCAAAAGATTTGTGTTATCCAATACTCTTCACATTTTCGTGTAACATTTAATGGCTAAAAGAAAACCTACCAGCAAAAGAACTCTGAATGCGGCTTGCCCTCTGGAGATGTGCATGTCAACCTTGCTCTGCATATCCGGATCTGCAGCCGTGCAAAGAAGCACATCAGAAAACTACACAAACAACAAAATTTCTGAGGCAAAATTCAAACTAATTATAAAGTTATCATACAATTACCAATCAACTCTGTAGCCATGCTAAAATGTAATTAACTAACTCTTTTAGTTTGCAAAAGTTGTGAGTGACAGCTAACACAATATCTGGTGTCAAATCAAGCGTTGGTCTTTCAAGTCACCTCAAGCAACTGTTCTCTCTCTAAATAATTCGGTGGATGGGAATTCACGTTCTACAAAAACTACTCTCACATTTTCAGTTCAAAGCCACAGTCAGATGGCTATAACAATGTGCACACAACCTTAATTTAACCAATATAAAATACACATCTATAAGTTTCATAAATCATTGTTTATCAACTTATTCAACAAGACCTCTTACAGCTGCAATTGTGATATTAACAATTTCATTAGCATATCTACAATACTGAGTGGTGCATTGTTTCAACGTTAGAAGAAGTGCAAAGACATTATTATACAACTGCATAGTACTACAACCCAGAACAACATCAGTGGAGGCTCAAAAATTATCTAGTGAAAAGTCAGGGCAGTTTGAACATTGAAAGCACCAGTAACTTGTATAAAGAAGAAATTTCATGAAATATGGCACATATTATTTTTATCCTTTATGGAAGCCATTATGTGCTCATAAAGATCCAACATTCAAAAAGCTTAGGACTTGAGCATGAGCTTGATGCTTCATCCTGGAAACAGAACTCCACTCCACACATGGAGAACATGATAATATTGAGTCATAAATATTACAAACATAACTTTAAATATATTTAGGTTTGACAAACATCAATCTAAAATCATATCCACTTACCACACTTGATTTTGGAATGTTCATTTGCGAAAACAGTGACCAATTTTCCCTGATAACATCAAATGCCATGACAGAAATAATCAGGACGGCACTAAAACCAACAGATGCAACTTATGTCTCTTGAAAAAAAAATTGTCAAATTGAAGAATGATTAAAAAATAAGCTTCATATATAACAAGGGATAAATAATATTGTAGACAATGTGAGGAAATGAATACAGAATGAGACTAATTAAACTACTCTTGTCAAAAAACAGTAATAAACCCTATGACCAGGAATACAATCATATGAATTTTGATTATTTATATACCAAATTCACTATCACGAGGTAAGAACAGAGACCTGATTTTTTGCGTAAATTCAACTGCTTCTCACCTGGCTTAATGAACTCTAAGAAGTCAGTAGATTTCATTTTGATGACAAAAATAAAATACTACCTTTATAAATTAATTGTAGTGGGAAAATGTTGAGTGAAACAATTCTGAAAAATTGAATTATATTGTTGTTATAAATACATGTAAAAGTTATTACACCAGAAACTTAGGCTAACTTATGCTTCTAGGAAAGGGAAAGAATATCAAAAAGTTATTTCCTAACTCAGCACAGAGTAACACAATCCCTAAACTTCAGGATATCCAAAGAATTAATTAGTCAACTCTAGATCTCCTTTAATTCCTTCAAATCTATCAACACTAAGTACCTGCGGTAGCTTAAATACTTGCTTGTTCACGCTCAAAAGGCAAAAAAAAAACGCTGAGTATGACATAAATATCATTAAATTATGTATACACATATTTTGAACTACACAGTCTTGAGTTGTAGCTGTTGAAACATGAACTTTCAATAACAAAGATATCATTCATAAAAACCATTATTCCAAATTGGTACCTCGTGTCCTTCATCATCTATTGTCGTGTGCTCAAGAGCTATCAGTTTATTAATATCATCAGCTGTGACGACATATTCTGGTTCTGTGGCTCCTGAAATAAAAGGCTATGACTTGTCAAATACTCTTTTAACTAGCACAGTACCAAGAAGTCAAAACACATTTCAATGCTTACCCTCAATAGAGTGCCTGGTATCATCTTCAAGAAAACGAATCCACTAATATATAAATTGTTAAAATGCAAAAGGTTAATGCATTATGTACAAAAGTGCCTTAACATATTTCAATTCTATTACAAGTTAACACAAAAATTCACCTGAAATGTACAGAGAGTAGTCCCATTTACGGGATATCCAAGAAGTTTCCCTCCAGGTTTAGCTTCGCCAATAATCCGAAATTTCTCAATCCCAGGGCCCTCTGAGTTTGCAATGAGTCATATTAAATTCCAGCAAAGGTCATAAAATTGTGTTTTATAGATAAAAATATCCACCACCTTGGACTTGTCCAGACAAGCGTAAGTTATTCTCAGAGTTGTCACCTTCCACCGTAATCCCACTCAGATAAAGCTCAAAAGGAGTACTAAGTAGAGAATCATTAGCTGACGGAGACAAATCTTGTCGAGACGAGTCAGTAGATGTATCTCTCTCTTTAAAAACAAACAGGACAGCAATGATAGCAAAGGCTAGTGGAAAAAGAACAGATGCATTATAATTATACTTCGCATCAGAAACTAAAAGAATAAGATGAATCAATGTAGCAATCAATTGGAGCACAGAGAAGGCAATATCTAATATCCCAAGTTGCCTGTCAGCTTGTGGTTTGATAGCAGTGAAAGTTCTTTCCAAAAAACAAACATAAATAGTCATAGCAAAACCAAATGCTGAAAAAAGGAACGCAGCAAGAGAAGCCCCCTTGCTTTTTTCAAATATATCCAGTACAACTGATACAGCCTCCAAGATAAAGAACAAAATTGCAAGTCCACATTTCTTATGTTTACAAGGCACCTCAGAATCCTATGATATAGAGATGAAAGTCAGATAAGATAAAGAGCAATAAAAATACAAATATATATACGCACGCACTCACATTTCTCAATCAAGTAGAAGGTAAATTCCTTTTGCAACCATCAAAAGAACATAATTTGAAAATCAATATTCGAAAATCAATGCGTGAAGGTAACATTAGATCAAATGAAAATGAGTATTCTTAAATCGTCAAAATAGTCTCTCAACGAAACCGAGAGATAAAGAAAATAAGATATTGAAAACAAATGTGATTCAACAGGCAAGGTTTCTTGTGATGGTATGAGAAGTCTGGAAATTTTTCCTTTTCTCTTTAAGAAGTTAGGAGTGTGAGCAAAGGCCAAAATCAATTTTTTAGCCTCTACCACCCCTTAGATTTGAACTCAGGTGTCCTGTCAAATAAACTACCTGAAAACCATTCAGCAGCAAGTATGGAGTTTGAGTAATTAGGTAATTGAGACTTGGTTATTCTTCAATCATCGAAAGTGGGTTACAGAAAAACCAAGGGACTAAGAAAAAACGACAATCAACCATCAAACTGTCTAGTTACTGGCTAAAAATGAAACTTGCTAAGGTTTGTGTCTAAATTTTCTTCTCAACTATATGTAGTCAGTCAATCAATTACACTTATGTATGCAAAACTGCTCAAAATATAAACAAAAGAAAGTTAATTAGGTATTAATTTCTATTTACTATAGTTGATCAACAACACATATCTGTCATTTTGACAAAGACTGAGAAATTAAAATTAGGTGAATAAATTATGTTACCCTGCTATTGACTGAGCGGAGAGGTACTCTCCCCGTTTCAATGTGCTCCATTCCTTTCAACTACCTTGTTAGTCAGATAAAAATTGAGGAAATTGGAGAGAAAATTGGAATAAAATTGCAGGAAAGTTCCCACTTCTATCAGTAGAAGACAACGAATTATGGATTAGCTCCTAATATTTTTTTTAAAAAAAATTGACCAAATTATCTTGTAGGCCATCCTGAGATTGAGTTTTTCATCTTGCCACGTTCGTTTTTGACTTTCTTGCTCTAGTATGTGCAATCAAAATTTGAACTATTTGTATTCTCAAAAAAAATAAATAAATTTGAACCATCTGTCATCCTACCGTTAGACTTGTATTTGTACACTACTGTATTACATCCATTGTTAATTAAATTACCAAATTTATCACGCCCGTATGAAAATTAATAATGAGGGAGTAACCGCAAATGCTAAAAAATTAGTATGTGTTGATAAATATTGGAAAATGATAATATTATTAAAAAATTAATTAATATATATGTCAAACATTAGATTAATTATTCATATCATATTTATATTATGTTATAAATTTATCATGTCATGATAATTTGTTTATGATTAATTTTTTTAAAAACTTTGGCATTTATTTTTAATTAAATTTTATTTTTTATTAAATATGTTAAATATGTAAATTCAATGTTTTAACGCTATTAATAAATGCATCATATCTATATTAGTTTAAATTTGACATAATAGAATAAAACACAACACGATTACACAAATTGACGCCTCTTAAAGATAACTTCTTTTCTTACAAATCAGCTTCTTTAAAAAAAAAAATCAAAAAGATTAAAGGATTACACTTTAATACTAACGTGCATATCATGCCGAAGTTGCACAACACAACATATTTAGAGTAAAATTTATTGATCATTATTTTTCTTATTATTAATGCATACACGCTAGTGAGGTTCAAACTCAAAACCCGAATTATAAAAAACTCACTCCTTACCACTAGAATCAAACCTTTACCCTGGCCATTACCTAAAAAAATTAAGTTAATATCACAAAATACATGTATATATGAAAAATTGACTACAATGCATTTGTGATTAATAATAATATTACAATGATAGCTATAATACGCTCACACCAAATTCAAATTATGGTACAAACCTTGATGCTATTTTATTATCTTCAATTATCTAGTCATGAATGAACGGTGACTATAAATCTATACTTCAATACTTGAATGAAGGAAAAAGGTTCTAAGCTCTTCCCTTTCGCTTGTCATCTAATGCCTGCTCCAGAGATATACCAGTTCGAAATACAGTGGTCAGAATAAACAGATTGCATACTAATTCAAATGACAAAAATATAAGGAACATTACCTTGCCCTGGAGCATTCTCATTGTCAGCACAAGAGTATCGCGCATTCTACAAAAAAAAATTATCAAACGCCTCAAGTAAGAAACTGATATGTTAATAAATGCACCAAATAAAGAGTCTTCACAATTATCCAAAGAGAGCCGCGATAAAATTTATACAAGAACATGTTTCACTTTACAGTCTTGTTGGGAAAAAGGAAAGAAAGTTGAAACTTAGTAGGGCATAAGAAACTGGAACTAAACAGGAAAATGAATGTATAGGTCTTAAGTCTTATCAGTAGCACAAATAAACTATACTTATCAGTAGCAAAAATAAACAACAGGTCCTGTGTTTTCCCCTTCGACTAATTATTAATTTTTTTTTTCCCAGCAAAGCAAAACTATGGACTAAACAATGGACAATGAGGTAATGCAATGATGATTTATTAGGAAATAAATCAAGAATAACAAAATCAATTCCATGAGAAATTCAAATGTTTAAAGTAAGTAATGTATTACCGAACATTGTACGTGCTGAAAGGATATGAAGAACCATCAGAGAATGTTAAAACAAATTGTGTTGAGAGCCCACAAGGAACTTTGATCTGCAATATCAGTAAGATTAAAAAAAATTATGAAATGTTCACATACACGTGATGGAACTTTCTGCTTTATTAAAATCAAACCTTTTTATTTATTTATTTATGTAATCCTAAAAGTTAAGGAAAACTGCATCGTATTTCAAATTTCAAACTGACCAAAATAATTTTAAAAAAAATGTTCAATCAAGGTGCTCATGGTTAACAACTTCTAACCATGCATATCCTTGCAAGATTTGTTGTCAATGTAGAATTTGTCAAAAATGAAATAATGATGTCTACTAGCTTTCATGTTTAAAAATTGCCAATGATATCAATGGAGTACTTACTTATTACTAAGCAGAAAAATTATAGATTACACTACACATTGGTAATTAATTGATTTAAGAGTTCACTAAACTTGGCAGTAAGGGCGAATAGTTTGAATGCAATATATACATTATGCTTTGTCAGTCAGTTATTGTTCAACAAGTGGTCTGACTTGAGCTATGATAATAACTATTGCACTCAAAATTAAAATAAAAAGTCTCCTTGTTCACAGGCCATATCAAATGTAAATATCATACCGACACTTCCTTTGGAAATCTCTCTTCAATTATAGCTTCTGTGCTATCGATCTTGATTCGGTAAATCGACCGTCTCAATATAAGAGTTGCCTGCTCCCAATTCTCAGAAGAATCCATCTGTTAAAGTCGTAGCAAAACTTTAAGTTACAACAGATGTATACTCTTTCACATTTTTGCATTACTTTTTGTGAATTTATTGTACAACGGAAAAGCAGAAAGACATTTTACACAAGTAAACAATCTGGGAAAGTACAAAATAAAAACCGATGAAGGATGAAGAATAGATGAGCCTTCCAGGATCATTCCTTGCAGAATAAGAAAATTTTAAGGCTACATCACATTCTTGATACATTGGAACAGATGACTTGGGATTCTTTTTTCATTTCTTTTTTATCTTTCTTAATTTTATGTGCCCGGGATCCTTGACTTTAAGTTCAACATTTTGTAAACTTGAGAATTTTTTTCAAAGAATTCTCCCTCCTTTTCCCTACATGCTACAATAATTTTGTTATGCTCTTACCTACAATAGTTTTGGGATTACAAATATTAGACTTCACATTCATGAACTGTGGTTGAGGAGGCAGCTGGCTGCAATGTGAGTTAAAAGTGAAATTCATTTTCCTCTGTAAGAGTGAATCATATACTATAATGTTATTATTAAAATCACTTGTGTTTGGTATGTAGGATAGGATAGAATAGGATGAGATGAGGTAGGATGACATTTGACTATGTTTAATACTGTCTTGGGTTTGGTGTAGTTTAAGGTTAAATTGGATAGCAACAATAAAGAATTATTGTCATTATTAAAATAAATTAAAAATAAATAAATAATTATTTAATCATAGTTTAATTGAATTATTACAATTTTTTATTATTAACTAAAATTTTTTGAATTATTTATTATACCATCAACGTCATGGTATTAATTAAATATAAATACTCATTCAAATAAATTTTTATTTTTATCTATGAAATATATTTCCAACAATTATAATATACTTATTTCATAATTTATAATTTTATCAAAATGTAACTAAATATTTTTAATATTAATTTAATAATAAATTTAAATTTAAATATTATGAATATTTAATAATAAATTTAAATATACTTATATGTTAAAATAGTGTTATAATTTTAATGTAAAAAAATGAATTATAATATTCAAGAATATTATTTTTAATGAGTTAATATTTCAAGAAAGTTTCTTTTGTCAAATAAACACTTACATTACATATTTGGAACAACTGCTAAATAAATAAAACCTACCAGCATTAAAACACTAAATGTGGCATGACCTCTGGAGATGTATGCATCAATCTCGCTCTGCATACCGAGGTCTGCAAAAGAGCTAGTCAGACTATGCAAACAACAAAAGTTTATGGGTGAAAACCTAACAAATTAGAATATTATCCTAGTGATATGCATATCTGTACTTCTCTATTCTAAAATGCAAATAGCTTTTTCAAGATGAGAAGAGCAACAGCTGAAACTATATGAGGCATCAAACCAAGAATTGATACTTTCCAAGTCACTTCAAGCAATTTTTTTCTTCTTTTTCACAATAAATCAATACATGAGGAAAAAAGTTACCGATCAATGTTCAATGGAATCCAGCCTACGTTTTTACCCAAAGGTCCAAACAAGGCTCTACTATAATGTGCATCCAACATTATAGATTTCACCAACTTACTAAAATACAAATTTTCATTATTTCTAAAATTTAATACTTGAGCATAGAATGATTGACATTACATCCCTCCCATGTGAGTGCGATTCGAAACCCAGACCTCTTGTATCAACTCGAGATCTACCAAGTTACTAAAATGCATGTTAAGTATATGAACATCACTTTCATTGGATTCTTAAGGAAGTCAGATTATACTGCAAAAGCAATGTTCACAACACTACCGAGTTTTATGACTCTTAGGTCCAACATAAATCAAGTCTAATCATAGACACTTACCGCACTTTATCTTGTTCTGATCATTAGCAAAACGCCTCACTAATTCCCCCTGAAAACATCAAGTCGTGCAAGAGAAATGTTCAGGAAGACAACATCTTCATGTACCAAAAACATCAAAAGTTGCAACTTTTGTGTCACTCAGAAGATTTTAGTGGAGCATTACAAAAGGCTAAATTGAATACTGAAAGAAATAAACTTCATATTTAACAAGGGATCTATTAATGCAGCCAAAAGAGAGGAAGTATAAATTCAGCAAGCATCAAGCAAGCTAACATGTTCAATTTTTACAAGAATATACAAGTTTCAAAAAATGTCTACAGGCAGAAAAACCGAATCTCCCAACGATTTCCCAACAATTTAACTGCCTTTTTTCCCCAGAAAAGTGATATAAACTCTATGACTGTGAATATAAGCATATGAATATGCATATTAAAATTCTAAATTCACTACCACAAGGAGAAAATGAAACTTTTAATGTAGATGCAATTGCCTCGCAGCAGTCTTGATCAACTATAACTACTTCAGGAATGGAAGCATCATCTAGTTTACATATTAGGATTGAATCCAAAAAGAAATATCTCAGTTTTCTCATGACAGTTCAATAAGTCATGTCAATCTTAGAGAACAGATGGCGGTGCACTTGGTCCGGTTATCCGTAAGGTCCCACATATTTTATGACCAGAAAGATCTCAACTCATATACTAACTTTTAACATCAGTTGGAAGATTATGCATGGTTTTTTATGTGCAGAAAGAAAAAGAAATGCTGGTTATATGACATGCAATAAACATCACTCTATAATATATTACCTGACGGCCTTGATCATCCATTGGTATGCACTCAACAGCTATTAGTTTATCAACATCATCAGCTGTGACAACATACTCTGGATTTGTGGCTCCTGAACCAAAAATTAAAATGGAAATCAAAATATTTTAACAAGCCTATCGGCAAAAAGTCAAAACTTTATTTCAATGCTCACCCTCAATATAATGTCTGGTGCCATCCTGGAGATGACGAACCCACTAAAACACAAATTTTTAAGATATTAAATGTTAATACGTTATGCAAATATCTGCTTAACATATTTCACTGTTCATATAACTTAAATTTTCACCTGAAACATACAAAGAGTAGTTCCACGGACGGGATATCCACATCCAAGAAGTTTCTCTCCAGGTGTAGCTTCACCAATAATTTGAAATCCCTCAATACCAGGGCCGCCTGAATTGCTATGACCCATCTTAGATTCCAAAAAAAGTCATAAATTGTTTACCAAAAAATATATATCAACAACCTTCAGAAATAGAGGAAGCAATCTCGTTGTGTGTACTTGGAAACCATGCATTCATCTCTTCTGGTCCCCTGGCGACCCTTAAATCTAATGCATTAGGAACATTGCCAAGATTTTCTCTGTTAAGAATCAAATGCATGGTTAGGTAAGAACTGAAAAATATCAGAAGAAAGGGGTTTTTAATCAGAAAAAATGTAAAATAATTTCCCTGCTTAATAATGCATGTTCAAAGAAAAAATTGCACAGCATGACACACATAAACTCCATTCAATTCAAACTAAAAATTGCCCTTTCAAAAAAAAAAATTCAACAATTACAGATTTTTGAATGCATGAAAAGGAAAAGATGAAAACATAGTCACTCTGAATATTATTAGATTTTAAGTGATCAGGATCCAGCAATGCGATGGTGTTTTTCTGTATCCGAATGCATCAACATTTTGAGACTAAAGAATACAAGTAACAATTCTTTAGCACATTTCGAAAGTGATGCACCTGCCATGACTAAACATGCAAATTTGTGATGTCATTAAATGCAGAAAAAGAAGGGGGGGGGGGGGGGGCGGCCAAGAGTAACCATGGACAGACCCATCGGACAGACCAATGAACACGCAATTTGGCTACTCAAGCCAATTTTTGCTTCTACTTGCACAAGTCAACTTGGTCAAATCCAAAGAGTTTTCCCATGTACAACCAAGTTAGCTTGTCAATCTCAAAAAAAAGGAGAAAATACAATTTATAGACAAGATGAAGCTATAATACTCAAGGATGAAAGAAAATCTGCATTATTACTATCAGGCCAACAAAACATGCTAATGTACATCAGATATGTTTTATTAAATATAACAGAGAAAACATGCCGTCACACGAAATGATGACCCCAAAGTATCATATATATCCTTGGCATTTTTTCTTCTTTCTTTTTAATTTTATAAAAAGAAATAAGATACAAGCTCCTTGGGATTTAAAAGCTTTGCATCAAGACTAAATAATATACAATTGTTTAAACGGTAGCTAAAGTAAGTTTCATCATATCTGATGAAATAACAAGATGAATAGCCAAATATAACGAGATAAAGAAGATTAAAACTGCAAGACAAAATAAAATATATCATCCTAACCTGTTGGAACCAAATGAGAAACCCTGAGAACTATCATTATTGAATAGCTGCTGCATTTGACTGTTATGCAATAAATTTTTCATTTCACTATGACTGTCATCATGAATGGTTCTTGGCATATTGTCAGTTGGTTCAGGACGATCAGCAGCATTGGGTGTATGCATAGGAACACCATGCCGATCCTGCAACCAAGAGAATGCAAAATAGCATAAAGAATGTCATAATAAAATGGGAACAAAAACATTGAAAAATTATCACAGTAAAGACGAGGAAAAGATAAGAAAAGCAGCAAGATTGAAATCAAGTAGATTACATGCCAGTACTACCGTGTCAATAGATCCAGCTCCAGCATCAGTTCCTCCCTCTCGTGTTAAATCTCTAATTCTATCCTGTGATAGAAGTTAAAAAAAAAATACCTATATCACCAACTTAAAAAGTTATATAAAAAAATTTAGACATACGTCAAACTCAAAATAAATGCAGCAACCTCCACCTTACAACTACAAGGGACAACCAAGTAATATTGCACAATTGTACATTTTTAAAACAGAAAAAAAATCTGGAAAAACATAACAGGGAGTTCCATTGATAGGTTTATTTTCCTCTGCGAACGTGGCTGTATGCACACATAAAATTAGGAAGATGAAAGGAAGCTCTCAATATTTACACCTCAAAAATTGAAGGGTCCAATGCAAAAACATGGAGAAGCAAGGTTATATATATTGATCCGAAGAGGTAGACCAAAAATTACATAAAGCTCAGGTTTGTAGTTACCCAACCTATGGAGAAGTATTTTCTCTTCTGATGCAATATTGATACTGCATTCATGATTTTGAGTGAATGAGAAACAAGAATATGTAATGTATTTAATGAACTATGATTCATAATTAATAAAAGAGGTGCAAAATTTTGTGAAAGGAAAGCTTACGTAAGAAGTTCGAATCTGCGACTGTAACTGATCATACAGGTGCTGCAGATGTTAAAGAAAATGATAGGTAAGTCCTAATTTATAGACAAGTATCAGAAAATATAATTCCAGAAACAGAAAAGTAAGTAATGTGTTTCCAACATTATGAATATCTTGAGGACTGCCTTTTGCAGTTTTCAGTTCCCCTTTGATTCTAACAAGGTTAGCTACTGTTTTATACCTTGGTGATTTTTGGTTTTTCCTTTTCTGTAACCAGGGTAAAATAGTTTAGCTTTGCTCTGCTAATACCTTTACAGTGTTGGATATGGCAGAAGCATTTGTGACATGAGGCCAAAGACCATAGTCAGCCAGTAATCCAAGCATAGATGACATGAAAAAATATCTCTCATCCTCAGCAACCTGCAAAGCGATACCTTAAACAGTTGCACTTAAAATAGAATTATGTATACAAAAGGAGAATCAGAGAAGCAATAGCTAAGGTGATTTGTGAGAAAAGTAAAACTGACATATTATTATCACAAATCTGTGGATATTAGATATATCCACCAATAATAACTTTATATATTGGTTTAGATGGTTGAGCATGAAAGAAATCATCTAGACTTCAAATGGAGTCATGAAGAAAGAAACCTACTGATTATAAAGCTCATGAAACCTATTTTGCAGCAGAATTGTCAAACAAAGGTAAGATTCATCAAATTGGCTTTATCTCAGCACTATCGTAGACAATATATGCTATTACCTATGTGATCGCTATTACAGAATGCAGTACATTATCTTCATATTGTACAATTTACTGATGAAACCTGTGGACCTGACTAAATGAAAAACTTATAGGGTTTAGTATAATCCATTTCTGGGAAGCTCTTGGGCCACAAAAGGGAGCATTTTTATATTCAGACACAATCCATAAAACCTAAACCACTAATTATTAGAGAACTCATTCTGTTTCAATAAGGTTAGGTTTCAAAGCAGTACTGTCTTTGCCCGTCAACTTCCTTGTTTTAGTAAAATCTTCTCTCAATCTTAGCATATAGATAAAGACCAAAGTTCACAACCAATTTAAGGTGCTTTATCTAATGAGAGGTTGTTCTGTTACAATCAATTTCTCCTTTTTCTTTTTTTTAATGAAAGCTGATATTAGAATCTTAACTTCAAGAGGATCATACGGGGAATTTAGTTTACTATAACTTAACTAGAAACTATAAATTAACATCTCCATACATACATGTCAAGAGCCATTTAAAATGCCTGTAATTTTCCATTTTCAAAACATTGATATTGTCACTCATATCAGTACTAACTGTTTGCCTGTGTTCAATCATGGACTTATGGCCTACTATTTTAAATATAACATACCATTGTAAACACTTCTACCTTGTTGTTGGACAAGGTATATATGTGGAACCTGCTATTTACCTTCAAATCATGAGCCAATTTTAAATTTTCCTCAAGAACACCTTTCCTTCGAGCCAATTCATTTAAGGCAGAAGTGATTGCTTCATTTTGCTTCTCATCAATTGCCTAACACTCAAAACAACATTACTTAATATGTATGTATGTATATATATGCATATGCATATTAAGAGATTATTGTTCAAGAGAAACAACCATCCTCAACTCAGAGACTTTCCTCTCCAGTGTATATTTCTCATTCTGAAGCTGCAATTCCTGATATGATACAGATTAGCCTATGTCAGAAACATAAAAGTGCAGTGAATGTATACTTTCCACATGCAGACAAGAAAAGGCAAGCAAAGAAATGTTAAACCTTTAGACAAGCAACAGCAATTTGTTGACGAAGACTATGGATCTCCTCTTTCTGCATTCTAGCTCGTGAATAAAGCTCCTGCCATAATTTTATTTAATGCAAGAGAATTAGAATCTTCATTGTAATTTTATAATGGAAAGTTTAGCATGAAAATGCAAGAGTAGTGGTACCATAGCCTCTCGATCTTGAAAAGAAATGAAATTGTCTTCTTTCTGTTTCGTTGGAGCAAGATGTGTTTCAATTTTATGCCTACTGAACAAAACATATATTCTACTTCAAATCAATTTTGAGCAATCAGATTCTAAACTTGTGCCAGACCCACATAGTTTAATATAAAATCTCAGATAAGAATTTGCACAAGCAGTCATTTCCAGCGAACCTGGATAAAGATGTTACCTGTTTACAAAATCAGAGTTTTTAGCCTGAAACCTATGATTGTTAAGCCCATGCATAGAGTTGTTACCAGAAGACATTGCATTGGCGGTTCTACGTCCTCTTCAACAAAATTTCTGATATCACCACAGCTAACATTTTCCATTATCACTAACAAAATCTTGCATTTGACCTCATCCTGGTCTCCTGTTTCATATTTTTATACAGATGAAGACAAATATAACACATATAATAACCACATCCAAAAATTCGTCTACAACTGCCAAGAGTACATAAGCAGAGGTGAAGACATAGACAATTACTGTGATAGTATGCCTGCATAAAGAACCAAATCCTCATGGAACACAATATTAAAAATAATAATAATAATAATAAAGATTGAAAATGAAAGAATTAACTCATCTAAGCAATGATACACACTCCAGAAAACAATGTTCAGGATTTTCCATATAAGAATATCCTTTGTGAATAAAGTTTCAAGATACCAACATTATCCAGACACACTAAGTATATGATGACGAACCATTAGTACCGCCCAGCATTAAATTGAATTGAATTAGTCGAATTATTGCAAACAAAAAGCAAGATGGCCAAACTACAGGATCCATCTATGATTCAAATCACAACAAAAAAAAAATCCTTCAAATTGTCTATACCTGCTCGTACTTTTAAGTACTTAATGGCAAATAGAACACTAAACTCTCTATATCTTCAATATTTAGAGGACATGTTCCCTAGCATAAAAACTATACACAACTTAGTAGCTAAAATAGCTGTAGCACATACAAAAAGGTCAATTAAGTTTGAAACCAGAATATTCGAAGAATTATATTAAAGGAAACGACACACTATCTCAACAAAAGACGAAGTCACACTCAACAACATTCCAGTCCTCAAAAGGAGAGGCTCTAGAAACTTTATCAATAACAGTAGAAACTGATGCCGGTAAAGCAAAATACATAATTCTCTTTCGAGGTACCTCGAAATCTTCTCCTTTAATCTTTGCAACTAAGAATTAAGCAATTTAGATTCACTTGTCAAGAAGTATAAGAGATCGCTTGCTAAATTGTCAGTTCAACTACTCCATTATTGACCACTAGATAAGGCTTACTCCACTCAAAGTTTCAACAGCCAAATGGAAATAAGATAATCATCAAGTGTCGAAAGTTCCAGCTAACGAACTCGTAACTAATAATAATAATAACCTTTGAAGCAAATTACTTAAATTTTCTTAATGAAGTTTTCTACATGAGAAGAAAGATACAAACAAAAATGATCAAAGAGAAAAGAAAAAGATACGGTGATAGTAACAATTAACAAAGATATAGATTATCCAATTTTCTCGGTATCCAATCATCCCATCACAGCAAGAACAACAATAAAAACAGTAATAATAATATCAAAAACATATTAAACAAAAATTACGGAAATAAGTATTTAAATATCAAATTACCTGTGATTTAGCAGAAACTGAAAGATGTTTCTTGCTTTTCTTTTCTTTTTTTTTTTTTGCGTAAAAAAGGAAATTGTGAAAAAGGCGAAATCTGATGAGGTGCAGATCCAACAATATTCACTCGTTTATAATTTATACATGCCCCAGAGAGAGAATAAGAGAGTTTGTTAAAACTTAAAAGCAAGTCAAGTGACGGTCGTTGGAGGAAGTTTTCAAATAGTTGTATTTAATAATATTAATATATGAGGAAGCATATCCCAATTCGAGAAAGTCATGTACGTATAATTAGTAAGTTGAAACTTTTTTTTTTAAAAAAAAAAAAAGTAAGTTGAAAATGAGAGTTAGCTTGGAGATAAAAGAGGAAAAGGTTGTGTGTGTGTTTTTTTTTTTAATGATAAAATTAGAAATTGGGATGGTTATGTGGGATTTTTCATCTGTCCAGGGGGTCCAGCTCAGCAGCTTCCATACTCTTCTGTCAGTCGCTTTGCAATCGCTTAAATCATAGATTATGTCATCATCATTTTTTCTTTTTTTTTCATTGTTTATTAAGGAAATTTTATTGATTATTTCTTTTTGTGGTCTTTTACTCTGTTTCATTCTTAAAAAAAAAAAAAAAAAGAAATAGAGAAAATATTTGGGAAGTGCGAAACCTTAAACTTTTATATACATATTAGTGATAGAAATTTAATAGAGTTATGATATCCTAGAGAGAGATTCATCCTATTAACATCACATAACATAACACCTCATTTGCTATTTATTTTTAATCGATTGTGGGATAATTAGTATTAATATATCATACATTACATGTTAAGCTATATGTAGGGCGATTATTAGGAGTAAATTTAAGTATTTAACATGTGAGATATTTTTTATAAATAAAAATAATTTACATGAGAAAATCTATATAATTAATATTAAAAAAAGATGTAGCATTTTCTTTGAGTTTAAAAAAAATGTATAAGTAGACATCTTAAAGTGTGTGTGTGAAATTATTTTCTAATGAGAACATTCTCATTTTATTAAAGTGTGAAAACACACAGATTTTAATACATTAAAAATTATATTTTCATTAACAAATATTTTAAGATCTATACTTTTTTATTTATTAATGATAATCTCACTAATATTCTTTTATATATATATATAGACACCCACACACATATATATAAATGTGTATATTATACACATCTTGCATTATATTGTGTATTTTCAGTCAAACGAGCATATTTGTACTTTCAAAAGTCAAAACAACTAAAAAATGTTTTCTTCCTGTTCTCATTGTAACAAAATTTTATACGTATGGTTTAACGCCACCCTAATGAGACAAGATCAAACTTTGCCATCGCTATGACACGCTTTTGTCTTTTGTCATTCTAGTGATACCTAGAGGTCTTATCATTTTTCTCATGATAATTTTTTTGAGTTCGATGACTTTCCTTCGCTGGGTCCCATCATTGCGACTCTCATTATTTAATTGAATTTTTATTTTTCTAATATATTAATTGTTTGATATCCAAATGTCACATTATACTTAGACTAATTCATGTTCAAGTTTAAGTAAGATCACTAAAGTGATAAAATATTTTCTTAACGAATATTTAACGTAGTTGTATTCTCAAATCTCGAATCAAAAATTTTAATTAAATTATAACAGTCTTATACCAATTGATTTACCTGCTCCTTGATTTTAGTTTAATTTTTATAAATAAACACACTCACTCCTCAATCTAATAAATAAGAGAAATTTACACTCGTCCACCTATTTATTTTACTTTTTAAAAAAATATACAAATACTTTTTTTTTTCAGCGCGCCACCTAAAGTTTATTTTTTGTTGCATTCGTCCACTTTCGTCTAATTCCCGTTAGTGGATTTAACGAAATGTTAATAAAATGACCTTTTTACCCCTCAAAATTACAATTTAACCCAAAATAAATAGAAATTGGAGATAAATTGGATGGATTTAATTTTTTTTAAAGGTAGATGCTAGAAATTGGAGGAAAATAGTGTTTGTTGCTTGCTAAATTTAGAAAATTTGTATTTTTTTTTTGAAAGAGAAAAAATTATAAAACAGGGATATTTTTGACATTAACAAGTAATTGACTTAATTCATATTTCTCTATTAAGTAAAAAGTCAAAAAAATTAACTTATTTTATTAAGTCAAAATTATCAAAAAAATCTCATTAAGTTATAAAAACAAACATCTCTATTAAATTATAAAAACAAACATCTCTAATTAACTTAATTAATTAAGTTAAGTTAATTTAAGTCATTAAGTTAAAAAACAAACGCCACTTAAGTGTTCGAATACGTTGGTCGGGAGAGAATTAGTTTAATGGTGATTAAAGAAAAAAAATCAAATGAGAATTTCTTTATTTTTATCAATATTGACAGAGAGTTATCGTAAATTAAATATTATTTTATTTTTCATGAGCCTAGAGAAAGGGGAAAAAAAAAACTTCCCTCAATCAATTCAGAATGAATTTTATCTTAAAAACATGAATTAGAATATTACTTTACATCTCGATGGTAAAATTTTAGTTTAGTATAATATCAAATTATCGAAAACTTAATAAACCGCTTATTTCTTTTGACCGCAGATTGTTACCAATCACAGTTAAATTGAAAGGTAGAAATTACTTTAACCCTCAAAAGGAAGCTCACTTGCTCACGCACACAAAATCGCCAGCTCCGGTGAGTCGCCCTTTTCTCAGTCTGTAAGCCCACCGGAATTTCCTCGTCAACCTTCTCCCCCTCCCCATTCTTCATCTCTTACACGTGATCGGATCACTGCAAAACGACACGAGAATCCAATCGAAACGACGACCGCTCGATGATGTGAAGAAATTAAGCCGAAAACAAATGTCGCAGCAAAATATAAATAGCACTAATTTGAGTTATAGTAGCAATATTCCAGTGAGTGAAGTGTATTGGTCTCTTGTTGAAAAAGCCGATAAGAAGTTTTCAAAGATCAGAGACTTGCCTTACTATGAACGCAACAGGTTCTTCTCTCGTTAACTCACTTTTTTAAAAATTAATTTTTAATTTTTATTCACTAGTCTTCTATTATTTGCGGCTGTTTAGTTGATTAGAATTTCATTTTTGCGAATTCGTTTTAGATTGATTTCTTTTTCTTCAGTGTTTCTTATCAGTTAAAGCAATAAATTTCAAGAAATTCTATTATTGTTGCTAAATAAAATCCGTGTATAATGAAACACCAAATGCCGTTCACCTGGTGCTTTTGAATTAATGTACTAATGTTGATTCTGGAGAAGCTATGAGTTTTTGTTTCTAATCGAGAAGAATGCAACTGGATAAACAATCCCACTGAGAAAATGCACATAAAATGAATTGAATCGAAGAAGACGTGTTTCAATTGTATTATCTTTGGAAATACTCTAATAGAGGAAGTAAAAGTATACAGAAAGTTAATTAAAATGTGTTGTTTTAGGTACGATACGTACTTTTACAAGGTATTCAAGGTGTACACGCAGTTGTGGAAGTTTCAGCAAGAAAACAGGGAGAAGCTTGTTGAAGCGGGGCTCAAGAGATATGAGATTGGAGAGATTGCCTCCAGGATTGCTCAGCTTTATTTTGGACAATATATGCGGACAAGTGATATGAGTTATTTGTCTGAGTCGTATATCTTCTATGAAGCGATATTGACGCGGGAGTATTTCAGAGATGGATTGCATCAGCATCTCAATTTGGCCAACAAACAGTTGAGATTTCTTGCTAGGTTTTTGATGGTTTGTTTAGTTTTGAACCGACGTGAAATGGTGCATCAGCTGGTTAACCAGCTGAAAATGTGGCTTGATGAATGCAAAAGGGTGTTTCAGGTACTTCCGCCCCACCCCCCCTTCTCTGGTTATCACCTCTGAATAATGAACATTTTCTTCTTCTTTTTCTTTATATTAGTCTATGTATAATGTTTTCTTTGCATCTATTTGAGACCATAGACTTGATAAAGATAAAAGTTATATCTTATCAGAAAAAAGATAAAGATAATAGTTATACAGCTCATTCACACATTGTTGGGTTGGGAAAAGTGATGCACTATAAAGGACCGATGGAAATGTCCTGGCAAGGGGCAGTATGTTGCGGAAGGGTTGTTTGAAATTCCAACAATAATTAGGATTCTGAAAATATTTTCAATAAATTTTTTTTATTCCTCTTTCAAGTTTCTTAGGGAGTATGGAATAATGCTTGAAATTGGTTGCAACCATTAACAGAGTGTCATTTTATGAACTAAACTGACCTGCAGCATAAGTTATTGTTATGGCTTCATCTTTTATCATGGTCCCATTTGGGTTAACTGCTGTATTATGCACATTGAAGCCATTTGATCATGTGACATTTGGATGACTTTTCTTGAATGTTGTGAATGGGAATAAGAAATACTTGGCATTTGTTGGCCTGTAGACAGATCAGATAATGACCTTCAGATGATCTTGTTTCCAGGAAACTGACTTTAAGGAATGGAAGCTGGTGGTTCAGGAAATAGTTAGGTTTTTGAAAGCTGACACGGCTTTTATGAATATCAGGCCTTTAAGATATAGCCTTGTACTGGATCCCCGTCCAGATGATCTGCCACACGTTTCTGCATCTGTGAGAAGTTTAAAACTGCGAGATGCAATACTTAGCAGCTATCATCATAATGAGGTTAGGTATTAAAGTTTTTCTTTTTCTCTTCTTGCCATTGATATGGAAGTTGAAATGCTCTATGCTTAATTTCTAACTCAAATGACTTGGTGACTTATTTCTTTTCACATTACTGTACGTAATACATTAAAATAATGGTTTTTCGTTTCATTTGTTGTTGATTTCTTGAACAGATCAAATTTTCGGAGCTCACTCTTGATACTTTTAGGATGCTTCAGTGCCTGGAGTGGGAACCCAGTGGTTCATTTTACCAGTCAAGTAATATTAAAACTGGCCAGAATGGGGGCCCAGGGCCTAGTCGCATAAATTACTCTCAGGATATTGCTGATCCTTCTCTACCACCTAACCCTCGGAAAGCCATCTTATATCGTCCATCTGTGACTCATTTTCTTGCAGTGAGTATGACTTATTAATCTTTTCAATCTGCCACCTGCCTCTTTGTAATGACTTCCAATGTTCTCTACCTTGGTTGTAAAATATTCAAGTTATAATAGTAGTTACTCTTTAAAAATTTCAAGGATTTTCCTGGTTTTTGGTCAAGATTAGGCAGGTCAGTTGAAATTTGTAGATACCATTGTTCATCGTGGAGCTCAAGGCCATTACATGGAGAGAGATTTTTTCTTACTCATGGTCATAGTTTTTACTTTTTTTGTCTTTTTTAAAGCACTTTTCATGCCATTAAATACCTTAAGAGTTGGTTAACTGAGGATCCTTGGAAAACTTTCCTATTATTTGCAAAAAAAATGATCTTGCATTATCTACATGATATAGGTTTATGAGAAAAATGGGGAGCTTATGGATTAAATTTCAATCAATATGATTTAACAGTCTGGCATTTAGTTATTTTTGTTATTATTATTCTTCCGGAGGTGGAGGCTTTGCCAATCTTGTGCAGTGGATAATGCTAATAGGCATGATTTATCTAGACTGCAACTAAGAAATAATGTTTGCCTAGGAACTTCATAAGGTTTTATGTTTTCCAGGCTTTAATCCCTATCTTCTTTCAGGTTACAATCACTGTAGTTTCTCTTGGCAGGTTCTGGCTACAATTTGTGAGGAGCTCCCCCATGATGGCGTTCTATTAATTTATTTATCTGCATCAGGTAACACAAGTTCTGGTTATGCCCGAGTTCAAGATTGTGAAACTCTGTTTGTTATAGGAATTTGATGTTTTATGCCTTCTACTCGATTCAGATTGCTTTAGAATGTGTTGAAAACTCTATTTTCATCACCATCAGGTGCTCGAAATTCAATAAATGCTGCTGAAAACATTAACAGGAATTTTCAGTCTCATACCATCTCCTCAGATGCAACCTCTGCTTCTCCATTCATCTCCCCATGTAATAGCCCAAACCCCACCTTGGGGCTAAATAAAGGAGACTGCATGGATGACCTTGGTGGCTGCTTGCATTTTGGCACTCGTGGAAATAGAGGTACTCTATCTCATTCAGCTATCCAAGTGATAACCTGATCCACTTCTCTGAACCAGGTTGAGGAGATTGCATGGCGGCACTTCAATATCATTTTATACACTCTCTTCCTATTGGGCATGATTTTTTGTGTTGTTATTTTAACTTATTTATACTGTTTACATGTGAGATTTAATCAGCTATATTATGACTCAACACAATGCCCGTGTTTGGTTGGAAGGAATAAGAGGAGAGGAGAGAAATAGAAAGGAGAGAGGGTGAGAGAAAAAGAGGGAAAAGCGGGTCAATCTCAATTTCAATTTGGTTTGACATGGAAGGCATCTCTTCTTCCCTTTATATCTTGCCCCTCTTAATAGCTTGTTGCAGTGTGAAAGTGACTAATCATTAAAGTAATTTTCTAGATTGAAATACCATGCAAAATGAGCTCTGCAATAGCTTGAATCTGTTCCTAAAAAATGATTTTTCATAATCTGTTAAACATTAACAAAAACCATCGAATATATGTATATATTGCTGTGGTTTTATTGGCACTTTATTTCAGAAATGTGATCAATATCAGTCATACAATATGATATTGTTCTGTTTGGTGTCTCTGTAATGTTCAACTCTTGATTCCACAAAGATTGTAGTTTGTTTTTACTGACATACTTCTCTTTCAGGATTAAATTGCATTTATCCTTCTGATATTATTCCCTTCACAAGAAGACCGCTTTTTATAGTCATTGACAGTGATGGCAGTGAAGCATTTAAGGCAAGCTTGTGGATTCTTACTCTCTATTATGCTCATGGTTGAAGTTTTTATTAGTTTTACGTAATAATTCAAAGTGGAGAATCAATTGTTAATTATTTGTTGGGTTTTATGTGTAAATGAGGACTTGGAAAAGGAGATACAATGCGGGAATTTAGAAAATGCATATGCGTCTTTTTTCTAATGCTGTGTCCCTCCTAAGATTACTCTATTTAGTTTTTGACATTTTATTTGAAGTTACAATATTTTCGTCATTCAAAACTGTATCTACTGTTATTTTCAGAAAGGAGAAAAAGGAAAAAAAAATTAAAAAAGAAAAAACTTAAGGTAGTGTTAATTGTCACTTGAGTGGTTTCTGTAGTGTCCCAGCCACTATCCATGAATTGCTTAACCTTTATGAGAGGTTATCATGGCATTGGATGAATGCTTGCAGGCTATAAAAGGATCTGAAAAAGGGGAGCCAGCTGCACTCCTTATATCACCGAGTAGTACAATTCCCATTGCTGGTACTGATTTCTCTCGCAGCCCAAGTGGTAGCTCATTCACCATTTTTCTCACAGCCCCCTTGCAGGCCTTCTGTCTGCTGCTTGGTATTTTGGGTTCTGAAAATGAGATGGTGCGTAAGAATCTACCATTCTGTATATTCACTGTTATTGGTAATTTCTTTGGTTTGTTATTATGTCTTGATGGAGGAAATTTTTCTTCAGGATACCTATACCGAGGCTGAGAAGCTTCTTTCGTCATCATTAAATGACTGGGGATCAACTTTGGCAACATCAGACAATCTTGATCTAGTATGGGCACAAATTTTAAGAGATCCATTCCTACGTAGGCTTCTTCTGAGGTACTGTTCAATCCTTGACCTTGTTTTTATGGGGGGTTGAACTTTTTGGTCCTGCAAATGATGTGATTCACACTAGAATGCTATGAAGAAATTAAAACTACTTCAGAAAAATATATGATTTCAAAACCTTTTCTATCTATGTTGTCGCAGATTCTTATTCTGTCGAGCAGTTTTGACGCTATACAAACCAACCTTTAACAAGAAGGAATTCCTGCCGGAGTGCATGCCTTCGCTCCCAGATTCTCTCCTACCAACATCAACTATTTGTCGGACGACAGTTCTGCAAATGGCCCATATATTCGGTGCAACCGATAGATTTATATTGTCAGAAGAAATTATTCTTCCTGAGAACAGACCTGATGATATGGAGGTAGTTGCACCCTCATGAAGCACATCTACAGAAGAAATGGACACTACTGAAAAATGTAAAATTTGTGAATTTAAATCCGTGAATTTTCTGTTTGGTTGATCAGAAAATTATGTTGTTTTTAGCCCATCACACAAGGTGACGAACCACATTTTCTTTCTTGATTTTTCTTTTTCGATTTTTTGGTTGTAAGGTTTTGATATCTCTTGTAAAACGATATTTTGGCTTCTTGAAGAGGATTGCAACTATGTACTAGACGATGATAGTTTTGACCAATGTTAAAAGTTCGAACACGTCAGCTTCTAGGCAGAGAACACGGGGTTTTCTAGAGGTTTATTCTCAATTCAAGACACAACACAGCTTCTCAAAGTTTGTGTCTCAACCGCACCTAACTAATCACTATCAAGCTCCTCATATATATTTATCCAACACCAGCTTTTCATTTCCTCGACTTACAAGCAATTAAAATTATTTACTCCACTCGTATCATTGCAATTTTGATTTCAGCTCAGCTACAGATAAACTGATATCTATCTAATTTGAAAAAGAAATATGGTGGAGACATTGACGAGGGATATGCAGAAGGCGCTGAACAACATGCCGGAGGAGATAAGCCGGAGGAGATGGAGAAGATGCTGCAACAGCCGGGCCGGCGATACGTGAAGAATGCAAGGGCCATTTTGAGGACTCCGGCTGATATCTATGAAGATCCATCTCACTATTCTTTTATTCTCGACATGCCTGGTCTTGAAGCCTCCAACATCAAAGTATGTACATGTTTTCTTAGAACACACGTTAACTTAAAAATAAAAATTTTAGGTTAATCAATTACTGACAAGTTTTTAACGTGGGATGATGATGATTATTAACAGGTGAGGGTGGATAATGGGATTCTGCACATATCTGGGTAGAAGAAGAAGGGGCAATCTGCTGAGAATGAAGGTGCGGTGAAGGCGATAAGAATCGAGAGGCGTCGAGCAAGAAACATGAGAAAATTCACCCTTCCTCAGGACTCAAATCTTGAGGAGGTTAAAGCTATTTACAAGGATGGTGTTTTGACTGTCACTGTGGCCAAGAAGGTGCCTGAAGTGTCTCGAAAACCTAAAACTGTCACCATTCCCGTTTCTTGAACAAGATAATTCGAGTGATAAAGTGCGTGTTCTATGTAATGTATAGTTTTTTTTTTTTTTTTTAATGGTAGAAATATATGTAATAAAGTGCGTGTTCTACTATAAAAAGGGTCAACGAAATTTTAGTACGAGAGGTTTGTGAAATCGTTGAGCATCTTTTGGTTCGGACATTTTAAACTCGATGGAAACAAGCATACTCATGCGGGGATCGCAATGACTATTGTCAAAACATTTGAGTATGACTTTAAATATATCAAAAACTCTTGGGGCTAAACGAAAATGTAATCTTAAGACGAGTCAGAAATACAGTATCCGCTGCTTGTACTTTCTAACCACTATTAATTTCGACAAACGAATCAAACTCCAACTCCAACACTATTCCAAATCCAAGTTATTAAACATATAAAACAAATATATTCGCACACACGCGCGCAGAGAGATATAATCACTGCAAGTTCACAAATTTAGGAGCAGAGAGATTCAAAGTTTGGTATCCAGTAATGGTTAGTTGCCGCAAGATTCGTCGAAATTCTCTTTTAATTCTTCTTCTTCTTATAGCATCGACTCTTCTGTTTGCTTCTCCAGTCCTCGCCAAATCTCGTCGCCCGATATCTGTAAGTCAATTTTATTTATTTATTTTTCGTAAATTAATGGATAATTTTGTTTATTTCGTTCGTGTGTGTATTAATCTCTTTGTTTTTTTATTTATCTTAAAAAAAAATAAAAGGACATTGAGGTGAGACAGAAGAAGATGGATTGCTATGCTGATGTAGAAAGGTAATGGTTTTCTGCTCAATAAAATTGATGAACTTTATTTTTGTTATTGGAAACTTTTAATTGCATTATAGTTTTGTAATTTCTATCTCTGTTGTTTTGTCATACAGTTTCAAAGTTTCTGGATATAATAGGAATATTACCACAGGAATAACAACAAACTGACTTTTATTTTAAACTGGTTTTCCAATTATATCTGAAAATTGGTTTTCTTTTTGTATTTTATTGCTGTATATAGAAGGATTTGTTTCTGTACTTGAAAGTGTAAAACGTCGTAGAGAGTAAAATTTGTAGAATTCTGTATAACATCAAACCGGCGAGCTAGACTGTTTGTTTTTTCTGCAGCTAGATAAGTAAATGTATGATACTGACGAGGTTGTCTTCTGTGCCTTGTTCTCATTGTTTTGCTTGTTGTGCTTTGATTAAATTAGTGGATTATGGGGTCCGCAATGTAAGTCTTCAATGATAGCGAAAGAGAATTGCGCCTTGCGATGCCTTTCCCCTACTTGCTATGAGTTTGTTTATGAGAGTGATCCAGTAAGATAGTTCATTTCAGGTTATTCTTAATTAACTAGCATTATTATAGTTTGTATCTTCATTATTTATTACTCATTTTGTTTCAAATGTAGCTTGAAGAAGGAGAAAAAGATTTTGTTCGGAGCCAAGAATTCAAATACTGCATGCATAAGTAAGTTCGCCATTTCTTTATGAATTTTTTTTTTTTGATTACATGAGACTAATGCTCAAACTACAACTCATATTACATGAGACTATAACTGATATTTACAAATCAGACTATTACTAGGACCAACTTACATCAATGTTAATGGAGCTCTGCCCAGATTTTAACCCTCATAAATATTCGAGGGATGTCTACTCCTCACTCTTGGGTAAGGAAATAAACTACCTTCACTCAATTTTTAATTGAGGAAGGAATACCCCCACAATGCATTTGTGGGGGTTCGAACTGCTGCCCTCCAACTTGGAGGGCAGCAGCCCTGACCACTCGGCCCAAGGCCGAGTGGCTCATTTCTCTATGAATTTGATATGGCAGAAATAGTATTTTAATTCACTCGGTATCAAAATTTTATATGGAAGTGATATATATTCCTTGTCGTGTAACTTGATGCTGAGAAGCTTTGTGGAAGCTGTATCTAGAAATTTTCTCACTGTATCACATCTGGTTATGATGAACCCGAGCTGAAGCTTGTACCAAGGGATAGAGGGGATTGTGGGGAAAAGTTAAGAGGACGAGCATTCTGAAGCTGTGTTTCTCATCCAATAAGAGCAAAACTATTCTCATCCAATAAGAGCAAAACTATGGTATAGTGAAGTGCTAGGTAGAATTCAATGAGGGATATATGCTTATGGAACCTAAGTTCTGTTATGATGACTACAACCAAAGACATGGTAGCCTAAATGAGTGTGATTTAATAGATGAAAGTGATGAGACGAGAAGACAGACAGAATTTAGATGTGCTTATTAGTAATTAAGGCCATTTAGGTTTATGATGGTATGGGAACGTCTGGAGAGATGCTTTTTAAAATACAATCAAACAATTAGTTCACTGTGAATAAGATGGTAGACAGTGAAGGGCTCTAGGGACGAAGGAGACAAAACTGACAACCATGGAAGTTATAACACTTTGACAGGAGATATAACACTGGATATAATTCTGCAAGTACATAGTAGCGAATAAAGGTTCAAATTGATTCTGCGGTGGTGGGAAGAGGAAGAATCCCAAACATAATACGCAAAAGTAGAGTTAGATGATAACAGAGGAACATGCTTTAGATCTTATATGCAATTGGCTTTTGTAGTTAATAGTGAAAATTGTCAATTGGAGATGGATTGTGGTTAGAGACTTTGTAGGGATCCTATCTCTTGCTATTCTTTTCCCCTGTATGTACAATCATTTTTTAATTGGATAGAACTTCTACCGGTAAGTTCATTGTCTGGGAAGTAACAAAGATGAAGTAGGACCGTTAGGGAAATTTCATGTTTCATGTTGTTTCTTGGCTTGGTCGGATTGATATCTTGAAAATATTTTAGGTATATTACAAACTTATGTTCAATAGAAGGTGTCAGACTTTCTTTTAGTAACTTTGTCCAGCCTTAGTTTACTAGCTTGATTTATCTCTTAGGTTGTTGCTGTGCGCAATTTATGCTCACATGCTAAAGCTGTGGGAAAGTTGTTTCTTTGTCTAGTAACGATTTTATACTGCTGTCTCCACATTTATCTTGATTCTAGTAAATGTAAATAAAGTGACATATTCTCATTGCCACATCAAAGTCTCCCTGGTTGTACAACTATTCATAAAACCCATCTGTGGATTTTAGCTCGTGCTATTTCTGGAATGATTCTTTATGCTAAGACAGGTTTTGTTTCCAATTTTGTTTTTAATCTTAAATTTAGTTCGCATAACATAAAAGAATTGTAGGGTTTAGTTTAGACTATGAAGTTTGAAGAACACAACTAGTGTAGAAACCCAATCAGGGTTCGGGTTTTTTCATTTTGTTGAACTCTTAGTTAAATGTAGTTGAGCTATCTTCTTCGAAAAAACACACAAGCATGGTATTAACCTTTTCAGGAGTTGTTTGGAGATAGAAATCCCATTTAATAACGTTCATTCAATTCTCCTTGCAGGTTATCACTAGGAGAGAGCCTTGAGGGTATCAGGGGTTCGTTTGATTATTAAAAATGCACACTGCAGTGATTTGAGAAACTGAAAGGGAATATCATCTCTCCCTTCCTCTGTGTTTGTTGAGAGTGTGTATGCGGTTGTGGGGCTTGTGGGGTTATGTGGTTGTGTTTGGGCAATTAATCTGAATGCTGCAGCTTGGCGGGGCAAGAAACTACATTGTATGAACCTATCGTTTTTCAGCCTTCACAACTGTACATTCATTTCTCAAAAATCTCTTCCGTGATTTATAGGCACGAGCGAAAAGGAAAAATGCTTTGGAAAACTTAATTTAGAAATCTCCATGTGATTCATGTGTTTGAATTTACATTATTAGTTTGAAGTTTTGCACATCCCCCCACTTTTCAAGCAGCGATTTTCGTCATTAAATGTTTCTTCACATGGCTGTGTGCTGCGTAAGTTTCAAAGAGAACTACTAATAATCTTTTAAATTATTGATTCCAAATTTATTATTTTGATATGGTTCCAAAATTTATATAAATTGTAATATATAGTTTCAATACCTTTAAATTGATGGGAAATGAAGCTCAAACATATGAATTTTCAACCACACAGGACTTGACCCAATGTCGACATGAGCATATAGTCTTTCCAGTAATTAAAAAAATGAACCACTTTCTTTTTGTAATTATTTTTTCTAATGAGTCGCGTTATTGTAAACCGACAAAGTCCGCGATCTTTGTTTGGTATGGTCCTGCATACAGCATCAACTGCGTTGAGAACTAATTTTTCAGTTGTTCTAATGCCAATGGAAGAAGTCCAATTCATAAGTTTTTTTTTTTTTTTTTATTTTGAGTTTTTTGAAACACCATTCTCACAACCTTTTTTTGCAAAATTTTTAAGTTGTTCTAAGATGGTTTTCTCTTGCTTCTGTCGCAAGAGTTAAGCTAATTGCGTTAGCTTTTCAAGGATGATTTTTATTTCTAAAATAGTTAACTATCTAACATCATTATTTTTTATTTTAGTACAAAAATGTTAAAAGTGATGAAAAGTTAGCAAAATGCTGACAGAAATAATTATAAATAATGTTGATTTATCATGTTCACAATAAAGTGAATAAATTAGTACGCGTTAATGTTATTTTTGCCAATATCTTTTCAAGCATTAAATTGAAAAAGAGCACGTGGCATCAAAAATGATGTTATACCTTTATTTATTTATTTTTTAAATGAAAGGATGTTCATATCAATTAGCATGCAAGACCCCGCTCCACTGTCCACACCAAAGTCTAAAGTAATTAGCCCAAGTTCGGGTAAATTTTATAATTTTATTTTACATCAAGGCTTCTAGTACAAATTTGATAAGAATCACAACTTTAACTAAAGCCCAGGCTAGCTGGCACAATTGAGTGCCCTCGTGCTGTAATTTTTTTGACCTACAGTTCGGATTATTATGATTTCGGAAACATCATGAGAGATCTCAGAAGCATTATCGTGAACACTAATTAATCACGATCATGCATCTGATTAAAATATAACAAGTGATGATTAAAGACTGATACTGACAATTGCGCGCCCTCACTTCTTAGTTGTTACTGGGTCCAATTATGCAATTACTAAAGTAATTTTGCATTAAACAAATTTTCACGATATAAAGGAAAAACATGTGTCAAATTTACCACATAGAAAAGCTTTAAAATTATATATATATATATATATAAAGTGAAAGCACGATAAATCAAAGAATAAATCAAACAACAATTGGGCAAATATTAATTAATTAAAGGTAAGATTGGTATTATACAACTAAAAATCAGCTACAATATTTTATTAATTGAATTAAAAAAATTACCTAAAAATACTCGGTTCCCACAAAAGAAATTTCCTAACAATTACAAAAACAGAACAAAATCAAATATCCAGCAACTTGTTCAAGAACTCAACAAGTCACATGTTTTCTCTGCTTCATACAAATATAAGGGAAAGTATCAAATGAAACTGTTTCATTTCTCGCGTTATGATTCACCATTTCTAAAATAAATGTATGCATATTGAAATTACATTAAACGGACGCACAGGTGATGTAACAAGTGGCATGTCCATCTCTCGATCCATATATATATAGTCCTTTAACATTAACAATTTCCTTAGTTTCACTTCAATTCATTCACACATCTCCTCTCTTTACACATAAACTTCAATTCATTCACAAATCTCCTCTCTTTATACATAAACTTTGCTAATGGAGGACAAAAACGCAGACCCTCAAATACTAACCGCCGATCAAGTGGTTCTCTTCATGGACCATCTTAGCCCTGAAGTCAAAGGATCAGCGGCAGAGACCACCACCAATAACATTAATCCGATGCCGTCGCAAACAACACCAAAAACGAACAAAACCGTACGCGGCCTCAGCTTCTCGAAACCCAAAGCCCGTTTTGCAGAACCAAACCACCTTCTTCCTCCCAAAACAATCATCGAATCCGATGATCACCAACCCTTAAACCCACGTGACGACGCCTCCTCCTCCTCCGATGACGACGACGAGTGGTTCGAGAACATTGGAGGCGACGGAGAAGATGATACACAAGCCAAGTACCGAAAAAGAAAGGAGAGAAAGATCAACAAGAGAGCATTGATTGAATGGACATTGTTTCTCATCATCATGACTTGCTTAGTATGCTCCTTAACCCTAAGATCCCTGCAAGATAAGCTTCAATGGGGCTTAGAGTTATGGAAATGGTGTCTCATGATCCTGGTTCTATTTTGCGGCCGCCTTGTCTCCGGTTGGGTCGTAGGGTTTCTTGTTTTCCTCATAGAACGCAACTTCATGCTTAGAGAAAAAGTTCTTTACTTCGTTTATGGATTACGCAAGAGCTTTCAAAATTGTGCATGGCTAGGGTTTGCTTTAGTTTCTTGGATGATTTTATTCCCCAATGTTCACAAACATAATCCTGTGCTTAAAAAAATTTTTCGTGCCCTAGTAGCTGTGCTTATTGGAGCCACTATTTGGCTTTTGAAAATAGTTTTGGTTAAAGTTCTTGCATCTTCATTTCACGTAACAACGTTCTTTGACCGCATGAAAGAGAGCGTGTTTCATCACTTTATTCTTGATGCTTTGTCCGGGCCGCCGTTGGATGAGACTGAGATGGAGAAGCTGCCGCTGAATGGCTTTCATGCATCGAAATCTCTGCCGGCGAGGCTGAGAAACCGCGACGTTATTGGACGGACGGTGTCGAAGAAGTTTGGGTCGAGGAGGATCGACATGGAGAGGCTGAAGAGGCTGAGTTTACACAGAAGGGCAACGGCTTGGAGTGTGAAGAGGCTTGTGAAGTACGTTAGGTCATCTGGTTTGTCGACGATTTCGAAGACGGTGGATGAATTTGAGGCGGCGGAGTCAGAGATTAATAGTGAATGGGAAGCGAGGACTACTGCTCAGAGGATCTTCAAGCATGTGGCCAAGCACGGAGCCAAGTAAGTTCATTATTTCTTACACTTGAGCAACCATATTCAGTGACTCAGTCTGAGGGTTGACATACGCCTTTTTGAGTTTTTGTTCTTTAGTTGTGACAGCTGACAAAGAGAAATAACTCTGACATAATCCGACACAAAACGCCGTCGTTTTTGCCGTATTCGCTCAGCCATGTGTCAAAACTAAGTCTCCGGTCTCCCTATCATTTTTTCCGTAAAAAAGAAAAAAAAAATGATAGATATGTTTTTTTTTTTTTTTTTAAAATCAGTACTGAACTACTGATGTGTGCTGAATAGCATTTCTGTTTTACTGAATTGAAATCACATTCACGTGGCAAGGGCTAGAGTTATCATTTAGCAGGGTGGTCCAATTGCTAAAGAGAAAAATACTGAACGCACCAGACGTTGACAAAATATATGAAAAGACCAAAATATTTGTTAAAAAGTTTTATTTATAATTACTCTAATATTTTAGTCTTTTGTACTTTTTTCAACTGTTTAAAAGAGTTTAAATAATTTTTTTTTTTAATTATGGGTTTGAATTACTACTTGGTCATTGAATAAATAAATTAGGATCTTCTCATGATTAGATCTCTTTTAAATTTTTAAAGATCTTGTGTTACATGTCAGTGTATAATTAAGATTTAACCGCTTATATTTTTTTAAGTTTATTAACCATCAATCGTTTGAATAAATTTTACTTAAGAGAAAAACATATTATGAGAGGATGTTGATCCAAAACAACATATCAATTTGAAATATGTGTGTGTGTATACAAGAGACTCATCGGTTTGCTTAACCTTAAATTGATTGAAGATAGGATATGTTGGTAGTTGTAAAGTTTTATTTCGATGTATTTAATTTTTTCAGACTAAGAGAATAATGTTACTGGATAGTTTACTCTTGTTATTTCCACACTCATCATTTTTCTCAATATTTTTTACGCATAGAAAGATGAGACATACTGTTTTCAAAGTGAAGTGTACATGTTGAACATCATGTCTGTTTACTCCTTGATTTGATATCACTTTCACATGGCAAGAATTTGAGTTAATATCATTCAGCGGGGTGGTAGGTTTCTTCCACCTATTTCTCTTTCAATACCTAATTAACCTAACTCCATCCTTTCACACCAAGTTTCGTCAGCCTTTCTTTAATTTGCTGCTTTAATTCATTGTCCGTCACTTGTCAATAGTATCTTTAAAAGAGAAATAATAGTGAATGCTCCCGGTCCTGGTGAATGCCCTTCATTGTATATGCTAGAAACATAGTATTACTTTTGAAAAGTATTCAGTACCTATGGAAAATTGCAAAACTGGTCATATCCATTTGATTTCAGAGATATATATATTCTCATAGGCGATTTTTGAAATTTTTTTCTCTTTCGGTCCTTAAATAATCAGATTAGATGTCTACTAGTTGATCAAACAGTTTCATAAAAATTTAAATTTCTTAGTTAATTATGGATTTGAATTTGAAATTCAGGCTCAGGTGGTGGTAAATTATATTATTAATTACTATTGATAGCTAGTAATGCGCATGCACTTAATTTTATAATGTATAGGTTCTACTATATGAATGATTCTTTCTTCCCATTAAATTTATACATTAATATTTTTTTATTACATGGTGATCATGATTCCATGAAATGTCATCTCATACAAAAGAACTTTAAGTAGTAATCATTAAAGTCAAATGTAGTCGGTGCACTACAGATAGCACTAGCTTTAATTTTTTTACCATTACTAGTTCGAACAAATACATTATCTAGTCAGTGAAATGTTAGTGGTAGTGGACGTATTACTTTAACCCGCACTAGAGCATATATTTATCATAATTAAATTAAGAACGAGCCATGTTTACTTTTTGGGAAGTTCATTTTATCATTTTATTTCCGTTTGTTTTATGTTTGATCATTTTGTTTATATTGAATGCCACCTCACCTTGAGGAGAAATGGTACCCACCCCATTATTAGATCCACTCAAATCTCACTCAGCAAGTTAGAAATATATTCTTTCACATCAATCTTTTTTATTTTTTTTCAAAAATCATTTCGGCGTGAGTCAAGGTCGGGTCCGGTGAGTACCATTACTCTAATTTGACCGGACAAAATATCTTAGTATGCTGGGCAGTGGTTAGCCTAGACGTTACCAAAGAGACTCTCGAGGCCATTGTCATTTAAATAAAAGAGATTCTCTTATATAAGAATAATATTAATTAAAAAGTAGTGTTTAGTGAGATAAGTTGAGGAAATTAAATATCGCCACAGGCTACTCATTAACGGCTTAATTGAATGGAAGGTTGGTCCATCCAATTAATGGCAAGTTTGGCCCCAAGTTCATCCACCCAGCCCAGCCTTCGACTCTCCACTTGGAATTTGTTTTGGATTTAGAGCTATTATATATATTATACTAATTTTCAAAATGGTTTATAGAGTTACTAAGCGACCGTCTTTTTGGATATGTTAGGACAATTAAAAAAAAAAAGAAATAATGTTTGGGGGAAATGGCCATTCCATAAGTAACTATGAATTACTGCACATACATATATATCGTCTCATTAATATTTTACTATTCTTTTCAATGTTGTAGGTATATAGAAGAACAAGATCTACTAAGATTCTTAAAGAGGGAGGAGGTGCATACAATATTTCCTCTTTTTGAAGGTGCCCTCGAAACTGGCAGGATCTCCAAGTCTTCTTTCAGAAATTGGGTGGTAAGAAATCACATGTACATTTTATAATTAAATTCAACCACGCAATAGTGTGTGTGTATCAGTTAATGCATTCGAATAATTACTTCAAAACTAAATATAACTTAATAATTCCTTGTGTGTGTGTGTATAGTATTTGCTAGTTAACAGTCTTCAAACTAATTGTCTAGGTGCACGCTTACGTCGAACGTAAAGCTTTGGCTCATTCCTTGAATGATACCAAGACTGCTGTTCAGCAACTCCACAAATTGGCCAGTGCTATTGTGAGTGTGATTATAATTGTGGTTTCCCTTTTGGTAATAGGATTGGCCACAACCAAAGTAGTCTTCGTGGTCACTTCCCAGTTGCTGCTCGTTGGATTCATGTTTCAAAACACTTGCAAAACCACGTTCGAATCCATCATCTTTGTGTTTGTCATGCACCCTTTTGATGTTGGTGACCGTTGTGTTATCGACGGTGTTCAGGTAAATAAGTTAGGGTTTCTTCCTTAAAATTAAGGTTATATACATAAAATCATTCTTAGGTGGGTGCCTTCATTTTTTTAATGAAGATACGTTGTTAAACTGTGTGATTTAATAAAGTCATTTTTTAATGCGCTATAAAGTGTGCGGTTTAATAGTGTGTCTGCACTAATTTTATTAAATCGCACGATTTAACAGCCTGTTCGTATGAAAAAAAAAATGAAGGTGCCTGCATTGCTTCTCTCTCTCTCTCTCTCTCTCACACACACACACACACACACACACACATATGTGGGTGCCTTTATTTTTTTTTCTTATAAACACGCTACTAAACCATGCTGTTTAATAGTTAATTAAACTTACTATATTAAATCACATGATTTAATAGTTTCTTCACATTAAAAAAAATGAGGGTTATATATATATATATATATATAGTAGTTTTCTAGTCCTGGATCATAAAGTGCGGGAAACATCCGAGAAAACTTTAAAACTATAGGGTTTTAAAGGCTTAAAACTTAAAATACTTAAACCATACGATTTATGTGTTTTCCCGAACATTCCCGCACTTTAAAATTCCGGAATATATACATATCCTTTATCAAATATTTTAGTAGCCATGTTTAAAATAAGTTAAAGTATAATAGTTACAAAAAACCCTAATTTAAATTTATGCCAATTAGATTTTCTTGGAGGTTAAATTAATCTACTTTTTTCCTTTTGGGTGCAGATGATTGTGGAAGAAATGAACATACTGACTACTATATTTTTAAGATATGATATGGAAAAGATTTACTATCCCAACTCTGTTTTGATCACAAAGCCTATAAGCAATTTCAGGAGAAGCCCTGACATGGGAGATAGTGTTGACTTCACCATTGATGTCTCCACTTCTGTTGATGCTATTAATGCCCTCAAGAAAGCTATGCAAGCGTAAGCAATTGATTGGCTTCAAAGTTTTACTGTTTATATATGTTAATTAGATTATTATTATTAGGTTTTCATCTTGTTGAAATTAATTACTTGTATTCACACTACTGTTGCATGCATGCAGATACATAGAGAGCAAGCCAAAGTACTGGAACCCAAAACACACAGTTTTATTCAAGGAAATTGAGAATGTGGACAAGATGAAGATGGCTGTATGTGTTTCTCACACCATGAACCATCAAAATTATGGGGAAAAGAGCAGTCGAAGATCAGAACTTGTGTTTGAATTGAAGAAGATTTTTGAGAACTTGGGTATCAAGTATCATCTCTTGCCGCAAGAGGTTCATCTCACACAAATAAACACAAGCAATAATGGAGGAATTGGTATCTAATCTTGAAGAAATTTTTCTTTACCTGTAAGGTACCAAGTCAGCTACACAACATATAACATAATATGTTTTGTCATGTGCAAATTTATGCTATGAAATTAATTACAAAACAAGTGGGCAATTATTCGAATTAATTTCAACTAAACTTCTGAGCTCTGATGTACATAATCTTGAAACAAATGCAAAACCTCGTCAATTAATATTGCTAAGTTTGGCCTGCAATGTGCAGGTTTTTGAAGTAATTAAAAGTTGTGAAAGTACCAATGTAGTATTTTAGCTTTTCATAATTTATATATGCAATAAGTGGAATTTTTTTTATCTTTATTTTTTTAATTAAAAATTAACCACCATAGGGTGGGAGTTAGGCGAGACCCCTTACTTGTAAATTAAAATAAAAATAAAAATAAAAACATTTGGAGGGGATATAAACCAAAACTTTCAAGCCAAAGAAAGAAATAGGTAACAAAAGAAAAGTAGCAAATGCAAATAAAAGAAACAAATAATAAGTAAGAGAACATCCTAAGTCAAAGCCTAACAAAAAAAAACCATATGAAGGTGAGTTTGCGCCTAAAGTACTGTTTACGATACTTGTTAATTAACAGTCTTCAAACTAATTGTTTAGGCATTCTTACATCGAACGTAAAACTTTGGCACATTTTCCTTGAATGATACCAAGACTGTTGTTCAGCAACTCCACAAATTGGCCAGTGCTATTGTGAGTATGATTATAATTGTGGTTTCCTTTTTGGTAATGGGATTGGCCACAACCCAAGTAGTCTTCGTTGTCACTTCCCAATTGCTGTTTGTTGGATTCATGTTTCAAAACACCTACAAAACCACCTTTGAATCCATCATCTTTGTGTTTTTCATGCACCCCTTTGATGTTGGTGATCGTTGTGTTATCGACGATGTTCAGATAAATAAGTTGGGGCTTCTTATTTAAAATTAAGGTGTTGTGACTTTTCATTATATATATATATATATATATATACATATACACTACAACAATAATGACCTTTTGCAACAACAAGGGTTTGTTGCTGAAAGTATAAATTTTGTTGCCTTAGATTGTTGCAACAAAAATACGTTTCTCGTTAAGGTCGTCAGCCTAGCACCGTCGCGCTCTATATTCAGCAAACAAAACAAAAGTTTTCTCGCCTTAAACATCTTTTTGCAACAAAATAGATTCGTAGTAAAATAGTGTCCAGCTAGTTTGCGAAATTGTTTTGCAACAAACTCTTTTGTTGCCCTTGCACTAAATATTTTTTACAACATTATTATTTTGTTGCTAAGAAATAGAATAAATAATTTTACTACAAAACAATTGTGTAGAAATAATTTTTTTTTTCAACAAAATTATTATATCAAAAATTTTTAAATTAAATACAATGATAATTAATACCATTCTAAGAAAAAAAATTAATTAATACAAAAGATTTATTATTATTGATGACAAATACATAAAAATTATTACAAGATGTAATATCTATTTTTTTAAATTACAAATGAATATAACTTTATTGATTTTCTTCATCTCGTGGTGTGATTGAACTTCAATATTTCCTACAAAAAAACACAAACAATAATTACTTAACTTGTAAATGTAATAATCATGTAATATTGTAATGAAAAAAAGATAAATAAAAAAAATTACACCATATTGAAGAGAAATAGAAGAGATAAGAAGATAGAGATTGAGTTAGAGAATGAAAGAATGAGAATTATACATTAGAGATGAGGAAATGAAAGTTAAAGAAACTTATAAATGAGATAATTTAGAATAAAAGTTAGAGAATGAAATAATAAAAGAGTGAAAAAAATAAAGTGTATGAGATATAAATAGAGAGATGGAGTCTTTAGCGACAAAATTGAAATTTTGTCGCTAAAACTTGTTTTGTCGGAAAACCACCTGCCTTTTACTTTAAAATTTTTTAATTTGTTTAGCAACAAAATTCTACACTTGTTGCTAAAAATATACATTCGTGACAAACTTTAAAAATTTTGGCAGAAATAAAATGATTTAAATCTTTAATCTTTGACTTTTAGTGACAAAATTAGAATTTGTTGCTATAAATAAACATTTAGCAACAAAACTCAAATTTTGTCACAAAAAGTCAAGAAGTTAAATCTTTAAATTCAGAATTTTAATTACATAGATTTGGCAACAAATTATTTTTTGTCGCCATTGGTCACTCTCTCGTGACAAAACTATTTGGCGAAGAGGATTCTGTCACTAAATGTTTTAGCACCAAAATATTTAGTTTGGCGCTAAAACTTTTAGCAACAAAAAGCTAATTCGTTGCTAATGTATGTCTTTAGCTACAAAATATTTGTCGCTAAAAATGTTAATTAAATATTAATTTATTTCTTAAGTATTTGGCAAAAAAATATTTTTTATGTTGCTATAACACACTTAAGGCAACAAAGACAACTTTGTTGCTAAAACACTTGTCGCTAAAGGCCTTAATTCTTGTATTGATATAGCCCTTCTTCAGTGCGGGTGCCCTCATATTTTATTTTTATTTTTTTATGCGGATATGTTTTTAAGCTTTGCGGTTTAATAGAATCAGTTTTTAATATTATTAAACCGCACGGCTTAACAACGTGTCCCATTAAAAAATGAGGGCATTGGAACTTGAGAACACACACACACACACACACACACACACACACACACACACACACACACACACACACACACACACCCAGACATACATATATACTGATGCGGTCCCAGTCAGTAGCTAGCTACAATCGATCAATAAAATTAAAATGTTCTTCTTCGGGTGAGAACAACAACCACAAGACAAAGAGTTTGAATAATTTTCTACCTAATTCTTTATTAATCACTGGAGCTTATTAATAGTTCTAAATGTAACAAACAACTCTGTTTTGCAACCGTGAATGACGGCATAAACAAAGCTAACAATAAGAAGTAGCAAATATTTATTAAACAACCTAGCTATAAACTCGAAACAATATACAACTCAAATGCAACAACTAAAGATATGATCCCTAGTCCCTACCAACTCTGCCACGATTAGTTGACGTAGTAAACCAACTGAAACTTGCTCCAGAACTTGCTCTCATGTTATTTCCACGTGATGCATGTTTCATGCATGGCTTTCATGCTCAAGCATACTCTTTCATATTTGCTGTTAGGCTTAGGTGTCCTCTTTAACTTACGTGGCTTCTTATCATATACTCACACATTTTGTTTACCAAACATTTTAGCAGCTGCATTTTAGAATAATCTAAATAGTAACAGACTCTGATTTAAATTTATCTCAATTAGATTGTCTTGGAAGTTAATCTACATTTTTCTTCTGGGTGAAGATGATTGTGGAAGAAATGAACATGCTGACTTATGTATTTTTATGGTATGATATGGAAAAATTTTACCATCCCAACTCTGTTCTGGTCACAAAGCCTATAAGCAATTTGAGGAGAAGCCCTGACATGGGAGTTATTGTTGATTTCACCATTGATGTCTCCACTTCGAGAAATTCTAGAATACGTCTGAGGTACCATGTCATTCATACAACAAATAATAATACCATGACTTGTGTGTATTTATTTTGAACCACTATCATACAAGTGGTGGTTGTATTAAATTCAATTACACTTGTCATGCATGCATTAATTGGTTGTAGTATATCTGAGATATTCTAGAATTTCTCATTGATGCTATTAATGCCCTTAAGAAAGCTATACAAGCGTAAGCAATTGATTGACCTCAAAATTTCTACTTACTATGTTAGATATATATTTTTTTTAAATTAGGGTTTCAACTCTCTTGTTCAAATTAATTACTTTTACTTATATTACTATTGAATGCATGCGTATACATAGAGCGCAGGCCAAAGTATTGGAACCCAAAACAAGCAGTCTTATTCAAGGAAATTGAGAATGTGGACAAGATGAAGATGGCTGTATGTGTTTCCCACACCATGAACCATCAAAATTATGGGGAGAAGAGTAGTCGAAGATCAGAACTTGTGTTTGAATTGAAGAAGAGGTTCATCTCACACAAGTAAACACAAGTAGTAATGGTCGAATTGGTATCTAATCTTGAAGAAATTCTTCTTTACCCCCCCCCCCCCCCCCCCCCCCCCGCCGAGTTATCAAGTCAGTCAGGCATACAACAATATAGAATATAATGTGTTTTGTCACGTGTGCATTCGTGTTAAGAAATTAATTACTAAACAAGCATGCAATTATTCTAATTAATTTCATCTACAATTTATCATATTATCAATAGCTGGTTATATGGCTAAGTTCTGATGTACATAAATCTTGAAACAAATGCAAAACCACGTTAAGTAATATTGGTAAGTTTGGCCTACAATGGCAGGTTTTTGAAGTAATTAGAAATAGTGAAAGCACCAGCGTTTTTTTAGCTTTCCATACTTTATATATATGCAAGAAATGGAGTATTTTTTTTTTTTTTTAGTAATGATACAGCCACAAACTTTTGTACAAACTGACGTGGCATTAATTCATTGGTTGAATGAAAATATAAATTAATAAAAACAAATCATGTGGGCCAAGTGATATTTAATTCAACCAATCTTATCATGCCACATCAGTTTGTACAAGAGTTTGTGACTGTATCATTACTCTTTTTTTTCTCGTTTAAATCCTTTGAATTCATCAAACCCAATGATTCAAATTTAGAGGCATATCATTCTGATTAGTCGTCACTCTTTTGCTTATAACAATGGGGAGAGAGTTTACTTACGAACATTTTATTACTACACCTTTGCAAGTTAGTTAATTAATTTCTGATGATTTATTTAAAACTAATAAACGAAGATGGATTCAATTTGAAATGAGTTTAATTATTTTTGTGTTGTATTCATGAAATTAGGTAGCTCTCAATTTTAAAGAAGTGTGTGATCTTGAAAATATGTGCACATATTATGTTGTGAACTAATGCGACATTTAGACATGATGACATTAATAGATTATTTTGCAGAAACAATTTTTTTTAATTATATGAGACTATTGTTTATATTACAACTCATACTATATAAAATTACAACTGATATTTATAATCAGACAATTATATTTTATATTAAATGTTATATAACACTGCTAAAATTTTAATATTTTTTAATATTTATGAGAGATTGGGGGTTTGCCACTACCCTCACAGTTGTGAGGAAGTGGCCACTCAATCCGGCAAAGACGGTTAAAAAAACATCAAGTCGGTTGGTTCCGAGTGGTTCACAAATTAATCGGTCCCAAAAACTTATCAGGAATTCAAACTGAGCCGGTTCGATTCGGTTTTAAAGAAAACCGAACCGAAAATACCACCGAATCAGAGATTTTGCTTTTGCACTAGAGTCATAATAATTCACTCACAGGCCAGAGCAGAACGAAGAAAGAGTGATGGCATATTCAACTTCTTCTTCCTCCTCAAATGCCTCAGACTTCAAAGCCCATTTAATCAAAGCGGTTTTTTTTTCTTTTTTTCTTTGTATTATCTTTAATTCTCGATTGTAGTTTTATCATTAAATAAGACTTTGTTTTGCTAAAAATTTTCAGGTAAAAAGCCATGAGGTTGCAATTGCAGAGCTCAACAGTCTTTCCTCATCTCGGGTTAGCTCTAATTGCTCTGCTAACTGCGTTAAATTTCCACTGCTCATTTAGTTTTCATTTTGTTTCTTCGAATATCTCATAGTGTCTTGCTGCAACCTTGACTTGTTAATTACGTTTAGTTCTTGGCATAAAACCTAAATTATTGCTGATTGTTGAAAATTTCATATTATTCTTTTGTTATTGAACTTACATTTGATTATTTTAGAGCATGGTGGTTGAGTTGAAGTTCTTGAATTTTCAAATTCAATTGAAATAGCTGGGAAAAGAATTCAAAGGTTGTCCAATGCTTGAGAAGTTGGTCCATGTTAATGGCTAATGTTTAGGATGGCGTTAGAAAAGCGGGCGTGAGTTTGGGACTCATGGTTTCTGGAGGTTTAAATCTCATTTTTTGAGTTGAGTCCTGCATAATTGAATTGGAATTTTGGAGTTTTGGTTGGATGAAACTTGATATGAGTTGTGCCAGCAAATACATGATTTTGAGTGATTGCTAAATTTTGGAGTAGAAGGCTGAAATTTTGAGTAGTTTCGCACAGTTTTCTGCTCCCAACAAAATTTATGAGATACTATTTTATAATTCATTGAAGGAAGTACCAAATTTAGGAGATGTATTCAGGTTTTTCTTTCTTCTTTTTATTGAATTTTTCATTTTTCAATGTCGCTCTCTCGTGCACTTCCCATGTAGCTATTATGTGCTTGAATTGATTTAAACTTGAATTAGTATGTTCAAAAGTTTTGGGAGTAAACGAATTTTTAAATCCTTATTTCCTTATTTGGGGATTATGCATGCCATGTCTTGGCGGTTGAATAATTAGATTATAAATTAATCTTTGGTTATAAAAAGAAGTCCAAAAACTGTAAAGTGCAAATTCTCTATGCTCTTGGCCTGGGTGCCATGATCTCATACATACCGGAAGGGATCAAAACTTTCTTTACTTTTTAACAGCTTTGTCAGATGCATGAATGGATGGAGATAATGCATTGGCACATTCATTTTATTTTATCTTCTGAAATTACGGTTTGTGACAATAGGGAGTTATTGAAACCTTGTTATAGAAGTTTGTAATTATGCTGGAGTGCAATAATTTGAATATATACTTGCATTTGTCAATCCCTTCACTGGGCTGAAGTAGTACATGTTTTTGTATATACGTTGACACTGCATGTTACTTTTCAACTGGGCGTACACTCATTGTTCCCCTCCTGCAGGCTGTTTATCAGAAGAATGGGAACATATTTTTCCGTACAACTAATCAGAAAGCAACAGCATCTGAGCAGAGTAAATAACCTTTCCTTCCACTTTACAATCTTCTTCCTCTGTGCAGAACAACTCTAATACAGTATTATTTGTCAACTGTTATGCAGAACATCTTGACGTGACCAAACGTAAGCTAGAAATGCTGAACATTTCTTGATTTTACTTGGTTCATGACCTATCGACCTGATGCTGGACCTGCCTGTAACAATTTAACTAGGGTAATTCAGCATTGATAGCAAATGCTTCTTGATTCTTTAATTTCTTAGATTTCTCGGAAAGTTGGCCTGTGTGTATTAACTGTTCACTACAATTATTAAAGTGCAATTATGAGTTTTTTTAAGTATCAGTTCCATTTTTTACCAATGTTTAATTAGGATTAATTGTACAAGACAGAATGACTTGATGTAGAAACTGTATCAAGTTGATAAATCTTTTACCATGGTTGTGATGCATTAGGGTTCCACTCAGAATAAGCCATTAGCACACATACAAATACACGAAAAGCGGTAATATCTAAGTGGAGAACAAAACATGATTCTACAATTAGTAGAAACAACCATCATAGCAAATTTCCAATAGAAAAGTTGTAATACAATTCTAATTATGTTTCTTCTCTAGAGTTGCAAATTATTTATATAACAAGTAGCAACAATTCAACTTATTCTACCAATGACAGGCACATGATAAGAAGTAATCTTGTATACATAGAGGATGGTTCAACTGAAAGGAAATTATGAACACTCTAATCAATCTGCCGTCCTGAATTTTGAAACCACACAACTGCAAGAGTTACAAGGGATGCATAAATCGAATTTGGCACCCTTTGCACCACTTTCCCTACGTGTGGGACACCCTCAGTAGCCCTCTTTGTTGCCATTGCCACAGTTGGTGCTACTACCAAAGTGATGAGTAGTCCCTGACTAACCAGTATAAAGGTATCTGATGTTAGCTTCTGAATAAACTTCACAAATTCTTCATGGTCGAGTTCCCCATCAAGGTTCAAATCACATTCCTGTATACAGATAAACAAGCGTTTTGTCCATGAGTTTTAAGAACTGTACATGTAGATAGGCTCTCAAGTACCAAGCACCATGTAAAAGGATGGTAAGCATTAACCAAATATAAACAAGCGACCACAAAACCCACAAGCATAATACTTTTTCCCGCATAATTTTGATTGTTTCATATACTGAAAAGTGAATCAAAAGTATAAAGAGGTTGACATTCATCAAGAAGTCAACTGAAATATTTAGCTGAATATAATCCATAAAGAAACTTTTTTTTCCCTCAATTTAACATATCTTTCTCGACATGTTCTGATGCCAACAGCCACAGGGCCTCTTACTCATCTACCACATAACTGAGCTCCTAATCAAGCAATGGAACCCCACAGAAAATTTATAAACGACCAACAATCTACAAAGTAAAACCCAATCCATAGAAGAAACACGCCCATTCCACAAGCACAGACAAAGGCCTAAACTGACTTGCGATGTTCATTTTTTCTCGAAATGTAATGATAACTGACAATTTATCTACATCAGTAAGATCTTTTACATATAGGAAACAACCTTACAGGCAATTGTCTATCTCATCCTCACGATCAAGTTCTTTGGCTTTAATGGAACTTTAAAAATCAGAGCTTCTAAAGAAAAAGTTCAATTCCAAGCTGTTAAGCTATTCATCAATGTACAAAATAATTAGAGTACCTTCATCATTTCTCTGACTTGCTCTTTAGAGGGTGGATCAAAATGAGGGCCGGGCAGATGCTTATTAATATCACTACAACATTGAAGTAAGTAATATTACTTAAAAGATAAACTAACCGGCTAACTAACTTATACAAACCCAAAAAGAAAAAAAAAAAAGAATTTAAAATTAATCATATTCAAATGAAAGCTTCTCACTTGTACACAAGGAGGACAGCAATATACAGATCTTCAAAAGCCAAATTTGCCCTTCCAGATTGATTTTTGATGCGCTGGTATACCTTATCAGTAATCAATCTTATCTGTTTTTGCCTCCATTCCTTACCTGCTCACCGTGTTAAGACTAATGGCATATACAAAAAATTTGTGCAATATCTAAGGGTATAATTGTAACTGTGCAGCGTTTCTGCTTTAATGAATTAATATCACCGTAATCGCTATCAGATAATCAATCAACTAGTACGGAAGAAAATAAATAAATAAAATGAAAAATGAAAAAAATAATAATAATAATACCGTGAAATTTGTCTAAAACCTGTCCCATGGAGATGGAGTTGGAACTGATACTGAGTAGACGCGAAACGCCGCCGCAGGGAGAAGGCTAACTAACGATCTGTAAATTTTTTTTTTTTTTTAATGAAATGAATGAACAAAAATGGAGATAATGATTAGATGCTGAATACTTGGATCTGGTGAATTTCAACGGCTGTTATCGTTGGCAGGTAGCTTCCAGGGCAAGACAAAATTAGTGTTGACGAGAGAAGAGGAAATCGTCTACACGAGATGTGACGTTCAGTTTTTTAATTTTAGATCGTTGGGTTAAAGACACGTGGATTTGGATTCATCGTTGGTCAGTACTAGGATCTGTGACGTGGCAGATTCTTTGACGGTTGAATCTTAAAAGTGAAAGTTTTATGAGATTGAACACGTGATCGGTGTAGTGTAGCTGAACAAAAAAGGGCGGGGCGGGGGGTGGGGGGTGTAAGATTTCTGTTTTTAAGTGGTATATTTTCAGCTCACTTCTTTCAATTATTAATAATTTATTATCGTTTCGCTGCATCAGAGTTCAAGAAACAACAAAGGAGCGTAAAATATAAGTATGTTATGCTTTTCTACTACATTTTTACAAAATCTTATATTTTACTGATAAAGTACTAATTTTTAGCCAATAATCTAATAAATAACAAATAAAATTAGATAGAGTTTTTTTTAAATTTCATTTTTTAATGGGTGAAAACGCATTTAAAAAAGGTAAAAAATTTGTAGAATAACAGATGAGTTTCAAATGATGGAAATAGCTGTTTTTCACATGACATTTGTATAAAAAATCACGCATGACAAATAGAACCACAACATTTGTACAAAAAGACAAAATTAATAAAATAAATTTGTTTTGTAGTGAAATGTTTAATTGTTTATCTTTAGTGCTTATGTGTAATTTTGCATGGATTATCAAGTGCAAATAACATTATTCTATAATATAGGTTGATTCTTCAAATTTCAATATATGTTACAATTTTTGGCAAATTTGAGTGCAATGTCTTTTTCTTCATTTCTTGCAGCATAATGTCATTATTTCTACAATTATGTTAATAAAAATATAGTAAAATATACTATCTTGTACATATATAATAGTAAACGGCTTACATTCTAATATTTTTAGTACCTATTTTTTATTTCATAATTTTTGAAACGATAATAACCATTTTATTTATTAGCAAGATTGAATTTCAATCTATTTTTCTATTTTCCCCTAATCATATGTTTCTTTGAATATTTTTCTTTCATTTATTTATCCAACTTGCATGTAGGGTAGGCCTACCAAAGAGATTCATAGAAAGCCCAAGCCTTCAAGGCCCAAGATATAATGCGTGTTGTTAGAAATAATATGTACTTCAATCAATGGGATGGGGTGTTTAAAAAGGAATGGAGGTGCGGTAATAGGACTACTCTTCTAATAAAGCACAAAAACGCTTATGAAACCCCAGCCCGTCAACGTGTAGTTGACAAAAAAAGGTTGGATTATTGGCACATTTTCATTAAAGTCATAAAACTCCTTTTGTATCACAATTACATTTGAAGACATACAAATAGAATTAGACTCCATTTATATTTTCTCTCTCTCGTTGGTATGAATTTTTTTTTTCCAATTTCAAAATTTGTTCTTTCCAAAGTAGCTCATACTCTGTCTCTCTCTCTTCTATTTTTGAAAAAAAAAAAAAAGGAGAAAGAAACATGATCCTATTGATAAGAGAAGGAGTAAGACACACATACTCAATGTGAGATGCAGTCACAAGAGCTCTTAAGAAGAATAATATAGCCATGAGCAATTACATTTTACTTATTATCATTTACAAGTTCTAAATATTGGAGAATTATTATTTTTACTAATTTTTTTTATTTGGATGTTGATTTAAAAAAAAAAAATCAGTTTTTTTGTTTTATTTATCTTTTTAGGAAACTAGTGCCGTTGATTTTTTTAGAGAGAGAAAGTTTGAAAGATTTATAAATAAAAAAACATTTATTTAAAGGAAAATTTATGAAAATGGCCATAAAATTTTATGGTTTTTCTAATATAACCCTACATAATTATTTCTATCCTAATTACCAAAACATAAGTTTTTTGCACCAATTCATTTCAATCGAGACTTCCCTCTCTCCCATACCAACCCATAACCAGCTTTTTTCTTTTGAATCATCAACAGCAATAGCGGATGGCGACGTGAAACGACAACAACAAAGATGAACAACGAACTCGAATCCATCAAATCCACCTAAATCCAAAACGAATCCAACAAATTGAAAATAGCCTAAACCCTAAGTAAGCTAGTTTCATTTTTTTTTTATGAATTGAATGGAATTACAAATTATTATAGGTTGTTAGAGGGATATAATGAAAAGAAATTTTGTTAAATGGATGAATTACAATTATTACACATTAGGTGTTTAATAAAATGTCTCTTAGATAATTTGTGCTTAATTTTTATGTAATCAAGAATGAAAAGATGCGACAGGGTGTTTGTTGAATTTGTTGATGTGTTTTTTTGCATATCAAGTATCATGGATGGTGAATTTGGTACACATGTTGGCTATTGCATCAAAGACAGTTTTGGTGCACTGTTGGTGCGACAAGCAACCTGTCGTACAAAATTTCAATTTTTTTTAATGTCTTAACTTGTTAATGTTCTTAATTTGTTATAAATGTAATATAATAATTTAATTACATAAATTGTAAAAGATACATGGTGAAATCCAAAATAGTAAAGTATAATCCACCCGGACTAAGGAATGAACTGCGAAAGTTGTCTTAATTGTGATAATAGTAAGCATAATCCATTATTGAAAGAAACTGATCAAACACACAATCTTTTCAAACTAAACAAAATCTATTCTTGGCATTCACGTACTCTTTACAGCCATTCGCCAATATCTCCAACCAACCGTCATAATACATTTGAAGTATAACTGAATCCATTAAGCTTGAAGCATATTAAAAAATAAAACAAATATGATTACACACTACAAAATGTGATATGATGAATATGCGACATATTTTACATGACTATTGCACATACTATGATTATGTGTGACAAGTAAGTTTTAGAGTTCGGGATTTGATTCGTCTTATCGCAAGTTTCGAAACAGTATATTATAAGCTAAAAAGGAACACATATAGCTTAAGTTATAACCTCTGAAAGGTATCTGATACATTTTATATAGTTGTGGCACGTACTATGATTATGAGCCACAAGGAAGTTTATGTGCGAAAGGTAGTAGGACAAGTTCTTGTCGCACATAAATACCACTATATTTATGTGCGACAAGTGCTTGCCGCACATAAATACCCTTATCTCACATTATTTGAGTTTCATTTTTACCTCAAGTTTTTATTGTTTTTAATGATTTTTTTTTAATTTCTTAACTCAAATTAAGTTCTTTAAGAAGCCACATTGTTTTATGAATGGAAAATAATAGCATTTACAACAAAACCTATCAATTTGAACCTAAATCATAAAATTAATATATTAAAAGTTTATATTATGTAAGAACAAACACTGACCTTAAAAAACTTTCTAATTGATGATTATATTTTCAGTCATGCAATATTTGATAGGGTTTGGTGATTTGTTGAGAGTGATTAGATTTAATAATTTATTGAGAGTGTTGAGGTGCTGATTTTTTCTAGATTTTTTAGGAGTAACATTTGTTTGTAAATTTGTTGAAAGTAATAAGACTATTTGGTCCAAAAAATTAATATTTGGTTAGTTATGATAAGAAAAATTTAGAAGGTCAAATAAAGTTTTATGATTATTTTCATAAATTACCCTAAATAGAATGATATTTTGAAATATAATTAACTAGAAAAGGAGTTTTAAGAGAATTTTAGTTGAGTGTTAACCGTCTTCTCACTCTTGACAAAAATAAGGCGCAATGATTGCCCAACAAAAGATCACTACGACCAAGTGAAAAAACCCACCTAAGAAATAAAAATTGCCAAAACTTGATAGTTTGAAATTCAAAGCCAGATCAATATTTCCGCCCATATAACATAGATTGATCCGAAATTTTGATGTAGAATAAGATAAGATCAGTTTCTTAAGATAGTGACTAATTGACCAATCGAACTGAGACGCAGGCCCCAAGCTTCGACAACTACAGTACCAATCGAAGGAAGCAGTTGTCACAAATTTCAGGCTCACCAAATGGCCCATCTAGTATCATTATTGGTGAATTATTCGACACTTTCAAGACATGGGAAAGATAAAAAAAGCTTAACATTAATGGACCACCCACATGAATCGTCTACACATATTGAGGTGAGAGACAGCCTACCTGCTTTAATTAATAATCGAAACCCAACTGTGATATCATTTTTTTTCCTCTCATATTAAAGAAATCTTGGAAAAGTAGTGAATGGTTAGTACGGCCCATCTATTAATTGCAATAATATTTATAATTTAAATATTAAATAGGGGTTCTTCTAGTATGTTGTAATTTTTTTACAGCATCTATAATGTATTAATTGTGTATCATTAAATTTAATCAATGGTATGCAATATTTATATTAAAAAATAATTTAAAAATAATGATAAACACATTGTTAAGTGGGTGGAGAATTTTTGTAAACTAACAGTGGCCACCCTTAGAGTTTGAAACAATTTAACTTAAATAACATATTTTATTTAAAATTACTTTTTAACCCTCCTTTAAATTTGTAATATGATAATTTTTTTAGATAAATATTCCTAAATTAATTACCATTAAGTATAAAATATAATATAAAGTAGGTTATTTAACACAAAGTCTTATAATAATTTGTATTGTATGAATTTAATTACAAACCATTAATACCTAAACAATAATGATAATAAAAGGCATTGCAATAAACTATTTTATATTTTATTATTAATAATACTATATGAGTCACAACAAATGAGAAATATTTTATTCACCAATTATTATTGAAAAATATATATGTCTATATAACTGTAGAGTGAGAAATATTTTGATTTAAATTTTTAACAAAAAATTAAACTATTTATTTCATGCAATTCAATGGCGAAGGATATAACATTATAAAATGTTGCTTTGACTTTCAATATCAACCATTAGACTATGAGATATTAGTGACTCAAATTTTGTGTCAAAATTTTAAGTTAAAGTATCCCAAACCATGTTTTTATAATGGAAATATAAAAACATACAATGATTTTTGTTCCTCATTTTGTCCATTAAATATTATTTGATATAATCTTTTATTTATTGCCACTATTAATTATCATAATAAAAGTAATGACTTTTCGTAACATAAAAATTTTATAATTACTATCAAAGAATAACAATAAAATAATCTTTCATGATTCATAAACTAAAGTTAATTAGGAATATGTGTTAGATTTAGCTTTTGTGAAAATAATAAAGTGACATGTGGCATTTACTTAAGTATATATACTTAGTTGTGTTATTTATTAGTGTTATATCATATATAAATTTTACAATTGCAACTTATTTATTTGATTTGTTTTAAAAAACCTACCATTATATTTTACACTTAATAGTAATAGATTTTGGAAGATTTATTTAAAAAATATTATCACATTTCAATTTAAATGAGTATTGAAAAATAATTTTAAATAAAATATGTTATTTAACTGAAATTGTTTCAAACTCTAAGGGTGGTCATAATTATTTTATAAAACTCTCCACCCTAGACGGTTAACAAACTGTTTGCCATTATTTTTAAATTATTTATTTTTTCTTTACTACAAATATTGTGTACCATTGATTAAATCCAATGGTATACAATTAAAACATTATTAATGCTGTAAAAAAATTACAACACCATAGAGGAACCCATTAAATAGATATAAATCATCATATTCTAAGAACCAAAAATTCTCTCAGATAAGTTTTTGTTTTATATTTATAATTTTTTTAAAATTACATGAAATTAATTTTCAGATTACAACTCATATTATATGAGATTGTTACTGATATATTTATAATTAGACAATTATTAATATAAGAAATGTTGATAAAAATAGAGTGTAACCTTAGTATATAGAGTGTAACCTTAGGCAGATTTAAGCAATTACATTGACTCCACGCAACTTTATACGCTTTTTTTTCAACAAAAAAAAAAAAAAAACAGCGTTTTAACCCCTTTGTCATTTCTATAAAATTTCATACAAATACAATTACAAACACACTCATTCGAAGGAAGAAGTTAAAAGAAAGCCTTGTCCTTCATAGCATTAATTAGAAGGCGACCTTTTTCGATGAACAAATACTAAGCCGCCCTATGAAGTGATATGAGAGCTTAGCTTCAAAGAAGACAAACTCTCCCCACAAAATTAATTTAGAGAACACACAACAAAACCTTGCAATTCCCATATGGATTGATATGGATCAATCCACCTCAAATCGTAGCAAAATCATCAACGACAATAACAATAATAGTACTTCTGATCATGGCACACAAAATGAAACCATACTCTTATTACTGCCTGGCCTCCCAAATCACCTAGCCGATCGCTGCCTCTCTTCTCTCCCTCCTGCTCTGCTCTTCTCTGTTTGCCACTCGTGGCGGCGCCTCCTTTACTCTCCCTATTTCCCTCCATTCTTCTCCCTCTACGCACTCCTCTTCAATAACAACAAACCATCTCATAATAATAATAATTATTATTCTTTCAACTCATCAATGGAATTCTTTTGTTTTGACCCCATTTCATCGACATGGAACCCCCTCCCCGCCCCTCCTCAAAACCCTCCTCTCCGCCTCCTCTACCGCCACCCGTCTTTCTTGTCGAGAAAACTCCCGGTGCAATCTTTAGGAGTGCGTAACAATCTCGTCCTCATCGCCGCCACAACTCCCCATTTTCTCCCTGCTCTTGCTAGCCCATTGGCCTTCAACCCTCAGTCCAACACTTGGTTCTTCGGCCCTCAACTCTCTATCCCTCGCCGGTGGTGTGCCATGGGTTCCGTTGGCGGTGTAGTCTACGTTGCAAGCGGAGTTGGGGCCCACTATAGAGGAGACGTTGCGAGATCAATGAAGAAATGGGATTTGAAGAGTGACCGTGAGGATTGGAAATGGGAGAAGAAAGCTCAGCTCAAAGATGGTAGGTTTAGCAGAGAAGCCGTGGAAGCAGTAGGGTTTAAGGGGAATCTTTGCATGGTGAATCTTAAAGGCAATGGAGCTAAAGATGGTGCCATTTATAACGTTGAGTTGGACAAATGGAAGGAAATGCCCGAAGGAATGCATGCGGGGTGGAACGGGCCGGCGGCGTCGACGATGAATGAGGAGGAGCTGTATGTGGTGAATGAAGGGAAAGGTCGTTTGAGCAAGTATGATGCTGATCATGATTGGTGGGATGAGGTGATTGAGCTGGCTGAGCTCAAAGGTGCCGAGAAAATCACGGCGGCGAGAGGGAGAGTTTGTGCAGTTTGTGAAAATGGGGAGAGGATTATGGTTGTGGACGTGCTTGCTTCGCCAGCAAGGGCTTGGTTGGTGGATCCGCCGAGGGGGTTTCAAGTGGTTGCCGTGCATGTGTTGCCGAGGATGTGTAAGCAAGATTAGTAGTATATAGTATACTATTGATGAATGACGATATCAAGCTTGATTTATTTATATACTATTTAGGCTTTTAAATAAGTTGTAATGTCACTAGTAATTTGTGATTATGTATTAGAATGACTATTGCATTTTAGATTTTGAATATGGGTCACACTTCATAGTTGAAATTGGTACGTACATGATTATCTACAATTTTAGTTAGCCATTAATCCTCTCTCCAGCGAAGTAGAATCAACAAATTCTGTAGTTAATTAATGGATTATAGTGAATTTGGAAGGAAGATTCAGGAAACAAATAAATAAATACTTTTCTAAGGCTCAACTTTTCTTCTTTGTTGATACTTTTTTCTGTAATATTTATTAAAAGGGTGATTAAAGGATATATATACTCGATTCTGTCTCTTCTGTAAAGTAGATTTCTTTATTGAACATACCGAATCCATAATTCATTCACCAAATCACAACCGCATGCTTGACTTTAGGTACTCTCTCAATACTTTAATTGTCATCGCTAGCACTTTCAGGTTTTAAAAATGTCCATTAATGCTATATACGTGCAAACATTGGGAACAAATGCAGTTGACGGAGGGTCCTACTGCCTACATCAAACCGACGGCATAGAATGATAAAAAAATTATAAATTTATTTTTTTGTTCACTGATATTCAAACCGAAAAATTTTAATATAATGACGATAAAAATAATATTACACTATAAAATAGGCTGGGTGTGCTGTTATTTTTATTGTCGCTCTATCACCTTTTTAGGATTTTCATTTTTTTTTTTACATCGTTTGCCATATGATTATATAGTTGGATTAATTACTATAACATTTGTATGCCTTAAAAGATTTAAGTCCCGCTCTCGTTTAATATGAAACAAATAAGGTTCATGGAAATTAGATGAAGTTAGGGCACGGAGAAATTTTTTACTCAGAAAAGTTGAGAGGAGAACAAATATAAAAGAGATGAGGTCACAAGAAGGCAATCAATAAAGATGCAAAAAAAATCAATAAGTGCGTAGATCAACTGATATGGGATTGTTCTAGTTTAAGTAAGGTCTTTGGTTTGAGATTTGGGAATACAACTGTGTTAAATACTTGTTAGGAGAGCTTTGCCGCTCTAGTGATCCTACCTGACTCGAATCTGGATTAGTCGGGGCTCAATGTCGTTTTCACATACCAAATGGTTTAATACACCGAAAATAAAGATGCGAAGAAAGAAAAGTAACTTTTGCAGTTTGAGGAAACAAATGGTGGAGAAGGCAACTAAAAAGGGCAAAGTTCCTTGCTTTCATATCAGCCACTTACAATCTCACATCCACTTTTTCTTATTTATTATGCTCAACAATTTAAACAACAAAGTTTCAATTCATTGTGTACATATAGTATGCCTTTTTTACTGCAAATGATCCATTCATTGTCAGATCGTAGAGATGATGATCAAAACGAGAAAAATCCTAATATTTTCGATCTCTCCTGTATACTTGTTTTGGGAATCTATGACACGTGCTGCTTGTATGCTTTGGCATCCGGAATGAAGGGAGCAAGGGACAATTTCTAGGAGAAATATGGCCGCTAGAAAGCTGGAACTCATCTTCTTGAAGATTCTTAGGATAGAACGAAAGAAAATAAAAAGTGATAGCTAGGATTGACTACAATACAATTATTAATGTTCGAACTTTCTCGACTTTGGGTATTATGAGATACGAGCTTCAAGTTCTACATTCAACTTCTTTAAATCAAATTTATTATAGCTTTAATTTATCACAACATAGCTACTGTACTTGAAGAAAAACAGAGATATGCTGTTTGGCTTAAAGGAAAATTTCAGAGAAAATGAAGATATGAATTTCCAGAAGATTCAGTCCATAGCAATCGTTTACATGTTCATGCTTACACGCGACTACCGCTTGTAACTAATAAACTTTCCCTAACTAACAAGCTAGCTACAATTTATTACATAACAATTTTATGAGCTGGACAGTGACCTTTAACAAACTATGCTGAGCTGTTATTCTTCATTAACAACCTTTTGCTGACGTGGCTTTATAGAGCTGCTTAAATAATGAGCTACTTTAACAGTACTATACCCCAAATCTAATAAGATTGTAAACAGTTTGTGCTGTTCAACTTTTTTCTTTCTTTCTCTCTTTCAATTTTTTTATTTTTATTTTGAAAGTATCATAATTGTATCATGGTTCCAGAATCCTGCTTTCCCTTTTTTCGATCAGCCACCTAATCACCTTAAACAGAAAATCTAAACTGAAATAGATTATTTAATAATCTAATGTAATATTTTTCTTATTATACATTTTTTAAAGGCAAGGAAGTGGGCAAATTGATTTTTTTAACTCTTACCTCTTTCAGAATTCAAACTCATATAATCAGTTAAAGAAACTAGTTAAAACCCACTCAACCGAGCTTCTTATAAATGAGATGTAAATAGGATGCTTTTAGTGATACTAATTTTTCATTCTACCATCTTGAAACCCATTGTATAAAATTGGCTTAATCTTAACTAGAACCCTAGCCCCTTGCTTATTAGGAAAAAGCCGGCTTTTGGGCCAAACTTGGTGACGATAAGGTAATCAAATTAAGTTGTTCTATCTATATATATAAAGCATTTTGTGAAGTGCTTTCATGTTAATATTAATTAATATATGTAGATTTTCCCGGCAGTTTGGGGTGCTACTTTTAGACGAGGAAAAGTGCAACAGGAACTTATAATCCTAGCCCTGGAGAGCTTGAAATATCTAGAAGAGGAGCTGAAAGGAAAGAAGGTACTTTGGTGGAGAGACTACGGAATTAGTAGACCTTGTTATGGGCTGGCCTGCTGTCTATGTCAACATGCTTGTGTAGGTAACTGGCCTGAAATTAGTCACTGAAGAAAAGTTTCCATTATTATTTGAATGGATGGCACTCTTTTCGGGTTCTCCTTTAATCAAAGAAAACCAGCCAGATAGAGACAACCAAATGCCATGCCCTTTAGGAGATCTACTTCACAAAAGGGCGTTCAAAATAAGCTATTAAGCTAATTCTCAAGGCGCAAGTGTTTTTGGGTTTCTAAAGGTGCAATAAAATTTGGATTTGAAATGCCTTGTTCAATTCCTTAATTTGTCCTATATTCTTGATAATTATTTTGCTTACATTTTATAAGATTTCCATTACTTGATTAATTAAAATCTGGGTTAGGATCATCTTGTAAGTTATATGATTTATTCTAACAAATTTGTAACATGGTAAGGGATTACAGCAATTCGAACTTAAATGGCTAGTTAATTAAAAACTACTTGAAAATCCCTAGACCAGATCCTATTGACTTAACATTGAGTTAACCATTTTAATTATTAAAAAAATCACTAAGTGAGAGATTAATGCACATCTTGGCCTATTTTTATTCATAAATAGAAATATTAAAATCTTGTTATAAGTTTTGATAATCTTATTCTTAAAAAAAATGATAATTTTATCAGTGAATGAATACATATAATATACAACAGATGGAATGGCAATTTTAATGATGTGTTGCGCCTGTTGCTGCCATAGATAAAACAAATAATTGATCTTTAATATATCTTTAAGCAGTAACGGAGTCAATCTTTTTTGCATCCGCGGATGGAATCCTACAAAATGCAATTAGCATCTCATAATTAGACTAAATAGCATGTACAGGCTCAGCTGCGAGAGCTTCAAACAACGTAACCTCGCTCACAATGGCAGAAGAAGTGACGTTGAAGTCATGGTCAAGCTATTTGGTTGGAGGATTGTTTGGGCATTGAAGCTAAGCGGTATTCAATTTGATTTCATAGATGAAGATCTCTCCAATAAAAGCCCTTTACTTATTCGGTGTAATCCTGTTTACAATAAAATCTCTGGTAATTGTTGAATACATTGACACTCATTGCTTCCTCAAGATCCTTATGAGAGAGCCAGGGCTTGGTTTTGGGCTAAATTATGCGACGATAAGGTTAGCTAAATAATTAATTTTAACACACATAGCATAATTTATATAATTCGGATGATAAAATATTGAAGGTTATGCCGTCAATATGGGATTTTTTTTCTTAAACAAGGGGAAGAATAGCAGGAAGCTATTGGTAAAGTTTTTGAGAACTTGAAATCATTAGATGAAGAGCTGAAGGGAAAGAAATTTTTGGCGGTGAGAAGATTGGATTGATAGAGCTTGTATTGGGTTGGCTTGCTAATACTGTCTGTGTATTGGAAGTGGTAGATGGTTTTAAAATTATAGAAAGGGAGAGGTCCCCATTGCTGTCAGCTTGGATGCGAGAGTTTGCTGAAGTTCCTCTGATTATTAAAAACCGGCCACCTTATGAGAAACTATTGGCCAAATTTCATGCCGTGCGGCAGGCCTCTCTTGTTGCTGCACTGCCTAAATGAATCGAGTTAGCAGATTAATAATTGTCAGGTTTCTGCAAATGATTGATGATTCTGTTTTATACTTGTGTTGTCATCGATGTTCTGTTTCTCACGTGCCATAGGATTGAATAAAAATTTACAGTATTTCACAGTTTTGTCTTCTCTGCAACACACACACGAATTTTTATGCTGCTTGCGCCCGTGTTTTAAACTGAGTTGGCAGCCCTAAAAATTGGGATGCAAGTACCAATTTCCTTATGATGACAAGGGGGTTAGCTCCTACGCGTTGTCCTTGGAATAAAATCGATGGTTATGGGCGCCAGCAGTGTCAATGGCGAAATCCTCCGACACCCAAGTAGATTTGGGGCTACGTAGCTCTATAAGCTTTTGGGGTTTTATAGCTCTGTAGCAAGTGAGACTTGGCACAAAGCTTTTAGATTGCTTGCTTTCTAAGGTAAATCATCTTTATTACAATGCTCTTACGTTTCTGGCTCGTGAAGAAAAAGAGTAGAATGTTGAGGTATCAATCAGGTTTTGCCGCCAAGTTGAACTGTTGACAACCCTCCAAAAACATTTGAAAGCTCCTTTAGGTATTTTACAACTTTAGTCTTCATTAAAATTACATGAAATGACACAAAATTAAGTTTAAATAAAATCCATATCCTTTTTTAAGCAGAAACCCACATTCAGTGTTATATATGTATATATTCAAATGTTTTTATGTACACCCACATATTATAGACACCCCCTCTTTCTTTTTATCTTTCTGTCTTTAAAATTTTTCATTATTATTTGTAAACAAAGTTTTTTGGTTATGTTCAATTGTAAATTTGTAATGTTGAGAAAGATGAAACATTAAAAGAAATTGTAATTGAGTTTAACGTGGAATAGGTTTAATTAAAAAAAATTCGGAAGTGCCTGAAGGGGTACATTAGACTCTTATCTCTTGATCTATCAGGATCATCCAACTTAATTTATCTTCCCAAAAAAGCATTATTTATCATGCTACAATTTGATATCTTGGCCGCCTGTCCAGGAGTTGCCGACATATCCAGTGTTTTCTTGTGATTGTCTTTCTGCTACTTTCTTCCTAGTCCCTACCCATATGAAAGCTTTGATAATTGTGATGTTAAATTCGTAGAATAAATAGAATAGCAATTTTTATAATTTGTGGCAATTCTTGCCGACACATATGCATATATTAACAAATTGTTTATGTTTCTCTATCAATCTTTTTCCAAAAAAAAAAAAAACAGAGAGAGAGTTATTGAATGATCTTTAATAGTTTATAATTCTTCAAGCAACAATTATGTTAATTATCTTGTTTCGATGGATCCACGGAACCCTTGATTGCATTGTACCTTGCGAAAGTTCCGGCTCTATATAAGAATCAAATACATAGGACCAAACACTACAGAATGCAATTGGCATCTCATCTTTACACCTTTTCATAGGTTCAGAGCATAATTTTAATGAGTCAGCTACTAGAATTATAGCTTTGAGAGTGTCACCAAATCCTTTCTTAGTGAGTTTTTTTTTTTTTGGATGATTTAATCAGCCACTGGCAACCTTTACAACCGGTTGTGTATTCATCTAGGAGCTGTTAACAGAGCGTGAGTTTCAGAATTTTCCAACCAGTGATTAGGAATTTCACGGAAAAATCTCGACATTGATCTTTTGGCAGCACTTAAGACTGAAATTGGTTGTACAGGATCGAATTTGGGGAACTAAAATTTTCCGATCAAATAGTACATGAAAACAGCCTCTCACTTGTAGGCAATCGTTAGATGTAATCTATTCGAGTTTCTGAAATCGAAAGCAGAGTGGGTTATTTGGTTAGATGTACCCACATGCATTAGGGTTCGAAGATGTCGGATAGGCCAACTGTTTGATGTCCGCTCTGCAGCACATGTTCTGACTCTGGGTACTCATCAGCTTAAACTGAAACAGAGTGGGAATGGGCAAGTTCCATTACTGGCTATTGGAAACAATTATTTAGGGGAACTAGTCTTTCCTTGTAGTTGAGCATTTTCTTTGAATTTCCTTTACTTGGATACACTGTAGTCCATAATACATCATTAAATATATCTTATCGTAATTGTTCTGTTGTGGATAATTACATTATTGGTAAACTTGTATATGCTTTCTTGTAGCAAGCACACATATACTTTAACTACATTATTCATCCACAATGTTACTTCGCTTGTAGAAGTCTTTAGGATTTATTCTTCCATAATTATAAATTGATGCTGATGACCAATTTTTTGTTCCATTACCTTTGAGATTGCTATTATCTTACACAAATCTGTTTTAAACCTTTAAATTGTTTCTAACCACTATATAATTTTATCTGACCTTAATCTTGTTACCCACAACCGACCAAAATATTGTTGCCTATTACCACAGTTTTGTTACAAGTAAATTTACCTTTCATTAACCAACTCGACCGGCATGCTTTAAGAGAAATGTGGTCATCTGTTGAGCATAGGAGTGTGGTACCTTGCCACAGTTGTAACATAGGACCAAAAATTTATATTCTAATTAACATGCCATGTTAATAATTGTATAAAAATCAAGAGTACCCATAAGTCAGCACATTTTTCCCTCCGTTGCCAAGAAATTGTTCATAAATTTAAAATTTCTATCCATTTGCCTCTATTTAATAATTTGAAATTGTGTAAAAATGAAGAGAACTAATAAGTCATCACCTACTAACTTTATGTAGTGCACTGCGCGCGGAGAAAAGTAAGAATCATTCATCAATTTGCCCTCTACTTTCCCATACATTATTTTATCTATCGCTTAGTGACCTAATTAGATAACTATACTTGTGGCTCTGATTACATTGGCCTAATTGGAGGGCCGCCCTGACTATTGAATTAACGAGTCTGACGCAGCGTTAAGACATGTGTTTCATGTTGAAAAAAATAAGTCAATATTCCCTCTTTGAAAGTTCAAAATATAAATGGTAATTGTTGATACGGTTTACATAGGAAGATTTTTCGATGCATAAAGGACAAGAATAAATGGATTCATCTCTAGGATTCAATGCTGATACTGTTGTGAGGTTGCACTCCAAGGACAACAATTTGAAACAACAAAAGAAAAATTGATGAAGAAAACATGAGATAGAAGGAAGGTCATAGATTTGCCGTAAAGGGTTTGCATGTCTCATTTGTATAGAAAAACCCTCTATAATCTTTTTCCTAATTTAATTTGTATTAGTTACCCACTTTACTTATTTAATTTAAATTAATCATGCATGTGCCTCATAATTTAATTCAAAATAAATAATCTAAATCACAACGAGATTTGATTTATTTGGACTGTAACTTGTAATTAAATCAAATACATCACTAATTTTAAATCAAATATAAAAATGATTTCTCTATCTTCCCTCAAATGTGGGACATTAATACTTCGAAATACCAATAAAACTCTAACATTTAATTCTAACGATATTCTTTTGTCCTCATATATTAAAAAAAAAATCATTTTCTTTTTCTTTTCTTGGTTTGAGCTTTGAAGTCTGAAGAGTTAGTGATTCCTTTAAAAATTATAAATATGTACATCATTTCTCACGTCATTCGACAATATTTTTTGGGAAAAAAATAATAAAAACACTAAATGCTGAAAAAAAATAGTGTACAGACAGAATTGGGATTATCGTGTTATCAATTACGTTCGAGGTTGATGTTGATTTTATCAGCGTTTTGTCTTTTCATTTTTTTTTAAAAAAATAATTGCAGTGCTCTTTTATTTGTGATGCCAAAGACATTGAAATATAAACTAGTAATAATAAAATTTAATTATTTTCTCTGATCTAATAAAATTTTTTTTTCTGTGAATTAATTATGGCAGAAATTTTTTAAAATTGAAAATTTATACCCATTCATGTTTAGACTAATTTTCTGGAAAGGCCAATAACAATAATTTAATACTATAAATAGCAAGGCTCCGCTATGAGAACTGCAAAACATACGCCTCATAATGGCAGAAGAAGTGAAGCTTTTGAAGACGTGGTCAAGCCCCTTTGGTTTGAGAGCTTTTTGGATATTGAAACTCAAGGGCGTTCAATTTGATTTCATAGATGAAGATCTCTCTAACAAAAGCCCTTTACTTCTTCAATCTAATCCTGTCTATAAAAAAGTTCCTGTACTCATACACAACGGGAAACCAATCTCAGAATCACTAGTAATTCTTGAATATGTTGATGAGACTTGGAAGCAAAATCCTTTGCTTCCTGAAGATCCTTACGAAAGAGCCAGGGCTCGCTTCTGGGCTAAATTTGGTGAAGATAAGGTCAGTATCGATTTTCTTAAGTTTATTCTAATCAAATTCTTTGAACAAATTGATGCGACATAACAATATTGTTCTCAATGATGTAGGTTTTGGTATCAATATGGAATGCTTTCATTAAGCAAGGGAAAGAACAAGAGGAAGCTATTGGCCTAGCAATTGAGACTCTGAAATTCTTAGAAGAAGAGCTGAAGGGAAAGAGATTTTTTGGTGGAGAGAAGATTGGATTGGCAGATCTTGCATTGGGCTGGCTTGCTAATTTGATCGGCGTATTTGAAGAGGTAATTGGTGTGAAACTGATAGAAAAGGAGCGGTTTCCACTGCTGTCAGCTTGGATGCAAGAGTTTGCTGAGGCCCCTGTAATCAAAGAAAGCTGGCCACCTCATGAAAAACTAGTCACCAAATTTCGTGCCATCCGAGAGCCTTATGTTGCAGCTGCTGCCCAGCCTAAATGACAAATTTAGTATGTGTGGGGGATTTTGAGCCTTGCGCTCTTGTTTCGACTGCAAGAGGCTAAACCAACAAGGTTGTCTGGTTGTAGATGTTAGCTGTGTATGTTTTTATGCAAATAACGGAGCTTAATTGCTGGAATTTGATAAGGAATGTAATTGTGTTAGCTTCATGAATGTTCTGTTTCTCATTCGCTAAAGATTGGAATAAAATTTGCCTTTTTCCCTTTTCCCATTCAATACATACATGATGTATTTTCATGCCTTCATTGTCTTTGTTATACAAATGAATTTTAGTTGGTTATGACAAGTCTTCTTTACCTCTCCCGGCTATGCTAAATAGTGGACTTGATGAGTTGGTTTGGAGTGGTCCGCACGAGAGGACTAGGGTCGAACCAAAACCATTCTGGGTTGCTCATATAAGAACCCAAAAACAAAAGCTATTTCAATAATTTTTCTATCTCACCAAACCACTATTATTATTATTTTTATTTTAGTTAAACTTTTATTCTTACCAAAATTATTTAAAAGCGCCTGAAAATTCATTAAATTTGTGGTTATGATATGTCACCGTTGATAACACTTCTATTTCTTGATATGTTCAAAGTGTCTTGGCTTTCTCTAATTTCTTTGCTCTTATTTATCCACAAAAGCCTCTTTTTCAATTTTTCTTTTTTAATTACTAATGAATAATTGAAAAGGAACTGAGAAAGAAACGTGGATTATTTGGCGAAAAATTCAGTCCCAATTGTCAAGTAGAAAAGTTTTCAGGCCCTTCATCTACGCGGACTTGGAAAGGATAAGTCAATGGCGGACTTGGAATAGGATAAGTCAATGGTGCTCACACGTGGACGTCTATACAAAATTAAGGAACATGATTGTTTCTTGATATGATTTTTATTGAGTTTTTTAAAATTTTCTGCCGTGTGTCTTTTAATAATAATATATGGGTAAGATTTAACTTTTGTTATTTTTTCTTTATTAACTATCAATCAGTAATTGAATTATTTACTCAGGATATGATCAAATTAAGAGAGAATTGTGATCCTAAAATTAAAATGAAGATAAAGTTAAAAGATAAAAAGAAACATATATTCTAATGCACTATTTTTTGTCTTTAATATATTGCATTTCGTGTTCTTCACTTTACTTTTTATCTTGTTCCGTATGAAAGACGTTAGGATAAACTCCTTTTATTCGATTGCAATTTGCAATTATTGTCTTTTTCTTGAACAAGGAATAAGATGAATTTTTTTCTTTGGACTCGACTAGGATGATTTTGCTAATGAAAGCTTCACAAAACACTAGTGAAGTGTTGGCTACGTCATCAAAAATCCTTAGACGGAAATTTATGAGTAAGAAAGTCTAGAGAGGGATAAAATTAATCTCATTTATTTTGTACATTTTATTTTTACATTTTTACCGAATATTGGAAGATTTATACAAGTCACTTGTCTTAAATTAACCCCACCCATTCTTCTCATAGTCCACAATTTAAAAAGGCCTGAGTCGGGTTATATAGATATGAGAAATTAAAGAGTCCTTTATTTATTTCGGCAACCTTCTTTTTTCAATTTACTTCATTATTTCTAAAATCATCTTCATTAAAAATTAAAAATATATTTATTTTTTTAACTTTTGCATTTTTTTCTCTCATCCACTCTCTCTCTTTTAGGAATCACCGCCATACTCACCTTCATCACAACAAAATCCATTACCAATATTGAACAACATTTATTTTTAATTATTTTTTAATATTTTTCTTTGTTTAACACAGGGAACAAAGTTTTTAATGAATAAAAACATATCAAATCCTCAAATCAACTATGCACAACACCTGGCCAAATCGCAATTGAGATTTTTCAATCATATATTGAGATTTTTTTTTTCTCAGTCATTAATAAGTCACCACCCCTTTAGCAAAGCCTCTACCATCAGCCAGTCTCTAATTGTTTTTGACCATCAGGGTAGGATAATGACACCTAATGGTTCATTTTTTTAATTACATTCAAAATGAAGCAAAGTTTGGTTCATCAGCCACCTTTAAGCTATGGCTATGCTTATAGTACGGACGCGTAAAAGTTTCGATACTTTGATTCACAATCAAAAAGTAAAATAGGATTTCAATGACATATAAAATAGATTTGGAATTCAGCACTGAGTTCTTATTTTGGATTCCATTCAAATCAATGCTCTCATAAATGTAATTCAATATTATGATGGATTTGGTGGTCATGAAAATGGGTAAAATGGTAATTGTTGAAGGAGAGAGAGAGAAATTGTGCACATGAGAGAGAAAAGAAAAAAATAGAAAAATAAGTACTTTTTTAATTTCTAACGAGGATAAATTTAGAATAAAGGCTCTGAGTTTTTTCAGCCCACTCCAAACTGATTGTCAATGAAGGCAAGAACCTAATATTGTGGACTAATTGTAAAGTTGGTCCCATTTAACTTTTGTAGTAAAATCATCAAATCAAATGTCCTCTGCAACCAGCACATTCATCTGCCCACATTTTTCCACCTTGTGCCACAATTAAATATACAATCATTCGGCTCTGATTGATTATATGTTGGAGCCCATTAACATAAAATATCTATGAGGCATAAGTGACATATCCCGTTCTTGAAAGATAGTGTACACATTTTTAAACGTAACTTACGGCCCTCTCACACTAACAGTACTACTGGTAGGATCGGATACTATTATTGTGAGAAGCCCTTTCAACTTTGGCACGAAAAGAAGAAAGAGACGCCTCTAGGAAATTATATACACGTCATCTCTTACATCATTTCCCCACTAAATCAATACTGGAAGAATAGTGGAATGATGCAAAACAGGGGATAATTTTAATCTAAATCCACCCATATGTAAGCTAATATTTAGGAAGGTCAATAACAAGCAATACACGTATGAATTATAGATAGCGAGGCTCAGCTGTGACTCTGAGAGGTGCAAAACAAGATCTGATGGCAGAAGAAGTGAAGCTTTTGATGACGTGGTCAAGCCCCTTTGCTTTGAGGGTTGTTTGGGCATTAAAGCTGAAGGGTGTTCAATTCGATTCAATAGAAGAGGATCTCTCCAACAAAAGCCCTTTACTTCTTCAGTACAATCCTGTTCACAAAAAGATTCCTGTGCTTGTACACAACGGGAAACCGATCTCAGAATCTCTCGTAATTCTTGAATATGTCGACGAGACTTGGAGGCAATACCCTTTGCTCCCTGATGGTCCTTATGATAGAGCCAGGGCTCGCTTTTGGGCCAAATTCAGCGATGATAAGGTAAGAGTAATTTCTCTTGAAATTTATTAAAATTCAGTTGATGCAAATGAGTTTATTCAAACCGATGAATTCAAGATCTCTCTTGGATTTCAATATATGTTATGCAGGTTTCTCCATCAATGTGGGGTGTTTTCATTAAACAAGGGAAAGAACGAGAGGAAGCTTTTGATCAAGTTTTTGAGAATTTGAAATTTTTAGAAGAAGAGTTGAAGGGAAAGAAATTTTTTGGGGGAGAGAAGATCGGGTTTGCAGATCTTGCATTGGGTTGGATTGCTGAAAGGGTCTGTGTATTGGAAGAGATTATTGGTGTGAAAATTGTGGAGGAGGAGAAATTTCCACTGGTGTCAGCTTGGATGCAAGAGTTTGTTAAGGTTCCAATCATCAAAGAAAGCTTGCCCCCTCATGAGAAACTAGTCACGAAAATACGCGGCATCAGAGAGAAATTTATTGGAGCTGCATAGCCTAAATGAATTCAGTGCCTCTTGTTGTAATTCATGGCATGAGAAGATTAGTTGTGTAAAACCAACTGAATTTGTATAACTGAAAAAAAAGTAACTGTTATCACTTTCATATCATATCGGTTTGTACACGTTAGTTTGTATTAGGCTATTTATTGCTCTATTATTGTTGTTAACGAGCTTGGATCAATTGACTACAAGGTGTTTGATAAAAGTTCTAAGCGTTGCACAACGCAGTGCTTATTTGCGTCAGCTGAAAGAAATTGGCGAAGGCTAAAGCCTTCCCGTAGCTTCTGTTATGGAGACACTACAGGGACGAACAATTAAGAATGAAATTGCTAAAGCAGTAACAGTTGCCATGACTGAGAATGACACAAATGAGAGATGTTAATTTGTATCAAAAAGGGTAATTTTGGGGCGTTTATACAATGATTTTTTTTTTCCAAAAATTAACTATCCATTATTTCCATGACTGCATGGATTTTGTAGGATTTGTTGGCTGCATAATCTTCAAGTGAATCATAAAAGAATGCAATATTAACGTTGAAATTTGCAAAGGCCAAAGTCCGGATACAATTTACACTAGGGATGGCAAAAATTCCCACAGGGGTATCCTCGGAGATTTTCTCCATTTGGAGAGAGTACGGAGATAATTTTATACCCGATTTCTTATTCAGGAAAGAGATAGAGAAAATTTTTTACCCAGTTTTTTATTCGGGAAAGGGAAGAGAATGAGATGGAATCCTCATCCCCTCCCCATTTCCCCCATTTTAATTTTAATTTTTAAAATTACTAGTAAATAAATAATAAAATTTGAATTATATTATAAAATTGTAAATATTGGTAAAAATAAAAAACATCAAAACATTTATATTATTAAACTTTTAGGCCCAATTAACTAATTAAAATTTTAAATTTTTATTTAGGACATTAAAAAGGCCGGGTAGATTCTATTAGACCAAAAATTTTGTTTTAATTTTTATTTTTATTTTATTTTATTAAAAATATTAATTAAGTATCTACATTTATTTCATTTATTTTATTATCGATATAAAAGTAAATTCTTTCTCTTTTTATTATAGGATTATGAAGATTGACAAAGATAATTATTTTGATAATTTGTATTTTGCATGTGACTTTTGTAATTGAACAATGTTAATGCAAGATATATTTCGAACTTTACTTTTATTTGAATTTTTTATTTAATATAATTAACTCAAAAACGAAAGCAAAAAATATATTAATTATTTGAGAATCGGAGACCCTCGGGAATCCTTTGTTATTATTCGGGGAGAGAATGTGGATTCTCTAAAGCAATTCTAACGGGGATGGGGAGGGGACGGGGATGGGGACATGCGCAAAATATTAGGGATGGGTACGGGGAGATTGGTCCCCTCCCCTCTCCTCCCCATTGCCATCCCTAATTTACACACGTCTTTTCATTTATTTGTACCAACTAATTAAAAGAATCCAATCGTCATAAATATTGTTAAATCATTTATTAACAATATTTTTAATTAATCATACAACGTAATACCACAAGTTTCTTGGAAGTGTGAGGATTTAGAATGTTTTAATTATCTTTTCCTTAAATTCATGCCGGTAATGCTCAGTAATGTGGCGAGGCAAATCAATCAAGAGATTCTCTAACAAAAGTATGCGGTGAATTTCAAATTTATTTTTTTGGTGTGGAAGTGTAAAGAGCGTTACATGGAGAGAATATAAAGGTTTAATCAGATTTATTTTTTTAGGGTGAAGCTATTTAAACTTACCATAATACTTAATAAATCCATATATTTAGTCAATTCATTATCAAAGTTTGTAATTTTATCTATTACTCTATAATCCCACTAATACGCCCAATATCCTTATCGTCTTTATAAGATAATTGCTAAGTTACAGCTGCTGTAATTTACACTCTATTAAAAAATATGTAACAAGTTGTAACAGGTGATAGGACCGCATGATCTTTGATATCACCGTTACCTTACACTATTAATTAAAGATTGCGAATTTAATGTTCACAACTTGCGACTATCTGTACTTTCCATGATTTTTTTTTAAATAACATTTTCAGCATATGAGTCGAAGAAATGTACTTGTTTAAAAATTTTGTTAATAAAATGATTTAATATGGAATGTATTTGATATCTTATTAATAATTATGACGATCAGATTCTTTTAATTAGTTTCGTACAAAGAAATGAAAAGATGTGTGTGAATTGTATTTGTATCCGGCCTTAACCTTTGCAAACTGCGACGTTAATATTTTTACATGCATCTCTAAATTACATTCTTTCACGATTCACTTGAAGATTATACAGCCAATAAATCCTACAAAATCCATGCAATAATGGAAATCATGAGTTGGTAATTTTTTAAAAAATCATTGCATATAAGGAAACTAAATTATATACGTTGAACCTTCCTTATTTTCCCTATCTAAATTTCTCATTTCTAATTCATCTTTAACACCATTTCCTCCTATATAAACACCCCCAAAATTACTCTTCTTAATTACAAATTAACATCTTAATCAGTCATGGCAACTGTCAATGCTTCAGCAATTTCATTCTTAATTCTTTGTCTGTCTAGTCTCTCCATAACAGAAGCGAAGGGAGGCTTTAGCCTTGATCTAATCCGTCGTGACGCGCCTAAATCACCCTTTTACAGTCCTGATGAAACTTACCACCAAAGAGTCACAAAGGCCTTGAAACGATCTGTTAATCGTGTCAGCCATTTTGATCCAGCTATTATCACACCAAACACTGCCCAAGCTGACATAATCTCAGCCCTTGGCGAGTATGTTATGAATATATCCATAGGAACTCCACCTGTTGAGATTTTAGCCATTGCTGATACTGGAAGTGATCTTATATGGACTCAGTGCAAGCCTTGCACTGAGTGTTACAAGCAAGCAGCTCCGTTCTTTGATCCTGAACAGTCCTCGACTTACAAAGATCTTTCTTGTGACTCAAGGCAATGCACTGCTTATGAGAGAACTTCCTGCTCAACGGAAGAAACTTGTGAATACTCGGCCACGTATGGCGATAGATCTTTCTCAAATGGTAATCTTGCTGTTGAGACTGTCACATTAGGTTCGACAAATGGCAGGCCTGTAGCTTTGCGCAATATAATCTTTGGTTGTGGGCATAACGATGATGGAACCTTCAATGAAAATGCAACTGGCATTGTTGGCCTTGGAGGCGGCTCTGTTTCGCTTGTTACTCAAATGGGTTCTTCAATTGGTGGCAAATTCTCATACTGTCTGGTTCCGTTTCTATCTTCTGAAAGCTCCAGCAAAATCAATTTCGGAAGCAATGGTGTTGTTTCTGGAACTGGGGTTGTTACTACTCCTTTGGTTGCCAAGGATCCTGACACATTTTACTTTCTTACATTGGAATCAATCAGTGTCGGCAAAAAGAAAATTCATTTTGATGATGCTTCAGAGGGCAACATCATTATTGATTCCGGAACTACATTGACATTTTTGCCTCCGGATATTGTCTCAAAATTGACTTCAGCAGTGTCCGATTTGATCAAAGCTGATCCCATTAGTGATCCTGAGGGGGTCCTTGATCTTTGCTACCCTTATAGTTCTGACTTTAAGGCTCCACAAATCACAGTACATTTCAGCGGCGCAGATGTGGTGTTGAGTCCTGAGAACACCTTTATCAGGACAAGTGACACAAGTGTGTGCTTCACGTTTAAAGGAATGGAAGGGCAATCAATTTATGGCAACTTGGCTCAGGCGAACTTCTTGGTGGGATATGATACAAAGGCAAAGACTGTGTCTTTCAAACCAACTGATTGCTCTAAGTAGTGATTAATTGTGAAGTATTTTAGTTTTTATGTTTATGTTGTTATCCTTATGTTTTTGTGTTGCTGTTATTTGTGTTCTTATGTTTCAGAATTTTCATTTGATGTGTGATAATACAATAAGTTCTCTTCCTCATTATTTGTAGTTTTCGATTTCTCCTCTCTATTGTCCTAGGCTTGCATGTTTCTCTTTGTAGGTCATTTATCATTATGAACTTCTTATTTGATTTTCAGATTTAATGAGCATTGAGAAAAAAGGGCACTAATTACAAGGTCAAATTCAACTGCCTTTACTAGACCATTATCTCTCCGTTGAAGCAAATAAGCACAAAGCTTAGAACTAGTAAAATTCAAAGACCCTGTGATCAATTGATCGAAACTAGTAAATACAATAGCAATACGGCAGCAATAAGAACAACCATGTATCAGAAACAAAACAATTTCATAGTTCACCAAGTCGATAATGTTCACTGACAATAGATACCTCTATTGTGCTCAGAAATCTTATTGCTGTATTTTATCAAGAGCACGCATATTTCCATCAATTTTATTTTTTACATAAACCTGAATCACAGCAAGAAGCTGCTAATTCAATTCACAACAAGAAGCTGCTAATTCAGTTCATTCAGGATGTGCAGCTCCAAGATATTTCTCTCTGATGCCACGCATTTTGGTGACTAGTTTCTCGTGAGGTGGCAAGCTTTCTTTGATTACTGGAACCTTAAGAAACTCTTGCATCCATGCTGACACCAATGGAAATTTCTCCTTCTCTATAACTTTCACACCAATCTCTTCCAATTCAAAGACCCTCTCAGCAATCCAACCCAATGCAAGATCTGCATATCCGATCTTCTCTCCCCCAAAAAATTTCTTTCCCTTTAACTCTTCTTCTAAAAAACTAAAATTCTCAAAAACCTGAGCAAAAGCTTCCTCTTGTTCTTTCCCTTGTTTGATGAAAACACCCCATATTGATGGAAAAACCTGTGATATATATTGAAATCGAAGAGATATGCCAAATTACATTCCTTTGAATCTTTTGTACATCCTTAAATCTTTTATACATCTGTTTTACATGCAACCAACAAATAAAATCATGATTCAAACTCATGTGTCGAGCTAGAAAGCAACTTTTTGAAAATAGGTCCTGGAGTGTAAGATCAATTGTTAACTAATTTCAAGAGAAATTATTCTTACCTTATCATCGCTGAATTTGGCCCAAAATCGAGCCCTGGCACTCTCATAAGGATCATCAGGGAGCAAAGGGTATTGCTTCCAAGTCTCATCAATATATTCAAGAATTACCAGAGATTCTGAGATTGCTCTGCCGTTGTGTACAAGCACAGGAATCTTTTTGTAAACAGGATTGTGCTGAAGAAGTAAAGGGCTTTTGTTGGAGAGATCTTCTTCTATGGAATCAAATTGAACACCCTTCAGCTTTAATGCCCAAACAACCCTCAAAGCAAAGTGACTAGACCATGTCTTCAGAAGCTTCACCTCCGCCATTAGCTGATCCTTGTTATATCTATATTTGTACTTTTCGTTTTTGACCTTCTTAAAATTAGCTTAAATAGACTCAAATTATCCCTTATTTTTCAAATGTAAAATGGCTTCAGCATCAATTTTTAATTTTTTGTAGTATTGATTTAGATGGGAAATGATGTAAGAACTGACGTATATAAATTTTTTTTTTCCATTTCTTTCATGTCAATTGCCAAAGATAAAAGAAAGTACAAACCTTGCGCTTCATAGATATTTAATATTTTATGTTAATATGTTGGCTCCCAACTGACGATCAGAGCCGAGTTATGTCAAAAGTCAGCACTCACAACTCACAAAGCCAAAAAGTGTGGATAGATGAATAGAGTGGAGAACAGAGCAGGTTTGAATTTGATGATTTTATATTTTTAATACAAAAGCTAGTAGGACCCATTAAGGCTCTTGTCTTCTAGACCATTCAGTTTGGGATGGGCTAAAATAACTCAGAGCCCACGATCTAAACAATCCCGGATCATTTATCGAGTTGGGGTTGAATTTTGTCCCATCTTTATAATCCAACTCAACCCTTTACATTATCATTAATAAAATAAGGCGTTGGGTCGGTTTGCGAGAAAGTCAAAGTAACTAAAACATAAGAGAAATCAGAAGTTATTTGTATAAATAATTAACAAAATCTTAATTAAAACAAAATAACAGCAATATCTAAATAGCATCAATTTTAATTGGGTTAATTTTGGATTCTTGAATAACCACCCCAAATTTTTGTTTTGTTGTTCGACCTTAATCGATTCCGAATCAACTCTTGTCCACTCTTCAAACGTAAAGAAGAAAAATTGTAGAACCACTAAAATTCATATGTAATCAAAGAGACAATGAAGGCACGAAACACACAATTACACAATGTATCTATTGAATGGAAAAAGGCAAATTTTTTTCCTAACCATAGAGCTAACACAATTACAAACTTTATCAAATTCCAAATAAGCTCCATTATTTGCATAAAAGCAAATGCAATGTACACGAGAACAACCTTTTTGGTTTAATTATCCACTTGTAGTCGAAACAAGAGCTCAAGAACTCAAGGCTCAAAATTCCCCACACACACTAAATTTGTCATTTAGGCTGGGCGATAGGGCTCTCGCATGGTACGATATTTGGTGACTAGTTTTTCATGGTATTGGTCAGCTTTCTTTGATCATTCGGATCTCAGCGAACTCTTGAATCCAAGCTGACAGCAACTGAAGCCTACATATGAAAATCGATATTAGGCCCAATAACCCAATTCAGCCCATCAGCCTCAAGCGCGGGATGTGTTACATTCTTATCAGATTTCGCGCCGAACATTACCTAATGGAAACATGTGAGAAAAATGTGGAGTTTAGTCAAGCTAATTGTTCTGGACATTCAGCGGCAGTGTCCATTCCTACTGCAGCCTAAAAGATAATGTAGGTTGGTAGTATATTATGAGCGAGGTAACTTTCAAAGGGTATAACTTGGACTATAAGGGTTCATTTTCGATGTATAATATACAATTTTAAAACTTGGCCCTTCTATTACATGGTCGAGCTAGAAATTCTACTTATTTTCTATTCATTTTTTAATTTTAAGATATTTTCTTATTTTTCATGATTCTTTTAGGATTTTATCTTTTTTTTTAAATATTGGAATCGGACACCGTTTGTTTTGCTTTTCTTAGTTTAACTAGGATAATCTTATTATCAAATAATATTTTGAATTTGTCTATTTTGATAAATTTACGATATTTAAGGATATTATATAAAGGGGTTCAAAACCCTAATTTTATTAATTCAAACTTACTCAATAAATTTTGTTATTCAGAAACTTCTGTTTCATCTACCTTTCAACCTTTTATGTTTCCATTTCGTCAAAAGGTTTCTCGAGACTATGAGGATTTGAATGTCTTAATTGTCGTTTCCTTACATTCATGCCGGTAATGCTCAGGAATGTGTCCAAGGAAATCAATCAAGAGATTCTTTAACAAAAGTATGAGGTGAATTTCAAACTGTAGTAAATTCTTGCTAACGAATATTATTTTGTATTCAGAAGTGTAAATATTCAGAATCCTTTTATTATCACAAGAAATGAACGGAGAGCACCGGCATCAATTTTCATAAGTGTTTGTAAATTGTAAGAAGAAAAAAAAAAGTCCAATTGTTGCTGTGGTTGCGTAGTGTGTAGGTGTAATGAGTTTTAGATTTATAAGAGTTTAATATGATTTATATTTTTTTTACGATGAGGTCTATTTGAACCCATCATAATGCTTAATAAATCTATTATTAAATTTTGAAATTTCATCTATTACTATATACCCAACAAATCCTTATCATCTATATAATTATTAGCGGATTCTAGCTCTAATATTTATTTTGTCTTAATCATGGTTTTATTACCAAATCCTCCATTATTGGCTTGTTCCAGTTGGTTTTTTTTCCCCTTGTTCTTCCTTAAATGAAAATCTATCTCAATTGAAAATCCATTATTATTATTTTTTTTAACGCCACGTGTATTGTTGTTTAATTTATATCAATGACAATAAAGTATTATAAATATTACTACAATTCTACAAATAAAACTCAACATAAATTTGTAATCTTTTGATCTTTATGAAGAGATCATTTTCAAATTTACTTCTTTTTAATGAAACCTAATTGTTAAAGTTTCATGGAGTGCACTGCATAATGCATAATATGTGCAATAACAACTGAGAAACAGCAGACTAATTAATTGAAAGGAAGCCTTGTCAAATGTAGAAGCTCTGTTTGGTAGGCAGGAAAGTAAAGGAAAATGTAAACGAGAGAGAATTGTTGAAAACAGAAAAGATGCTTTGTAAAATCTTATTAATCTGAATTGATACAATGATATTTATAGTGAAGCCTAGAATCTTCTAAAGCATGCAAAGCATGAGCTACAAACAACTAAACCGTAACCAACTCTTAGCGGGAATTCAACAACTTTACAAAACAGAAATCCAGCTCAGCACTTGACTAAGCATTCCACCTAAGCAACAATGATCTGACTCATCATTTAATCTTAACATTCCCCCTTAAGCTCAAGGTCTTGGAGAGACATTGAGCTTAGATCTCATGTAAGCAAAATGATCAAATGATAATGGCTTAGTAAAGATATCAGCAAGTAGGTCTGAGCTTGATACATGCTGAATTGTGAATTCTTTCTTAGCCACATGCTCTCGGATGAAATGAAGGTCCAGCTCGATATGCTTAGTTCTTGTATGGTATTTTGGATTACTAGCTAAAGCCTCAGCACTCTTATTGTCACAGTATAAAAGAGGAGATGTGTCCAGCTGCACTTTCAACTCTTTCAGCAGATAGGTTATCCACAACACTTCAGAGGTGGCTGAAGCAAGTGCTCGATACTCTGATTCGGCAGTAGATCGAGAAACAAGAGTTTGCTTCTTTGATGACCAGCTTACAAGGTTTGAGCCAAGAAACATACAATAACCTCCCATTGACCTTCTGTCATCTGGATCAGAACCCCAATCTGCATCTGAGTAAGCTGTCAAGTTGAGTGAACCAGAATGATGAAACTGGAGGCCAAAAGGAGCTGTGCCTTGAAGATACCTGAGCAGCCTTTTGCAGGCTTGCCAATGCAGAACAGTAGGAGCTGCTAAGAATTGACTAAGTTTACTAACTGTAAATGCTATCTCAGGTCTTGTTAAAGTTACATATTGAAGTGAACCAATAACACTTCTATAAAGAGATGGATTCTCAAATGGATTGCCTAAGTCTTTTTGAAGCTTCTCAGAAACACTTATAGGAGTATTGCAACTTTTGCTACCAAGCATATTAGTTTTGCTTAGAATATCACAAATGTATTTTGTCTGAGATAAATGCAACCCTTCAGCTGATGGTGTAACTTCTAGACCAAGAAAATAGCTGAAATCCCCCAGATCTTTGAGTGCAAATTCAGAACCAAGTTGCTTGATAACCTTTTCTATGAAAACTGTATTTGAGCCCGTAACAAGTATATCATCTACATAAATGAGAACCATTACTATATCCCTCTCATTGTGTTGAAAAAATAATGAAATATAAGACTTTGAAGCTTGAAAACCCCACTGTAAGAGAGAGTTTTTGAGTCTGTCATACCAGGCTCTTGGAGCCTGTTTGAGACCATATAAGGCTTTATTTAATTTGCACACATGAGAAGGATATTGTGAATTAATGAATCTTGCAGGCTGATGCATATATACATCCTCTGTTAGCTCTCCATTTAGAAAAGCATTGTTGATATCTAACTGTCTAACTGACCAGTGATGCATGACAGCAAGGCTTAAGATAATTCTGACAGTACAAGGCTTAACAACAGGGCTAAAGGTTTCAAAGAAGTCTATGCCATAAGTCTGATGAAATCCCTTTGCAACTAACCTGGCTTTAAACTTTGAAACACTCCCATCTGGATTGTACTTCACCCGAAATACCCATTTATTACCAACAATTTTTGTTGCTGTGTCTGCTGGTACCAATGTCCAGGTTTGATTCTTCTCCAGAGCAGTAAACTCTTCTTTCATGGCCATGTGCCACTTGAGATCAGCTAAAGCCTCTTTAACACTCTTTGGTTCATAACTTTGTGTGACAGTAAGGAAAGTTTTTGGTTTGAAAATGCCTGATTTGGCTCTTGTGGTCATGAAATGTTGATTAATTGGTGGTTGAGGCAAAGGAGATATGTGAGGTGTTTGGTGAGGGACTGATGTTGATGAAGAAGAAGCTTCATGATGTTGTCTTGAATTTAAAGAACCTGGTGTTGGCAGCACAGCTGAACAAGGTGATGCAGCAGGAGACTGATACGAGCTACTGTCATGCAGAGTACAAAGTGGTGAAGAGAAGACTGATTGATCAACAGAAGACTGAGACACAGAGGATGAAGAGAACATTTCTGAATAAGGAAATTCAGACTCATTGAACTGAACATGAATGGCTATATAGAGTCTCCCTGATTTATCTAAACACTTATAACCCTTGTGAAGAGGGCTGTACCCCAGAAATAAGCATTTTTTAGAATGGAAATCATGCTTATGTGAATTATAATGTTTGAGGAGGGGATAACAGGCACATCCAAACACTTTAAGAAACTGATAATCTGGTAACTGATGGTGTAACTTTTGAAAGGGTGACATATTATTCAGAATTGATGTGGGCATTCTATTTATGAGAAAGGATGCAGTATGAAAAGCTTCCCACCAAAATGATAAGGGCAGGTTGGCTTGGGCAAGAAGGGTTAGACCAGTCTCAACAATATGTCTATGTTTTCTTTCAACAACACCATTTTGGTGATGTGAATGAGGACAGCTGAACCTAGATTGAATACCCTCTTGTTGAAGAAAAGAATGAAAAATTCTAAACTCTCCTCCCATATCTGATTGCAAGGTTTTGATGGGCATATTGAACTGTTTTTTAACCAATCGTTTGAAGGTTTTGAAAGTCTCTAAAGCATCAGATTTAAGAACAAGAGGAAAAATCCAACTATACCGAGTATAGTCATCAACAAATGAAATATAATACTTGTAACCATTCATAGACATTTCTGAGGCAGGTCCCCAAAGGTCTGTATGAATTAATTCTAATGGCTGTTTAGTTCTAATTTCAGAGGTTGAGAAATGAAACCTATGCAACTTTCCTTGTTGACAAGCATTGCAAAATTCAAATGAGTGTTGATTATTGTAACTGGAAGACATACAAGAATTCTTCAAAATGATTTGAATAACATGCTTGCTTGGATGACCAAGTCTATTATGTAGAAAGTTTGCAGAGTTTACACTTGTAACAGACTCTTTATTGAGCGCAACAGAAGAAAGACATTCTTTATTTGGACTGGAAAATAAGACTGACATCATAGAACTTAGACTAAGAGTTGAGATATTGAAAGATAGCACAGAATCTTCACATGACAATAGCTTGTATAAGCCACCTTTAGCAATCCCCTGAGCAAGTAGTGTTCCCTTCACCTTGTCCTTAACAAAACATGCATCAGAAATGAATTCAATAGTGATGTTATTATCAGCAAGAAGTTTTGAAACACTTATTAAATTTTTGGTGATTTTAGGAACACATAATAGGTTTCGAAGATGAAGATATGAACCACAAGAGGTGTAAAAGCAAGTATAGCCAATGTGTGTGATTTGTAAGCCCTGACCATTTCCTATAAGCAAGGAATTAGAACCAGAGTAGAGTTTACCATCATTCAGATGCTGCACTGAGTTGGTGAGATGGTGAGTAGCTCCACTGTCAAGGTACCAACCTTGATCTGCTACTCCCTCAGAAGTGGCCATAAAGGCTGCTCTTGGTCCTTGCTGTTGTCCTGGAAAAAGGTTTTGAGGTGGATAGTTTGGAATGAAGTTCTTGTTAAATCGATCTCTGCACTCAGCAGCAGTGTGATTGTATCGAAAGCAAATCTGACAAACAACAGCTGCAGAGCTATAGCTTCCTCTTCCAAATCCACCAGAACCAAAACCACCTCTTCCATATCCATTGTTAAAGCCACCAGGATTACCTCTGAAGTTACCATTCCAGTTATTACCCCTGCCTTGTCCTTGATTATTTCCTCTTCCATTTCCAGTAAAACCACTCCTTCCACCATTAAAATTCCAGTTATTACCCCTGCCTTGATTCCAGTTCCCTTGAGAGTTATTAGAGCTACCCCCTTTCTTCTGAAAATTTCCAGATTGAGCTATGTTTGCTGCATAATTGCTTTTCATTTCCTTATTCTCACTAAGTTTATTATTCGCAAGCCTAGCCTCATGTGTTAGCAACATAGAGTATGCTTCACTCAGATCCATTTTCAACATATTGGCCTCGACATAAACAACAACCGGATAATAAGAATGATCTAATCCAGTGATGAGATGAGTTATGAAGTCAATATCACTAACAGGACTACCAGCTAATGCAAGACCATCAGTAACTGTTTTGAGTTTAGTAAAATACTCAGTCATTGACAGAGAGCCTTTTCTCAAATTATTAAGAAGCATTTTCAGATGAACCTTCTTTGCCATGGACTCAGATCCAAATTGCTTTTCTAGACTTTTCCAAAGTTCAAAGGAGGTTTGAGAGTTTACCACAAGGCTTAGTATATCGATACTTATGGAGGACATGATCCAGCTCAGCAGTAGTTGATCTTGACGCTTCCATGCTCCATATTCTGGATTTTCTTGTGCTTGAGCTTCAGCATTCGAAGAACTAGTTATTCCAGACTCTGACAACAGATATTGAGTGGGACAGAGTTTAGATCCATCAATATAGCTCTCCAATCCATTTCCACGAATTGAAGAAAGCACTTGCTGCTTCCAGATCGTGTAATTAGCGCGATCTAGCTTAATTGGAGTGGTGAAGGTAAAGGAAGTATTTAGCTGTGAACTCGAACTTGTTAAGGCCATTAGATTGATCTGAAAATTAGCTCTGATACCATGTCAAATGTAGAAGCTCTGTTTGGTAGGCAGGAAAGTAAAGGAAAATGTAAACGAGAGAGAATTGTTGAAAACAGAAAAGATGCTTTGTAAAATCTTATTAATCTGAATTGATACAATGATATTTATAGTGAAGCCTAGAATCTTCTAAAGCATGCAAAGCATGAGCTACAAACAACTAAACCGTAACCAACTCTTAGCGGGTATTCAACAACTTTACAAAACAGAAATCCAGCTCAGCACTTGACTAAGCATTCCACCTAAGTAACAATGATATGACTCATCATTTAATCTTAACAAGCCTAGATTAAGAGAAGTTTTACAAAATACAAGAATAAACATTAAAGATTAACAATCCATCATCAGGTTGAAAAACAATGATAGGGAGGGGGAAAAAAAAAGAAAAAAGGTAGTAAAACACGTTAAAGAGTTGGATTATAACAATAATTTAACTTAAGGATTTATATGAAATAAAAATATATATTAAATTTGATGCAGAGGGTATTTGGATGGGTTTTCTTTCTTTTAATGTAACTATGACCGAAAATGGGTTTTATTTGTATTGTAAGGGGAGGCGTTAATAGCAGCACTATTTTTATATTTGACATCAGAATATAGGTTAACACTATGTATAATAGGACATCGATAAATTAATACTTGATAAATTGATAATATTGATTAAATAACAGTTTTCTTCAGTCCTAAGTCAACTTGATAACTTAATAATTCAATAAATTTATTAGATAATAAATTTTAAAAAGTTCTTTTTTTAAAAGGGCTTAACTAATACATAAATTAATAATTAACCAATTTGAAATTAAACACATATGATTTGTCTAAGATTTTCTTTGTTGTACTAGTATAATGATTTATGTATTACCTTGGTTGTTGTTACTTCCTTTACACCTTTTAGAAGAGAAGCCAGTATTGTATTTTATTTGATATGTTGAGAGAAACAAGAGAGAAATTGGCTTAATATATCATCTCAAAAAAGTCTTCTGTGATGAGTTATCATGTAATTGTGATCCAGCCATGCAATCTAACAAAAGAATTATTAAGTGATTGATTTATTGAATTAAAATCAAATCAGAATCATATCATACAACTTGATAGAATCACTGTATTCTTTAATTATACTACTATACTTTATAAAAGTCCCTATTACGAATGTGATATTATCTTTATAAATTAATAAAATTATTAATTTATCGATATACTAATATTAGCTAAATTAATAGATTTTTCATGATCCCGAAGTTATAGATTTGTCAAGGTTCTATTGTATACGGTGTTACAATTAATTAAAAAACTACGTTAATACCATATGATTATGTACTTGTTTCTATAACAATTAAATAAATATCATTTTTCAGCTTTATATAAAGAAATTATGGGGATTTAATTAGATTTATATTTCTTCTAATATAATTGAAACAAAGCACGTGGTTTTATTTGAACTATAGTGAGGCGTTTATAGCAGCATTTTTTTTATATTTAGGAGCCCTTTTTTTTTTTACTTAATGACTTAATTGACTTAGTTTTAATCAGTCAAATCATTAAGTTATTAAGCTAATTTTTTTTGCTTTTTTCTTAATCTAAAGAATTTGAAAGATATCATTAAAAGATTTTCTCCCTATCTAATTAATTAATTTTCATTCTTATCTAACTAAAACTTAATAATTAGTATTATTACCCATCTCTATATAACTTGTGCTAATATATAGTGGTAGACTATTATTATTTTTATCTTTTTATTTTCTTCATATTAAAATTATTCATCTTCATTTTTTATTAATATTTTTCATATAAAACACATAAACTACAATAAAATTGATTAACATATATAATATAACATAGTGAAGAGTTGTATCCAATTGAATATGATTTATGTTATGATAATATATTATTTTATTTATATTATTTGATATGTTTATTATTTATTTAACATTTATAATTTCTAGGAGCATAAATGTAAAAATATTAATTTTCAGATTTTTAAGTTAAAAAATAACTTAATATTTATTTTTAGTGATTCAGGCAGAAAAAAACAAATATATCATTCTAATTTAAACATTCAGCTTTATTTAAAATTCAGATTAATTTAAATCTATTTAGATTTCAAATAAAAAAATAATCGCCGCCTTAATATAGCAATTACCTGAAGTGTTGGACTATTGATTATGGCCCATGTTTATGATCTCGGCCCACACAATAATAATAAGATGGTTTAAAGAATTTTTCCTCCTTTGAGATCAAAGAAAAGGAAAGGGAGATAATCAGATAAAAATAGAGGGACCGAAAAACATCAGGGTCAAATACACATGGACATCGGGTCGTCGTGTGGCAGCCAAAAACGGTCTTAAGTTCCCATTGAGGGCAAAATTATTATCGGCGACTGAAGAATAGAGACTTATAGAGTCAAGCACCACACGACAACCCAAAAGCTTAGACAAAAATAAGGCAACTGAAAATTATAAAAAAAAAAGAAAATTGAAAGAATGGGGAATGGGAATTAAAAGAAACTGATCAGAATAATTAAATCTTAATCATATATTATTGTTCGCTTGTACTTTTGTAATTAATACAAAAGAAAATACAGTGAGGAAGTTAATTATATCAAACGGTTAGGAATTCTTGAGAGGAATATATATTGTAGCTGTTGGCGACTACTAGATGATTGTTAATTAATAATGGATCAGATATTGTGTTTTGTGTTAGATTTAGTGATTGATGATCTTTTCAGTGACACAGCGACACAAATAACATCAAATAAGTTAATTTATACCATATCGATTCAAAACCAAATACAGTAAAACGAACTAATCGTTCGTAGGATGATATAATCTTGCGAAATACAAAATGAAATAGATTTATTTAAATAGATTTTATTCAGCTCCAATCGCATTAGAATTTGAAATCGGTTGATCGGCTAAAGAAAGTGGCTTGAAAATCACTCGATCAAACTCTAGTAGAGGGGAGAATATCGAATAAGCTTCCCAATTAATTACTGCTTGGTGCAGTCTGTCGGTTTAAATGACACAGTTTGTTGTTCTATGTCATAGCCGACCAAAAAGTTAGTCTGCATTATATTACCATAAAGTGGCAGACTATTGGTACCTTTAAAAACAGAACACACAATATCCTCCGAGACCTTCACAAAAAAGTTGGAAGGACTCAATTTCACATCTGCACCTCTGAAATGTATTGTAACTTCAGGAACTTGAGATAGTGAATTAAAACTGTAGCAAAGTTCAAATGATCCTTTAGGGTCTGCAACAGGTTGTGCCTCAATCATACTGGACATTACTGACAACAGTTTTGAGTTATAACCTTGTGGCAATAAGGTAAGTGTTGTACCAGAATCGATTACAATGCCTCCTCCTGGAGTCGATCCAGACATAACTGCTAGTCTTTGGTTTCCTACACTGATTGCATCAATTGTGAGAACATAAAAGGTTTTGGATTTAACAATCAAGGGAGTAGAAACCACTCCTGGACCTGAAACAATTCCATTGGTTCCAAAATTGATTTTGGTTGAGCTTGCCTGAACCAAACAATAGGAGAATTTAGCAGCAATTGTAGATCGCATTTGAGAAATAAGTGAAATATCGCCGCCTCCAAGGCCAACAATTCCGGTTGTTTTTGAATTAAACAAGCCACCATTGTTTGTTCCGCAACCAAAGGTTATTCCAGGCAGAGCCACGGCCTGTCCTGTTGTTGAACCCAAAGTAACAGTTTCGGTAGCAAGATTGCCATTTGAGAAGGATCCATCTCCATAAGAGACCGAGTATTGACAATTTACCCCAGAGCAAGATTTTTGGTTAAGAGATGCACATTGGCTTGACGAGCATGGAAGAGATTTGTAAGTAGATGACTTTTTAGGATCAAAAAGTGGAGAGTCCTGCATGTAACATTGTGATGGTGGGCAAGGCTCGCACTGCGTCCATATGAGGTCACTTCCTGTATCAGCAACTGCTAGTATTTCAGTCGCGGGAGTACCAATTGATATACGTATGAGATAGTCTCCGATATTGGGTATTATATCAGCTTGGGAAGCTTTTGATGAAGATATTGATGAGTTCTGATTAAAGTGATTGGGACGATTGGTAGAACGAGTAAAAGCATTTCTCAATCGTTGGTAGGGAGTTTCACTGGAGTTGTAAAAGGGAGACTTGGGAGAGTCACGGTGGATTAGCTCAACACTGAAACCTCCAGTTTGAGCTTCTATTGGAGAGACTACATAAAAAAAAAGAAAGAAGAGAATGAATGCACAACTCAAGAAGGTTGCCATAATCAAGGCTGTTATTGAGATAATAAGAAAGTGGCAACGGGTCTATGCTTATATAGAGGAGGACACAGTGATAATTTGGAAAATTTAATTAATTTTGAATAGAAGACCAAAAAAAAAAAAAAGTAAAGAAGATGAGCTTCCAAGAAAATGAAACTCTCTCATGTAGTCAGCTTTTGTTAGAGTGACAATTATCTTATTGTTGCAACTTGGGTGACAATTTTTGAATTTGTTTGGCTTAAAAATCCTTCTTCTACTACTAGAAAAATAGGCTACTATGATAGAATTTTTGTGATAGATTTTAAAAAATTAATCATTTATCATAAAAATATGACAGACATGTGATAGAATGTTCATATATCGTAAAGACATGATAGATTTGTGATAGTTTATTTATCTATCAAATACACATGATAGCATATTAATATTTAATGAAACATTGAATTTATAATGGGCCAATTTGGGCATGGAACGACACCGTATCTTGATACCAATAAAAAAAAATTTAAGTGTTGGACTCCCCTTCGGCTTCACATGGCAAGCCCTAATTTCTTAATCCAAACCTAATCACACACAAACACACAATCACGCTGCCTACACAGATTTGGTCATCTGCTGTGCTGCTTGCCGACAACAAATTGCTGCTCTTCGTCTTCGTCTTCGTCTTCGTCTTCGTCCTCATCCCCGATCTCTAGCTTGCTGGCTATTCCCATTTCCTTTTGTTTCGCAACTTAATGGTTGTTGCCGGTAGCCTACTACCTTCTTCAACTCCGAGCTATAGCTAATGTCTTCTTAATTTAGATTTTCTTCAAGTTCGAGTTGCTGTTACTGTCTTCTTTTGTGAGAAGTAAGCTGATGGGTTCCTTCATTTGTACACTAGGGTTTGGGGTTCTCTGATCAGAATATATCGGCTGGTCTGGTGATTGCTCAACCGCCGTCGATTTTTTAGGTGCCGCCCAGGTTGAGCCCCGCAATTCTGCTTGACTCGCTAAATTTCAGTTTGTTTTCGCCTACACAGGTAATTCAATTTAACTTTGTCAGACTTAAAGTTTCTTCATTTATTCATTAGATTTTAGCTTGTTTAGGAAAGCTTTCATTTTTATTGGGTTTCGCATTTAAATTCTAATAATCCTTGGGTTTGAATTTTGATTTTTTTTTTGGAGGGATGGAGAATTTTCTTCATTGCCTTGATTTGTTAGCAGTCGGTTGGAATTTTGAATTAGAGCTTGCTGAAGCATTTACTATGGAATTTTGAATTAGAGCTTGCTGAAGCGTTTACTATAGAATTTATAAATGTGCCCTGTAATTGGGATAAAAACTCTTGACTTAATTAATCTGAAAGAAGAACATTTTGAGCAATGTTGTAATGTGATTGTGCATTGCTGAGATAATCTCATCTTGTTTTGGTATTCTAAATATCCAAATGGACTGGATAGTAGGCTATCCAGGTCAAGTTTTAATGGTAATCGGGCATTTTTCTTTCCTGATTTTAGTTTCATCCCTTTTTAGATGAAGCATATGGTTAATGCAAACAATTAATGAAAGAAAAGCTCTTGGTATTACTAGTGTTGGAGATCCAATTGTCTTCATGTAAACTGTGAACACTTTTAACTCCCATATCTAAGATATAGAGATCTTTATGTAGCTTTAAGCCAAATATGTGAGAAATTCTCCAATCTAGTCACAACTTTATTAGCAACCAAGAATGAAAGAGTATTAGCTTCCGGTTATAATTTGATGACCAGAGCTTGAATGAGTGAGTGATAACTTGTATTGTCTATATTGCTTTGTATGTCATGCCTCACTGGCATTATGTTACTTGGGTATCCAAATTTTGCGTTTATCTATTACTAATTTCCCTGATTCATTGGATGCAACCTAGGGAGCCTTTAGAATGAAGCACTAGCAGGCCCTAGCACAGGTCACTGCCCAAGCTGCACAAGCTGAATCTCATACACAAAGCCTTGCTGAATATCAATGTTGTTAACACACTGAAAAATTTCCTCTGTGACTTCAAGGTTTTAATCAAATTTAGAGGTATATGTGGTTCTCAAACCCATTACAATTGACTGGTACTTGTGTTTATTTTTTTTATTAGAAAGATATCTTCTGCAAAAACTTTATGAAATTCACTTTTGGAAATGCAAATGCTTTGTGTGGTGGTACTTGCATTTATTTGCTTGGTCTTCTACCATTTCAGTCAAATGATTTATTTTGACTCGTGCTTATGACTAACTTGTTGATAGAGAAACTAGGCTGTTTATGGATGTATTAATGTGCATCCTATTATTTTTCTCTTAATTGACATGTTGAACTTTTTGGAAGATTTTTTTTTTCAATTTGATTTGTCACATATTGTGCTATGTTAATTGGAAATGTTTTGGTTTGTGGTCCATGTTGCACTTACTAGTCCTCAGTATTCGGTGGTCCTTTAGCATCATAAATTAAATTGGATGCATTTAAAGCATCCATTGCGTAGCATCATCACACTAAAGGGTCTCATCTAGTTAGAATATTTTTTCTGCTTATTTCCTCCAGAAGAGACATTATATAAGAGTATATAGATTCAATCCTAAATGGACAATCAGAGTTGGTGACTAGGTAAACTAGCCGAGCAAAGAATGGTCTTGCAAAGCTAAATTGAAGATGTAATTTTGGAAAAATTGAAACAGCTGGTCCATAAATAATGATACTTTTGCTCCTAAGAACCAAGAGATTCCAGCCTATCTATCTTTTTTTGGTTTTTGTATATATATAACTCATGAGATTTATAATTTTTCATTATCATGTTAACCCCTGGTCTGGACTGTCCTAATATTTAAACTTATTTCTTCCATTTTCAATTCTTAAATTGACCAATATTTATCTCAATGTGTCCCTTTACTTGCCCATTGAATTTTGCATCAAGGATCTGATGTGGTAGAAGAGAAGCTAACAATTTATGCGCTCGACAATGTCTTTGCCTTTTGAATTGATTGAGAGATCATCATTTCTTCACCCACTGGAAACTTTAGATTATGCTTTACGCTTTGGGCTTAGACTGGCAAGCCTACAATCATGGTATTAAAGTTGGTAGATTGAGGAGATTCTGGTGATTCCAGAATTTTCTACATTTTCTCTTTATCTTTTGGATTTTTAGAACTTTTTCCTTTCTTTTTATTAGCTTGATTTTGATGGATTTTATTTAATTATATATGGAAGGTTAGATGTTGTGCATTAATTAAATTGTAGTCTTGAAAAACTACTCTTTAAAAAAATTCATCTAGAAATTTAGAATTGAAATCTGTAGAAGGCTAGACTAAAAGTTCTCTTCTCGTCTTTGGCATTAATTGCACTTGGTTTTATATTTCTCTTTACTATGTACTATGTTGCAAAATATTTTGTTTATACTTAATCTTTTATAATCCAGCAACTCTTAGGAAGACCTAGTCAACTGTCACTGCTACATAAGCATTCAGGTTATACTGCTTTATCATCATTTTTATTTTCTTCCCTTTTTCTCTTTTACAGCTTGTGAGCTTACTGCTTCATTATGTCAATTGTCGAATGTGATTTTCTATTTTCTCTTGGGTTGTTTATTCTCATTTTCCCTTTAGTATCAAAGCTGATTAAATCAATTAGACACTGATGAATTTTATTATGAATTTGATTAATTGTAAGTGGGCAATATATTAATATGTATTTTTTTGGCACTCATTTTATTGTAACCTATGTTTCAGGTGATGTTGGTGGCTTTCGGGAATTTACTAAGAGTGTTTTTTTTATGGATTAATTGTTTTTCTAGTGATGTGTTGGTGATTGGATATTGTAAAGGATTTATTAGATATTGTATACGGATTTGATTCACCATATATTTTGTGATGCTATTTGTTGGAAGTTTCAAGTGATTGAAATTTTTAGCGCATCACACAATTTGGTATTTGATAGTTTTTATGAATTTGAATGTAATTTTTATTTCAATTAATTCAAGTTTTAAATGTGGTTTTTGTTGTTTTTATTTCAAAATTCTGGAATTTAAATAATAATAATAATTAATATTATTATAATTTCAAAATTAAAAATAATAATTTTATTCTTTTTTAAACCTTAAATCTCATGACAGAGAATGTGAATCATTGATATATGACAGCTTTTGAAGAAACCCATCAAATTCAAAATAATTTAAATAACCCGCTAAAATTTCCAATTAATTCTCGAAAGTCTTTCAAAACGACGTCGCTTGGTTCGTGACACATGTGTGATAAATATACACTGTCATGGGAACATGTGATAGATAAAATGTTGTCACAGATTTGTGAGATGAGCTACAATGACAAATGGAAACTCTGTCATAAGAGGGGTCGGATGACATATATTCTCTGTCATGGTAGCCCATTTTTCTAGTAGTGTTCTATGTGAACTTAGACCAGATGAAAGGGAAGCAAGCTTAGCCACATGTCAATGTAATCGAGATTGTTTATTGGTGAAATATAAATTATATATATAAACTAAACTATAAGCATAATACTTATGAGAATCATTGAGGACAGCTTAAAACTTTGATCTTATCGTCTAATTACTTGATGCCTAGCTATGATGACATCACAACAGGTGAAGTAAGCATACACTTTCACTGTCTTTATATCACGTTTTACTCTTTACGAAGTCTTTCTTTTATGCAAACGCTTTTGCTTTTTCTTAAGACTTATTTCTTAAATATATTTTGTTCGACTTTTAGTATAAAAGTAGCATAGTCAATTAATGCTTTAAATTTACAATTGTTCATCGTTTACCAAGTCTGTTGCCAATATAAATTTCATAGTCTGAATGGCTGTCTTGTCTTCAGCCTTTGATGTGTGAACTTGGCTCACACAATTGACACGCTTTCAAAGAACCGTCCTGCTTTTTGAGCTTTAAAGAAAACAAATCAGGGATGCGAAATTAACGGGAAACACACATTATCGTATTAAAATAGTTCAAATCAAATGGGGTCGTATGACAGTCGAAAAGTCTTTCAGTTCATATCGTGATTCCATGAGTTACGGTTCATTTACGCAACTCAAGACAGCTACAAGACGCAAAATTATTGCTTTAGTAGTTGCTTGAAAGCGTGATGGGAAACCCCAATATCAACGAGAACATGATCATATCCCGGAGTACATATGCAAACCCCAAAACACAACGTTGCTGTTCCCACAAAAAAATTTCAAATCCTAATTTCAATGTACAAATCTCCAAGTTTTATGGAAATAACATAAAGTACACAGACACCAAATACGTATGGGAAAAACCTCAGAGTTAACGAAGAAACCCAAGTTTCAATTAATGTGCCAATATCCAATTGTTATAAGAAATAACTCGGAGTACAAACCCTAAATATGTACGGGAAAAAAAAACCGGAGTTAGTTTTTGAGAGAGAGAAATTAATTATAAATAAGATGATGTGTGAATTTTACAGAGAGATTGAAAATTTAAATTCTAGAGTGAGAATGTGTGTGTTCAGAGAGACTATGCGGATGAATATCAACCATTACATTGTAAGCATTTAAAATCTCATGGAAACTTTTTAACTACCGGTTGAAAAAATTCCAAATTACAGTAATTAAATTAGTCGCAGCCGTTCATGAAATATAATGTTGGAGACACAGGGATGTCCGGTCCGGGCGGACCGTAGCTTAGGACCCTAATATGAATGGTTGTCTCTTCTTTTAAGATTAACAATAATACTCATCAAGAAACCAAAATCCATAGTGACCCTTAATTTGTGAACTTCAGCTAGCTCGCACAGTCACATGCTTCCAAAGAATTTTCCGGATTTTAAGCTTAAAAGAAAAAAAAAGAAAAAAAAAGGAGACGACAAGTATATTGGAGAAACATCATTATCACATTAAATAGTGTAAAACGGGGTCGTGTGACATTCAATTATTCAAAAAGTCTTTTAGCTCATATTTTGATTGAATTGCTGTTGACGAAGACTTTAAAATTATTTTTAGTATTGTGGTGTTGGGCTGTTGTAGTTCATCACTAAAATTTTTAACACTACTAAAAATTGGGAGATTCTCAATTTTCTCTTTACTCTAATTAATATATATCACTTATTTCCTACCATTTTTATAATAGTTAATAATCCTCCGGATAGTATAATTTTACAATAGTATCCTTATTTTCAAATATACTTTTATTCATATTTATTATAAATTAAATAAATCATATTAATGAAAATTAAAATTAAGTATTAAAAAAACTATGTTTTGATGTAAACAAAAAATTAATTATATTTTTTTGAACTTTTTATTTTATAAAATATTTTCTTATAATAAATACATAACAAAATTATTATAAAATGATAAAAAAATATTATAATAAAAATATTATAAAATAAATAATAACACATTTTTCTTGTACTTTCTACATTTAATTTTAAAATATTGTGAAATATATATTATAAGAAAATGTCTATAAAATAAAAAAGAACAAAAAATATTTTATTATTAATTTTTTTATTCGCGTCAAAACATAAATTTCTTATTTTTAATGCTTGATTTTTTTATCTTAATTTCCATTCATAAGTTATTTAATTTATATTAAATATGAATCAAAATATATTTGAAAATAAGGATAATATTGTAAAATTATTTTTTAGGGGGTGATTGACTATTATAAAGACAGCAAAAGGTAAATGATATGTATTGATTATAGTAGGGAAAAATTAACAATCAAGCAGAAAATTATTTTCCCAGTTGTTTTAAAGATTTTTATCTTTTTCTATAAACTTCCAATTTAAGAGGCGTTTTTTTATATCTAATTATTAGAATTTATTATATTAAAATATCCATAAAATTGAATTCTAGGTTTTCTAATGGATTGATGGTAATTGAAAATTTTTATACATCAATAAACAAACTCATTCATTATATTATTTTCACATGCTATGATTTTGTTTTATTTTAGGTGACAACTCAAATGTTACTGTATGTTATATTATATATAGCATAGCACGAACCTTCATTCATATGCAAGAGAATTTGAAAAGATCATCCCAACATTTAATGTCCATGCAAAATTTCAAATGAAACTAACTAAATTTCCAACAGAATGCACACAAATTGTTAGTTCTCTCTCTCACCCCTTCTCTCCCTCTCTCCAACTTTTACTGCAAATGAATATCTCAACTTGGAATCCAACAATAACAAATCTTATCATTTTTGTATTCTTTAATAATAAATCCTAGCAAGCCCTTGCAGGGCTAGCTCCTTACTTTTTATGAGGCCTCCTTACTATCACCAACCTCAACACTCAAAAGGAATATATAAGAGCTCAAAGTTTAATTAATTTTTAATTTTAAATATAAAAAATCAACATGGCGTAAGAAATTTCAAAAAATAAAAGGAGTCAATAAGTATCTTTTTTACTTCCTTTAGAACTATTTTTTCAAGAAACTATTCTTTTTTTTTTCTTAATTTCAAAAGTGAACCAATAAATGTAATAATTTTCCTTATAAAGAAGAGCAGAAGAAATTTTGTAATGTTAAAAAAATAAGATTTTTTTAAAATAGATAAATAATTTAATTTTTTCTTAGAGAAACTACTAATAAATTAAGGATTAGACAATATTATTAATTATAGCTCTTTAACATTAAGATTATTAAATATAAAATTTGTATAAAGCTTCTTAATTGTAAGATAATTATCAATTAAAGAGAACCTAAAAAATAGGCTTTCGTCTTATAAGTAATTTAAGAGTATACTAAGGAACTAAAAAATATGAGTTTTCTTAATATATCGGGTCTAGATGATCACAATGAGGCCATCCCTAACATATGGAGCCTTAGGCGATCACTTATTTCATAAATACTTATTGTCACACTTAAGCCCTTGAATTAATGATGTAATATGTAATAGCGGCAATCTTACTTCAATTTGTATGAATATATGAGGCTGTGATGTCATGATAAAAACAAGCAGGTTTTATAAATTTTGTGCGTTACTTTCAATTTTTAACTTACCTGAGTTAAACCTAAACTTGGCCGACAGAATAAGATGGTTCCAAGATTTTTCCATCAGAAAAGGGAAGAGGAGGGGGAAAAAACAGGGATAGAAAAACAACAAATGAACATGGGGTTGTCCGTTAGGGTGGGCAAATTCGGATACGGATCGGATTCGAATTGTTCGGTTTGGTAAAAAATTCATCTGATTGTAATCCGAATTCAAAACGGATCCGAATCCGATATGAACATATTCGGATATGTTCGAATCAGATTTGGATTGAATGAATAATTCGGATTAATTCTTCGGATCAGTAATACCATAATGAAATTGGATTCAGATGATCTAAAATAAATCAGATGAATTCAGATCGTTTTTGAGTTGCAATACAAAATTGAAATCACAAAATAAGAAAAATGCAGCAAACTAGCAAATGGAGGAAATAAGAAAGAATGCAGCAAACTAGCAAATGGAGAAAGACAGACAAAACTTGAAAGTCAAGAGACCCAAATCTCTGTAACTTTTTGAAAGTCAAAGTATCTATTCTTATTCCTCTACAACTCACAAGCTTTGATGGATCCGACTCCATTGGAAACCCTTGCAATAAAGAAATAAATGCAGCGGCTGGCTTTGGGACTTCAACTTTTGCTTGCGGCTTCAGCTGGAAGCGTAGCAACGTCTCTGATTCTTTGGCTGGGTTTGTGCGGCTGCAGACTACAAATGCTTCTTTGATTCTTTGGATGGGTTTGTGCAGCTGCAACCTGCAAGTGCTTCTTCCATTCTTTGGCTGGTTTTGTGCGACTGCAAGGGCTTCTTCGATTCTTTCTAGTTTGGGATTTTAAGGATTTAGTTTGGGGCTGCCGTTCAACTATTTTTTTTATTTATAATTCAATTATTTAGTTTTTCTAATTGCAAAGCGCAATCCGATCGGATTGATCCGGGTCCGAACCAATCCGAATCAAATCCGATCGGATTGCAAAGTTTTTATCCGATCGGATTTGGAGGTTAATCCGAATCCGATGCCACCCCTTTGGCAGCCAAAAGTCCTTAGGTTGCCATGATAGATTATATTGCGCAAAGCTACAGGCCTGCCGTTTGTCGAACCATTTGAGAAAGATCTATGCCATACGTAGCCGAGTATTCACAAGTTTCTTCCGTTGAGCAGGAAGTTCTCTCATAAGCAGTGCATTGCCTTGAGTCACAAGAAAGATCTTTGTAAGTTGAGGACTGTTCAGGATCAAAGAACAGAGCTGCTTGCTTGTAACACTCAGTGAAGGCTTGCACTGAGTCCATATAAGATCACTTCCAGTATCAGCAATGGCTAAAATCTCAACAGGCGGAATTCCTATTGATATATTCATCATATACTCGCCAAGGGATGAGATTATGTCAGCTTGGGCAGTGCTTGCTGTGATAATAACTGGATCAAAATGACTGACACGATTAACAGACCGTTTCAAGGCCTTTGTGACTCGTTGGTGGTGAGTTTCATCAGGATTGTAAAAGGGAGATTTAGGCGAGTCACGACTGATTAGATCAAGGCTAAAGCCTCCCTTAGAATCTGTTATGGAGACAGTAGACAGACAAAGAATTAAGAATGAAATTGCTAAAGCATTAACAGTTGCCATGACTAATTATAAGATGTTAATTTGTAACTAAAAAGAGTACTTTTTTGGGTGTTTATATAGGAGGAAATGGAGTTAAAGATGAATTAGAAATAAGAAATTGAGAAAGGGAAAATAAGGAAGGTTCAACGTATATAATCTAGTTTCCTTATATACAATGATTTTCTTAAAAATTAACAACTCATGATTTCCATTATTGCATGGATTTTGTAGCATTTGTTGGCTGTATAATCTTCAAGTGAATCATGAAAGAATGTAATTTAGAGATGCACGAAAAAATATTAACGTTGCAATTTTCAAAGGTCAAAGGCCGGATACAAATACAATTTACACACATCTTTTCATTTCTTTGTACGGAACTAATTAAAACAATCTGATCGTCATAATTATTAATAAGGGACCAAATACATTCCGTATTATTATTAAATCATGTTTTTAGCAAAATTTTTAAACAAGTACATGTCTTCGACTCAAATGCTGAAAATGTTGTTTGCAAAAAATAATGGAAAGCATAGATCGTTGCAAGTTGGGAACATTAAATTCGCAATCTTTAATTAATAGTATAAGGTAATGGTAATATCAAAGATGATGTGGGATGGTTGTGTATTTCGAGTGAAGTATCTTTCGGAGGGCACAACTTAGGCTATAGGTGTCCGTTTTTAGCGTATAATATACTATTTCGAAGTTTGGCTTTCTATCCCGTGGAGAAGCTAGAAATTCTGATTCTTTCCTAGTCATTTTTCAGTTTTAAAGAATTTTCTTTTTTTTTAATTCTTTTTAGGATTTTATCTTTTTCTTTTTCTAAATATCGGATTTTAACACCGTTTGTTTTGCTTTTCTTAGTTCAATTATGAGAATTTTATTATAAAATAATATTTTGAATTTATCTATTTTATTAAATTATCGATATTTAGGGTTATATATATATAAAGGGGTCCAAAATCCTAATTTTTTAAATTCAGGCTTACTCAATCAAACTTTGTTATTCAAAAATTTGTGTTTCGTCTATCTTTCAGCCCTTTACGTTTCCGTTTCATCAAAAGGTTTCTTGAGAGTATGGGGATTTTGATTGTTTTAGTTATTATTTAGTTATTTTTTCCTTAAATTCATGCTGGTAATGCCCAGGAATATGTCCAGAGAAATCAATCAAGAAATTCTTTAACATAAGTATGAGGTGAGTTTCTAACTGTAGTAAATACTCGCTAACGAATATTATTTTGTATTTGGAAATGTACATATTTAGAATCCGTTTATTGTCACGATATATATATGAACGAAGAGCACCTGCATCAATTTTCATAAGTGTTTGTAAGGAGGAAAAAAAAATGTCCAATTGTTTAAGTGGCTGTGTATTGTGTAGGTGTAATAAGCTTTATATTTAGAGAATATAAGAGTTTAATATTATTTATATTTCTTTTATGATGAGCTCTATTTGAACCCATCATAATACTCAATAGATCTATTATTAAAATTTGAAATTTCATCTTTTACTATATACTCAATATATCCTTATCATCTTTATAATTATTAGCGGATTCTAGCTCTAATATTTATTTTGTCTTAATCATGGTTTTATTACCAAATCCTTCATTATTGGCTTGTTCCAGTTTTGTTTTTTTGTTTTTTCCTTAAATGAAAATCTATCTCATTTGAAACTCCATTAATTTCTTTTTTAACGCCAAGTGTATTGTTGTTTAATTTATATCAATGACAATAAAGTATTATAAATCTTACTACAAATCAAATTCAAAACAAATTTGCAATCTTTTGATCTTTATAGGAGATCATTTTCAAATTCACTTCTTTTTTAGTGGAAACCTAATTGTTAAAGTTTCATATAGTGCATTGCATCATACATAATGTATGCAATAAAAACTAAGAAACAAAGCTAATTAATTGAAAGGAAGCCTAGATTAAGAGAAGTTTTACAAAATATAAGAATAAATATTAAAGATTAAAAATCCATCATCTGGTTGAAAAACAATTGCAGAAAGATTAAAAATCCGTCATCAGGTTGAAAAACAATTGTAGAGAGGGAAAACAGAGACAAAAGGTTGTAAAACACGTTAAAGAGACAAAAGGATATATATGTAACAAAAATATCTATTAAAATTAGGTTCAGGGAGTATTTGGATGGATTTTCTTTCTTTTGATGTAACTGTGACCAAAAAGGGGTTTTATTTGCATTGTAAGTGGAGGTGTTAATAGCAGCACTATTTTTATATTTGACAACAGAATACACATTAACACTATATATAGTGGAACCTCGATAAATTAATAACATTGATTAAATAATAGTTTTCGCCAACTCAGACGTGGGCCCAACTTAGTAAATTAATAATTCAATAAATTTATTAAACAATAATTGTTGTAGAAAAGTAAGAAATCTTATTTTTCTATAGGACTCAACTAAACATAAATTAATAATTAACCAATTTAGAATTAAACACATATGATATGTTTAAGATTTTCTTTGTTGTACTAGCATAATGATTTATGCATTCCATTGGTTATTGTTATTTCTCTACAACTTTTAGAAGAGAAGCCAGTGTTGTATTCTATGTGATAGGTTAAGAGAAACAAGAGAAAAATTGACTTAATATATTGTCTCAAAAAAGTCTTCTTTGATGTGTTATCATCTAATTGTGATGCAACCATGCAATCTAGCAAAAGAATTATCAAGTCATTGATTTACTCAATTAAAATCAAACTAGAATCATATTATACAGCTTGATAGAATCTCTATATTCTTTAATTACACTACAACAAAAACAGTGTATGATAGCATCTGAAAAATGCTACCAAATTAAAGTGAATGGTAGCATTTTGAACAATGCTAAGTTAGCCGGTGTAACTAAAAGTATTACACATTAGTAGCATTTTTTACATGCCACAAATTATGATACATAGCATTGAATTAGTGCAATGCAATTAGCTTTTGTCGCTTTAGGTGAATGCTATCATTGTTCAAAGAGAGCATTTAGAAAACGCTACCAAATCGTGTACAGTTCCCTTGCAATTGTCTAACATAACTTTTATTAAATGCTACAAAAACATTAACATCATGCTATCATAGCATTTCAATGCCCTTCATTCAATTCATTAATTCAATAAATAATTTTAGTCATTCTATTGATGAAAAAGAAATTATTCTTCATTCAATTCATTAATTCAATACATCATTTTAGTCATTCTATTGATGAAAAAAAAATTATACATTGTTCGTTGATAAAATAAAAATACTTAAACATCCATAATCATATATCATACTTCTATACTTTCTAGTGACCTTTAAAAAAGTATTAAATATTATCTTCAATTTGTTCTCACTCTTCAATACATTTTTGCAGAATATCCTTGATCACCTGCATTATGAATTTAAAAATAAATAAGAATTTTATTCTGTTAATAAAAAAGAAACAAAATAATGCTTTCTTAACAAACTTTTCCCATATAAGTAAATTAGAAAAATTAAGGTGTACTTAACTTCAAATCACGCTTACATTCATCCAAACCATTCAACAGTGACATGCAATCCATAAATGCAAGGTCATTAAGGATATAATAAGTATATGGCAAAAGGATAAAAATAGCAATACCTAATACGAAATGAAAATCAAATGTTGCAATAAATCAACTCAAACATCAATAAAGAAATTCTATAACTATATTTTGTAATTCGCATGGAAGCCATTTTATTTTTCTTCACATTCCATCTACTCAATTAATCTTCTGCAGGAGTTTGTACCTAAGTTAGACATCAATTTAAGAATATGAACGAACTACACAAATGCAAGGAGCAATTATGATAACTTATTCATGCCTTTGTACCAATTAAATATCGCCTTCTACAACAAATTTTTCTTTTTTTTTTAGTACTAGTGCATTCAATTTAACCTAAAAGAATTATGTATTGATGCTAATCATATAAACAAAACACGAGGCTATCACGAATTTTGAGAGACTTTTGAGAACTTTCAGCATTTAGTCCTTTTGTATGGGCACAATCTAAATAATCAAGCAATATGGGCTTATTGATAACCTTGTTTGTGTCTAATGACCAATTTAATAAGTCAAATTCAAGTTTTCTAGCTTAACAAATAAAACCAAAAAACTACCAAGAACAAAAAAATTTAGATTAATTTAAATCTTCATTTAAACAAAGCAAAAAGAAAACCACGAGCATGAGACTAAATTCAGCAAGATAAATCTTCACTTATGGATCGCACTTAAGCATCAATTGGTTGGAAAAATGCAACAATAACCATTACCCTAACCAGACAGAGGGATTGATATTAGTATATAAGAAATAAAATCAACTCAATAAGAGAAGTGACAAAACAACAGAATCAACAGTACAGCCAACAAAAACAACAAAACTGAAATTAGTAAAGGAAAGTCCACAAATAATGAGACATCATAAAGATCTACCTCAACTGAAGTCTTCCCTCCTTTAAAATGCCAATGCAACCCATATATGTTGTAGCTCAAGAGAAAATTCTGGCTGTTAAGAATCTGCAAGTTCTAATTAAATCAGTACATATTCTCAAACTTAGAAACTGCACAGCAGTTGCAGTGCCAAGTTTGTAGACACTACACATCAATCAACTCATTTCTCTCTTTCACAACATCACAATATTGATGCAAAACTTTAGCTATATGCATTGTCTAGTTGGAAACCGACAGAATGATTCTCTTATCACCCTCCCTAAAGAAATACTAAAATGAAAGGTCTAAATTTTAATCTCTATTGCTTTTCCCTTTTTGCATCATCAGGCAATTATATAACAAGTTTGCAATTTATATGGATGATGACGATGATTATCATCATCCTCAATAGTCATAATAATAATAATAATTTAGTGAGTACATCGAGTCCCAGATACGTTAAACAGCGTTGAGTTCACGACTTAAAATCATTAAGAAATCATGGGACTTTAAAAGGATCTACATCATAACCCAATTTGTTGAAATATAGCACAAAAATTTCACACTTAGGCAAGGAAAAAAAAAAGGTATTAAAAAAAATATGGAAAGAAATCTTTCCGATGATTACAGACTACTACAAGCTGTAAACATTAACAGCAAGAAACAACTAAAAGGTGGTTTCAAGCAAGATGAGGCAGGGACAGACAATTAATTAAAGACCAAAAGCATGAACGTAGATTAAATTCTAATAGATGTCCATATACCCAAATTTATAAGATACAATTTTCAGATCCACCTCAGTATTTGCTAACTAAAAAGAAATAATTAAGATGAAAAAACCTATTATGTGAATGATATACAAAATTTCGGATTGTTAAGGCACAAATGAGAATTTTCATGGTCTTTGATATATTACTTCTAAATGTAAGAAAAATAAATGAACCAAACATACAAGAAATTGCTCCAAATAAAATGGAATCAACATAAGAAATCCTATATTGACAATTGAAAACCCTAAATTCGGTAAATTAAATTAAAAAAATTAAAGCTTACATGTAAATATTCATGATAAAGATTTGAGGGAAGACCCAACAACAACAAGCCTTGAGACAATAAAGAATTAAGGATCAGAACTTTTTGATTTTGAGAGATCGAATTATACTACCACACTTCATAAAAGTCCCTATTACGAACGTGATATTATCTTTATAAATTAATAAATTATTAATTTATCGATATACTAATACTAGCTAAATTAATAGATTTTTCATGGTCCCGAGGTTATAAATTATCGAGGTTTTATTGTATATGGTGTTACAATTAATTAAAAAACTACATTAATACCATATAATTTTATAGTTGTTTCTATAACGATTAGATAAATATCATTTTTCAATGCTTTATATAAAGAAATTATGGGGATTTAATTAGATTTATATTTCTTCTAATATGATGGAAACAAGACACAGGGTTTTATTTGGACTATAGTGGCGTGTTTTAGCGGCGTTCTTTTCATATTTAGCAAAGCAATTAACTGAGGAGTTGGACTATTGGTTATGACCAATGTTTTATGATCTCGGCCCACACAATAACAATAAGATGGTTTAAAGAATTTTTCCTTCTTTGAGGTTAAAGAAAAGCAAAGGGAGATAAAAATTAGGGGGACCGAAAACCAGCAGAGTCAAATGCACATGGTCTTCGGATCGTCGTATGGAAGCATAAAAGGTCTTAAGTTCCCATTGAGGGCAAAATTATTATCGGTGACTGAAGACTTAAGAGTCAAGCACCACACGACAACCCAAAAGCTTTTATATATATTGAAAGAATGGGCTATGGGAATTATAGAAACTGATCAGAATAATTAAATCTTAATTATATACTATTGTTAGCTTATACTTTAGTAATTAATACAAAAGAAAATACAGTGAAGCAGTTAATTATGTCAAACTGTTAGAAAGTGTTGAGTGGAATATATATCGTAGCTGTTGGCGACTGATAGATGATTGTTAATTAATAATGGACCAGATATTGTGTTTTGTGTTGATTTAGTGATTGACGATCTTTTGAGTGACACAGTGACACAAATAACATCAAATATCTTAATTTATGCCATATTGATTCAAAACCAAACACAGTAAAACGAGCTAATCGTTCGTAGGATGATACAATCTTGCGAACTACAAAATTAAAACCAAGCTTCACAGACTCGCCCACCCCCCCCCCCCCCCCCCCCGGGGGGGGGGGGGGGGGGCACCCCAGTAATATTGCAAACTACATTTATTTTTTCAGCTCCAGTTGCATTAGAATTTGAAATCGGTCGGTCGGCCGAAGAAAGTGGCTTCAAAGTCACTCGACAAAACTCCAGTAGAGTGGAGACTATCACTTAAGCTTCCCAATTAATTACTGCTTGGTGCAATCTGTCGGTTTAAATGACACAGTTTGTTGTTCTATGTCATAGCCGACCAAAAAGTTGGTCTGCATTATATTACCATAAATTGGCACGCTATTGGTACCTGTAAAAACAGAACACACAATATCCTCCGAGACCTTCACAAAAAAGTTGGAAGGACTCAATTTCACATCTGCACCTCTGAAATGTATTGTAACTTCAGGAACTTGAGATAGTGAATTAAAACTGTAGCAAAGTTCAAGTGATCCTGTAGGGTCTGCAACAGGTTGTGCCTCAATCATACTAGACATTACTGACAACAAGTTTGAGTTATAACCTTGTGGTAAGAAGGTAAGTGTTGTACCAGAATCGATTACAATGTCTGGAGTCGATACTCCTAGTCTTTGGTTTCCTACACTGATTGCATCAATTGTGAGAACATAAAAGGTTTTGGCTTTAGTCAAGGGAGTAGAAACCACTCCTGGACCTGAAACAATTCCATTGGTGCCAAAATTGATTTTGGTTGAGCTTACTGGAACCAAACAATAGGAGAATTTACCAGCAATTGTAGTTCGCATTTGAGAAATAAGTGAAATATCGCCGCCTCCAAGGCCAACAATTCCGGTTGTTTTTGAATTAAACAAGCCACCATTGTTTGTTCCGCAACCAAAGGTTATTCCAGGCAGAGCCACGGCCTGTCCTGTTGTTGAACCCAAAGTAACAGTTTCGGTAGCAAGATTGCCATTTGAGAAGGATCCATCTCCATAAGAGACCGAGTATTGACAATTTACCCCAGAGCAAGATTTTTGGTTAAGAGATGCACATTGGCTTGACGAGCATGGAAGAGATTTGTAAGTAGATGACATTTTAGGATCAAAAAGTGGAGAGTCCTGCATGTAACATTGTGATGGTGGGCAAGGCTCGCACTGCGTCCATATGAGGTCACTTCCTGTATCAGCAACAGCTAGTCTTTCAGTAGGGGGAGTACCAATTGATATACGTATGAGATAGTTCGCGTTATTGGGTATTATATCAGCTTGGGAAGCTTTTGATGAAGATATTGATGAGTTCTGATTAAAGTGATTGAGACGATTGAGAGAACGAGTCAAAGCATCTCTCAATCGTTGGTAGGGAGTTTCACTGGAGTTGTAAAAGGGAGACTTGGGAGAGTCACGGTGGATTAGCTCAACACTGAAACCTCCAGTTTGAGCTTCTATAGGAGAGACGACATAAAAACAAAGAAAGAAGAGAATGAATACACAACTCAAGAAGGTCGCCATAATCAAAGCTGTGAGTGAGATAATAAGAAAGTGGCAACGAGTCTATGCTTATATAGAGGAGGACACGGAGAGATAATTTGAAAAATTTAATTAATTTTCAATAGAAGACCAAAAATTAAAAAAAAAGGAAAGAAAATGAGCTTCCAAGTTCCAAGAAAATGTAACTTTCTCGCATAGTAAGTGTTTGAGGAATTAAATAGAGTGACCATGATCTCCTCCGAGTGAAAGTGAGCAAATGGTTGAGCAGGTCACCTCGACCAGGTGGTGTGAGCTTGAGCAGATGAGCATGTGGTATGAGCTTGAGCAGATCATCTCGACCAGGTGCTATGAGGTGGAGCAGATCACCTCGACCAGGTGCTATGAGGTGGAGCAGATCACCTCGACCAGGTGCTATGAGGTGGAGCAGACCACCTCGATCAGGTGCTATGAGCTTGAGCAGATCACCTCGACCAGGTGCTATGAGGTGGAGCAGATCATCTCGACCAGGTGCTATGAGGTGGAGCAGATCACCTTGACCAGGTGCTATGAGGTGGAGCAGATCACCTCGATCAGGTGCTATGAGCTTGAGCAGATCACCTCGACCAGGTGATGACCAAGAATAAAGACTCAATTAAAATAAACCACCACAAAGCTCCTCCGAAAAAACAGGGCACGAATTTGATCAATTAATGGTTATTGTCACGATCTAAGGTCGTGGGTGTGAGGTGTTTTATAAAGACCCCGAGAAAACCACGCGGAATGGGGGGGCCCTTTTTCTCTAGATCTGATGGAGAAATCCTTTCTGGATACTCTATTTTACTTTTCTGCAAATTATTCAAAAAGCTTTTGGTTTTAAAGCAATGTTTATTAAGCCATATGAAAAATGGCATATTTGGTTTTTCCTGTAAACCCCATAACTGACTTGAGCGTTGGAGGGTTTACGCCGGAAAAACTTCTGGCACCTCTGACCATTCTCTGTAATTTCAGGTACTTATTGATCGTCAGTTTGAAGATTATATGCTCATGAATGTTCTGCTCATAGTCAGAGAATATTCTTAGAGATCAACCAGCAGCTTCCCACCAAACAAATTTAATGCTGATGCAGGGATCTGATATTGAGTCTCTAACCAACTAGTTCAGATTTCAGCATCAACAGTAAGCTTTTGTTAGAGTGACAACCATCTTATGGGAGGGCCTAAGTTACGTTTAACGTAATTTACGCCCTCTCACAGCAACAGTACTACTGATTGGACCGGGTACTATTGCTGTGAGAGGCGCAAGTTATGTTAAATATAAGTTAGCGCCAGCCTTATCTTATTGTTGCAACTTGGGTGACAATTTTTGAATTTGCTTGGCTTAAAAATACTTCTTCCATGCGAACTTAGCCCAGATGAAAGGGAATCAAGCTTAGCTACATGTCAATGTAATCGAGATTGTTTATTGGGGAAATATAAATCATATAAGAATTATTGAGGACAGCTTAAAACTTTGATCTTGTCTTCTAATTTTTTGATGCCTAGCTATGATGACATCACAACAGGTGAAGTAAGCATGCACTTATACCACCTTTTACTCTTTACGAAGTCTTTCTGTTATGCAAACGCTTTTGCTTTTTCTTAAGACTAATTTCTTAAATGTATTTTGTTCAATTTTTAGTATAAAAAGACCATAGTCAATTAATGCTTTTACAATTGTTCATCATTTACTAAGTCTGTTGCCAATATAAATTTAATTTCATGGTCTGAATGGCTGTCTTGTCTTCAGCCTTTGATGTGTGAGCTTGGCTCACACAATGACACGCTTTCAAAGAATTGTCCTGCTTTTTGAGCTTCAAAGAAAACAAATTAGGGGTGCGAAATTAACGGGAGGAACACATTATCGTATCAAAATAGTTCCAATCAAATGGGGTCGTATGACAGTCGAAAAGTCTTTTAGTTCATATCGTGATTCCATGAGTTATGGATCATTTAAGCAACTCAACACAGCCATAAGACGCAAAATTATTGCTTTAGTAGTTGCTTGAAAGCGTGGTGGGAAACCCCAATATCAACGAGAGCAAGATCAAATCCCGGAGTAAATATGCAAACCCCAAAAAACAACGTTGCTGTTCCCACGATAAATTTTAAACCCTAATTTCAATGTATGAATCTCCAAGTTTTATGGAAATAACATAAAGTACACAGACCCCAAATACGCATTGGAAAAACCCCAGAGTTAACGAAGAAACCCCTAGTTTCAATGTACAAATCTCCAATTTTTATAAGAAATAACTCGGAGTACAAACCGTGAATATGTATGGAAACAAACCCAGAGTTAATTTTTGAGAGAGATAAATTAAATATAAATAAGATGATGTGTGAATTTTACTGAGAGATTGAAAATTTAATTTTTAGGGAGAGAATTTATGTGTTCAAAGAGATTATGTGGATGAATATCAACCATTAGATTGTAAGCATTTAACATCTCATGGAAACTTTTTAATTACCGGTTCCAAGTTACAATAATTAAATTAATCGTAACCGTTCATGAAATCTAATGTTGGAGACATAGGGATGTACGGTCCGGGGGGACCATAGCTTAGGCTCCTAATTTGAATGGTTTTCTCTTCTTTCATGCTTAACAATAATAGTCATCATGAAACGAAAATCCATAGCGACCCTTATTTTGTGAACTTCAGCTAGCTAACACAATCACATGCTTCAAAGAATTTTCCGGTTCTTAAGCATAAAAGAAAAAAGAAAAAAAAAAAAAGGGAAACGACAATAATATTGGAGAACATCACTATCATATAAATTAGTGCGAAACGGGGTCGTCTCACATTCAATTATTCAAAAAGTCTTTTAGCTCACTGATTGAGTTACGGTTGACGAAGACTTTAAAGATATTTTTAGTATTGTGGTTTGTCCGTGTGTGGGCTGTCGTAGTTCACTACTAAAATCTTAACATTGTTAAAAAATAAGAAATTATCAATTTTTTTTTTATTGTAATCAATATATACCATTTACTCCTATTATTTTTATAATAGTTAATAATTTTTCTAATAGTACAATTTTATAATTTTACTCTTATTTTAAATATACTTTTATTCATATTTATTGTAAATTAAATAAATCATATGAATGAAAATTAAAATAAAACATTAAGTATTAAAAACAAGAAATCTATATTTTGATGTGAACAAAAAATTAATATAAATTTTTTCTCAAACTCTTTTATTTTATAATATTTTCTTATAATCAATATGTAAGAAAATTATTAAAAATGATAAAAATTATTATAAGAAAACTTAAATGATAAATAAAAAATAACATATTTTTCTTGTACTTTTTACATTTAATTTTAAAATATTGTAAAATTTGTATTATAAGAAAACATTTATAAAATAAAAAGAACAGAAAATATTTTATTATTAATTTTTTATTTGCATCAAAACATAGATTTCTTGTTTTTAATACTTAATTTTTTAATTTTAATTTCCAGTCATAAGATATTTAACTTATGAAATAAAAAGAACAGAAAAATATTTTATTCGTATCAAAACATATATTTCTTGTCTTTAATACTTAATTTTTTTATTTTAATTTCCATTCATAAGATATTTAACTTATAATAAGTATGAATAAAAGTGTATTTGAAAATAAGGATAATATTATAAAATTATGCTTTCAAAGGGTGATTGGATATTATAAAAACAGTAGGGGGTAAATGGTTTATATTGATTATAGTAGGGAAAAATTGACAATCTCCCTTAAAAAATTGCTGAGTTCACAAGGGTATTTGAGGAATTTCAAGCAAAAATTATTTTCCTATTTCCTAGTTCTTTTAAAGATTTTTACTATTTTTCTTTAGACTTCCGATATAAGAGCCAACTTTTTATTTTCTTTATTTAGTTATTAGAATTCTATCATATTAAAATATCCCTCAAATTGAATATTCTAGGTTTTCTGATGGATTGACGGTAATTAAAAGTTTTTTATGCATCCATAAACAAACTCATTCGTGATATTATTTTCACATGCTGCAACTTTTTGATTTTGGGTGACAACTCAAATGTTGCTTTATGTTATATTATATGTAACATAGCACAAACCTTCATTCATATGCAAGAGAATTTGAATCATGCCAACATTTAATGTCCATGGAAGATTTCAAATGAAGCTAACTAAATTTCTAGCAAAATGCACGCAAATTGTTAGTTCTCTCTCTCTCTCTCCCCCTAACTTTTACTGCAAATGAATATCTCAACCTGGAATCCAACAATAACAAATCTTATCATTTTTGTATTATCGAATGGTAAATCCTAGCAAGCCCTTGCAGGGCTGCCTCCTTACTTTTTATGAGGCCTCCTTACTTTCACCAGCCTCAACACTCAAAAGGAATATATTGTTGGATTAATACAAAAATGAGTTCAGAGTTTAATTAATTTTTAACTATATTTTAAATATCAATAATCAACATGGCATAAGAAATTTTAAAAAATAAAAGTAGTCAATAAGGTATCTTTTTTACTTCCTTTAGAATTATTATTTCAAGAAACAATATTTTTTTTTTACTTCAAAAGTGAACCAATAAATATAATTTTCTTTATAGAGAAGAGTGCAAGAAATTTTTTAATGTTAAAAATTAATTTTTTAAAAATAGATAAATAATTTAATTTTTTCTTAGAAAAACTAATAATAAATTAACGATTAGACAATATTATTAATTATAACTCTTTAACATTAATATAGAATTTGTATAAAGCTTATTAATTATAAGATAGTTATTAATTAAAGAGAGCCTAAAAAAAGGTTTTAGTCTTATAAGTAATTTAAAAAATCTATTAATATGAGTATACTAAGTAACTAAAAAAAAAGACTCTTATTAATATATGAGGTCTAGGTGATCACAATGGGACCTTCATAACATATGCGGCCTTAGGCGACTGCCAACTTTGCTTATACTTTAAGTCACCCTTAAGCCTTTGAATTAATGATGTAATATATAATACCGGCGATCTTAGTTCAATTTGTATGAATATATGTGTAGCTAAGGGCTATGATGTCATGATGAAAACAAGCAGGTTTTATAAATTTTGCGCATTACTTTCAGTTTTTAAGTTACCTAAATTAAACCTAAGCCCCTTGCTATATGTTTTATGATCTTGGCCCACAGAATAAGATGGTTCCAATATTTTTCTATCAGAAAAGGGAAGAGGAGGGGAAAAAACAGGGATAGAAAAACAACAAATGAACATGGGTAGTCGTCGTGTGGCGGCCAAAAAGTCCTTAAGTTGCCATTGATAATGAGGTTATATATCGGTCGACTGAAGGCTTGAGTCAAGAACCACAAGACAACACAAAGGCTAAGACAAAACAAATGCTGCTGAAAAACAAGTTGAATGAATGCGCATTGGAAACTAAAAGGAAATTTTACTTAAGATGTATTTGCTAGTAGCATTGTTGTTTAAAAAAATAAAAAGAAAATGTGTCATACTAAAATAACCTTAAAAGAAATTAAATAAAATGTCACATTCGTATAAACAACTTAGAAACGTCATAGATTGTTGAACAAAATGATGAAATATTTGTGTTAATTTCATCATGCTTGAAAATAAATGAATAAATAAATAAAATAAAAAATAAAAAATCATAGGAAAACATGATTTGCTGTGTGTTGCAAAAATTATTGTGAGATTTGTACTGGAAAAGTTTTGGGTGGGCGCTCCCAATGTATGCTCTATCATCCATTCCATTTTTGTCAAGCATGTATTTATACTTACAAATTAGTTAAGAGATTTACGTAGCAATATTCCATAGCCAATACTTCAGCTAAATATGCAGTGAGGGAAATTTCTGTCAACAGTTAAAAAGTCCTGAGTGGAAGTTTCGTTTTGACGCAGCCCTGCTTATAGCAAAGCTTTTTCTTCGAGATTAATCAGCGGTTGACGATCGACGTCTGAGATAATTGTAATGGACCTGGTTGTGTTTTAGTTAATTTTGTGACTGATGAGCTAGATATTTGTGCTTGAGGATATTGACCTTTTGAGCAATATTGACCTAAGATTGTTGTGGATCTAATCGTATTTGAGTTAATTTTATGCGAAGAAAAATGCTGTTTCCTTCGAAAAATATTGATTTTTTCCACAGCATGAAGCCCGACAACAGCCCAGCTAAAACGACCAAAATAGCATTATTGTTCAACTGATGACAATTATCTCATTGTTGCGACTTGGGTGGAAATTTTTAAAATTTGTTTGGCTTAAAAATCTGTCTATTATTTGAATGCGATAGAGATCTTTTTGGGGAAATATAAATTAAATTCACCAAAAAACTTTTCTAATGAGATTTCACTTCTTATTTGAAGAGTTACATCAACAAAAGGATTTTTAAGAGATTCAAATGAGAGAGTCTTCTCTTTCTATAATATTGAAGAGTGATTTCACCCTCTTTAAATAATATTATATTATTTTTTTGTATCATTATTATTGAAAATATATAATGAGAAAAATTCAATTAAAATAATTTAAACTTATTTATATTTAAGAAGACTTTTATAAGAGAATTTTTTGTTACTTTGTTATCTATCACATAAATAAATAAATATTTAAAAAATAAAATTAGATAATCTTTTTTGTGATGCTCAAGATGGTGCCTACAACTATGCATGGAATAGCTATCAAGGATTGCATAAGGCAGTGGCTAAGTTAGATCAACTCCATGGTGGAACACTAATAAGAACCATTAAATCGTATTAGTAAGTGTAGATTTAGTATTTATTTCTATAATCAGTCATCATCAGTGCTCCATTATGGAGCTGATCCAACGTAGCCGAACTTAACTTTTATCTTATAGTTATTGGATGCGTTTGATGACATCACAATAGGTGAAGTAAGCATGCAATTTATTTATTTTCGAACGAAAGCATACATTTTACCATTTTCCATGCTTAGTTTGTTTATATCACATTTTCCTCTTTACGACGTCTTTCCTGTACGCAGACGCTTTGGCTCTTGGGTAGATGTTTCTACATCCATGCAGTTAATTTTAAAAGGTCAGTACATCTCCATAAACTGTAAAATGCCTCAGCACATTTCTTTCTCTCAATTTTTTTGCTCCTTTGATAGCTTTTCCTAATAAATTTAGACAATTCAAATAAATGATATAATTCATGCAGTTAATTTTAAAAGGTCATTACATCTCCATAAATTGTAAAATGCCTCAGCACATTTTTTTCTCTCAATTTTTTTGCTCCTTTGTTAGTTTTACTCCTAATAAATTTAGACAATTCAAATAAATGATATAATTCATTGTGAATTGTTTAAATAAGGAATAATTAATAATAAAAAAGTACTTTACACTTTAATTTTATTTAATTATTTCAACTATATTTACTATAAATTTTAAAGTCAAATTTTGGTTAATGGATTTTAGTATTAATAAAATCATCCGACATATTAATAATAGTTTAATATTTTATATTTATATTTCTATTAATATTGTATTTTTATTTAGTATAATAGTTTTGACTATAGTCTAAGTGTATCTTAGCTTTATTTGGACAGCCACGGTCCAGCATGAGGTAGGTAAGGGTTGAAAAATTGATTTAAACTTTGCACACTTTCCTACCTTTTAAAGAAAAAATTATATAAAAAAAGGGGTATCATAGTAAAAAAAAAAAAGTGTCTATTTGACCATTTATGACATTAAAGAGTTTTACGTGTGATAATTTAAGCAAACTTTGGGTGTCAATTAATGTCTTTTCCAATAAAATAAATAAATAAACAAACAATGGCTTATCATAATGAAAATTAATTTATACATAAAAGATATTATCTAATTCACTAATTTTATATTTTGTAGTATATGTGATAAAAAATTAAATAATTTTAAATAAAAATGAAAATTATATCCATACACAACATATAAGTATACGTTAATGATGATGTTTTTTTGGTTGATATAAGTTTTATATTATTTGTTAGACCAAATTATGAAAGGTCCAAAAAACTTGCAAAAAATTAGAGGCCCAATAAAAATATTTTACATAAAATAACCCAAGCCCATTCTCTATAAAGACGGCCAAGGTAGGACGACCAAGGTACTTACAATTCTAATTAAAGTATCTAAATACAAGATATGACAAAACACCAAAAGCATGATTCATTAAAGAATGACCTAGGTCATTTCTTTACAAAGAATGACCTAAATATATTCTTTACAAAGAACGACCTCCGTCCTATACTTACAAAGAATGACCTAAGTTTATTTTTTACAAAGAACAATCTAGATCCATTCCTTATAAAGAATGGCTTAGGAACTTAGAAAATAGTTCTAAATAAAACGCCCAAAGGGCTAGTTTTCGACAAAGTACTAAAGGCATGACTTAACAAAGAGTGATCGAGGTTCGTTCTTTGTAAAGAATGACCTAGGTCCATTCTTTACAAAGAACAACCCAGGTCCATTCTTTACAAAAAAATGACCTAGGTCCACTCCTTATAAAGAATGACTTCGACACTTAGAAAATATTTCTAAGTAAGAGCACACGAGCTACTAAGCATTCTATGGAATGCACCTATGGGCATATATATATTCTATGAATGCGCCTATGGGCAAATATACATTCTACGGAATGGGCCTATGGACAAATACACATTCTATGAAATGGACCTACTGCAAATAAACATTCTATAGAATAGGCCTCCAGGCAAATACACATTCTACGTAATGTGCCTATGGGTAAATAAACATTCTACGAAATATACATACGAACAAATACATTCTACGGAATGCGCCTATAAGTAAAAATACATCTTACGAAAATGCGCCTACGAGCAAATATATGTATTCTACGGAATGCGCCGACGGGCCAATAAGCATTCTACGGAATAAGCCTACGGGCTAACAAACATTCTTCAGAATGCACTTACGAATAAAATATTGCAAAATCAATCCTCTTTGTAAGAAACCAATATAAGTGTTGAATTTAAGCTTAAGTCCATTAAAGGTTAAGGGCCCAAAAACATAACAAATGTCCAAAGATTACCTGTCATGAACAAGTATTGACACATGAATATGTGTCTCCATGCATGGGTTTTGGCTGACATTTGTCACAAGAAAAGTGTCATATAACCTCTCCAATTGACTCTAAGTTGCCTATATAAAGGCTAAGACCCCTCATTTGAAGGTAAGAGAAAAAAGAGCATAAAATGAGTACAAAAACCCTGCTTATCTCACTCTAGATTTTCTCCCTCTAAAAGTTGAGTAAAAAGAACTGATTTAAGCGTTAGAGGGTTATCGCCGGCACGCTGCCCCCCCTTTGACAATTATTTCTTTTTTGCTAGATAATTTACCACAAGGAGACACGTAATTTAAGACACTTGCTTCAAGGAGAAAATAAGTAATAAAACCTAATTTAGAAAAAAGTCATAACACAAATCAATCATTGTAAATTGAGCAAAAATTTGCATCAACATTATTAAATTTGTAAACAAAGATTAGTATGCAATATATTTGTCTTCTATTTTATAAGCTTAACGATAATAATCTCATCAAACGAAATTCCCTAATGACCCTTGAGGTGTGAACTTTATAGCTCACGCAATACCATGCTTTGAAATAATTTTCCATCTGTTGAGCTTAAAAGAAAACAAAAGAAGGCGGCAATAATGGGAGAAAAATCATAATCATCTTTTTTTTTTTAAAGGTAAGAGGGTAAAGGGCATGAATCATATAAAATAGTACAAATCAAAAGAGGTCCTACAACTCAAATAAGCACCACAAGACAACCCTAATTAAGACAAGTTGCTTGAAAGCGTACAAATTAAATGAGTTCGTATAACAACTCAATTAATCACCACAGAACAATCCTAAGACAAGTTGCATGAAAACATACGTACTACGTAATTTTCTCTTACATGAGTTTTCTCTCATGTAAGCGGAATTTGAACCCATAATTTATTGTTTCCACACAATAGATTTAATCATATAAATTAATTGACGCCTATTAAAAAAATATGATTCTTGTGAAAACAATTATTATATGTTTAAAAAGTTCAAAATTTTGACTTTTTTGTTCATACACTTGGAGCAATAGTTTCCAGAGTTCAATTAAATATAAATGCATTTAAAAACAAACAAATTCTTAATCACTAATTAAATTTTATTCCATCTCCTGTTATAACTGAAATTAAATTTTATTCCATCTCCTGTTATAAACAAACAAATTCTTAATCACTAATTTGGACCATCATCTATTGCGATGATGTAGTACTGTTATCTATATTATCTAATTGTTAATTTTATTTGTGGGTGTCATTATTAATGGAGTTACTAAAATCTCTTATGTTGAAAATAAAAAGTTTCAAATCCACTTACAAGGGTGGGAGCGTATTGTATTACCGTTAATTAAGCCAAATGAAAAAAATACTAATATTATATCTAAATTTGTAGCTGTGAACATAAAATAGGCAAACAGTGTTAATAAATATTATTGTACGTTAATGATGTGTTAAAAAATATTATATGTTAATGATGATTTTACTTGAGTTACTTTAAGTTTTATATTAGGGTAAAAGAACATTTAGTCCTTGTATTTTTAAAAATAGCTTGAAACATCCATGTCGTTAAAATATTGATACTTCTACCGTTACTTATTATTTTTTTTGGCTTACTTTTATAATATTACCATTTTATAATAATTTTTTTAGACATTAATAAAAAGAAAATAATTAAATTACCAACTTAACCCTAAAAAATAAAAAAAAATTATATTAATTTTTAATTTTCAAAAATTGTATGCAAACTACCAAGTGTGCAAATGGTGCTTGCAAAAAAATTAATATAATTTTTTTATTTTCTAGGGTTAAATTGGTAATTTAATTATTTTCTTTTTATTAATGTCCAAACAAAAAAATTATTATAAAAGGGTAATATTATAAAAGTAAGCCAAAAGAAATAAAAAGTAACAGTAGGGGTATCAATACTTTAACAACAGAAATATTTCGAGGTATTTTTTAAAATACAGGGACTAAATGGACACTAATCTTAAAATACATGGACTAAATGAGCTTTTACCCTTTATATTATTAAAATTTGTAAACGAAGGTTAGTAAACTATACTAACTATTACGAATGATTTCTAGTCTTCTTTTATGCTTAACAATAGTCATCATCAAACGAAATTCCCTAAAGAGCCCTCACGTGTGGACAAAAGTTCACCAATCACAAGCTTTTCCAAGAATTTTCTGGCTTTTGAGCTTAAAAGAAAACGAAAGGGAGGCGAAATAATTGAAGAAACATCTTTATCATACAACAGAAGTCTTTTAGGTCATATTGGGATTATGTGGCTGATGATCGAAGACTTCAAGTCAATTAGCACCACAACAAAGCCCTCAAGAGGCAACAAAAATAATACAGTTGGATGAAAGCTGTGGTTGACGAAGACTTTGAGGCCTTCTCGGCCAAATATTTGGTAAATACTTATTATTATAGTTGGGAATAAATAATAAGTTGATTTTTTCTCACATTTATACAATGAAAACCTATAACATATTTACTGTTTTTATTAAAATTATTTTTTAAAAGTCCTAATTAAATGCACTATCAATTTTTATTTCTTAACTATAATTTTTTTCTACAACACCTGAAAAAGCACAATACCTCAATACCACACAAGAACTAAGTTAATTAGCACCTAAGATAACCTTAAGGCACAATATATCTCAATACATTTATTTCTTTATTATGTTTTATTTAGATCTTTGTACCAGTCAATGTGAAAATGAACTATGAAAGATAGTTCATTTACAACAAAATTGCAAATCAATCACTTGATGCATTACTAAATGCAGAAAACGTAACCAAGTTACATATTAGAGATGTTATTACATTAACTAAGATGATTGTTCCTATCGAATAATCAAGTGTAAAGATAGATAATGAAACGTCTGCTACATGTCAAAAGTGTGGCAAATCACTTGTTTCTAAAAATACAATTCCTCAAAAGAAGATTCTGTTGCAAATAATGCTCGAGCAATTAAAATTCCCATTAATCACTGGTTCCAAATGAACTAATGGTCATAGTAAAGACGTCTCTAAAGAGACATGTCCTATATGAACATGTCCTAGAAGAGACAAAGTCTCCAGAGAGATAGAAGTTTCTAAAGAAAAAAAAGTCTCCAAAGAAATATGTGTCTCTTAAGTGATACTGTTGGGGCAAGAAAACCTTTGGTGAAAACCATCAATTATAACACATGAACATTTATGTTGTATCACCAAGAATTAATAATAAAATTATGCTTAAGTGTACATGAATCCATAACGCTTAATTCCTCTATAGGGTTGTGTGGTTGGCCTTCCAGATCTATATGTTCTCTTAGAGAATCCTTTAAGTTTTTCTCAGGGTCTCTCTCTGACAATGAGATTTCAGAAAGAATAAAAAGATATGTGTGACATGGGGACCAGCCACTTATATAGACAACATTTTCCTATTGTCACTGGGTATTTTTAATTCTGCCCGTCATAGAATTATAATATTATTGAGTCTCTACGCATTAAAAGCTAACACCTTATTAGATACATTAAAGCTCATAATACTGAAAACCTAAATAGATCACTTTTAATTGAGCTTAACCTTATATGACAGTCCACAACACATAATTATTCACAAATAAGCTCAACATTGGATTAAGGATCCAACATTATTGGATTAAAAATCCAACAGATACAACTCTTTGAAGTGTTGAAAATCCATAAAGAGACGTAAGTCCTTGGAGCAATGGAAGTCCCTGAGGAGACACTAGCCCTTGAAGCGACATGAAAATCCAATATCGAGGAATTGTCTACGGCATGCCTGAAGCGTAGTAGACCATTTGGTTAAAAAAATATTGTTATGTAGAAATGAAGAAAATAAAGATCATGGCCTTGCTTTAGATGGTGCTTAAAATATAAACAAGCAAATTGCTCAAAAAGAATTAATTGTCTGTGAACAGACCAAAGATCATATTAATTATCTATCATATGAATCAATCATTTAGTACACATCATTTGACAATCAATTGTGTTACAAACTAATTATTTTGACTAAGCAAGTATTAGTATTATTGTTAATATAATGACTAATAATGATGACAATAGTTAACTAAGTGCTTTTTAATAAATTGTAACAATTTTGATTTCGATTCCCAAAAAAAAAAAACTCATTAATGAGAACACAAATTATTCTTATTCTAATTCATGTAGTACAAATAAATAATTTGGTCGGATTTTTATTTCAATCCATTTCGATTACTGATTAGACATATGCTACAAATGATCTTATTTTTCTTAATACAAGTTCTTTATTAGTAAATCGTAATTGAAGGTTAGTACTATACGAATGATTTATTTAAAAAAAAAATTGTTTTTCTTCTTTTAAGCCTAACAATTATAGTCATCATGAACCGAAAATCCTAGTGACCCTTGACGTTTGAACTAACTTTAGCCCAAAGCTTGGCTTTCATAACATAATCTTTAAGGTACTAACCCTCACAAATAGGTAATTAACATTATCTGTATGGTAGTAACCCACACAAACAGGTAATCAGAGGTGGACCTAAATAGGCCGGGCACCCCATTTTGTACGTAATGACACCCTTTCATAGAATTTTCCGGTTGTTGAGCTTAAAAGAAAACAAAAGGGTGACAAGGTAATAGGAGAAAACATCATTATCATATAAAATAGTACAACCCAAAAGGGGTCGTATGATATTCAATTATTCAAAGAGTCTTTTACTTCATAGTTTGATTGAGTTGTGATTGAAGAAACTTAAAGATATGATATGATTGGTGTTGCAGTTGAAAAGCTGTAACTTAAAAGATATAATATTTAAATGTTTAACAAATATTTGTCACAATAGTTTGGAAGTAAAAGTTAATTTTCTCTCACATACGTATGAATAAACACCTATAATATGTTTGTTATTTTTATCAAAATCATATGTAAAGATTATATTTATCACACGCTATTAATATTTGTTTAATATATATTTATATATAATTGTTCTTAGGTGCTAACACGCTCATTTTTTTTAATACAGACACGCTCTTAAACCGTGTCATTTAAGGGATTTTTTTTAATGAATTATAAAGTTGTTCGGTTTATAGGAGTTAAAAACTAACTCTTTTAAACCCTATGATTTAAAAGCGTGCCCATATGAAAAAAAAATAAGGGTGCCCGTACTAGATAAGAACTAATAAATAATTATTCTCAAGTGAGGGCACCCTTATATTTTTTTTAATGCGGACCATGCTCTTAAACCGTGCAGTTTAAAAAAGTTATTTTTGAATGAATTATAAAGTTGGGGTAAAAGCTCATTTAGTCCATGTATTTTAAGATTAGTATCCATTTAATCTCTATATTTTTAAAAATGCCTCGAAACATCCATGCTATTAAAGTATTGATACCCCTACCGTTATTTTTTATTTCTTTTGGCTTATTTTTATAATATTACCCTTTTATAATAATTTTTTGTTTGGACATTAATAAAAAGAAAATAATTAAATTACCAATTTAACCCAAAAAAATAAAAAATAATTATATTAATTTTTAATTGTCAAAAATTAAATTGTTACTTTTTATTTCTTTTGGCTTACTTTTACAATATTACCCTTTTATAATAATTTTTTGTTTGGACATTAATAAAAAGAAAATAATTAAATTACCAATTTAACCCTAAAAATAAAAAAAATTATATTAATTTTTAATTGTAAAAAATTGTATGCAAACTACCAAGTGTGCAAATGGTGCTTGTAAAAAAATTAATATAATTTTTTATTTTCTAGGGTGAAATTGGTAATTTAATTATTTTCTTTTTATTAATGTCAAAACAAAAAAATTATTATAAAAGGGTAATACTGTAAAAGTAAGCCAAAAGAAATAAAAAGTAACGGTAGGGGTATCAATACTTTAACGACATGGATGTTTTGAGACATTTTTAACAATATATGGACTAAACAGACACTAATCTTAAAATATAGGGACTAAATAAGCTTTTACCCTATAAAGTTGTGTAGTTGAAGAGATTTAAAAAGTAACTCTCTTAAAGCCTATTATTTAAAAGCATGCTCGTATTAAAATAATAATAATAATAAGGACGCCCACACTACAAAAGGATTCTTAGGTACGATCATCCTTTTTTTTTTAATTGTGTATACGCACTTAAACCATGCGGTTTAAGATGTTCAATGGACTATAAAGACGTATGATTTAAGATAGTTAAAAACTAATTCTTTTGAACCCGATAGTTTAAAAGTCTGTCCGCATAAAAAAAATGAGGGTGTAGGCACAAGAAAATTATTAATATATAATTATTCTCAGGTGCAGGCATCCTATTTTTTTTTTTAATGCGGACATGCTTTTAAACAATGCGGTTTAAGAGAGTTATTTTTGAATGAAATATAAAACCGTGCAATTTAAGAGAATTAAAAACTAACTCTCTTAAAGCCCATGATTTAAAAGAATGATCATATAGAAAAAATAAAATAAAATGAGGGCGCTCACACTAGAGAATGACTAATATATAAGCATTCTTAGATAAAGGGCACCATATATATATATATATATATAATAGTTTTCTGGTCATGGATTTTAAAGTGCGGGAAAGTCTGGGAAAGTTTTAAAACCACACGGTTTTAAAGGCTTACAGTTTTAAGCTTTTAAAACCATGCGGTTTTAAAACTTTCCTGCATTTTTCCGCACTTTAAAATTTCGGACTGGAACATTTATATATATATATATATTTATTTATTTATTTATTTATGCAGACACGGTCTTAAACCGTGCTGTTTAAAAGAGTTGTTTAAGAGAGTTATTTTTTAATAAATTATAAAGGCGTGTTGTTTAAGAGAGTTAAAAAACTAACTCTCTTAAACCCAGTGGTTTAAAAGCATGTCCGAATAAAAAAATAAGGGCACCCACACTAGAGAATGACTAATATATAATCATTATTAGGTGTGAACACCTTTTTTTTTTTAAATGCGGACATGCTATAAAGTAATGCTGCTTAAGAGTTAAAAACTAACTCTCTTAAGCCTTATGGTTTAAAAGAATGTTCGCATGAAAAAAATTAAAAATAAACCGAAACTGAAAAGTCCAGTTCTGTTCAAATTTTTTTATTTATTTCGATTTGGTTTTTTTGAGGCTAAAAACCCAAATATATAAAAACCGAGCCAAACCATTTGGTTTAGTTCGGATTTTGGATGAAAAGTTATAAAACTTGAATCAAACTAATAATATCGTTCGGATCCTTGTCGTTTATAAAATTTTGGTATGGCCCAATGTTTAGGAAATGCTTGCATATAGAAATTCTGTTGTGGCCTAATATTTTTTGCAAACTTTGTAAAAGGGTCCTTGATCAAAATCAATAGGGCAAGATATCCCGGTCCCTAGGTTTTGGAAAATTAAATTATAGCATAGAAACTTATCTTACTTTATTTATATTTTGTGCTAAAAGCTTTGATATTAAAGCAGTGACAATGATGTTGAAAATTATTCATTTTAGTCCAAAATTCTTGCAAGTTTTTTTAGTACAAATCAGTAAATTATTTTAATTTTCTTTATTATACATTGATTATAGTAGGCCTTGTGTGAAGGTTAACCTGAACTGAAAATCTGATTTGTTAATCCGAACCATTAAGCAAATAGTTACTAAAAAACCGAAACCAAACCCAATAAGCAAACTATTACAAAAAAACCGAATCAAATTGAACTATCGGTTTTAGTTAGGGTTTTATTTTCCTTAAAGACTGAACGGTTTGTTTTTTGAATTTCGGACTTGAACTGAACCAAAACCAAAAATTTATTCCGAAACCGAACCGAATTGAACCGATGCCCACCCCGACCCTCATTAGAGAAGTACTATATTATTGGTTCATGAAAATGTGGTGGGATTAATCATTTTTTTCAATCTTTTTGTTCTTGTGTTTGTTTGTCCTTTTTTTTTCCTGCCTATTCAGTTTGTTTGACATGCTACTATGAATTTTACAACAATTTAGGCTTTTTCTAAATACTTTTCTACACTGATATATATTATAGAATTACTTAAATTCATCTTATATTTTCATTAGTGTGAGAGTATCCTGTTGGAATAATTGACTAAAGAGTGAAGATATAGTTTGAGTGATCCACATGTTGAAATTTAAAATTTTCTTGCTCAAAATGCTAATGCTTTTCTAAAATATAAATTCAGTGTTAGACATGCTACGTGGTTTCTGTATCTTTTATTTTATAACCGCTCTTTTTGTAATTAGACATGTTATGATTCCTGTAACGGGAACGATCCATTCTGTACCCTAATTTCTCTATTATTGTTTCGTTTCTTTTATTATTAATAAATGCCTCCTTTGAGAGGCCCGCTTATTAAAAAAAAAAAACCTTTATTGTGATGAGTAATGGACAGGAACACCTGCAAGAATTTCATTATTTTCTTATTAAACGACAGCAATAATTTAAATTCAAGGCCATAGCCTTGGCGGTCTCGCTGAGGGTGGGCCATTTTCCCACCCTGTATATAACTTATAATTAATGGCCCACCCTGTATATAACTTATAATTAATTCAGTTACATATGCATGAGAGATAGCGGTGGCCTAGGATTGTCTAAGATCTTTAAAATCCCGATAGGACATAAATATGGATCAAATTCTTTCCTACTTTTATATTTGGAATAAAAAATATTAAGACTCATTATCATCTTTTCATCCTTAATCACCAAACTATGGGTTAGACTTCCGTGTTCGGACTTGCTCTCTAAGTATCTTCACCATGTTGTAAACCATATGTCCACACAACTCCCCACATACATATCTCTTGAAGTATATGTTGAAAATAAAAATTATCTAGAGTCTTTAGGCATCTTAAACTGTTATATTGAACCTCATAAAACCATTGGTACTGACCACATTAGGATTTTGTCAAACTTCATTGAGTATATCTATCATGGTTAGAAAGTATAGTGTATTTTTATAAATTCTTGAAAGCATCTGTCATATGGTTTGGAAACAGCTAAGTAATGTATTATTTTCGCTTCACAATATGTGTTAAAGAAATATTCTCATATTGTATGAGAGTATATAATTCTAACGCTAAGCTAAATATGATATTAGCCAAACTATTTGTAGAGCTTGAAACGCACTAATATTATTAGCCAAACCATCAGGTACAGAGTTGTCCTCAAGATAAATATGAGAGTAATGAAACTCTATTTTTCGAATTTATTAATTAATTGTAAGCAATTCGGACAATCTGATATATTAAAAAAAATGAGGGTGCTCACTCCTGAGAACGGTTAGTTAGTATATGTGATTATCTAGAAATGTAAGAAAGGGACGCTCAAGTAAAGGAGAAAGAAATCGGGTTCTCACTGTGCTAAGCAGTTAAAAAATGAATAAAAAATATATATAACCAGCTTCATATGAAACGAAAAACAATTTCAAATAGTTAATTAAAAAAAGTAATTAGCATCTGCACCGCTTAGGACTTAGAAAATCGTATCTGATTAATCATACATTTTTTTAATGATTCAGAAAAAAAAATCATTTCACGTTTAACACGTAAAAGATCCTTAAGAGACGAGATAATAATTTAGGGAAAAAAAAATCCTATGAAAACCATTTAATAATTGTCTGAACTGAAATTTGGCCTATCACGGTATATACAATACGCATACAGGCTAAACTTGAGTGCTGTATTTAGCGCATTCTAATTTACCCAATTATTAGAGTTAAGTTTAGATATCTTAGAATTCCCTATAAAAAATGTTAGATATTGAGATATATTCAGTTTCTTATGTTTCACATTAATCATAATCAATTTCCACGTATCCATATTTGTATCTGAGTCGCAGATAGAATAATTCCTCGTACAATAAAAATTACAAATAACGTAATTAAAAAAAAAAGATGCAATAAGTAACACATGGTAAGCAACTTTATTCCCTAGTGGTGGGTTGGTGACTTGGCGTTTTACATTTTAATGTAGAGGGCACTTTGATTTCTCACGTGTGGTGGGTTGGTGACTTGGCGTTTTCAATCTTAATGTAAAGGGCACTTTGATTTCTCACGTACTCAATTTTTAATTTCCCTCTTCTATAAAATATGGGTTGATAAATAGATCTAGACAAATATTAATATGAATGTATATATCTCTTAGGTATGAGGTAGAGGTATCGCTTCTATTTTTCACAAATTTTTAATTTTTTTTCGATATACGTCTGTGTTGTTCTTTATATATATAATTCAAACTCCCACTAGATCTAGATCCTAGATAGTAATCTAGTTGTAGATTGTAACAACTTCAAGAAAAATAACATAACAATTCTTCAAAAATGTCATATGATATGTCATACTTCTTAGGATACTAAGAGCACTATATTGTTTCGTAACTTCGTAAATATGGCATTACCGATATTAATTAAGTTTTTGTTGTGATCATAATATGTTACAAACTGCTAAAATTAATGAATGTCATCGTAATCTGACACAAATTGTCAAATTAAGTCCATACTTGAGAAGTCATAAAGATTAAGAATTTAGATGTTACTACGCCATAAGGTGAGAATGCTAACTTTGGCCTGTGTGATCACGTTTCTGCATGTATATGCATCTGGCTAAAATAATTTTTTCTACGATTTCGTTAAGATTTCACAGCAAAGCAAATATCAAATAACAAAAATCCACGCAACAATAATCGAGGAAGTTGTCAATATCTGAATTCATATTATAGAACAAATACGATGTTTGTTTCTTGATAAAATCTATACAAGCACTTGAATCATATGAACTTTTGCATCAACACTTCAATTTCCCCCTCAAATTAAGCTTAAGTCATTAATCAATGGCAGCCTATCCTATCTCTTACTCCTTTTCTCATTCTGTTTTTGCAATATCATTTTTCATTCTTTGTCTCTCTAGTATCTCTTCAACAGATCTTACTCACTAATAACAATGTTGTTGTTGAATTTGTTGGCAATGCCTGTTCCATTAAGGCCAGGAACAAGGACTATCTTACTTAAAGGGATTACTCAAAAAGGTCTATATTGAGTTCAAGCAGTGTCTTCCTCCACTCAGCATGCTATCTTAGACTATCTCTCTTCCAAAACTTTCCATTCACCTGTTTCTCCCTTTTGCACTATGTCTAGTAATTCTGTGTCAAATAGTTCTAATTCTGTCTCTTTCATCATGTGTTTCATTTGAATAAAGATATCTATACTCCAGTTGCAATGCAAGTCTCTTCATTGTCAGTCAATGTTGATTTACGTTACAAAAGACTTGGTCATCCAGCTGGTCATGCACTTAAGTGTGTTTTAAAATCTTGCAATCCATCTGCTGATGTTAATGAAATTCATAAACTCAGTTTTTGTAATGCTTGTCAATATGGCAAAAATATCTTCAACATTTTAATTCTATTGATACCAAAACTACTGAACCATTACAACTTCTTTATATAGATCTCTAGGGACTTTCTTCTACTACATCCACACAAGGTTACGCTTACTATTTGTTTATCTTAGATGACTACAACAGATTCACTTGGATCTTTCCATTAACTGCTAAGTTTGATGCTCTTTCTGTCTTTATCACATTCAAAACCTTTATAGAATACCATTTGAACAAAAAAAATTAAATCAGTACAAACATATTGGGGAGAAGAGTTCAAGTCTTTTTCTTTATTACTTTTATCCTTTGGAATTCATTTTAGACACCCTGTCCACATATTCATCATCAAAATGGTAGGATTGAAAGAAAACATAAACACATTGTTGATATTGGTCTTACCTTGTTAGCTCAAGCCAAATTACCCTTGATTTTCTGGTGGAATGCATTTCACACAGCTGCTTATCTCATCAATCGATTACCTACACCTGTGCTTAAAAATCAATCACCTTACTTTAAAATTTTTCAACAACAACCATATTATAATATGTTCAGAGTTTTTGGCTGCTCTTGTTTTCTCTATTTGCAACCCTATAACAAACACAAGCTAGAGTTTAGAATAGGAAGATGCATTTTTATTGGCTATAGTTCACATCACAAAGGGTATCAGTGTTTACATTCATCAGGCAGGGTGTATGTGTCCAATCATGTTGTGTTTAATAAGCAATCTTTTCTTTATCAGTCAGGTGTTGATTTCTTTTTTGTTCAAGAGTCTTGTTCATCTGAGTCATTCTCTACTTCTCAATCCAGAGATGCTATTTCACATTCTATGATACAGCCTTTGTCAGCAGCTTCTATAGTAAGTAATCCCTCAGTTCATTTGCCTTCACAGGTAACTGCTACCTCCTCTTCTTATATTGATCCATCTGATCATTCATCAACTTCTCCTCACTCACAGTCAACCTCATCTAATCACAGACACAACTCCTCACAACATTCTTCTCCACCTCATAATCCTCCACCATCTCAGCCACCTGGTCATCCAATGATTACTAAGTCTAAGGCTGGTATATTCAAACCAAAAACATATTTAGCTGCATTACTTTCTGCTCCCACAGAACCAATATATGTAAAACAAGCCTTAGCATATCCAAAGTGGTTTCACGCCATGAAAGAAGAGTTTAACTCTTTACAAGCCAACAAGACATGGACTCTAGTTCAACCTTCTTCCCCTGTAAAAGTCATAGAAAATAAATGGGTATTCAGGATCAAATATAACCCAGATGGCTCTATTTCTAAATACAAGGCTGGACTTGTAGCCAAGGATTTTGCTCAAACTCCAGGTGTGGATTACAATGAGACCTTCAGTCTGGTTGTTAAAGCTTCAACCATTAGAATTATCCTTAGCTTGGTTGTAATGCAGGAGTGGATTATTAGACAGGTTGATGTTAATAATGCATTCCTTAATGGTTTTCTTGAAGAGGATGTATATATGTCACAACTTGAAGGTTTTATTTATGCATCTAAGCCTCATCATGTGTGCAAACTTACAAAGGCTCTTTATGGCTTAAAACATGCAACTAGGGCCTGATTTGATAGATTTAAAACAACTATGGTGTATCAGTGGCATTTTGTTAATAGCATATCAGACACATCCTTATTCTACAAGTGGCATAATGGTCACATTCTTTTGGTGTTGGTTTATGTTGATGATATTATTATTACTGGTTCAAATTCTTCTCTAGTTCTTTAAGTCATTTCTGATATGCCGCAAACTTTTACACTTAAAGATTTAGGAAAGTTGAACTATTTTCTAGGCATTCAAGTAACCAAAACAGAGAAAGGTATTCATTTATCTCAGGCCAAATATATTGCAGACTTGTTAGCCAAGAATAACATGGATAAATGATGCCTATATCCTACACCTATGGCTACCTCCCATCATCTTACATAGAATTCAGGGGCTATTGTTGATAATGCTTCTTAGTATAGAAGTCTAATTGGAGCACTTCAATATATTACTCTTACTAAACCAGAGATTGCTTTTCCTGTTAATAAACTAAGTTAGTTTATTTCCAATCATTCTCCTGATCATTGGCAGGCCTGTAAGAGATTGTTGAATTACCTCAAAGGGACCATTCACTTTGGCTTAGAATTCTATAACTATGGTAGTTTGCAGCTCAATTGTTTTACTGATGCAGATTGGTGACAAGGATGACAGAAAATCTGTAACTGGGTATGCTGTTTTCTTGGGTCCAAATTTGGTTTCTTGGTTATCAAAGAAACAACATGTTGTTTCTAGGTCCAGTACAGAGTCTGAATATAGAGCCTTAGCTTCAGCAACCTCAGAAATTCTATGGATTCAAGCCTTACTCTTTAAATTGCATATCAAATCAAATGTCATTCTTTTTTTATGGTGTGATAATCAAGGAGCCATTGCTTTAGCAAACAATCCAGTTTATCATGCCAAAACCAAGCATGCTGAACTGGATATTCATTTCATTCGAGAAAAGGTATTGGCTAAGCAAATTGATATCTGCTATGTTCTGAGTGTTGATCAAACAGCATGCATTTTTACAAAGGCCTTATCTTATGGTCATTTTCATTATCTGAGATGGAAGCTTAATGTTCTTCCTGGAACATTTCGCTTAAGGGGGGATGTTAGAGAGTATGTTGATGCTAATGTTAATATACGATCTACGGAGCATTCTTAAATAAGCCTGATTACAGAGGATGCACAATAAGCTTGATGGTCTCCCTTGCAGCTGAGTATGTTATAATCATAAGTTAGTTATGCTGAGCTGGCAATATTGTTGTAACGGTTTAGTAACCACTAGCTCAATGTGTGAGTGTGTGTATAGAGTTTCTAGAAGTATCTAGCAAGAAGATTCTCGTTTGTATTCATTCAAGTATAAATAGCAGCTTAGATTCATTTTATGTACAACCGTTTTAATAAATAAAAGTGAAATAATTTTCCTTCATTTTCTTGATCTTTTTCTCAGTAACCAAACACATTTCTAGCTCATTTTCAGCTCATTTCAACATTGGGTGGAAAATTCTCGTATTGCTTGGTACCTCTATTATCACTTGAGGCGCAAAATCAATCAAAATCAACTTTGGTACTAATAGAGTTGTTTTAGGTTTTTGGGTGATTTTTACTCCCTTGGTTGCGAGAATTCCTAAAACCGTCTACTTTCTTACACTTGAAGCAATTAGTGTAGGAAACTAAAGAATCGAGGTACTTGATAGCTCTTCATCAGGAACTAAAGAGGGCAATGTTATTATTGATTCAGGTACTACATTGACACTTTTGCCACAAGTGTTTAGCTCAGAATTAGTGTCAGTAGTCTCAAGTTTGATCAATGCAGTACCCATTAAAGACCCTAACGAGTTGCTAGATCTTTGTTACAATTTTTCTTCTGATTTTAATATTCCAGAGATCACTGTACATTTTACTGGTGCATATGTGAAGTTAAGTCCTTTGAACACTTTCACTAGGGTTAGCAGAGAACTTGTTTGCTTAATATTTAAAGGATTTGATCAAAGTCTTGCTATATATGGTAAGTTGATGCAGATGAATTTCTTGGTTGGCTATGACACTGAAAAGCAGACGGTGTCGTTTAAGCAAATTGATTGCACCAACCAATGATATGAACTATTTTCAATTCTATACAAAACATTGACTTGTCATTTTGTAATTTCTATTTTACATATGTATTTGATTACTTAATTATGTAATTGATTTTTTTTAATACTGATTACACATCAGATTATTGTATTGCACATATATTTACAACTGCTATTATAGTAGATATTACACTGATATTTACAATCAGATATATATAATTGGGACTTACATTATTATAGCAGATTTTGCACTGATATTTACAATCAGATATACACAATTGGGACTTACATTATTACATAAATTCAATGAAGTATATGTCCAGATAAATGACCCTCATAGACGAGGGATGTTTCTGCTCCATTCGCATTTCGCAATGGAGAAAGACTTATAAATATTTTAGCCCCCACAATTCTTTTGTGGAGACTTGAATTGCTGCCCTCACAACCACTTCGCCCAAAGGCCTAGTTATGTAATTGAAATTTGAAACCTTTCAATAAGGCTCGTTTTCAAAGTCGCTCTTTATAAATTATACAAGCACATGCGCTCTCTCTTTTTTTTTTTTTTAATATTCAACGTGTTTGTAAAATTTGACCTTGGAGATATATGTTAAGGATTTTGCTATGTTACATTGAATGTACCATACACAACTAACAAGAACCACACAATTATGTGGGTCCCACAATTTATGTGGTTCTTGTTGGTTGTGTATGGTACATTCAATGTAACATAAAGGCTCCCATATGTTAATGTTTAAGTTATGTAGTCCGTAATGACGCGATTAATTAACTAATATAGTGTAAGGACATCACATGCTTAACCCCAGACGTTATTTTTATTGTCATCAATTTTCTAACCTATTTCCCTAGGCAATATTGCAAGCTTTGTGGAGAGATTTAGACACTGTTTCTATCTTCAAATGCATTTCACATGCATATTTATTAAGGTCTAAAAGAATTACATAACGAAAATCAGATAAAACATTGACTAATTTAATTTTCTCTGTGGACAGCATTCTTGATCATTAGTCAGGCTGAATTATTTGGCTAATTACGTGCAAATGCAATTATAGCTAGATAATTAAGCTGACTTTCTATGGATGCGCTTAATTTTCTGTAACATCTGACATCTCAAATTGTTTTCTGGTCCAGTTAATTAGAGTTCTTTTTAATTTTTACATATTTAGTTTTCAGACCGTGTCCATTATGATTGAAATTAACACACAATTTAGAATATTTTCCCTTATCATAAAATAATTGAGTTTTTTCTCCTCGTGACGAATTCTTTTACTCGCCTGTGCCAGAATTCTAATTTAGTTCTCTTGAGGACTAGAATTTTTATTATTTCACATAAAGACCATTCAACATATACGGACATATAAATGCTACAGTGATATCTACGCTGGGTAATGAAATCAGTTAAGGGAAAAGAAAATCATTTTCGATTGTTCTTCGTATGAAAACCGAGGGAAAAATTGTAATTGAGTTTGCCACAACATTTTTTATTTATTTTTTCCTGCCATCCGTGATTAACACAAAATTGCTTTCAGAATTGTTCCGTTTGATTGACCAGCCCCCAATTGAAGACCTTATTCATCGATTTAAACTCAATTTGTTACAATAATAGCAGCCTTTATGATTTACTCCTAAATCACGGTACATTACAGCCGGGCGGATGTGAAGTTGACTACTTGAACTTTTACAAAAACACTTAGGGTGTGTGTTCATGCTTCAATTTCATTGGTGCAAATGACCCTGCAATTTACATATATTGATGCAGGCCAATTTCATTTTTTGTTATTATTTATTTATTTATTTATTTTTTAACAAAGGCACGCAGGCTACTACAATAGTGAAAATCGGACTTAGAAATTGAGTCATAAGAAAGCTGCTCTTTATCTCCATAGCTAGACGTTGATTTCATGCATGCCAATTTTTTGATTGGCTATGACATTGAGAATTATAAGGTTGCCCTTCAAAGAATTAGCAGATATATGAAATGATTGCAAGCAATCAAGCTTACAATTCCCAGCCTCTTCGTGCTCTCTCTACACACACCCCATTACAAAGAGAAACTACGAACTAGCTTACATATATATAGCGCTTATAATAAATTATTCGGTTACATATGCATTGGATATAGGGAAGCTATTAGCCAATCTTGGATTAGCTGTTGTGTGGAGCTGATTTATCCTCAACAAAGAGCACTCTGTAGAAAGAAGTGACACCATTATCAGTTTTCAGGTGGAGGAATGGTTGAAGTTGCTGATACCACTTAGCTGACTTGAACTTCTTGAGGCAGAACATGATATACTCTTATACCAGTTTCTTCAAAGATTTTCTTTAGCTCCAAGACTAATCTAGATCTTCTCTTAATTTTCTCCCGGTAATTCGATGTGAGTGATGTAAAGACCCATTATCATCTTCTCATCCCTAATATGCTTCACCTCCACACTGTGGGTTGGACTCCACTGTTGGGGCCTAAACTCCAAGTAGCTTCCGTAAAATAAAAAGAAAACTTAATATAGTAAACCATGTGTTAACACATTATCTGCCTTTTGAAGTTTATAGCGAATATAAATTATGGAAATCATGATCTAGCGATGCATGCACGCATTGAAGGTTTTAGTTGAAAGAGTTGACTTATGAAGGTTTTAGTTGAAAGATTTTACTTACTTTTTAATACGAGATTTTATATGCAAAATCTTTTCCATTGGCGTGAAAACATCAATGGCGAACTCCACAGCATCCTCTACTGCGCTTCTGTAAAAATTGCTGATGGGTTTGGTAGCCAGAACTGAATTTGGATAAAATATCTTCTCATTGTCATATCTCAAAAAAATGGTTGTCATAATGTGCATCTCCTCAACGACCATCTGCGATATAAAATGCGTCAAGCAAATTTGCTCGATCAATATTACAAATTTAATCACATGTATACACGTTAGAAAGATGACTGAGTAATTATTACCTGTGCTCCATCAATGATGCATCGATCACCAACATCAAATGGCTGTGTCACAAATAAAAATATGATGGCTTCAAATACATTCTTGGCAGTTTTACCGAATAAGAACACTGCAAGTACAACTTGGGATAAAATAAGTAGCAGAGCTTTAGCGGTTAATAAACCCACTATAAGCAACCACACAATGATGATCAGAACCATCACAGTCCCCGTAAAAAGCTTGTTCAACTCTTGCATGGCTTCTTTGGAATTATTTAAGTAATGTGCCAGAGATTTCCGTTGCTTGTAAACATTTACCTGCAAAAACCAAGTGCATCATAACAATGGTTTAATTACTAAAAATTAAATTACCGGCACATATGGAAACGCTCCAATTGTTTGATGAATTGCCCAAACTACAATCGATTATTTGTTTGTTTTTTTTTCTTTTGTTATGAGATACGTCTATCCATTCTTTGTTTTAAGTAATGTGTGTTTTTCACACTAATGACTTAAGAAAGTGAATTTAAAAAATAACTACATGATTTATGATGCGTATGCACATCACACTAATCAATTCACAAAGTGTGTTACATACAAAATTTTTGAGATTCAAAGAATGTGCTGTTATTTCATCAAAGATAATTGTAAAGAGTAATGCAAATTAAAATTGCTTTCATAACTCAAAGCTGGTTAATTGCTTCCTATAAATAGCAATCAATTCTTTGTAATCTATTCACGAATTCACAGAGAAATGGAATGGAAAGAACAGCTAATTTGAAATTTGTCTGTTATTGGTTATTATCATTATGCCTCTTTAGCTTTTGTTCTTTTGGATTCTTTGCTTGCATGTATTGGATACTTCCCAATTTGATCCACGATAATTTATTAATTTGTTAAATTCTCCTTACGATCTTAATACATAAGCATATGGGCAAAAAGCCTATCGACCATATAGCTTTTGGTTATTTTAAATATTATTGACTTTCTAATTTTATAATGGCACCCATACGGTCGGGTATGGTATACAGTAAGTTCTTACCAAATGTCCAAATTTGTAATTGACAAAAAGTCATGGGCACAGTTTACAAAAGAACTTACCACCCAGTTCTTAACATCTGACCTCTTGACCCTTCCAGTTTCTGCCACTCCCAACCGCCGCATGATTTCGTCCACCTCTTCCTTTATAAAGAACCGCAAGAGGTCATCCTTTTCCATATAACTGGTCATTGCCAACGCAAAAAAACAGTAGGCATGGGAAGTCTGAGACCATAATTCTAGAAGTGAAAAATAGAACAAAATGCATGTGGGTGGAAATTTTAGCAGTTTTTAAGTACCCTCACATTTTGTCAGGTCGGGCAACGTTCCGAAAAATCTGAAGAGCAGCAGCCTCTGCTTCGCTTTCGCTTCCAATATTCTTGTTTTGGTCACCACCAAGTACATCATACTCATAGTCATCAAGTTCATTTGAGACAATGGACAGCTTTTTACTGCTAATGTGATTTATTAACTTTTCCATGGTCCATGCGGTAATTTTCTTCATCTTTTTACGCTTTCCTCTAACATGATGAATCGTCTCCTCCTCCTTTTGATTTCCAGTTTCATTCTCCATATTCGTGCGGCCTACTCTTTCAGTGAGCCGTATTAGTGGTGGACCCGAACTAGTGAAAATAACATACTCATCAAACAAGGCTTCTTGAATCTGGTCGAAGAATCTCTTTGATAATCTTGAAGCAACCAGTAACTTAAATGAGTAAGTCTTAACCATCCACAGAACAGTCCCGATAAGACAAGCAACAAGAACCTCTTGTAATATAGTTTATAATCTTTTTAGTCTCTTTTGATCTCTACACTCCACAGTCGTCAAACAACAAACACCAAGACAAAAGAACAAAAGCAAACCAAATAAAGGCCTCAACACTCCTCCTCAAACCATCCAAGTAATACAGAACCATAAGCTTTAGCTTGAAGTTTTTTTTCAATCAAGCAAATTAAAGCAATCATCAACCATTTAGTCACCAATCGACCACAAAAGATTACTGTTGGCTGAAAGGTGAATTCAAACACCTTTGCCAGCAAACGACAGCGTTTCCAGTAGTGTTCAGAAGCTTTAAGTGATCACGTGAGAAGCACAGCCAATCCTTGTTTCGAAACGGCAACACATGAGTTCGTTTTGGATATGCTCAACTTAAGTGAAGTCACGGGTTCTTCACGTGATGGTTAGCTGAAGCTGAGTTCGTTAAATAACAGACTCAGAGTACACGTGTCAAGGAGCTGTGCAATCTGGGTTGTTAGAGCTGTTACAAGACTGGTATATAAGCTGCAGCCTTCTGGTTTGGAGATCATCGTGCGTGATAGAGATTGAGGGAAGTCTGAGAGGAAGTGTCTTACTTGTTCTTGTTCTTAGAATCTCTGTAACAAACTTCTTGAATCATTCAATAAAGCTGTCTGAGGAATTCACTCGTGGATGTAAGCCATTAATGGCTGAACCACGTTAAAGCTTGTGCTCTGTTTTGTGTGATTGGTTTTCTTGCTGTTTTTGGTTTCTAAGTTTGTAATCAATCCTTTTTGTTACGAGTCTTATTGGGTTTAGTTGATTCTCTGAAGTTGATCTAAGCTGATATTGCATCTTGATTAATCTTGGCTGAGAATCTTGGGAGGATCTGGTTCTTCATAAAAGCAAAGCTAAAGAACCAGATTTGCAACAATTACCAATACCAATACAAGCCATTTCCACAACTTTAACTCCCATATCAAATGGTTTTTCAATTTGTTCACAGTTATAAGCTAGCAATTAACAACCCCATTACGCTCACAAATGCGATCAACTCAATCACAGTCAAAATTTTCTTTACCTTACCACCCTTTTTATGCGTCTTTTCCTTCTGCTTCTTCTTCTCCTCATTGTGTCCTGGATTCACCAATCTCGGAATACGTGGTGGTGAATTCGTCAGCTTTGTATTCCCTTCAACCAATTTCGCATCGACTGATACATGTGGCTTCTCAAATCTGGGGACCAAATTTCCCCGAGTCAAAGCCTGGCCTTGGCCGCCTGCTGTCTCTGCGAGTGGGTTATCTGGAGAGCCTGTAGCTACTAAAACCGGTTTTCTGCGGCTGAGATCCTCTTTCTCAGTTATAACAGTATCTATTCTACCAGACTGGCTCTCACTTATTTCCTTGGAAATGGGAGCATCTTCAGTGTCTGCAGCAATCTGGATCACAGTGTCGTTTGGATGGTAGTCTCCTTTCTTCTCCACGAGGTTCAGGTCTTCTCCAATTTCCATTTCCACTTAGCTACTTCTGTTGACAGGAAAATGGTCCGACGTTTTTACTACTAATACACGTTCTGTGTTTCTCTTATGAAACAAGCATGGAATGACCAATCTAGTTAAATGAAAAAACACCACTGTGAATATCATGTTGCTTGGAACACAAAGAAGTAATGGCATACTTTGAGAATAAGATTAACACATGTGTACATGGACTTAATTAATTAATACAAATAACTTGATATGTCATAACTCACTACAAAGTTTATAATGCCAATTGATGTGACACGTGAGGTGATTCTATTATAAACCAGAGAATGTCAAGTGCTTGCTAATCATTTTATTCCTGTTAAACGATGGTTCTTATGAGATGAGATTTTGATTTATTTATATGTGTAGCATTACCCTAAATAGAATTATTGCTCGCGGTGGTAATTTTTTTATAATCATTTGGGCAATTATTTGGGTAGTTTTGGTTATATTCTTGGCCATCACACTACTTTTTTTGCTAAATTTATGGCTGATATCCTTGCCAAGGAGACGGCCTATGATAAGGGTTCGATACAGCTTCGGTTAGAAATTAATTCTATGCATGTCATTCAATTCCTTAGCAGTGTTGGTTCATTTCCTTTCTGGATGCTTCGCAATCTGTGGCTGAATTGTTAGTCTCAGTTATCTAGAATGTCCTTGAGAATCACAGTGCTACCGACTGCTTCGTCAATCTTAGTTTGCAGTGTTCTGATATCACTTGGTGGCTGGACCCCCTTTCAGAGATTCGTGGCTTTTATCTCTATTGATGCTAATGGTTTTTGGAGGTATCCTTCAGTTAGATTGTTGTGCTTGTTTATTTATCATTTTTTAGTTATGCTTTGTATAAATTATTCTCCTATATTTATTCTAAGAAATAAGATCCATTATATCTTCTTAATTTGTTCTTAAATTTTATTACGCTCTCTTTTTACTTTTTAATAAATACCTCGCTTTGACGAGGCCGAATTATTCCAAAAAAAAAAAAAAAGGAAAGAAAGAAAGATAAATATGTAATCATTATGTTGGGGATCTTGTAAAAACAACTGACAAAATATATCCGTACTTGAATAACACAAATATTCAGGGATATAGATGATAAAATCATTTTTAAAACTTTATTAGAATCTGGAAAACCAGGGTGCTTCAATAATTCACAGCTGGGACCGAGTGCCAGGCTGCCAACTCTTGGATATTTCTACACTACATATCCGAAACCAAAAAGGAAAATCAGCTAGTAAAGCGAAATTACGCCTTTATCAAAACAACTGGCTGGAAATTCAAGAATAATAATTGATGGGGTCATCGCAGTCGTGGACACTCTTTTTGATTTTGTGTTATCTTATTTTTGTTCTATGCATAACTTTATAAAATAAAATAAAAAAATTCTTTTCACCTGAGTCATACACGGGGACGTAGCCAGCATGGACCAGCTGAGGCATGGGCCCAGCTGGCTTTTAAATTTTTTTTTATGATTATATTAAAAATATATATTTTATTTGTTATTTATAAAAATACCCTAGCTGAATTGCCAAACTATCAAAGTGTCCCAAGTAATTTTAAAATATTTCATACTGCCCCTAATTTAAATGTCTAATTCTAATGTATTTGATTAGTTATTAAAATTTCATGAAACTTGAATCAAGACACAAGAGAAGAAATATTAAAATAAAAAAATTATAATAAAACGTTAGTATGATGGACCTGCCTTTATCTAACAAAACCAATTAAAAAAATCCACACTTTACTTTACTCTTTCCAGGGAATGCGGGCTGGCCAGACTCCATAGCAAATTAGCGGTGCGTGAGTGCGTGTGCGTGGATTTCTATTCACAAATCGAAGGCACTTTCCTTCATTTATGCAGACTTTCGAGTTTCAACTTAAAATTGTAAGTTTATTAATTCAAATTTTTAATTATTCGTTGATCCTTTTTTTTTTCATTTTAGATCCCTAATTTTATCACATATTCATGTTTGATTTGTGTGTTGCCATATATGAGTATTTTTTGCCATTATTAAAAGATTTGAGAACAAATTAAGTTATTAAGAACAGTACACCACCCATAATATTTTATCTATTATGTAATTTTCATGTAAATCTTCTTATTTATGTTGAAAATTTTCTTTCAACAATAAATATCATACTGTTGGCATATTTTAATAGCGGCCCATGTGCCACATTATTAAGTGATGGTTGTCGAAGCCAGCAAAAACAAATACATACTCTAAATAAATTGTGCATAGTGATTGAGCAGTGTCGTATCCACAGAGATCGGTAATTATTTAAATCCTTTTAAAATGTAAAATGCAAAATTGGGGGATTGTTGACAATAATAAAAATTAAATTAAACTAACAAGAATGCAAATTAAAATTGCAATTCAAATTGGGAAAAGTTTTGGTTGAAGGAATTAACTCAGCTTGATTCGACTACTGATCATTGATTCAAATATAAATCATTACTACTTATGAATAGACCGATTATAGCTACCAAGACCCTCTAATAGTCAATCTCTCCTTAACTAGTCGATAACTAAGGTACGACCATTGGTTATGTCCCTAATCAATAAACAACCCTAGATACGATCATAGGGTTTAATCAATTGACAACCTGAAAAATTAGAGAGACCCAAATCCTAATCAACAAACGCATACGATAATTCATTTAAATTAGATTGTTTATTCTCATAACACAACGCACTGCTATGCTATTTGTCACAAACATTAAAATCTTCATACGATAAATCTTTTAATTGACAATAGATTAAGTTGATAATTAAATAGTGGCCAATTATCTAATTAACAAATATAATCATGACAATAATTTAGAGAATAAACAAATACCCAAAAAAGTAATAAAACAATTAAAGCATAAGAAAGATTTCACAGTAATGACGAATCAAAGCTTTATTAACCTTCAACCAGAATAATAGGTTTAGTTCTTCATAGAGAGAAGAGAAAAATTTAGATCTAGGGTTTCTTTTTTTCTTTAAAAATCTCCTCCTTTTTGTTTTTCACGTCTCTCCCCTCTTCTAGAGTTTCTCCAAAAATAAAATACTAATATTTAAAATATTATCTAAATATTAAATTCAAAATTACAAAAATAACCAAAAAGATAAAACACGTTAAAATAAAAAATGCAGGTCTTTAGTTGATAGCACGAGCCCACGCCTTATCAACAAAATTCTTCTAAAGCTCATAATTTCTCCAGGAAAACAATCATCCGCAAACATCATCTTGTAGCTTAATTTTAGCACCAATCAATAGAATTGCACCTACAAAAATAAAACACAAGTAAATCACTATTATTAAGTGCAAAACATCGATATTAAAGGAAGTAAACAATGCAAAGCTAGTGCATAAATTGCACTCTAACATTGAGTGAGTCATAATTAGGGTTTAAATAATAAATAAATAATAGATTGAAATCCTATTAGTCAATTAGGGAAAAAAAAAAAGAGTGGGCACTCTCACATTTTTTTATACGAACACGCTTTTAAATCGTGCAGTTTAAGCGAGTTATTTTTTAATGAACTATAAAGTCATGCAGTTTAAGAGAGTTAAAAATCTAACTCTCATAAACCCTATGGTCTAAAAGCATGTCCATATGAAAAAATGAAGGTGTCCGCATTAAAAAAAGACTAATATATAATCATTCTCAGGTGCAGGCATTCCTCTTTTTTTTTTTTTTTATACATACTCTTAAACCATGCGATTTAAGAGAGCTATTTTTGAATGAATTATATTGTCATATAGTTTAAGAGTTTTAAAAACTAACTCTCTTAAACCACATGATTTTAAAATATTTCGTATAAAAAAATGAGGGTACATGTTAGAGAAAAACTATATTATTAATTCATGAAAGTGTGGTGGGATCTATCATTTTTTTTTTCAATCTTTTTGGTTTTGTGTTTGATTTTGTCTTTTTTTCCTCCGGCCTGTTTAATTTGTTTGACATGCTACTATGAATTTTACAACAATTTCGGCTTTTTCTAAATATTTTGCTACACTGATATATATTATAGAATTGCTCGAATTCATCTTATATTTTTATTAGTATGACAGTACCCCGTTAGAATAATTGACTAAAGAGTGAAGATATAGTTTGAGTGATCCACATGTTGAAATTCGAAATTTTCTTGCTCAAAATGCTAATGCTTTTCTAAAATATAAATTCAATTAGACATGCTATACGGTTTCTCTATCTTTTATTTTTTAGCGGCTCTTTTTGTAATTAGACATATTATGATTCCTATAATGAGTACGATTCACTATGTCCCCTAATTTCTCTCTTATTGTTTCATTTTCTTTTAGGATCCCCCTAAATTATATTTTATGTATTTTACACCCACTCACACGAATAGTAAGTGGTGTGGGGCTCACTCACTATTCATGTGAGTGGGTGTAAGGTATATGAAATGTAACTTAGAGTTTGTTTTTCTTTTATTATTAATAAATACCTCCTTTGAGAGGCCCGCTTACTTTGAAAAAAAAAAAACCTTTATTGTGATGAGTAATGCACAGGAACACCTGCAAGAATTTTATCATTTTCTTATTGAAGTACGGCAATAATTTAAATTCAAGTCCCTTGCCTTGGCGGTCTGACTGAGGGTGGGAAAATATAATTTATAATTAATTTAGTTAGATATGCATGAGAGATAGCAATGGTCTAGGATTGTCTAAGATCTTAATTCCGATTACGTAACTATAGGATATAAATATGGATCATATTCTTTCCTATTTAGACTCCCGTGTTCGGACTACGTGTTCGGAGTTCGGACTTAATCTCGTGTTGTACGAAAATATATAATTCTTAAGCTAAGCTAAATATAATATTAGCCAAACTATTTGTAGAGCTTGAAACGCACTAATATTATCAGCCAAACCATCAGTTACAGAGTTGTCCTCAAGATAAATATGAGAATAGTGAAACACCACTTTTCGAATTTATTAGTTAATTGTAAGCGATTCGGACAATCTGACGCTGGAATTTTGAACTCTCCAAACAAGCCAAAGTTATAGTCTACAAACATTCTTTCCAGCCTATATATATGTATATGATTAATCGTTTTCAAGTACAGTCCTCATTTTTTTTTCCATGTAGACATATCGTTAAATCATGCAATTTAATAAAGTCAGTGCAGATACGTTATTAAAACCACACGGTTTAATATCGTGTCTCCATTAAAAAAAAAAAAAAAAGAGTGCCTACTCCTAAAAACAATTAATCAATATATGTGATTATCTAGAGATATAAGAAAGGGATGCTCAAGTAAAGGAGAAAGAAATCCCATCTGACTCACTGTATTGAGCAGTAAAAAAATAAATAATTAATTAAATTTATAACCTGCTTAGTTATGAAAAGAAAAACAATTTCAAATAGTTAATTAAAAATGTAATTAGCATGTGGACCGCGTAGGACTTAGAAAATGGAATTTAATTAATCATATTTTTTTAATGATAAAAAAAAAATTCATATTTAACACGTAAAAAATCCTTAAGAGACGAGATCATAATTTAGGAAAAAATAAATAAATAATTCTATGAAAACATTTTAATAATTGTCTGAACCGAAATTTGACCTGTCTTGGTATATACAATATGCAAACAGGCTAAACTCGAGTGCTGTATTTAGCGCATTCTAATTTACCCGATTATTAGAGTTATGTTTAAATATATTAAAATTCCCTGTAAAAGAATGTTAGATATTAAGATATATTAAGTTTCTTATGTTTCACATTCATCATAATCAATTTCAACGTATCCATATTTGTCTCTGAGTCGCAGACAGAATAATTCCTCGTACAATAAACATTACAAATAACTTAATTATTAAAAAAATGATAAAATAAGTAGCACATGGGCAGCTACTTCATTCCCCGGTAGTGGGTTGTTGACTTGGTGTTTTCAATATTAAAGGAGAGGGCACTTTTATCGGATATTCCACATGCTCTTCCTACTCGGTATGGCTCCCATTTGTGGAAATCTGTGGGTCGAGTTTGGGATTATGCTAAGCGTGGATTACGCTGGAATGTTGGTAATGGACTGAAAGTTAAATTTTGGTGGGACTGTTGGGCAACGACACCTCAGCGTCTTGCGGCTTTAGTCTTACAGCTGATACCTCCAGACTTTGGGATTTGTATGTTGCTGATTTTGTGTCTACAGATGGCTCTTGGAATTGGCCAAAGTTCAGTCATCTCTTGCCCCATCATGCAGTGATGCGAATTGCGTCAATCCACCCCCCATCAGCTCGCAATGGTGCTGATCAAGTTTACTGGGCAGCACCTTCACAAGGAAATTTCACGGTTAAATCAGCATATGACAGTTTGGATCAGTCTCATGTGCAGGAAAGGGATAATTACTGGCGGTTAGCTTGGTCATGGAAGGGTCCGCAGAGTATCAAGATCTTCATTTGGCTGGTGCTTCACAATCGGTTGAAGACTCGGGCAGAACTAGGATCACGTCACTTGCACATTGATCCATCTTGTGAGAGGTGTGGTGCTGGTTTGGAGAGTACGATTCATGTACTTCGAGACTGTCCTTATTCGAGAGCGATTTGGCTACGGTTTCTTCGAGGCAACAACCAACATCATTTCTTTGAGACTAACCTGCAGACTGGATGTCAGAGAATTTGCAGACTTCTAACACTTTCCTAGGTAGTAAACTTTGGCGAGTCACCTTTGGCGTTGCTATTTGGCGGCTTTGGTTTTGGCGAAATCGGTTTATTTTCACCAAGGATTATTGGGAGAGTAATAATATAGCAGTGGACATAAAAGTCGGGGCTGCTGAAATTCAAAGATGTAATTCATTCCCTCTTGCTGCTGACATGGCCCGTATTGAAAAGTGGATTCGTTGGATTGCTCCCACTTGGCCTTGGGTTAAGTTAAATACTGACGGTGCCATGGAATCTTCAGGCCGTGCAGGAGCTGGTGGGTTAATTCGTGACTACAGAGGAGTTTGGCAAATAGGATATAGTGCTAACTTAGGCGTTTGCTCAGTAACATCTGCTGAACTCTGGGGTTTATTTCATGGATTATCTATAGCTTGGCTATATGGTTTTCGTAGGGTGATAGTGGAAGTGGACAGCAAGTGTGTCTTGCAGTTAGTCTCTCCTTCAAGCCCCATCATCAATGAGCATTTTTCTCTCATTCAAGCCATCCAAGAGCTTCTCCGTCGTGATTGGTTCATACAAGTGAAACATATCTATTGGGAAGCAAATAAAGCAACATATTTCCTTACTACTTATAGCTTTTCTTTTCCCCTGGGTTTACATTGCTTTCAGTCCATCCCTTTAGATATGTTTAGCATTTTAAACAATGATGTTTCAGGGGTTGCACACTCCCGCTTAGTGTTGTTTTAGCTCTTTTAAGAGCCCTTTATTGATAAAAAAAAAAGGAGAGGACACTTTTTTTTTAAATATTGATATATTATAATCAGAATTCTACTGATATTTACAACTAAATAACAATCGAGACTCTTCTTCATGATTTTAGTATGGTACAGGTCATTGGAAAATCTATTCTACCCTCAAAGCAGAGAATCAAATAAACTTCTATCATAAAGAGGGTTGAGTCCCACCAATGGGTGGGACTCGAACTGATGCGCCCAAAATTATTGGGCGCATGAGTTCCCAATGGGCTACAGGCCCATTGACCAAAGGAGACGACACTTTGATTTCTTATGTACTCAATATTTAATTTCCCTCTTCTGTAAACATGGGTTGATAAATATATATCCACAAACACTATATATCTCTTAGGTATCAAGTGCAAGTCGCGCTTCTGTTTTATGCAAATTTCTAATTTTTTTCGACAGACCTCTGTGTTGTGCTTTACATTTATAGACTCAAACTCCCATTAGATTTTAGATAATAATCTAGTTGTAGATTTTAACAACTTGAAGAAAAATAACATAATAATTCTTAAAAATGTCATATCATATATCATATTTCTTAGGATATTAAGAGTACTATATTGCTTTATAACTTTGTAAATATGACATTACTGATATTAGTTAAGTTTTTGTTGCGATGATAGCATGTTACATAATGCTAAAATTAATGAATCTCATCGTAATCTGTCACAAATTGCCAAATTATGTCCGTACTTGAGAAGTCATAAAGATAATTTAGATGTTATTACGCCATAAGATGAGAATGCCAACTTTGACCTATATGATCACGTTTTTGCATGTATATGCGTCAGGCTAAAATAATTTTTTCTATGATTTCGTTAAGATTTCACAGCAAAGCAATATCAAATAACCAAAACCCACGCTGCAATAATTGACAAAGTTGTCAATAATTGAATTGACCTTATATCAAATACGATGTTTGTTGCTTCATAATTCTACGTAAGCACTTGAATCATATGAACTTTTGCATCAACACTTCAATTTTCCCCTCAAATTGGGATTAAGTCATTAATCAATGGCGGCCTATCCAATCTCTTACTCCTTTTCTCATTTTGTTTTGGCAATCTCATTTTTCGTTATTTGTCTCTCTAGTATCTCTTCAACAGATGCTCAAAATGGAGGTTTTAGTCTTGAATTAATTTATCGCGACTCTCTAAAGTCACCCTTATTCAACCCCAGTGAAACTCGATTCGAACGAATTACAAATTCTCTACGTCGCTTTTTTAATCATGCTAAGCTCATTGATTCAATCTTTGCATCTCCGTCTTCTGCTCAAGCTGATATAATCCCCAACGAGGTTGAGTATCATATGAAAATAGCAATTGGAACACCACCGGTTGAGATTCTAGCTGTTGCTGATACGGGTAGTGATCTCATTTGGACACAATGCCAGCCGTGTTTCCTTTGTTACAAGCAAGAAGCTTCTCTTTTTAACCCTTTCAAGTCATCCACTTATTAAATGTTCCTTGCTTGTTCTCCAAGCAATGTGCATCAATGAAGGGTACTCCTTGCTTCTTTTTGGGTGGTGGAAACTGTGTGTATTCAGTTTCATACGGGGATAAATCCTACTCAAACGGTAACCTTGCGATTGATACTATCACTTTAGGTTCAGTTAGCGGCCGACCTGTCGTTTTGCCCAAAACCATTATTGGTTGTGGACATAACAATAGAGGGACCTTTAGCTCTAAAGCTGCTGGAATACTTGGCCTTGGAGGGGGGCAATGTTTCCCTTGTTAGCCAAATGGGTCCTTCATTGGGCGGAAAATTCTCGTATTGCATGGTACCCTTATCATTACTTGAGGCTGCAAAATCAACCAAAATCAATTTTGGTACCAATGGAGTTGTTTCATGTTCTGGGGTGATTTCTACTCCCTTGGTTGCGAGAAATTCTAAAACCTTCTACTTTCTTACTCTTGAAGCAATCAGTGTAGGAAACCAAAGAATCGAGGTACTTGATAGCTCTTCTTCAGGAACTAAAGAGGGCAATGCTATTATTGATTCAGGTACTTGATTGACACTTTTGCCACAAATGTTTAGCTCAAAATTAGTGTCAGTAGTGTCAAGTTTGATCAATGCAGCAGCCATTAAAGATCCTAACGGGTTGCTAGATCTTTGCTACAATTTTTCATCTGATTTTAATATTCCAGAGATCACTGTACATTTACTGGTGCATATGTAACGTTAAGTCCTTTAATTGAACACCTGCATTAGGGTTAGCAAAGAACTTGTTTGCTTAATATTTAAAGGATTTGATCAAGGTCTTGCTATATACGGTAAGTTGATGCAGATGAATTTCTTGGTTGGCTATGACACTGAAAAGCGGACGGTGTCGTTTAAGCAAACTGATTGCACCAACCGATGATATGAATCCCTTTTCAATTATTTACAAAACAATATTGACTTGTCATCTTGTAATTTCTATTTTACATATGTGTTTAATTGCTTCATTATGTAATTGAAATTTGAAACCTTTCAATAAGGCTCGTTTTCAAAGTAGCTCCTTATAGATTACACAAGCACGTGCCCTACCTTTTGTTTTTTTTAATATTCAACGTGTTTGTCAAATTTGACCTTAGAGATATATGTTAATGTTTAATTTATGTAGTCCGTAATGACGTGATTAATTAACTAATATAGTGTAAAATAAGGACATCACATGTTGAACCCCACACATTATTTTTATCATCATCAATTTTCAAACCAATTTCCCCAGGCAATATTGCAAGCTTTATGGAGAGATTTAGACACTGTTTCTATCTATCTTCAAATGCATATCACATGCATATTTATTAAGTCTAAAAGAATTACATAACGAAAAAAAAAAACATTGACTAATTTAATTTTCGCTGTGGACAGCATTCTTCATCGTTAGCCCGGCTGAATAATTTGGCTAACTATTATTCAGCTAACTAGTAACTACATGCAAATGCAATTATAGCTAGATGATTAAGCTGACAGTCTATGGATGTGCTTAATTTACTGTAACATCTGACATCTCAAATTGTTTTCTAGTCCAACTAGAGTTTCTTTTAATTTTTATATATTTAGTTTCAAGACAGTGTCCATTATGATGGAAATTAACTCACAAATGTAGAATATTTTCCCTTACCATAAAACTATTGAGTTTTTCCCCTTGTGACAAATTCTTTTACTCCCCTTTCCAGAATTCTAATTTAGGTTCTCTTGAGGACTAGAATTTTCATTATTTCAGATAAATACCATTCAGCATATACGGAAATATAACTGCTACCAGTAATTTTAAGGTGGTAATGAAATCAGTTATGGGAAAAGAAAATCATTTTCGATTGTTCTTCGAACGAAAGCGGAGGAAGAAATTGTAATTGAGTTTGCCACAACATTTTTATTTTTTTGCCATCTGTGTTTAACACAAAATTGCTTTCAGAGTTGTTCCGTTTGATTGAACGACCCCCAATTGATGACCTTATTCATCGATTTAAACTTAATTTGTTACAACAATAGTACCGCTTATGATTTACCCGAAATCACGGTACATTTCAGCCGGACAGATGTGAAGTTGAGTACTTTGAACTTTTACTTCAATACTAAGGTGGACGTTGCATGCTTCAATCTTGAGTCATAGGAAAACTGCTCTTTTATATATATATATATATATTAGTAATTTTTTAGCCAGTAATCATAAAGTGTGGGAAACGTCTGGAAAAACTTAAAAACTGCGGGATTTTAAAAGCTTAAAACTTAAAGCGGTTAAACCGTACGGTTGATACATTTTCCTGAATGTTCCTGCACTTTAAAATTCTGAATTGAGACATTTCTCATATATATATATATATAAACTTTACCATCAGAATACTGAGTCACATTTTGCAACTCTATATTAGGCTCAAGTTGTTTCGGAATCGCTGGTGGAGCGGCTCCTTCAAGAATCCATTCCTCTAGAAGATTGACGTCTTTCCATTGGATTGGTTTTGGAATGACAGTGTTGGCTCTAGACAAGTCAGTCTGCAAGAGAAGAGTCTCATCTCTTTTTGACTGGAATTTATGTTGTGTATTGAACGCAGAGATCATGGCCTTATAGGAAATCTTAAAAATCAAGGCAACTGGAACTGATCCCTTAATCATATAATAATTATGTGTTTTAATTTGTAAAATCATGCTTTTCAAAATGTTTTTGTCTTTAAGAGAAATTGTGATGTTTGGGTAACAATCAAAGGAAATTGGACCTTTATAGAGACTGGATTCAATGCTACTTAGCAATGAATCATCAAAAGAGATAAATCGCTCATCTCTTATGACAGCGAGGATGGAAGTATCAAGGCCCTCTTTGGTCAAAGGTTTTATTCCAACTTGAATTAAACCAATATGAATTTAATTAAAATTCTTTTCTCTTAACTTCTTTAAAGACTTTTCTGAAAACAAATGAATTGTTTCGAATGGCTCAGAAAGAGTTATATCACGTTCTTCGGTTTTTATAACATAATCATTTTTTAGAAAATCAAGCTTTTTTGTTTTGTAAATCTTTTCTTTGGAAATTTTTGGAAGTTCCCAACAATCAATTGCTTTATCAAAGTTCTCAATAATGAATTCTTCTGAACTCACAACATGCTTTGAATCACTAGTCTTCCCGGACAAAGAACTAGAAAAGGACGATATTCTACAGAGTAGAGGATCCATGGGTAAAGACCTATGAACTATTTATGGTCTTGTCAGAATGGCTACTCTTGTTAGAGTAGAGGATCCATGGGTATATATATATATATATATTTCCTTCTGGTATCAGAGCCAGGGAGAGGACAGTGTTATATAGTTTAGAGATCTCGTGTATAAAAACTTGTGTGTTATTTTGAAATCTTGTTTGTGTGATGAATTTCTTACTGGTAGTAAGTCCCGTTTTAGGATAAGATTTCCGTTTAGGGCAGTAAAACCATACCTGTAGCCATTCTGACAAGACCATAAATAGTTCATAGGTCTTTACTTATGGATCCTCTACTCTGTAGAACATCGTCCTTTTCTAGTTCTTCGTTCGGGAAGACTAGTGATTCAAAGCATGTTGTGAGTTTAGAAGAATTCATTATTGAGAACTTTGATAAAGCAATTGATTGTTGAGAACTTCCAAAAATTTTCAAAGAAAAGATTTACAAAACAAAAAAGCTTGATTTTCTAAAAACAAATTATGTTATAAAAACCAAAGAACGTGATATAACTCTTTTTGAGCCATTCGAAACAATTCATTTGTTTTCAGAAAAGCTTTTAAAGAAGTTAAGGGAAGAATTTTAATTACATTCGCATTGGTTTAATTCAAGTTGGAATAAAACCTTTGACCAAAGAGGGTCTTGATACTTCCATCCTCGCTGTCCTAAGAGATGGGCGATTCATATCTTTTGATGATTCATTGCTAAATAGCATTGAATCCAGTCTCTGTAAAGGTCCAATTTCCTTTGATTGTTACCCAAACATCACAATTTCTCTTAAAGACAAAAACATTTTGAAAAGCATGATTTTACGAATTAAAACACATAATTATAATATGATTAAGGGATCAGTTCCAGTTGCCTTGATTTTTAAGATTTCCTATAAGGCCATGATCTCTGTGTTCAGTACACAACATAAATTCCAGTAAAAAAGAGATGAGACTCTTCTCTTATAGACTGACTTGTCTAGAGCCAACACTGTCATTCCAAAACCAATCCAATGGAAAGACGTCAATCTTCCAGAGGAATGGATTCTTGAAGGAGCCGCTCCACCAGCGATTCCGAAACAACTTGAGCCTAATACAGAGTTGTAAAATGTGACTCAGTATTCTGATGGTAAAGTTAAACTGTCTTTCAGGAGATCTACTTCATCCAGATTTTCTAATAAAGAGTCGTGCTCAAGCATTCCTTCACTAGAAAGGAAATTTACAAAAATTCCTTCTGTTATAAATCTCCCTTACCAGCCAGTAAAGAGTCAACCTAGGTTTTCCACTTCAGATATACCTAGTTCCTCTATACGTTCTGTTGACTATACCACTAGTGTTCCACGCTTAATTTATACTAGTAGTCAGCATGAACAAAGACAGGAAGAGAAGGAACTTTCTCCTCCAACTTCCCCTACTTTTTCTGTCGTCACAGAAAATGTTATAAATGTTATTGAAAAGAGTTTTGAGCTTGATAAAAATCTTCTCCATAATGATTTTTATTCTGAAACAAATAAAGAAAAAAACATTGGTTTGTTAAACATTTTATTAACCAAAGAAAAGAAATCCAACAAACTTATTATGAATTTGTAAATTTACATCAAGTTCATATATTGTTTTTTGATTAGTTCGAAATATATTCTTCGGATAGCAACATTGATTATCCCTTCAAAGAGTCAAACCCTATTACTATTAGGAAGAAAGTTCCTGAGTGTAAACTTTCTGATAGTGATAGAACCATAGAATCTGAGCATCCACCTCTTCGGAGTTTAATCGTTGATCACGGTGAACCTCCTGTCCAAATTAGAGCCTCACCGTATAAAATCCCTAAACCTAATTATTCTGATGCCAATTTAAGTAGTATTATTCAACAGAATAATTTATGTAATACTAACTTAAATACTATAGGAAAGCAGTTGACAAGAATAGAGAACCATTTCCAAAAGTCAACTATAGCTGTTTCTTCCGTTTCCCCTGTTCCTTCAAAATCGGATTCTGACAAAAAGCTTAAGGAGCCTATTTTCAAACCTTTCCAGGTTTCGAAAACTAGTCAAAAGCTTGTTCAAGAATCAAAATCAGATTGTGCTAAAGCCATTAGAGAACAACTAGATAGGATAGAAGCTGCTTCTTCCTCATCTAGCAAAGTTCAAATAGCCCCTGATACTCCCCAATCTAGTAAGATTGGAGTATTAGAACAAGACCAAATGTCTATAGCCTCTTCCGATCTAGAAGCTTTTAAAGAAGAACCTACCCCTAAAGCCAACAAAATCCATTGGGAATTAATTCTTCCTACTGTCAAGTCTCCACCTGATTTGGCCATAGACAATAGGCCTAGTGCATTAAACCAATCACGTTTTAATGCATCATTTGTCTATGAGTGGAACATTGACGGTATGTCTAAATACAACGTCTTAAGTTTGTTTCAACAGATGACCATGGCAGCTAATGCCTATAAAACCCAATCAGGAACTTCTGACAAAGCCATTGCAGAAATTCTCATTGCGGGTTTTACTGGTCAACTTAAAGGTTGGTGGGATCATCTTCTCACTAAGCAACAACAATTGGATATCCTTAATGCCATCCAAATAGATGAGAATGGAGCCCCCATTCTTGATGAGTTTAATAACCCAATTCAGGATGCCGTTGCTACTCTAATTCTAACCATATCCCTCCATTTCATAGGTGACCCTTCTCACCTCAGAGACAAAAATGCTGAGTTACTACATAATTTGAGATGTAGGAAACTTAGTGAATTCCAGAGCTACAAAACCACCTTCTTTACCAGACTCTTTCTCAGAGATGATGCAAATCATATAACCTGGAAAGAAAAATTCTTAGCAAGATTACCTACTCTTCTAGGTGAAAAGGTTAGGAATTCCATTAAAGCCCTTTACGATAACCGCATTTCTTATGATGAACTCACTTATGGTGAGTTAGTCAGTTTCGTCAACAAAGAAGGTTTAAAGATTTGTCAAGATTTGAAATTACAGAAACGACTTAAATGGGAGCTTAAAAAATCTAAGCAAGAATTAGGAAGCTTCTGTAAACAATTCAATTATGACCCCTTTAAAACTTCCATCTCCAAAGATTGTAATGGTGAGTGTTCTTCCAGACCTCACAAGAAATATTACAAATCCAAAAGCCATAGGAAGCCATTCCAGAATTTTAGAAAATCTTTTTATAAGAAACCTTCGAGGCCTTATAAGAAACCTAATTTCTCTAAAAGGAAAAATTTTAGAACTAAACCAAAAACTCCTTTAATTACAAAGAAGCCATATGCCATAAATGTGGTATAAAAGGCCATACTGCGAAATATTGCAGAATGAACAGAAAGCTCCAGGAGCTTGGCCTAGATGATGAGATCCTTTCATATATATATATATATGTGCAGGCGAATTTCATTTTTGGTTGTACTACATTGGCGAGAATCGAGCTCAGAACTTGAGTCGTAGGAAAACTACTCTTACCACTATAATTAGACCTTAATCTCTTGTAGACCGATTTTTTAATTAGCTATGACATTGAGAAATAGAAGGTGTCCTTCAATGAATTACAAGATAATATGAAATGATTCCAGGCAATGCATGCTTACAATTCCCAGCTATCAACCCTCTCTCTCTTGGTGCTCTGTTTACACACACCCCCTTACAAAGGGAAAATAAGAAGTAGATTGCATATATAGCTTATAATTAAGTCAGTTACATATGCATTAGATAGAGAGGCTATTAGCAAATCTTGGATTAGCTGTTCAGTGCAGTTGATTTGTCCTCAACAAAGAGCATTCTGCGGAAAGAAGTGACACGATAATCACTTTTCAGGTAGAGGAACAGTTGAAGTTGCTGATACCACATAGCTGACTTGAACTTCTTGAGGGAGGACATGATAAATTCTTATAGCAGCTTCTTCAAATATTCTTTTTAGTTCTAATACTAATTCAGATCTCCTGTTAATTTTCTCCTCGTAATTCTCAAATATTATGATGTGAGTGATGTAAAGACCCATTATCATCTTCTCATCCTTAATATGCTTCACTACCACACTGTGGGTTGGACTCCAATGCCGAGGCTTGCTCTCTAGGTAGCTACAATAAATTGAAAATAAAACTTAATGTTGTAAACTATGTGCTAATTAACGCATTATACACTGAAAGGGGACGTACTGGACAATATCTCTTGAAGTTTATCGTGAAAATAAACTATGGAAAGCATTCTATTGTTGCAATGCACGCAATGGACAGAGTTTTTAATTGAAAGAGTTGACTTACGTCTTTATGCTAGATTTTAGATACGAAATCTTTTCGATTGGCGTGAAAACGTCAATTGCGAACTCCACGGCATCCCTCATATCCACTGTGCTTCTATAAAAATTGCTGATGGGTTTGGTAGCTAGAACTGAATTTGGATAAAATATTTTCTCGTTGTCATATCTCAAAAACGTAGTGGTCAAAATGTGCATCTCCTCGACCACCATCTGTAATTGATGTAAAATGTGTCAAGCAAATTGACTTGATCAATATTACAAATTTAATCACATGTATATACATTAGAAAGGTGATTGAGTAATTACTACCTGTACTCCATCAATGACGCAGCGATCACCAACATCAAATGGGTGTGTCACAAATAAAAATATGATGGCTTCAAATACGTTCTTGGCAGTGTTACCAAACAAGAACACTGCAAGTACAACTTGGGATAAAATAAGTAGAAGAGCTTTAGTGGTTAATAAACCCACTATAAGCAGCCACACAATGATGATCAGAACCATCACAATCCCCGTAAAAAGTTTGTTCAACTCCTGCATGGCTTCTTTGGAATTATTTAAGTAATGAGCCAGAGATGTGCGTTTCTTGTAAACATTTACCTGCAAACACCAAGTCATCACAAGATCAATGGATATAGCCTCCGTTTGGTATTGAGTTTTTTTTAATTATTATTATATCAAATACATTTTCGACTAAAGAGTGACCATTATAATGCTTTTTTCTTTACTTTAACACTTTGATAACTTTTGCTGAAGTTACAATATTAAAATGTTTGGTAAACATTATTAGTTGCTGTACCTTAAAGGCTAAATTGATTTAATCAACCACTGTTATAATGAAAAACTTACAATATCTTTACTATTTTTGTCAAAATTATTATTTAAAAATTATGTTTACTACACATATTAATTTTTATTTTATAATTATAATTTTTTTCTACAGTGGCTACAGTTTAAAAGCTATAACACATCAATATCAATCAAGGCCATAGTGTAGTGGGATTATGTATATTGAACCACAAGAGGCATTGGTATTAACACAAGTACAAAGAGTGAAACTCCCTGTTGTTTGACTAAATAATCGAAATCTCTTCATGTTTTAAAACATATCCAAATTTCTCCACATGTCAAATTTTTTTTCTAATCTTACTATTTTATTATTGATGGTCAGTTAGACATTGAAAATATAAATACTTTAACTAATTAATTAATTGAATAAATTTTTAATCATAATTAATTGAAAATTAAATTTAAAATTATGAAAAAAGCAAGGAATTGTCAGAATCTTTAACTAATTCTGATAATTTTTGAGAATTTACACACACACACACACGTGTGTGTGTGTTATTTTTATTGTTTCAAATACCCTCAACATACTATTCTCCACACACAAAAAAGCATATTTATCTTATGTTGCATTTAATTTTTAATTAATTCCAAAAAATTTTAGAATTAATTGGAAATTTAGGACACTTCCTTTACTTTTTCTAATAATTTTACATTTAATTACTCAATTAATTATGATTAAAAAAATTACTCAATTAATTAAATAACTAAAGTTGTTCATAATCCCAAAATCAAACATCCACCAAAGTTAAAATGGTAAGATCAGCAAAAAAATTGTCATTTAGGAAAGTCAGGATGCCTCTTAAAACATTTGGGGAGCTTCGTTTAGCTTAATCAAACAAAGGAAGGTTTTTGGAAAACTATATATTAATATAATTTTTACATTGAAAAAATAATAATATATATATATATTCTATATTTACTTTGATATTATATTAATAGTTAGAGAAATTATCTCTGCACCACTTTTTTTTTTGTAATATGTATATTTAATCACCTCAAAATTTTGACATGTACTTTACACCACCTTTGTTTCTAAATTTGTATCAATTAATCACTTTGACATTAAAAATAACTATTTTACCCCTAAATGACTTAAAAGAGTATTTTATTCCCTAAAATTTTAAAAATATATATAATTAGAAGAATACCTCTAAATTTAATAAAACAAATAAATCTCAAAATCTAAAATGATAATTTTTAAATGAAATTATAATTATAAAAAGTTAACATCTCATCTTATGATTATAATTTTTTTATTAGGAAAATAATCATTGCACCACCTTTATTTTGCCTTATATTTATCCAACCATTACAAAATTCTAACATGTACTTTTCACCATCTTTCTTTTCACATTTGTTTCAACTAGCCACTTTTGCATTAACACTATTAAATAAATTTTAAAAAATGATAATTTTACCCTCAAATAAATTAAGAGACCATTTTATTTTATAAAAATTTTAAAAAATAAAAAATTATAATGATAAAAAATCCCTAAATTTAATAAAAATAAATCCCAAAATTAGAATTTTTATTTTTAATAAAAATTATTTTAATATAAAATTATAATTATAAAAATAATTGCAAAATTTTGGGATTTAATAAAAATCCCCTAAATTATTAAAATTTTAGGATTTATTCTTTTAAGAAATAAATTTAGTTATTTTAATAAAATTTTACAAAATTATAAATTTTTAATAAATGAATTCATTTATTTTTATTAAAATTTTTTAAAATTTTAATTTTAATAAAAATAATTATTAAAATTTTGTAAAATCTAAATTTAGTAAAAATCAGTTGAGCACCTCTATTTGAGATTTATTTTTAATTAAATTTAGGGATATTTTTATGATTATAATTTTTAATTTTAAAAGTTTTTATAAGATAAAATAATCTTTTAATTTATTTGGGGGTAAAATTGTCATTTTATTAAAATTATTTAATAGTGTTAATGCAAAAGTGGCTAGTTGATACAAATGTGAAAAGAAAGGTGGTGCAAAGTATATGTTAGAATTTGGTAGTGGTTAGATGAACATAAGGCAAAATAAAGGTGGTGTAATGATAATTGCCCTTTTTATTATAATTTCATTTAATTTTTCTAATTAAACTAAGTATAGAAAAGTTCACAAAAAATAACGTAAAGAGAAAAGCTCCCAATAATTATTGTAAACTTCCCTATAATTAATATTAAGAAAATTTTCTGTAAAATTAAATGAAATTATAATTACAAAAATTAACATGATAATTTTTAAATGAAATTATAATTATAAAAAATTAACATATTGCATTTGAGATTTATTTATTTATTTTATTAAATTTAGTGGTATTCATGTAATTATAAAAATTTAAAATTTTTTAGAATAAAATAGTCTTTTAATTTATTTAGAGATAAAAATGTTATTTTTTAGTATTAAAGTGGTTTATTGATATAAACTTAAAAACAAAAGTGGTGCAAAGTACATGTTAAAATTTTGAGGTGGTTAGGAGTACATGTGATAAAACAAAGGTGGTGCAGAGATAATTTTCCTAATAGTTATTAAAAGAATCGCAATATTAGAAATTACTTTTTGTAAATTAGTTATAGCTGAATAATTTTAAAAATAAAAAAAGGTCTTGCACAAATTACATGAGAATTAGGAACTTACCACCCAGTTGCTAAAATCTGACCTTCTGATCCTTCCAGTTTCCACCACGTCCAATTTCTGCATTATTACGTCCACTTCTTTCTTTATAAAGAACCGCAAGAGGTCTTCCTCCTCTATATATCTGGACATTTAATTTTCAACATAGAACAACAGTGAGAGAAAATAGTTCCGGAAGTAAATTAAAAAACATTCATATTAGATGGAAATTTTAAAAATCAAGTATCCGCACTTGCTACCAGGTTGGGCAACATTCCGGAAAATCCAATAAGCATCAGCCTTTGCTTCCCATTCGCTTTCAATATTCTTGTTGTAGTCACCATGAAGTTCATCATTCTCATAGTCATCAAGTTCATTTGAGACAATGGACAGCTTTGTACTGCTAATGTGATTTATTAACTTTTCCATGGTCCATGCAGAAATTTTCTTCATCTTTTTACGCTTTCCACTAACATGGTGAATCACCTCCTCTTTCTCCTTTTGATTTCCAGTTTCATTCTTCATACTCATGCCGCCTACTATTTCACTGAACTCTATGAGTGGTGGACCCGAACTAGTGGAAATAACATATTCATCAAATATGGCTTCTTGAATCTGGTTGAAGAATCTCTTTGATAATCTTGAAGCAACCAGTAACTGAAATGAGTAAGTCTTAACCATCCACAGAACAGTCCCAACAAGACAAGCAACGAGACCTCTTGTAATATAGTTTATAATCTTTTTAGTCACTTTTGGTCTCTCCACTCCACGGTCGTCAAACAATAAACACCAAGACAACAGAACCAAAACAAACCAGATAAAGGCCCTAACGCTCCTCCTCAACCCATCCACGTAATACAGAACCATAAGCTTTAGCTTGAAGTTTCTTTTGATCAAGCAAGTCAAAGCAATCATCAACCATTTAGTCACCAATCGACCACAAAAGATTACCAATACCAACACACACCATTTCCACAATTTTAACTCCCATATCAAATGGTTTTCCAATTTGTTCACGGTTAAGCTACCAATTAACAACCCCATTACCCAAACAAATGCAATCAACTCAATCACCATCAAAATTTTCTTTATCTTACCACCCTTTCTATGCTCGTTTTCCTTCTGCTTCTTCTTCTTCTCATTGCGTCCTGGATTCACCAATCTCGGAGCACGCGGTGGTGAATTCATCAACTCTGTATTTCCTTCAACTAATTTGGCATCAATTAGCTCCCCAAATCTTGAGACCGGTTTTCTCCGAGTTAAAGACTGGCCTTGACTGCTTGCTGTCTCCGTAGGAGGCTTATCTAGAGAAGCAGAGCCTGCAGCTACTAAAAGCTGGTTTCTGTGGCTGCAATCCTCTTCCTCTGTTATTTCAGTATTTATTGGATCAGACTGGGAGTGGGTCTCACTTATATCCTTGGAAACGGGAGCCTCTTCTGTGTCTGCAGCAATTTGGATCACGGTGTCGTTATGGTGACTGCCTCCTTTCTTCTCCACCAGGTTCAGGTCTTTTCCACCTTCCATTCCCACTTTGCTACTTCTGTTGAAAGGAAAATAGTCCGACTTGTTTTCTACTAATTCAGGTTCTGGGTTTCTCTCATGGAACAAACTTTTATAAGTAATATGATTGATTTGTTATTAAATATTTTTAACCGTTGTGTTTTCATTATATAATGGAATGACCATACCTTTAATCTAGTTAAATGACACAACACTACTGTGATACTAAGAACAGATAAGTAATGATATATTTTGAGAATAAGATTAAGACGTGTGTACATAGACTAAAATTAGGGGTTAGTTTAAGATTACAGTGATCGATGAAATAAGATATTTTTACAGTGTAGATGAAATAAATTTTTAATGAAATAATTTTTTTTAAAAAAAAAGATAGATTAGTGTTTAATAAATTGTGTTATTAAGCTTGCTGTGAGCTTAAAAAGCAAAATATATGTGTTTAGTAAATTTTATTAAAAAAATATTATTTTATTACATATTGACCAGAATACACATAAGTTGAAATTGTCTTATATTTATATATTAGGATTAATAACAAAGTAAAATATAATTATCTTTTTGTTAAAATATTAAAGTTAGAATAGGAATGTGATAATTTATTTAATAAATTATTTATTAAAAGAAATTTATCTACTTTTTAAAATTACTGTCAAAATTGAATAATCTTTGAAAAAATTTACCAACTCCTCAAATGGTTGCCAATCATTTTATTTCTGTTAAGTGGTGATTCTCATGAGATTCAAGTATTTCAAACTTTTTTACAAGAGTAGCATTACTCTAAATAACATGATAATTTTTAAGTTCTTGTTATAAGCGAATTCTAGAATACTTATGATGCATTACAACTAATTGATGTATGCATGATATGTATAATTGAATTTAATATAACCACCACATTTATAATAATTTTTTAAGATAAATAAACACATATTATAATGATGTTTACTTATTGTATGAATGGTATTTCTGATATATTCCAGATTTTTTCCGACCTTATCAATCGTGAAGAAAAAGGTAATCACCATGTTGAGACCCTGTAAAACAATTGACAAAATATATCCCTACTTAAATAATACAAAAAAAAATCTGGGATATGGGTGACTTTATACAGAAAAATATGGGTGCTTCAATAATTCACAACTGGACCCAAGTGCCGGGCTGCCAGCTCTTGGGGCTTTTAGGCTACATATCCAAAACTAAAAAGAGAAAATCAGCCAGCAAAGTGGAATAAAGCTGTAAATCCAAGAATAAATAATTGGAGTCGTCATTTTAGTGGACGCTTTTTTTTTTTTGGGTTTATCTTACTCCTATTCTATGCATAACTTTAAAAAGGGAAAAAAACACATCTTATTTTTTAAAACTAAGTCATATATATTTAAAATTATCTAAGTGCGGATGTTATTGAGTGTAATAGACCATATGTCATGAACTTTTTAGCTAGCGACTTACGACCAATGAAATCATGACATGTGACGTGTCATGCATGCACTTATCATGACTCATAAATGTAAAATTCTAATTAGGTGTGTACTGCCGCATACTATAAAGACTGTATTGTTTTATCTATTAGTGTATTGAAATATGTAATTATTAGTATTTTAGTGCTATCATAACTTTGTTAAAATAAAGAAATCCTTATTAGAGAATTATTCAACATGAGTTATATATACGAAAAAGTTTCTATTAAGGGAATCTCATATTTTATAAAATTGAAGAAAATTTTTCTGTTAAGGGAATCCGTATTTGAGTTAACTTGAAGAATGAAGAAGTAGATTTATTCAATTTTAAATAGGGAGGTATTGTCATTGTTTTCATAATTTTTTAATTGATAAAACCTTCTTTTATAATTTTGATTATTGATCAAATCTCTCTTGTAGAGTCAACTTGGATTAGAGCATCATTTAATTTCACTACAAAGCGTTATCAAAATCTCATTGAGTTGTTTGAATTAAAATGAGATCAAATCACACTTTGATTAGAGTATTACCTAATTACATTGACTTAATCCCATAACAATATCTACTATTCATTTATCCTATCAATTTGCTTCCGCAACCCTGCTGCAGCCACTTAGGTTTGGCCAAGTGAACATGAACGCGTTAGTGACGTAGCAAATTAGAATATCCAAGCCGGTAGCCCTCCCTTCCGAGCCAGTCTCCTTTTACCTTCACTACACTACTATAGATACATAACTTCTTCTTCACTCCTACCTGAACTCCTTCTTCACTCCTATAGATATATCTAATTTCTTTCTCGAATTTGTAGGAAGTGATGCATCTTGTGGTTGAGCCAGGGCGTGGTCAAAGGGAAGGTTTGATTGTCAAGACTTGACATGCGACTCAATTGATGTCAATCATCTTGTCTTGAAAAACAAATGGTTTTTCTTTAACTAAAATAGGCACAGTCTCAATTACATCATTAGTCGTAACATACCTATTATGGTATCTCGTCTTTTGGCATTTCAAACGTTTCTTCTTCATGAAGAATAGGTAAACTTATTGGCACATCTTCATTCATTGTCTTAGGGACATGCAATTTCTTGAATGTATTTACAACTATTTTGCCCAGTCTCGGAGATATCCAATTACTTGAATGAATCTACTGTTGCTTTACGTTTACCAATCACGGCATCAAATCGTTATTATAACGACTCAATTTTTTTAGCTAAAGAAATTGCATGGTTTAAAGTTTAGATAGTGTATGAAGGCATTTTACTTTTATTATGAAAAGTTAGCCCTTCAAAAATATCTTGTAATTATGTGCTCCTCAGGTTCATAATAATATTTACACCTATAAAATTGTTCAAACTCATAAGCATAATTAATTAGGAACTAATCTCATAGCTTGTCATAACAAACAACAATCAAGACAGATGAACATGGATCTCAAAATTTGCCTCATACCATTTCATGATTGAATTATGCATTATCCTAGCTGAAGTCAAGACTTTTGTAAGTGTTGCCACCAAACTCGAACGCTTTATTTCCAGTCTACGGGCAACACATTATACTTTTCTTCAGGAATGCACCTATTTATAAGCCATTGCTCATTCGTGTCCGACCAATCAAGAAATTTCTGAGGGTACCAGTATGCATGAAAGAACGGCACATTGTAAATGGGGCATTAAGGACGGTAGTTTAACATTGGTTTTCAATTTCCTTGCAATGTGCATAATGTGAGTGGAATCCAAAATATACATGTGAATAGACTAGACATGCATCAACATCAATTGATCTCTACCTGTAAGATTGCAAAAGAAGCTTGGGGTATTCTTGCAGACACACATGAAAGCGAAGTTGTGTTAAAACATTCTAAACTTGAGCAACGTACAACTGAATTTGAAAATCTTAGAATGTTTATATGAACATGGGGAAATTGTTTATTTTAATGTTGTACTTCTTAAGATTGCTTATGAATCTTATGCTCTTGGTAAACGAACTTTTGAGGAAGAATTTATTCAAAAGATTTTGAGATGGTTGCCTGACAGATTCATACCTCATTAAAAGGTGGTGTCAATTGAAGAATATAATGACATTAGCACTTTAACTCGAAGTTCAGTTATAGGCAGATTTCAGACTTTTGTGATAAATTTTCTAAAGAAGGACAAGAAAGAGAAAAGCATCGCTTTTTAAGCTGAAGTACGAGTCCAAGAGAGTGATTCAAAGGAGGCAATTGATGACATGGATGACATTGGCAACAGACTTTTGTGATAAATTTTCTAAAGAAGGACAAGAAAGAGAAAAGCATCGCTTTTTAAGCTGAAGTACGAGTCCAAGAGAGTGATTCAAAGGAGGCAATTGATGACATGGATGACATTGGCAAATCACTTGAATTGCTAACAAAGAAGTTTTGTGACATTGGCAACAGACTTTTGTGATAAATTTTCTAAAGAAGGACAAGAAAGAGAAAAGCATCGCTTTTTAAGCTGAAGTACCAGTCCAAGAGAGTGATTCAAATGAGGCAATTGATGACATGGATGACATTGGCAAATCACTTGAATTGCTAACAAAGAAGTTTCACAAGGTGGTGAAGAAAAAAGGAGGCTACAAATAGAAACAGTCATCAAGATCTTCATTTTCTTAAAAGAGTAAGTCTAAATTTATTTTAGTTTGTTTGATTTTAACCCAAAAAAGGAATTCAACGTAGGGAATGTGAATGATATTGTCATACTCAGTCACAATACGCTAAGACTCTCATGAACGAAAGAAGAAGAAAGTAATGCAAACATCTTGGAGTGACGATGATTCTGATGAGTGCATTGATAACGAAAATCTTATCGGAGGACTTATGTTGCTTGTAAAGAAATTTAGATCATTATATATATAGGTAACCTAATTACCACTCTAAATTAATTAGTTACTGTTCACGAGCACAAATAAACATACACTAGAAATAATAAGTTGCAGAAAGTAGAGCATGCAAAGGATTTATGTGGTTCGTATAACATTTCTACGTCCACGTAGCAATACTCGGCCAGGGATTAGTCAGTACACTAAGTATAGAATGATTATAATCTATTGGACTTACACAACCTAAGATTCCCTCTCACTATTTGCTGTCGCCTTGTTGAATTAACTTAGACCATTTTGTTTAGTCAGCACCGCTTATTTTCTTGTCTACAACTTTGATGTGAAGTCTCTTTATTGGTACCAACGTCCCATCGGGCCTCCCGAAGAGATAGATAATGAATAGATTGAAAGCCGAATAATACTGAAGTTGAACAAATATACGTATAATGCTTGAATAGCTCTCGGTTTGTGCTATCAATACAGAGCCCAAATATGGCTCAATTATAATATGCATGCACCGCCTCATATGCAAGCAAATCCGAATCCGATTCTTAATTAAATAATAAAGCAACCAAAGCCGCGAAATTTGAATTATAATCCAATTTATTCATCTCTCACGTAATGTCCTTAATTCAAATTGAACAAGGCTTGGTCAATTATCTTATGAAGCCTCCGAAGCCATGCACTTGCCTTCTCGTGTTCAAGTTGTCTTTTCTTGATTAACTTTGTCTATGCATGCTTCAATTTGACAAGAAATGATCTTGCTCCAAGTGCTCAATTCTTCTATTTGTAATAGAAGAACGAAAACTATTTCTAAGATAATTAAAATAAGATTACAATTGAATAATAACTCAGAACCCAATAATACAAGGATATAGAGTTTACAGGTCGAATGATATTGTTTTTCTTGTCTTTAAAAGTATGAGTACAGTGATATATATGTACATGTTGCGATGCTGTACAAGATAAAAATTAAGTGAAAGTGTAATTAACTATTTTGATTCGTGGCCGCTAATTGAGGAACTAGCCATTGAAGAGTCAATGAGAATCATGCTTGATTTCTTTTCATGAGTTTTCCATAGATTGAATCAATCGATCTGGTGCGAATCTTTTTACCAAAACTATCAAATTGCCGTGTTTGATTCAGGCGCTGTTTTAGAAAAATGCCCATTGTTGATTATTCCTAACAAAAGAATGCCAAATTAACTAAAGACTCAAAAATCTTTAACAATCTCTCCCTTTAGCATCTTTATGGCAAAAACAACTTAAGTAGAGAAATTAAATATTCCTAAATCATTAAATAATATAAAAAAAAGAATACTGCATGGAAAGCTCTGAAAACCTTGGACATGGAGGAAACCCTATCTTCGGAGGGACTTTTCCCCCGCCGTTTAGGGAGGCTAGAACGACCAAAAAAGCGAGGTTTCGTGATGAGGATCATGCTGGTGTTAACCATGCGCAGGTCTCGTACAAAGAAACCCTAGTGAATGCGACGCAAGCGATAGAGCAAGGATTTGGAGGCGGACTAAAGGATTGGGATTTTGAGGAAGGGGACGTTATTGAAACTAACGAGGGACCCATGCCGTCCATCACTTTCTCGGCTAGGGTTCATGCTAAGTTGAGTGAGCCTTGGAAGAACTCGATTGTTGTAAAGTTGCTTGGCTACACAATTGGCTATAGAGCCCTTTGTGCAAGATTGAATGTCATGTGGAAATCAGCCATGGGTTTTTTGGTGATTGACTTAGAGAACAATTATTACCTGGTTCATTTTCGCTCGGTAGCAGATGTTGTTGACGCTCTAACTAAGGGGTCGTGGCTTATAATGGGTCACTACTTAACGGTGCAGCCATGGACGCCCTCTTTTGACTTCACAAACACAGCTCTTGATCAAGTCACGGTATGGATCCGCTTACCTGGTCTTGCTGTTCATCTTTATGATCGAAAAATCCTACAGAAGCTCGGTCAGTTAGTAGGCATTGAATTTAAATCGACTCGAATACAACCTCCTCATCTCGTGGAAGATTTGCCCATCTTGCAGTGAGTATCTCATTAATTGGGCCAGTGGTGTCTCAGTTTGAGTTGGATTGGATGATCTAGAAGGTGGAATACGAGGGATTGCCAGTAATATGTTATAAGTGTGGACGTTACAGGCACAGTAGTAGTAACTGCAAGGATGCTGGTAACTCGACAAGTTCTAAAGATGCTGGTCAACCCCAACAGGCTATGCCAGGTAATGAGGCTCCTGGCCAACATGAAGTATTTAGTAATGACGATAGAAATGTGGAACCATTTAGACCCTGGATGATTGCCACCAGGAGAGGAAGGAAGCCTAATAGTGGTAAGGAGAACACTGGTGACTCAAATCGTAATCGGGAGTTTATTGGAGCTGGTACTTTAAGGTTTCAAATATTAGCTTAAGTCTCGAATGAAGGTGGAAACCATGTGCATGCGGCTTGCACAGATTTCCCTTCCACCTTACGGCAACCATTTATACCCGCCTCAAACCCTATTTTTACCTCCAATACAGAAAACACAGCAAAGACTTTGGCTCGTCGTAAGCCACAAAATAAGGCTGTGGCAGCAAGAACTCAGAGTAGGAAACCAAATGTCCCAGTGACTCCTACCTGTAACCCTTTCTAGCAGAGTGCTTTCAATATCAGAGATGAGGATATAACTCCCTTACCCCATGCAAACCAAAATTTTAAACCACACATTTTCCCTCAGCAAGTTTCTAGCAATCAAATTGTGTCCCCTTTCGCAACTACCTTGGATCCCACTAAACATACAGTGGTCTTTTGTTCTTATCAAACCCTTCCTAATGGGGATATGAGGGAAGTGGCCACGGAGCACATAGAAAGGCAGGGACCGGACCCACAACACTTAGTCGATCCTCCAGATGATCAAAACACCCTTCGGGCGAAGGAAGGTGGAAATGCTTATACCCATCCAGCTGTGCCTATGAGTGGTGTTGATGGGGATGGGATGGCTGATGATGAAGATTCGATGGTTCAAGAAACGCAGTTGGCGTTGATGGATTATGTCATTGAACAGCAGTAGTAGGCTTTTATCCTCTCTTCTTATATTTTTTATGTCAATAAGTATTATGTTCTGGAATGTCCAAGGGGCAGCCTCGGGGGAGTTTAGGTGCTCGTTTAGGACAATTATTAAAAATTACAATCCATCGATGGTTGTTTTAATGGAACCTTGTATTAGTGAGGTTAAAGCCGATGACTTTATAAAGAAGAGTGGATTTGATTATTCGCACCGGGTGGAAGCTGTAGGATTCTCTGGAGGAATTTGGCTTCTTTGGCGAAATTCTATAGAGGTGGAGGTTTCAATTAATTATAGGTAGTTTATTCACTTTAAAATTTGTATGAACAAGGTCTTTGTGTCTTGGGCAACGACTATTTATGCCAGTCCAAATCCAATGTTGCGGAGACAACTGTGGTGTCATATGGAGAACCTTGCGCTTTCAATCCAAGGCCCTTGGTTGATTGATGAGGATTTCAACTCTATCTTATATGCTTCAGAAAAACAGGGGGTGTGGTCAGGAACGTAGGAGTGTGTAATTTGTTTTGGAAGTGGTTTGATGAACATCAAATTTTTGACTTAAAATTCAAAGGTCCAAGGTTTACTTGGTCATGTTGATTGCTTTTTAAACGGCTTGATAGAGCTTTGTGCAACAGTGAATGGCTGCTTAAGTATACGGATAATTCTATGGTCCACCTCCCGAAGGTTGCCTCGGATCACAGGTCGGTGATGGTTCGGTTTAAGAGAGTTGTGGCTGGCCATCAGAGGAACATGCCTTTCTGCTTTTTGACTACTTGGTTAACACACGAGCATTTCAGTAATTTTGTAAAGCGGTTGTGGAATCCGCAAACCTACTATAGTGCAGCAGCTTCTCATTTTGTTCAAGAGGTTCAAGCTTGGAAACGAGATGTGTTTGGGAATATCTTTTAGAGAAAACGTCGGCTTATGGCTCGGATTAATGGGATTCAAGCCACTCTAGAGAACTATAGCTCTCACAATTTGATGCGATTAGAGGCCCGCTTGCGAAACGAGCTCGAAATGGTGATGAGCCAAGAGGAAATTCTTTGGCTTCAGAAATCTAGAAATGATTGGCTTTTGCATGAGGACAGAAATATGAATTTTTTCCACCAAAAAACTATTGCTCGAAGGCGGCGGAATAGAATTGAGGCCATCTGAGAAAATTTGGGGAATTGGCTATATGATGAGGAAGATATAAGGAGGCATGCAGTGGGGTATTTTTCTGATTTATTTAAAAGTGAAAATGCAATTTATCAAAATTACCACGTTCCAAATCTATTTCCAACCTTGGATTCTCATGATGTTGATGGTGCCGCAGCCCCAGTTTTGAGGGAGGAAATTAAAAGAGCCGTGTTTAGTATGAAGCTGCTGAAAGCCCCAAGTACGGATGGTTTGCATGTTATATTTTATCAATCCCAATGGCATGTTGTTGGTCCGTCTTTTTGCAGACTTATTGATGATATTTTTACCACGGGCAAGGTCCCACAAGAGATTAATACTACCCTCCTAGTTTTGATTCCTAAAGAGAAGCACCCTACTAGCTTAAAGATGTTTAGGCCTATAAGTTAATGCACAGTTGCCTACAAGACGGTGACTAAAATTATAGCTAATCGCTTACAATCGCTGCTGCCCAATCTAATAGGCCCCAATCAGACAAGTTTTATTCCTGGGAGGCATATAGTAAATAATATTATTGTGGCTCAGGAAGTAGTTCATTCCATGCGTAGAAAAACTGGCAGGAAAGGATTTATGGCCATTAAGGTCGACCTAGAGAAGGCATATGACCAGTTCAATTGGGATTTCATTTTTGATACGCTTCAACATACTGGTATTCCAATTCATTTATCTAGACTCATAATGGAATGCATAACTTTAACTAGTATGAGCATTTTGTGGAATGCTGAGGCTACAGAGGATTTCATTCCGGGGAGAGGTATCTGTTAGGGAGATCCTCTCTCGTCTTATCTTTTTGTTCTTTGCATCGAGCGGTTAAGTCATGATATAACCCAAGCGGTGATGGATGGGAGATGGAGGCCTATTTGGTTGGCCAAATATGGAACTCCTCTAACACATCTTTTTTTTTACAAACGATTTACTTTTATTTACGGAAGCTTCGATTGATCAAGCTTATGTCGTTGAAGTTGTTCTGGATAATTATTGTGGGAGTTCTGAAGCAAAAGTCAATAAAATGAAAACTAAAGTTTTCTTCTCTAAGAATGTTGCTACTTGGGATGACAATCTCATAGGTTCCACATTGGGATTTTCAGCCACAAATGAGTTGGGTGATTATCTTGGAATGCCCTTAATTCATTCGCGGGTAAATAAAGATACGTATCAATCCATTCTTGACAAAATAGATAAGTGGCTTACTGGCTGGAATACGGCTCATCTATCTTTTGCTGGACGAGTCACCCTGGGTCAATCAGTTCTGCAAGCAATGCATGTTTATACCATGCAAACGACCTTTCTTTCTTCTCCGGTGCGGCATAAAATAGACAAATCTTGTCAGCGTTTTATTTAGGATGGGAAGTCAAAGAGTCACAAGATGAGTATGGTGGGATGGGACAAAATTTGCATGCCGAAAAATCACGGAGGTCTAGGGTTTAAAAAAATAGACGAGATGAACCAAGCGCTGCTGATGAAATTGAGTTGGGAAGTTATTTCTAGCTCGGATAAGCTGTGGGTGAAAGTTTTCTGTTCCAAATATGGTTTGGAGTCTCGCAACTTACCGATGTCCCTTCCAGATAAGCCGGGGTCTCGAATTTGGAAGGCTATTCGTAGTACGTGGTTGGCAACAGTGCATGGTGCTTGCTGGTCTGTTTGTGATGGAGCTAGAACTCGCTTCTGGTTAGATTGTTGGGCTACTGATAACTATATGAAATGAGAGTTATTACATCAATTCTAGACTTAAATCAAAATCACTTAGAGAGCAAATGATGTGTTTTTATTATATTTTGGTTATATTTTGCATAAACATTCATTTGAGTTGAGTCTTAATAAGTTTTCCTTAAATTAAAGTAATTTGTGCTCAAAACATGTGCATAATTGTAGGTTTTCATAAATTCTTAATTCATGAAGGGATGTTGAGACATTAGACTAGCAAGAGGTGGAAAGAAGATGGCTGCAAAAGAAGTAAAGCACAAATCGGGAACAGTGTAATGTTGTAGCTGTTGTTAGAGCAACCATTGTTGTAGCAATTCGGGAGCACTGAGGGAGAAAACTTAAGCGTGAGTCAACTGCAAAATTGCGTTCTGAATGTTTCCTAATTTAACTCATGCACGCCCACGGACTTTTATTTTACCCTAGGTTACAGTATAAAAGGAGGGTGTGCATTATATAAAAGGATATTTGAGGGAGGGATGTATATTTGGGTGTTTTGGATATGTGTTTATGTATGGGTCATGTGAAGCTCTGATATTTAATATTTGTGTATGGATTTGAAATCCTAATGAAGATAAATTGAGTGTTAAAAAGGGTGATTATAAGAATGCCGAGTAGAGACAGTAATAAATGGAGAGTGAAATTATGTCCTTACACATAAACTTTGGTGGAATTGTATGAGACTGCTAGAGCAGAACCAAAAGAATAGAAAAAATCTTAAGTTTGGGGGAAAAGCAAGTTTGATTGACTGTGCTATCTATGAAATAAACTCTATTCCAATGGCTCAAGTTGCTGAGTAACCAGATCTGAGTATGTACCCCATATGCAGAGTTGTGTTCAAAGATAACAAGAGTTATGAGCAACGCTGTAGCATTTTATGTTAAAAAAAAAGGAAAAAAAAACAATAATACAATAAAGTCATATGTCTAGGACATTGAGTAGCTGTTGTTAGAGCAACCATTGCTGTAGCAATTCGGGAGCACTGAGCGAGAAAACTTAAGTACGAATCAGCTGTAGAATTGGGATCTGCATGTTTCCTAATTTAACTCATGCACACCCACAAACTTTTATTTTACCCTAGGTTGCAGTATAAAAGGAGGGTGTGCACCACATAAAAAGACGGCGGGGGGAATTATCATGGAGACATTAGAGAAAAGAAGAGAAGAAGATAAGAATTGAAGAAGACGACTTTAGCAACATTGAGAAATCCTGCAGAGTTATTTGGATTTGCTTTTTTCTATTCTCAACTTATATCTTTCTTCTTTCTTTGACTGTTTTGATGTATCCTGTGAACAATATATTACTGTTTGTTTTTCTCATTCAGAATATAAACTAGATTTGCTTGTAGTTGGGTGACAAACAATCTAATGGGTTCTTGACTGTTCTTATTTGTTGTTATGTCATTGTTGTAGCATTTCACTCTAGTAGTTATTATTAATATAACTGTTATTTCGGTTGACAACTCATTTAATGGTTCAAGTTAAGATAGAGCCGCAAAAGAGCATGTCTTAGCAGATATTATTAGAGTATTACTTGATCTTAAATTAAGTTTCTTGGATTAAGTTATTTTGATTCTCATAAGGGCTATACTTGAAGTTAATATTTGTGATACACTAGACATAGGTGCTCACTTTGTAGGGTGGAGGGACTAAGGGGTCATAAGGTCATATCATAAGTAGATTAGCAACTGGTCATTGTTAATATATTTAAGGGTATGAGAGTTCCAATACGCGACAGCTGAGGATGCAGATTAATTCTGCCCAGTGCTGCAGTAATTGCCGTAACAACTGGTGTTAACTTGATGAAAAGCAGTCAGCCCATAAGGAGAGTTTGATCATTCAACTACTATAGTCTCAATTGAATCTTAGACATAGTTAATTTAGTTTATTTCATTACGGTATTGTTTTACTTTATTCTCTCACAATCATCAATTTCGATAGAACCTACTTTACGTTTGTTAACTTCGAACTTAAGTTAGATTGCACTATTGTGATTGTTGTAGTATTTCAAGTGACATCAATTCCTGTGGAGACGATCTTGAATATTCATCACTTTATTACTTGTTGTGTATACTTGCACATTGGCATCAGTAGCATTTGATTATAAAATTAACCAACAGCTATGAAATATAATCCCTTGATCAGCCTTGCTCTCCAGCCGATTCCTTAAGAATTTATCAATGCCACTGTAAGTGAATTTACAAATGGGCATGGGGGCTGGAATTGGTCGAGATTTGAGCATTTGCTGCCGCATTATACTCTCATGCAAATTGCTTCAGTCATGCCTCTGGCTCCTCATCTTGGGGCTGATAAAATTTATTGGGGTTTTGATCCAAGAGGCATGTTTACGATTCCGTCAGCTTATGACTCCCTTTGCTATCAACACTTTGCTGATCATGATAGAAATTGGAAGCTACCATGGAGTTGGAAGGGGCCTTAATCCATCAGTCTTTTTCTTTGGCAGCTTATGCATGGGAAACTAAAGACTCACAATGAGCTTGCTAGGCGTCATATTCATGTTCCTATGGGCTGTGATAGGTGTGGGGGTGCGGTTGAAGATATCCTCCATGCATTGAGAGACTGCAGCTATAATAAGCAGGTTTGGCGTAAGCTTGTCCCAATGGCAAATCATAACACGTTCTTCAACTCGAATTTACGTGATTGGATTGTTGGTAACTTGCAGAATAAGTGGAAGATTGCATCTTCCCTCCCTTGGGAATGTATCTTTGGTGTGGCAGTTTGGAGGTTGTGGTTATGGAGGAACCATTTTTTCTTTACGAGGAAGTTGGTGGATAGCTTAACAGTCTATCTAGATGCTATGGCCAGAGCTAATGAAATTTACAGAGTTAATAACTCCTATAGAAGCCATCAGCCGAGGAGAAAAGAGATTTTTATTCGTTGGATTCCGCCGCCATGGCCATGGTGCAAATTAAATACAGATGGCTCTTGTAAAAATGCTTGGGAAGCAGGAGCGAGAGGTGTTATTCGAGACTATGTCGGCCATTAGATTTCCGGATTTTGTATGAGAATTGGGGAGAGTTCAGTGCTTATGGTTGAGCTTTGGGGGCTATATTAGGGCCTAATTCTTTCTTGGGATGTAGGCATAAAACGGTTGTTGGTGGAAGTGGACAGTCTTTGTGTTACACAAATGATTTCTAAGCAGGTGGTCGTTCCTAACGTGTTCTATACTTTAATAGTTGTTGTCCGGGAATTATTAAGTAGAAATTTGTAAACTCCTATCACCCATATCTATCGTGAAGCAACCTTAGCTGCGGACTTCATGGCTAATATGGCTCATTCGTGGCTTGCATGTGTTCTCTAACTCTCCTGTGGGTATTTATTCTATCATTTCGCAAGACTTGTTTGGGGTTACTCAATCCTGTTTTGTTCATGTTTAGCTCATTTTGATGAGCCCCCTCTCATAAAAAAAAAAAATATATATATATATATATATATATATTCCTAAATCATTAAGTATTATAGAGTGAAATAAAACCCATACACATGCAAATAAAAACAAAGAATTAACCAAAACAAAACATCAATGTACGTTAGTTCAATAAATAATGACCAAAGGAAAAAGAAAGAAGGTTATTTGTTAAATCAATAAATGCATTGCACAATAAAAAATAAAGACAAAACATATGACTCCCCCTGTCGCTATGCGCAACAATGAAAATCATTACTCCCCCTAGAAATTAAAACATGACTCCCGAATAATTAGACCAATATTACTCTAACGGACCGAAAAATTATAATACCGAGCAATTTCGGTGACAAAATCATCGAAGTCAATCAATCGATTGGCAAGACAATCAGGTCGGGTACAAAAGAAATAATCTAAAAGAGAATTATAAAAGAGGGATTTTAATAATTAAAAATTTATTGAATTTTTTAGATTAGAACGAAATTTAATCATATTTTGATTAGAGCGTAATTTAGTAGTATTGACTTAGTCCAGTTCTAAAATGATATTTAGTATTCATTAATCCTATCAATTCGCTTCTGCTACACCGTTACGTCATAACCATTTCTTGCTCTATTAAAAATTTGGCAAACTCTACCATAAAATTATAAAAATTCTCAATATCTCACAACTTTGCTAGAATTATCCAAACTCAAATAATTGCACTGGTCGAGAGATCATCATTCTCATCAAAGGCTAAGCATAAATTAAACAAGAAGTGAGACCATCAGCTTTCCGGTGGCGGGGCAGCTGAAGAAGTTGCCGATCCGACGTAGCTGACCTGAACTTCTTGAGGGACAACATGGTAAATTCTTATAGCAACTTGTTCAAATATTCTCGTTAGCTCTAACACTAGTTCAGATCTCCTGTTAATTTTTTCCTCGTAATTCTCAAAGATTATGATGTGAGTGACGTAAAGACCCATTATCATCTTCTCATCCTTAATTTGCTTCACCACCACACTGTGGTTTGGACTCCAATGCCGAGGCTTGCTCTCTAAGTAGCTGCCATAAATTATTAAAGCAAGAAAATAATTAGTAACGACCAACTTCATGCTGTATATTAAATAACCATACATCAATGCTATTGTAGTTGTTGTTACCAAGGAGAGAGATTTGTGTATTTTTCACATTTGAAGGATGTATTGGTCACAATTTGCAAGTGTCTGGAGTAAACTACATTTATGCCAAATTGCAGAGGTATTTACAATTAATATAAAAAATGAAGAAGAAATAATAAGAGGGGTTCTTCTATGATGCTGTAATTTTTTTAGAGAATCAATAATATTTTTAATTGTACACCATTGGATTTAATCAATGGTACACATTATTTGTAGTAAAAATAATAATAATAATAATGGTAAACGGTTAACAAACGTGTAAGGGGTGGAGAATTTTGTAAAATAACTATGACCACCCTTAGAGTTTGAAATAATTTCACTTAAATAGCATATTTTATTTGAAATGTGATAATCTTTTTTAAATAAATCTTTCAAAATCTATTACCATTAAGTATAAAATATAATGAAAGATTATTTAACACAAATCAAATAAATAAGTTGCAATTGTAAAATTTATATATGATATAACACTAATAAATAACACAACTAAGTACATATACTTAAGTAAATGTCATAGTCACATCAATAAACTCATTGTTAAGATTGCTTGTAATATAAAAATTACTTGATCACACATGTTTTAATAAAATTTAATAGCATATATTAAAATACTCATTATTTTATATAATATAAAGTACCATTGTATAATTGATCACGAAGTATGTATTATTTTTAACACCCATTTAATGTATTTATTCTCTGAACTTTATATTTATCTTACAATTAATATCCTTATATGGTAGGAATTTTAAGTTTTATAAGCCTTTATATTTTCATTTTATTTTCAAATATCACTTTGTTAATTTCATAAAAGTTAAATCTAATATATATTCCTAATAAGCTTTAGTTTATGAATCGTGAAAGATTATTTTAGTGATACCCTTTGATTGTAATTATAAAATTTTATGTTATTAAGAGCATTACTTTTGTTATGATAGTTAATAGTGACAATAAATAAAATATTGCCTTCAATAATATTTACGTGGGAAAAAAAGTGAAAGAAAATCATTTATATTTTTAAATTTTTATTGACATGGTAGGAAATTATCTGATCCTTATAAAATTTAACTTTCACAAACTTGTTTTCATTTTATTTTCAAATGTCACTTTGTTAATTTCATAAAATTCACTTTGTTAATTTCATAAAAGTTAAATCTAACACGTATTCCTAATTAACTTTAGTTTATGAATCATGAAAGATTATTTTATTGTTATTCTTTGATAGTAATTATAAAATTTTTATGTTACGAAGAGTCATTACTTTTATTATGATAATTAATAGTGACAATAAATAAAATATTACATCAAATAATATTTAATGGACAAAATGAGGAAAAAACATCATTGTATGTTTCCATGTTTCCATTATACAGATATGATTTGGGATACTTTAACTTAAAATTTTGACACAATATTTGAGCCATTAATATCTCATAATCTAATGGTTGATATTAAAAGTCAAAGCAACATTTCATAATGTTATATCCTCCACCATTGAATTGCATGAAATAAATAGTTTAATTTTTTGTTAAAATTTTAAATCAAAATATTTCTCACTCTATAGTTATATAGACATATATATTTTTCAATAATAATTGGTGAATAAAATATTTCTCATTTGTTATGACTCATATAGTATTATTAATAAAACACATATAAAATAATGCCTTCTATTATCATTATTGTTTAGGTATTAATGGTTTGTAATTAAATTCATACAATACAAATTATTATAAGATATTGTGTTAAATAGCCTACTTGATATTATATTATATACTAAATGGTAATTGATTTTGAAAGATTTATTTAAAAAATATTATCATATTATAAATTTAAAGGAGGGCTGAAAAGTAATTTTAAATAAAATATATTATTTAAGTGAAATTATTTCAAACTCTAAGGGTGGTCACAATTATTTTACAAAAATTCTCTACCCACTTGAACGGTTAACAAACTATTTATCATTATTTTTAAATTATTTTTTTAGTACAAATATTGTATACCATTGATTAAATCTAATGGTTCACAATTAATATGTTATTGATACTGTAAATTTTTTTACAGCATCATAAACATAAAGGAACCCTAATAAGAGAGGTTTACCTGAATGAATTATGCGGATATATATTTTTAGTAACCACCATAATTAATTATTAATTTCTTTTGGTGGACGATTGGTTATTTTCTTTAAAAAAAAATAATCATGGTGGACTACTAAAAATCCATATATGTGATATAACAATGGACCAGAACTCCTTTCAAACCCCTTATAACCAATCAAAAAATAAAGAAGAAAACGAAAAAACAATGGAAAAGATTCTATCAATGCATGACGTGTAGTTTTGTTTTAAAGAATTGACTTACTTCTTTATTTTAGATTTCAGATGTCCAATCTTCTCCAACGGTGTGAACACATCTATGGCAAATTCCACCGCATCCCTCATATCCACTGTGCTTCTATAAAAATTGCTGATGGGTTTGCTTGCTAGAACTGAATTTGGATAAAATATTTTCTCGTTGTCATACCTCAAAAACGTGGTTGTCAAAATGTGCATCTCCTCAACCACCATCTGTATAATTGATGTAAAATATGTCAAGCAAATTAACTCAATATTATAAAATTGAATACACGTATTTTAGGAAAGCGACCGAGTAATTATTACCTGCACTCCATCAATGACGCATCGATCACCAACATCAAATGGGTGTGTCACAAATAAAAATATGATGGCTTCAAATACATTCTTGGCAGTGTTACCGAACAAGAACACTGCAAGTACAACTTGGGACAAAATAACTAGAAGAGCTTTAGTGGTTAATAAACCCACTATAAGCAGCCACACAATAATGATCAGAACAATCACAATCCCCCTAAAAAGCCTGTTCAACTCTTGCATGGCTTCTTTGGAATTATTTAAGTAATGTGCCAGAGATTTTCTTTGCTTGTAAACATTTACCTGCATACACCAAGTGCATCATAAGAATGGTTTGATGGCACTCACGTACCTTGAACGCCAACTACCTATAAGGTCTTGGTTCGAGTTTTGGGAGCTTAAAAAGCACCTACGGCTACTTTATCCCTAGACCCATCAGATTTTTTTACTTCGAAAATGGTCATGAGCACAATTTACAACAGAACTTACCACCCACTTGGTAACATCTGATCTCTTGACCCTCCCAGTTTCTGCCTGTCCCAACCTCTGCATTATTTCGTCCACCTCTTCCTTTATAAAGAATCGCAAGAGATCACACTCGTCCATATATCTGGTCATTTGCCAACGTACAGAAACAATAGGCATTGTGAGTCTGAGACCATAATTCTGGAAGTGGAAAATTAAACAAAATGTGGATGGAAATTTAAAAGTTAAAGTATCCTCACTTGCTGCCAGGTCCGGCAACATTCTGGAAAATCTGATAAGCAGCAGCCTTTGCTTCCCATTCGCTTTCAATATTCTTGTTGTAGTCACCATCAAGTTCATCATTCTCACAGACATCAAGTTCATTTGAGACAATGGACAGCTTTGTACTGCTAATGTGATTTATTAACTTTTCCATGGTCCATGCAGAAATTTTCTTCATCTTTTTACGCTTTCCACTAACATGATAAATCACCTCCTCTTTGTCCTCTTGATTTTCAGTTCCATTCTTCATACTCATGCTGCCTACTCTTTCACTGTGCTCTATCAGTGGTGAACCCGAACAAGTGGAAATAACATATTCATCAAACATGGCTTCTTGAATCTGATCGAAGAATCTCTTTGATAATCTTGAAGCAACTAGTAACTTGAATGAGAAAGTCTTAACCATCCATAGAACGGCCCCAACAAGACAAGCAACAAGCCCTCTAGTAATATAATTTACAATCTTTTTTGTTTCTTTTGATCTCTCCACTCCACGCTCAAACAACAAACACCAAGCCAAGAGAACCAAAGCAAACCAAATAAAGGCCCTAACACTCCTCCTCAACCCATCCAAGTAATACAGAACCATAAGCTTTAGCTTGAAATTCTTTTCAATCAAGCAAATCAAAGCAATCATCAACAATTTAGTCACCAATCGACCACAAAAGATCACCAATACCAAAACACACCATTTCCACAACTTTAACTGCCATAAGAAATGGTTTTTCAACTTGCTAACAATTAAGCTACCAATTAACAACCCCATTACGCACCCAAATGCAATCAACTCAATCAATAAAAATAATTTCTTTAACTTATTACCCTTTTTATGCTTCTTGTTTATCTTCACCTTCTTGTACACCTCCTCATATTCGTCTTCCTGTTCTGGACTCGCCATTAGCGGAGTACGTGGTGTTAATTTCATCAACTCTGTATTCCCTTCAACCAATATTTCAGCATCATCTTGTTCGTCATGTGACTCCGCAAATCTGAAGACGGATTTTCTCCGAGTTAAAGACTGGCCTGATGGGGTGTCTGCAGGCTTATTATCTGGAGAAGCAGAGCCTGCAAATACTGGAAGCTGGTTTCTGCAGCTACTGAGATCCTGATCATTAATATCAATCTCTGCTACTTCAATATTTAAGGAACCAAGCTCCAAATTCTTTGAAGAAGATTGGGAGCCACTTATTTCCTTGGTTACGTGATACTCTTCGGGGTCTGGAATCTGAATCACGGCGTCCTTTGAATTGGCTCTTTTCTTCTCCACCAGGACCAGGCCTTTTCCACCTTCCATTACTGTTTAAAATAAAATGTTCTGAGAAGCTTTGACTCTCGGTGGTTGTGGCTCACAGTTTTCTAATCTGTGAAACAAACATACGTAGGTTAGAGAGATTAATGTTTACTTTTGTGTGGTTTCAAACTTTCAATGACGATGAAGAGTAACCAGATTTGATTTGAGATTTTTGTCAAACAACACTTCTCTGTTTTCCTTTGCAAACAGTTTATTAACATTGATCAGTTCTTCCAGGCAGCATTGACGTTGACTTTGTCGCGTGGTTACATATTATTTCATTATTAAATAATTATTTGATTTAGAGCTCTGCATTTGCTCTCCAGTCTTTCGTATTTAAAATTTGTAGGTCTAGGCCACGAGCTTAGCCGGGCAACCAACCTATGCCCTTACTTAAAGGGACTGGTGTCTCAAACCCTGTGGTAGACTCATTTTTCCTTTGAATTACATAATTGAAGAGGCTTAGACAATTCTCTCATAAATTTGAGTAGAATTTAGATATTTCTTCAATTTTATTAGTAGTGTAAGGCCTCATTTAGGATTGAGGTTGTGCAACTATATAATATTAAAGCGTTTGGTAAACACCAACTATTTTATTTTGAAAGTTAAATTATTTGATTTTTATTTGTTTAATAAAAAATATATTATATCCTTACTGATTTTGTTAAAATTATTATTTAAAAATTATAATTACTATATACTACTAATTTTTATTTCATAATTATAATTTTTTTAACGATATCACTTAAAAGTTACAATATTTTAATACTAAATAAGATTTAAATGCCGTGATTTTAAGCCTGAAAGGTCTGGGAGCTGTAGAACTCTATGGAAACCTTGTCCGAGTTTCATTTGAAAACTAACCTGAGCCTTGCCATAAACCTCTTCGGATTTGCATGAAATTTCTGAAAAAAATACAAAATTAGTACCAAGGAATGAAGGAAACTAATCGTTTACGTTGAGATTTGAGAGATTATAAAAAGAACAGCTCGACCTGCAACCCGATCCATGTGCCCGTAAAGTCAGAATGACAATTTTTAGTAGTTTAGGAATTTTATAATAATTAAGGAAGCCATCATACAATCAATATAAGTTGTCACTTTTCAAAAGCACAGTCATACACGCTCATATTCGGGGGTCACAACTTACAAAATGCCGATAATAAATTATTTATTATTATTCGTTTTGCAAAGCCGATAAGTTTTTTTAATACAAAGAATGGGCTAATAGACTTTACCCAACCAAGTTGTCGAGGAGTAATCTTATCTGACTTCTTTAAATTATCTTATCCACCTATATTTTTTTATTTATTTTCTTAGCTTTTAAAATTAGGGTTATTTTTAACCAGTACCCAAATGTTTCAACATTTTTTATCGTACACCCACTTATTTTGACAACTATCACCACGCACCCAAAACGTTAAAATTCTATGTTAGTTTAACGATCAAAAGGGTAAAACAGGAAATGTAAGTATGTAAGAACTAAAATAATAAAAATTATATTCATTTCCTTCTCCGTTTTCCTTTCCTTTTTAATTTTTTCTTCTCCATTTCAAATGTAAAACAAAAACAATGCAAGGGTAATTTGCTGTTGCTGAAATCCGATGACCGGCAACAAGGGTTGTTCGCCTTTGTTCTCCTCTGCCGTCTTAAGTTTCACAAGCTGCAGCATGGTCGCGGCAAGCGCAAGCAATTTGGCGGCGAAAATAGGTGGCGCACAAGAGTCGTGAGATGCTGGTAGCGGCAAGACGGCGACAATGCTGCTGGTGGTGTCACGATGGTGGGGATGGCGGTTGCAAAAATCATAGCCCTTGATGGTGTCCCGATTGTAGAGATGGTGGTTGGTGGCTGCAATGCAAAACTAATAAAACCTAAAATTTTAGGGCATCTTTATTTTAGGGTATTTTAGTCTTTTCAATATATAATAGCTTATGCCGTTTTACTTAACGGCAAAAAGTAACGAAATGGGTGTGCAGTAATACTTATCAAAACAATTGGGTGCATGGTAAAATATGTTGAAACATTTGGGTACTAGTTAAAAATAACCCTTAAAATTATTCTCTCTTCCCCACCCACCCCCTCTAACATAACATAAACAATAAGTTCATCAACCACCACACTGCTTAATTTCTTCACCATTAATTCATTCTCTCCACATTTTCAATACTGGATTTTATTAAATGTGTATGAATAAGTGGTGGTTTTTATTATTATTAATGTTATTGATTGTGCTTTATATGATAATCTAAGATTTTGTTTAATTTTAATTTAGAATTTGATTCAAAATTAATATTTGATTCAAATTTTGAACCAATTTATAAGAGAGAGAGTGTGTCATGCACCACTTGATTCAAAGCAACAGCCAACTGTTTGCTTCATTATTTCAACTACATGAGTCAGTGGCCATATATATATTTGAAGGAATTGAAAGCAGCTCTTATTTTGTGCAACCATTTTTGAAGTGAGGCAAAGAAGAAAAATGGAATAGAAAAAGAGAAGAGAAAAGAGAAGACACCAAAAATAAATAAATAAAATAAAAGAGGAAAGTCGAGAGTAAGGAAAAAGAGAAAAAGAAAGGAGAAAGAAGAAAAATGGAATAGAAAAAGAGAAGAGAAAAGAGAAGACACCAAAAATAAATAAATAAAATAAAAGAGGAAAGTCGAGAGTAAGGAAAAAGAGAAAAAGAAAGGAGAAAAAGGAAATAAGAAGAAAAAAAAGGAAAACAAGAGTGAAAAGTGGAATTGAGGAAATATAACTGGATAGTTATATTTACATTAAGTGAGTCCGTGGTTAATAGATTTATCGAATTTAAGTGGATATGATTTAACTTACATTATACGTATAAATTTTTATATCAGTTTGAACAATTAATTTTTGGATTCTGTATTTTAGGAGGAACTTGAGAATCCAAGAACCCACAAGAGCCCCAATGATTCCCATAGTGTAACAGAATCTGTAAGTGGATATCATTATTACTATTATGTATTCCGTGAAGCATTTATATTTGATAATATGATTTAATATCATGTTATGATTACATGTACGCATATTATATGTTTGATTGAGTTATGAGATGTGATTTCTAGTCACCATATATGTACCCTTTCCCATAGGCTTTGCGCATGCGTATTGAGAGTTAGGTTAGTCCACTCATGCGAGATAGTTTAATTACACCGAGTATTGAGAGGCTTTGCCACGCTCTACTCGCGTGATGATGATCCCGACGAGTATTGAGAGTTATTTTCCCCTAGGTACTATTTGGTGCAATTTTGTCATGTATGTATGTATGTATGTATAAATTCCATGTTTGCTAGTGTGTGATATTCAGTGTGGAGTTATGTCACGTGATTATATATAAGCACTAGTTCACTACTTTATTATTATTATTATTATATAATTGCATCCACTCACTAAGCCCCAAACTCACTATTTTCCTATTTACCCCTTTTCTCTTAAGATTCCGCAAGATTTCATGCAGATCGGTTCTAAACAATTAAGGTTGGGCCAAGAGACGCATTGCTTAATGTCTTGCATTTTGAGCACGTTTCTGTTGCTTATGCTTTTATATATATATAATTTTAGTGTGAGTATGTATAATGAGACATGAATTGTGCAAGTTTTGAATGTATATTTTCGGATGAGACACATAAGTTTTTATGTGCTTATATCACAGACCATTTTTATATATATTTTCATGAATTAAATTTGTGCCATGAGTTTTAGTTGTTAGTTTGCATGATTCACCTTGGATTTGACATATAAGTCGAGGCGGGTCGTGTCACAGAGAGAGAAAGAGTCATGACCCCACCCAGACTTGACAACATATTGTCTGCTTTGGACCTTAACAAGGCTTACATGATTTTATTTCTAGGGGGTTCATACACCCTAAAACGCGTCTTGCTAATTAAGGTGTGAATCACCCATTATAAACTCATCATCTCTCCCTTACTTTACCAATGTAGGATTTGCCTAAGGTGTTACATACACCCTACTTAAGGATTTAGTGTCCTCGCTGAGATTTTCCCCACCATCGCTCAAGAGGATACATGGAGCCGTTTTGATACCATTTGTAATGACAACCCCGTCCTGGCAATATATTATCCGCTTTAGGCCTTAACAAGGCCAGTATAGTTTTGTTTATAGGGTGTCCATACACCTCAAAAACTCGTCTTGCCAATTAAGGTGTAGACTATTGGGGAAAAATCAGGTTTTTAAATTTTTATAAAACCTTTTAAGATCGCTCTCATATAATATATAAGAATTTGTATTCTAGAAATTATAACTTGAAAATTCGATTTGGCTTTTTCCGTTGAAGTGATTTAGGCTCCTAGATCACGATCCGTCACCACCACTCCTGTTAGATCACGATCTGTCACCACCACGCTTGTTAGATCACGAACTGTCACCAATGATCTTCCAGGTTATGACTCAGGTTCTATCTGCACTTGATGTGTGGGTGCCTTTATCACTACCAAAGCAACTAGCACGAGAAAATTTTTCTCGCAACAATAAAGAGAAAAATCTTTTTCTCTGATCTGTATAAAGTGACTTTTTTTTCTTTAGAGAAAATAAACTTTTTATATCTCCCTTTAGTGAAAATCCTAGGCTCCAAATAATGAAAATAAAAACTTACGTTACTTGATTTTTCTATAAGGGACCCACCATGTAAAATAACATAAGGCCCCTTACACATAAGCTAATTAAATGGAGCCTCCCACTAAATGATATAATTAGGCTTTTGACCCAAATAGCTAGTTATCTTGCTTATTAATCCAGTAGTGGTGCAGTCAATTAAATGAGCTAAGTCGGGGATCATTTGGGAATATACAATAGTAGCTATAACAATTAAGCCTGTAATTAAACTAGCCTAATTATTTAATTCCAAATCTACTCCACTAAAAGATTGGAATTGACCTCCATAATTGTATGCTCGAATAATAATTCGTCCCAAGCCACATTGATTTCTTTACTGCACAATCCTTTGTACCACATCATTAATTAAATCGATATCTCAATTGTCCAATCAATTTAATTAGATCTTGTTCCTTGATACTTACTGGTTTTCTCTAATGATCATTTTCAACATACTAAATATGTTGACACACTCTGGCCAGAGAATTCTATGATCAAGTGCCGAAAACCCATCAAGAGATGTGTTGTACAAATTCTATATTGTTAATCCATAACTCCAATACTCATAACTGCTCCCACCAAAATACCGGGTAATCTTGACCACAAGTATGTGTCGTGCCCATTGGTAACTCAAATGGAATAACAATTACAATCATGAAATCATAATTAACTCAAGATTAAGATTACAGTAAAATCAATGCCTATGAGATTTAATAAGTCTGACAGTTATTACAAAGTTAATTAAATCTCATATGTGATCTTGTTCAATGTAGTCGCACTACATCAATAAATTCATACATGATTAAGACAAATCATTCAATGAATTTATTACAGTCTATACCTAAATAAAGTGCCCAACTTTATTTATCAACTGTGAACTAAATTTATTTAATCATAAGATAACTTGTATTTATGTCTTCTATGAATCCACATGGTGATCACATAAATACATATAATATGATTAAATGGACTTTAATACAAATATTAATGCAATTAAGATATTTGAATAAAATACCTCATTTATTTTATTAATCAGAAAAATTATTTATTACAATTAAATAAATACATATGCTTTTAAAGAGCATATTTTCCCAACATAGACCACCCTTTATAAATCCAGCATCTCTCTCATACATTGCCGATGTAGGATTCACCTAGGGTATTATATAGAGAGAGAGTGATGAAAAGTTAATCTATTGAGAAATTGAAAGAAAACAAAAATATTTATTTTTAATTATTTTTTTTATTTTTCAATAACAACAATTTCAAAATAAATAATACTAATTAAAACGTGGTGGTTGATGAGATAAATTAAGGGGTTAAAACAACACTCAATTCCTAAATATTAGGCATAACACAAATCTGACAGCAAGCACCAAAGCAAAGCATCAGGTGTAATGAAGCTAGTGATTGGAATGAGAAAATCCATAGACATTTTAAGTTCCTAAAATTTTTTTCCGTTATATTTTAAGTTGTATTAAAAATAAAAACTCACCTAATTAAAACAGCTTACGATCTTGCTCCTAGTGTCTTTCTCCATCAAATTTTTTACATCTATAAATTTTACAGTAAAAAAATAGTTAATTAAAAGAGTAAAAATTTGATCTAAAGTAAGTTTTATTCACTTATCTACAACTCATTTTTGTAGAAAGAAATAATTTATTTTGAAGTTTTGATAGATTATTAACTTTATGGGCATGCTAGGGAAAGAGAATCGCCCATTAGGGTTTATTGACAAAGAAAAGCAAAGCACTCGTTTTGTTCTTCCTTAGCCCTTGCTAAGTGCTTCTCCTGTACCAAAACAAAAAAAAAAAAAACAAAGAAAAGCAGGAGATAAATGTTAAATCAAGAAAAAGTTGAAAAGGATTTAAGTGGGAGAGAGAGTCGCTCATGAGATTTATTAAAGATAAACAACAATAAAGGCTATTTTAAGAACTAAACAAGATATAAATGGAAAACTGGTTTGAGAAGGATAATAGAGGGGTGCTAGTGCTACTAGGAATGGCAAGATAAGCCAGACCCGCACGAACTCGGATGAGCCGGACCGGGTTAAACCCACACCGGTTGTATATTTTATCCGGATCCAGTTTTAGTTTTCTTAAGCCCGAATTTATCCAGGTCCGGTTTCGGGTTCACCTGAACTCAGATTTCCTGAACCCGGACTCAGATTTTTTTGTTTTAAATATTATTTAATTAATTTTTAAAATTGTTATTTATAAGTATAAAAGAAAAAAAATGAGAAATAAAACAAACCTTACATTTCCTACAGTCGCCGCTTCCTCATGTTCATTCCCCAAAATTCAGCAAATGAATTCAAAATCAACATCGCCCCGATTCATCATCATCCATCAATCATCATCAACAGAACATCACTGCCCGGCTCATCATCATCCATCAATCATCAGCATCACAACATCGCGACGGTGGCCGCACTTCTCTGCAAGTTTCAATTTCTACCTTATGTGTTAAATTTAGATTTATTCTGAGATGTGGGCTCAAGGAATCACGTGGCTTTCTGTGGAATCATGTGATTTCTATGGAATAGTGTGGCTTTCTTTGTTTATTTAATTTTCCCATCTTCTTCATCCTCCACTATCTTCACAAGATCCCATGAGTTCTATTTGTTTCTACAACTACCAAAGAGTCGAAATTGGCATGCTTGAAATTATTTTTTTTATTTTGGGCATATATACGGGTTTAAAATCCGCAATCTAGAAACCTGAATTTTTCTAGGTTCAACCTGGACCAGACTTAGAGCTAAAAAATCTGGGTTTATATACGGGTCTGGTAATTAAAATTGTCATCCGGGTCCGGAACCGGAAAGACTAAACTCGGACTCGAACCTGGCTTTTGCCATCCCTAGGTGCTACCGTGCTAATTGCATCACTCTCTTAAATATTTGGCTTGAAAGAACCAGCTGTAGAGCTATTATATGGGTCGTAACTTTGTAGCCCATGTAGCTTGCAGCCAAACTGTAATTAATAGTATTTTTAACTCCCTTTCAGTATAATCCAATATACTAATAAATTTTTTCTTCCATTGAAATTATATTAAAAACAAACACAAGTAGAGCCACTCGGCCTTTGGCAGAGCTAGATTATCTTCATCGGCAAAGTACCCACTTATTTAAGCCAATAAGCTAGATTATGTTCATACCCATTTTTCATATATATTTTTACGACTACAATATCTTCTAACAAGTGTGTGTGTGTGTGTGTGTGTATAGGAACGCCAAATGGAGATTACGTTAAAAATTATTTGAGAAATACTATAAGACACATTTCAAAACTCATAAAAATATAATAAGAGATCCATGCCACACAAGAATATAATAAAAGAGCTCAATGTGCATAAAGAAGAATAGGATATATAGAAGAGCACTAAACTTCTTCCGGATATCTAAAAGTGGAAAAAGCTTCAAATGTCTTAAATTCAAAAAAATGGGATGGAGATATTCCTACATAAATCACAAGAGAAAAGTTGTTAGACTAAGTTTATAGGCTTGGGAAACCTTCAACTCATAACGTCACTTTGGTGTATGAGTATCAAAGCCTTAAATTTGCTAAACTTATTGGCATGGAAGGGAGTTTTCCAGTTTTACAAAGTTCTTTGAGAGTTCTTTCTAGACCAAAATATTAAACAGTTGATTTCACAAGTCTGAATCCATCTCCATACATTTGATCTTCACGTACTTCTCTGTTGTGCATTTCAAACTCTTTCAACATATGGGCTATCACTTCACACATGCCTTCTTCGACTTTTCGTTCTTCGACTCTACAGCTTAAACTTGTTGGTGATCCAATGCATTAGAGTGCAATAACTTGAAAAAGTATAAAAAATTAGCGAAATCTGATAAGACACAACATATTTTACATGAGTTATACTATTGGCACCCCTTCATTAATATCATGTAATTACATTTGCAGACGAATACAAATTGAATTATTTTTTTCCTCACTCTCTTCAATGTATATTATTTGCACTGGGATGATTTCTCTCTCTCTCTCTCTTCAATTTATACAACTGATTCGCACAAACTTAAAATATTAATTTTTTTTGCTTTTCTTCCTTTTTTTATATTGATTATTTTTATTTTTGGAAAGTTAGTGTTTTTTTGTTTCATGGAGAGAGGCTGAAGAGAAGAATACACATATAAAAACTACTTTAGTTTTATGGAGGAAAAGTTTTAAGAGAAAAATATGTCAAATGAGGTAGGCTGCTCTTTCTAGAAGAGCAAGAATTTCACACCCCTTTTTGACATTTGCTAAGGGCGGCACCAACCATATTGAAAAAAAATAGTGTCGTCCATAATTGAAAGAAAAAAATCATAAATAATAGCCAATATTTGGCTATAAAAAGGAGCTCCTCATTTCATTTCATCCATCCCAATTTTAGAGTTCTCTAATTCATTTGAAAAAAAGAATTGAGAGTTGAGAGTGTTAAGAGTTTTAAACTCTTATTTTAGTGATTTAAGAGACTAGGTGTATTGGGATTCTAGGTAGTGAGGTAAAATATTATAATATTTGTAATCCTCATTTTACTAGTGAAATATTTTTTTTCTATCTTCGCCTGTGAACTTAGGCTAAAAGCCGAACCAAGTAATTTCCTGGTGTCCTCTTTTATGTTTGTTTTTTATTTTCTTCCAATTTCAATTTAGTTGTAGCCCTGCTTCACCCATCAATTTCCTAACAGTGGTATCAGAGCTATTGGTTGTATTTTTAGAGTTGGATATTGTTCACGTATACGATACTATTCACGTATGCGGTATTATTTACGCATAAAGCATTGTTCATGTATACATTACTGTTCACGAGAAACGGTGGGAGCGATCCAAGAATTTTGTGGTCCAAAATAGGGAATAGTGGTGTGAGTGGAGTAACTGTGTGGTTTTGTACATATCTATGAAAGTTCTGTCACAAAGGTGATAAGAGCCTAAGGAATCTGGGTTTTAAGTGGGACCGTTGTGACCCCCCCCCATTCTTTCCTGGAAACTATCCTGGTGTGCATATTCATACATACTCACAACTATTCGAGGTGATACACTAGTTTGTGCACAGTATTTATCAACAAAATGGCGACAAAGTATGAAATTAAGAAGTTTAACGGAAATAATTTTTCGTTGTGGAAAATGAAGATGAAAGTTGTATTGAGGAAAAATAATTGCTTAATAGATGGAGAAAAGTCCATGGAGATAACAAATGATAAGTGGAACGAGATAGACGGCAACACCATTTCTGATCTACACTTGGCACTTGCGGATGGAGTATTATCTAATATGGCAGAGAAAAAGACAGCAAATGAAATATATGATACTCTCACAAAATTGTACGAGACCAAGTCGTTGCACAATAAGATTTTCTTAAAAATGAAACTTTATACTCTTTGAATGACGGAATTTACATCGATGACCGACAACATCAACACCTTGAAAACTCGATTTTCACAACTCAAAATGTTGGGTCATAATATAGAGGAAAATGAACGTGTAGAACTTCTACTTCAAAGTCTACCAGATTCGCATTATCAACCTGATGAACAACAATCTAGTGGACAGTCTGGTTTTCGACGATGTTGCAGCCTCCTTATTAAATGAGGAGAGCATGCAGAAAAATAAGAAAGATAGATAAGCAAGTTTGCAGCAAGCAGAAGCACTATCGGTGACGAGAGAGAGATAACGAAACGTGATCCCAGTGGGAGTCACAATCATGGTAGGTCAAAATCCAGAGGTAAGAAAAAATATTAAATGCTATAACTGTGGCAAGAAAGTGCACGTCAAGAAAAGAGTATTGGAACAACTAGAAGAGAAGAGAGAGTAAAGATCATGAGTCATCAAATGCTCAATGGTATTGAGCAAATATCTCGGATGATGGCGAAATTCTCTACAGCGAGGCAACAATTATTTCAGAAGGCAGAAAACGGCTATCTGATGTCTGGCTTATAGACTCAGGAGCTACCTGACACATGACCTCTCGGAGAAAATGGTTCCACACATATGAACCTATCTTAGGAGGATCTGTATATATGGGAGATGATCATACCTTGGAGATTGTTGGTATTGGTACTATCAAAATCAAAATGTTTGATGGTACAATTCGTACAATTGAGGAGGTACGACATGTTAAAGGCCTGAAGAAAAATCTATTGTCTTTGGGACAAATGGATAGTCATGGGTACAAAACTCATGTGGAGAATGGAATTATGAAGATTGTTAAAGGCATGCTTGTATTAATGAAGGCAGAAAAGATCGGTGCTAATCTATTTATACTTAAATGAGAAACACTACAGGAGACTGATGCGTGTGTCGCATCAAATGGAGAAAAGTCAACGATGATGTGGCATCTCAAACTTAGCCACATGTCGGAACAAGGTTTGAAAATTCTCTCTGAGAGAAAATTGCTTCCAAGGCTCAAATCGGTAAACTTACCATTTTGCAAGCATTGTGTTACAAGTAAGCAATATAAATTAAAGTTCAATAGATCTATTGCTAGAAGTAAATGCATTCTAAGCTTAGTTCACTCTGATGTTTGGGAATTACTAGACATATCCATGGGAGGTGCAAAGTACATAGTGACTTTCATTGATGATTATTCCAGGAGATGTTGGGTGTATCCAATCAAGAAAAAGTCAGATGTATTTTCAGTGTTTTAACAATACAAAGCGCGGGTTGAACTTGAATTTGGGAAAAAATATCAAGTGCTTGAGGACGGATAATGGTGGAGAGTATACAAACGGCTAGTTTCTTGCTTTCTATAAGCAAGAAGGTATTCAGAGGCAGTTCACGGTAGCATACACTCCTAAAAAAAATAGAGTAGCAGAGCGGATGAACAAGACTCTTACAGAAAACATAAGAGTTATGTTGAGGACTGCTGGTCTACCCAATTCATTCTGGGTAGAAGTAGCCAACAATGTCTGTTATATAGTAAATTGGTCGTCATCCACAGCAATAGGGCTGAAGACAGCGATGGAGATGTGGACTAAAAAGCCAACTGATTACTCTTACCTATATGCATTTACATGTCTTGTGTACGTGATGTACAATGCCCAAGAAAGAACAAAATTAGATCTAAAATATAGGAAATGTATCTTCTTGGGATATGCTGATGGAGTAAAGGGGTATCGTTTGTGGGACTCCACTGCCCATAAGATCGTCATCAGCAGAGATGTTATCTTTATAGAAGATCAATTTCAAAAAAGAGATGAGGATGATATCACTATAAAAGAAAAATCAGAGATTGTACGGGTATATGTGAAAAATAATCTGGAAAAAGAAGATTCAAATTCTTCTGCAACAACACTAGAGCACGAGGAATAAGAACCAGTCGAGTCTGAGGCTCCAGAAGTTCGTCGATCAACTCGTGAGAGACGACCGCCGTCATGGCACTTGGAGTATGTCATAAAGATCAATGTTGTATATTGTCTTCTAACAGAGGATGGAGAGCCATCAACTTTCTATGAAGCTTTAAACATCCCATATGTTGCTTTTGAAAAAATATTATGCTCAAAATATTTTCTTTGTATGTAAAAGAACGAGAGAGTTACAAGCTTATATACAACTATTAAGGTCAGCCAAATCTCTTAGTGTAATGGCTAGACAGGCTGTCCTATTTATGACTACATACATTAAGGAATGAAATCATTTGTACATAAGGAATATTAATATTATCAAGTGATACTTGCTCAAAATAAAGATTGTGTCTAGAATAAGGGATTGCCGATGCCAAATCTTGTCGCTAATAATATTCGGTGAGCTGTAGCTACTGATTATATGGTTTATCATCTCCCCTCAAGCTGGTGTGCGGAAGCGGAAAAATCCCAAGCTTGTGACGAAGATTAAGAAATTGAAATTTTGAGAGAGCCTTCGTGAAGACATCGGCTATCTGCTTAAATGAAGGGACATAATGTGTAGAAAGCTGACCAGCAGTTACTTTCTCCTGAACAAAATGATAGTCCAGTTCTATATGTTTTGATCGAGCATAAAAAATTGGATTTTTTGACATGTGTAAAGCACTTTGATTATCACACAGTATCCTTGGGGGTTGAAGAAGAAATAGGCCAATGTCCATAAACAAATAAGTAAGCCAAGTGATTTCAGCTGCAGTTGACGCCATGGCACGGTATTCAGCTTCTGCACTAGAATGGGAAACAGTTGGTTGTTTCTTAGATGCCCAAGATACACAATTAGCACCAATATACACACAGTAACCGGTAATGCTTCTTCTAGTGTCCTTGCATCCAGCCCAATCTGCATCACAAAAGGCAACAATTTTTAAAGGACTTTGAGATGTATATCGAATGCCAAATTGAATGGTTCCCTTTAGATATCAAAGTATTCTCTTGACAGCTCGCATATTAGCCTCGTTGGGGGCTTGAAAGTTTTGACAAACTTTGTTAACAGCATGTACAATATCAGGCCTAGTAAAGGTCAAATATTGTAATGCTCCCACAATGCTACGATATGTTGTTAGATCGACTGGTGTAAGATCATTTGGATGTTCTTGAGGTTTTACTGCAATTGGAGTGGAGAGATGTGTGATGTCCAGCATTTTAGTCCTGCAAAGTAGATCATAAGTATACTTTGTTTGAGAGATAAATATGCCATCAAAAAGATAATTTATTTCAAGTCCTAAAAAATAATGTAAGGGGCCCAAATCTTTGATGGCAAACTCTTTGTTGAGAAGAGAGATAAGTTTCTCTAAAAGTAGCTCATTGTTTCCTACAAGGACAATATCGTCAACATAAACAAGCATAAGAGTTATAGTGTTGTGTGTGTGTAGGACAAATAACGAAGAATCTGCCTTACTGCATTTGAAGCCATTCTGAAGTAAAAATTGAGACAACCTTTCAAACCAAGCACGAGGTGCTTGCTTTAGTCCATAAAGTGATCGCTTTAATTTACATACATGGTTGGGAAATCTAGCATCTGTAAATCCTGGAGGTTGTTCCATGTATATTGTTTCTTTTAAGAAACCATGAAGAAATGCATTCTTCACATCAAGTTGTCGCATTACCCATTTTTCAGTTACAGCTAAGGATAAAATGACTCGAATGGTGGTGTGTTTAATAACCGGACTAAAGGTTTCTCCAAAGTCCAGTCCCGGTATTTGAGTATATCCTTGTGCCACCAATCGTGCTTTATGTCGATCAAGAGTTCCATTTTTCTTGAATTTATTTTTGAACACCCATTTTGATCCTACAACATTCAAGTCCTCTGGCCGAGGAACTAGAACCCAAGTCTCATTATGTTCAAGAGCTCGAATTTTGGTGAGCTGTAGCTACTGATTATCTGGTTTATCAGCTTTGTGGATGACAGTAATGCAGGAAGAAATTGAAGCTCTACACAAGAACAAAACATGGGAACTTGTATCACTACCACGTGGAAGAAAAGCCATTGGTAACAAATGGGTCTACAAGATCAAACGTGATGGCAATGGCCAAGTGGAGCGATATCATGCAAGATTGGTGGTGAAATGATATGCTCAGAAAGAATGTATTGACTTCAACGAAATATTTTCTCCAGTAGTTCGACTCACAACAGTCAAAGTAGTATTGCCAATGTGTGCTACATTTGACCTACATTTAGAGCAATTAGATGTGAAAACTGTATTTCTTCATGGAGAACTTGAAGAGGAAATTTATATGCTCCAACCAGAAGGTTTTGTAGAAACAGAAAAGGAAAACTTGGTTTGCAAGTTGAACAAATCTCTATACGGTCTCAAATAGGTGCCGAGGTTTTGGTATAAGAGATTTGATTCCTTCATCATGAGCCTTGAATACAACAGACTCAGTTCAGACCATTGTACATATTACAAGAGATTTGAAGATAATGATTTCATTATTTTGTTGTTCTACGTGGATGACATGTTAGTAGCAGGCCCCAACAAAGTTTGAGTCCAAGAATTGAAGGCATAATTGGCTAGGGAGTTTGAAATGAAGGACTTGGGACTAGCAAACAAGATTCTATATATGCAAATTCACCAAGACAGAAATATCAGGAAGATTTGGCTTTCACAGAAGAATTACTTAAAGAAAATTTTGCGGCGCTTCAACCTGCAAGATTGTAAGCCAATTTCTACTCCACTTCCTGTTAATTTCAAGTTATCCTCAAATATGTGTTCTAGCAATGAAGAAGAGTGGAATGAGATGTCTCGAGTATCGTATACATCAACAATGGGAAGTTTGATGTTCACTATGATTTGTACAAGATCAGACTTGCACAAACAATGGGAGCGGTCAGTCAATACATGGCGAATCTTGGTGGTGAACTTTGGAAAACTGTGAAGAGGATTCTGAGATATATCAGAGGAACCTCCAATATTGCATTATGTTATGGAGGATCAGAATTTACTGTCAGAGGGTTGATTGGAGAAGAGTTCAAAGTTTTTTCCTGAGGCCTAGAAATGAGCAGTATTCAAAATTATTACATAAGAAGCTCGAGCTTATTAACAAGAGATAGAATTGCAACTTCTATGTGGCATGATTACACACGCAATGTATGATGTCTATCATGTAATTTTTTATAATTATTTTGTTTAAATTATATGTGTTGTAATATATATCTCTTAATTATAGTGTAAAAATAATGACAATGTAAGACTTTTTTTTTATTAATGCTAATACTAAAGCTTTATCTTCATGTAATTTTTTATTTTATTTTGTTTAAATTATTTATGGTATGTTTGTATATGTATTAGTTAAACAATTATTTTCTAACAATAAATATGGCTTAAACAATTAGTAAAAATTGTTTTTGAAAATAGTATTACCGAATGCATATTCTATGTTTTTATCATTTTTAATTGCATCTATCGAACGCATATTATTGTTTTCAGTTTCAAAATATAGGATATAGAAAATGATACCAAAAGCATACTTAAATTCGAAATACAGCAACTGCAAAACATCATTTTCATTCTCATTTTTGTTTTAGAAAAATACAATTTCAAGAACAATATCGAACGAGCCCTAAGAGTTTTAAACTCTTATTTTAGTGATTTGAGAGATTGGGTTGTCTTGGGGTTCTGAGTAGTGAGCCAAAATATTACAATACTTGTTAATCCTCATTTTACTGTAAAATATTTTCCCTCTGTCTTCGCCTGTGGACGTAGACTAAAAGCCGAACCACGTAATTTCCTGATGTCCTCTTTTGTGTTTGTTTTTTATTTTCTTTCAATTTCATTTTAACAGTGGCCCTACTTCACCCATCAATTTCCTAACAAAATAGAGATATCAAGAGTGAAAAGGAAAAATTTAAGAGTAAGAAATTTTTTTAAAATTAAAAGATTTATAATAAAAAGGGTCGTTATTTTTAAAAAATATATATATATATATATATATATATATTGGTTTTAAGTAGAATATAATTTAAAAAAAAAAGAATTTAAAGAAGATCTTGGAGGATGCCAATAGTCCAACTCATTTGACATCTATTATATAAAAAAAAATTATATTTGACTGCCAACAAAACACAACTAAAATAAAATGACAGCACTATAGTATGACTAATGCTATCTTATGTGCTGTGGTGGTACTATAACATAAGCAATGTCCTAGTGGTGTCGTGATATAACTCAAATATCAGTGCTCATTATATAAATATTCACCTTGAAATCGAAACCATGCATGCATCATCTCATGTGCCAAGAGTGCTCCTGTAGTCAACCTGTTTTTAAATAAGAGGCTCCTCTTAATTATTTTTTTAATTTTTAAATCATATTAATTAACCTACCAAACTTGATGATGGTGAAAATGATCAGGACGACGTCTCTCGTTTAAATAAAGTAATCATTTATTCCCTCAGGTTAAAAATTAAAGGGTAAATGCGGAAAGAAACGCTATCAAAGCTAAATAAAAAAGGAACACGCTTCATAACATTCAACAGTAATACATTTTCATATAAATTATAGTTATGATGTAATACTTTCATTGCCCAAGAGAAAGGGAAAAGGAAACAATAATTACAAAAATGACATCAATGGATTAATTTCCATTTGTATCAGAAGAATGGATGCCTTGGATATCCAAACAAAAGTATGATTGCTGAAACTCTACGCTTAAATAGTCGTTTGGTCTTTTTCATCACCTCAATGCTCTCTCCATTTTGTAAGCACTTTTTAATTACCTATTATCATTGAAGAATAATGAATCAATCTTTGATGCCATTATTGAAAAAAAAAAAAAAAAGAACATAACCCATGAAGTGAAAGTTATGATCCGGATTCTTACTCTGATCTTTGTTCCAAAGGCATGATAATATAGTCAAACCACAAACAATATTTTCTTCTGCTGGCTCTACTGGGGTATTACTCTGCTCATATAAGCAATTAATTATGGTCTAGTAGTACAAATAATGCCCTCATAATTAACTAAAATTAGTTTAATGTCTCAGAACAAGTCTTACTTTAATATTGAAAGCGTTATTCGTCATCTCTTCTTCATCCACCAAAGAAATAGGTATGTGTTTGTCGACCTTAAGCTTCAATTGTTTAAAAAATTTACGTACATCATGAATAACTTGTTTTAAGCGCTTCTTGTCCATGACTGCAGTTGAAAAACAGTCTTCACAAACTTGTTGATTAATAAATCTTGCACCTTGTTCCTGCATATATATAACAAGTGGCCAAGAACTTTCTTTTTACAATGCAAAAATATTTACACACACACATATATACGAGTCCTTTCTAATAAGGATATTTTCATTCTGTTAAAGTGAGGATGTCACTAAAATATAAACATATTAGTATATTGAAATCTGTGTTTTTTCATCTGTTAGTGTATGCATTCTCACTTTGTTAAGGTGAGGATGTTTCCGCTAGAAAAAAAAAATTATATATATATAGGATCGAAGGATGGATGTGCTTTCAGAAGGAAATAGGATCGAAGGATGGATGTGCTTTCAAATTAATTCTTTATGGATTGCTTTGATTAAAAAGAAATTGAATTGCGGTTGATTCGTTTTATACAGAGGGCTTTACTGAATAATGTTTAGATTCTTTAAATGGAATTGCTTTGCTTTGGATGGAACACGGCTAGTCAAAATTTTGAACTTGATATGGTACGTAGCGTTGTTATCTGAGAGATGGTTCCGGCTTAGTTATTTTAAAGCCGATTTTTAATAACCCTTTGGACCAGTAGCCCGCACTCTCAAGTATTCCAGCTGATATACCAAATCATTTTTACTTTACCGGATAATAATTAAGTTCTTTAAACGCGGTTGTCAGATTTTAAACAATTTACCAATTCTTTATTAAATTCTTTAGCAAGCCTAGCAACACATACATCTAAAGGCTTGGGTACAAACACAGTACCAGATCTGGTTTCCGGAAATGGTGCTCTGAAGGAATGGAGGGAGAAGAGAAGATTTTACAACTGAGGATCGAGATCTGGTCTCTTTGCCTCAGAGGAACGTACAATTTATATGGCAGATCTGATATAGATCAGTCTGCAGAGCATGCATAAAAAGCTTTAAAAAACTGAAATTTAAATGCTTTAAATGTAAATTGCGGAAATTTAAATGTTACATAAAATTAAATTGCAGAAATTTAAATTGCGGAAAGTAAATTGCTTTAAATAAAATTACAAATGCTTTAATGAAATGCTTACATCGGTTGGTTTTCTTTGTAGAGAAGAAAGGGAAATAATGGGAAATTAATCTGAAGACAGGAGAAATTCCTTTTTGTCTTCGGATTCCAGATTCCTATTCCCGGAGAGAGAGAGAGAGAGAGAAAATTTTAGAGAGAAGGGAGAGAAGAAGAGAGAGAAGTTTTAAACTTAGAAATGAAAAACCTCAGGAGTCTGAGTCTTCCTCTCGGTTTTTATACAAAGATCTTTAAACTGTTCACTGTAGCGGGATTTTAAGTGCACAATAAACTCTGGAAATCTGCACTGTTCACTGTAGCGGAGCTTTAAGTGCACAGTAACAATTGGATCGTATCTTTGAATAGTCGATTCTTTGTACAAAAATTGAAATACGATACGGGTGAAGAGACATGTGCGCTCTCACTTGTGTCCAGAGGACCACCCGAATATACAGAAATTTTTTTTTTAAGTAAATAACTAAATAGTTATTTACAATGCTTTAAAGGAGAAAAAATTCCAAAACAATCATCTTCATTTTCGTCTCCAAGAGAAATGAATGGCTCTTCATCTTCATCTTCATCTTTGTCTTCAGAGGTGTCAGCCACTGATGACTTTGACCGGGAGGCGAGGAGCTGTTCCATGGCTTTGAAGTATTCTTCTTCTGTTTTGGCACCTGCCAATAGTGATTGGGCTTTGGACTTTTGGGTCAAAAAGGTTTGTTGGGCTTTGGAATGTGTTATGGTGGGTTGAAGAAGGCCTTTGGCAGAGAGCCAATCTCGGACCAAATTTTCAGTCAATTTTGATTGTTCGTCAAATTTGGACCACCATTTTACTTTAAAAGTTCTTTGGAGGATAAGTTGGGAATCTTGGGTATGAAGTCTAAGGTTCCACATCCATACCCATGGAAGGAAGAAATTTGTACAGAAACAGAGAAAGGGGGGAAACCTTTTCTCGGAATCAGAAGGAGTATAGTGGGCTTTGAAGAAGTTTAAACAATGGGTGGCATTCGGGGTTAAAATTTGTGGTATTGGGCCAAAAGTATTCCACCAATGATGGAACCAGTTTGGAAGGCTTTGGACGGTTATTTTTGGGTTAAAGAAAAATAACCAAGAATGGGATTTTTTGGGATTTTGGATAAAAAAGGTGTTATACCAGGCTTGTTGGTAATCCCAGTAGGAATAAGTCCGACAATGAGGTAAACGAGTTTGAAAATTTAAAGGGAAAGTTTTAAAATTATGGAGTAGGTCAACCCATTAGTTTGGGCTCAAAACTTTTAAAATAGTAGCCGTGGAATAGGCTGGTTCTGAATGAGATTCACTGAGAAAGAAATGTTTGAACTTAACTGAATCAGTGATTTCTAAAATGCTTTGATAGTAGGACTTGGGTTTTGTTAAATCCCATAGTTTAAAAAACCAGCCCTTAGGGAAAAACTTTGAAATTGCTTGGAAAGGATCAGCATAGTAAAATCCATCTTCTAAAGAAAGAATATTTTAAAAATGGGTTTTATCAAACCAATCGGAGGTTTTCTTTGAAGGTGATGGTTGGGAAAGCATAATTTGGGAAGAAGAGCTTTCACCAGAGACAATCACATTTTGAAAAGAGGGTTTTGAGATTTCTTTGGAGATAGGGTTTTCTTTTTCTTCTTTTGAGAAAATCTGGATTTGGGAAAGGTTTTGTAAGGCGAGCATAAGCTCAGGGGACTTTGTAATGGAACTCATCCATTGTTTTACTTGGTCATCAGATGAAGTGGTTTTGTAATGGGCACCATGTTCTTCAACCATTTCTATCAAAGATTTAATAGGCATGGCTGAGGAAAGTAATTTATCTTTAGAAGGGGTAGCTTGGGGTTCTTTAGAGGTTGCTCTAGATTCAGAATCTTTAAGAACGGCTTTACTTTTGTCTTTCTTCTTTGGCGGCATTATCTGTTTTGAAGAAATTCCCGAGTTAGAAAATCAGGAATAAAATTTGTATCACCTTTAATATATTCAATATCAAAATCAAAAACACTTAAAATAGCTTGCCATCGTACAAAAATCTGTTTTGATGCAATATTTTGAACATCTTTTTCCAAAACATGTTTTGCAGCTTTGCAATCAATTCTAAGTAGAAATTTTTGATTTAATAAATCACTTTGAAATTTTGTAATGCATAAAACAATGGAAAGGATTTCTTTTTTGATAGTAGAATAATTTTTCTAGCAATCATTCCAATGTGCAGAAATATATTGTACTATCTGTTCTTTATCATTTTCTTTTTGCTTTAATATGCCTCCATAACCTAAATCAGATGCATCAGTTTCAACAATTTTAGGTAATGTAGGATTAGCAAGATATAAACATAGGATGCTTTTCACAGAATTCTTTATAAGCTTTACAACCTTGGTATGTTCATCTGTCCAAGGAACAGGTTTTTTCTTTAATCTATCATGCAAGGGTTTAGACATCCTATTAATGTTAGGACAGAAATCAAGAACATAATTTAAACTTCCAAGAAATCTTTGTAATTGGGTTTTGTCAAGAATTTTATCAGGAAATTTATCAGCAAACAAAAGAGATCTCTCGATTGGAGTGATTGTTCCTTTAGAAATATGATGACCAAGGAATCTGACTTTTGTTTGAAATAAAGAAACTTTAGAACTGGAAATTGCCAATCCAGCCTTTCTGGTGGCAAGATAAAAAGTCTTTAAATGTTTGAAATGTTGATTGATAGAATTTGAAAATATCAATACATCGTCAATGTAAACAATGCAAAAATCAGAATAAGGATTATAAATATCATTCATAATTCTTTGAAATTCTGAGGGTGCATTCTTTAAACCAAAGGGCATAACAGTCCACTCATACTGTCCAAATCGAACAGTAAAAGCAGTTTTGTAACGGTCATTAGGATGAATTTGAATTTGCCAAAAACCAGATTTCATGTCGAATTTTGAAAAAATAAGAGCAGAACATAGTTTTTGGAGTAAATCCTTTTTATTAGGTATTGGATACCTAATCCATTTTAGAGCGTTATTAAGAGGTTTGTAGTTTATAACTAATCTAGGAGTGCCTCTTTCAATTTCAGAATTTTTATTAACATAAAAAGCGGCACAAGACCATGGGGACCTTGACTTAACAATGAGTCCTTTTGACTCTAAATCTTTGATTTCATTTTTGCAATGTTGTTCCAATTCCATGTTCATCTGGATTGGACGTGCTTTAGTGGGGATTTGTCTTTCATTAAAAGAAGTTTCATAAGGTAGATCTACCATGTGTTGTTTTCTGTCCCAAAAAGCAGAAGGTAGATTAGCACAAATTTCTTTTTCAATGAGAGTTTTGAAATCAGAAATCTTTCTTTTAATGAAATCACTTTGTAATTGGCTTTCAATTCTTTGTAAGTTTAAATCCTTTTGTAAAAACATTAGATCACACTGTTTTGATTTAAGTAGGTTATTTATTCTATTTTGATAAACAGAACAGGCTTTAACAATATTCAAATTCCTTGTTTTAGGTTTTTCAATAAAAGGGAAAACAAGTTTCTTGTTTTTTGCTTTGAAGGATATACTATCATAATTGACAGTATATGGAGTTATAAGATTTATAAAAGGAGTTCCCAAAATGATGGCATGATGAATATCATTTGTGAGGACAAAAGAAGTTTTAAAATCAAAACCATTATTATGGATTGAGGCTTCAACCTTGGAACTGACATTCAGTTTTGAATTATTAGTGGCAGAAAGTCTTTCTTTTATTTTTTCATGAAATCTTTTGGGGACGATGTCTTCTCTAATGCAATTTAAATCGGCGCCAGTATCAAAAAGGGCAATGGCGTCCATTGCAAAATCATCAGAAAAGATTAAAGTGACTTTAACCAAATACTTTCTTGTGGTGATTTGCTTTAAAACAAATAGAAAATCATTGGGTACTGACTCAATGTTTTCTACTTTAATATCATCACCATCATCAAGATTAGATTCATTGTCTGAATTATCCTGCAATTGTTTTTGTAAAAGAAGTTGGATAGTATCAGAATCACTTTTTTGTTTTTCTTTTAAATCTCTGATTTCACATTTGATTTCTTTTATCTCTTTCTGAAGATCTTGGATATTAGGAACCGTCTTCTTTGTTTTCTTTTTATCCAAAATTTGAGTAAGATCATAAGAATTCTTTTTAACAATTGGGACTTTAGAAGTCTCGGCTTTATTAAAATCCAAAGTTTTCAAAAGTTTATCAAGATATTCTTTTTGAAGATTTGGATCAGAAATATGCTTTACAAGTTCAAGAAAAGTTTCTTGGTCTTTAGTCAAAACATTGATTTTCTTTAAATATGAATCAGATTCAGATTCACTACTGCTAGATACAGAGTCATCTGAGTCAAAAAGCTCATCAACTTGATATGGATCACTGTCTTCCGACATGGAAGATTCGGAATCAGAAGATTCGACAAGAAGGGGGGCTAATTTGGAAAGGATCTCTTCATCGAGGTCAAGTTCATGAAGCTTTTTGTTCATCCTGCAATAATTTACAGTATGACCTTTCATGCCACATTTATGACATATAGCTTCTTTGTAATTGAAAGGGGTCTTTGGTTTGGCTCTAAACTCTTTTCTTTTAGAGAATTTGAGTTTCTTATAAGGCCTCGAAGGTTTCTTATAAGGAAGTTCTCTAAAATTACGGAAGGGTTTCCTAAAATTTTTTGATTTGTAATGTCTTCTGCGGGGTTTAGTAGAACACTCGCCATTACAATCTTTGGAGATAGAAGTTTTAAAGGAGTCATAATTGAATTGTTTACAGAAACCGCCTAATTCTTGTTTAGACTTCTTAAGCTCCCACTTAAGTCGTTTCTGTAATTTCAAATCTTGACAAATCTTTAATCCTTCTTTATTGACAAAACTGACGAGTTCACCATAGGTGAGCTCATCATAAGGAATACGGTTATCATAAAGGGCTTTAATGGAATTTCTTACCTTTTCACCTAGAAGAGTAGGTAATCCAGCGAGAAATTTTTCTTTCCAAGTTATATGATTTGCATCATCCCTTAGAAATAGTCTGGTAAAAAATAAGGTTTTGTAACTTTGAAATTCACTAAGTTTCCTACATCTTAAATTATGTAGTAACTCAGCGTTTTTATCACGAAGGTGTGAAGGGTCACCAATGAAATAGAGGGAAATGGTTAAAATTATAGTAGCAACAGCATCCTGAATTGGATTGTTGAACTCATCAAAAATAGGGACTTCATTTTCATCGACTTGAATGGAATTTAGAATGTCTAATTGTTGCTGATTAGTGAGAAGATGATCCCACCAACCTTTTAATTGACTAGTAAAACCGGCAATGAGGATTTCTGATATAGCACGATCAGAAGTTCCTGCTTGGGTTTTATAGGCATTGGCTGCCATTGTCATTTGTTGCAACAATCCGAGGATATTGTATTCGGACATGCCGTCAATATTCCACTCATAGACTGAAGATGCATTATATCGGGATTGATTTAATGCACTTGGTCTATTATCTATTGCTAGATCCGGTGGAGTCTTGACAGTGGGAAGGGCTAATTCCCAATGAATTTTGTTGGCTTTAGAAGTAGAAGGTTCTTCTTTGAAGGCTTCTATATCAGAAGAGGTTATAGACATTTGGTCTTGTTCTAATACTCCAATCTTGCTAGATTGAGGAGTATCAGGGGCTATCTGAACTTTGCTAGATGAGGAAGAAGCAGCTTCTATCCTATCTAATTGTTCTCTAATGGCTTTAGCAAAATCTGATTTTGACTCTTGAACAAGCTTTTGGCTAGTTTTCGAAACCTGGAAGGGTTTGAAAATAGGTTCCTTAAGCTTTTTGTCAGAATCTGATTTTGTTGGAATAGGAGAAATTGATGGAACAGTAATAGTTGACTTCTGGATTTGATTTTCTATCCTAGTCAACTGCTTTCCGATTGTATTTAAGTTAGTATTACAGAAATTATTCTGTTGGATAATACTACTTAAATTTGCCTCTGAATCATTTGGTTTTGGAATTTTGTAAGGTGAAGCTCGAATTTGGACAGGAGGTTCACCGTGATCAACGGTTACACTCCGAAGAGGTGGGTGTTCAGACTCTATAGTTCTATCGCTATCAAGAAGTTTCCATTCAGGAACTTTCTTCCTAATAGTAATAGGGTTTGACTCTTTAAAATGATAAGAGATGTTGTTATCAGAAGAATACATCTCAAACCAATCAAAAAATAATATATGAATTTTATGAAAATTCACAAATTCATAGTAAGTTTGTTGGATTTCTTTTCTTTGGTTTAAAAAGTGTTTGAAAAACCAAAGTCTTTTTTCTTTGTTTAAATCAGAATAAAAATCATTATGCAGAGAAGTTTTATCTAATTCAAATTCTTTTTCAATGACATTAATGACATTTTCTGTAACAGCAGAAAACGTAGGGGAAGTTGGAGGAGAAGGTTCCTTCTCTTCCTGACTTTGTACATGTTGATTACTAGTGTAGATCGGATGAGGAACACTAGTGGTGTAATCAACTGATCGAATGGAGGTACTAGGTATATCTGAAGTAGAAAACCTAGGTTGACTTTTTATGGACTGAAAAGGGAGATTTATAACAGAGGGTATTTTTGTAAATTTCCTTTCTAATGAAGGAATGCTTGAGCACGACGCTTTATCAGAAAATCTGGATGAGATAGATCTCCTTAATGATAGTTTGACTTTACCATCGGAATACTGAGTCACATTTTGCAACTCTGTATTGGGCTCAAGTTGTTTCGGAATCGCTGGTGGAGCGGCTCCTTCAAGGATCCATTCCCCTGGAAGATTGACATCCTTCCATTGGATTGGTTTAGAAATGACCGTGTTTGCTTTGGACAAATCAGTCTGCAAGAGAAGGGTCTCATCTCTTTTCGACTGGTATTTATGCTGTGTGCTAAATGCAGAAATCATGGCTTTGTAAGAAATTTTAAAAATTAATGCAACTGGGATGGATCCCTTAATCATATGATAATTATGGGTTTTGATTTGTAAAATCATGCTCTTTAAAATATTTTTGTCTTTAAGAGAAATTGTTATATTTGGATAACAATCAAAAGATATGGGACCTTTACATAGACTAGATTCGATACTACTTAGTAAAGAATCATCAAAAGAGATGAATCGCCCATCTCTAAGGACAGCAAGGATAAAAGTATCCAAGCCTTCTTTGGTCAAAGGTTTTATTCCTACTTGGATTAAACCAATGTGAATATATTTGAAATTCTTTTCTTTTAATTTCTTTAAAGATTTTTCTGAAAACAAATAAATTGTTTCAAAAGGCTCTGAAAGAGTTATATCACGTTCTTCAGTCTTTATAATATAATCATGCTTTAAAAGATTAAGCATTTTTGTTTTGTAAATCTTTTCTTTGGAAATTTTTGGAAGTTCCCAACAATCAATTGCTTTATCAAAGTTCTCAATAATGAATTCTTCTGAACTCACAACATGCTTTGACTCACTAGTCTTCCCGGAAGAAGAGCTAGAAAAGGACGATGTTCTACAGATCGGAGGATCCATGGTCAAGACCTTATGGTCTATTTTTGGTTTGGTCAATATGGCTACAGGTATGGATTATCCTTCTGGTATCAGAGCCTAGGGGAGGAAAGTATTTTATTGTTTAGAGTTTCGTGTTTAAAATCTTGTGTTTTATTTTGAAGTTTTGTTTTGTGGTGAATTTTTACTGGTTGTAAGTCCCGTTTTAGGATAAGGATTCCGCTGAGGGCTGTAAATTCATACCTGTAGCCATATTGACCAAACCAAAAATAGACCATAAGGTCTTGACCATGGATCCTCCGATCTGTAGAACATCGTCCTATTCTTGCCTTTAATATTTCATTATGAGTAATGATACAGCCACAAACTCTTGTACAAACTTATTTTGTACAAACTGACGTGGCATTAATTCATTGGTTGAATGAAAATATAAATTAATAAAAACAAATCATGTGGGCCAAGTGATATTTAATTTAACCAATCTTATCATGCCACATCAGTTTGTACAAAATAAGTTTGTACAAGAGTTTGTAGCTGTATCATTACTCTTTCATTATAGATATCAAAATTTGCAGGTGCTGACATTTTAAAACATTTAAGATTTCTTTAGTTACACTGTTGTAAAGGCGTTTATTTTACCACGTGTAAAAGTCTAGAGAAGAACTATATACATACATACATATATATATATATATATATATATATATATATATATATATATATATATACTTTTTCTTTCTCTTTTTTCGAAGGATTTGCTTCTTGTATACTAGGATACATATACAGAAGCTATTGTAACTAGTCAAGGGAAGAGCAAAACCGTGCTAAGGAAGAAAATATGAATCTGCAGCAATCAAAGAAACAATTAGGGTTTGGTGACTTATCTTCTTCTTAATTAATAGAATTAGAAAAAAAAATAATGTTTCATTGAATGATCATTAATTTTGTTTAGTGTCAGACTAAAAAAAAAAAATTCCTTACTCTAGAAAAAAGAAACATATAGTTCTAATTTAAGGATTAATTTCTAAAGACAAAAACTAAGAGGATGTACTAATTAAAAGAGTTATATATAAATATATATAATATTTAGTTAATTTATAGATAAATCAAACATTAAGCAACCTCTACTCCGTCTATTTCAACACAAAAGTTTTGAGCAAGAGGAGAAAAATAAAAAAGAAGCAAACCTTAAACCTCCAACAAGTAGTACAATAAGGAGTGCCATTGTCATAATGTGAGGGACAAGCTGGTTGATTCCAACACTCTACGAAGCAAACGTCATTCTGCAAGAAAAGATTCCATTTAATTGATTTCGATAAAATTATAACAAACTATTTTACTAATCAATAAAATTTATTCCATAAAAATATGAATAACAGTTTATATTAATAGTTAGAAAACATATTTTGATTAATGTACTTTTGGTTGTAGAGCCAAAATGTGTTTATATTCATAAAACCTGAGGAATTAATCGAAGACGTGCAAAATAAATAAATAAGAATAATATAAAAAAATAAAGTTATAATAAAAAGTACTCACCGCTCCACCGCAAACAGCACAATTCAAGTCACATCCACGAGCTCTAATCATTCTGATGATGGTAATTAGTAATTATATATCTCGTGCTTAAAGCTAGAGAGTGGGCCTTACGATTTCTTCACAATTGTGAAATATCTAAGAAATTGTACGAATGCAAAAATAATTTTTTTTAAATATTAGTGTATAATTAAGATTTAACTACTCTTATTTTTTTATTTATTAAGTACCAATTATTTAAGTGAAGTTTGTCTAAGAGAAGTCATAAGAGAGAGTCTTGGTCCATTAATCTATTATCCCCTCGCAAGGGCAAACTTAGAAATACAATATTGTTCATATTAATTTCATGTGACACATTTAACATCAGTTTATAACAATTTTAATTATTTAACACGTTATTAATGAGTTAATAAGTTAATTATTAATCAATACATCGGTCATTGATTTAAAATGGTATGCTAAGTACTAAATTGGCAGCATGAGCTTCATCACAAGCATCGTAAGCAGTAAGTTCAAGACCACATTCGGAACTTTGGAAGTTATAAGCATATTATCAAACGAAGCTAAAGGGCTTCCTAGTTTCAAATTCTTTTAGTAGCTTTGCTGTAAGTTTGTCATTCGACTCTACTTTATTCTTATTTCTTTGTTTCAGTTGCATGTCTCTTATAATTAGGAGTAAGTCTCATTACAACCCTCCTTGATTTGGTGCTTTTACCGCGTCTTGCTTCGGTGAAGGTTTACCCTAGAAAAAAGTTCAAGACTATTACTTCTCGTGATTTACAAATGTATTCACTGGACGATTTGTATTGAATAATATGCGGGGTATTTATAAATGTACATGGTGTATCGTGCAAGGCAAGTAAATTGTGTCCCTTAATTATAGAAATGCTTGCATATGGAAGGACTCAATCGCTTTGATGTCGAATCGACGAGTTGTGTCTATACTTTGTTTAGGTTGTTTGTCAGAGTTTTAAAAAAGAGGCTAGGGTTTTGAGGGAGAAAATGTAGTGAGAATATATGGAAGAAACCACAAGATTTAATTAAACTTTAAATCTCCAAAATAAATATTAAAACAGCACAACAGCTTATGCATATGTAGAAACATGTAAGAAGAATATTTAAACTATATCTTTGAGTAATTATTTCTTTGGATAGCAATGATGTTTCCGAGCATCAAGGCCTTAAATTAGCTAAACTAGAGGATATTGAAGGGAGTTTTCCAGTTTTTTAAAAGTTCTTCGAGAGTAGATACTGGGCCAAAATTTTCAACAGTTGATTTGACAACTCTGACCCATCTCCAACAATATCCTTTTCCCCTGTTTCTTTCTTGTACATATGAAAGTTGAAACTCTTTTAATTTCTTTTTGAACATGTCTCGCGTGTGTTTACTTATTAGAATATAAGTGAAATGTATAGAATCCTCCGACTCTAGTATTTATATACTTATTTAAGGGTCAGAGTAGAAATCTCAGCTAGTTCATGTGTCTCACCCATTTTTAAAATGAGGAATAAGATTTATATTCCTATGAGAGAAAGTAGAATGAGAATCCACTCATATCTCTTCTTTTTTTTATCTTTCTCTTTAAATATAACATAATTATATTTTTTAAAATAAAATAATGCTACATTTATTTAAAAATAATAATATCATAATTTTTAAATAATATTATATTTATTAAAAATAATAATTTATATTGATTTTAAGTTAAAATTACTTAAAAATAATATTATTATATTCCCAAAGAATTAATAATATTATCATATAATATCTTATTTAATTTTAATAGTATTATATTTATTTAACATTAATAATTAATAATAATAAATAGGTTATTATAAGAGAATATTAATTTTGTACTATATTATTAATAATAATGTATCATTTATGTTGCTCTTATCAATAATTTTTAATTTACATAATTAAATTAATAAAAAATTGTGATTTACATAACAAAGAATATTGATAATAATAATAATTAATTTATATGATTAAAATTAATAATACAATAAATAGTTTATTGTATAAATATATTTTTATTCACTTTATAATTAAATCTACAATTCTTTAAATAAGAGTAAAACTATAATTTAAAATAATTTACTCTGATTTCAAGACAAAATAAATACATAAATGAAATTCTGATTCTTATTCCACACTATCATTCTAGTGCAAGTAAACAACTTACTTCTACTCCCAATCCACATTTCTGATCTCAAGATTTCTATTTCTCAGGATCCTCAATCCATTTTTAAAAGTAAAGTCTACCTAAAATCAATCTCTTTTAACCACATATGGGCTATCACTTCACGCATGCCTTCTTCAAACTATATGTTCTACTCTTACACCTGTCAGTGATTCAATGTAGTAGAATGTAATAACTTGAACAAGTTTTTTTTTTTAAAAAAAAGTATAAATTTCATATTACTCCTTCGTGAATTGAATATTTTAAAATTACCATCCTTATTTTTAGAAATCTCAAATTACTATTATTTTTATTTAAAAATAAAAAAATAATTGGATTGACTCATTCTTTTTATTTTCTTAACAAAAATAGATCGTATTTGAAGTTTTTAAAAATAAGGAAAGTTATTTAACAATAGTTAATTCACTAGGACAATCCAAGATTACCCTTAAAAGAATTAGTGAAGTATGATAAACACAAGATATGTTACATCTAATGTATAAACCTTGTAAGCGGATCATGCATGCATCATCTCCTGTGCCAAGTATGCTCCTGTAGCCTACCGTTTTTAAATTAGACAGCTCTCTTAATTTTTTTTTTCTTTCTAAACCATATTAATTAACCTAATCAGCTGATAGGAAAATGATTAAAAAATTAAAGGGTAAATGCGAAAAGAATAGGTATAAGATTCAACAGCACTCAATTTTTTGTGTTGCTTTTTTAACACTAGGAATAAAATGAGTACTGAAAAATTGATTAGTGATTTTTAGGAAGGACTCAGGGGAGAAGAACTTGATCTTATAAAAGAGGAAGATGGTCATTGGAGGCATTGTTGGCATTTGTCGATGGCACTCCAACATTCAAGTCAATGTATAGTAGAGAAGAGACTGGGTGTTTGTTAAACCTAAAAGAATATTCATAAAAAAGCGTTGAAAGAGTGAATAGAGGCCTCCTTTCGGACACGTAGCAAGTCGTGGAAGTAGGGGTTTTAGTAATTTTGAGGTGAAATCTAAATATCTCAGGTTCCTCCTGATCACGTTCGATATGTTGTATTCCCATAGTGGGAGATTTTACTTGGATCATATGAAAACCCTCTTACGTGCACATGGCCTTGTTGTTGGGGGGGAGGTGGGGAGGGGGGTGGTCGTCCCCCGTACAACCTTTCCAATGGCTATTTGTGGGGTTCTTTTAGTGGAGTCAAGCTGACTCAATAGAGAGATCTTCCCACTGACATTCCTAAATTTGTGGAGGTCATGTCACTGTACGGTGCTTCAGCACCAAGTATGAATCATCCTCTAATTTTTTTTAGATATAGGGTGGATCATACTCTCTCACCTTATTTTTTCCATTATGCCCCCGACCTTTCATTTTCCAGTTTAGGCTTATCATTTTAACCAAAACTCTTCAATGTACACATGTCACCCCTTTCTTTGTCGGTTCAAATTTTACCACAAACTCTTAAGTACTAACGCAGCATCACAAGCACTGTAAGCTGTAAGTTCGAGACCACATGCAGAACTTCCGAAGTCGAAGCATATTACAAAAGAAGCTATGTATTTGCTAATTAAAAATTTTGTGATCAGCTTTGCTGTAAGTTTGTTGTTCGACTTGATTTAGCTGTTCTTTGTCTTTGTTTCAGTTGTGTGTCACTTCTACGATGTAAAACTCACTATGACCCCTATTGATTTGATGCTTTTACCTGTTATTTTTTATTTTAAATAAATGGTGTTGCTTTGTCGAGGTATAGTAGAGAAGAGACTGGGTTTTTGTTAAACCTAAAAAAATATCATAAAAAAGAGTTGAAAGAGTGAATAGAGGCCTCCTTTCGGACACATAGCAAGTCGTGGAAGGAGTTTTAGTAATTTTGTGGTGAAATCTAAATATCTCAGGTTCCTCCTGATCACGTTTGATATGTTGTATTCCCATAGTGGGAGATTTTACTTGGATCATATGAAAATCCTCTTAAGTGCACATGGAATCCTCTTAGGTGCACATGGGCTTGTTGGGGGGGAGGGGGGGAGGGGGGCAGGGGGTGTGGTCGCCCCTCGTACAACCTTTCCAATGGCTATTTGTGGGGTTTGCCTACCTTACGTTTAACGTAAGGTACAACCCTCTCACACAGCTAAGAAGTAGGTCCTAATGAAACCCATTGTTTTAGAGAGGGCCGTACAGCACGTTTAACGTAAGGTAGCAGCTCCCCTATTTGTGAGGTTCTTTTAGTGGAGTCAAGCTGACTCAATAGAGAGATCTTCCCACTGGCATTCCTAAATTTGTGGAGGTCATGTCACTGTACGGTGCTTGAGCACCAAGTATGAATCATCCTCTAATTTTTTTTAGACATAGGGTGGATCATACTCTCTCACCTTATTTTTTCCATTATTAATTAACCTAATCAGCTCGTGATAGGAAATGATTTAAAAATGAAAGGGTAAATGCGAAAAGAATTGATATAAGATTCAACAGCACTCAATTTTTTGTGTTGCTTTTTTAACACTAGGAATAAAATGAGTACTGAAAAATTGATTAGTGATTTTTAGGAAGGACTCAGGGGAGAAGAACTTGATCTTATAAAAGAGGAAGATGGTCATTGGAGGCATTGTTGGCGTTTGTCGATGACACTCTGACATTCAAGTCAATGTATAGTAGAGAAGAGACTGGGTTTTTGTTAAACCTAAAAAAATATCATAAAAAAGAGTTGAAAGAGTGAATAGAGGCCTCCTTTCGGACACATAGCAAGTCGTGGAAGGAGTTTTAGTAATTTTGTGGTGAAATCTAAATATCTCAGGTTCCTCCTGATCACGTTTGATATGTTGTATTCCCATAGTGGGAGATTTTACTTGGATCATATGAAAATCCTCTTAGGTGCACATGGAATCCTCTTAGGTGCACATGGGCTTGTTGGGGGGGAGGGGGGCAGGGGGTGTGGTCGCCCCTCGTACAACCTTTCCAATGGCTATTTGTGGGGTTTGCCTACCTTACGTTTAACGTAAGGTACAACCCTCTCACACAGCTAAGAAGTAGGTCCTAATGAGACCCATTGTTTTAGAGAGGGCCGTACCGTACGTTTAACGTAAGGTAGCAGCTCCCCTATTTGTGAGGTTCTTTTAGTGGAGTCAAGCTGACTCAATAGAGAGATCTTCCCACTGGCATTCCTAAATTTGTGGAGGTCATGTCACTGTACGGTGCTTGAGCACCAAGTATGAATCATCCTCTAATTTTTTTTAGACATATGGTGGATCATACTCTCTCACCTTATTTTTTCCATTATGCCCCCGACCTTTCATTTTCCAGTTTAGGCTTATCATTTTAACCAAAACTCTTCAATGTACACATGTCACCCCTTTCTTTGTCGGTTCAAATTTTACCACAAACTCTTAAGTACTAACGCAGCATCACAAGCACTGTAAGCTGTAAGTTCGAGACCACATGCAGAACTTCCGAAGTCGAAGCATATTACAAAAGAAGCTATGTATTTGCTAATTAAAAATTTTGTGATCAGCTTTGCTGTAAGTTTGTTGTTCGACTTGATTTAGCTGTTCTTTGTCTTTGTTTCAGTTGTGTGTCACTTCTACGATGTAAAACTCACTATGACCCCTATTGATTTGATGCTTTTACCTGTTATTTTTTATTTTAAATAAATGGTGTTGCTTTGTCGAGGTTTGCCCTAAAAAGAAAAAGGTTCAAGACCGTATTAATGCATTTTTTTTATAAAAAAAAAAAGATTGCATATGAATATATTATATGATAACGAATGCCAAATACAGCGCCACTGAAAATAAAAACACTGAGATTCAAATATGAGAAAATCAACTCTAAAAACCAACATACTTTACACATAAAATTTCATACAGTAACTTAACATGCACCCCCAATCGAACAATTCCTCGGAGCAGTCAACGTTTTCAGGAATTGACAAAGATCTCTTTAAACATATATCAAGAAAAGAAAAAAATAGAAGGAATAAGTGACGGTTTTCCGCTACTTTTAGAAACTTCATCATGAAGTCACTTTTTCACCACGTTCACGAGCAATGGAAGCCGAGAGAATAGAAAGATCGCGGTTTAAAAATGTTAATGCAGATTCGCACTCAGAGATGATTCTCGTGACAGAAGACGGCTCACCGGCTACTGTTTCGGATGATCCGATAGCAAGAGCTGCATGTGAGTCCCTAAGATTTCTCAAGTTACCTAAAAACTGCATCAAAATGAATTTTCTGTTACAATTTTTACAGAATACCAGACAGTGGATTTGCTGCGACAAAAATTTTCTTTTCTTGAAAAACTAGAAGAGTAGTAAACACAAGAGGAACAACAAATCTTCAAGATGCAATATCCAACATATTATCATGAGGTATAATATTCTGGAGATTACCATAAGCTCATCTATTTTGCACAAATTAGATGATGCAGAAAGGCACGATTTCTTTCTGATGTTCTTGGATAACTCTCAATTTCTTCCAGTGTTTTTATATTTCCTCTTCTCTTTCTCCTTTTTACTTGGGGGTACAGAGGGGTTGGTTGGGAAATAGCATTGTTGTGAGAGACAAAAATCAAAACCAAAGTGCAACCCCAAGAAGTTAAAATATCTATGAAAAACCATGTAGTTCTCTGGAGAAAGTAATAACTATTCCCAGGCACAACTTCCTGTGAAACTAAGTTTTCCGTCCTAAAGAGGATAGGTACTGCACATCTGTAGTCTCGGTTATTGCTGTATCTAAACATCATATATGATAATATGAACTACTACCAAATCTCAAAGACAGATAGCCAATTACAGTGAAGAAGGGAGAAATGCCATCAGTCATATCATAAATGATAAAGCTTGCTCGAGCAGAGGTATAATAAATTGCTATCATCTGCATAGCTAGTATTTTTAATGGATCAAGTGGCTGTACTTTTAGTAAAGAACCTCCTGAATCCAGCTAAATGAGACAGTTCGAGAAAAACAAAAAGTGTAATCACTAGGATACCTTCAAAAGCATTTTATACGCCTCTAACAAGCGATTGGCAGCTGGCCCAAATCCATGAAGCTGCGGCACCTCCATCATGTGTGTCCAGGGGCGAATTTCCTGTTAAAAGAAAAAAGATTGATAAAATGCACCAAGAAACAAGTACTCAATAAAGGGTGCAAAAACTAACAGAATACAAGAAAATAGTTATTCAATATCAGTGTAACTATGAACACTCCCATCGAAGCTGCAGAAAGTTTTAAATGAGATTGGGAAAACTGTTATGATAAAAATTCTAAAATATGCACCTATATGTCAAAGTCAAATACATCATTGAAATTGTGGAGATTATCAACAATGAAATAATACAAAGGCCAACTGCATTTTACAAACTAAAAATGCATTCAGCAAATAACTCATTTTCAATATTAGATTAAGAAATTTTTGTCTGGTTAATCTTTAAAAATGCAATTTTGGAGCACGAATTCTTCAGTTTGTATTAAATCTGAAAATCAATGATTTTTTTCTTTTTCAATTTTTTTCCGCAAATGATAAAATGAATTAGAAGAGTATACGCATGTATAACAAAGAACCGGGGAAAAATCCAGGCCAACATCAGAACACTCAATTTACCACCCCGTTAGTCAGTCATTGTTGAAGATTATCTCAGTTCCCACCTGAATAATTATATGTAGTTGGTGCTAGTCCCATATGACGGCAACGGGTTTGATTTTGGTAGCAATAGAATACCTCTATTCTACTTTGGTTTCTAATTGAACAGCTGCTGAAAATAAGTCTCCAATAACTAGACACTGTTTTTCTCTATAGAATACTTGTTAACAGAACATAGATTTCGTCAAACCCAAACGATAGCACAAATCATTCCAATATCTTCTCATTCTATTTGATCAGATGCATAAGGATATTTGATTTTCTAATGTAAATTGACGAAGGATTAACAAATCTAACAGCTTCTCAAGTCTCAACTGAAAATTAAGCTTCTTCAGCAAAAGGTATTAAAGATAATAGGCACTGGAAGAGAACAAATCCATTTTCACGGCAATAAAAGCATAGTTTAAAGGTATTGGTGAGAATTCCTTCAAATTGTCATGTTCAAGTTTGAAACGAGATGCGAGGTAACAGAGTATCTCAATGGAGATCATGTAAAGCTGAGAGCAGGGCACAACCTTCGTGTAAATTGTATTGAATGTTCTTGCAGTTTCTAGAAACGATTCCAGATGCGCCCGCAGTTGAGATTCCACCTCTGCATAGTCCTCATCTGGGTTGTAAGCATGCTGACAAAACAGAAAAAAGGGGGAAAAATAAGGCAAATTGGAAAATTCATAGAGTCAGTAACAATATCGAAATTCTGGAAAGACTCACTGGCACAAGAAAGAAGAATTTAGAAATGAACTAGTGTGATTAAATGGTGAAAGTTAAAAAACAAATCTATAGGAAAACTTTCCGTAAAGGAGCTAATTATGTTGTCATTCTATAATAAGAATATATCCTCTACAGCATCCAGACACTGCATGGAAATCAGTTATAATGAGAAAAAACAGAAAAAAAAAATCAGTACATAAACCGAGAACATAAGCTAAATGTAAAAAGCATGGGATATTTGAATAATTACTCAAAATTGTACCAGGAAATATTAGAACATCTTAACCATCACTTTACAGAACTAGGAACACAATCTAGTAAAAGCCTAACCCCTCAGAACTAAGTGTCTATACAACCAACAAAGTGGAAGAAGAAGAAGAAGAAGAAAAGGCAAACTTAAGCATCGCCTAATAGCAAGGCTGAATTTCAGCAAGAAAATCCAATGATGGAAATTTCATCATGTCAATAAAGTATTTCTATTCTTATCATGCTTTAAAGCAACCACAGAAAAAGATTGTGTCAGAGACATAAAATATGAGAAGCTTATCACACTACAGTGTAGTAACAGGAAAATGAAAATGAACAGGTAAAAATTGCAGAAAATAGGTCTAAGGAAGACAGATTAACCTTAGATGCCAAATCAGTGACCTTTTGCTGAAGATTTAGGAGTATCTTTGATTGTTCAGACAGCTTTGTCTCCAGCTCAGAAACATCTGGTCTACAAATGAACTTTGAATCATGGAACAGAATGTTACTACATCTAGTGATAGAGGAAACTAAGAATTGGCAAATAATACCATATCTTGCTGTCTTTATTGAAGGAATTACCGATATTTTCCCTTTTTAAAACTAATTACTCATTTAATGAAGGTTTGAATCTTAATTGACGAGGAGCCCAAAATGAGGAAGAAGGATTTCTGTAGCCCAAATGTTGCAAATAGCTAATATTATAAGCAGCTTTGTCAATATTAAATGCTACAGCAATAACAGCAACTTTAGTAGTCGGTGAAACAGTAAAATATGATAAGAATTTCATTTCACTGCAAATATGATGTTCCTGCATATTGAGCTATCCTGTAAAAGATATCATGCCAATCCGGCAAAGGTAGGATCCCAAGAGAAAATCTGGGAACAATCCTAACCTTCAGTAGGTTTTTCATAAAGCAACGAACCTCGGTCTTCAAATCACCACTATTTTACAATGCATTTACCAGTTAAATAAAAAATAAATGTTGCCAAAAAATATCATACTCCAGACTCAAGTTAAAGTCTCTACTTTTCTTCTAAGCTTTCCATTTCTCCCACAGACTACAACTTCTAGATGGCAAAAAATTCCATACCGGCAACATTAACATGGATGTACAGATTTAATGAATTAATTTTTAAGTACACACAAATTATATCAGAATTAAGATGATCGGTCAGTTCACTGATAATTCAAAAACACCTGAATCTAATAGAAGTAGACAAAAATAAATAAATAAAAATAAAAGTAGACAAAAAAAACTCAAGATTGATATGAAATAATAACTAGATTGAAGTAATCAAATTAGTTTGCAAAGGCATGATATTTATGAAAAGGAAGTTGTATCTTTCCAAGATCAATAATTTGTATGAGAATACACAAACTTATAATGATCAGTTTTGCAATCACAAGTACAATTGGAAAATTAAAGGCAGAAATCTATCAATCATATCTGATATAGGCTTCATAAGTTCATTCAAAAAACCTTGACACGAGAAAACGCTAAAAAAATGATATCGCCAGCCAGAGATATGAACAAGGAGGTTAAAAAGTTCTTACAATGGATAAATGGACTGAATCTGAACATCAGCAGGAAACAATTTGCACTCTTCTGAAAAAATTAAAGCTTGTTTCTCTGCAATAGAATCTATTAGTTGTATATCTTTCGCAACCTGCTCATCAATGCTGGAGAAGAATGAAAACCAAATATCAGGTATGCTATTAAAAGTAAAAAGAGAAAATAAACAGAGAAAAAACTAGCAGCAACATTTTACTCACAATTGGGATCGGTGAATATGGTACGAAAACATGACTACAGCTAAAATAAGTATCAATTATGAAGCAATTAATATCAAAATGGTCCCAACCTCCATTCAGGATTATCAGCATAGATGCTCGCCTCCACAAGATCAACGATAAGACGAAGCATCTCAGTTCGATCTTCATAGCTTCCATGCCCCTGAAATGTAAAAGCAGACATAAACTAAAATTTAAGTTTTCCCCTTGAACGATATAGAAGTACAATTGCACATAATCGATGCATGTATTCAAACTTTTAATCGGCATTTCTTGGGCTCCTTGTGCAGTGAATCCTAGACTACAAAAAGTTTCACACAGAACAGATAGGATCAATAAGAAAACAACTGTTGTAACATTCCCGCAGACATAACTATTCACAAAAACTTTCATGATACAGCACCAATCAAATCAGAGCTTGGAATATGACAGAGATTCACTATCTAGATATTCAAGATCAATACATAATATACAAAGCACCGGGTTGAAGGCATGATTCTTAGTATCCTCCTCCCTTCAAATTCACTAGGTAGATGACAGTGAGATTCAAGTGGGGAATCACAAAAGGTCAATAAATAACCAATAATTACGATTCAAAAAAAAAATCAACCCGTTTCCATATTTTTCTTTTTGTAGAGGAAGACACAAACAGAAATGCAAATCATCTTTCACTTACCACCCTTTTCTCAATCAACAAATTCCAGCTTCTACATAAGCATAGTTTTCATTGTTCATGTTACACCACCTAGGAAAACTGGAAGAAGTCAAAAACAAACAGCACAAATCATCTTTCAGATTATCACTCTTTGTCTCACTCAATAAAATCCAGCTAATTGTTTATGTACACCATCTTCAAGAAATGGAAGCTCTAATCTTCAAGAAATGGAAGCTCTACCTTAACTCTCCAAACAAAAAAAGGAAAATTGTTGAAACTTTCGACAATGTGGAGAGCTAAAAAATAACTGTACTTTTCTAGTTTGCTGCTTATATTCCACTGTCATCCGCAAGAGACCACAAATTCCTTACTTTGATTAATGTTTAGAGCCCATATTGTAGAAAACAAATCAATTTAAAAAAAATAAAGACAACAATTCACAAACTAAACATGTACAAGCATTTTTTATTATCCCTAAGCAACTGTAATTCAACCACATTTATACATACAATACAAAAACAAAAAATAAACTTCAGCCACTTACTTGAATAGCTTCCGTGTCTATAGTAGTTGTAATGCCAAGGAATTTCGCAATCTCTGCTAAATCTGCCAAACAAATGCCATAATTTCGAAATTCTATCATAAATTTAATTAAAAAATAAATTAAATACGAAATTAAACTTACATTGTATACGAGCAGTCTCTTCATCACGATCCATAGCGTCACCTTGTAAATTCTGTTGAGAGAAGGGAGATTTATCTCCCAATAACCTAAAATATCAAATTCATATCATAAATAGAAGTGTGAGTAATTAGCGGAGGTCAAACAAGTAGAAGAAGTAAGTCAATTTTTACTTGAAGAAGAGCCATTCGAGGAGAGAGTAACGCTCCATGCCGGCGAAGAGCAGAGACTGAGCTGGCGCATTGGCCCTAGGGTAATTTAGCATCGCTAACTTTTTCTGTATCTCTTCCATCTGTTTGGCTGCCATTTTCGACTTGATGATCTCTGAATCTTTGAATTTTTTGAAAGTGGAAAATTGTTTGAAAAATTTCAGAGCCCAGTGAATTTGTGTTTGGCAGTCGAGATTAATGTAATCCGATTGGAGAAAGATTTATTCTTGTTTCACTGTAGACTGAACTAACTCCATATGAGATATCCTTCTGTGTAATTTTTTAAATACCACTTATTCAATTATAGTTTTTATTAATAGACATTTTATAAGTAGTTTAATTGATTAATTATTAATGTGAGTTTTTATTAAAAATTATAAAATTATTTTAATAAACAATTTTTTTTAAATTATGTTATAAAATGAATGAAACAAAATTATCTAATAATTAAAGGATATTTTAAAGACTGTAATTTTTAAATAAATTTTTTAATCTCTACTCTTAAAATTTGAGTTTTGATTAGTAGAGACAAAATAATTTATTTATTTTTAAAAGCTCTACTAAAAAAAGTTAAATAACAATAAAATATTTGAAAAGAGCTTATGAAATTAAATAAATACTTATGATTATTAGATAAACCATATCAAAAGAGATACCAAATTGTAAAAGTTATTTGTTTCATTGATTACCCTTCAATTATCACAACTTATAAAAGTATCCCGTTTTTGTTTGAAAACTACACTATAAATCCTTTTTCAAGCACTTCTTCTAATTTTTATTTTACTTTTAAAAAACTCTCATTAATTAAACTTTTAGTTTTTAAGGCAACCATTATTTGTATTTGGAATCTATAACACTACTCATGAAAATCTTAAAATTTTATCCTAAATAATATAACATGTAATATATCATTCATTAAGTGGTTACTGATTTTTCATAAATTTTAAGTAAATTAATTATATCATTTTACCAATCAATAAATAAATGTCAGATCATTTACGATAAAATCTTTGGATAAAATTTGCTCTAACACTTGTTTATTTGAAACACTCATTTAATATCTAATATCTGTACAAATGATCGAGCATTGCTAGGAGCAATAATTATAGTTTGGTTACGTAAAGAAATTTTTCCATCGAACAGCTTTGTCCATTCATGTCTTTGAGTGTGTTTGGGATTAAGGTGCTGTAACTTTTAAATTACAATTGTTATGGAAAAAAAGCTATAATTATGAAATAAAAGTTAATAATATATAGTAAATATAAATTTTAAATAATAATTTTGACAAAATTATTAAAGATATAAAAGATTTTCTATGATACAAGTGAAAAATCACATTAACATAACTTTCAAGTTATAACAGTTGATGTTTACCAAACACTTTAATACTGTAGCTTGGAAACTAAATATGTCAAACCTCAATTCCAAACGCACCCTTTATCTACTAGAAATTTTTGTGACTTCATGTCACGATGAGTCAATTAGTCAATGAGTGACACCATTTTTGCAAACAATAATGGAGAACAAAGACTCTTTGGGTGTGTTTGTCACACTATATTGTATTATGTTGTATTGCATTATTTTTATGTTGGTGTATTGTATTATGTTGTATTGCATTAGCACTGTATTATAACAATGTTGTACAATTTTTGGTGCTGCACTGTACTATATTAATTTTTAATTAGACTATATTTGGTGTTGCATTATATTGTATTAATTTTTTGTGATTAATTAAATTAAATAATTAGAAAATAATATTTATTAATACTTAAAAAATAATAAATATAGAAATCTTAAATTGTAGAAATTTAACAATTTTTTTAGTAAATGTCAAAAATTAATGATTAAATTTCTAAAATTTGTATTATAATTATAATAAAATAAAATTTATAAAATTTAATCTTATATGTAAATAATAAATTTAGATTATAATTAATATTATATTTGTTAATATAAATTAATAAATTATTATTCAATAATATTAAATTATATTTTAATTTATAATATATTTTTATTTTTATATTTTAATATATTAATAAATTTAATATAAATAATTATAAATATTTAAATTTGTATAAATTTAAATAATATTAATTTTAAAATTAATATTAATGTAAATAATATTATAATATTAATATATTTTTTATATGAATCATTAATAAATAAAATAATATTATCATATAATTTATTTTTATATTTTATTCATTATATTAGTATTTAATAATAAAATAATTTATTTTTATAATATGGTGCATTATAATGCACCATAATGAGATCTCAAATTTTGCCAAACATGTTATTTGTAATAAACTAATGTGAATAGTAATATAATACCACACAATCCCATGCACCAAACATACCATTTGGGTGCGTTTGGTACACTGTATTGTATTATATTATATTGTATTATTTTAATACAGATGTATTGTATTATGTTGTAGTGTATTAGTAATATATTATAATAATGTTGTACAATATTTGGTGCTCTACTGTACTGTATTAATTTTTTGTGATTAATTTATATTATATATTTATAAAATAATATTTATTAATACTTAGAAATATATTAAATATAGAATTTTAAAATTTTAAAACTTTTACATTAATTTCTTGTATTATAAATGTAAAAAAGAATTATAATTCTTCATAAAACATATGTAAACTAATAAATTATAAAATTTTCGATGACATAATATTTTCTTTTTCAGCATCTCCCAAATTAAATAAACTTTGAAATAACGATCGGATCAAATAATTTAATCAAATAACTTTTAAAAAATTATCACAATATACATAAATAATAAAACATACATTTAATAGGAATGAATGACAAAACAACTAATATATATTTTGCTTGTTTAATAAAATAAACGGTAAAATAAATTCTATAAAAAAATTGGTAAAATAAAATTATAAAATAATAAACACAAGTTGTGTCTATGCATTGACATGTCATCCTTATCTCTTTATCTCCCTCTTTTACAGGACAAAATCTTCAATCTTCAACCTTCAACCCTCTTTAATTTCTTCTCTGTTCTTTTCTTCCTATGTTTCTTTTTTCTCCCCTTGTTATCATTCCACAATTTTCTTTTTTTCGGTTCTTTGCATCCTTCATTTATTTATTTTGTCAATAAATCCTTTTTCCTCCCTTTAAATCCTTTTCTTTAGAAGAAGAAAAGAATAAAGAAAATAAGCAAAAAAGAATAAGTAACACTGTCACAGGGGTCTGATTTTTCTTTTTATCTTTTTTAAAAAATGGCTTTTATAATTTAAAACACTCAAGTTATGGATAAAGGCAAAAATGCTAATATGAATTTGTTGTGATATCGTACAGTGGCTGCGGACCCGCGGCATAGAGATGGTGGAGTATGGGTGCCGCGCGGGAGAACTTGACGGCATTGACAGCATCGAGTACTCAAAGTGGCTGTTGCCGTGCTAGTGTCGGTGATAAATGTTATGGCTGAGCCGGTGTTGGCGATAGATTGGGTTTTGAGAAGAGAATGGAAGCAAAGAGAAGACGTGTTCTGTGGCTTAATCGTGTTTTGAAGAAGAAAAACTATTACTCTTTTTTTTGCCCTTTCTTTAAAAGCAATCACGCGTAAACCCGATACCCCCCACGGGTTTAGTTAATGCGGCTTTAACTGTATAACAACAGTAATGTTATGCGGTATAATACGAAGTCAGTTTTTAGCCAAACATAGGGTTGTATTTTTGTTTTAATTGCTACTACTTCGTAGATTTTGAGAACATTTGAGTGATTTTATAACCGTGGCATGGCGGAAACTTCCTTAATGAATTTTTCTCCCAGTGTGTCATCTAAAGATTTTTTTATTATTTTCAACGATTTTAATAGCAACAATTGAACTATTAATGACATATTTCACCTAATGGATTTCAATAAAATTCCTGTCTCCTTTTTCCTCAATTCATCTTTTGATGATCGTGCTTAGCATTCTTGATGTTCTTAAAGCCATCCTGATCTTTAATATAGCTCTAATTGTAACTAGGAATACTTCATATCCTTTTACAATTTACTAATCACAACGAAAAGCGAGTACAATCAATAATTAAACATTACTCTTATCAATTCATGTATTGAAATAATAAATCCGAGTTCAAGGACAAGTATATCCATAGAACATAAAACAATGATCGTAGACAATGAAATTTATTATATTTAATTTCTTCCAATATTTCAGCATTATTTTTTATTTTTAACCGATGTGAAGAAGCCATTAGAAAAAAAAAAAGGTAACTTATTCATAAAAAGAATATGAATAGAATTATTTAGAAAGGAAAAAGCTTATTACATTCATTCATGCATTGTTTTATTATACAAACAACAATAAAATATTTGCGTATCATCAATTTGTGATTCACAATGTTAAAATTCATTAAATGAATATTTTATAATAATTCTCTAATGAGGACACACTTATTTTAACAAAGTAAAAATACCACCAACAAACAAAAAAATAGATTTCAATGTATTGGTGGACTAAAAAGTACAAATTTTAATACACCAACAAATGAAAAAAAATATAATTTTTAATATATTGAAATCTATACATTTTTATATCTTAGGCATTCACACTTTAACTACTATATTAAAATAGTGGACTAGAATGCTAATAATGTAATAGACCAATGAGTCTTTCACCTAGTGAAAGAATCTTTTACACTCACAATGTGTGAGAGTAAGAGATCGAGCTTCCATAAAAATATTTTGAAGGTTAGTTCTCTCAGGTAGAGACAATCGTCTCCCTCACAAGATGTGAGTGGAGTAGACAACTTTTGAATATTAGAGAAGGTAGAGACAATCTTCTCCCTCGCAAAATATAAGCAGAGTAGATAGTTCTTGAACATTAACGAGGGTTTAAAAATCTAAACAGTGCTTCAGAAGATCAATGTACGCAACGAAGGGTGAGGGGTTTTAGTTGTTCTAATTGTAAATACTAATTCTACCAATTGTAATCTCTGATGTGGAGACAATATTCTCCCTTACGAAAGGGAGTGGAGTAGACAGCCCTCAAATATTATAGAAAAATTAATGGGCAGTGTTTACAGCACTCGACACAAGGTGCTAAGGGTCCCAGCTGTATAATCCCAAATGTGATCTTTGATGTAGAGACAGTTTTATCCTTTACGAAATGTGAGTAGAATAGACAACTTTTGAATATTAGAGAAAAAGCCCTCAAATATTATAGAAAAATATGGGCAATACTTACAATCCTTAAAATGAGGGGCTAGGGGACTTATTTGTATAATATGAAATGTGAGTGAAGTAAACAGCTCTCGTATATTAGGAAAAAAAATATATGAGCAGTGCTTACAACCCTCAATAAGAGGGAATAGAGGTCCCAATTGTATAATTTAATTGTAAATATCAAATGTAATCTCTAATATGGAGATAGTCTTCTCCCTTACGAAATGTGATGTGGAGATAATTTTCTTCCTTACGACATATGAGGAAATATCTGAGCAATACTTACAACCCTTGGCACGAGGGGTTAAGGATCCCAGTTGTATAATTTAAAATGTGACTGAAGTAGACAGTCCTCGAATATTAGAGAAAAATTCGGGCAGTGCATACATCCCTTAACATGAGGGACTCAAGGTCCCATTTGTACAATCTGATTGTAAATACCAAGTATAATATCTGATGTGGATATAATATTCTACCTTACAAAATGTGAGTGGAATAGACAACCCTTAAATGATAGAAAAAAATTTGGATAGTACTTCAGAAGATCAATGTACATGACACAAGGGGTAAGGGGTTCTAATTGTATAATCTGATTGTAAATACCACTTGTAATCACTTATGTGGAGACAATCTTCTTTTTAAAAAAAATGTGAGTGCAGAAGATGATCTCTAAATATCAAAAGGAATTTAAAAATCTAGAAAATATTTTAGAAGATCAAGGTAATATTAATAATAGTCCTATACATCAGTATTAAAAAAAAAAGATAATGGTGTAATAACGCCCCTATTCCGCACTTTAATAAGGTTTGAGAACTTAAAATATATATTTATTTATTTTATAATAATGATATCTCTACTCTGTTAAAGTGAAGATGCAGTTAAAATATCAAAAAAATGTAAATTTTAGTAATGACCGCAAGATTTTAAGTTAAATTCTCGGCCCTTGAATCTCTTGTCGTTTTTATTTTTCAACACAACAGAAATGCTACCCAAAGTACTTACAGGGAAATTGCTCTACACGAAACTAAAAGCACAACAGATACTCCATGTACTTTGGAGAAGGAACTTCAGCCGGAAGATGCAATGCTACAAGCGTGGATTGATGCCACGTGTCAACTGTTAGCGACAGTATCAAAGCCAAAGTGCCAAACCAATGCTTAGAAAACTGATCGTTTGGCATATAAACTATAATTTGCCCGACAAACGCATCAGATCTAAACAAAGGTTTCCAAAATTTCAAGAAAACCAAACGTGCCTTAATAAAAAGTGTACAAAACTTCACCAACCGAAACCGAAAAGCACTGAAATCATCTCTCTGCGTCGAACTTCATATTTCATTCAAAATCAAAGCTTCTTGCTTTTTCACCTGCAGAATCTCCCTTTATTTCTCTCTTTCTCGTAAGCAAAAAGCAGTAACAAATGCTTACTTTGAATCTTATTCCATCACCCTCTCCTGTCGCTTTCTCCAAATCCAACCCCATTAATGCTAGCAATCCAAATCTACTCTCAAGAGCTCAAAACCAAAGAAACTTGAACTGCGCTTTTGCTTTTCTCAATAAACCCACTTCTCATTTTAGCAAAGTTCCAAATTTTAGCAGAATCCATGGATACCCTCTTGGATTTTATTCAAGTATCACTTCTCAGATCCAAGATTCTGGGGTTTCTTCTTCAAAGTCAAGATCTTTTCTTGCAAAAGCAGCTGCTGAATCAAACCCGGAACCTGAGGGAGAAACGACTGAAGTTTCGAAGCCCAACAAGACCCTGAAGCTTGCACTTGTGTTTGGTTTCTGGTACTTTCAAAATATTGTCTTTAATATCTATAACAAGAAGGCATTGAATGTGTTCCCATTCCCTTGGCTTTTGGCCTCATTTCAATTATTTGCTGGATCAGTTTGGATGTTGGTTTTATGGTCTTTGAAGCTGCAACCTTGTCCAAAGATTTCAAAACCTTTCATTATTGCACTTCTTGGGCCAGCGTTGTTTCACACAATAGGTCACATATCAGCTTGTGTATCATTCTCTAAGGTTGCTGTGTCTTTTACTCATGTTATCAAATCAGCTGAACCTGTTTTCGCTGTTGTTTTTTCATCGTTTCTTGGAGATATATATCCGTTGAAGGTCTGGCTGTCGATTCTTCCCATTGTTCTTGGTTGTTCTCTAGCCGCTGTCACTGAAGTTTCCTTCAATTTTGGAGGCTTATGGGGTGCTATGATTAGTAATATTGGTTTTGTTTTAAGGAACATTTATTCAAAGAAAAGTTTGGGGGATTTCAAGGAAGTTAATGGATTGAATTTGTATGGTTGGATCACTATAATCTCGTTGTTTTATCTGTTTCCTGTTGCAATTTTCGTTGAAGGGTCTCAATGGATTCAAGGTTATCACAATGCAATTGCAGCTGTTGGCAAACCCTCCACATTTTATTTCTGGGTGTTGCTATCTGGAATATTTTATCACCTATACAATCAATCATCATATCAGGCACTTGATGATATCAGTCCATTGACATTTTCAGTTGGAAATACAATGAAGAGAGTAGTGGTTATTGTGGCTTCTATTTTGGTGTTTAGGAATCCAGTTAGGCCTTTGAATGCACTTGGGTCTGCCATTGCGATATTTGGCACTTTCTTGTATTCACAGGCTACAGCTAAGAAGAAAGTTGAAGGTGAAAAGAAGAATTAAAGATCAGTTGGGCTCCATACTTTTTAGTCTTGTTTTAGTTTTTGTTTCTTTTTCCTTTTTAATTTGCTGACTTTACATCTCTGTTCAAGTTCCTCAATTCAAATTTATAAAATCTCATTTCCTTGATAACTGTTCTCTGTTTCTGCCTTAACATGTTACACTGCCACTGTCACTTGCTCTTTTTGTTTACTTCAAATGGAAGATTTTACCATATGTCCTTAATATTATACTGAAATAAATCATTATTGATTTGCTACTTTTTTTTTTAAATATGAATTTAGTATGTGTGTGTGTGTGTGTTCTACAATTTTGAGTTTTAGAACCTGGAGTTGATTGATACTTGATGTAATCTCATTTATATCTTTTATATCCATCTTCTCAGTGACTTGCCTAGACTATATGATGCAGTTGGGAATTAGGATGGCTTAATACATGTCTTGGGAATTGCATTTTTAGCTTTACAGGTGGGAAAGAGTAAAAAAGATTGAAGTGGCCTTAGATTAAGCCAAATTTGTGTTTTCCGTTGCAAATATAGTGTTGTTTGGGGACTCCTTGTCTGCGTTTTAAATACTGGATTGCTATTCTTTGTGGCTACCTAATCATCTCTACTAGAGATGTTGGGACATAGTTACTTGAAGAAGTGGAGATGCTAGAACACAGTTCATGAGTATGTTTGTGCTAATACCACACATGTTCTAAACCATGGCTTCTTATTGGTTTGTTTGTAGAAGAGCATAGAAAGTCATGCAATCATCAAGTACCGCAATTGTCTGCATGAGTGTCTGACCTGGGTGGACATAATTGTGCACAAAGAATTAATTTTTTTTGGTAGAACTGTAGAAGTGACATACTGCAAATCAAATATGGGATTATCAGTTTTTAGTTGTCATATGTGCCTTGGAGAAGGCTAAAGATAATTTGAACAGACATGATCTCAAATCCTGGAACTAAGATCTGGGTCATGTATTGTCTACACAGTCTTCAATAGAAAGTTGACACTTTCTCAACTTCACGTAAGAGCAAAAGGTTTCTGGTGTGTTTCAGTTTGATATTTTTACTCATTTAATTGTGATACTCAAACTAATCAAAGTTAGCTTCGGTCTTTTGGACAATTTAATTCTGAATTTCTGAGATTACTTCAAATTTAAAGCATGTGTGGCAGAATAGATCTGCTGCTTTCAGTTTCATGTATTATATATATCTTTCATGCATCTACTTGCTAAGTTCTCTACTTCTGTTGAAGCAAACTGTCACAAAATCTAGCATATGCTTGGCATAATTTTCAGTTTCCGTATGCTCATCTTCCCTCAGTAAATTGCTGGGTTCAAATTGATGAGAATTTGATGATGATATTGCAGTTTGTTGATCTCAAGAATGCTGACTAACCCAAGCATATATATTGTAAATATTGTTATGGTCTTTGTGTCTTGTTATCATTTGTTTATTGTTCAAAGCCAATTATTTTTTTCAAATACATCGCATGATTCTTATTATACAAAATTCGCAGTGCATATGCTTCAATGCTCTGAGGCTTACACGGTGATCCTATGATATAAATTGTGTAACCGAAAAAAAAAAGGATCAAATTAGTCAGAGACAAATATTGGTAATGCAAGTTCACAACCATCATCCATATATTTATCATAAAAAAGAAGAAGAAAAAAAACTGAATTTGGAATTTAATATTTCATTAATATTCATACCTCTTTATCAAGGCATAATAAGAAAAAAATTGTGGATTATGGGAATGGATTTTCAATTTTGGGCCAAGCAGCCCATAAACCCATTCAAATTTACGGCTCTCTTATCCATTAAATAAAAAACCCGCCAATAGCCTCTGCTTGTTCTCTCACGGGGACTGACAGGCTCACGGTTGCGTACAGAGAAAGCCATGGTATCATTTCTTTTTGCTTCTTTTAGTAATGTTATTATTGTGCTGCATGATATATTTTTGCTTAATATTTATATAAAAATATTTGGAAGCAGTGTGACTTCGGATCAAAATGCCGTGATTTTGCAACCAAAAGAGCTTAAATTTTTAAAATGAAAAATGCGAGTATTTTTGAAGTTATCACCATGTTTGGTTGAGATCTAGATTCTAATGTGAGTGGTGGGGTTCATAGCAGAACTGGGATTTATTTTTTTTTTTTTGTATTTGTTTAAATGCAATTTCAATTAGCTAGAAATGTTTTTGTATCTAGTTTTCACTTTTAGTGGCTGGCTGAAATAGGCAAAAGTGATTTTTGGGGGTGCCTTTGATAGAAGTAGTTGATACCTCATTTATCTATTCAAAAAAAAGAAAAAAAAAAGGGAGGTGTTTTCTGGATCACAAAGTGTTCAATTTATTTTTCAGTGTAGCATTTCATAAGTGTTTTGGCATAAGCGCTTTAATTGTTTTACCCTAAAAGAAAATACATTTTTTATAAGTTCTGTAATCTTACCATTAAATTTTGTTTTAGGATTTTCGATAACCATACTTAACCAGACCAATATGTATCCTGGTCACTAACAGATCAGTTGTATTATACATAATTATGTATTGTGTTGGCCACTTGTGGAATCAAAAACTAAAACTCTTGGTGCATGAAATAAGCATTAAGTGTTCTGCCAACTCTTAATTTAGTGGATCATTCTTTTTAAGTTGAGAATCAAAGGTTAATTGCTGTATAACGTTTGAGCTTTAGACTACCAGTACATAGAGCATTAAGTTGTTGTTTTCCCAGCTGGTAAGGAATGTGTAATGACTACATATATAGTTGATGCTGCCTTCATTATGATTTCTATTGCTGGTGATACAAGTATCTCATCAGGACATCTTCATGTGTGTTAATTTGTAAGTTTGTTTAATTTTTTATCAACATTTGAAATTTTATGGCCAGTTGTACATGGAACTATTCTTGCGCAACAAACTGGTTCTGGTTTACATAATGATTCAATACTGAGATCTTGCAGATTGGGGCTGTGGGAAGTTGTTCAGGCAAAGGAGTTGAAGATGCCCAGTTGAAGGATCCACAATTTCAAACTGCATCAAAGCCTACAGTAATTGAAGTGCAAGGGGATGAGTTTTGGCCATTGTCTGGGAAACCATACTTCAATGCGATTATTTCAAAATCACAATTGAAACCCATGAATCTAATGGTAAATTTAACTCTTTTGTGGTAATTCAGGACTCCAAAAATATTTTTTTAATAGCACATCATTTTACCTAATAAAACTGTTGGGCAGCAGTATTCTATTCAGAGAACTTTAGAGTGAGTAATAGGTTTGTGGCATTCATTTTTGTTTTTGATTAGCACATATTACTTTGATTTCTGTCAAATTTCTTCTTTCTGTGTGGTTCAAAGTTAGTACACTTTTCAATGCCCAATTATGTTCCATTTTTCAGAAAATGAGATCAGCTGTTTGTTATAATGCTTACGCTTATTCAACAAAATGTTTCTCTTGCTGTTTATTAGATACTTCCAGCTGAAATGCGCAGAATACTTCCTTCAAAGACGATCCCTGCTTTTCTCGTCTACAAGGGCAAGGAATGGGAGATGGTTTATCTCGGAGAAGATTTTCAAAAACGAAATAAAAGGTTTGGTTCGGAGTGGAAAACATTTGCGATTGACAATAAGCTGAAGGTTGGGGATGCATGTGTATTTGAACTCATGGAGTGCCGCAATGATTGTCTCAAGTTCAGAGTTCAAATTCTCAGAGGTGATATTCCATCTAAATTTGAGGACAACACAAATGGTGAGAATGAAGACACGACTATTATTGTTGGATGAGATCTCCTACGTAATGACTATTTACTTAGTGCATAATTAATCACTTAAAACTATTATGAGTTGAGCATGCTGAACTTCAGTGAGCTTGTTAAAAATATGAAATGTAATAACTTTATTTCAGACTTGCTTGTGGATCTGTGATATCTTATCTAATATGATTGTGCATCTGATGTGTTGAAAACAGATTTATCTATCAATTACTCAAACCAGGAAAGACTTGCATAAGTTAAGCCGATCAATTTCATAAAATTTCACTTGTCCTATGTGAAATGTGATTTGGTATCGATCATAAAGTTTATGCGATGGATTATTTCTTCATTTGTTTTTGTTTCTGTTTATGTTGTTTTCTATTATTTATAATTGAATCCGAGATTAATTTTTGAGATGTGTGCTGTTTATATGAATTGTATAGAAGTCCCTTAATATTAGGTTAAAATCATGTTGAATCTCTGGAGTTTTCGTAAAACCAATTTTTGAAGTTAATTCATCCGAATTGTTATATAACTAACAACTTCCTTGCAGTGTCCAAAATATTAATGCCATGTTATTTTGCTAAGATTCAAATTGGGACTAGGTGTTCATGAGAAAACTTAAAGGTAATCCAAGGAAAATATGTTAACATTTCTTCTACAATAGGGGATGATTTACAAATTCCTTGCTTTATTCTGTTGTCTGAGTCTATTTCCAGCCTCTCTTTTCCTAGTTATTGTCAAAATCTTTAAATTTCTATGGTCAGAGAGGAACGAGCTTCTCTATTACTTCTGGCTCATTCTATGAACTGAGAATACATCAAATTCCAATGAAAAACTGGAATTGCTTGTTTGGTTTTGTATATGACCTAAGAGCATTCTATTTGACATCGGTTCTTTTCAAAACGGTTGTAGGCAAGCCTGGTCCTCAGGAAAAGTATAAAACATGAAATTAGGCCTGATGAGGAAATGAATAACCACCACATAAATGTCTGCATATGGCACTGCCTACCGATGCATACGGTTGCTTCACTTAACAAATTTCCATGTCTTAATTTTCCTGCATGCTCATCATAGACTAGAGCGGCAAGAAGGCCATAGAGGAGAGATCCAATGGGAATGTTGGTGATGAGGATGTTGTGGTTGATGCTGGCACTCTCTGGTCCAAAGAGCTCTGATGTCACCGACACGGCAGTTGAAAAGATAAACCCAGAGCTTAATGCTATCAGAACTGTTGAAGCACTCAGTGCGATCTCGCTACCTGATGTAGTAAGTAAACAGAAAGCCATTGGTGTTGGCAAAACTGCGATTGCTAGCCACCCTGTCCTTGGAAAGTACACCTTGCTGCATTGGTAAGATTTTCAAGCCTCATTTTGTTGTCTTGGAGTTTAAAATATTTGTTTTAAAGCCGGTTGAACATTGAAATCCTTGTAGAAATCTAAAAGAATAAGGAATAAGGACTATTTTCCTCTGGAATTGCCTACGACTTTTGTGGAATATGCCTTTTTACTCTGGTAAATTCAAGTAGCATCAGATTAGAGTTCATTGTTCAAATATGAAAAAATAAAAAAATTGTTTAAGAGCTGCTTCAGATGTCTTTACTCATTGAATTCTAGTGAGGATTAAGGACCTTCATGATTGATGAACAACTATGAGAGTAAAGCCTCTGTTAACGTAAAATGCCTGTAATTATGCACCAAAATTATGTATACAATTTTCTGTAGATAGATACATACTTACGCAGGTAATCTGGAGCTGCTGAGAGCAAACGACCAAAGAACGAGCATGTGGAATAAAGTGTGACAAGAGACTTAAGCTTGGAGCGGTGTCCTAGTGATTGTGCTATCTGTCCTAAGTTATTAGTGTAAACCAGTCCCATTGTTCCTGCACAAAAATACGCTGCATAATAAAGCCAGAAATCCAGTTTTTTCACTAGCAATCCTGCTGAGTGTTCTTCACCTAGCATTGTTAGCCTATCTTTCTCCAGCGCCTTCCCAAAACATTCGAAATACCTTTCTTTGTCAATTACATGATGTGGACTGCCATTTAAGGCTTTACTTTGCTCTTTTAATTCATTATCTGTATCAGCATCATCAGTGTCAACCAAATTGAAGCTTAAGAAATCATAAAAAATGCTCATTTGGATGGCTCGATAAGCCCAGTTCTTAGCGTAGACAACTCCAGGCAAACATAGGGGTAGGAATAAGAGAATTACAGCACCCATGACGAGAATTCGTGCTGTTAATAGTGTAGAAGATACTGAGTGTAGGAGGATAAGATATAGACCAGTTAAAACAGCTAAAATATTGAGAACAAGAAAAATGAAGGAGTCATGACGAATATCATCAGCAGAGAGTTGCTGCTGAGGAGGTTGACGAAGTATTGGGATGAGTGCCAAACAGGACGTGATAAGAGGCACAACGGCATTCAAGAATAGATAGACTGTATCGTCTTCTGGGTCTATTGCTTTGGCAATGAAAGTGTAGAGAGCAGCACTTACACCATTATAACTGATGGTGAGGGACAATGCAAAAGCCCGATTAGTTGGAAAATTCCGGATGCATAAAACATAGCATACTGTGTTGAACCAGCAGATGCTACAACCTGCCATTAGGCAGAGTAGAAATACCTGCCAAGGAATTCAAGTTAGCACCATCATCAAGGTACGTTGAGTTGAAAAAAGTGAGCTAAGCAAGTAGAAGTACTAACAAAACCAAGGTTTTACCCCCTTTTCCTCTTACTTTGATATTAGTCTACGTATTGTAGATTTGTTAGTTTTAGTTATTTCTCTTGAGTCATAAGAATAGAATAAAATGAAAGATGTACAATGGATATACCAGACTGGGCATATTTTTACTATCATAGTTGATGGAGGTATACAATATGTTATGGCCACAAATGACAGATGCCTTAGTTAGTGGGTATTATAGGCTATACATAAGAAGAGAAAGAAAGGGGGGGTAAAAAAGGAAAAAACTAATCTCATTTCGATAGGATTCGAGATAATCTCTAGCTATGTGTAATGCATGTTCTTATCTGAGTGCAAATAAAACCTAGAACCTCTAAATCTACAGTTCTTTTCACAGTCATCTTTTGCTAGAAGAGCAATTATCTCCTTTTGAATGTTGTTTTTACCAGTTGCCAAGGAAACCAATTGATATCAAGTTATAGGTGAAGAGAAGGAAGTGCTTTTGCTTTAAGAATGGTTGATTCGGAGTTAGCTTGGAACTTGTAAAGTTTCAAATAAAATTTTTAAATGGGGGCTTTGGCTTTCAATCCTCATCTGTACGCCAAACTGCAGTTAGTTTGTATGATCTTATTATTGAAAAGATAATTGTGATTGGTGCTAACAGGGATCAGAAAATCAGGTCAAAGAAAATTGATAGTTGCTATCATGTCACATTCCAATCAAAATCAGCTAGTTCATGCCAAAATCATTAAAGTATCAAATATAATTTTGAATTAGTAGTTGTTAAATTAGGAGCCTAACCCATTTTTAATTTTCAATGATGACAAGCAAATCGACAAATTTGATTCTACAATTGTTCCAACTTTACCTACCAGTAGGTCCCCTACTAACTGACTGGGAGATGTATTTGTTTTACTTACCAATAACTAATTGACAATTACACTTTGCTTAGATCAATTAATCAAGATTTAGACATCTAAAAATAAAACAAAAAACAAAGCACGATTATGTTTATACATGAAAGGAGAAGGTGTTGTTTGTTTTTGAGTAAGAAACAAGTTCACTAGCTAATTTCCCAAGCAACCCCCCATCATTTTTCTCCCCTAGAAAGTAGATAACCAAATTCTTAAAAAAATAATATAACAAAATAACAAATGGAAGCAAAAACAAACTTTTTGTTTTCGTTTTGTGTTTGAAGAGAATCACCACTACCAACCTCAAAGAGAAAATGGAAAACAAAAATAAAATAAATTGTACTGCATAGAAAAGAATCACAAGATGTTCATAATTTTTTAGAAAAGAAACATAACGTGCTCATAATTTTGCTTGTTTCATGCATGCCAAAAGTACAGTAAACGCTTTCATGATTATTCTTTCATTAAACAAAAGAAAAAAGAAAAAATGGAAACAAACAAACCCATTTCACAATAATACGCGAAAAAACTAAAGAAGCAGAGAAAAAGAAAGAGAGATTGAAGGGAAGACTAACCATAAAATAAGGCAAAACGATGAGTTTTTGAATGACAAGCCATTGAAGGCCATAACCAAACAGTCCCATGAAAGTAGCAATAAACATGACAATCCACGAAGGAAAATGCATTAGGCAAACTCCACAACACCATCCAAGAGCTTTGCCCATATCTGAAGCAACTGACAAATAATTTAGCTGAACCTGAGATATCCCAAGAACAGATTTTAGTGTCGACGAATACGTAGAGAAGTCGAAATTTGTCCCTGTAAATGCTTGTATCCATGTTGTTGCTATTATTATCATCCATTTTCTTGACTGCCCTACCATTGCCAAATGCCAAATGCCAGAGCCTATAGATATTATGATATTTAATTCTCCCCAGAATAGAAAAAAACGAAGACGAAAAGATCAAAGAAAGAATGAGAAAAGAATATGAGATAGAGAGTGATCCAGGGAATTAGGAGCAATATGCTTAGATTGTTGCCTAGATTTCAGTTGTGTTTGGTGTAAGTTTTTGTTTATTTCGAGAGAGTGGAAGCGTTTATATTTGTGGGGTTTACTTTAAATGTTTTCTTTGGTTATGATAAAATATAACTACACAATTGATTGGGGAATGGAAGCTGAGATGGCACTATGCTTGCTTATTTGAACGTTAGGTAAGTAGTTCTTCTAGTTCATATATTTTTAGTAAGGGATTAGTTTTCTTAGTTTCCAAGAGGATTAGAGGAGCAATTGATAAGGTTAAGAGACTTAATTTCAATTTTATCATAAGTAATTGATAAGGTTAAGAGACTCAATTTTAATTGTCATATAAAATTTATAGGAAAATAATAGTCTCGTCAAATGAAAATCTCAATATAGTTTCGAATGATGTAAACAAGTATTTTAAGACTTTTTCTCGTTAGGGTTTGACTCGGTGAGAGCATCATTACTCAACCTAATGTAATATTTGTTGTTTATTTGAACGTTAGGTAAGTAGTTCTTCTAGTTCATATATTTTTAGTAAGAGATTAGTTTTCTTAGTTCCCAAGAGGATTAGATGAGCAATTGATAAGGTTAAGAGACTTAATTTCAATTTTATCATAAGTAATTGATAAGGTTAAGAGACTCAATTTTAATTTTATCATATAAATTTTACAGGAAAATGATAGTCTCATCAAATGAAAATCTCAATATAGCTTTGAATGATGTAAACAAGTATTTTAAGACTTTTTCTTGTTAGGGTTTGACTTGGTGAGAGCATCATTACTCAACCTAATGTAATATTTGCGACAAGAGATTTTAAATTACGTACATTTTTTGAGAAGAAAATTCAGTTGCATATTTTATTAAAATTTGAGATTATCTTGCCCTAATATTATGTAGACTGTGGTAATCTAGCAGAGTGGACTTCTTGATGTTAAAAATAAAACATTTTTTTTCAATTATTATAAAAGATAAATTTTGACATAACCAAATACGATAATTTTTAAAAACCTCCCCTAAAGTTTGAGGTTGTTGCAAGTAGATGGTCAAAATCGTTTTATTTGTAAAAAGTCCCTACCATCAAATAAATTTTTTATTAACTATTAGTTTACTTTGAAATGATAGTATTTGGTGACAATTTATAGACTGATAAAGCTATAAAAAAGTGAGATTCTTGGTGTAAAAGGTACCGCTCCATTTTTTAACATTTTTGCCCCTACCAATTCTAAAAATTTACAGTGTCATAAGTACATAAAATGACTAATTTACCCTCTCTAAATTACTAATATTTCCTTAAAATCTTAAAAAAAAGATAAAATTACAAACTTAATATATATAGTTATTTTCCATTATGACCATTGCAATCGAACAGTCATATAGCAAGCTTGGTACCTCTTTAGAAGCTTGTATAGCAATTAAAGCTCACATATAGGACTGGCGAATAGTTTGCATTTCTCATCTTAATGAATTCTGGAAGCTCAAATGGAGCAAGTACTAGCAGGAACAACAAAAGTATTACAAGGTAGAGATTTGAGGCAAATGAAAATCTAATAAAGTTCACAAACAAGAGGAGTGGATGCAAAGTTTGTGCTGCTGTGAGCATATCAAACTTTGAAGATAATCCTAACAAGTTATTCTACTGTTGCATTTTCAGTAAGTGTGCCTATTTCAGGTAGTGGTATCCATCACTAACTGATCTTAATAATATTGCATTACCTGAAGGTCTTTAAGTGGATAGAGGCCATAGAGGCAATGTAGATAGTTAACAACAAATGCATGTAATGCTTGAAGACATTTTAAAAGAGGTTGCTGAGGTTAAGAGAATGGTGAACAAGTTTGAAACTGGTAGACTAAAATCTAATGTAATGAAGTAATAATGTATGGCAATTTCATTTTTCTATTTTTATGTGCTGCTATGTTCTTCTGTGGCCTTAAGTGAATAAGTTGTGTATGTAGAGAAGGTGCAATGTAGGTCATGACTATAGCTAGAGCTTAAATATAGAACACATGCAAAGCTTTTGTGTAACTAGTGCTTAACTGTTTAACCTATACAAAACTTTTGCATATCTAAAACTTAAATGAAAACAATGCTTAATTTACTGCAAAATGCAAGTATAAATGCTTATTATATGAAATATAGCACATATCTAAGAGAAAAGCCAATGCACATGAACTAAATACGTATGTAACTAATTAACACAAGCAAATTCATTTTTGTTAAACATATTTAAAAATAAGTCAAGCTTATTATATAATATATATATTGATTGTAGATTAATGGCAACAACATTATAACTAGTATTTATCAATATGATTATCATTAAAGATAATATACATGTAAAAGCTAAATCTAGTCATATTCATTTTTTCAAATGAAACCATCAATGCCATCCCAGCATTAATATAATAGTAGCAGTATCAGTTTTGGCCACTCTGAGTAGTTTTCAGACAGGAGGCAAGAACTACATTCAGTATTTGCAAACTTCTATTAAGTTTGCAATAGTTAACCATGAAAGCTTAAGGTACTATTTGTCCACATAAAGATAATGGATTAAAATTTTACAAAAAACACAAGCCTCAAACATAGAGTCAGTCTGAGCAAAAGATGATACATCATCTCAAAAGTCAGGCCCTTCCAAAAAGTGTTGTATTATCTAATCCCTCAAAAGAATTAGTTAGTAGGATTAGGTAGCTCTGTGTATCTTTATCATTACGCCATTAATTAATCTGACATATGCTAGATTTGGTGTGGACAAATAATCTTATCTCAACTCGATCTGAATCCAAAAACATTAGGCCCAGATCAGATTATTTATCCAATACGATCGGATGACATTTTAGCCAACCTAATCAGATCGTCTAAAAAACATAAAAATAAATAAAATATAAAATGAATTAATGAAATTGAAACACACACAGTCACACACACATCATGTCTTTCTCATTTTTGTTGTCTCTCATCTTTTTCAGTGAATCACAGCCTCACCCTCACAGTCACATCTTTACGGTTTCACACACACACACACACATCGCAAAAGCAGAGCGGCAACCAGCAACACATCACTAGCCACCAACGCAGATGCAGTGCAACTTATAGATGCAAACACAACCACTGACATAGCCCACAATCACCATCGACTGCATCTGTTGGTCCACGATCATATCTGCTGCTTCACACCTCTACCATTACCAAGTTCCTCCAAGTTGTACTTTAACTCGGCAACCCAAATTTCGTCTTTTAAAGGTTTGATGGTTGTTGTGCAAATTTTAATGTACTCGCAAGCGCACGAATCTATTACAGTATAGACTAATGGTGACGAGTGTCGATCCCACGAGGAGGTGGATTTTAATTATGTGTAGAATTAATTTTGTAAATGGGTGGTTTAGATTTGTGCTGAAAGTGAATTAAATTATCCTAAAATTGAAATTAAAATGGCGAGAAGAAATTGAAGAGAAAATTACTATGATTGAAGTGCTTGGGTATCTGGATCCGTATCAACATGCACCATGAGCTAAATATTCCTTATTAATACCAATTAAATCATGAGGGGGGAATCCACTCCTCATAAACCACGTTCTAATCAATATGGTGCTAAGGGCTTATCGTGCCAAATAATAATAACCTTGTACTAGGGAGCCGGTGAAACCAGGGCGGTACTAGACAAGACTATTATTATTTGTCGACGAGAAGTCAAAACATCCACAAAAACTAGAGGGAAAAAAGAAAATAAATTTACCAAATAAAGCTCATGACACATGTTGAGACTTCACCTTCAACCCAAGCTTGAAAGAAAACTAGTCACTCATAATTGAACTAGGGGCAAAATGAGAATTTATTAAAATACGTAGAAAATACAAGATGGAGAGGAAATTACAGAAAATGGATCCCAAAAATAGATTCAGAGGTGCCAAATTAGGGGGGAGAGGTTTCCTTTTTATAGATATATCGAGTAAATCATGGCCATCGGATTAAAAACAGTTTGGACGCTCAGGATTGCGCCACGTCATCAGTCAACAGTACGCGGTTTGACTATGCGGCTTGAACAGTGACACGGTTTGCACACGGTTTGAACAGTAACACGGTTTGAACAGTAACACGGTTTGCACAGTAACGCGGTTTGGTTGAAAATAATCACATGTGTTGCATGTACCGTACGCGCGTTTTTTGGTCTACTAATATGCTGCCACGTCACCATTAACAGTGCATAAGAATTTTAGTCCAACAGGATCATGACACCTCATGAGTCAATGCCATGTCATCGGTCAATGCCACATCATCAATCCGTCTATGTGAACAGTGCCGTGAACGGTAACGTAGACAGTACCCGTACATGTGAATAGTACCGTACATGTGAATAGTACCGTACATGTGAATAGTACCGTACATGTGAATAGTACCGTACATGTGAACAGTACCATTTTTCTTTTTATGTTCCTCCTAAGGTTTTCGACCGTCCTGAGTTCAAAAGTGATGTTCGTTTTACCGTCTGATCTCTCGTTTATTGTGAAATGACTATGATACCCCTAAAATACACAAAATACTTAATTAAAATCAAACACACATAATTAAATTACAAGAAGCTTAAATACATACAAGTAAAGGTTGTTAGTAAGACTTGAAATGTAAAATGATGATTTTCTCCTTTATAAATATACATTTTCTAATACTCAATAATGGTATATAGTAATAATATATTATATAAATGTTAATAATGAAATCGTGAAAATTCATAGATGGGGGCGATGAAGAAAATGCAAGTAATATGGTTTTTGTTGAAGAAAGAGTCAAGATGCTTGTAGAAGGACAATTACTAAAATGATTATTATGGTTGAGTTGTTGCTTAGTTTTGTGGATAACAAAATATTTAGGCATTTTTACATTGTAGTTGTTTCACAATTCGTTATATCATCTCGAAGAATTATTAGTAGGAAGTTACGATTTGTTTTTAGAATAAAAGACAATATTGAAGAGTTTGATTTATAAGAATAAGCAGCGAGTGTCTCTTACAACTGATATATAAACTTCCATTGAAAACATGAGTTGCATGATGATCACAACTCATTTTATTGACAATGACTGGTGTTGAATAAGAAGATTATTAGTTTTAGTGCAATTGAAGATCATAAGGGAAAATGATTGATAAAAAGATTGAGGCCTATTTCCAGGACTAGGGAATAAAGAAGTTGTTTGCAATAACTATTGATAATGCCTCTCTAAATGATGTTGTTGTTAGTATGTGAATACACAATTGCTTGCTTGAAACATGAAAAGTATATGCACGTGCATTATTGTGCACATATTTTGAATTTGATTGTTATTTCAGGGTTAAGTTGAGTTGCATGCTAGTGTTGCCGTTATTCGAAATGCTGTGAAATATATAAGATCCTCCACCACAAGGTTGCGGACATTTAAACAATGTATTGAGCAAGTGAAATGTTTAAAGGAAACTGTCATTTTGAATTGTTCTCTAGGTGGAATTCCACCCAGCTGTTGTTGATGATTGCCTTGAAATTTCAAGCTGCATTTGATAAAATGGTATATTTATGAGGTATACTTTCTTAAGAAAAAATAATAAAATAAAGGTGGGCTCGTCTGGACTTGAGGATTGGGAAAGTGCTGAACAAATTGTGAAGTTTTTAAAGGTTTTTTAAATGATGTCACATTGTTGTTTTTTGCTTCTTTGAGTGTGACTTTTAATCTTTATTATGATATAATTGCTTGATTGAGAGTATCCTTGGGGGATTTTTATGGCTTCGAGTATGAGAACCAAGTTTGATAATTATTGAGAATTCACAAAAAAGATAAATAAAGTATTAATTGTTGCCTCCGTTCTTAATCCACGAGCTAAAATAGACTTTGCGAAATATATTTTTGAGATTATTTTTTACAACGATAGTTCAAAAATTGAAGAAATGACCAAAGTAGTAAAAAACTTATTAAATGAGCTTATAATACAAATCATAAATGTGCTCCATGTCATCGATGTGTAGTGAGAGTGTTCTTAGTAGCAGTTATAGTAGTACACATTCTTGTCCACCTATTACAACTAAGGTTAGTCTGGTGGAGGTTGCTAATGGTAAAGATGATGACACTCTCCGAATTGCTCGCCCTTGTTTTGGATATACTAAGAATGTTTGTATTCAGAATGAAGGCAAAAAAGTAGCATCTAAGGTGGAAAAATACTTATTTAACGCAGTTGAAGTTCTTAGCAATCTTAAACTCAATGTTTTACTTTTGTGAAAAGTGAATAGATCGAAATATCCAATATTAGAGAATATTGCAAGAGATGTCCTCATTGTTCTAATATTCATGGTGGTGTTTGAGCATACTTTTAGCACTGTGTGTCGTGTTATTAATGAGTGTAAGAGTTCTTTGACTCATTCTATTATTAAGGCATTGATATGTCCCAAAAATTAGTTGTAATCTAAATTTTTTGCCAATTTTGTCTGGAACCTTCAAAAAGAGATTAAGAAGTAGATATTTCATATGAAGCTGCAAGAACGTATCATTTTTCTCGTAAATTAAGTACATAATATATTTAAAATGTATTATAACTTCATAAGTAATATTGACATGTACTTAAGTTACTCAGTAATTTCAAATTTTGTTTTTTTGGCGTTGTAAAGAGTTTGTAAAATCACAAACTTCAATGACGAGTGCTAACATTAGCGTTATTGATATTTGAAAGGTTATTCTTAATAGATATTATTTTTCATGTTATACTTTTAGGTTGTAATTTAAACTATAACTACAGTTGTTATAGTTTTAAGTCTAATTCTAATACTGAAATTATTTTAGTTATGAAAGTCGGAGTTAATGGAATGGTATTGCCTAGGATTATTATTAATTTGGTGATGAATGCCATAAAATAAGTTATGATTGCCTTTTTTTATATTTAATCAAATATATATGTTTTTCTTTTGAAGAATTTGCTAAACATGTTATATGTTAATAATTTAATAGAAATTAGAAAGATTGTAAAAGCCCTTTTGCCTTTTTTTTTGTTATAAGTGATTTTTTTTGCTCAAATATGTAAGCTTTACTACTAGTCATCGAATTAGAATTCAAATAGTAGTTATGGTTTGTTTTAGATATGAAGTGGGTATATTTATTCATGTTTGTGTTTTATGTACAACTTAAAGAAAGTAAATATTATATATTATTTCTTCAATTATTCTCTAGGGGATCGATGTTCCAACCATCTAGGTTGAAGTACAAGAAGTTGAAGTTAGAATTTGTCCAAGTGCATGGATAGAGCAAAGAAGGAAGTTTATTTAGTTTATGTTTAAACTTTGTTATGTTTTGGACTTTATGTTATTTTAGGTCCATTTGCTACAGCTTCTTGAGTAGAGCTTTTATAAGTAGCTTTTGTATGTTTGGTTGTCAATTGAAAAAGCTCTTTTGAGTCACTAAACTGTTTGGTTCCACAATACTAAAAGTACTTTTGTGGAGTCAAATTACTAAAAATGATAATTAAGAAAACTTACATTTAAATCATAAATTTAGATAAACCATGATATTTCTTGTCTAATATTCTCACTTTACACAAAAATTTAAAGAAAACTTCAATTGAAATTTAAATAAACCTCATAATTCAAATATGCAATAATAAACTTTATCAATATGCACCAAAACTATCAACTAAAAAGTTTAAAATGAACTTTAAAAAAAAAAAATCCTTGCAAACAATGAAAATATTAATGATCCATGAGAAGAGTGGCAATTTGATCATGTTCTTGATCGATCTCATGTACATTAAATGGACTTGTACTATGCTCTTCAACGGTCTTTTCCATTAAGCTCTCACTTTCAATTGTAGGCATCAATTCAACATCATCATCAAATGATTGGAATTCTTTATCCTAACAAACATGTTTTCTTATAAAATTACAAAGTGTCATTGAAGCAATCACAATTGTCACTTGCTTACTAAAAAGGAAAGTTTATAAAATTATGTTCATCTTATTTACTGAAGCATATTTATAAAATTAAAATGGAAGTTTACAAAATTACTAATAAGGAAAGTTTATAAAATTACTAAAAGCATGTTTTCACTTTCTTATAAAATTATGTTCATCTTATTTATTGAAGTAATCACAATAAATAAGATGAACATCTAGGTTATGAACATATTAAATAAGTACAAATATAATAGAATGAACATCCAGCAAATAAATAAATGAAATAAAATGAATAATTCACATAATACATATACTAATTTGTGTGGACCACATGACCATGTGAATATATTTAACAATAGTAAAATAAATTAATAAAGTGAAAAAGTAGTTGAAAAATGATTGTAAAGTAAAGAGAATAAACAATTCATTTGATGAAATAAAGTATGAGAGACAAAAATAGTTGTAAAGAAAGCGTGAGAAAAACTATACTTGCTGCTGCTTGGCAAAAAAATGACGGCAAGTGGAGAAATCTTTGTTGTGTAGGGTTTTGTATGTACACTAAGGCTTTTTAGAATTAGTAAAACATTGTTAGGGTATTTTTGATATTTTATATGTTATAAAAATGCTCAAAAAGCTCTATTTGGAGAAGCCCAAATTTTGAGCTTCTCCAAGTATAAGTAAAATGGTTTTTTGTTTTTTAAATCCCAAAAGCTCTACTTCAAATGCAACAAACAATTTAATATTTTTTTTCAACAGAGATTTTGAGTTTAAAAATGCTCTTTTGGCTAGTGGATAAGCTCAACCAAATATACACTTCGTATTTTGGAAACTATTTAATTATGTTTAAACTTTATGGCTTTGTGCGTTAAAGGCTAATTTTGGACAATTGTGCTCTCAATGAAAACTATTAAATTTGGATTTTATGTTAATTTTAATTTTAATTTATTTAACTTCATAGTAATTGTCTTTTTTGTTGAAAATTGGTAAAATTAGACTATAATCCAAAAAACCTCAAAATAAGAAACAAATAGCTCAAAATTGTCACTACCTAAGTTGACCCAAATTGGCCCTAATTTGGCCTAATTTTACCCAATCGTAGTTGACCGAATTGTCCCAAACCTAATCCAAACCATATCTAATCCAAACCCAATCTGACTGAGCTTAACTTGATTTTGTGACCTAATCTGATCCAATTCGAACATGGATCTGGTTGCAGTTTTGGTTTAAGTTTAGATGAATTTTTTATTTAACCTGATCAGTTGGAAATCCAATTGAGTTTATCTAAACCCAATTCGAACTCAATTTTGCCCAATCATGTGCTAAATGCTCTATCTATTATAGCTTTATTCTTGATTGAGTTGGCCTAAATGATTAAAAGAACAAATACAAAAGGTTGACATTAGTTATAAAAGTAGTTAAGTAATGAAGTTAAGCATGAAACAAAAGCTTAAAGAATACTAAGTTGACCATTGTCAAAGACAGGGGACTGTGACATAACTACTTGAGTGGCAGTCTATTCGGACCTTAAGCTTCCTTCTCCATCTTTGCATTAAATATGAAATGTTAAGTTTTGTATGCTACAACATGAAAGAAATCATTAATAAATAGTTTAATTTGACTAACCTTTCTGCCTGATTATTTTTCATTCTAGGAGGTCCTTCTATTATGCCCCCAATGGCACATCTGGAGCACTTCATATTAAAACTTCTCTTAAATATAATAAGTTCGTTAACTTCTCTCTTTCTTTTTTTGTGGCCCCCGAACAAATTTGATCACAAGTGATGGTTGTATATTGTCACCAAGCACTAATGGTCATTTGGTCTTATCAGGTATAAACTTGAATTGATGTTGGTAGTTGTTTAAAACTACAATCGTTTTCAAGTAGTTATGCACATAATCCTTAACTTTGAACTTTTTGACATTAATATAACATATGGCATGTTTACAGGGCAATTTAGAGCTATTGCCACTCCCTATAATCACACTTCTTGTTGTCAATGTCAACAACAAGTACTTTAGATGTATTTTCTAATACTTTAAATGTGTTCTCATGCCCAATAACAGACAGTCCTCTTGCTTTCATCCTTGCCTTAATAATTTTTCTCCTCATTAATATTGGCAACTCATTATTCTATCTTTTAGTAGCTTCATACCTTGTATAAATCAATCTTATAACTTTTCTTTTTATGTCTTCTAACATTCTCATAACAAGTATTACTTTGTAGTTATTAATCTAGTTCTTAAAAGATTTAGTCATATTGTTGGTCACATATGTGCATGTAGTTAAGAGTGAGAATGTATGATTAGCTCAATATTGGTCAGCCTCAATGATTGTCTTCAATTTTCTATTTGATCATTGAACTCAATAAAGTTTAAGCTTCTATAAACCTCCAGAATATCTTTTTCAACAATAAACCAGGAAACAACTTCTTGAAATTGACATAAATATGCTTGTAGCAATACCTCTCGAATGCTAGTGGGAACACTTGATCAAGTGCATCAAAGACCCCTTTTTCTATCTAGCACTCATAAAACACAGTCGTTCTCTTTGATTACACCCAATATGCTTGTATAATTTTTCCATGAAATATATCTAAGAGTTGGTATTCTCATTTTCCACAATGCACCTTGCAAGATAATATATCCCACAATTAGTATCAATGCTTACAACAATTAATAATACTCATTTGTGAGGATCTTTGAGGCGACAACCGTCCATCCCTATAAAATTGAAAAAAAAAACCCTCATTCTACTACCATTGACAGAGATGAAAATTTTCCTAAAAATAAGATTCACATCACCACCAAGCCAATCCCTCTCCAAAGAGAGTGTAGACCCAAAACTTTTCTAACAAAAGATGCATATATCGAGAGAGTTTACTATAACTCTTTTTGTGGTCCTGTCTGACAACTTCATTGCCTTGTTTCTAACTTTGTATAACCTATCAACATGAAATTCAATACTATATTTTTTGAACATATCAACAACAATCACTTTGACACTAATACCAGAAGTTGATTGGAATGCATGCAAGTATTGTGCTGCAATCCAAACTGCACTTGCTTAACAGTTGTTAACATCTCTTCTTGCACATGTATGCTTAAGATAGTGAGTCTTCACCTGAAATAATTTGATGTCTCAATTAGGGCTTACATGAATTCTCTAAGTACATCTTGGCTTATGATACCAAATGAAATAATATCTAAGCAACCCAAGAGAGGGTGAATTGAGATTTTAAAAAATTAAGCAAAACAAACCACACAACAATTCAATCTATTGCTTTAATGAAATAAAAAAACATTAAATTTAATAAAGTACAATAATAAAACTTGATGCAATGCAAGCTAAGGAACCAAATTCGAAATAAGTAAATAAATGTACAATGAAAAATAAAGAGATAAAGTAAAGAGAGCAAACACAATGATTTTTACGTGGTTCGGCAATCCCCGCTTACGTCCACACCTCCAACCAAACCAAGCTTGAAGATTTCACTATCCAAGCCTCTAAGATTTTAAGAACACTTACAATTGACTTCACATGTGTCAATCAACCTTTACACTAAGAGATAATCCACAATCTCTTAACCCAAGTGTATTCCAACACTTACAATCACTCAAAACAAAGATTACAAATATGTTTTTCTTTAGCACAAAATATATAATTACAAATCAATGCTCAATGTGTGAATAAATAAAATAAAAACGAATTTAAAGCTCAATGAATGTTGGATTCTCATATGACAAGCTCAGTGATAGCGTTGTGAACTACTCTTGTTTGAATTTGATTGAGTTTATTTATAGTTGGAGCTGAAAAAAATTTGCTCTTGACTTTCTGCTCAAAATCGGATTGCTGTTAACTATTATCGATTAACCGTTTTGATTGGTCTAAGTGACCGCTGGGCTGAATTTCAAATAATCAGTTAACCGTTTGGCATTATCAGATCACCGTTAATTTCCAGAATCGTGCAAAATAAATTTGGATTAATTGTTCTTACTAAACGGTTCAAGGTTAGCAATTTGGAAATAATCGGTTCACCGTTTTCAGTAAACGGTTCACCGTTTTCAGTAAACGGTTCACCGTTTTCAGTAAACGGTTCACCGTTATTTTCTAGAATCATCATTTTAACAATACTTTGCATAACATACTTTTTGAAAATTATCAATTAGCCGTTTTCAATAAACGGTTAGCCGTTTGCTATAGTAATTGGTAAAGTGAAACTATTTTTTAAAATTATAATTTTATTCTAAAACTTTCTATAATTATACTATAGCCCAAATCTTCATAAAACTTTACAAATAAGTCTATTTCCAGAGTTTCAAAACTTTTTCAATTTAGACCAGTAATTGAAAATAACTAATTTCATAAAATTATTTTTTCTATTAAGTATAAAACCTTTATAATATGAAAATAATGATTTATTTAAAATAATTTGAGTTTTTAAAAGCTTAATTATTCTTAATTTTGTTTGTTATAATCAAAATCAACATTATGAATACATATATGCTAACACTAACGACCACCCTTGTCTTCTTATTCTTAATTCTCTTTGGCCTAAAGCCATTTCTAATTTCAAAAACCCTTATCACTTTCCTAAACTCATATACATCTGCGAATAACTATCTAGACTTAAGAGCCATGTTTTCCCCCATCAACAGTGAAATTAAATCCACTAGATCTTGTTTCGTATCTAGCCCAAGCATCTTCATCATTTTCATCATCAAATTTTTCTCTAGCTTCATCATTAGATTGGTAGTCATCAAGACCATGGTCACTTGCATTATCATCTGAGCCATCACTCTTATCATTACTAGGTTCTAGTATTATATTACCAAGATATTTAGCTATATTTTCTATACCATCACTTCTTGAATATGAAATATTCTTCCTCCAGCATTGCCATTACATCCTCAAGATTCATATATGAATTAGGAGCAGATAAATTGGCCAAGACTTCTTCTTTCATTAGATAATTACCATTAAGGATATATAATGTCACCCTGGCAGCTTTATGGTGATATTACTTCCCTCAGTGTAACCAGACCAATCCATGAAAATTCAAGATTCAAGTTCATATAAAGTTGATTTATAAGAGTAGTGAAACTTATAAATGTATCATTGTTGTTGGTTTGATTTTCAAATAATGTATAATGTGGTTTTGGACTAATAGAGGTATTCATAGTAAATCTTGCCCAATGATATCCATGTTCCCTCATCTTCTGGAATACATCTTGCATATTATTGTCAGTAAATAAATTTAAATACTTATTAGATGATCCAAGTAGTATCATCTTGTACTCTTTTGTAGGTGCAAATCCGATGGGTGTATCCCAACATAGGTCAATGATATCAGCCCACAACTAGCTCATGGTGTAATTATTAGGTAGGACAGAATCAATCTCAATTACTGAGCCAACAATTGCAGCTTCAACATCAAAGAAAACACTGTTATAGGTGATCATCAATATATGCATTAGAAATAATGACGACAGTTGAGTAATAAAGATAAATAATATTAAATAAAGCATGATTAATAGGCATTAAAAGTTATGCTAGAGTACCATTTGGTTAATCCACTTATTATAATTGTAAGCATATATTGATTCCAACTCCTATTTTTTCAAGTACAGAGCAGTTTTTAACAAATTTTAAATGCATTCCAAATTCAATTTAGGTTTATAGCTTTTGACATCTTTCAAAAGCATAACAAATGAAACTGAAAACTTGTATATTTCAGTGCTTACATGATCTTTATCGTTTTCACAAAATAAAAACAATTAAAATGCATAAGAATTTATTCTGCGATGTATGATAGTCAAAAAATAAAGCAACATTTTAGCACCTTTCAATATAACGTAATAAGTTTGACATTCTATTATTATACAAAAACAAATTTTAAATGGATCCACACAAGAACTATTGGGCTGTCACATGCAAAAAGAAAAAATTGAAGAAATATCAACTTCTACTATGAATTTCCATCATTACCCATTCAAAATGCATCATGACTATTTTCCATCAAACTTCCATGCATAAAGCTCCATACAACCTAAGGCGTAAATACTATAGCTTAAGGCAACATGCAACAAATGGATGCTTTTTTATTGCCCTAAAACATAAGAACTAGTGGGCTGTCACATGAAGAAATAGCAATTTTTACAACCAACCCCCATCATTACCTATTCAAAATGCATTTTGACCATTTTCTAGCAACTTCCACACATAAAGCTCCATACAATCAAAAGCTTAAACGTTATAAGTCTGTGGCTACATGCAGCAAATGATATGCATGGATCAACCAAATAATGCTTTGTTTTACTGCCATTATAGAGCCTAAACCATTAGAATTGAAATAAATAAATCAAAACTTTTTTTTCGCTCAATAACAAGCCAAATTTTTTTCTTATTTCAGTTCTAATTTACCTAAGCCATGTATACAGATCACACCATTTTTTTGAGCTACCTAGAAATTGAAAAAAAAAAAAGAGTGAGTTTGTGAAAAGCTAACCTTTGATTCACTTCAACATAAAGGTTTGTGCTTGTAGGTCACTGGTGAAACTCACTACAGTACATTGTGGACAATTAAGATGGTCATTTATAGAAATAACAAGTAAAGTAGCTTGGCATAAATAAAGTTTGAGAACAAAAGACACTAAACAGATTCAATTAACTAAGCTCTAAAATGAGCTTGAACAAGAGAGAAGATGAGCATTATTATAAAAATTAAAACTACATTTCAAATAATTTTGAAACCAAAGTTCTTTTTGCAAGTTTGGGTTTTTATTTGTGTAAAAACATAGTAGCTGAAATGACAAGCCACTATGCTCAAGCTAACAAAACTTGCAAAAGCTTTGGTATTTTGCAAAATGTCAATAATGCCCCTAACTACTCAAACGGTGACCAAACGGAGCAAAAATGTAGGGGCTTTTTACAAATAAAACAATCTTGGCCATTAACTTGCAACAATCTCAAACCTCGGGGAAGGTTCTTAAAAATCATCTTAACCAAATTACTTAAGACATCTAAAATATTTGGTCAAAAAATTATTTTAATACTTTTTCTTAAAAGTTTAATAGTGTATTTTATGCTTAATTATTTATATACAAATTTAACTCAACTAACCTTTCAATTCATCTTTTTTTAATATGAACAAATTATTTTCAAGTTTCCTTCCCTAAGGTTTGGGTCGTTTTAGTTATTTTCAAGTTTCCTCCTCTGAGGTATGGGTCGTTTTAGTTTGATTGAAATCATTTGTGTATTTCCATTGCCCTCCTTTGTCGTTAGTACAAATTTTAGTGAACCGTTTGTTGATCGAATAAAAGACCAATATACCCTTTGATTAGTTAAAATAATACTTGATTTCTAATTTTCAGATAACTGATGGTTAATTGCTTTATCTTGTTGGGGCTAAATTGTATAATTATAAGAAATTACAAGATTACCCTTACAGCAAAACATTTTGACAATGCTGAATCATAAAAATAAATTAATAAATAAGAAAGAGAATAAAATCAATCATTGCCAACCATTCAAGCATACTTTACCTATTCATCTTCATATTTAAAAACACTCTTCATTTTCAAATCAACACAAGTTACAACAACATTAATTCACATTCAAAAACCATTAAAGCACACCCCTTTTATTTTCAACTTACTCTTTTCAAACCATTTCATAATTCATATAAATATCTCAACACTGAAAATACTTGTATATCCATGGATTCCCTTTTATATTTTCAACATGTTTAATAGGTCTGTCAAAGCAAATATCTTTTATATCCTGCCATAGTTTCTTCAAACCATATTGCTCTAGAATGACTAACCTTATTTTATCACTTCTTCATCAATCACAACCTCTATATCCATGTATCTGAGGTTGAAAAATACACAAATTACATATAATTATTATATGCAATAAACAGTCTACTTATAATTTGAACAAATTAAAACTATTACTAATTAGAACTACATATAGATTGCTCAAAATTACATTCAATAATACTTAAAGCATCACCAAAAGACTTTTCAAATAAGATTTTATTACTTATTTGAAGAGTCACATTAATATTTAAAGCTCCAAAAGACACTCCAATTAAAATTCTTCAAATAAGAATTGATTCTCTCTCTTCAAATTTGTAGAGTTAATTTCTCTCTATTCAATTTATATTTTATTACTTTTCATTGAAGAAAGAGAGAAAAGTGTTTTAATTGCTATTGATTTTTTCTCTAAAAAAATAATTATTTGATTAAAATAATATTAATTTATTTGTATTTGAAGAGTCTTTTGAAAAATATCATATTTTTTTATCCTTCTATTTGCCACATAGGTAAGCAAATAGGTACTTGAAGAGTAAAATTTATAGAGGCTTTTGGAGAGGCTCTTAGTGTATATGCATTTGATTCAATCTTGAAATAACTAGATAATAAATAAAGGATAAAGGTACAACATGAAGTCTTAAGCTCTAGCTAATTTTATATTAAGCTAACAAATACACAACAACACATAAAGCATGAACAACTAACTGAATGTTATGTTGCAAATGAGTTGGCATTAAGCTGGCCTTTCAGTCAAATTAAAATGTTCATTTGTCACAGCAGTTAACATCTTCATTTGATTCATCTTTACCATTATAGCTCATACATGCTTCTTCTGCAATGTCAAATTAATAGTATTTTTGTATTTGGCAACTGCGATTTTCCAACTACATAATAAACTAGAAACCTCTCTTATTTCTCTCAACAAAAATTCCTCTTTTTTTGCATTTTGCTAAGATATTTAACCCACATTACATTTTCCTAAATACCAAACACGTTAAAAAGTATTCTAACTCTTCTGTTATCCCGAAGAACACAAATATTTCAACACCATAATCTTTCTTTAAATTCAACCTCATTAAAATTAAAAAGAAAAAAATATTTGCAATGTACTGGAAATTCAACCCGACTAATTAAATATAATTGTAACAAATTATTTAGCATCATTGTTGGCTTCTAGAAAAATAGTAAAGTCGAAAAAGAAAGACAACCCCCCCCCCCCCCCAATAACATCAACAGTGATCCTCACAAAGCTCATAAAAAACCCAGTTACGATTTTTATTTCAAATTTTAAAAAATATATATATAACAACATGCAATGAGATGTTGGTGATTACCTCACCTGGAGCTCCTTTCTAAAGGGGTGGTTCGTCTGTTGCTAGAGAAGAATTCTCTTAGCTCGCAATCTTGCATCATCCATTCCTAAAAGTAGATTTTGTCGAGCTCATCATTTTCTTCTCACGGTCGATGTGAAACTTGTTCATCGCATTGCTAGGGATTTACGATGAGGTCTTCAATTTTCTTTGTTGTCTTTGGCTTTGTTTAGTGAGAAGAAAAGCCATTGAATAACTAATGAATAATATATTGCTTTCTTCATTAGACATTGAATATTAGACATACATATCTCGCACTATGGATTGAAAATGGTTAAGTTTGTTTAAATTTTAAATGTATTTAACATAAAATTACTGGATTGCCTTCGAATATTCACTATATGAAATAGCATCCAAATGGCAACGGAGGACATTGGAAATACACGAATAGTTTTTATCAAAATGAAACGACCCCAAACTTCAAGGGAGGGCGCTGAAAATTACCCTTAGCAACCAAACAAAAACGCTACTTATTAACCGAATCTCAGAATTGGGCCTAAAATGAGCCCAAAATGGAGCCCAATATCCAGACCAACTCCATTTCGTTTCTATGTTCTTCTTCTTCAATTTCACAGACAGATTTCTCAGTTCTTGGAGCTTAAGAGCTCAAGGAACTTCAGAGATTCAATCAGAGCCCTTGCAATTCCTCATTCGAAATCAACCCTAGAAATTGAATTAAATAAGAAGAAGTAGAAGATAAGATAAGAGAGAGATGGAGATAGAATTGGAGCCTCGAGTGAAACCTTTGCCTTACAAAGTTAAAGGAATGTCGAGAGAATCGCCGTCGCAAAAGGCCACTTTCGTGCTCGACACCGACCTCCGCACACACTGGTCGACCGCTACCAACACCAAAGAGTGGATCTTACTGGAACTCGACGTAACTCTCTCACTCTCTCTATATACACTTATATATATGTGCATAATTGCTATAGTGATTTGTGCCTGTGATGACGGCCTAAGAAAAAAAAATTACCAATTTTAGAATTTTGATTCTTTTTCATCTAATAATTTTTAACAAGTTGGGGAAATTTTGAGGAACTATGTGTTAAGCAACTTACAGGTTGTCTTAGACTTTGGATGTGCTTGGAAATTGGAGAAACCTAAAAATCTGTAAATTTTCCGTAAGCGGCAATGCTCTCTAAATTAAGCAGTAATACAACAGCTACAAAAGTGGGACCAAATAAATGGCATTGGTGTTTCAGGTTCATTATATTAGATTGTGATTTTGTACCTCATTACTTTTTTCTTGTTTGCAGGAACCATGTTTATTATCACATATACGCATCTATAACAAGTCTGTTCTTGAATGGGAAATTTCTGTTGGCTTACGTTACAAGGTTCTGATTGAACTAAAGACTTTTCTCTTTTTACAATCCTTGAACTTTTTATTGTTAGTTGAGACAATAGCTTTTAACATTAGATGTGCCTAACCATGATTAGCAGTAAATTTACGGATTTGATATTACTTAAAATGTATGTATTTTTTGTTCGCAAAGTATATCTTATATCTTTTTTTACCAGCCAGAGACATTTGTAAAGGTTCGCCCACGCTGTGAAGCACCTCGTCGCGATATGATATACCCTATGAACTACACTCCATGTCGTTACGTGCGGATATCTTGTTTACGTGGAAATCCTATAGCTGTTTTTTTCATTCAGGTAATATATGATGACGTTTATGTCTTTTCTGATCCAGACTTGGGTGTTCTGCACTATAGCTTTATTGTGCATAGGTCTAACAAATATATGTGGTCTACTGATGTGGCAAACTTCAACTGATGTAGTGAATTGTACACTAGGATAAAGTTTCTATTGTAAAGTTTTGTTGATTATTTGTAGACATTTGTAGAAAAATCCGTGGTGCAGGATTGGCGTGCCAACTCTTTCTAAGTTATGTTTTTCATGACTAAGTTATACCAAATCAAATGCTTTATAAGGTCAGAAAGCAAGTAACATTTACATGGAAATCCTTTACAATTCTTATATGCTTGAGTACCATTATTGTAAGACAAATTGTGTCTGCCTAAATTACAGCTTCCATTAAAGAAACTAGATACATGCAGATCCTGTATACTTGTGTATGCATATCCTTCTTCCCTTCTTCCGGTTTATTTGTCACGTTTCCGTTTATGTTTGATGCACTTTGCAAGTCATAATGATCTAATTTTATACAGAATTTATAATCTCCTATTACACGTCGATGACCGAGGTCCTGTTTCTCTTCTGATGATGGTCAGCATCCAGGAAGTGGGTGTTGGCAGTGATAGTATACTTATTTCTAGCAAACTCATAGGCCTTTAGTCATTTAGGAACCTAGGTGCTTTTATAATTGCAGCAATGATGATTGCTTTCATTGTCTCTTTTGAGAAGATGGGTAGCACCCCAAGTTCTTCAAAAGTATGGTAATGTATTGATTGCAATGTAGTTCGGCGTAATCAAGATTCGTGTTGAGGACCCATGCATAATTATATTATTAAAGCACTACTTTAATGAATGTTCAATCTAAGAATTTTATGAGCTGACACCTCTGCAGCAGGCTTCTGTGTCTGGACTTTAGATCTCCCTCAATCTAAGAATTTTATGAGCTGACACCTCTGCAGCAGGCTTCTGTTTCCGGACTTTAGATCTCCCTCTGCCAATATAAACTGATATATTTCTTGTTGTTTATGTATGACGAAGATTTGTAACTTAAACTCACCACTTGCTTATTATTACCATTGGCTGCATTCTACGTACTTCCCATTTTATTGGACAACAATGTTTTATCCTCTAGGCGAACTAATAGTTTCTCAACTTCTATTCTAGCTATTTTGCTGTTCTGCTGTCATTGAAGATGTAGGAAGGTCAAATTGATTACTTTGTGTTGATTCCTTGATTTTGTATCTAAAACACCCCAAGTTTGACAATCTAGGTATTCATTCTGGCAGGAGTCCTACTCCATAGTGTTGTTGGCATTTTAAGTAAAGTTCTTGTCGTCACTTGTAGAGAAACAATTCATTTGTGACTGTCGCCTGCCATTAGGTTAGCAAGTTTTTTCTTGTGAAACTGATTTCGGAGGTCATATTACTTTCTTCCTTGCAGTTACATGGAATATGAATATTTTGGATTGTACTTGTTCATCCACGTTGAATTGTAAACATTAAGCAGTTTTTCTAGTTTCTATATTTTCTCCTAAGATACTTCTGGTTTACCATATTCTGTTGGTTGCAATATGATAAGGATGCCTGTTTGTTTAAGTGCTTGGTTTGACAAATTCAATTGTTGGTGGGTCTGGGCAAAAGGATTTTTCCTACTTTTGTTTTACTTTCGTAGAGGCTAGAACACCACTCTTATTTTATTTTCCTTATTAAATAAGATGTCTGCACCTTAATTTTTCAGAATTGAAATTTGTTACCTTTGTGTGTATGATTTGTAATGTACAAACCCTTTACATGTGCTTTCAAACTTTAGGATGCTTCTGTTTGTACCCTTTTTTTCTTCTTCTTTGTTTTAATTGTAAACTAAACACAATCTTCTTTACAGTTGATCGGGGTAACTGTGACTGGTCTTGAACCAGAGTTCCAGTCAGTTGTTAATCACTTATTACCACACATTATGTCGCACAAACAAGATGCTCAGGATATGCATCTTCAGGTTGAGCTTATCACTAATACTGACATTTTAATCCATTGCTGTTTTTGCTACTTTGATTTTTTATATTTCTTTGCCGTCTGATGCTTTTTAGTTTGTAGTTGCTTCAAGACATGACAAATCGGTTGCATGTGTTTCTTCCTCAACTTGAGGTATACTTGTTTTCGCATTTTGGTGAAACCTTTTCTTTCTTTTTTGGTAATTTTCCTTTTAGTTTCCATTTTTTCCCCTTCTTTTCTCTCTCTGCTTTAGTATCATCATTGTGAGCTTCATGTTTTGTCACGGTGTAGGTGGATCTTTCCAGCTTCTTAGATGCTGCTGAATCTAATTTGCGTTTTCTAGCTATGCTTTCTGGTCCATTTTACCCGCTACTTCATGTTGTGAAGGAAAGGTTAGTTTACTCCATTTCTATATTTTTTTTTCGTGCAGGCTCTTTCCCAGTATTAGCGTCTGTGGATTTTTTTATTTTTTGACTGCCAGTTGTAAAGATTGCCATACTTGCTTAATGTTTTGAAATCGCATCAAGAAATGTTCTGGATGAAGGACTATTTTTTTTTTTTTTTCAAAAGCTTTCCATACCTTTCTGCCTTTTATTGAACTTCACTATGACATTCTCCGCTTTTTAGCAAGCCATTGGATCAGCTATTTTCTTTATTTCCATTTTTTCCCCAAGAAGTTACTATTGCACAGTAGGCCATCATCTCTTTGCAGTTGCATGGCATGTCAATCTCTAGATTTAACTAGTCATTATCCCATCCCTCAAGGACAATAGGGACAGCTTCATACTTGCATACTTTAATTTCCTGTCATCAGTGATATTGTTGTTTTTTTGTCCTTGAGTAGATTTGTCTGTCTTGTTTATCTAGAGGTAATTTTGTTAATTTTTTTTCTGCATATATACACCATATTAATGTAATGTACTTATCTTGATGCTTAACATTGTATTGATACTACAGAGAAACAGCTAGATCTTCCAGCAATGTCTCTGATTCTGAAGTTTCTAAGAGCAGTCAGGCGTCATCAGCCTTAACTGTTTCCTCTAACTTTGAGGTATTGTCGTACTTGTCATCCAGACTATTTTTGCTTTCGATTTGGAATGGATCTCTTCTTTTGCATTTCCTTCATGACTACCTCCTCCACCATGTTCTGCATGTGCAGATGCCTGGTGACTTGGATGGTTAAATTTTTGTTTTTTCTTTGAAAATGAATAGAATTCCTGTGTTTCTTTTCATTCCGGATTACTTGAATTTTTGTCATTGGTTTTCGATTTTGGTGCCTCCATACTTGTGTAAAAGTTGTTAACGTTAGTAATTCTTAAACTTTGCTTTTGTTAATAAACTTTAATAGTTTCTTAAAAGAATGTTATTATTCTCTTTCTTTTTTAAATGAATCATCTGTAACTTTCTAAAACTTGCTATAACAGATTGCTTTTCATGTCTATGCTCAATAATATAAATATCATTTTTTTCATTTATTTGTTTCCCAAAATTTGTTGATCTTTTCTAGTAGTCTTCTTTATTAGCCATATGGTAATTTAAGAAATTTAAAGTTGCAATTTCAACTTAAGGGAAAAGGTGACTTGGTGACAAAGTGAGTGATAATCTTATGACACATTGATTGTTGGGGCTGGATGGAACATCTGATTGATTTCAATATTATTTTGTCTTATTTCACTACTGATTCTACAGTTTCAAAGAATTCAATATCTGAGTGGCTTTTGGATTTACATACATAAACTGTATAAGTTTGGAGATGTTAGCAACTCAACGTTTGCTTTAATTTTGCTTTGTCATGGCAGCCAAGGAGATCACGTGGGATGTTGCCTTTTATGTCATCCACGTCCAGTTCAATGGCATTTCGTCCTGATGCAATTTTTGTGCTGCTTAGAAAGGCATATAAAGATCCTGACCTAGGAACTATTTGCAGAAAGGTAATGCATCTATCTTCTCTACTGTGCTTTGCAGGATGATTTTCAGCTTTTAGCCTTTAAATTCTGAACGTGGTTATGTAATGTCCCATTACTTCAGGCTTCTAGAGTTTTGCAGAAGCTTATAGATCCTGTGCTAGTGCAAGAAGCATCAATGCCTTCCAGTGTTGCTCCATCTGACCTTGATGAGACAGCAAAATATGAAGTTTCCAACCCAGTTCCTTTAGTCGATTATTCAAACTTGTTTGGAGAAGAATTTCAACTACCTGATGATATCTGGGACTATAGCATTCTTAGCATCTTGGATGTAGGGGCTGTGGAAGAAGGGATTTTACATGTTCTTTACGCTTGTGCATCACAGGTTGATTTCATCAGTATTAGAAATATAATATTCCTTAAACATTGTGCTTTTTGTGATGTCTATTCCTGTGCATTTCTCGATCCATTTACATAGGAACTTTGTGTTTCTTACAGCCCCTTCTTTGCAGCAAATTAGCAGGGAGTTCTGTTGACTTCTGGTCTGCACTACCACTAGTACAAGCATTGCTTCCAGGTTGAGTGTCTAGTGCTAGCCATCCTTTTCAGAATGGTGATGAATCACATATCTTTTACTAACATAGCTCCTCGATGCTGATCAGGAGATAAATTTCCGTTTAAAGTGTTATTCGTTTGTGGCGTAGAAGTTATGCCAGAATGTTGTTGTGGCTGATAGCATTTAAATGTTTTGTTGGAATATCATGGTCAAAATTGAATTCCTTTGAGCTTCGTTGATTGAATATGTCTGACATTTTTTTTTTAACTTCTTCATATGTTTTAGCACTTCGGCCTTCTATGAGCAGTCTTGATAATGTTGATGACAGTTTTTCTCAATGGAAACAACCTTTTGTGCAGCAAGCCCTATCTCAGGTTGCATTTGATTTTTAATGCTTTCTTTTGTCCTTCAACTTTCTTGGTTTTATATGATTTTTGTTTTACTTTTTTTGTTATATCATCATTCTGCTCATTGGTGTGTTTTCTAATTGCAGATTGTTGTGACATCGTCTTCATCACTGTACCAACCTCTTCTTCATGCTTGTGCTGGCTATTTGTCATCGTTTTCACCATCACATGTTTGTCCCTCTCCCTTGATCTTAGTTGTAGTAACTTCCCATCTTTTGTTTTCAAGAGGTGTATGCCACCTCTCTCTCTCTGTGCGTGTGTGTGTCTGTGTCTCTGGGGATAGAATATTCACATCTCTCCTGATTTCTGTTCATACAAGTACCCACATGCATGCATGTTCACACAAGCTCACACACAATGTACAGACATACAGGGAGGGATATTATCCTATTGCATATGTTGGTTCGTTGTCCACTGATGTAAATTGATGTGATACTTTTATGTGAAGTTTCATGCTATCTCAAAATGAAAGTTTCCTCTCTTCAGATGAATTCTTCTTCTGATAGTCATTTGGTTGCCTAAAACTTGCATCCAATGTTAGGGAAGGCATAGAAAAAAGGCAATATAGTAAGCTGTAACTGACTAGAGGGTATAATCCTTTAAGTTTTCTTTACAGAAAAAGCAACATATCTTACTACGAATTTTGACCTCATAAAATAATATTCCTTAATGCGGATGCCAACAGCTTCATTTTATGTTTGTGCAGGCTAAGGCTGCATGTGTTCTAATTGATCTGTGTTCAGGTGCATTAGCTTCTTGGATCTCTCATGTGGTAGCAAAGGTTGGTATGGGGCAGATCTTATTAAAGTTTTATGTAGTGTGGTTTGGAGGTGGAATACTAGTGTGTACTCAGTTTGCTTTTACTTTTTATTAATTTATTTCTTTTCTGATTTCTCAGTTATGCCGCTGATTATGTACAGGTTGATCTGATTGTGGAGCTTGTGGAGGATCTTTTGGGCACTATCCAGGTGTGTCAACATTTATATGTATGCAAGTTCTTTATTGTTCCATTAAAGTAAAAGGATTCTCTACTGTTCAACCTTCTTTTGTATCCAAAAATTGTCAATAGCAAATTGAGGGGCAAAACAAGGATAATAAGATATGGTCACTGTTATGAAGATCATACTTCCTGCTTTGTTATATATTCTTCAGCCAAGCGTAATATTTTATTTCAAGGGATAAATCATTTTGAATTTCAATTGGAGACTCCAATGGTTCTTTTCTGCCTTGATTTTTCATGCTCAAGTCATGACACTTTTTCTTTTCTTGTGGGTTATTTCTAAAATACAAAAGCATTTCGTACTGAATCGCATGTTTGAAAATGGAATTAGTTGGTAGTTTTTGCATAAAATCCCTTTTTTAAAAAAATATATATATATGATAACACCTTGGAATGTTCTTATTTCTGGTTTCATCATTGATTAGTGGTCGGGACTAATGGAGTATATATTTTAGCTTCGAACCAGTTTCATCTGGAACTATATACATGGATCATTCATTGCTTGTTGTTTTTGTCTCTTGTGAAGATATTCTGAAGAGCTCCAGAAATTTTTCGAAAAAAAAGGAAAAAAATGAAAGTCAGAAGCTATACAACAGTTTTGAGGTTACTTTGGAATGGGCCTTAGAAACTTAATTTGTATTTTCAAACTGCGTTGAGATTCCTCACTTAAAATTACTTGCTGGATCTCAGTGCCTGCTGGGAGGATGGGTAGGATCACTGAATCTGGAAATTTTATACTTAATCTTGGTTATGGTGACCCCTTTGTTATTTACTTTTTATAATTTTTTAAATATCAGTTTTATGAAGAAGATACTTTAGAATGATTAAGAATTTTAATGTATTTGTAAAATGGTTAAAATGTTCACCATGTACAAACATTTCTTATATTTCTAACAGTGCCCTTTTCATCTCATTTATCTGAATATGGAATATATTGAAGGTTTTGTTGTTCTGTGAACATATCAGGGTGCCTGTCATTCTTTAACTCGCGCTCGTGCTGCCCTCAAATACATTATGCTGGCTTTATCTGGGCACATGGATGATCTACTCGGAAAGTATAAGGTGCTCTAGAATGCTTTGGGTGTACTGTTTTATAAGCTCAGGTTTTATTGCTCATGAGTAGCATTGAAAACTATCTAGGAGCCTGATGTTGCAAATGTCACCCTTTTTTCGTGATACTTATGGAAGATAATGTTAAATACTAACTCAGAATCACATTGAAATGCCCTTACTATCTTATCGAGAGTTTGGTTACAACCATATTACCACTTAGCTCATAACTGTATAAAGTACAGCTATTAATTTAATCATTGGACACTTTCAGGAAGTGAAGCACAAAATTCTCTTTCTTTTAGAGATGCTGGAGCCTTTTCTTGATCCTGTCATATTTGCGATGAAGAGTACAATAGAAATTGGTGACGCATCTTTCACTTTCACAGAGAAGCAGAAGGAATCTTGTGACATTGCTCTCAATGTTATCCGGACAGCAGTACAAAAGTCAGCCGTTCTTCCTTCGCTGGAATCTGAGTGGAGGCTTGGATCAGTTGCTCCAAGGTATCATATAACTCTTTCATATCATCACTAAAGTCCTATTGTAGCATTTTGTTCAGGCGATACTCTGAGGATATTTTCACATCTCGTCAAAGAATAAAGAGGTGAATAATAAAATAAAATTTATGGAAATAATTATTAAGTTATCTATATACCCTTGCTTCTGAGACTATGAAGAATTTGTATTTCACTTGCACAAAAAATTAATAAATCAATAACGGGATAAATTAGAATTTTCCTATCCTTTAATATGATGTTTTGAAATTCGGTTGGTCTGATGGCATGCTGAGAGCATCAATTAACATAAGGTTCTATTGTATTTATTTGTAATGATTTTATTCAATTCTCGATGCAGTGTACTTCTCTCCATATTGGAACCTCACTTGCAGTTACCTCCTGAAATTGATCTTTGCAAATCATCAATAACTACTACCATTGAACATGAATCTTCTACAAAGCCTGGTATTCATGATGCTTTTGATGGAAAGACAGATACACATGATGTAGCTATGAAAAATGATACACATGATGTAGCTGTGAAAAATGATCTTAATGAAGATGCCAGCCTTTTTTTTGCTCCACAAGAGCTGCGGAGTATTGGACTGACAGAATTTTCTCTCAATCCTGACAAACACGTATCAGATTATGACAATAAGGATTACAGCTCAGAACAGAAGAATGTCTTGGATAAAACTCTCGCCAATTTACAGAATGGTGTAGCATTAGACACTGGTTTTGCTGCTGACTACTTCAATTTGCAAGCAGATTATTTTCAACTGATAAACTTTAGAGACTGTGAGCTTAGGGCATCTGAATTTCGGCGCTTGGCTTCAGACTTACACTTAAAGCATGAGCTTTCCGCTGAAGGTCATGATGCTGCTATAGATGCTTTACTCTTGGCTGCTGAATGCTATGTCAATCCATTTTTCGTAATCTCATTCAGAGCCGGTACAAATATTTTGGACCAGATGAAAATTAGTGGCCCTAAAGTTCCAAGAAGTTTTGAACTTCCGGAGCTGAGACGTTCTGGAAAGAAAAATTGTAATTTGGAAACAGTAGCTGATCTTGAAAAGAAGAGAGACAAAATTGTGCTTCAATTGCTTCTTGATGCTGCTGAATTAGACAAGAAGTATCATGAAAAGTTTTCAGATGGCGAACATTATCCAAGCACTTCAGAAGATTTCGATGAACAGGTCATAAAGTTGTCTCCCTTTGATATACAATCTGCGGATGCTGTCACTTTAGTTCGTCAAAATCAGGCTCTGTTGTGCAATTTTCTGATCCGGAGGTTACAAAAAGAGCAGCATTCTATGCATGAAATTCTTATGCATTGTCTTGTGTTCTTCTTGCACTCGGCTACTAAGCTGTATTGTGCTCCTGAACTTGTGATTGATATCATATTAGGATCTGCTGATTACCTTAATGGGATGCTGTCATCCTTATATTGCCAGTTAAAAGAAGGAAATATGCAGTTGAATCCAGAAAAAATACACGGGGCACGAAGACGGTGGATACTGCTGCAGAGATTGGTAAATGCTTCAAGTGGTGGTGATGATGAGTCAGAGTTTCCTGTCAATGACAAAAAAGGTTTTCGACATGGAAACTTGATCGCTCCTTCTGTCTGGATGCAGAAAATACCTACATTCTCTAACTGTGCTTCTGCTCTTGTGCGGTTTCTTGGTTGGATGGCTATATCTCGTATTGCAAAACAATTTATAAAGGATTGTCTTTTCCTTGTTTCAGATATTTCTCAGCTGACATATTCGCTCTCTATATTTGCTGATGAGCTTTCTCTAGTTGATAATGTTATTGATCGAAAGCATGAAGATATAAAGATTGAACGATCAGGAATCAAACAATCTCCGAGCGTTAGAGTGTTTGAATTGGCTCATCAGAAACATGAAGATCAGTCTTTTCACGTCATCTACCCTGAACTCAGTAGGTTCTTCCCAAATATGAAAAGGCAATTTGATTTATTTGGGGAGACAATTTTGGAGGCTGTTGGATTGCAGTTGAGATCACTTCCTTCTAGTGTCGTGCCTGATATTTTATGCTGGTTTTCTGATTTGTGCTTATGGCCGTTTGTTCAGAAAGACCAAGTCACCACTCGAAATAGTTCTGATTATTTGAAGGGTTTTGTTGCTAGGAATGCCAAAGCAGTCATTCTTTATGTACTTGAAGCCATTGTCATTGAGCACATGGAAGCAATGGTGCCCGAGATACCAAGAGTGGTGCAAGTGCTGGTGTCTCTCTGTCAGGCCCCATATTGTGATGTGCCATTTCTTGAATCTATATTGGATCTGTTAAAGCCAATCATCTCATATTCATTGCGTAAGGCTTCTGATGAAGAAATAGTATTAGCTGATGAATCTTGTCTTAATTTTGAGTCACTATGCTTTGATGAGCTGCTAATGAAAATTAGACAGGAAAATGAGAACCAAGATACTTATGCGGATAAGGCATACAGCCGGGCTCTTATAATTTTTATTCTGGCTTCTGTCTTTCTTGATTTATCTTTTCAACGTAGAAAAGAAATGTTGGAATCTCTAATACTATGGGCTGATTTCACTGGTTTTGAGCCAACAGCTTCTTTCCATGATTACCTCTGTGCATTTCAGAGATTTATGGAAAGTTGCAAAGATTTGTTAATTCAGACTTCAAGAGTCTTTGGCTTTATCGCTCTTCAGTTGCCTCAGTTTTATGTTAGCATTGGGACATCCCGGCACAGTAGCTCAGGTTTATGTTCACGGTTTCTTAGTGATGCCTTTTACAGCACTTCCCTTACTAATGATTCTGAAAAGCTGGACAATAACAACTTTGATAATGTCTTCTTGAATCAGAAGAACTATTGTTTAGCTGCAGATGAAATAGAATACTTTACTAAAGACTTGGAGGCTCTCATTGGTAAACTTTTTTCAACTATTGAGCTCTGTGGGAGTCTTCATCATCAACTAGCGAAGAAGCTTACTGTTATATCAGCAGAGTGTTTTATGTACTCTAGATGCTTATCTTCAATAGCTTCAAATATTGAAGAAGAAAATGACAGCAAAAATCCTTTGCCATTTAATTCAGCTGATCTGTCCCTGGTTCATTGGAGAACTGGCTTCGAAGGACTTGCCAAATTAATCATACAATCTCAAGAAAACCATTGCTGGGAGGTTGCATCTGTGCTTCTTGACTGTCTACTTGGAGTGCCCCATTGTTTTGAGCTCGATAATGTCATTGGTACTGTTTGTTCTGCAATCAAAAGCTTTTCTGCCAATGCACCGAAAATTGCTTGGCGCCTACAGATAGATAAATGGTTGTCAATATTATATATAAGAGGGATTCAAAGACATAAAGAGTGTGAGATTCCTCTGGTTGATCTTTTCTGTACTATGCTTGGTCATCCTGAACCTGAGCAACGGTTTATTGCGCTTCAGCACTTGGGTAAATTTGTTGGTCAAGATATAAATGAAGCATCAGCCACTCATTATTCTTCATTTTCCAATAAGTTAGTCTCCCCAAGCTTAGTTTCATCTTCTATCCCTGAGGCGATTTTGTCTTTTTTGGTTTCAAGTACATGGGATCGGGTAGTCGTGCTGGCATCATCTGATGCATCTTTACCGTTAAGGACTCGTGCTATGGCGCTTCTTGTCGATTATATCCCCTTTTGTGATAGGAACCACCTGCAATCTTTTCTTGCGGCCGCAGATAGTGTTCTTCATGGTTTTGGGAAACTTGCACATCCAGTGTGTGATAGTCCATTACTACAACTTTCATTGGCACTCATTGCTGGTGCTTGTTTATACTCTCCAGCTGAAGATATTTCATTGATTCCTCAAAGTGTTTGGAATGACATAGAAACCTTGGGGTTGTCCAAATCTGGTATGGTGTTTTATTGTTAATAACTTTGAATGTCAAGGTAAAATTCTGAGTGCATGCATTCACTTCCTTTTTTCCTTTCAATTTCTTGTTTGTCCTTTTATAGGAGGCAGGCTTGGGGATCTTGAGAGAAAGGCATGCCAAGTGTTGTGTAGATTGAGAAATGAAGGAGATGAAGCCAAAGAGGTATATTGTCATAGCAGGTGCTAAAGACATGTTTGGCCGGATGCTCTTGAAAGAATTAAGCATCCTGGCTAAGATTTGTTCCTTGATCTTTGTTTTCTCCTTGCTAGGAGGTGAAATGATCTTTAGTATTTTTATGTTTCTGTATTGAACCACTGTTTTGTCTGTAAGGTCCTCAAAGAGGTGCTTTCTTCAAATTCCTCAAAACAAGTAGATCCAGATTTTGGTACCACACGTGAGTCAATTCTTCAGGTAAGAAATGTTACAAGGGCCATCTCATGAAATTGCTGTGGATATCATTTTACATTCTGCAGCAAATATAAATGCTTAAAGTGTGTGGGTGCTGGGTGAGTTCTACCGCTTATATAACTCTTGAGATGGTACATTTGGTTCAAATCTCTCTAACATCAGGTGGGAAGGGGTTTGGTTTTCATTTATCTAAAAGGAATTTGGGTTCTCAAGATCAGTAATAATCATAATTATGCTTACTTTAGGATGAACTTAAGAGTAATTTCTGGAGATGTGAATTTTTAGTTTTTTACTATCTTGAGTCTTGCTCTGGGAGACTTAATTAGTTTTTGTGTTCTCTCGGTTTTTATTTTTTTCCTTTTTAATTTTGGGGCCTGACTGCTTAGGCTTTCCCCCCGCCCCCCGGCCAAAATTTTTCTGAAGTTGATTGAAGGATGTAACTGTCTTCTTTCCTTCAACGTCCATGCTCTGTCTCTGTGCCTTCGCTTTTTTTAGTCTCATCCTGTCTCTAGTCTTTTCAATTTTGCACTTGCATTGTTATTTTCTTAAGACTGGATACTATGAATTGAACACTCCAAAATGCTCTAATCTACCTTAGGCCTAGCTATGACAACAAAATATTGTACCTGCAATTGTCCCACTAAGATGTAACTAAATCTGAAATCTGGTTTTGGCATAGAACGATGCACCAAGTAATTGTAACCACTGTAGAAAAGTCTTGGAATTTTTGAACTTTGGTGGAGAGCATACGCATTTGCAAGAGGGAGAAATAAGGGTAAAAAAAGGAGAAATATCTGCAGTTATAGATGATATTTTATGGGAACTTAAAAGAAATGAGAGATTTGGAACAAATTATTGAATTTTTGGTTTATAGACTCTAATGCTTTCTGTTTCCGTAAGTGAGTTTTGTTTTCATGGGTAATAGGATTTTGTTTTTTTTATTTTTCACTTCAAATTCTTTCCATCTTCTGTTAAATGGGAAAATTATCTGTTACAGGTCATCGCTAATCTTACTTCTGTTCAGTCCTACTTTGATCTTTTCTCAAGCAAAATTGATCAAGACGCTATGGTAAGCATGAGCAGCCATTATGATGCTGTTGCTGCTCTGCAATTAAATAATTTGTTTCCTCTTAATGCTGTAGGAACTAGAGGAAGCAGAAATAGAGCTTGACATCATCCGAAAGGAACATGCAACACAGGAATCATCAAAAGTTTCCACAGGAGACCAGATTCCTACTGTAGATGGTAATAATATCTTTCAACAATACGGACGTCTCACAGTCATCTCAATTGACGCACAAAAAAACCTGAAACTTGTATTCTTATCCTTTTTTATTTAAATTTGTTAACTGTTGTGCTACTTTCACCTGTCCAGCATTTGTGGAAGATCGTAATCGTCTTCAGCAAATCAAGGATAGCATTCTTTCCCTGTATGTATATACTATATATCTTTTCTTTAGATTTCTGCTGTGCTTCAATAATAAAATGAAGAATTTGTCATAAGATAAATACCTTTAAGCCTGTAACTGTAGCTGTTGGCTCTTCATATTTCCAATCAATCAATATGTTGTTTGTGATATATTTCTAGTTATATGATATTTGTTCTTGTTTGAGCTGGCATCCTTGTATTGATATCTTACTTGAAGCATGGGTAGCTTGGAAACTTTGCTTGCTGTACTTGTGAAATAATTTCAAAGTAACATTATAGTAACATGCTGTTCATTCAGCAATGGAGATGTGTTTTTTAGCAGCATTTTCAACTTTAAGCTAGTCAGGATTGCTGAACAATCTAGTAATCTAATTGATGATTAGCCCAACCGAAGGCATGAAGTATGAACTAGGAAAAGAAAACTGATAATGATCTTCTAGCTTTTCTTTGCTGAAGATAAAGGTTCATACTGGATGATAAACGCACCAGATGGTGTATGAGACCAGCCAGTCAAGTACACTTTATAGGTCACAAAAAGTAAGACACCATCAAATTTAAACTAGTTGTACCTTGAGCATATTTTCACCTTCCTATTTGTTCACAAAAGGAAAGGTACCTTTCTAGATTCACTAAAATAGCAGTAACAGGTACTTGTATTTGTTCTTATTTCTCTTCATGACTAGCACCAAATTCTAGGGAGTTTCTGATTTACAAGTATAAAAGTGAACTTAAACCATATTATTTCTGCTATTGTTTCATCTTAAATGGCAAACTTGATTGTTACGAAGACTGCTGAATGCTTAATTAATGATCTTCTGCTGTGATCAGAGAGAAGTCTAAGCTCCGGGAAGAAATAGTGGCCCGCAGGCAAAAGAAACTTCTAATCAGGCACGCTCGTCAAAAATATCTAGAAGAGGCGGCTTTGCGAGAAGAACAGCTTCTCCAAGAACTTGATAGGTTTGTACTGTACTATTAGTTGTGATCTTTATAACTTGGATGTGGAACATCATGAGAGCTGATTAAGAGATATTTGTTGCTATTATTTGTTTTCTTATGTAATCAGGGAAAGGACTGCTGAGATGGAAAAGGAGATTGAGAGACAGCGGATGCTGGAGCTTGAATGTGTAAAATCAAGGGAGCTGCGACACAATCTTGATATGGAGAAGGAGCGACAAACCCAGGCAATACCCTTCTCAACTCTTAGGATTTCATATTCTCAAATCTTCTGTTAGTTGCTTGTTCGGACACTGTTTTATTTTCTCTTTTTATTGCATGAAGAGGTGTGGCTTGACATTAACATTTATTCATTTTCTAAAAATTTCATTTTGTTTCCATTATTGTTGCCATTCATAACTGTAAAATAGCACATAATGTACTACATATCATGTGGATTGTTGGATGACCATCTTGATGCTGCCCGGTTTTTCTGCTTTTCTGTTTTTCCGGAGATGTTTGCTTACGTAGAGAATGAGCCTTAGCAATAGTTTCATGAATGCTTATAAAAATAAGATGCAATTTTGCTTGCAGAGAGAACTTCAGCGTGAACTTGAACAGGCTGAATCTGGACTACGACCCTCAAGACGTGATTTTTCTTCCTCATCTCATAGTGGGTAAGTCTTTTGACAACTCCTCTCAAAGTTCTTATATATTTTGTGATTTTTTCTTAGATCAAGGGCATAACATCTCCAGATTGCTTGAGCTTGCTCTTTAGTACAATATATGTATGGGACATAAATTCTGTTTTATATACATTTTTTCCTGCACATTTTAATGGCTGGGAGTGTGTTTTTGGCATCTTCATTTGCAGTCGGCCTCGTGAAAGGTATCGTGAAAGGGAAAATGGAAGATCAAGTGCTGAAGGAACTGCAAGGCCAAGTACTGGCAGCCTGCAGCCTGAAATTTCTACTTCTAGTTCATCCATGGCAGGCATGCCAACCATTGTTCTCTCTGGGTCACGGTCATTTTCAGGCCAAACACCAACGATTCTACAACCTCGTGACCGGTCAGATGATTGTGGTAGCAGTTACGAAGAAAATTTTGATGGAAGCAGAGATTCAGGTGACACAGGTAGCATTGGGGATCCAGAATCAGTGTCTGCTTTTGACGGACAGTCTGGTGTGTTTGTTTCTTCTCAAAGGCATGGTTCTAGGGGAAGCAAGTCTAGGCAAGTAATGGAACGAAGAGAAAGGGATGGGAGGCGTGAAGGGAAGTGGGAAAGAAAACATTGATGTGATTGTCAAAATGAATTACAGTAATCTAATAGCATGATTGTGTATGGATGAAATGTTTGTAATTTAATGGGAATGCAGAAATCTGCTAAAGCTTTTGGGACGCCTTTGAGAAGATTTACAGTCAATTTTTAAGTTAGTTCAAATGGAGAGCTACCACAGTGAAGAAATTTCTTCATCTGCGCTTTCGCGGCAGATGTTTTCTTGTCTATTGTCTGTTGTTGTAACATTTATTACAGTTATGTATTGTAAAGTAATGGAAACAGAATTTAATTTGATGGTTCAAATCTGACTATTTCATATATGAAGGGCAATGTTCACAGAAACTTGTACTGGTTTTCCAATTCGTGATGCATTTAAATTGGAAAATCACAAAGGGCAGAGTTGAATGCAAATACAAAGTACAGCTTAATGGGTAGTGAAGACTTTTGAAACAAATATTTTTGTAAATCGAAGAGTAGCCTTTTTCCTATTTACACAACAAATGTGTAACGCTACAGTTTTTTAGAAGTGGCTTTTTGTATAATAAATTCGAAAAAAATATACCCACTACAATTTGAATTCTACTAACAATGGCTGGTCTGGTAATGTGCTTTTATTAACATCGGAAGAGACTAGAACTTATTATACCCTTAGGTATAGTTTTTAATAGACTACCAAGTTCAATGACCACCTGAATGCTTAATGATTTCATAAATAACTCGATCTTTAAAATGAGCAATCATAATCTTTTACAAAATTTTATCATATATTTTAAAAAATTATTTTCTAACAGAGATAAAAACAAATTCATATTCATTTTCTAAATAATAAGTGTAGTTAATTTAAGAATTATTTTATTTTCTAGATAATAATTATATTTAATTTTTTTATCATAAAAGTTCTTTTGAATTTCTATTAAAAAGAAAAAGTAATAGTTTGGTTGGGAGATCTCGTAGGTAAATCACGTGACGCACGTGACCTAATTTTCAATTCCCCATCGGTTCATCGGTTGGCACTTTCATAGTTTCATTTCAACGACCGCACAGAGTGGGCACTGTGAACTGTGAAGTGTTGTTGATACGCAAAACTTCTCCTTTACCGGATCAAAAGGCATACTCTTTTTCTCGCTTTGTCATTTCCCTTCTTTTTTTTTTTTTTTTATCTTTAACTGTGTGTTATTGATTTACTGGCATTTATTTAGATCCATTTTGGACAAGATCTTGATTCCCCAAATCGATTGCTTTTATATATAAAACCCTACGAGAATCTAACTGTATAAGTTGAAAATTTTTATGGGTGTTAATTTTTTTTCTTTGTTTTTTGGGTTTTGTTTGATAGGTTAAAATGGCAACAGTTAGAAACTTGAAAATAAAAACGAGCACATGCAAACGCGTAGTGAAGGAATTGCATTCATATGAGAAAGAAGTTGAGAGAGAAGCTGCTAAAACTGCTGATATGAAGGAGAAAGGAGCTGACCCTTATGACCTCAAGCAACAGGTACTGTGTTATTTATGTTGCTGGAACCGTAGTGACATTTGTTTGTTGAGTGCCAACTATTTATAAAACATGAGTTGTGACATGGAATGCAGATTTTCTAACATGGAAAATAATAATTTGGTTGCACGTTCTGTTTGATGTTCGATGTCATCAGTCGTGTTATCGTGACTGTTTCAGGGCGTGTACTGCAGCAAATGCCTTTTTCCTTTGAGTTAAAGTTGACAGAGTTTAATTGGTCCTTGGTTTTTGTTAATGATTGCAAAGGTATCTTCTTTTTTTTTTTTTTTTTGGGGGGGGGTTTGTCAGGTTGGAGTACTTTGTAGCGTCTTTGTGTTCAATTAATGTTATTCTTTTGGGATTTTAAGCAAGGGAAACACATAGTTTGCTGTGAGATAAGCTGTTGAGAAGAATTGAGTTTATGGATTTCTGTATCTTTGTTTTTGTTATACATTTAGTTGTTAGGATCTGTGGAGTTCAGATTTATGGTTTGTGTGGGTGTCTTGGTTATTGGAATTTTCCTGTGGAGTTATACGAACATTTCCTTTTCTTGATGTGCCTGGGCAGGAAAATGTGCTAGCCGAGTCAAGAATGATGATTCCTGATTGCCGGAAGCGCCTAGAGTCTGCATTAGCTGAGCTAAAAGCAACTCTGGTATTTTTTCACCAAGTGTTTTATGTGCTTACAATCATAATAATTTCATCATGGTCTGTTAAGTTACCTCATTAGATGCTCGTACTATGAAACCCTGGCATAAGCAGAACCCATGTTTTTTTTTCTTTTTTTTTTGGTGGGTCAAAGACAAACATGAGAATTGAATTCAACTACCATTCCCATGTTGTAATTTCTTTTGAGTATGATCTAGGCATTGCTGTAGTAATGAATAATTGAACAATGAAATACATACCACTATTGTTTAGGGATGCAGCATGCATCACTTGCACCTTGCTTTGGGGCTAGCAATGTTCTGCAGCCTGATATATTTACTGCTTTTATCTAGATCATTAATGTACTTCCAATTAGCAAATACATACACTTGTGGTCCTCTCCGCTAGCAGGGTTATTTATTCATATTATATGTGCCACGGTGAGATCAAGACTAAATATTTTGGTAGAATAACATTAGAGGTTTGGGATAGGAGTAGCTCCTTTGTCTCTGAAACCAATCCTACCACCATCCCTAGTACAGATTTCCTTTAGGAGAGTCTGCAGCATTTGACAATTATCTTATATCACTGGGCCCTGGTTACTGTTCTTAACTTCTTTGGACCGTTCAACAATCAGAACGAAACCACTTTATTTCAGCATCCCCATTTTGTTCTAGAATTATCCCATTCCAATAGTTATCCTACATCACTAGGGGGGAGCAAGGAGGATCAAACTTCGGATGTCTAGATTGAGTGGCATCCACCTTGAGCCAACGACCAAGTAGACCAAACTCTTATTGATTAGCTAGCAATTTACCACTTCTCACAAGTTCTAAGGGAGCAGACCGCATGTTTTTATTCTCATCCTGCCCACTCATGCCGTGCCCTTAGTTTATATAGACATTTGGTTTGCAAATTATGCTGTCTACTTACATGAAGGTTTTCCCAATCTGTGTGGATTTGTGTCAATTGAATTAGGTCATCTGAGTTTCAACTTTCATGAAGTGCATTATCAATTTTTTCCCCTTTTCAGACTGAGTTGGAGGAGGAAAACCAAGAAGGCCAGGAGATTGAGGATGCTCGAAGCACTATTGCAGACGTCGAAAAGTTGTTTCAAACAACTGAGGCTTAGTATCCTGGCTTTTATTAATGGTTGTAATGTAAAGTGCTTGAGAGATATGCTTATTTCTATTGCTTTATGAACCCTGTCACAATCTGAGGACATGAACTTGAATTATTTTCGGAGATATCATTGCTATTTGGCTCCTTGACATTAACTGCTACAAGGGTTTGGAATGGCAGTCGACATTTGCTGATTATTAGTGCATTCCCTAAGAAAATTTCATCTCCAATTTTTACCTGACTTATTTTTTTTTTTTTGTTTTCGATGCCAAGAAATGATTGGAAGTATTCTTGAAACGGACATGGATTGAAATAGAACCGAGCTTGATTTTTTTTTTTAATAAAAAAAGTGATTTGTATCAAGTGAGCTGTACTGTTATCATAATGAGTGGGGCAAATTTAGAAGAAAAGACGCAATCCAGAAGATGTTGCACACAATTCCAAATGTTACAACAATCACAAGGTAAAATAGATTAGAGCCACCTTTTCTTCAAGGAAATTAACCACCTCATCTCTACTTTCATAAAGAATGGTGGGACCGTCTCCGGAGCTTTCTCCGGAAAGGTCTGCATGCCTCAATGCTGAGATCAACAGCGGCTGCAAGAGCCATGAAGATGGCAGCATCCTCCACGCATGTCACATGTCGCATAGCTAGTTGCACCATAGGTTTGCTTCTCTTCCCCTCGCCTTGCACTCTGCAGCACATCACAAAACCACCTATAACTGGACCCAATCCAGAAAAATCTCCACTGCTTTGTGGACTTGGTATTGGAGAAGTAGCTGTTCTCAACTGTTTGTCAGTGTCGATAAAAAATTCTCCGCCTTTCTCAGCGCTAATCAATATCTCAGACATGAGAACCTCGCCAGCTTCCTGGCCTTCAGACAGGAGGTGAAATCGGCAGCAAACGGAATCTCTGATGCCACGCTCACGCCAGGCCTCAAGCTTTCCCCATGGCTGCCAGCTCTCAGCCCTACATGCATCGGGGCGAACAATCAACCAAGCTCCTGGGTTGGACCTAGCAACCCAATCACAACCTGTTGAAGGCACAAATGGAGTTGTTATGAAGGCTGCTGCAACAGCCGAGCCAGAGAGATCATGTATCTTCACCTTCCATCCCTTCCTCTCTCTTCTTTCTGTCTCCAAAGCGTTACAGTCGACAGAACCAGACCAGTAACTGCTCAATAGGTCCACCTGTGGCCCCCTGCCATTCATTATAACTACCAAAAGTTTCATTAACAACGAACTAATGCCTGGAAAAATAACAGGTATTCTACTTAAGTTCCACAGCCCACAAAGAATAATTAACAAAAAATTTCTGATAAAGCACTTCCTATTGTTGTTAGTGCTACTAATGTAGTTTTAATAAAGCTTTATGGGACAACAAAAGGGTAGAAACAATCAGAGGGAATGAGCCTACTTCAAAGCTATTTCAAGGTTATAAGAGGGGGGAAAAAATTGACACAGTTCACATCACCTGTCTCGACTAAATTTGCAGCTAAATATTGGCTGCTTGATGGAGCCTTGGAGCTGAACTATCTGTGGGCTCAGCATTGTCACATCTTCAAACTGGAAGACATATCTTGGATCAGGATCCAGTTTCACTTTCAAATGAAGCTCTGCTCCTGGTTTTCCGGTCTCCTGTTTGTTTTTTCCAATGCCTATCCACCCATTAAAAAGAATTATTGGCTTCCCTTCACCCCATTCAGGACCCACCTCTAACTTAAATGTCCCAATCTGATGTCTTTTGATGCCGACACCACAGTGGAATCCTTTCCTCCCTGTGAAAACAACCACCTCCAAATATGCATGAGGGCTATAGAAACAGCCAGGTGTCAATAAGGCTTTCAGATCGGATTCTTCAAGATAAAAGCTTGAGGCAATGCTATGAATATCAGGCAGAGCCTCGGGTGAGGATACTAAAGGAACTTGCGTGGTTTGCACTGGGAAACCTCGAAGACGTATCTCACACAAACATGGAGAAGAGAATGCATGAATTCCAGATTCTGCAGAATTCAAAGCTGATCCAGGAATCCTAAGCCCAAGTGAGCCTATTGACAACCTGATGAAAGCCTGAGGATCCATTCCTGTCAGAAATTTTTCCCCATTGGATCAAAATATCTATGCTTGGACCTGAAGAACCTTGAAAGTCAGAAAAAAATAAGATAATTAGGTCAAGAACGAGATGAGAAGCAAACCAGTAACATGGATATCAATAGGTGAAAGGATCAACACTACTTCTCATTCGATGGTTTTATTTCTCTAACTATAGCTGCCAATATTTCTCCACCCCCCCCCCCCCCCCCCAAAAAAAAAGGTAGATATTAGAAATACAATTTGGAAAACAAAAAGGTATACTGAAGAGGCAATAAACTGATCTAAGGAATTGATCACACTCAAACAATGTGGCTTTCACTGGCTGTAGGCTTATGAAGGGTATTCTATATCCAGGTTCTCCACAGATGCCAGTGGGTGAGACGATCAGTACCGCCTCTCATCCGATTGTCCTATTTCTCTCACTATAGCTGCCAATATCTTGATTTCTTGAAAGAAAAATGTACATATTACCAAAAAAATAAAAAATACGCTGAAGAGTTAATAAATAGACCTATGGAATTAATCGCACATGAGAAATATACGGCTCTCCATGGCTATTGGCCTCTGCAGAGTATTCTATTTTCAGGTTCTCTACGGAAGTAATAAGCTCAGGCGGAACAAATGTGCAGACTAATAGAAATGAATCCGAATTTTCACAGCATGATGTTCAGCTTTAGTACTAGTGAGACAGAAAGGAGGGGTCACCTTTTTAGTTTAGAGTGTCACCAATCAGAGCATAACGATAACAGAAGAACCCCCCCAGAAGGCGTTTAACGATATTGCTTAAACAACAAGCAAGGAAGACTAAAACCTTAGATTTCATGAATTGTTTTTAAACAAAATTATTAAATTTTAACTATTAAAATGCTCATATTCAAAGCGAATCGCACATGAAATAAATTAAAATTATACAGACTTCTGAGTTCGTGACTACAAATTTTACAGCAACAATCTACATAGAACTTTATGTCTAACCAAACAAATTCAGAACCATATTTCTTATTCCAAAGTTATTCTCTCCATTTTTCCATCGATGAGAGGAGACAAGATGCAATTTAAAATGTCCAACACAAGAAGCTATTGTGCTGTCATTATTTCTGAGCAAAATGAACCAACAAGATTCTAGAAAATAGCTAAAAAATCTTTGATGCATCTTTTGAGATGGATAAACTACACTTACATATAACTTCCTTCTCAATTAGGGCTATCAGAAGAATAACTGATTCTAACAAGCCATTTCGCTACAATATTATTTCTTGCATGACATCTTAACAAAAACCTCAGGATTCAGGAGCTCAATTTTGATGCCAAGAAAGTAAATATAAGGGATGATTACGATTCAAATTTGCTCTCCTCAAGTTCTTCTCAAGTACAATATTTGACCTCAACTAAATAAGAAACCATTATAGAGTGAAATAATCTAGTTAACTCAAAACGCCAACCACCAAAATTCATTCATTACACAAAAGTCACAAAACTCAAAACAATTCCAATTTTGCTTTCCTTCTTAAAATTTCCCATCAACCAAATCAGAAAACTAATGTCCTCTGAACCCATCAAGTAACTCAAAAGTAAGAACAAAACCCACATAGAATTAATTTCAACAATTCTAAATTTACCCCAGCTAGAATAAACATACACACACGTACATAATTCTTCAACAAAAATTAAAAATTCAGAAAACCAAAAGCACAAACAAGAGTATGAAAAGCAAAGAAAAGAAACAAAACCCACCTGAGTAAGAAAACAAAAGAAAAACAGAACTATGTCAATTGTCAATGGAAGTTTCCGAGCTTTGCTAAAGCCGAAATCGTCCTAAATTGTTAAATATTCCCGCAAAAACGAAATACCCAGAAAGCAAAGACATCATTTTTCTTAATCTAGATTAATTTATCTACGCATTTGTTTGTGTGTTTGTGGAAGAAGAAGAAGAAGGAGAAAGCCGAGAGCTTGAAGAAGATGAATTAATTAAAAAAGAATGTTAAGTGAGAGTTGTGAGAATAAAAAACATATCTGGGATTTCACGTAGACTGTGCACGGATCACGAGATTTCCTACTATTATTATTATTTTATTATTAAAAATCTATTTTATTATGCAACAAACAATACAAGAGTTTGTTGTTTTATAATAATAATTTTATTTGTTTTTCGCCTATGAATACATAATAATAATAATAATAATAAAATAATGAAGGAAGAATTGAAGAAAGAGGAGAGAGAGTACGTGAAGACAGCTGGAAACAACGGTGGGTTGGTTGATATTAAGAGAAGATATCGCTTTCAACACACATATGCCTCACTTCATCCTCTCCTCACTCTCATCTTTTTTCTTTTTTCTTTTTTTTTTTCTCTCTTCTTATAATTATCATTTTTACATATAATATTCTCCGCTTATTTTGAATTGAATTGAATATTTAAAAAAATAAATTCTAAGTTTGTAATACTAACAAAATACTCCTTGGCCGTCGAATTATAAGTAATTTTTTGCTTCATTCTTGATGTTAAGAATTTGATTATTTGAGTCCTCTCGTACGCATAATTGAAGTTAATTTTTTTTTCTAAATATAATGAATTTTTCATGTCAACATAAATGAATTTGCTCAATGTGGATTCTATTGGAACTCTAAAACTTGTCTTACAACAAAAGAATGAACGAGAGTAAAATGCAATCAAAATATGGTGGTCATCATAAAATCTCCGTTAAACCCAAATCTCTTTTTTAGTTTTATGTTTTTTATTTATATGAGAAATAAAATAATTATTTATGTGGAAAAAATAAAGGATAAAAAAAATAAAAATTAAAAACTATGAAAGTTGTCGTATCATGCCATGTGTCCTTCCAGAAAAAATGCACCACGTTGTGCTTATTGCCATCGAACTAATTCAATCAACTAAAACACGAAATATTGTTAATGAAATCATTATAATATTTATGTACGTATTGATTAGGGTTCCGCTACCTTGGAGCAGTTCTAAGATAGTGTAGCCCTCAAAACCGTTGGATGCATATTGTTACAATTATTTGAGGTTCAGGTACAAGCATCCAATGATTTTAGAGGCTGCTCTAACTTAGAGTTGATCTAAGTTAGCAGCTGCCTATTGATTATTCTTTTCTTATTAAAGAAATAATTAGGGGATTATTTATCAAATGGCTTGACCAAAGTAGCTAGAGTTTGATCAATTTTTTTTGTTTTTTCAATTCAATAGAAGATAGATATTCAATTCCCAATTTGTGAATCAATCCATGGTAGTATGAAGAAAAACAAATTAGCCCATCATATTATCAATTTCTTGCTACGTCCCTTCTTAGAATAGCAATAAATTGTCCTAACCTACCTCCACCCTAAATAACTTTAAATTACACTTTTCAAATTTACAAAGAAAAGAAGAAAATTCTTGTTGAAATGAAAACATTTTTCTTAAAAAAAAAAAAGAGTTAAAAATCCAAAGTGAAGGGACAGAAATGGGAACCCATTTCTATTCTATGTTTAAGAATTTGCGATGACAAAGCAAAAGCAATTAGCAAAAGTAAAAGAATCTTAACTTTAATTTAATTTGAGGACAAAAGACTTTTGTCTTTTAGAGAAAGAAAAGAACCACAAGCGTGGAAAGCGGGATGGGAAAAAGCCCACTTTATATTATTATTTGTCTATTTTGTTGCCTTTCCACTCCACCCTATTGGATAGAAATTCTCAAACAACACACAAAACTCCCCAAATGTTAAGGCCTTCTCTTTTTCCAATTGGTGCGATTCTTTGAAAATGACACTATGTGTCAATTACTTGATTTTTGGCATCTTATAGACCCTTCCTTTCTATGCCTGCGACTATGATACATTGATACTTTATAAATTACTGTGTAACTCACAACCTGGGTATTATCGAATGATCAGATTTTATAAATTTTTGTTAAATTTCTAATTATGTATAAGATTTTATACAAATAATATTACGAAATCAATTTTAAATTATGTTAATCATTATTTTTATAATTTGCAATGCTATATCATAATAATTGTTAAATATCACGTATATAAAGTTAACATTCATTGTTATTTCGGATGGTATAGGAAATAGCATTGTTTCCTGATTATTATTAAACTTTATTAATTTCAACAATTCTAAAATTTCCCATCAACCAAATCAGAGAACTAATAGTATTAATTTGCAATACTTGGGTTCATTGGTATAGTACCAAAAATTTGACAAGTTCTAGCCAGCTTGCAGTCCTTGTTAATTTAGTCAAATCCCAAAGGGCTTGACTTTCAAGCCCACAATTAAAAAATCAAAACAAAAAAATTTATGTTTGTAGTTGGGCAATTGACTACATTATTGAAGACATTGCTATCATGTAATCACCCCCAACAAATTTTTTTATTTTATTATTAAAAAATAATAGAATGAAACCATGTTGCAACGTACAAGTCGCTTTTGTCCTTTTGGTTTAATTACACCTAACTACCTTATATTTTACGAAAAATTAAATAGGCACTAGAATCTACAAATTTTTATATTCAAGTCCTTTTCGGAATAAAATGGCATTTGAAAAAAAATTTAACTATTGTCGTTGTCGTGGTTGTTATTATTATTATTAATGTTATTATTATTATATTAATATTATAATTAAAATTTTTTATTATTACTATCATTAATATCACCATTATTAATATTACTATTATTACAATTTATTAATTTTAATTATCTTAATTATTATTATTATTATTACTACTGTTATTAATGTCGTTATTATTTAATATTAGTCTTATTATTATCACCAAAGTTATTATTTTAATTATTATTATTAAAATTTACTAATTTTATTATTTTAATTATTATATTATTATTAATGTCGTCGCCGTCATCATTATTATTAAACTTTATTAATTTTGTTGTTTTAATTAATACTATTGTCACTATTATTATTTTTCCTTAATTGAACATTAACTATATTTTAATTATATTTTTATTTTTATTATAATAAATAAAAATTTATTATTTTATTATCATCTTATATTCATATATTAATAATTAATATAAAAATAATAATTTAATATATAATATTATTATAATATACTACTAATCCACTATAACATAATACAATACACCTAAATAAAATAATGCAATATAGTATAATACAATACAGTGTGTCAAATGAACCCTTAACTCTTTGAGTGATGATGGCCGAGAGAGATGTAGAGAAAGCAAAAATAATCGTGGCAAGATCTTTTACGACGGTTGATTAGCCATCATCAACAAGTTTAGGCTATCACAATAAAAACTAAGTAACCACCCTACATTTAGAAAGAGCATCTAGAAACTAATAAATTAACTATTTAATTATTTTTTATCAAGAATAAATTATAAATTAGAATTACAACAAGATTCACAAGCTCAAATATCTAAAAAAAAAAGGGATAATTCTCAAGAAACATAATGCTCAAAAGCTTTTGAAATATTCTTAAAAAGATAATAAATAAACTAACTTCCTTTTATATTATTCTTTGTTTATCTTTCTATGACTTTGTTGGGCCACATTTAGAAATTTAAAAAATTAAAATGGCTCTCTTAAATTTCAATAGTAATATTGGTATTTTATAGATAAATTAACATATTGTATGTACAAACATATTAACATGTCAACTAATAGCAAAAACTGAAATATAGCAGAAAAGTAAAGTTTTGTGATACTAAAATAATAAAGTGTTACAACCTAATACTTTTTACATGTTTCGTATTTTGAAATTTCACTTTTTTTTAAATAATTTTTTGAAGTATTGAAAGGCTAATAACCCATATCTTTAACATGTATTCAATTTATTTATTCTATATCAAATATATATTATATAACAAAAAATATTGTTTACATTTATCGATTTTTCATGTGTTTAAAAATTTTTATGTAATATTACATTATTGTTCTCACACCGTCACTCATTTCAATAGTCAAACAAGGTCGATGGATCAAATTCTAAAATTTAAAACAATATGAGTTATATAAGTAAATATTTAAAAAAAAATCACTTATGATGATTTTATAATAAAGAGTAAGTACCGCAGTGTTAACCAAAATAATTTAACCATTAAATCTATTGACTGAATCAGAAAGAACAAAGTTTGGGGTTACCTTGCAACTGTTGCAAGGTAACTGGACCCTAATATTTTATTATAGCAGCTTCATAATAACATTTCTATAGTTAATGGTTGGGACTCCAAAAGAAGCCCTGATTCAAAGGATTTGGTAGGTTACCATACGTTTGATAATCATTTTAAAATCCGCATTTCCTTATTCTGTTAATAAATATAAAAAATAGGCCCAAAAAATGTTTTGAAATTGTAGGTCAAAACACCAAACATTATTTTAAAAATCAGTGTTAACTTAAAAATATGCTTCTAATTCATACTTTTTAAGTGATCATGACTAAGGCTTTACAATTTGAATCACAACCCTTGTAACCCAAAACTTATTAGCATCATTGCTGTACATAATCCAATAAATTTTAAAACTTTGGGGTATAGTAAATATGAACACCGTTAGATTGTAAATTTTATTAATTTTTTTAATTATCCAACAATGTCTTGACTGCTAGAGTATGATTACCCCTATGATATCACAATCCCCAAGACACCACAATGAATGAACCCTAACCATGGCTTTAAGAAAGAAATTGTAAACAAAAACAAAACAAACAAAATTGAACAAAATCTTGAACAAGAAGGTCAAAAAAGGACCTCCCAAAAAGTGAAGGGATATGGACAGCTCCCAATGCATGTGCAGGCATGAAGAAATGGGGCCAACATTTGAACCACTCAGCTCACAAGAACATGCAAAGAAGTGTTTTGGATGAGAGTGTAGAAGTTGTTGTTACTAACTCCCAAAATCCTATTTTTTTGAACAACAAACAAATATCATATAGAAATAATATTATGCTTCAAATACCAAAAAAAAATGAATCTCAGTTGGAAACCAATATCCAGAGATATGTTTATTTATTGGACAAAAAAAAAAACAAATAAATAATAAAAAGGAGAATTATAAAATCACAAGTGTTTTCGGTCAAGTCTTTGTTCAAAGGCCCTTTCAGCATCACTAGTAAGCTGGCACTTTTTTGTCTGGACTCGCATTGCTTGCTTACCCATTAAGAAATTGAACCCAAGAAAGAAAAAAAAAACCATGTACAAAATATTAAAAAATGTTGAAATACTCAAACTGAAAACAAAAAATCAAGTTCCAACGTTTTAGGCTTTTCTTTCATCAATCCTAATAGTTTCCGTAATTGATAATTTTTAATAAAAAAAAGTATATGCGATAATATTTTAGTAAACTGAGTATAATAAAAGTGACTGAAAAATAGAATACAAAAAGAAAGAAAGGATGCCAGCCCAAGTCCAATACACTCCCATCTCTCAAATGGGCTACCAAGATAAAGATGGCCCATTTTTTTAGTGAAGCTGCTGGCAACCTCAGTTATTCTTATAAAACCCCACTTCAAGCAAAGTTACAGTTAAAAGACAAATAAGAATTAAATATACAGATTTTTTTCCCCCAACAAATTACTTATATTCGTAATCAATCTTTTTTTTTAGTAATGATACAGCTACAAATTCTTGTATAAACTTATTTTGTACAAACTGATGTTGCATGATAAGATTGGTTAAATTAAATATCACTTAGCTCACATGATTTATTTTTAGGGTCCGCCTACCGTGCAACAGTTGCACCGTATCCCATTTTTTGTCTTTTTTTAACTCAGCCAATGGATCAATGGTTAAAGTGTTCAACGGCCATGATATGTTCAATTAGTTATTAACACTTAAGTCCCTACTGTTTATTACAAAATTATAAAAGTTAAAAGTTTTTAAATATTTACTTACATAATTTCTGTTGTTTTAAATTTTTTAAAGTTTGACCCATTGACTTAATTTGATCATAAAAATAATTGATGGTGTAAATATAATAATGTAATATCACATACAATTTTTAAACATATGAAAATTTGATAAATGTAAATAATATTTTTTGTTATATAATATATATTTAATGTAAAATAAATAAATTGAATATGTTTTAAGAATATAGGTTATTAACCTTGATACTTTAGAAAATTATAAAATAAAAAGGTGAAATTTCAAAATAAGAAACATGTAAAAAGTCTTAGGTTGTAAAATTTTATTATTTTAATATTACAAAACTTTACTCTTTTATTACATTTTTGTTTTTAGCATTAGTTGACATGTTAGTTTATTTATACATACAATAAGTTAATTTACCTATAAAATATCAATATATATATAGCCCAACAAAGTTATAGAAAGATAAATAAAGAATAACATAAAAGGAAGTTAGTTTATTTTTTTAAGAATATTTCAAAAGCATTTGAGCTTCATATTTCTTGAGAATTATCATTTTTTAAAGATATTTGAGCTTGTGAATCTTGTTGTAATGATAATTTATTATTTATTCTTGATTAAAAATAGTTGAATAGTAAATTTATTGATTTCCAAATGCTCTTTCAAATATAGGGTAGTTGGTTAATTTTTATTGTATTAGCCTAAACTTTGTGATTATAGCTAATCAACCATTGTAAAAGATCTGCCACGATTATTTTTACTTTCTCTACATCCCTCTAGACCATCATCACTCAAAAAGTTAAAGGTCTGTTTGGCACACTATATTATATTATATTATATTATATTATATTATATTATATTATGTAATGCACATGTATTATATTATATTATATTACATTAGCAGTATATTATAATAATTATAATAAAATTATACAACATTTGGTAATTGGTATTATCATGTACTGCATTAATTTTGTACTAATATTAAACTAAAATTATTTAAATTTATTATTAATTATATTAAATTATTATTTTCATAATTATTTTTAAATAAATATAATATGATATAATAAAATAATATTATAGTATAATTTATTTTTATATTTTTTATTTATTATAATAAAAATAAAAAATAATTAAAATATATGTCATGCTTAATTAAGGCAAAATAATAATAATGACAGTGGTATTATTTAATAGTCAAAAAAAAATTTATAAAGTTTAATGATGATGACGACGATGACGACAACATTAATATAAATATAATAATTAGAATAATAAGATTAATAAATTTATTAATATTAATAAAATATTAATAAAATAATAATTCAATAATAATTCAGTAATAAATTTAATATATTTTAAAAATAGTGACGGTAATAAAATTAATAAATAATAATAATAATGATAACTGATTAAAGCAATCATAACAATTAAAATAATAAATTTTAATAATAATAATATTATAATAATAATGACATTAATAAATAATAATAATAACAGTTAAAATTTTTTTCAAAAGTCATTTTATAATTTTATCCAGAGAAAAGGACCTATATATAAAAATTTATAACTTATAGTATCTATTCAGTTTTCTTATAAATATAGGGTAGTGTAGTGTAATTGTTGGAAAAAGACAAAATTCAGTGGTACCGTGTAACTGTTGCACGGTAGGCAGACCCTTATTTTTATTATTTTATATTTTCATTCAACTAATAAATTAATGTCACGTCAGTTTATACAAAATAAGTTTGTACAAGAGTTTGTGGTTGTATCATTACTCCTTTTTTTTTAGCATGTTACTTCCTATTTAACTAAAATAAATTACAAAAATTTGAAATAATCTATTGTTATTTTTCTATTTCTGATTAAGTATAAATATTTTTATACTTGAGATTACTTTCAAATTATAATTTGAAATATGTATAATTTAAACTAATGATTAACATTAAAAAATTCATCCCTACTACTTAGAGTTTTAACAATGAAAAAATATTAAATAAAAAATTAGAAGAGAGCATTCGAAAAGAAAGGATATTTTTTAAAATAAAATAAATATAACTGAAAAAAAAAATTCAGCAGAAGATTAGAGCCTTAGAGGGATGCCAATAGTCCCAACTCCCCAATTTTTGACACAACCCAATGAATTACATCTAGCCCATTAACCAAAAGATTCAATCACCAGCCTCCTAAAACTATTGGAAACGAAATTTTAATGCAAATGCTGAAGGGACAACAAAATTCAACGCCGTTTCCAATTTCCATGAGATAAACTTATCCATATGTAAGAAACTGAAACCATAAATAACACAGCCTCGAGAATTTATGTACAACAGGGCTAAAGCTAATATAACATCCGAGTTAAATCTCAGTTCATTAGGACACAAGTACATGAAGAGTAAAGAACAAATCCAACACTTGTGAACTGGCAGGGGAAAGAAATCATTTCCATCTTCCAAAGGATTTGCCTTTGTGCCTCCCAAACATGCCATGCTTAAAGCGCTTGCCAAACTTGCCGTGCTTAAACTTGCCATGTTTGAACTTACCGTGACCGTAGTGATGGAAACCCCCATGTGCGAGATGATGAGCACCATATGCAGCAGCGGCAGCAGCTGCACCACCAGCTAACAGTCCTCCAACACCAGATCCATGCCCTATAAGTCAGCCAAAATCGTGATGCACAACAGGCATTAATTATAAGACAGCATCTCATGTCTTCAATGAGTCTGGGGCTCAAGAAGAGAGATTTAAATCAATATCTTATTTTTATGAGTGCATGTCAGTGGAAAGGAGTGGAAATTCACATTTTTAGACTGAGAGACAAAATCATAGAAGCACAAGAAAACTAGTCAATTAAATATTACACTCCCTTGAACCATAATGACAACAGATTTCAGGCATTGATTTATTCTTCACAAAGACAGCAAACAGAAACAAAAGTTAGCTGACACTTTCTCGGGCATTGCTTATGTTCATCATAAAAATCAGGAGATCTTAAAATGTAAAAATGAATTATCAGGAGATCTTAAAGAATTAGGCATGCATTTGTTATGTGATTAAGTGATGTGTCTAATGACTGTCGATTGAAAATTACATTCTACTAACAGATATCAAAGTCATTTGGCAAAGTTAGCAATCTTACCAGAATGATGATGAGCTGACGGACCAGGATAACCAGCTGGAGGGTAACCACCATGAGGAGGAGGATACGCACCTGGAGGAGGATAAGCTGATGGTGGGTATCCTGTTGCAGGAGGATATCCAGCCGGTGGGTATCCACCTGGAGGAGGGTAACCAGATGGTGGGTATCCACCTTGAGGTGGATAGCCAGATGGGGGATACCCCTGAGGAGGATATGGTTGAGGGGGATATGCTCCATAAGGAGGGCGATGGTGCCCAGCAGCATATCCGGCAGCATATCCAACAATATTTGAAAACAGCCCTTTATCTTGCTTGTCACTATCTCCCATTTTTCCTTCAAGTTAATGCTACAAAATTCATAAACAATGGATCTTCAGAATCACAGGCAACCAAACCTAAGAATTTATTCAACATACACTGCCACAAAAATATATCACATGCGAAGTTGTAATGGATGCGTCCTCTGCTTCACAGAGCAAGGCATTCTATCATTCTCAAATACATTGGGGTGAAACCTAACATTCTATTGCCGAATCAATGGATTAAAATGTTAAAACAAATTTCCTCAACTACAAACCTCGTAAAATTAGCATGAAAGAAACAGAGAATTCCATGAGGACATATCCTAGAAAGAATAATAGAAGCAATGAAAAGAACATATGTTTTAAACGACCTGTTCTACGGTCATTCACATTAAACTTAATTCCCCGTATTTTCTACAGCATTTGGTTTAATACCAAGGAAACAAATTCAAGCTGACTGCAGAAAGAGATGCATCAACTGACAGAAGTTAAAAAATCACAGAAATAACTGTCGGTTTGATCGTCTGATTAGAAGGGAGATTCCGATTCAATCATCCTTGACGTTTACTTCACTTTGTTAATAGATTCATAACATTGTCGATTCAATTAACAAGAAACACCCTAATGATGCCATAATGTTCTCTTGATTCCTTGATCATAACTTCTTACAATATAGTAATTAAGCGCATATTTTTTAACAATCTTATTTTATCTTTCAAAAGCGAAGATCATAAAAGAAAATTAAAACACAAAACATCATGAGCATCAATCATACCAAGAATCTAAAATACTCTTATGACAACAAAGCAAAAACAGAAATAACCCATAAAAGATAAAAACGAAAAATATCGGGGTAAATTACAACTGAAACTACCATGCAAAACGATAATAATTTTCATAACAAACAGAAAAAATTAAAAATAAAATAAAATAAAAGCAGAAAAAGGATTGAAACTGCTCACCGAAATACGAATAGAATTCACAATTGAATCTTTGTAGTCAATTTCTGGGAAAAAAAAAATTTCAATGCTTCTGAGAGTCGCTTCTGAGACCTTCGTATATATTACACGGACACACAACGGAAAGTTAAAGTGTTAAACGAGTGTTACGTTACGTGCTTATCGCTTCCTTGGTACGCGATACCGACGCGCCGCTTCCACTTTTTCCTAATCTGAAAATTAATTAATTAATTAATTTATTTATGTAGGTGGACCCTAGATTTGGTGCAAATTGTTTTATTTTATTTAATCTTGGTGGAAAAAGATTGAATCAAATCCACCAATCGGGTCAACAATATTTCAAAACTTTAAATGATTCGTCCACTATTTATGCGTTTTAATTTGATTTTCACAACGTCTAGTTCTCTCGATATATATATATAAGGATAGGAAGGGATAAAGGATTGACCCTTTGTTGACATGTGTCCTCCTAGTTGGAGTGATCTTTACGGGAAATATGATTCTATGTTTAGGAGACCAAGCAAAGTGCAGATTATATGTTTCAAATAAATAAGGAAATGATTATCTTGGAGCTGTTCTAAAATAGAGTATAAATTACATTTACACATATAAAGTGATAAATATTAAAAAATATATTATAACTTTAATCATGTGATTATAAATGTGTGCTCTACCTTGGAGTAGTTCCAACATAACTGAACCTTTTAAATAATTTAATATGATCCATTTAATAATGAATTAGTGATAGATAGTGCATGCCTTGTAAATTTTACAATTTTTTACATCATAATTTAGTCATTGGATGAATCTAAGGGAGTTTAATTACCTAGAGATTCCTAATAATGCTTAATAAATGTCTAAAGAGCGTCTAAAAAAACTCAACTAATTTAACCAAAGTTGGTTGATGTGAATGGTTTGGTATTCTCACTCTTTAAGAGAGGTCAGGGGTTCAAGCCCCGCTCTCGTATGGAGTCACCACTTTGGCTAGCACTTTACCCTTTACGAGCCGACCCGATACGAGTGAGAATTAGTCTGGGTTGTAATACGATATTAAAGTTATCTCCCACAGTTAGGGCCCGTTTAGAACCACCTTGTGGTTCAGACCAAAAAAAAAAAAAAATCAACTAATTTAAATATTTAAATGTTTATTTGCATATATCTATAACAAATAGAAAATTAAAAAAAATTAAGTTTTTTCCCAAAAAATTCTTTAAATAAAAAATAAGTTTATATTATTTCAAATAAAATTTTTACTCCACCAAAATAATAGCAATCATAATACTTCTTTCTTTTTAACAATGATGGTATAAAAAATAATATAATACTAAAGTAAAGGCTCTAAGAGACTTTCTAAATGAGATTGTTCTTCTATCTTTTTAATATTAAAGAGACATAAGAATAATTTTATTTAAAGAATCTCATTGGGAGAGTTTTTTGGAATCTTTATTGGTAATATAACTCTTCATATGAGTAGTAAAATCTCATTTGAAGAGAAGAGGTTATACTCTAACAACTTCGATTGTGACATTATGAAAATTAATGTAATTCTAATTCCAATGACATTTCTTTCAATGTGTGTGTGTGTGTGTGTGTCAAGAGAAGTTAATTTCAGTAAGTTTATATTTCAAATGATGTGGTATATTAGTATTCGTCAATTGAATGGTGGAATAATACAATTAATTTATTTAATTTTTTTAAAAAATTATTGTTTAAAATTGTCAAAAAATTATTAACCATTCAATAAATGACACATCATTTGCGATATAGTTTAGGATAAATTTTTGGGTTCTCTATTATTATTATTATTATTATTTTGGGTTGTCTCTTATTATTATTATTATTTTGGGTTGTCTCTTATTATTATTATTATTATTATTATTATTATTTTTTCGGGTTGTCTATTATTATTATTAGGTGTGGAAGTTTACTATATAATATCTTAGCACTAAATTTTCTTCATCTCCACCTATGATAATCGATTGATCTGAGGTATGAATCATAAAAGATGAGTGACACTTGTGAAATTTCACTCATGATTATATAGATGATCAGAAAACCATTATCTAAACTAAAAGAAATCAACGGTGGCCTATTTGTCTTGAAATTCTCCTTTTATTTTATTTAAAAAAATTACTTTGCAAAAAGATGAAAAAAAAATCATTAATTGAGCTTTTTTATTTTTTTTATTTCGAAAAAAAATTATTGTAAAATTTTATCTTAGACATGACAAATTATCTATTTTTTAACGACGTTACATGCAATATTTTAAATTTTAATGGGCGAGCAGATCCTAAATGAATGGCTCTTGTCAATTAATGTACTAAAGGACTCATCATTCATGTATGAAATAATAAACCGACATGTCATTTAATGCATTTAGGAAAATGATAAAACGTAAATAGTATGCGCCACCGCATCCACTAGATGATCCGCTGTTTGTTTAGAGTCACTAACTATCACCCTGAACTTGAACTGTGAATATTTTTATCTTTATCGTCACTAATTAGTTCATCACTTACACTACGATTTTTAATAAGATAAGATTATCTATTTATGTACTTAACCAACACCTGTTTCTTAATTCCTGCTTACTTTATTAACAAGCATGACTATTGCTTGCCGAAAGTTACAACTAATCACACTCAACCTCAATGATGAAGTGCGGACAGACTTTCTTCCAAGTTAGAGACATTAATTCTAATCTCACTAATCATCCGCGAGTTCAATAATGCAATGCAGAGATAACAACCACTAAGCCAGAGAGTGGTGGAACACTTTTTCTTTTTCTTTGAAACAAGCTAAACATAGATTTTATTCCACTAAATAACAATTCAATAATATTCCAATAAAGATCCATGTCAGACATCAAGATGCATGTATAGCTAAGGCTACACAGGACACCAAAAGATACACTTCTAAAGATGAGCCCTTCAGCTCTTTCCACTCATCATCCACCAGTAAAATAAGCTACACTGATAGATCTTTCACATACAGATCAATTTACGATTTGTACCTCTCTAACTAGATCTAAGAAGAAGATATCCATTGGGCAGAGAGCTTTTAGGGAATCTTCCTCAAAATGAGAGAGAAGGGTAATTGCACCAAAACTTTCTTCTAACTTGGTGATATTTGCTTTTAGGGAATCTTCCTCAAAATGAGGGAGAAGGGTAATTGCACCAAAATTTTCTTCTAACTTGGTGAACTTAAATATTGATGGAAATGAGGCTTCTTCCACAACACTAACCAAAGACGAAATTCATGCTTTGATCATATCCGCTTCTGGTACATCCTTCTGTAAATATTGGCACCTTCAAATTCGGCGTGGATTTCTCTTTCGGTCCTTATCCCCATAGGATTGTTCAATAACCATCCCTCACTGTCACAAGGAACAGTTGGATCTATTGTGTCAATATGTTGTAGCACTTTTGACTCTGCATCAAACTGATTTCTCATGTCAAGAGCCACTTCAAGCACGTCAGACTGTACAAAAACCTGCTCAAACACAACAACAATTCTTTGTCTAATATAACCTGAAGACCAAAACTCACATTTCAACAAATTTAAAAATTTCACCACAATAACATCATTTTTATTGCATATTTTCGAGAGGTGGATATCAGATATGACAGTAACGGTGGTTGAATCAGCTGAGGTATGATGCTTAATGAATCATTTTTCTAATAACTATAGTAGTAAGTAGTATAAGAAGAAATATAGGAAGAAAAAGAAAATTGCATAAGATTAACCCATGTTCCATGGTAATCTTAAAACCATAGTAAATGCTAAAGCTGATGAAATGCTGTCAGCTGCAAATGATTTTATAGTAATACAATTTGGAATGACCAATTAGTACCATTAAAATGCTCTGTGACAATAGATGTACTCAATTATCATGTAACAACAACAAACATGTACCCAAAATAATCCTACTCTGCTACAGCCATCACATCCGCATATCAAGTCAAACTCAATAACAGCACACCCAAAGATAACCAACAATTTCATTATAGCGAATGAAGAGAAATAGCATCAAGCAATTTGTAGAACTAGACAAAATGCAAACTTCAGTTTTGACTTCTGATCACAATCCAACCAACATGACACAAATGAGTCCAACAAATGCACAACACGTGATATACAGGTGTTAGACAATTGCATTCTCAAATGCTTGGGAGTCCAGTATCTCAGTCCAGAAACTTTAGTTTTCATTTTCCTGTTATAACATCCTTGAAAGACAAGGACTTCTTATCACACAACTAAGAAGAAATCTGAAGAAGCATCGATGCCACAGAAATCAGCCTCAGTCAAATCATCAAATATCTTAAAAATATACCTTTCCTCCAGGCATCAAATAATCTATGATAGAATCTACTAAAGGCTTCTGCACGACCCTTCTCTTATGATGTCTTTTCTTGAAATGAGGGTCAGGGCACTGCAAAGACAGATAAAAGCAAAGAAATACTTTAAGCATTAAACCATTGTGTACTACTTTCATATTGAATATTCAAAGTCCGGGGTGGCACACACCAAAATTGAAACTAGCATTAATGGTCCAGGGTAACTAGATACCAATTGCTTGAAAGAAACTGAGGCATTTGCAAACAAGAAATGTCTGCAGAAATTTCCAAATAGCTGCTTATTAAATCACTAATACAATATTGCTAATCGTTATCCGTCTCTACTTAAATGAAGCACATTCCTTACATGTTACTAAGAGCCAGCTCTTGTACCCAGAACTCAGCACGTTTAACCAGCTGCAAGAGGGAAACTATTATTACAACATGAGAAAAATGCATCTTTATTTGAAGTTGAGGGAGGAAAAGAGGACCAAGTACATATACATTAATTCACTCAAAAAATTCTCGAGTGAACTAGAAGTAATCCAAGGAGTACTTTCTCATACTTTCTGCCGGATTTCTAGTCCCAAATAATTTCCTGAATCAGGATTTCGTCTCGCAAGCCATATGAGAAATCTGCCACTACCTGGGGGCTTTTCAAAATTAGATATGTAGGTCAACATGAGATATACATTCCTATCTCCAATAACACTGGTGACAATGTACATGATAATACAACTACCAGAGGAATAAAATTTATATGACAACCAAACATCCAACCCGCTGAAGCACATTCAGTAATCAGGACTAACATTTAAAGGAAAGTTTAAGGACAAATCTCATCAACTGAGCAAAATAACCATATGTATCTACAAAATTTTCCCTCACATTGTTCGTTGAAAGGGTTAATAATTTAGGACTGCCATCTGCCAAGTGGAAGGGCGCAGAAGTGCCTGAGGTTAAGTTGAAAAGGCACTCTCAGTGGCTTTAGCCATTCAGCCAAGAAAAGTATAGAGAAAGACACAATAACAATCAAGATTCGGCAATTAAACAATTTTTGGAGGAAGGAAAATTAAATGTTGACAAGTTAGCAAGAGAATAAGTATTTCACCCATGCACATCGGTTAATTCAAACCAACATGCCATAGCTCAACCCAACAAAGCCTCGCCAATTTAAAAGTTTTCATTTCTATCAAAATTATTGCCTATATAACATCCTTTATTATTTGGTGTATATATTGATGATTTCATAAGCAAAACTATTAGTATTTATACAAAGAAACAAAGAGGACGTAACTTCTGCTTGAATATTGGCATGTTCAATGTAGCTGAAGAATTGCAATTAAGAAACGATGATCATTAAGATAATAAGCAATTATGCAAGAGAATAATTATTCTGAGGAGTTACCACTTCCAATATCCACCATGAGTGGTAATGTTGGGTTCTTGTAGACTTCACTCCAATCAGGTATTGGCGCGGGCACCTGCCCCAAATTAAGATTTAATTTAGAAAAATATTGCTCAGTCACAAGCTCTATTAACAATACAGGTGGTAGTAATTGAAATGGTTAATTTTAATTTATCCCTGATAAAATGGAACCAGCCCCCCAATCACCGTTCAAAAGATTAGGGTAAACTGGTCGCGTTGATGAAATTCTTAAGTCTTTTGGACGGTAAATGGGGTTAGGGCGACGTTTCAATAAAATTTGAGGGTGCATTCAAGGTTTTCATTTTATCAGGAGTAATTTAAAATTGAACTTAATTGAAAACATAACATAAAAATTTCATCATAATTTTTTTTAAAAGAAATTTCATCATAATTAAGTGAACTCAATAGACTAGAATGCATACAGTGAAAGACGAACTTAGAGGATTGACATGCTGCCTGATTCTCGCATGACCCAGCTCCTGCAACAACAACAATTAAAACCCAATAAAGGAAAGCAGGGTAAAATTTGGAAAGTAATGAAAAAAATAAAATAATACCCCAGTAATTTTGTTAGAGACAGGGAGGTTAAGCTCAGCAAATTCCAAAGCAACGAGGTCGGTGCTTCTGATTTCTTTGCTGGTATTACAAGAAGCAGAAGCAGCTGATGCTGTGTTTCTGTATAAGCAACGGTGATGATGACGACGACGACAAAGGAATGTAGAAGACGGTTTTGATATAAGAGCTTTTGCAGTTCTGTGAAAAGCAGCGAAACCAGCGGCTGACTGGTAGTAGCAGTAGTGTAAGCAAAGGTGAGAAGCACCCATTTTCGCTGATTTTGCACCGTGGTGCAACCGTGCAGAGACACTACTGGAACCTACTTGCAGGTTAAAATGGAAACTGACCCGTATGGATGACATTGGGCTGCTACGAGCCCACTGGTTTGGCCCGGCGTCTTAAACAAAAATTTAAAATTATTATTATTTCTTTTTTTAAATAAAAATTAAACTGAAAAAAAACTGATGGTCCATATGAAGTTAGTTACTATGTCAAAGATATGGAGGGAAGTTGAATGGCATTGGTGGCAGCAGGCAGCAGCTAACAATGGCTCTGGTTCTGCCACCGTTGAAGTTCAAGTTGAAGCCCATCTGCTGCTCTTCCTCTCCCGCCACCTCCCATTTCCAATGCCGCCCCGCCGTCATTCTACCGGTAAGTGGTGGTATTTACTCAGCTCGCAGCCTCCCACTTCCTCTCTTTCTCTCAAGTCAAACGGATGATTAGCTGTGATAATGATTTAATGAAGGTTGTTCTGTTTTCAGGGGCTGGGTAACAATTCTGGAGACTACCAGAGGCTGCAGCTGACACTCAAAGATTACGGGGTTCCCACTGTCGTTGCTGAGGTGTCGAGGTTTGATTGGCTGAGAAATGCCGCCGGCTTGGTCGACTCTAACTACTGGCGCGCCACTCTTCGCCCTCGCCCTGTTCTTGACTGGTACTTCTCTAGGATGAATGACGCCATCCAGAAAGCCAAGGAATTCACTCCAGGTATTAATAGTTCTGTTTCATTTTTCTGGCAGTAATTGCCTAAATGGTATGCCCATTTTGGAAATTGAGAGAAATGAAAGAGAAAGGTATCAAGATTCAAGAATCATGATGGTGACGTGAGATTGAGCTTTGTTTTGCTTACTTCATTCTGGTTTCTAAAGACCTGTATTGTTTGATCTTATTCTTATTATAGGAGGAAAATTATCCCTGATTGGTCACTCCGCAGGAGGATGGCTTGCACGCGTCTACATGGAAGAATTTGGGTCCTCTGATATATCTTTGCTATTGACCCTTGGTACTCCCCACCTGTAGGTTATCAACTTCATTGTTAGAATCATGCTCCTGTAAATGATTTTTGTTATTTATGAAACATCAAAATGAGCCTAAGCATGATAAATTTTTCACTCATATTTTTTGTCACATCCCATCATGCATGCATGAGTTCAAAACGGATCATATCTACTTGGTTATTAGGCTCGGCTCTTATACTTTTAGTATACATTGGTGGGTTATTCTACTAGCAAGAAGTTCATTCAAATTTATTCACAGCTTTTAGTAATGTGAATTTTACTCACCTAAATTGAATTTATTCATCATGACTATAACCACCAGCATTTTCTTTTCTTTTCTTTTTTTTTTTCCCTGAAAAATTTTTCCAGGCCACCTCCAAAAGGTTTGCCCTGGGTTATTGATCAAACAAGGGGTCTCCTGAATTACGTTGAGAAACAATGCTCGAAAGCCGTTTACACACCTGACTTGAAATACGTATGTATCGCAGGGAGGTAAACTCAAAAAATCAGACCCTGTTACATATCGTTCTTGCTTCTACAATGCATTCTCTTTTAAAGTTTTCCACATTCCTTCAATGCACTGTTGTCCACCATAAATTCGTACCAAAGAAATTATGTTATTGTGACTGATTTATGTTGAATTTTCAGTAATAGTTTTTGTTGTGGAAATTGCATATTATGAACTCACAGCTGGTATGCACACAAAATAAAGCTTGTCAGATTAGCTCTAAATGGGACTGTAGCTGCCTTACTTACTGAAATTAAATAGTTCTTGTTTCTTTCCCTTCTTTTCTTTTCTTTCAGTTTTCCTTCAGTGTGGCTGAATTATATGTTGCCAATAACTGGTCAATGTATTGACAGGAGGGACTTAGAGTTCATTAATTCTAGTCTGAGCTGTAATATACCATCAGCTATTTAGAACTTGAAGCTTGGCTTCTCTTTTTCCTACATTTTTATAGCATGAAGGGATGCTTATGAGGCATATGTTACCCTGAAATGGAGTCCTTTAGGGAAGCACAGTATGTCAAAAATAGTAAAATGTGGCTGAAGATGTGCTTGTAGATGCATCCTTGATAGAAGAGAATAGAATGAAAGTGGGGAAGAAAGAAACAACTCATGTAAAGCGATCTGCATAAGAGGTTGACTTTCAAAAGACTGGAATTTAAACATATTACAAAAGCATGCTGTAATAAAGCAATGTCCTAGATTTATTTTCATGATCCTATATGAATTGCTATTTCCTTTTGGATTAAAGGCGCGTTTGGTGCTGTAGTTTGACAGCTGTTAGGGATAAAAGATATTGCTCATAACTGGAACATTATAACTGTAACCTATTAATCAAAATAGTTGCTATAAATTACAGGTATATTCAGGGAGCTCGCTTCTTTGGGAACTCAAATGTTGATGTTGATTCTACTGTTGCCATTGACACCGACCAACCAATTTCAGAGGTTGCTACAGTTGATAATAAGACCATCTCAACAGCAACTTCAACCACATTCCGCGCTCGAATAGTTGGACAGGGATACAAGCAGGTAAACTCAGTCGTCAATGCACCTCAACTATAAATTAAAAAAACGTTCCATTGTGTTCATTCCCCTTGGGTAAAGAAAGACCAATGACTGTTCAACCGTAGCAGGTTTGCGGGCTGGCAGATGTATGGGGTGATGGAGTTGTGCCGGAAGTATCAGCACATTTGGAGGGGGCACTCAACATAAGCCTGGATGGCGTTTATCATTCTCCGGTTGGTTCGGATGATGCATTGAGACCATGGTATGGTTCTCCTGCCGTTGTAGAAAAATGGATACACCACCTCCTCGACTAGTCATTTCTTATATATTAGTGCATAAAAGCTATTCATTCATGCACTGCAAAATGTTCCACTTAACAATCTTTTGATTCCATTAAACCTTCTTTTTTCTTTACTCTTCTAGCATATCAACAATTGTCGAGATGAATCTGATCATATGTTCTGCTGATGCGAATAAGGTAAGATGAGAAACGAATATAAAAAAGGACAATGAAAAGATAATCTAATTGGATTTTTTTTTTTTTTAACGTTTACTATAAAAACTCTAAAACGCGTATATCTGAATCAAATATTTAAAAACAATAAGATTTTTTTTAATTAGTATTAAATTTTTTTAGAGCAAAACTTTAAAGAAAGCAGCACTCTAACTCTGCATTTAGCAAGCTCTTTCTTCTTTTGGATATAATTGAAGCAGTAATTTAGGTTGTAGCTGTATTATTTTACATGGATGGTGAAGTTCTTCCCTTGTTCTCATATTTAAAAAGGGGCTGTTTAGCTGAATTTTATTGTTATAACTATGGAATCAAACTATATGTATCAATAAAGGAATACTCGAAATTTTTTTGCAATAACGTAAAGAATGGCGAAGCTGGCAGCTAGCTTATTCAGCTCACTAACATTATTATTAATTACTTAATTAATTATTTTAAACATGAGTTTAATTTAAGGTAATATCAATTGAAGTTGATGGTGGTGGCCACGGTCCTTAACACCAACATTGCATTCACAAAAATTTTGTGCTTTTGAAATCCTTCTCGAAAAACAAAAGATGGAAGAAACATGAATAAGCCACATGATTAGGGATGGCAATGGGCACCGCCCGCAACGGGTTTGCCATTACCAAACCCAAACCCGCATAAAATTTAAATTACCAAACCCACCCGCAACCCGCAGCAGGTTTTAATTTTTTTACAAAAACCCACCCGCAGCGGGTTTTAACAATTACCAAACCCGCAATGGTATCCGGCGGATTTTTTGCGGGTTTCCGTATTTAAAATCATAAATGTTTAATATATAAATTTATAATAATAACCTTAAATTCCATATAACATACTCAATTTTATATTTAAATAATGTAAATGAAAAATTAAAATTTCCACATCAATTCAACACAAATTCTCAAATTTAAGTATAAATTACACAAATCCATTTAAAAAACACAAACTAGTATCTAAAAATAATAATTACATTTCATATTATCATTTAAAACAAGCTCCAAGAGAAGATATTCATTTCATTCACCACCATAAGCACCCATCCAACACAATGCTTATAATAATAATTAAGATTAATATTTTCAAATACTAATTCGAAGGAAAATGCCTTTAGTTTTCTTTAGATTATGACTTTAGAATAGGATATAGGCCACATACACACATACACAACTTTGAGTCTTTGGCTATTTGGTAATTTAATTAATGACATTATTTTCTTTATACATTTTTAGATTAAAATTAAATTAAAAATATTTGAAAAAAATATTGCGGGTTTGGTGGATATCCATGCGGGTATCCACCGGATATAAGGTTAATACCAAACCCACCCGCATCCATGTGCGGGTTTTAATTTATAATACTAAACCCGCCCGCAACGGGTAAAATTACCCGCAACGGGCGGGTTTTGGCGGGTGGGTTTGGGCGGGTTTGCGGGTTTGCGGGTACAATTGCCATCCCTACACATGATGGTCCAAGAAATTAAAGATTGAAAATGATTTTTATTTCAAGTTTTTTAAAATTTAAATAGTATGCAATTTATATTGTAAAATGAGCAATATTAATTATACTTCAATGAATCAATGAGCAAATTATAATTTTTGGGCAGCCAAATATTAACACTCAAATCAGATTCAGAAGACCTCATGCTGAAGAAACCACTGTGGCAATTTCTGTCCATCATGGAGGGCGAAAAACAGGATCCATAACCGAGAGGGAAGAGTTTGGTGCGGAATAGGAATACAGGATTATATAACAATAGTGTTGGATAGAAACTTGGCCCAAACGGGAGGGTCGAGCCCAGGATTTTAAGCCCAAATCAAACATAGGCCCACAACAAACTTAGGTTTGACCTCAATTTAATGCAATAGGTTGAAGTCTGCAACTGCCTTCAGAGAGGTGGAATATTTTTTTTTTTTTGGTAAATAACATCTGGAAGTCTGGAACTGTTTACGGGTGCTATATGCATATCTTCAGGACACCCGCTTCTTTCAGAACTCTTCAAATATTGATGTTGCCATCGACACTAACAATAATCACATCAACTTCAACCACATTCGTGAAATGAGAATCTGCTAGCAGTTTTTTCCCCACATTCTGTTTTTGGCATTTGCACAAAGAGACGGTGGGTAAATATATACATATAATTACCTCCAGATTCCAAAAGTTCCCCCAAAAGCACATATCAACAATTGTCGTTTATGATCTGCTAATAATAATAAGGTGCGATGAGAAACAACACGGTTAGGCAATTACTAGACAAGTACACCCACAACTACAGAGAATGCAGACAGACATTAGGGAAACCAAGACAGGGTATGAACTTCTTCCCCTCACTAATTTTTACAGCATGTCCACCTAAACAATTTGAAAAGAGTCACAAACTCAACCATGAGACCAACCATGTATCAACATAAGAACGCAATTACATCAACAAAAGGTTATGAAAAGTGACAAGAGCTCCCTCATGGAGTTGGGAGAGCAATTTGAAGCCAAACACCTGTACTTGTTATCAGAATCAGCAGTCAAGGACCTCAAGCAGTCTTCACGAAATGGGGGCTCAACAGTTTCCCAATCTCCAGGAATCCAACAGCATTTTTCCCTTCGAAGATGGCTTTCAGCTTCTCATCACAGAGGATTTCCCGCTTGTTCTCAGGATTCTGCAGCCAAAAGTATCCATCATACACACAATTAGCCAAATTATGGTAAAGCAAATTCTCCTCAATATGAAGCTTCAATTGCATTATGATATCCAAAGTATAATCGAATAATAAGTATGACCACAACATTGGAAGCAAAAGAACAATAAGCCGTTAGCTCTCTCCATAACATCCCAAAGAAGCAGGATATTTAGAAACAATATTCTCAAAAGTGAATCTGCTTCAAGAGAGAGAATGACAGAGTTCTTAAGAAAACTGGTGGTGGGGGAAGAACAAACAACACTTCATCATGGGCTAAACTAAAGAGAAACACGTTTCCGTCCTCAAAATCATGCATTCGTTACAAAATCCGAAAGCATTGGGTATATAATATATTCATTAAAACATGTATTTTAATAGCAATGAAGGATTGCTAGAGGAAGAAATCCCTAAATTTACAAATTCGTGTAGTTCTTATATAATCTTTTGTTTCTTAGCCCAAAAAAAAATGAGGAAGCGAACAAAAACACATCCAGGTTGGTTTATACCTATAATGCAATCATCTCTTTCATATATTTTTACAATTACAACTCAAGCATCAATATCTCTAGCAACCCCTAAATTTACATTGTTCTCTCTACCTATGATGCAGATGCACCTTGTAAGGATGTCATTACTACGTATCAGTAAATTTATAACTAAATTTACCTAATTAACACACTACCATTGAGAGAGAGAGAGAGAGAATTGGGGGAGACCCTTAAATAGTTCATATCAAATGCCAACAAAGTTCTATCTCACCTTATAAGAGAGATGAGTCACTATGCATGCAGCTTTGACAATGAGAAAATGTATAACAGAAATCCATACTTATGAGTATGATATTACCCATAAAAGAAAAAAAAAATCAATACAAGTTATGTTTGTGAAAAGTTCCCATATGATCCACGAGTTCACTTCTTATTCAAGAGATAACACCAGCACAATCACAAGCTGAAATATGTTTTTATAGGCACATTAATATGCTCTTTCTGGAAGCATGCAGAACACAGAACAGCAAAATTCAAATATAATAAATTGAGATTTGCCAAACCAGAAGACGAAAAACAGCTACACAACGTAGAAATGAAACCATTAATCTCTTTCTCCAGACATCCCTTGTTGGGCAATTACAAGTGTCCACGGCTATAGTGCGCCATTCCAGCGTGCTTTCAAATAAAGTTTCATTTTTAGAGATCTAAAAGCACCAAGTGTGATTTCTAAAGAAGCAGTTGATTAAAACTATACCAAACAGCCATTCTCGAGTAAGAAAAGCACCAAACAGTCAAACACACATCATGTTTACTTTTATAGAAAGTGATTTTGTTTCCAGCGGTTCTTAGAGTCAAAATTACTTTTCTACAAACGCACTCTGGAACACACCCACCCCACATACAATCTCACTGTTAAACAAACAAAGAACAAAACCCACATACAAAATACAAAAGAAACGTAAAAATACAATTCATTCGTAAAGCTCAACAAAGTAACAAGAAATTTTACGCGAAAATGGAATTCAAAAATTAGGGTTCAAACCTGGAGGTTGTGGGTCTTGACGTGGGCCCAGATCTGACGGACGGCGTCGGAGCGGGAGGCTTCAGGGGCGCCGAGAAATTTCGCAAGCGCAGGAGAGACAGGGCTCACCTTGGAAATTCCAGTAGGTCGAGTAGGTGCACCGCGCTTTACTGGCGATTTGGCTCTGGGTTTCTTCGTTGTTTTTGATTTCGCTTTAGTGGAAGCCGCTGAGGAGGCAGCGGCAGAGGACTTGGCCGGAGCCAGGAGGGCCCGGCAGCCGTTGAAAACCCTAGCGGCAGCTGAAGACATTGCGATCACCAAGTATTTGTTAGTTTGCTTGAGAGTGAACTGCCGACTGAGCGAGTGAGAAAAGGAGCGGACTCTCCAAGCAGGTGCCCGGCGAATTTATTAAGAGGGTGGCGCTATTTTGAATTCAATCTTTATTTTATTTTATTTTTGAAAGGATTTGAATTTCAAATTTTTATAAAATTTAATTATTCTGCAAATTGATATTTTAAAATTTATTTGTGACACATTTTTAAGATGGATGATATTCAATAAAAGACGTGAATCGAAACAAATCCCTTGGCTTTGCCTAGGACGGAGGGGAAAAAAAACTTTATCTTAAAAGTTTGTATACATACTAATATGACTACTTAATATACGTTATCAACTCTATAATAAGCTATTTAACTCATATTTTTTTGCTATTAATTACTACTATCTTCATTGTTTAAAATTGAAAAATGGTGGATTTGCCATATTAAAAGGGAGGGAATAAAAGTTTTCAACATGGTTAATTTTTTTTTTTAATTTTTCTGAAATGGAAACAATTTCACACCAACCAAGACAATATTACAATAGCACATCTACTCCGCTATGATATATTAGGATAATTTTATAAATATGGTGGTACAATAAGCAATCACTTGGTTGATACTGCGAGTGGGCATTTTGCTCCAATCAAACCCAAACTGAACTAAACCAATATGCTAGGATACAATTTTTTTTTTTTTTTTTGCTTATAAGTATATACAATTCAAAATTTTTTATATGTTTTTTAACTTAAATTAGGGCACGAATTCCATTATACTAATTTTTTTTAATGAAATCATATATGATTTAATATTTGAAATTTAAAATTATTCATAAACATAATTTGTTTTGTTGTGAACGAGCTTTACGTTCGTAGTTACCTGAGTTCAATTAAGAATAAATGATTAAGTCTTTATGCTTAGTGAATTGAATTTTTTATCTCAATCCCAAGTGGGTGAACTTTCTCTATTCCAGCAAAGCCTGGTATTAAATTTAAAATAAAAATTTGAATTTTGTCTTCACCCTCACTGACTAATTTTGAAAAATATGCATATTACTTTCATAAAAACTAAACCAAGACATTTCTTTATTTTGGGGGAAGGGGGGAGCGGGGAACCACAAACTAAAATAACCTATATAAATTTATTTTTTGGGGAGTAAATAAAATTAAACTCTCATTTATTTTTTTTGGGTATAATTTAAATAAATAAAAGGATTAATGACTGTATATAAAGTAACAATAAAACGTTAAAATGGGAAAGGCCTTAAGAGGAATGCTTATCAGTCTCTCGTTCTCTCAGGCAGCCACCTCTCTCCCTTATCCTCTTATTTTATCGCAACAACAGCGCCATTCAATCAGTAAACCATTCCTCTCTCTCCCTGTGAACACGGCCTTCTCTCATTCATGGCTGCTCTCAGATGCTTTGAACTCCTTGTAACACCGAGATAAAGAAAGAAAGAAAGAAAGAAAGAAATGCCTTTCTCTCAATTCATTTTTTTGTATTAATTTTTCTAGATGATCGATGTGGCGGCAGCTGGTTTAGGAAAAGAGACTCAAATTAGTACTAGTAGTTTTAATAAGAACATGTCGTGTCTGCTACCACAGTTCAAGTGTCAACCAGACACTTTTTCTATCCATTTCAGAACTCTCCACAATCACCAGCATCATTCTTCTCACCCCTGTGAGTCTCTCTCTGTTTTTGGCCCCGTGGTAATTCTTTTATTTGGTTATGTGCATTATGAATGCCGCTCGAATGGGTTTGTTTCTATTGGGATTTCTAAGGATTGTGTTGTGTTTTTATTTTGTGGATTTTGAGTGACATTCAGTTACATATGACTTCATTTGAATCAGAACTGAAATGGGTGTGTTTGTTTTTGTGCAAATAGAAGAGCATTTACTCAGTAGTGCCCTGTCTTCAATTAGAATTCAATTGGGTTTGTTTGTTCTGTGATTTTTTTTTTTTTCCACATGCCCGCAAGCTGTGTTGTTCTCTCAATGTCTACATCTCTGTTATTGCATAACGGAATTCATTACCTGAAATTCAATTTGTTTTTCAAATTTTAAATATAATGCTTTTTCTTAGGAAATGTCCCAAAATTAGTGGCAAAGGGATCAAATTTGTTCAAGGGAAAATAAACCAAGATTTATTTTTACTGATGTTTTGTATGGAATCACGAGTTTTATATAAATTAATTTCTTTTTCTGGATCTTTTATCGAATTTTGTAGCAAAAAGTAAAGAGCCTATCTGTTTCCGTACACATTGTGTTTTATCCACTACATCACCATCAACATCAACAGCAATGACCACAGTGCTTGATGTGGAGAAGCTCAGATTACCTTCTTTAGAAGCTCATTCAAATGCAGTTGCTGCAAACAGACAATGGACATATTTTGGAGCAGTTGGTCCATCCACAGAGGTGAGACTTGTGCCATTTGTCAATAAACTTACTCATGAAATTTTGTCTTATGTGGTGATTTTTCTGGAAACCATTCTTATAAGCATGTTGCTACATTTTCAAGGAGATAAATTTTTGTGATTTACCAAAAGATGGTCTGATTATTTTTGTTAGGAATACTGCAAAATTTTAATGTCTCAAGTGATAATTAACTGTTAACTTGCTCTCTTTTTTAATTAGTTTGTATATTTTGGGTTGCTTTTGTTGTGAGATCAAGGGTGTTTTTTTCTTAAAGTGCATGCACTAGTGTACATACTGATGATGCATAGCTTAAGATACTCCCTTCTGGTTTGATTTCTTTTTCTTCTCTTGACATCGTCTGTGCTCTTGAATTTTCTTTGTTTTTTATCACGTATTTTCTGTCTTGTATAAATGAAGGATAAAATTTCCTTTTTGAGGTTATCCTGTAATCTGAGGTAGAAAATATTGTGTGGACGTGAACAGTCATAAAAAGCTGCAGACATTGATGCTTGCTATAAGTTTTGTTGATTTGATGTATGCAAGTTTTTTATTTATATCATCTTTGTTATCCGTCTGCAGGAAAACTTAGGAACAAGTTTAGCTACAGAAACTCTTACTAGCGATGAAGCTGTAATTGCTGCAGCTTCTGCTGAAGCAGTTGCTCTTGCAAGAGCTGCTGTGAAGGTTGCTAAGGATGCAGCCTTGATGGTTAATCATCACAACTCTGCAAAACCGAAGAGTAAACCTGCTATCTCATTGTCAGCTGATACTAACACATCCATGTGGGCTCAGCTTACAGAAAGAGAAAGAGCTAGTATAATAGGAGATTCCGTGATAGTTGAAGCTGCACCTGAAGAAGAATATTCCGAGCAACAACCCTTAAATAAATCTGCTGATTTGGAACCAACCCATGAAGAACTTAAGCTTTTGGAGGAACAGGTTTCCCAGAGTATAGCTGTGAGATCAAGACGCCAAACTGAACGAAAAGCCAGAAGAACAAGGGCCGCAGAGAAGGCAGCTGCCAATGTCATGTCTGTGAAGTCAGGTTCTACTAGCCGGAGAAAGCGTCCTTCTGTACAGGAGGTAGACTACTCTGATCCTTTGAGGTACTTAAGAGCAACTACCAGTAGTTCCAGGCTTCTGACTGCCAATGAAGAAATGCAGTTGTCAGCAGGAATACAGGTGTGACATACATACTAGTTATTTTGATGTTTTTGAAGGAAGCAAGTCCTTTGGAGTTACTAATTAGTAGAAATTGTTATTTACCTTATTGTGATAAGAATCTATCCAGATGAAAGCCATTAGATATAACAAATGACTTTATGAGCCTTTGAAAATGAAGCTGGTCCATCCTGAGATTGCACTGTTTGGTACACTCTAATCATAGCTGATTGGTATTGTTTCAATGCTTTAGAGTTGATTGCATTCCAGATAGATACTAGCTGACATTAGGTAAGTAAAAAAATGAAAGAGATGTCATGATGCGTCTGGATCTGTATGTGTATGGCATATAAGAGCTACTAGTACCAGTTTTGTCATATTTATACTTGACAGTTACTGGTAACTAATGACATTGAAGTGAAAACATATTGTCTGGTATTTCAATTAACGAGATTGCTCGAACAGAAGGCTATGATCACAGAAACATGCAATTCCTATGTGGCCCCCTGTTTGACTCATTTCTTTGGCAACTTTATGCCCAAATTGGAGTGAGATTTGAGGCCAGCAAGAAACTTGCTTATTTTCCTCCCAACTTTACTAGGAAAGAAAAGCAACAAGATCTTGCGATTAAATTATGTATGTATGTTTTTGTTCCTGATTCAATTTCTAATGTGTCTACTATGATTGATGTGATTCAGGATTTATTGAAACTGGAAGGGCTACGTGAGGTGCTTTCAGAGCGATGTGGAGGTTCACCAACCTTCGCCCAGTGGGCTGCTGCAGCTGGAGTTGATCAAAGAGAATTAAGGAGGCGCTTGAACTATGGTATTCTTTGCAAAGACAAGATGATCACAAGCAACATACGACTTGTTATATCAATTGCAAAGAATTATCAAGGGGCTGGTATGAATCTCCAAGATCTTGTTCAGGTATATACTTCATTATTATGTGTAGCTAAAAGAATAAAGGGTTTCCTTTACAAATAAACAAATGACCTTTTTTTTTTGGGGTAATTTTCTTTGGTAAGAAAAATTGATTGCAATTTTTTCTAAATTTCTTAGCTTCAAGCCTTGCGGTATCTAAATATGGCTCATTAACTTATAGGAAGGATGTCGAGGCCTTGTTAGAGGTGCAGAAAAGTTCGACGCCTCCAAAGGTTTCAAGTTCTCAACCTATGCTCATTGGTGGATCAAACAGGCAGTTCGCAAGTCACTTTCCGACCAATCCAGAACAATTAGATTACCAGTGAGTTTTGCTTTAATGTTCTAGTTTCTTGTTCTCTGACCGAGTGCTTTGTAACCGTCTTCTAAAATTCTTATTGAGAAACACATCTGTGATGCTGAATACTTCATGTTTTGCACCTCTCATTTGTAAATTATTTTGGGTTCACAGTTTCACATGGTAGAGGCAACTTACAGAGTGAAGGAAGCTAGAAAACAGTTGTATAGTGAGAATGGAAGACATCCTAATAACGAAGAAGTTGCAGAGGCGACAGGGCTCTCAATGAAGAGGCTCCATGCTGTATTACTCACCCCTAAAGCTCCGAGATCTCTTGACCAGAAATTTGGAATTAACCAAAATCTTAAACCATCGGTCTGTTTTATTCTCAATCTGTCTGATTCACTTATAATTTTTTTTCCCCCTCTGTTTATCATATGGTTTATGTCTTTTGACAGGAAGTAATTGCGGATCCAGAAGCAGAAACTGCAGAGGATCTGCTGATCAAGAAATTTATGAAGGAGGACCTTGAGAAGGTCTTGGACACACTGAATCCAAGGGAAAGGCAGGTTGTCCGATGGAGGTTTGGGCTGGAAGATGGAAGGATGAAGACGTTGCAAGAGATTGGAGAGTTGATGGGTGTGAGTAGAGAGAGAATTCGGCAAATTGAGTCCTCTGCATTCCGTAAGCTAAAGAACAAGAAGAGAACAAAACATTTGATGCAATATGCGATAACCTCTTGAGATCCGGGATTTAATTTCTAATGAGTTAGCTAAGCTCTTTTGAGGATTAAGAAGGTTTGCCTTGCTATTCATCTATAGTTCATTTCTTTCTTTTTCTTTTTCTAGCGACCAAAATGTACCTTTGTTCAAGTACTATAGAATGGTTGTGAATAGAAACAGAATTTTTTTTTTTTGAATTAATCAATTAACACCTTCTCATTATTTTGATGTACCAAAAGATGCTTAAAAAGACTAACTATTGAAAGATTCAACTTGTCGCTGCTAAGGTTTGATTTGCATATTGAAACTTGATTCTTTTCCAAAAATTGTTCCGTCAATTTCCTGAAAATTGATTCAATTCTCAAAATTTGGTGATGTTTCTGCTGTTTATGTTTTTGCAATTGCATTCGACAGAGAATGAAACAGAATAGAAATTGAAGCATTGTTGAATGCACTTGCATTATTAAGAGTTGGATATCTGTTTATATCTCAATTGATGCATCACCAAAGAGTTACTGCTATGTATTTAGTAAAATTAACTTAATTATTCAGCATTAATGTAGTTGGCAGAATCATCTATCAATAAATGATGTGCCGTATGAAATATTAATTAATTGATATATTTCCTTTATAGATAAATTTTATGGAACCACCCTGATTCATGGTCTTTCGAAAATTTTGTTACCCAACTTGTAATCAATATTTCATGGTCCGAGGCCGTGAATTTTGAAGTTCTTGACTTGTTTCTGGCATAATAAAATTGAGAATTTTATTACATGTTACTGGAGAAAAATTAAAAAAAAAAAAAAGTGCTTTGAGATATTGTAGCATCAGTTATTTATAAGAACTAAGAATTATTGTTTCTTTTGATATTGTTGTTTATGAATTTTTGGGTTGAAAGCAACGTCACACGATAAGGTTTTATTGATTTTGTTTTTGATTATTTGAACATTTGATGGTATCAAAAAAACTCGTCATTTCCCCAAAAAAAAAAAATATTTCAAGTAATTTTTGCAAATAAATAATACGCCTTTAATCATTTTAAAAATATTTTAACAACATAAAAAAAACTACTTTCGCATGCGCTCTTAATAAATTCATAAAATTCCCACCAAAAAGAATCAAAAAGCCGAGCATGATTTGGAGGGAAACAGTGGCGGGATTCACACATCAAAACCTCATGTCCAAACGAAATTATATAAAAAAAAAAATAAAAATAAAATTTAAGGCAAAATAAATTACCCAATTTATCCGGATCCGGGTCAATTTCTGACCCAGAAACCGAATTCCTCCTCCTTTCAAAGCAAAAAAAAGAACCTGGAAAGAGACTTGAATTTTTTTTTTTTTTAAAAAAAAAAACAAGCGTAGCTGTCAGCTCAGCTCCTCATATCTGACGAGGGCGAGGGCAAGGGCGAGGCTACCTCCGTTTCCACTCACTAACTCGGTGTGTGTAACTCACCGAATAATTTTTCGCCAACAGAAACTCGAAAGTTTTTTATTTTTATTTTTTCCATTCGCAAGGAATTAGCAGAAAAAAAATTAAAAAAAGAAAATGAAAGTGAAGGGCGGAGGGAAGAGGAAGGTGGTGAATCCGGCACTAAACGATGCCGAGGAGGCGAATGACGATATTGAAAATCAAGAAAATATCAATTACGATTCAATTGATTTGATCGACGTCGAGTATCAAGAAAATCAAGAGCAAGAAAAAGAAAATGAAAAAGAAAAAGAAAAAGGAAAGGAGAAAGTCGGAGAGGAGAAAAATAATGAAGAGGAGGAGGAGGAGGAGGAGGAAGAAGAGGAAGGGGAAGAGGAAGACGAAGATGCGGTGCCTCAAGAAGAGCGGCCGAAGCTTGATGAAGGATTCTTCGAAATCGAAGCCATTCGTCGGAAAAGGGTTCGCAAGGTCACTTTAATTTTAATTTTAAATTTCTCGCTGTTTTTCTTTGCTAGTTTTTCTTAGGAACCAAACGGACTTTTCAAGTTTAACTTTTTTTTTTTGTGGTTTATTTGTTTGTCAGTTTCTGATTTAAATTATCTAATTATGAACAAACAGGGCCAGCTTCAGTATCTTATCAAGTGGTGAGTGGAGTAATTTAGATTATATGATTTCTTTTTGTTAATTTTTTGATATGACAAGACTAATGTTGAGATTTTCTTTAATGTAATTTGTTTTTAATTGAAGGCGTGGCTGGCCAGAAAATGCCAACACCTGGGAGCCATTGGAGAATCTGCAGTCATGTTCAGATGTTATTGATGCATTTGAGGAGAGGTAAAAGTTCTTCTTTTTTTCTCTTTTCGTTTGCTGAGAAAAGTTATTGTGCTTTTCTTTTAGTCTTAGGGCACCTAAAGTGGTAAATCCTCACTCTTATGTAGCAGTTAATGTTTTTCAAGTACCAACCTATTTATACTCAACCAGTGGTGATTATGTTCTACCGTCACAGTTCTACCGTCACAGCACCTCAATTTCAAACATATCCTCAGTTTGCTCAAACTAACAGGTTGTTAAATCATTTTAGTCTTGAACTACTTCCTTGGTTGAGCTGAATTCAGTTGCTTTGTTCTTTTAATAAAAATGACAGGAAATGGATGTCAAACCTGAAGAGTCATTGTTCTTAAATTTCCTTGGCTTTTCTCTGCAACGAAACTGAGGGTTAGATGGTCAGTCATTTGTTTCTGAGCTAAGAGAAGGAAAATATAAATGTGAAAACCTTGAAGTTCATCATTCTTTTGGTTCCTCAAATTTCTTAGCAATCAAGTAGAGGTGTAGGGTGTCAATCAGTTGTTGGAGTTTTCTTTTTAAAAGAGTATGCTTTTTTCACTTATATAGTTTATCTTCTGGATTTGAAGCTTGCGGTCGGGTAAATCTTCTAGGAAGCGCAAACGCAAGGGGGGTGGTTCTAGTAGCCTGCCAAAGAAGAAACAGGCGCGCACCTTTAGTGCTCCATATTATGTAACTGGTGGTGTTGGTCAGTCTCTTCCCGCTGACCCTCTCATTAACGCAGGCCTTATTGATCTTTCTCCCTCAACACAGTCTATAGGCTCAGGTCACGTAGGAGGGAATGTTGGAAATGTGAACAATCTCAGAACAGCCAAGCAAACAAATGATAACAGGCTTGCAAATGGTTCAAAACAAATTGACGGAAGGAACGAGGAAGCTGAGTATGATCCTAAGCTTAGTGAGCTGAAAGGAATGATATCTAACAATGAGGCCAATGCAGATAAGCTTGCATTACATTTCCAAGAAGCTAGGGTTTCAGAAGGGAATGGTCTTACAAATGGACTCTCTAAGGCTGATCAAGTGGAACCACTTCATAGTAACCGACGCACAGGAGCTAGGAGAAGGAAGCCCAGTTCTGTGAAGAGATTTAAACAAGATTTAGCCTCCACTAAGGTAATTGTCACGCAAGATTCAACACCAGGCATTGCTGTCGGCTGTGATAGTGCGGATGAACAACTTGGAATAGGAAATTCAAGTCACAAGAGTAAGCATGAAGGACCCATAAATGCATCTGCTATTGTTAAAATACTCAAACCAATAGACTTCTCAGCTTCTGTATCAGATAACATGCAGGATGTGGTGGTGACCTTTATGGCGGTCAGGTGTGTCGTCAGGCTCCAAATTCTTTTTCCTTTTGTGTGTTCAAAATAATTTTTCCTTTTGGCTTATGCTTTTAAGTTAAAGTTGTTGGGTTAATAGTAACCAAAATTTTCACCAGTCTTCAAGGGTTTTCTTTTGAGTGCTTTAGCTAGAAAGTGCCACAAATTGTAATGTTGAACTCCCTTTCATGTGCTAAAGAACCTTGTTGTGCAATGCTCCTTTTCTATGCCCTTATTTTGTTTCTTGTTTTAGTGGCTGAGAAAGAAACTGCAGAGGCCTTTGCTGGAAGGGAATTGGTGTGGATCTTGAAGAGTGCCTATTTATTTTATTGTTTTTTCCGAAAGTGAAGAGCGTCTATTTTATTAGAAGAAAGTGTTTATATTATTTAGGTGGGTTGGTTGATGACATGAGTATTCAGACGTTATAGTTCTGTTGTGTGAGGGATTGTGGTTAATTGGTGGCGGGAAGGACAATTTTTGGAGGATAGTGTGTAGGGTAAATAGGAAGTTTTCATTGATTTCTTTTCTATTTCCAGTGATAAAATTGGAAGCTTGGCTATCTATATATGAAGTTGATGGGTGGCACTAAATCTTTAAATCAGTTATTTATTTAAGCTATACAAGATTGAGTCCACTGGAGACTTGGTGGCTGCTTTTATTTGCTGCCTTTAGAAAGCACAAGTTGGTGGTTACGGTTGAGACATGTTAACTTTGAATATATTTTGAGGTTATATCATTCACAAAGTACTAGGTGTGCTCATTTGAGAGTAGTTTTGTAGTATCTTAGATAAATTAATTGGTCTAGGAAATAACAATATAGCTACTATTATATGAACAAAACGAATTGGCGATTGTATTTATCTTTTATTTATATTTTTTGCTTGTTAGAAAGGTTTGTGGTATGTTTTTCTCATTGTGGTACTACTATTGAGTTATTTCCATTATGGTTAGTAAATGTTATCAGTTGGATATGGTTTTGACAGTTTTTGGTCAATCTTTGTCATTTGAAGGGTGTTAAAATCTTGTCTACCAGGAAACTTGTTTCAAGAGAGGAATGATTGAGCTTTCAAAACAGCAATATTTAGTGCATGATTGCATGTTTCTTGAAGTTTCATCCAGATGAAAGATATTGTTCTTATTTGTTCTTATTTGGTTGCCTCGTTCATAGGTCTGATGGAAAAGAAGTAATGGTGGATAACAAGTATCTCAAGGCTAATAATCCACTTCTGGTAATTATCTTATTATGTGATTTGTTCCTTTCTTACTTGTCTACATTGTAATGGGTTCAAGATCTGATGCTTACTGTAAGTTGTCAATTTTGAACCGTCGTTGATAACTATCTTTTTCTTTTCAATGCCAGTTAATCAACTTCTACGAGCAACATCTCAAGTACAGTACACAGTGATTAGAAGGGAGTTTCATAGGAGAATTCAGTCATCTTTTGTCGCTTTGGTTGTATACAGTGCTGTAATTCTGTAGTGGTAAGAGGCCGGTTAGGTTAGAATCACAGTTTTTCTTGTTCAGATGACAAAAAACTTAGTGATTGTAATATTACCTCTCCCTCTTGTCTTTTTGTATGATTAGTATCTAATTTCTCTGCCTAAGAGTAAAATGCTTATTTGAATATTTAAAATTGATATGGTTAGAAAACCTTCAGTAACTCTAGTAGTATACCTAGTTTACAAACTTTCCATTTTCAATGATACTTACCTTCATTGTAGGTCTCCTTTCTTTCCCTAAGGCATTAACCTGTTCTTCATTGCACTCTGTTACTTTTTATAGCTATTTTACACACTGACTTCTATGAACTTTCGGTATGATTATTGGACCTTTTATTGATTAGCCATCAACCGCTTTTAGGATTCTTCATGAGTTATCTGAGCCCTTTGATGATGATGATGTTCATTTTCTTGTTCTTGGGGATTCTGTATGGCTGTTTCTGCCAAACTAATTCATCTCCACATATGTCTGCCCATGGTTGATATTCCTAATCTTGACCTCATCCTCATTATTTATTTATTGCCATCATCATTATCATGTATGAATATTCTATGTTTATTGATGGCATCCAAGACAAGAGATGTCATTTTCATTAATATTCAAGTAATTAACTCTTAAGTAAACAAATAGGTGCTAAGTTTTCATGCTTCATTGCGGGTTTTTCTAGATAATCATTGAGGTTTTTTTCATTGCTTTTTATAATGAAAGTTCTTTGTAGTTGGACTTCAAGCCAACCTCTATGACGTGAAAAATACAGATGATTAAATAAGATTAGGTAAGGAAGTTGCCATAGGTTAACTAACCATATAAAATTATAAATCCAAAGACTAAAGAATCACAATGTTTTTGAAAGTCATCTCAGCCTGCAACAGTATTCTCTTTATTAACTCCTGAGGTGGTGCATCAGTGAGGGCTAGAGAGGAGAATAGATAGAGATGAGAAGCCGAGGGCCATCACCAGTGGTGCCGTCTGTAATGGTGGGGGTTTTAGGGTTTGTGATCTTTGGTCCTACCCTACTATCCCTCTTGGAATATGTTTTGCTACCATTTCAAACATGGGAAGAAGGCAGTGGCACCTTTATGGTGTTGCTACTACTGCTTTCAATGCTGGTGCTTGTACACTTGCTTTCTAGTTCCTTTCCAACTCTTCGATTTTCGTCTTCTCCGACATTTCAGCAGAGCAGCAGTTCTGGATTTGATTCTGATGGGTTTGGTTTTGGATCATTGCTTCTTATTTTGCTCTTCTTAGTTCTATATCATCTTATGTGAGATCTCGTGGTCGTCAGAATGTTGCTGCCTGATCAAGAAGAAACTTGTGGTGTTTCTGCAGTAAGTTTCATGGTTATTTGCAAAAAAAAAAAAAAAAAATTTGATTTCCTTATTATGTGGGATGTCGTGAAGAATGTGTAAATAATTAGATGGAAACTGACATTTCAAAAAGGAGATAATATGTTCACTGAACTGAAAAGTAGCACGAATTTAATTGCGGCACTGGCTACGCAGTTAGACGTATTTCCATAGTATAATGAATCATTATGTTGTACAGGAACTATGTGAAGAGTAATCAGCATCTAATTCATCATACGTGTCCCGCTGTCCATGACATAGTCTAGACGTCGAGATTTCTCTCTTGATTTGAACTTTTATTAAAGAAAACAACTTGATCGTAACAAGTCATATCCGATATAGAAAAATTTACTCGCTTGGAGTAGCAATGTAACATGCATGACATGCTTTATTGATTTTTCTGGTTTATATCATACCTTTTTTCATGCAGAAATTCCACCACCATCAGCTATTAAAAAATCCAGTACCGAATTATTGAATTTGAAGATCATGATCCTGTTGCATGCTAGATGATCAAACACAGTCGTTTTCATTAATTTGACAAAATCTATGGTTCCCAGTTAGTCTCTTCATCTCTTTCATTTGCTCATCACTCCCTCATAATAAATAAATAATAGTTGGTCGTGATTGACCCTGAAGCTAACTTCCACCATATTTATTTGACAAGGTCTTAGTACTCCTACTAGTGTACATAGGTTCTTGCTGTATGTACCTCTCAATCAATCAGTGTAAGAATTAAAAAAAAAAAAAAAAAAAAAAACCTGGAGTATCCAGAAACAAACTGATTAGAGCTCCAAATAGGTTTTGGGCACAAAAAAAAACATTATACTATATCTGGCCAAAGAAGACAAACCAAAGGACACTCTTATATTTATAGCTGTAGCAGGCAATCTTTTCGTTAACTACATAGAGCAAGATAAAAGAGAAAGAGATCAGTGAGAGGAATGGCAAGCAGAGAGGCAGGGCCATCACCGTTGGTGCCCTCTGTCATAATGATCATACTTGGGATGGTGATCATTGGTCCTAACATTTCCCTCGTCATAGCTCTTCTTCTTCTGATACTACTACTTGTGCAGTTGTTCTCAACTCTCTCTTCCACTTCCCCCGCTCCGCCGCCGCCGTTTTCTCCTGCAGTCAATGATCAAAGCAGTAGCTCAGGCCATGACGCTGAAGGGTTTAGCTTGGGAGCATTCCTTGTAATTGTGCTCTACTTATTTCTGTGTAAACTAGTAGCATATTAACAACAGCAGAATATGTTGTCATGGGTACAGTTCTAATTTAGATACTAACTGATTAATTGACTAGATATAACAAGTCTTGTGTGTGAAATTTCTCATCCCCATCTAAATTTAAAGACGAAAAAAAGAGATGGATAATATCCAAAGCAGGTACTATGAACTCCTTCTATTATAATTACCAAAGAAAAGCAAGAAACATCCCAAAGGGCAAAGGGTTATATTATGAAAGGATGAGCTAATAGCTATCCTCCCCAAATACAGATCGAAAACACGCACATTAACACACCGAGGGGAGACAAACAAACAAGTTTCTACCCCTTTGAAAATAGCAAAATAGAAAAAAAAAATTACAAAATCACTCCATTGAACTGTTTTTTGTTCGGGTCAATTTCGTATTACCTCTGGAATTAACTATCTTTAAATTTCTCTCACTTTTAAAAAATCTCGAGTTAACTCTATTTTCATTCAAACAAAAGATAAAGAAAAAAAAATGAGGTGGGTTCATGATTTTCTTTTTTTTTTCCTCGTGAAGATAAATTAAAGCTTTCAAAAATTAAAAAAATAATTTAAAGATAGGCAAGTTACCAGGAATAATCCAAAATTAGCTCTTTTTATTTTTTATTTTTGACAAAGAAAACAATATCACAACGTATAACTGCAACGCTTCAAGGGGATTGTCGTAAAGCGATGTAGCATGTTCAGGGACCTGAGAAAGTAAATAGGCATATTTAAAATTTTAAGACTGTATTGATAGTAGAGATTTTTTTTTTATTGATTAAGTATCAGATTACTGTATTATATTATTGTATTATATAGATATTTATAATTAGTATGACAGTAGATCATTACACTGATATTTACAACTAAATATATAACTAGAACTTACATTATTACATCTGTCATAGCATTATAGGATTACACTGATATTTACAACCAAATATATAACTAGAACTTATATTATTACATTTAATTATATGAAGTACATACCCAGATAAATAATCCTCACTGAGGAAGGGTGTCTCTACTCCAAATATATAACTAGAACTTTCATTATTACATTTTGTTTGGGGAAAAAATATGATAGCAGAATGACACGTGTCGATGTACGGAATAACTCCAATATAATCCGAGGTACCCGGCATGATTCGAGATACCCCGCACGAATTGAGAAACCCTACATGATTAGAGGTACCCGGCATAATTAGAGATACCCCGCATAACTCCAGAGTAACACGAGGTACCCCGCATAGATTAGGGTACCCCATATAATTTGAGGTACCCGACAGATCCGACTCAGGAGAATCCTCTAAAAAAGTCTGTTATGGGAAATATCTCCATATCTTGAAGGATAATATTTGAGTTTGCTAGAATTAAATATTTAAACGTCGTACTAAAAAGGGGGGGACAACTGCTTGCCACCTTTGCCAAAAGTGAAGGACATTGTCCCAAGGACAGTGGTCCTCAGCCGCCTACCCGACAACCACTGCAGAAGTACCCTGGACCACTCTCCAGCGTGCGCCACATTTCCAAAGGATGAGATACGCCACGAACATGCACATAACGGCCCAAAAATCATAAAGCGATAAAAAGACGTTAACCAAAAAGGATACGTCACGTGGCAGCTTAGGTACTCTATATCTAAAGGTGCCTAGGTGTTAGTCTCCATCATGTTCTCATTCACTCATGAACACTCACACTCCACAAAATAAGTTTTCTTCAACCTCAAACCTTGACTTACAGAGGGGTGGCAGGTTCTCTTTGCCATAAAAAAAGCTTGAGTTTGCTAATTTGAGTGTCGGAGTGTGAACGTCGGGGTACCCCGGCTTCACCTCTAACCTCTATTTCACTGTTTTGCAGGCGTGAAGCTCGCTTTGAAGGACATCTTTCTTGGTTTAAACCTTTCACCATTGTTACCACTCCCTCTTCCCTTCTCACCTCCCCGAAATTCAGATACACCGCACACAACAAACCAGTGAGGTACCCCGTTTCCCCTACAAATAAAAATTCATTGTTCTAGATAGGTTTACCTTTTTCTACCCCAAAAATCTATCTAAAACACATTTAATTAGATAAAGTACACATTATTAAATTTAATTATATGAAGTACATACCCAGATAAATAATCCTCACTGAAGAATGGTGTCTCTACTCCACTCGCATTCCACAAGGGAGAAATTTTTTTATAAATAATCTCCACACAATTAAACTTAATTGAGAGAGGTTTTTGAGTCCATGAGATCTCGAACCATTACCCTCAAAGTCATACTTAACTTTAAGGGCAATGATTCACCACTGGACTAAAACCCAAGTAGCATCGATAGCAGAGAATTTAATCATCTTTCTAAACTCAACATAAATCTTTTTTGTCTCTAAAATTTAAATCAATGTCAACAACCCATCCTCTCAAGCGCACACCTTAACAATGGGCATTTATGTTTGAAAAATATCGTTAAAAAATACTTAATCAAACACAGCTTTGTAATTGTTCTGAAAAACATTTCTATATTAATATTCCATCTATTACCTTGATTACTGCATTTTGTTTAGAATTGATATTTATCAAGTATTGTTTTTTTATTATTTAGCTAACTTATGATTAATGACAAGTTCCTTTTTTTTTTTTTTGTCATTTCCGATTAGATTATTATGATTTTATAATCTATATGCACCTACTATAACAATATATAATTACTATCTAACTGCAAGTTGTTCTTATTGAATAACTACTAATTACAACATTATAAGTACCTATCAGCACTTAATCCAAATGCATTAGAATTACAAAGTTTTATGCTTAGCCTAATCTTTAGCTTTCTAACAAACTTAACATGTTTTAAAACTCACAAATTTAACTTGTTCTAAGGTTTCTCGTTTTGTGGTTTTCATTTCTCTCACTTTGTATTCTTATAAACCTTATTGAGTTTAGGATATATAAGAGATTTACTAAAACTTTTAAGGTTTAAATATATATATATATAAGAAATGTACAATGAGATCTTGAAATGAATAAACATGCATGCGTGAGTAGACGAACAGTTAGTTATACTAACCTCCATTGCAAAACAATTGACGACGGCAAGCTGCTGCTGAATAATATGCTTTCTTCTTTGCCGACATTGGATTTGGACTTTTATGGGAAATATTGACCAAAAAATTTGTTAGATTAATAAATATTGCAATAAATAATTCAACCCAATCTTAGCCAATGAATAATTTCACCAAAAAAAAGAAGAAGAAGTTAGACAATGAATAAAACTAAGAATTCAGAATTATCTTGTTACAATTATAAATAACAAAAAGGTTCTGCATTAGCATGTGTTGTTGAAGATTGAATAATCCATAATTGTTATTTGCACATCTAAATTAGTGTGTGTGTATTAGCATGTTTAATTTTTAATTCTGTTTGAAGATTTAGAAAATATTGATTAAATTATAAAAAATAAAAGTGTATCCATGAACTTGAGTATTATCTATTAATTATTAAGCAATTAGTTATGATCTACAAAATTAAATCAACGGTAAAGATTAAAACATCTAAGTCCAAAGATCCATAATGACACTACTGCATGTCAATGCCGTAAGAATTTATTACAACAACATAGAAAAATCCAAGCTGGAGTCATTATAAATTTATAATCAAAGGGTGTAAATGTTAAGAAAAGAAAATGAGTTTGTGTGACCATTTTTAAATTATCGAAGTCTCTATGTGGTTACTAAACCTTGTGTTGTGCCATTTTCCTAAAAGAAAAAGAAAAGAAAAGAAGAAAGTGATAACATATGGAGTGTACTTGTTCCATGTGTGCAATTATGCCGATGATTCCTCAATCCGAAAAGTATTTTGAAAAGCATGATGATCAAATTCAATATCACTTTCCCAGGTTTCCATTTTGCTTTACAATGTAGTAGAAATTTAAGAAACTTCATTGAGTTTAAAGAACAAACAAAGAAGACAAGTTAATTCAAAGAGACGTAGCTTAAAGGTGTAATCAGAATTCAGATTAAATAAATGAATTTCAAGGCGGCGGCGGCGGCAGCAAAACACGAGAGTACTGAAGAATTCCTCGAACACAAGAGAAAGGTCGATATATTTGATCTCTTTTTCTTTAATTCTCTTGCATTGCATATATTAATCAGCTTAATTAGATTAATATTATTAAACGAAGTTTAAATCCTCATTTTTGTTATTAATGATTATGCTTGAATGCAGAAGAGATGGATCGATAACAAGTCCGGGTACAATTGCTTTATGCTGTATCCCAGGTCACTTTATGGATGTCACTGGAGTAACAGGCAATACTGGGATTGGAGGTGCTTCAAAGAAACAAGGTAACTAATCAACCTCTGAATTTTCCATTTAAAGAAATTTTGAAGTTAAAACATCACAATATTCTCAAATTAACAACAGTATGCAAGCATGAAACATGATACGTGATCCATGATACATGAAACATGATACATGCATGCAGCGACGAAAACATAGAAGTGGTGAAACTAATTTGCGTGTGCTGGCTGGACGTAAGTGGTACATTCAAAATATCAGATCTTTCGCCGGGGGTTTTGTATGAACTAGTTTATGTGGTAAAGTTGACAAATGCACCATATGGATGGGAAGCTCCAGTCATTCTCAAACTCACACTCCCTACTGGGAAAGTGCAAAATCGCCAAGTTAGCCTTTTGGAGAAGCCCAGGGGACAATGGATTGAACTCAGTGTTGGCATCTTTTTAACAGATCAGAATATTTATGGATCTTCTTCATCTTCATCCGAAACTGCTGCAGTAAGCTTTAGTCTTTACCCAGATTGCAGGCCACTGGAAATCTGGTCTTATAATTAAAGGTGCTATTCTTAGGCCGAAATAAAACTGACTCCAGATCCCATCACCATCTTGTTCCCGCACCTGGCCGCCACTCATCAGTTGTCTTTTCTATGGGTTATTAATATTTATTGGATACCTAGATATGGCGAATGTATAAACTTGGATTTGAAGCTGAGGTCTAGCTTTTGATTAGGTGAGGAGTGGTCTTTCTAAGGCTCACGTACTAGATTCGAATTTCTATGGGTGCGTGAGTTATATTCCAAATAATTATGTATAAATTTACGTAATATGTTTATTTTTTAAAAAACAGTAATTTGATATATCATACTCTTACAAATGAATAGATAAAGTCTCTATATACATTAGGGAATAAAGTCAATTTATACTGTATTTTTGAAATTTTCATTTACTCCCAAATAAATTTGTGATTTGTTTCCATTAGGTCTGAATAAAGTACAAAAAAATGTGGTTTAAAAATTATATTCTAACCACCAAAGTCAACTTAAATGAGTACGTTGTGCCCAAATTAAATGAAAAAAAAAATTAATGTAATTGCCTCCATGGCGACTTCTTATAAAGTGTTGAATTGTTTTAGCTTAATTCGTGATATGTGTTTTAATTCCTATGCATCACTAACCAGGCAGATACATATATATTAGGTCCACCGTATGATCCTATACATAATCTCAGTGATGATCATGATTATGACGACGGCGAAGGAAATGGATACTCAATTATATGATATATTTTGTGTGATATATATATATATACATAAATATATGGATGCTCAATTACGTGATATATTTTGTTTGATATATACACATACATACACATTATAAATATTAATCTTTGGTATCCCACAAATTTAATAGACACCACAATCACAAGTTTGATAGACACCATAACCAAACTGATTACATCTAACAAAATAAAATTGATTCATTTATTCCGTGCACATCTAAAAATTGATAAAATAAAATAAAAGTAACGAAAGTAATTAGCAATAAATCTCCAATAACCCAGACAAGTTAAGAACTCCATTCATCACATATGCATCAAATTAACTCAGAGCACACATGTTTAACTTAGATGAGATAAGTAATTCCATATGAACACTGTTTAACTTAGATGAAATAACTAAATAAAGTTGATTTAGTAAAAAAAAATAAAAAATGAAAATTAAAGAGAGAAAAACTAATTTAAGGGAATTGAACCGTGGATTGGAGATGCACGAGCAGCGGCCACATGGAGAGCAGCAACCAGACGCATGAGCAGTAGCAACGCACGAGCAGCAGCCAGACACGATCTCGATCGACGCACGAGCAGCAGCACCAGTGGCTTCCTCGATCGCGAGCAGTTCCAGCATCTTCCAGCATCGTGAGCAGTTCCAACAGCTACCAGCGCGAGTGTGTGTGTTTTGTTCGTGTGTGTTAAGTGTGCGTGCGCGTGTTCTGCTTGTGTGAGTCAAGTGTTTGGTTTTTTTGTCAATTCATTTGTTATTAATATGCAACTACGATATTAACCTTTTAATTATTTAGTGAAACGATTCTCGTTAATGAATATGAATGTAGATGTCTTTTTTAAAATATTAAGAGAGTTTTTATCCATTTATCTAAACGTTAGAGGTGTGTTAGTCATTTTTCCATTTAGAAAATACTTTCGGCCGAGATTAATCAGCCACGATAATTTAAATTTTAAAATATTATGGGTTGAAAAATTAATTTAAATTTTGGCATACCTCATATTTTTTAAAAACTATTTTAAAAAGCCAACTTACATAAAATACTTGTGTTTGGGAGAGGTACTGTTTGGGATAAATATGTCGACGAGACCAGGAATGACGAGCAGATATCGGATGGCAGAGTTCTGCGAACCGGTGTGTTCCGTAAAAGCCTGGTGCGCGGAAGAACAGGAGCAGAAATATCCTGCTCGTCCACGATGTTGTCATCCGCGAGGCCAATTTCCTATAAGAGGCATACGGCTATTCCGGCTAGAGGTCGATAGGCGAGGAGACCCGGTCGACGGCAGTTGGCAAGACATGCTCTCCAGCCCGAGAATCTAGGCACGACAGCCACGCTTTCCCCTGAGCCGTGGCGTAACACGCAAGGTCTCACAGAACCACGACAGCCACGCTTTCCCCTGAACCGTGGCGTAACACGCGAGATCTCACAGAACCACGACAGCCGCGCTTTCCCCTGAACCGTGGCGTAACACGCAAGATCTCACAGAACCACGACAGCCACGCTTTCCCCTGAACCATGGCGTAACACGCAAGATCCCACGTTTGCCCATAACGCAGCAGTCAGAGCCCCAGACCGTCTCGAGAAAAGCGGAAAACGGGGATTCAGAGGAAGCCTATAAAAAGGTAGCCAACGAAGGTAAAAGGGTTGGCATTTTTGAGATAAAAGAAAAAAACCACGAAAAAGCCATAAGACCCGTGGCAAGCGTTCCCCGAACCTTGATATCTGACTTGAGCGTCGGAGGGTTTGCGCCGGGAGAACAACCGGCGTACTCTGACTTGTCTTTGTGTGCAGGGATATCTGGAGAAGAAGCATTACTAGGAGACCTCCTGGTCGTGGGGAAGTTGATCGAGCAGAGATCCTGGTCGTATAACGAGGAGAACCGGAATCTCGCATCAACATTTTGGCGCCGTCTGTGGGGATCCAGAGCAAAAAGCTTCTGTTGATAGCAAGAAGAGGGGTGAAGTAAGCGAAAAGCAATGGAGACAGGAGGAAGTAGTGCACAAGGGGGTGATATGAGGCTTAACGATTCCGTGACGCTGAGGGAAATAGTCAGCGAAGCACGGGAAAAAGTCATGTTCGACCGGATGGAACGGATGGAAAAGCAGATGGAGACCTTGACAACCATCCTGCATGAGCTGCGGAGCGAGCGAAGGGTAACCCAAGAGGGAAGGGTGAGAGGTGGTGGAGTGGCACCAGGTCCCGATAGTGCGGGGAGAAGTCAAACCACAGGGAGACTTGGTGGTGAGAGGGGTAACGTACCTCTACGGGGAGAATTTCATAGAGAAAGAGAGCGGTCCCCGGCAAGACAGACTTGTAACGCGGACGACGGGGTGGTGAATGCAGAGGAAACAGAGTTGAGGCAACACTTGCAAGATGTAGAGCAAGAGCGGGATCAAGTTGCAGCACGTGACCCTGGTCGTGCAGGGCAGCTGGAGGAGGAAGTGCGCAGACTAGCGCAGATAATTGACGACATGCAAGGGAGGAACAGAGCCCCTGGTTGGAGGATAATGCTGGACGGAGAATCGCCGCTCGGAGCGGAGATCATGAGGGCAGTTATTCCGAGAGATTTCCGCCTCCCCGACCTCAGATACTCGGGAAGAACTGATCCGCTGATGCACATAGAGCGCTTCAACGACATAACTGGGGTACAAGGACTATCTCAACCCCAAAGGTGCAGGGTGTTCCCACTATCCCTCGAGGGACATGCACGAGAATGGTACAGGAAACTTCCTCGGGGCAGCATTAAAACCTTCGAGCAGATGTGCCAGGAATTCGCAGAGCAGTTCAGTGGGGCGATGTCACCGGAAGATGACATGATGGAGCTGAAAAGCATGAAACATGGGGAGCAAGAAACCCTTCGGGAATTCATCAAGAGGTTTCATCGGGCTGTCCTAGACTTGGGAGCCTTCAACCACCCTCAGGCGTTAAGGGGATTGAAAGAAGGGGTGAAGATAGGTAGGCTGTGGTACAATTTGAGAAGCCCAGCTATTCAAACGTATGCGGCCGCATACGAGCAGGCTAAAAGAGACATCGAGATTGAAGAGGAGAAGGCTGCGCGGATCAAGACAGACCAGTTAGAAGGGTTGGGGAGGAAAGAGAAGAAAGCATTACCAGGGAATGGGCCGATCAGGAGAAGGGACCACCAGGCCTCCGGTAGTGGAGCAGGAGGTAGGGTCACCGCTTACCAGCCTCATCAGAGGCCACCACAGTATCAGCACAGCAAGGCGCAACCTGCCCGTTCCCCAGCTAGGGAACCTTGGATAAGAAATGATCCGGCATCTGGTGGTCTTCATCAACATTCCCACGGTGGCAGGACGAGCAGGCCAGAAGTACTTCCACCGCCCCCAACTCAGAGCGGGGCAAACAGAGAAAGAGCGGTGCATCTGATCGACCAGAACCAGGACTATGGGCGGTACACTCCCTTGAAGATGTCCCTAGATGAGGTATACGAGGCCATAAAGGATCGAGGGCTGCTGCACCTCCCTACACCAATAACAAAGCTACCCAACAGGAGGGATAGAGGACGTTATTGTAAGTTCCATGGCACCCATGGCCATACCACAACAGAGTGTAGAGATCTCAAGACCCAGGTCGAAGATTTGGTGAGAAATCGGTACCTGGACGAGTTTATGGATGGGACTTTTCTGATGGTGGCCACGACAGATGAAGGGGAGCAGAGTGATAGAATCTTGAGGCGCGAGCAGCCCGCAGTAAGGGTGATAGTTGGGGGCCCAACGTTGGCCGGAGATTCAAACAGATCGAGAAAAAATTATGCTAGGTACGCCATGACCAGTAAAGAGGTACTCCTCAACACCCCAGCAGCCAAACGAGCAAGGGTCAGGCAAGTGCCAATCATGTGGACGGATGAGGATGAGGAAGGGATTCTATACCCCCACGAGGATGCCTTAGTCATCAGGGCTACGGTCGCTAGCAAGAAGTTTGACCGGATACTGGTTGATACAGGGAGCTCAGTTGATGTGTTATTTAAGTCAACCCTGGAAGAGATGGGAATAGCCGACCGAAAGTTGGAATACACCAACACCTCCTTGAAGGGGTTCGGAGGAGGGAAGCTGATTCCTCTGGGCGTGGTCGAACTGCCCATCACAATTGGGAGCCCCCCGACAGAAAGAACAGTGATACTGGACTTTGTCGTAGTGGATGAGGAAGGTCCTTACCAGATGATCTTAGGTCGGCCATTTTTAAGGATGAGCAAAGCGGTGTTGTCCAACCATTATCTGGCTCTGAAGTACCGGGTGAATGGGGTAGTAGGAGTGGTACGAGGAGACCAGAGGATCACAAGAAGCTGCTACTCCTCGGCAGCAAGGGAGGCAATGCAGATAACGTCCCTCGATACCCGAGTGGAAAACAAGACTGGCAGACAAGAACCTGTAGAGGATCTGGAAATAGTGAGCATGGGACCAGAGAACCCGGGAAAGACGATCAGAATCGGGTCCAAACTTAAGAGAGAGCAAAAGCAGGAGTTGGTGAAATGCTTACAGGCTCATGCTGATGTGTTTGCCTGGACACATGAAGACATGCCGGGGATTGACCCTGAGGTAGCGTGTCATAAGCTGGCAATAAAGAAAGATGCTCGGGCAGTAAGGCAGAAGAGGAGGTGCTTCAACCAGGAGAGATATGAGGCTGTAAATGACGAGGTGGAGAAGCTCTTGAGAGCAGGGTTCATTCGGGAAGTCAGTTACCCAGAATGGATATCAAATGTGGTGCTGGTAAAGAAGGCAAACGGCAAGTGGAGGATGTGTGTGGATTTCACAGACCTCAACAAGGCGTGCCCAAAAGACAGCTTCCCTTTACCAAGGATCGATCAGCTAGTAGATTCAACGGCTGGACATGGTCTGCTTAGCTTCATGGACGCATTCTCGGGATACAACCAGATCCCCATGTACGAGCAGGATGAGGAGAGCACGGCTTTCATCACTAACCAAGGTTTGTTCTGTTACAGGGTGATGCCCTTCGGTCTCAAGAATGCTGGGGCCGCCTATCAAAGGCTGGTGAACAAAGTCTTTAAGCCGTTGATCGGGAAAACCATGGAGGTGTACGTGGATGACATGATTACCAAGTCCAAAATCCCGAAGGAACACGTCAGACACCTCGAGGAGACATTCGAGCTTCTGAGGAAGTATAAGATGAAGTTCAACCCGGAGAAGTGTGCTTTTGGGGTCGAGTCAGGGAAATTCCTGGGATTCATGGTGAGCCATAGGGGGATTGAAGCATATCCCGAGAAAATCCAGGCGATTGTGCAAATGACGTCTCCTCGTAACCTGAAGGAGATGCAGAGCCTCACGGGGAGATTGGCGGCGTTGAGCAGATTCATATCCAAGGCTACAGATAAATGTCAGCCATTCTTTCAAGTGATAAGGAGGGGAAAGAAAACAGAATGGACCCCGGAATGCGAGGAAGCCTTCCGAAACTTGAAGCAATACTTACAGCAAGCTCCGCTGCTGTCCACACCGAGGGATGGGGACAAGTTGTATCTGTATCTGGCGGTATCGGATCGGGCCGCCAGTTCTGTTCTGGTGAGAGAGGAAGAAGGAGTTCAGTATCCGATATACTACACCAGCAAGGCCCTGCTCGACGCTGAGGCCAGATACCCACCGTTGGAGAAATGGGCACTTGCCCTTGTGGTTGCTGCTCGGAAGTTGAGGCCATATTTTCAAGCCTTCCCGGTCTCGGTAATAACAAACCAGCCATTGCGTCAAACTCTGCACAAGCCAGATGTCTCTGGTCGGCTCGTCAAGTGGGCTGTGGAGCTGAGCGAGTTCGACATAGACTATAAACCCCGCGCAGCGATAAAGGCCCAGGCAATGGCCGATTTCGTAGCTGAATTCACAGAGCCCGAAGTATGCTTAGATCAACAAGATGCAGCTACAGGCGATGACGAAACTCAAGTATGGCAGATGTCTGTGGATGGGTCATCAGGGGAGCGGGGTTCAGAAGCAGGGATTGTCTTAGAAGGCCCAGAGGGGGAGGAGATCTCTTATGCTGTAAAGTTGGAATTTGCAGCCACAAATAACCAGGCGGAGTATGAAGCCTTGATAGCAGGTCTGGAATTGGCTAAGGCCGTGAAAGCAGACAGAGTTAAGATCAGAACCGATTCCCAGCTGGTTGCGAATCATGTCAGTGAAAGATTCCAACCAAGAGAGGAGAAGATGGAACAGTACCTGAAGATAGTCAGACGGATGATGGGGAAGTTCGAGGTAGTGGAGGTGATACAAATCTCCAGGGAGCAGAATAGTCGAGCAGACATTTTGGCGAGGATGGCAGCAGTAGCCGACCCAAAAATGCCAAAGTCGGTCCCTCTGGAGGTGAAGTCCAGCCCAAGTATCGAGCAGAATTTGGGGGTGTTACGGATAGAACAAAAATGCTCGTGGAGGGACCCGATAGTTTCATACCTTAGAGACGGGGTATTACCATCAGATAAGCTGCGAGCTCGGAAGATTAGAGCCCAGGCCTCGAGATACACGATGATCGATGGGGTACTGTATCGGCGAGGATATACACTACCGTTCCTTCGGTGTTTGGATGAGGACGACGCGGATTACGTGCTGAGAGAAGTACATGAAGGAATTTGCGGAAATCATTCTGGCGGGAGGTCCCTGGCCCACAAGGTTCTAAGGCAGGGATATTTCTGGCCGACAATACACCAGGATGCGCAAAAGAAGACCAGGGGTTGTGCAAGCTGCCAGAGTTTTGCAAATTTCTCCAACCAACCACCAGAGAAGCTCACCTCCATGGCCTCCCTTTGGCCATTTGCTCAATGGGGAATTAATCTGATCGGCCCATTGCCAAAAGGACGAGGAGCAGCAACACATACAATAGTTGCTATAGATTACTTCACGAAGTGGATAGAGGTGGAAGCCCTTAGCAGGATCACAGAGAAGAAAACAACAGACTTCGTGTGGAGAAACCTGGTCTGTCGATACGGGATCCCTTATGCCTTGGTAACGGATAATGGCAGGCAGTTCGATAATCACAGCTTCAGGGATTTCTGCCAGAACCTCGGGATAGAGCTGAAGTATTGCTCGCCTGCTCACCCTCAATCGAATGGACAAGTAGAAGCAGCCAACAAGACCATCAAGAGGCTTCTGAAAACCAGGCTCGGAGCAAAAAAGGGTGCTTGGGTTGACGAGCTGTCAGGTGTGCTATGGGCATACAGAACAACCCACAAAACCGCAACTGGGGAGACACCGTTCGCTTTGGCTTTCGGACATGAAGCAGTCGTGCCGGCTGAGATAGGAATGATCACACACCGGACATGTCATTTCAATGAGCAGGAGAACGACGAGCAGATATGTTTGAATCTTGATCTGCTAACGGAAAGGAGGGAGCAAGCAGCCGAGCGATCAGTCACTTACCAACAAAGGGTTGCTCGGTATTATAACCAGAAGGTGAACATACGGCAATTCAGGGTCGGAGACTGGGTACTGAGAAGAGTGAATCAGAGCACCAAAGATTCAACTCAAGGAGTGCTGGGACCGAATTGGGAAGGGCCATATAGAGTCAAGCAGATAGCGGGACCCGGAGCTTACAAGCTGGTCCGCGCGGACGGCCACGAGGTGAAACGCCCATGGAACGCAGCACACCTCCGGAAATACTTCCAGTAAGACTTGTTCACATTTGAAAGCTATTTTCGCTCATGTTCATTATCGTTTATCTTTCACGCTTTATGTCCGAACAATTTCATGTAAGTCAAATCCTGCCATTAATAGAACGTCGCGGAATTTCATTCGCTCGAAACCGAGAAAAATCCAAGGCACGCAAAGGCTCGCCAAGTCTCAAAGCCTATCTTATGGCGAGACAGAAGCCAAGCATGCCAGGATTTGCTCGACCACGAGATGGCGAGCGGACTCCCAAAACATTCGAAGAAAACCCCAAGGCACGCAAAGGCTCGCCAAGTCTCAAAGCCTGTCTTATGGCGAGACAGAAGCCAAGCATGCCAGGATCTGCTCGACCACGAGATGGCGAGCGGACTCCCAAAACATTCGAAGAAATCCCCAAGGCATGCAAAGGCTCGCCAAGTCTCAAAGCCTGTCTTATGGCGAGACAGAAGCCAAGCATGCCAGGATCTGCTCGACCACGAGATGGCGAGCAGACTCCCAAAACATTCGAAGAAATTCCCAAGGCATGCAAAGGCTCGCCAAGTCTCAAAGCCTGTCTTATGGCGAGACAGAAGCCAAGCATGCCAGGATCTGCTCGACCACGAGAAGGCGAGCAGACTCCCAAAACATTCGAAGAAATTCCCAAGGCATGCAAAGGCTCGCCAAGTCTCAAAGCCTGTCTTATGGCGAGACAGAAGCCAAGCATGCCAGGATCTGCTCGACCACGAGAAGGCGAGCAGACTCCCAAAACATTCGAAGAAATTCCCAAGGCATGCAAAGGCTCGCCAAGTCTCAAAGCCTGTCTTATGGCGAGACAGAAGCCAAGCATACCAGGATCTGCTCGACCACGAGATGGCGAGCAGACTCCCAAAACATTCGAAGAAATTCCCAAGGCATGCAAAGGCTCGCCAAGTCTCAAAGCCTGTCTTATGGCGAGACAGAAGCCAAGCATGCCAGGATCTGCTCGACCACGAGAAGGCGAGCAGACTCCAAAACATTCGAAGAAATTCCCAAGGCATGCAAAGGCTCGCCAAGTCTCAAAGCCTGTCTTATGGCGAGACCGAAGCCAAGCGTGCCAGGATCTGCTCGACCGTGCAAAGGCAAACCGAATCCCAGGCATTGAAAAATCTTCAAAGGCATGCGGCCAAACCATGAGCCGAGCCGGAACCTGCTCGTCTAGACGAAGACAAGCAGATTCTCAAACGAAAATTAATTTATAATTACAACACAAGAAAGTAATCAAAAAATATTTTTATTAATTTGTTAATGATTAACAGAGGGGATAATCTTCATGAACATTGTCCATTACAATAAAAGAAATATATCAAAAAGACGGCGGATCAGTGAGCCGAGCAGCATCGGTTGGCTGAACCTCCTCAGGTGCGGGGGGGTATCGCCAGTTGCGTCCGGGGGGGTGCTCGCCTCGCCAACTTCAGCAGGGACTGCACGAGGAGGAGAGTTTTCCTCCTCAATCACGATCGGCTCTACCCCCTCGGCATCTTCCTTGGCCGCCTCCTCATCCATATGCCGAGCGACACCAGCTGCAAGGTCATCCATCTTCAGGTCAGGGTGTTGCTTCCCGAGGACGGCCATGATGCAACGATAGGAATGCCGAAGTCCCTGGTCGTACTGGTTGTCGGCCTCCCTCTCCAAGTTCTCGACCTGAACTCGGTGGGAGTCACGGAGAGATTCGAGCTGAGCCTCATACATGGCCTTCTGCCTTTGCAGATCCTCCTTGACCTTGGTAAGCTCCTCCTCGAGGGTAATGGCTTTTGCTTGAGCAAGTGATTCTTGCTCTATCAGCTTCAGATTCTCGAGATTCAGCTCCGCTGCTTTCTTCTCGGCAACGTCAGCTCTGCTCGTCGCCGATTGAATATCCTCCTTCATCTTCCGGTCGTAGCGGCCAACCTTAGCCTTGTAATAGGTGGTCATGCAGCTGAGGTGGAAAGCGCTATGCTGCATGGCCCCCACCAGCTCACCCAAGGTGCGGCCGTCAAAGTCCTCTAGGTCCTTCTTGCTCACGGATTTAGTTAATTCATTGAGGTAAGGGACCAGATGTTCTGCTCGGCTGTCAGGTAAGCGAGATCGAGGCCCGACAGGAGGAGAAGAGGTAGCAGGATCTGTGGCTACTCCACTAGCTTCCCCGACTTTTACAGGAGCCGGAGATAAAATCTTCAAGGGTGGGGCCTGCTGCACGATGTTGGCCCGCTTTGCGGTAGGGGCATCCTTACTCTCGTCCCTCTTCGTGGTTGGAGGTCGAGAACGTTTTCGAGTCAGAGCCCCAATCACAGCGTCCTCCATCCTATGGCCAGGAAGTATCAAGCGAGACTCGAGCAAGTTGTATGTGGTTAACAGTTCCCGGCTCGAGCAGGAATTGACTAGCACAGCCTCAACCCGTTTGAGCTGGCCAGGTCGGAGTGGGAAATGAACGCCCCAAGAAACTACAACACAAACAGACACTTGGTTAGAAACAAGCCAATAAAACAAGAACAACTATGGATACAAGGCATCTGGAGCGAGCAGGCAACCTGGGACCGTGAAACCGGGTGGGACCCGATAATCCTTCCCGTCCATTTGTGCGACCTGACCCCAAGGACCCCCAGCAAAAAAGAACTTTCTCTTCCAATTCCCACCACCACCAGTAGGGAGGTCGGTTATAGGTTTCCTTGTCTTGGCGCTAGATTGGAAGTAGTACCAGCCTGCATCTTTGGGGCTGCTCTTTAGCTGGTACAGGTGCTTCACCTCATCAACCGTGGGCTCGCTTTGGCAACATCTGTCCCACAATATGAACAGACCAGAGAGCACTCTCCACCCATTGGGATTCAGCCGACCAGGAGCTAGATTTAGCCCGTTAAGTATCCGGGCAAAGTAAGGTTGCAAGGGACACCTCAGCCCGTACTTAAAGCTGTCCAGATACAGGGTAACATATCCCCTAGGAGGCCGGCTGGGAGCATCCTTCTTTCCCGGGACCTTGAGAGGTATCTCGCCAGGAATGCTATACCTCAGCTGGAGGTCCTCGAGCTCATCAAACGTGGTCATGCACGTCATGTAATCAATAGCGTAATCCCGCGATAGGGCTCTACCTCCTATTGTACTCCTCCCCTCTGGTCGCGGCGCTCCTGATGGGGACGCCTCACCAGAATCATCTCCTCGACCCTCACTCAGAGTATCCTCGGAGCCAGAAGATCCATCCTCACCATTACTCCCGCTCGTAGAGGTCGTTTGGGGAGACATGCTCCTAGCACTAGTCCTGACACTAGACCTAATAGGCTCTAAGGGGATCTCGGGGTCAAAGGCAGGATCGGTGAGCAGACTAGGCAGGAAGTCCAACTCGTCGTCATCAACCTCAATGACCTTCTCTTTACTTTTCGACATTCCCTAAACTCTAACCACAACACCACCAACTACTACCCAAACGAAAGAAAAAAGAAGTTATCTACAAACTATCCGAGACCGAGGAGAGAGAAGTAATACCTGAAGTACTGCTTCAATCGGAGAAAGGCAAGGATGGGGACTTCGTGCCGGAACTTCTTTGCCGGAGAAACAGAGACGGAGACGGAGACGGAGTGAATGGTGAATATGCCGTTCGAGAGGATTTGGCTTTCCAAATGAGGACGGACTTTTGGGCTGCCAGCATATAACTGCGCCGAATCCCGATGACCTCATAACCGTCGGTTTGAAATTCAAATGGAGGGGGGGATTTCTGCCACGTCACCTCGTCCGCAATTAAATGCGACATGACTCTTGGCAGCCTTTTCCAATCCCACGCGAGCGAGTACTGTCGAGTTTCCACTGCTGGTCCACTACATTACCCAACACCAGAAACTGGGGGACCGGTGTTTGGGAGAGGTACTGTTTGGGATAAATATGTCGATGAGACCAGGAATGACGAGCAGATATCGGATGGCAGAGTTCTGCGAACCGGTGTGTTCCGTAAAAGCCTGGTGCACGGAAGAACAGGAGCAGAAATATCCTGCTCGTCCACGATGTTGTCATCCGCGAGGCCAATTTCCTATAAGAGGCATACGGCTATTCCGGCTAGAGGTCGATAGGCGAGGAGACCCGGTCGACGGCAGTTGGCAAGACATGCTCTCCAGCCCGAGAATCTAGGCACGACAGCCACGCTTTCCCCTGAGCCGTGGCGTAACACGCAAGGTCTCACAGAACCACAACAGCCACGCTTTCCCCTGAACCGTGGCGTAACACGCCAGGTCTCACAGAACCACGACAACCACGCTTTCCCCTGAACCGTGGCGTAACACGCGAGATCTCACAGAACCACGACAGCCGCGCTTTCCCCTGAACCGTGGCGTAACACGCGAGATCTCACAGAACCACGACAGCCACGCTTTCCCCTGAACCATGGCGTAACACGCAAGATCCCACGTTTGCCCATAACGCAGCAGTCAGAGCCCCAGACCGTCTCGAGAAAAGCGGAAAACGGGGATTCAGAGGAAGCCTATAAAAAGGTAGCCAACGAAGGTAAAAGGGTTGGCATTTTTGAGATAAAAGAAAAAAACCACGAAAAAGCCATAAGACCCGTGGCAAGCGTTCCCCGAACCTTGATATCTGACTTGAGCGTCGGAGGGTTTGCGCCGGGAGAACAACCGGCGTACTCTGACTTGTCTGTGTGTGCAGGGATATCTGGAGAAGAAGCATTACTAGGAGACCTCCTGGTCGTGGGGAAGTTGATCGAGCAGAGATCCTGGTCGTATAACGAGGAGAACCGGAATCTCGCATAAAATACTTGCATGATAGTCACCATTTTAATAATTAAAGTTCGCATGATAGTCAGCTTGCATAATTTCAATATATATTTTTTAAATTTTTCAAAAAGAAAACATTTTTTTTCTAAATAAAAGAAAAAGTCATCTAAGGCAGGCAGTGTGGGGTCCACGCGGTGCACCATACTCTGTATTAGGTGACCCACACCCGCGCTTGGGAACAGTATTCACTTTTCATTGCGCCTTCCAAATTTCTTCTGCCATTAATAGATAAGAAAGAAACTTCATCATCAATTCGATAATCGATATAAATTGATAAAACAAAATAATAAGAACTATCTATATATAAGAAGAAGATATACATATAATAATACACAGAGTTTTAAAGAGAAATATATATATGTATATAAAACAGCTTCACCGACGGTTCGCTTCAGATTAAATCAATGAATTTCAAGAAGAAGGCTGCAACAGAAACGAACAAGACTCATGAAGAATTCCTCGAATACAAGAGGAAGGTCCAATCTTGTCTCCCTCATCTCTTTCTTTATTTCTCTTAATTTGCACATTAAATGGTTGGATTGTTTATGCTGTGCTGATAATTGTTTTATTAAACAATTAATTATTACTTAAGCTTATAAACTAATGATTTATGCAATCCTATATATATATATATATATATATATATATATACAGAAAACATGGATCGATAACAAGACGGGGTATAAGTGCTTCGTGCTGTATCCCAGGTCACTTTTTGTTACTTGGGGCAACCGCGATCACTGGACTTGGAATTGCTTCAAAGAAACGAGGTCAGATCAGCACTGAATCCAATCCAAATCTCGTTATCGATTATGTATAAAGACATTTTATTTAAAATAAATACATGAATAAATTAACAAACGTACATATATATATATATATATATGTATGTATGCAGTGATGAAAACATAGAAGTGGTGAAACTAAGCCACGTATGCTGGATGGATGTAAGAGGCAAGTTCAAGATATCGGAACTGTCCCCGGGGGTTATGTATGAGATCGTGTACGTGGTGAAGTTGACAAATGCAGCATTTGGATGGGAAGCACCGGTCAGCCTCAAGCTCTCACTGCCTGCCGATGGGAAAGTGCAGAATCGCCAAGTGAGCCTCTTGGAGAAGCCCAGAGGAGAATGGTTTGAGCTCTGCGTCGGCAACTTCTTAACGGAGACTAATAATGATGGATCCGAAAGTACGGCTGAAGTTTTCTTTGATTTTTTTGAGCATGGAGGCCACTGGAAATCTGGACTCATTATTAAAGCTGCCGTTCTTAGGCCAAAAATTAACTGACAACTTTCATCGCGCTTCTTTCTACTCGTGCACTTGCTTGTGGCCGGCCGCCGCCCATGTTTAAGTTTTCATTTTTTTTTTTTCCTCCTACGCAATCTAGTTCTAATAGAATCCTTATATATATATATATATCTGTTTTTCATCCGTACCATCTGAATGTAAACTACGAAAGTTAGTGATAGATGTATGAAATATTTACGTTTTGATTCATTTCTTTAGATTAAATTTACTCCAAATTTATTCCAATCATTTCCAATGGATTGTTCTGTCATCTTTTTTTTTTTTTTTTTTTTTTAAAGTTGAAAAATGAAAAATTAATGAATAAAACTTCGCCTATTATATTGTGAGGCTGTGAGCAGCATGATACAATTTGTTAATACTTATTTAGTTCAAATACACTGTTTATATGGCAAGTAATGTATCACCAATTATTATTTACCATGTGTAATGTATTGATTGACTTTATCATCAATCAACTAATTATAACTTTACTCTTATGAAAAATGTACCCTTCTATTCGTAACGTACACACCCAATGGGAAGTAACACACGTGTCATGAGGAGAGAGAAAAACCGTGCAAATGAGAGTTGGCTACAGTTGGATCTGTAACTTAGCCAGCTCCTATATTTAAGCCAAGAGTGATATATGTACGAATGAAAATTTTGAATGCGGACCTGTAAAGTTTACAAAAACGGATTGTCGTGTCATTTTTTTTGGCCCTATAAATAGTAATGACTCAACTAAAAGTTACTTTTATTATATTTGTAATAATATAATTATAAATTTTTATATATATTTATTTTATACAAACAGACGTGGCATGATTAAATTAGTTGAATTAAATATCTCTTTATTCATATGATTTATTTTTATTATTTTATATTTTTATTCAATTAATTAATTAATGTCAAATCAATTTATATAAGATAAATTTATAAATATACCATCACTTTTTTTATAATTATAATTATAATTTTATAATCCTCGCACGACTACTCATCAGTTAAAAATTTTAAAATACATAAAAGGTTATATTAAATATATAATAAATAAATAATATTATGATATTTATATATTTATTTTAAAAAATTATTATGTAAGTAGGGGATATATTTTTTATCCTGCTATCTTCCTCTTTCATCGATACGGCACCGCGTGTTTACTTAATCAAGACTTTTGTTGTAATTGACGTACATGATTACAAGTTTCGAGAAGAAGTCAACATCTGCATTGACTCAAAGGGGCCTAATCCCTCACTTCTAGAACACTGTTCCCCGACATAGAAATTAAATGCTGAGAAAGTATGCTTCTTGGCGTCTATCCTCTGATCCTTCTCGTCCGCGTACGTTACACACGGCGCGTTTTGCTTAAGCAGGACTTTGTCATAGGTGACCGAGTATTTATCTGATAGGAGTCCTCTTGGTTTTTGACCTTTGGCACTTTCATAAAACTACAGACGTGGCACCTGAGAATTATTGTATTTTGATAATACATTTAGTTGGATATATATATATATACTTGTATAATTTTTATGGGCGTAGCCGCGTTGGCATATAAAGAAAAAATTCCTGTTTTAAGTAAATTCCTGTTTAATTTATTAATAAAGGCAAAAATAACTTTAAATTTGAATCCAATGAAAAAGAACTAAGTTGTACCGATCATTTTACAACTTTCTATCATACTTGCATTTACAGTAGTGTACGGTCTAAATTTAATTACATATTAACTCACGCGCAATTTCCGCGGAAGCAATTGCTACTTACCTCTGCTGACTCTTTCCATGGAAGCGATTGCTACCGACCTCTCCTGACTCCCCAAGTCTTGCTTAAATATCCTATCAGCTTCCCCCAGTGCTCATACATAGACAAACAAACCCACTTGAAATTTCTCTCTCAGATTCCTCCACACAAATTGATTAACTTGAGGGTCCGCAGATTAGAAGATCAGCTAGAAACAGAAGCAGAATTGATGGCCGAACTGGTAGTGTCGCTTGTGGTGCAGCCTATCGTTGAAAAAGCAATTGAAGCTGCTGTGTCTTTGATCAAAGAAGAGGTTGGTTCGGTGCTTGGCGTAAAGAGTGAAGTTGAAAAGTTGTTGAGCAAACTAACAAGTATCAAAGCTGTCCTTGAAGATGCAGAGGAGAGACAGCTGAAGGTACCCCAGTTGAAAGATTGGCTTGGCAAGCTCAGAAATGCAGCTTATGACGCCGAAGACATACTGGAGACTTTTGCAACTCAAGTTGCTATGCATAAGAGAAAGCAAAAGCTGCGTAGAGTTCGGACTCCCATCAGCGGTAATAAAATTTCCTATCAATATGATGCCGCCCAGAGGATTAAGAAAATTTTAGATAGACTTGATGTTATTACTGAGGAAAAAGAAAAGTTTCATCTCAGCAGCGGTGTTAACAACAACAGTGGCAACTCTCGGAATCATAACCAGGACCAGGAGCTGCCACTGACAGGTTCGTTCATTGACACAGCAAATGTTTTTGGCAGGGATGATGACAAAGAAAGAATTTTGCATATGCTGCTATCGGATGAATTTGACAAGGAAGATGACGCCTTTGTCATTCCAATCATTGGGATGCCGGGGCTTGGCAAGACAACACTTGCTCAACTACTCTTCAATGAAGAGAGAGTTAGAGAACACTTTGAATCCAGGATGTGGGTCTGTGTGACTGTTGACTACGACTTGCCAAGGATTCTTAAAGGGATGATAGAATTTCATTCAAAGATGGAGCAGAGCACTTCGTCAATAAGCCTGTTGGAGACCCGTCTTCTTGAGTTTTTGACCGGCCAACGATTCTTACTCGTTCTCGATGATGTCTGGAACGAGGACTACAGAAAATGGGAGCCGCTTCAACAGCTCTTGAAACAAGGACACAAGGGGAGTAGAGTTTTGGTTACCAGTCGTACCGCTCGGGTCTCGCAGATTATGGGCATACGATCTCCTTATCTTCTTGAGTATTTGCCTGAAGATCAATGTTGGTCAATTTTCAAGAAAATCGCCTTTAATCAAGGCAATTTTTCAAGCAGAATGCAGCAGCAGAACTTGGAGGCCATCGGCAGAGAGATTGTGGGCAAGTGCAAAGGTTTGCCTTTGGCAGTAAAGGCAATTGCTGGTTTCTTGCGCAAATATGATGATGTAAACAAGTGGCGGAAAATCTTGAGCAGCGACATATGGGAGCTCGAAGAAGGGAGTTCAAACGGGCCTCATATCCTGCCCCCTCTGAAATTAAGTTACGACCATCTCCCTCCTTTTCTGAAACATTGTTTTTCACTTTGTTCGATATTCCCCAAGTCCTATGCTTTTGATAAGGCCGAGATGGTCAAGTTTTGGATGGCGGAAGCACTGATTCAATCAAGAGGAGGAGGACGCCAAGAAAGGGAAGAAGAGATTGGAATCGAATATTTTGATGAATTGTTGGGGAGGTCATTCTTCCAGTCTTCGAATATCGATGACAAGGTGAAATACCAGATGCATGATCTTTTCCATGACTTGGCACAATTTGTTTCAAGCCCCTACGGCCATGTCTGCCAAGTTAAGGATGACAGGTCATCTTGCAGTAGCTGTTGCTCTCCGGAGACACGCCATGTGTCGTTGCTTTGTAAACATGTAGAGAAGCCTGCTTTGAGCGTCGTCGAAAACTCTAAGAAGCTGCGGACATTTCTAGTCCCCAGCTTCGGCGAGCACCTCAAGGATTTTGGGCGTGCCCTTGATAAGATTTTTCATCAACTCAAATATCTTCGCCTGTTGGATTTGAGCTCGAGTACGCTGACAGTGCTGCCAGATTCTGTTGAGGAGTTGAAGCTGTTGCGCTACCTTGACCTCTCGAGAACTGAGATTAAGGTACTTCCCAACTCAATATGTAACCTCTACAATCTGCAAACTTTGAAACTCATAGGGTGCATTTGGATAATGGAACTGCCTAAGGATCTTGCCAACCTAGTTAAACTTCGTAATCTTGAGCTAGAGGAAATGTTCTGGTTCAAGTGTTCCACATTGCCAGCTGGAATAGGAAAGTTAACCAATCTGCATAACTTACATGTGTTTCGGGTTGGCAGCAAGAGTGGATATCGAATTGAAGAACTGAAGGAATTGCCTTACCTTACGGGAAAACTTCACATATCGAAGCTGGAAAATGCTGTAAACGGAGGGGAAGCAAAATTGAGTGAGAAAGAGAGTCTTCACAAGCTGGTATTTGAATGGAGCAATAACAGAGATAGCAGTCCTCAATCTCAAGATGTATCAGGTGATGAAGAGAGACTGCTCGAGGACCTGCAACCTCATCCGAATCTGGAAGAGCTCCAAATCTTTAACTACTTCGGCAATAGCTTACCACAATGGATGAGAGATGGGCGGCTTCAGAATCTAGTGAGTTTGACTTTAAAAGGTTGCACTAATTGCAGAATCCTCTCACTTGGTCAGCTTTCCAGTCTTCGCGTACTCAACATTAAAGGAATGCTGCAGTTGGAGAAATGGCCAAATGATGAGGATTGCCGGTTCCTTGGAAGGCTAAAGATTAGTAACTGTCCCAGGCTGAATGAGTTGCCAGAATGCATGCCAAACCTAAGAGTTATGAAGATCAAGAAGTGTTGCTCATTAAAGGCTCTTCCCGTGACTCCATTTCTGCAGTTCCTAATACTTGTTGACAATCTGGAACTGGAAAATTGGAACGAGAGATGTCTGCGGGTGATTCCCACAAGTGACAATGGCCAGGGTCAACACCTGCTGCTCCATTCATTTCAGACACTTCTGGAAATGAGAGCTATCAACTGTCCCAAGCTGCGGGGCCTGCCACAGATCTTTGCTCCTCAGAAACTGGAAATAAGCGGGTGTGACTTATTGAGCGCCCTCCCGAATTCAGAATTCAGCCAGCGTCTTCAGCTTTTGGCTTTGGAAGGATGTCCCGATGGAACATTAGTGAGGGCAATACCCGAGACCAGGTCTCTGAACTTCATGATCCTTTCCAAAATCTCAAACCTAGATTCATTTCCAAGATGGCCTAATCTTCTGGGGCTGAAGGCTTTGTACATCAGAGACTGCAAAGACCTTGTGTCCTTATCCGGAGAAGGAGCATTGCAAAGCTTGACCTCGCTCAATCTGTTGTCCATACGAGGCTGTCCAAAGCTTGAAACTTTACCAGATGAAGGGCTACCAACGTCACTCAAGTGTTTGATTATTGTATCATGCTCCAGTCTGAAGTCTCTTGGGCCAAGAGGGACACTGAAGAGCCTCAATTCACTCAAGGACTTTTACATTGAAGATTGCCCCTTGCTCCAGTCCTTTCCAGAGGATGGTCTTCCTGAAAATCTTCAACATTTGGTCATTCAAAATTGTCCCTTGCTAACGCAACAGTGTCGAGATGGGGAAGCTGAAGGACCAGAATGGCCAAAAATCAAGGACATTCCTGACTTGGAGATTGATTTCATTTGCAATAGAAGTCCAATTATGCCCGAGAAGAAGAAAGCATCTTGGTATCGTCCATTGGTTGGCCGTGGAGGTTAGTACAACTTCATAGCTATATATGCAAATTGACTATGAGGGCTTCCTCACCTTTGAATGACTATATGTGTGTGCGTGTGTGTACGTGCCTGCGTTGCGTGAATGTAATCCAAGCTTCAAAATGTTTTCAGGGCTAAAAGGGAGAAAGCAAATGGAACAAGGGGAACCTTCTGGCTTAGCAGGATGCAGTAAGTACTCAATACTCTTACTACATTTTGCATAGCGAAGCTAATGGCATCAATTATTAGGAAAATTCAGAATTGATATTTGATTGGGTTACTCAGGTATTGAATTTTGACCACTAATAGTAGTAAAAATAACGATATTATATGGTATTAAAATGTTAAATATGCTTTTTGTAGGTCCTTGAACAACGCAATCGCCAGAACTACATGCGTCTTCTTTCCATGCTGCAGGCTGCACTGCTCAACAACAATCCCTTTGAAGAGTTGCAGTTTTATACTTTCATGTTGTGGTGTGTTGTTTGATTTTGTTTTCTTTGTCCAATTTTTTCTTTTAAAAAAAAAGTGAATTTGTTTGCTTTTACTTTTTTTCTAGTTTCAGGAGATGAAAGCTTGTTTGCTTATTTTCTAGTCTTATTATACAGCGTTAAATTTGAAGTTGAGATGACAAAACTCGATCCTAACGAATGTGCATTTATTTATTTTCTCTATATCCTTTCCATTCATGCAGAAAAAGGAAATCAAACTTCATCACAAATTAATTAATCTCTAGTAATTTTTCTCAGCTAAATCAATCATCCTGAATTGGTCTCTTCATCCTCCACCATAAAGTTCAATGCAAGATACCCCCGAGTTGCTTTAATTTGCTCACTTGCCTATTTTAAATAATAGCTGGTCATGATTGACCTTCAAGCTAACTTCTATCAGTTTTATTTAATCAAAACTAATTAAATATCTAGATGGATTCCGCACAAAACAATAGTATTATATCCAGACAAAGAAGAGAATTATATCAAACATCTCTTCTATATATACTAGAGGGGGTACTAGTTAGTTACTTGGTTCATTGATCTCTTGAACCGGTACAAGTGATTTGTGAATTGTGCATGGTACTCCAAATCCCCACTTGCAAGGGCAATGGCGGGCAGAAGGGCAGGGTCCTCACCATTGGTACCCTCTCTTATAGTGGGAGTTTTTGGATTGATTATCTTTGGTCCTAGCATCTTCGTTGTGATGCTTCTGCTTCTGGTACTACTGTTTGTACAATTGCATTTTAATTTTCATCATCGTCAACTGTAATTCATGATCAAAGCATTGGCCATGATGCCAAGGCTTGGCTTGGGAACATTACTTCTTAGTTGTGCTCTATTTAGTTCTGCATGATCTTGTGTAAGCTTACCTCAATCCTCTCGCTTGCCAACAGATAGCAGCTATAAACACTATAAGAACTAATATCATAGGTAGAGGTAGAGCACATAAGTACAAAGCAAACTTATACCATTTCGAAGACTTGTATCTTGGTTAAGAAAAATGAGTGCACGTTGTATAATACATAATCAATATCAGTAATGATCTACTATTAAACCAATATCCCAATTACCGAAGATCATCTCAAGAAAGGTTTTTGTGGCAAAGTTGTATGCCCTTTGTACTGATCTACTATGGGCTTTTCTCAACTGAAAGCAATCCTAAATACAAATTCCAAAGAGAGATAGAAATGTATCTCGGCAAAGGAGCCAATGATACATCACAAAATGTTAACTGAAAGTCTAAATTGCCACTCACAAAACGAAGGGTTACAAAGACTAATCTCTTTGACAATGTAGAACCGAACAAAGCGAAGTAATCAGAATAATGCACCAACCTAGTTCTTTGGTATGTTCTTCCCAACAATCTTAGCTGGTGCTACACGCAGAAGATTTCCGGGCTTACCAGGGACAGCACCCTTTATCATTACAACACGAAGGTCATTATCAATTTTTACAATCTTGAGCTTTCTGATCTTCCTTGTTGTCCCTCCCATTCTTCCAGGCATCTTCTTCCCCTTGTATACACGGCCTGGAGTTGTTCCAGCACCAATGGAACCCAATTGTCTATGACTCTTAGAACCATGGGTCATCGCACCCCTTCTGAAATTGTGCCGCTTAATGCCACCTGTGGGATATAGAAAAAGAGAGAGAACAAATCAGGGTCAAGTATTAAGGAATTCAAAGTTATTGAGACAGCAGAAAATACATTCTCTACACGAATAGGATTAAAATTTCATATTAGAAAAGAACAGTAAGTTAAAACTGATGCTGATTCACTGACACAGTGACGTTCTACTGCCGGACTCAACACGATTGATTATAATACACTCAATAAATTAGGAAAAGAAGAGTTTCTCCAAAGTTCAATCCTCATAACGTTGCGGAGACATCTTATGGTAACTTGATACCTAATGGCTGCTGTTCAACATAACTTATAAAAATATAAAAGCCATGCATCAGCATCTCTGTCTTTTAGCTTAAGAATGTTGGTAAAGTAAACATAATGATTTCTCAACTTTGTTCCTATCCAAGAATCGGTTTTCTTTGATATCGTTTAGAGCTGCCAGGGTTATAACCGTGATCCCAGTCAAGAAAGCCACGCAAATCACACCATCTGACACATAAAACACTCCCATCCCACAATAGCATCAAACATCCCGCATCAATATAGTAACAGTTACATACATTAAAATTCAACCATCTCATCCAAATTCAAAAGTGAATCTCTCAAAATCAACTCTCCAATAGATTCCAATACCTCAAACAAAACAAAATATTTCCTTCACATCCCAACATACCCCTCAGGCATATGATTGAAACAATTGTGCTTCAACTGAACTCTGAAAGCACGGTAACTGACGTGTTAAGTCAATAAACCACCTCCCCACCCATGTAAGGAGAATTCGAACACAAAACTTCTTGTACTATCCAAGAGATTTTATTCACTTGTACTTGACAGCTAATGCTCTACTTAACGACTACACCAAACCTCAATCATAAACATACCTTAGCCCAAACCAAACCAAAACCATGCATTCAAACTAAGCTGAAAGAGTGTGCGTGAAAGAAGATACCTTGAAAACCCTTGCCGATAGTAGTCCCAGAAACATCGACAAGATCCCCTTCATTAAAAATCTCTTCAAAAGCCAACTTTTGGCCAGCCTCAAACCCATCAACAGACTGTAACCTAAACTCCTGCAAATGCCTCATGGGTATTAACCCAGACTTTTGCAAGTGACCCAGCTCAGGTTTCGTCAGCTTCTTGTCCCTCACTCTCCTATAACCAATCTGAACGGCGTCGTACCCGTCAGTGGCTTCAGTCTTAACCTGGGTCACAATGTTCCCTTCTCTGAACCCAACTACAGTCACCGGAACAACAGTTCCGTCGGGCTCGAAGTACGACATCATGCCTAGCTTGGTGCCCATTACGCCAATTCCCGCCTCGTAGCTCATTGAAACTATGTGGGTTGTGGTTCTTTTGGTGGTAAAAATGAGAGGCTTCTTGGGCGGGGCAAGAATTGAGGCCTTTCTTGTGGGGCAAAATGGGAAGTTGTATTTCAGAGATAGAGATGGAGGACAGTGCCCAATTGGTGAAAGTGAAGAGATTGGCATTTGATTGAGTGACTGTCTCAACTTTCAAGAAGAAGAATGAGGAGAAGAATGAATGAATGAGACAATGAGAGTCTGAGCTTCAGAGTTTACAAAATGAAGTCTCTCTTTCTTTCTTATCCTTATTTATTATTTATAAAAGTGGCTGACAAAGGGATTACGATACTGTGAAATGGAAAAATAAAACCCCTTTTATTAATTTATTAATACTCGTATACTTATTGAAAAATTAATTTTTTTGCGAGTTAATGGATTTTTTTAATGACTGTTAATATATATATATATATTTCACGTTAAAAATATGCATTACCACAACTTTATATGGAATAAAATTATCGTATCTAAATGAATAGTAAACATTTGATTAAAAAAAAAGCTGTTCTGAATTCTGAAATACTACACCATGTACATTTCTTGAAATTTTAGATTTTATAAAATAGTAAAAAAACTTATTTTGATATATTGAAAATATTTTTCATATTTTATGAAACCAATTTTTTTTAAAAAAACTTGCAGGCCCTGTAATTGGGTTGGGCCAGGGAAGGGGATCAAACCGCCGTCTTGAATTCATTTGGGGGCACATACCCAATTCCAATTTTTTTTTTTTTTTTTAAATAACGAGCATCCAATTTGGTTGAGAATTTGAATGTTATTATATTATCATTTTTTTTAATTTCTTAAAATGGAATTTTTTTTAAAAAAAAAATTTTAACACCAAAACAGAAGTAAAACCGTGACATAACTGTAAACTGTAAAACCATTGATTCCATTGAAAGATTTTTCAACAAAATATATTAATATAAGGAGTTGAATGTGGGGAAAAAAAAAAAATGCTAGGTATATCCTTCTTTGTAGTTCATCAAACTTCAGGGACCCAAATACCATTACCCATCTATGGTGTCAGTATTGAACTCACAAGTCAAACCACACGATAGCAAACCTAAAAACCGAAGAAAATCAATTGAGTTCGGAGAAAAATCTCCACTTGTAATGTACAACTCAAGAAGTAACAACATAAAAATTTAAAGTAACTTTCATTTAAAATGGTGATATAAAACCCAAGTATTTTCCTTTTGAAATATATATCCATCAACAGCAGGTAGCGCGCCTGCTCAACTACAATGTCAGTTACAAACTCCAAAAGATATTCCTAAGTTGCGTGCTCTCTTGGGTTTAAAATATGCCCTACATCAATATACGTATAACTGTGGCTATAACCAACCAGTTTATATACTTCTACAAAACTAAAATTTCCAGAAGCCTTAAGCCTGCTGCTTTCGTCGGGTTGGTACAGCAGCTCATTTGGAACCCTCGGATCCATGTGTGGAAGGCTGAATTTCCTCCGGAGTAGATGACTTGCGGAAAGCTCTTCCCAGCTGAACTCCTTGGTGGGAACTTGATTGGGTAGACCCATCTTTAGCTGCTTTTGGATCTTTCTTTCTCCTCACCTTTTCGGCCCAACCAACAATGCCTACTTGCACATTCTCTTCAAATATCGCCTTCTTGAAGGAGCTTCCCATCTTTATTTCATTGGAAAAAAGAGAAAAATAGACGAGTTCATAAATGTTTTGAAGGAAGAAGGTGAAGAATTCATAAATGACAGCAAATCAACTCACCTGCGTGACAATGGCATAAAGTGGAAGGGTGCTGTAGCTACAGAGAACTTGAATAAACACCCTACATGGAACCAAGGAACAAAAAGATTGCACAGTAAGTATCAGAAACTTGAATTATTTGTTAATGTTGAACCAAAATTAAATAAAAAGGTGAAACAGAAAAGGTCATTGACTTCTACCCAATGATGAGCCTTGGTACAATATAACAAACTTGTCCCATGATACAGGAGTCAAAGCCATATTGAATCTACATAAATACAAAGACACTAGTTATATCTGTCCAATCAGTTATACAAAATGATTACGGGCTTCAAAATTTTAGCTTACCAATATCCAAAAGAAAAATGCAATCTCAAAAGAGTTTTGGAATAGGATAAAATGAATCAAGAAGAGGACAATTTGAGGCCGGTTAAACCAGAAGTGCTGATCTGATGGTTGAACTACTAATTCCCCTTCAATGGCTATATGTTTCTCAGCAACCTCATGGGCCAACTGACTAATGACATGCTCCAGCTTAGCTCCCACAGCAAGTAGAAGCTGCAAAAGCGCAAGACACACAATAAACATACACACATTTAATAAATTGACCAAAATTAAGGAAAAAAGAAGGCTAAAGTGTACGTGGACCAACAGATTATAATAATAACCAATTCACTATCATGTGCACTAAAAAACAAAAATGGAGTGGTTGAGGACAGAAAAGAGGGGGAGTCAGGAGACAAGTTAATAACAGCAAATTGGGCATCTCTTTTTCTCATACCCGGTAACCATCCAACAAATGTAATTAAAAAGAAGTCAAACGAGTTAAATCACTCATCAATAAAATTGTAAAGTTGCAAGAGCATAAAACTGGATGGTGAATCAAACAATGCTTTTATAAAAATAGCAACTTAGATGCAATTTGATGCACATCAACACAAGCTAAAAACTAGAGGTAAACCATATAAAGATTTAAAACTACTCACAATGAAAGGAATGAATGCTATCCAGAAGTACGTATGCCACTCTGCACAAGAAAATGGCAAATTATCATGATATGAACAATATGATGCTACTACATTCCATTTAAAGATGGGAAAAAGAAAGGGGACTTTAAACACAACCTATGACGCTATTAGCAAATTAAAGTGTGAGTGTGGCGGATATAGAAAAATGACTTACCAGGGGCTGAATTACATAACGACAAAATGTTTATGGGTTAATGCGTTTATAAAGTTTATTTCAATAGATTTAATGGGTGCAAAATTAAATAATAGTATAACCGCCCATATGGGTTAGATTTTATTTTTCCAATTAACGTATGGACTTTTATAATTCTCAAAGTTAAATTTTAAATTTTAGGGATTATGAGTTTATGGGGCCATTTTTATAAATTTGGGGGCTTATTAGTAACTCAAGTAATTTTCTCTTCTATTTTTTCAAAATTATTTTCTCCAGAGGGGACTTAAACCCCTACTGGTCATGAGTGGATCCGCCTCATGACCAAAAGTTCTAACATTATGTAGAACTTCCATTAGTGCATTCATTCAGTGATCTATGAAAGAATACAAAATCTAAACAAAGTTACAACTGTATGTATCAAGCAAGATGTGTTTTCAATAGTATCATGACCAGCATATTTCAATCAACTTGAAGTAAATCAAATGGCCATACAAAAGTAACCAATCTGGAAAAGAAACATGTTGGCAAAATTGTTACATTAATGATGATTTCGTATATATGAGTGGTAAAGCAAAAAGAATATCAGGCCTCGCCTAAATGTGTTTGCAAAAATGTGGACATAACTTCAACAAGGAACAGGAAGAATTGGGAAAAAGGAACAATGTTGACGTAGTTGAATCATTTGTGAGAAATGTGAATAAATGCAGTAAATGGACCGATAAGAAGGAGCAAGAAATAGGCTGATGGCACAAACACGAGAAAGGGGAAGGAAAAACTCTGGTAGGTTCAGACATTGAGAGCAACTTGACCTTTCAGCCAATGGTTTGCTAAATATGTGGCTCCACAAGAAAGTGATAAGCAAAAATGATTGATACAATCAAAGCCAACAAACCGAGACAGTGCCTCTTTATAGTAAATTTAAGGAAACTAAAACTTTTTTGAATTTTATCAGATATAAAAGAAAACTTTATTTTTTATAATTGTCTTCTTGCATCTATTAAGACTACAATATTTCCACCAGAGATCAAGTTTTTCCTTATTCACATGCTCAGTACAAACTTAATTATTCAAAATATTGGAAAATACTGATAAAATTTGACGTAAAATAAGAGTAGTGTCTCCTATTGACTTAAAATATCAATGTCATTCATACACAGGACGAAAAATAATAGGATGAAAAGCCGTTGATGAAGAATATGGTAGATAAGATGAAGATATGTCATTTCTTATAATCTGATCACCACCTACCTCCACACCATCAGAACTAAGAGAGTCAGATACTAGTAGACAAACTTGAAAAGAAGGACCAAATCCAAGCAGTCAATGTCTCTCAAAGGACTTATGTTTAGCCAAATAACAGAAAATATTTAATTTTCAGAATGCCTTTTATTGTAGCCATTAAAACATTCAAATTACCGACTGTACTTGGACTTAAGATACTTTTTTTACTCTTAAAGTGTAAATCTCTGTTGATGTAATTATACTTGGCATCAGCATTCTAACTGCTACCAGTGCTAGTCCAAGGAGTAGCATACCATTAATATTCAGCAACAAGAATATGACCACAAAGATCCAAAGATACCAGCTGCAAAGGTGAATTTAGAAGATCAGTAAGCAAAAGAAAATCAGTATTAATGTTCAATGCAATATATCCGGTAGATATGCACTGCAAACAATAGTCAAAGATGGTTAAAAAAACACTTGCCTAATACCAACAACTCGCTTGAAATCATCTTCAAGGGCACGTATCATGTATTTGTGAAAATTAAACTTCGGACTTCCTCTGCAATGGGTCTAACATAGAAATAAGGATTAGGATTGACTAAAGGACATACTGAATATATACAAGACAACAACATCCTTGCATTAGATTCCTTACCATGATAAAACCGAGTCGCAATGTCACATAATCTGCTTTTGTAATAGAAGCATAGAATTGCTTGAAAAAAGATAGCTGTAGGACAGAAGAATAAGAAGAAGAAGAAAAAGAAAATCAGACTATCAGAGTCCCATATAGATGTATCAAAAATTACTTTTCTTCTTCTGAAATATAATAGACAGTGTCAAATCAAACAATATAATTTTTTCCCCTTTTTTTTACCACTATGTCAAAGAACATAATAAACAAAGGGTAAGTACAGTAAGAGTGGACCATCAGCTGCCTAAACAGAGAATGCCAATATATATGTCAGGGAAAAAAATAAATAAATAAATAATGTGCCTATGCATGTATGTTTAGTTTTAGAGATAAAACAGTTTGTTCACGAAATCCAACCAAAGGCAAAGCCACACGACTTTTCCAATAGTGTGGAAATACACAGTGTAGCTCTCCAACAAAAGAGCAATAAGTGATATGTGAACATTTCTATATTTATATAACTATATGTGTGATTCTTTAGGACAACCCTACACCAAAACAACAAAGGAAACAATTTCCGGAAGGACCCTACATCCAACAGTGGCTTACCCATTAATCCATCGGGACAGGGCTCCAGGCAAACATGCACCCCAAACAAGATTTTATTTTTCTGCAAGTTCTAGTGTCCAATCAAAATATGATTCTATTAGAAGAAGTAACTCACCATCCATCCCAGCAGAGCTGAATCTTTCCCATAACCCAGAAAGTGCTCTTTGATAAAAGCATGCTGGTGAACATGGGTGACTTTTGTCTTCAAAACTGCAGTAAGGCAGCTTATAATTAACAAATGTAATAAATATGAACGACAGATTGATCTTCAATACTTCTTTGCATGAGGAAACTGATATAAAATAAGGCAGCCGAAAGTTGACTTGTAAATATGGTCATATGTTAAATGACATTACAGCTGAAATTGTGAAAGAAAAACATGTGCAGAGCAATGCAATTATATCCCATTGGTAATCCATTTTGACACTTCTATAGAATAACCATTTTTTTTATTAGAGTAGTTATAAAACAACTTTTACATGTCATAAACAAAAAAGTTTTCAACAAACATGCATAAAGCAGATATTTCACTCAATTACTAAGTAATAGATAATTACAAAAGACAGACATCAAATCTTAAATTGGTAGTAGCTCCCACCTTGCTCAGGATCGAAATCTTGTTTTGCAATCGAATCCTCCCAGTTTTTCCATTGACGAATCTATATCATGAAAAGATAGTTATTCAAGAAAGAAGACTCAATACACCTATAACTTTATACAATTGAAGAACAAGTTAGAGAAATCTATTGCTGACTCACCCTTGCTCCAGCAAAAAGAATAGTTAAAACGCAAAAAGTCACATGGACAATGGCTAGGACAAAGATGAAGATATGAAGATGATGCAAGGCTTCAGTTGACAACAACGGCACCTTATTCTGAAAAGGATAGAGCAAAAACCAATCAGATCATTTAGTTGTAATTCATGTGCAGCTATAAATAATAACTGGAAATTAGTTGGTGTGGATAAAGGAAAACAACACGGTTACTGCATAACAAGCTCCATACATGTGTCATAAGCACCTATGGGTCAACAGATAATTATACTTACCTTTTGAGCACAATAGCCACGCTCAGAAGCTGCAGATTCTTCTTCAGCTAGAAGACGCTTAGCAGTGCCGGAAATGGAAGAAGAAAAAAAGGTTTGAAAATGTGAAGTCGTGGTAACATGAGAGTTCTGCCCTTCAGATTCTGCAGTTTTATTGCGTTTACAAGGAAGCATATTATCAAGAACATCCTGATGAACGCAGATTTTGGAGATTGTGTTTTGAAATACCGTCAGCAACAGTGAAATGAACCCCAACAGCATCAACTCTGCCATCACAATTCCAAACTTCCAATAAATCAAATTTCGAAAGAATTCCCACACACAAACATTTTCACAAAAAAATATAAGAAAAAACGGATTCTTTTTTTTTTTCACACTCACAAATACACATCAAAATCTGTGAACCAAAAACAAATCCCTTTTTTAATTTACACATCTTCTTATTCACATAAACGCATACCTGCCTATATACATAACACAGTATCATGATGGGAAGTGTTTTTTATTTGCTCTTTTTTTTTTTAGTGGAATAACTACTAAACTCAAAAACCAGATAACCCCCCCCCCCCCCCCCCCAAAAGAAAAAAAAAACTTAAATTAAATTAAAAACATACAAAGAAGCAAACAACATTGACCATAATAAATCATCCTGAGGAAATGTAAAAAAACAAAAAATGCAGACGGGACAAAGATGGTGACATACTTCGAACTTCAAATACTATATCATGGAATAATAATAAGAAAAAAACTGAAAAGGGGTTAAAAGGGGAGAGACCTTCTTTAACTTTTTGAAGGGCTTCAAAGAGTGATTTCTGTTTTTTATTTTTGAGATAGCGTCCGAGATAGTGAAGCAATCTTTCAGCACCCAAAGAAATGGCGACGATGACCGTACACACAGCCGCGACTACCCATGTTGGTGTGTACTCCAACGTTACTCCTTCACCACCCTCCCCCATCGAATTGATCAAATGAGATTTTCAAGGCAACAAGAAGTAAGATTTACAGACACAACATTGATCAAGCACACACTCTCACTCTGTTTTCCTCTGTTTTTTCCCCCCGTATTTTCTCCGTCTCTCTCTGTTTTATCTGTCTGTCTGTTTTCTTTTCCCGTGAATGGCTGCTGTTACTCTTGATGAATTTATGTCCATCAAATTCAACTAAAGTCTTACAATTGTTTGTCTTTAATCGAGTCAAGATATTATTAATAAACTTGTTCTTTCCTTTTAAAAAATCAAAGGGTTGTGTCGTGTATGGAGGGTAAGCACTAAGCAGTGTGATAAATAAATAACTAATAAAGTCTTTTGTCAGAATAACAATAATAATGTCTTTGCTGCTGGTGAAGACAGGCATGCCAACTCCTCTGTTATTGTCTACTAAAATAAACATAACTTAGGGATTGCATGTCTACTAAATTATTATCAGTTACTTACAAATTCAATCTTTCCCAAATTTCATGTTAAAAGATGACGTATGAAGATATAAAAATCCAATTCTTTTAACACCAAGAAAATCTAATTATAATTTTTTTTTTATTGTGTGTTGCACATGGTTGTGTTTTTTTCTTCTTTTTTTTTTATAGATTTTGTGCTTCATATATTACAATTATTTTTTTTTTAAATTTTTGGACGGTGATGGTCTGTGTGAAAGAATGGGGAGTGGGACAATTACAATAATTTGCTACAAATCTGTGTCTTGTAGTTTTGATATTAGCTGTCAATTTTCGGCGCAATTGGTGCTAACGGGCTAAACATCAAACAAATGAACGAACTAACAGATGGTTCATGACTTTATGTCAAGGGGGCCTCACACTAACAGATTCTCTCTCTCTCTCTCTCTCTCTCTCTCTCTGTCTGTGCAGTCTATTCTGTCACCTAAATTTTTCCTTTGATTAGACGGTGGGGAAGTCTCTAGTTGGTTAAATTCTCAAAATTCTTAATAATTAAGGATTTTTTTGTACAAACTTTCTTCTAAAAAATTGAACATTCAAATAAAACCTTTCTTAGAAACAATAAATTATTAAAAAAATAATTTTTTTTAGGTAAAGACTCATTTAGTTTCTATGTTTTACAATAAGTGCTCGTCTACTCTTTGTATTTTTTGAAATATTTCAAAACATTTATGTCGTTAGATTATTGATATTCTTGTTGTTACTTTTTGTTCATTTTAACATGTTTTTACAATATTATTCTCCAACAACAATGTTTTTTTTTTACATCAATGCCTAATTTTTGGGGATATTAATAAAAAAATTAATAGATTAACTCATCTGTAGAGTATTCTAAAAAAATTAATATATATTACTTTTGTTTCTATTTTTTTGAAATTAAATTGATAATTTAATTTTTTTATTAATGCCAAAAAAATAAACATTATTGCAAGAGAATAATACTGTAAAAATAAGTTAGAAAGAATAAAAGTAACGATAAAAATATTAATAATTTAACGATAAAAATATTTTAAAATATTTTTAAAAATATAAAAATTAAATATTTACTAATCTTAAAATATAATGATCAAACAAACTTTCACCGTTTTATTTTTTCCCAAACCTTTAAAGTTGAAAAAATAAGAGAGAAAATTATTCTCGTTGTACCTTTTTCTGTTATTTTATTCTCCCTAAAGTGGTGGTTCTGTGGGGAACGTTTTGCTTCTTTTTCATGTCATTTTCAAAAATTCCAAAATCCGCCAAAGGCCAAAAGAGGTATCTAATTCTATTCTATTACTGTGTTTTTTTTTTCAATAAAAAATTATTCAAGTATTGTTAATCACAGCAAGAAGCATATAAAAAGTGGCTAACCATGTTACTGTAAGAGGATTCGAATTACAAATATTAGGGTCCAGCTATAATGTAACTGTGATTTTATATCTTTTTTTTTTAAATTTTTTTTTGTGATCCAACCATTGGATCAAACCGAAGAGTTGCAAAGGCTACTCCAACGGCTTGAATGATATTATTTGATTATTAATGATGTGGTCCCTTATGTTTACTAAAAGAATAAGAAAAGATTAAGTTTCAAAATTTTGATACATTGGTTCGTTAAAATCTTTTATTATCAAAGGTAATTTAGTAAATGAACATATTTATATATTAAAAATATGGATGGATTATTTTAACTTAGTAAAATACTCTCCACTTCCATTTACGTAAAATACCAATTAGATATTAATAATACTATTTTGTATTTAGTGTAACACAAAATTGGACAAGGTTTTATATAAATTTTGACAATATTAAAATAAAAATAGATAAATATTAAATAAATGCTTGGATAGTCATTTAAATTCATTATAGAGTTTATAAATAATATTTTCAAAATAATAAATTTCTGTATGTAAATTTGAGATTGTGTAAAATTACTTATACTTTATCACACGTATGAAGCTGATCAATTATTTATTTAATATAAAATAAATAAATTGCATAATATTTATTCTATTACTTAAATTTAAAATTATAAAAACTGAAACTTAAATGTAAAATTGGTTGAGAAGGAGAGAGAGAATAAATTTTTTAGCATTTTAAAATTACTATATTTTAATTGGGTTTATTACATAAAATTATTAAAACTTATAGTTTTTATTATTTACAGAAAACAATAGGGATTGTTGAAGAAAAAGCCAAATAAATTTTTTAGAATTTTGAAATCATTATATTTTAATTGGGGCTTATGTATAAAATTTTTAAAACTTATAGTTTTTATTATTTACAGAAAACTATAGGAGCTGTTAAAGAAAATATCAAAATAGTGTTTGGTACAACGAGGGTAAGATAGTTTTGCCCCAAACATTATAACTAAAGTTTGCCCATTAATTTTGGATCTCCATCAACCATCGGGGAGCTTTGATGCCCCGTCACCCTGCTTAGTCAGTCAGTCAAATGTCAGATAATAATTGCTGGGATAATTTTTAAAAACCTCCCCTGAGGTTTGGATTTGTTGTAAATAGATGGCGAAAATTTATTTATTTGTAAAAAATTTCCTACTGTCAATTAACTTTAATATTAACCGTTAGTTGACTATGCAAAGACAATATTACCCTTAACAACAGTTTGTAGATGAAAATAACTAAAAAAAAATTAAAATTATTGGCGGGAAAAGTATAAACCCTATTTTTTGACAATTTTATCCTTGTCAATTCCAAAGATTTACAATATCATAGGTAAAGATTATAACTATTTCATTTTCAAGTTTTTAATTTTATCTTTTTTATAGGAACTTTAAGAAAATATTAATAATTTAAAGATAATTTTTTAATTTTTTCTTTCTTATAGGAATTTTAAGAAAATATCAATAATTTAAAGAGGGTAAAATAGCCAACAATTTTAAATTTTTTTTAGTTATTTCCGTCTACAAATCGTTATTAAGGGTAATATTATCTTTGCACAGTCAACTAACGGTCAATATTAAAGTTAACTAACGGTAGGAGATTTTTTACAAATAAATAAATTCTCTCTATCTACTTGCAACAAGCCCAAACCTCAGGGGAGGTTTTTAAAAATTACCCTAATTGCTGTCATCCATAAAATTTAAGAAATTGAGGAGTGCTACGGACACTCGCGAGTAGGGGTGGCAAAAAAGCCTGGGCCGGCCCAGGCCCGGCCAAGCCCAGTCCAGGCCCGCGGGCCTAAAGCCCGGCCCGCAGGGGGTGGGCCTGGATATGGGGCTAAAAATTATAAAGCCGGCATATGTTGGGCCTGGACAAGGGCTTAGCAAAAAAGCCCGGACTTGGCCCAGGCTTTCTAAATTTATGAATAAAAAATAAATTTAATTTAAATAAAAAGAAAAAAATCAAAATATTAAATTAGTTTAATTTTTTATATTAGTATTTGTTATTTTATTAGGTTGTATTGCTAATATTTAATGTATTTGACTATTATTCTATTTATATATTATATTATTATCGTTAATTTAAATATTTTTCTTAATTTAAAAAATATTTTATAATTAATTTAAAAAGCCCGAGCCTGGCCCAGGCCCAGGCCCGTCTAAGCCCGAGTTCGGCCCGTCCAACTTGAACAGTCTTTTGAAGGGCCTGGACATCGTTTAACTAATGTGGGCTTGGGCTTGGGCTTGGGCTTTGAAAAGTCCGGCCCAAGCCCGCAATTTGCCATCCCTACTCGCGAGTGTCTCAGTCGCTGCTCTATAAATAGACACGTGTCAGTTTTATTATTTTAAAAGTTTCACCACCACTAAGTTACGTAAGACTCCAAACTTTTATTCATTATAAAAAAACATCATTTTTAAATTACAGATTTATCCTTCAATCCATTTTTCATTCTTCTCTTCCTCGATTTTTCCTCCATCCGTTTCGGGCCCTCACGCCTTCTCCCTCTTTGTCTCACTAAACTCACTCGATTTCGCCATTTCATCTGTTTGGGAGAAATACGTCGACGAGACCAGGCATGGTGAGCAGATGTCTGATGGCAGGGCTCTGCGAACCGGTGTGTTCCGTAAAAGCCTGGTGCGTGGGGGAACAGGAGCAGAAATATCCTGCTCGTCCACGAGCACGTCATCCGCGAGGCCAATTTCCTGTAAGAGGCATAAGGCCATTCCGGCTATAGGTCGAGAGGCGAGGAGACCCGGTCGACGGCAGTTGGCAAGACACGCTCTCCAGCCCGAGAATCTAGGCACGACAGCCACGCTTTCCCCAGAACCATGGCGGAACACGCAAGATCCCACGTTTACCCATAACGCAGCATAACGCAGCAGTCGGAGCCCCATACCGTCCCCCAAAAAGCGGAAACAAGATCTCACGGAACCACGACAGCCACGCTTTCCCCAGAACCGTGGCGTAACACGCAAGATCCCACATTTGCCCACAACGCAGCAGTCAGAGTCCCATACCGTCTCGAAAAAAGCAGAAAACTGGGATTCAGAGGAAGCCTATAAAAAGGTAGCCAACGAAGGTAAAGGGGTTGGTATTTTTGAGATTAGAAAAGAAATTCAAAAGAAGGGAAAACTGGGAAAAAGCCATAAGATCTGTGACAAACGTTCCCCGAACCTTCATATCTGACTTGAGCGTCGGAGGGTTTGCGCCGGGAAAATAACCGGCGCACTCTGACTTGTCTTTGTGCGCAGGAACCTCTGGAGAAGAAGCCTTACGAGGAGACCTCCTGGTCGCGGTGAAGTTGATCGAGCAGAGATCCTGGTCGTAGAACGAGGAGAACCAGAATCCTGCATCAACATTTTGGCGCCGTCTGTGGGGAACCAGAGCAAAAAGCTTCTGTTGATAGCAAGAAGAGGGGTGAAGCAAGTGAAAAGCAATGGAGACAGGAGGAAGTAGTGCACAAGGGGGTGATAGGAGGCTTAACGATTCCGTGACGCTGAGGGAGATAGTCAGTGAAGCACGGGAAAAAGTCATGTTCGACCGGATGGAACGGATGGAAAGGCAGATGGAGACCTTGACAACCATCCTACATGAGCTGCGGAGCGAGCGAAATATAACCCAAGAGGGAAGGGTGAGAGGCGGTGGAGTGGCACCAGGTCCCGATAATGCGGGGAGAAGTCAAACCACCGGGAGATTTGATGGTGAGAGAGGTAACGTACCTCTGCGGGGAGAATTTCATAGAGAAAGAGAGCAGTCCCCGACAAGACAGGCTAGCGACGAGGACGACGGGGTGGTGAATGCAGAGGAAACAGAATAGAGGCAACACTTGCATGATGTAGAGCAAGAGCGGGATCAAGTTGCAGCACGTGACCCTGGTCGTGCGGTGCAGCTGGAGGAGGAAGTGCGCAGACTAGCGCAAATAATTGACGACATGCAAGGAAGGAACAGAGCCCCTGGTTGGAGGATAATGCTGGACGGAGAATCACCGGTCGCAGCAGAGATCATGAGGGCAGTTATTCCGAGAGATTTCCGCCTCCCAGACCTCAGATACTCGGGAAGAACTGATCCGTTGGTGCACATAGAGCGCTTTAATGACATAACTGAGGTACAAGAATTATCTCAATCTCAAAGGTGCAGGGTGTTCCCACTATCCCTTGAGGGACGTGCACGAGAATGGTACAGGAAACTTCTTCGGGGCAGCATTAAAACCTTCGAGCAGATGTGCCAGGAATTCGCGGAGCAGTTTAGTGGGGCAATGGCGCCGGAAGATGACATGATGGAGCTGAAAAGCATGAAACAGGGGGAGCAAGAAACCCTTCGGGAATTCATCAAGAGGTTTCATCGGGCTGTCCTCGACTTGGGAGCCTTCAACCACCCTCAGGCGTTAAGGGGATTGAAAGAAGGGGTGAAGATAGGAAGGCTGTGGTACAATTTGAGAAGCCCAGCTATTCAAACGTATGCAGCCGCATACGAACAGGCTAAGAGAGACATCGAGATTGAAGAGGAGAAGGCTGCACGGATTAAGACAGACCAGTTAGAAGGGTTGGGGAGGAAAGAGAAGAAAGCATTACCGGGGAATGGGCCGATCAGGAGGAGGGACCACCAGGCCTCCGGTAGTGGAGCAGGAGGTCGGGTAGCCGCTTACCAGCCTCATCAAAGGCCACCACAGTATCAGCGCAGCAGGGCGCAACCTCCTCGTTCCCCAGCTAGGGAGCCTTGGAGAAGGCATGAGTCGGCATCTGGTGATCTTCATCAACATCCCCACGGTAGCAGAGCGAGCAGACCAGAAGTACTTCCACCGCCCCCAACTCAGAGCGGGGCAAACAGAGAAAGAGCAGTGCACCTGATCGACCAGAACCCGGACTATGGGCGGTACACTTCCTTGAAGATGTCCTTGAATGAGGTGTACGAGGCCATAAAGGATCGAGGGCTGCTGCACCTCCCTACACCAATAACAAAGCTACCCAACAGGAGGGATAGAGGACGTTATTGTAAGTTCCATGGCACCCATGGCCATACCACAGTAGAGTGTAGAGATCTCAAGACCCAGGTCGAAAATTTGGTGAGAAATCGGTACCTGGACGAGTTTATGGATGGGACTTTCCCGATGGTGGTCACAACAGGTGAAGGGGAGCAGAGTGGCGGAAACGTGAGGCGCGAGCAGCCCGCAGTAACGGTGATAGCTGGGGGCCCGACGTTGGCCGGAGATTCCAACAGATCAAGAAAAAATTATGCTAGGTACGCCATGACCAGTAAAGAGGTACTCCTCAACACCCCAACAGCCAAACGAGCAAGGGTCAGGCAAGTGCCAATCATGTGGACGGATGAGGATGAGGAAGGGATTCTATACCCCCACGAGGATGCTTTAGTCATCAAGGCCACTGTCGCTAGCAAGAAGTTTGACCGGATACTGATTGATACAGGGAGCTCAGTTGATGTGTTATTTAAGTCAACCATGGAAGAGATGGGAATAGCCGACCGGAAGTTGGAATACACCAATACCTCATTGAAGGGGTTCGGAGGAGGGAAGCTGGTCCCTCTGGGCGTAGTCGAGCTGCCTATCACAATTGGGAGCTCCTCGACAGAAAGAACAATGATACTGGACTTTGTCGTAGTGGATGAGGAAGGTCCTTACCAGATGATCCTAGGTCGGCCATTTTTAAGGATGAGCAAAGCGGTGTTGTCCAACCATTATCTGGCTCTGAAGTACCGGGTGAATGGGGTAGTAGGAGTGGTACGAGGAGACCAGAGGATCACAAGAAGCTGCTACTCCTCGGCAGCAAGGGAAGCAATGCAAATAACATCCCTCGATACCCGAGTGGAAAACAAGAAGGGCAGACAAGAACCTGTAGAGGATCTGGAAACAATAAGCCTGGGACCAGAGAACCCGGGGAAGACGATCAGAATCGGGTCGAAACTTAAGGGAGAGCAAAAGCAGGAGTTGGTGGAATGCTTACAGGCTCATGCTGATGTATTTGCTTGGACACATGAAGACATGCCAGGGATTGACCCTGAGGTAGCATGTCATAAGCTGGCAATAAAGAAAGGTGCTTGGGCAGTAAGGCAGAAGAGGAGGTGCTTCAACCAGAAGAGATATGAGGCTATAAATGGCGAGGTGGAGAAGCTCTTGAGAGCAGGGTTAATTCGGGAAGTCAGTTACCCTGAGTGGATATCGAATGTGGTGTTGGTAAAGAAGGCAAACGGCAAGTGGAGGATGTGTGTGGATTTCACAGACCTCAATAAGGCGTGCCCAAAAGACAGCTTCCCTTTACCAAAGATCGATCAGCTAGTAGATTCAACGGCTGGACATGGTCTGCTCAGCTTCATGGACGCATTCTCGGGATACAACCAGATCCCCATGTACGAGCAGGATGAGGAGAGCACGGCTTTCATCACTAACCAAGGTTTGTTCTGTTACAGGGTGATGCCATTCGGTCTCAAAAATGCTGGGGCCACCTATCAAAGGCTGGTGAACAAAGTCTTTAAGCCGTTGATTGGGAAAACCATGGAGGTGTACGTGGATGACATGATCACCAAGTCCAAGATCCCGAAGGAACATGTCAGACACCTCGAGGAGACGTTTGAGCTTTTGATGAAGTATAAGATGAAGCTCAACCCGGAGAAGTGTGCTTTTGGGGTCGAGTCAGGGAAATTCCTTGGATTCATGGTGAGCCATAGGGGGATTGAAGCGAATCCCGAGAAAATCCAGGCGATTGTGCAAATGACGTCTCCTCGTAACCTGAAGGAGTTGCAGAGCCTCACGGGGAGGTTGGCGGCGTTGAGCAGATTCATATCCAAGGCTACAGATAAGTGTCAGACATTCTTTCAAGTGATAAGGAGGGGAAAGAAAACGGAATGGACCCTAGAATGCGAGGAAGCCTTCCGGAACTTGAAGCAATACTTGCAGCAAGCTCCGCTGCTGTCCACACCGAGGGATGGGGACAAGTTGTATCTGTATTTGGCGGTATCGGATCGGGCCGCTAGTTCTGTTCTGGTGAGAGAGGAAGAAGGAGTTCAGTATCCGATATACTACACCAGCAAGGCCCTGTTCGACGCTGAGACCAGATACCCACCGTTGGAGAAATGGGCACTTGCCCTTGTGGTTGCTGTTCGGAAGTTGAGGCCATATTTTCAAGCATTCCCAGTCTCGGTAATAACAAACCAGCCACTACGTCAAACTCTGCACAAGCCAGATGCCTCTGGTAGGCTCGTCAAGTGGGCTGTAGAGCTGAGCGAGTTCGACATAGACTATAAACCCCGCGCAACGATGAAAGCCCAGGCAATGGCCGATTTCGTGGCTGAATTCACAGAGCCCGAAGTATGCTTAGATCAACAAGATGCAGATATAGGCAATGACGAAACTCAAGTATGGCAGATGTCTGTGGATGGGTCATCAGGTGAGCGGGGCTCAGGAGCGGGGATTGTCTTGGAAGGCCCAGAGGGGGAAGAGATCTCATATGCTGTAAAGTTGGAATTTGCAGCCACGAATAACCAGGCAGAGTATGAAGCCTTGATAGCAGGTCTGGAATTGGCTAAGGCCGTGAAAGCAGACAGAGTTAAGATCAGAACTGATTCCCAGCTGGTTGCGAGTCATATCAGTGAAAGATTCCAACCAAGAGAGGAGAAGATGGAGCAGTACCTGAAGATAGTCAGGGAGATGATGGGAAAGTTCGAAGCAGTGGAGGTGATACAAATCCCCAGGGAGCAGAATAGTCGAGCAGACATTTTGGCGAGGATGGCAGCAGTAGCCGACCCAAAAATGCCAAAGTCGGTTCCTCTGGAGGTGAAGTCCAGCCCAAGTATCGATAAGAATTTGGGGGTGTTGCGGATAGAACAAAAGTGCTCGTGGAGGGACCCGATAGTTTCATACCTTAGAGACGGGGTATTACCACCAGATAAGGGGCGAGCCCGCAAGATTAGAGCCTAGGCCTCGAGATACACGATGATTGATGGGGTACTGTACCGGCGAGGATATACACTACTGTTCCTTCGGTGTTTGGATGAGGACGACGCGGATTACGTACTGAGAGAAGTACATGAAGGAATTTACGGAAATCATTCTGGCGGGAGGTCCCTGGCCCACAAGGTTCTAAGGCAGGGATATTTCGGGCCGACAATGCACCAGGATGCGCAGGAGAAGACCAGGAGTTGTGTAAGCTGCCAGAATTTTGTAAATTTCTCTAACCAACCACCAGAGAAGCTCACCTCCATGACCTCCCCCTGGCCATTTGCTCAATGGGGAATTGATCTGATCGGCCCATTGCCAAAGGCACGAGGAGCAGCAACACATGCAATAGTTGCTATAGATTACTTCACGAAGTGGATAAAGGTAGAAGCCCTTAGCAGGATCACAGAGAAGAAAACAACAGACTTCGTGTGGAGAAACCTGGTCTGCCGATACGGGATCCCTTATGCCTTGGTAACGGATAATGGCAGGCAGTTCGATAATCACAGCTTCAGGGATTTCTGCCAGAACCTCGGGATAGAGCTGAAGTATTGCTCGCCTGCTCACCCTCAATCGAATGGACAAGTAGAAGCAGCCAACAAGACCATCAAGAGGCTTTTGAAAACCAGGCTTGGAGCAAAAAAGGGTGCGTGGGTTGACGAGCTGTCAGGTGTGCTATGGGCATACAGAACAACCCACAAAACCGCAACTGGGGAGACACCGTTCGCTTTGGCTTTCGGACATGAAGCGGTCGTGCCGGCTGAGATAGGAACGACCACACACTGGAAAAATCATTTCAATGAGCAGGAGAACGACGAGCAGATATGTTTGAATCTTGATCTGCTAACGGAAAGGAGGGAGCAAGCAGCCGAGCGATCAGTCATTTACCAACAGAGGGTTGCTCGGTATTATAACCAGAAGGTGAACATACGGCAATTCAGGGTCGGAGACTGGGTACTGAGAAGAGTGAATCAGAGCACCAAAGATTCGACTCAAGGAGTGCTGGGATCGAATTGGGAGGGGCCATATAGAGTCAAGCAGATAGCGGGACCCGGAGCTTACAAGCTGGTTCGCACGGACGGCCATGAGGTGAAACGCCCATGGAACGCAGCACACCTCCGAAAATACTTCCAGTAACATTTGTTCACATGTGAAAGCTATTTTTGCTCATGTTCATTACCGTTTATCTTTCACGCTTATTGTCCAAACAATTTCATGTAAGTCGAATCCTGCCATTAATGGAACGTCGAGGAATGTCATTCACTTGAAACTGTGATAAATCCACAAAGGCATGCAAAGGCTCACCAAAGTCTCAAAGCCTGTCTTATGGCGAGACAGAAGCCAAGCGTGCCAGGATCTGCTCGACCACGAGAAGGCGAGCAGAATCTCAATCCTTGAAGAATCAAAGGCATGCAAAGGCTCACCAAAGTCTCAAAGCCTGTCTTATGGCGAGACAGAAGCCAAGCGTGCCAGGATCTGCTCGACCACGAGAAGGCGAGCAGAATCCCAATCCTTGAAGAATCAAAGGCATGCAAAGGCTCACCAAAGTCTCAAAGCCTGTCTTATGGCGAGATAGAAGCCAAGCGTGCCAGGATCTGCTCGACCACGAAAAGGCGAGCAGAATCCCAATCCTTGAAGAATCAAAGGCATGCAAAGGCTCACCAAAGTCTCAAAGCCTGTCTTATGGCGAGACAGAAGCCAAGCGTGCCAGGATCTGCTCGACCACGAGAAGGCGAGCAGAATCCCAATCCTTGCAGAAATTACCTAAGGCATGCAAAGGCTCGCCAAGTCTCGAAGCCTGTTTTATGGCGAGACAGAAGCCAAGCATGCCAGGATCTGCTCGACCACGCGAAGGCGAGCAGAATCCCCAAGCGTCGAACAAGACACTAAGGCATGCAAAGGCTCCCCAAGTCTCAAAGCCTGTTTATGGCGAGACAGAAGCCAAGCATGCCAGGATCTGCTCGACCACGTGAAGGCGAGCAGACTCCGAAGCATTTAAAAAAAAAAAAAAATTTTTTAAGACGTGCAAAGGCTCGTCAAGTCTCACAGCCTGTTTATGGCGAAACAAAAACCAAACATGGCAAGATCTGCTCGACCGCGCGGAGGCGAGCAGAATCCCAAACATCAGAAAATTTTCTAAGGCAGGTGGCAAAACCATATACCAAGCCGTAGCCAGCTCGACCAGACGAAGATGAGCAGACTCTCGTAATTAAAACACAAAAGAGTAATCAAAAACATTTTTATTAATTTGTTAATAATTAACAAAGCAGATAATCTTCACAAACATTGTTCATTACAATACAAGAAATATATCAAGAAGATCGTGGATCAGTAAGCCCAGCAGCGTCGGTTGGCTGGACCTCCTCAGGTGCAGGAGGGGTATCACCAGTTGCATTTGGGGGGGTGCTCGCCTCGCCAACATCAGCAGGGATTGCACGAGGAGGAGAGTTTTCCTCCTCAGTCACGATCGGCTCTACCCCTTCGGCATCTTCGTTGGCCGCCTCTTCGTCCATATGTTGAGCAACACCAGCTGCAAGGTCATCCATCTTCAGATCAGGGTGTTGCTTCCCGAGGACGGCCATGATGCAACGATAGGAATGCCGAAGTCCCTGGTCGTACTGGTTGTCGGCCTCCCCCTCCAAGCTCTCGACCTGAGCTCGGTGAGAATCGCGGAGAGATTCGAGCTGAGCCTCATACATAGCCCTCTGCCTTTGCAGATCCTCCTTAACCTTGGTCAACTCCTCCTCGAGGGTAATGGCTTTTGCTTGAGCAAGAGACTCTTGCTCTATCAGCTTGAGGTTCTCAACGTTTAGCTCCCCCGCTTTTTTCTCGGCAACGTCAGCTCTGGTCGTCGCCGATTGAATGTCCTCCTTCATCTTCCTGTCGTAACGGCCAACCTTGGCCTTATAGTAGGTGGTCATGCAGCTGAGATGGAAAGCGCTATACTGCATGGCTCCCACCAGCTCGCCCAGGGTACAACCATCAAAGTCCTCCAGGTCCTTCTTGCTCACGAGTTTAGACAACTCATTGAGATAGGGAACCAAGTGTTCTGGTCGGCTGTCGGGTAAGCGAGACCGAGGCACAACAGGTGGAGAAGAGGAAACATGATCAGTGGCTGCTCCACTAGATTCCCCGACTTTAGCAGGAGCAGGAGGAAGAGCCTGCAAGGGAGGAACCTGCTGCACGATGTTCTTTCACTTCGCAGCAGGAGCATCTTTGTTCTGGTCCCTCTTGGTTGTTGGAGGCCGAGAGCGTTTCCTGGTCAGAGCTCCAATCACTGCGTCCTCCATCTTATGGCCAGGAAGTATCAACCGAGACTCGAGGAAGTTGTATGTAGATAGCAGTTCTCGGCTCGAGCAGGAATTGGCCAGTACAGCCTCGACCCGTTTAAGCTGACCAGGTTGGAGCGGGAAATGAACACCCCAGGAAACTACAACACAAACGAGCAGATTGGAAATGGACACTTGGTTAGAGACAAGCCAATAAAGCAAGAACAATTATGGATACAAGACATCTAAAGCGAGCAGGCAACCTGGGACCACGAAACGGGGTGGGACGCGATAATCGTTCCCGTCAATCCGTGCAACTTGACCCCAATGACCCCCAGCAAAAAAGAATTTCCTCTTCCAAGTCCCACCACCACCAGTTGGAAGATCAGTTATGGGTTTCCTGCTCTTGGTACTAGATTGGAAGTAGTACCAACCGGCATCTTTAGGGCTGCTCTTTAGCTGGTATAGGTGCTTCACCTCATCAATCGTGGGCTCGCTCTGGCAACATCTGTCCCACAATATGAACAGACCAGAGAGCACTCTCCACCCATTGGGGTTCAGCTGACCAGGAGCCAGATTCAGCCCGTTAAGTATACGGGCAAAGTAGGGTTGTAAGGGACACCTTAGCCCAAACTTAAAGCTTTCCAGAAACAGGGTAACGTATCCCCTAGGAGGCCGGCTAGGTGTATCCTTCTTTCCTGGGATCTTGAGAGGAATTTCACCAGGAATGCTATACCTGAGCCGGAGGTCATCCAGCTTGTTGAATGTGGTTGTGCAGGTCATGTAATCAATAGCATAATCCCGCAACGAGGCTCTACCTCCTACTGTGCTGCGCCTCTCTGGTCGCGGCGCTCTTGGTGAAGATTCCTCACCAGAATCACCTCCTTGATCCTCACTTAGGGTGTCTTCCGAGCCAGAAGGTCCCTCTTCACCACTACTTCCGCTCGTGGAGGTCGTTTAGGGGGGACATCCTCCTAGCGCTAGTCCCGACACTAGACCTAGTGGGTTCTAAGGGGGCCCCGGGGTCAAAAGCAGAATCAGCGAGCAGACTAGGCAAGAAACCTAGTTCGTCGTCACCAACCTCAACGACTTTCTCCTTACCCTTCGACATATCCTAAGTTCTAACCAAAACACCACCGCCAACTACAACCTCAAGCAAAGCAGAGAGAAAGGAAATTATCTACAACTAACCAATACCGAGAAAATAGAAGAAATACCTGAAGCCGGGACTCGGTCAGAGAGAGAGATCGGTGAAAGCTGTAGTGCCGAGTTTCGTTCGCCGGGGAGACAAGAAGAGAGAAAAAGGCGAGTTCGTGTTTGAGGATTTTGGGTTTTTCTTACTGAGAAGCAAACTCTTGGGCTGCCAGTATTTAATGACACATATCCCGAGAATCTTGCAACCGCAGATCTGAAATTCAAATGGAGGGGCTGATTCCCGCCACGTCACTTCGTCCGCAATTAAATGCGACACGACTTTTGGCAGCCTTTTCCAATCCCACGCGAGCGAGTACTAACGAGTTTCTACTGCTGGTCCACTACATTACCCAACACCAGAAACTGGGGGACCGGTGTTTGGGAGAAATACGTCAACGAGACCAGGCATGGTGAGCAGATGTCTGATGGCAGGGCTCTGCGAACCGGTGTGTTCCGTAAAAGCCTGGTGCGTGGGGGAACAGGAGCAGAAATATCCTGCTCGTCCACGAGCACGTCATCCGCGAGGCCAATTTCCTGTAAGAGGCATAAGGCCATTCCGGCTATAGGTCGAGAGGCGAGGAGACCCGGTCGACGGCAGTTGGCAAGACACGCTCTCCAGCCCGAGAATCTAGGCACGACAGCCACGCTTTCCCCAGAACCACGGCGGAACACGCAAGATCCCACGTTTACCCATAACGCAGCATAACGCAGCAGTCGGAGCCCCATACCGTCCCCCAAAAAGCGGAAACAAGATCTCACGGAACCACGACAGCCACGCTTTCCCCAGAACCGTGGCGTAACACGCAAGATCCCACGTTTTCCCACAACGCAGCAGTCAGAGTCCCATACCGTCTCGAAAAAAGTGGAAAACTGGGATTCAGAGGAAGCCTATAAAAAGGTAGCCAACGAAGGTAAAGGGGTTGGTATTTTTGAGATTAGAAAAGAAATTCAAAAGAAGGGAAAACCGGGAAAAAGCCATAAGATCTGTGGCAAACGTTCCCCGAACCTTCATATCTGACTTGAGCGTCGGAGGGTTTGCGCCGGGAAAATAACCGGCGCACTCTGACTTGTCTTTGTGCGCAGGAACCTCTGGAGAAGAAGCCTTACGAGGAGACCTCCTGGTCGCGGTGAAGTTGATCGAGCAGAGATCCTGGTCGTAGAACGAGGAGAACCAGAATCCTGCATCAACATCATCAATGGCCATTATCCTCACTCTCAAATTCACTCTCACCCATTACTCATCAATAACTCTTCGAACCACTTTCATTCTTCCCCAACAAAAATACCCACCCAACAAAAAGTTGCTCCAATTTTTTCAACCATTCAAAAAGGGCTTAGATCTGCTTATAAATAAAATCTTCAGTATAACACCAAAAAAAAAAAAATCAGAAGTCTTGCAAATTTCAGGATAGTCATCTCTTAAGCTGGGTTTTTGTTTAACTTTTTCTAAAAAGAAAAATTTTCATAAGAACTTATTAAATTAAAGCTTCATAGAAAAAGGCGGATGGATGCATGGGATTCCTCTGCTACCACCATAAAATGGAGAGCCGCATCCTCCATTATTCTCTCTTTCTCTTTCACGCTTGGGAAAGCGGTTCTGTTATGGTGTTGGGTTTGGTTTGGCCTGCAGAGAGAAAATGAATTGAGTGATGGTCATAAATGGATTATGGATGATTGGTTTAAATAAAAAAAAGCGCTTCGTGGAAGAAGATTTAATAAGGATATTATGGTAAAATTAAATAGCTATAAATGAACTGAAAAGAAAAACACGTGTCAACACAAGAAACAAGCGACTGAAACAGTCGCCCATAACGGCGACTGTTGCTAGCACTCGTCATTGAAAGAAATGCATATCGAAAACAAACGCTCAAGTTGTACTCTATTCGGTGTATTCTTTTTATGCTGATTTGTCAATTATTAGAGAAGGAAAATGGTAAACAAACTAAAGGAAAATTAAAGGACAATGGTAAACAAACTAAAGGAAAATTAAAGGACGATAAAAATTAGCGTGGTTTCACGTGTTGTCTTATACTAATTAAAAAATGCGTGGGACTATAATAAATAATAAAATAAAAAATAATAAAATGAAAAAGCAGCTCAAATTTTTTCATTTTATCTTTTTCCTTATACTTTATTCAGCAAATCTCCCCAGAGAGATAGAGAGGATAAGAAACTAATTTTAATTCTTTTTCCTCTTAATTTCAGCTTAGCACCGTGTGAGCATTCCCTTTTCATCAAACGATGTCACTCTGCTTTGCTTCAATTCATTTCAGCTGGGCAGCACGTTGTGAGCTCTGCTCTGTTTCGAAAATAAATCAGAACATAAAAAATTTTGTGCCTAGGCCAAACTGACAAAATTGGAAAACTGAACTGACTTTTATTGATTATCTCTATTACAAACATTGATTTTGTGTCGAGGCCAAACACTTATTATAGAAGCTTGTAGTTGAGACAGGAATAGAAACAGAGACAAACAAAAACACACAAACACAAAAAAAAAAAAAAATTTCCAACTGCAACAACTCCAGCATCAATTCCAGCACCAGTAACACTTTCAGCAAAAAAAATCCCAGTAACACTTCTAGCAAAAAAAATTCAAGCAGCAACAACCTGCCTAAGGGGAGCCGTGGTGTGGCACTTTGTGAGTGGATGAGGAGATGAGAAGGGAGAGAGGTTGACCTAGTTTGACCCACGAACCCGACCTGCGAACGTGACCCGGTTGGATTTCACGATCCCGGCCACTCCTCCGGCCAATCAAGGTATTGATCTGAAGCTTGGAAGTCGGCCCTCGTTTCCCTGCCATCCTTGCCGCCGAAAACCAACAAGAACGCCGTCGATTTAGCTCAAAAACCGCGAACTCGACCCGACCCACGAACGTGACCCGATTGGATTTCACGATCCCGGCAACTCCACCGGCCGACCAAGGTATTGATCTGAAGCTTGGAAGCCGACTGTCGTTTCCCTACCATCCTCGCCGACGAAAACCAACAGGAACGCCGACCTTTTAGCTCGAAAGAACCGCGGCTCCAACGCACCACCGCGTGAGTTCTACTCCCTCGATCACGTGATGGTGGTGGTCCGTCGTCTGTGGGCTCGTCCGTCGTATGTGGTTTGTCAAACGGAAAGTAAGAGTGCGTGGTTGATTGTTGATTGTGGGTGTGATTCTGTTGTTTGTCAAAAGGGAAGTAAAAAGTGCGTGCGTGAGTGAGTTTGTGGTTTCTATTCCAGCTAAAAGAGAGATGAGAGAGGAAAAAAAATTCTTGTTAATGCTTTATTGGCTCACACATTATGTTTAATTTAATTTTTTAAATTGATTGTGGGTCTAACTTAAAATTCACGCATGCTCATTTTCGAAAGAGAGAGGATAGAAAACGACAGCATGTGCTGCCGTTTCTGTCTTCCTTTTGTCGTTCCTGAGTCTCAATAGCAGCACTCATTAGAGAACTGCATGGTGTTGGAATTTTTACAATTTCCATAAAGTAAATAAATCTTAATTTGAATAAACTTTAGTTCATAAAATCATAAAATATTATGATTTTCACATCATTATAATTGAGAGAAAATATATCTTGATCCATAATAATTTTTCTTAATTAAATCTCACTACCAAGAGTTAAAGATTAGCAAAGTTGATTTATCTCTTTTGACCCTTTTATAATGACTCGCTTTTTGATGGAGAAAAAATTAATGTGATATCATTTTATATTTTGGGTGGAGAGAAAACCAATTTTAATAAAACCATAATTCTCACTTTCCATTAAAGTGGGCAGTTAGTTTTTCTCAATTGACTTACTTTCTGATGGAGAAAAAATTAATGTGATATCATTTTATATTTTGGGTGGAGAGAAAACTAATTTTAATAAAACCATAATTCTCACTTTCCATCAAAGTGGGCTGTTAGTTTTTCTCAATTTACCAAAAGGATTTCAACCCATAATTTATTTTATTATTACTAATTTAATAATGTGGCACGTGGGCCACTATAAAATATTCCAACATTTTAGAGAATAAATTCTAAAATTAGAATTGAGATGGCGAGAATAACTTGAAGAAAAATCTATTGAAATGACGTACTTGGGTATCTAGATCCGTATCAACATGCACTATGGGCTAAATATTCCTTATTAATACCAATTAAATTATGAGGGGGGAATCCACACCTCATGAACCACACTCTAATCAATATGGTCCTAAGGGCTTATCGTGTCAAATAATAATAACCTTATACTAGAGAGCCGGTGTAACCAAGGCGGTATCTAGACAAGATTATTATTATTTGTCGACGAGAAGTTAAAACATCCACAAAAACTAGACGGGAAGAGAAAATAAATTTACCAAATTAAGCCCATGACACTTGTTGAGACTTCACCTTCAACCCAAGCTTGAAAGAAAATTAGCTACTCATAATTGAACTAGGGGCAAAATAAAAATTTATTAAAATATGTAGAAAATACAAGATAGAGAAGGAATTACAGAAAATGGATCCCAAAAATGGATTCAGAGATATCAAATTAGGGGAGGGAGAGGCCCCCTTTTTATAGATACATGGAGTAAATCATGGCCATCGGATTAAAAACAGTTTGGACGCTTAGGATTGCGCCACGTCATCAGTCAACAGTACGCGATTTGACCACGCGGATGAACAGTAACACGATTTGACCCGAGTTGAACAATAACACGGTTTGGTTGAAAATAATCCTGTGTGATGCATGTACCGTACGCAAGATTTTTGGTCCACTGATATGCTGCCACGTCACCATCAACAGTACATAAGAATTTTAGTCCAACAAGATTGTCACACCTCATCAGTCATCAGTCAATGCCACATCATCGGTCAATGCCACGTCATCGATCTGTCTATGTGAACAGTGTCGTGAACAGTAACGTAGACAGTACCGTACACGTGAATAGTACCGTACATGTAAACAGTGTCATTTTTCCTTTTATGCTCTTCCTAAGGTTTTCGACTGTCCTGAGTTCAAAATTGAAGTCCGTTTTGCCGTCTGATCTCTCGTTTATTGTGAAATGACTATGATGTCCCTAAAATACATAAAATACTTAATTAAAATAAAATACACGGAATTAAATCAAAAGAAGGTTAAATACATAAAAGTAAGGGTGTTAGTAAAACTTGTAGTGTAAAATGACGATTTTCTCCTTTACAAATATACATGTTCTAACACTCAACACACCCCCCAACCAGCTTATTGCTAGTCCCTAGCAAATAAAGCGAAAACAAAATTCAAATCCAAAATGATTTTTTTTTTAATTTTAGAAACACTCATGTTTATTCAATCAGATTAATTATAGCAATCAAATAAAAGTATAAGCATTATCTCCAGTCTAAAGGAACATCACACCCACATCAACCATCCATATGAATCAGCCTAGTAGACTTTGTTATAGTTACTTTCAAGAATGACATGTCAAACCCCAAAATCTCTTTGGAAGTAGTGACAGTCTCACAAAGAAATTAAACCCAATAAAAATAGTTACTCCAATGAATGGTAATTGAGAGAAAATAATAAAGAAATGATATCACATGCTCTCACCAAGATAAAAGAAATATGCCTTCAGCTTAGAAATAATACGATCTCAAGTCAAACAAAAATGCTAGTCAACCCACTTTATTTATCTTTTTTTTAAAACAATTTTTTTTTTTGCTTTTGTTGGGCATAACTTCACTATACAAAATATTTATTTACATTTTTCTCAAACATAAATAGGTGATGGAACTTGTAAGATATTGGGTAATACTCCAAATCGAAGTGGGTCAAGATGATAAGTTTGACAAAGAAAAGTTTTTTTTTTATATATTTTTTTTAAAGGCTCAAAAGGGTTAACTATGGATATTTGATAAAAGGGATGGCTAGAAAGACTCAAACGAATCAAAGATGTCATTTCCATCGTCTTTTAGGGCTCTAAATAATCTTCCATATCTACTAGTTAGATGAGCCTCCATATGTAGCAACACACATTTTTTTTCTTTTTTTTTTTAATTTTACAATTTTTTTTAAGGGTTAACTCAAAAGAAATCTAGATATCGTGTATACAATAATAACTATTAAGCTGTATAAAGATTGAGCAAAAGGGTTACTCTCCAAGAAAAATGATAGGCTCAAAAACTCACTTGGTACTTATTATGACATGTTCATTCCTTCAAGCAACTCATATTTGTCTCCGACATCAACATGTAGAGTAGCAAACATAGTGTAACATCACTTAAGACCAAAGATAATGCAAATAATAAAATTTAAAATTAATCATGTCATCCAATGTTAAAACAAATCACACAAAAAGTTTTGTTTTTTATTTATTTATTTTTTAAAAAACAACATTCTACCCCCCAACTTATTCTAAACATGAAAGGAAAATCCGTATGCAGAAATGTGAGAATGATGCAGAAAAATAATTAGAAAAGTTACACTTAAAATTATAGAAAAAGAAAATATTTATTTTTTATTTTTTATTTTTTATTACTAAGAAGATGCGTTTCTAGAGGCACTACACTCCATATTCAGCCATCTTCGACTCAAAAATGTATATTTATAGAGGAGAAATTAAAAAGAAGAAGAAAAAGAAATTCAAAACATAATAAAGAAAAAGAAAATGTCTGAATTTTTTTTAATTTTTTTAATTTAATTAATTTTTTTTATTTTTTTCTCAAACGATGAAGATGCGTTTCTAGAGTCACTACACTCCATATTCAGCCATCTTCAACACAAAAAGTTAGCAACAGTTAGTTTCTACAATAAAAAATCTGTAAAAACTTAACCAAGATTCCACAATTGACTATTCCCTCCTCCCAACCAGAACGAAATATTGTCATCAATGTTTGAAAGGAAAGAAGTAGAATTTAGAAGACATCACCTTAGTGGTGCAACACAGAAGAAAATATTTACAAGCGGAGAGTTAAATCTAATTTGTACTTCTTACTGTGGCTACTGTTACCATCATTATTTAGACGCTCCAACACAAATTTCCAGGGGTCTGGCTCCGGTTTATAAGCTTGTAATAGATCAAGTAGCTCATTAGCAGTGTGAGCACAAATAAAAAGCTTTTTGACATTGGAAAAAACGAAATAGTTTTTTATTGCATGGTTAAGAAATGCGATAAAGCCATCATAAAAATTATTGACATTTAACAAATCGATGAGTTTCTGGTGAATGTGCATATGGGCCCAAGATGCTAGTGTGATAAGTGCCTCTAGTATTACAAGATCTCCTAGAAGAAAAATAAAAGTATCAGCATGATTAAGCATTTCAGTTATTCTTTTTTGCATGCCTGAGACGACTAACTCTTCTCCAGTCGATGAGTCAGACAAACTTCCCAAGGTTTTAGGACTCTTGGGATGATGCATAACACTTGACTTTCTCTGACAAAAGCTGCTTCTGAGACCATTTTTGATAACCCTCAATTACCTCCTCCATTTACCAAGTGTAATTTTTTCGCTGCTATGCTTCGACCAAGATCTATGGCTGCCTCAACGAACTCTTTATGTTTGCCATAGTTAAATCCAGAAAGCACACAAATGTTCTTGAATTGTCTATTGGGAGTAGTTGCTATTGGAATACTTCTTAAAAATAATTTGTTAGTGCTTGACAAAAAAAATCACATTTAAGAGTTTTGGTGACAGTGGGTCACAGTTGTGTATGAGGTAACATGTCAGTGTCAAATAATGTGTAAAGCACATGGTTCGCGAGTAAAAAAGGAAACAGTAAAAAGGAAAAAACAAACAGTAATAAGGAAAAAGCAAACAATAATAAAATTATTAAAGACAATAATGCAAACAATAAAACAATAGTGAAATAAAATAACAGTAAAGTAAAAGGATATTTACAGGTAGTTGCGACTGTGGCTCACATTTTTCTCTGGTTTTACGTCCAGAAACGGCTTGAACGCCCTTTATGGGTTGAGGATATGCTTCCTATCCAGTTTTCTTATAAACTGGCAAACATGGCCGTTTATAGTCAGATTCCCGAGACTATATCGTGCATGCTCTTTCTGGAATAATGGCCATAAATGGAGAATCGCTCCTTGCACATATCCACTGGGATGCGTTTCAAGAGACAGAAGGATATCATCCAATGACTCCTTATTCAAGCCATCCCTAATTAATTGAATCTTATCTTCCATGTTATCAGAAAATATTCCTAAAGAACATGGTTTTTTATCGCATCTCATTCTGGCACACTTATGACAAGGAACAGAAATTCTTCGAGCTCGTCGTTTTCTTGCATAATTTCCTTTACCATAATCAGGCATGTATGCAATAAATTTTGGAGATAACTTACCTGCCGATCATACTTTAGTCTCGATTAACCAACAGATGTCAGCAGATATGTTATTCCTCATAAGTAATCGCATGTGTTCGGACCGAGCTTTATAGATTGTAAGGAGGGCATTCTGAGAAAGTGAAGGGAATCGCTTGTGAAGCTTCGCTAGAATCTCGTTTCTGTCCATACCTTCGCCTCAAAATATCAGTTATTATGGGAAATTGAAGTAACTAACTTGATTATCACGGCAAACCGTTATCCGCCACTTCACCGGGGTAACAAACTAAAGCACACAAACAGAAAAAATTAAAACACACAAAGAAAATTAAAATCGTCCTTTTATTGAATTTACCTCAAGCTCCAACTGGATGTCGTAAACACTTCTCTCAATGTCTCTGAGTTGGCTTTCTAAACCCTCAACATAGGATATTAACTATGGTGGTTGCAAAGTCCAAATACGATATGTTTTACAAAATTGAATCTGCCTTTTGAGATGAGTTTTAACACGTTGAAGTGGTTTAAGAATGTTAAGGAGGAACGGTCTAAGTATGGTACTCATGATTAACAATGATAAGAGAAAGCTTAACGGTAAAACAAATACACTTATGCAAAAATAATTTCAATTAGCAAAAGAATAATAAAAAGAAAGAAAGAAAAATCAAATCAACGAAAAAAAAATCAATTCAAATCTGGTGGGTCACTCAAATTTATTTCGGTGTCTTCTCCATGTAGTTGGTACTCTAGATATGGCTTTAATATTTGACCATTAACTTTAAATGTGACACCGTTCTTTAGGTCCTTAATTTCAATTGCCCTATGTGGAAAAACAGTATGTATAATAAATGGGCCAGACTAACGAGAGCGTAACTTACCTAGGAATAGGTGCAAGCGAGAATTGAATAAAAGCACTTTCTGACCTGGAATGAAAGATTTTCTCATAATTTGATTGTCGTGGAAGACTTTCATTCGTTGCTTGTAAATCTTGGCATTTTCGTATGCATCATTGCGAATTTCTTCAAGTTCTGCCAGTTGTAATCTTCTTTCTGAGCTGGCTTACTGTATGTCAAAGTTGAATTTCTTGATGGCCTAATACGCACGATGCTCAAGTTCCACAGGTAGGTGGCAAACTTTTCCATACACTAGCCTGTAGGGTGGCATCTCAATCGGGGTCTTGAAAGCCGTTCTATATGCCCATAATGCATTATCAAGTCTTAATGACCAATCTTTTTTGTCCGGCCTCACCGTCTTTTCTAATATGTACTTTATTTCTCGATTGGAGATCTCAACTTGGCCACTGGTTTGCGGATGATATGGGGTTGCCACTTTGTAAGTGATTGAATACTTTATCAAAAGAGCTTTAAATGCTTTGTTACAAAAGTGGACACCACCATCACTGATTATTGCTCGAGGGAATCTAAAGTGTGAAACAATGTTGCTTTTCAAAAATCCTATCACCACCTTGTGATCATTGGTTCTACATGGAATTATTTCTACCCATTTCGATACGTAGTCAATAGCAACCAATATGTATTGATGGCCAAAAGAAGGGGGAAAGGGACCTATGAAGTCGATACCCCATACATAAAAAATCTCAACCACTAAAATTGGATTTAGTGGCATCATGTTCATTCGTGTAATACTCTCCATTCATTGACACCTATCACATAAAGAACAGAAAGTGTAAGCGTCTCGAAATATAGTTGGCCAATATAAACCACATTGTAAAACTTTAGTCGTTGTTTTCTTAGCACTGAAATGGCCTCCACGAGCTTGTTCATGGCAGAATAAAAGGATATTTTAAATTTCACTTTCTGGGACACATCATCTAACAATTTGATCTGCATAATATTTGAACAAATACGGGTCATCCCAAAAGAAATTCTTTATTTCTGCAAAAAATTTGGCCTTGTCTTGCTTGGTCAAATGCTCTAGAAGTTGACATGTAACAAGATAATTAACTATATCAGCATACCAAGGTAATACTTCCACACTCATCAATTGTTTATCTGGAAATGACTCATTCAATGGTAATGATTCTGTAATTGTGTCAAAATAGAGACGAGAGAGATGGTCTGCCACGACATTCTCTGTGCCTTTTTTATCTTTAAATTCCAAGTCGAACTCCTGCAAAAGTAACACCCAACGAATTAGTTTAGCTTTTGCATCTTTCTTTGTGAAAAGATATTTAAGAGTAGCATGATCTGTGAATATAATTATTTTACAACCAATGAGATAAGATTGAAATTTTTCCAATGCAAACACTACTGCTAGCATTTCTTTTTCAGTAGTTGAATAGTTCAACTGTAAATCATTCAATGTCATACTAGCATAGTAAATAACATGGGGAATTCGATCAACTCTTTGTCTTAACACTGCTCCTACTGCATAATCAGATGCATCACACATGAGTTCAAATGGTAAGCTCCAGTTTGGGGGTTGAATGATGGGTGATGATGTCAACAACTACTTTAGTTTTTCAAATGAATCATCAAAGATAAAAGGTACATCCTTAGCAAGTAAATTGCATAAGGGTTTAGAAACTTTGCTAAAATCTTTAATGAAACGTCTATAGAAACCAGCATACCCAAGAAAAGATCTTACTTTTCTGACTGTTTTGGGTGGAAGAAGATTAGAAATGAGATCCACATTGGCTTTGTCAACCTTAATACCTTTGCTCGAAATGATGTAACCGAGAACAATACCTTATTTTACCATAAAATGACATTTCTCCCAATTTAAGACCAAGTTCTTCTCGATACATCTCTGCAGAACTAGTGTTAGATGAGGTAAACATTTATCAAACGAATCACCAAAGACAGAAAAGTCATCCATAAAAACTTCAAGAAATCGTTCAACCATATCAGAAAAAATGCTTAGCATGCATTGTTGAAATGTAGCAGGTGCATTACATAATCCAAATGACATTCTCATATATGAAAAAGTGTCAAAAGGGTAAGTGAAAGTTGTTCTCTCTTGATCTTTTGGTGCTATGGGAATCTGATTATATCCTGAGTAGCCATCTAGAAAGCAATAAAATTCATGGCCTGCTAATCTATCAAGCATTTGATCGATAAATGGTAAAGGAAAATGGTCTTTACGTGTGACAGAATTCAACTATCTATAATCAATGCATACACGTCATCCTGTAGTTACTCTAATGGGTATCAATTCATTATCAACATTCGTAACTACTGTGACTCCTGACTTTTTGGGGACAACTTGTATAGGACTGACCCATGAACTATAAAAAATTAGGTATATGATACTTGCATCTAATAGCTTAAGGACTTCAGTTCTAACAACTTCTTTTATATTAGGATTTAACCGACATTGCATTTCCCTAGTAGGTTTAACATTTTCATCAAGGTGAATGTAATGCATGCAGTCTACTGGGTTTATACCTTTTATGTCCGCTATGGTCCATCATAATGCTCCTTTGTGCTCTTTTAAAACATCCAACAACTTACATTTTTTTTCGTCATTTAGGAATGATGAGATGATTACCGGTAGAGTACTTTCTTTTCCCAAAAATACATATTCTAATGTGTTGGGTAATGGTTTGAGCTCGAGTTTCGGTGGTGATTCTGATGATGGGATGAGTTTCTTCTCTGATGGTGCTAGTTGTTCAACTCTTGACTTCCATTTATTAGTGTCCATGGATGGTGTTGAGTCAAGTAGGGCGTTGACCTCATCGACCGATCTGTCAATATCAAAATCCAAACAAAAGTGAGTTAAACATGTTTGTAAAGGATCATCACTAAGGTTTGAAACAAAAGTATCATCAACTAATGCTTCAATTAAATCCACATCAATAATTTCATCATCTGCATTATGAGGTTGTTTGGTAATGTTGAAGATGTTTAGCTCCATAGTCATGTTGCCGAATGACAACTACATATTTCCAGTTCTGCATTGAATGTGAACATCGGCGGTTGCCAAGAATAGTCGACCTAGAATAATGGGGATGTGCTTCCTTGAATCCTGTATTGGTTGAGTGTCAATTACAATGAAATCAACAGGAAAATAAAACTTGTCTACCTGGATAAGCACGTCCTCCACAATACCACGAGGTATTTTCGTGAACCGATCTGCAAGTTGTAACACCACTGGGGTTGGGTGTAATTCTCTAAGTCCAAGTTTCAAAAATACCGAGTAAGGCAACAGATTTACACTAGCTCCTAAATTCAACAACTCAATTGTGTGGTTCCCTATGCTATATGAGATAGTGGGGGAGCCAGAGTCTTTGCATTTTAAAGAAATTTTGTGTTAGAGTATAGAACTAATGTTTTCTGTTAAAAATGCCTTTTTTTGAACATGCATATTTTTCTTTTTAGTACAAAGGCCTTTAAGAAACTTGGCATAAGATGGAACTTGCTTTATAGCATCAAGTAAAGGGATGTTAATACTTACATGTTTGAAGATTTCAAGAATCTCACCTATGGATTTTCCCTTTTCGCCTTTAGCTAACCTCTGAGGAAATGGAGCTTTGGGAACGTATTCTTGTGGGTTGGTTTCTTCTTTCTCCTCCAGTGATGAGTCCTCAACATTCACAGGTACAATTTGATTTTCTTTTGCCATAAGCATCTCCACTTTGTTGTTGATTTCTTTTCCTTTTCGCAAGGTCATGACTGCTTTGACCTCTCCATACTGTTGTGGTGAATTGGTACTTACTTTATGTACTCCTTTAGGATTAGGCACTGGTTGACTTAGAAATTTACCTTTCTCAACGGTCATTGCCAAAGTCTGAACTGAAGAAGCAAGTTGTCCCACCATCTTCTCGATGCTTGAAACTGATTGAGCTTGTGAATTGAAACCTGCTCTCAACTCATTTCGTAGTCCATCAATGGTGCAGTTCTGTTGCTCAATTGTGGAGTAAATAACATTTTCTTGAAATTCTGAAATGCATCCTCCTATGGTCTGGGTTGAGAGTCGTTTTGGTTCTGATTGAATGGTCTAAATAGGGGCTGAGAGGCTTGAGGAATTTGAGAAATTTGTTGCATTGGTGGAGCTAGAGTTGCTGGTCCATTCTGTTAGAATCCTTGAGATCATGAAAAATTGGGGTGGTCTCTCCATCCAGGATTATATGTGTTGGAGTATGGGTTGTAATTTGATGGTTTTCTCATTACACCTATGGCATTGACTAGATCTGAGTATGAATCAAGGTCATGTGGTTCAGTTGATTTAGCAGTCGATAACGATACTATTTGTCGAGCAAGACCTTCAACCATCTCATTGATTTCTTTGATTCCCGAAGTTGACTCGCCAATGTGAACTTCATTCACTCCTTTAATTCTTTTAGTATTCTTGAGTGATCGACTCCGTTGTTGGGAATTATCTGCTTGTCGCTGGAAGAATTCACAAATCTCTGATGCACTTTTTGACATTAGCTCTCCTCCACTTGTTGCCATTAGCCATTCTTGCACATTCGGCAATAATCCCTCCAAAAAGTATTGGCATTGATGTCATTTCTCATACCCATGATGTGGACACTTCAAGAGTAGCCCATTGAATCGCTCCCATGTTTTGAAAAATTGCTCGTCCTCTCTCTGGATAAACTCTGAGATTTCCTTGCGAATAGTATTGGTTTTATGCACTGAAAAATATTTATTCAAAAATTTAGTTACCATTTGTTCCCATGATGAAATGCTATTGGCAGACAATGTATTAAGCCATGAACGAGCTCTATCCTTTAAAGAAAATGGGAATAATATAAGTTTAACATCATCATCTGAAAAATTCTCATATTTAAATGTTTGACAAATAGCATGAAAATCATTCAAATGATTATATGGGTTCTCATTTTCTAGGCCATAAAATGTGGGGAGACAATTTAGCACACTAGGTTTTAGTTCAAAACTCCTAGCAGCTACATTTGGGTATCTTATACATGATGTGTTCAAATTAGCTAAGAGACTAAAATAGTCCTTAAATGGCCTTTCCTGTGGTGCTTGTAAATCCATTTTATTTTTAACGTGTTTGTGTGTGCGAAGTATTTTTTCTAATTCAAGGTCTATAGGTTCAAGATTAGGTAATAATGATCTTCGACCATGCATGCAAAACAAATAAAATAAAAATAAAGATGGGAACAAAACAAATAAAAATAAAAAAGAGGGAGAAATTACGATACTAACCTTATTGCGCTATTACAACCTTAGTATAAAAACACACTAAAAAAATACAAGAAAACAAATAAAAGAAATTATTCACAAAAATTAATTCTACAAATTAAAATAACTTACCTCCTCGGTAACGGCGCCAAAAACTTGTTGTGTAAATTTTATTGAACTTGCAAGTGCACGAATCTATTGTAGTATAGATCAATGGTGACGAGTGTCGATCCCACAAGGAAGTGGATTTTAATTGTGTGTAGAATTAATTTTGTAAATGGGTGATTGAATTTGTGGTAGAAATGATTTGGAATATGCTAAATCTTAAATTAAATTGGCGAGAATAAATTCTAAAATTGGAATTGAAATGGCGAGAATAAATTGAAGAAAAATCTATTGAAATGACGTACTTGTGTATCTGGATCCGTATCAACATGCACCATGAGCTAAATATTTCTTATTAATACCAATTAAATCATGAGGGGGGAATCCACACCTCACGAACCACACTCTAATCAATATGGTGCTAAGGGCTTATCGTGCCAAATAATAATAACCTTATACTAGAGAGCCGGTGTAATCAAGGCGGTATCTAGACAAGATTATTATTATTTGTCGACGAGAATTCAAAACATCCACAAAAACTAGAGGGGAAGAGAAAATAAATTTACCAAATTAAGCCCATAACACATGTTGAGACTTCACCGTCAACCCAAGCTTGAAAGAAAAGTAGCTACTCATAATTGAACTAGGGGTAAAATAAGAATTTATTAAAATACGTAGAAAATACAAGATGGAGAATGAATTACAGAAAATAGATCCCAAAAATGGATTCAGAGATATCAAATTAGGGGGGGAGGCCCCCTTTTATAGATACATGGATTAAATCATGACCATCGGATTAAAAACAGTTTGGACGCTCAGGATTGCGCCACGTCATCAGTCAACAGTATGCAATTTGACCACGCGGATGAACAGTAACATGATTTGACCCGGGTTGAACAGTAACGCGGTTTGGTTGAAAATAATCCTGTGTGATGCATGTACCGTACGCGAAATTTTTGGTCAACTGATATGTTGCCACGTCACTATCAACAGTACATAAGAATTTTAGTCCAACAGGATCGTGACACCTCATCAGTCAATGCCACATCATCGGTCAATTCCACGTCATCGATCCGTCTATGTGAACAGTGTCGTGAACAGTAATGTAGACAGTACCATACACGTGAATAGTACCGTACATGTGAATAGTGTCATTTTTCCTTTTATGCTTCTCCTAAGGTTTTCAACCGTCTTGAGTTCAAAAGTGATGTCCGTTTTGTCGTCTAATCTCTTGTTTATTGTGAAATGACTATGATGCCCCTAAAATATATAAAATACTTAATTAAAATAAAACACACGAAATTAAATCAAAAGAAAGTTAAATACATAAAAGTAAGGGTGTTAGTAAAATTTGTAATGTAAAATGACGATTTTCTCATTTATAAATATACATTTTCTAACACTCAACAAGTAGCAAGATCTTCAACTGAGTCAGCGTATTAAGCACTTGCAAATACTACAGTAGAAATTTTGATGACTTCAATCTGTGCTTAAAGAGTTGCAGGTTCCACTAGCCGATATTCCCAATTATTTGGTGTGATAACACTAGAGTTGCTTCGCTGGCTGCCAATCTAGTTCATCATTCAATAACAAAACATATAGAGATCGATGTTAATTTTGTGAGAGATATAATTTTCAAATGTAGAGTGGAAGTCAAATATGTCCCTACTGAATATCAGCCTGCAGACATATTTACAAAGGCTCTTCCTACTGATAGGTTTCAACGGTTGCGAGACAAGCTACATATTCTTCCTAAAACATTATGCTTGAGGGGGCATGATGAAAATATTGTAGCAGAACTACAAACTTGAGTAATATGAATTCAAATATGTTAAATGACATGGCAGCATACTTGTCATTCGTTAGTGTTCTGGAAGTTTAATGTGGACAGTCTTGTCTCTTAGCTTATCATTAATTCAAGCTTTTACTTTTGCATTTATCAAGATCAAGATAAAGATAACTATTGTGCTAGGCTTGATCTCATTCTTGGCTTATCGTGTTTCCTGTACAGCACTCCAAATATAATGATTATGAGGTGAATAAAATATATAAAAAAGTGCTTTATTTCTTCTTCAAGCCCATCTTTATAATTCAAGTGATTAATTGTGGTGTAGCCATCACGCGAAGCATGTCCCATTCCTCGTATTTAGAGGAAATTTTAAAATACATTAGAGATGTTATATTAACTATAAAATAAATTAATAATTTTAAAACATGTATATTTTTATTTTAAAAAATCACCATGTAAGTTAGAGTGTTCATAGATCGAATTTTGCGGATTGGATATCAATCCGTATCCAATAAAAAATTTTGCAAATTATAATTTTTTAATCCAATCCATGATGGGTGAAATTCAATCCAAATCCAATCTATATGTTTGCGGATTGAATGTGGATTTGACCCAATTCACCATTTTACAGATTGGTTTGCAGGCTAAAAATTTTTAATCATGTCCTATCTATGAACTAATTAAATAAAAAAAGTAACATAAAAATGATTTTATTACCAATTAAATTCAAAATTAAATAAAATTTAAATAAATTAATTGTTTAAATAAAGCTAGAAAATACATTCAAGTTTCAAAATATAACACACCAAAAAGAAAAAAAAATCTAATTTGTTTAGATTACTACATGAAAATTAACTACTTAAAAAGTTATATTTTTTATTTAATTATTTTTATTTTATATTATTATCGAATAAAATATAATATGCAATTAATGTAATTATATTTGAACTTATTTATTTATTAGTAAGTATAATGCCATATTTACAAGTTTAATTTTTTTATTAGATAAATATTTTTTTTTTTATTTTTTTGCGGATTCGTTGATTTTTGCAAATTTACAAAAGTGAATCCATATCCAATTCACTGATTGCAGATTTTTAAATTTTCAATCCAATCTAATCAACATATAAAATTTTTAGAGATCAGACGGATTAAACAGATCGGATTGGATTCTAAACACTCTAATGTAAGTAGTGATTATATTAAATTCAATTACACATGTTATGGTTACTAAAAAAGTACACTATTTGGTTCTAAGAATATTGTCTTCCTCTCACAATAATCAAACAAATTAAGTTCAAGTTTGATTTATTCAAATTTTAGATATTTCTTTTTATTATTAACAAAATAGGCTACCTAGTGGTACATGACAGCAATGTCTTCATGAAACTCGCCAACAACCCATGTATTTTATCGAGGGCTGTAACTTACATGAGCAGTAAGTTAGCAAGGCCCTAAATATTAAAGACATTATATCCCCCGTGATTGATAGAGACATTCAATGCATTTACCTTATAGATGATATTTTTTGAGACGAAAATATGAGTGGTTGGGCAAGGATTGAATTGCGAATTGTCCTTATTTCACTCGGCAATTTATTGAAAAAAAAAAAAAAACCCTCTTCTTCTTAATTCTAAGTGGGGTGTCTTCAATTTTGGTTTTATATACCGTGGTGTTTCATTTTTTTTTATTTTTTTATAAGCCATTGCTAGCTCCATGGCACTCCCTATTCCTCTATCTCTATTATTATAAACTAATCATCAACCTCAAGGAGCTTCTCTAAGTGCTTGCTTTAAACAAAATTGAAGTTAAGTGTTCATGCAAATGTTTAACGTTACAAAGTAGCAAGCTTTGGCTATTATTAATTTATTAGCCATCAAATATAGCCATAAGCTGCCCTTCATTAAATCCTTATCTCTTGGCCAAAAACCCATCCGAAAGGAACAGCACTGCCTCCTTTCTTAGCCGTATCTACCAGAGCTTTATTCTCCAATATTCTTCTAATCCTTAAAGGCAATCCACACACAAAATCCTGAGCTTTGCGCCCTTCACTTGTGAGACCTATCAACTTCTCCACTTTCCATCTCTCAATCAGAAACTCCAAGATATCAGCATAGTCATGGCCAGTGTACACTCCAAGCCTTTGTGTAACAGCTGAGAAGTGATCAAAAATCTTATCATCTTGCCCATCATACATAAAATGTCCCGGCATTCTGAACCTTTTCTTCATCATGCCTGCTAAAGCTAAGATGGTGTCGTCCGGGTCGATTTCAAAGAGCTTTTCAACAATCTTTGTGTAGGCAGTTTCATGGCGTTTCTCATCGGAGGCAATGGTGCCACATATTTGTGCCAGCTTCATGTCCCCGTGCTTCTTGACGAGCCTCGCTGTGTTGCCATGTGATATGAATGTTGCTCTCTCTTGGAATGATGTGTAGACGAACCCATTGTACGGATTGTTTTCAAATTTAGGGTCCTAGGTTACACCAAAATTCAACATTTGAAAAATTAAAAATATATGGGTAAATTTGATCGCCTTTAGTCCTTACATTTTAGATCAGTCATTTAAAAAAAAAATTACTCAAAATATTGCTGACATTTTGCCAAGTTAAACGTAGAGAATAATTTAGTAAATATATATAAACAATAGTGATATTTTGGATTTACACAAAATGAATACATGTAAAATTCTCTTTTAATTCATAATTTTTTTTAACGATTAGTTAGAAGAGTTTAACCCAATTAACTAGATAGTTTTTTTTTTTTTTGAAAAAGCCCAAAATATCCTGATTGCATATTATTTTTCATTGAAGTATTTACCCTTTAATTAAGAGTAAGGTACTAAGGAAGTAAAGAAAGATTGATAGATGTTACCATTCCTGAGCGGATAAGATACTGAATAGACTTCTCAATTTGCTTCATGTCTACACGGCCAGAGAGGTAAAGATACTTATTGAGAAGGTCACCATGTCTGTTTTCTTCAGCCGTCCAAGCCCTAATCCAGGTTGCCCAAGAAGTGAGGCTTGCACCAGTCTCATCCCTAACACCATCTAGAGTGTTGAGCATCGTTTGGTAAGTTGGCAGAGCTTCTTCTGTGATCATTTCCCCAACCAGCGCAACGAAATGTTCAGCAGGGAGTTGCTTGCATCTTTCTCTCAGCTCCTTGACCTGTTCATAGAATCCTTCTGATGTTTCAGATTCCGGCAGAAAATCGGTTGGCTGCCAACTTTTGTCGACGGGTTTCAGGTGAATCAAAACGTTCTGCTCAGCCCAAGTCTCCAATGATCTGAATATTTCAACCTTTTCTGGTGCCATGGAATGCGTCACGACGTCCCTGTGAATGATGATCACCAATTGAAGAATCATTTTGAGTTCACAACTTTAATTTCCTATTAGTCAACACAAAGGAAGACTGAGTGTAAGTGAACCCAACTAAGCAAACTGAGATCTTGCCTGGAAATACTCTATATACAATATGACCCTAGATTAATCGATTAAATACCATATATGATACCAAATTTAACTGAAAAAATTAACAAGGCTTACACGGTTTAGGAGATGTGATGCAGTGGGACTGAGAATGTAGCTGCTGGGACATAAAGTAGACTGTTTTCAGACTCAGAGCCATCATTTTTTGGCCTCTTTCAGTTTGTTTAATTTTTATTCAACGCACTAATATGAATTGTTTTATCATGCGCAATCTTGATGGCAAAATCTATTTTTTAGGCCATACTTTTCGTTGGTCCTTCGATTATCTAGTCAATATGCGTGACTTGTGAGCGCACACAACACCACGTAGCTTGGGTGTGTTTTAGTTTCATGTGAATCAATTGTTGGCGCATGCTGAAAGAGCTCCAATCGCTCCAAGCACGTCAACATGACCAAATTAGAAAATCAGAATCATAGTATCTCAGTTTTGTTCTAATTGAATCACACAGCATGCAACATCAGTTCGTAAATTGTGGTGCAAAATTATTAACTGATCACTTCACAGCCTGTATTTATGCAAACAAATTTCAATGTAAGCAGAAAGCAACTTGTGGTGCGTTTGGTAGTAGTAAGGTATTGTAACTTTAAAATGCAATTGCTGTGAAATAAAAGCCATCACTTTAGAGTAGGAGTTGATGGTATTCGGTAAATTAATTTTTTAATATGGAGTAAAAGCCATAACCAAACACCTTATCAGCTAGGCTTTAGCAATCCAGTTACCGTACATCAGTCCCAAATGCACGCTTGTTCTATGTACAAAAATGATGATGATAATCATAATAATAATTAAAAATAAATAAATATATAAGCTTACCTAGTCTTGGCAGCAAGAGTAGAGCACATCAACGCTGGACGAGATGATCTGATTCTGGTGATGCTCCTTCCGTGAGATTGAGAATAAGGGAGCTTTTTGGATACTACGAACAAGGAGAGTGTGTTTAGGTGCAGAGCCATTCTCTCTCTTTTTTTTTCCCCCCCAACTTATGATTTTCCCGAAACTTTCTTTTTCTTCGTGTATCCGCCTCAGACCTGGACAACACCTATATACAAATAGATATGATCAAGCACACACTCTCACTGTTTTTCACTGTTTTTTTCCCCATCTTTTCTCAGTCTCTCTGTGTTGTATCTGTCTGTCTGTTTTCTTTTCATTCGACTGGCTGCTGTTACTCTTAATGGATTTATGTGCATCAAATTCAACTGAAGTCTTATAATTGTTTGTCTTTAATCAACTTAAGATATTATTAATAAACTTGCTTTTTCCTTTTAAATAATCAAAGGGTTATGCCATGTGTACGAAGTGTGTAAATCGTGTAATAAATAAAGGGAAAAAATCTTGATACACCCCCAAAATTTAGAAAAAAAAAAAAAAAAACTCCACGACTTTTTGAAAAAGACATTTAAATCTTAATTTATTAACTAATTCCGTTAATGTTAACAGAAAATTCATTTTCAACTTGCAATTGCCATTGTTTCCTTCTAACATACAAGTCAATATATTGACTTGTTCATTTTACTCATAGTAAAATTATGAACATATCCTTGTTTATAAGAATTGGGTTGGAGTTTTTTTGTAGAGCGGCTTTTTATAATTAGAGATGAAGAGGCCTCTGTAGCAGCATCTGATCCTGAAAATAACTGGAACACTATGATTGGGATAAGGGATTGATTTTATCACCTATGAGATAAGCATAAGCATAAGCATAAGCTTAAGCTTAAGCAACAAGCAGGGACAAAAGGGAGATTTTATTATTCCAAATCAAATGTTTCTGCTAATCTTTTTTGGATCAATCGACCGAGCAACCCCTTTTTCCCAATGTGGTTCAAAACGGGTTCAAAATGTACTGATTGCGTGCAATCTGAATCTTTTCAATGAAGATTTTGTGAAATCGGAATTCAACCGATCCCATTGAAGTTTCTGACAGAGCAATTGATGGGCTAAAGAACAAGCTCCCGACTCCCGAGAGCTGAACAGTTGTTAAGCAATTTTCACGATCGTGTGTACAAAATGACAACGCAAGGAAGTTAGTCCTTGAGCAAATTATTTTGATTCTTTTTATTTTGTGTTTACTTGCTAGAGTGAGAGTGAGAAGTGTGGATTTTTCTCACTTCAGTATTTACTTCTTCTAAATAGGAATGGAGTGGGAAATGAGAGTGGGACTCTCATTAAGAGAGGTGAGAGTAGGAATCTACTCTCACCTCTCCCTTTTTTATCATTTAATTTAATTTAATTTAATATTTTATAATTAATAAAATAAAATAAATATTATTATATTTATTTGAATAATATTATTATATTTATTTGAATAATAATATTATATTTAACTAAATAATAATTTGTATTGATTTTAAGTTAAAATTATTTTAAAATAATATTATTATATTAATAGAGAATTAATAAATATAATATTATTATATTTATTTTAAAAATAATAGTACTATATTTATTTAATATTAATAATAATAAATAGTTTATTCTAAGAAAATATTAATTTTGTACTAAATAATATTATATTATTATTTTATATAATAATAAATTTAATATAATTATATTAAATAAAATAAAATAAGGTTTCATTTTGTATTAAAATTAATAATTTATTGTTCATAATTAAGAATATTAATAATTATAATAAATTTACAAATATAATAAAATAAATATTATTCATTAAATATATTTTTTATTAGTTTTATAATTAAAAATTATAATTCTTTAAATAAGGATAAAATTATAATTTGAAACTATTTACTCTCAATTTAAGACAAAGTAAACACATAAATTAGATTCTGATCTCTAATCCATGCTTCCATTCCAGTGTAAGTAAACAACCTACTCCCACTCCCACTCCACACTCTCAATCTTAAGATTCTCACTTCTCAAAATTTTTAATTCAATCCAAAAAATAAACACTACCTTAAAACAGTGGGTCCATCGTGATCTTTGATGATGATCTTGTTGTACGTGTATGCCAGGCCCCAAGAGCCTGACTCATAATTTTTCTATAAATAAATAACTAATAAAGTCTTTTTGTCCGAACAACAATAATAAGTCTTTGGTGTAGGTGAGACAGGCATGCCATGATACCAACTCCTCTAATTTTTTTTTTTTTTAATTTTAAAGGATATATGTGGAATAACCAAGTAAATGATACGAGATGTAATAGACACGTTTATCGTAAATGAACATATTATTAAATTCTCAAAATTCCTAATAGTTAACGAATTTTTGTAAAATTTTTCTTCTCAAAAAATGAACATTCATTATAACACTTTTTTTTCTGAAACATGCAAATTATAGAAAATGATTTTTTTTTGGGGCAAAAACTCATTTAATTTTTATATTTTCAGGTTACTTTAACATTTTTACCGTTAAATTATTAATATCTCTATCGTTACTTTTTGTTTATTTTAACTTACTTCTACAATATTATCCTCTAACAATAATATATTTTTTTTTAGATATGCATGTCCGATTTTTTAGGACATTAATAAAAAAAAAATACTAACTTGTCAAAAGAGTTTTCCAAGAGAAATAATATATATATATATATATATATATATATATATATATATATATATATATAATTTTTTTTTTATTTTTTAGTGTTAAATTAATAATTTAATTTTTATTAATATCTAAAAAATAAATATTATTATAAAAGAGTAACTACAGAAATATTTTAAAATATTTTTAAAAATACAAAGATTACCTCAACTTAAAATATAATAACTAAACCAACTTTTTCGCCTTTATTTTTCCCCCAAACCTTTGAAGCTGGAAAAATAACAGAGAGAATGGTTCTCTTGTACCTTTTTTTGTTATCTTTTTCAATTATTTTATTCTCAGTGGGGAACGTTTTACTTCTTTTTCGTGTCATTTTCGGAAATTCCCAAATCCCACGAAAGGAAGAAAAGGTTTCCAATTCTAGCTATTGTTCTACTGTGTTTTTTTTTTTTTTTTAATAAAAAAATTGTCACCCACCCACTTTTTATTTTGGAAATTTTTTATCATGACCTATTATATTAGGTGAATAGCACCAAAATAAGACATGAACCAACTCTAATAAGCACATAACAGCAAATTCCCAGTTCTGCTTCAAGTGAAGTGCTTCTGTGAAGTGTGAACAAACTAATTCGGCGAAATAATTTCTTTTTTTCTTTCATAAAGATGTATATAATTTAAATAATGATATAAATGAAAAGAGACTAATTTGCATTATATTGTATTGTGTATATACAGAGAATCCGAAATTTACAATTCTCTTTCCCTCCACATACTCAGACGTCAATTTTTTTTTTCCACCCCCCTCGAAGTCAGGTTCTCGCAATCCAAAACCATCCTCTCTACTGCTGAGGAGGATAAAATGGAGGAAAAGCAAAAAATGGGGCAAGAAGAATCGCCAAAACTGAAATAAAAACAATTATCCATGGGATGAAAAGGAGAGAAGGGGGGAAAAAAAGAGGAAAGGCTACATCTAATAAATATCAAAATTTTGGATTCTAAACCTGATCATATATACAATATGTACAGCCGAGCAGCCGAGTTCAGCTGTTGAGCTTTGCTAAAAACTGGCTCAAGTTGTATTCTTCGGTGTACTGTGATTGATCCCATAGCTCTTCCAGTCCACCAAGAATGGCCTTCAATCCCTTTCCCGTGCCCATTAATTTTGGATCTCCATCAACATCAGAGAGCTTTGATACCCCGCCACCCTGCTTAGTCAGTCAGTCAAATGCCAGATAATAGTTGGCGTCATCCATAAAATTTAAGAAATTGAAAGAAACGCATATCGAAAACAAATGCTCAAGTTGTACTCTCTTCAGTGTACTCTTTTTAAGTTGTCTCGTCAATTATTATAGAACCGCATGCAGTTGTCTGAAGTGCATGGAAAAGAAAACATAAGAAACAGCTGTCAGCAAGTACCTTTTTAGGCGTTTCCGCAGAAGCGAATAAATCAAGCAACTGGCCAGTATTCATCGTTTTCATGCTGGCATTCTCTGCATTAATTACGGTATTTGCAATAGAAACTTTAAACCGTTGGAGGCTCATAACTTTCTCTTCCAGTGTGCCGCGCATAATGAGACGATGGACATGTACGACCTTTTTCTGCCCTAATCTGTGTGCTCTGTCCATTGCCTACAAGTTTGATCCCGCAGCAGATGCAAAATGCTTGATCTTAGATGCACAATCCAATAAAGTATAATGGAATACATAAAAAAGAAAAAAAATGCAAGAAGGGGGAGAGAAAAGAACACTGGAACAAGCACAGCTTCATGGTCTAAATTGTTTTATATGCATTTCCTTTTTCTCTGAGACGATAATTGACAAAACTGAAGACAACACAATGACTCAGAGACACAGAAAGAGAGAGAGAGAGAGAGAGTTTGACCATTTACAATCTCAATAGAATATTTAAGCAACGTACAATTACAGTCATGAAAGGTCAAACCAGAATAAACTAAACTAAATGAACATGCTTGTGTAAAACTCGCTAATATAATAATGCCACACTGTTTACTTTTTCAGATTTATGAAAATAAATCATCTTCAATGGACCATTGCTAAAAATGCTGACTTGTCAAGAAATTTTAATATAAATTTGTACCAACATTTGAAATAACAATTCAAATTCCTCGAATGGCCTGCTTTAGATATTTGTTTTTTTAATTAATATCATCCAATAGGTAAAAGACCACTACATCAAAACATGCAAATATTTATGGAATCTACAAATCTAAAATAGATATAATGAAATAGAGATTTTAATCACTTGTGATCAAGAATACTCAGAATTAATCATCAATTCTGTGAGGAGATAGTAAGTTCTGAAACTTTAAATAAATTTCTGCTCAGCTTAGACAAGACATGGCGGAATGCAAATGAAACAACATAAAGACAGCAATATAAACATTAACTACCTGATGGTCCCGCATAGGATTCCAGTCATGCTCCATGAAAACAAGGGTGTCAGCAGATGTCAGGTTCAATCCCAGGCCACCAACTGCAAAGAGAGGCATAATTTCAGTACATGTTAGGACCAGCCAACTCAGCAAACAAGAAGAAACCTACCATGCGTTGTAAGAAGCAGTGCATCAATAGTAGGGTCTGAATTAAAAGCCTTCACTATATCAAAACGTCTTTCTGATTCAACCGATCCATCTAGCCGTAGGTAGGTTACACTGTTACGAGACCACATGTAAAACATTAGCAACAACAAAAATATTAAACCTTTCTAAATGTACTCATTGCAGATTGATTAAATGAGATGAAAACTCAATATTAGCATAATTAAAGTAAATGAAAATACACAAGTTCACGACAATCCAAAAAGCCAATTCATTTTCCTAGTGCCAACAAAATAAATACCTCCACTAAAAGACAAAAAAGGGGTAAAAAAAAAAAGGAACTCCAATGCATTAGAAGAGTAATTTTCCAATAAAGAATCCCTTACTTTGATAAAATAAGGGAAAAGGTGAAAGACAAGAAAAACACACATTCCAATGCAATGTGTTTTTAACTGACACATGTAACCAAGGCAATGCATTTGCTCACTTTGATACTTATGATAAAGCTATCTTAACTTCTAATAAAGAATGAGCATAATAATTAGAGAAATGTATATAACCAAGCTCTGGGTCGACAACAAATTGAAATCGATATTAAGAGACTCACCTCTTCATATGGGTCTGAAACAAATCTCTTTCAATAATGTCTAGAAAGGCCTACATGCAATGTCATTGTTAGTACAATAGAATTATATATATAGAAAATATAAAACAAATGAAAAATGAAGTTGAACAAGAAAGGATTACTTTATGCTGAGCAAATATCAAAATTCTGTGCTGCCCAACATTAACAGCATTTTCAGAACTAGAACCATCCACGCCTATTCCACACTCATCCATTATCTCCTGAAGAGCAACTAATTTGGGAGAGTGATGAAGCTTATGTAGTTCAGAAATGATGTCAGAACTTCCTGGAAAGAGTTCTGACAAATGGCATAAAAGTGATTCAGGAATCTTGTCCCCAAGGACAAGCAATGGATGACTACAAAGTTTTAGCAAGTACTGCAGTGCCTGGAACATGAAAGACAGACAGGACACATATTAGCTACTGATTTGCTTTCACAGAGTGAGCTAAAACAAGTAATCACTTTACCTGGAAAACATGCGTAGATGCTTTTGCTGAGACATTATTCCCTTCTCCTTTATCTGCAGACTCATCAACTTTTACCATGCCAGAAATTTCTTGTTTTGCTTGTGAACCAGAAAACTTTTCATAAAGTTTTAATTGGACAGCACTCAGATCACAGTATCTGTCCTGAATTATCTTTTCTGGAAGGTCAGAAAGAACTTCATCTTTTGTCCGACGGAGTAGGAACGGCATGACCTGTAAAAGAAAAACCGCAGTCAGTGGTGAAAATATGATTGCTTCCAGAAGGAAATTTTTTCTATATATATATATATAGAAGAAGAAGAAGAAGTTTACCTGCTTATGCAATGCTTCCATGGCAAGTACCCCAGCTTCAGCATCTTTGGCAGAACATTTAGAATCTCTAGCCGCCACCAGTGGCTTCCCATAAGTAGCTTGGAACTGCCAATATAACAACACCAAATCAACAGTTGAACAACAATGAGACAATTACATTAATAAAAAGAACCTAAAAGTTGAGACTGTTCAATACTTCGAGACATGAAGGAAATCTGTAACAAAATGCGATGCCAGATAACTTAAAATCAGAGGGCAGAACACATACTTGTCTCTCTGTTCCAAGAAACCCTGGCATTAGAAAATCAAAAAGGGACCACAAATCTGTGATGTTATTCTGCAAGAAAGTATAAACAACTTGTTAGGCATACTAAAATTATATAATTTCTTGTGAATTCTTATATTCAAATCTACCTGAATGGGTGTTCCACTAAGTATTAGTCGGTGTGCTGCTTTCAGCTGCTTTACTGCAACTGTAATTTTAGACTTGGAGTTCTTGATGATATGCCCTTCGTCAAGAATACAGTAATTCCAAAGTAATTGTCCAAGATAATCGGCATCTTTACGGACCACATCATATGATGTAATGATGACATTATGCTTATCAAATTGTTCTCTAAGAGCAATGCGATCTTGGGCTGAACCAACATATTGGAGAGTACTCATTAAAGAAACATCAATGAACTTCTCTATTTCAAATGCCCAGTGTCCAACAAGTGTTGAGGGGCAAATAATTAAAGATGGATGAATCTCCTCAATACTGTTTGAAGCACGCCGCTCTGCAATGTCAGATGCTACAATCGCCGAAGCTTGGAGTGTCTTTCCCAGCCCCATATCATCACATAAGATTCCATGAAGCTTGAAACGTTTCAGAAATGCCAACCAGTTTATACCTTCCTGTTGGTACCTGATAGTGCCAAATAAACCATTATCTAGGTGAAAAGCAAATGCAAGCATTCAGGAAAAAGGTGAAAATGTTCTTCTACGCTTGCTCACTGTAAAAGCAATCAATTTATACCGATGATCTAAAAGTGTAACTTTTAGTTTGACTTAAATCCTAGTTAAAAAGTTGATCACCAGCACAAATGTCTAAGATACAAGACAATTAAATATACATAAAGAGAGAATTTAGGTTTGCCATATAACTAGGGTGAAAAGATAAATTTTTCATTATGAAACCTCAAGAATTATAAAGAAATTAGTTGCTGTCAAAATGGCAGTGAGAGGTATAACATTAGAACAAAACAAACAGGAAAAAAAAAATGAGAGAGAGAGGAGGAGGAGGAGGAGGAGGAGGAGGAGAATGGAAGAGCACACTAAGATGAGAGAAGGGTGAAAAAGGAATACCATGCATCCATGCCTTAAATGATAAACCAATTAAATATTCCATTAGTAAACTCTAATAATCTACACGAACATATTGATATTTGTAGGCTTGACTCTTGCTCATCCTAAAATGTTTAGGATTCATAAAACCACAAGCATTAGCGACCATTATGTAATAAAACTCAATAGGCAAGAATTGCAAATACTAGATTTCTTCCTTACAAGCAAAAGTACTATAACTCCACAACAAACAACCACACAAAAGACTGATTTACCCTAACTGAATCTTCAAAATGATGTAAATCTAACAACGTAACTATAGACCAAGTCTGTGCAAGAAAGGCGGATGAAAAAAACTAAAACACACTAATCTATAAACATTAACAGGAATGAATAATTACCTCCTCAAGGTTACTTTTAATTCAGTGCCAAGTTTGTAGTCATCGATATGGGAATTGTCAAGTAACTGCTCCAAGAACTGTGCATCTTCAGCATTTCTAGATAAGCCTTCAGTCAGTCCAGTAGGTGGTGAAACACCCCTTGCTAATGGAAGTAGTGGTACAAGAGATGCAAAACTTCGTGTCACGCTCTGTCTAACAGACTGATCACAATCACTCATACACCTCAGAAGAGGAACAACTAACAAAGGAGCGTATGGTACAAGCTCCGCACCCAATCCCTGAACAAGCAAACTAATAAGCATGCCGGCACCTTGTCTGGCATGAACAGAGGTCATATCCCCTAACATGGGAATTGCATTTTCTACTACAGCTGCCATTACATTTATGGTCATTGATTTAGCCATTGACGTTATACATCGGGAAGCAGCCAATCTAACAGAGACATGAGAATGACAAACACATTTGAAAATGCATGGAAGAAGTGTAAGCAGCTTTGGTTTTAATGCCTCATCTAGCATTGGTGCAATGGAACGTACAAGCTGCCCAAAAAAATAATTAATTAATTAATTAAATTAAATAAAAACCAAAATGAGATCAAGATTTAACCATCAACATTATCAAAAACATCCTCCAAAACTATGGTAACCAAAGGAATAAAACAAAATGAATTAGTGCAATTCAAAGGCAAATGACCAGAAAGAGAAAAAAAAAAGTGATTCACAAGTATTAAAACTCCTAAGAAGCAATATTACAGATGTAGTTGCTTCCATTCTGTACCATTTCAGTCAAAAAAATTGGTTCCTTAATATATAACTCGTATTATCACCTAACACCAAATAACTGTCTAACAAAAATAATGTGACAAAATCTACAAGGCATTGTAAAAGCACGACAAGAAAACATATAATACATAAATGATAAGTCAAGAACAGTAATAACCTGGATATTATTTATTAAGATCTGTGGATCCCTAACAGACTCGATGGCTAATATTATTTTCTTTTTATTTGAAGGACCATCTGGAATAAGAACTTCAGTAAGGCAGTCCCAGAGTTTTGGCAGCTTATCAAATAATGAAACACCAAACTTCCCACACAAATGCCTCAATGCAAGCTCAGACCCTCTTCTGCTAATAAAGCCTTCAACTCTTGACCGATCTTCACCACCAGCAAGCATGTGAGCCCTTGACTTCTGTTTTCCTGTACTGCTCCCAAAGGAGAGAAAATCTTGATCATCAATTATCTCCATGGAACCCATAGCTGCAGCTTGAGGTGTCTCACAAGGATCCATACTTGTCAAACTACAAATATTCTTGATTAATTTATCATTTGGACTAGGTTTACGAGCTATACAATCAGCAATAAGTTCTGCAAGTGCCTCAGCAGCCTTCTCCTGCAATTTTTCTTCCTGAATAAACAACAGAAAATAAATTAGATTAAAGGAACTTCTGTGGCATCAAAATGGAGTATCGACCTAGAAGAAATAATACCTGCTCTCTTTTGATTGAAGCCATCAAAGGTAAAATAATTGGATTTAGTCGAGCAGGAAGCTCTGACATCCAGACAACTGCAGCTGCAACTAACGCGGAGACAGTAACATGCAAATTACTCTGCAAAACATTCCAGCAGTACAACGGTGCGTCATAGATAAAACTAAAATTAGAGTAACCATTACTGGCTCCAAACCAACATCCTAGTTACTTGATTATATGGACAAGGTGAATCCAGGAAGTTCATTCTGATATGCAACCATAATACAATAAAATTCAAAGGACAGCTCTGAGATTGAGTTTCCACTTGCAACAGTGTAGGATGATGGGATTCCATATTATATACATTTTCAAGAGAAATATCAGTAAAAAGAAACTAAAACAAAAATTCATGAGGAAATTGTAGCACCATCGCTAGTTTAGAAACCCTGTGGAGAGTATTAAAGCACATATCCAAATGACTGCCAAAAGAGCAACCTAAAAAGAATAAAATGCAACATGCAAACCTACAATGCAACTAAATTCAGCAAGAGATTTAGCTTTTCAAATAACAGAATATACGAATTAAACTTTGGGCAATTTAGCATGTCCTGAAAGATTGCAACGTCAACATACCTGAACACATTTTAAATATCCAGAAGTTGTCAACATTCGTTGTTTTATCGATTCTATATCATCAAGCATTTGCCTACTCAAAGATTCACTGCCATCACTATTACTGCCTAATAGCTGCAGTTTTGATGCAAAACTGATTGCATTATCAGCACTCAAGCTTTCCACATCAATTTCATTTGCTGACAACATTTCTGTAAACATGCCAGATGTCTCCATAGCACGAAGTAATTGGCTGGCTTCATTCCGCATCTTGCCATACGTTCTTGAAAGCTCAGCATAGGGAAGAAGTGAATCTTTTGTGGGGTACGTAGGGTCAGAGCATGCTAACAAATCCAACAACCACTGTTTGAGATGACCGGGAAGATTAGGCAAAACTGCTGCAGATCCAGGAAGTTCCTCGCTTTTGATCTCTTTGAACCAGGAAATGAAAACCATGGCCGCCACCTGATGAAGAGACGCAATTAAACAATAGACAGAGGAGATTGAGGGCACTATTACACATCTATAAACTAAGAATAGTAGCTACCTGCCGCTGGACCCCAGAGAAAGAGGTAAGGGCATTCCAAAGTGGGTCAATTACAAACTGTATAGATCCTTCATGCAACTTAGAAGCAAAAATGCCCAATGCTGATGCAGTTACAACTCGAGTATTTGTCACCGACATTTCCAAGTCAGAACCAACAGTTATCTTAACTGAGTTTGTCGAAGTATCTCCATTTCTTTCCTGTGGAAGATCAACACTTCCAGACGAATCATTTTCAAGCTTCACAGCTCTCATTTTTGCTGCTGCTTTAAAATGACTTTTTCGAGGAAGAGCTACAGGCCAAAACATTTTTGTAGCATCTAATGATGAACCAAAAGGTGTTGTAGCAAGTTCTATCCAGGAAGACATAAATTTACCACCAGCAGCTTCCAAGTCCTCGACAGGGCTCTGGCCATTGATTAATAAACAAAGCATTAGAGTGAATAAGTAAAGAATAGGTATACGGAAATAGAGATTATGGAAATTTCCTGCACAGAATACAGAAAAGGTAGTTTGTGAAATAGCAAAACTACTTGATTTTAAGTAATTGGTTTTAACACAACTTGATAACTTGATAACTTTTTGTAATGGACACAACTCTACTTCCTCTATATATATTGTGTGTGTATTTTAAAATGGACACAACTCGATAACTGATGTATCCAACTCTATAATCAAAATAAAATTATTTTTACCCCTAGCAAATTGCATCAATACAGAAAGCAAACCTATTTGTGAAAGTTTTGCACTCTTATTTAAGGTTTATGTCTAAACTTAATGATACAGTCAACACTTCATGTCATCTCCTTTTTTACCTCTGCCACTCAACCATGAAACTGGACTGCTTTTTCCATGTCACACTAGGTCTTTAAAGATATTAATGTGTGTCAATTCAATGGGAAAAAAACTTATTTATTTTCTGTCTTGTTTCATTCTTTCGCTTCTAACTCCAGATTGTCGATGATCTACAAAGATTGCAGTGATTACATGCAAGACAGAATTTGAATTTCTGTGGTACAACAATCAACCTTTTCTTCTTTTGTAGTTAACACTGCACTTCATACCACCCCAAATTAAACGTATCCCCTTGGACTTGAACCCTTGACCTCCAGCTTCCCTAGATCTCATAAGTCCTACCAAAAAGGGTCCCAACAGTATAGAAAAAAATAAAAATGTCTTTACCTTATAAAAGTGTGGGTCTAGGATAAGCTATCTCAACTCAATTCTTTTTTGCACCAAACATAGGATTGGTTTAAAATTTGAAAATCCAATCCCAAACTATATCCCATGCACCAAATGTGCCCATAAAGGATTGGGGGAAATAAAATATATATATATATATATATATATATATATATATGAACAAAAGAGATAACAAAAAAATTGTGAAATCAACTAAATGCATGCACTCTTATCAGATTAAACACCTGAACAAGCAGTCTCCAAACTCTATCTGAACACTGCAGAATTTCTTCATTTGATTCCAGCAGCAGATTCTGAAAAACAATCCTAAGAGTATCACCCAAAATAAAAGATGGCCAAAAAGAACCACCTGAGGACTCCGCAATCATCCTTTTGTAACCAGCTTCAAGAAGTCGCTCCTGCAGATAAAATTCTCCAGTTAACACAATCAACTCCAATTAACAGAATCAAAAGCAGTGCAATACCGCAAATAGAAAACATGTAAACAAAAAAGAACTAACTGAAAAAGCAGCAGCTTGCACATTTCTTCGACTTCTAATTTAAAAAAGTGCACATATTAGATTTTCTTTTTCCTTTTTTGGGGCTAAGAAACAATAGATAAATATGTAAACTATCAGAAAAATATACCAAAAGGAAGGGGATAAAATCTCATAAAGACAAGAACAAGAAGTCCCAAAGAGAAAAACTCGAAACACCCACCATTGAAAATCTCAAGTTAGCAAAAACTACCAGGAAAAAAAAATCCAAAAATCTATAGAGCTGTCGGACTCCAAACTTTCAGGTTATAGCCACCTCTTAGTTAAGCAAAATGAAGAATAAACGGACATCTTCAATCTCTACTGAATGAATGAAGGAATCTCTCAACTTCACTTTGCCCATCAGTTGAAAAGGCATTTATTAGATTAATATTATAGTACATGACTGGAAATCAATATTTGTAAAAGGAAAAAAATCAAACGCATGGGAGAAACTATGTACCAAAGTACGAATAGCTGAATGGCGGACTGATGTTATGCTATGCCTCATAAATGGCCATAATCGAGGGGCCAGCATTGATAACATGTAAGGATTTGCCTGAAAATCTCTTCCTTCTCCAACATCATCAGCACGAACTACTTCATTTAGATCAAATTCCTGTTTAGATGTAGCCCCAACCATTTTAGGAATCATCTCTTCCTGCGAGTAGATTTCCGCCAACAGATTCATCACACTGCAAATGTATCAGAGCCTTTCAGAAAAGTCTACTTCACTCTTCATCAATTTAAACTACCATAAATTCAGAGTGCTGCCTAATTACAAGAATAATTTTTTTCCCTCTTTTTGAGAAAAATCAAAAAGTACTGATTAAAGCTGTCATCAAAAACTTAACATTGCAGTTTTATCATCTATGCTAAAATCCACACTCAAAGCAAGAAGTGGGATAGTTATAATAAAGCTCATTCATAAATGGAGAGCAAACGAGGCAATAAGAGCCAGGCCACCAACCAAAAACAGAGAAAAGAAATGCCAATATTCAAAGAATGCCACAGGAAAAAAATTAATAGATAATTAGCATATTTCTAATATGGGACATCATTCTCCCTCAATTTGCCCCTTCCACATACCCCTCAAAAAAATAGAGAACAAAAGAAAGAAAGAATCAAAACGATTCCAGCATGTATACCTACTAGTGGACGGGCTTAGATCATCCAAATCGAGCAATATATCCCAAAGTAGCATAACAATTGAATGCAATGTTTGACCATCTAAAGCAACGATAGCAGCTGCAGTGGGTATTAAAGCATCTGCAGCCACTGCTCGAACATCATCATCAGGGTCCTCCAACCCAGCTCTACATGCAGGCAGAACATAGCCTAGTAGACCATGCAGCATCTCCTAGTGTCAACAAAAGAACCACATACATTAGCAAAAATAGAAACCTTATAATAGACCTGCAACTTGAATGCAAGGCATACAACGTAAAGGCAAAAGCTTTCAGGCCAAAGATGCATAAGGTTTAAGGGGGAAAAAACCAAAGAATGTTTCCAAATTGGTACATATCATGAACCAAAAAGAAAAAATAATTTTCTACAATAAAGACCAGGTAGATTTAACCAACAAAGTTTTACCTGTCGCACAGCAACCAAGTACTTGATGCCCAAAAGGCTACCATGACGAATTTCCCATTCTGGTCTACGCTGAACACAAATAAATTACAGAGCATATAGTCACCAAGCAGCAAGTAGAATACAGTGAACCAAGTGTCTCAGAAGTGGACTAATAGAATGTACTTACAGGACATTTACCTGCATTTGCAACAAGATATACAATGTCTCATAAACTAAGGAAGGATGCATATACTTAAAAGCAGCACCTAAAGCTTGGGCACAGGTTTCCCTTACAGGAGCAACGACCTGATCAGATACATAATCTCCAAAACTGCAAGACAAAAATTACACTGTCAAAAATAAGGATACAGAAATGAGGAGGATTGCTGATCATTATAAATTAAGAAGGAAATGGACTTGAAAAGAATACGTAGAGCCGTACCGGTCCAGTGATAATATACATAAGAAACGAATTGCACAATCTTGAAGAAATTCACAGTTTTTCTGCCAAGAATGCCTAGCTAGTTTCAACCAGTTCATAAGCTCACTGTTTTCAGGAAGATTTTTCAGGGTTTCAGAATTTAGAAAGTCCCCCTTCTCCCCAGATTGTCCCCTTGGCTCTAATATGTCAATAGCTTCTTTGGATGGATGGGATAAACCATCAAGATTAGATTCTGGCTCCACCTTAACAGAACTAAGATCAAGTTGCCCATTGACTGACCCTGCAGGTAGATTGCAACCACTATCGTCAACCTTTATGCTGATATTACAGCCATCACAATTCACAGGAGACACCATCGTATCCATCAAGGGAGGGGGTGCATCTTCAAACTTCATCTTTTTTAGAAGGGGCTCTGGCTCATCAGCTGGAACTTGCACATTCAAATCAATTTCTCTCTCTCTCTTCATTGTAATTGAGTCTTTGTCTTTAAATTCAACATTTAGTGCTCCATCTGGACCCAACTCAGGCATAAACACTCCAGCAGAAGCACCATGATGGGTTAAAATTTCTCTTAAAGCCATAACGCTCCCATGGCGAACCTCCCAAACTGGAAATAAATATTCACAGGATTATCAATTGGATGAAAACCCAAAAAGAAGGTTCTAAACCTAACCAAATGCATTGAAAACTTACCAGGATCAAACATATCAAGGATGAGTTGCTCAACAAAACTACGGAAAGGCCAAAGCCCATCTCCCTCATGCTCTGAGCTGTCCTCATCAAGAACAGCATCTGCCTGAATCATAATGATATTGGGCCAAATACTTAAATATAAGAAAAGTAAATGGGAAAAAGTACACTACACATTCATTAGCAAGGGTTTATACGAACACGCTCATCAGAAGTATGCGCACATATAGATCTTGGTGTTTAAATGCAAAGCAAAAATCAGAATTATGCACCGTATTATTGAAAAGAAAAGGAAGAAAATTATAATACCTTATTGGAATTGAATGGATCCCCACATGATCCCTTTGGTGTTGTCACATTTTGAGCATGGGGGACCTCCATATCTCCATCCTCAGACCAGCTTTTTGATTGGTCTTTTGAACTTATTTTTGCTTTTCTCTTTAACATATTCAATTCTCTAGCACTTGGCCTCTTAGAAATGACACTTGGAACCATACTTGAAACTAGCCGTTGGATATTATGTGCAGATGCAGAAGTGTAAAATCTACGGTCAAACCCATTTCCATGGGAATTTAATTTGTGAACAATAAGATCTTCATCTTTGATCATATCATTTAAATCCACAAACTGCTCACAGACATCCAAACCTGTGAAAAGAAATCATGTTATTACATATTGTATATATACCGCCAGTATCAAATATTACATCCAAAAAGGGCAAAAGGAAACTACATAAAAGTGAATACTGAATGCAAAGAAAATACACCATTTCTACAAATGTATTGTTAAAAAAAAAGGGGCAACCTGAATCTTATAACGAGATACTAACAAGCTAAAAGATAAAGATACTTCATTTTATCATAACAAAGACTAGTATTCATTACTTATTTTAAAAGATCACCACTCGCTAAGCCACTTAACTCCTTGGCTTGCTATATGCTACATAACAACTCATTTTTTCCTTAAACTAGCAGGCATTAATAGCAAACTTCTTCAAAGTACTACGAGCCATACATAGTTGTTTCACTTCAAATTGAATTTTTTATTTTTTCTAACACAGCTACTATAGTGTTAGATAAAGCCCATTAATAGCTGACAGCTAGAGAATAAGATAAGACTTTTTACTTGACAGCCACTGATTCTATCTCATACCTGCTTAGGATTAAAAGTCACAGCATTTCAAAGCCAAAAAGGCTCTGCTTCTATATAACTTACAAAGGGAAAATAAGCCGACGGTCCATTCCACTCACAAGCTTACTTCATTTAACTGGTTGATATGCACCAACTTAGGGCATCAGTGATGAAAGAAAGCAGAGGAAAAGATTAAGACAAGAGAAGACCCCAGGATCTCTTGCATGGAAATAAAACACATCTATGAACCACCAACTCCTATGACATAATGAATAACAAGAGTGTGTTTTTTACTAAGAGATACTATAAAGATGGCAGCCCAGCTTTAACAGCCAGATTGCCCATACTGATAAGTTGTGGCCCATTGTTTGAAAATGAAAATCACCTGATCCTTGGCCAGACCAAATAAAATCACCAATGTGAGCTTTACTTCTACAAAATTAAGGCTAGTATAATAGCAGAACCTTATCAGTGGCCAATAAAGATCCACCAGGTATAGAGCTAAAATGCCTTTGCCTACCTAGGTGCAAACAAGAAACACATTAGACCATATCTTTCAAAGAGCTATGCTAATCCTCAAATTAGAACTCGTCAAGTTCTGGGCTTCCCTCTGGGCATCTATAACTACTGAATTCAAAGACATCTCTTTCTTTTTTATTTTGCTTAATTGGGAAGCTTCTATATCTTAACAGGGATGCACTCTTAGTGAGCTAGTGTTTTTGGGTTTTGGGATATTTTATCTTTGCAGTTTCTAAGTGTTCTGTTTATATTGGGACTTCTCGTCCTTTTTTGTGGATTTGTAATCCTCCTAATCCTTGTACATATTTCTTATAGTTATATTTAATCTTTTTTTCTTAGCAAAAAAAAAAAATCCTCAAATTAGAACTCACAAAATCTGTTGCATGCCAAGTTTACAAAGTAGAACACTGCAATGTTAGGCCATGAAGAGCTATATTAAACCCCACAACAGCAAAGTGTATCCTCAAATTAAACTTAGTACACCTTTCACATCACTCCAAGTTACAAAAGCCAAAAGATCCAAGCACAATGTTCTCTACCAATTCCTCCCTCCAAGCCCCTCGAACCCCTCCCCCCCCCCAAAAATAAAAAGTATCAGTGAAAATTTTGAAATTTGGCTGGCCAACCCATTCAAGCGCTGGAGGAGGTAAGGATAAAACATGAATTTCTAACCCAAAAAAACACACACACACCCTTTTGCAACTCAATAAACATCTAAGATGCCAGCCCCTTCTATACCAATTAATAAACCCAGCATCAAAACATGCAGTATTGACCTATGAAAAACCAATTGAAGTACGAATTTACTAACCCAAACGACGTTTAAGATTTTGCTTCTGCCGAGCCAACCGTTCCCTCGGATTCTTGGAATTATCAATTGCAATATCATACTCCTGCATGAGAACTGATATGAGAATTTGAATTTACACGTGCTTTAGTGTAATTTCCAAAAATCAATCCAAAAATAATCAGATTGCAAGAACAACAGATGGAAGATGGATCACCTGTCCTCCAGATGCTAACAAAGCACCAAACTCTAAAACCTTGTTGAGGTCAAAGCTGTTATAATTCAAAAGGGCAAAAACCGATTTACATTTGGTTTATTCAAACGAAAACATATTGTTCAAATACAGGTATGCTTAAAAGAAAAAAGTTAAAGCAGTGAAAAACATTGACAACCTTGTAAATGAAACACTTGCTACAATTTTAGAATGAAAATTAGGCCATGCCACCATGTCCTCCACAATACCAGATATCCCAACTTCAGACATCTTTGTTTCCACACAAGAAAATAATTCCTTCAAAGTTGTGAGCTTAACATTCTGAGCAATTGCCCCAATAGCATGAGCAGCAGCTACCCTCGTATCCCAACTTTTACTCCGAAGATATTGTGATACCTATATTCAAATATATAGAATTCAATAGATGAAATAATGATAATAAATCCTGTATGGCAGCAATACAGAGGTTATTGCATCAATGATTGCCAAAGAAATGAGTTAAAAAAAGGTCACAAGTTTGACAAACCTAGAATAATTATATTAACAACTAGCAATCTGCTAGTAACAGTTTTCAATAGGAAAACAAAAACCCTAAAGCTGATAGACTAGAAAGAAAGCCTACGGCTAGAGCAGCAGTTTATAGACCAATCACAGGTTTGACAAGTAGAGAATAATTCTAATGGGAAATGGCAAACAGCAGGTAACAGTGGTTGTTATAAGACTCAAGACTAATAGATGATCAGAAGAGCTGTACTCTGAAATCTCAGCCCAACTTGAAAATGACCTCTAAATGATTATTGAATTAATTTTTTTGAGAGGAAATTTAGAAAGTTCTAAATAATCTGACATCTCAAGTTAAGTTCACTCCACAATCCCACCCCAAACGAACTACACTTCCATCTGTCAAAGTTACCACCCAGCCACTTCATAAAGAAAGAGTTAAGTCTGCCTAGATTTCTCTAGATTTCTATGGAGTTACTATTGAAAAAGCATGAAACGTCATAAAATTCCACTGAAATGTGTCTAACACAAAGAATTCCCTATTCCATCAGTATAACAATTATTGAAGATAATAGGGGAATTCACAAGGTTAGAACAGAAACTGGCCCCATTCCTGGCACATATCACACTTTAGACCAGGGAAAACATTAAGACAAGAGTGATATACTCTAGGTTCTTGACAGAAACCCATTAGATTCATTTACGTTAATATAATATTTATCACAGGATGTCATTTCCCAAGGTTTTCAAAACAAAATACACAGAAAGGAACCACAACCTACTGGAATCTGACTTTTCTCTAGTTATTAGGTCAGCCCATGCTCCCGTAGGATCAGATCTTACTCTAATACACTTCACATGCTGTGTGCCATACTCTGTTTTTTCATTAAAAAGAAGACTTGTACGCACTCATATCAATAATAGTATCCAACTTCAAACAAATGGGGAAAAAAAAATCAACATCTCGTCACTTCTCATCATTCATATTGCTTAATCATTGTAGCGAGCATGAAGAGACTAAATGTTGACTAATGGCAAGTACTATTGTCAGCATAGGAGATGCAACTTACAGAAGTTCAAAACAACAAAGAGACGGTGCACCATTTTTCCGAATGATCCAAAAATCATAGAAAAGAAAACCCAAATGGTACTGAACGAAATAACAACATACCAAGAAACAAAAAATTAAACAAAATGACACACATAAATTCTAGTACCAATCACATACCTTCCTCAGTAATGAATTCAAGTCTTGGGGATGTGTTTTAGCAATCTCCCCAATCTGCCGCGCGGCTGTAAACCTGGTTGCTTGCGTTGAGCCAGCTAATTAAAATTTTGGTTAATGAAAACTTATTCTCAATCACCCATTTCACAATACATTGACGTAGACATAAGTTCAAAACAGTGGGAACTAGCAATTGTGCAATTATACTGCAGATCCAATAATTCAAAATCATAAGAGCAATAATTAAACTTAAAAAAATAAAAGAAGGATACTGTCCAATAAAGTGAGCAAACGATTGAGACGTGACGATTGCTGAGCCATAACATTAACAAAGACAATACCAAAACGAGCTTCTTGTGACTAATTCTGCATCCTCGTCTATCATTCAATCCATCACCTCGCCTCAGCGACTATCAATAACACTGTGAAAATCATCAAACCAACAAAATTTTCGAGAATTAGTTTCGATATTCATAATGTCAATTGTTCTCAACGTTTCTAAAAACAAAACCGAAAAATGTTTTCTTCCTTTTTTTTTTTTAAGTTTGTGTATGTATTCTGGGATAATGTTGAAAATTAAAAAGAAAATAAGCTAGGGTTACCTTAGAAGAGCGCGAAACGGCGGTGACCTTTTGCGTTTCGGATGACGGATGACGATGTTTTTCGTTCTGGTCGTCGATGAAGAACGGAAACCCTTCTCTTCCTACGTGATAATATATAAATATTAAAAATACTAATATAGATTTAGTATTTGTTGATATTGCATTAAGGTCCTGAGAGTTTACATATTTTACATTTATGCTAGATAAGGTAGACTTTTTAATTTCTTACCTTGCAATTTTTCATTTCACCCCATCCATCTTTGCTTCTGAATATCAGTTCATATCCTCAATATTTATATTAATTACGTACGGGGTCCAATTTGTTTATGTTAAAATCTCGAAAGATCTATTTACACAAAACAATATATAAATATGAATAAAGTAATTTAAACTCTGAAATATACTTTAAACTTTTTTTATTAAAACATTTATTGAAAACACATATTTTAAGTCTATTTGGAATTGAGATATTATAACTTTTAAGTTAGAGATTGCTATTAAAAAAAAATTATAACTATAAACAAAAAGTTAATATTATACAATAAATATAATTTTTCAATAATAATTTTAATAAAATTAATTAAAATATAATAATTTTTTTTTCATACAAATATAAAATTAAATTAACTTAACTTGTAAAATATAGCAGTTAATATTTATTAAATAATTTAATATTTACTAAATAATTTAATATTGTACCTTACTTAACCTTAATCCCAAATAAACTTTTTCTCCCTACTTGAGTGTGAGAATTAATTTTCATGTAATTTACTTTGTTGGGCTTTAATTTTGTTGGACATTACATATTTATTTGTAAATTTCTGTTGAGTTTGAACATCTTTTTGTAAAGTGAATTCTGTTGAGCTTGTACATTTGTTTATAATTAAAAATAATAATCATTATTAGTTGGGAGTCGGGACACCCTTGTAAATGCCAAAAAATAATTCAATCAACTCTGAATATCATCACGCTTTTACTTTTTAACCTTTCTTCATGAATCCAACCAGGTATAATAATAATTTCTCAAACTATAAAACATTGAAATCAAACTAAAATTATACAACTGCAATGTTCAAGCATATAATTCACCAGATGTTCCCACATAACAACCTCTTCTGAGGAAGAAAAATAATTCAAAACCTATGCAGCATCCATTTTAAGCAAATAAAAATCTGCCCATCAACCCAGCTTAGGTGAGAGGTAAATTATATACACTGCATATCCAAATTCATCAGTCGATTCCCAAGCTTGAGTACGGTTCATAGCCATCCTGCCAATGAAATTATTACAGAAATTACAGCTAACATGCAAAACCCATAATGTGTTAACCCAATTCTGCTTAAGGATGCTACTCACCGAGCAATCATCATGTACCCGCCATATGGTCTCCCCAAGAAGGTTTGCAACTGACAGAATCGTCAACTGTGGGAAATAATTCTGCTCTGACACGGGAATGGTATTTGTTATGATCACCTCTTGAAACAGACCGCTTGACAACCTCTCGATTGCTGGGGGACTGCAAAATGAAGAGGAAAGACACAAAAACACAACAATGGAAGAAATGAAAAGTCAGCATAAAAACAATCAAAATAATGATCGCATGTGCAAAGTCCTGAGAATTGCTCTTGAATAAAGGTGCTTGTGATTTTGATTGATGAGGATAAAAGATATGACATGAGGTCAAATTTTAACATTCAAAGTAAAATGTAAAATTAATTGTTGTGGCCTAACTAGTGATAAACCACACTAATCTCAAAGTTAATTTGGAGTGCTTGGCTAAGCATCAACAATTGTACAGTGATTGTACCTTAAAAGCATTAATACATCTAACTCACATCATAAACACATTCCAAATTACCAAAAGTTGCCAGTAATTTTCTAACCGAGACTCAAAATTGTTGAAGGTATGTGTGAATCCATAGATATAAAATTATAAAATAAAGATCTAATGATTGTCATGTCTGAACTGTACAGAGAATGCAGCTCAGTTAACCAGAAGTTATAATATGCAATAAAGGAATGAAGCAGAATCCTTGACTAAGAACAGAATTGAGATACCTAAAAACAGCATGTGTACTACATGCATAGACTTCCCTAGCCCCCTCTTGATGTAGCAGAGCTGCACCTTTGGAAATTGTTCCTACACCCCAAAATCTAATCAGTCATACTTAATATGGTAACAAATAACAAGATTGAGATGATAGCACTAAGAAATAACAGGAAGAATATCACGTAAACTGGTCATCTATAGCATGTTTTTTTTTTTTTTTTTTCTGTTTGACAAAAAGAAACAAAAAAGTTTGACAAAATGGATTCTTGGGAACTCCTGGTGAATTACTTCCTCTCTACTAAATTTTGCCGTGTGTGTGAACATTTTCATAATTGGTTGAAAAACAAAATGGCAAGAAGTTAATGGAGAGGGAGCAATGCACCGGCAGTACCCAAGATTTTTCCTTTCAAAGCTGACCAGCTGTGTCAATCATGTCGTCCACCATAACAGCCACCCTTCCCTTCACATCACCAATTAAATTCATCACCTGCAAACAAGCACATGCAAATATATAAAAGTAACAATAAAATATCTCTAGCTATATCAAGATATGCAAAATGAAAGAAACTTCAAAGATAACAATCATGGAGCATAAGGAAACAAGCTTATAAGTGAATCTCACCTCTGCAACATTGTGCCCCTGACGTCTTTTATCAACAATTGCTAGAGGAGCATCTGATAATTTTTTGGCAAACGCACGTGCTCTAGCAACACCTCCAACATCCGGTGAAACCACTACTAAATCATCAGAACTTATAGCCTTACTGGCCAGGTAGTCAAGTATCACCGGCTAGAGGTGCAAAAACGAGAAAAAGAATATGAATTTAAAAACTAATATTAATATTAAAGAACATAAAGTAAACATTTAAGTTGATTCAATTATTTACTTATTATAGCGCAATAAGATGTCTCATAGTCTACATTATACCATAAGAAGGATAAGATATAGCTTTGAAAATAAAAGCTCAATAAGTCCGTTATAAATCCAATCTATAGGAAAGGAATCTTCCAAATTCTATTTTAGCCTTTTCCTATGCCCCCAAACTAATCTAGATTCAATCATGTTTTAGGTTTTATGACTGCTGCCATACTCAAAATCCATATCTATGAATAATCTCATAGAGACCAAACAAATAATATAGCTAGTACCTGACCGTATACATGATCCACAGGAATGTCAAAATAACCCATAGACTGTCCAGAATGAAGATCACAGGCAAGCACACGGTTTGCACCAGCCTCAGTTATTAGATTTGCAACAAGTTTGGCCGCAATGGATTCACGCCCTTGAGTCTGAAATAGTACCATTGAATTAAAGGTTGATTAACATGGAGAAATGGAAACCATTTATCGGGTCATAAAACTACCTTTCTGTCAGCTCGTGCATACCCAAAATACGGAATGACAGCAGTAATATTTTTGGCTGAAGCTCTTCGACAGGCATCAATCATTACGAGAAGCTCCATGATATTCTCATTCGCAGGTGGACAAGAAGGCTGTACAAGAAACACATGACACCCCCTAACACTTTCTTGTAACTGAACATATATCTCTCCATCCGCAAAACGCTTTATCTTAATTTTTCCCAAATCCAAACCCATGTAGCAGGAAATTTCCTATTGCATAACAAAAGTACGTTTGATTTTTACATGCATCAAGCTGAAGATATATCTGTGAAATAAAAGTTGGTAATATTTAATAACTATGGAGTAATAAATTCCAGCATTTAAGTCTTCACTGATGCAGCTTATCCATAACTATTGCATTATGTTAGTTATTAACCTTACAAATGTACCCTAAAAGCTAGAGTTGCCAGACAGCAACACTAAATGGAGCCCTAATTCCGAGTAACAAATTACAACCAGTAACTGGAAATTAAGAACCTGAGAGAGTGCGGGATTAGCAGTGCCAGAAAATATACGGAGTCTGGTGTCGTTCTTGATCATTGTATTACCTAAATGGAATTTTGAATCCAAAAGGTTGTTATTAAGGATCGAAATGCAAGGAGGTCCATTGTCATACTTCAAGGGCTCAATCACATTACACCTCTGCCACCAAAACCACATACACAAAACAATTAAATAATCTTTTTAAAGCACTCTCAGTATCAGTAAGAATTGGAGAAAATCAAATTACATACTACTCGGAACGAATTACGCTTGCTGCAGTTGCAGATGAAACTCAGGCTTGTTGAATAAGTGAATGCTGATTGCAGAATTGAAGCCATTTTTTTTTTTTTTTACCCTTCGAATTAAATCAGGGAAATGATTGAATAAAATTCTGGAGTTGCCCTTCTTCAATCGGGAAGAAGATATTTCGACTTTAGGAAAATTATCACTTACCTCCCTTGAGGGTTTTCGATATTTCACTTTTGGAAAACATTGAATAAAGAGGCATGGACTTCTGACTTCTCTTCCAAAGTCCAAACTTTAAACTCTCTTTGTCCCTCGCCCCCCGGCCTCGGCCTCAACAGCCTCGTCTTGTGGGCATTTTGGTAACTTTAGCTAGAAGTAATTTTATGTAAGATTTACAATAATGAGCATTTTTCGTATTGAAAGTGTTCATCGTCATTCGTCAGTATTGTCCCATTGATTTACATTGTCGTGAGATTAACTTTGAATTACCTATTCTCTGAATTGGTTATCTTTAAGTTATTTTTTTAATTTTTTTAAAAAAATTTATTTTGACCCACAACGATGGTCAATCGTGAAAATACATTTCACTATTTTTAAACTCTTATTTTATCATAAATTTGAGGTTTAATCTCGATAATTTATTGTCGTTTGATAATGGTTCTAAAGTACTAAATTTGACACTAATGAATATTAATAACCACTAATAGGCGATGGCTTGTAATAAAAAATAATTGATTATAAAACTTATGGTTGAGTCGCCATTGTAAATATTTTAATAATTAACAAATTAATTTAAAATAACTACTTATTTAAGGATATTAAAAAATAAATGAAAAAGATGAAACAAGACCATGGGGTCATAATTAACTTACAAACTCTGGTTAAATTGAAAAAACTTAACCGATTTAGCGTTGACACTTTTATGCCTCCAAACGTATAATTGTACTGAATACATTAAATTTAAGTTTAAAATATTTTTAAATATTTATATTTAAAATTTATTTTAAAAATCACGCAAATATTTATTTACATATGTTATAGTAAATTTTTAATATTTTATATGTTTTATTTTATTCCTTATTTATGTTTTATGCGGCTCATAATTTTTGCCCAATTGAGTCAGTTTATAACTCCGCCGCTAGGATAGACCCTCTCTACATGGAGAGCTTAGGCTGTAGCTGGCGCGGGCCCGTTTTGGAGCAAACAAAATACTGTGTGCGAGGTGCGCCCACAAATTTAACACGTGCTCCATAATTTAAGAATTTAAAATAAAATTTGTTTTAAAGCGGGTGCAATGAAAAAGTCCTGTCCCGGGCTTCTTCTAGAAATATATTTAAAAGAATTCTCAAGTAAAGAATAATAATATTCGCCAAATTGGGCAAGTAAAATGGACCGGAGTTTTCATTGTCCGACAAGTCGTTTCGGGTATGAATCAATATCACGTTTCCACAACAAAGTCCAGCGTCGTACGATACGTGTCGTTGCATGGTTGCCGTTTCACCTGCTGGTCAAAATTGTTGCTCCAAAATCTAAGGCTCTGAGCAACTAAATAAAATAAAACAAACAAATAAAATAAAATAAAACCGCCACGCATTCGGAGTATCTCGTTGCGTTCCTCCATTTCCCATTTTTTCACTCCATATCCATTTCCAAATAATTCTTCGGTATTTTTTTTTCTCATTCGATTTTTAAAATTTGGTTTCATTTTTATTTTCTACAGAAATGAGCAAAACTCGTTGAAGAAAGAGGTAAATTACTACTTCCCAGAATTTTTTTCTTTTAAGATTCAGTTTTGCCAAAAAAAAAACAAAAATGATGTTTTTGATTCAGGTTTGGTTGAAATTTTGATTATTGGATCGATACTTGTTTCAGATTTATTTCTAATTCAGAAACGAAATAATGGGAAATTTTTTTTCTTTTACTTGATTTTGACGTAAATAAAACTTGAGCAATTGGATGAGAATTGTTTGAGATTGAAGAAAATCTGGTTGATTTTTCTATGTTAATTTGGCATTCCCATAATTTAAACTTATTTGTGTTTTTTTTTGGTGATTAATAATAATTTAGTAATTAAGGTGTAATACTTGAAACAATTTAGCTGATTATTGGCAAATTTGTTTCCCTATTTTGATGATATCAGAAGCTTTTTGTATGATCCGAAACGATGTCGAGAAAATCACGTGGATTTGGAGCAGAGAAATCTCTGTCGCCTGAAGAGCAGCAAGCCAAAGTATGCATCAAAATATTGATTAAGATGTTGTTACTGACATTTTTTTTTTTTTTGGTTAGTTATTTGGTGGAGGTTCATTCTTTTCCAATGAATTTTTCTCTCTATTTTTAGTTTTAATTTCGTGTTAGTTTTGCGCATTTGCATCTTCATTATGGTTTTTCCATCTAAATAATTTGATATAGCCTGTTTGCTTGGATGCCCAGAGAGTTCTTTGTTTCTAAAATCTGAAAAAAGGTAAATAGGCAGGGAAATGTGTCTGGTTAAGAGTTTACAGTAATAATAGTTTTCAAGTGTGACCCTGAACTAAGTAAATATCAGAGAAAAATAAATAGTTGGTTTTGTTGTTTTCTAAGATATTATAACCAGATTATATGTTTGAAAATATCTGAACTGTATTCTACGTTTTAAAGAATTGTATTGGCCTCATGAATGAAATAGTCTGGCGATTATTTGGTTGAGGATTCTTGCCCTCATTAGAGTTTGAAGGGAAATTTTTATTTTAGTCTGTGGAGTCAAATGTAAAAAACTCTTTAGGGGATCAACTGATTGAATTTGATTTCCTTCAGATAAATGAGGTTAGAAAGATTATTGGTCCTATTGCTGATAAATATCCAGTACTTTGTTCGGACGAATCAATATCAAGGTACCTCAGAGCAAGGAACTGGCATACAAAGAAGGCAAGCAAAATGTTAGTAGAAAGCGTGAAGTGGAGGCTGGAATACAAGCCAGAGAAGATCGTATGGGTATGCATATATTCTTTCCAGTAGTTTTTTCTTTTTTTTTTTGGGTAAATTAATCTAGTTTTCTCGAATATGTAAAAACCTTTAAACAAAGGGAAAATGGAAAGAGATACTTGGTTTTGTTTGTGAAAATTCATCCTATTTCTGCTGTTGGATTGCAACATGCAATGCTTGTTCGGCGACTAGTTTTCTATTACTACAACATGGATGCTTAGTAAGCTTTTGCACCATACTCTTTAGCTGTGCTCTTCTAAACTCTGATCTATCAACTATGAAGGATAAAACAATAACATTAAAGCAACTTACAAGATAATAATTTTCTTTTAGCTGCTGGTACTATATCTGCATATTGCTGCTATGTATAACATTAAAATCACCTTTTGTTATTGCTTTAGGAAGATGTTGCTCGAGAAGCAGAAACAGGGAAACTTTACAGAGCTAATTTCTGTGACAAATTAGGAAGACCTGTTCTTATAATGAGGCCAGGTTTCCAGGTAGATAGATCCATATTTCCATTTGGTTCTTTCCTCTGCTGTTATTCCTATACTGAGTTCGATGATGAGGGATTTTAACAAGTTACTGTGTCAGAATTCAAGCTCAACAGAGGGGCAGATCAAGTACTTGGTGTATTGCATGGAAAATGCTATAATGAATTTGAACCCTGATAGGGAGCAAATGGTGTGGCTAATTGATTTTCAAGGGTGGACAATGGGGAGTGTGTCAGTAAAAGTGACTCGGGAAACAGCTAATGTGTTGCAAAATCATTACCCTGAGAGATTGGGCCTGGCAATCCTCTATAATCCCCCAAAAGTATTCGAATCTTTTTGGACGGTATCTCACTGTTCCTTTCTTTTATATAATCTTTGCTTGTCAAGTTGCGGCATTGTGGTTATACTATAAATCTTAATAGAGTCCTCTGGAGATGCTCATTTGCTGCTGAGGAGAACATGATTCAGACCATTACTGAATACTGAATTTGTTTTTCTAATGAATGTAATTTCTTGTTTTACTTGTCCTCTCAACAATTTTGGCTGCTGATTGGAGGACCACTTTTTCAATACCTGTCTGGAAAGGAGTGAGGAATCTCTGGTTATTTCCAATGTCGTTGTATTGTCTCGTTCTTTTGCTTTATTGATTTCCCCACCAACTTTTGGCCACCTGGTACTTTCATTGCTTTGGCTTAGCTCTGATGTGAGACATTGTCTAAGAACGCTCTTTAAGGGTTTCATGTGAATTCCATATCTAGAGCTTCTTCCTCTCTGTTCTTTTGGGAGCATTTTCCATCCTTTATTTTTCTTTCTTTTTTCATTTGTATGAATGTGAAGACTAAGCAGTAATATTGTAAAAAGATGGTTATCCTTTGAAAATATAAAACAGCTGAGATGGAAAAGTCGTGCCTTCTGCTCTGGCAACATTTTGTGTTAGGCCACTTCCCGTTTACAGTATGATGTACTTTACCATATTTATAATACGAGAAAAGTTTAAGTGAATTTTTCTTTCATGCAGGTGGTGAAACCATTCCTTGAGCCAAAGACATACAAGAAAGTGAGGTTTGCCTATTCTAACGATCCTCAGAGCCAGAAAATAATGGAAGCCCTCTTTGATATTAATAAATTGGATTCTTCTTTTGGGGGAAGAAGCAGAGTTGGGTTTGATTATGAAGCATTTGGGCAGCTTATGAGGGCTGATGATAAGAAAAAGTCTGATTTAATGAACTCTGGATGCTCAGTACCAACTGACCATCTATTAGTTGCATCTCAGTCATCACAATCCGAGTCATTGACATCAGACCACTGTTCGGATGACTCTGATAACGAGTTAGATGAGGCAACTTCCACCTTGGAGGATGTTGATGAGAAAGTACCGGGGCTGAAACTCGGCTATGATGATGTTCCAAAGAGTGAAGCTGCAATGGCGAAACAAGTACAATGACTTGGGATGAAATCATGGGGCCGGTTCTGGTTTCTATGATCCTTCTTTACAAATTCTGATCATACCTTAATGCAATCTTATTCAGTTAGTTTCTTGAAAGCAAGATTTTGACCGAAATCTTGCTGCTATAATAACGAGTATCCCAAACTATTTAAGCAGATAGGCGAAGTTTATGTTTTTGTACAGATGTCAGCTGGGAAATATGATAATTTTTCCAGGGTTGATTTTAGTGATATCAGGAAATGAGAGGAAAAAAAAATAAAATGAAAATAACAGATCCTTCAATTGCATCCTTTCTATGAAAGCAAGTTTACTTTTCTAATTAGATTTTGTCTTCTCTCTCTATTTACGCACTCTCTCTCTATCATTTTCTTTTTTATTTCTCTCGTCCTTCTCTTCACCAAGCATTTTTCTTCTAATTATTGTATTTCCGGGTTTATATCGTATAAAAAAGAATATGAGGTTAATGACAAAGCATGGACAGGACAAGGTGAAACTACTGTCTGTTCCTGTCTCTTTAGCATTTTTCTAATGGACAATCAGGAAGCAATAACTCAACACACGAGCTGTCTCGTGATAGGAATGAGTGATGATGAAAGTCCGTTTTAATAAGATGTAATTTAGGAAGTATAGATTCATATTATAATGATTTTCATGAATGCAAGTAAGAGATTAATTAAAATTGAATCTCATAGTCAAGGCGGAGAGACTAAACTCTTTTTTACCAAATCAAAGTGATACACGATTTGTGCAATCTTCTCTAACCCTTATCGATATATATTGGGTTATTTATTTTTGGCTAAATTAAAAAAAAAATGTTAAAAGGAATGAAGAAGTAGTCAGATGTTTGAAATGAAGGGGTTGAAAGAACGTCCGTAGAAAAATATTAAAATCAAAGTGAACGAAGAAACAGCCTCACGGGTTACGACTACAACTCACAATTCCAATAGAAAAACCGCCAACCTGTGAAGAAAGAGAAGCAAAGAGAATTAAAAAAACTTTTGATTCATTCCACTTTATCCAAAGAAGCAATGATCGTTCCCACACCTGATACACATTCGAATCCTGAAACTATATATATATGTATGTGTATATACGCGCGTGTGTCTGTATGCGTGCATTAACCTCTAATTCGACGGCTTAGATTGAGTTATCATCAGTTTAATTTTATGTCGTAAATACTCAAATTAAAAAAATTCTTTGACACGGTATAGTAAAATTCTTTTTGTCAGAAAATATACAAGTTAAATAACCCAGAAAAAAAAAAAAAAAAAAAGAATAGCAACTTTTTTGCTTTCTCGTTTGATCAGATTCTTTTCTCTTCTTTTTGTACCGCCCCATTTTCTCACACACTCAAAAAGAAATATGAAAATAGAAATACAATACAGAAAAGAAACAGCTTCCGCCCTTTAGCTGTTGTGTGTATTGCTGAACACTTTCTTTTTCGGTTTCAGTTGTTGGTTTGATCGTCGTCTGATTGCTTGGAATCTCATTTGATTCAATTACTGAGGTGGGTTTATGCTCAAATCGTTAAAGTTTCAACCTTTTTCTGTTTTATTCGATGCGTTATTTTTAGATTTTTCTGTTCTGAATGGATCAAATGCTGTCTGGATTTGCTTCTGACGATGGGTTGTTTTTGTTTTATTGAAAACAGATTGTTTTGTATAGAATAGTATCTCCGGCAGGAGGAAAATGGGTGTTGATGCGATGAGAATTGGAGTTCAAATGAGGAAAGTTATGTCCTTTTCTATGAGAACATGTTATGGATTAGTTTGTAACCATCCATTTCTTGTGGGTTTCATGTGTTTTTTGATATTTTTGTATAGATCATCTCCTTTTGTGTTTTCTCTTTTGGTTTCTGCATCTCCTGTTCTGGTTTGCGCTGCTGTTTTGCTTGGTACTCTTTTGAGTTTTGGACAACCAAACATACCCGAAATTGAAAAGGAAGAGAAAGTTACTACTACTCGTGAGATTGCTTCTTTGAAAACTGGGGTTGTAGAGGATGATACTGTTGTCACTGGAGATGAGCATGTGAGTTTTGAAACCTTGGAGAGATATGTGGGAAAGGGTAGTGACATAGTGGAGAATGATCTTGATGATTCGATTTTGGTGGATGGTAAAGGAATTGAGGTTCAGGAAGATGGTGGTTTAGTCAATCGTATGCTGTTTATTAATGTGAATTCTAGGGAGATGCAGTTTGAGAAGCAAGCTGTTGAGGAAGTAGCGAGAGAATCTAATGATTTGTTGGCGTTTGAGAAGAATGGGGAAGTTCATGAGGAGAAGCCTCAGATTGAAGGAAAGTTGATTGATGGAGAGGTTCTTGATAATCTAGATTCCAATAATGGCCTTAATGGGATAGAGAATCCTGTGGTGGAAGATGGTAAAATTCCTGAAGAATTAATCAGTACTCTCAAGAAAGATCAGCTGGTTTCTACTCCAGATTCATCTTTAATTGATACTCTCAAGGAAGATCAGCCGGATTCTGCTCCAAGGTCATCTTTGATTGATGCTCACAAGGAAGATCAGCCGGATTCTGCTCCAGGTTCATCTTTGATTGATGCTCTCAAGGAAGATCACCTGGGTTCTGCTCCAGGTTCTTCTTCCATTGATGCTCTCAAGGAAGATCACCTGGGTTCTGCTCCAGGTTCTTCTTCCATTGATGCTCTCAAGGAAGATCACCTGGGTTCTGCCCCAGGTTCATCTTTAATTGATGCTCTCAAGGAAGATCATTTTGCCTTTGCTCCAGGCTCGTTTTTAATTGATGCCCTCAAGGAAGACGAGTTGGGTTCTGCCCCGGCTTTGTCTTGGAGAAGGTTAGAGGAAGATTATGGTGAGGGCAATGGAGCTGATGGTGACGAATCTTTGGATTCTGGTTCTGATGGGGCAGAGAGTTCCTCACCAGATGCTTCAATGGCCGACATTATGCCGATGCTTGATGAGCTTCACCCACTTCTACAATTGGAAGCTCCTCGACCTGCTTGTGGATCTCATGATGGATCAGATACTGGTTCGGAGAGGCTACATAAGAGTGATGATGAGAGTCTGGACTCTGAGGAGGATACGGATAACCAAGGTGAAAGTGTTGACTCTGAGGAGGATACAGACAACCAAGGAGAAGGTGAAGATGATAATGATGATGACGAAGAGGAAGGAGTAACAACAAAGGGAGAAAAAGAGGATGAAAGTAAATCTGTAATTAAGTGGACAGAGGTTGACCAGAAGAATCTCATGGATTTGGGGACTTCAGAGCTTGAAAGGAACCAACGTTTGGAGAATCTCATTGCAAGGAGAAGAGCTCGTAAAATCATGAGATTGATGGCAGAGAAGAATCTAATAGACCTAGAAAGTTCCGATCTTCCTTTTAGTATTCCACCAATTGCAACAACAAGGCGGAACCCTTTTGAACTTCCTGATGATACCTATGATGATATGGCCATTCCTGGATCTGCACCTTCTGTTTTGTTGCCAAGTCGGAACCCTTTTGATCTTCCCTATGACTCAAATGAAGAAAAACCTGATCTCAAGGGAGACAGTTTCCAGCAAGAGTTCTCAGCGTTGCAACAAAAGGAACCGGTATACCGGCGAAATGAAACCTTCAGCATAGGACCATCTGTTTTGGGGGGCTCCAGGCATGAGAGACAAGACTTTAAATGGAGACCTTATTTCCTGCCAGAACGGTTTTTGTCTGAAGAAGGAACAGGCTACCCATCATTCCAGAGGCAACTAAGTGAAGTTAGCGAGTCAAAGTTGAGTTCTCTTCCTGATAGTGAATCTGTGAATTCAGCTGTTGATGAGGATGATAGAAAGTCTAATGAGCAAGTACCAGAACAGTTTTCTTCAGAAGGAATGAGCTATGCTACATTACAGCGGCAAATAAGTGTAATCAGTGAGTCAAAAGCAAGTTCTGTTCCTGATACTGAATCAGTTAGTTCAGCTGTCGATGAGGACGACAAGAAGCTCAATGAACCAGATGATTCTCGAGAGACAGAAGGGATCTCCAACATAGATCATGGTGCTAACCATGTTGAATGTGGAAGTAAATCCTCTGGAGAAGATTCTTTGGATATTGAACCGGCTGGGAACAGAGATGTTCATCGTGATGAGGTTGTAATTACTTTAGGGAACGTGGAGAATCTCCAAGAAAATGAACCAAGCTTTTCGGAACTCAAAGAAAATGAAAGTCATCTGGAAGCAGAAGCAGAAGCAGAACCTGGTGAAGAGAACAGCAGTAGATCAAGTTACTCGTCATTGTCAGAAGTAGATGAATATATATCTGATGCGAGAAAAGAAGAAGGCTTGACTACTTTGGAGAAAAACGCAAATGTTATTGAAGAATCTGGTGTTTCAACACATACTCTGCCTGAGTCATCAGAGTTTCAGTTTATGAGCGAGGTGGTGGAGCGTAGGGAGCCTGTTTATGATTCAAGCCCTCCAGGAATGGAGAGATTCCTGTCATTTACATCTATTTCATCTGACACACAGCTAGAGATATCTGAAATGACTTCACTTCCTGTATTGCTTGAGTGTGTGGAAAAAGAATCTGAAGCGCACAGTGAGGATACAGACAAGAATTCTGCAGGTTTTGAAGAGATCTGTGCATCGCCTTCTCAAGTCAATGCTGTAGATGAAAATGAATCAGTGGTGAGGGAAGTTGCTTTCACAGAAGCTAGTGAGCTTGATGTCAAAGAGGTTAGGTCATCTGGTGGTGTTCCAAATTTTGGTGATGATAAGGAATCTGTTGTGAGTTCGTTCTCTTCAGACACTGGACCGTCAGAGGATTATACAGTCTACCGGGGAGAACGCTATTTCCCTGACAAAAAGCAAGTGGTCTCATCCAGTCATGATTCTGATATCCTTGTAGGGGTTCGCCAAAATCCTTATGAGTTAGATTCCGCGGCTCCATCTGCTGATTCAAGATTATCTGCAATAGAAGGGCAAGTGCCTTCAATGGTGTTTGGGCATGTTTTGGTGCAGCCAAGTGCATCTGCTTCTGAGACCGAAACTGTGGAGGAACGGGCAAAAGATAAGGTAGACCTTGTTCAGCGTGATCAGGATGATGTTAACTTGTCAAGGTCATCAGACAAACTGTTGTTAGAGGAAGGCATGGCAGACAAGGATAGAGATTTGCAGCATGATGCAGATGAAGCCCACTTATCAAAGTTAGATGCAGATATTAATGATGATGACTACCAAGATGTTGTTCAGGAGCAGGATCCTCCAGTTGTGACAGATCCAGTCCCAATGATCCATCTCAGTTTGTCTTCTTCAGAGGCCGATCATGTACTGGAGCTTTCATCAGATACCAAAGAAACTCACCAACTTGAAGAAGCCCAATCATCTTTATTGGAAAAGAATGATTCTGGACTCCACCAAGATATGGATGCAAATGGGGTATCAGCCAATTTTAGTAATGAAGATGTGCCTTCTGGAGAAAAGTCTTCATCTGAGTTGAAGAAGCAATTGTCTTGGTCAGACAAATCACCATCTTATGATTTGATCCAGGTGAGTGATGCTGCTGCTTGCATGCTCTGTCTTCTTGCTGTAGTTTTTGTTAAGACATCTATGTTAGTCTTGCCTTTAGTTTGAAATAATAGTCTCCAAGTCATATAAATATGTCGTTTAACTTAAAAATGGAAATATCCTCCCTTTATGTTTGGTCATGGCTTTTTTTTTTCTTCTCTCTGCACCAGAAGGACTTTTGGAAGAAAATATTGATGCCTTGAAAACCAAATGAGTGTACCTCAACTCACTAATAAAGGTTCTGATTTCATTGGCAAATCATAGACTCGTCAGCTTTTAATTGAATATATTGGAAATGCAATGTCACATATCAGAGTTGGCCTATTGAGTTTTTCTTTTTTTCTTTTTTGGCTCAGAAACAAAATAAGTATTGAAGTCCACAAGGACAAACGACAAAAGTCTCCAAGCCCAAGAACTGCAAATCCTATGAGATCAAAAGTTCTAACTAATGATAAGAAGAAAGACAAATCTTTAAACTCCAGAGAGATAGAAGCCCACGAAGAAGGCCATAAGGAAGCCTAGAATTTAACTCTGTCCCCTAGAAACATGTAATCTTCCATCACTTTTCTCTAAAAAATTCTTAAGTTTCTTTCCGCCCATAGAACCAAGGAGTTGCCTTATCTGGTTACCGAACATTAGGATATTTGATGTACGCCTACCTACATGGGGCACAGGAGTACTTGATTCCATTGCATTTCTTATATTTGTGGATTTTTCTTCAGAGTTGAGCGTGCCTGCTCTCACTGCAATTGTTCAATTGCAAATACTCATATTCATGAAATGTTTCTTATTGAAATTTCTAGATTTGCATGATCCATTTGAGTTGTCCACTTTATTTGTGTTAGTCAAATGAGCCATTATGCTGTTTGATCAATATGAGTATTCGTTTGAGAGCTAGATACTTATAATAAATAGCTAATGTGAGGCTAACAAGGATTGTTCTTTAATTTGCAGCAAGCACCTACCATCCTGATGGAGTCTATAAAGGAAGTAAACGTTGCCAACAATGAGAATGCATCTGATGATCATAATCACGAGGACAAAACTTTGAAAAGTTCCTCACACTTGACTTCCGGATCCCCTTCAACCCCATTCGAGAGTCCAGAATTGAGGTCACCTCGTGGAGAGGAAGTAAACATGGTCAATGGAAATGCGTTCAAAATTCATGATGATAAGCCCAAAACTGAGAAAAAATCTGCATCTTTGACTTCGGACTCTTGTTCAACAACTCCATTTGAGAGTCCTGAAGATCAATCTCCTGGTGGAGAGGATATAGAAGAAGATATCCTTGACAGAATGGTATATGGGGATGCAGGACATGTCAAGGAACACTTTTCTTTAGAGGCATATGAGAAAAGCAACAATGAAGAAGCTGATGAGATAAAAGAAATTGATGAAGGATTGTTGTCAGAATTAGATACGGTCGGGGACTTTAGTGTCAAAGAAGTTGTTGGGAAGTCCCTCAATACTGAACTGACGCCAGCAGAGATTACCATCTCTAGTATTGAGTCATTGCATAATGATTCATTCCCACTAGAAACCAACCTGGATCTACCGGTTCTTGAAGCAAAATCAACTCAAGATATTGTCTTGGCATTTAAGCAACTTGAAGAAGGAGCAGATGTGGCGGATGTCATTTTACCCAGTATGCTCGAGAGTGAGGTAGTTAAGGGGGAAAGCAATTCAGACATACCAGTTGTTGAAGCACAATCTGTGGAAGACATTCTTGCTGTTCTGAAGCAAGTTTCACAAAGTGATCTGGCTGAGCTTCCAAAACCATTGGAATCAAATGATCACTCGGCTGAAGTAGAAAAAGTGGAAGTGGTTTCAACAGAGCAAATTGAATCATCCAGTGATGTACATTCTGGTATTCAGGAAGATATTGCAGAATCAAATGATCACTCGGCTGAAGTAGAAAAAGTGGAAGTGGTTTCAACAGAGCAAATTGAATCATCCAGTGATGTACATTCTGGTATTCAGGAAGATATTGCAACTGCTGCCGGTGAATTGAAACTTGTACCCAAAGAAACATCTGAAAATTCCAGTCCGAAGATATCAGATGATAAGAAAGAATACATTGTAAAAGAAGATCAAGTCCCGACTCCCTTCCAAATGCAAGGTCCAGTGGTTCTGAATGAAGACAAGAATGCAAAAGGAACTTGAGAAAGGAAGAGTTTGATGGGCTTGCTTTTCCTCTGTTTTCTGCAGAATGGTGGTATTGGTTTTGAGTTGCTTATTTATCATATCTTGGGTTAACGGTAGAGCTGCATTTGGGTTCTTCATTTTTTTTTTTTTTGTCTTTTTTTTCCCCCATTGATTGATTTCTTCAAGAATGAGTTTTGGTTTGATTTCTTGAAGTGTGCAAGTTTTCTTGTTTTTGATATACCTTCTAAGAGTGTGCAGGGTAAAGTTTTTGAGAGGAGATGGTTTTTAGTGTTTGCGTATTGTAAATTTTGGATATATTAGTGATGAATGGTATCAGGTTTGAGTATATGCATTGATGGGTATTTTGGCCTTTGTTGAATCTTTTTAATCGTTGTATTCTTTAAAATATTATACGTAAGAAACAGGAAAGTCTTGTTTTAGGTAATGTCAAAATTATTGTATTAACAAGTGCATCTGAAAGAGTAAATTAAAAATCGTTAATGAATCGCGTACTAACTGAAATAATGAATAAAAATCGTAAATGAATCACCACCTTTTAGGATGAGTTTTGAACTTGCCGGCAGTACAGAACAAAGATTGGTAGGAAAAGTTCCGAGTGATTTGAAATTTCTGACACGAAATTATGTAGTTCAAACTATAAGCGGAAACAAACCTAAAACAAAAATGGCTTTTGCAAGGGATGTATCAGATACCCTCTACAAGGAAAAGGTACGCTGCGAATGCCCTGAAAACGATGACTTCCAAGTTTACAATAATTACATATTGGTGTCAACAAGGTTATTACCGGTAAAATTTCCAGAAAATGAATGATTCCTTCATATACAGAACGTTAGTCACTTTTAACTCCATTAACTCTAAAGATTGAGTTGTGATTCATTCTGGCAAAGTAGGGCAGCAGTGAGCATGAGTAACTGTTAGATAGTGCTAATTACGGTGGAAAGGACCAGGGGAAGGAAACCAAAAAGACCGACTGCCTTACTGCTTCTGCTTTTTCTGTGCTGGGCCTGAAGAAGTAGCAGCCTGCCAAAACATTGTTCAGAAAACAAGTTTGTTGTTGAAATGTTCCACCAAGCCATTTAGGAAAAAGATATGATTACAGGGTAAATAATCTTCTAAATAATCAGAGGTGTCATGACCACAATACTTCTATTTTAAGATATGAAAGAAATTTGACATGATAACATTAAATTTTTATATATTTTCATTGTTTATATTTTTTCATTTTTCATCAACAAATGGTTATGAAAATATTTCTTTTTCAGGATTATAAACAAGTGGTTATGAAGACAATTTTTTTTGGGGGGATCATTTAAGTTTATTTATTAGTAAATGTTTACTCTTCATGATTGACGAAAAAAGCATAACACGAAATAGGAATCAATTTTATTTCCTTTTCCCATTTTTCAATTTTAACATAGCCACTAGCCTTGATTTTCCAACCATTTCTCAAACCGTAGCAATTTCAAAGAAAAGCATACTTACCAAGCTTGAGAGTTGTTCATTGATATATGTCAATGATCTCAACATAGCTTCCAGTGTGTCTTTAGTAAGCTGAAATTTCACCTCAGTTTCTCCTGAAGGAGACTTAGTGTAATCTTGCAACTGTAAACAAGAAATATGAGAATGGAAATATCATTGAGCATGATTTGTTGCACAATTTGTTAGAACAATAACAAGTACCAAAATACAACCACGATTTCTACAAGATGGTATTAATCCTACTTCTAGAAATTTGAAAACTGACTTTATGAAGATGATGGCAGTCCAAACACTGCTCCATATACATACCCTTTTATGTATCTAGGCAGGTGACCATCAATCTAAAGTGTGAACCATCATTTTGGTCCAATCCATGTAGCAGCAAAACCCTAAAATAAGTGATTCTTGGATTATTCTTACCATAAGAATAGCACAAGACTCGATTGCATAGCAACATTGTTTCTTAGACTGCAAATGTAAATTCTCATTACCACTGCTCACTCACTTGGGCACAGACATTAAATTCTTTCATAACAGCAAACATTTTGACAAAAATCTCAATCCCTTTCCAACATTAAATAAATTTTGAAATTAAAATATACATCTTATTTGCAAAGAAGCCTGCATTTACAACTTTGATATCGCAAGTTATTTACTCCCAAATAACCAACCTACTCTAAAAAATATTAGTAAAAACATAAAAAAATCTTCTGGCTGTTCATCATTCTACTAAGCCCATTGATAAATTTAAAGAAGACTATTTTTTGACTGCATACCTTGAGGCTAATTACAGCCACTCTATTACCAGGCTCTGAGTTGCTTTTCTCCATGGCCCATGTCATGGACTTGAGGCAGGGTAGACTTCCCTATGCATCAATGAGAGAAAGTTACATTCCAAGGCTAATTTGTGACAAAATGAGCATGCTTGTTGCTTCATTGCAGTTCTTAAAACTATAGCACAATATTTATTCATTCAAAAACCCAGTGCCTTCGTGTAGAAAAGTGGAGAGAAAATAAGACAAACTAAACTCTAAAACTCTGATACCGTGTTTCCAGGGGGACTACCATCACGCTGGAGTGGCATGGGAGCCAAAGGTGCCACATTAGTATCGTCAATGACTGATGCAGAAGCCCCTAGATCGTTGTGATTAATATTTGTGAAGGGATCATCTTGATGAGGCCACAGCGGAGTTGAAATCACAGAAGACGGAAAAGGCCTAAAAGATGGTGCCGCACTCATTTTGACATGATACAAAACACTGGTCCCTGACAATGGCTGCTGATTAAGAACATTATCAACAAACAACAACAGAGTTAAAACGCGACAACAGAAGAAGTTCGTCCTAAAAGGGGTCTAAGTGACAATTTTTGCCAAACCACAGGGTGCCGAAGCTTTGCACATCTAGTTCACGAAAAATATAAATAATTTTCTGACTTTGAGAGAGAGGGGAAGGGCACCTGTTCTCGAGAACTTTCCTCTTTCCATTGTTTCTGATGTTTCTGGAGCAGCAATATAAGGTTGCTCTGAAGATCAAGCGAAAGATCCGGCGGGAACAGCTTCAACAGATCATCGCTCGTAAAATTCTCGCGTACACATTTTCTAATGAGCGAGCGAAGGCTTGCCACGACCTAATTGTCAGATTTTGATGTTTCATTTTTTTTTTCTTTTTCCTTGTTTGAAAATTTTAACCAAATATATATATATATATATATATTCCACTAATAATTCACAGCAACTATAACATAAATATATAAAGTAATTTATTAATTAAAATTAAACGACAAGCGAGAGTTAGTGAGTGAGTGAGGAAAGTTACGGGATCGACTTGGCCGGGAGAAGGGAGATTGAGAAGAGACTGAACGTGAGACTTTTCGGCTGACCGGAGACCCGTCTTTCTGGTGGACCATAGCGTCGTTAGTATGTTGTCGAGTGCTTGTTCGGAATTTATAGCCGATAGCTTGTGCAGTTGCAGATACAACGTATCTGTCCCCGTATCTCCCTCCATTTTTTCCTTTTTCTTCTTTTTCTCCCCCCTTTGTTAGCTGCTTCGGGTTAGCTTGTCGTACCGGTATTTGCTGGATAGGCTTAGCTCTTGGGCTTCGAAATTAGTTTGGGCCGAGCCATAATCTAATTACTACGTTTATCAGAACGAGTGAAAATCATACTAAGAATAAATTATTTATTTGAGTTGTAAAAAATAAAATTCGAATGAAATTTATTTTTATTAACGTATTTATTTTATTTTGAAATTGGTATAAATTATTTTAGTTTACTAAAATATCCTTTATTAATTGTTGTCCTTGATACATTTTAATAATAAAATTAATAATAAGAAGAAGAAGAAGAATATAAATAATAATAGTAATAATTAATAATAATAATAATAATAATCATCATCATAATGATGACACTAATAAATAATAACAGTAACAACAATGATGACGATGGTGATGATAAGAAAAAATAAATTAAATAACTAAATTATAGTAATAATTACTACTGATAATAATAGTAGTAGTAGTAATTAATAATAGTAATATAAATATTAATAAATGATGATGATGATAATGAAATTAATAAATTTTAATAATAATAATAATAATAACAACAACAACAACAACAATAGCAATAATTAACAATAATGGTGACATTAATAAATAAATAAGTTCCAACAATGCTAATAAAAAAAATTAAAAATCCTTACATAGCATAAACATTTGGATTACATATCATTTCTTAAGGTGATTAGACAAGGTAAATAACACATGTAACAAATCATATTTCGTGGCCAATATATTAGTCTCATCATATATTTCTCCATCACTCAAACCTTCGATTTTATTGAACTACTTGGAGCAGAATCGACCTGCTGAGGAACAACATCCGAATGGGGAATATTTGACACACCATGAACAAAAACTTCAATAAAAGGTTCATTAATCGACTCATCTCATAAATTCACAATAATATCATCACCTTCACGCATCTCTTCATCATCATCATCTACATAGGCAGGATTAGCTCCAGTTACTCGATGTTGACCATAAATGTCAAACAATTTGTAATAATGAGAAAATGTTTTGTTGAATAAACCAATTGTCTCCTTTCTTTTCTGTAAAAATAATAGTGATAATAATGACTTAGTAATACAAATTCAAGTTAAGCAATAAAAGTAACACCATACAATTTAAAGCTTTGCCTTGACATACTCATCAAAAACATCTTTTTCACATTTTACCAGCATCCCAACCAAACTCACTACGAGATAACACATCTAACATAGCACACTATTTTTACTTGAACCATTTAACTCTAGACTCAATGTGAGGAGATGCTTTCAGACCACATTCTGTCAATTTTACTTCTAACTTATTTTCTAATTGTTATAAATACCCATTTTTAAAACCATAATCTGCCGACCACATGGGATTTTGACTCAATTTTAACAATGCTTCAATCAATGCATTATTTTGAGCGGTTGTCCAGTAGTGTTTGTTCATACCTCGACCTCTAGTAATTAGAGTTGGAATAGAACTCATCCAATTTGTTCAAAGAACGGTACAATATTAATGTTAAAGGATAATACAATATATAAATTCAACTAACAATGCAGTATTAAATACCAAATAACAATACAACATCCAAATCCAATATCTAAATTTAAATATACAATATCTAAATTTAAATAACACTATAGTGTCAAAGGGCAAATAAGAATCCAATGTCCAAATTCAAGTAACAATGCAAAATCTAATGGAAAAAACAATACAATAACACATGCCAAATAACAATATAACATTCAGTGTTAAATAAATCGAATTTCATAAGTTCATAAATGAAGTCTTCATGAATTTCTACTTACTTGCCATGTGTTCCACATATCTTGGGCCAAATTTTGTTTCTAAATATTCCACTCATTTGAAGGCTCAATGATGTCAATTATTGTTGAGTCAAAGTCAATATTTAGAGTGAGTTCATCATTCATTTCAAGTTTCATATCATTGAAAGACATTTCCATTCTTATAAAGTTATGTAGCGTGTAACAAATAGATACTATACGCCTTTGTGTTTTTATATCATAAAAGATCAGACTTTTTAGTATTGCTCATTTTTTCTTCAATAACCTAAAACGTCGTTCAATCATATTGCAAGCACTAAAGTGCTTCATATTAAGCAACTTTTCTAAAGCAGTAGGCTGGTGTCTGCCCTTAAAGTCACTCGAATAGTAACATTGACATTTAAATGAAGAAGAAAACCATCTCATTGGTGTAGCGATTTCCAACCAAGTAATAATAGCCTATTGAGTATTGGCAAAAAAAATCATAAATAAAAGTCACAAAATCAATTACACAGTCTTAAAATCTAAAGATAATTTGTTAAAATTATTACCATGGAGAACTTTTAAACTATTTCTTTTAGTTACGACATCTTTTAGCACTCACATATCATGAGTTGGACCCTCCCATACTAATAAGACATCAATAAATTGCATATCTTGTTAATAAACCCTCAAGATATTTGTTGCAATTTCATTTTTACTGGTTCTGTATCTTGGTTTATCAGCCTTTGAAACATGAACTTTTTATGTATGTACAATCTAATGCTCCTAAGCAATTCTGAAAAATTAGATTAAAAAAATTTGTAATTCAATGTAAAAAACTGCATAAGTGAACAAAGTGTATCAAAGCAATTTTATACGTACCTTAAAACACTTCAATGTTGGGTCCGATGAATTCTCCAACATAGGCTCAGGTTTTTTTCCAAAACTCTTTTTGGCATTTAATCATTAACTCATGGAAACATGTGCTAACTGTCCCGCCATATCTTTTAAAATTAGAAGTAATCACTCAATTCTTCAAATGGGGTGCTAAAATATACAAAAATATTATAAGCATTTCCTCGAGCGACACATTTCTAATACCAACTAAACCCCCTTTCTCACGAAGAAACGTACATAATTTTTGAAATGTTTGTCTATCCATTCTTAATTGTGACAAATATTTCACATCACTTTCAAAAACTAAACCATGTAGAAAGCTCAATTGTTGATGAACTCTATAGTGTTTGGCTATGTTCAAATTGATAAATTAAACAAAAATAGGAACATATGGCAGCATCCACAACTATAATCATTTGCAACATCATCACCAAATTGTTTATAACTACCAAGACCTTCATTTTTCTTGCTGACAAACAAGTCATAATATATCTCAACATCACAAATTAAGCTAATTAGTATTAATGAAATTACGGAATTGAAAGCAAATTAAGCTTGCAGAATGTCAAATCATAATCTTCACAACTATTGTTAAACAATAAATAAGCAAATAATGAAGATTATTCAACAAATCATGCTAAAACAAATATTACAATTATAGAATAGAATAAAAGTGATACAAATTATAATCAAACTTTGTCTATCCATACCTTTTTAAAAATAATTTTTACTTGTATTTAAAAAAATAAAATTAGTTCAATTCTCAGAGTTATATATATTTGTTCAAAGACACATATCCATTTATTTTCTTAAATAAACCTTTTCATTTATTTCCTTGAGAGAGAGACTATTTATGATATTATAATAATATGATGTCATATCACCATTCTCCTGAAGGTACAAATCAAAATGAGTAGCATGAAGAAAGTGACCTGAAAAATTATGGGAAATGTTGATTTTAATTTGAGCACAACCTCTTTTCCAAATTCTATTTATTTGCAGTAATTAAAATCAATTATACCAACATTTCCCATCATTCTTTGATCTGTGATAGGATCAATCACAAGCACTACAAGAATGGAACACAAGTTATCAAAACTGTAAAATTTCCCGCCCTTAATTGTATCACCATACAATTAAAGCCACAAACCAAAATGAGTATCATGAAGAAGGTGACATGAAAAATGATAGGAAATGTTGTGACCTTAATTTGAGCATAACTTTTTTTCGCAAACTCTATTTATCTACAGTAATTAAAATCAGTTGTAGCAACATTTGTATAATCATTTATACTTCATATTAAATGTCCAATATAAGGAAAAAAAGAAAAAGAACGGAATGAGAACTGCAATGTCATGACCTTTCCACTTTTTTTTATCAGAATAATAATTTCGGCATAAAGAAATTCTATCCTTTTAAATAAAGAAAATCACCTTGTCAAAATTACCTTCAAGAAAAAGTGAAAAATTTATTAAAATAATCTGGCAATTTTGGAAGCTAAACGTACAACAAACATCATGATATTAGTTCATATAATTTATAATATAAAATTATATAATGGGCTACAATCAACAACGAATGAGCATAAAAATGAGTAGAAATAAAATAAGGAAAAAAATGAAAACATACTTTGAATGATGATTGTGTTAACATATATGTTTCCATAATATTGATTTTGATGATAACAAATAAGATTAAAAATGATTAATCTTTTAAGCTCAAACTATTTAATATTCTTTTTAAATAAATCATTATTTTCACATTATAAATGTTTCATATTTAATGGAAAAATGATTTTATGAAATTGGTTGTTTTTCAAAGTTTATGGTTTAATTGAAAGAATTTTGAAAACTTTAAAATAAACAAGTAGTGCTTGAAATTTCGGATTTGGACCTATTTGAAACTATTTAAATGTTTTTGGGCTATTTTATAATTTCATAAAGTTTGGGCGAAGTCATAATTTCAGCAAGTTGTGGGATTGAGAAAGCATTATTTAAAATTATGAAATTGGACATATTTGCAAACTTTTATAACGTTTTGGGTCATACTACAGTTTTATAAAGTTTTGGGGTCAAACTGCAAATTTCGGGAAATATTTTACTGTAGCAGTTACTGTAGCAAACGGCTTACCAGATACTGATAAACGGCAGGCCAAATTCGGGGCAGTAAGCACCTGAACGAAAACGGCTTACCGGATTCCGAATCCGGCAAGCCGATAAGGCAAAATTCAAAATTTTGCCTTAACGGTAACATAAATCCGGCTTACCGGATTCCATAAAATGGCAAACCGGATAGCCCAGAATGTGAGTAACGGCTAGTTTTCGAGCTCAAGCTATAAGAACTCAAATCCAACTCATTTTGAAGCTCTCCAACAATCTCCAACAAGCAAGAACAAGTGCACACAACATATATTGAGCTTCAACTTCGTGAATCATCATTCATTAAATCATCTTTGTTCTTCAATTTGTATATCCACTCTTAAAGAGAGATTTATTGTTGTATTTATCATTTCTCATCAATTTGTGAGTGTACAAGTGTGGGAAACACTTGAGGTGAAGAGATTGGGGATATAATCTCTTGTTGTAAAGGTTCATTGACACCTTGGAAGTCAATTGTAAACATTTGAAGCCTTGGGAGGCTTGGATAGTGAAATCCTCAAGCCGGGTGAGCTTGGAGGCGTGGACGTAGGCGGGGATAGCCGAACCACGTAAAAATCCTTGTGTTCGTTTTCTCTTCCCTTACTCTTTTAATATTGTGTTTCATTGAATTTATTGTTTTCGAATTGATTAAGGCATTAGATTGAATTGTTGTGTAGTTTGCTTAGGATAATTTTTAAAATTCTAATTTACCCCCCCTCTTGGGTTGCCTAGCTAGTATTTCAAATTGGAGACACTGGACAGTGATGAGCTCTCAAATCGAGATCACCACATGTGACAGAACCAAACAGTAATGGGATGCAATCAACGACGAATCCAGCTGGTGACTGATGCAAGATCGGTTATAAGCGGTGAAATCAAGTGGTGGTTGATCAGTGATGAGTGACAGTGTGTGTAATCGATGTTTAGTTACTCAACCGGCTACTAAGTGATGCCAGAGATAGTGTACTGATCATTTTTAGGTGAGAGAGATGAGATGAATCAATTGTTAGATTAGAGATTTCAGTTTTTATTTTTTATTTTTTTATATTTTTCAATGACAAAGAAGGTATTTTTTAAGAACAAAAAAAAAATAACGGGGACATTTTTGTCATGGGGAGGAATAAGGGTTGTGATTCTTAGTCCTTATTGGAATTACAAACTCAGTAATCACTCCTTATTTTATGTGGGACTCATGCATCTCATTCTTTTTCCCTCCCTCAATTAAAAGTAAACAACTTTTTCATTTCGATTCCTTCATTCCAATTCTCATTGTTGTTTAGTAAATACTTCATGAGTTGAACAAGACAACACTACATAGCAATATTATGCGTTATGAGGTAAACATTGTTGCCATCATTGTTACTAAATATTTGTGTATGGAAGAAATTAGGGGTAAGCATTTCGTCAGGGTTAACTTGAACCTAATTAAATTCAAAATTTATTTTCGGCTTCAGTTTAATTTAAGTTAATTATAAAATCCAAAAGAGCTAAATTTTGTAACTCGATCAGATTATAGTTAAGTTTGGGTTTAACTCGATCCAAATTTAAAATTTGATTGAGTTACAAAAAAGATAAGAGAAATCTTAATTAGTTAATTTGAAATTCACTATCTTTTCAACCTTGAATTTTAAATCTTAAAATTTAAAAAAGAACTTATGTCTAAAAACCAAACCCTAAAAGATCACCAAAAAACTCTTTTAATTTAGCTTTTCAAATATTTTTTTACTTGCCTATATGGTAAATAAAAGAGTAAAAAAAGAAATCATCTCTTAAAACACTCTTTAAATAAAAATAAGCATAGATTATTTTAATCAAACTTTTTTCTCTAGAAAAGTAATAGCAATTATAACACTTCTCTCTCTTCATGGATTATGAGACAATAATAATATAATACTAAATTAAAAGCTTAAAAGACTTTCCAAATAAGATTATTTAAGTGAGATAGTACTTTTCTCTCTTCAATATTGAAGAGAGAAAAACATTATCTTATTTAGAGAGTCTTTTATAACCCTTTTTGTTGATGTAACTCTTCAAATAAACAGTAAGATCTCATTTGAAAAGTCTTTTAGTAATGTTCTAATACCATTAACAGTATGCTACAGCCACCCTTTCACAATTATACATTGCCTATCTTTCTCAATCGCCCACTTCAATTGATTTCTTATTGTTTAATCCTATTTATGACCACTAAATACTCTCTATCTATATACTAATTGTTAGAATTGTAAAATGGCATTTGTCGCTGTTTTGCTTTGTGATTTTTGGACCAAATAGCTTTGCTTAAGGGCAAACTGCCATGTTTAGCGCATTCCTCAACTTCACGCCATCCAAATCCATCCATCGCTTCCCCTTTTACTATCACTGGCTACCTATACTAATAGCTTTCAGTCAATGAGGGATTATCCCACTCCCTCTTCGACTAGTACCATAATGTTTCTGTTCTTGTATTTTATTTTTGACCTTTTTAGTTGTTCTTATTTGAGTTTTTTTTTGTTATATTCATTGTGATTTTTTTTTTGCTTTATTTGTTGTGTGACTATTAGATGTTGGTTGGTTTTGTCGTTATTTCTTTTGCTTTGAGTGGTGTTTTTCGTGACTATTAATGGTACCGACATAATATTTCATATAAAAAGGGTACTCATATGTCAAAGTCTTTGCTTGGCTCTAATGGTGATGCAGAGGCTTGTCATGGGTTTATTAGGTAAATGACGACTTGTAGTGGTTTTTTGTTTTTTGTTCCTCTTTTTTTTTTTTAGTAATGGTTTTTTGTTCCTTTTTTTTAAAATAATGTCATCTTATACAACTCTAATCCAATGACTATGTTGTGGTATAGTGTTGTGTTGTTGTAGCAGTTTTACTTTAGTTTGATCAGATTGTGGTTTCATCTTATAAATCTAAGTTGAATAGTTAGACTCATAAAAATTTCTCCTTATTATATGAAATAATTTTCTTTTGGATTATGAAAGAAAAGTTTATAATGAGCAAGCATCAAGTCTTAGTTATCTTAAGTATTGTATTTGAACCTATTTTAAAATTGTATTTTTTTTTCTTGTAGTGGTGTATTAGTGGTTATTTTTGCCTTTACTAAAAACTTTATTTTTCTTTTTTTTTTAAAAAAAAATACTCTTTCTTCTTCCAGTTGTTATTTTTAACATACCTTCAAACCTCAAACTAGCTAAACTCACCTCTCTCACTTAGATTAACCACTGCCTATTAGCCGAAAGAGTGACTATCCTCGCATTACTAGCTTGTATGTGACCTATTATCATCAGGCCTTGTATTCAAGCTTATGATTTTTGATCGAAAGTAAAGGCTAGTTATTTGGCTAACTTGGGTATTTAGGATTTTGTTGATCTAAATTAAAAAATTTTAATTTTTAGTAAAAAATGGGTGCATGGTAGGTTGAGATTTTGGATGGGGTTCTCAATTTGATGTGTTTGTTAGTTTCTTGAATATTATTTATTTCTTCAAATGAAACTCTTGAAATGGTCATATTGACACGACTCAAAAGTGGTTGATTATTTTCAAGTAAAGAGTGTCTAATTATAATGTAATCTAGTTAGTTTCGGGTCAAATCATAAGGAACTTAATACCTGGTAGTCAATTATTAAATTAAAAATAATTATAGAAAAAAGAAATTAATAAGGAATAATTTAAATTAAAAAAATGTTAAGGTTTCGAGATCTACTCTTGGTGTTCAAATTATGGTCATAATACGCTCTTATATTTATATTTTGCATTTTTTCAATTTGAAAATTATATGACTAAGTCCTTAATTAATTATCCTATGAATTAATATAAGGATTAAGTATATAATGTTCCACTGCCTATATTGGAGTGTTCCGTCTATCATATTGGTATGTTGACATTAAGTCCAAATACTCACATAAATCCAAGGGAATTTGGACCTACAAATTCTAACCACTCTGTGAATAAATATGGAGATTAAGTACATAATTTACCCTCGCCGTATTAAAATGTTTCCACTACCATATTGGTGGTTAACATTATGTCTAAGCACCCATATAAATCAAAAGAGATCTAGATCTACAAATAAATATGACATGAAAATAACTAGAAGAAAATACAAATGATAAAAATGTAACTAAAAACGATAAGTTTACAGCTCACTTGAGAGAGTGATTCAATCCATTATTTGTATCCTTGAACTTTACCATTCACCTTAACTTAGAAAATTAGCCATATTTGCAAGCAAAGCACTCATTTTTTTTTTAAAACGAACCTATAAAGTATACAACAACAAAATTGAGAACGAAAGAGAAGAGAAATTCTCTACTTATTAGCTATAATTTTTCCAAAAAAATTACTCTAGATCTACACCAATTTTTTCTACAAAACTTATCTCTCTAAAAATCCTACACTGTTTGTGAAATCTCTTGCCATGCAAATTTTAAGTTGATCAAATGTGGGCATTTACATGAAATCTTTAGTGAGCTTCTAACCACAACTCTTAGATGAATTTTACTATTACAAGCCAAAGATCTAAAATTACAACCATTGAGGAACGTTGGATTCAACATAATCAATGGCTACAAACGAAGTCAAATTAGGACTCTCCATTGCATCTTTTGAAAAGGTGGTTGAACTATTAGATCGATAAGTGTAAATCTAGTGCAATGAGGTGCACGTAAGCTTAGACACGTGAAACGATCTCAGCCGTTCAAAATTAATATTTGATCAAAGGACTAACAATTCTTCCAAAGGCTTTTGAGTCTTTAGTATTTAAATTTCACGTCCATTTTTCCAATTAAGCATCATGAACTTAGGGATTTGTCTAGAAAACACAAAAAATCATACTTAATAATTAATAAAGATAGATAATTCATATAGGGATTTGTAAATGCAATAAAATCATTAGTACAATCAACATTGTAAGTGAAAAGTGATAATTTTAATCCTTATTAAATGTGCATTTTCTAGTGTTTAATCACCTATGACTTGAGTTACTTCTAAAGGATTATGCAGTAGAAGCACATGATTGCTTGGTTTAGTTTGTGTTTTGAGGAATAGATACAAATTAATAGATTGGTTATTGGGTCGCAATTAACTCTGCTTCAAAGTCTTTGTTTTTCTATTTGGTGACATTTTACAATAAGCATTTTCTATGCGTATAAAATTAATAATAGGGTATGTAACTGTGAGATTGTGATTATTTAACAAGAGTTAAGACATTGACGTATAAGATTACCTCAGATCGTGGATATTAAGTAGTAACATCAAATAACCTAAGTTTGACCAAAAAAAAAAGGAATGATTACTTTAATGCAAACTTTGCAGAACTTGAAAATTTAACCCGAATGTAGCTGAATTTAATTTGGTGTGGATTTACTATTTGAACTCGATTGGGTTGAATCCTCCCAATTGAACAGGTTGTAATCAAAATAGAAATCTAAAAAACTCGAACCGAAACCCGATTTACCTATCCTTAGAAGAAACTCAACTTTCAAAATGCACATGAAATTACTTGAACCGATCAATGTGTGGTTTGGTTTAATTTAAAACCAATGCATTGTATGTACAATTAATAAAATTCTTTGTTGAATTCAAATATTTTTATCACGGGAGAAAGTAATCCATGTTTTCTCATGAACGACTTCATTTGCAATAGTAGAAAATGAAAATGATAATTGGACCTCCAATATTCAGTATAAAAAAAACACAAAAATTTGTGATTTTTTTAAAGTTTTAAGATAAAATATTTTAAATTAATATACGCTAGGGATGGATTTCTCTCATACATTAATCTTAGCGATAATGATTATATTTTAGATGAAAAACGTTTGAAGGGTATGAGAAACTTGACCCACTAATATAACAATCATTGCCCTTTATTACTACTTGAACTCAAAACGATTGAGGAGCAAAATCTGTTTGTGGTCAACGGAGCTGACAACTGGTATACATAAGTATGCTTTTTGATGAAAAAGAAAATTCAAAATAAGGATTAATTTATCCTTTCATAAAATGACAATATTTAAAACAACTATCAAATTATTATAAAATTCTACATATCCCTTAATTTGTTAAGTAAACAATTTTTTATTTATCAACATACCCTATTTTTAAATTAAAATTTATAATAATTTAAAAAATATTTTGAAAATTGTGATTTTATGGGAGATAATTCACAATTAACGCTTAGGAATTAATTTTAAAATGTGCACAGTAAAACTGTTTTTTTTTTTAATAAATGAATTACGAAACTAAAAAGGTTACTTTTTCATCATATCACAAAAATCTAAGCAGGTGTACTTATAGATATATACAACAGGCCCCACTTCATTATAAATCGACGCTCATTAATTTACCACGTCCCCTTCTTCGATTTATTTTATCCCAGAAAAAGGGTCCCCATCTCTTTCTACGACAGGTTCCCACATCTCGCTCTCTCTTGCAAAATACAATCACGAAGAGCCCCCAAATTGATTTAGGGTTTTTTCTGTTAATTCTCAGGAGCTTGATTTTGTCTAAGTCTCAGGTACAGTACTGAATCTTTTACTTATTGGATTCCATCACTTTGTTAATTTTTTTTTTTACTTTTCTTAATTTGAATTTTTGGATAATTTTACAGTTCATTTTTGCTCTTTATAATTTTTTAGTCGAATCTTTGGTTTTCCAGTTTTGTATCCGAGAAATCGTAGTGTAAAGTGGAAAATAAATTGAAAAAGAAAATTTAAAAGTTATTAAAAGTTTTGTTGGGTTTGAAGTTAACGGGTTTGAAGTTAACTTGTTAATTTATAGGAGACATAGAGTGAATGATCTTTTCTCTTCTGCATGAATGACAATTGGATTTCAAGAGAGTAATTTTTTTCTTCACAAATGTAGCTGATACTGGGTTAATGTTATAAATCTCTCATCCTTTTGCAAGCAGCTTTGTATTTGATGGACAGTGGTGTTCAGCGGGACACCATTTATTTTCAGATCAAGATGGTTTTTGTGGGCAGCTTGTTCAACTGTTGTTATTGATGCCTGATAGATTGTTGTAAGATCTTTTACTTTATAAATAAACAAAGGAGGTGTAGGTTTTATGGGTTTTATCCTATTGGAGATTGAGGTGGTTTGTGACTGAATTATTATATCTTCTTGTGGGTTTTGTCCACAAAGTGGTCTTAGAGTTGGGTATTTTGGTATTGTCTGAGATTGGAACTCACTGCTGCATAATCTATTTGGCATGTAAGTACACAATTTTTCTGCTTTCTAACGTTCAAAATGTGATTTCTTCTTGTATTCTTTGTACTTGTCTGAAGTTGGAGTACAGTGATACAAACCATTGCATCTAATAGACCCTAACTAGTTAGTGATGATGTGCAAATCTCTATCCCTTCAGTTGCTCTTTCCAAAACTTGTAGAAAGATGTGTCTCAAAGTATATAAATAAGTCGTCTATTTGGGAATCTTGTACGCATATGGCACTTTGAAGCACCTATATCTCTCTTGTAAGGACTCCATCTTGGCCCTTCTCATTTCAAATTATGAACTTTAAAATTATTTCATTATGAATTTGTTGAAAAGTGACCTTTCTCAAACACCTTTTTCGTTAGTCACTATAATTTGTCAACATCTCATTTTTAATATGCTGAAGCTTTCCCCTTGAAAGTTCCTATTAGTTCAACCCTTTTCTAGGCATTTATATGCTAGGATGTCGAAGAGTTGAGGACAACTTAGATCTTCTGTGCTGAATCACTAAGCTCATTTTGATTTTTCATGTTTGGTTTCCACAATTTATATAAAGTTTTATGGAAGTATCTCATTGCAGTTTGTAGATTTTTATCTATCTTTCTAATTTTTCCTTGATGATCTTTATTGTTTTTGAGGTGCATTTTGTTCCAGTCTTTCTCTTACTTTTCTTCCCCCACCCCTTACTCTCTCTTTCTCTCTTAATTTGAATTTCTCCCTTCTCTGAGTAGTAAGGGAAAACAAGCCAAGAAGGATCAAATTATGCTTTTCTCTTTCTACATTTATATGTCTTTTCAAATGTAGAAAGATGTAGTTGTAATAATAGAACCTACATTTATACTTTTGTTCTGTTGAATTTTAGCAATAAGTTTGGTATGGATCTTATAACTATGTGATGATCTATATCAGCCCTTAACGTATACTTATTATCTTCACATAAAGAAATTCTTGTACTGTTAATTTGTTTTTTCATTTGATGTCTGGATAATATTGCATATAATCATTGGTTTTATTATATCCGTGGATGTATATGTGTAGGTATTCTTGATGCCAAGACTTGGCTTTGGTTTTTGCACAGCATTTCAAGAGCGTACCTTTTAAAATTGTAAAATTGGTAGTCAATGACAGTTTATAGCACTAGAGGGGGGAAAAAAGAATGGTTGTGTTCAAACATATGTTTTATCTATTTTCTTTTTTCTTTTTAATTAAAGAGTAGCTGATACCCAGGTCCATCAACCAATTGCCACAGTTGTAGAAACTTATGTGATATTTTAGGGCTTGAACTTAACATTTTTAAAAGCATAAATGTGGAAATCAATGCTGAAGATGGTAAGCTAGACCTCTTAGCAAATAAAAATGGTTATGGAGTGAGCTGCTGGGGCATGAAATATTTTGGTACGCCTTTACGTGAAAATCTGAGAAACTCATCCAATTTGGGATCTAGTTGCAGAGAAATTGGATAAAAGATTGGAGGATAGGAAGAAGGCTTTTCTTTATTTAAAGGAGGAAGAGTTTGTTTGATTTAATTTGTGTTGTTGCATCTTGGTACTTGTTATAACCTCGTCGAATTTTGCATAAGGTTGCTAAAAGATTGGGGAACAAGCGTTTGAGTTCTTACTAGATGGGAGTTGGAGAAGAGAAAATAAGAGGTGGAATCATGCGACTCAATCGCATTGTAAGGGTGGTTTGGGAGTGGGCAATGTGGTGAAGAAAAACTAGGTTATTGTCAGGTTGATGGTAGTGAAGATTCCTGTTCGAGAGAGACATTATTTTGGCATTCATCAGTTCGGAGCAACTGTGGTCTCCAAATGAATGGTTGGGATTCCATTTAGTGATTAGGGGCTCCAGGCGCTGCTCTTGGGCTTATATTTTATGGAGCAGTTTGATGTTTCTCTGTAATGTGAGCTTTGCTGTTGGTAATGAGGAGAAAGTATGCTGTTAGGAGGATAAGCTAATAAGGTTTTATCATTCTGCTCTCCTTTCCTGCATCTTTGTAGGTTTTCAAGTTCTTTTATGTTTCAATTGGAAGTGTGGTTTTTTATTTTTATTTTTTTGGAAGATTAGTGATCTGATATTCACCTACATTGTAGTTCTTTAAGCTATAGTAAATGAGATAGCTCTTCACCAGCTATACAAAATCAACCTAAGATGCCACAGCCATATCAGTGACTGAAGAAAATCAGAGTATCTTTTGAGAGTTTCTCCTCAAAATTGATATTTCTTTCATCATATGTGTTTTGTAGGTTTTGGGTCTCATTTATAGTTAGCTAGGATAGCAATACATTTTCAAGTCAACTATCAAGTTTTTATGAGCATCCCTAAGCAAAAAATATATTTTCAGCTTACTTAAGTATGTGAACCATGCTTTCAACATGCCAAATAGAAGTGCATGGTGCAGGTTTTCCCCGGGAACTTGAGTGCACATTGTTGGGCTTGGGCTAGGTTCTTGTGGGCAACAGCCAATGTCTGGCACATTTCATGCTCCTGTTGGCGAGACTTGGAAAGAAAGATTCTCTAAAATTCTCATGTCTTGTGAAGTGTAGAATAACAATAAGTTGTTTTTAAAGGATGTATCTTTATATAGAAATGCATCTCCTATGTAGACTTATGCCTGATTCTTGATAAAAGATGGTTGTGCATGATTCTTTTTTGTTCTCTCTCTCTCTCTCTCTGTTTCTCTTGGTGAAATGTTCAGCTAGAATTAGTAATTATTTATTTTGACATATTTTTTTCCCCTTGTACGAATTGTTGCAGGATATGTAGAATCTTGTTGAATAGCAGGATGAGCAACGAAGCTTTTGACGGACAGATATTGTCTGAGAAGTTGTCAAAACTTAACAATTCGCAACAAAGCATTGAATGTATCCTTTAACCAAAAAGATAATGTGTATCTATATAAAAGGAGAGAAATCCTGAAGTGGACCAGATTTGCATGGACAGCTCAGGAACAACAAACTAAAATTTTCTATAATTATGTGCTGTATCACCAGTCAGCCCATCAACCTTTTAACAAATTACTCTCAAAAAGTATATAACTATCTTACAGTCCTTTTCCAATTGTGATTATATTTTTTCACTCCCTGCATCTGAGTGTTTCTTTTCGTTTAGATTGATTCATATCTTATGGTATGAATTTCTTTAACACATCTTCAGCATTGTCCCGATGGTGTATTACTCACCGGAAGAAGGCAAAACAGATTGTTGAAACATGGGATAAATCATTCAACTCTTCCCAGAAAGAGCAGCGAGTTTCTTTCCTGTATTTAGCTAATGACATTTTGCAAAATAGTAGGCGAAAGGGCAGTGAGTTTGTGAATGAGTTTTGGAAAGTTCTTCCTGCAGCACTCAAACATGTTTATGACAATGGTGATGAATATGGAAAGAAAGCAGTGACCAGATTGGTGGGTTTTCTCATATATGAAGATATCTCTGTTGTTTTTCTTACAGCAAGCATTAAATTATAGCTAGCATATCAGAAAGTGTCATTTATTTACCTTGTACTTGTGTATCAAAGTAAGTTATTTGATAGATGGATGGGTGTTCCTATGATCTCGTTACATCATGTTTATGTCTGCTTCTTTCTGTTTTCTGTTTAAATCATTGACTTTGCAGTTGTGCAACTTGCCATTTCTCGCCGAGGTTATGTTGTCCTCACTAGTTCTGTCTTTCTCTTTGTCTTTGTCTGTGTCTGTGTCTTTCTGTGTACCTTTCAAGTAATTTAGACGTGATATTCTTGGAACATTACTGTCGTTGTGAATGGAGTCGGTGTTTATCATGTTTTCTCATAAGTTTTAATTGGACTTTTTTTTCCCTCATCTGTTCCATGCCATACATGCAACTCTCAATCTTTCTATATGGATACAGACTGTTTCTTATAAGAAGAATAGGATGGTAGACATGGGTTAAATTATTGTCAGTTTTTTCATTTGCTCATACAATTTTCTGGTTCCCAAAATGCCTTTTTTCAAAAAAATTCCATATGCATTACTTTCAACTAAAATTTTGCTACACAAAACTCTTCTGTGCTAATTCTTCATTTCTTTTTTTTTCAAAAAAGCTTTTTTGTAAACCAACTATTGTTTCACTTACAAGGTTTACAAAACCGGCTAACTAGCTAGCATATTATTGTTAAGATAGAATTGCTTAATATCCACGTGGAGTACCACTGTATCAAGATAATGCACATGATTTACCAACTCGCGCAATGATCTGTTGGCAGTTAGGGGAATATCAAACAAAACCTTATTATCTATTTAGAAACAATAATTGTTTTAGTTGAGGTTATTATCTTTGGTTTGGCGTTTTTGTTTGAGTAGGATTTAGTTTACTTGGAAGTAGAATAGGCTTCTGTTAACTACTATAAATCGGCTTAGCTTTGTTCTTTTAGTAGAGCATATGAATGATCTGAATAGATAAATGGTCTTTATCTTCTCTCCTCTCTCCTTCTCATTCATACTATGAATTACAAGAAAGTTGAAGAAGGAAGGGCATCTCCGCTCTGTATGTCATACAACCGTATCTAAGTGCTGAATTTGGGGTATATAACTACCCAATCATGATACAGATGCATTTAGTTGTTATGAGGTGAATATCTTTCCTTGCATTTGGGGTAAAATGATGATGTAGTTTCATGCTAGAATTTCAATTTTATGGCTATGCATATAACATAATGTGAGGAATAGTTTTGTAAAGCTCTTCTATACAATTATGATTGTAGTGTAAAATCATGAATGTTGTTGATTTTGACTTAAAACAGAATTGCTTGGGCTTCTTTCCTATAAACTCTTTGTTCTCTACTCTTTTTTTAAATTATGGTTTCCAATTGCTTTACATAATTTTCCAGGCCTCAGTATGAAAACGTGAAGTAGAATAACTGGTTTTACTATCCATTTTTCTTTAGCTGGAATTGTTGCTTCCATTATACACACTGTCTACATTCCTAAGCTGAAGAAAACATCTTTTCCCCTTTTGATAGGTTGACATATGGGAAGAAAGAAAAGTTTTTGGTTCACGAGGGCAAGGTCTTAAAGATGAAATGCTGGGTAAGAATCCTCCTCCTGTTCCGGTGAGCAATGGAAGGAGCTCAAATCCTATCAAGATAGTGAAGAGGGATGCTAATTCTGTGAGAATTGTAAGCATTTATCATAGTTGGCATATTCTTTTTCTGATCTGTTTCATTTTCAGTTGCTCTTTTGTCTTATTTTATTTTTATGTCGTCTGATTTTTGTAAATGTTGTTTGCTTGACCATCTTAACTGTAGAAATTGGCTGTTGGGGCTCTGCCAGAAAAAATACTCACTGCCTTTCAATCTGTACTCGATGAACATCCGAATGAGGAAGTTGCTTTAAATAACTGTAATGCTGCTGTACATCACGTGGGGAAAGTTAGTGAAGATGTTGAAAATACTCCATCTCAAGGTAGTTTTTCTATGGCGTTACGTGCTTTCTTTTTGCAATGAAAATTTATGGGTGATTATTCAAATAGTATTGAAAGGAAGCTAGGCACCTCTGGTCTCCAAACAATCACTTCATCGTCAATCAGCATCTGGATTAGAGGGTACTAAAGCTTGTTGTATGAATCAAAACCTTAGCTTTAGCTAGTTCAGATTAATTGAATTGTTAACTGTTACGAATCTCTGTATATAATAATAGAAGCAACAAATACATTATAGGGTCCGATAACTGCTGTAGATGCTAAACCCAAAGCTTCTTCATTCATTTAGAGCCAATGAAGAAATCTGGATTTTCACCTAGTTCTTCTCTGTGCATCTGTAAGCTAAGCCCTTGAACTTGTTGTCAACTTGTTTTATTTTTTCTCTTTCCCGAGAAAGAAAGGAAAGGAAGAAAGGGAGAGTCAAAAAGGTCAAATATTTTCAAAGTTTAAATGCTATTGTTGGATGCTTTTCTATTAGCTTAAACTTTTAGGATCAGTTGCTCCTCAACATACTGACTTTAACAGAACTCTACAACTGTATTATTTATATTATATTATAAATAGTCAGTCATGTATAGTTTTGTTGTATGATTCAGGTGACAAATCTGTTAATTAGATTTGTACATGGATATGGTGGGAAGTCTACCATTATAAATGTTATTTTTATTTCAGTTTACACCTTTGGAACTAATGGTTAGTAAAGACCATCCTTGTTTCTTATGCTTTATATATCTTTTTTCTTAAACCAATAGAGTGAAGTAGCTTTTCACTTTTCTTTTCCTTCCTTTTGTGACATTTTTTTCCCACTTCTGTAGTAAAGGAGAGCTAGGAGCCTTGAAAAGGCATGTTATCATGAAGTAGGGTTTTTAAGCTCCTGATAAGGTCCAGTCTTTTGGACTCAAATGTCATTAGTGCTTGCTAATTATTGAAAGGCCAAAATTGGATGTTTCATATAGGAACTGATGCAGCATATAGCAGATATTGTTAAAAAGAAGAAAGTAAGAAACTGAACGCCCTCTAGATCCAATGGTTTAAAGCGGTCTACTTTAGGAAACTGGTAACTTCTTGGTTTCCATCTTTCTGGGTATGGCTCGTGATGTTTTGATACACTGTGGGATTATAAACCTCGTTTTAGTTTCATGACTTCCCGTTGATTGGCTCCCAGCATCAGTACTTTCTTGGTCTCTATATTTACATTGCAGTTTAAGGAAATGAAATGGTTTCTAATTTTTGTGCCTTGGCTTTTATGCTTATTTCTATTAGGAAATCAGCATGGATCTGCATCGGTGGATCAGCTGCAAGAGCAGGAAAATGTCCTCCAGGAATGTGTCAGACAAATGGAAAGTGCTGAAACAACAAGGGCTGCCTTGGTTTTCCAGCTTAAAGAAGCACTTCATGACCAAGTACTGTTTTGTTTTTTCTAAAGCCTGTATTTCCAACGCTAAGTTTTGCAATTTTGTCTCCTTATGGAGTTTAAATCTTTCAGGAATCGAAGCTTGAGCTTATCCGCACTAAGTTGCAAGTAAGTAATTTTATTTGCTCTCAGAAGTTTAGTATTTGATTTTAAAGTGACTTCAAATCATGATAAAGACAGAGTGTGGTTGCACTAACTTATAAAATACAGTTTAATAGGTTGAGCAATTTTACACAATAGGTTTCTTGCAGAAAATAGCTCCTGATGTGATACGTTTATTGCATAGAATGAGATACCATATCGTGTCATTCAAAAGAATTATCTGTGGATGTGGCCAGCTTCTCATATGTTCTGAGGACTGTAAAAACTTTTTTGCTCCATTTTTTCTGGGATAAAGAAGTGCCACACATTTGGTTTAATGGGCTTTAACTGGAGCAGTCAATTGTGTGAGCATCTTGTTAAAGCCTTTGTTGGGGTGTGGCGGTAAGCATGCAAAACATATGACAAGAGAGCCTTTCCTGGGATAGGTGGATCACTTGTATTTCAAAACCAGAGCAATTATAAGAAACAAAACCTTTATTCAAATAACAAATGCTGCAAACGAATTGTAATTGGTTGAAAGTACTTCACTTAGTATATCGGTTGCTGCACTAGGGAAGCAATGGGCAGGGGAGTAGAGGGGACTGGACGGGCATCCCTATACCCATCTCCGATGACCTACATATGTCCTTGTCTACATTAGAATTGCGTAAGGGGATCCCCTTCCCCTCCCGAAATAATAACAGGGATTCTTGAGGGTCTCCGATCCCTGAATAACCGGTATATTTTTTAATTCCTGAACTTAATTTAATCATATTAATCTAAATATATATATATATATATAATAAAATGAGAATAATCATGAATGGGTCTTATTTCATTTTACTCCATCAAACTTTTGGTATACATAATATTCAAATAATGATTTTCAAAACAAAATTCAAATAATATGATTTTTATACAATATTGGCATGAGTATTGTCCATGAGCAATGATACCTCTAGGCCAATGAATATAGCGCGATGAACGTCGCAAGCAAGATTGACGTTGCGATGAGCTGGGCTGCTCGGTTGTCGACAACTTGACATGCTACTGGGTTATGATGAGATGAGGATGAGCTGGGTGCTGACTACGACACAAATAATGTGGAAAGGATAAGTGAGACTGTGAGACTATGTCTTAAGAGTTTGATTTATAAATTGTGGGCTTTGTGCTGTGGTTAAGTTTAAATTATCTTAAATTCTTTATATTAAGTAATATTTATATTATTTGTATAAATATTTTGATATTTGTTATTTACACCAATATTTAATATTTCACAATTTAAATTTTATTATTTATTCACTAATAATTCTAGAAAAATAAAAATAAAATTCAAAATTAAAATGGAGAAATGGGAAGATGGGGAGGGGATGGGGATTCCACCTCATCCCTATCCCTTCCCCGAGTAAGAAATTGAGTAAAAAAATCATTCCTGTCCTTTTTCCAAATAAGAAATTGGGTAAAATTGTCCTTGTATCCTTCCCGAATGGGTAAAATCCTCCAGGGACCCCCCCCCCCCCGGTGCATGTAGGGATTTCTACCATACCTATGCTCTACTAGTGCTTTGAGCTTCTTTTCGACAAGTGGATGGTGTAGAGTAGCTGGAAAATGAGTTATGAGAACGCATTGCAGCTCTTAGATGCAGTATCAGATGTTTGTTTGCATGAATGGGCAACTTTACCACCTGCTCTCACTTTTGTTTTTACATTTGATTGACGTTTCATAGTTGTAGTTTCTCTTCTGTTTGAGTTGGATCTCTCCTTCGTATTCTCCGTCTATTTGGGTGCTCCATTGGCATTCTACAGAAATACATCAATTCTCTTATGAAATGGTAACTTTAAACCTTGCGAGAAGTTTTTCTCTTACTGAGGTTTTACCTTATGTCTTCGGCTTTAGGCCGGATTGCAGCTTATCAACTATTTCTTAATGTGAATTGCTGCTGATGTCTGGGCGTCAACTTGTCTTCTGATGGAGAGGCAATCCAGTGTTTGTTAGGTCAGATATGTACTTCTGGTTGTAATCTGTTCTTTCGAGTTACGACACTTTGGAGAAATTTTCTAACTGGGGTATTGTTTTTTCTCGAGACATGAATCTATCTGATGCCTGTTTGATGCAGTCTGAGACGGATTTCATTTGTGAGTTTATTCTGGGAAAGCTTGAGCAATTGGTTTTCATCCAATATTTTCCTTTTCTCAGTTTAAGTAGTTTATTTTCTATACCTAATATGAAAAGTAATTCTTCGAGGCTATGCAAGTGTGAACTCTTATATCTATCTGAGGTGGGTGGTCAAAGACATTCTATTCTGTTTGCACATATGAAATTAGCTCTTGAGATTTTTTTCTGCTCTTTGAAAATTTGCTAGAGAGTTGGAGAAAAGAATAATAACAGAAAATGTTTCTCTGAACTAGTGCACAGAGACTATGCACATAGGCTTTGCCTCTGGCTCAGGGCTTTACAAGTATAATGTTTTGGATCATGGAATTCTTTATTTTTGCCGTTTAATGCAATTCTATCCTTTACATTCTATTTGGGATAGTGTCTATGTATTTGTGCTATATAATTACTATGAAATAATTTGATTTGGTGGCTACTTTGTTGGGATGAAACTGTAATGATTGACTATATTGTAGGTTGCCCGAGGCCAAATTGAGCGAGCTAGTGCCACGAGGAAAAGGCTGACAAACCCCCTTGTTCCAGGTCTTCCATCAACCAGCATTGCCCAGGGAATGGAGGCCACAAGAGGGGCAGAACCTATCCTTCCATCAGTTCCGCCAACAAGCATTCCACCTCAACCTTCTGTTAACCAACCAGTGATTTCATTTGCCCCACTGAAAACTACAGAGGAAGAGAACAAGAAAGCAGCAGCAGCTGCTGTCGCAGCTAAACTTGCTGCCTCTACATCCTCTGCTCAAATGCTTACCTCTGTTCTGTCATCTCTCGTTGCAGAAGAAGCTGCCAAGAATGGTAGCTTAAACTCTGGTGGATTTACGGCAGGGTTGTCCATATTCCCTCCGGAAAAACGGCCCAAACTTGAGAAATCAACGACCGCTTCTGATGTCAGCACTTCTGATGTGGCCAATACAACCTATTTTAGCCCCTTACAACAGCAACAAGTAACCAATATGCCAGTTGTACAATCTACGAGTATGCAACCCATGTCCCAAGTGAGCCAGATCCAATCTCAATTCGCTCCAGCTCCACCACCTCCTCCACCACTCTCACCAGCTACTCCACCTTCGAGTCAGTATGTTCAGTCTACTGGTATGATGGTTGGGGTTATGCCATATGGGTTTGGAGCAAATACACTGCCACCGCCACCGCCTCTGCCTCCCCATATGGCAATGGGTTTAGCAAGACCCTCTCAGTCATTACAACAGCCTCAGCCACAGCAACTGCAACAGCAGCAGCCGGCAGCAACAGGAGGATATTACCGGCCACCAGGCATTGGTTTCTACGGGCAAAGCCAGCCTTCAACGTCCCCTGTACCTCGGCAGTAAGCACCCGTGGACAAGAAAGCTGTCGACTATTAGATATTTCGGTCAGAGCAATCAGCAAAACATGCCCCCAAACTCTTTTGAGTTTGTTTTGAAATCATAAAGGCAACAAGGTCTTCGATGAACTGTGCTATTATGTAAATTAATAGAAATTTAGATAGAATTTATGTTAGTCCTGTCCTGTCACAGACACACACCACCTTAGGACTCTCTCCCCTCCCCTTCACACCCTCCCCCCCCCCCCCCCCCCCCCCCCCCCCCCACCCCCCCCACAACAATATGAAGTTATCACAGCTTGGTAGCTGTAACGACGTACCATGTTGGCATGCTACAATGTATCTCTGTGCATTATCTTGGATTTCCTCTGTGATCTAAACTTTTTAACTGGCTTAAGTTACCCCGTACATTGCTCCGTAAAACGACGCATGCATCTAGTCGTAACAGCAGCCGGTGTAACTGCTGCCGAAATTCAAGGTGTTCCACGTCGTTAGAAGTTGGTCTTGTAAGTATATGCCATGCATCATTTGGTGTTATAAAAAGTGAACTGATTTTTATGTAAATCTGAGATTTTGGTTTTTTTTATCAATTTTTTGAAGTATACAATTAGTCATTATTGAATGAGAACGTGAAATTAGTAGAAAATTATAAAGAGTTGAGGATGGTCAGCGTCATATTGGATATAAATCTATAATTTTTTTTACAATTTATTAGTTTGCTATCCGTTAAGAACGTCTTTCGTTTTTCTTTATGATTCATTAATATGCAAATTAAAATTTATTGAAAACTTGAATTATTCTAGAGCAAGTTAATTACAGTACAACGTGGATTTGAGCACAGGTCAACTTAATATTGAATTTAAATTTATAAATTTTCTACAATTTATTACTGTCCTATCCATCAAACACATTTTTATGTCCCCCCCCACCACGATTCAGTAATTTGTAAATTACAATTAAAAATTTATTGATCTGCTTGAATTATTCTAGATCAAGTTAATTACGGCGCAACATGGTTAGAGATCTATTAGGTCTACTTTAGATTAAGTTTATTATGTTACATTTTAAGTTTTTATTTTTATTAATGTTGAGAGATATTTGCTGTGCACATATTTTTAAGAGAGATATATATTCTTAAGTAATTAAATTGGGAGACTAAACCACGCAAGAGCCACTGCCATCACAATTGTGAGGACGGTAGTTTGAGCCCCCACAAAATATTGGTGGAACTTAATTCATTATTTAATTATGAAAAATAAATGAATAAAAATAGTCTTTTATCTTTTGAAATGCGAAATGCGGGAGGTCGATATTTTTCAAATATTAGAGGATTAAAATTTAGAAAACGCTATATAAGATTTTATCATAGACTAGTCCTAGTAATTATGTCTAATTGTTTAATTTTATATAAAATGAGTTATGATTTAAGTAATAATCTCATACAATTCAAAAAAACATTAAATAAGCCCATTAAAGTAAACAAAATAAGTAAATAACAAATCATTTCCAGTAAATAAATATGGCGTCGGCGGCACGTGAAATGAAAGATCGCAGGCCTCGACGAATTTAAATTTTGGTTTATTTATTAGGTGAGCTTTTTATGTTTCTAAAAGGAGCGGTCTTTTACACGTTATGTAGGATCAGAAACGTCATAGGCCCAATAAGTATCTCCAGCGTAATTTCCGTTAAATAAATTAGTTAAATTCGAATTTCTTCCTTTTCCGTCTAAATAAAGTCCACTTTGCTTTGCTTACTTGCTAAGTTTATTATTGACGTCACTTTGCATTTTTTTTTAAAAAAATTTTTCTTTCATTCATCTATTTATTGCAAAACTTTGTTTGTTTGCTTCCCCCTCAAATTCATCATCTAACTATTTTTATACCTTACCCTTTTTAACCATTTAAATCAAAAACTTCTTTCTTTTTTTCCTTAATTTTGAATCTTGCTTTTTACTCTTCCCTCTTTCGGCTCAATTCTTGAATCTGCAATTTGGGAGCTCCTCGAGTTGCAGGCCCAGCAATTTCTTTCTACCCCAAATTTACCTCTTTTCTTGGTAATTTGTTTTTTTCTTTATCTGGGTTTGAGTTTTAGGGTTTTTTCAGAATTGGATAGTGCTTATTTAAATATTTAGTTCATACTGTTGGGTATTTTTTTATTTTGGTATTTGAATTTGGAGTGTCAATTTGCATTTGTTTTTTTTTTTTTTTGGGATTAAGGTTTAATTAATGACATCAAAAACTTTGAGGCGGCGGCTCCATCATGAAGATGTTGGTGGAAGAGGGAATGAGCGTCTGGAGTCATCTGGGTATGATGGCTTGAGTGAGCCTTTGTTAGCTAATTATCAAGATGGTGATCAGAGCCGTTCTGAGGTTTGAATTTTGTTAGCATTGAACTACTGAGGCTTATTGAATACAAAATGAATGAGTAAAAAAGCTTTTGAGACGACGTTTTTGATTTGTTGTTGATATAGGGACACAGAGCAGAAGATCTTTGGGATGATGAGGAGAAGAAGGCACGCTTGCATTGGATGTTTATTTTCTCTCAGTTGATCACACAATGGGCGCAATGGTTAGGTGTGGTTTACTTTTGTTATGATTCTCAGAATTTCAGCTTCTTGCCTTTTTTTCATCATTTAGGAAAGACATGATCATTTAGTTTGCCGATTTGGATGTATTGGTACTTTCAGTCGCTAGTAAACTTGGCAATATGAAGCTTGTTTCTAATCTAATAGGCTTTGTTTCGTCTTGTGTGTGCGCTATCATGAGGCTTCGTGGTTAGATATGAATTTTATATTGGATGTTCCACAAATCTGTATTTAGATGCTTGTGCAGGTTGCAATACAATTCAGAGTTGTTGGATTAATACTAGTGAAACTTAGAAATGCAAAATAAAGAAGTACATCTGTTTATTTGAGGCAATTATATTGATTCTTTTTTCTTTTCTTGTTTTTGTGTTTTGGACTGTTAAAATGTCCCTATCTGGTGCTAGTATATTCTGATGATGAGTTAAGAGCACACTAAAAGGTGTTATTAAAAGATCACTTTAGTTTACTAGAGACATCAAAATATTTTTTTCTTAAAAAATGGTATACATGTTATGTTGTTTTTGAAATGATAGATGAAATTTAAGTTTTAATAAGATGTGAATGAATATTCATCCAAACAGTTTTAAAGCTGGATGGGCAATGTGCTGCCTGTTTATCCTCTGCTTTCAATAATTTTGTTTTGTTTTGCAGGAAATAATGCTTATATTGCCCTTTAATTCTTAAGTGTTCTGTGGTTTTTGACAATATTATCTAGGAGGTTATGTGTTTTGTTTACTAAAGGTTTTGCTCTTTTGGCTTTTGTAGCTAATATTGTATTTGGATCTGGGTCACTTATTGGCAGAATATTGCCTCTAACTTCTGGCACCCAAAACGGAATAAGCGAGAAGCTTTTCCTACCTTCTCTTACTCCTTTACAGGTATGTGGTATATGTACTTAATATACCCCACCAAGGCCAATATAGTTATTTTATTTCCTGGGAGAAAACTGTATCATGAAATATGTGGAGAGAAATATGAGTATTTCAGAGTTTCTCTGCTTGAATTTCTATAGTTTTGAAACAAAAAGGATGGATATAACTTACTTCTATAATTGATGTCAATTCAGGAAGAAAGGCTTAGATATTTACAACAGAGGCTGGAAGTCCCCTTCGATGGATCACAAGTAGAGCATCAAGTAGGTTTCATTCAATTTTTCTCCATTGTTTTCATTTATTAGTTAGTAGTTGGTCTCAGTGTCTTCTTTTTATGCTTCAGTCAAAAATATCCTTGAAAGTAAACTTATCTAGACCTACGCTGTCAATTAAGTAGTAGAGAATTAAGATGAAAAACCATGCTGATGTGGTAATTAAGATGTGGCAGAAAAAGAGAACTTTAACCTTAACCTGAGTGTGGATGCACTTTAGGGAGCAAGTAAACATGTTTGTTACTTCGTTTAATATCACTTTGCTGTTATCAAAAAATAAAAAGGCGTGTAGTCAATCATTGAACCTCAACCTAACCATATTAGTGATTTAGAATCTCTGGTGTGCTTCTAAAGCTAGCTTGAGATTCAAATTTAATAGTGTCATGCAAGTTTGAGTTTTTATTTTACTTTCTTTCAAATATCTGATAAAAATTTGAACCTTTGTGCAGGATGCACTTAAACAGCTATGGAGGTTAGCTTATCCTGGTAGAGAGTTGCCACCTCTGAAATCGGAGCTCTGGAAAGAAATGGGATGGCAAGGGACAGACCCTTCAACTGATTTTCGGTATGTAGCAGAAGCTTCTTGGAATTAACTATTAATTATATATCGTTGGTATTGATTGTGAGGTATGGAATATGCTAATGCATTTTTACCATTATTTGAAGGGGTGGAGGATTTATATCACTGGAGAATCTTATATTTTTCGCTAAGAAGTATCCGGTTTGTCCCTTTCTTGAAATTGACATGGATCTCTTTTATTTGAAGCAGTTGAGATTTTATTATCTTTTGCTGTAAGTAGTTGGGAGGGTAATTTTTTGTTGGATTGCTATGTATAATATGTTTGCTACATGAATCTCTACCACTAGAGAATCATGGTACATTGCTTGCACATCTTTAGTAGGAGTAATATCTTGAATGCTTGCTTTGAAGCATGGGGATACTTTTCTCATGATATGTTGTGGTTCTGAATATAAATAGAAGTCTATAATGTAGTCAAAAAGTGGTAATACCAGTGAGACGCTGATTGGAAAGAAATAAGATCAGGGTAAGAAGACTATCCAAAGTTTATTGTGATCGGGGAATACTTTATCTCGAAATAATTTCTAAGATTCTGTTAAACTTTGTGAAGACTTATTTGTTTATCTTGGAATCATACCTAATATTCTGTTAATGTTCAATACTTGTAGAAGCCTATTAATTGTATGGGGTTGTACTTGTTCCCTTTTTTGGTTTCTGAGCTTTTCGATTGTTATTTACATTAACCAAGAGGAAAGTGAGGACTTTGGTGGTGGTTGCCCTTACAAGGCAATTAAATTTGATGGTTAGTAATTTGGTCTTATTCAACAGGACTCTTTTCAGAGATTGTTACACAAACAAGACGGAACACGAGCAGAATGGGAGTATCCCTTTGCTGTTGCTGGCATCAACATTTCTTTTATGTTAATACAGATGTTGGATCTTCAATCAGGTAATTGAAGTTCTGAATAAGTAACATTTATTGTAATCGTTGCGGTTCACTCCTCGATCCTGAAAGGCTGGGAAACGGCAAAGCCACCCCAGTCAATCAAGAGGAGCCTTGGTTCCAAGCGTCCCCTTAAGAAATCAACTTGCTCATCCAACATCTGACCAGCCATATTTTATTAAACACACTTAACTTTGTGCTATATTCTGCACTTCCACTTGGTGTCTTCATATTGTTGAAATTTACGTGCAGGAAAGCCATCTTCTTCAGCTGGTATCCGCTTTCTAGAACTGCTTGAGAAAGACGAAATGGCATTCGACAACCTTTATTGTGTGGCCTTTCGAATGATGGATGCTCAATGGCTTGCAAAACGGGCTTCATATATGGAATTTAACGTAAACTTAACCTAGCATCCTCCACTTTATGGATATATATATATTTTTTACATGAACCATGATTTAGGCTTAATTGTTGTTATATGCTTTTTTTTTTTTTTCCAGGATGTATTGAAGTCTACAAGAGCACAATTAGAGCGCGAGCTTAAACTCGAAGATGTTTCTTGTGTACGAGATTTACCCGCATACAATCTGTTGCATAGATAGATAGGTAGATGATCAAATTTGCATGTTTTGAATTGTGAAATAAAAACATCAGCTGTAGAGGTTGTTTATTTGAACTGTTGCTGCCATAATCTCTGTAACATTGCAAATTATATAGTTGGTATCATAGAAAGATATATATTTGTTGAACTAATTTGGTTTCAGGATCATTTTTTTAAATTATCAAGATCCGAAATCTCTTTTAGATCTCATTTGTAAATAATCATTTAATGTTTTAAAGGGTAATACTAAAATTTTACAACAATTAAAATTATTTATGACTGACTTTATATAAATAAAAAATTCCAGATAATACTTAAAAGTTTGACCTTTTTTTTTCCTTCAAAAGAACAAAAATTAGGTTACGAATATTTTCAAATTAGCTTTAAATAATATAGATATATAAATAGTATTTAATTAACACCAATCCATTATTATTTGAAATCTAGTAATTTTATTTCACAGTAGCAATGAAAAAAAGAATTAAAAAAAAAAACGATTCTTTCTATTTGGAATGGCCATGCGTATAATTCTTATTATTTTGGAGAGGTGCACAAGACCGAAATTTCAGCACTACCGTATCGGGGAATTAAAATCCCATAGTTGCATGATTAGCTAATGCCACTCACAGAACTTCTTACAACACCAAATATCTAATCTCGAGTGGAAACAAACTGGGGGTTAGGGTTATTCGTAACCGTCTATTAAATGTAAGGACTTCTTACCCAACTCGCAAGTTCACCCGCGTTTCTCGGAGTTGCCTTAGGAAATTGTTACTTGTAATCCAAGCCACTTAACTTCACTTCACTTCACTCTTCCATATGTTATAAGGAAACTTTAACACCCGCGCTTCTTACCACTTCTGCTCTAATTCTCTAACCCTATCTTTGCTTCTCTCTCAACTTCCGTGTTCTTTGTTTTCAATAATTCGCCGAAAAACTTTCCTCCATCAATCATCAACCAACCAATCAACCAACCCACCATTGAATTAACCCTCTTCTCCTCAAACAAAATGCAAGAACACAGACCCTTTCTTCCACATGGCTTCCAGTTCAGACCATCCGATGAAGAACTCATCGAACATTATCTCAAGAAGAAAGTTTCGGGAATATTCATCCCTCTTGCTGAGTATTTCATCAGGGATTGTAATCTTTACGAGAAAAAACCCTCTGAGATTTGGGATTCACATGGAGGACCCTTCTTAAATGCTGATGAGGATCTTTATTTCTTCACCCAATTGAAGAAAAAGTCTTCCAAGGGTTCCAGAATTGATCGCAAAGTCGGATCTTCTGGTGGTACATGGCAAGGGGAGGATGTTGGTAAAGATATAGTAAGCGGCCAATCCAAAATTAAAATCGGCTCCAAGAAGCGGTTTCGTTACGAAAAACAAGGTTGTGAGGATCACGGGGCTTGGATCATGCACGAGTACACTCTACATATGCCCAAGAATCAAGCTACCAATTATGTGCTTTGCAGGCTCCGAAAGAATCAACCAACTGGCCATGATATTATGAAGAACGGTTCTGCAAAGAAAAGAAAGCTGAAGGGTTTTCAAGACAACAGCAATCAATCCGAACAAGTAGCAGATATTGAGATGGATAGGCTGTTGACCCACCAACAGAATCAACAACAGAACTGTATGGATTATCAAGAAGTAAGCTGGAGCAGTTCTGACATGATGAGTGAGCAGAGCTTAGCTGGTGGAATGGGGCTTGCAAGCAGTGTTTACGAGCCATCCATGGAGATGATGATGAGTCATTTTGATCAGATGATATGTAACCAACAATATGACTCCGAGAACAACATGCTTCAGGGTGGAGAAACTGGAGAGAATTATCATTGTCATTCGGAGAGTATCGTTGAAGTGCCCATGGCGGTGCCCGAATCATTGGTGCAACACGAAGACAGTGATGGACTACCTGAGTTAATTGAGGAAGACTATTCTTTTCTGGAAGACTTACTTCAAGAACCAATAGGGGATGTGCGCGGTTCATTCGGCTTGATGCTGGACTTGGATGATCTCTTGTCATAAATAATTGGATTATGACTTCGATTTGTATTGTAACTGTAACAACTTTTCCCCATTTACTTTAATCCTTTGTTCGTATATATTCGTATTGTTCAGTTTCTCATTTTCTTTGTTCTCTTGAACTTCAATGAGTATGTTTCTGCAAGCTGATAACAGGCAAAGGCACTCGGTTTGCATTTAAGCCAAAATCATCATTAATTAGTTCCAATCAGTAAATCTGATGGTTCATTCTCTTATTCCATTTATTTATTTACAACTGAGTTCGTAAAAAATGATTGTTTTGAGAATACAGATAAAAATGATGCGCTAATTAGAATCTTTCTAAAATTCTACTTCTTAATTTTCATGAAGCACAGAATTTTGTTCCTTGTCTAATAGTATTTGGCAGCTTATCATACTGTCAATCAATCCTTCAGTAAACCCTTCCACAAATTTTTATATATGCATATATATATTTAAGATTTTATAGGTACAAGATGCAATGGGCTTGTATCACTTGGCTGAGTTTCTGTTCATGAATAAATGAATTTGCATGATTGATAATATCGTTTTGTTTACGTGAACGGTATTTTAGGTCTCCCAAATTTAGCATTTTTATGCAATTTAGAGCCGAACTTTTGGAGATTTAACACGTTCAAATAGTTATGTTTTCATCTTTTTTTTTTTTTGTGTGTGTGTGTGTGTGTAAAAAAAGGAACAATTGTTTCTTTACAGTCAAGCTAATGAAGAAAAAATTCTTGATACCAAACAAAGTTATAAGCGAATCTGATGCCCTTATTACAAAAAGAGTCAACGTTATTCACACAAAATTCAGCTAAAGCTGGTTAGAAGCTTATAGCCATGGAGAAAACCTAGCACATTAAAAAATTTTGTAGTCATTAAATATGTTTATTATTAAACATATTTATAAGTTCTATCCTTGAAATACTAGAAGAATGACAGTTGGACCCTTAATTATTTTTTTTTATTTTACCAAGAGTTTTTTTTGAAAAATTAAATAAGTATGAATTTAACTGAAGTCCAAATGAATATGAATACAAATATTTGGATGACCTATTTTATTTTTAAAGATCTGAACATAGGTACTTTTTATTTATTTTTATAAAATAAAAAAGAAAACATGGGTATTTGATGTTTATATCCTTATAAGTCAAAACGAATAAAGATATTTGGTTTTATATTTTAAGAAATAAGTATATTTGATAGAGATATTTCTAGATATAGTTTTTACTTTCCATTAAGACATATTTCCATTTAGATAAAAGTCACACAAGTTAATATAAATGTTTTTACATAAAAATGTCTGAAAATCATACATAAGTTATAAAAAATAAACAAGTAAACTTAAAAAATATCTGAAATTAATAAAATTTCAAGCTTCGGATGTTTAACAAATAATCTTTTATTTGAAGCAGTTGAGATTTTATTAACAATGATCTTTTGCTGGAAGTAGTTGGGAGGGTAATTTTGTGTTGGATTGCTAAGTATAATGTATTTGCTTCATGAATCTCTACCATTAGAGAATTATGTTACATTGCTTGCACATCTTTAGTAGGAGTAATATCTCGAATGCTTGCTTAAAAGCATGGGGATACTTTTCTCATGATATGTTGTGGTTCTGAATATAAATAGAAGTCTATAATGTAGTCAAAAAGTGGTAATACCAGTGAGACGCTGATTGGAAAGAAATAAGATCAGGGTAAGAAGACTATCCAAAGTTTATTGTGATCGGGGAATACTTTATCTCGAAATAATTTCTAAGATTCTGTTAAACTTTGTGAAGACTTATTTGTTTATCTTGGAATCATACCTAATATTCTGTTAATGTTCAATACTTGTAGAAGCCTATTAATTGTATGGGGTTGTACTTGTTCCCTTTTTTGGTTTCTGAGCTTTTCGATTGTTATTTACATTAACCAAGAGGAAAGTGAGGACTTTGGTGGTGGTTGCCCTTACAAGGCAATTAAATTTGATGGTTAGTAATTTGGTCTTATTCAACAGGACTCTTTTCAGAGATTGTTACACAAACAAGACGGAACACGAGCAGAATGGGAGTATCCCTTTGCTGTTGCTGGCATCAACATTTCTTTTATGTTAATACAGATGTTGGATCTTCAATCAGGTAATTGAAGTTCTGAATAAGTAACATTTATTGTAATCGTTGCGGTTCACTCCTCGATCCTGAAAGGCTGGGAAACGGCAAAGCCACCCCAGTCAATCAAGAGGAGCCTTGGTTCCAAGCGTCCCCTTAAGAAATCAACTTGCTCATCCAACATCTGACCAGCCATATTTTATTAAACACACTTAACTTTGTGCTATATTCTGCACTTCCACTTGGTGTCTTCATATTGTTGAAATTTACGTGCAGGAAAGCCATCTTCTTCAGCTGGTATCCGCTTTCTAGAACTGCTTGAGAAAGACGAAATGGCATTCGACAACCTTTATTGTGTGGCCTTTCGAATGATGGATGCTCAATGGCTTGCAAAACGGGCTTCATATATGGAATTTAACGTAAACTTAACCTAGCATCCTCCACTTTATGGATATATATATATTTTTTACATGAACCATGATTTAGGCTTAATTGTTGTTATATGCTTTTTTTTTTTTTTCCAGGATGTATTGAAGTCTACAAGAGCACAATTAGAGCGCGAGCTTAAACTCGAAGATGTTTCTTGTGTACGAGATTTACCCGCATACAATCTGTTGCATAGATAGATAGGTAGATGATCAAATTTGCATGTTTTGAATTGTGAAATAAAAACATCAGCTGTAGAGGTTGTTTATTTGAACTGTTGCTGCCATAATCTCTGTAACATTGCAAATTATATAGTTGGTATCATAGAAAGATATATATTTGTTGAACTAATTTGGTTTCAGGATCATTTTTTTAAATTATCAAGATCCGAAATCTCTTTTAGATCTCATTTGTAAATAATCATTTAATGTTTTAAAGGGTAATACTAAAATTTTACAACAATTAAAATTATTTATGACTGACTTTATATAAATAAAAAATTCCAGATAATACTTAAAAGTTTGACCTTTTTTTTTCCTTCAAAAGAACAAAAATTAGGTTACGAATATTTTCAAATTAGCTTTAAATAATATAGATATATAAATAGTATTTAATTAACACCAATCCATTATTATTTGAAATCTAGTAATTTTATTTCACAGTAGCAATGAAAAAAAGAATTAAAAAAAAAAACGATTCTTTCTATTTGGAATGGCCATGCGTATAATTCTTATTATTTTGGAGAGGTGCACAAGACCGAAATTTCAGCACTACCGTATCGGGGAATTAAAATCCCATAGTTGCATGATTAGCTAATGCCACTCACAGAACTTCTTACAACACCAAATATCTAATCTCGAGTGGAAACAAACTGGGGGTTAGGGTTATTCGTAACCGTCTATTAAATGTAAGGACTTCTTACCCAACTCGCAAGTTCACCCGCGTTTCTCGGAGTTGCCTTAGGAAATTGTTACTTGTAATCCAAGCCACTTAACTTCACTTCACTTCACTCTTCCATATGTTATAAGGAAACTTTAACACCCGCGCTTCTTACCACTTCTGCTCTAATTCTCTAACCCTATCTTTGCTTCTCTCTCAACTTCCGTGTTCTTTGTTTTCAATAATTCGCCGAAAAACTTTCCTCCATCAATCATCAACCAACCAATCAACCAACCCACCATTGAATTAACCCTCTTCTCCTCAAACAAAATGCAAGAACACAGACCCTTTCTTCCACATGGCTTCCAGTTCAGACCATCCGATGAAGAACTCATCGAACATTATCTCAAGAAGAAAGTTTCGGGAATATTCATCCCTCTTGCTGAGTATTTCATCAGGGATTGTAATCTTTACGAGAAAAAACCCTCTGAGATTTGGGATTCACATGGAGGACCCTTCTTAAATGCTGATGAGGATCTTTATTTCTTCACCCAATTGAAGAAAAAGTCTTCCAAGGGTTCCAGAATTGATCGCAAAGTCGGATCTTCTGGTGGTACATGGCAAGGGGAGGATGTTGGTAAAGATATAGTAAGCGGCCAATCCAAAATTAAAATCGGCTCCAAGAAGCGGTTTCGTTACGAAAAACAAGGTTGTGAGGATCACGGGGCTTGGATCATGCACGAGTACACTCTACATATGCCCAAGAATCAAGCTACCAATTATGTGCTTTGCAGGCTCCGAAAGAATCAACCAACTGGCCATGATATTATGAAGAACGGTTCTGCAAAGAAAAGAAAGCTGAAGGGTTTTCAAGACAACAGCAATCAATCCGAACAAGTAGCAGATATTGAGATGGATAGGCTGTTGACCCACCAACAGAATCAACAACAGAACTGTATGGATTATCAAGAAGTAAGCTGGAGCAGTTCTGACATGATGAGTGAGCAGAGCTTAGCTGGTGGAATGGGGCTTGCAAGCAGTGTTTACGAGCCATCCATGGAGATGATGATGAGTCATTTTGATCAGATGATATGTAACCAACAATATGACTCCGAGAACAACATGCTTCAGGGTGGAGAAACTGGAGAGAATTATCATTGTCATTCGGAGAGTATCGTTGAAGTGCCCATGGCGGTGCCCGAATCATTGGTGCAACACGAAGACAGTGATGGACTACCTGAGTTAATTGAGGAAGACTATTCTTTTCTGGAAGACTTACTTCAAGAACCAATAGGGGATGTGCGCGGTTCATTCGGCTTGATGCTGGACTTGGATGATCTCTTGTCATAAATAATTGGATTATGACTTCGATTTGTATTGTAACTGTAACAACTTTTCCCCATTTACTTTAATCCTTTGTTCGTATATATTCGTATTGTTCAGTTTCTCATTTTCTTTGTTCTCTTGAACTTCAATGAGTATGTTTCTGCAAGCTGATAACAGGCAAAGGCACTCGGTTTGCATTTAAGCCAAAATCATCATTAATTAGTTCCAATCAGTAAATCTGATGGTTCATTCTCTTATTCCATTTATTTATTTACAACTGAGTTCGTAAAAAATGATTGTTTTGAGAATACAGATAAAAATGATGCGCTAATTAGAATCTTTCTAAAATTCTACTTCTTAATTTTCATGAAGCACAGAATTTTGTTCCTTGTCTAATAGTATTTGGCAGCTTATCATACTGTCAATCAATCCTTCAGTAAACCCTTCCACAAATTTTTATATATGCATATATATATTTAAGATTTTATAGGTACAAGATGCAATGGGCTTGTATCACTTGGCTGAGTTTCTGTTCATGAATAAATGAATTTGCATGATTGATAATATCGTTTTGTTTACGTGAACGGTATTTTAGGTCTCCCAAATTTAGCATTTTTATGCAATTTAGAGCCGAACTTTTGGAGATTTAACACGTTCAAATAGTTATGTTTTCATCTTTTTTTTTTTTTGTGTGTGTGTGTGTGTGTAAAAAAAGGAACAATTGTTTCTTTACAGTCAAGCTAATGAAGAAAAAATTCTTGATACCAAACAAAGTTATAAGCGAATCTGATGCCCTTATTACAAAAAGAGTCAACGTTATTCACACAAAATTCAGCTAAAGCTGGTTAGAAGCTTATAGCCATGGAGAAAACCTAGCACATTAAAAAATTTTGTAGTCATTAAATATGTTTATTATTAAACATATTTATAAGTTCTATCCTTGAAATACTAGAAGAATGACAGTTGGACCCTTAATTATTTTTTTTTATTTTACCAAGAGTTTTTTTTGAAAAATTAAATAAGTATGAATTTAACTGAAGTCCAAATGAATATGAATACAAATATTTGGATGACCTATTTTATTTTTAAAGATCTGAACATAGGTACTTTTTATTTATTTTTATAAAATAAAAAAGAAAACATGGGTATTTGATGTTTATATCCTTATAAGTCAAAACGAATAAAGATATTTGGTTTTATATTTTAAGAAATAAGTATATTTGATAGAGATATTTCTAGATATAGTTTTTACTTTCCATTAAGACATATTTCCATTTAGATAAAAGTCACACAAGTTAATATAAATGTTTTTACATAAAAATGTCTGAAAATCATACATAAGTTATAAAAAATAAACAAGTAAACTTAAAAAATATCTGAAATTAATAAAATTTCAAGCTTCGGATGTTTAACAAATAATCTTTTATTTGAAGCAGTTGAGATTTTATTAACAATGATCTTTTGCTGGAAGTAGTTGGGAGGGTAATTTTGTGTTGGATTGCTAAGTATAATGTATTTGCTTCATGAATCTCTACCATTAGAGAATTATGTTACATTGCTTGCACATCTTTAGTAGGAGTAATATCTCGAATGCTTGCTTAAAAGCATGGGGATACTTTTCTCATGATATGTTGTGGTTCTGAATATAAATAGAAGTCTATAATGTAGTCAAAAAGTGGTAATACCAGTGAGACGCTGATTGGAAAGAAATAAGATCAGGGTAAGAAGACTATCCAAAGTTTATTGTGATCTGGGAGTACATTATCTCGAAATAATTTCTAAGATTCTGATAAACTTTGTGAAAGCTTATTTGTTTGTTTTGGAATCATACCTAATATTCTGCTAATGTTCAATACTTGTAGAAGCCTATTAATTGTATGGGGTTGTACTTGTTCCCTTTTTTGGTTTCTGAGCTTTTCTATTGTTATTTACATTAACCAAGAGGAAAGTGCGGACTTTGGTGGTGGTTGCCCTCACAAGGCAATTAAATTTGATGGTTAGTAATTTGGTCTTATTCAACAGGACTCTTTTCAGAGATTGTTACACAAACGAGATGGAACAAGAGCAGAGTGGGAGTTGTTGGAGAATTAACAAATAAAACACACAAAAAACACACTATTTTATTTCTTCAACAACACTCCTTACCAATTACAACTCTTATTTTTCACTCTCTACACCTTAGAGATTTTGCTACTTCACTTGATGTTTAAACTAAATGGGAGAGGGGGTATTTATACATGAAACAAACTAATCACAACCATTCATTTATTCAACTAATAAACAAATCATCACCATCTATTAAAACCTACCACTCACCTACTTCACCAACCACATCTAACACACCTAACACAAATAATTCAAACCTCACCAACCATACCTACTCATGGAGCCTTCCATGAGTTGGGCTTGATTTATTCATCTTGGATCAAGTTTATGATCCAACACCTCCCCTTAAACTTGATCCTGTGACACCAAGCAAACTTCTGAATCTTACAAAGTCTTCTTGCTTGAGTGGCTTAGTGAAGATATCAGCTGCTTGATCTTGTGATTTTACATACTTGATTTGCACTTCTTTTCTTGCAATACACTCTCTTATGAAATGATAGCGAGTGTCTATGTGTTTACTTCGATCATGAAAGACTGGATTCTTGGATAGGGCAATTGCTGATTTTTTATCAATACAAATCTCGGTTGGCTCTTCTTGTGCCAAACTCAACTCCTTTAGCAAATTTATGAGCCAAATTGCATGACAAACACTTGATGTGGCAGCTACATATTCAGCTTCACAGGTGGATAGCGTGACAATTGGTTGCTTATTTGACATCCATGTGAAAGCAGTATCTCCCACGAAGAACACAAATCCCGTGGTGCTCTTTCGATCATCTACATCTCCACCCCAATCGCTATTGCTGTATCCAACAAGCTTGTAGTCATTAGAAAATGAGTATAGCAAGCCGAAATTAGTTGTACCTTTGATGTAGCGAAGGATTCTCTTTGCAGCTTTAAAATGGGTGGTCTTTGGATTCTCCATGTATCAGCTCACAAGTCCAACAACATAAAGGATATCTGGTCTTGTGCATGTCAAATAACGTAGGCTTTCAACCAAACTTTTAAAGAATGTTGGATCTATATCTTCGCCTTCATCATGTTTGGATAACTTGACTCCGCATTCCACTGGCGTGCTTATAGGCTTACAATCATTCATCTTGAACTTCTTGAGAATCTCCTTTGCATAGCTTTCTTGGGAGATAAATATGCATTCTTCCTTTTGCTTGACTTCAATGCCGAGGTAATATGCCATCAGTCCGATGTCAGTCATCTCGAACTCTTTGATCATCACTCTCTTGAACTCTTCAAACAAGCTTGGATTACTTCCAGTGAAGATGAGATCATCCACATACAGGCACACAATCAAAATATCTCCATATGTTTCTTTGACGTAGAGAGCATGTTCATATGGGCATTTGGTGAAGCATTTCTCTTGAAAATACTTGTTAATTATGCTATTCCATACCCTTGGTGCTTGCTTTAACCCGTAAAGAGCTTTCTTCAATCTTAAAACTTTGTCCTCGTGTCTTTTCACCACGTAGCCTAATGGTTATTCGATGTAAACTTCTTCTTCAAGGAATCCATTCAAGAAAGCAGGCTTCACATCCATTTGAAAAATTTTCCATTTGTTCTGAGCAGCCAAAGAAATAATAAGTCTAATAGTTTCAAGTCGAGCTACAGGAGCAAATATCTCGTCATAGTCTATGCCAGCCTTTTGACTATAGCCGTTTGCAACTAGCCTCGCCTTGTGCCTTTCAATTCCTCCCTTCGCATTTCTTTTTGTTTTATACACCCATTTGACACCGATCGCCTTGTGACCTGTTGGAAGAGTAGTAAGCTCCCAAGTATCATTCTTCACAATGGCTTTGATTTCTTCATCCATTGCAATTCTCCACTTCTCAACTAGTGCAGGTTCTTGGAAGTTGACTAGCTCACAATCAGCAAAGAGGCAAAAGAGAGTGAGATTATCATATCTCTCAGTTACCTCATAGAGATCTTGAAGACTCCTTGTACGTTCTTCGGTTCTTTCATTTAAGAAAGACGGCGGTGAATCTCCGCATGTGGTTGGTGCTGGTGAGATAGGTGGAGTGGCAGGCTCTTGTTGTTCGTCTACTTGTTTTATCTGTGTATGATCATCTTCTTCAATAGGAAAAAAGTTGAAGTCATCCACACCAGAGCCAAAATCTCATTCTCCTTCTTCATCAAAAATTACATCTCGACTGATCACGATCTTCCCGTTGTTTGGATTGTAAAGCTTGTATCCTTTGGAGTTGTTGTCGTAGCCGATAAAGATAAACTTTTCACTTTTGTCATCCAGCTTGGCTCTACTTTCGTCAGGTATATGTACATGGGCAATGCTTCCGAAAACTCTTAGATGGGTGATGCCAGGTTTTCTTCCACTCCAAGCTTCTTGTGGCGTCTTGCTCCACACGCTTCTTGTTGGAGATCGATTGGATAAGTAGACTGCACATGCAACTGCTTCAGTCCAAAATTCTTTAGGCAGTCTCTTACTCTTAAGCATGCTTCTTGCCATGTCGAGGATGGTTCTGTTCTTCCTTTCTGCAACACCATTTTGTTGGGGGAATCTTGGAACTGTCAAAGGGCGTCAATTCCATTTGCTTCACAAAACTCTAAAAATTCTTTGGAAGTGAGCTCTCCACCTCGATTAGATCTCATGGCTTTAATCTGATATCCACTTTCTTTTTCAACTGCAGCTTTAAACTTCTTGAAAGCTTCAAAGACTTCTGATTTTTGCTTAAAAAAATACACCCAAGTTTTTCTTGAAAAATCATCTATGAAGAGAAGGAAGTAGTTACTTTTACCAAGGGAGTTTGGCTTGAATGGACCGCACACATCAGTATGAATGAGCTCGAGTGGCTTCTGAGCTCTTGAGTTTGACTCCTTTTAAAAGCTCTTTCTAAACTGCTTGCCAAGTAAACATCCTTCACAAAGTTGCTCAGGGTGATTGATGTATGGTAAGCCTTTCACCATGTTCTTCTTAGATAGTAGCTCCAGTCCTCCAAAGTTGAGATGCCCATATCGAAGATGCTAAGTCCAGGATTGATCTTTGTGACAGGCTTTGAAACATTTTACAACATCATTTTGAATATTTAAAGGAAACATTCTATTCTTTGACATTCTCACTTTTGTAATTAGATTTCCTTTGTCATCTCTTAGGAAAAAACTATAATCTTTTAAGTGAATATCATAGCCTTTTTCTAAAAGTTGACCTAAATTAAGAATGTTGCTTTTCATATTGGGCACATAGTAAACATTCAAAATTATTTGGTGGCTACTATCTTTTGCACGAAAAAGAATGTTACCTCTACCCTTCACTAGTACTTTTGAATCATCTCCAAAAGCAACACTGCCATTCACAGATTCACTTAGTTGCACGAACGTGCTTATGTTTCCACTCATATGATTGCTAGCACCTGTGTCAAGATACCATGTATTTTCTTGACCTCCACTTGTGTCATTACGTGCTAGTAAAAGTGTGCCATCTTCACCATTTTTCTCTTCAGCATAGTTCATCCTCTCTTCAATTCTGGTGCTTGGAGCTCTGCATTCTGAAGCATAATGCCCAAACTTTTGACAATTATAGCACTGTACTTGGGATTTGTCATACCTCGATCTTAGATTGCCTCTGCCTCGTCCTCTGGTTGAGCTTTCACCTTTGGCATAATTGGAGTTGTTGTTGTTTTTAAAATTCGAACCTCGTCCATGACCACGACCTCTACCTCGTCCTCAACCTCTACCTCGGACATAGTGCCTTCTCTCGTTGTCGGAGCTTTCTTCTATTTTCTTTGGATTGACTTCCATCTTGAGAAGTTGTTCTTCGATTCCTTGCTTCTTTTTTTGTTTTTCTTCATAGGCTTGCAACCTTCCTTGAAGTTGCTCGATCGTCATATCCTCCAGATCTCTTGTTTCTTCAATTGTCACAATAATATGGTCAAACTTCAAGTCTACTGATCGAAGTATTTTTTCAATGATCCTTACCTCTTTGAACTCCTCACCATTTCTTTTTAACTCATTGGAAATAGTCACAACCCGAGTAAAGTAGTTAGAAATTGACTCCGACGCCTTCATGTGTAAGGACTCAAATTCTCCTCGTAATGTTTGGAGACGAACCTTCTCAACTTGCTCCGCTCCTTTGTAAAAGATCTTTAGTTTCTCCCATACTTCTTTTGAGGAGGTTGTACCAATAATCTTTTCAAAAGCATCTTCATCTAATGATTGAAAGATGAGATACTTTGCTTTATTCTCTTTCTTCTTCAAGTCTTTTAAATTCTCCTTCTGCGCCGCAGTTAAAGTGGCTTCATTTTCTGGCACAATAAAGCCTTTCTCCACGACATCCCATACGTCATGTGCGCCCAATAGAGCCTTCATTTTAATACTTCAATTGTCAAACTTACTTCCCTTTAATTGTGGAACTTGAAATGACATCATACCACCGTTTGCCATAACTCACAAATTGAGTGAGAATTTGGAGATTCTGAAAGCACAGATGAATCCGGCACGTCGAAAAACTTTGGAAAGGACTCGAGTCAACTTTCGGTCAACGGTCAACACCGGCTTGGTAGTCTTGGTCCGGATTGGTTCAGCTCGAGTTGGCTCGGTTCGACTTGATTCGGTTCAGCTCGGCTCGGCTTGGTTCAGTTCGGCTCAGCTTGGTTCAACTCGGTGAGTCGGCTCAGCTTCAGGACAGAAAACTTCCGGCGGCAAGTGTGCATCCGGTCTCAGATCAGGATGATTTTTGCGGCGTCACATTCCTCTCGTCGAGATCTTCAATTTGATATGCTATATGACCATATATAGCATCAAGTACTAGCTCTGATACCACTTTGTTGGAGAATTAACAAATAAAACACACAAAAAACACACTATTTTATTTATTCAACAACACTCCTCACCAATTACAACTCTTATTTTTCACTCTCTACACTTTAGAGATTTTGCTACTTCACTTGATGTTTAAACCAAATGGGAGAGGGGGTATTTATACATGAAACAAACTAATCACAACCATTCATTTATTCAACTAATAAACAAATCCTCACCATCTATTAAAACCTACCACTCACCTACTTCACCAACCACACCTAACACACCTAACACAAATAATTCAAACCTCACCAACCATACCTACTCATGGAGCCTTCCATGAGTATCCCGTTGCTGTTGCTGGCATCAACATTTCTTTTATGTTAATACAGATGTTGGATCTTCAATCAGGTAATTAAAGTTCTGAATAAGTAACATTTATTGGAATCGTTGCGGTTCACTCCTCGATCCTGGAAAGCTGGGAAACGACAAAGCCACCCCAGTCAATCATGAGGAGCCTTGGTTCCAAGCGTCCCCTTAAGAAATCAACTTGCTCATCCAACATCTGACCAGCCATATTTTATTAAACACGCTTAACTTTGTGCTACATTCTGCGTTTCCACTTGGTGTCTTCATATTTTTCAATTTTACGTGCAGGAAAGCCATCTTCTTCAGCTGGTATCCGCTTTCTAGAACTGCTTGAGAAAGATGAAATGGCATTCGACAACCTTTATTGTGTAGCCTTTCAAATGATGGATGCTCAATGGCTTGCAAAACGGGCTTCATATATGGAATTTAACGTAAACTTAACCTAGCATCCTCCACTTTATGGATATATATATTTACATGAACCATGATTTAGGCTTAATTGTTGTTATATGCTTTTTTATTTTTTTTCAGGATGTATTGAAGTCTACAAGAGCACAATTAGAGCGCGAGCTTAAACTCGAAGATGTTTCTTGTGTACAAGATTTACCCGCATACAATCTGTTGCATAGATAGATAAGTAGATGATCAAATTTGCATATTTTGAATTGTGAAATAAAAACATCAGCTGTAGAGGTTGTTTATTTGAACTGTTGCTGCCATAATCTCTGTAACATTGCAAATTATATAGTTGGTATCATAGAAAGATATATATTTGTTGAACGAATTTGGTTTCAGGATCATTTCTTTCAATTATCAACATCAGAAATCTCTTTTATATCTCATTTGTAAATAATCATTTAATGTTTTAAAGTGTAATACTATATGTCTTAAATATTATGGATAAATTTTACAACATTAATTTAAAATTATTTATTACTCGCTTTATATAAATAAAAAATTCCAGATAATACTTAAAAAGTTTGACCTTTTTTTTTCCTTCAAAAGAACAAAAATTAGGTTTCGAATATTTTCAAATTAGCTTTAAATAATCTAGATATATAAATAGTATTTAATTAACACCAATCCATTATTATTTGAAATCTTATCTGAAATCTAATAATTTTATTTCATAGTAGCAATGGAAAAAAGAATTAAAAAAAATGATTCTTTCTATTTGGAATGGCCATATATCTAATTCCTATTATTTTGGCTGGATTATTCGTAACCGTCTATTTACAATACAAACGTGGTGATTAGTCGGAGAGGTGAACAAGACCGAAATTTCAGCAGCACCGTATAGGGAATTAAAATCCCATAGTTGCATGATCAGCTAATGCTACTCACAGAACTTCTTACAACACCAAATATCTAATATCGAGTGGAAACAAAACTGGGGGATAGGGTTAGGGTTATTAAATGTAAGGACTTTTTATCCAACTCGCAAGTTCACCCGCGTTTCTCGGAGTTGCCTTAGGAAATTGTTACTTGTAATCCAAGCTAGGTCACTTCACTCCTCTAGGAAATTGTTACTTGTAATCCAAGCTACGTCAACTCACTCCTCCATATGTTATAAGGAAACTTTAACACCCCCGCTTCTTACCACTTCTGCCCCAATTCTCTAACCCTATCTTTGCTTCTCTCTCGGCTTCCGTGTTCTTTGTTTTCAATAATTCACTGAAAAATTTTCCTCCATCAATCAATCAACCAACCCACCATTGACTTAACCCTCTTCTCCTCAAACAAAATGCAAGAACACAGACCCTTTCTTCCCCATGGCTTCCAGTTCAGACCATCCGATGAAGAACTCATCGAACATTATCTCAAGAAGAAAGTTTCGGGAATATTCATCCCTCTTGCTGAGTATTTCATCAGGGATTGTAATCTTTACGAGGAAAAACCGTCTGAGATTTGGGATTCACATGGAGGACCCTTCTTAAATGCTGATGAGGATCTTTATTTCTTCACCCAATTGAAGAAAAAGTCTTCCAAGGGTTCCAGAATTGATCGCAAAGTCGGATCTTCTGGTGGTACGTGGCAAGGGGAGGATGCTGGTAAAGATATAGTAAGCGGCGAATCTAAAATAAAAATCGGCTCCAAGAAGCGGTTTCGTTACGAAAAACAAGGTTGTGAGGATCACGGGGCTTGGATCATGCACGAGTACACTCTACATTTGCCCAAGAATCAAGCTACCAATTATGTGCTTTACAGGCTCCGAAAGAATCAACCATCTGGGCATGATATTATGAAGTACGGTTCTGCAAAGAAAAGAAAGCTGAAGGATTTTCAAGACAATAGCAATCAATCCGAACAAGTAGCAGATATTGAGATGGATAGGTTGTTTACCAGCCAACAGAATCAACAACAGAACTATATGGATTATCAAGAAGTGAGCTGCAGCAGTTCTGACATGATGAGTGAGCAGAGCTTAGCTGGTGGAATGGGGCTTGCAAGCAGTGTTTACGAGCCATCCATGGAGATGATGATGAGTCATTTTGATCAGATGATATGTAACCAACAATATGACTCCGGAAACAACGTGCTTCAGGACAGAGAAACTGGAGAGAATTATCATTGTCATTCGGAGAGTATCGTTGAAGTGCCCATGGCGGTGCCCAAATCATTGGTGCAACACGAAGACAGTGATGGACTACCTGAGTTAATTGAGGAAGACTATTCTTTTCTGGAAGACTTACTTCAAGAACCAATAGGGGATGTGCGCGGTTCATTCGGCTTGATGCTGGACTTGGATGATCTCTTGTCATAAATGATTGGATTATGACTTCGATTTGTATTGTAACTGTAACAACTTTTCCCCATTTACTTTAATCCTTTCTTCGTATATATTCGTATTGTTCAGTTTCTCGTATTCTTTATTCTCTTGAACTTCAATGAGTATGTTTTCTGCAAACTGATAACAGGCAAAGGCATTCGGTCTGCATTTAAGCCAAAATCATCATTAACTAGTTCCAATCAGTAAATCTGATGGTTGATTCTCTTATTCCTTTTATTTATTTACGACTGAGTTCGCAAAAAATGATTGTTTTGAGAATACAGATAAAAATGATGAGCTAGTTAGAGTCTTTCTAAAAATAGATTTCTTAATTTTCATCAAGCACAGAATTTTGTTCCTTGTCTAATAGTATTTGGCAGCTTATCATACTGTCAATCAATCCTTCAGTAAACCCTTCCGCAAATTTTTATATATGCATATATTGAAGATTTTATAGGTACAAGATGCAATGGGCTTGTATCACATGGCTGAGTTCTTGTTCATGAATAAATGTATTTGCATGATTGATAATATCGTTTTGTTTACGTGAACAGTATTTTAGGTCTCACAGATTTAGAGTTTTTATGCAATTTAGAGCCAAACTTTTAGAGATTTAACACATTTGAACAGTTATGTTTTCAATTTTTGTGTGTGTGTGTGTGTGTGTAAAAAAGGGGAACAATTGTTTCTTTACAACCAAGCTAACGAAGAAAAACTTCGAAAGTTGTCCTACTATTTTTATTTTATCTCCAAAAACAATAATTTAGAGCCGAACAATTATGTTTTCAATTTTGTGTGTGTGTGTGTGTTTAAAAAAGGGGAACAATTGTTTCTTTACGGACAAGCTAACGAAGAAAAACTTTGAAAGTTGTCCTACTATTTTTATTTTATCTCCAAAAACAATAATTTATTCATTTAGTGTAATTAAGCAAATAAAAAAATCATCTGTCAATTGAAAATTAAAAGAAAATTGTATTGCAAGCAATTGGAATTCAATTCTATCTTCGTCTAAGGAGACTTTACAAACTTTTTTTTGTCAATTTTGTATCATGTAAAGTATTTGTTTACTATACAGGTTAATTATGTAAAATCATTTTTCTTGATGTGGATCAAGGCAAAACAAAACAAAAAGAATTCTTATTAGACATATACGATACATCAATAAAATTGGATCTAATAGACTTGTAATTTTTCTATTTTGTTTACCAATAATACACCAATTTGTCATTCCTATATCAATTTACTTATTTTATCTTTCATTTATAAGTCTTATGTTTTATTTATTTAATTTATATTTTATTTTACACTTGTTATTGATTTACAAGTTTTATATTATAGTTGTATGTTTTTTTTTTGTTTACTCTTGATACACTAATTTATCATTTTTATGTTGATTTACTTGTTTTACATTTTTTTAGAAGTCTTATGTTTTATTTAGACAATTTATATTCTGTTTTACATTTAATGTTGATTTACAAATTTTATGTTTTGTTTGTAAGTTTTTGTTTTATTTACTCATAGAACGCCAATATACCATTTTTATGTTAATTCACTTCTTTTACCTTTCATTCATAAGTTTTTTGTTACATTTACATAATTCATGTTAATACAGATGTTGGATCTTCAATCAGGTAATTAAAGTTCTGAATAAGTAACATTTATTGTAATCATTGCGGTTCACTCCTTGATCCTTAAAGGCTGGGAAACGGCAAAGCCACCCCAGTCAATTAAGAAGAGCCTTGGTTCCAAGCGTCCCCTTAAGAAGTCAACTTGCCATCCAACATCTGACCAGCCATATTTTATTAAACACGCTTAACTTTGTGCTACATTCTGCATTTCCACTTGGTGTCTTCATATTGTTCAATTTTACGTGCAGGAAAGCCATCTTCTTCAGCTGGTATCCGCTTTCTAGAACTGCTTGAGAAAGATGAAATGGCATTCGACAACCTTTATTGTGTAGCCTTTCAAATGATGGATGCTCAATGGCTTGCAAAACGGGCTTCATATATGGAATTTAGCGTAAACTTAACTTAGCATCCTCCGCTTTATATATATATATATATATATATATATATTTACATGAACCATGATTTAGGCTTAATTGTTGTTATATGATTTTTTATTTTTTTCAGGATGTATTGAAGTCTACAAGAGCACAATTAGAGCGCGAGCTTAAACTCGAAGATGTTTCTTGTGTACAGGATTTACCCGCAAACAATCTGTTGCATAGATAGATAGATAGGTAGATGATCAAATTTGCATATTTTGAATTGTGAAATCAAAACATCAGCTGTAGAGGTTGTTTATTTAAACTATTGCAGCCATAATCTCTGTAACATTGCAAATTATATAGTTGGTATCATAGAAAGATGTATATTTGTTGGACTAATTTGGTTTTAGGATCATTTTTTTCAATTATCAAGATCCGAAATCTCTCTTAGATCTCATTTGTTAATAATCATTTAATGTTTTAAAGAGTAATACTATATGTCTTAAATATTATGGATAAATTTAACAACATTTAAAATTATTTATTACTCACTTTATATAAATAAAAGGGTAAAAGTTTGTTTAGTCCCTATATTATGAGGTTAGTGTTCATTTAGTCCCTGTATTTTTTAAAACACCTCAAAACGTCCCTGCTACTAAATATTGACACTTATGCCATTATTTTTTATTATTTTTAACTTGCTTTTACAATATTACATTTTTACAATAATGTTTCTTTTTTGGATATTAATAAAAAATTAAATTATCAAATTAAACTCAAAAATAAAATAAAAACAAAAAAGGTATATATTAATTTTTGTGGAAGCTCACGTATGTCTAAAAAATTAATATCGTAAAAAATTACATTATCAATTTTTTTAGAAAAATTAATATTTTAACTCAAGAGTGTGTTCCACAAAAATTAATATATATATATTTATTTTATTTTATTTTTTGGTGTTAAACTGGTAATTTATTTTTTTCTTTTTAATAATGTCTAAAAAAATTATTATAATAGGGTTATTTTTTTCTTTTTAATAATGCCTAAAAAATTATTATAATAGGGAAATATTATAAAAATAAGTTAAAATGAACAAAAGATAATGGCAAAAGTGTCAATAATTTAATGGTAGGGATGGTTTGAGGTGTTTTTAAAAATATAAGGACTAAACGAGCACTAACTTCAAAATATAGGGACTAAACGAGCTTTTACCCTAAATAAAAAATTCTAGATAATACTTAAAAAGTTTGACCTTTTTTTTTCCTTCAAAAGAACAAAAATTAGGTTACGAATATTTTCAAATTAGCTTTAAATAATCTAGATATATAAATAGTATTTAATTAACACCAATCTATTATTATTTGAAATCTTATCTGACATCTAGTAATTTTATTTCACAGTAGGAATGAAAAAAAAAATTTTAATGATTCTTTCTATTGGGAATGGCCATATGTCTAATTCCTATTATTTTGACTGGATTATTTGTAACCGTCTATTTACAATGCAGACGTGGTGATTAGTTGGAGAGCACAAGACCGAAATTTCAGCACTACTGTATAGGGGAATTTTTTTATTTTTTTTGAATGGATACCGTATAGGGGAATTAAAATCCCATAGTTGCACGATTAGGTAATGCCACTCACAGAACTTCTTACAACACCAAATATCTAATCTCGAGTGGAAACAAACTGGGGGTTAGGGTTAGGGTTAGGGTTTAGCAAATAGCAAAGGAAGAACCGCATTTTAACATTTGTGCATTTTATGATTTCATAGGGGACTTCTGAGTTTTCTTTATTTTTTCAGAATAATAATAATAATAATCACGAAATATATAAAAAAATAGATTTTTTTTTCTAAAGACCGACTTGGCTTCAGCCTCAAGCGCAACGACTTCTTGGATTTGTCCGATTTAGGAAGGTTATTAAACGTAAGGACTTTTTACCCAACTCGCAAGTTCACCTGCGTTTCTCGGAGTTGCCTCAGGAAATTGTTACTTGTAATCCAAGCTACGTCACTTCACTCCTCTAGGAAATTGTTACTTGTAATCCAAGCTACGTCACTTCACTCCTCCATATGTTATAAGGAAACTTTGACACCCCCGCTTCTTACCACTTCTGCTCTAATTCTCTAAACCTATCTTTGCTTCTCTCTCCGCTTCCGTGTTCTTTGTTTTCAATAATTCACTGAAAAATTTTCCTCCATCAATCAATCAACCAACCCACCATTGACTTAACCCTCTTCTCCTCAAACAAAATGCAAGAACACAGACCCTTTCTTCCCCATGGTTTCCAGTTCAGACCATCCGATGAAGAACTCATCGAACATTATCTCAAGAAGAAAGTTTCGGGAATATTCATCCCTCTTGCTGAGTATTTCATCAGAGATTGTAATTTTTACGAGGAAAAACCCTCTGAGATTTGAGATTCTCATGGTGGACCCTTTTTAAATGCTGATGAGGATCTTTATTTCTTCACCCAGTTGAAGAAAAAGTCTTCCAAGGGTTCCAGAATCGACCGCAAAGTGGGATCTTCTGGCGGTACGTGGCAAGGGGAGGATGCTGGTAAAGATATAGTAAGCGGCCAATCCAAAATCAAAATCGGCTGCAAGAAGCGGTTTCGATACAAAAAACAAGGTTGTGAGGATCACGGGGCTTGGATCATGCACGAGTACACTCTACATATGCCCAAGAATCAAGCTGCCAATTATGTGCTTTGCAGGCTCCGAAAGAATCAACCAACTGGCCATTATATTATGAAGTACGGTTCTGCAAAGAAAAGAAAGCTGAAGGATTTTCAAGACAACAGCAATCAATCCGACCAAGTAGCAGATATTGAGATGGATAGGCTATTGACCCACCAACAGAATCAACAACAGAACTATATGGATTATCAAGAAGTAAGCTGCAGCAGTTCTGACATGATGAGTGAGCAGAGCTTAGCTGGTGGAATGGGGCTTGCAAGCAGTGTTTACGAGCCATCCATGGAGATGATGATGAGTCATTTTGATCAGATGATATGTAACCAACAATATGACTCCGGAAACAACGTGCTTCAGGACAGAGAAACTGGAGAGAATTATCATTGTCATTCGGAGAGTATCGTTGAAGTGCCCATGGCGGTGCCCAAATCATTGGTGCAACACGAAGACAGTGATGGACTACCTGAGTTAATTGAGGAAGACTATTCTTTTCTGGAAGACTTACTTCAAGAACCAATAGGGGATGTGCGCGGTTCATTCGGCTTGATGCTGGACTTGGATGATCTCTTGTCATAAATGATTGGATTATGACTTCGATTTGTATTGTAACTGTAACAACTTTTCCCCATTTACTTTAATCCTTTCTTCGTATATATTCGTATTGTTCAGTTTCTCGTATTCTTTATTCTCTTGAACTTCAATGAGTATGTTTTCTGCAAACTGATAACAGGCAAAGGCATTCGGTCTGCATTTAAGCCAAAATCATCATTAACTAGTTCCAATCAGTAAATCTGATGGTTGATTCTCTTATTCCTTTTATTTATTTACAACTGAGTTCGCAAAAAATGATTGTTTTGAGAATACAGATAAAAATGATGAGCTAGTTAGAGTCTTTCTAAAAATAGATTTCTTAATTTTCATCAAGCACAGAATTTTGTTCCTTGTCTAATAGTATTTGGCAGCTTATCATACTGTCAATCAATCCTTCAGTAAACCCTTCCGCAAATTTTTATATATGCATATATATATTTAAGATTTTATAGGTACAAGATGAAATGGGCCTGTATCATATGGCTGAGATCTTGTTCATGAATAAATGATTTTGCTTGATTAATAATATCGTTTTGTTTACGTGAACGGTATTTTAGGTCTCGCAAATTTAGCATTTTTATGCAATTTAGAGCCGAACTTTTAGAGATTTAACACGTTCGAACTGTTATGTTTTCATTTTTGTATGTGTGAGTGTGTAAAAAAAGGGAACAATTAGGCAAATAGAAAAAAAAAACTGTAAATTGAAAAAAAAACAGTAATTTATTTTTTGTTGTCAGTAGTTCATTTTTTTTTGTCCTACTATTTTTATTTTATTTCCAAAAACAGTAATTTATTCATTTAGTGTAATTAGGCAAATAAAAAAATCACCTGTCAATTCAAAAAAAAAATGTATCGAAAGCAATTGGAATTCAATTCTATATTCGTCTTAGGACTTTATAAACTTTTTTTTCAATTTTCTATTATATAAAATATTTGTTTACTATACAGGTTAATTATGTAAAATCATTTTTCTTGATGTGGATCAAGGCAAAACAAAATAAAAAGAATTCTTATTAGACATATACGATATATCAATAAAATTGGATCTAATAGACTTGTAATTTTTTATTTTGTTTACCAATAATACACCAATTTGTCATTCCTATATCAATTTACTTATTTTGCCTTTCATTTATAAGTCTTATGTTTTATTTTACACTTATTATTAATTTTTAAGTTTTATTTTATATTTGTAAGTTTCTTTTGTTTTCTATTGATACATTAATTTATCATTTTTATGTTGATTTACTTGTTTTACCTTTTATTTAGAAATCTTATGTTTTATTTAGACAATTTATGTTCTATTTTACACTTAATGTTGATTTACAAATTTTATGTTTCATTTGTAAGTTTTTGTTTTGTTTACTTGTGGAACACCAATTTACCATTCTTATATTAATTTACTTGTTTTACCTTTCATTTATAAGTCTTATATTACATTTACATAATTTATGTTTTATTTTATACTTATTATTGATTTATAATTTTGCTGTTGAATTTATATGTCTTATGTATCATTTGCACAATTCATGTTTAATTACAGTATTAATGTATCATAGAATGAAACTTCATTTAATTTAAATATTTACCTCATTGTCCCAGTCGGTTTTCTTGGAACATAACCAAGCACGATGATTGGTTTACTACTCCAAGCAGCATTCCAATCCATATACCATGTGCAAATTAATTGAATGAAGATATTCATCTAGTTTTTGAAAAATGAACTACAACAAGCCATACCATGTACTCCAAAGTAAGGCAACATGATCAAAATAGGGTAAAAGTTTTTTTAGTCTTTTTGGATTGGGTTAATTACCTAGTTAATTCCTGTATTTTTAAAATTTATCTAAAATTCTCTATCATTACTTCCATAATTGTTGGATTTAGGGCTAGTTTAGTAATAAGTGTAGCTTTTAAAATAATTAATGCTAGTTGTACTGTAAAAATAATCAGTTGTATAAAGCATCATTTTAATACTTGGCAAAATTTATTTTTAAAGGTGTTATGAGTTTTCAAACCAATCATATATGTTCGATGAATCTTACAATTAAACGGCTATAAAAATACATGCAAATGACTCAAATAGATATTATGTTCAATAATTTTTTTTATAAATTTATTGTCATGTATATATATTATTTTTATTGTGTATATATAATAATTAATAACGAAAATAATTATTTTTTGTATTAATTATTTTTTATTTTGTTATTCAATATAATTGATAATAATAATAATAATCTCTTTAAATTTAATGCTTTTATTTTGCAATTGAATAAAGATAATTTTGGATTTTTATATATGTGAGGATATATATGGAATTGCATTAAATATAAAACTCATTTTTAAAATTAAATTTTAAAAAGTTACTCTTCCCTACTTTTCAAACTCCGCTATGGGATAAAGTAAGTTTTTCAAAAGTAGTTTAAAAAAAATTATCAAACACCAAAATTAGTTTCTATCTTTTCAAAATTATTTTTAAGTCTCTGTAAAGTAATCTCAAAAGTGTCTAATAAAATAATATTTCATTTTCGTATAACTTAAAAATTCAAACAAACCTAACAGGCAATAAGTAAAATTTAATTAGCTCAAACAGTCGCGATCAAAAGAGCATTTGCCCATAAAAAAAAATTAAAAAAAAAACATAAGAGCTATATTAACGATAAATATCAAATTACATATCCTCCGTAAAAGATGCTAAATTTAAATCTATGAAGTTCTTTATCAAGAGGGAAAAAGATGAAAAGTAAGAAATACAAAGATGAATTGATACCTTAACTTTGAGATTGGCCAGGTACATGAAAAACTCCTACAGGTACCAATCACATAATAGCAGCAAATGTTAATATATTCTACTATACTTTGCCGACCGGCACCAATAGCAGCCCCTACTAAATACATTGGCAAATTAATTCAATATATGCATGATACAATAGACTAAGGCTCCGTTTGCTATTATTGTTGGGAGATGTGACTTCATCAACTCTTAAGAGTTAACTTCATCAACTCTGGACATACATACATACGTTTGTGTGTATGTGTGCAATAAAGCATCAGTATTTGAGTTTGCCAAGCATATATGCCATTAGAAAATGTTTCAAAATCTTTCATGCCCAATTGAGGCTAGGAGGCCAAAGCCTAACATGAACTCCCAAGCTATGATGTTGAGGCTACAAAGTCGTACATTTGATTTCATTAGTATAAGCCTATGACACTCTTAATATATATGGGGAAGTAATGATATAATGGGTGGCAGTAATTACCTAATGATGAGCGACAGTGTCATGTGACATTGTCTGATTAATCTACAATTTAAATACTATTTATAGGATGTCTCAAAGTCCTGCTATGTTTTTAGATGCTTACTATATGGTAGACGCTCGGTACTAGTGCTGACAGCTCGTATCGACTGCTGATCCTGGTGGTTGTGGTGGTGTTGCTGTGGTCTTCTCATCATGTTTGATTCAATTTCTTTTCGTTTTCTCGGGAAAATTTTAAACAGGAGGAGAAATTTTGGGAGGGAAAAGAAAAAAAAAAAGAAAATTGCTTAAAACGAGGCGAATGGATAAACTTGACTATTGTTATCTAAAACGGTGTGTGATTGGAGAGGAATGTAACGTGAAGTTACAAACGTAGCTTTCTGATAGGTTGCAATTTGTTTGTTTCTCGGGAAAATTCTTCGAGAAACTGAGATAAAATGACGCGATGCTTTCAGTTTCTTTCTTTAAATCTTGCTGTCAATACAGCAATTTATGCTTCACCTTGAATTCCCAAACCAACCAGGTGAGATTTGACTAAATAAATAAATAAATAAATAAAAGATTTGAAAATATGTTGAAAATAAGTAATTCTCCGTTTGCTATTATTGTTGGGAGATGTGACTTCATCAACTCTTAAGTGTTAATTGGTAATAATAAAAAATAAGGTGACTTATTTGTAATAAATCGACAATACTTTCACTATTCTTGTCGAAATAATCATTATGAAAATTATGTTATATATCATACATTATCAATTTACGTGAGAGTACAGGCTGGACACCGCTAAGTAACATTGAGAAAGCTAAAGGGACAGAGAGTGATCTTGTAACAGATTCCGATACTTCTTCATCGCTTGTAAATAAATAAACAATTTTTCTGATGGAACGTTAAGCACATTATTATCGAAAAGAAAACTCTGCTACACATGGAAGCAATTAAGGCAACTTTGATGGAAATTTTGCAGCTTTAGCATTTCCTCTCCCCAATTCATTTCAAACCCGAACTCTGGACATAAATACATACGTTTTGTGTGCGTGTGTGTGTGTGTGTGTATGCAATAAAGCATCAGTATTTGAGTTTGCCAAGCATATACGCCATTAGAAACTCAATGTTTCAAAATCTTTCATACCCAATTGAGGCTAGGAGGCCAAAGCATAACATGAACTCCCAAGGTATGATATTGAGGCTACAAAGTAGTACATTTGATTTCATTAGTATATGCCTATGACATTCTTAATATATATGGGGAAGTAATGATATAATGGGCAGCAGTAATTACCTAATGATGAGCGACAGTGTCATGTGACATTGTCGGATTAATCCACAATTTAAATACTATTTACAGGATGTCCCAAAGTCCTGTTACGTTTTCAGGTGCTTACTATATGGTAAACGCTAATGACCACTAAATTATACTTATGTATGTAAGTATGTTTTCAATAACCCATTATATCCATAGTCTTAAAACAAGTAAATAACCATAGAAAAAAAACACATTTTTTCTTATTTTTATTACTATCATATATACTTTTGATAGTCTAATCTAATGTGTTTGTCAAAAGATGGGACGGATTTTACCTGTTAAAATTATTATTTATTTTTTACAGTAAATTTGAATATCAAAATTTTAACTTAAGAGACATAATGGGTAATTCGAAAGAAGGAAAAAAAATATTACAGGGACTGAAATAATAAAAGCGAAGCGAAAAACATTAGACAGTTATGTAGTATATCATTATGTAATGTAGCTTGCAGCGCATTGAAAATCCAATTTTAGGGTAAAAAAGAAAAAAAGAAAATAGAACCAACATAGACTTATCATGGAGATGGCAAATATCTCAACTCTGGCATTTTTCCATAAATTTAATGAGTAATTAGTTTTTATTAAGAATGCTCGGTTGCACTTATGTACCATATCATACGCTCGAAGATGTCGAGAGTTTAATTAGAGGAAATAACTCAGCAAAAGGATTTAAATTGAATCCTCTCCATGTATTAGGGCATCAACCACCAGTGACATACAAATAATTTGAGTTTTTATGGTCAAGTGAAAGTGCCAAAAACAAATAACGGCAATGAACCATGGGCAAGAAATGTCCTGCCCTTACTATTTGCTATGTCTTTGCCTTGGCCAAGAAATTTGAAGATTGAACTTGAGACGATAAACCCAGGGAGCAAAATTGTTGCTGTAATAAGATGTATTATCCACTAAATAAATTGAAATTATAATCAAAATTAAAATGAGTATTGGAATGCTGCTCAGTAAGAGGAACCAGATATATATACATATAATTGATCGATGGCATACTGATCGTTAATCAGCTCTCTCCTGTAATATGTATATTAATTTCCATTTATTTTTACAAATTAATCAAGTAGAACTTTAATATATCCAGCTATACGTGCTAGCTCATCGGATTAATTAAAATCATCGCACATGTTGAATGAGATACCCAGCACATTAATCATAGGAATTAAAGAGCAAAATTAGAGCTACAAGTGCAAACTAGTTAATGTTAAGATATGCTCAAATATTTGTATGACCAAAACCGAAATATTGTTTGTCTCTCGTATATTTAACTGGCAATACGCAGCCAAACTTGAGCTACGATCAAGTATTAATTTTATTGCAGACATATATATTTATTTGCGACGCAAGCAATGTTGTATATGACGCCAATTTTTCAATAAGTTGCTGATTAATTAGCTAGTGGGGATGGAAAATTTATTATTTGCTATTTTACCATGCATAGGTTTGCTACTATATATTGAGTAGCGACAGTATTGTTCACTGTAAGGTGAGAATTATATCATTGACTACATCATCTATGTGTGTGTGTGTGTGTGTGTGTATAGATAGATAGATAGATAGATAGATAGATAGATATATAGTGGTTTCCTAATTATGAATCCTTAACTTTAATAAAGTCAAGGATTAATTAAAAGACAAAAAAAATGTAAATTTCAATATATTACAAGATAAAATACAGTGCATTGGAGTTTGTATTTATTTTGTCTTTTAACTTATCCCTGACTTTATTAAAGTCACATATTTCTAATTGGAAAACTAATATATATATTCAATGTGTGAATTTTAATCCCAAAGCCAATTTATACTTCAAGTTACTACTTTAAAATTCAGATATAGTCGTATCCAACTTTTTAATCAAATGTAGTAGGGGTGTTCGCGGATCAAATTTTACGGATTAGACATCAATCCATATCCGATCCACGATCTTACGGATTATAAATTTTCAATCCTATCCAATCTATAGATTGGTGAAATTTATTCCAAATCCAATCCATACATTTGCGGATCGGATGCGGATTTGACCCAATTCATATCCAATCCACCATTTTACGGATTGGTTTGCGGATCGAAAAATTTTAATTCTGTTCAATCCACGAATTAACTAAATAAAAAAATTAATATAAAAATAATTTTACAATCGATCAAATTTAAAATTAAATAAGATTTAAATAAATAAATTGTTTAAATAAAGCTAGAAAATACATTTAAAGTTTCAAAATATAACACACCAAAACGAAAAAAATCTTATTCGTTTAGATCAGTACATGGAAATTAACTATTTAGGAAGCTATATTTATTTATTTATTTATTTTATATTTTTTATTATTATCAGATAAGATATAATATAGTGTTAATGTAACTATATTTTAATGTATTTATTTACTAGTAAGTACTAATGTCATATTTACAAGTTTTATTTTTTAATTAAATAAATATTTTTTATTATTTTACAGATTCACGAATTTTTGCGGATTTACAGAAGTAAATCCATATCCAATCCACCGATTGTGGATTATCAAATTTTCAATTCAATCCAATCCACTAATCCACATATCAGATTTCTACATATCAGATGAATTGAGCAGATCGAATTGGATTCTGAACACCCATAAAATGTAGTCTCTAAAATTTATAACCGAAATTGAGAATAATAGCAAACTAATAAGTACTCTTTGTTGTCTTTAAGTTTAAGTTAGCGTTTACTTCTCGGATTAGATTGGAAATTCTGAGGAGTGAGAATCCTAAGATTGGAAGTATAAAGTGGGAGTGGGAATATGTTGTTTATTTATATTGAAATTAGAGTGTGAAATATGAATTAGAATCTCATTATTTATTCAATTTGTCTTAGGTTAGGAGTGAATTGTTTCAAATTACAGTTTTACTCATATTTAAAGAATTGGTTTGTAATTACAAAGTGAATAAAAAATATATTTGTAAAATAAATTATTTATTTTATTATTAATTTTAATTATATAAATTGATTATTATTGTAATATTCTTAATTATTTAAATCACAATTTTTTATTAATTTTAATTTTAATTATGTAAGTTACAAATTCCTGGTAAGAGCAATACATGAAACACTATTATTAATAATATAGTACAAAATTAATATTTTCTTAGAATAACTATTTATTACTATTAACTATTACCATTAAATAAATATAATACTATTAAAATTAAATAAATGTAAAGTAATATTATTAGTTCTCCACGAATATAATATTATTATTTGAAAATAATTTTAACTTAGATTAAATAAATTATTATTTTTCACTAAATATAATAATATTATATTCAAATAAGTTTAATATTATTATTTTTAAGTAATTGTGACATTACTTTATTTTAATAAATATAATTATATTATATTTAATAAAGAAATGTTAAAAAAAAAAAGAGGTGGGAGGAAGAATCCCACTGCACACTCTAAAAATGAGTGGAATTTGAGACACCCACTCCCCTTCTTAAATAAACAAGTAAATAGTGGAGTGGGAGAAATCCACACTTCCCCACCCACTCCGGTAAATAAACACAATATTAAATGTACTTCTTGTGAAGATGCAACTTCTTGAATTAATTAACCTCAGAATATTAGATTGCATTTGCGCAGGCTCATTATCAAGCTCTTCTTGCCAACAGACAAAAAGAAAGAAATTTGATCTGAAGTTGTTATTGTTGTTAACGTTAATCGGTTTATTGGCAGAGAAAATACATGCATGATTGAGATTATCAGGATCTTCAAGCAATATTGGACCTTAACTTGTTGAGTTTAATTGCCGTTGGATTCTTCTTCAGAAGGCTTCAAGAGCCACTTATTGAGTCGTTCTGATGCTTTCTTCACCTAGAGAGAGGAAATAGTGTTGTCATCAAATGTATGATTCAAGTCTACAAATTAAATATGACACTTCTTTTTTGAAAAGTTTAGAGAGATTGAGCATTAATGAGGCATGCAATTGATGATGATGTGTACATATTGGTGAATTTATTTTAATTACTTACCTCATTGTCCCAATCGGTTTTCCAGGTGACATACCCCAGCACGAGTGATTGCATTACTACCCCAAGCAGCATTCCAGTCCAAATACCCTGTGCAAATTAAAAGAATAATCAGATCTTGTTTCTGAAGATGAACTACAATCGAATTTTTTTAAAAGTTACTGTTCATGATGTGCAATATCAAACCATTCATTCAAATAATCATCATGGATTTTTATGAAAAAAATTTAAACTTAAATGTATGTTTCTAATTAAAACAAATCCGGTTCAATTTCAGTGCACTCGGGATTCGACCCCTTGACCATAGTATTGATATGAGATTTATAAAGATATTTGGTAGCATGGTTCATAAGAATACGGATTAAGTTTATTGTTGATATCATTTTTATTTTTATTTTTATTTTAGAGAATTGTGAATTGTGATCCATAGTTATTGAAAAATAATACATAGGTAATTAGATGTTAACGGTACATTACTATAGATTATTACATGCGAGGTAAAAATTAATTAAAAGATGAGCATAATTAAAATTATCGTATGATCTAAATTCAAATAAATCTTGTACATATGACACAAGATATTTTATAGATCACCCCAACTCAACAGTTGCTTCCGAGTCCGCCTTTAGCACTGGAGGTAGACATTTGAGTCCTCATCGTAGTAGACTTCAGCCATCTACAGTGGAAACGTTGGTGTGTACTCAAAATTGGTTTTGGCTTGACCACAACCTAAAAGGTATGGAAAATTTATTTATTACATAAAATAAATTAATTTGTTATAGTATCAATTTATTACTAACTAGCTGTTTTGTTTCTTATTTTTATGATTTATTCATGTTTTTTAGATGGAATTCCAGAGGAAGCAATACTTTCTGCAGAACAGCTTATTGATGAAAGTTTGATGAGTGAGTTGTGAACAACAATGAATCAAGTGAAGAAGAATAGAAAATGATGGAGAAAAGTTTAAACTTTGGATTTGTGGTTTTTAATTCGAACTTGTGTAATTGTTATGGATTTATATTTGTGGCTGTTTTATTACTTGAAACAGCCATTTGAATTGTAGAGTTTGCACACTAGCTGTTTGAATTGTAGAGTTTGCAGAGAGTTGATTAATTGTGATTTGTGAGTACTGGATTATTATGCCATTAATTGTGATTTGTTGTTTAAGTCTTAATTATTAAGTACTGGGATGTCATTTGAAACATTGAGAATTTGAGATAGGTTTAGAAACTTCATGTGGTAGAGATGATGTTGAAACATCGTGCAAAGTATGGACTGTATGGTTATCTTGATGATGTTGGTGGTAGACAATTATATAGGTTTAGAAACTTCATGTGGTAGACAATTATATATGTTGCAGGGGCTGTTTGTCTAGTGTAAATCTCATATTTTTTGTTTCTGTTAATATTTCCTTTAGTTACATTAGTTGTGTTTTGGTTCTATCACTAATAATGAAAGTGAAAATGGAAATTTTATTATTGATCCGGGTTCAAAACCCGGAATCCGGGAACCCGGATTTTTCCGGGTTGAACCCGGACCCGGACCCGGATGGAAAAAACCGGGTTTTAATCCGGGTCCGGGAAAAAGAAAATGATGTTCGGGTCTAAAACCGGGAAGGCTAAACCCGGACCCAGACCCAGATTTTGCCATCCCTAGTTAAGAACGTCTTTCGTTTTTCTTTATGATTCATTAATAAGCAAATTAAAATTTATTGAAAACTTGAATTATTCTAGAGCAAGTTAATTACAGTACAACGTGGATTTGAGCACAGGTCAACTTAATATTGAATTTAAATTTATAAATTTTCTACAATTTATTACTGTCCTATCCATCAAACACATTTTTATGTCCCCCCCCACCACGATTCAGTAATTTGTAAATTACAATTAAAAATTTATTGATCTGCTTGAATTATTCTAGATCAAGTTAATTACGGCGCAACATGGTTAGAGATCTATTAGGTCTACTTTAGATTAAGTTTATTATGTTACATTTTAAGTTTTTATTTTTATTAATGTTGAGAGATATTTGCTGTGCACATATTTTTAAGAGAGATATATATTCTTAAGTAATTAAATTGGGAGACTAAACCACGCAAGAGCCACTGCCATCACAATTGTGAGGACGGTAGTTTGAGCCCCCACAAAATATTGGTGGAACTTAATTCATTATTTAATTATGAAAAATAAATGAATAAAAATAGTCTTTTATCTTTTGAAATGCGAAATGCGGGAGGTCGATATTTTTCAAATATTAGAGGATTAAAATTTAGAAAACGCTATATAAGATTTTATCATAGACTAGTCCTAGTAATTATGTCTAATTGTTTAATTTTATATAAAATGAGTTATGATTTAAGTAATAATCTCATACAATTCAAAAAAACATTAAATAAGCCCATTAAAGTAAACAAAATAAGTAAATAACAAATCATTTCCAGTAAATAAATATGGCGTCGGCGGCACGTGAAATGAAAGATCGCAGGCCTCGACGAATTTAAATTTTGGTTTATTTATTAGGTGAGCTTTTTATGTTTCTAAAAGGAGCGGTCTTTTACACGTTATGTAGGATCAGAAACGTCATAGGCCCAATAAGTATCTCCAGCGTAATTTCCGTTAAATAAATTAGTTAAATTCGAATTTCTTCCTTTTCCGTCTAAATAAAGTCCACTTTGCTTTGCTTACTTGCTAAGTTTATTATTGACGTCACTTTGCATTTTTTTTTTAAAAAATTTTTCTTTCATTCATCTATTTATTGCAAAACTTTGTTTGTTTGCTTCCCCCTCAAATTCATCATCTAACTATTTTTATACCTTACCCTTTTTAACCATTTAAATCAAAAACTTCTTTCTTTTTTTCCTTAATTTTGAATCTTGCTTTTTACTCTTCCCTCTTTCGGCTCAATTCTTGAATCTGCAATTTGGGAGCTCCTCGAGTTGCAGGCCCAGCAATTTCTTTCTACCCCAAATTTACCTCTTTTCTTGGTAATTTGTTTTTTTCTTTATCTGGGTTTGAGTTTTAGGGTTTTTTCAGAATTGGATAGTGCTTATTTAAATATTTAGTTCATACTGTTGGGTATTTTTTTATTTTGGTATTTGAATTTGGAGTGTCAATTTGCATTTGTTTTTTTTTTTTTTTGGGATTAAGGTTTAATTAATGACATCAAAAACTTTGAGGCGGCGGCTCCATCATGAAGATGTTGGTGGAAGAGGGAATGAGCGTCTGGAGTCATCTGGGTATGATGGCTTGAGTGAGCCTTTGTTAGCTAATTATCAAGATGGTGATCAGAGCCGTTCTGAGGTTTGAATTTTGTTAGCATTGAACTACTGAGGCTTATTGAATACAAAATGAATGAGTAAAAAAGCTTTTGAGACGACGTTTTTGATTTGTTGTTGATATAGGGACACAGAGCAGAAGATCTTTGGGATGATGAGGAGAAGAAGGCACGCTTGCATTGGATGTTTATTTTCTCTCAGTTGATCACACAATGGGCGCAATGGTTAGGTGTGGTTTACTTTTGTTATGATTCTCAGAATTTCAGCTTCTTGCCTTTTTTTCATCATTTAGGAAAGACATGATCATTTAGTTTGCCGATTTGGATGTATTGGTACTTTCAGTCGCTAGTAAACTTGGCAATATGAAGCTTGTTTCTAATCTAATAGGCTTTGTTTCGTCTTGTGTGTGCGCTATCATGAGGCTTCGTGGTTAGATATGAATTTTATATTGGATGTTCCACAAATCTGTATTTAGATGCTTGTGCAGGTTGCAATACAATTCAGAGTTGTTGGATTAATACTAGTGAAACTTAGAAATGCAAAATAAAGAAGTACATCTGTTTATTTGAGGCAATTATATTGATTCTTTTTTCTTTTCTTGTTTTTGTGTTTTGGACTGTTAAAATGTCCCTATCTGGTGCTAGTATATTCTGATGATGAGTTAAGAGCACACTAAAAGGTGTTATTAAAAGATCACTTTAGTTTACTAGAGACATCAAAATATTTTTTTCTTAAAAAATGGTATACATGTTATGTTGTTTTTGAAATGATAGATGAAATTTAAGTTTTAATAAGATGTGAATGAATATTCATCCAAACAGTTTTAAAGCTGGATGGGCAATGTGCTGCCTGTTTATCCTCTGCTTTCAATAATTTTGTTTTGTTTTGCAGGAAATAATGCTTATATTGCCCTTTAATTCTTAAGTGTTCTGTGGTTTTTGACAATATTATCTAGGAGGTTATGTGTTTTGTTTACTAAAGGTTTTGCTCTTTTGGCTTTTGTAGCTAATATTGTATTTGGATCTGGGTCACTTATTGGCAGAATTTTGCCTCTAACTTCTGGCACCCAAAACGGAATAAGCGAGAAGCTTTTCCTACCTTCTCTTACTTCTTTACAGGTATGTGGTATATGTACTTAATATACCCCACCAAGGCCAATATAGTTATTTTATTTCCTGGGAGAAAACTGTATCATGAAATATGTGGAGAGAAATATGAGTATTTCAGAATTTCTCTGCTTGAATTTCTATAGTTTTGAAACAAAAAGGATGGATATAACTTACTTCTATAATTGATGTCAATTCAGGAAGAAAGGCTTAGATATTTACAACAGAGGCTGGAAGTCCCCTTCGATGGATCACAAGTAGAGCATCAAGTAGGTTTCATTCAATTTTTCTCCATTGTTTTCATTTATTAGTTAGTAGTTGGTCTCAGTGTCTTCTTTTTATGCTTCAGTCAAAAATATCCTTGAAAGTAAACTTATCTAGACCTACGCTGTCAATTAAGTAGTAGAGAATTAAGATGAAAAACCATGCTGATGTGGTAATTAAGATGAGGCAGAAAAAGAGAACTTTAACCTTAACCTGAGTGTGGATGCACTTTAGGGAGCAAGTAAACATGTTTGTTACTTCGTTTAATATCACTTTGCTGTTATCAAAAAATAAAAAGGCGTGTAGTCAATCATTGAACCTCAACCTAACCATATTAGTGATTTAGAATCTCTGGTGTGCTTCTAAAGCTAGCTTGAGATTCAAATTTAATAGTGTCATGCAAGTTTGAGTTTTTATTTTACTTTCTTTCAAATATCTGATAAAAATTTGAACCTTTGTGCAGGATGCACTTAAACAGCTATGGAGGTTAGCTTATCCTGGTAGAGAGTTGCCACCTCTGAAATCGGAGCTCTGGAAAGAAATGGGATGGCAAGGGACAGACCCTTCAACTGATTTTCGGTATGTAGCAGAAGCTTCTTGGAATTAACTATTAATTATATATCGTTGGTATTGATTGTGAGGTATGAAATATGCTAATGCATTTTTACCATTATTTGAAGGGGTGGAGGATTTATATCACTGGAGAATCTTATATTTTTCGCTAAGAAGTATCCGGTTTGTCCCTTTCTTGAAATTGACATGGATCTCTTTTATTTGAAGCAGTTGAGATTTTATTATCTTTTGCTGGAAGTAGTTGGGAGGGTAATTTTGTGTTGGATTGCTATGTATAATATGTTTGCTACATGAATCTCTACCACTAGAGAATCATGGTACATTGCTTGCACATCTTTAGTAGGAGTAATATCTTGAATGCTTGCTTTGAAGCGTGGGGATACTTTTCTCATGATATGTTGTGGTTCTGAATATAAATAGAAGTCTATAATGTAGTCAAAAAGTGGTAATACCAGTGAGACGCTGATTGGAAAGAAATAAGATCAGGGTAAGAAGACTATCCAAAGTTTATTGTGATCGGGGAATACTTTATCTCGAAATAATTTCTAAGATTCTGTTAAACTTTGTGAAGACTTATTTGTTTATCTTGGAATCATACCTAATATTCTGTTAATGTTCAATATTTGTAGAAGCCTATTAATTGTATGGGGTTGTACTTGTTCCCTTTTTTGGTTTCTGAGCTTTTCGATTGTTATTTACATTAACCAAGAGGAAAGTGAGGACTTTGGTGGTGGTTGCCCTTACAAGGCAATTAAATTTGATGGTTAGTAATTTGGTCTTATTCAACAGGACTCTTTTCAGAGATTGTTACACAAACAAGACGGAACAAGAGCAGAATGGGAGTATCCCTTTGCTGTTGCTGGCATCAACATTTCTTTTATGTTAATACAGATGTTGGATCTTCAATCAGGTAATTAAAGTTCTGAATAAGTAACATTTATTGTAATCGTTGCGGTTCACTCCTCGATCCTGAAAGGCTGGGAAACAGCAAAGCCACCCCAGTCAATCAAGAGGAGCCTTGGTTCCAAGCGTCCCCTTAAGAAATCAACTTGCTCATCCAACATCTGACCAGCCATATTTTATTAAACACACTTAACTTTGTGCTATATTCTGCATTTCCACTTGGTGTCTTCATATTGTTGAAATTTACGTGCAGGAAAGCCATCTTCTTCAGCTGGTATCCGCTTTCTAGAACTGCTTGAGAAAGACGAAATGGCATTCGACAACCTTTATTGTGTAGCCTTTCGAATGATGGATGCTCAATGGCTTGCAAAACGGGCTACATATATGGAATTTAACGTAAACTTAACCTAGCATCCTCCACTTTATGGATATATATATATTTTTTACATGAACCATGATTTAGGCTTAATTGTTGTTATATGCTTTTTTTTTTTTCCAGGATGTATTGAAGTCTACAAGAGCACAATTAGAGCGCGAGCTTAAACTCGAAGATGTTTCTTGTGTACGAGATTTACCCGCATACAATCTGTTGCATAGATAGATAGGTAGATGATCAAATTTGCATGTTTTGAATTGTGAAATAAAAACATCAGCTGTAGAGGTTGTTTATTTGAACTGTTGCTGCCATAATCTCTGTAACATTGCAAATTATATAGTTGGTATCATAGAAAGATATATATTTGTTGAACCAATTTGGTTTCAGGATCATTTTTTTCAATTATCAAGATCCGAAATCTCTTTTAGATCTCATTTGTAAATAATCATTTAATGTTTTAAAGGGTAATACTAAAATTTTACAACAATTAAAATTATTTATTACTCACTTTATATAAATAAAAAATTCCAGATAATACTTAAAAGTTTGACCTTTTTTTCCTTCAAAAGAACAAAAATTAGGTTACGAATATTTTCAAATTAGCTTTAAATAATATAGATATATAAATAGTATTTAATTAACACCAATCCATTATTATTTGAAATCTAGTAATTTTATTTCACAGTAGCAATGGAAAAAAGAATTAAAAAAAAAAACGATTCTTTCTATTTGGAATGGCCTTGCGTATAATTCCTATTATTTTGGAGAGGTGCACAAGACCGAAATTTCAGCACTACCGTATCGGGGAATTAAAATCCCATAGTTGCATGATTAGCCAATGTCACTCACAGAACCTCTTACAACACCAAATATCTAATCTCGAGTGGAAACAAACTGGGGGTTAGGGTTATTCGTAACCGTCTATTAAATGTAAGGACTTCTTACCCAACTCGCAAGTTCACCCGCGTTTCTCGGAGTTGCCTTAGGAAATTGTTACTTGTAATCCAAGCCACTTAACTTCACTTCACTTCACTCTTCCATATGTTATAAGGAAACTTTAACACCCGCGCTTCTTACCACTTCTGCTCTAATTCTCTAACCCTATCTTTGCTTCTCTCTCAACTTCCGTGTTCTTTGTTTTCAATAATTCACCGAAAAACTTTCCTCCATCAATCATCAACCAACCAATCAACCAACCAATCAACCAACCCACCATTGAATTAACCCTCTTCTCCTCAAACAAAATGCAAGAACACAGACCCTTTCTTCCACATGGCTTCCAGTTCAGACCATCCGATAAAGAACTCATCGAACATTATCTCAAGAAGAAAGTTTCGGGAATATTCATCCCTCTTGCTGAGTATTTCATCAGGGATTGTAATCTTTACGAGAAAAAACCCTCTGAGATTTGGGATTCACATGGAGGACCCTTCTTAAATGCTGATGAGGATCTTTATTTCTTCACCCAATTGAAGAAAAAGTCTTCCAAGGGTTCCAGAATTGATCGCAAAGTCGGATCTTCTGGTGGTACATGGCAAGCGGAGGATGCTGGTAAAGATATAGTAAGCGGCCAATCCAAAATTAAAATCGGCTCCAAGAAGCGGTTTCGTTACGAAAAACAAGGTTGTGAGGATCACGGGGCTTGGATCATGCACGAGTACACTCTACATATGCCCAAGAATCAAGCTACCAATTATGTGCTTTGCAGGCTCCGAAAGAATCAACCAACTGGCCATGATATTATGAAGAACGGTTCTGCAAAGAAAAGAAAGCTGAAGGGTTTTCAAGACAACAGCAATCAATCCGAACAAGTAGCAGATATTGAGATGGATAGGCTGTTGACCCACCAACAGAATCAACAACAGAACTGTATGGATTATCAAGAAGTCAGCTGGAGCAGTTCTGACATGATGAGTGAGCAGAGCTTAGCTGGTGGAATGGGGCTTGCAAGCAGTGTTTACGAGCCATCCATGGAGATGATGATGAGTCATTTTGATCAGATGATATGTAACCAACAATATGACTCCGAGAACAACATGCTTCATGGTGGAGAAACTGGAGAGAATTATCATTGTCATTCGGAGAGTATCGCTGAAGTGCCCATGGCGGTGCCTGAATCATTGGTGCAACACGAAGAAAGTGATGGACTACCTGAGTTAATTGAGGAAGACTATTCTTTTCTGGAAGACTTACTTCAGGAACCAATAGGGGATGTGAGCGGTTCATTCGGCTTGATGCTGGACTTGAATGATCTCTTGTCATAAATAATTGAATTATGACTTCGATTTGTATTGTAACTGTAACAACTTTTCCCCATTTACTTAATCCTTTGTTCGTATATATTCGTATTCTTTATTCTCTTGAACTTCAATGAATATGTTTTCTGCAAGCTGATATCAGGCAAAGGCATACTGTTTGCATTTAAGCCAAAATCATCATTAATTAGTTCCAATCAGTAAATCTGATGGTTCATTCTCTTATTCCATTTATTTGTTTACAACTGAGTTTGCAAAAAATGATTGTTTTGAGATTACAGATAAAAATGATGAGCTAGTTAGAATCTTTCTAAAATTCTACTTCTTAATTTTCATGAAGCACAGAATTTTGTTCCTTGTCTAATAGTATTTTGCAGCTCATCATACTGTCAATCAATCCTTCAGTAAACCCTTCCACAAATTTTTATATATTTAAGATTTTATGGGTACATATATATTTAAGATTTTATAGGTACAAGATGAAATGGGCTTGATCACATGGCTGAGGTCCTGATCATGAATAAATGATTTTTCATGATTAATAATATCGTTTTATTTACGTGAACAGTATTTTAGGTCTCGCAAATTTAGCGTTTAATGCAATTTAGAGCCGAACTTTTAGAGATTTAACACGTTCGAACAGTTATGTTTTTTTTTTTTTTTTGTGTGTGTGTGTGTGTGCAAAAAAAGGGAAACAATTGTTTCTTTACAGCCAAGCTAACGAAGAAAAATTTCGAAAGTTGTCCTACTATTTCTATTTTATCTCCGAAAACAATAATTTAGTCATTTAGTTTAATTAAGCAAATAAAAAAGTCACCTGGAAATTGAAAATAAAAAAAAAATTGTATTGAAAGTAGTTGGAATTTAATTCTATATTCGTTCTAGGACATTTATAACTGTTTTTTTTCTCAATTTCTATTATATAAAGTATTTCTTCACTACACATGTTAATTACGTAAAATCATTTTTCTTAATGTGGATTAAGGCAAAAAAGAAGAAGATATTATTATTAGACATATACGATATATCAATAAAATTGGATCTAATACACTTGTAATTTTTTATTTTGTTTACCAATAATACACCAATTTGTCATTCCTATATCAATTTACTTATTTTACCTTTTATTTATAAGTCTTATGTTTTATTTATTTAATTTTATGTTTTATTTTACACTTATTATTATTTTTTAAGTTTTATGTTATATTTGTAAGTTTCTTTTGTTTACTATTGATACACTAATTTATCATTTTTATGTTGATTTACTTGTTTTACCTTTTATTTAGAAGTCTTATATTTTATTTAGACAATTTATGTTCAATTTTATATTTAATGTTGATTTACAAATTTTATGTTTCATTTGTAAGTTTTTTGTTTTGTTTACCACCAATTTACTATTTTTATGTTAATTTACTTCTTTTACCTTTCTTTCATAAGTTTTATGTTGCTTTTACATAATTTATGTTAATACAGATGTTGGATCTTCAATCAGGTAATTAAAGTTCTGAATAAGTAACATTTATTGTAATCGTTGCGGTTCACTCCTCGATCCTGAAAGGCTGGGAAACGGCAAAGCCACCCCAGTGAATCATGAGGAGCTTGGTTCCAAGCGTCCCCTTAAGAAATCAACTTGTTCATCCAACATCTGACCAACCATATTTTATTAAACACGCTTAACTTTGTGCTACATTCTGCATTTCCACTTGGTGTCTTCATATTGTTGAATTTTACGTGCAGGAAAGCCATCTTCTTTCGGTGGTATCCGCTTTCTAGAACTGCTTGAGAAAGACCAAATGGCATTCGACAACCTTTATTGTGTAGCCTTTCAAATGATGGATGCTCAATGGCTTGCAAAACGGGCTTCATATATGGAATTTAACGTAAACTTAACCTAGCATCCTCCACTTTCTGGGTTTTTTTTTTTTTTTTTTTTTTTAACATGAACCATGATTTAGGCTTAATTGTTGTTATATGATTTTTTATTTTTTTTTCGGGATGTATTGAAGTCTACAAGAGCACAATTAGAGCGCGAGCTTAAACTCGAAGATGTTTCTTGTGTACGAGATTTGCCCGCATACAATCCGTTGCATAGATAGATAGGTAGATGATCAAATTTGCATGTTTTGAATTGTGAAATAAAAACATCAGCTGTTGAGGTTGTTTATTTAAACTGTTGCTGCCATAATCTCTGTAACATTGCAAATTATATAGTTGGTATTATAATTTGTTGGGAGAACCTGTGCCTCTCGGTTCAAGCGGAGATTTCTAGTCTGGGTTGTGGTACGGGCTTAAAGGTACCTCCCACAGTTGGGGCCCTCCCCAGGATATCTCGTGGTCAAAACAAAAAAAAAAAATAAAATAAATAAATAAATAAATATATATATATAGTTGGTATCATAGAAAGATGTATATTTGTTGAAGTAATTTGGTTAAAATCCCATAGTTGCATGATTAGCTAATGCTACTCAACAGAACTTCTTACAACACCAAATATCTAATCTCGACTTGAAACAAACTGGGGGATAGGGTTAGGGTTTAGCAATTACCCAACTCGCAAGTTCACCGGCGTTTCGCGGAATTGCCTTAGGAAATTGTTACTTGTAATCCAAGCTACGTCACTTCACTCCTCCATATGTTATAAGGAAACTTTAACACCCACGCTTCTTACCACTTCTGCTCTAATTCTCTAACCCTATCTTTGCTTCTCTCTCGGCTCCCGTGTTCTTTGTTTTCAATAATTCACCGAAAAAATTTTCTCCATCAATCATCAATCAATCAATCAACCAACCCACCATTGAATTAACCCTCTTCTCCTCAAACAAAATGCAAGAACACAGAACCTTTCTTCCCTATGGCTTCCAGTTCAGACCATCCGATGAAGAACTCATCGAACATTATCTCAAGAAGAAAGTTTCGGGAATATTCATCCCTCTTGCTGAGTATTTCATCAGGGATTGTAATCTTTACGAGGAAAAACCCTCTGAGATTTGGGATTCTCATGGAGGACCCTTTTTAAATGCTGATGAGGATCTTTATTTCTTCACCCAGTTGAAGAAAAAGTCTTCCAAGGGTTCCAGAATCGATCGCAAAGTCGGATCTTCTGGCGGTCGTGGCAAGGGGAGGACGCTGGTAAAGATATAGTAAGCGGCCAATCCAAAATCAAAATCGGCTCCAAGAAGCGGTTTCGTTATGAAAAACAGGGTTGTGAGGATCACGGGGCTTGGATCATGCACGAGTACACTCTACATATGCCCAAGAATAGAGCTACCAATTATGTACTTTGCAGGCTTCGAAAGAATCGACCAACTGGCCATGATATTATGAAATACGGTTCTGCAAAGAAAAGAAAGCTGAAGGGTTTTCAAGACAACAGCAATCAATCCGAACAAGTAGCAGATATTGAGATGGATAGGCTGTTGACCCACCAACAGAATCAACAACAAAACTATATGGATTATCAAGAAGTAAGCTGCAGTAGTTCTGACATGATGAGTGAGCAGAGCTTAGCTGGTGGAATGGGGCTTGCAAGCAGTGTTTACGAGCCATCCATGGAGATGATGATGAGTCATTTTGATCAGATGATATGTAACCAACAATATGACTCCGGGAACAACATGCTTCAGGGTGGAGAAACTGGAGAGAATTATCATTGTCATTCGGAGAGTATCGTTGAAGTGCCCATGGCGGTGCCTGAATCATCGGTGTAACACGAAGACAGTGGTGGACTACCTGAGTTAATTGAGGAAGACTATTCTTTTCTGGAAGACTTTCTTCAAGAGCCAATAGGGGATGTGAGCGGTTCATTCGGCTTGATGCTGGACTTGGATGATCTGTTGTCATAAATAATTGGATTATGACTTCGATTTGTATTGTAACTGTAACAACTTTTCCCCCATTTACTTTAATCCTTTGCTCGTATTTATTTGTATTGTTCAGTTTCTCGTATTCTTTATTTCTCTTGAACTTCAATGAGTATGTTTTCTGCAAGCTGATAACAGGGAAAGGCATTCGGTTTGCATTTAAGCCAAAATCATCATTAAGTAGTTCCAATCAGTAAATCTGATGGTTCATTCTCTTATTCCATTTATTTGTTTACAAATGAGTTCGCAAAAAATGATTGTTTTGAGATTACAGATAAAAATGATGAGCTAGTTAGAATCTTTCTAAAATTCTACTTAATTTTCATGAAGCACATAATTTTGTTCCTTGTCTAATAGTATTTAGCAGCTCATCATACTGTCAATCAATCCTTCAGTAAACCCTTCCACAAATTTTTATATGTGCATGTATATATTTAAGATTTTATGGGTACATATATATTTAAGATTTTATAGGTACAAGATGAAATGGGCTTGTATCACATGGCTGAGATCCTGTTCATGAATAAATGATTTTGCATGATTGATAATATCGTTTTGTTTACGTGAACAGTATTTTAGGTCTCGCAAATTTAGCGTTTTTATGCAATTTAGAGCCGAACTTTTAGAGATTTAACACGTTCGAATAATTATGTTTTGAATTGTGTGTGTGTGTGTGTAAAAAAAGGGAACAATTATTTCTTTACAGCCAAGCTAACGAGGAAAAATTTCGAAAGTTGTCCTACGATTTTTATTTTATCTCCGAAAAAAATAATTTATTCATTTAGTTTAATTAAGCAAATAAAAAATAACCTGTCAATTGAAAATTAAAAAAAAAGTTTTATTGAAAGTAATTGGAATTCAATTCTATATTCGTCCTAGGACATTTATAACTTTATTTTTCTCAATTTCTATCATATATGTTACGTTTACTTGTCAGTAATCGGAATGGGTTAGAATCAGAATAAGCTAGAATGTGAATAAGCTGGAATGGGAATGGGGAATGAGAATCAAAATAAATTGTTTAGTTGAGGTACATGAATCAGAATCAGAATAGTCTGAATTGTTTCAAGTTACTAAAATGCCCTTAGTTAATTATAATAATAACTATTGTTATTATTATTATTATTAAAATTACTGTTAATATATTAATTAATTATATTCATATATTGTTAGTTTATTAATTAATTATAATTTATCATTAATAATAATAATAAATTAATAACAATAATCAAAATAAAAAATATCATCATCAGCAAAATAATAATCCATTTCAAAAAATATTAATGATCATAATCAGATTCATCATCATCAACAAAATAATCCATTTCCAAAATAATAATAATAACCATCATCATCAAATTAATCCATTTCCCAAATAATCATCATCAACAAAAATAATCCATCTCCCAAAAAAAAAAAAAAAACATCAACAATCAAAATCTCAATTGTCATTGTCATACACAACAATGGCAACAACAATCATCGTCGTTAGTAGTAGCAGCAGCATCAGATCAGAACCGTTGCCATTAAAGACGAAGTCGGAGATGAAATGAGACGGGGGCGAAATCGAGACGGTGACGAAATTGATGCGGCCCAACGAAGACGAAACCAGCGACCAGCAACTGTCCACAGCCGACGAACCGCGAGGTCAAAGACGGTGATGACTGCGATGGTGATGGAAGCTGCTCCGATGGCATTCGATTGGGAGGCACGGGTGGGAGAGTTTAGGTTTTAGGGATTTTTTTTTTCGCTTTCTATATTTTTTATCTAAAGTGAGGGTATTTCTGGAATAATACCAATTAATGTGGGTAGAATGGGAAATGCAGGGGATGGGAGTTTGATTCCCAAGCCCCCCCTTGGGAATCAGACTCCCATATTTGATTCCCAAATTGTTGTGGGGTCTACGAAAATGAATCCAAATCCGCTTCTTATTTTCGCAAGTAAACGAGGGAATGATTTCGATTCCGGATTCCCATTCTTGAATCCAGCAAGTAAATGTAGCAATAAAGTATTTGTTTACTACACAGGTTAATTATGTAAAATCATTTTTCTTAATGTGGATTAAGGCAAAAAAGAAGAAGAAGAAGAAGATATTCTTATTAGCCATATATCATATATCAATAAATTTGGATCTAATACACTTGTAATTTTTTATTTTGTTTACCAATAATACACCAATTTTCCATTCCTATATCAATTTACTTATTTTATCTTTCATTTATAAGTCTTATGTTTTATTTATTTAATTTATATTTTATTTTACACTTGTTATTGATTTACAAGTTTTATATTATAATTGTATGTTTTTTTTTTGTTTACTCTTGATACACTAATTTATCATTTTTATGTTGATTTACTTGTTTTACATTTTTTTAGAAGTCTTATGTTTTATTTAGACAATTTATGTTCTGTTTTACATTTAATGTTGATTTACAAATTTTTTGTTTTGTTTGTAAGTTTTTGTTTTATTTACTCGTAGAACACCAATATACCATTTTTATGTTAATTCACTTCTTTTACCTTTCATTCATAAGTTTTTTGTTACATTTACATAATTCATGTTAATACAGATGTTGGATCTTCAATCAGGTAATTAAAGTTCTGAATAAGTAACATTTATTGTAATCATTGCGGTTCACTCCTTGATCCTTAAAGGCTGGGAAACGGCAAAGCCACCCCAGTCAATTATGAAGAGCCTTGGTTCCAAGCGTCCCCTTAAGAAGTCAACTTGCCATCCAACATCTGACCAGCCATATTTTATTAAACACGCTTAACTTTGTGCTACATTCTGCGTTTCCACTTGGTGTCTTCATATTGTTCAATTTTACGTGCAGGAAAGCCATCTTCTTCAGCTGGTATCCGCTTTCTAGAACTGCTTGAGAAAGATGAAATGGCATTCGACAACCTTTATTGTGTGGCCTTTCAAATGATGGATGCTCAATGGCTTGCAAAACGGGCTTCATATATGGAATTTAACGTAAACTTAACCTAGCATCCTCCACTTTATGGATATATATATATTTTTTACATGAACCATGATTTAGGCTTAATTGTTGTTATATGATTTTTTTTTTTGGGGATGTATTGAAGTCTACAAGAGCACAATTAGAGCGCGAGCTTAAACTCGAAGATGTTTCTTGTGTACAAGATTTACCCGCATACAATCTGTTGCATAGATAGATAAGTAGATGATCAAATTTGCATGTTTTGAATTGTGAAGTAAAAACATCAGCTGTAGAGGTTGTTTATTTGAACTGTTGCTGCCATAATCTCTGTAACATTGCAAATTATATAGTTGGTATCATAGAAAGTTATATGTTTGTTGAACTAATTTGATTTCAGGATCATTTTTTTTCAATTATCAAGATCCGAAATCTCTTTTAAATCTCATTTGTAAATAATCATTTAATGTTTTAAAGACTAATACTATATGTCTTAAATATTATGGATAAATTTTACAACATTTAAAATTATTTATTACTCACATTATATAAATAAAAAATTCCAAATAATACTTAAAAAGTTTGACCTTTTTTTTTCCTTTAAAAAAACAAAAATTAGGTTACGAATATTTTCAAATTAGCTTTAAATAATCTTGATATATAAATAGTATTTAATTAACACCAATCCATTATTATTTGAATCTTATCTGAAATCTAGTAATTTTATTTCACAATAGCAATGGAAAAAAGAATTAAAAAAAATATGATTCTTTCTATTTGGAATGGCCATATGTCTAATTCCTATTATTTTGGCTGGATTATTCGTAAGCGTCTATTTACAATACAGACGTGGTGATTAGTTGGAGAGGTGCACAAGACCGAAATTTCAGCACTACACGAGGGAATTAAAATCCCATAGTTGCATGATTAGCTAATGCCACTCACAGAACTTCTTACAACACCAAATATCTAATCTCGAGTGGAAACAAACTGAGGGTTAGGGTTATTCGTAACCGTCTAATAAATGTAAGAACTTCTTACCCAACTCGCAAGTTCACCCACGTTTCCCGGAGTTGCCCTAAGAAATTGTTACTTGTAATCCAAGCTACGCCACTACACTCCTCCATATGTTATAAGGAAACTTTGACACCCACGCTTCTTACCACTTCTGCTCTAATTCTCTAACCCTATCTTTGCTTCTCTCTCGGCTTCCGTGTTCTTTGTTTTCAATAATTCACCCAAAAACTTTCCTCCATCAATCATCAACCAACCAATCAACCAACACACCATTGAATTAACCCTCTTCTCCTCAAACAAAATGCAAGAACACAGACCCTTTCTTCCCCATGGCTTCCAGTTCAGACCATCCGATGAAGAACTCATCGAACATTATCTCAAGAAGAAAGTTTCGGGAATATTCATCCCTCTTGCTGAGTATTTCATCAGGGATTGTAATCTTTACGAGGAAAAACCCTCTGAGATTTGGGATTCTCATGGAGGACCCTTTTTAAATGCTGATGAGGATCTTTATTTCTTCACCCAGTTGAAGAAAAAGTCTTCCAAGGGTTCCAGAATCGACCACAAAGTGGGATCTTCTGGCGGTACTTGGCAAGGGGAGGATGCTGGTAAAGATATAGTAAGCGGCCAATCCAAAATCAAAATCGGCTCCAAGAAGCGGTTTCGTTACGAAAAACAGGGTTGTGAGGATCACGGGGCTTGGATCATGCACGAGTACACTACATATGCCCAAGAATAGAGCTACCAATTATGTACTTTGCAGGCTTCGAAAGAATTGACCAACTGGCCATGATATTATGAAGTACGGTTCTGCAAAGAAAAGAAAGCTGAAGGGTTTTCAAGACAACAGCAATCAATCCGAACAAGTAGCAGATATTGAGATGGATAGGCTGTTGACCTACCAACAGAATCAACAACAGAACTATATGGATTATCAAGAAGTAAGCTGCAGTAGTTCTGACATGATGAGTGAGCAGAGCTTAGCTGGTGGAATGGTGCTTGCAAGCAGTGTTTACGAGCCATCCATGGAGATGATGATGAGTCATTTTGATCAGATGATATGTAACCAACAATATGACTCCGGGAACAACATGCTTCAGGGTGGAGAAACTGGAGAGAATTATCATTGTCATTCGGAGAGTATCGGTGAAGTGCCCATGTCGGTGCCTGAATCATTGGTGCAACACGAAGACTGTGATGGGCTACCTGAGTTAATTGAGGAAGACTATTCTTTTCTGGAAGACTTACTTCAAGAACCAACAGGGGATGTGAGCGGTTCATTCGGCTTGATGCTGGACTTGGATGATCTCTTGTCATTGATAATTGTATTACGACTTCGATTTGTATTGTAACTGTAACATCTTTTCCCCATTTACTTTAATCCTTTGCTCGTATATATTTGTATTGTTCAGTTTCTCGTATTCTTTATTCTCTTGAACTTCAATCAGTATGTTTTCTGCAAGTTGATAACAGGCAAAGGCATTCGGTTTGCATTTAAGCCAAAATCATCATTAATTAGTTCCAATCAGTAAATCTGATGGTTCATTCTCTTATTCCATTTATTTGTTTACAACTGAGTTCACAAAAAATGATTGTTTTGAGATTACAGATAAAAATGATAAGCTAGTTAGAATCTTTCTAAATTTCTACTTCTTAATTTTCATGAAGCACAGAATTTTGTTCCTTGTCTAATAGTATTTTGCAGCTCATCATACTGTCAACCAATCCTTCAGTAAACCGTTCCACAAATTTTTATATATTTAAGATTTTGTGGGTACATATATATTAAAAATTTTGTAGGTACAAGATGAAATGGGCTTGATCACATGGCTGAGATCCTGTTCATGAATAAATGATTTTGCATGATTAATAATATCGTTTTGTTTACGTGAACGGTATTTTAGATCTCGTAAATTTAGCATTTTTATGCAATTTAGAGCCGAACTTTTAGATTTAACACGTTCGAACAATTAAGTTCTGATTTTTTTTTTTTGGTGTGTAAAAAAGGGGAACAATATTTTCTTTACAGCCAAGCTAACCAAGAAAAAATTCGAAAGTTGTCCTATTTCTATTTTATCTCCGAAAACAATAATTTATTTATTTAGTTTAATTAAGCAAATAAAAGTCACCTGGAAATTGAAAAAAAAAATTGTATTGAAAGTAATTGGAATTCAATTCTATATTCGTCCTAGGACATTTATAACTTTTTTTTCCCAATTTCTATCATATAAAGTATTTCTTCCCTACATATGTTAATTACGTAAAATCATTTTTCTTAATGTGGATTAAGGCAAAAAAGAAGAAGATATTATTAGTAGACATATACGATATATCAATAAAATTGGATCCAATATACTTGTAATTTTTTATTTTGTTTACCAATAATACACCCATTTGTCATTCCTTTATCAATTTACTTATTTTACCTTTCATTTATAGGTCTTATGTTTTATTTATTTAATTTTATATTTAATTTTACACTTATTATTAATTTTAAGTTTTATATTATATTTGTAAGTTTTTTTTGTTTACTATTGATACACTAATTTATCATTTTTATGTTGATTTACTTGTTTTACCTTTTATTTAGAAGTCTTATGTTTTATTTAGACAATTTATGTTCAATTTTATATTTAATGTTGATTTACAAATTTTATGTTTCATTTGTAAGTTTTTTGTTTTGCTTACCACCAATTTACCATTTTTATGTTAATTTACTTCTTTTACCTTTCTTTCATAAGTTTTATGTTGCTTTTACATAATTTATGTTAATACAGATGTTGGATCTTCAATTAGGTAATTAAAGTTCTGAATAAGTAACATTTATTGTAATCGTTGCGGTTCACTCCTCGATCCTGAAAGGCTAGGAAACGGCAAAGCCACCCCAGTGAATCATGAGGAGCTTGGTTCCAAGCGTCCCCTTAAGAAATCAACTTGCTCATCCAACATCTGACCAACCATATTTTATTAAACACGCTTAACTTTGTGCTACATTCTGCATTTCCACTTGGTGTCTTCATATTGTTGAATTTTACGTGCAGGAAAGCCATCTTCTGGAATTGGTATCCGCTTTCTAGAAGTACTTGGGAAAGACGAAATGGCATTCGACAACCTTTATTGTGTAGCCTTTCAAATGATGGATGCTCAATGGCTTGCAAAACGGGCTTCATATATGGAATTTAACGTAAACTTAACCTAGCATCCTCCACTTTATATATATACTAGGAAATAGAACCGCGCTTCACGCAGCTTGGAAAAAATAATTTTTGTATTATCTTTTTTTCTTACTTTACACTTGATGAAATTGATAAAAAAAAAATGAATTGATTTTTTTTAAGATAAGGCAACCTTATAAAATTAATGTTATTTATTAAAGTTAATTATTTGTTTGTTAACTTTAAATATATATATTAATGTGTACAGTTAAGTATACAAACCTTATACCTTTTGTAGTATTTTATAAGTTCCAAATTATATTCAACATCTGTAATATTATGAAAATATAACTTAAACATGTTAAAACATAAAGATCAATAATTTCTAATATACACTTAAAGATGAACAAACATTAATAATTAAAAAAATACCTCAAAGGATTGTGTTATCATTCACACATTTATCAACCAATAAAAGTTAGAAATGTTGAATGCAGTTGAAGTATCCAATGCGGTCGTCGGAAACCGGATGTTTTAAACAAAAAAAAAACTATTAGCCAGAAATGCAAGATAAAGAATAAAATGAGAGAATTTATTATAGAGTAATTTTATTCATTCCAATTGTGTGTGTACAAAACAAAAAGATGAGATCTCCTTTTATAGTTACATAATCACTTCATGAAATTAATGAAAAATTATAGATCATAATTCCTTGTGAGATAGTGGGAGTTATAGGGAAGCTAAAGGTTGCTAATGAGAGATAATGGGGAGACTAAGAGATATATATTATGAACATCCACATTTATTTTAATAAATTCATAACACTCCCCCTTGGATGTTCATTACAAAGAATATGCCTCATTATAACCTTTACATAATTGTTATTGTGTAATAACAACTAAATTAATTATGAGAAGATGAAAAGTCAAATTTAAAAGAAATTTTCTTTATTTATTAGATAATAGAGAATATACAGAGATGAGAAATGGTGATGCCACATCACCTCCTCAAGTTCCAACTTTATATATATACTAGAAAATAGAACCGCACTTCACGCGGCTTTAAAAAAAGAATTTAGTATTATCCTTTTTTCTTACTTTACACTTGATGAAACTAATAAAAAATATGAATTGATTTTTTTTTAAGATGAGGCAGCCTTATAAAAAACAAAAAAAACTATTAGCTAGCAATACAAATAAAGAAGCAACGTAAGATAAAAAATAAAATGAGAGAATATATTATGGAGTGATTTTATTCATTCTAATTGTGTGTGTACAAAACAAAAAGATGAGCTCTCCTTTTATAGTTACAAAATCACTCCATGAAATTAATGAAAAATTATGGATCATAATTCCTTGTGAGATAGTGGGAGTTATAGGGAAGCTAAAGGTTGCTAATGGGTGATAGTGAGGAGACTAAGAGATATATGTTATGAACATCTACATTTATTTTAATAAATTCATAGCACTCTTCCTTGGATGTTCAATACAAAGAATATGCCTCATTAAAATCTTTACATAATTGTTATTGTGTAATAACAATCAAATTAATTATAAGAAGATGAAAAACCAAATCTAAAAGAAAATTTCTCTATTTATTAGATAATAGAGAATATACAAATATGAGAAATGGTAATGCCACATCACCTTCTCAAGTCCCAGCTTTATATATATATATATATATATATATACTAGGAAATAGAACCGCGCTTTGTGCGGCTTTGAAAATATCAAATTAAAAATTAAAAATTAAAAATTTGATGAAATCCAAATTTCCTGAGAAATCGCTCTGATCTCTTCTCAAAAGGAAGATTAAACAAGTTAATTTTGTATGTTTATTTCAATAATAATAAATATAGCACATAATAATAATAATAATAATAATAATAATAATAATAATAATAATAATAACAATAATAATAATAATGATAATGATAATGATAATAATAATAATAATAATAATAATAATAATAATAATAATAATAATAATAATTGGCACCTGGCGACGCTGAGGCTCATGAGCATTCCACAAAATATAAGTTTCAATTGCATCGAGCCCTCCATCCTTTGCCTTCCGTATAAGATCTGACCACATTTGCACAAATACAACGCCTATAGAAATAAATCATATCAAATTTTGCATATTTAAAGAATAACAATGATGTTGGATCCAAAAATATTGCCCATAACTTTTCCTAAACATGAAAGCGCACTGTTTTAAATGTGGGATCATGTTTGGCTTGTTAGGAAAAAAAACTTAAGATAATATTTTCGCAGCAAAGTAGCTTTTTTTTGGGTTAAAAGAAGAAGAAAATGTGAAACTGCAAGAGATGTGAGAAATTTTAAATTAATTATTTGCATGCAGTACTTGTGGACTGCTGCGAAGATATAGTGAATTGCATGAGAGAATATAACTCGCCGTTCTCCATTAATTATAATGGCAGTTGCATCATATTCAACTTGTGTTGCTAATAATGACAAGCAAATGAAACTTAAATTTAGAATAAGAAGAATTAGGCCATAGTGGCATTGTTGAGGGAAGATGAAAGAACCTCTCTTCCTATGTTAATTAATTAATGTATTTTAAGCCACTAAAATTTAATTGCTAGCATCATAAAATTTGAAGAAGCCAAAAGGCACTAAATAAAAGGTTGCATAATTAAATATGAGATTATGGCATTAAAATTAGACCTTTGTGGCATTGTTGAAGGAAGATGAAAGAACTTCTCTTCCTATGTTAATTAGTTGATGTATTTTAAGCTACTAAAGTTTAATTTCTAGCATAATAAAATAACTGAATGTTTCAAAAGATTTATAATTAATTATTATTAATGGTTACATATTGTTGGATTTAAATAGAAAGAGGAAGAGACATTAAAATTATTAAAATTAAACTTAGGCCTTAGTGGCATTATTGAGGGAAGATGAAAGAACTTCTCTTTCTATGTTAATTAATTGATGTATTTTAAGCAACTAAAGTTTAATTGCTAGTATAATAAAATAAATGAATGTTTCAAAAGACTTATGATTAATTGTTATTAATGGTTACATATTGTTGGATTTAAATAGAAAGAGGAAGAAATAATGATGCCACAAATCTTAAATATTTAATGTTTATAGAGTTTGAAGAAGCCAAAAGGCACTAAACAAAAGATTGAATAATTAAATATGGGATTATGACATTAAAATTGGGCTCTAATGGCATTGTTGAGGGAAGATGAAGGAACCTTCATTCCTATATTAATTAATTGATGTATTTTAAGCCACTAAAATTTAATTGTTGGCATAATAAAATAAATAAATGTTTCAAGACTTATAATTAATTATTATTAATGGTTACATATTGTCGGATTTAAATAGAAAGAGGAAAAGACATGTAATCATTTATAATCTAATAATAATTTTTTATTTTTAATATTTTGTAATGTAATTATTTTTTAATTTCAACCAATTTATTAGATAATAGAGAATATGAGAATATGAGAAATGGTGATGCCACATCACCTCTTGTAGTCCCAACTTTATATATATATATATATATATATATCTCTCTCTCTCTCTTTACATGAACCCTGATTTAGGGTTAATTGTTGTTATATGATTTTTTATTTTTTTCAGGATGTATTGAAGTCTACAAGAGCACAATTAGAGCGCGAGCTTAAACTCGAAGATGTTTCTTGTGTACCAGATTTACCCGCATACAATCTGTTGCATAGATAGATAAGTAGATGATCAAATTTGCATATTTTGAATTGTGAAATAAAATCATCAGCTGCAGAGGTTGTTTATTTGAACTGTTGCTGCCATAATCTCTGTAACATTGCAAATTATATAGTTGGTATCATAGAAAGATATATATTTGTTGAACCAATTTGGTTTCAGGATCATTTTTTTCAATTATCAAGATCCGAAATCTCTTTTAGATCTCATTTGTAAATAATCATTTAATGTTTTAAAGGGTAATACTAAAATTTTACAACAATTAAAATTATTTATTACTCACATTATATAAATAAAAAATTCCAGATAATACTTAAAAGTTTGACCTTTTTTTTCCTTCAAAAGAACAAAAATTAGGTTACGAATATTTTCAAATTAGCTTTAAATAATATAGATATATAAATAGTATTTAATTAACACCAATCCATTATTATTTGAAATCTAGTAATTTTATTTCATAGTAGCAATGGAAAAAAGAATTAAAAAAAACGATTCTTTCTATTTGGAATGGCCATGCGTATAATTCCTATTATTTTGGAGAGGTGCACAAGACCGAAATTTCAGCACTACCGTATCGGGGAATTAAAATCCCATAGTTGCATGATTAGCTAATGCCACTCACATAACTACTTACAACACCAAATATCTAATCTCGAGTGGAAACAAACTGGGGGTTAGGGTTATTCGTAACCGTCTATTAAATGTAAGGACTTCTTACCCAACTCGCAAGTTCACCCGCGTTTCTCGGAGTTGCCTTAGGAAATTGTTACTTGTAATCCAAGCCACTTAACTTAACTTCACTTCACTCTTCCATATGTTATAAGGAAACTTTAACACCCGCGCTTCTTACCACTTCTGCTCTAATTCTCTAACCCTATCTTTGCTTCTCTCTCAACTTCCGTGTTCTTTGTTTTCAATAATTCACCGAAAAACTTTCCTCCATCAATCATCAACCAACCAATCAACCAACCCACCATTGACTTAACCCTCTTCTCCTCAAACAAAATGCAAGAACACAGGCCCTTTCTTCCCCATGGCTTCCAGTTCAGACCATCCGATGAAGAACTCATCGAACATTATCTCAAGAAGAAAGTTTCGGGAATATTCATCCCTCTTGCTGAGTATTTCATCAGGGATTGTAATCTTTACGAGGAAAAACCCTCTGAGATTTGGGATTCACATGGAGGACCCTTCTTAAATGCTGATGAGGATCTTTATTTCTTCACCCAATTGAAGAAAAAGTCTTCCAAGGGTTCCAGAATTGATCGCAAAGTCGGATCTTCTGGTGGTACGTGGCAAGGGGAGGATGCTGGTAAAGATATAGTAAGCGGCCAATCCAAAATCAAAATCGGCTCCAAGAAGCGGTTCTTTACGAAAAACAAGGTTGTGAGGATCACGGGGCTTGGATCATGCACGAGTACACTCTACATTTGCCCAAGAATCAAGCTACCAATTATGTGCTTTGCAGGCTCCGAAAGAATCAACCATCTGGGCATGATATTATGAAGTACGGTTCTGTAAAGAAAAGAAAGCTGAAGGATTTTCAAGACAACAGCAATCAATCCGAACAAGTAGCAGATATTGAGATGGATAGGTTGTTTACCCGCCAACAGAATCAACAACAGAACTGTATGGATTATCAAGAAGTGAGCTGCAGCAGTTCTGACATGATGAGTGAGCAGAGCTTAGCTGGTGGAATGGGGCTTGCAAGCAGTGTTTACGAGCCATCCATGGAGATGATGATGAGTCATTTTGATCAGATGATATGTAACCAACAATATGACTCCGGAAACAACGTGCTTCAGGACAGAGAAACTGGAGAGAATTATCATTGTCATTCGGAGAGTATCGTTGAAGTGCCCATGGCGGTGCCCGAATCATTGGTGCAACACGAAGACAGTGATGGACTACCTGAGTTAATTGAGGAAGACTATTCTTTTCTGGAAGACTTACTTCAAGAACCAATAGGGGATGTGCGCGGTTCATTCGGCTTGATGCTGGACTTGGATGATCTCTTGTCATAAATAATTGGATTATGACTTCGATTTGTATTGTAACTGTAACAACTTTTCCCCATTTACTTTAATCCTTTGTTCGTATATATTCGTATTGTTCAGTTTCTCGTATTCTTTGTTCTCTTGAACTTCAATGAGTATGTTTCTGCAAGCTGATAACAGGCAAAGGCACTCGGTTTGCATTTAAGCCAAAATCATCATTAATTAGTTCCAATCAGTAAATCTGATGGTTCATTCTCTTATTCCATTTATTTATTTACAACTGAGTTCGTAAAAAATGATTGTTTTGAGAATACAGATAAAAATGATGCGCTAATTAGAATCTTTCTAAAAATCTACTTCTTAATTTTCATGAAGCACAGAATTTTGTTCCTTGTCTAATAGTATTTGGCAGCTTATCATACTGTCAATCAATCCTTCAGTAAACCCTTCCACAAATTTTTATATATGCATATATATATTTAAGATTTTATAGGTACAAGATGCAATGGGCTTGTATCACTTGGCTGAGTTTCTGTTCATGAATAAATGAATTTGCATGATTGATAATATCGTTTTGTTTACGTGAGCGGTATTTTAGGTCTCCCAAATTTAGCATTTTTATGCAATTTAGAGCCGAACTTTTGGAGATTTAACAAGTTCAAATAGTTATGTTTTCATCTTTTGTGTGTGTGTGTGTGTGTAAAAAAAGGAACAATTGTTTCTTTACAGTCAAGCTAATGAAGAAAAAATTCTTGATACCAAACAAAGTTATAAGCGAATCTAATGCCCTTATTACAAAAAGAGTCAACGTTATTCACACAAAATTCAGCTAAAGCTGGTTAGAAGCTTATAGCCATGGAGAAAACCTAGCACATTAAAAAATTTTGTAGTCATTAAATATGTTTATTATTAAACATATTCATAAGTTCTATCCTTGAAATACTAGAAGAATGACAGTTGGACCCTTAATTATTATTTTTTATTTTACCAAGAGTTTGTTTTGAAAAATTAAATAAGTATGAATTTAACCGAAGTCCAAATGAATATGAATACAAATATTTGGATGACCTATTTTATTTTTAAAGATCTGAACATAGGTACTTTTTATTTATTTTTATAAAATAAAAAAGAAAACATGGGTATTTGATGTTTATATCCTTATAAGTCAAAACGAATAAAGATATTTTGTTTTATATTTTAAGAAATAAGTATATTTGATAGAGATATTTCTAGATATAGTTTTTACTTTCCATTAAGACATATTTCCATTTAGATAAAAGTCACACAAGTTAATATAAATGTTTTTACATAAAAATGTCTGAAAATCATACATAAGTTATAAAAAATAAACAAGTAAACTTAAAAAATATCTGAAATTAATAAAATTTCAAGCTTCGGATGTTTAACAAATAATCTTTTATTTGAAGCAGTTGAGATTTTATTAACAATGATCTTTTGCAGGAAGTAGTTGGGAGGGTAATTTTGTGTTGGATTGCTATGTATAATGTATTTGCTTCATGAATCTCTACCATTAGAGAATTATGTTACATTGCTTGCACATATTTAGTAGGAGTAATATCTCGAATGCTTGCTTAGAAGCATGGGGATGCTTTTCTCATGATATGTTGTGGTTCTGAATATAAGGAGAAGTCTATAATGTAGTCAAAAAGTGGGGATACCAGTGAGACACTGATTGGAAAGAAATAAGATTAGGGTAAGAAGACTATGCAAAGTTTATTGTGATCTGGGAGTACTTTATCTCGAAATAATTTCTAAGATTCTGATAAACTTTGTGAAAGCTTATTTGTTTATTTTGGAATCATACCTAATATTCTGCTAATGTTCAATACTTGTAGAAGCCTATTAATTGTATGGGGTTGTACTTGTTCCCTTTTTTGGTTTCTGAGCTTTTCTATTGTTATTTACATTAACCAAGAGGAAAGTGCGGACTTTGGTGGTGGTTGCCCTCACAAGGCAATTAAATTTGATGGTTAGTAATTTGGTCTTATTCAACAGGACTCTTTTCAGAGATTGTTACACAAACGAGACGGAACAAGAGCAGAGTGGGAATTGTTGGAGAATTAACAAATAAAACACACAAAAAACACACTATTTTATTTCTTCAACAACACTCCTCACCAATTACAACTCTTATTTTTCACTCTCTACACCTTAGAGATTTTGCTACTTCACTTGATGTTTAAACTAAATGGGAGAGGGGGTATTTATACATGAAACAAACTAATCACAACCATTCATTTATTCAACTAATAAACAAATCATCACCATCTATTAAAACCTACCACTCACCTACTTCACCAACCACACCTAACACACCTAACATAAATAATTCAAACCTCACTAACCATACCTACTCATGGAGCCTTCCATGAGTTGGGCTTGATTTATTCATCTTGGATCAAGTTTATGATCCAACACCTCCCCTTAAACTTGATCATGTGACACCAAGCAAACTTTTGAATTTTACAAAGTCTTCTTGCTTGAGTGGCTTAGTGAAGATATCAGCTGCTTGATCTTGTGATTTTACATACTTGATTTGCACTTCTTTTCTTGCAATACACTCTCTTATGAAATGATAGCGAGTGTCTATGTGTTTACTTCGATCATGAAAGACTGGATTCTTGGATAGGGCAATTGCTGATTTGTTATCAACATAAATCTCGGTTGGCTCTTCTTGTGCCAAACTCAACTCCTTTAGAAAATTTATAAGCCAAATTGCATGACAAACACTTGATGTGGCAGCTACATATTCAGCTTCACAGGTGGATAGCGTGACAATTGGTTGCTTCTTTGACATCCATGTGAAAGCAGTATCTCCCACAAAGAACACAAATCCCGTAGTGCTCTTTCGATCATCTACATCTCCACCCCAATCGCTATCGCTGTATTCAACAAGCTTGTAGTCATTAGAAAATAAGTATAGCAAGCCGAAATTAGTTGTACATTTGATGTAGCGAAGGATTCTCTTTGCAGCTTTAAAATGGGTGGTCTTTGGGTTCTCCATGTATCGGCTCATAAGTCCAACAGCATAAAGGATATCTGGTCTTGTGCATGTCAAATAACGTAGGCTTTCAACCAAACTTTTAAAGAATGTTGGATCTATATCTTCGCCTTCATCATGTTTGGATAACTTGACTCCGCATTCCACTGGCGTGCTTATAGGCTTACAATCATTCATCTTGAACTTCTTGAGAATCTCCTTTGCATAGCTTTCTTGGGAGATAAATATGCATTCTTCCTTTTGCTTGACTTCAATGCCGAGGTAATATGCCATCAGTTCGATGTCAGTCATCTCGAACTCTTTGATCATCACTCTCTTGAACTCTTCAAACAAGCTTGGATTACTTCCAGTGAAGATGAGATCATCCACATACAGGCACACAATCAAAATATCTCCATATTTTTCTTTGACGTAGAGAGCATGTTCATATGGGCATTTGGTGAAGCTTTTCTCTTGAAAATACTTGTCAATTCTGCTATTCCATACCCTTGGTGCTTGTTTTAACCCGTAAAGAGCTTTCTTCAATCTCAAAACTTTGTCCTCGTGTCCTTTCACCACGTAGCCTAATGGTTGTTCGATGTAAACTTCTTCTTCAAGGAATCCATTCAAGAAAACAGACTTCACATCCATTTGAAAAATTTTACATTTGTTCTGAGCAGCCAAAGAAATAATAAGTCTAATAGTTTCAAGTCGAGCTACAGGAGCAAATATCTCGTCATAGTCTATGCCAGCCTTTTAACTATAGCCTTTTGCAACTAGCCTCGCCTTGTGCCTTTCAATTCCTCCCTTCGCATTTCTTTTTGTTTTATACACCCATTTGACACCGATCGCCTTGTGACCTGTTGGAAGAGTAGTAAGCTCCCAAGTATCATTCTTCACAATGGCTTTGATTTCTTCATCCATTGCAATTCTCCACTTCTCATCTAGTGCAGCTTCTTGGAAGTTGACTAGCTCACAATCAGCAAAGAGGCAAAAGAGAGTGAGATTATCATATCTCTCAGTTACCTCATAGAGATCTTGAAGACTCCTTGTACGTTCTTCGGTTCTTTCATTTAAGAAAGACGGCGGTGAATCTCCGCATGTGGTTGGTGCTGGTGAGATAAGTGGAGTGGCAGGCTCTTGTTGTTCGTCTACTTGTTTTATCTGTGTATGATCATCATCTTCAATAGGAAAGAAGTTGAAGTCATCCACACCAGAGCCAAAATCTCATTCTCCTTCTTCATCAAAAATTACATCTCGACTGATCACGATCTTCCCGTTGTTTGGATTGTAAAGCTTGTATCCTTTGGAGTTGTTGTCGTAGCCGATGAAGATAAACTTTTCACTTTTGTCATCTAGCTTGGCTCTACTTTCGTCAGGTATATGTACATGGGCAATGCTTCCGAAAACTCTTAGATGGGTGATGCCAGGTTTTCTTCCACTCCAAGCTTCTTGTGGCGTCTTGCCCCACACGCTTCTTGTTGGAGATCGATTAGATAAGTAGACTGCACATGCAACTGCTTCAGTCCAAAATTCTTTAGGCAGCCTCTTACTCTTAAGTATGCTTCTTGCCATGTCGAGGATGGTTCTGTTTTTCCTTTCTGCAACACCATTTTGTTGGGGGGATCTTGGAACTGTCAAAGGGCGTCAATTCCATTTGCTTCACAAAACTCTAAAAATTCTTTGGAAGTGAACTCTCCACCTCGATCAGATCTCATGGCTTTAATCTGGTATCCACTTTCTTTTTCAACTGCAGCTTTAAACTTCTTGAAAGCTTCAAAGACTTCTGATTTTTGCTTAAAAAAATACACCCAAGTTTTTCTTGAAAAATCATCTATGAAGAGAAGGAAGTAGTTACTTTTACCAAGGGAGTTTGGCTTGAATGGACCGCACACATCAGTATGAATGAGCTCAAGTGGCTTCTGAGCTCTTGAGTTTGACTCCTTTTGAAAGCTCTTTCTAAACTACTTGCCAAGTAAACATCCTTCACAAAGTTGGTCAGGGTGATTGATGTATGGTAAGCTTTTCACCATGTTCTTCTTAGATAGTAGCTCCAGTCCTCCAAAGTTGAGATGCCCATATCGAAGATGCCAAGTCCAGGATTGATCTTTGTGACAGGCTTTGAGACATTTTGCAACATCATTTTGAATATTTAAAGGAAACATTCTATTCTTTGACATTCTCACCTTTGTAATTAGATTTCCTTTGTCATCTCTTAGGAAAAGACTATAATCTTTTAAGTGAATATCATAGCCTTTTTTCTAAAAGTTGACCTAAATTAAGAATGTTGCTTTTCATATTGGGCACATAGTAAACATTCGAAATTATTTGGTGGTTACCATCTTTTGCACGAAAAAGAATGTTACCTCTACCATTCACTAGTACTTTTGAATCATCTCCAAAAGCGACACTGCCATTCACAGATTCACTTAGTTGCACGAACATGCTTATGTTTCCACTCATATGATTGCTAGCACCTGTGTCAAGATACCATGTATTTTCTTGACCTCCACTTGTGTCATTACGTGCTAGTAAAAGTGTGCCATCTTCACCATTTTTCTCTTCAGCATAGTTCACCCTCTCTTCAATTCTGGTGCTTGGAGCTCTGCATTCTGAAGCATAATACCCAAACTTTTGACAATTATAGCACTGTACTTGGGATTTGTCATACCTCGATCTTGGATTGCCTCTGCCTCGTCCTCTGGTTGAGCTTTCTCCTTTGGCATAATTGGAGTTGTTGTTGTTGTTGAAATTCAAACCTCGTCCATGACCACGACCTCTACCTCGGACATAGTGCCTTCTCTCGTTGTCGGAGCTTTCTTCTATTTTCTTTGGATTGACTTCCATCTTGAGAAGTTGTTCTTCGATTCCTTGCTTCTTTTTTTGTTTTTCTTCATAGGCTTGCAATCTTCCTTGAAGTTGTTCGATCGTCATATCCTCCAGATCTCTTGTTTCTTCAATTGTCACAACAATATGGTCAAACTTCGAGTCTACTGATCGAAGTATTTTTTCAATGATCCTTACCTCTTTGAACTCCTCACTATTTCTTTTTAACTCATTGGAAACGGTCACAACCCGAGTAAAGTAGTTAGAAATTGACTCCGACGCCTTCATGTGTAAGGACTCAAATTCTCCTTGTAATGTTTGGAGACGAACCTTCTTAACTTGCTCCGCTCCTTTGTAAAAGGTCTCTAGTTTCTACCATGCTTCTTTTGAGGAGGTTGTACCAATAATCTTTTCAAAAGCATCTTCATCTAATGATTGAAAGATGAGATACTTTACTTTATTCTCTTTCTTCTTCAAGTCTTTTAAATTCTCCTTCTACACCGCAGTTAAAGTGGCTTCATTTTCTGGCACAATAAAGCCTTTCTCCACGACATCCCATACGTCATGTGCGCCCAATAGAGCCTTCATTTTAATACTTCAATTGTCAAACTTACTTCCCTTTAATTGTGGAACTTGAAATGACATCATACCACCGTTTGCCATAACTCACAAATTGAGTGAGAATTTGGAGATTCTGAAAGCACAGATGAATCTGGCACGTCGAAAAACCTTGGGAAGGACTCGAGTCAACTTTCGGTCAACGGTCAACGTCGGTCAACGGTCAACACCGGCTTGGTATTCTTGGTCCGGATTGGTTCAGCTCGAGTTGGCTCGGTTCGACTTGATTCGGTTCAGCTCGGCTCGGCTTGGTTCAGTTCGGCTCAGCTTGGTTCAACTCGGTGAGTCGACTCAGCTTCAGGACAGAAAACTTCTGGCGGCAAGTGTGCGTCCGGTCTCAGATCGGGATGATTTTTGCGGCGTCACATTCCTCTCGTCGAGTACTAGCATCAAGTACTAGCTCTGATACCACTTTGTTGGAGAATTAACAAATAAAACACACAAAAAACACACTATTTTATTTATTCAACAACACTCCTCACCAATTACAACTCTTATTTTTCACTCTCTACACCTTAGAGATTTTGCTACTTCACTTGATGTTTAAACCAAATGGGAGAGGGGGTATTTATACATGAAACAAACTAATCACAACCATTCATTTATTCAACTAATAAACAAATCCTCATCATCTATTAAAACCTACCACTCACCTACTTCACCAACCACACCTAACACACCTAACACAAATAATTCAAACCTCACCAACCATACCTACTCATGGAGCCTTCCATGAGTATCCCGTTGCTGTTGCTGGCATCAACATTTCTTTTATGTTAATACAGATGTTGGATCTTCAATCAGGTAATTAAAGTTCTGAATAAGTAACATTTATTGGAATCGTTGCGGTTCACTCCTCGATCCTGGAAAGCTGGGAAACGACAAAGCCACCCCAGTCAATCATGAGGAGCCTTGGTTCCAAGCGTCCCCTTAAGAAATCAACTTGCTCATCCAACATCTGACCAACCATATTTTATTAAACACGCTTAACTTTGTGCTACATTCTGCGTTTCCACTTGGTGTCTTCATATTGTTCAATTTTACGTGCAGGAAAGCCATCTTCTTCAGCTGGTATCCGCTTTCTAGAACTGCTTGAGAAAGATGAAATGGCATTCGACAACCTTTATTGTTTAGCCTTTCAAATGATGGATGCTCAATGGCTTGCAAAACGGGCTTCATATATGGAATTTAACGTAAACTTAACCTAGCATCCTCCGCTTTATATATATATATATTTTCATGAACCATGATTTAGGCTTAATTGTTGTTATATGATTTTTTATTTTTTTTCAGGATGTATTGAAGTCTACAAGAGCACAATTAGAGCGCGAGCTTAAACTCAAAGATGTTTCTTGTGTAAAAGATTTACCTGCATACAATCTGTTGCATAGATAGATAAGTAGATGATCAAATTTGCATATTTTGAATTGTGAAATAAAAACATCAGCTGTAGAGGTTGTTTATTTGAACTGTTGCTGCCATAATCTCTGTAACATTGCAAATTATATAGTTGGTATCATAGAAAGTTATATGTTTGTTGAACTAATTTGATTTCAGGATCATTTTTTTTCAATTATCAAGATCCGAAATCTCTTTTAAATCTCATTTGTAAATAATCATTTAATGTTTTAAAGACTAATACTATATGTCTTAAATATTATGGATAAATTTTACAACATTTAAAATTATTTATTACTCACATTATATAAATAAAAAATTCCAAATAATACTTAAAAAGTTTGACCTTTTTTTTTCCTTTAAAAAAATAAAAATTAGGTTACGAATATTTTCAAATTAGCTTTAAATAATCTTGATATATAAATAGTATTTAATTAACACCAATCCATTATTATTTGAATCTTATCTGAAATCTAGTAATTTTATTTCACAATAGCAATGGAAAAAAGAATTAAAAAAAATATGATTCTTTCTATTTGGAATCGTCTTAGGTCTAATTCCTATTACTTTGGCTGGATTATTCGTAACCGCCTATTTACAATACAGACGTGGTGATTAGTTGGAGAGGTGCACAAGACCGAAATTTCAGCACTACACGAGGGAATTAAATGTTGAAAAATAAGAAAGCCACTTGCATTTTGCTAACAATTTGTCAAGGTTAGCCGAAATGTTGAATTCAAATTTGGAGAATTTGTCAAGCATGTGGCAATTTTTCAAAGAGCTACCAAACATTTGAAGAAAAAATAGAAAGTTGGCAAATTTGTCAAATTTGCCAAATGGACACCATTGACTATTTGCTTAGGTTAGGTGGAATAGTAAAAGGGTTGGTGCAATAGTGTCATTATTTTCCCTATAAATAGATGGCACTTCTTCCATTCTAGATAATCCCAAAATTGTTAAGCTTATAAGTTTCTAAGTTTTTGAGAGAAGTGAGAGAAGTGTGTCTGGGGAATTCATCTTTCCTGCAGAGTGTGAGAGTACTGGGTATATTTGGGTTTCTGGGAAGTGAGATTCGTTACTCAAATATTGTATTCTATTAATTGTTAAATAAACAATTATTCTTTCTTACCTCCGTGGATGTAGGTTTAATTACCGAACCACGTAAATTCTTGTGTCCTTTATTTTTCAGTAATTTTTGGTGCGCTTGATTCCGCATTCCGCATTCCGCGCACAACAAGTGGTATCAGAGCCGACGGTTCGTACTTGGGGGGATACGGTACTGTTCACGTATACGGTACTATTCCCGTATACGGTACTGTTCACATACGGTACTGTTCACGAATACGGTGGAGACGGCCATTTGTACTTGGGAGACAGTCTATTGTAAGTAGTGTGTATTTTTGCATGTCTAGGAAAGTTCTGTCAACAAAGGCGATAAGAGTCTAAGGATTCTGGTTTTTAATTGGGACCGAGTTCCCGTCCAGTTTCCTGGGAACTTTCCTGGTGCATTTATTCACGCGAAATTAACATCATAGAGGCTGTTTTTCAAGTGGAAATAGTTCGTTGAAAAAATGGTAGAAGGTGAAACTTCCAGAATTGGGGAGAGATCTACCGAGACTATTTCAGGAGACACTTCAGGTGGGAGGCGAGATTTGTCAAATCGCTATTCAGCACCTGTTATAGGAGGCCAGAAGATCGATGTTGAAAAGTTTGATGGGAAAATCAACTTCGGCATGTGGAGGCGCGAAGTTATGGATGCCCTTATTCAAATCGATCTCGATGTTGTCCTAAAAAATAAAAGACACTTGTATGATGAAGAAATTTGGGATCGTATGAACGAGAAAGCCTGTGGTCAGATCAGATCTTGTTTGACCAAGGAGGTGAAATACTTGGTGAAAGATGAGGAGTGTGCAGTGACTTTGTGGCGTACATTGGAAGAGAAGTACCTGGTGAAAAGTCCTGAAAATCGTCTTCATGCAATGAGCCAAGTATATGGCTTTCGAATGAAGTCTGGGGTGTCAATGCACGATCATGTTTCAAGATTTGAAAAGTTACTTGCTGATTTGAAGAATCTTGATGAAGATATTAAAGATGAAGTCAAGGCTATGATTCTGTTACACTCACTACCAGAGGAATATAGCCATTTTGTGACTACTTTGATATATGGGAAGAGTGTGATCGTCTTTAAAGATGTTTGCACAGCATTAACTAGTTTGGAGATTCGGAATAATGATAAAAATTCTGAACGAGCATCGTCTGAAGCTTTGGTGAGCAGAGATTGGGCGATGGAGAAACAGAAGAAGCGTGGTGGAAAGAATTCTCGATCCAAATCGAGAAGCAGAAATATAGCTCGAGACGAGTGTGCCTTTTGTCATGAAAAGGGCCATTGGAGGAAAGATTGTCCAAAGGCTCAAAAGAGAGATGGGAAGAAACCAGCATCAGCAAACATGGCACGGAAAGATGAGAGCTCTGATTATTCACTAAGTATTACTCCTGCAGCATACGTGGCTAGTTCGAGCGAGTGGATACTTGATACTGGAGCAACCTATCATTTGTGTCCTATTAAGGAATGGTTTACGGATTTTCGTAATCTGGAATTCGGTGCAGTTGTGATGGGGAATAATCAACCTTGTCGCACAATGGGGATAGGAACAATTCGGCTCAAAATGTTTGATGGAATGGTCAGAGAACTCAAAGAGGTTAGATTTGTTCCAGCTTTAAAGAAAAATCTAATTTCTGTGGGTGCTTTGGAAGCTAAAGGTTACAAGGTTACCATTGAAGATGGTATAATGAAGTTTACACATGGGGCTATGGTGATTCTGCAAGGGGTTCGGCGTCACAATCTGTACTATTTGAAGGGAGGTACAACTGATGAAGCAAATGTTGTTGAGGCGCACAGTGACACCACCAAGCTATGGCATGTACGACTGGGACATGCAGGAGAGAAGTCTTTGCAAACTCTGATGAGGCATGGACTCTTAAAAGGTACCAAAACCTGTAAATTAAATTTCTGTGAGCATTGTGTAGTAGGCAAGAAAACAAGGGTCAAGTTTGGTACAGCTAATCACGATACTCGTGAGATCCTTGAATATGTTCATAGTGATGTATGGGGACCAACCAAGACTGCATCAATTGGTGGAAGCCATTATTTTGTTATATTTGTTGATGATTTCTCTAGACGTGTATGGGTGTACACCATGCGAGCAAAGGATGAGGTTCTAGAGATTTTCGTGAAGTGGAAGAAATTGGTGGAGACTCAAACTGGCAGAAAGATCAAAGTATTACGATCTGATAATGGGGGTGAATATACTTCTGATCCATTCTTGCAAGTATGCCAGAACGAGGGTATTAAAAGACATTTCACGGTGAGACATACTCCGCAACAGAACGGTGTGGCTGAGCGTATGAATCGTACTTTACTGGAGAAGGTACGATGTATGTTATCTAATGCTGGTTTAGATAAAAAGTTTTGGGCTGAAACTGTGAGCTACGCAAGTCACTTGGTAAATCGGTTGCCTTCTGCTGCAATTGGAGGTAAAACTCCTATGGAAATGTGGTCTGGAAAGCATGCACAAGACTATGATTCCCTTCGTGTATTCGGGTGTCCAGCTTATTATCATGTCAAAGATGGTAAACTGGATTCTCGTGCTAGAAAATCTATCTTTGTGGGATTCAAAGGTGGAGTAAAGGGCTTCAAGCTTTGGGATCTCGAAGACAAAAAGTTTGTGTGTAGCAGAGATGTCACATTTGATGAAGCTTCAATGATAAAAGCTTCAAGTTCTCAGCAGGTGGAGAACAAGACCACAGAGGTATTGCAGCGGGTGGAGTTTGATGCAACTCCATATGTACCAGTTAGTTCTACATCAAAGAATGGTTCAACTATGGAGGTGACACCTAAAGTTGAAGAAGAAGTTGTTTCTTCTGATGTCCCACAAAATGAAGAAACAATTGATGATGTAGATGATGATGATTTTATAGCAACAAGGAGGCCAAGAAGAGAGATAAAGAAACCCGGATGGCTTACTAAAGATATGGTGGTAGCCTATGCACTTCCAGTTATTGATGATGACATCCCCAATACTTTCGGTGAAGCATTACGCAACAATGAAAGTGATCAGTGGAAGCTAGCCATGGAGGAAGAGATGAAATCTCTCAATCAAAACCAGACTTGGGAACTTGTAAAGTTACCAAAGGGGAAAAGGGCTATTGGCAATAAATGGGTCTACACCAAAAAGCAAGGATCTCCGAATCAAACAACTCCTCGATACAAGGCAAGGCTCGTGGCAAAAGGTTTTGCTCAAAAGGAAGGTATTGACTACAATGAAGTTTTCTCTCCAGTTGTAAAACATACTTCCATTCGTATCCTACTTGCCTTAGTTGCAGAATATGAGTTAGAGTTGGCTCAGTTGGATGTTAAGACGGCGTTCTTACATGGAGATTTGGAGGAGGAAATCTATATGATTCAGCCTTGTGGTTTCAAAGTTGCTGGAAATGAGAATCATGTATGTAGGTTGATTAAATCTTTGTACGGACTGAAGCAATCGCCAAGGCAGTGGTACAAAAGATTTGATCAATTTATACAAGGGCAGAAATTCACCAGAAGTGAACACGATCATTGTGTTTACTTTAGAAGACTATCAGATGGAGCTTTCATCTATTTGTTACTCTATGTCGACGATATGCTTATAGCTTCGAAGAATAGAGATGAGATCGAAAGATTAAAGAAGCAGCTGGCTTCTGAGTTCGAGATGAAAGACTTGGGTGATGCACAGAGAATACTTGGGATGGAGATTCGTAGAGACAAGAAGAATGGAAGCGTATGGTTGACTCAAAAGTCTTATTTGAAGAAAGTGCTAGAAAGATTCGGTATGGATGACAAAACAAAACCGGTATGTACACCTCTAGCTCCTCATTTCAAATTAAGCTCTTCTTCATGTCCTAGATCTCAAGAGGAGCGCGATTACATGGCTCGTGTTCCATATGCTAGTGCTGTGGGTAGTCTTATGTATGCTATGGTATGCACAAGGCCCGATATATCTCAAGCAGTGAGCATGGTTAGTAGATACATGCACAATCCGGGTAAAAATCAATGGCTTGCGGTAAAGTGGATTCTCCGATATCTGTATGGGACAGTTGATGTTGGGTTATTGTTCAAGAAGGATTGTGGTCAACAATGTGTTGGGTATTGTGATTCTGATTTCGCTGGAGACCTTGACAAGCGAAGATCAACAACGGGCTACGTATTCACATTGGGTGGAGGTCCGGTTAGCTGGAGGTCGATTCTACAATCGACAATTGCTCTGTCCACTACGGAAGCAGAGTATATGGCAGCAACTGAAGCTGTAAAAGAAGCTATCTGGTTGAAAGGCTTGTTAGGTGATTTGGGAGTAATCCAGGAGAATATTGCGGTCTTCTGTGATAATCAAAGTGCGATATTCCTTGCGAAGAATCAAACATATCACGCTCGGACGAAGCACATAGATGTGAAATATCATTATGTGAGAGAGATTATCGAGAGCGGTGTTGTGTTGTTGAGAAAGATCGATACCAAAGATAATCCATCAGATATGTTGACGAAGGTAGTTTCTGGAGTTAAGTTTCAACATTGCTTGAAATTAATTCAAATCCTTCGATTGTGTTAAGATATGTCCTTCGGGAATTTTGAACTACGGTTGGCTTGATCCCAAATTTTGGGTACGTAGGCAGTCACACAGATGCAGCCACTTTGGGGATGATGGTTCGTTGGTTGTCGACTCAGATTTGGACAAATCTTTGCCGAGGTGGAGAATTGTTGAAAAATAAGAAAGCCACTTGCATTTTGCTAACAATTTGTCAAGGTTAGCCGAAATGTTGAATTCAAATTTGGAGAATTTGTCAAGCATGTGGCAATTTTTCAAAGAGCTACCAAACATTTGAAGAAAAAATAGAAAGTTGGCAAATTTGTCAAATTTGCCAAATGGACACCATTGACTATTTGCTTAGGTTAGGTGGAATAGTAAAAGGGTTGGTGCAATAGTGTCATTATTTTCCCTATAAATAGATGGCACTTCTTCCATTCTAGATAATCCCAAAATTGTTAAGCTTATAAGTTTCTAAGCTTTTGAGAGAAGTGAGAGAAGTGTGTCTGGGGAATTCATCTTTCCTGCAGAGTGTGAGAGTACTGGGTATATTTGGGTTTCTGGGAAGTGAGATTCGTTACTCAAATATTGTATTCTATTAATTGTTAAATAAACAATTATTCTTTCTTACCTCCGTGGATGTAGGTTTAATTACCGAACCACGTAAATTCTTGTGTCCTTTATTTTTCAGTAATTTTTGGTGCGCTTGATTCCGCATTCCGCATTCCGCGCACAACATTAAAATCCCATAGTTGCATGATTAGCTAATGCCACTCACAGAACTTCTTACAACACCAAATATCTAATCTCGAGTGGAAACAAACTGAGGGTTAGGGTTATTCGTAACCGTCTAATAAATGTAAGAACTTCTTACCCAACTCGCAAGTTCACCCACGTTTCCCGGAGTTGCCCTAAGAAATTGTTACTTGTAATCCAAGCTACGCCACTACACTCCTCCATATGTTATAAGGAAACTTTGACACCCACGCTTCTTACCACTTCTGCTCTAATTCTCTAACCCTATCTTTGCTTCTCTCTCGGCTTCCGTGTTCTTTGTTTTCAATAATTCACCCAAAAACTTTCCTCCATCAATCATCAACCAACCAATCAACCAACACACCATTGAATTAACCCTCTTCTCCTCAAACAAAATGCAAGAACACAGACCCTTTCTTCCCCATGGCTTCCAGTTCAGACCATCCGATGAAGAACTCATCGAACATTATCTCAAGAAGAAAGTTTCGGGAATATTCATCCCTCTTGCTGAGTATTTCATCAGGGATTGTAATCTTTACGAGGAAAAACCCTCTGAGATTTGGGATTCTCATGGAGGACCCTTTTTAAATGCTGATGAGGATCTTTATTTCTTCACCCAGTTGAAGAAAAAGTCTTCCAAGGGTTCCAGAATCGACCGCAAAGTGGGATCTTCTGGCGGTACTTGGCAAGGGGAGGATGCTGGTAAAGATATAGTAAGCGGCCAATCCAAAATCAAAATCAGCTCCAAGAAGCGGTTTCGTTACAAAAAACAGGGTTGTGAGGATCACGGGGCTTGGATCATGCACGAGTACACTACATATGCCCAAGAATAGAGCTACCAATTATGTACTTTGCAGGCTTCGAAAGAATTGACCAACTGGCCATGATATTATGAAGTACGGTTCTGCAAAGAAAAGAAAGCTGAAGGGTTTTCAAGACAACAGCAATCAATCCGAACAAGTAGCAGATATTGAGATGGATAGGCTGTTGACCTACCAACAGAACTATATGGATTATCAAGAAGTAAGCTGCAGTAGTTCTGACATGATGAGTGAGCAGAGCTTAGCTGGTGGAATGGGGCTTGCAAGCAGTGTTTACGAGCCATCCATGGAGATGATGATGAGTCATTTTGATCAGATGATATGTAACCAACAATATGACTCCGGGAACAACATGCTTCAGGGTGGAGAAACTGGAGAGAATTATCATTGTCATTCGGAGAGTATCGGTGAAGTGCCCATGTCGGTGCCTGAATCATTGGTGCAACACGAATATATTTATACAAGTGAAGATCGTGTACAATCCTTACTCAGTTATTTATATCGTGTTCGTATCAAATAATCGGGACTAAGATCAAGCCTTCCAGTATCCTCAGGCTCAAACAAGAAATAAGCATCAACATTGGATTCCCATCAAAACTGAAATTCTCATCAAATTGGACAAGATTATCAACAGTATGAGAATTGAAGCTCGCAACCACATGCTGAATATCTTCCACTGGAGATTTGAAAAAAGTAAGGCCCATGGAATACCCTAAATATCCAAATCCTCCAAAACCATATCCTTACCACACCACCAACAATATCAACTCAGCTCTACTGATACCAGTAAAACTCTCAAAGGCATATATACTTATTGAGGTTATTTCATAACATGATCAAAAGGCAAAAAGTAAATTTCATGTGAATTGATTTTACCACTTTATAATTATTTCATGATAAGTATGATCATTTCATAAATAAAACGATTGTTTGAAACTTCCACAAATGAAAATTAACTAACTTAATTGTTAAAATATAACTTTTACCCATCAACAGCTTATTTATTCTGTCATTGTTTGAACATCATAGATAAAATGAGGTATTAAAATCTATTAAAGATTAAAATGTGAAAATGAGTTATAAGATGGACTAAGATGTTACTCACCCTATTCTAATAGATCTCAATTGTTATTTTGAGAAATGGGTTTGTCGAGATCACGTCCATGGATTTCTGTCGCCAAGGAAAGATGTCACTATAATTACTTTCGGACAAATGTGAACGAGACAAGATCAATCACGTGATTCATTCTACACCCTATTTTCTTTTCTGGTTTGGTAAATTTTGGACGGTTGGCACGTCACTCGACGTGTGTGTTCATGATTTGTACTTTTCTTTCTTTTTTTCTTTTTATTTAACATTTTTCACATTGGACCCCAGGTAAAAATGCTCTTTTGTGTACTAATTGTCAATTAGATTATGAGGAAAAGTATATTTTATTTTATTAATGAGGGTATAATTTTGAGCTGTGTTTTAATAGTATTAATCTAAGTGAGTTTTATTAGGATTCTAATTTTAAATATATCAATAAAATTTTACCATGTTTAAAAATAAATATATATAAAAGAAGAAAGAAAGTGGAAGTGGAAACTCTGAGTCACTGAATGGCCATTGGCATATATGCAGGAGCATAAGTGCATAACTAAGAAAGCCAGTCAACACTTACTCTCAGATGAATGGCAAAAATTGCAGAAGCATTGATTACGATTTCGAGTGCATTGAGTCTTTGTTTGTCTCGTATTTGTTTGGCCACACGCGGACACATGAGCCCACGAGCATAAATTCCGAGTCCAAGCATATACAAGACGCAAGCACTCAAGGGAAACGTAGCATGACGCCACGATGTTGGTTGGTGATAGTTATTAAGTAGAAAAATATCTTCCACTAATTTTCAAAATATGTTTATATATCTTTTCCGTTATAACGGCGTCATCTTTATTAATTATTTTTCTATTTTACTTTTGGTCTCGATGTCAACCATGGAGTTCAAAATGTTTTAAGAGTATAAATCAAGTGAAATGACATATTTACCCTTCGTGATTGAATTAATTAAATAATAAAGAGTTTGCATTAATACAATAAATAGTACATATGTAGATATCAACGGATCATATAAGATACCTACAACTAATAATACTAATTATATATATAATTAAGACTTTGAGTATTAGATATCGTAGAAGGGAACATGCAACTGAGAGTCTTTTAACAATAAAGCAATTTAGGTTGCCTATTGAAATTTCTAAAAGCACATTGATTTATTTAAATAAAACTAAGAGCCTTTTAACTAGGGCTGGCAATGGGACGAGATGGGATGGAATTTACCAATCTCAATCCTATCCCATATATGCAAATGAGATAAAAAAAACTGTCTCATTCTCGTTCTTATGTTTTTTTTGGGACAAAAATATATCACGATCCCGTCCAAAAAGAGATGGGATTCTGAGAGATTTTATCTCAATTAGAAAAATTCTCATCCTTAGTCTACAATGAAAACGAGATGGGACGGGATTATTCAATCTCAATCCCGTCCCGTATATGTAAGTGGGATAAAAAAATATCTCACTTCCATTCCTATATTTTTTTGTGAGATAAAAATATATCTTAATCCCGTCTCAAATGAGATGGGATCCCACAAGATTTCATCGGAAAAAATTGTTATCCCCACTTTTAACAATAAAATCATAGCAACATAGCATAAATGCGGTGGGCCCATAACTCACATGTCCCCGGATTTAACCTGGCTCAAATAAATTTTTTTATTTTCTTTTTAAATTTAGATAAAAACTTTTTAAAATCTATATTTTATGCAAATCGGGACGAACCTATATGTAAAATTACCGAATTTCGTCTTACGAAGTTGGAACTATCAATTACAAGGAATTTGATTCCAGCAGGTGCATGCACCATACTGAAGTAGGGTTACAAAATTGATTATGATCAAGAGCTTTCTAGATCGTCTCGGCTCTTGTGATTCATCCATATCAAGAACAAAGTATCAATTCAGTCCGCGGTATTATATAATCATCAAAATTTGGTACTTGTTAAAAGCTTTGCTTCTCATTCCCTTTTCTAGTCTTATCTCTATAATAACTATAAATAGTTAGTACAAATTTCAATTTTAATCTATTTTCCTTTCTCTCTCTTTTTTTCTCATTTTCATTATTTTTATTTTTAATATTTGAGAAGTTAGTTTTTTTGAATTTGCAGATAGAGAAAATTCAAAGAGAAGAGTAAAGATATTAAAGACTAAAAATAGTTTTAAAAGTGAGAAAATTACAGGAACACATAGATTAAAAAAATAAAAAGAATATTTATTTTAAAAAATTGACATTAAGTGGAATATATAATTAAAGAAGCGATTTTAAGATGGATTTTCCAGGGGTGACAAAAGAAGATGGAAAATCCATTTTACATTCAATTGAATAACTTTGGATTCCTTCTCAAAAAAAAAAAAAAAAAAGAATAACTTTGGATTCAACTCATTCAGATTTATTATTATTCTACTGATAGGCCCAACCGACAAATATTCTTGTGCAAGTAATGAATTACACAACTCTACATATTTAGAGAGCTTCGATCAGATTTTTCAGATGGTTTCAGCAACCATTTGTTGAGACGTTGGGATGCCTTGTTCACCTGCAAGAATGAGAGCAATATCTATAAATTTTAGCCAACTTTTGATCTTTATTTATTTTTTAAATTTTTATAACCTAAATAAACACCCATTGTGGACCAAAAAAACCTTTCAAAGAGTGTGTTCTAAAGAAAACCACTCAATAATTAATCTCATAAAAATTTGGAGTAATCGCAACACGTGCCCTGCAATCAATCCTAATTTACCTGATCATCCCAATCGGTCCTCCATATGATGAAGGAAAGAATAATGGTTTGAATAACAATTCCACCCAACAATCCAATCCATAAACCCTGTCAAATTAAACCAACATCAATCAACTCGTGAGAGAGTCAATGGTACAATTTTTACAAAACACCATATCTATTTAATTAAAATTGTATTCAATTAACCAGAGAACATTTGATCGTTATTATTAATTAAACATAAACTATATTTCTTACCGTAACTCCGAGATTGGCCACATATGCAAGCAAAACTCCTGTAGGAACTCCAACAAAGTAATAGCTTCCCAAGTTAACAAATGCAACCGTGCTTTGCATTCCAGCACCTACAGCTACCCCTGAAAAATTGATTTGCGACGCATCAATGAGTATCCCAACAAAGTATCCATACTTAGGGTGCGTTTGAAAGTGAGGTTAGGCAGTTGTAACTTAAAAGGTACAGCATTAAAGTGTTTGGTAAACACTAACTGCTGTAATTTAAAAATTATGCTGATACAATTTTTCACTTCTGTGATGGAAAATCTATTATATCTTTAATAATTTTATCAAAATTATTATTTAAAATTTATATTTATTACGTATTACTAACATTTATTTCATAAATACATTTTTTTTCCACAACCGATGTAGCTTTTAAGCTGTAACACCTTAATATCAAACGCACACTTAGTAATCATAGCATTTTTTTTTTTCCAAGTTTTCGAAGAAATAACACTTGCCTGAGAGTACTGGCTGAACGCTGTTAAGCAAAAGGGAGAAAGAAAGCAGAACAGATAGTTTCGATACTTCTTCTGCAATTTCCTCACTAGTTGTAAACAGGTATGAAATCTGACGGCCAAAGATTAAACATAAAATCCAACAGATCACTCCAAGACAGGCTGAAATAGTGAGTATGACTTTAATGGAAAATTTTGTGGCTTTCGCATTTCCTCTCCCGAGTTCATTCGACACTCGCACGCTGATCAACAAATGATATTACAACATTAGAGCTTGTGAATTTCAAGTATAAGGAGCCAGAGAGGGTATTTGTTGAAGCAATGTATATCTATACCATGAGGCACCAAGGAAGCCAAGGAAGATCATTAATTGAAATGCACTGACATTGAGGCTGCAACAACAATGTAATTAATTAGCTTTAAAGCCAAATTCTTAAAAAGATTATTTAGGAAAATCAACTGGAACTGGAAGTAATAAATGTGAAATAAGGTTTTAATAATAGCTAAGACCTTACCAAATAGAGAAAGCAGATATGGCAACGGTTGCATTTTTCATGTACCCAGCCAATAAGACTAGAATGGAATTGTACCAGAGCTCCAAGCTATCACAATTCAAAATTAAGTAAGATAATTGATTATGAAGCCAAAAAAGAAAAAAAAGTGTCAAAACGGAATCTTATGAGACAGATTTAGAGAGCGTTCCAATATTTATTTATTTATTTGTTTATTTTTTAAAGCATAGCATAAAAACGAGCGGGTTATAATTTCCGAGGAAGAACATTCAATATTTACCAAATCATGACCCCGGAGGATATCGACAGCTTTATTACAGGAAGAATGTCAGTAAAGGCAGCGTTGGTGAAACCTTTCCAAGTATCAGGGCACCAACCACAGAAGATGTAAACAAACAATCCAATGATATTTAGCCACGCAGAAATGTTTAATGAGCCCATTGCACCAGCAATACCTAAGTCAAGTTCACTCACAAAGATCCAGGACATAAGCACGTGAAGCAGGAAAGAAGCAGTAGATAGCCACCCGATAATCATGTTCTTGAGCTGTGCTTGTAAGAACATTTGGATTGTCAAGGAGAAGACGAAGTTATAAACAAAGGGAATCAACCACAGAGAAATCACCCCCCCTGTTTCTGCTATATCCTTTTGCTGGCCAAGCAGATTCATGATCGGTGTTCCAAAGATGAAGACGGGGAGCATTATTGTAGCAGTTACACAATCAACTAGCCACGATCGTTGCAAGTAAATTCCCATCATATGATAATGCCCTGCTCCAAATGCTTGTCCACATAATGTCTCTGTTGCACTTGACATTCCCAGCTTCAAATGGATGAACAAGTAAATGAAACGAACCATAGAACATTTAGAGGCAAACAACAGCTCGTCACTAGATCTTTAAAAAGATATATATATATATATATATAAAGACATTTGTAAAAGGCATCACATAAAGCAGAGTGCAGTTTAGTGCATGATCAGAGAAAATCATTCAGGTTACTGTCTTTCTTCAATCCAGTGATCTACACATTCACAAACGTACGCACACACAAACATGTATATGATTCAAATTGACGATGCTTACCAGTATTCCGTTAACAAAGCGCAAAAAGATGCTTTGAACGAGTGCAAATGAGGCGAGTTCAATTTCCCCAACATGTCCAAGAAAACTCTGTGTCACCAAAATTTGTCCAAATGAAGTAATCCTGGAAAGTATAGAAGGAAATGCAATCCTCCACGTCAGCTTCATTTCCTTCCAAATCCTCTGTTTCAGATCATTCCTCTCCTGTTCCTCGAATCCCAGAAGCCTCTCTCGCTCTTCCAATCCGTTGTCCATTGTTATTCTGAAGTGTTTTAACAAACAAATGCTAACTTATGTAATTGCCTTCAGCTTCAGCTTCCAAGATTTTAACATGCTAACTGTAATGAATGTGAAAGCCCTTTTAATTTCACTATCTATAAAATATATAGACAGTCTTATCTAAACAGAGGGGATACTGTGGCACAAAAATTAACCACATTTTTTAGCATATGACCTGTTGTAAGAGTCGAAATTTTAAAGACATTGTCCTTCACAATTTGGACACTATCTCTAAGCTGCATTGGTGACGGTATTTCAACTGTGGGGTACAGTATGTGTAAAATACTGTAGTAATGCCCCCACAAGGTTTTGTCTCATGTTAGTGAAAGAAAGCTGGTGCATGCAAATTAAGGAACTGTAAAAAACTCATGGTTGATGGCATATAAATGTGTGATTATGCCATCCACTTGGGACCGTGAACGCGCTCAAATTAGATTGTACGATTCACACTCTCCCAAATTGAGCCACGATTGTTTACAAGAAATGACATCTTGACAGGAAAGCAAAGTGATAGAAAGCGAAATGAGAATCATGTGATTTTTATTTTTGTCATTATGAAACAGGGCAATAAAGTTGGAACTCAATTTCTCACTTGTAACCAAATAGTTAACGTAAGTAAAAAATACCCTCCAGTTTATCATTTCTGTCATCTTGCTTTTCTGTCCAAGTGGTATTATTCAATATTTATCCTCAACACCCCCCCCCCCCCCGCCCCAAAAGAAAACAAAAAAAAAATTATAAAATGTAAAGATAGTGATGCATATGGTGATTGGAATAATACATCGATGTATGCGCATCTGGTGGTGGTAGTGTATTTATTTCGAAGTGTACTTGTCCGTTAGTTGTTGTAATATGTTTGAGTTTGACTGGTAGATGAAACCAAACACCATAATGAGCAGGTGTACCTATCAATACCAAAAGCTGAAAAGCATTATTGAACATTTGGTTACTCTTTTAAAGCCAACACCTCATTCTCTCTGTAAAATTAAATTGATTCCATCAAAAATTGGGTGTTTCAGAAACCCAGCGCTTTAGCCTCCAGCTTTTGCTGTAATAAAGAGAGTCCAAAACAACTTAACATCCCCCTTTGCGAAGAGCGAAAAAGGTACCCTCAATCAGGAACAACATGCAGTGTGTTCTGAGATGAAATTTACAAATTCCAGGATTGGGCACAAATCACAAAGCAAAAGAGAAATGAAAACAAGAGATAGTAGTGGAGCAAGGAAATTGAACTTACTCTTTTTTGGCCTTGTTAGCTGCCTAATTTACACTGCAGCGTTGTTCATGGATTCTGCGCACAAGCACAAAGTAATAATAATAATATTTATGATCGCGAGTGTTAAACTCAAAACACAAATTGAACTTTGTTTTCACTATATATATATATATATAGATTGTGGGTGGCTAATGTCCGTCCGTTAAGAATATCTTTATTATTTTGTAATTCAAAGCTTGATTGTTTTTTTATTTTAAGTGAATGAACCTGCGATAAGATTTGAGTGATGGTCAACACTTTACCACAATAATCATGTTGGCTTTGTCCTTATTGTTGCCAATCTACTTTTTCAGGTAACGATTATTTGAGCAGAAAAAATTGGCATAATTAAATTTAATATTATGTTACGTGACAAATCATCACTGGACATATGCTGAAATAGGGAGAAAAAACTGTCCTGTACGATTGCTTATATAATTGAAGATCATTTAAGTCATCAATGACCTATGCAGCTTGTCTTCATGCTCTTTTTCGTTCTTTTTGGTTTATATAACCAATCATTCTTTCTACTTAATCGGTACCAGTCTTCATCTCGCGGTTGGTCCACCAAATTGATTCTTCCAAAATTTTTGAACCAATTTGATTGGTTGTCTTGTGAAGGTATGTAAAATACCTTTGGCATAGCAGACCTGGATGATGTTGTTTCAAAGTATGAGTTAAACATCATTTCATCCAACAAATGGAGACACAGAAGAGAAGTTGTTTTGTAAGCACCTTGCAAACTTTTTTTTTTTTATTTGAAATGTTGCAGACATTATTGCTAATCCAGTAATTTCATGACACAAGCAATTAATCTTTACTAATCACGCTAGGATATAAACTATTGTACACACTATTTACAAAACTAATGCATGAGTATGAACACTGTATTAAGTGAGCACATGCTCATTTTCTACAGCTATCTAATGAACAAATCCGAAATTTATCATGTCCAATGCTACAATTAAGCCAATACGAATGAATCTCACAATGGTGATGTTGAAACACCAAAAACAGGACAAAAAAAAGAAATTCCACTTTTTGATTCTCCATCTACATGAGCAATGTACTTGAACATCAAGTCCCATGAGGCAGATTGAATGCTTGATTGTACTCTTGAAAGCAAAAACAAAACTGTAAGCAATTAATTGGCAAAAGCTTTACACCAAGCAAAAAAGATTTTGGAAATTGAAGAAGTTTGATGTCAAGCTGCGACATCTGCTTGTTCGTTAGGCGATTGTTCCGGTGATTTGGGAATGAACCACTTATCTGGTCCAAACACCCTGCAAAAGGAGAGAGGACAAAATAGAGCCAGTACAAAAAGAAATTAAACTACTTAATTGTGGAACAATTTGTATTCTGTGCCTAAGAATTTTGAAGAAAAGAATGATGTGTGTGCACTCATGAAAAGCAACTCCTTTACAAAAAACTGCTGCGGCACTCCTAATCAATAACATGATTGTTGATGCGAGATTCCGGTTCTCCTCGTTCTACGATCAGGATCTCTGCTCGATCAACTTCGTCGCGACCAGGAGGTCTCCTCGCCAGGCTTCTTCTCCAGAGGTCCCTGCGTACACAGATAAGTCAGAGTACGCCGGTTGTTTTCCCGGCGCAAACCCTCCGACGCTCAAGTCAGATATGAAGGTTCGGGAAAAGCTTGCCACAGGTCTTATGGCGTTTTTTGTGGTTTTCTCTTTTTTTAGGTTTTTCCTCTTCTAATCTCCAGAATGCCAACCCTTTTACCTTCGTTGGCTACCTTTTTATAGGCTTCCCCTGAATCTCAGTCTTCCGCTCTTTTTGAGACGGTATCGGACTCCAACTGCTGCGTTATGGGCAAAACATGGGATCTAGCGTGTTACGCCACGGTTCAGGGGAAAGCGTGGCTGCCATGGCTCTGTGAGACCTTGCGTGTTACGCCACGGTTCAGGGGAAAGCGTGGCTGCCATGGCTCTGTGAGACCTTGCGTGTTGCGCCACGGTTCTGGGGAAAGTGTGGCTGTCATGGTTCTGTGAGATCTTGCGTGTTACGTCGCGGTTCTGGGAAAAGTGTGGCTGTTGTGCCTAGATTCTCGTGCTGGAGAGCACGTCTTGCCAACTGCCGTCGACCGGGTCTCCTCGCCTCTCGATCTCTAGCCGGAATGGCCTTATGCCTCTTATAGGAAATTGGCCTCGCGGACGACAACATCGTGGACGAGCAGGATATTTCTGCTCCTGTTCTTCCAAGCGCCAGGCTTTAACGGAACACACCGGTTCGCAGAACTCCGCCATCAGATATCTGCTCGTCATTCCTGGTCCCTTCGACGCATTTATCCCAAACAGTATCCCTCCCAAACAATGATGACAAACCAAGCTGCAAGGTATCTGCATTATACAATGAGGAGACCGGTTGTTCATTATATTCGTACTTTCAGGACCAGAGAATTAGGATATGATGATTTGAGCCAAATTAAAATGGAACCGAACTGAGTTATATTTATTTGGAGACAACAGTAACAATACAAATACTGCCAAGTCTAAGTAAAAACGCAAAGATACTGCAGAATGGGAAAAAGAAAACTCACTTTGACTTCCAAATGGGTTAAATAACCAAGCACGACTCCGATAGGAATCCCAATCAGGTAGTAGCAAGCGATGTTAACATATGCTACGATACTCTGCCATCCAGCCCCGACAGCAACTCCTGTTCAGGCATGATTTTTGGTTACGAATTTAACAACATATTTTCCTTTTTATCTTGGACCCTCCCATTCAATTGGTGACTTGGAGAATATAGAAAGACACTGACAAGAAAGGGAAGCATTACCGGAGAGCACTGGCTGCACACTGTTCAAAAGTATAGAGAAAGAGAGTAGTGGTGATAGATCTGCAACTGTGTCAATCACATCTTAATTGTCGGAGAAAATGTATGCTACGCGTCCTCTGAGGAAGAGGAAAATGATAAAGAGTGCACATCCAATCAAAAAGGATGTGGAAACTGCCACCTTAATAGCAAATTTCGTAGCATTTGCGCTTCCTCGGCCAAGCTCATTTGACACCCTAACACTGAACATTTTTCCAACTAAACTGAGTTTATTCAGCACATATATCAACCTTCCAAAGAAAAGGGTAATAGAGAAGTAATATTCAATATTAACGTGAAACATTGTTAAGGGAATAGATAATTCCATTTTCTACAACACATCGCTTTGAGGATCATGCATTATGCACAGAAATGTTTCCAGGAGATCGAGCAGTTTTTGTTAGAATACAGAAATATAATTAGATTGACTTCTATCCGAAGTTCACGCAAGATATGGCTGAAATTATTGGTCAAGGCTGAAGGCAAAAAATAAGTTTTTTTTTCCCTGCAAATGGATAAGGCAGTCGGGATTGTAGTTAACTGAGTTTCATAATCAGATTTTCATTCTTTAAATCTAGTAAGTTTGTTTAAAAGAACAGAATAAAGATATAAAAAAAAAAAAATAGAAGAAAAAGAAGAGGATTATACCCTACTGCAACCAAGAAACCAAGCGAGATCATCATTTCTAGCCCATTGATGTTGATGCTGCAAATAAGAATAATTTAAACCAAATAGATAACTGGCCCCATATAAAAGAAGAGGAAAACAAAATCCAAAATGATGATAATGGGAAGGAGCCTATGAATTCGGTACCATATCGCAAGAGCATCAATGGCAACCTCAGCATTTTTCATGTTTCCTGTTAAAAGAACCAAGACTGTGTTGTACCAGAGCTCGAGACTGTCAAGTATAACATAATGCTGAGTTAAAATCCCCACATAGTTGAGTTACAGGAAAGCATAAATATGGCAGTTAATCAGCAAATACTAGATTAACATCATTGTTCCTCAGCGATGTTATATTAACATCATTGTTGTCTGTAGACCACAAACAAGTACTTTTTATCAGGGATTCATATCATAATATAAAATTCACCATTTCCCTGCCCCCACAACCCAATTAAAGAAAGAATATATGATATTGCCACTCAGTAACACAAACTGAAGCAATCAATGATCTTAACAAAAGGGAAGAACCAAGAAAGGCTGAAACATGGCCAAAAACAAAATGAGGAAAGATCCCACTCGAAACTAATAATAGTAACAAACACATATGAAATGATATAGATTCAGATGTAAGCCCTAGACTCTTATCTGCCGATTCCCAGTTAAGCCAATTAGAATTTATAAAATGCACAATCTTTTACTGCCTAAATTCATGCAAGGCCACAATTAGACAAGAACCTCACCATAGCATGGCACCGGACGACAAGGAAAGTTTTACTACAGGCCAGAGATTCTTGAAAGCGGCAAATGAGAAACCCTTCCATGTTTGAGGGCACCCTCCACATATAACAAACAGAAGTTGACCCAAGTTTGGAATCCAGTATGCCAGAATTGTTGATCCCAATGCTCCAGGGAGTCCAAAATTCAATTTCATGGTAAAAAGCCACGAAAGAAAGAGATGAAGCAAAAATGAACATGCCGCCAAGTAGGAGATAATCATGTTTCTGCTCTGGGCTTGTAGGTACATTTGGCAGGTAAAGGATACGATGAAGGCGAACAACACAGGGATTAGAATGAGAGAAATAGTTCCCGCCACTTCAGCAATATTTTCTTCTTGGCCCAAAGCCACCAAAATTGGTGTAGTGAAGAAGAACAGAGGTAAGAGAAGGATAGCACAAATGGTTAAGACTATCCACGGTCTTTGAAGATATATTACTAGCATGTGGTATTGTTTCACCCCAAAAGCTTGCCCACAGAGAGTCTCTAATGCACTAGCCATGCCCAACTGCACTTTCAAATTCAGATATCAGAACAAGAGAAGACTGAAGCAACTATTTATAGATTTAGAGAATTATATTCCTTGTGAACAGATGACACCATGCATTATAACACATCTTCTTATAGAAGCTAGAGAGTGACTGGAAAGCATTGAAACTCATTAAAAAAACTGAACTGCAATGGAAAAGAAACATTCTTTTTCTGAAGCTCTTGGTCAGCCATTACAGTTCTCAGATTATGTGATTGGGGAATATGACTGCATGAAAATTTTTTCGAAACACTAAAAAAAATAGCAGTAGACATTTTTGAGTGGCGAAAGTTCAGATATCCTGATTGAAATTCAAATTATATTGATTGTTGTTAACCCTTGTGTCATTAAAGAAGGTTCATTGGTTTGGCTGCCAGCAAATTCTGGTAAATATACTTTTGCCTTCACTTTGCTAGCTATGAGAAGATATTTATATTTGGTAGCTACACTCAAATATTTTGATCTGGTAAAGAATTTTTCTTTTCCTTGTCCTTTCTCCCCATCTTCTTGTATCAGCTTTAAAAGTTCGGTAAAGCATTGCCACCAATAGGGTTACAGCAAAAGTTGTAGTCATGTTTTAATTTCTAAGATTCTGTTAAACTTTGTGAATGCTTATTTTTTTATTTTGGAATCATACCTAATATTCTGCTAATGTTCAATACTTGTAGAAGCCTATTAATTGTATGGGGTTGTACTTGTTCCCATTTTTGGTTTCTGAACTTTTCTATTGTTATTTACATTAACCAAGAGGAAAGTGAGGACTTTGGTGGTGGTTGCCCTTACAAGGAAATTAAATTTGATCGTTAGTAATTTGGTCTTATTCAACAGGACTCTTTTCAGAGATTGTTACACAAACAAGACGGCACAAGAGCAGAATGGGAGTATCCCTTTGCTGTTGCTGGCATCAACATTTCTTTTATGTTAATACAGATGTTGGATCTTCAATCAGGTAATTAAAGTTCTGACTAAGTAACATTTATTGTAATCGTTGCGGTTCACTCCTCGATCCTGAAAAGCTGGGAAACGGCAAAGCCACCCCAGTCAACCATGAGGAGCCTTGGTTCCAAGCGTCCCCTTAAGAAATCAACTTGCTCATCCAACATCTGTCCAGCCATATTTTATTAAACACGCTTAACTTTGTGCTACATTCTGCGTTTCCACTTGGTGTCTTCATATTGTTCAATTTTACGTGCAGGAAAGCCATCTTCTTCAGCTGGTATCCGCTTTCTAGAACTGCTTGAGAAAGATGAAATGGCATTCGACAACCTTTATTGTGTAGCCTTTCAAATGATGGATGCTCAATGGCTTGCAAAACGGGCTTCATATATGGAATTTAGCGTAAACTTAACTTAGCATCCTCCGCTTTATATATATATATATATATATATATATTTACATGAACCATGATTTAGGCTTAATTGTTGTTATATGATTTTTTATTTTTTTTCAGGATGTATTGAAGTCTACAAGAGCACAATTAGAGCGCGAGCTTAAACTCAAAGATGTTTCTTGTGTACAAGATTTACCCGCATACAATCTGTTGCATAGATGGATAAGTAGATGATCAAATTTGCATATTTTGAATTGTGAAATAAAAACATCAGCTGTAGAGGTTGTTTATTTGAACTGTTGCTGCCATAATCTCTGTAACATTGCAAATTATATAGTTGGTATCATAGAAAGATATATATTTGTTGAACGAATTTGGTTTCAGGATCATTTCTTTCAATTATCAACATCAGAAATCTCTTTTATATCTCATTTGTAAATAATCATTTAATGTTTTAAAGAGTAATACTATATGTCTTAAATATTATGGATAAATTTTACAACATTAATTTAAAATTATTTATTACTCGCTTTATATAAATAAAAAATTCCAGATAATACTTAAAAAGTTTGACCTTTTTTTTTTTCCTTCAAAAGAACAAAAATTAGGTTTCGAATATTTTCAAATTAGCTTTAAATAATCTAGATATATAAATAGTATTTAATTAACACCAATCCATTATTATTTGAAATCTTATCTGAAATCTAATAATTTTATTTCATAGTAGCAATGGAAAAAAGAATTAAAAAAAAATGATTCTTTCTATTTGGAATGGCCATATATCTAATTCCTATTATTTTGGCTGGATTATTTGTAACCGTCTATTTACAATACAAACGTGGTGATTAGTCGGAGAGGTGAACAAGACCGAAATTTCAGCAGCACCGTATAGGGAATTAAAATCCCATAGCTGCATGATCAGCTAATGCTACTCACAGAACTTCTTACAACACCAAATATCTAATATCGAGTGGAAACAAAACTGGGGGATAGGGTTAGGGTTATTAAATGTAAGGACTTTTTATCCAACTCGCAAGTTCACCCGCGTTTCTCGGAGTTGCCTTAGGAAATTGTTACTTGTAATCCAAGCTAGGTCACTTCACTCCTCTAGGAAATTGTTACTTGTAATCCAAGCTACGTCAACTCACTCCTCCATATGTTATAACGAAACTTTAACACCCCCGCTTCTTACCACTTCTGCTCTAATTCTCTAACCCTATCTTTGCTTCTCTCTCGGCTTCCGTGTTCTTTGTTTTCAATAATTCACCGAAAAACTTTCCTCCATCAATCATCAACCAACCAATCAACCAACCCACCATTGACTTAACCCTCTTCTCCTCAAACAAAATGCAAGAACACAGACCCTTTCTTCCCCATGGCTTCCAGTTCAGACCATCCGATGAAGAACTCATCGAACATTATCTCAAGAAGAAAGTTTCGGGAATATTCATCCCTCTTGCTGAGTATTTCATCAGGGATTGTAATCTTTACGAGGAAAAACCCTCTGAGATTTGGGATTCACATGGAGGACCCTTCTTAAATGCTGATGAGGATCTTTATTTCTTCACCCAATTGAAGAAAAAGTCTTCCAAGGGTTCCAGAATTGATCGCAAAGTCGGATCTTCTGGTGGTACGTGGCAAGGGGAGGATGCTGGTAAAGATATAGTAAGCGGCCAATCCAAAATCAAAATCGGCTCCAAGAAGCGGTTTCGTTACGAAAAACAAGGTTGTGAGGATCACGGGGCTTGGATCATGCACGAGTACACTCTACATTTGCCCAAGAATCAAGCTACCAATTATGTGCTTTGCAGGCTTCGAAAGAATCAACCATCTGGGCATGATATTATGAAGTACGGTTCTGCAAAGAAAAGAAAGCTGAAGGATTTTCAAGACAACAGCAATCAATCCGAACAAGTAGCAGATATTGAGATGGATAGGTTGTTTACCCGCCAACAGAATCAACAACAGAACTGTATGGATTATCAAGAAGTGAGCTGCAGCAGTTCTGACATGATGAGTGAGCAGAGCTTAGCTGGTGGAATGGGGCTTGCAAGCAGTGTTTACGAGCCATCCATGGAGATGATGATGAGTCATTTTGATCAGATGATATGTAACCAACAATATGACTCCGGAAACAACGTGCTTCAGGACAGAGAAACTGGAGAGAATTATCATTGTCATTCGGAGAGTATCGTTGAAGTGCCCATGGCGGTGCCCAAATCATTGGTGCAACACGAAGACAGTGATGGACTACCTGAGTTAATTGAGGAAGACTATTCTTTTCTGGAAGACTTACTTCAAGAACCAATAGGGGATGTGCGCGGTTCATTCGGCTTGATGCTGGACTTGGATGATCTCTTGTCATAAATGATTGGATTATGACTTCGATTTGTATTGTAACTGTAACAACTTTTCCCCATTTACTTTAATCCTTTCTTCGTATATATTCGTATTGTTCAGTTTCTCGTATTCTTTATTCTCTTGAACTTCAATGAGTATGTTTTCTGCAAACTGATAACAGGCAAAGGCATTCGGTCTGCATTTAAGCCAAAATCATCATTAATTAGTTCCAATCAGTAAATCTGATGGTTCATTCTCTTATTCCATTTATTTTTTTACAACTGAGTTCGCAAAAAATGATTGTTTTGAGAATACAGATAAAAATGATGAGCTAGTTAGAGTCTTTCTAAAAATAGACTTCTTAATTTTCATCAAGCACAGAATTTTGTTCCTTGTCTAATAGTATTTGGCAGCTCATCATACTGTCAATCAATCCTTCAGTAAACCCTTCCGCAAATTTTTATATATGCATATATTGAAGATTTTATAGGTACAAGATGCAATGGGCTTGTATCACATGGCTGAGTTCTTGTTCATGAATAAATGTATTTGCATGATTGATAATATCGTTTTGTTTACGTGAACGGTATTTTAGGTCTCATAGATTTAGAGTTTTTATGCAATTTAGAGCCAAACTTTTAGAGATTTAACACATTCGAATAGTTATGTTTTCAATTTGTGTGTGTGTGTGTGTGTGTGTGTGTAAAAAAGGGGAACAATTGTTTCTTTACAGCCAAGCTAACGAAGAAAAACTTCGAAAGTTGTCCTACTATTTTTATTCTATCTCCAAAAACAATAATTTATTCATTTAGTGTAATTAAGCAAATAAAAAAATCATCTGTCAATTGAAAATTAAAAGAAAATTGTATTGCAAGCAATTGGAATTCAATTCTATCTTCGTCTAAGGAGACTTTACAAACTTTTTTTTGTCAATTTTGTATCATATAAAGTATTTGTTTACTATACAGGTTAATTATGTAAAATCATTTTTCTTGATGTGGATCAAGGCAAAACAAAATAAAAAGAATTCTTATTAGACATATACGATACATCAATAAAATTGGATCTAATAGACTTGTAATTTTTCTATTTTGTTTACCAATAATACACCAATTTGTCATTTCTATATCAATTTACTTATTTTATCTTTCATTTATAAGTCTTATGTTTTATTTATTTAATTTATATTTTATTTTACACTTGTTATTGATTTACAAGTTTTATATTATAGTTGTATGTTTTATTTTTGTTTACTCTTGATACACTAATTTATCATTTTTATGTTGATTTACTTGTTTTACATTTTTTTTAAAGTCTTATGTTTTATTTAGACAATTTATTTTCTGTTTTACATTTAATGTTGATTTACAAATTTTATGTTTTGTTTGTAAGTTTTTGTTTTATTTACTCGTAGAACGCCAATATACCATTTTTATGTTAATTCACTTCTTTTACCTTTCATTCATAAGTTTTTTGTTACATTTACATAATTCATGTTAATACAGATGTTGGATCTTCAATCAGGTAATTAAAGTTCTGAATAAGTAACATTTATTGTAATCATTGCGGTTCACTCCTTGATCCTTAAAGGCTGGGAAACGGCAAAGCCACCCCAGTCAATTATGAAGAGCCTTGGTTCCAAGCGTCCCCTTAAGAAGTCAACTTGCCATCCAACATCTGACCAGCCATATTTTATTAAACACGCTTAACTTTGTGCTACATTCTGCATTTCCACTTGGTGTCTTCATATTGTTCAATTTTACGTGCAGGAAAGCCATCTTCTTCAGCTGGTATCCGCTTTCTAGAACTGCTTGAGAAAGATGAAATGGCATTCGACAACCTTTATTGTGTAGCCTTTCAAATGATGGATGCTCAATGGCTTGCAAAACGGGCTTCATATATGGAATTTAGCGTAAACTTAACTTAGCATCCTCCGCTTTATATATATATATATATATATATATATTTACATGAACCATGATTTAGGCTTAATTGTTGTTATATGATTTTTTATTTTTTTTCAGGATGTATTGAAGTCTACAAGAGCACAATTAGAGCGCGAGCTTAAACTCGCAGATGTTTCTTGTGTACAGGATTTACCCGCAAACAATCTGTTGCATAGATAGATAGATAGGTAGATGATCAAATTTGCATATTTTGAATTGTGAAATCAAAACATCAGCTGTAGAGGTTGTTTATTTAAACTGTTGCAGCCATAATCTCTGTAACATTGCAAATTATATAGTTGGTATCATAGAAAGATGTATATTTGTTGGACTAATTTGGTTTCAGGATCATTTTTTTCAATTATCAAGATCCGAAATCTCTCTTAGATCTCATTTGTTAATAATCATTTAATGTTTTAAAGAGTAATACTATATGTCTTAAATATTATGGATAAATTTAACAACATTTAAAATTATTTATTACTCACTTTATATAAATAAAAATTCCAGATAATACTTAAAAAGTTTGACCTTTTTTTTTCCTTCAAAAGAACAAAAATTAGGTTACGAATATTTTCAAATTAGCTTTAAATAATCTAGATATATAAATAGTATTTAATTAACACCAATCTATTATTATTTGAAATCTTATCTGAAATCTAGTAATTTTATTTCACAGTAGCAATGAAAAAAAAAATTTAAATGATTCTTTCTATTGGGAATGGCCATATGTCTAATTCCTATTATTTTGGCTGGATTATTTGTAACCGTCTATTTACAATGCAGACGTGGTGATTAGTTGGAGAGCACAAGACTGAAATTTCAGCACTACTGTATAGGGGAATTTTTTTATTTTTTTTTGAATGGATACCGTATAGGGGAATTAAAATCCCATAGTTGCACGATTAGGTAATGCCACTCACAGAACTTCTTACAACACCAAATATCTAATCTCGAGTGGAAACAAACTGGGGGTTAGGGTTAGGGTTAGGGTTTAGCAAATAGCAAAGGAAGAACCGCATTTTAACATTTGTGCATTTTATGATTTCATAGGGGACTTCTGAGTTTTCTTTATTTTTTCAGAATAATAATAATAATAATCACGAAATATATAAAAAAATAGATTTTTTTTTCTAAAGACCGACTTGGCTTCAGCCTCAAGCGCAACGACTTCTTGGATTTGTCCGATTTAGGAAGGTTATTAAACGTAAGGACTTTTTACCCAACTCGCAAGTTCACCTGCGTTTCTCGGAGTTGCCTCAGGAAATTGTTACTTGTAATCCAAGCTAGGTCACTTCACTCCTCTAGGAAATTGTTACTTGTAATCCAAGCTACGTCACTTCACTCCTCCATATGTTATAAGGAAACTTTGACACCCCCGCTTCTTACCACTTCTGCTCTAATTCTCTAACCCTATCTTTGCTTCTCTCTCGGCTTCCGTGTTCTTTGTTTTCAATAATTCACTGAAAAATTTTCCTCCATCAATCAATCAACCAACCCACCATTGACTTAACCCTCTTCTCCTCAAACAAAATGCAAGAACACAGACCCTTTCTTCCCCATGGCTTCCAGTTCAGACCATCCGATGAAGAACTCATCGAACATTATCTCAAGAAGAAAGTTTCGGGAATATTCATCCCTCTTGCTGAGTATTTCATCAGAGATTGTAATTTTTACGAGGAAAAACCCTCTGAGATTTGAGATTCTCATGGTGGACCCTTTTTAAATGCTGATGAGGATCTTTATTTCTTCACCCAGTTGAAGAAAAAGTCTTCCAAGGGTTCCAGAATCGACCGCAAAGTGGGATCTTCTGGCGGTACGTGGCAAGGGGAGGATGCTGGTAAAGATATAGTAAGCGGCCAATCCAAAATCAAAATCGGCTCCAAGAAGCGGTTTCGATACAAAAAACAAGGTTGTGAGGATCACGGGGCTTGGATCATGCACGAGTACACTCTACATATGCCCAAGAATCAAGCTGCCAATTATGTGCTTTGCAGGCTCCGAAAGAATCAACCAACTGGCCATTATATTATGAAGTACGGTTCTGCAAAGAAAAGAAAGCTGAAGGATTTTCAAGACAACAGCAATCAATCCGACCAAGTAGCAGATATTGAGATGGATAGGCTGTTGACCCACCAACAGAATCAACAACAGAACTATATGGATTATCAAGAAGTAAGCTGCAGCAGTTCTGACATGATGAGTGAGCAGAGCTTAGCTGGTGGAATGGGGCTTGCAAGCAGTGTTTACGAGCCATCCATGGAGATGATGATGAGTCATTTTGATCAGATAATATGTAACCAACAATATGACTCCGGGAACAACATGCTTCAGGGTAGAGAAACTGGAGAGAATTATCATTGTCATTCGGAGAGTATCGTTGAAGTGCCCATGGCGGTGCCCGAATCATTGGTGCAACACGAAGACAGTGATGGACTACCTGAGTTAATTGAGGAAGACTATTCTTTTCTGGAAGACTTACTTCAAGAACCAATAGGGGATGTGCGCGGTTCATTTGGCTTGATGCTGGACTTGGATGATCTCTTGTCATAAATAATTGGATTATGACTTCGATTTGTACTGTAACTGTAACAACTTTTCCCCATTTATTTTAATCCTTTGTTCGTATATATTCGTATTGTTCAGTTTCTGGTATTCTTTATTCTCTTGAACTTCAATGAGTATGTTTTCTGCAAACTGATAACAGGCAAAGGCATTCGGTTTGCATTTAAGCCAAAATCATCATTAATTAGTTCCAATCAGTAAATCTGATGGTTCATTCTCTTATTCCATTTATTTGTTTACAACTGAGTTCGCAAAAAATGATTGTTTTGAGATTAGAGATAAAAATGATGAGCTAGTTAGAATCTTTCTCAAAATCTACTTCTTAATTTTCATGAAGCACGGATTTTGTTTCCTTGTCTAATAGTATTTGGCAGCTCATCATACCGCCAGTCAATCCTTCAGTTAACCCTTCCACAAAATTTTATATATGCATATATATATTTAAGATTTTATAGGTACAAGATGAAATGGGCCTGTATCATATGGCTGAGATCTTGTTCATGAATAAATGATTTTGCATGATTAATAATATCGTTTTGTTTACGTGAACGGTATTTTAGGTCTCGCAAATTTAGCATTTTTATGCAATTTAGAGCCGAACTTTTAGAGATTTAACACGTTCGAACTGTTATGTTTTCATTTTTGTATGTGTGAGTGTGTAAAAAAAGGGAACAATTAGGCAAATAGAAAAAAAAAACTGTAAATTGAAAAAAAAACAGTAATTTATTTTTTGTTGTCAGTAGTTCATTTTTTTTTGTCCTACTATTTTTATTTTATTTCCAAAAACAGTAATTTATTCATTTAGTGTAATTAGGCAAATAAAAAAATCACCTGTCAATTCAAAAAAAAAAATGTATCGAAAGCAATTGGAATTCAATTCTATATTCGTCTTAGGACTTTATAAACTTTTTTTTCAATTTTCTATTATATAAAATATTTGTTTACTATACAGGTTAATTATGTAAAATCATTTTTCTTGATGTGGATCAAGGCAAAACAAAATAAAAAGAATTCTTATTAGACATATACGATATATCAATAAAATTGGATCTAATAGACTTGTAATTTTTTATTTTGTTTACCAATAATACACCAATTTGTCATTCCTATATCAATTTACTTATTTTGCCTTTCATTTATAAGTCTTATGTTTTATTTTACACTTATTATTAATTTTTAAGTTTTATTTTATATTTGTAAGTTTCTTTTGTTTTCTATTGATACATTAATTTATCATTTTCATGTTGATTTACTTGTTTTACCTTTTATTTAGAAATCTTATGTTTTATTTAGACAATTTATGTTCTATTTTACACTTAATGTTGATTTACAAATTTTATGTTTCATTTGTAAGTTTTTGTTTTGTTTACTTGTGGAACACCAATTTACCATTCTTATATTAATTTACTTGTTTTACCTTTCATTTATAAGTCTTATATTACATTTACATAATTTATGTTTTATTTTATACTTATTATTGATTTATAATTTTGCTGTTGAATTTATATGTCTTATGTATCATTTGCACAATTCATGTTTAATTACAGTATTAATGTATCATAGAATGAAACTTCATTTAATTTAAATATTTACCTCATTGTCCCAGTCGGTTTTCTTGGAACATAACCAAGCACGATGATTGGTTTACTACTCCAAGCAGCATTCCAATCCATATACCATGTGCAAATTAATTGACTGAAGATATTCATCTAGTTTTTGAAAAATGAACTACAACAAGCCATACCATGTACTCCAAAGTAAGGCAACATGATCAAAATAGGGTAAAAGTTTTTTTAGTCTTTTTGGATTGGGTTAATTACCTAGTTAATTCCTGTATTTTTAAAATTTATCTAAAATTCTCTATCATTACTTCCATAATTGTTGGATTTAGGGCTAGTTTAGTAATAAGTGTAGCTTTTAAAATAATTAATGCTAGTTGTGCTGTAAAAATAATCAGTTGTATAGAGCATCATTTTAATACTTGGCAAAATTTATTTTTAAAGGTGTTATGAGTTTTCAAACCAATCATATATGTTCGATGAATCTTACAATTAAACGGCTATAAAAATACATGCAAATGACTCAAATAGATATTATGTTCAATAATTTTTTTTATAAATTTATTGTCATGTATATATATTATTTTTATTGTGTATATATAATAATTAATAACGAAAATAATTATTTTTTGTATTAATTATTTTTTATTTTGTTATTCAATATAATTGATAATAATAATAATAATCTCTTTAAATTTAATGCTTTTATTTTGCAATTGAATAAAGATAATTTTGGATTTTTATATATGTGAGGATATATATGGAATTGCATTAAATATAAAACTCATTTTTAAAATTAAATTTTAAAAAGTTACTCTTCCCTACTTTTCAAACTCCGCTATGGGATAAAGTAAGTTTTTCAAAAGTAGTTTAAAAAAAATTATCAAACACCAAAATTAGTTTCTATCTTTTCAAAATTATTTTTAAGTCTCTGTAAAGTAATCTCAAAAGTGTCTAATAAAATAATATTTCATTTTCGTATAACTTAAAAATTCAAACAAACCTAACAGGCAATAAGTAAAATTTAATTAGCTCAAACAGTCGCGATCAAAAGAGCATTTGCCCATAAAAAAAAATTAAAAAAAAAACATAAGAGCTATATTAACGATAAATATCAAATTACATATCCTCCGTAAAAGATGCTAAATTTAAATCTATGAAGTTCTTTATCAAGAGGGAAAAAGATGAAAAGTAAGAAATACAAAGATGAATTGATACCTTAACTTTGAGATTGGCCAGGTACATGAAAAACTCCTACAGGTACCAATCACATAATAGCAGCAAATGTTAATATATTCTACTATACTTTGCCGACCGGCACCAATAGCAGCCCCTACTAAATACATTGGCAAATTAATTCAATATATGCATGATACAATAGACTAAGGCTCCGTTTGCTATTATTGTTGGGAGATGTGACTTCATCAACTCTGGACATACATACATACGTTTGTGTGTATGTGTGCAATAAAGCATCAGTATTTGAGTTTGCCAAGCATATATGCCATTAGAAAATGTTTCAAAATCTTTCATGCCCAATTGAGGCTAGGAGGCCAAAGCCTAACATGAACTCCCAAGCTATGATGTTGAGGCTACAAAGTCGTACATTTGATTTCATTAGTATAAGCCTATGACACTCTTAATATATATGGGGAAGTAATGATATAATGGGTGGCAGTAATTACCTAATGATGAGCGACAGTGTCATGTGACATTGTCTGATTAATCTACAATTTAAATACTATTTATAGGATGTCTCAAAGTCCTGCTATGTTTTTAGATGCTTACTATATGGTAGACGCTCAGTACTAGTGCTGACAGCTCGTATCGACTGCTGATCCTGGTGGTTGTGGTGGTGTTGCTGTGGTCTTCTCATCATGTTTGATTCAATTTCTTTTCGTTTTCTCGGGAAAATTTTAAACAGGAGGAGAAATTTTGGGAGGGAAAAGAAAAAAAAAAGAAAATTGCTTAAAACGAGGCGAATGGATAAACTTGACTATTGTTATCTAAAACGGTGTGTGATTGGAGAGGAATGTAACGTGAAGTTACAAATGTAGCTTTCTGATAGGTTGCAATTTGTTTGTTTCTCGGGAAAATTCTTCGAGAAACTGAGATAAAATGACGCGATGCTTTCAGTTTCTTTCTTTAAATCTTGCTGTCAATACAGCAATTTATGCTTCACCTTGAATTCCCAAACCAACCAGGTGAGATTTGACAAAAAAAAAAAATAATAAATAAAAGATTTGAAAATATGTTGAAAATAAGTAATTCTCCGTTTGCTATTATTGTTGGGAGATGTGACTTCATCAACTCTTAAGTGTTAATTGGTAATAATAAAAAATAAGGTGACTTATTTGTAATAAATCGACAATACTTTCACTATTCTTGTCGAAATAATCATTATGAAATTATGTTATATATCATACATTATCAATTTACGTGAGAGTACAGGCTGGACACCGCTAAGTAACATTGAGAAAGCTAAAGGGACAGAGAGTGATCTTGGAACAGATTCCGATACTTCTTCATCGCTTGTAAATAAATAAACAATTTTTCTGATGGAACGTTAAGCACATTATTATCGAAAAGAAAACTCTGCTACACATGGAAGCAATTAAGGCAACTTTGATGGAAATTTTGCAGCTTTAGCATTTCCTCTCCCCAATTCATTTCAAACCCGAACTCTGGACATAAATACATACGTTTTGTGTGCGCGTGTGTGTGTGTGTGTACGCAATAAAGCATCAGTATTTGAGTTTGCCAAGCATATACGCCATTAGAAACTCAATGTTTCAAAATCTTTCATACCCAATTGAGGCTAGGAGGCCAAAGCATAACATGAACTCCCAAGGTATGATATTGAGGCTACAAAGTAGTACATTTGATTTCATTAGTATATGCCTATGACATTCTTAATATATATGGGGAAGTAATGATATAATGGGCAGCAGTAATTACCTAATGATGAGCGACAGTGTCATGTGACATTGTCTGATTAATCCACAATTTAAATACTATTTACAGGATGTCCCAAAGTCCTGTTACGTTTTCAGGTGCTTACTATATGGTAAACGCTAATGACCACTAAATTATACTTATGTATGTAAGTATGTTTTCAATAACCCATTATATCCATAGTCTTAAAACAAGTAAATAACCATAGAAAAAAAACACATTTTTTCTTATTTTTATTACTATCATATATACTTTTGATAGTCTAATCTAATGTGTTTGTCAAAAGATGGGACGGATTTTACCTGTTAAAATTATTATTTATTTTTTACAGTAAATTTGAATATCAAAATTTTAACTTAAGAGACATAATGGGTAATTCGAAAGAAGGAAAAAAAATATTACAGGGACTGAAATAATAAAAGCGAAGCGAAAAACATTAGACAGTTATGTAGTATATCATTATGTAATGTAGCTTGCAGCGCATTGAAAATCCAATTTTAGGGTAAAAAAGAAAAAAAGAAAATAGAACCAACATAGACTTATCATGGAGATGGCAAATATCTCAACTCTGGCATTTTTCCATAAATTTAATGAGTAATTAGTTTTTATTAAGAATGCTCGGTTGCACTTATGTACCATATCATACGCTCGAAGATGTCGAGAGTTTAATTAGAGGAAATAACTCAGCAAAAGGATTTAAATTGAATCCTCTCCATGTATTAGGGCATCAACCACCAGTGACATACAAATAATTTGAGTTTTTATGGTCAAGTGAAAGTGCCAAAAACAAATAACGGCAATGAACCATGGGCAAGAAATGTCCTGCCCTTACTATTTGCTATGTCTTTGCCTTGGCCAAGAAATTTGAAGATTGAACTTGAGACGATAAACCCAGGGAGCAAAATTGTTGCTGTAATAAGATGTATTATCCACTAAATAAATTGAAATTATAATCAAAATTAAAATGAGTATTGGAATGCTGCTCAGTAAGAGGAACCAGATATATATACATATAATTGATCGATGGCATACTGATCGTTAATCAGCTCTCTCCTGTAATATGTATATTAATTTCCATTTATTTTTACAAATTAATCAAGTAGAACTTTAATATATCCAGCTATACGTGCTAGCTCGTCGGATTAATTAAAATCATCGCACATGTTGAATGAGATACCCAGCACATTAATCATAGGAATTAAAGAGCAAAATTAGAGCTACAAGTGCAAACTAGTTAATGTTAAGATATGCTCAAATATTTGTATGACCAAAACCGAAATATTGTTTGTCTCTCGTATATTTAACTGGCAATACGCAGCCAAACTTGAGCTACGATCAAGTATTAATTTTATTGCAGAAATATATATTTATTTGCGACGCAAGCAATGTTGTATATGACGCCAATTTTTCAATAAGTTGCTGATTAATTAGCTAGTGGGGATGGAAAATTTATTATTTGCTATTTTACCATGCATAGGTTTGCTACTATATATTGAGTAGCGACAGTATTGTTCACTGTAAGGTGAGAATTATATCATTGACTACACCATCTATGTATGTGTGTGTGTGTGTGTATAGATAGATAGATAGATAGATAGATAGATAGATAGATAGATAGATATATAGTGGTTTCCTAATTATGAATCCTTAACTTTAATAAAGTCAAGGATTAATTAAAAGACAAAAAAAATGTAAATTTCAATATATTACAAGATAAAATACAGTGCATTGGAGTTTGTATTTATTTTGTCTTTTAACTTATCCCTGACTTTATTAAAGTCACATATTTCTAATTGGAAAACTAATATATATATTCAATGTGTGAATTTTAATCCCAAAGCCAATTTATACTTCAAGTTACTACTTTAAAATTCAGATATAGTCGTGTCCAACTTTTTACTCAAATGTAGTAGGGGTGTTCGCGGATCAAATTTTACGGATTAGACATCAATCCATATCCGATCCACGATCTTACGGATTATAAATTTTCAATCCTATCCAATCTATAGATTGGTGAAATTTAATCCAAATCCAATCCATACATTTGCGGATCGGATGCGGATTTGACCCAATTCATATCCAATCCATCATTTTACGGATTGGTTTGCGGATCGAAAAATTTTAATTCTGTTCAATCCACGAATTAACTAAATAAAAAAATTAATATAAAAATAATTTTACAATCGATCAAATTTAAAATTAAATAAGATTTAAATAAATAAATTGTTTAAATAAAGCTAGAAAATACATTTAAAGTTTCAAAATATAACACACCAAAACGAAAAAAATCTTATTCGTTTAGATCAGTACATGGAAATTAACTATTTAGGAAGCTATATTTATTTATTTAATTATTTTATATTTTTTATTATTATCAGATAAGATATAATATAGTGTTAATGTAACTATATTTTAATGTATTTATTTACTAGTAAGTACTAATGTCATATTTACAAGTTTTATTTTTTAATTAAATAAATATTTTTTATTATTTTACAGATTCACGAATTTTTGCGGATTTACAGAAGTAAATCCATATCCAATCCACCGATTGTGGATTATCAAATTTTCAATTCAATCCAATCCACCAATCCACATATCAGATTTCTACATATCAGACAAATTGAGCAGATCGAATTGGATTCTGAACACCCCTAAAATGTAGTCTCTAAAATTTATAACCGAAATTGAGAATAATAGCAAACTAATAAGTACTCTTTGTTGTCTTTAAGTTTAAGTTAGCGTTTACTTCTCGGATTAGATTGGAAATTCTGAGGAGTGAGAATCCTAAGATTGGAAGTATAAAGTGGGAGTGGGAATATGTTGTTTATTTATACTGAAATTAGAGTGTGAAATATGAATTAGAATCTCATTATTTATTCAATTTGTCTTAGGTTAGGAGTGAATTGTTTCAAATTACAGTTTTACTCATATTTAAAGAATTGGTTTGTAATTACAAAGTGAATAAAAAATATATTTGTAAAATAAATTATTTATTTTATTATTAATTTTAATTATATAAATTGATTATTATTGTAATATTCTTAATTATTTAAATCACAATTTTTTATTAATTTTAATTTTAATTATGTAAGTTACAAATTCCTGGTAAGAGCAATACATGAAACACTATTATTAATAATATAGTACAAAATTAATATTTTCTTAGAATAACTATTTATTACTATTAATTATTACCATTAAATAAATATAATACTATTAAAATTAAATAAATGTAAAGTAATATTATTAGTTCTCCACGAATATAATATTATTATTTGAAAATAATTTAAACTTAGATTAAATAAATTATTATTTTTCACTAAATATAATAATATTATATTCAAATAAGTTTAATATTATTATTTTTAAGTAATTGTGACATTACTTTATTTTAATAAATATAATTATATTATATTTAATAAAGAAAGGCTAAAAAAAAAAAGAGGTGGGAGGAAGAATCCCACTGCACACTCTAAAAATGAGTGGAATTTGAGACACCCACTCCCCTTCTTAAATAAACAAGTAAATAGTGGAGTGGGAGAAATCCACACTTCCCCACCCACTCCGGTAAATAAACACAATATTAAATGTACTTCTTGTGAAGATGCAACTTCTTGAATTAATTAACCTCAGAATATTAGATTGCATTTGCGCAGGCTCATTATCAAGCTCTTCTTGCCAACAGACAAAAAGAAAGAAATTTGATCTGAAGTTGTTATTGTTGTTAACGTTAATCGGTTTATTGGCAGAGAAAATACATGCATGATTGAGATTATCAGGATCTTCAAGCAATATTGGACCTTAACTTGTTGAGTTTAATTGCCGTTGGATTCTTCTTCAGAAGGCTTCAAGAGCCACTTATTGAGTCGTTCTGATGCTTTCTTCACCTAGAGAGAGGAAATAGTGTTGTCATCAAATGTATGATTCAAGTCTACAAATTAAATATGACACTTCTTTTTTGAAAAGTTTAGAGAGATTGAGCATTAATGAGGCATGCAATTGATGATGATGTGTACATATTGGTGAATTTATTTTAATTACTTACCTCATTGTCCCAATCGGTTTTCCAGGTGACATACCCCAGCACGAGTGATTGCATTACTACCCCAAGCAGCATTCCAGTCCAAATACCCTGTGCAAATTAAAAGAATAATCGGATCTTGTTTCTGAAGATGAACTACAATCGAATTTCAAAAAAAGTTAAACTGTTCATGATGTGCAATATCAAACCATTCATTCAAATAATCATCATGGAATTTTTAAGAAAAAAAATTAAACATAAATGTATGTTTCTAATTAAAACAAATCCGGTTCAATTTCAGTGCACTCGGGATTCGACCCCTTGACCATAGTATTGATATGAGATTTATAAAGATATTTGGTAGCATGGTTCATAAGAATACGGATTAAGTTTATTGTTGATATCATTTTTATTTTTATTTTTATTTTAGAGAATTGTGAATTGTGATCCATAGTTATTGAAAAATAATACATAGGTAATTAGATGTTAACGGTACATTACTATAGATTATTACATGCGAGGTAAAAATTAATTAAAAGATGAGCATAATTAAAATTATCGTATGATCTAAATTCAAATAAATCTTGTACATATGACACAAGATATTTTATAGATCACCCCAACTCAAATCAGTACTCTAGTCCAAATTCAGATTGAAATATCAAAATGCAAAATAATTCGTACCTTAACTTTGAGATCGGCCACATATCCAAGAAGAACGCCAACAGGTAAGCCAATGAAATAATAGCAAATGATGTTAATATATGCAACCACAGCCTGCCGGCCAGCACCTACTGCCACCCCTGCAATAAATAACTTACATTGAAAATATTAATCCATTGTAATGATGAATTAGAAACATTTTAATTATCGCAATCTTATTTATTAAATTCAGTACATGCCTGAGAGTACTGCCTGAAAGCCATTGAGTAAAACCGAGAAAGCAAGCAGCACTGAGAGGCTTGTGACGGATTCTATTACTTCATCATTACTTGTGAACAAATGTGCTAGCTTACGGCTGAAGACTAAGCAGATTAAGGAAAAGAAAAATCCAATGACAGTTGTGGTAGCTATTGCAACTTTTACAGAAAATTTCGCAGCTTTAGCATCTCCTCTCCCCAGTTCATTTGAAACCCGCACGCTAGAAAACCAAATAAGATATAAGAGATGATATGAATATAATAAAAGATGGCGACACCCGTGATTTGGAGAAATAGTGACAGGGACTCATTTATTTCAGAATAATGATCACACAGACCACCTTTTTTAGATAAATTTTAGGAGTTTGTTTAACAATTTTATGCACAGAAAAGATAATTTTATATACCAAAAAAGGGTCTGTGTGACCATTTCTATAAATAAGAGAATTTTTGTGACTATTTACCATACCAAAAGATGTTACTATTCTTTCTTTTTTCTATGTTATTATTTTAAAGGAGATGATCATTTTTGGAGACATACCCAGAGGCAGCTAGGAAGCCAAAGACCAACATAAATTCCCAAGATATGATATTGAGGCTACAATGACATTCAAATATTCTAATTTAGTGTAGTTTTTGGCATAAAAAAAACTTTACAGGAAAACAAAGAAATAGTATATATGGCATAAATTTAAAACTTACCAAATGGAGAAGGAAGAAATCTCAATTGTGGCATTTTTCATATATCCTGCTAATAGGACTAGAAGAGCATTGTACCAAAACTCTAAGCTATTAAAGTTAAAAGCCACCAAAAAAGAACATAAAACGATACGATTAGCTCAAAAAAAAACTGTTTGAAAACTCTTGGGTTAACTTCATGGGGACAGATTAAAACATTAAATAGATATATTGTTCGGCTATAGATATACAATAGAAATGGATATCTTACCAAATCATTACACCTGAGGATATTGAGAGCTTCAAAACAGGATACAAATCAGCAAAAGCTGCAGAACTGAATCCTTTCCATGTATTGGGACACCAACCGCCAAAGAGATACACAAACTGTCCAATTACTATAAACCAACTTGCGATTATCATTGCACTCATTGCACCAGGAATCCCCAAGTTCAATTTGCTCACAAAGATCCATGACAAGGCCACATGAACAGCAAATGCAACAGCCGAAAGCCATCCGACGATCATGTTCTTGAGCTGTGCTTGCAAGTACTTTTGGATCGTTAAGCTGAAGACAAAGAAATAGAGAATGCCAATGAACCAAAGTGAGATGTCTCCGGCTCTGTTTGCTATGTCTGTTTGTTCTCCGAGCAGTTTGAAAATATCCGCTGCGAAGATAAACGCAGGAAGCAATATTGTTCCAGTAGCAAGATTTATGATCCATGATCTTTGCAAGTAGATACCCATCATGTGGTATTGCTTTGCTCCAAATGCTTGCCCGCACAGAGTTTCAGTTGCGCTTGACATGCCGATCTACAAAATGCAAAATGAAAAGATTGAAAAAAAAAATTTACTTCGATTGCATTATGATTGTAAGAGCTGATTGTTTTGATTTATAAGAACTGAATATCGTTATCAATTTGCAAAGATCTCTTCTACCTCCATAATTTTGTTCTATGCAGTTTCATTGTTCATCATCAGTGGCGCCCTAGCCAATTTATTCAATTTGAATCCGGAGATTTTTAATACACCCTTATGATACATTATTATTACATCTTAATACAATACAATACAATATAATACGACGTATCGAAATAACTTAAATTTTATGGTGAGATCCTAACAGCATGGCACAATTTGACACCCCTGAGTTCAACTATTTTAAGCTCTTTTACCATGGTAACCTTACTGTCAATCTACTACAATATATCCTGGATATATAATGGATAATTCATAATAAACTGGGGACTTGAATAATAAATGTGAAAAAAATATAGGGGAACTAAGACTTATTCTCCCTTAGAATTAATATCGAATCGGGACAAAAAGGGTGGTGAAATGATAGTACAAATAAATAGCTTAAATGGACACAATAAAACTATACGTTGGGATTCTCACATCATGGAATAATTCGATTTTATAACCCTAAAGAAATTCTGCACTCTCAAGGTTTCTTCATTGCGGGCCCTTCATTGTTTGCCACTTCTTAAAGTAATCATTACGCACAATCAGGAAGAAGCCAGTGCCCTTCTACGCAGAGTCTACACAGAGTCCCTGTACGTGTTGTAGTTGGACATGCACTTGTTAATTTTTAGTGATGATGCTAAAATTTTTAATAAATACTTAATATTGGAGTTTGAGATTTAAATTGATTTTATTTTTTATTTATATGATGAAAAATATATAATATTTTTAATATTTTATTAAAATTATAATTTAAAAATTATATTTATTATATTACTATTAATTTTTATTTTACAATTGTAACTTTTCTTGATACCAAACAAAGTTATAAGCGAATCTGATGCCCTTATTATAAAAAGAGTCAACTTGATTCACACAAAATTCAGCTAAAGCTAGCTAGAAGCTTATAGGCATGGAGAAAACCTGGCACATTAAAAAATTTTGTAGTCATGTCGTTTGTTTATTATTAAACATATTTATAAGTACTATCCATGAAATACTAGAAGAATGACAGTTAGATCCTTAATTTTTTTTTTAATTTTACCAAGAGTTTTTTTTTTGTCTGAAAAATTAAATAAGTATGAATTTAACAGAAGTCTAAATGAATATGAACACAAATATTTGGATGACCTTTTTTTTTTTTAATATTTGAACATAGGTACTTTTTATTTATTTTTATAAAATAAAAAAGATAACATGGATATTTGATGTTTATGTCCTTATAAGTTAAAACGTATAAAGATATTTGGTTTTATATTTTAAGAAATAATTATATTTGATAGAGATATTTCTGGATATAGTTTTACCTTTCCATTAAGACATTTTTTCATTTAGATAAAAGTCACAGAAGTTAATATAAATGTCTAAAAATCATACATAAGTTATTAAAAAAAACAAACAAGTAAACTTAAAAAGTATCTTAAATTAATAAAATTTCAGACTTCAGACGTTTAACAAATAAACTCTTGCTATTTAAGTCTCTAATATTCAAATATTAAAAGAAAAAAAATAATTTGGATACTAAGTTTTGTAGGTAAAAAGTTACATTTGCTCTTCAACAATAAAATTTGAACCTTCAAATTATAAAATCAAGAACGTAATGGGTATTAGGAGAAAAAAAAAGAGCCTAAGTGATAAAAGTAAGAGATATTGGGACCTAATTCAAAGTCATTCTCCCCAAATTCTTTACGTCATTTGATATGGACAAATTTCAGACACTAAACATCAATTTTTATCTTTAATTATTATTCAAACTCAAGTAACACGACGCAATTCATGACCAATTGAGGGCTGCGCCAGCCGCCCAGTGGCTACAATAATTGAGTTTGAACAAATATCTTCTATCTAACAAAATAGGACAAACCAAAGAGGAATAAAAAAAAAAAAATCACGTCGAAAAGGTCGGTGATGAAATAAATTGAGAATACCAGAAAAAGATATAAGTAAAATTTTTGCATGATTGCTTTTTAGATAAAGGTGCAAATTAAATAATGGCGTCAATATGTAGCTCAACTTTAGGACACTAAAGTGGGGAATTACCCGGACGAATAAGACCAACTTTCTGAAAAAGAAAAATAAAATAGAAGGTCGAGTGGAATCGTGGGGGCAGATAAGATTAGTAGTGCTCATATTTTGTCGATCCCTATTGTACTGGGAGATAAGGATAATAAATGCAATCACAAAATCTTACCAAAATCCCATTTGAAAATCGGACGGCTATGATTTGAATGAGCGCGTAAGCTGCAAGCTCAACCTCACCAAGATGACCAATAAATCCCTGTGTGATAACGAACATACCATACTGAGAAACCCTAGCTAACATTGCAGGAAATGCAACCCTCCATAGCTTTTTCGATTCTTTCCAAACCCTCCCTTTTAAATCATCAATATCTTTTGCTTCTGAACCGAGTAGTCTCTCCTCCATCTAAAAAACAGTTTTGTTTAGAGAAAATAATGTTACATATGGAAAATGCAAATATAGATAGCAAATTAATCTACCTAGACTGCTTTAATCCAGTAAAGAACTAATCCCGGCCCCTCTAAATTTGATCAATACCAAAAATTAAAAAAAAAAAATTGCCTTGTGCGCAACCAATAGGCACATAATTTGTTGATATATTTCATACACACACCTTTGTTTAATTATGAGTGATATTATTCGAGTCTGAATTTTAATAGAAAAATCATCTATACGTCTAAGATTTGTTTAAATGAATATGTAGATTCTTTGATTTTAAAAATAGTTTCATAATTTTTTTTTAAAATTTCAAAATAGTTGTGCAAACTCTAAAGTTTATCTTTTAAAAAAAAAATTATGTAACCGATGCACGTCTGTGTCACGTTTCAGTCCAAAAGCAAATCTCTTAAAAATCTTAGTGGCTTTTTCTCTTGAATTTTGCGTCTCATTCTGTGTGGATTTTGTGTGTCTCGGTGTTTTTTTTTTTAATATTGATTACACACTATATTACTATATTATACAGATATTTACAACGACTATCAAATATTATATTGATATTTATAATCAAATATATATGACTGGAATTTATATATGATTATATTACATTCTATGAAATAGATATTCAGATAAATTATCCTTACAGAAGAGGATGCACCTATTTCACTTGCATTTCGCAAGAAAGAAGAATATATAAATGTTTAGTCCCTACAATACTTTTGTAGGGGCTTAAACCGTTGTGAGGGCAGCAGCCCACCTCTTTGGCACGGCCGAAGTGGCGTGTGTCTCGGTGTTCGCTCACCGGTAGGAAGTATTTATTTAAGGTGCACTTGTACGATGTTGGTAAGATGCATTGTAACAGCAAAAATCATGTTAATAATGTATCTTTTCGAGCTATGAATCAGACAAAAACTTGATTAAATATAAAGAAGACTTACGATCAAGTCCACTCAACTTATCTGAATTCATGGGTGAGTGTAATTAATAGAAACTACTTAAAGGACAAATAGGAAATAAAAGAAAATACAGTCCAACCACCACATTTAAAAAAAAAAAAAATTATTCAAGAAAGTATTAATGAATTGAAAATGACTAAGTACACGGGTAGGTATTAAGGAGAAAAAAATCTATATGTATTCATTTAAATAATAAGAGATTGAAAGAAGAGATTCATATCTTTCATTGAAAGAAAAAAAAAGGAACCTAATTGCAAATACAGCTGCGCATAGTATGTATGTAAAGAGAGTTAGCTTTTTTAGTACGAATTATGATTTCTTTATTACATTTGTCATGTGTTTTAAGGGTTCCCAGTTGTAGGGTTATTTTCTCAATTATTTTCTTGAAAAAGAATCAAATACAACAACACATACGTTCAAAACTTTAACAAAAAAACTTATGAAGTTAATTAAAACATATAACAAAAAACTATATTGAACTCTACACGTAGTTCCCCTCTGATTCATGTCACTGTTGACAGAAATATTTAGAGAAAAAGAGAGAGAAGAGGAAACTTCAAAGAGAGAGAGGAGGAAGCTTACTTGGCCTTGAGAGAAGTTCTTGCTTGATTAGTTGAACAAGGAGGATAGCTTCTAGCTAGGGTTTCAGCCCAAGAGATTAATTTCTCACTTCAAGAATGCATAGGCAGAGGAGATATGAAAGTAGAGGCAAGCAAAGAAGACACCTGGGGAATGGGATGATGTTAATTTAGTAAGCTGACAGAGTGGAATGAAAAAACAGTGAAAATGAGCGTACAATAATTACTCATGGGTATATATAAATCAAGGAGCTGGCTAAGTTACAGATTCTGTAACATACAGATCCAACTTAGCCAGCTCCTGATTGGTTAGCTAGCTACCAAACAAAAATAATTGCATACTTTTCTTCATATGCAGGACAGGTGTGGTGCATGCATTGGGTGCGCATGTTACAGAATCTGTAACATAATATAATCAATTCATTCATGCGTCAAAATCAATCGTTTGGGAATTTATCCATCCGTTCACTTTCCACTGGCCACCCTGCTCTGTAATTAATTAATTAAATTATACATGCTTCTGGGGCATATTGTACTATACATGGTGCTTGTTTTTGTCACAATATTTATGACAATAACGACAAAGAGAAATGGCAAAGCAAGATTACTTTATTTGTTTCGCTGTTTAGTCTTTTTTATGTGATTACAATAATACTCTTGAATCAATATATTTTACATACTCTTGCAACAATATATTTTACATTAATTTTTTAGTCTATAAAAAAATTATTAGTAAATTAACTAATAATTACTTATTAGTAAATTAAGAAATAAATATCAGTATAAAACAATTGATATTTTTCATACTTTTGTAACAATCTTGCTAATTAATATTTATACCAAGTAATTTAAAGTAATGTTTAATACCCTTACAACAATCTTACTAATAATTTTTTTGTATAAAATTAATTTAATTACCAAATTAATTCTAAAATAATAATAACTCATTTTTATTTTACTTTTAAGGTTGATTTGACAAATTCACATTTTTTCTTTTCATTAATGTTTTCAAGAATATTGTTGTTATGATTTTATTTTTAAACAAAAAGAAAAGTAAGGGTAAGATTGTAATATAATTATTAATAAAGTTATCTTAAATTATTTCTTAAAATATAGAGATTAAATGAGTACTTTTCTCAAAATATAGAGAGTAAACAAACATCTACTTTTTATTTCTTTAATCAATCATGTCACAATAGTTTTATCAATTATATGTTGCTCTTTTATCATATCGCGATGTAGTCTTTCATAATTCATTTTCATGCATATGCATAAGAAAAAAAGACAAACTTTTTAGAAAAAAAAAATTGAAACCAAGTTAGGCGGGACCCCTTATCTATAGATTAAATAAAATAAAAGAAAATACATTTCAAGTGTGATGTGACCAAAACCACTAAGTCAAAGAACAAACACTACTAACAAAAACAAAATAAATAGCAAAAGCAATTAAATAACAAAGAATTAACTAAAGAGAGCAAACTAAGGTAAAATCTAACAAAGAAACTATAAGAAGATGAGCTAATACCTAGAGTGCCGCTTATTATACATGCCAGCAGTGTCAAATGTGAAGCCTTTCTTTAAAGCAGAGGCATGCGGGCTAGCAATACCAAAATCGGGACTAAGATCAAGCCTTCCAGTATCCTCAGGCTCAAACAAGAAATAAGCATCAACATTGAATTCCCATCAAAACTGAAATTCTCATCAAATTGGACAAGATTGTCAACAGTATGAGAATTGAAGCTCGCAACCACATGCTGAATATCTTCCACTGGAGATTTGAAAAAAGTAAGACCCATGGAATACCCTAAAAATCCAAATCCTCCAAAACCATATCCTTACCACACCACCAACAATATCAACTCAGCTCTACTGATACCAGTAAAACTCTCAAAGGCATATATACTTATTGAGGTTATTTCATAACATGATCAAAAGGCAAAAAGTAAATTTCATGTGAATTGATTTTACCACTTTATAATTATTTCATGATAAGTATGATCATTTCATAAATAAAACGATTGTTTGAAACTTCCACAAATGAAAATTAACTAACTTAATTGTTAAAATATAACTTTTACCCATCAACAGCTTATTTATTCTGTCATTGTTTGAACATCATAGATAAAATGAGGTATTAAAATCTATTAAAGATTAAAATGTGAAAATGAGTTATAAGATGGACTAAGATGTTACTCTCCCTATTCTAATAGATCTCAATTGTTATTTTGAGAAATGGGTTTGTCGAGATCACGTCCATGGATTTCTGTCGCCAAGGAAAGATGTCACTATAATTACTTTCGGACAAATGTGAACGAGACAAGATCAATCACGTGATTCATTCTACACCCTATTTTCTTTTCTGGTTTGGTAAATTTTGGACGGTTGGCACGTCACTCGACGTGTGTGTTCATGATTTGTACTTTTCTTTCTTTTTTTCTTTTTATTTAACATTTTTCACATTGGACCCCAGGTAAAAATGCTCTTTTGTGTACTAATTGTCAATTAGATTATGAGGAAAAGTATTTTTATTTTATTAATGAGGGTATAATTTTGAGCTGTGTTTTAATAGTATTAATCTAAGTGAGTTTTATTAGGATTCTAATTTTAAATATATCAATAAAATTTTACCGTGTTTAAAAATAAATATATATAAAAGAAGAAAGAAAGTGGAAGTGGAAACTCTGAGTCACTGAATGGCCATTGGCATATATGCAGGAGCATAAGTGCATAACTAAGAAAGCCAGTCAACACTTACTCTCAGATGAATGGCAAAAATTGCAGAAGCATTGATTACGATTTCGAGTGCATTGAGTCTTTGTTTGTCTCGTATTTGTTCGGCCACACGCGGACACATGAGCCCACGAGCATAAATTCCGAGTCCAAGCATATACAAGACGCAAGCACTCAAGGGAAACGTAGCATGACGCCACGATGTTGGTTGGTGATAGTTATTAAGTAGAAAAATATCTTCCACTAATTTTCAAAATATGTTTATATATCTTTTCCGTTATAACGGCGTCATCTTTATTAATTATTTTTCTATTTTACTTTTGGTCTCGATGTCAACCATGGAGTTCAAAATGTTTTAAGAGTATAAATCAAGTGAAATGACATATTTACCCTTCGTGATTGAATTAATTAAATAATAAAGAGTTTGCATTAATACAATAAATAGTACATATGTAGATATCAACGGATCATATAAGATACCTACAACTAATAATACTAATTATATATATAATTAAGACTTTGAGTATTAGATATCGTAGAAGGGAACATGCAACTGAGAGTCTTTTAACAATAAAGCAATTTAGGTTGCCTATCGAAATTTCTAAAAGCACATTCATTTATTTAAATAAAACTAAGAGTCTTTTAACTAGGGCTGGCAATGGGACGAGATGGGATGGAATTTACCAATCTCAATCCTATCCCATATATGCAAATGAGATAAAAAAAAATGTCTCATTCTCGTTCTTATGTTTTTTTTGGGACAAAAATATATCACGATCCCGTCCAAAAAGAGATGGGATTCTGAGAGATTTTATCTCAATTAGAAAAATTCTCATCCTTAGTCTACAATGAAAACGAGATGGGACGGGATTTGTCAATCTCAATCCCGTCCCGTATATGTAAGTGGGATAAAAAAATATCTCACTTCCATTCCTATATTTTTTTGTGAGATAAAAATATATCTTAATCCCGTCTCAAATGAGATGGGATCCCACAAGATTTCATCGGAAAAAATTGTTATCCCCACTTTTAACAATAAAATCATAGCAACATAGCATAAATGCGGTGGGCCCATAACTCACATGTCCCCGGATTTAACCTGGCTCAAATACATTTTTTTATTTTCTTTTTAAATTTAGATAAAAACTTTTTAAAATCTATATTTTATGCAAATCGGGACGAACCTATATGTAAAATTACCGAATTTCGTCTTACGAAGTTGGAACTATCAATTGCAAGGAATTTGATTCCAGCAGGTGCATGCACCATACTGAAGTAGGGTTACAAAATTGATTATGATCAAGAGCTTTCTAGATCGTCTCGGCTCTTGTGATTCATCCATATCAAGAACAAAGTATCAATTCAGTAAAATTTGGTACTTGTTAAAAGCTTTGCTTCTCATTCCCTTTTCTAGTCTTATCTCTATAATAACTATAAATAGTTCGTACAAATTTCAATTTTAATCTATTTTCCTTTCTCTCTCTTTTTTTCTCATTTTCATTATTTTTATTTTTAATATTTGAGAAGTTAGTTTTTTTGAATTTGCAGATAGAGAAAATTCAAAGAGAAGAGTAAAGATATTAAAGACTAAAAATAGTTTTAAAAGTGAGAAAATTACAGGAACACATAGATTAAAAAAATAAAAAGAATATTTATTTTAAAAAATTGACATTAAGTGGAATATATAATTAAAGAAGCGATTTTAAGATGGATTTTCCAGGGGTGACAAAAGAAGATGGAAAATCCATTTTACATTCAATTGAATAACTTTGGATTCCTTCTCAAAAAAAAAAAAAAAAAAGAATAACTTTGGATTCAACTCATTCAGATTTATTATTATTCTACTGATAGGCCCAACCGACAAATATTCTTGTGCAAGTAATGAATTACACAACTCTACATATTTAGAGAGCTTCGATCAGATTTTTCAGATGGTTTCAGCAACCATTTGTTGAGACGTTGGGATGCCTTGTTCACCTGCAAGAATGAGAGCAATATCTATAAATTTTAGCCAACTTTTGATCTTTATTTATTTTTTAAATTTTTATAACCTAAATAAACACCCATTGTGGACCAAAAAAACCTTTCAAAGAGTGTGTTCTAAAGAAAACCACTCAATAATTAATCTCATAAAAATTTGGAGTAATCGCAACACGTGCCCTGCAATCAATCCTAATTTACCTGATCATCCCAATCGGTCCTCCATATGATGAAGGAAAGAATAATGGTTTGAATAACAATTCCACCCAACAATCCAATCCATAAACCCTGTCAAATTAAACCAACATCAATCAACTCGTGAGAGAGTCAATGGTACAATTTTTACAAAACACCATATCTATTTAATTAAAATTGTATTCAATTAACCAGAGTACATTTGATCGTTATTATTAATTAAACATAAACTATATTTCTTACCGTAACTCCGAGATTGGCCACATATGCAAGCAAAACTCCTGTAGGAACTCCAACAAAGTAATAGCTTCCCAAGTTAACAAATGCAACCGTGCTTTGCATTCCAGCACCTACAGCTACCCCTGAAAAATTGATTTGCGACGCATCAATGAGTATCCCAACAAAGTATCCATACTTAGGGTGCGTTTGAAATTGAGGTTAGGCAATTGTAACTTAAAAGGTACAGCACTAAAGTGTTTGGTAAACACTAACTGCTGTAATTTAAAAATTATGCTGATACAATTTTTCACTTGTGTGATGGAAAATCTATTATATCTTTAATAATTTTATCAAAATTATTATTTAAAATTTATATTTATTACGTATTACTAACTTTTATTTCATAGATACATTTTTTTTCCACAACGGATGTAGCTTTTAAGCTGTAACACCTTAATATCAAACGCACACTTAGTAATCATAGCATTATTATTTTTTTTTCCAAGTTTTCGAAGAAATAACACTTGCCTGAGAGTACTGGCTGAACGCTGTTAAGCAAAAGGGAGAAAGAAAGCAGAACAGATAGTTTCGATACTTCTTCCGCAATTTCCTCACTAGTTGTAAACAGGTATGAAATCTGACGGCCAAAGATTAAACATAAAATCCAACAGATCACTCCAAGACAGGCTGAAATAGTGAGTATGACTTTAATGGAAAATTTTGTGGCTTTCGCATTTCCTCTCCCGAGTTCATTCGACACTCGCACGCTGATCAACAAATGATATTACAACATTAGAGCTTGTGAATTTCAAGTATAAGGAGCCAGAGAGGGTATTTGTTGAAGCAATGTATATCTATACCATGAGGCACCAAGGAAGCCAAGGAAGATCATTAATTGAAATGCACTGACATTGAGGCTGCAACAACAATGTAATTAATTAGCTTTAAAGCCAAATTCTTAAAAAGATTATTTAGGAAAATCAACTGGAACTGGAAGTAATAAATGTGAAATAAGGTTTTAATAATAGCTAAGACCTTACCAAATAGAGAAAGCAGATATGGCAACGGTTGCATTTTTCATGTACCCAGCCAATAAGACTAGAATGGAATTGTACCAGAGCTCCAAGCTATCACAATTCAAAATTAAGTAAGATAATTGATTATGAAACCAAAAAGGAAAAAAAAGTGTCAAAACGGAATCTTATGAGACAGATTTAGAGAGCGTTCCAATATTTATTTATTTATTTGTTTATTTTTTAAAGCATAGCATAAAAACGAGCGGGGTTTGAACTGCAGAGCTCATGTACTATCGTAGGATTTTACAAGTTAAATTAATTAGCACCCAGGAGATGCATCATGACATGCAGGTTATAATTTCCGAGGAAGAACATTCAATATTTACCAAATCATGACCCCGGAGGATATCGACAGCTTTATTACAGGAAGAATGTCAGTAAAGGCAGCGTTGGTGAAACCTTTCCAAGTATCAGGGGACCAACCACAGAAGATGTAAACAAACAATCCAATGATATTTAGCCACGCAGAAATGTTTAATGAGCCCATTGCACCAGCAATACCTAAGTCAAGTTCACTCACAAAGATCCAGGACATAAGCACGTGAAGCAGGAAAGAAGCAGTAGATAGCCACCCGATAATCATGTTCTTGAGCTGTGCTTGTAAGAACATTTGGATTGTCAAGGAGAAGACGAAGTTATAAACAAAGGGAATCAACCACAGAGAAATCACCCCCCCTGTTTCTGCTATATCCTTTTGCTGGCCAAGCAGATTCATGATCGGTGTTCCAAAGATGAAGACGGGGAGCATTATTGTAGCAGTTACACAATCAACTAGCCACGATCGTTGCAAGTAAATTCCCATCATATGATAATGCCCTGCTCCAAATGCTTGTCCACATAATGTCTCTGTTGCACTTGACATTCCCAGCTTCAAATGAATGAACAAGTAAATGAAACGAACCATAGAACATTTAGAGGCAAACAACAGCTCGTCACTAGATCTTTAAAAAGATATATATATATATATATATATAAAGACATTTGTAAAAGGCATCACATAAAGCAGAGTGCAGTTTAGTGCATGATCAGAGAAAATCATTCAGGTTACTGTCTTTCTTCAATCCAGTGATCTACACATTCACAAACGTACGCACACACAAACATGTATATGATTCAAATTGACGATGCTTACCAGTATTCCGTTAACAAAGAGCAAAAAGATGCTTTGAACGAGTGCAAATGAGGCAGCTTCATTTCCTTCCAAATCCTCTGTTTCAGATCATTCCTCTCCTGTTCCTCGAATCCCAGAAGCCTCTCTCGCTCTTCCAATCCGTTGTCCATTGTTATTCTGAAGTGTTTTAACAAACAAATGCTAACTTATGTAATTGCCTTCAGCTTCAGCTTCCAAGATTTTAACATGCTAACTGTAATGAATGTGAAAGCCCTTTTAATTTCACTATCTATAAAATATATAGACAGTCTTATCTAAACAGAGGGGATACTGTGGCACAAAAATTAACCACATTTTTTAGCATATGACCTGTTGTAAGAGTCGAAATTTTAAAGACATTGTCCTTTACAATTTGGACACTATCTCTAAGCTGCATTGGTGACGGTATTTCAACTGTGGGGTACACTATGTGTAAAATACTGTAGTAATGCCCCCACAAGGTTTTGTCTCATGTTAATGAAAGAAAGCTGGTGCATGCAAATTAAGGAACTGTAAAAAACTCATGGTTGATGGCATATAAATGTGTGATTATGCCATCCACTTGGGACCGTGAACGCGCTCAAATTAGATTGTACGATTCACACTCTCCCAAATTGAGCCACGATTGTTTTCAAGAAATGGCATCTTGACAGGAAAGCAAAGTGATAGAAAGCGAAATGAGAATCATGTGATTTTTATTTTTGTCATTATGAAACAGGGCAATAAAGTTGGAACTCAATTTCTCACTTGTAACCAAATAGTTAACGTAAGTAAAAAATACCCTCCAGTTTATCATTTCTGTCATCTTGCTTTTCTGTCCAAGTGGTATTATTCAATATTTATCCTCAACACCCCCGCCCCAAAAGAAAACAAAAAAAAAAATTCTAAAATGTAAAGATAGTGATGCATATGGTGATTGGAATAATACATCGATGTATGCGCATCTGGTGGTGGTAGTGTATTTATTTCGAAGTGTACTTGTCCGTTAGTTGTTGTAATATGTTTGAGTTTGACTGGTAGATGAAACCAAACACCATAATGAGCAGGTGTACCTATCAATACCAAAAGCTGAAAAGCATTATTGAACATTTGGTTACTCTTTTAAAGCCAACACCTCATTCTCTCTGTAAAATTAAATTGATTCCATCAAAAATTGGGTGTTTCAGAAACCCAGCGCTTTAGCCTCCAGCTTTTGCTGTAATAAAGAGAGTCCAAAACAACTTAACATCCCCCTTTGCGAAGAGCGAAAAAGGTACCCTCAATCAGGAACAACATGCAGTGTGTTCTGAGATGAAATTTACAAATTCCAGGATTGGGCACAAATCACAAAGCAAAAGAGAAATGAAAACAAGAGATAGTAGTGGAGCAAGGAAATTGAACTTACTCTTTTTTGGCCTTGTTAGCTGCCTAATTTACACTGCAGCGTTGTTCATGGATTCTGCGCACAAGCACAAAGTAATAATAATAATATTTATGATCGCGAGTGTTAAACTCAAAACACAAATTGAACTTTGTTTTCACTATATATATATATATAGATTGTGGGTGGCTAATGTCCGTCCGTTAAGAATATCTTTATTATTTTGTAATTCAAAGCTTGATTGTTTTTTTATTTTAAGTGAATGAACCTGCGATAAGATTTGAGTGATGGTCAACACTTTACCACAATAATCATGTTGGCTTTGTCCTTATTGTTGCCAATCTACTTTTTCAGGTAACGATTATTTGAGCAGAAAAAATTGGCATAATTAAATTTAATATTATGTTACGTGACAAATCATCACTGGACATATGCTGAAATAGGGAGAAAAAACTGTCCTGTACGATTGCTTATATAATTGAAGATCATTTAAGTCATCAATGACCTATGCAGCTTGTCTTCATGCTCTTTTTCGTTCTTTTTGGTTTATATAACCAATCATTCTTTCTACTTAATCGGTACCAGTCTTCATCTCGCGGTTGGTCCACCAAATTGATTCTTCCAAAATTTTTGAACCAATTTGATTGGTTGTCTTGTGAAGGTATGTAAAATACCTTTGGCATAGCAGACCTGGATGATGTTGTTTCAAAGTATGAGTTAAACATCATTTCATCCAACAAATGGAGACACAGAAGAGAAGTTGTTTTGTAAGCACCTTGCAAACTTTTTTTTTTTTATTTGAAATGTTGCAGACATTATTGCTAATCCAGTAATTTCATGACACAAGCAATTAATCTTTACTAATCACGCTAGGATATAAACTATTGTACACACTGTTTACAAAACTAATGCATGAGTATGAACACTGTATTAAGTGAGCACATGCTCATTTTCTACAGCTATCTAATGAACAAATCCGAAATTTATCATGTCCAATGCTACAATTAAGCCAATACGAATGAATCTCACAATGGTGATGTTGAAACACCAAAAACAGGACAAAAAAAAGAAATTCCACTTTTTGATTCTCCATCTACATGAGCAATGTACTTGAACATCAAGTCCCATGAGGCAGATTGAATGCTTGATTGTACTCTTGAAAGCAAAAACAAAACTGTAAGCAATTAATTGGCAAAAGCTTTACACCAAGCAAAAAAGATTTTGGAAATTGAAGAAGTTTGATGTCAAGCTGCGACATCTGCTTGTTCGTTAGGCGATTGTTCCGGTGATTTGGGAATGAACCACTTATCTGGTCCAAACACCCTGCAAAAGGAGAGAGGACAAAATAGAGCCAGTACAAAAAGAAATTAAACTACTTAATTGTGGAACAATTTGTATTCTGTGCCTAAGAATTTTGAAGAAAAGAATGATGTGTGTGCACTCATGAAAAGCAACTCCTTTACAAAAAACTGCTGCGGCACTCCTAATCAATAACATGATTGTTGATGCGAGATTCCGGTTCTCCTCGTTCTACGATCAGGATCTCTGCTCGATCAACTTCGTCGCGACCAGGAGGTCTCCTCGCCAGGCTTCTTCTCCAGAGGTCCCTGCGTACACAGATAAGTCAGAGTACGCCGGTTGTTTTCCCGGCGCAAACCCTCCGACGCTCAAGTCAGATATGAAGGTTCGGGAAAAGCTTGCCACAGGTCTTATGGCGTTTTTTGTGGTTTTCTCTTTTTTTAGGTTTTTCCTCTTCTAATCTCCAGAATGCCAACCCTTTTACCTTCGTTGGCTACCTTTTTATAGGCTTCCCCTGAATCTCAGTCTTCCGCTCTTTTTGAGACGGTATCGGACTCCAACTGCTGCGTTATGGGCAAAACATGGGATCTAGCGTGTTACGCCACGGTTCAGGGGAAAGCGTGGCTGCCATGGCTCTGTGAGACCTTGCGTGTTACGCCACGGTTCAGGGGAAAGCGTGGCTGCCATGGCTCTGTGAGACCTTGCGTGTTGCGCCACGGTTCTGGGGAAAGTGTGGCTGTCATGGTTCTGTGAGATCTTGCGTGTTACGTCGCGGTTCTGGGAAAAGTGTGGCTGTTGTGCCTAGATTCTCGTGCTGGAGAGCACGTCTTGCCAACTGCCGTCGACCGGGTCTCCTCGCCTCTCGATCTCTAGCCGGAATGGCCTTATGCCTCTTATAGGAAATTGGCCTCGCGGACGACAACATCGTGGACGAGCAGGATATTTCTGCTCCTGTTCTTCCAAGCGCCAGGCTTTAACGGAACACACCGGTTCGCAGAACTCCGCCATCAGATATCTGCTCGTCATTCCTGGTCCCTTCGACGCATTTATCCCAAACAGTATCCCTCCCAAACAATGATGACAAACCAAGCTGCAAGGTATCTGCATTATACAATGAGGAGACCGGTTGTTCATTATATTCGTACTTTCAGGACCAGAGAATTAGGATATGATGATTTGAGCCAAATTAAAATGGAACCGAACTGAGTTATATTTATTTGGAGACAACAGTAACAATACAAATACTGCCAAGTCTAAGTAAAAACGCAAAGATACTGCAGAATGGGAAAAAGAAAACTCACTTTGACTTCCAAATGGGTTAAATAACCAAGCACGACTCCGATAGGAATCCCAATCAGGTAGTAGCAAGCGATGTTAACATATGCTACGATACTCTGCCATCCAGCCCCGACAGCAACTCCTGTTCAGGCATGATTTTTGGTTACGAATTTAACAACATATTTTCCTTTTTATCTTGGACCCTCCCATTCAATTGGTGACTTGGAGAATATAGAAAGACACTGACAAGAAAGGGAAGCATTACCGGAGAGCACTGGCTGCACACTGTTCAAAAGTATAGAGAAAGAGAGTAGTGGTGATAGATCTGCAACTGTGTCAATCACATCTTAATTGTCGGAGAAAATGTATGCTACGCGTCCTCTGAGTAAGAGGAAAATGATAAAGAGTGCACATCCAATCAAAAAGGATGTGGAAACTGCCACCTTAATAGCAAATTTCGTAGCATTTGCGCTTCCTCGGCCAAGCTCATTTGACACCCTAACACTGAACATTTTTCCAACTAAACTGAGTTTATTCAGCACATATATCAACCTTCCAAAGAAAAGGGTAATAGAGAAGTAATATTCAATATTAACGTGAAACATTGTTAAGGGAATAGATAATTCCATTTTCTACAACACATCGCTTTGAGGATCATGCATTATGCACAGAAATGTTTCCAGGAGATCGAGCAGTTTTTGTTAGAATACAGAAATATAATTAGATTGACTTCTATCCGAAGTTCACGCAAGATATGGCTGAAATTATTGGTCAAGGCTGAAGGCAAAAAATAAGTTTTTTTTTCCCTGCAAATGGATAAGGCAGTCGGGATTGTAGTTAACTGAGTTTCATAATCAGATTTTCATTCTTTAAATCTAGTAAGTTTGTTTAAAAGAACAGAATAAAGATATAAAAAAAAAAAAATAGAAGAAAAAGAAGAGGATTATACCCTACTGCAACCAAGAAACCAAGCGAGATCATCATTTCTAGCCCATTGATGTTGATGCTGCAAATAAGAATAATTTAAACCAAATAGATAACTGGCCCCATATAAAAGAAGAGGAAAACAAAATCCAAAATGATGATAATGGGAAGGAGCCTATGAATTCGGTACCATATCGCAAGAGCATCAATGGCAACCTCAGCATTTTTCATGTTTCCTGTTAAAAGAACCAAGACTGTGTTGTACCAGAGCTCGAGACTGTCAAGTATAACATAATGCTGAGTTAAAATCCCCACATAGTTGAGTTACAGGAAAGCATAAATATGGCAGTTAATCAGCAAATACTAGATTAACATCATTGTTCCTCAGCGATGTTATATTAACATCATTGTTGTCTGTAGACCACAAACAAGTACTTTTTATCAGGGATTCATATCATAATATAAAATTCACCATTTCCCTGCCCCCACAACCCAATTAAAGAAAGAATATATGATATTGCCACTCAGTAACACAAACTGAAGCAATCAATGATCTTAACAAAAGGGAAGAACCAAGAAAGGCTGAAACATGGCCAAAAACAAAATGAGGAAAGATCCCACTCGAAACTAATAATAGTAACAAACACATATGAAATGATATAGATTCAGATGTAAGCCCTAGACTCTTATCTGCCGATTCCCAGTTAAGCCAATTAGAATTTATAAAATGCACAATCTTTTACTGCCTAAATTCATGCAAGGCCACAATTAGACAAGAACCTCACCATAGCATGGCACCGGACGACAAGGAAAGTTTTACTACAGGCCAGAGATTCTTGAAAGCGGCAAATGAGAAACCCTTCCATGTTTGAGGGCACCCTCCACATATAACAAACAGAAGTTGACCCAAGTTTGGAATCCAGTATGCCAGAATTGTTGATCCCAATGCTCCAGGGAGTCCAAAATTCAATTTCATGGTAAAAAGCCACGAAAGAAAGAGATGAAGCAAAAATGAACATGCCGCCAAGTAGGAGATAATCATGTTTCTGCTCTGGGCTTGTAGGTACATTTGGCAGGTAAAGGATACGATGAAGGCGAACAACACAGGGATTAGAATGAGAGAAATAGTTCCCGCCACTTCAGCAATATTTTCTTCTTGGCCCAAAGCCACCAAAATTGGTGTAGTGAAGAAGAACAGAGGTAAGAGAAGGATAGCACAAATGGTTAAGACTATCCACGGTCTTTGAAGATATATTACTAGCATGTGGTATTGTTTCACCCCAAAAGCTTGCCCACAGAGAGTCTCTAATGCACTAGCCATGCCCAACTGCACTTTCAAATTCAGATATCAGAACAAGAGAAGACTGAAGCAACTATTTATAGATTTAGAGAATTATATTCCTTGTGAACAGATGACACCATGCATTATAACACATCTTCTTATAGAAGCTAGAGAGTGACTGGAAAGCATTGAAACTCATTAAAAAAACTGAACTGCAATGGAAAAGAAACATTCTTTTTCTGAAGCTCTTGGTCAGCCATTACAGTTCTCAGATTATGTGATTGGGGAATATGACTGCATGAAAATTTTTTCGAAACACTAAAAAAAATAGCAGTAGACATTTTTGAGTGGCGAAAGTTCAGATATCCTGATTGAAATTCAAATTATATTGATTGGTGTTAACCCTTGTGTCATTAAAGAAGGTTCATTGGTTTGGCTGCCAGCAAATTCTGGTAAATATACTTTTGCCTTCACTTTGCTAGCTATGAGAAGATATTTATATTTGGTAGCTACACTCAAATATTTTGATCTGGTAAAGAATTTTTCTTTTCCTTGTCCTTTCTCCCCATCTTCTTGTATCAGCTTTAAAAGTTCGGTAAAGCATTGCCACCAATAGGGTTACAGCAAAAGTTGTAGTCATGTTTTAATTTCTAAGATTCTGTTAAACTTTGTGAATGCTTATTTTTTTATTTTGGAATCATACCTAATATTCTGCTAATGTTCAATACTTGTAGAAGCCTATTAATTGTATGGGGTTGTACTTGTTCCCATTTTTGGTTTCTGAACTTTTCTATTGTTATTTACATTAACCAAGAGGAAAGTGAGGACTTTGGTGGTGGTTGCCCTTACAAGGAAATTAAATTTGATCGTTAGTAATTTGGTCTTATTCAACAGGACTCTTTTCAGAGATTGTTACACAAACAAGACGGCACAAGAGCAGAATGGGAGTATCCCTTTGCTGTTGCTGGCATCAACATTTCTTTTATGTTAATACAGATGTTGGATCTTCAATCAGGTAATTAAAGTTCTGACTAAGTAACATTTATTGTAATCGTTGCGGTTCACTCCTCGATCCTGAAAAGCTGGGAAACGGCAAAGCCACCCCAGTCAACCATGAGGAGCCTTGGTTCCAAGCGTCCCCTTAAGAAATCAACTTGCTCATCCAACATCTGTCCAGCCATATTTTATTAAACACGCTTAACTTTGTGCTACATTCTGCGTTTCCACTTGGTGTCTTCATATTGTTCAATTTTACGTGCAGGAAAGCCATCTTCTTCAGCTGGTATCCGCTTTCTAGAACTGCTTGAGAAAGATGAAATGGCATTCGACAACCTTTATTGTGTAGCCTTTCAAATGATGGATGCTCAATGGCTTGCAAAACGGGCTTCATATATGGAATTTAGCGTAAACTTAACTTAGCATCCTCCGCTTTATATATATATATATATATATATATATTTACATGAACCATGATTTAGGCTTAATTGTTGTTATATGATTTTTTATTTTTTTTCAGGATGTATTGAAGTCTACAAGAGCACAATTAGAGCGCGAGCTTAAACTCAAAGATGTTTCTTGTGTACAAGATTTACCCGCATACAATCTGTTGCATAGATAGATAAGTAGATGATCAAATTTGCATATTTTGAATTGTGAAATAAAAACATCAGCTGTAGAGGTTGTTTATTTGAACTGTTGCTGCCATAATCTCTGTAACATTGCAAATTATATAGTTGGTATCATAGAAAGATATATATTTGTTGAACGAATTTGGTTTCAGGATCATTTCTTTCAATTATCAACATCAGAAATCTCTTTTATATCTCATTTGTAAATAATCATTTAATGTTTTAAAGAGTAATACTATATGTCTTAAATATTATGGATAAATTTTACAACATTTAAAATTATTTATTACTCACATTATATAAATAAAAAATTCCAAATAATACTTAAAAAGTTTGACCTTTTTTTTTTCCTTTTAAAAAAACAAAAATTAGGTTACGAATATTTTCAAATTAGCTTTAAATAATCTTGATATATAAATAGTTTTTAATTAACACCAATCCATTATTATTTGAAATCTTATCTGAAATCTAGTAATTTTATTTCACAGTAGCAATGGAAAAAAGAGTTAAAAAAAATATGATTCTTTCTATTTGGAATCGTCTTAGGTCTAATTCCTATTACTTTGGCTGGATTATTCGTAACCGCCTATTTACAATACAGACGTGGTGATTAGTTGGAGAGGTGCACAAGACCGAAATTTCAGCACTACACGGGGGAATTAAAATCCCATAGTTGCATGATTAGCTAATGCCACTCACAGAACTTCTTACAACACCAAATATCTAATCTCGAGTGGAAACAAACTGGGGGTTAGGGTTAGGGTTAGGGTTTAGCAAATAGCAAAGGAAGAACCGCATTTTAACATTTGTGCATTTTATGATTTCATAGGGGACTTCTGAGTTTTCATTATTTTTTCAGAATAATAATAATAATAATAATAATCACGAAATATTAAAAAAAAGAGATTTTTTTTTTCTAAAGACCGACTTGGCGTCAGCCTCAAGCTCAACGACTTCTTGGATTTGTCCGATTTAGGAAGGTTATTAAATGTAAGGACTTTTTACCCAACTCGCAAATTCACCCGCGTTTCTCGGAGTTGCCTTAGGAAATTGTTACTTGTAATCCAAGCTAGGTCACTTCACTCCTCTAGGAAATTGTTACTTGTAATCCAAGCTACGTCACTTCACTCCTCCATATGTTATAAGGAAGCTTTAACAACCCCGCTTCTTACCACTTCTGCTCTAATTCTCTAACCCTATCTTTGCTTCTCTCTCGGCTTCCGTGTTCTTTGTTTTCAATAATTCGCCGAAAAACTTTCCTCCATCAATCATCAATCAACCAACCCACCATTCAATTAACCCTCTTCTCCTCAAACAAAATGCAAGAACATAGACCCTTTCTTCCCCATGGCTTCCAGTTCAGACCATCCGATGAAGAACTCATCGAACATTATCTCAAGAAGAAAGTTTCGGGAATATTCATCCCTCTTGCTGAGTATTTCATCATGGATTGTAATCTTTACGAGGAAAAACCCTCTGAGATTTGGGATTCTCATGGAGGACCCTTTTTAAATGCTGATGAGGATCTTTATTTCTTCACCCAGTTGAAGAAAAAGTCTTCCAAGGGTTCCAGAATCGACCGCAAAGTGGGATCTTCTGGCGGTACTTGGCAAGGGGAGGATGCTGGTAAAGATATAGTAATCGGCCAATCCAAAATCAAAATCGGCTCCAAGAAGAGGTTTCGTTACGAGAAACAAGGTTGTGAGGATCACGGGGCTTGGATCATGCACGAGTACACTCTACATATGCCCAAGAATCAAGCTACCAATTATGTGCTTTGCAGGCTCCGAAAGAATCAACCAACTGGCCATGATATTATGAATTACGGTTCTGCAAAGAAAAGAAAGCTGAAGGGTTTTCAAGACAACAGCAATCAATCCGAACAAGTAGCAGATATTGAGATGGATAGGCTGTTGACCCACCAACAGAATCAACACCAGAACTATATGGATTATCAAGAAGTAAGCTGCAGCAGTTCTGACATGATGAGTGAGCAGAGCTTAGCTGGTGGAATGGGGCTTGCAAGCAGTGTTTACGAGCCATCCATGGAGATGATGATGAGTCATTTTGATCAGATGATATGTAACCAACAATATGACTCCGGGAACAACATGCTTCAGGGTAGAGAAACTGGAGAGAATTATCATTGTCATTCGGAGAGTATCGTTGAAGTGCCCATGGCGGTGCCTGAATCATTGGTGCAACACGAAGACAGTGATGGACTACCTGAGTTAACTGAGGAAGACTATTCTTTTCTGGAAGACTTACTTCAAGAACCAATAGGGGATGTGCGCGGTTCATTCGGCTTGATGCTGGACTTGGATGATCTCTTGTCATAAATAATTGGATTACGACTTCGATTTGTATTGTAACTGTAACAACTTTTCTCCATTTACTTTAATCCTTTATTCGTATATATTTGTATTGTTCAGTTTCTCGTGTTCTTTATTCTCTTGAACTTCAATGAGTATGTTTTCTGCAAGTTGATAATGGGCAAAGGCATTCGGTTTGCATTTAAGCCAAAATCATCATTAATTAGTTCCAATCAGTAAATCTGATGGTTCATTCTCTTATTTCATTTATTTATTCACAATTGAGTTCACAAAAAATGATTGTTTTGAGATTACAGATAAAAATGATAAGCTAGTTAGAATCTTTCTAAAAATCTACTTCTTAATTTTCATGAAACACAGAATTTTGTTCCTTGTCTAATAGTATTTGGCAGCTCATCATACCGCCAGTCAATCCTTCAGTTAACCCTTCCACAATTTTTTATATATGCATATATATTTAAGATTTTATAGGTACAAGATGAAATGGGCTTGTATCACATGGCTGAGATCCTGTTCATGAATAAATGATTTTGCATGATTAATAATATCGTTTTGTTTACGTGAACGGTATTTTAGGTCTCGCAAATTTAGCTTTTTTATGCAATTTAGAGCCGAACATTTTGAGATTTAACACGTTCGAACAGTTATGTTTTCAATTTTGTGTGTGTGTGTGTGTAAAAAAAGGGAACAATTAAGCAAATAAAAAAAACTGTCAATTGAAAAAAAAAACAGTAATTTATTTTTTGTTGTCAGTAGTTCATTTTTTTTTGTTGTCCTACTATTTTTATTTTATCTCCAAAAACAGTAATTTATTCATTTAGTGTACTTAGGCAAATAAAAAAAAATCACCTATCAATTGAAAAAAAAAATTGTATCGAAAGCAATTGGAATTCAATTCTATATTCGTGACTTTATAAACTTTTTTTTCAATTTTCTATCATATAAAGTATTTGTTTACTATATAGGTTAATTATGTAAAATCATTTTTCTTGATGTGGATCAAGGCAAAACAAAATAAAAAGAATTCTTATTAGACATATACGATATATCAATAAAATTAGATCTAATAGACTTGTAATTTTTTATTTTGTTTACCAATAATACACCAATTTGCCATTCCTATATCAGTTTACTTATTTTACTTTTCATTTATAAGTCTTATGTTTTATTTTACACTTATTATTAATTTTTAAGTTTTATGTTATATTTGTAAGTTTCTTTTGTTTACTATTGATACATTAATTTATCATTTTCATGTTGATTTACTTGTTTTACCTTTTATTTAGAAATCTTATGTTTTATTTAGACAATTTATGTTCTGTTTTACACTTAATGTTGATTTACAAATTTTATGTTTCATTTGTAAGTTTTTATTTTGTTTACTAGTGGAACACCAATTTACCATTCTTATATTAATTTACTTGTTTTACCTTTCATTTATAAGTCTTATATTACATTTACATAATTTATGTTTTATTTTATACTTATTTTGATTTATAATTTTTCTGTTGAATTTATATATCTTATGTATCATTTGGACAATTCATGTTTAATTACAATATTAATGTATCATAGAATGAAACTTCATTTAATTTAAATATTTACCTCATTGTCCCAGTCGGTTTTCTTGGAACATAGCCAAGCACGATGATTGGTTTACTACTCCAAGCAGCATTCCAATCCATATACCATGTGCAAATTAATTGAATGAAGATATTCATCTAGTTTTTGAAAAATGAACTACAACAAGCCGTGCCATGTACTCCAAAGTAAGGCAACATGATCAAAATAGGGTAAAAGTTTGTTTAGTCTTTTTGGATTGGGTTAATTACCTAGTTAATTCCTGTATTTTTAAAATTTATCTAAAATTCTCTATCATTACTTTCATAATTGTTGGATTTAGGGCTAGTTTAGTAATAAGTGTAGCTTTTAAAATAATTAATGCTAGTTGTGCTGTAAAAATAATCAGTTGTATAGATCATCATTTTAATACTTGGCAAAATTTATTTTTAAAGGTGTTATGAGTTTTTAAACCAATCATATATGTTCGATGAATCTTACAATTAAACTGCTATAAAAATACATGCAAATGACTCAAATAGATATTATGTTCAATAATTTTTTTTTATAAATTTATTGTCATGTATATATATATTTATTTTGTATATATAATAATTAATAAATATTTATTTTGTATATATAATAATTAATAAAATAAATAAATATTTTTTTGTATTAATTATTTTTTTATTTTGTTATTCAATATAATTGATAATAATAATAATAATAATCTCTTTAAATTTAATGATTTTACTTCGCAATTGAATAAAGATAGTTTTGGATTTTTATATATGTGAGGATATATATGGAATCGCATTAAATATAAAACTCATTTTCAAAATTAAATTTTAAAAAGTTACTCTTCCCTACTTTTCAAACTCTGCTATGGGGTAAAGTAAGTTTTTCAAAAGTAGTTTAAAAAAAATTATCAAACACCAAAATTAGTTTCTATCTTTTCAAAATTACTTTTAAGTCTCTCTAAAGTAATCTCAAAAGGGTTTGATAAAATAATATTTCATTTTGATATAACTTAAAAATTCAAACAAACCTAACAGGCAATAAGTAAAATTTAATTAGCTCAAACAGTCGCGACTAAAAAAGCATTTACCCATAAAAAAATAATAAAAAAAAAACATAAGAGCTATATTAACCATAAATATCAAATTACATATCCACCGTAAAAGATGCTAAATTTAAATCTATGAAGTTCTTTATCAAGAGGGAAAAAGATGAAAAGTAAGAAATACAAAGATGAATTGATACCTTAACTTTGACATTGGCCACGTACATGAAAAACTCCTACAGGTACCAATCACATAATAGCAGCAAATGTTAATATATTCTACTATACTTTGCCAACCGGCACCAATAGCAGCCCCTACTAAATACATTGGCAAATTAATTCAATATATGCATGATACAATAGACTAAGGTGACGTTTATTATTATTATTTTTTTAATCTGAATAGACCTGAATTAATATGAATTCTGAATAGATCTGAATATTTGAATCTGAATAATATGTTTGTTTTTTCGTCTGAATCTCGAAAAATAAGTATTAAATTATTTATTTTTTTCAACTTAAAAAGCTGAAAATATATACTTTTACATTTGTATCCTTATTAAATTTAAATGTCAAATAAATAATATATTAAATACCACAATATTTTAATATTTATAAGTAAAACTATATTCAAGTGAATACATAATTATTTTAGAATTTTAATATATAAAATACCATAAATTTCAAATTTTATCGTATATAATATAAGAAAGAAAAAACATGGATATTTTTATGTGGGGTAAATGTCTATGGGTGAGTTTTGGGATAGACATGAAAAATAAATTATAAAGCATAGATATTTTTGACATTAGTAAGTAATTGACTTAATTTAGATTTCTCCATTAAGTAAAAAGCCAAAAAAATTAGCTTATTTTATTAAGTCAAAATTATTTAATAAGTCTCATTAAGTTATAAAAACAAACACCTCTAATTAACTTAATTAATTAAGTTAAGTCACTTTAAGTTATTAAGTTAAAAAACAAACGCCACCTAAGGCTCCGTTTGCTATTATTGTTGGGAGATGTGTCTTCATCAACTCTTAAGTGTTAATTTGTAAATAATAAAAAATAAGGTGACTTATTTGTAATAAATCGACAATACTTTCACTATTCTTGTCGAAATAATCATTATGAAAAATATGTTATATATCATACATTATCAACTTACGTGAGAGTACAGGCTGGACACCGCTAAGTAACATTGAGAAAGCTAAGGGGACAGAGAGTGATCTTGCAACAGATTCCGATACTTCATCGGTTGTAAATAAATAAACAATTTTTCTGATGGAACGTTAAGCACATTATTATCGAGAGTCTTCCTATCTATTATCGAATAGAAAACTCTGCTACACATGGAAGCAATTAAGGCAACTTTGATGGAAATTTTGCAGCTTTAGCATTTCCTCTCCCCAATTCATTTCAAACCCGAACTCTGGACATAAATACATACGTTTTGTGTGTGTGCGCGCGCGCGTATGCAATAAAGCATCAGTATTTGAGTTTGCCAAGCATATACGCCATTAGAAACTCAATGTTTCAAAATCTTTCATACCCAATTGAGGCTACGAGGCCAAAGCATATCTAACATGAACTCCCAAGCTATGATGTTAAGGCTACAAAATAGTACATTTGATTTCATTAGTATATGCCTATGACACTCTTAATATATATGGAGAAGTAATGATATAATGGGAGGCAGTAATTACCTAATGATGAGCGACAGTGTTAGGTGACATTGTCTGATTAATTCATAATTTAAATACTTTTTACAGGATATCCCAAAGTCCTGCTACATTTTCAGGTGCTTACTATATGGTAAACGCTAATGACTACTAAATTATACTTATGTATGTAAGTATTTTTCAATAACCCATTATATCCATAGTCTTAAAACAAGTAAATAACCATAGAAAAAAAAAACACATTTTTCTTATTTTTATTATTATCATATATACTTTTGATAGTCTAATCTAATGTGTTTGTCAAAAGATGTGACAGATTTTACCTGTTAAAATTATAATTTTTTTTTTTACAGTAAATTTAAATATCAAAATTTTAACTTTAAGAGACATAATGGGTAATTCGAAAGAAAGAAAGAAAAAATTATAGGGACCGAAATAATAAAAGCGAAGCGAAAAACATTAGACAGTTATGTAGTACATCATTCTGTAATGTAGCTTGCAGCGCATTGAAAATCCAATTTTAGGGTAAAAAAGAAAAAAAGAAAATAGAACCAACATAGACTTATCATATGGAGATGGCAAATATCTCAACTCTGGCATTTTTCCATAAATTTAATGAGTAATTAGTGTTTATTAAGAATGCTCGGTTGCACTTATGTACCATATCATACGCTCGAAGATGTCGAGAGTTTAATTAGAGGAAATAACTCAGCAAAAGGATTTAAATTGAATCCTCTCCAAGTATTAGGGCATCAACCACCAGTGACATACAAATAATTTGAGTTTTTAAGCTGTGAGCGTAGGTGCCTTTTTATGGTCAAGTGAAAGTGCCAAAAACAAATAACGGCAATGAACCATGGGCAAGAAATGTCCTGCCCTTACTATTTGCTATGTCTTTGCCTTGGCCAAGAAATTTGAAGATTGAACTTGAGACGATAAACCCAAGGAGCAATATTGTTGTTTACTTATACTAAAATGAGAGTGTGGAATATGAATTAGAATCTCATTATGTATTTATTTTGTCTTGGGTTGTGAGTAAATAGTTTTAAATTACAGTTTTACTCATATTTAAAGAGTTGATTTGTAATTACAAAGTGAATAAAAAAATACTTGTAAAATAAACTGTTTATTTTATTATTAATTTTATTTATGTAAATTGATAATTATTATAATATTCTTAATTATTTAAATCACAATTTTTTTATTAATTTTAATTTTAATTATGTAAGTTACAAATTCCTGATAAGAGCAATACATGAAACATTATTATTAATAATATAGTACAAAATTAATATTTTCTTAGAATAACTATTTATTACTATTAATTATTAACATTAAATAAATATAATACTATTAAAATTAAATAAATGAAAAGTAATATTATTAGTTCTCCACGAATATAATAATAATATTTAAAAATAATTTTAACTTAGATTAAATAAATTATTATTTTTCACTAAATATAATAATATTATATTAAAAAAATTAATATTAATATTTTTAAGTAACTGTGACATTACTTTATTTTAATAAATATAATTATATTATATTTAATAAAGAAATGCTAAAAAAAAGAAGTGGGAGTAGGAATCTCACTGCACACTCAAAAAATGAGTAGAATCCACGGAGTGGAACTCCTACTCCCCTTCTTAAATAAACAAGTAAATAGTGGAGTGGAAGGAATCCACACTTCCCTTCCCACTCCAGCAAATAAACACAACATTAAATGTACTTCTTATGAAGATGCAACTTCTTGAATTAATTAACCTCAGAATATTAGATTGCATTTGCACAGACTCATTATCAGGCTCTTCTTGCCAACAGACAAAAAGAAAGAATTTTTATCTGAAGTTGTTATTGGTGTTAACGGTAATCGGTTTATTGGCAGAGAAAATACATGCATGATTGAGATTATTAGGATCATCAAGCAATATTGGACCTTAACTTGTTGAGTTTAATTGCCGTTGGATTCTTCTTCAGAAGGCTTCAAGAGCCACTTATTGAGTCGTTCTGATGCTTTCTTCACCTAGAGAGAGGAAATAGTGTTGTCATCAAATGTATGATGGAAGTCTACAAATTAAATATGACACTTCTTTTTTGAAAAGTTTAGAGACATTGAGCATTAATGAGGCATGCAATTCAGCCTAGATGCTGGGGATACAGTACCTCGGGATACGAATGGGCAAGTAGAAATGAGGGGAAAAGGGAAAGAGCAGAGAGAGGCAAGCCTTAAATCAGAAAAAGCAAAGTTTCCTGGAATGGCAAACGCGGGAACTTTTGAGAGGGAAGAAGTTGATGACTTGGGGGATGGGAAAAAATGGGGAGGCAAACAAAAGGTAATGGTGGGCTCGGCCCATGTGGAAACTGAAGCTGAGAATGTGACAATGGGAATTGCTTGGACAAAATGAAGCCCAGGAAAAAGAAATGAAAGTTATAAGTCCGAAAAATGGAAGATAAAGCAAGGATAAATGAAGCAATCATAAACTTAAAAAGGCCCAGCAGTGTTATGGAGTAGGAGAACCCGGAAACAAAAAAATGCAAAATAAATAGCTGGCAGGGCGTTGAACATTCATCACAGCATCAGGAAGTTACTACAACAGCTACTCAGCTAGTTTTCAAAAATGAAGTCGGGGATGCTTCAAAGGGGGTTCAGAATGCTGCTCCTAAGATATCGGCGGAGGCTGGAAGACAGCTCCGCCGACAGCCATAAAGCTAATAAGCTGGAACGTTCGGGGGCTGGGGCAAGACCGAACGTTCCGAGAAGCCCAGCAAATCTTGCAGGAGCATAGGCCTCAACTTTTATTTCTTTGCGAAACAAAGATGACATCGAAGTAAATGCAAGAGAAAGCAAGTAAGATGAAATTTCAGAATTGTTTTTCAGTTAGCCGTGAAGGATTGGGAGGTGGGTTGGCAATGTTGTAGAATCCAGGGACAACAGTAGAGATAAAGTCTTTTAGTAAACATCATGTGGATGTAATGGTTTGTAACGAAAATGGCAATTATTGGAGGTGTACGGGAGTGTATGGCCTTCTAGAATCAGATTAGAAGAGACATACTTGGGAGCTATTAAGAAGGTTAGCTACTTTATCTTTGCTGCCGTGGCTTTGTTTCAGAGATTTCAATGAGGTGTTGAACTTAAATGAGAAATTAGGAGGAAGAGATAAGAGGGTTAATATGGTGAATGAGTTTAGAGAAGCTATTAGGGATTGTGATTTAAAGGATTTAGGAAGTATTGGGTACCTGTTTACTTGGTCCAATAGACGGTTTGGCACTCACATTATAGAAGAAAAGCTCGACAGATTTTTGTGCAACAGCAATTGGGGAAACAGCTTCCAAGAAAAGGCTGGGCGGAATTTAATTTCTTGGAACTCAGATCATAGTCCAATCTTGAAAAGGCTGGGCGGAATTTAATTTCTTGGAGCTCAGATCATAGTCCAATCTTGATGGAGGTGGTAGAAAAGAGGAAAGGAAAACGTTTTATGAAAAGAACTTTCCCAAGAGTCAATTACGAAGATATGTGGAGCTCGTACGAGAAGTGCAGAGAGATAGTGAGGCAAGAATGAAGGGAGGTGAGTTATGAGAATGGTAGCAATCCAATTGAAATCTTCAAGAAAAAATCAAAGATGTCGTTGGTTGAATTAAAGAATTGGAGCAATGAAGAATTTAGTGGGAGAGAAAAGAAGCTGGAGCAGTTGCAAAACAAGCTGAAGGACATTAAAATCGGGTACAATCATGCTGTTAATGGAGAGGAGATTACAAAAGTAGAAAATCAAATTGATAATATCCTTATTGACAAGGAAGTTTATTGGAGGCAAAGATCGAGGGCGGATTGGTTGAGGGAGGGGGATAAGAACACAAAATTTTTTCATTCGAAAGCCTCTGCGAGAAGGAAAAAGAACCAGATAAGTGGGCTGGAAGATGAGAATGGCAAATGGCTTGAAGAAGTTGATGATGTAGAGCGGATGGTATGTGAATATTTCACTAATATCTTCACTACAACAAACCCATCATCAGGCCAGATAAGCATAGCTTTATCAAACCTGCCAACCAAGGTTACAAGGGAGATGAGGAGTTTCATGGACCAGCCGTTTACAAAAGAAGATGTAGCTGATGCCTTAGCTCAAATGTGCCCCACAAAAGCACCAAGACCAGAAGGGCTTCTAGCAGCTTTCTTCCAGAAACATTGGGGTTCTGTGCAGCAAGATGTTATCACCACATGCCTACATGTTTTAAATGAGGGAGGTCATTGTTAAAGTGCAATTTATGCACTAGTTTTGCATTGTTTACTTCCCTTAATATCGATGTTTTGCACTTAATAATAGTGATTTATTTGTATTTTACTTTTGTAGGTGCAATTCTATTGATTGGTGATAAAATTGAGCTATAAGATGATATTTAAGGATGATTGTCCTCTTAGAGAAATTATGAGCGTCAGAAGAACTTTGTTGATAAGGCGTGGGCGCGTGCTGTCAACTGCGGACCTGCAGTTTTTAGTTTAACGTGTTTTGTATTTTTGGTTATTTTTGTAATTACGAATTTAATATTTCAGATATTAGTATTTTATTTTAAATAGAATTCTAAAAGAGAAGAGAGAGAGAGTATTTAAGGGAGGAATCTATTATGAAAAAAGGGATTTTTAGATTGAAGAAAAAGAAAGAAAACCCTAGATCTAATTTTTCTCTTCTCTCTATGAAGAACTAAACCTATTTTTCTGGTTGAAGGATAATGAAGCTTTGATTCATCACTACTGTGAGATCTTTCTTGTGCTTTAATTGTTTTATTGCTTTTTGGGTATTTGTTTATTCTCTGAATTATTTTCATGATTATGTTTGTTAATTAGGTAATTGGCCACTATTTAATTATCAACTTAATCTATTGTCAATTAAAGATTCATCGTATAAAGAATTTAATGTTTGTGACAAATAACATAACAGAGAGTTGTGTTGTGAGAATAAACAATCTAATTTAAATGAATCATCATATGTGTTGATTAGGATTTGGGTCTCTCTGGTTTTTCAGGCTGTCAATTGATTAAATTCTATGATCGTATCTAGGGTTGTCTATTGATTAGGGAAATAACTAACGGTCGTACCTTGGTTATCGACTAGTTAAGGAGAGATTGGCTATTAGAGGGTCTCGGTAGCTATAACCGGTCTATTCATGAGTAATAATAATCTATATTTGAATCAATGATCAGTAGTCGAATCAAGCTGAGTTAATTCCTTCAACCAGAGCTTTCTCCAATTTGAATTACAACTTTAATTTGCATTCTTGTTATTTTAATTTGATTTTTATTATTGTCAACAAAACCTCCATTTTATGTTTTACGTTTTAAAAGGATTTAAATAACTACCGATCTCTGTGGACACGACCCTGCTCAATTACTATACACAATTTATTTAGAGTAGGAATTTATTTTTGTTGGCTTCGACACCCATCAGTAACATTGCACCCCTGAATCATACATACTTAGTTTTGATCCCCAAAGTGCAAAAGCCTAGAAAAGTGAATGATTTCAGACCTATTAGCTTCAGTAATGTTATATATAGAATTATTGCTAAAACGCTAGCTAATAGGCTTAAGAAGATTCTGCATGTTATCATCTCCCCGACCCAAAGCGCTTTTGTACCCAATAGGCTCATTACTAATAATCTTATTATAGGATACGAGTGTCTTAATAAGATTAAACAAAGCAAGAGTAAAAGAAATGGGCTGGTAGCTCTTAAACTTGATATTAGTAAAGCCTACGATAAGGTTGAGTGGGAATTTGTAAAATGCACAATGCAAAAACTTGGATTTTTAGAAAAATGGGTGAAGTTGATCATGAATTATATCACTACAGTAAGTTTTTCAGTGTTAATCAATGGAGTGGCAAAAGACCTAATCCATCCTCAAAGAGGATTGAGACAAGGCTGCCCACTCTCCCCTTATCTTTTTATTATGTGTGCAAAGGTGTTTTCAAACTTAATAGTGAATGTAGAAAATCAAAAGCTCATAAATGGTCTGAAATTCAGCAGAGATCTATCAGTCACACACCTTCTCTTTGCCGACGATAGTTTGGTCTTTACAAAGGCATCAATTAACGATTGTAGAAATTTAAGAAAGATCTTTGACAACTATGCAGCAGCCTCAGGATAGGTGTTTAATTTTGAGAAGTCCTCTATGTTCTTTAGCAGCAGCACAAGTTCAGGTCAAAGGGAGGAAATCAAAAGTATTTTCGGTTTGAATGTCGTTTCAAAACATGAAAAGTATCTGGGACTTCCATCGATGATAGGGAGGAAAAAGACTAGTTTTTTCAACGACATAAAACTGAGAGTGCTAAGCAAGCTATCAAGTTGGCAAAATAAGTGTTTCTTAAGTGGGGGAAAAGAAATTCTCATCAAAGCTGTGCCTGCCTATGCGATGAGCGTATTTAAAATTCCTCAAGGGCTGTGTGATGATATACAAAAGGCTGTAGCAAGGTTCTGGTGGGGATTATCCGAAACTCATAGAAGGATTCATTGGGCAAGGTGGGAGAAATTGTGTCAGGCCAAGATTAAGGGTGGTCTGGGTTTTAGGGACTTTTCAAGCTTTAATCAAGCCCTTGTCGCCAAACAGGGGTGGAGGATCCTACATAATCCTGATGCTTTAATGTCAAAAATTTTAACAGCCAAGTACTTCAAGCATATTGACTTTATGGAGGCAAAATTGGGGTCAAATCCCTCTTTTGTTTGGAGAAGTATATTATGGGAGAGACAAGTGTTGCACAAAGGCTTAAGATGGAGAATAGGTAATGGAAACCGGGTCTCAGTGTCCAGCAGGAATTGGATGCAAAAACTCGAATGTTCCAGCTACGTTCCTCACCAAAATTTAGCAGAAAATGCTGTTGTTGCTGATTTTATTGATGACAAAAATCAGTGGATGGAGGAGAAGGTTGTGCAATGTTTTCCCGAAGAGGTGGCACAAAGGATTCTAAGAACCCCTCTGCCAAGAACTCCCCAGGAAGACCTGATGATTTGGCACTTTGATAAGTATGGCTGTTACTCAGTAAGAAGTGGATACCAGGTGGTAGTTAGAATGAAATTCCCAGATAATCCGGAGTGCTCTGATAGCTCTAAAACTCAATGGAAGGTAATTTAGTCAAATGAAATTCTAGAAAAAATAAAAATTTTCATGTGGAGAGCTGCTCAGAATCTATTACCAATAGCCAATAATCTATGGAGGAAAAATGTGGTGGGGAATCCAGCCTGTCAAAGATGTCATTGTAAAAGTGAGAATGTCACTCATGTGTTAATGGAGTATAAGACTGCTCGAAAAGTCTGGAAGTTGACAGATTTTTACGAAAATATGAAGTTGTTGTCTCAGCATGACATACTGAGTATGCTCCAAGAACTAGCATCAAGAAGAATGAAGAAAGAGATTGAGTAGATTCTTGCAATATGTTGGGCCATTTGGTATGCGAGGAACCGCTTTGTAATTGAAGGAAAGCAGGAAGAGCCAAAACTGACAGCAGCTAGAGCATCAGCTATTGTGGAGTCATATAAGAGAATCAAAACCCAAAACGGTCCAGCTAGATCACTTCATTATCAAAACAACCAACAAATTTGGACACCTCCTCCAGAGGGGAAGTATAAAGTCAATGTGGATGTTGCGATTCAAATGGCAGGTCTAAAGGTAGGGTTGGAGGCAGTGGTTAGGAATTCCAATGGAAAAATCATTGCTGCAGCTGTTAAGAAGGTGTGCTTTCAGGGAACACACTACTAGAAAAATGGTCTTTACTGATGCTTAACTCGTGACACTTTTTTAAAAAGTATCAGTATTTACATATATGTGGACCATTTTCCGTATTTAACATTTGAGTAATGATACAGCCACAAACTCTTGTACAAACTTATTTTGTACAAACTGATGTGGCATGATAAGATTGGTTGAATTAAATATCACTTGGTCCACATGATTTGTTTTTATTAATTTATATTTTCATTCAACCAATGAATTAATGCCACGTTAGTTTGTACAAAATAAGTTTGTACAAGAGTTTGTGGCTGTATCATTATTCTTAACATTTAAGTATCACAAATTACTGATACGATGGTGTCTGTAAGTTAGACATCAGAGATCTCTGACACCAAAGTATCAGTTGAAAAAATATAATAATTCTAATCTTGTTCCACATACAACTCGAACCCAAGACTTCCAACAGTCAAACTTTTAAATTTAAGAAAAAAACCATTGTAACTGTGTTTTAAGGTATTAGCCAAAAAAACATTTATATAAACACAAAAAACCAATTAGAAAAAGAACTTGTAAGTAGAAATGAAAGAACCCTAATTTTCTAACTCTCAAAACACGATCTCCTATCTCACTGCCTTGCCCAAACTACCGTCATCTAGTCTTCGCGGTCGTCGCTTTGCCTCCCCTTGTGATCGTCATCCAGTCTTCATGATCGTTGTCTCTTATTCGTCATGGCGGTATCGCCTCTCATTTGTCGCGGTCATTTCGCTTTGGCTCTCATCGTTGCTCGTCATCATCGTCTAGGCGACCATCAGCCGTTGTTCTTTTCATTCATAATAAAGATAAAAGATAAGAAGCGAGGTATGTGCGATAGATTGCTATTTTCAGATTAGATTTGAAAATTTTTAACATGTGTTATCTCTTTATTTCGTGAATTTTAGAAAATGAGGGAATCATGTTGTAATTTAATTTTTTTATTAAAAAAAAGAGTGATTAATTTCTTGATTTTTATATTTTTAGATCAGATCTATAGAAAATTGATTAAATGATTGATGAAAGAACCAAATAAATTAGAAAACAAAAACCCTAAACTTTATTTACAAGTGTGAAATGCATCTTTGATGCTCAATAATTAAAATTAATCACTTTTTTTTTGTAGGTATCGTGAGTATAATAGAGACAAAGAAAGAAGGCGTAGACATAGATCGTGTTCCCATTCAAGTGACAGATTGAGGAATCGGCCAAAATCACTCTCTCCTTCCCGTGCTCTTTCCAAAAGGTATAGAACAAATTAATTTAAATGTGGTCATTGAGGTGGTGAAACTGTGAAAGTTCCTTGTTAATTATTATATGGGGAAAGGCTTTACATGTTCAACTTTTGAGATATGTTATCTTCATTCTGTAAACAGATAAAATTAGGATAAGTATGGCGTTTATGTCTTTGTTCATTATTTCTTTTACCTTTTCTATTTTATCTGCAGCAAGCGGAGCAGTGGCTTTGATATGGCACCACTAGCTGCAGTCATACTACCTAGTGTTGTTGTTCTAGCTGCATTTATTTTTTTCCATTTTACTTCATTCACCTATAACTTTAAGTTGTTCTTTACAGACTATACTTTCATACTTTTCTTTTGATTTTATGCTTTTGATGTTAACATATGTAAAAAAATTTTTTGGTTGATTTGCTTTCTTTCTTTTCAGTATACAGATGAAGAAGTTGAATGCTCTTATGAAGAATTTTATGAGGATGTTCATACGGAGTTCCTGAAGTTTGGTGAAATTGTCAATTTCAATGTTGTTAACTATTTTCTGTAAATGTACTTGTTGTCTTGGAGTTTCTCAAGTTTCTTTATTTCTATTACCCTTTTCTTAGGTTTTTCAAATATCGCAATTTTGAGATTAACAAAAATGATAAATATGAAGAAAACTAGCTGTCACCATTTTCTTTGACAATAATGACAGAGCCACAAACAAATTTTTACAGCTTAGTGTGTACCAACTGATGTGGTATGAAGAGCTTGGCTGAAAAGTGATAACAGTTATTTTTTTCAACTATGTAGACCTAGGATGGTTTTATACAATCAATCTCCTCATGCCATATTAGTTTGTATGCCCTTGTTTGTACAAGATGGCTGTGGTTCTTTCATTACTCTTTCTTTAATCATTCTCTGGCCTCCCAGATTAATTGAAACTCTATGGACATTATTTAGCATTTCTTGTAGACTCGGTATTCTGTAAGATTTAGGCATGGGTTTCTTCTTTTTCTGCTTATACTAACTAACAAATATGTGCAGGTGTGTAGAAATGGTTCTTCCCACTTGAGAGGAAATGTTTATGTTCTCTATAAGTCGCTGGAATCAGCTGTTCTCGCTTACCATTCTGTCAATGGTCGTTACTTTGCTGGGAAACAAGTCTTTGTGAAGAATTGTTGGAGCTTACTTTCTACTTTATATTTATTTGTTTTATATAAAGTAAATACTATTTAAAAAATTTTTGGCTCTCAGTGAATAGGCCTTGCCACTTTTCATTTTTCTGATAGAAATTTCAGAATACTGATATCCTGTCATTTTGATCCTCTTTGTCTGCCTGCATTCCTGGTAATTGGTGCCTGTTAAAATGGATTAAATTAAAGCTCTTGGCATTGGGTATAAGATTTGGTTTATCCGACAGACTTCAGTTGTAAATCTTACAGCGTGTCTTCTTGGAGGCTGTATTTGAATGTCCCAACATATTGACAGGATTTGGATAGTCTTAAATACCAGGGCAACTTTCTTAGCAAAGGGAGATTGAAAAGGCATGAACTAGGAGAAGCTTCTACTTTCTTAAGAGAAGCTTCTACTTTCTTAAGTCATTGTTTAAGGGTTGTTTTTGCAGTATTCGTTGGGGTCTAGTTGTTCCGTAATTGTTCCAATTGTCCATTCAGCTTAAATTGCTGTGCATTGTACTAAAATTGATTTACTTGTTTAATTGGTCTGAAAGTTGAAGAAAATTATTAAAATAATTTCATTTTATTGCTATGAGAACAGTTATTTCAATATTTATTTACTTTACAGAAGATTCCTGACTAGTTTCCTTTAGACTTGACACTGGTAAAATTGCAATGGGTTAAGCTGTGAAAAATTATATGCTTAGTGAACGCCAGCACATTCTCCCATCTTTTAACTATCTGTGGACACTGTTGACATAGGCTAATCTGAAATTTTTCTCCATGCTTAAATTGTAATCAACACATTACTGTTTACTGAATTTTACAGCTTGTCATTTTCTGGATGGTGATGGTTTATTTATTTGTGTGTTTCTTGACATATCACATGTGAATTTATTAATGGGACTAGATGGAAGATTTCCATATGTGGGGAATATATGAAGTCAAGACTAAAGGTACAGCCAATTGTCTCATTTTTTAGAGTTATAATTGTGCGGCTTATACACTTGCTTTTTTCTTTGCCATTTTGCTTTTGATATGAAATGAGTTTGTTTCTTTTCTTCTTTTCTTTACACTCTTATTATCTTCGTTGGGCATATTTTAACAGACATGCTCTCGTGGAATGGCTTGCAATTTTATCCACTGTTTCCGCAACCCTGGCGGAGACTATGAATGGGCTGATTGGGATAAACCACCTCCGAGATATTGGGTGAAAAAGATGGCTGCTTTATTTGGTTATTCTAATGAATCTGGGACCTGGAATCAAGAATGCTCAGGACAAACGAGGAAAAAGATAGATTCAACTAATGCTGATAGGTATGCTTTTATTACTAGTCATAGACACTAAAAACTGTACTTGGTATATATGAACTCTTGTTTATTTAATTCACTTTCTGTTATTTGAATTTTTTAGTTTAAACTTCCATGTTTGACCGATGATTTTGAGAGGTTTCTTCATTGTATCGTTCTCTTCATTTGTGTTTTCTTCAAGTCTTCTAACTCGGTTTTCTTAGAAGCAATGAATAATGAAAAGATGTTCTCACAATGCAAGATTTAAAGAAAGTTCTTCTGTTGGTTTTTTGGTCTATTGGTGATGTAGCATTGCAATCTTATGTACAAGGGGTGATGATCCAAACTATGATCAAATTTCATTATTTAATGTATTTACTGCTGATGTTAGAAATCTTCTGGTTATTTATGGTTTTGTAATTTCTTATGCAGGCATCATTACAGAAGGTCTAGATCAAGGGAGGCTGATCGTGTGAAAAGTGGTTCTGGCAGAAGCCATGATGATGAACGTCAAGTTCATGAAACAACTTGGAGGCGGAGGCGCTCCAATTATCACAGTGAAAGCAGAAGTGATGAGGCTAATTCTGATGGAAGTTGGTCAGATAGGGATAGAGACTAATTTTTATATATTGAATTTGGATTATTTAGTTATGAGAGTAGGATATCTCATATTTTGGCTATTGAAGTTCAATTTGTAATATATGGTAATAATATTTAAATGTGAAATGAAAGATTTTGTGATATAAATAAATTTCTTTTTGTTATTTTGTGGTGCTTTTAATTTTACAAATAAATCAATAGGCAATGATCCAATTTAATTTTTTATTTTTTTAAAAATAAATTAACTAGTGATACCATGGTAACAGTAATCATAGACACTAATAAAATATCAATAACTACTAACACTATGGTGTCATAATATCGGCGATACTATAGTAATAGTAATCACTGACACCACTTACAAGTGTCACTATTTTTTTGACTCCCAGATTACTGACACAATTAACAAGTGTCAGTGAAAGTAATTTCTGACACTATTCTAAAGTCAGTAAAGACAATTTTTCTAGTAGTGACAGTGGCGAGCATGGAGGCTGAAGCAGTCCTTTTTGGCATTCAAGTTGCCCAACAAGTAGAATATTTGCCCATGATTATTGAATCGGATTCAACAGAAGTGGTGGAGCTGGTCTGGAGAAGGAAAAGTAGCTTGACTGAAGTTTCTTGGACAGTAGAAGAAATAAAACAACAGCTGCAGATCTCGAATGCATTTTCATTACAGTATGTTCCAAGGAAGTGTAATGCCATAGCTCATGCTATACCAAAAGTGGCTCTCGATTTTGAGAATTCTGTTATATGGCTGGAAGAGTTTCTAGTCCAGATCATGATGTTACTCTCAAATTTTATATTTTAGAAAGCTTTACTTTCTTTTCACAAAAAAAAAAAAAATGAGGCATGCAATTGATGATGATGTGTACATATTGGTGAATTTATTTTAATTACTTACCTCATTGTCCCAATCGGTTTTCCAGGTGACATACCCCAGCAGAAGTGATTGCATTACTACCCCAAGCAGCATTCCAGTCCAAATACCCTGTGCAAATTAAAAGAATAATCGGAACTTGTTTCTGAAGATGAACTACAATCGAATTTCAAAAAAAGTTAAACTGTTCATGATGTGCAATATCAAACCATTCATTCAAATAATCATCATGGAATTTTTTTTTTTTGAAGAAAAAAATTTAAACTTAAATGTATGTTTCTAATTAAAACAAATCCGGTTCAATTTTAGTGCACTCGGGATTCGAACCCTTGACCATAGAATTGATCTGAGATTTATAAAGATATTTGGTGGCATGGTTCATAAGAATATGGAAAATTTCGCAGCTTTAGCATCTCTCCCCAGTTCATTTGAAAGCCGCACACTAGAAAACCAAATAACATACAAGAGATGATATGAATATAATAAAAGATGGCGACACCCGTGATTTGGAGAAATAGTGACAGGGATTCATTTATTTCAGAATAATGATCACTCAGAACACCTTTTTTGGATAATTTTTAGGAGTTTGTTTAACAATTTTATGCACAGAAAAGATACTTTTATATACTAAAAAAGGGTCTGTGTCACCATTTCTATAAATAAGAGAATTTTTGTGACTATTTACCATACCAAAAGATGTTACTATTCTTTCTTTTTTCTATGTTATTATTTGAAGGAGATGATCATTTTTAGAGACATACCCAGAGGCAGCCATGAAGCCAAAGACCAACATAAATTCCCAAGATATGACATTGAGGCTACAATGACATTCAAATATTCCAATTTAGTGTAGTTTTGGGTATAAAAATATTCATTTGTAAATAATCATTTAATGTTTTAAAGGATAATACTATATGTTTTAAATATTATGGATAAATTTTACAACATTTAAAATTATTTATTACTCACATTATACAAATAAAAAATTCCAAATAATACTTTAAAAAGTTTGACTTTTTTTTCCCTTAAAAAGAACAAAAATTAGGTTACGAACATTTTCAAATTAGCTTTAAATAATCTAGATATATAAATAGTATTTAATTAACACCAATCCATTATTATTTGAAATCTTATCTGAAATCTAGTAATTTTATTTCACAATAGTAATGGAAAAAAGAATTAAAAACAAATGATTCTTTCTATTTGGAATGGCCATATGTCTAATTCCTATTATTTTGGCGGGATTATTCGTAACTGTCTATTTACAATACAAACGTGGTAATTAGTTGGAGAGGTGCACAAGACCGAAAATTCAGCACTACAGTATAGGGGAATTAAAATCCCATAGTTGCATGATTAGCTAATGCCACTCACAGAACTTCTGAGAACACCAAATATCTAATCTCAAGTGGAGACAAAATGGGGATTAGGGTTAGGGTTAGGGTTTAGCAATTAGCAAAGGAAGAACCGCATTTTAACATTTTTGCATTTTATGATTTCGGGGACTTCTGAGTTTTCTTTTATTTTTTCACAATAATAATAATATCTAATACTCACGAAATATTAAAAAAAATAGATTTTTTTTTCTAGAGACCGACTTGGCGTCAGCCTCAAGCTCAACGGCTTCTTGGATTTGTCCGATTTAGGAAGGTTATTAAATGTCAGTACTTCTTACCCAACTCGCAAGTTCACCCGCGTTTCTCGGAGTTGCCTTAGGAAATTGTTACTTGTAATCCAAGCTACGTCACTTCACTCGTCCATATGTTATAAGGAAACTTTAACACCCGCACTTCTCACCACTTCTCTAATTCTCTGACTCTGTCTTTGCTTCTCTCTCAGCTTCTGTGTTCTTTGTTTTCAATAATTCACCGAAAAAATTTCCTCCATCAATCATCAATCAATCAACCAACCCACCATTGAATTAACCATCTTCTCCTCAAACAAAATGCAAGAACACAGACCCTTTCTTCCCCATGGCTTTCAGTTCAGACCATCCGATGAAGAACTCATCGAACATTATCTCAAGAAGAAAGTTTCGGGAATATTCATTCACCTTGCTGAGTATTTCATCAGGGATTGTAATCTTTACGAGAAAAAACCCTCTGAGATTTGGGATTCTCATGGAGGACCCTTTTTAAATGCTGATGAGGATCTTTATTTCTTCACCCAGTTGAAGAAAAAGTCTTCCAAGGGTTCCAGAATCGACCGCAAAGTGGGATCTTCCGGCGGTACTTGGCAAGGGGAGGATGCTGGTAAAGATATAGTAAGCGGCCAATCCAAAATCAAAATCGGCTCCAAGAAGCCGTTTCGTTACGAAAAACAAGGCTGTGAGGATCACGGGGCTTGGATCATGCACGAGTACACTCTACATTTGCCCAAGAATCAAGCTACCAGTTATGTGCTTTGCAGGCTCCGAAAGAATCAACCAACTGGCCATGATATTATGAAGTACGGTTCTGCAAAGAAAAGAAAGCTGAAGGATTTTCAAGACAACAGCAATCAATCCGAACAAGTAGCAGATATTGAGATGGATAGGCCGTTCACCCACCAGCAGAATCAGCAACAGAACTATATGGATTATCAAGAAGTAAGTTGCAGCAGTGCTGGCATGATGAGTGAGCAGAGCTTAGCTGGGCTTGCAAGCAGTGTTTACGAGCCATCCATGGAGATGATGATGAGTCATTTTGATCAGATGATATGTAACCAACAATATGACTCCGGGAACAACATGCTTCAGGGTAGAGAAACTGGAGAGAATTATCATTGTCATTCGGAGAGTATTGTTGAAGTGCCCATGGCGGTGCCTGAATCATTGGTGCAACACGAAGACAGTGATGGACTACCTGAGTTAATTGAGGAAGACTATTCTTTTCTGGAAGACTTACTTCATGATGATGCTGAAGAACCAATAGGGGATGTGCGCTGTTCATTCGGCTTGATGCTGGACTTGGATGATCTCTTGTCATAAATAATTGGATTATGACTTCGATTTGTATTGTAACTGTAACAACTTTTCCCCATTTACTTTAATCCTTTGTTCGTATATATTTGTATTGTTCAGTTTCTCGTATTCTTTATTCTCTTGAACTTCAATGAGTAGGCAAAGCCATTCGGTTTGCATTTAAGCCAAAATCATCATTAATTAGTTCCAATCAGTAAATCTGTTGGATCATTCTCTTATTCCATTTATTTATTTACAACTGAGTTCGTGAAAAATGATTGTTTTGAGAATACAGATAAAAATGATGAGCTAGTTAGAATCTTTCTAAAAATCTACTTCTTAATTTTCATGAAGCACAGAATTTTGTTCCTTGTCTAATAGTATTTGGCAGCTCATCATACTGTCAGTCAATCCTTCAGTAAACCCTTCCACAAATTTTTATATATGCATATATTTAAGATTTTATAGGTACAAGATGAAATGGGCTTGTATCACATGGCGGAGATCCTGTTCATGAATAAATGATTTTGCATGATTAATAATATCGTTTTGTTTACGTGAACGGTATTTTAGGTCTCGCAAATTTAGCGTTTTTATGCAATTTAGAGCCGAACTTTTAGAGATTTAACACGTTCAAACAGTTATGTTTTCAATTTTTTTTTTTTGGTGTGTGTGTAAAAAAGGGGAACAATTGTTTCTTTACAGCCAAGCTAACGAAGAAAAACTTCGAAAGTTGTCCTACTATTTTTATTTTATCTCCAAAAACAATAATTTATTCATTTAGTGTAATTAAGCAAATAAAAAAATCACCTGTCAATTGAAAATTTTAAAAAAAAAATTGTATTGAAAGCAATTGGCATTCAATTCTATATTCGTCTTAGGACTTTATAAACTTTTTTTTTAATTTTCTATCATATAAAGTATTTATTTACTATACATGTTAATTATGTAAAATCATTTTTCTTGATGTGGATCAAGGTAAAATAAAATAAAAAGAATTCTTATTAGACATATATGATATATCAATAAAATTGGATCTAATACATTTGTAATTTTTTATTTTGTTTCCCAATAATACACCAATTTGTCATTCCTATATCAATTTATTTATTTTACCTTTCATTTATAAGTCTTATGTTTTATTTATTTAATTTTATGTTTTATTTTACACTTATTATTAATTTTTAAGTTTTATATTATATTTGTAAGTTTCTTTTGTTTACTATTGATACACTAATTTATCATTTTCATGTTGATTTACTTGTTTTACCTTTTATTTAGAAATCTTATGTTTTATTTAGACAATTTATGTTCTATTTTACACTTATTGTTGATTTATAAATTTTATGTTTCATTTGAAAGTTTTTGTTTTGTTTGCTAGTGGAACACCAATTTACCATTCTTATGTTAATTTACTTGTTTTACCTTTCATTTCTAAGTCTTATGTTGCATTTACATTATTTATGTTTTATTTATGCTTATTATTGATTTATAATTTTTCTATTGAATTTATATGTCTTATGTATCATTTACACAATTCATGTTTAATTACAATATTAATGCTTCATAGAATGAAACTTCATTTAATTTAAATATTTACCTCATTGTCCCAGTCGGTTTTCTTGGAACATAGCCAAGCACGATGATTGGTTTACTATTCCAAGCAGCATTCCAATCCATATACCATGTGCAAATTAATTGAATGAAGATATTCATCTAGTTTTTGAAAAATGAACTACAACAAGCCATTCCATGTACTCCAAAGTAAGGCATCATGATCAAAATAGGGTAAAAGCTTCTTTAGTACTTTTGGATTGGGTTAATTACCTAGTTAGTTCCTGTATTTTTAAAATTTATCCAAAATTCTCTATCATTACTTTTATAACTGTTGGATTAGGCTAATTTGGTAATAAGTGCAGCTTTTAAAATAATTAATGTTAGTTGTGCTTTAAAAATAATTAGTTGTGTAGGCAATCATTTAATATATAGAAAAAATTATTTTTAAAAGTGTTATGAGTTTTAAAACTAATCATATATTTTTGGTAAATCTTACTATTAAATTACTACAAGAATACATGCAAATGACTCAAATAGATATTATGTTCAATAATTGTTTTTTCATAAATTTATTGTCATTTATATATATTATTTTTATTGTGTATATATAATAATTAATAAAAAATATTTTTTTTGTATTTTGTTATTCAATATAATTGATAATAATAGTAATCTCTTTAAATTTAATGATTTTATTTCACAATTAAATAAGGATATTTTTAGATTTTTATATATGTGAGGATATATATGAAATTGCATTAAGTACAAAACTCATTTTCAAAATTAAATATTATGAAGCTAATCTTTCCTACTATTCAAACTATGCTATGGGATGAGGTAATTTTTTAAAGTAGTTTAAAAAAATTATCAAACACCAAAATTAGCTTTTAACTTTTCAAAATTATTTTTAACTCTCTCAAAAGTAATCTCAAAGGGGCCTAATAAAATAATACTTCATTTTGATATAACTTAAAAATTCAAATAAAACAAGAGGTAATAAGTAAAAAATAGATTATATGAGAGGACTTTAATTTTTGGGCAATTTTAAAATAGTGAACGAACTAACGAAATGATAATTTGCTCAAACAGTCGCGATTAAAGGAACATTTACCGATTAAAAAAACATAAGAGCTATATTAACGATAAATATCAAATTATATATCCTCTGTAAAAGATGCTAAATTTAAATCTATGAAGTTCTTTATCAAGAGGGAAAAAGATGAAAAGTAAGAAATACAAAGATGAATTGATACCTTGACTTTGAGATTGGCCACGTACATGAAAAGCTCGTACAGGTACCAATCACATAATAGCAGCAAATGTTAATATATGCTACTATACTGTTACAAGATCACTCTCTGTCCTCTTATTCTCAACGTTACTTGATCACTCTCTGTATATGCCTATGACACTCTTAATATATGCATATGAGGAAGTAATGATATAATGGGCGACAATAATAACTTAATGGTGAGTGACAGTGTCACATGACGTTGTCTTATAAATCCACAATTTAAATATTATTTACATGATGTCTCAAAGTTCTGCTATGTTTTCAGGTGCTTACTACATGGTAGACGCTAATAACCACTAAATTATATTTATGTATGTATGTATTTTTCAATAACCCATTATATCCATAGTATATGGGGAAGTAATGATATAATGGGCGGCAGTAATTACCTAATGATGAGCGACAGTGTCACGTGACATTATCTTATTAATCCACAATTTAAATACTATTTATAGGATGTCTCACAGTCCTGCTACGTTTTTAGATGCTTTCTATATGGTAGACCCTAATGATCACTAAAATATATTTATGGATGTATGTAGTTTTCAATAACCCATTATATCCATAGTCTTAAAACAAGTAAATGACCAGAGAAAAAAAACACATTTTTCTTATTTTTATTACTATCATATATACTTTTGATCGTCTAATCTAATGTGTTTGTCAAAAGATGTGATAGATTTTACTTGTTAAAATTATTATTATCTTTTGTACAGTAAATTTGAATATCAAAATTTTAACTTAAGAGATATAATGGGTAATTCGAAAGAAGGAAAAAAAATTATAGGGACCGAAACAATAAAAGCGAAGCAAAAAACATTAGACAGTTATGTAGTATACATATATATATATCGTTCTGTAATGTAGCTTGCAGCGCATTGAAAATCCAATTTCGGGGTAAGAAAGAAAAAAAATAGAACCAACATAGAGTTACCATATGGAGATGGCAGATATCTCAACTCTGCATTTTTTCATAAATTTAATGAGTAATTAGTTTTTATTAAGAATGCTCGGTTGCACTTATGTACCATATCATACGCTCAAAGATGTCGAGAGTTTAATTAGAGGAAATAAATCAGCAAAAGAATCTAAATTGAATCCTCTCCAAGTATTAGGGCATCAACCACCAGTGACATAAATAATTTGAGTTTTCAAGCTGTGAGCGTAGGTGCCTTTTTATGGTCAAGTGAAAGTGCCAAAAACAAATAACGGCAATGAACCATGGGCAAGAAATGTCCTGCCCTATTTGCTATGTCTTTGCCTTGGCCAAGAAATTTGAAGATTGAACTTGAGACGATAAACCCAGGGAGCAATATTGTTGCTGTAATAAGATGTATTATCCACTAAATAAATTGAAATTATAATCAAAATTAAAATGAGTATTGGAATGCTGCTCAGTAAGAGAAGCCAGATATATATACATTTAATTGATCAATGGCATACTGATCGTTAATCAGCTCTCTCTTGTAATATGTATATTAATTTCCATTTATTTTTACAAATTAATCAAGTAGAACTTTAATATATCTAGCTACACGTGCTAGCTCATCGGATTAATTAAAATCATCACACATGTCGAATGAGATACCCAACACATTAATCATAGAAATTAAAGAGCAAAATCAGAGCTACAAAGTGCAAACTAGTTAATGTTAAGATATGTTCAAATATTTGTTTGACCAAAACCGACATATTGTTTGTCTCTCGTATATTTAACTGGCAATACGCAGCCAAACATGAGCTACGATCAAGTATTAATTTTATTGCAGACATATATATTTATTTGCGACGCAAGCAATGTTGTATATGACGCCAATTTTTCAATAAGTTGCTGATTAATTAGCTAGTGGGGATGGAAAATTTATTATTTACTATTTTACCATGCACAGGTGCTCTAGTATATATTGAGTAGCGACAGTATTGTTCACCATAAGGTGAGAATTATATTATTCACTAGATCATATATAAATAAATAGTGGTTTTCTAATTATGAATCTCTAACTTTAATAAAATCATAGATTAATTAAAAGATTAAAAAAAAAATAATACATTACAAGGCAAAATACATTGTATTTGAGTCTGTGTTTATTTTGTCTTTTAACTTATCCCTGACTTTATTAAAGTCAGATATCTCTAATTGGGAAGCTAATATATATATTAAGTGTGTGAATTTTAATCCAAAAGCCAATTCATACTTCAAGTTAGTGCTTTAAAATTCAAATATAGTCGTGTCCAACGTTTTAATCAAATGCAGTCTCTAAAATTTATAACCAAAATTGAGAATAATAGCAAACTAATAAGTACTCTTTGCTGTCTTTATGTTTAAGGTAGCATTTAATTCTCGGATTGAATTGAAAATTCTGAGAAGTGGAAATCTAGGATTGCGAGTATGAAGTAGGAGTTTGAATATGTTGTTTACTTATACTGAAATGAAAGTGTGGAATATGAATTAGAATCTCATTATGTATTTATTTTGTCTTGGGTTAGGAGCAAATTGTTTCAAATTACAGTTTTACTCATATTTAAAGAATTGGTTTGTAATTACAAAGCGAATAAAAAAATATTTGTAAAATAAACTATTTATTTTATTATTAATTTTAATTATATAAATTGATAATTATTATAATATTCTTAATTATTTAAATCACAATTTTTTTTATTAATTTTAATTTTAATTATGTAAGTTACAAATTCCTGATAATAGCAATACATGAAACATTATTATTAATAATATAGTACAAAATTATATTTTTTTAGAATAATTATTTATTACTATTAATTATTAACATTAAATAAATATAATACTATTAAAATTAAATAAATGAAAAGTAATATTATTAGTTCTCCACAAGTATAATAATAATATTTAAAAATAATTTAACTTAGATTAAATAAATTATTATTTTTCACTAAATATAATAATATTATATTCAAATAAGTTTAATATTAATATTTTTAAGTAACTGTGACATCACTTTATTTTAATAAATATAATTATATTATATTTAATAAAGAAATGCTAAAAAAAAAAAAGGTGGGAGTAGGAATCCCACTGCACACTCCAAAAATGAGTGGAATCCATGGAGTGGAACTTCCACCCCCCTTCTTAAATAAACAAGTAAATATTGGAGTGTATTAGGAAATTGGTAGGTGAAGCAGACACGCAGTTAAAATAAAATTAGAAGAAAAATAAAGAACAAGCACAAAGACGATACTAGAAAATTACGTGGTTCGGCTTTTAGACTACGTCCACGGGCGAAGACAGAAGGAAATATTTTACTAGTAAAAATGAGTTACAAGTATTGTAGTATTTTAGCTCACTTCCCAAAATCTCAATACACCCAAACTCTCAAATCACTATAACAAGAGCTTATAATTTCAAGCTCTCTAAACTCTCTTAATGGAATGAATTAGCTCTTCATATATACTTCTATTTATAGCAAAATATTGGCCAAGAAAATCAACGATTTTAGCCCACCAATTATGGTTTCAATTTCGTCAATCCACGTGGCTTCAATTTGTCAATCTAGCTTTCAAAGTTTGTGGGCTATGTCCTCCATTTTCTTTGATTTGCTAGCACCAAAGTCAAGTACCAAATTTGGTGCTGACTTTTAGGTCCTTGCTTTGACATTCTCCCACTTGGAGATTAGATTGAAAAGCAATCAATCTCCACACCATCCTTTCTGCTTCGCCATAATCATGTTGCCTACATTTCTGCTAGGCCACAAGAGAATCTACTCGAGACAAACTTGTCAGTGTTGATTGGCTTAGTCAAAAAATCTGCTAGGTTCTCCTTCGTATGGATTTTCTGTAAATCCACACTTCCGTCTTCCACTACTTCTCGAACGAAGTGATACTGAACTCCTATATGCTTTGTTCTGGAATGAAAGGCTGAATTCCTTGCAATGTGCAAGGCACTCTGACTGTCACAAAATACAGAAATTTTCTGTTGTTTGTGCCCGAGCTCCTCCAATAACCTTTGTATCCAAATAGCTTCCTTGCAAGCTTGTGTAGCTGCCATGTACTCTGCTTCTGTTGTAGATAAAGCCACAAAGGTCTGCAGTTTCAAAACCCAGCTTACAGCTGCTCCCGCAAGTGTAAACACATAACCAGTAGTGGATTTTCTTTTATCAAGATCTCCTGCAAAATCTGAATCCACATAGCCCCTGACAGTAAACTCTGACCCTCCATAACATAATGCAACATCTGAGGTTCCTTTGATGTATCTCAAAATCCTCTTCACAACTATCCAATGCTCTTCACCGGGATTTGCCATGTATCGACTGACTGCTCCCACTGCTTGTGCAATGTCTGGTCTAGTACATATCATAGCGAACATTAAACTTCCCACTGCTGATGCATACGGTACTCGAGACATCTTATTCCTCTCTGCTTCATTGCTAGAACACATATTTGAGGATAATTTGAAATTAACAGGAAGTGGGGTAGAAATTGACTTACAATCTTGCATGTTGAAGCACCGTAAGATTTTCTTCAAGTAATTCTTCTGTGAAAGTCAAATCTTCCTGTTATTTCTGTCTCGGTGAATTTGCATCTCTAGAATCTTATTTGCTGGTCCCAAGTCCTTCATTTCAAACTCCCTAGCCAACTGTGCCTTCAATTCTTGGACTCGATCTTTGTTGGGGCCCGCTACCAACATGTCATCCATGTACAACAGCAAAATGATGAAATCATTATCTTCAAACCTCTTGTAATATGCACAATGGTCTGAACGAGTCTGTTGTATCCAAAGCTCATGATGAAGGAATCAAATCTCTTATACCAACACCTCGGGGTCTGTTTAAGACCGTATAGAAATTTGTTCAACCTGCAAACCAAGTTCTCCTCTCCTGTTTCTGTAAAACCTTCTGGTTGGAGCATATATATTTCTTCTTCAAGTTCTCCATGAAGAAATGCAGTTTTCACATCTAACTGCTCAATATGTAAGTCAAATGTAGCACACATTGCCAAGACTACTCTGATTGTTGTAAGTCGAACCACCAGAGAAAATATCTCATTGAAGTCAATACCTTCTTTATGAGTATATCCTTTTACCACCAATCTTGCACGATACCGCTCTACTTGGTCATTGCCATCACGCTTGATCTTGTAGACCCATTTGTTTCCAATGGCTTTTCTTCTACGTGGTAGTGATACAAGTTCCCATGTCTTGTTCTTGTGTAGAGCCTCAATTTCTTCCTGAATTGCTGTCATCCAAAAAGCAACATCTGAGCTGTTTAAAGATTCATAGAAAGTTGAAGGCTCTTCATGCTTCGTTAGAAGACAGTACGCAACGTTGATCTCTGTGATATACTCCGAGTGCCACGTTGGCGGTCGTCTTTCATGAGTTAACCGACGAACTTATGGAGCCTCGGATTCAACTGGTTCTTGTTCCTCGTGCTCTGGTGCTGCTTCAGAAGAATCTGAATCTTTATGATTATTTTCCACATATACCGGTATAGTCTCTGACTTTTCTTTTACACTGTTATCATCTTCATCTCTCATTTGCAGTTGATCTTCTATAAAGATAACATCTCTGGTGATGACTATCTTGTGGGCAGTGGGGTCCCACAGACGATACCCCTTTACTCCATCAGCATATCCCAAGAAGATACATCTTCTAGATTTTGGATCTAACCTTATTCTTTCTTGGATATTGTACATCACGTACACAGGACATCCAAATGCATGTAAGTAGGAATAATCAACTGGCTTTCCAGTCCACATCTCCATCGCTGTCTTTAGCCCAATAGTTATAGATGGCGACCGATTTACTATATAACAAGCAGTTTTGGTTGTTTCTACCCAAAAGGAATTGGGTAGACCAGCAGTCTTCAGCATAACTCTTATTCTTTCTGTAAGAGTTCTGTTCATCCGCTCCGCCACTCCATTTTGTTGAGGAGTGTATGCTACAGTGAACTGTCTCTGAATACTTCCTTTCTTACAGAAAGCAAGAAAATCACCGTCTGTATACTCTCCACCATTATCCGTCCTTAAGCACTTGATTTTTTTACCAGATTCAAGTTCTACCTGCGCTTTGTATTCTTTAAACACTGGAAATGCATTTGACTTTTTCTTAATTGGATACACCCAACATCTTCTGGAATAATCATCAATGAAAGTCACCATGTACTTTGCACCTTCCATGGATATATCCGGTGATTCCCAAACATCAGAATGAATCAAGTTTAGAATGCATTTACTTCTAGCAATAGATCTACTGAATTTTAATCTATGTTGCTTACTTATAACACAATGCTAGCAAAATGGTAAACTAACCGATTTGAGCCCTGGAAGCAATTTTCGCTCAGAGAGAATCTTCAAACATTGTTCTGACATGTGGCCAAGTTTGAGATGCCACATTATCGTTGACTCTTCTCCATTTGACGCGACACACGCATCAGCCTCATGTAGTATTTTTTATTTAAGCATGAATAAATTAGCACCGATCTTTTCTATCTTCATCAATACAAGCGCGCCTTTAACGATCTTCATAATTTCATTCTCCATATGAGTTTTGTACCTATGACTATCCATTTGTCCCAAAGACAATAGATTTTTCTTCAGGCCGTTGACATGTCGTACCTCCCCAATTGTGCGAATTGTACCATCAAACATTTTTATTTTGATAGTACCAATACCAGCGATCTCCAAGGTATGATCATTACCCATATATATAGATCCTCCTGAGATAGGTTCATATATGTGGAACCATTCTCTCTGAGAGGTCATGTGCCAGGTAGCTCCTGAGTTTATAAGCCAGACATCAAATAGTCATTTTCTGCCTTCTGAAATAGTTGTTGCCTCGCTGTAGAGAATTTCACCATCATCTGAGGTACTTGCTACACACCCCTGAGCATTTGATGACTCAGGTTCTTTGCCCTCTCTTTTCTTCTGGTTACTCCAACACTCTTTCTTGACGTGCCCTTTCTTGCCACAGTTGTAGCATTTAACATTCTTCTTACTTCTGGATTTTGATCTACCATTATTGTGACTCCCACTGGGGCCATGTTCCGTTGATCTCCCTCTCATCACTGATAGCACCTCCGCTTGCTGCGAACTTGCTTGTTTTTTTTTTTCCACTTGCTTTCCTCATTTAATACGGACGCTACAATATCATCGAAAACTAGACTGTTCGCTGGATTGTTGTTCGTCAGGTTGATGATGAGTTGATCATTTGAATCTGGTAGACTTTGAAGTAGAAGCTCTGTACGTTCATTTTCCTCTATATTATGACCCAACGTTGTGAGTTTTGAAAATAGAGTCTTCAAGGTGTTGATGTGGTCGGTCACTATTGTAGATTCCGCCATTCGAAGAGTATAGAGTTTCCTCTTCAAGAAGATTTTGTTGTGTAATGACTTGGCCTCATACAATTTTGTGAGAGTATCCTAAATTTCCTTCGCTGTATTTTTCTCAGCCACACTGGATAATACTCCGTCTGCAAGTGCCAAGTGAAGATCAGAAATGGCGTTGCCATCTATCTCGTCCCACTTGTCATCAGTTATCTCCATGGGCCTTTCTCCAATTGCTGCCAAGCAATTATTTTTCCTTAATACAGCTTTCATCTTCATTTTCCACAATGAAAAATTATTTCCGTTAAATATCTCAATTTCATACTTTGCCGCCATTTTATTGATAAATACTTCACACAAGCTAGTATACCACCTTGAATAGTTGTGAGTATGTGTGAGAATTCACACCAGGAAAGTTCCTAGGAAAGACTGGAGGGGTCATAATGGTCCCACTTAAAACCCAAACTCCTTAAGCTCTTATCGCCTTTGTGACAGAACTTTCCTAGACATGTACAAAACCACACAGTTGCTTTACTCACACCACTATTCCCTGCTTTGAACCGCCAAATTCTTGGATCGCTCCCATCGTTTCTTGTGAATAGTACCGTATACGTGAACAGTGTCGTATACGTGAATAGTACCCCTTACGTGAACAGTACTCGACTCCAAAAATACAACCAATAGCTCTGATACCACTGTTAGGAAATTGGTGTGTGAAGCAGACACGCAGCTAAAATAAAATTGGAAGAAAAATAAAGAACAAGCATAAAGAGGATACTAGAAAATTACGTGGTTCGGCTTTTAGCCTACGTCCACGGGCGAAGACAGAAGGAAATATTTTACTAGTAAAAAAGAGTTACAAGTATTGTAGTATTTTAGCTCACTTCCCAAAATCCCAATACACTCAAACTCTCAAATCACTATAACAAGAGCTTATAATTTCAGGCTCTCTAAACTCTCTCTCAAAATGCTAAATTGCTCTTTCTCTTAATGGAATGAATTAGCTCTTCATCTGCACTTCTATTTATAGCAAAATAGTGGCCAAGAAAATCAACGATTTTAGCCCACCAATTATGGCTTCAATTTCGTCAATCTGCGTGGCTTCAATTTGTCAATCTAGCTTTCAAAGTTTGTGGGCTATGTCCTCCATTTTCTTTGATTTGCTGGCACCAAAGTCAAGTACCAAATTTGGGGCTGACTTTTAGGTGGTTGCTTTGACAGAGTGGAAGGAATCCACATTTCTCCTCCCACTCCAACAAATAAACACAACATTAAATATACTTCTTATGAAGATACAACTTCTTGAATTAATTAACCTCAGAATATTAGATTGCATTTGCGCAAGCTCATTATCAAGCTCTTCTTGCCATAAGACAAAAAGAAAGAAATTTGATCTGAAGTTGTTATTGGTGTTAACGGTAATCGGTTTATTGGCAGAGAAAATACATGCATGATTGAGATTATTAGGATCTTCAAGCAATGTTGGACCTTAACTTGTTGAGTTTAATTGCCGTTGGATTCTTCTTCAGAAGGCTTCAAGAGCCACTTATTGAGCCTCTCTGATGCTTTCTTCACCTAGAGAGAGGAAATAGTGTTGTCATCAAATGTATGATTGAAGTCTACAAATTAAATATGACACTTCTTTTTTTGAAAAGTTTAGAGAGATTGAGCATCAATGAGGCATGCAATTGATGATGATGTGTACATATTGGTGAATTTATTTTAATTACTTACCTCATTGTCCCAATCGGTTTTCCAGGTGACATACCCCAGCACAAGTGATTGCATTACTACCCCAAGCAGCATTCCAGTCCAAATACCCTGTGCAAATTAAAAGAATAATCGGAACTTGTTTCTGAAGATGAACTACAATCGAATTTCAAAAAAAAGTTAAACTGTTCATGATGTGCAATATCAAACCATTCATTGAAATAATCATCATGGAATTTTGTTTTTGAAGAAAAAAATTTAAACTTAAATGTATGTTTCTAATTAAAACAAATCCGGTTCAATTTCAGTGCACTCGGGATTCGAACCCCTGACCATAGTATTGATCTGAGATTTATAAAGATATTTGGTAGCATGGTTCATAAGAATATGGATTAAGTTTATTGTTGATATGATTTTTATTTTTTTTCTTTTAGAGAATTGTAAATTGTGATCCATAGTTATTGAAAAATAATACATAGGCAATTAGATGTTAACGGTACACTACTATAGATTATTACATGCGTGGTAAAAATTTATTAAAAGAGGAGCATAATTAAAATTATCGTATGATCTAAATTCAAATAAATCTTGTACATATGACACAAGATATTTATAGAATCACCCCAACTCAAATCAGTACTCTAATCCAAATTCAGATTGAAATATCAAAATGCAAAATAATTCTTACCTTAACTTTGAGATCGGCCACATATCCGAGAAGAACGCCAACAGGTGAGCCAATGAAATAATAGCAAATGATGTTAATATATGCAACCACAGCCTGCCGGCCAGCACCTACTGCCACCCCTGCAATAAATAACTTACATTGAAAATATTAATCCATTGTAATGATGAATTAGAAACATTTTAACTATCGCAATCTTATTTATTAAATTCAGTACATGCCTGAGAGTACTGCCTGAAAGCCATTGAGTAAAACCGAGAAAGCAAGCAGCACTGAGAGGCTTGTGACGGATTCTATTACTTCATCATTACTTGTGAACAAATGTGCGAGCTTACGGCTGAAGACTAAGCAGATTAAGGAAAAGAAAAATCCAATGACAGTTGTGGTAGCTATTGCAACTTTTACAGAAAATTTCGCAGCTTTAGCATCTCCTCTCGCCAGTTCATTTGAAACCCGCACGCTAGAAAACCAAATAAGATATAAGAGATGATATGAATATAATAAAAGATGGCGACACCCGTGATTTGGAGAAATAGTGACAGGGACTCATTTATTTCAGAATAATGATCACACAGACCACTTTTTTTGGGATAAATTTTAGGAGTTTGTTTAACAATTTTATGCACAGAAAAGATAATTTTATATACCAAAAAAGGGTCTGTGTGACCATTTTTATAAATAAGAGAATTTCTGTGACTATTTATCATACCAAAAGATGTTAATATTCTTTTTTTTTTCTATGTTATTTTTAAAGGAAATGATCATTTTTGGAGACATACCCAGAGGCAGCTAGGAAGCCAAAGACCAACATAAATTCCCAAGATATGATATTGAGGCTACAATGACATTCAAATATTCCAATTTAGTGTAGTTTTGGGTATAAAAAAACTTTAAAGGAAAACAAAGAAATATTATGGCATAGATTTAAAACTTACCAAATGGAGAAGGAAGAAATCTCAATTGTGGCATTTTTCATATGTCCTGCTAATAGGACTAGAAGAGCATTGTACCAAAACTCTAAGCTATTAAAGTTAAAAGCCACCAAAAAAGAACATAAAAAGATATGATTAGCTCAAAAAAAAAAAAAATAACTGTTTGAAAACTCTTGGGCTAACCGCTAACTTCATGGGGACAGATTAAAACATTATGTATTGTTCGGCTATAGATATACAATAGAAATAGATATCTTACCAAATCATTACACCTGAGGATATTGAGAGCTTCAAAACAGGATACAAATCAGCAAAAGCTGCAGAACTGAATCCTTTCCATGTATTGGGACACCAACCGCCAAAGAGATACACAAACTGTCCAATTACTATAAACCAACTTGCGATTATCATTGCACTCATTGCACCAGGAATCCCCAAGTTCAATTTGCTCACAAAGATCCATGACAAGGCCACATGAACAAACAAATGCAACAGCCGAAAGCCATCCGACAAACATGTTCTTGAGCTGTGCTTGCAAGTACTTTTGGATCGTTAAGCTGAAGACAAAGAAATAGAGAATGCCAATGAACCAAAATGAGATGTCTCCGGCTCTGTTTGCTATGTTTGTTCTCCGAGCAGTTTGAAAATATCTGCTGCGAAGATAAACGCAGGAAGCAATATTGTTCCAGTAGCAAGATTTATGATCCATGATCTGTGCAAGTAGATACCCATCATGTGGTATTGCTTTGCTCCAAATGCTTGCCCGCACAGAGTTTCAGTTGCGCTTGACATGCCGATCTACAAAATGCAAAATGAAAAGATTGAAAAAAAAAATTACTTCGATTGCATTATGATTGTAAGAGCTGATTGTTTTGATTTATAAGAACTGAATATCGTTATCAATTTGCAAAGATCTCTTCTACCTCCATAATTTTGTTTTACGCAGTTTCATTGTTCATCATCAGTGGCGCCCTTGCCAATTTATTCAATTTGAATCCGGAGATTTTTAATACAACCTTATGATACATGATTAATACATCTTAATACAATACAATACGACGTATCGAAATAACTTAAATTTTATGGTGAGATCCTAACAGCATGACACAATTTGACACCCCTGAATTCAACTATTTTAAGCTCTTTTACCATGGTAACCTTACTGTCAATCTACTACAATATATATATATATATATATCCTGGATATATAATGGATAATTAATAATAAACTACGGACTTGAATAATAAATGTAAAAAAATATAAAGGACCTAAAATTTATTATCCCTTAAAATTAATATCGAATCAGCACAAAAAGGGCCGTGAAAGGATAGTAAAAATAGATAGTTTAAATGGACACAATAAAACTTTACGTTTGAGATTCACGCATCATGGAATAATTCGATTTTATAACCCTAAAGAAATTCTGCACTCTGAAGGCTTCTTCATTGCGGGCCCTTCAGTGTTTGCCACTTCTTAAAGTAATCATTACGCACAATCAAGAAGAAGCCAGTGCCCTTCTACGCAGAGTCTACGCAGAGTCCCTGTACGTGTCGTAGTTGGACATGCACTTGTAAATTTTTAGTGATGATGCTAAAATTTTTAATAAATATTTAATATTGGAGTTTGAAATTTAAATTATTTTTATTTTTTATTTATATGACGAAAAATATATAATATTTTTAATATTTTATTAAAATTATATTTATTGTATTACTATTAATTTTTATTTTACATTGTAACTTTCCTTGATACCTAACAAAGTTACAAGCGAATCTGATGCCCTTATCATAAAAAGAGTCAACGTGATTCACACAAAATTCTGCTAAAGCTAGCTAGAAGGTTATAGGCATGGAGAAAACCTGGCACATAAAAAAATTTTGTAGTCATGTCGTATGTTTATTGTTAAACATATTTATAAGTACTATCCTTGAAATACTAGAAGAATGACAGTTAGATCCTTAATTTTTTTTTTTTTACCAAGAGTTTTTTTTTTTGAAAAAATAAATAAGTATGAATTTAACAGAAGTCTAAATGAATATGAATACAAATATTTGGATGACCTATTTATTTATTTATTTTTTAATATCTAAACATAGGTACATTTTATTTATTTTTTTGAAATAAAAAAACTAACATGGATATTTGATGTTTATGTCCTTATAAGTTAAAACGAATAAAGATATTTAGTTTTATATTTTAAGAAATAAGTGTATTTGATAGAGATATTTCTGGATATAGTTTTTACTTTCCATTTAGATAAAAGTCACAGAAGTTAATATAAACATCTTTACATATAAATATCTAAAAATCATACATAAATTATAAAAAAAACAAAAAAGTAAACTTAAAAAGTATCTTAAATTAATAAAATTTCAGACTTCAGACATTTAACAAATAAACTCTTGCTATTTAAGTCTCTAATATTCAAATATTAAAAGAAAAAAAATAATTTAAATACAAAGTTTTGTAGGTAAAAAGTTACATTTGATCTTCAACAATAAAATTTGAACCTTGAAATTATAAAATCAAGAACGTAATGGGTATTAGGGGAAAAAAAATAGAGCCTAAGTGATAAAAGTAAGAGATATTGGGACCTAACTCAAAGTCAATTCTCCCCAAATTCTTTACGTCATTTGATATGGACAAATTTCAGACACTAAACATCAATTTTTATCTTTAATTATTATTCAAACTCAAGTAACACGACGCAATTCATGACCAGATGAGGGCTGCGCCAGCCGCCCAGTGGCTACAATAATTGAGTTTGAACAAATATCTTCTATCTAACAAAATAGGACAAACCAAAGAGGAATAAAAAAAAAATCACGTCGAAAAGGTAGGTGATGAAATAAATTGAGAATACCAGAAAAAGATATAAGTAAAATTTTTGCATGATTGCTTTTTAGATAAAGGTGCAAATTAAATAATGGCGTCAATATGTAGCTCAACTTTAGGACACTAAAGTGGGGAATTACCAGGACGAATAAGACCAACTTTCTGAAAAAGAAAAATAAAATAGAAGGTCGAGTGGAATCGTGAGGGCAGATAAGATTAGTAGTGCTCATATTTTGTCGATCCCTATTGTATTGTAACCATAAGCATCAGAATTAAGTAATAGTAAAGGAAAAAAGTACGGGAGATAAGGATAATAAAGCAATCACAAAATCTTACTAAAATCCCATTTGAAAATCGGACGGCTATGATTTGAATGAGCGCGGAAGCTGCAAGCTCAACCTCACCAAGATTACCAATAAATCCTTGTGTGATAACAAACATACCATACTGAGAAACCCTAGCTAACATTGCGGGAAATGCAACCCTCCATAGCTTTTTCGATTCTTTCCAAACCCTCCCTTTTAAATCATCAATATCTTTCGCTTCTGAACCGAGGAGTCTCTCCTCCATCTGAAACACAGTTTTGTTTAGAGAAAATAATGTTACATGTGAAAAATGCAAATATAGATAGCAAATTAATCTACCTAGACTGCTTTAATCCAGTAAAGAATTAATCCCGGCCCCTCTAAATTTGATCAATACCAAAAATTAAAAAGAAAAATCTGCCATGTGCGCAACCAATAGGCACATAATTTGTTGATATATTGCATACACACACCTTTGTTTAATTATGAGTGATATTATTCGAGTCTGAATTTTAATAGAAAAATCATCTATACGTCTAAGATTTGTTTAAATGAATATGTAGATTCTTTGATTTTAAAAATAGTTTCATAATTTTTTTTTAAATTTCAAAATAGTTGTGCAAACTCTAAAGTTTATCTTAAAAAAAAAAATTATGTAACCGATGCACGTCTGTGTCACGTTTCAGTCCAAAAGCAAATCTCTTAAAAATCTTAGTGGCTTTTTCTCTTGAATTTTGCGTCTCATTGTGTGTGGATTTTGTGTGTCTCGGTGTTAGCTCACCGGTAGGAAGTGTTTATTTAAGGTGCACTTGTATGATGTTGGTAAGATGCATTGTAACAGCAAAAATCATGTTAATAATGTATCTTTTCGAGCTATGAATCAGACAAAAACTTGATTAAATATAAAGAAGACTTACGATCAAGTCCACTCAACTTATCTGAATTCATGGGTGAGTGTAATTAATACAAACTACTTAAAGGACAAATAGGAAATAAAAGAAAATACAGTCCAACCACCACATTTAAAAAAAAAAAGTTTATTCAAGAAAGTATTAATGAATTGGAAATGACTAAGTACACGGGTAGGTATTAAGGAGAAAAAATCTATATGTATTAATTTAAACAATAAGAGATTGAAAGAAGAGATTAATGTTCATATCTTTCATTGAAAGAAAAAAAAAGGAACCTGATTGCAAAAACAGCTGCGCATAGTATGTATGTAAAGAGAGTTAGCTTTTTCTAGTATGAATCATGATTTCTTTATCACATTTGTCATGTGTTTTAAGGGTTCCAAGTTGTAGGGTTATTTTCTCAATTATTTTCTTGAAAAAGAATCAAATACAACAACACATACGTTCAAAACTTTAACAAAAAAAACTTATGAAGTTAATTAAGAGAAAACTTGAAACATATAACAAAAAACTATATTGAACTCTACACGTAGTTCCCCTCTGATTCATGTCACTGTTGACCGAAATATTTAGAGAAAAAGAGAGAGAAGAGGAAACTTAAAAGAGAGAGAGGAGGAAACTTACTTGGCCTTGAGAGAAGTTCTTGCTTGATTAGTTGAACAAGGAGGATAGCTTCTAGCTAGGGTTTCAGCCCAAGAGATTAATTTCTCACTTCAAGAATGCATAGGCAGAGGAGATATGAAAGTAGAGGCAAGCAAAGAAGACACCTGGGGAATGGGATATATGATATCAAACAAAATGTTAATTTAGTAAGCTGACAGAGTGGAATGAAAAAACAGTGAAAATGTGCGTACAATAATTACTCATGGGTATATATAATCAAGGAGCTGGCTAAGTTACAGATTCTGTAACATACAGATCCAACTTGGCCAGCTCCTGATTGGTTAGCTAGATACTAAACAAAAACAATTGCATGCTTTTTGTCCATATGCAGGACAGGTGTGGTGCATGCATTGGGTGCGTATGTTACAGAATCTGTAACATGGCAACCTCCATATAATCAATTCATTCATGCGTCAAAATCAATCGTTTGGGAATTTATCCATCCGCTCACTTTCCACTGGCCACGCTGCTCTGTAATTAATTAATTAAATTATACATGCTTCTCGGGCATATCATTGTACTATACATGGTGCTTGTTTTTGTCACAATATTTATGACAATAACGACAAAGAGAAATGGCAAAACAAGATTACTTTATTTGTTTCGCTGTTTAGTCTCTAAATTTAACTTAACTCTACGTTTAATGTTTGTATTTTAAAATTCTTTAAGACATTTTTTGTCAAAATTATTGGCTGCAGCATCTAGAAGGTTTGAAGAAGCTGCAGCATCTAGAAGGTTTGAAGAAGAAAAAATGGGCTGGCCGAAATGCTTGAAAAGGAAATGGAAAAAGAAGCAGTTTAAAGAAGAAAATGAAGAACACGGTTTTGACAAGGAAAAATTATTATTAATTTAATAGCCATTTTTTGGCTATAAAAGGGAGAGCTTCCCATTTCATTGAGCATCCAATTCCATTATTCAGAGAGTAATTTAGAGAGAGTCGAGAGTTGTGAGAAATAATTCTTGCAGAGCAGAGAGTCTAGTGAGTGAGAGATTGGGTGTATTGGGGTTTTGGGTTGTGAGCCAAAATATTACAATACTTGTAATCCTTATTTCACTAGTAAAATATTTCCTTCTGTTTTCGCCCGTGGACGTAGGCTAAAAGCCGAACCACGTAATTTCTGGTGTCCATTCTTTTGTGCTTGTTCTTTATTTTATTTCCAATTTCATTTTAGCTGCGGTCCTGCTTCACCCACCAATTTCCTAACAGTGGTATCAGAGCTATTGGTTGTATTTTTGGAGTCAGGAATTGTTCACGTATTCACGTATACGGTGTACGGCACTATTTACGTATACGGCATACGATACTATTCACGTATACGGAGTACGGCACTATTCACGTATACGGAGTACGGCACTATTCACGTATACGGTGTACGGTACTATTCATGTATACGGTACTATTCACGTGAAACGGTGGAAGCGATCCAAGAATTTTGCGGTGCAAAGCAGGGAATAGTGGTGTGAGTAAAGCAACTGTGTGATTCTGTACATGTCTAGGAAAGTTCTGTCACAAAGGCGATAAGAGCTTAAGGAGTCTGGGTTTTAAGTGGGACCATTGTGACCCCTCCAGTCTTTCCTGGGAACTTTCCTGGTGTGCATTCTCACACATACTCACAACTATTCAAGGTGGTACACTAGCTTGTGTACAGTATTTATCAATAAAATGGCGGCAAAGTATGAAATTGAGAAATTTAACGGAAATAATTTTTCGTTGTGGAAAATGAAGATGAAAGCTGTATTGAGGAAAAATAATTGCTTGGCAGCAATTGAAGAAAGGCCCATGGAGATAACTGATGACAAGTGGAACGAGGTAGACGGCAATGCCATTTCTGATCTACACTTGGCACTTGCGGATGGAGTATTATCCAGTGTGGCAGAGAAAAATACGGCGAAGGAAATATGGGATACTCTCACAAAATTGTACGAGGCCAAGTCACTACACAATAAAATCTTCTTGAAGAGGAAACTCTATACTCTTCGAATGGCGGAATCTACAATGGTGACCGACCACATCAACACATTGAAGACTCTATTTTCACAACTCACAACGTTGGGTCATAATATAGAGGAAAATGAACGTGCAGAGCTTCTACTTCAAAGTCTACCAGATTCGTATGATCAACTCATCATCAACCTGACGAACAACAATCCAGTGGAGAGTCTAGTTTTCGACGATGTTGCAGCCTCCGTATTAAATGAGGAGAGCAGACGGAAAAATAAGGAAAACAGACAAGCAAGTTCGCAGCAAGCGGAGGCGCTATCAGTGACGAGAGGGAGATCAACGGAACATGGCCCCAGTGGGAGTCAAAATCAGGGTAGATCAAAATCCAGAAGTAAGAAGAATGTTAAATGCTACAAATGTGGCAAGAAAGGGCACGTCAAGAAGGAGTGTTGGAGTAATCAGAAGAGAAGAGAGGGTAAAGAACCTGAGTCATCAAATGCTCAGGGGTGTGTAGCAAGTACCTCGGATGATGGCGAAATACTCTACAGCGAGGCAACAATTGTTTCAGAAGGCAGAAAACGACTTTCTGATGTCTGGCTTATAGACTCAGGAGCTACCTGGCACATGACCTCTAGGAGAGAATGGTTCCACACATATGAACCTATCTCAGGAGGATCTGTATATATGGGTAACGATCATGCCTTAGAGATCGCTGGTATTGGTACTATCAAAATAAAAATGTTTGATGGTACAATTCGCACAATTGGAGAGGTACGACATGTCAACGGCCTGAAGAAAAATCTATTGTCTTTGGGACAAATGGATAGTCATGGGTACAAAACTCATGTGGAGAATGGAATTATGAAGATCGTTAAAGGCGCGCTTGTATTGATGAAGGCAGAAAAGATTGGTGCTAATTTATTCATGCTTAAAGGAGAAACACTACAGGAGGCTGATGCATGTGTCGCGTCAAATGGAGAAGAATCAACGATGATGTGGCATCTCAAACTCGGCCACATGTCAGAACAAGGCTTGAAGATTCTCTCTGAGCGAAAATTGCTTCCGGGGCTCAAATCGGTAAGTTTACCATTTTGTGAGCATTGTGTTATAAGTAAGCAGCATAGATTAAAATTCAGTAGATCTATTGCTAGAAGTAAATGCATTCTAGACTTGATTCATTCTGATGTTTGGGAATCACCGGATATATCCATGGGAGGTGCAAAGTACATGGTGACTTTCATTGATGATTATTCCAGAAGATGTTGGGTGTATCCAATTAAGAAAAAGTCAGATGTATTTCCAGTGTTTAAAGAATACAAAGCGCGGGTGGAACTTGAATCTGGTAAAAAGATCAAGTGCTTGAGGACAGATAATGGTGGAGAATATACAGACGGCGAGTTTCTTGCTTTCTGTAAGCAAGAAGGTATTCAGAGACAGTTCACGGTGGCATACACTCCTCAACAAAATGGAGTGGCAGAACGGATGAACAGAACTCTTACAGAAAGAATAAGAGCTATGTTGAGGACTGCTGGTCTACCCAATTCATTCTGGGCAGAAGCAGCCAAAACTGCCTGTTATATAGTAAATCGGTCGCCATCTACAGCTATTGGGTTGAAGACAGCGATGGAGATGTGGACTGGAAAGCCAGCTGATTATTCCTACCTACATGCATTTGGATGTCCTGTGTACGTGATGTACAATGCCCAAGAAAGAACAAAGCTGGATGCAAAATCTAGAAGATGTATCTTCTTGGGGTATGCTGATGGAGTAAAGGGGTATCGTCTGTGGGACCCCACTGCCCACAAGATCGTCATCAGCAGAGATGTTATTTTTGTAGAAGATCAACTGCAAAGAAAAGATGAAGATGATGGCACTGTAAAAGAAAAGTCAGAGACTGTGCCGGTATATGTCGAAAATAATCCAGAAAATTCAGATTCTTCTGAAGCAGCACCAGAGCACGAGGAACAAGAACCAGTCGAGTCCGAGGCTCCAGAAGTTCGTCGGTCAACTCGTGAGAGACGACCGCCAACGTGGCACTCGGAATATGTCACAGAGATCAACGTTGCATACTGTCTTCTAACAGAGGATGGAGAGCCTTCAACTTTCCATGAAGCTTTAAACAGCTTAGATGTTGCTTTGTGGATGACAGCAATGCAGGAAGAAATTGAAGCTCTACACAAGAACAAGACATGGGAACTTGTACCACTACCACACGGAAGAAAAGCCATTGGAAACAAATGGGTCTACAAGATCAAACGTGATGGCAATGACCAAGTGGAGCGGTATCGTGCGAGACTGGTAGTGAAAGGATATGCTCAGAAAGAAGGTATTGACTTTAACGAAATATTTTCTCCGGTAGTTCGACTCACAACAATCAGAATAGTCTTGGCAATGTGTGCTACATTTGACCTACATCTAGAGCAGTTAGATGTTAAAACTGCATTTCTTCATGGAGAACTTGAAGAAGAAATATATATGCTCCAACCAGAAGGTTTTGCAGAAACAGGAAAGGAGAACTTGGTTTGCAGGTTGAACAAATCTCTATACGGTCTCAAACAGGCGCCGAGGTGTTGGTATAAGAGATTTGATTCCTTCATTATGAGCCTTAGATACAACAGACTCAGTTCAGACCATTGTGCATATTACAAGAGGTTTGAAGATAATGATTTCATCATTTTGCTGTTGTATGTGGATGACATGTTGGTAGCAGGTCCCAACAAAGATCGAATCCAAGAATTGAAGGCACAGTTGGCTAGGGAGTTTGAAATGAAGGACTTGGGACCAGCAAACAAGATTCTAGGGATGCAAATTCACCGAGACAGAAATAACAGGAAGATTTGGCTCTCACAGAAGAATTATTTGAAGAAAATCTTGCGGCGCTTCAACATGCAAGATTGTAAGTCAATTTCTACCCCACTTCCTGTTAATTTCAAATTATCCTCAAGCATGTGTCCTAGCAATGAAGCAGAGAGGAAGGAGATGTCTCGAGTACCGTATGCATCAGTAGTGGGAAGTTTAATGTTCGCTATGATATGTACAAGACCAGACATTGCACAAGCAGTGGGAGCAGTCAGTCGATACATGGCGAATCCTGGCGGAAAGCATTGGATAACTGTGAAGAGGATTCTGAGATACATCAGAGGAACCTCAGATGTTGCATTATGTTATGGAGGGTCAGAGTTTACTGTCAGAGGCTATGTGGATTCAGATTTTGCAGGAGACCTTGATAAAAGGAAATCCACTACTGGTTATGTGTTTACACTTGCGGGAGCAGCTGTAAGCTGGGTTTCGAAACTGCAGACCGTTGTGGCTTTATCTACAACAGAAGCAGAATACATGGCAGCTACACAAGCTTGCAAGGAAGCTATCTGGATACAAAGATTATTGGAGGAGCTCGGGCACAAACAACAGAAAATTCCTGTGTTTTGTGACAGTCAGAGTGCCTTGCACATTGCAAGGAATCCAGCTTTTCATTCCAGGACAAAGCACATAGGAGTTCAGTATCACTTCGTTCGAGAAGTAGTGGAAGATGGAAGTGTGGATTTACAGAAAATCCATACGAAGGAGAACCTAGCAGATGTTTTGACCAAGCCGATAAATACTGATAAGTTTGTCTGGAGTAGATCCTCCTGTGGCCTAGCAGAAACGTAGGCAACATGATTATGGCGAAGCAGATAGGATGGTGTGGAGATTGATTGTTTTTCAATCTAATCTCCAAGTGGGAGAATGTCAAAATTATTGGCTGCAGCATCTAGAAGGTTTGAAGAAGCTGCAGCATCTAGAAGGTTTGAAGAAGAAAAAATGGGCTGGCCGAAATGCTTGAAAAGGAAATGGAAAAAGAAGCAGTTTAAAGAAGAAAATGAAGAACACGGTTTTGACAAGGAAAAATTATTATTAATTTAATAGCCATTTTTTGGCTATAAAAGGGAGAGCTTCCCATTTCATTGAGCATCCAATTCCATTATTCAGAGAGTAATTTAGAGAGAGTCGAGAGTTGTGAGAAATAATTCTTGCAGAGCAGAGAGTCTAGTGAGTGAGAGATTGGGTGTATTGGGGTTTTGGGTTGTGAGCCAAAATATTACAATACTTGTAATCCTTATTTCACTAGTAAAATATTTCCTTCTGTTTTCGCCCGTGGACGTAGGCTAAAAGCCGAACCACGTAATTTCTGGTGTCCATTCTTTTGTGCTTGTTCTTTATTTTATTTCCAATTTCATTTTAGCTGCGGTCCTGCTTCACCCACCAATTTCCTAACATTTTTATTATTAAATATATAACACTCCTATCCTTTCTTTTTTCTTTTTTATGTGTTTACAATAATACTCTTGAAACAATATATTTTACATACTCTTACAACAATATATTTTACATTAATTTTTTAGTCTATAAAAAAATTAATTAATAAATTAACCAATAATTACTTATTAATAAATTAAGAAATAAATATAAGTATAAAACAATTGATATTTTTCATACTTTTGTAACAATCTTGCTAATTAATATTTATAAATAAATGAATACCAAGTAATTTAAAGTAATGTTTAATACCCTTGCAACAATCTTCCTAATAGTTTTTTGTATAAAATTAATTTAATTACCAAATTAATCCTAAAATAATAATAACTCATTTTTATTTTACTTTTAAGGTTGATTTGACAAATTCACATTTTTTTCCTTTTCATTAATGTTTTCAAGAATATTGTTACTATGATTTTATTTTAAACAAAAAGAAAATTAAGGGTAAGATTGTAATATAATTATTAGCAAAGTTATCTTAAATTATTCTTTAAAATATAGAGATTAAATGAGTACTTTTCTCAAAATATAGAGAGTAAACAAAAATCTACTTTTTATTACTTTTTATTTCTTTAATCAATCATGTCACAATAGTTTTATCAATTATATGTTGCTCTTTTATCATATCGCGATGTGGTCTTTTATAATTCATTTTCATGCATATGCATAAGAAAAAAAAGACAAACTTTTTAGAAAAAAAAAAAATTGAAACCAAGTTAGGCGGGACCCCTTATCTATAGATTAAATAAAATAAAAGAAAATACATTTGAAGAGTGATGTGACCAAAACCACTAAGTCAAAGAACAAACACTACTAACAAAAACAAAATAAATAGCAAAAGCAATTAAATAACAAAGAATTAACTAAAGAGAGCAAACTAAGGTAAAATCTAACAAAGAAACTATAAGAAGATGAGCTAATACCTAGAGTGCCGCTTATTATACATGCGAGCAGTGTCAAATGTGAAGCCTTTCTTTAAACCAGAGGCATGAGGGCTAGCAATACCAAAATCGGGACTAAGATCAAGCCTTCCAGTATCCTCAGGCTCAAACAAGAAATAAGCATCAACATTGGATTCCCATCAAAACTGAAATTCTCATCAAATTGGACAAGATTGTCAACAGTATGAGAATTGAAGCTCGCAACCACATGCTCAATATCTTCCACTGGAGATTTGAAAAAAGTAAGACCCATGGAATACCCTAAAAATCCAAATCCTCCAAAACCATATCCTTACCACCACCAACAATATCAACTCAGCTCTACTGATACCAGTAAAACTCTCAAAGGCATACTTATTGAAGTTATTTCATAACATGATCAAAAGGCAAAAAGCAAATTTCATGTGAATTGATTTTACCACTTTATAATTATTTCATAATAAGTATGATCATTTCATAAATAAAACGATTGTTTGAAACTTCCACAAATAAAAATTAACTAATTTAATTGTTAAAATATAACTTTTACCCATCAACAGCTTATTTATTCTGTCATTGTTTGAACATCATAGATAAAATGAGGTATTAAAATCTATTAAAGATTAAAATGTGAAAATGAGTTATAAGATGGACTAAGATGTTACTCTCCCTATTCTAATAGATCTCAATTGTTATTTTGAGAAATGGGTTTGTCGAGATCACGTCCATGGATTTCTGTCGCCAAGGAAAGATGTCACTATAATTACTTTCGGAAAAATGTGAACGAGACAAGATCAATCACGTGATTCATTCTACACCCTATTTTCTTTTCTGGTTTGGTAAATTTTGGACGGTTGGCACGTCACTCGGCGTGTGTGTTCGTGATTTGTACTTTTCTTTCTTTTTTTTTTATTTAACATTTTGCACATTGGACCAAGGTATAAATGCTCTTTTGTGTACTAATAGCCAATTAGTTTACGAGGAAACGTATATTTTATTTTATTAATGAGGGTATAATTTTGAGCTGTGTTTTAATAGTATTAATCTAAGTGAGTTTTATTAGGATTCTAATTTTAAATATATCAATAAAATTTTACCATGTTTAAAAATAAATATATATAAAAGAAGAAAGAAAGTGAAAGTGGAAACTCTGAGTCACTGAATGGCCATTGGCATATATGCAGGAGCATAAGTGCATAACTAAGAAAGCCAGTCAACACTTACTCTCGGACGAATGGCAAAAATTGCAGAAGCATTGATTACGATTTCGAGTGCATTGAGTCTTTGTTTGTCTCGTATTTGTTTGGCCACACGCGGACACGCATAAATTCCGAGTCCAAGCATATACAAGACGCAAGCACTCAAGGGAAACTTAGCATGACGCCACGATGTTGGTTGGTGAAGTTATTAAGTGGAAAAAAAATCTTCCACTAATTTTCAAAATATGTTTATATATCTTTTCCGTTATAACGGCGTCATCTTTATTAATTATTTTTCTATTTTACTTTTGGTCTCGACGTCAACGATGGAGTTCAAAATGTTTTAAGAGTATAAATCAAGTGAAATGACATACTTACCCTTCGTGATTGAATTAATTAAATAATTAAGAGTTTGCATTAATACAGTAACTAGTACATATGCAGATATCAACGGATCATATAAGATACCTACAACTACAAATATTAATTATATACATAATTAAGACTTTGAGTATCAGATATCGTAGAAGGGAACATGCAACTGAGAGTCTTTTAACAATAAAACAATTTAGGTTGCCTATCGAAATTTCTAAAAGCACATTGATTTATTTAAATAAAACTAAGAGTCTTTTAACTAGGGTTGGCAATGGGACGGGATGGGATGAGATTTACCAATCACAGTCCTGTCCCATATATACAAGCGAGATAAAAAAAAATGTCTCACTCTCGTTCTTATATTTTTTTTGGACAAAAATATATCCTGATCCCGTCCAAAAAGATATGGGATTTTGAGAGATTCTATCTCAATTGAAAAAGTTCTCATCCTTAGTCTGCAATGAAACGAGATGGGACGGAATTTGTCAATCCCAATCCCGTCCCGTATATGTAAGAGGGATGAAAAAAATGTCTCACTCTCATTCCTATATTTTTTTGTGAGATAAAAATATATCTAAATCACATCCCAAATAACATCATATCCCATAAGATTCCATCGAAAAAAATTATCATCCTTACTTTTAACAATAAAATCCTAGCAACACAGCATAAATGTGGTGGACCCATAACCCACATGTCCCAGGATTTAAACCTCGCTCAAATAAATTTTTTTATTTTCTTTTTAAATTTAGATAAAAACTTTTTAAAATCTATATTTTATGCAAATCGGGACGAACCTATATGTAAAATTACCGAATTCCATCTTACGACGCTGGAACTATTAATTGTGAGGAATTTGATTCCAGCAGGTGCATGCTCCATACCGAAGTAGGGTTACAAAATTGATTATGATCAAGAGCTTTCTAGATCGTCTCGGCTCTTGTGATTCATCCATATCAAGAACAAAGTATCAATTCAGTCCGTGGTATTATATAATCATCAAAATTTGGTACTTGTTAAAAGCTTTGCTTCTCATTCCCTTTTCTAGTCTTATCTCTATAATAACTATAAATAGTTCGTACAAATTTTAATTTTAATCTATTTTCCTTTCTCTCTTTTTTTTCTCATTTTCATTATTTTTATTTTTAATATTTGAGAAGTTAGTTTTTTTGAATTTGCAGATAGAGAAAATTCAAAGAGAAGAGTAAAGATATTAAAGACTAAAAATAGTTTTAAAAGTGAGAAAATTACAGGCACACATAGATTAAAAAATAAAAAGAATATTTATTTTAAAAAATTGACATTAAGTGGAATATATAACTAAAGAAGAGATTTTAAGATGGATTTTCCGGGGGTGACAAAAGAAGATGGAAAATCCATTTTACATTCAATTGAATAACTTTGGATTCCTTCTCAAAAAAAAAAAAAAAAGAATAACTTTGGATTCAACTCATTCAGATTTATTATTATTCTACTGATAGGCCCAACCGACAAATATTCTTGTGCAAGTAATGAATTACACAACTCTACATATTTGGAGAGCTTCGATCAGATTCTTCAGATGGTTTCAGCAACCATTTGTTGAGACGTTGGGATGCCTTGTTCACCCGCAAGAATGAGAGCAATATCTATAAATTTTAGCCAACTTTTGATCTTTATTTATTTTTTTAATTTTTATAACCCAAATAAACAACCATTGTGGACCAAAAAAAACCCTTCAAAGAGTGTGTTCTAAAGCCAACCACTCAATAATTAATCTCATAAAAATTTGCAGTAATCACAACACGTGCCCTGCAATCAATCCTAATTTACCTGATCATCCCAATTGGTCCTCCATATGATGAAGGAAAGAATAATCGTTTGAATAACAATTCCACCCAACAATCCAATCCATAAACCCTGTCAAATTAAACCAACATCAATCAACTCGTGAGAGAGTCAATGGTACAATTTTTACAAAACACCATATCTATTTAATTAAAATTGTATTCAATTAACCAGAGTACATTTGACCGTTATTATTAATTAAACATAAACTATATTTCTTACTGTAACTCCGAGATTGGCCACATATGCAAGCAAAACTCCTGTAGGAACTCCAACAAAGTAATAGCTTCCCAAGTTAACAAATGCAACCGTGCTTTGCATTCCAGCACCTACAGCTACCCCTGAAAAATTGATTTGCGAGGCATCAATGAGTATCCAACAAAGTATCCATACTTAGGGTACGTTTGGAATTGAGGTTGGACAGCTATAACTTAAAAGGTATAGCACTAAAGTGTTTGGTAAACACTAACTGTTGTAATTTAAAAGTTATACTGATACAATTTTTCACTTGTGTAATGAAAAATTTATTATATCTTTAATAATTTTATCAAAATTATTATTTAAAATTTATATTTACTACGTATTACTAATTTTTATTTCATAAATACATTTTTTTTCCACAACAATTGTAGCTTTTAAGCTACAACACCTTAATATCAAACGCACTCTTAGTAATCAAAGCATTATTGTTTTTTTTTTCCAAGTTTTCGAAGAAATAACACTTGCCTGAGAGTACTGGCTGAACGCTGTTAAGCAAAAGGGACAAAGAAAGCAGAACAGATAGTTTCGATACTTCTTCTGCAATTTCCTCACTAGTTGTAAACAGGTATGAAATCTGACGGCCAAAGATTAAACATAAAATCCAACAGATCACTCCAAGACAGGCTGAAATAGTGAGTATGACTTTAATGGAAAATTTTGTGGCTTTCGCATTTCCTCTCCCGAGTTCATTCGACACTCGCACGCTGATCAACAAATGATATTACAACATTAGAGCTTGCGAATTTCAAGTATAAGGAGCCAGAGAGGGTATTTGTTGAAGCAATGTATATCTATACTATGAGGCACCAAGGAAGCCAAGGAAGATCATTAATTGAAATGCACTGACATTGAGGCTGCAACAACAATGTAATTAATTAGCTTTAAAGCCAAATTCTTAAAAAGATTATTTAGGAAAATCAACTGGAACTGGAAGTAATAAATGTGAAATAAGGTTTTAATAATAGCTAAGACCTTACCAAATAGAGAAAGCAGATATGGCAACGGTTGCATTTTTCATGTACCCAGCCAATAAGACTAGAATGGAATTGTACCAGAGCTCCAAGCTATCACAATTCAAAATTAAGTAAGATAATTGATTATGAAACCAAAAAAGAAAAAAAAAAGTGTCAAAACGGAATCTTATGAGACAGATTTAGAGAGCGTTCCAATATTTATTTGTTTGCTTATTTTTTAAAGCATAGCATAAAAATGAGCGGGGTTTGAACAGCAGAGTTCATGTACTATCGTAGGATTTTACAAGTTCGATTAATTAGCACCCAGGAGATGCATCATGACATGCAGGGTATAATTTCCGAGGAAGAACATTCAATATTTACCATATCATGACCCCGGCGGATATCGACAGCTTTATTACAGGAAGAATGTCAGTAAAGGCAGCGTTGGTGAAACCTTTCCAAGTATCAGGGCACCAACCGCAGAAGATGTAAACAAACAATCCAATGATATTTAGCCAAGCAGAAATGTTTAATGAGCCCATTGCACCAGCAATACCTAAGTCAAGTTCACTCACAAAGATCCAGGACATAAGCACGTGAAGCAGGAAAGAAGCAGTAGATAGCCACCCGATAATCATGTTCTTGAGCTGTGCTTGTAAGAACATTTGGATTGTCAAGGAGAAGACGAAGTTATAAACAAAGGGAATCAACCACAGAGAAATCACCCGCCCTGTTTCTGCTATATCCTTTTGCTGGCCAAGCAGATTCATGATCGGTGTTCCAAAGATGAAGACGGGGAGCATTATTGTAGCAGTTACACAATCAACTAGCCACGATCGTTGCAAGTAAATTCCCATCATATGATAATGCCCTGCTCCAAATGCTTGTCCACATAATGTCTCTGTTGCACTTGACATTCCCAGCTTCAAATGGATGAACAAGTAAATGAAACGAACCATAGAACATTTAGAGGCAAACAACAGCTCATCACTAGATCTTTAAAAAGATATATATATATATATAAAGACATTTGTAAAAGGCATCACATAAAGCAGAGTGCAGTTTAGTACATGATCAGAGAAAATCATTCAGGTTACTGTCTTTCTTCAATCCAGTGATCTACACATTCACAAACGTACGCACACACAAACATGTATATGATTCAAATTGACGATGCTTACCAGTATTCCATTAACAAAGCGCAAAAAGATGCTTTGAACGAGTGCAAATGAGGCGAGTTCAATTTCCCCAACATGTCCAAGAAAACTCTGTGTCACCAAAATTTGTCCAAATGAAGTAATCCTGGAAAGTATAGAAGGAAATGCAATCCTCCACGTCAGCTTCATTTCCTTCTAAATCCTCTGTTTCAGATCATTCCTCTCTTGTTCCTCGAATCACAGAAGCCTCTCTCGCTCTTCCAATCCGTTGTCCATTGTTATTCTGAAGTGTTTAACAAACAAATGCTAACTTACATAATTGCCTTCAGCTTGAGCTTCCAAGATTTTAACATGTTAAATGTAATGAATGTGAAAGCCCTTTTAATTTCACTATCTATAAAATATATAGACAGTCTTATCTAAACAGAGGGGATACTGTGGCACAAAAATTAACCACATTTTTTAGCATATGACCTGTTGTAAGAGTCGAAATTATAAAGACATTGTCCTTTACAATTTGGACACTATCTCTAAGCTGCATTGGTGACGGTATTTCGACTGTGGGGTACACTATGTCATGAGTGTTAAACTCAAAACACAAATTGAACTTTGTTTTCAAGTTGGCAGAGTTTTCACTATATATATATATATATAGATTGTGAGTGGCTAATGTCCGTCCGTTAAGAATATCTTTTATTATTTTGTAATTCAAAGCTTGATTGGTTTTTTATTATAAGTGAATGAACCTGCGATAAGATTTGAGTGACGATCAACACTTTACCACAATAATCATGTTGGCTTTGTCCCTATTGTTGCCAATCTACTTTTCCGCGACAAGTCCATCTCGTACTTTATCAGGTAATTATTATTTGAGCAGAAAAAATTAGCATAATTAAATTTAATATTCTGTTACGTGACAAATCATCACTGGACATATGCTGAAATAGGGAGAAAAAACTGTCCTGCACGATTGCTTATATAATTGAAGATCATTTAAGTCATCAATGACCTATGCAGCTTGTCTTCACGCTCTTTTTTGTTCTTTTTTATTTATATAGCCAATCATTCTTTCTACTTAATCAGCACCAGTCTTCTGTTGTGCACGGAATGCAGAATCAAGCGCATCAAATAATTACAGAAAAATAAAGGACACAAGAATTTACGTAGTTCGGTAATTAAACTTACATCCACGGAGGCAAGAAAGAATAATTGTTTATTTAACAATTAATAGAGTATAATATTTGAGTAATGAATCTCACTTCCCAGAAACCCAAATATACCCAGTACTCTCACACTCTGCAGGAAAGATAAATTCTCCAGACACACTTCTCTCACTTCTCTCAAAAGCTTATAAACTTATAAGCTTAACAATTTTGGAATGATTTCAAATGAATGAAATCCTTAGCTATTTATAGGAGAAATGAATTACTATGCTAAAAATAAAAAAATAAAAAATATAATTTTTAATTATTAATATTTTTCAAATCCATCCCCCATTCTTTCTTTTCGGCTTTGCAAAATCAACAAATTTGCACCAACAATTTGTTGACTTCAACAAATCTCCACCTCGGCGAAAATTTTTTAAATCTGATCCGACTACCAACGAGCCATCATCCCCAAAGTGGCTGCATCTTTATGACTGCCTACGTAGCCAAAATTTGGGATCAAGTTAACCGTAGTTCAAAATTCCCGAAGGACATATCTTAACACAATCGAAGGATTGTAATTAATTTCAAGCAATTTTGAAACTTAACTCCAGAAACTATCTTTGTCAACATATCTGATGGATTATCTTTGGTATCGATCTTTCTCAACAACACAACACCGCTCTCGATAATCTCTCTCACATAATGATATTTCACATCTATGTGCTTCGTCCGAGCGTGATATGTTTGATTCTTCGCAAGGAATATCGCACTTTGATTATCACAGAAGACCGCAATGTTCTCCTGAATTACTCCCAAATCACCTAACAAGCCTTTCAACTAGATAGCTTTTTTTACAGCTTCAGTTGCTGCCATATACTCTGCTTCCGTAGTGGACAGAGCAATTGTCGATTGTAGAATCGACCTCCAACTAACCGGACCTCCACCCAATGTGAATACGTAGCCCGTTGTTGATCTTCGCTTGTCAAGGTCTCCAGCGAAATCAGAATGACAATACCCAACACATTGTTGACCACAATCCTTCTTGAACAATAACCCAACATCAACTGTCCCATATAGATGTCGGAGAATCTATTTTACCACAAGCCATTGATTTTTACCCGGATTGTGCATGTATCTATTAACCATGCTCACTGCTTGAGATATATCGGGTCTTGTGCATACCATAGCATACATAAGACTACCCACAACACTAGCATATGGAACACAAGCCATGTAATCGCGCTCCTCTTGAGATTTAGGACATGAAGAAGAGCTTAATTTGAAATGAAGAGCTAGAGGTGTACATATCGGTTTAGTTTTGTCATCCATACCGAATCTTTCTAGCACTTTCTTCAAATAAGACTTTTGAGTCAACCATATGCTCCTATTCTTCTTGTCTCTACGAATCTCCATCCCAAGTATTCTCTGTGCAGCACCCAAGTCTTTCATCTCGAACTCAGAAGCCAACTGCTTCTTTAATCTTTCGATCTCATCTTTATTCTTCGAAACTATAAACATATCATCGACATAGAGTAACAAATAGATGAAAGCTCCATCTGGTAGTCTTCTAAAGTAAACACAATGATCGTGTTCACTTCTGGTGAATTTCTGCCCTTGTATAAATTGATCAAATCTTTTGTACCACTGCCTTGGTGATTGCTTCAGTCCGTACAAAGATTTAATCAACCTACACATATGATTCTCCTTTCCAGCAACTCTGAAACCACAAAGCTGAATCATATAGATTTCCTCCTCCAAATCTCCATGTAAGAACGCCGTCTTAACATCCAATTGAGCCAACTCTAACTCATATTCTGCAACTAAGGCAAATAGGATACGAATGGAAGTATGTTTTACAACTGGAGAGAAAACTTCATTGTAGTCAATACATTCCTTTTGAGCAAAACCTTTTGCCACGAGCCTTACCTTGTATCGAGGAGTTGTTTGATTTGGAGATCCTTACTTTTTGATGTAGACCCATTTATTGCCAATAGCCCTTTTCCCCTTTGGTAACTTTACAAGTTCCCAAGTCTGGTTTTGATGGAGAGATTTCATCTCTTCTTCCATGGCTAACTTCCACTGATCACTTTCACTGTTACGTAATACTTTACCAAAAGTGTTGGGGATGTCATCATCAATAACTGGAAGTGCATAGGCTACCACAATATATTTAGTAAGTCATCCGGGTTTCTTTATCTCTCTTCTTGGCCTCCTTATTGCTATAAAATCATCATTATCTACATCAACAATTGTTTCTTCATTTTGTGGGACATCAGAAGAAACAACCTCTTCTTCAACTCTAGGTGTCACCTCCATAGTTGAACTCTTCTTTGATGTAGAACTAACTGGTACATATGGAGTTGCATCAAACTCCACCCCGCTGCAATACCTCTTTGGTCTTGTTCTCCACCTACTGAGAACTTGAAGCTTTCATCATTGAAACTTCATCAAATGTGACATCTCTACTACACACAAACTTTTTGTCTTCGAGATCCCAAAGCTTGAAGCCCTTTACTCCACCTTTGAATCCCACAAAGATCGTTTTTCTAGCACGAGGATCCAGTTTACCATCTTTAACATGATAATAAGTTGGACACCCGAATATACGAAATGAATCATAGTCTTGTGCATGCTTTCCAGACCACATTTCTATAGGAGTTTTACCTCCAATTGTAATAGAAGGCAACCGGTTTGCCAAGTGACTTGTGTAGCTCACAGCTTCAGCCCAAAACTTTTTATCTAAGCCAGCATTAGATAACAAACACCGTACCTTCTCCAGTAAAGTACGATTCATACGCTTAGCCACACCGTTCTGTTGCGGAGTATGTCTCACCGTGAAATGTCTTTTAATACCCTCGTTCTGGCATACTTGCAAGAATGGATCAGAAGTATATTCACCCCCATTATCAGATCGTAATACTTTGATCTTTCTGCCAGTTTGAGTCTCCACTAATTTCTTCCATTTCACGAAAATCTCTAGAACCTCATCCTTTGCTCGCATGGTGTACACCCACACACGTCTAGAGAAATCATTAACAAATGTAACAAAATAATGGCTTCCACCAATTGATGCAGTCTTGGTTGGTCCTCATACATCACTATGAACATATTCAAGGATCTCACGAGTATCGTGATTAGCTGTACCAAACTTGACCCTTGTTTTCTTGCCTACTACACAATGCTCACAGAAATTTAATTTACAGGTTTTGGTACCTTTTAATAGTCCATACCTCATCAGAGTTTGCAAACACTTCTCTCCAACATGTCCCAGTCGTACATGCCATAGCTTAGTGGTGTCACTGTGCGCCTCAACAACATTTGCTTCATCAGTTGTACCTCCCTTCAAATAGTACAGATTGTGACGCCGAACCCCTTGCAGAATCACCATAGCCCCATGTGTAAACTTCATTATACCATCTTCAATGGTAACCTTGTAGCCTTTATCTTCTAAAGCACCCACAGAAATTATATTTTTCTTTAAAGTTGGAACAAATCTAACCTCTTTGAGTTCTCTGACTATTCCATCAAACATTTTGAGCCGAATTATTCATATCTCCATTGTGCGACAAGGTTGATCATTCCCCATCACAACTACACCGGATTCCAGATTACGAAAATCCGTAAACCATTCCTTAATAGGACACAAATGATAGGTTGCTCCAGTATCAAGTATCCACTCACTCGAACTAGCCACGTATGCTGCAGGAGTAATACTTAGTGAATAATCAGAGCCCTCATCTTTCCGTGCCATGTTTGCTGCTGCTGGTTTCTTCCCATCTCTCTTTTGAGCCTTTGGACAACCTTTCCTCCAATGGCCCTTTTCAGGACAAAAGACACACTCATCTCAAGCTATATTTCTGTTTCTCGATTTGGATCGAGAATTCTTTCCACAACGCTTCTTCTGTTTCTCCATCGCCCAATCTCTGCTCACCAAAGCTTCAGATGATGCTCGTTCAGAATTTTTATCATTATTCCGAATCTCTAAGCTAGTCAATACTGTGCAAACATCTTTAAAGACAATCACACTCTTCCCATATATCAAAGTAGTCACAAAATGACTATATTCCTTTGGTAGTGAGTGTAACAGAATCATAGCCTTGACTTCATCCTTAATATCTTCATCAAGATTCTTCAAATCAGCAAGTAACTTTTCAAATCTTGAAACATGATCGTGCATTGACACCCCAGGCTTCATTCGAAAACCATATACTTGGCTCATTGCATGAAGGCGATTTTCAGGACTTTTCACTAGGTACTTCTCCTCCAATGTACGCCACAAAGTCACCGCACACTCCTCATCTTTCACCTTCACATCCCTGGTCAAACAAGATCTGATCTGACCACAAGCTTTTTCATTCATACGATCCTAAATTTCTTCATCATACAAGTGTCTTTTATTTTTCAGAACAACATCGAGATCGATTTGAATAAGGGTATCCATAACTTCGCGCCTCCACATGCTGAAGTTGATTTTCCCATCAAACTTTTCAACATCGATCTTCTGGCCTCCTATAACAGGTACTGAATAGCGATTTGACAAATCTCACCTCCCACCTAAAGTGTTTCCTGAAATAGTCTCAGTAGATTTCTCCTCAATTCTGGAAGTTTCACCTTCTACAATTTTCTCAACAAACTATTTCCACTTGAAAAACAATCTCTATGATGTTAATTTCACGTGAATAAATGCACCAGGAAAGTTATCAGGAAACTGGACGGGAACTTGGTCCCAATTAAAAACTAGAATCCTTAGACTCTTATCGCCTTTGTTGACAGAACTTTCCTAGACATGCAAAATACACACTACTTACAATAGACAGTCTCCCAAGTACAAATGGCCGTCTCCACCGTATTCGTGAACAATACCGTATACGAGAATAGTACTTTATACGTGAATAGTACCGTATCCCCCCAAGTATGAACCTTCAGCTCTGATACCACTTGTTGTGCGCGGAATGCAGAATCAAGCGCACCAAATAATTACAGAAAAATAAAGGACATAAGAATTTACGTGGTTCGGTAATTAAACCTACATCCACGGAGGCAAGAAAGAATAATTGTTTATTTAACAATTAATAGAGTACAATATTCCCCAGAAACCTGTGCCTCCCGGTTGTTGGGAGAACGCATTTGTTGGGAGAACCTGTGCCTCCCGGTTCGAGCGGGGACTTCTAGTCTGGGTTGTGGTACGGGCTTAAAGGTGCCTCCCACAGTTGGGGCCCTCCCCAGGATACCTCGTGGATAAGACCAAAAAAAAAAAAATAGAGTACAATATTTGAGTAACGAATCTCACTTCCCAGAAACCTAAATATACCCAGTACTCTCACACTCTGCAGGAAAGATAAATTCCCCAGACACACTTCTCTCACTTCTCTCAAAAGCTTAGAAACTTATAAGCTTAATAATTTTGGGATGATTTCAAATAAATGAAATCCTTAGCTATTTATAGGAGAAATGAATTACTATGCTAAGAATAAAATAATTTAAAATATAATTTTTAATTATTATTATTTTTCAAATCCATCCCCCATTCTTTCTTTTCGGCTTTACAAAATCAACAAATTGTTGGTGCACCAACAATTTATTGACTTCAACATCTTCATCTCGTGGTTGGTCCACCAAATTGATTCTTCCAAAATTTTAGAACCAATTTGATTGGTTGTCTTGTGAAGGTATGTAAAATACCTTTGGCATAGCAGACCTGGATGATGTTGTTTCAAAGTATGAGTTAAACATCATTTCATCCAACAAATGGAGACACAGAAGAGAAGTTGTTTTGTAAGCACCTTGCAAACTTTTTTTTTTTTATTTGAAATGTTGCAAACATTATTGCTAATCCAGTAATTTGATGACACAAGCAATTAATCTTTACTAATCACGCTAGGATATAAACTATTGTACACACTCTATTTACAAAACTAATGCATGAGTATGAACACTGTATTAAGTGAGCACATGTTCATTTTCTACAGCTATCTAATGAACAAATCCGAAATATATCATGTCCAATGCTACAATTAAGCCAATACGAATGAATCTCACAATGGTGATGTTGAAACACCAAAAACAGGAAAAACAAAAAAAAGAAATTCCACTTTTTGATTCTCCATCTACATGACCAATGTAGTTGAACATCAAGTCCCACGAGGCAGATTGAATGCTTGATTGTACTCTTGAAAGCAAAAACAAAACTGTAAGCAATTAATTGGCAAAAGCTTTACACCAAGCAAAAAAGATATTGGAAATTGAAGAAGTTTGATGTCAAGCTGCGACATCTGCTTGCTCGTTAGGCGATTGTTCCGGTGATTCGGGAATGAACCACTTGTTCACGCGTTCGCGAGCCTTCATCACCTGCATTGATGCATATCATTTACATGTTCAATCATTGGGGTTAATCAAAAAAACAAAATTATAAACTCATACATGAGAAAGCTAGATGGAAAATCATAATACCTGTTTGTCCCAGTCCGTTTTCAAAGTGATGATGATAAGAACTACAGTTTGAACAAAAGTTCCAATTAACATTCCGGTCCAAACACCCTACAAAAGGAGAGAGGACAAAATAGAGCCGGTATGATAAGAAAATTAAACTTTTTAATTATGGAACAATTTGTATTCTGTCCTAAGAATTTTGTAGAAAAGAATGATGTGTGTGCACTCATGAAAAGCAACTCCTTCAAAACAAACTGCTGCGGCACTCATAATCAATAACATGATGACGAACCAAGCTGCAAGGTATCTGCATTATACAATAAGGAGGAGACCGGTTGTTCACTATATTCGTGCTTTCAGGACCAGAGAATTAGGATATGATGATTTGAGCCAAATTAAAATGGAACCGAGGTAGTAGCAAGCGATGTTAACATATGCTACGATACTCTGCCATCCAGCCCCGACAGCAACTCCTGTTCAGGCATGATTTTTGGTTACGAATTTAACAACATATTTTCCTTTTTATCTTGGACCCTCCCATTCAATTGGTGACTTGGAGAATATAGAAAGAAACTGACAGGAAAGGGAAGCATTACCGGAGAGCACTGGCTGCACACTGTTCAAAAGTATAGAGAAAGAGAGTAGTGGTGATAGATCTGCAACTGTGTCAATCACATCTTGATTGTCGGTGAAAATGTATGCTACGCGTCCTCTGAGGAAGAGGAAAATGATAAAGAGTGCACATCCAATCAAAAAGGATGTGGAAACTGCCACCTTAATAGCAAATTTCGTAGCATTTGCGCTTCCTCGGCCAAGCTCATTTGACACCCTAACACTGAACATTTTTCCAACTAAACTGAGTTTATTCAGCACATATATCAACCTTCCAAAGAAAAGGGTAATAGAGAAGTAATATTCAATATTAACGTGAAACATTGTTAAGGGAATAGATAATTCCATTTTCTACAACACATCGCCTTGAGGATCATGCATTATGCACAGAAATGTTTCCAGGAGATCGAGCAGTTTTTGTTAGAATACAGAAATATAATTAGATTGACTTCTATCCGAAGTTCACGCAAGATATGGCTGAAATTATTGGTCAAGGCTGAAGGCAAAAAATAAGTTTTTTTTTCCCTGCAAATGGATAAGGCAGTCGGGATTGTAGTTAACTGAGTTTCATAATCAGATTTTCATTCTTTAAATCTAGTAAGTTTGTTTAAAAGAACAGAATAAAGATATAAAAAAATAAAAAAATAGAAGAAAAAGAAGAGGATTATACCCTACTGCAGCCAAGAAACCAAGCGAGATCATCATTTCTAGCCCATTGATGTTGATGCTGCAAATAAGAATAATTTAAACCAAATAGATAACTGGCCCCATATAAAAGAAGAGGAAAACAAAATCCAAAATGATGATAATGGGAAGGAGCCTATGAATTCGGTACCATATCGCAAGAGCATCAATGGCAACCTCAGCATTTTTCATGTTTCCTGTTAAAAGAACCAAGACTGTGTTGTACCAGAGCTCGAGACTGTCAAGTATAACATAATGCTGAGTTAAAATCCCCACATAGTTGAGTTACAGGACAGCATAAATATGGCAGTTAATCAGCAAATACTAGATTAACATCATTGTTCCTCAGCGATATTATATGTCGTCTGTAGACCACAAACAAGTACTTTTTATCAGGGATTCATATCATAATATAAAATTCACCATTTCCCTGCCCCCACAACCCAATGAAAGAAAGAATATATGATATTGCCACACAGTAACACAAACTGAAGCAATCAATGATCTAAACAAAAGGGAAGAACCAAGAAAGGCTGAAACATGGCCACAAACAAAATGAGGAAAGATCCCACTCGAAACTAATAATAGTAACAAACACATATGAAATGATATAGATTCAGATGTAAGCCCTAGACTCTTATCTGCCGATTCCCAGTTAAGCCAATTAGAATTTATAAAATGCATAATCTTTTACTGCCTAAATTCATGCAAGGCCACAATTAGACAAGAACCTCACCATAGCATGGCACCAGACGACAAGGAAAGTTTTACTACAGGCCAGAGATCCTTGAAAGCGGCAAATGAGAAACCCTTCCATGTTACGAATATTTTCAAATTAGCTTTAAATAATCTAGATATCTACATAGTATTTAATTAACACAAATCCATTATTATTTGAAATCTTATCTAAAATCTAGTAATTTTATTTCACAGTAGCGATGGAAAAAAGAATATAAAAAAATGGTACTTTCTATTTGGAATGGCCATATATCTAATTCCTATTATTTTGGCTGGATTATTCGTAACCGTCTATTTACAATACAGACGTGCTGATTAGTCAGAGAGGTGCACTAGACCGAAATTTCAGCACCACCGTATAGGGGAATTAAAATCCCATAGTTGCATGATTAGCTAATGCTACTCACAGAACTTCTTACAACACCAAATATCTAATCTCGACTTGAAACAAACTGGGGGATAAGGTTAGGGTTTAGCAATTACCCAACTCGCAAGTTCACCCGCGTTTCGCGGAATTGCCTTAGGAAATTGTTACTTGTAATCCAAGCTACGTCACTTCACTCCTCCATATGTTATAAGGAAACTTTAACACCCACGCTTCTTACCACTTCTGCTCTAATTCTCCAACCCTATCGTTGCTTCTCTCTCGGCTTCCGTGTTCTTTGTTTTCAATAATTCACCGAAAAAATTTCCTCCATCAATCATCAATCAATCAATCAACCAACCCACCATTGAATTAACCCTCTTCTCCTCAAACAAAATGCAAGAACACAGACCCTTTCTTCCCCATGGCTTCCAGTTCAGACCATCCGATGAAGAACTCATCGAACATTATCTCAAGAAGAAAGTTTCGGGAATATTCATCCCTCTTGCTGAGTATTTCATCAGGGATTGTAATCTTTACGAGGAAAAACCCTCTGAGATTTGGGATTCTCATGGAGGACCCTTTTTAAATGCTGATGAGGATCTTTATTTCTTCACCCAGTTGAAGAAAAAGTCTTCCAAGGGTTCCAGAATCGATCGCAAAGTCGGATCCTCTTGCGGTACGTGGCAAGGGGAGGACGCTGGTAAAGATATAGTAAGCGGCCAATCCAAAATCAAAATCGGCTCCAAGAAGCGGTTTCGTTACGAAAAACAGGGTTGTGAGGATCACGGGGCTTGGATCATGCACGAGTACACTCTACATATGCCCAAGAATAGAGCTACCAATTATGTGCTTTGCAGGCTCCGAAAGAATCGGCCAACTGGCCATGATATTTGAAGTACGGTTCTGCAAAGAAAAGAAAGCTGAAGGGTTTTCAAGACAACAGCAATCAATCCGAACAAGTAGCAGATATTGAGATGGATAGGCTGTTGATCCACCAACAGAATCAACAACAAAACTATATGGATTATCAAGAAGTAAGCTGCAGTAGTTCTGACATGATGAGTGAGCAGAGCTTAGCTGGTGGAATGGGGCTTGCAAGCAGTGTTTACGAGCCATCCATGGAGATGATGATGAGTCATTTTGATCAGATGATATGTAACCAACAATATGACTCCGGGAACAACATGCTTCAGGGTGGAGAAACTGGAGAGAATTATCATTGTCATTCGGAGAGTATCGTTGAAGTGCCCATGGCGGTGCCTGAATCATCGGTGCAACACGAAGACAGTGGTGGACTACCTGAGTTAATTGAGGAAGACTATTCTTTTCTGGAAGACTTTCTTCAAGAGCCAATAGGGGATGTGAGCGGTTCATTCGGCTTGATGCTGGACTTGGATGATCTCTTGTCATAAATAATTGGATTATGACTTCGATTTGTATTGTAACTGTAACAACTTTTCCCCCATTTACTTTAATCCTTTGCTCGTATTTATTTTTATTGTTCAGTTTCTCGTATTCTTTATTCTCTTGAACTTCAATGAGTATGTTTTCTGCAAGCTGATAACAGGGAAAGGCATTCGGTTTGCATTTAAGCCAAAATCATCATTAAGTAGTTCCAATCAGTAAATCTGATGGTTCATTCTCTTATTCCATTTATTTGTTTACAAATGAGTTCGCAAAAAATGATTGTTTTGAGATTACAGATAAAAATGATGAGCTAGTTAGAATCTTTCTAAAATTCTACTTAATTTTCATGAAGCACATAATTTTGTTCCTTGTCTAATAGTATTTAGCAGCTCATCATACTGTCAATCAATCCTTCAGTAAACCCTTCCACAAATTTTTATATGTGCATGTATATATTTAAGATTTTATGGGTACATATATATTTAAGATTTTATAGGTACAAGATGAAATGGGCTTATCTCACATGGCTGAGATCCTGTTCATGAATACATGATTTTGCATGATTGATAATATCGTTTTGTTTACGTGAACGGTATTTTCGCAAATTTAGCGTTTTTATGCAATTTAGAGCCGAACTTTTAGAGATTTAACACGTTTGAACAATTATGTTTTGAATTTTGTGTGTGTGTGTGTGTAAAAAAAGGGAACAATTGTTTCTTTACAGCCAAGCTAACGAGGAAAAATTTCGAAAGTTGTCCTACTATTTTTATTTTATCTCCGAAAATAATAATTTATTCATTTAGTTTAATTAAGCAAATAAAAAATCACCTGTCAATTGAAAATTAAAAAAAAAAGTTGTATTGAAAGTAATTGGAATTCAATTCTATATTCGTCCTAGGACATTTATAACTTTTTTATTCTCAAATTCTATCATATATGCTGCGTTTACTTGTTAGTAATCGGAATGGGATAGAATCGGAATAAACTGGAATGGGAATGGGGAATGGGAATCAAAATAAATTGTTTACTTGAGGTACAGGAATCGGAATAGTCTGAATTGTTTCAAGTTACTAAAATGCCCTTAGTTAATTATAATAATAACTATTGTTATTATTATTATTAAAATTACTGTTAATATATTAATTAATTATATTCATGTATTGTTAGTTTATTAATTAATTATAATTTATCATTAATAATAATAAAAAATTAATAACAATAATCAAAATAAAAAATATCATCATCAGCAAAATAATAATCCATTTCAAAAAATAATAATGATCATAATCAGATTCATCATCATCAACAAAATAATCCATTTCCAAAATAATAATAATAATAATAATCATCATCAAATTAATCCATTTCCCAAATAATCATCATCAACAAAAATAATCCATTTCCCAAAAAAAAAAACAGCAACAATCAAAATCTCAATTGTCATTGTCATACACAACAACGGCAACAACAATCATCGTCGTTAGCAGTAGCAACAGCATCATATTAGAATCGTCGCCATTAAAGACGAAATCGGAGATGAAATGAGACGGTGACGAAATTGATGCGGCCCAACGGAGACGAAACCAGCGACGAGTAGCTGTCCACAACCGACGAACCACGACGTCAAAGACGGTGATGGCTGCGATGGTGATGGAAGCAGCTCCGATGGCATTCGATTGGGAGGCACGGGTGAGAGAGTTTAGGTTTTAGGGATTTTTTTTGTTTTTTTTTTATTTTTCGTTTTTTATATTTTTAATCTAAAGTGAGGGTATTTCTGGAATAATACAAATTAACGTGGGTAGAATAGGAAATGCAGGGAATGGGAGTCTGATTCCCAAGCCCCCCCTTGGGAATCAGACTCCCATATTTGATTCCCAAATTGTTGTGGGGTCCACGAAAATGAATTCGATTCCGCTCCTTATTTTAGCAAGTAAACGCAGGAATGATTTCGATTCCGGATTCCCATTCCTGAATCCAGCAAGTAAATGTAGCAATAAAGTATTTGTTTACCATACGGGTTAATTACGTAAAATAATTTTTCTTAATGTGGATTAAGGCAAAAAAGAAGAAGAAGAAGATATTCTTATTAGACATATATCATATATCAATAAATTTGGATCTAATACACTTGTAATTTTTTATTTTGTTTACCAATAATACACCAATTTGTCATTCCTATATCAATTTACTTATTTTATCTTTCAATTATAAGTCTTATATTTTATTTATTTTATTTTTATTTTATTTTACACTTATTATTGATTTACAAGTTTTATATTATATTTGTAAGTTTTTTTTTGTTTACTATTGATACACTAATTATCATTTTTATGTTGATTTACTTGTTTTACCTTTTATTTAGAAGTCTTATGTTTTATTTAGACAATTTATGTTCTAATTTACATTTAATGTTGATTTACAAATTTTATGTTTCATTTGTAAGTTTTTGTTTTGTTTATTGGTAGAACACCAATATACCATTTTTATGTTAATTCACTTCTTTTACCTTTCATTCATAAGTTTTATCTTGCATTTACATAATTCATGTTAATACAGATGTTGGATCTTCAATCAGGTAATTAAAGTTCTGAATAAGTAACATTTATTGTAATCATTGCGGTTCACTCCTTGATCGTTAAAGGCTGGGAAACGGCAAAGCCACCCCAGTCAATTATGAAGAGCCTTGGTTCCAAGCGTCCCCTTAAGAAATCAACTTGCTCATCCAACATCTGACCAGCCATATTTCATTAAACACACTTAACTTTGTGCTATATTCTGCATTTCTACTTGGTGTCTTCATATTGTTGAATTTTACGTGCAGGAAAGCCATCTTCTTTAGGTGGTATCTGCTTTCTTTCTTTTTTTGAATTCTGTTATACACAGATTGTTACTGATATTAAATTAGACATTATAATTACAATATTTACAATCGTACTAAACAATTGGGACCACCGCCATACATTAACGCACTGAAGCACTTGTCCAAATACTTTAAACCCTCTCTAATATTCGAGGGGTGTCTACTCCACTCACATTTCGTAAGGGAGAGACTATCTCCACTCAATTAGTTGATAATTGAGGAAGAACTGAAACTAACCTCCATAATGCTCTTATAGAGGCTCAAACCATTGCACTCAACATTGTAAGTGCAAGGCTTCTCCCATTTGACCAAAGGCCCATTGGTAGGTGGTATCCGCTTTCTAGAACTGCTTGAGAAAGATGAAATGGCATTCGACAACCTTTATTGTGTAGCCTTTCAAATGATGGATGCTCAACGGCTTGCAAAACGGACTTCATATGTGGAATTTAACGTAAACTTAACCTAGCATCCTCCACTTTATGGGGTTTTTTTTTTTTAACATGAACCATGATTTAGGCTTAATTGTTGTTATATGATTTTTTATTTTTTTTTCAGGATGTATTGAAGTCTACAAGAGCACAATTAGAGCGCGAGCTTAAACTCGAAGATGTTTCTTGTGTACAAGATTTACCCGCATACAATCTGTTGCATAGATAGATAGGTAGATGATCAAATTTGCATATTTTGAATTGTGAAATAAAAACATCAGCTGTAGAGGTTGTTTATTTAAACTGTTGCTGCCATAATCTCTGTAACATTGCAAATTATATAGTTGGTATCATAGAAAGATGTATATTTGTTGAACTAATTTGGTTTCAGGATCATTTTTTTCAATTATCAAGATCCGAAATCTCTTTTAGATCTCATTTTTTAATAATCATTTAACGTTTTAAAGAGTACTACTATATGTCTTAAATATTATGGATAAATTTTACAACATTTAAAATTATTTATTACTCACTTTATATAAATAAAAAATTCCAAATAATACTTAAAAGTTTGACCTTTTTTTTCCTTCAAAAGAACAAAAATTAGGTTACGAATATTTTCAAATTAGCTTTAAATAATCTAGATATCTAAATAGTATTTAATTAACACAAATCCATTATTATTTAAAATCTTATCTGAAATCTAGTAATTTTATTTCACAGTAGCAATGGAAAAAAGAATTTTAAAAAAAAATGATACTTTCTATTTGGAATCGTCTTAGGTCTAATTCCTATTACTTTGGCTGGATTATTCGTAACCGCCTATTTACAATACAGACGTGGTGATCAGTTGGACCTTTGATTAATTAACATCTCTTTTTTTAACTGACCCCTCCCTTCTTTAATTTAATCCGAGGGGGAGGTCTCAAACTTGCTATCAACATTGATCTTAGTCAAGATCAAATTTTTAAGGGAAAAAGGAAAAAAGGGAGAGAGATCCACAATTTTAACCGCCACAAGTAGCTGCATTACTTTTAGAATATGTTAAAATTTTATAAGATTGACTTAGCAGGGCACATAGGCCATGCCAACGTGGGCCGTGCCATGCCAACTCACTTATTTTTTAAATTATTTAATTTTTTTTTATAATGCCTTATTATAAACTTATTTTATGTCTTCAATTATGGAGTCAAAACACTTTCATTTAAATATAAACAGCTTTTTGAAGTATCAATCATCCAAATTTATATATTATATTATACAATGCTCATCAGATATTTCCCATAAATTCTTTTTTAGAGTTGCATTAAACAATTGATTAGAAATATATTTAAAAATTTTATTACATTTACATAATATAGAACCAACAATTATAAGAAAACTTGACAAGACAATATCTCACTAAATCATACGACAAACTCAATTCAAATTTAATTAATGAATTAAAATTAATTTATAATTTAAAATAACACAACATTTATTAATTATAAAAATTCAATACAATTAAAATAAAAAATATTATTAGATTTAATGTTGATTAATTCAAATTTATTTATTTAATTAAATAATATGCAGGAGTATAATTCTAATAAAATTTAGTTATAAAACTTGAACTGAGCTTTTCACAAACTTTTTTATGTGCTAAACTTTGACATTTTTTACACTACGAAGTGTTTTAAGGCTCGCGTGCCTATGAATCTAGGTCTGACCTCCCACATGAGTGTCGTATTGTTCTTCGTGCCTTGACGAAGCATGCATGTATCGCGCTGTGCTGTACGGTCCCATCTCGTGTCTTGTGCCACCCAATTCGTTGGCCATCTCTATTACTAATTATTTAATAATAAATTGACAATATGTGTAATTCTGAAAATTTTGATTATGTGGGGGATAACGATAAGCGACAAAGATTCTATTTTATAAGATGGGAGCAAATGTTCGCCTTAACACTTCACAGTCATGCACGGACATTAATTGAAAGAAAAATTTGAAGAGTATAAAATTTTAGTGCATTAGGTCCCTCAGTATTTGTGAAATTATACTTCACCCCAAGAAGTTTCATACTTACACAAATTTGCCCAAAAGAATTAACAACTGGTGAAAATTGTTCGAGAGGCGCACGAGACCGAAATTTCAGCACTACAGTATAGGGAATTAAAATTCTATAGTTGCATGGTTAGCTAATGCTACTCACCGAACTTGTTAGAGCAAGAAATATCTAATCCCGTGAGGAAACAAACTGGGGGTTAAAGGAACAATCATAATTTAATATTTGTGTATTTTTTAATTTAATAGAGGACCTCTGATTTTTATTTTTAAAAAATAATAATAAATAATAATAAGCAAATTTCTAATAATCATGAAATATTTTTTAAAAAAAAGGAGAATTTTTTCCCCCAAAGACCGACTTGGCGGTAACTTCAAGCTCAATGACTTCTTGGATTTGTCCGATTTAGCAAGGTTATTATATGCAAGGACCCCTCACCCTACTTGCAAGTTCACCCGCTTTTCTCGGAGTTGCCTTAAGAAATTGTTACTTGTAATCCAAGCTACGTCACTTCACTCCTCCATATGTTATAAGGAAACTTTAACACCCGCGCTTCTCACCACTTCTTCTCTAGTTCTCCGACTCTATCTTTGCTCCTCTCTCGGCTTCTGTGTTCTTTGTTTTCAATAATTCACCGAAAACATTTCCTCCATCAATCATCAATCAACCAACCCACCATTGAATTAACCCTCTTCTCCTCAAACAAAATGCAAGAACACAGACCCTTTCTTCCCCATGGCTTCCAGTTCAGACCATCCGATGAAGAACTCATCGAACATTATCTCAAGAAGAAAGATTCGGGAATATTCATCCCTCTTGCTGAGTATTTCATCAGGGATTGTAATCTTTACCAGGAAAAACCCTCTGAGATTTGGGATTCTCATGGAGGACCCTTTTTAAATGCTGATGAGGATCTTTATTTCTTCACCCATTTGAAGAAAAAGTTTTCCAAGGGTTCCAGAATCGACCGCAAAGTGGGATCTTCTGGCGGTACTTGGCAAGGGGAGGATGCTGGTAAAGATATAGTAAGCGGCCAATCCAAAATCAAAATCGGCTCCAAGAAGCGGTTTCGTTACGAAAAACAAGGTTGTGAGGATCACGGGGCTTGGATCATGCACGAGTACACTCTACATATGCCCAAGAATCAAGCTACCAATTATGTGCTTTGCAGGCTCCGAAAGAATCAACCGTCTTGCCATGATATTATGAAGTACGGTTCTTCAAAGAAAAGAAAGCTGAAGGATTTTCAAGACAACAGCAATCAATCCGAACAAGTAGCAGATATTGAGATGGATAGGCTGTTGACCCACCAACAGAATCAACAACAGAACTATATGGATTATCAGGAAGTAAGCTGCAGCAGTTCTGACATGATGAGTGAGCAGAGCTTAGCTGGTGGAATGGGGCTTGCAAGCAGTGTTTACGAGCCATCCATGGAGATGATGATGAGTCATTTTGATCAGATGATATGCAACCAACAATATGACTCCTGGAACAACATGCTTCAGGGTGGAGAAACTGGAGAGAATTATCATTGTCATTTGGAGAGTATCGCTGAAGTGCCCATGGCGGTGCCTGAATCATTGGCGCAACACGAAGAAAGTGATGGACTACCTGAGTTAATTGAGGAAGACTATTCTTTTCTTGAAGACTTACTTCATGATGATGCTGAAGAACCAATAGGGGATGTGAGCGGTTCATTCGGCTTGATGCTGGACTTGGATGATCTCTTGTCATAAATAATTGAATTATGACTTCGATTTGTATTGTAACTGTAACAACTTTTCCCCATTTACTTTAATCCTTTGTTCGTATATATTCGTATTATTTATTCTCTTGAACTTCAATGAATATGTTTTCTGCAAGCTGATAACAGGCAAAGGCATTCGGTTTGCATTTAAGCCAAAATCATCATTAATTAGTTCCAATCAGCAAAAAATGATTGTTTTGAGAATACAGTTAAAAATGATGAGCTAGTTAGAATCTTTCTAAAATTCTACTTCTTAATTTTCATGAAGCACAGAATTTTGTTCCTTGTCTAATAGTTTTTTTTTTTTGTCTTAACCACGAGGTATCATGGGGAGGGCCCCAACTGTGTGAGGCACCTTTAAGCTCGTACCACAACCTAGACTAGAAGTCTCCGCTCGAACTGAGAGGCATAGGTTTGTTGCGTAAATTAGCAAGTGTGCTAGTCGGCACAAGTAATATAATGAAAAGTAGAGTATTGTCCCACAGAGATTGTATACCCTATTAGTTACCGAAATTATTCTAACCCTAATTTATATGAACAATCAAATAAGTGAATTTAGATTAAAATTAAATAAAATAAAATAATTAAGAATTAAACAAAGATGCAGACAATAATAGAAAATTACCAAGAGATTAAAACACTAGGACATTTGATTTCACCATAACCAATCCAATTTAATCCTCCATCTATGCTATTAAAGTTTATTACCCATGTTGACAGTGAATTTCTCTAATTTATTCAATATCCTCTCTTGAGTAATATCAAAAATATCTCCACATATCAACCCACTATATCTCTATGTGAATTTAAATATGCAAAGATTCATTAAGTTCTATGGAAATTCTTAGATAAAACTGCACGAATCACGTTGGCACATCTCTGTCTTTCGTTCAATTCATGGCATCCATTACACAGAGCAAAAATACATAAATCTCCTCTCGGTCTCATTATGTATCCTCAAACCATTCAAATATTGGCCAAATAATTAAAAGCATTAAGCACAATAATGAACACTCAATCATGGAATAATTAATTAAAAATAACATAGATTTATGGAATTAAATCTTCATAGTTAGGCTACATCGTAGCCCTAGTAAAATAAATTAGTTCATGGGAATATAAAGAGATCCATTAATTTAAATGGAAACATTCAAGTAAGATAATAGAGAAGAGAGAAAGAAAAAAAAACTCAAGAATTAATGTGTCTTCCTTCTGCTCTAAATTATTCCTGCTGCTCTCGGTTTTCCTCAAAACTTGCGGCTGCTGCTCTATTATTTTTCTCTTTTCTCTTGGCTTCCCCCCTCTTGTGCGGCTGCCTTTCTTCTCTTTTATAATGATGTGGTTTCTTCCAAATCCTTCAAGGAAAAGGATTGCAAATCCAGCCCACGAATCCTTAAATGAAAAGGATTTCAAACAAAACAATTCTAGCCACCTTTTAAGCCCATCCACGTGACTTGTAAAGTTTGATTGTCCAATTTGCAAATTAATTCTTTAATGCTTCCCAATTTGCTGCCATATTTGTCAACAAATATTCAATGCTTCCCCCACGTGTTGCATGCATGATGATTAAATTTGGCTTTTTATTTCTTTCCCTCTTGCTTCCACATTATTTCCATTATACTCCAATTTGTTTCCTCTTTAAGCTTCTTTTCTCATTAATATTCCCAATATTCCTACAATGAATAAATATAAAAATTAAGATAAAAATTAATATAATAAAATATAATTTAACATAAATTAATTATGAAAGTATTAAAATAATAGATAAATTATGAGCACATCAAATAGCCCCAAACTTAACATTTTGCTAGTCCTCGAGCAAAAACTAAAATAAAAACTACGAAAAGAAAGTTCTAACTAAACCACTTTCGCAGGTGATCGCGATTGCATTTAGCGTATGCAACAAGCCTTTAAACCCCTAGGCGGCCCTAGTGGACGAGGTATAGTCCCGTGAGGGTTTCCAGCGATGATACCCACAAACATCATCAAAAATGCCTCAAAGATTGCATAAAGTATATAGCTCAAAGAAAATTAAAAATATTAGCAAAGTTCTAACTTTAATTCAATGGTCAGCCTCATCTCATATTGGATTCCTGTGTTGTGTGTGAATCAATTCAATCAAAACCCATTCTCAAGATTTTCAACATCACAGCCCTTGTTTCAAATAATAAACAGAGTAGGTCAAACTAACCTCATCATCTTGATTTTTTTTTTCAGGCATAAATTTGCATTTTTTTTTAAGCACACGCTTTTTTTTTCTTTTTTCTTTTCTTTATCCATAGTCAGGAGCTTTCACTCTACCCCTTAAGGTAGCCTTCTTCTCATGGTAGATTATCCTCTACATACTAGTGGTACATAGGCCCAAATTACTCAAGGATAGCTTCACTCTTAAGGGTTGTAGGTAGTTATTTCTGACTATGGTGCCTGGGTAGACTTAAGTAATGTAGAATTAAGGCAAACAGTCATTTACTCAATCTAAAATTCTCAACTTAGGCTGTATCAATCTCAAATCTCAAGTCAAAATTCTAAAAGAATCGATATAAGTGCGCAAGATATTTAAAGAATCACAATCAAGACGAAACTAACACAAGAATCAAGTATAAACTAAGATAATATTCATCCCTTTCTAAGAACCATATTTATTGTCAATCATAAACTCATCATAGGCATTAAAATCTTTTTTTTTTTTTATAAAATGAAAAGCAAATATTCCCACCCCCAAACTTAAAATAAACATTGTCCTCAATGTAACTAAAAAGAAAAGGAAAAGAGAAACTCCCCTAGTTTTGCACTTGAAGATGGAAAGTTGTAGCTGAGTCGTTGAAAGGCATGTGGAAAGTTAATGTTCATCGACCCCCGAACTTGTGCAAAATCTAGATAAAACAAAATAAAATAAGTAAAAGAAAAGAAAAAGAATACGAAAAAAAAATTGATAATAATAAAGTTTAGAAAGCTTGGGTTGCCTCCCAAGAAGCGCTTAATTTATAGTCATTAGCTTGACTGTCTCTGGTCGTCATTCAGGACTAGACAGCTCAATACCTATCTTGTGCTTATCAAATGCATCATCCAAATAAGGCTTCAATCGATGACCATTAACCTTGAATGTGCCCTTTGTATCATGTGAAACTTCTACCACGCCAGACGAAAAGACTTGTGTTATTGTAAAAGGACCAGACCAACGGGATCGCAACTTGCCTGGGAAAAACCGAAGTCGAGAATTATATAATAAAACATTTTGGCCAACTTGAAATTCACGTATGAGTATATGCTTGTCATGCCAATGTTTAGTGCGGGCTTTATAGATCCGAGCATTCTCATAAGCTGCATTGCGAAATTCATCCATTTCATTAAGTTGCAACAATCTCTTTTCTCCTGCTGCTTGCATGTCAAAGTTCAAAATCTTCATCGCCCAATATGCCCTATGCTCAAGTTCAACAGGTAGATGGCATGCTTTTCCGAATACTAGACGATAAGGAGACATACCAATAGGTGTTTTGAAAGCAGTTCGATACGCCCAGAGTGCATCGTCTAATTTTATCGACCAATCCTTCCGTGAAGCGTTTACTGTTTTCTCCAAAATTCTCTTTAATTCTCGATTCGAAACTTCAACTTGGCCGCTAGTTTGTGGATGGTAAGGGGTGGCAACTCTGTGTGTGACTCCATATTTGCTCAAGAGGGCTTCAAATTGTCGATTGCAAAAATGTTTGCCACCATCACTTATAATTGCTCTTGGAGTGCCAAACCACATGAAAATATTTTTCTTCAAAAACCTCACAACAACCCGAGCATCATTGGAAGGCAAAGCAACAGCTTCAACCCACTTAGAAACATAATCAACAGCTACCAGAATATATTTATTCTTAAAGGAAGATGGAAACGGACCCATGAAGTCAATTCCCCAGACATCAAACAATTCTATTTCAAGAATATTAGTTAGTGGCATTTCATTCTTCCTTGAAATGTTACCAGTTCTCTGACACCGGTCACAAGCAGCAACAAAAACATAAGCATCTTTAAATAAGGTGGGCCAATAAAAACCTGATTGAAGCACTTTTGCCGCAGTTTTGGTTGTGCCAAAATGTCCACCAACTTCACGAGAATGACAGTGTTGTAGAATGCTCCTCATCTCTTCTTCCTGGACACATCGTCGAATGATTTGATCTGAGCAGTACTTATACAAGAACGGATCTTCCCAAAGATAATGCTTGACATCTTAAAAGAATTTCTTCTTCTGCTGATATGATAAATCAGAAGGAACAACGGCGCTCGCCAAATAGTTCACGAAATCTGCATACCATGGTGCGTCGCAAGTCTGCAAGGCCAGCAGCTTTTCATCAGGAAATTCTTCGGTGATTGAAACCATTACATTATCCCCTCGCTCTCCCTGCTCTAACCCAGATAAGTGATCCGCCACCAAATTTTCAGATCCCTTCTTATCCCGAATCTCTAAATCAAATTCTTGTAGTAAGAGCACCCAACGAATCAGTCTTGGTTTAGCATTTGCCTTTGTGAACAGATACTTGAGAGCTGAATGATTAGTGTAAACTATTACCTTGGAGCAAACCAAATATGAGCGGAATTTTTCTAGTGCAAACACAACGGCTAGAAACTCTTTCTCAGTGGTAGCATAATTCAATTGCGCGTCTGTCAGAGTTCGACTTGCATAGTAAATAACATGCAACATGTTTTTATACCGCTGCCCCAAAACTGCTCCAATAGCATAATCACTGCATCACACATAACCTCGAACGGCATATCCCAATCTGGAGCCATAATAACTGGAGCCATAATAACTGGAGCTGAAATCAGTTTCTCCTTTAAAGTGTTAAAAGCCTGCAAACACTTATCGGTAAAATTGAAAGGCACATCCTTGAGTAAAATGTTGCATAAGGGTTTCATTATCTTTGAAAAATCTTTAATAAAACGTCGATAAAACCCGGCATACCCTAGAAAACTTCTTACTGCTTTCACGGAAGTCGGTGGTGGCAACTTATCAATGACTTCGATCTTTGCTCTATCAACTTCAATTCCTTTAGCTGAAATACGATGACCTAGCACAATGCCTTCTTGCACCATAAAGTGACATTTTTCCCAATTCAAAACCAAGTTTGTCTCTTCACATCGCTGTAAAACTAGATCTAAATTGTTTAGACAATGATCAAATGAAGATCCAAAAATTGAGAAATCATCCATAAACACCTCAATGAATCTCTCCACCATATTAGAAAATATTGCCATCATGCAACGTTGAAAGGTAGTTGGTGCATTGCATAAGTCGAATGACATTCTTCTATAAGCAAATGTACCATAAGGACATGTGAAGGTGGTTTTCTCTTGATCTTCTGGTGCTATAGGGATTTGATTATAGCCTGAATATCCATCTAAAAAGCAATAGTAAGCATGGCCAGCAAGTCTCTCCAATATTTGATCAATAAAAGGTAGTGGAAAATGGTCTTTTCTAGTAGCAGCATTAAGTTTTCTATAATCCATGCATACCCGCCAACCTGTGACTGTCCTTGTTGGGATAAGTTCATTGTTGTCATTCTTCACGACCGTCATTCCTCCTTTCTTTGGTACCACTTGCACTAGACTAACCCATTTGCTATCAGAGATTGGATAAATTATCCCAGCATCCAATAATTTAAGCACCTCTGCCCTAACCACTTCTTGCATGTTTGGATTTAGGCGCCTTTGTGGCTGTACTGTCGGCTGATAACTCTCTTCTATTAGAATCTTGTGCATGCAAATTGAAGGGCTTATTCCTTTGATGTCGGCAATAGTCCATCCTAGAGCAGCTTTGTGATCCCTCAAAACTCGACGTACCTTTTCCTCTTCAAGATCTGTCAAGGCAGAAGAAATAATAACTGGTAGCTTAGAGTTATCATCTAAATAAGCATACCTTAAATGAGAGGGCAACGGCTTAAGCTCATGTTTTGGAGGTTCTTCTATTGAAGGTTTTGGTCTAGAAGGATTTCTACCAAGCTCTTCCAATTCTAGCTTTTTCGAGGGCACGTAAAATGGTGAAGCTTCCAAATACCATGCATACTCATGAATACTTGTATTCGGAGATTGAGTAGTCCCAGAGTGAACAATACATCCTTCTAGTGTGTCATTTGGCATTGTATCGCGAAAGCTCTCAATTATCTCCTTATCAATGGTGTCTATTTGAAGGCACGTGTCGATCTCCGATGGATATTTCATTGCTTCAAATACATTGAAAGTGACTTGCTCATTTTGCACCCTAAGGATTAGTTTTTCTTTTTGGACATCAATAAGAGTTCTTCTTGTGGCCAAGAATGGTCGGCCTAAAATGATTGGTATCTCTCGATCTTCAATCATATCCAAAACAATAAAATCTGTAGGAAATATAAACTTGTCGACCTTAACAAGTACGTCCTCAATCATTCCTCTAGGATACTTTATAGACCTATCTGCCAATTAAAGAGAAACAGTTGTTGCTTTTGGTTCACCAAGTCCTAATTTCCTGAAAACAGATAGAGGCATCAAATTAATACTTGCACCTAAATCACACAAAGCTTTATCAAAATAAGTATTTCCAATAGTGCATGGGATAGAAAAACTCCCTGGATCTTTCAACTTCGGTGGCAATTTATTCTGTAGAATTGCAGTTGACTCTTCAGTTAACAACACAGTTTCATGCTTTTCTAATTTCCTCTTGTTGGATAAAATTTCTTTCATGAATTTAGCATAGCTTGGCATTTGTTCTAATGCATCTGCAAAAGGAATGTTAGTATGTAACTTTTTAAAGACATCAAGAAATTTAGAGAACTGCTTATCTAATTTGTTTTTCCGAAGGCGCTGAGGAAACGGGATTGGAGGGACATAAGCTTTGACTGGTGCTGATTGTTGTGATTGTGGAATTTCTACACTTGTTGTCTCATATGTTCTAGTGGTGTCTTTAGTTTGCTCCATGTTATCTTCTTCAACTTCATTTACTTCTTTTGGCGGATCTTCAAGTTGTCTACCATTCCGAAGCATAATTGCATTCATTTGTTCCTTTGGATTTGTCTCTGTATTGCTCGGCAGAGAGCCTTGTGGTCTGCTGGATAACAAGTTTGCAATCTGACCCATTTGTACTTCGAGGTTCCGGATTGATGCAGCTTGATTCTAAAAAGTTGTCTCTATTTTGGTCATGAATTGAGACATATTTGTTGTAAGTTGGGTAAGAGCATTTTCCAAATTTGACTTCTTCTCTTGTGATTGGAACCCTGGAGGTGGCTTCAATGTATTTTGAGTGTTGTTCCATGACAAATTCGGGTGGTTTCTCCAGCCAGAATTGTAGGTATTAGAATATGGGTTATTTTGTTGCCTCTGGAAGTTTGACACATAATGAGCTTGTTCAGCAGATGACGACGCAAAAGGACTTCCAACTTGGCAGTTGACACTGGTATGGTTCCCTCCGCATAATTCACACACTTGAGTTTGAATTGCACTAACATTTAGGTGCTCCAGCTTATTAGATAAAGCAGTCATCTGTGCAGCTAAAGCAGTGACAACATCTACATTATGGGCTCCTACAATTTTCCTTGGCATTGATCGCTCTGAAGTCCACTGGTAATTGTTGGATGCCATCTCCTCCAATAATTCATAAGCTGCTTTTGGTGTTTTTCCCATTAACGTTCCTCCTGCTGCAGCATCAATCATTGTCCTAGTATTGGATCCCAAACCATTGTAAAATGTCTGCACCTGAAGCCAAACTGGTAGACCATGATGTGGGCATTTTCTTAGTAGGTCTTTGTATCTCTCCCACGCTTCATATAATGATTCCATCTCGAATTGAGCAAAGGTTGTGATGTCATTCCTCAATTTGGCTGTTTTTGCTGGAGGAAAGTACTTTGCTAAAAACTTCTGTGCTAAACCATCCCAAGTAGTGATTGTTCCAGCAGGGAGTGAGTTCAACCACTCTTTTGCTTTATCTCTCAGTGAGAACGGAAAAAGCCTTAGCTTGATAGCATTGTCTGAAACACCATTTTGCTTAAATGTATCACAAATTTCTAAGAAACTTGTAATATGAGCATTTGGATAATCATTTGGCATCCCAGCAAACTGTACTGACGTCTGAATCATCTGGATTATAGCTGGCTTAATTTCAAAATTATTGGCTTGAATGGCAGGACGTGCAATGCTTGAGCGGGCACCATTAACTGTAGGTACAGCATAATCTCTTAAGGGTTTTGCATCCTCATTTCCATGTAATGCTTCGTCAGCCATGATTAATTGTTGCTCCTGTGAAGCTTCTCTCCTTTCTTTATTAAGCCTTCTACACGTACGTTCAATCTCTGGATCAAAAGGCAATAAATCAAAACTTCTTGAACGTCTCATAAAATTTAAACAAGAAAATAAAAATTCAAATAAAAACAATAAAAATAAAATTCAAATTAAACTAAGGTTAGTTGGTATCGATACTAATCCAAACAATCCCCGGCAACGGCGCCAAAAACTTGTTGCGTAAATTAGCAAGTGTACTAGTCGGCACAAGTAATATAATGAAGAGTAGAGTATCGTCCCACAGAGATTGTATACCCTATTAGTTACCAAAATTATTCTAACCCTAATTTATATGAACAATCAAATAAGCGAATTTAGATTACAATTAAATAAAATAAAATAATTAAGAATTAAACAAAGATGCAGACAATAATAGAAAATTACGAAGAGATTAAAACACTAGGACATTCGATTTCACCACAACCAATCCAATTTAATCCTCCATCTATGCTATTAAAGTTTATTACCCATGTTGACAGTGAATTTCCCTAATTTATTCAATATCATCTCTCGAGTAATATCAAAAATATCTCCACATATCAACCCACTATATCTCTATGTGAATTTAAATATGCAAAGATTCATTAAGTTCTATGGAAATTCTTAGATAAAACTGCACGAATCACGTTGGCACATCTCTGTCTTTCGTTCAATTCATGGCATCCATTACACAGAGCAAAAATACATAAATCTCCTCTCGGTCTCATTATGTATCCTCAAATCATTCAAATATTGGCCAAATAATTAAAAGCATTAAGCACAATAATGAACACTCAATCATGGAATAATTAATTAAAAATAACATAGATTTATGGAATTAAATCTTCATAGTTAGGCTACATCGTAGCCCTAGTAAAATAAATTAGTTCATGGGAATATAAAGAGATCCATTAATTTAAATGGAAACATTCAAGTAAGATAATAGAGAAGAGAGAAAGAAAAAAAAAACTCAAGAATTAATGTGTCTTCCTTCTGCTCTAAATTATTCCTGCTGCTCTCGGTTTTCCTCAAAACTTGCGGCTGCTGCTCTATTATTTTTCTCTTTTCTCTTGGCTTCCCCCCTCTTGTGCGGCTGCCTTTCTTCTCTTTTATAATGATGTGGTTTCTTCCAAATCCTTCAAGGAAAAGGATTGCAAATCCAGCCCACGAATCCTTAAATGAAAAGGATTTCAAACAAAACAATTCTAGCCACCTTTTAAGCCCATCCACGTGACTTGTAAAGTTTGATTGTCCAATTTGCAAATTAATTCTTTAATGCTTCCCAATTTGCTGCCATATTTGTCAACAAATATTCAATGCTTCCCCCACGTGTTGCATGCATGATGATTAAATTTGGCTTTTTATTTCTTTCCCTCTTGCTTCCACATTATTTCCATTATACTCCAATTTGTTTCCTCTTTAAGCTTCTTTTCTCATTAATATTCCCAATATTCCTACAATGAATAAATATAAAAATTAAGATAAAAATTAATATAATAAAATATAATTTAACATAAATTAATTATGAAAGTATTAAGATAATAGATAAATTATGAGCACATCAAGGTTCTCCCAACAAAAGCGACTTCCCTACGACTCGAACTAGAGAGCAAACCCAGTCAAACCACTTAAGGGGACCTCATTGCCAATGGAGCCAATACTTTGTTGGTTTGTCTAATAGTATTTGGCAGCTCATCATACTGTCAATCAATCCTTCAGTAAACCCTTCCACAAATTTTTATATATGCACATATATATAGAGAGAGAGAGAGAGAGAGAGAGAGAGAAATGTTCCAGTCCGAAATTTTAAAGTGCGGAAAAGAGCGGGAAACCTTTAAAACCATGCGGTTTTAAAGGCTTAAACTCTAAGCCTTTAAAGCCATGCGGTTTTAAAGTTTTCCCGGACTTTTCCGTACTTTAAAATCATTGACCAGAAAACTACTATATATATATATATATATATATATATAAGATTTTATAGGTACAAGATGCAATGGGCTTGTATCACATGGCTGAGATCCGGTTCATGAATAAATGATTTTGCATGATTGATAATATCATTTTGTTTACGTGAACGGTATTTTAGGTCTCGCAAATTTAGCGTTTTTATGCAATTTAGAGCCGAACTTTTAGAGATTTAACACGTTCGAACAGTTATGTTTTCAATTTGTGTGTGTGTGTGTAAAAAAGGGGAACAATTGTTTCTTTACAGCCAAGCTAACAAAGAAAAATTTCGACAGTTGTCCTACTATTTTTATTTTATCTCCGAAAACAATAATTTATTCATTTAGTTTAATTAAGCAAATAAAAAAGCCACCTGGCAATTGAAAATTTAAAAAAATGTATTGAAAATAATTGGAATTCAATTCTATATTCGTCCTAGGATATTTATAACTCTTTTTTCTCAATTTCTATCATATAAAGTATTTGTTTACTACACAGGTTAATTATGTAAAATCATTTTTCTTAATGTGGATTAAGGCTAAAAAAAAGAAGATATTCTTATTAGACATATACGATATATCAATAAAATTGGATCTAATACACTTCAAATTTTTTATTTTGTTTACCAATAATACACCAATTTGTCATTCCTATATCAATTTACTTATTTTATCTTTCATTTATAAGTGTTATGTTTTATTTATTTAATTTATATTTTATTTACACTTATTATTGATTTACAAGTTTTATATTATATTTGTAAGTTTTTTTTGTTTACTATTGATACACTAATTTATCATTTTTATGTTGATTTACTTGTTTTACCTTTTATTTAGAAGTCTTATGTTTTATTTAGACAATTTATGTTCTATTATACATTTAATGTTGATTCACAAATTTTATGTTTTATTTACTGGTAGCACACCAATTTACCATTTTTATGTTAATTTACTTCTTTTACCTTTCTTTTATAAGTTTTATGTTGCATTTACATAATTTATTTTAATACAGATGTTGGATCTTCAATCAGGTAATTAAAGTTCTGAATAAGTAACATTTATTGTAATCATTGCGGTTCACTCCTGGATCCTTAAATGCTGGGAAACGGCAAAGCCACCCCAGTCAATCATGAAGAGCCTTGGTTCCAAGCATCCCCTTAAGAAATCAACTTGCTCATCCAACATCTGACCAGCCATATTTTATTAAACACACTTAACTTTGTGCTATATTCTGCATTTCTACTTGGTGTCTTCATATTGTTGAATTTTACGTGCAGGAAAGCCATCTTCTTTAGGTGGTATCCGCTTTCTAGAACTGCTTGAGAAAGACGAAATGGCATTCGACAACCTTTATTGTGTAGCCTTTCAAATGATAGATGCTCAATGGCTTGCAAAACGGGCTTCATATATGGAATTTAACGTAAACTTAACCTAGCATCCTCCACTTTATGGGGTTTTTTTTTTAACATGAACCATGATTTAGGCTTAATTGTTGTTATATGATTTTTTATTTTTTTTTTCAGGATGTATTGAAGTCTACAAGAGCACAATTAGAGCGCGAGCTTAAACTCGAAGATGTTTCTTGTGTACAAGATTTACCCGCATACAATCTGTTGCATAGATAGATAGGTAGATGATCAAATTTGCATATTTTGAATTGTGAAATAAAAACATCAGCTGTAGAGGTTGTTTATTTAAACTGTTGCTGCCATAATCTCTGTAACATTGCAAATTATATAGTTGGTATCATAGAAAGATGTATATTTGTTGAACTAATTTGGTTTCAGGATCATTTTTTTCAATTATCAAGATCCGAAATCTCTTTTAGATCTCATTTGTAAATAATCATTTAATGTTTTAAAGAGTAATACTATATGTCTTAAATATTATGAATAAATTTTACAACATTTAAAATTATTTATTACTCACATTATATAAATAAAAAATTCCAGATAATACTTAAAAAGTTTGACCTTTTTTTTTTCCTTCAAAAGAACAAAAATTAGGTTACGAATATTTTCAAATTAGCTTTAAATAATCTAGATATATAAATAGTATTTAATTAACACCAATCTATTATTATTTGAAATCTTATATGAAATCTAGTAATTTTAATTCACAGTAGCAATGAAAAAAAAAATTTTAATGATTCTTTCTATTTGGAATCGTCTTAGGTCTAATTCCTATTACTTTGGCTGGATTATTCGTAACCGTCTATTTACAATACAGACGTGCTGATTAGTCGAAGAGGTGCACAAGACCGAAATTTCAGCACCACCGTGTAGGGGAATTAAAATCACATAGTTGCATGATTAGCTAATGCTACTCACAGAACTTCTTACAACACCAAATATCTAATCTCGAGTGGAAACAAACTGGGAGATAGGTTTAGGGTTTAGCAATTACCCAACTTGCAAGTTCACCCGCGTTTCCCGGAGTTGCCTTAAGAAATTGTTACTTGTAATCCAAGCTACGCCACTTCACTCCTCCATATGATATAAGGAAACTTTGACACCCACGCTTCTCACCACTTCTGCTCTAATTCTCTAACCCTATCTTTGCTTCTCTCTCGGCTTCCGTGTTCTTTGTTTTCAATAATTCACCGAAAAACCTTCCTCCATCAATCAATCAACCAACCCACCATTGAATTAACCCTCTTCTCCTCAAACAAAATGCAAGAACACAGACCCTTTCTTCCACATGGCTTCCAGTTCAGACCATCCGATGAAGAACTCATCGAACATTATCTCAAGAAGAAAGTTTCGGGAATATTCATCCCTCTTGCTGAGTATTTCATCAGGGATTGTAATCTTTACGAGAAAAAACCCACTGAGATTTGGGATTCACATGGAGGACCCTTCTTAAATGCTGATGAAGATCTTTATTTCTTCACCCAATTGAAGAAAAAGTCTTCCAAGGGTTCTAGAATTGATCGCAAAGTCGGATCTTCTGGTGGTACGTGGCAAGGGGAGGATGCTGGTAAAGATATAGTAAGCGGCCAATCCAAAATCAAAATCGGCTCCAAGAAGCGGTTTCGTTACGAAAAACAAGGTTGTGAGGATCACGGGGCTTGGATCATGCACGAGTACACTCTACATTTGCCAAAGAATCAAGCTGCCAATTATGTGCTTTGCAGGCTCCGAAAGAATCAACCATCTGGCCATGATATTATGAAGTACGGTTCTGCAAAGAAAAGAAAGCTGAAGGATTTTCAAGACAACAGCAATCAATCCGAACAAGTAGCAGATATTGAGATGGATAGGCTGTTGACCCACCAACAGAATCAACAACAGAACTATATGGATTATCAAGAAGTAAGCTGCAGCAGTTCTGACATGATGAGTGAGCAGAGCTTAGCTGGTGGAATGGGGCTTGCAAGCAGTGTTTACGAGCCATCCATGGAGATGATGATGAGTCATTTTGATCAGATGATATGCAACCAACAATATGACTCCTGGAACAACATGCTTCAGGGTGGAGAAACTGGAGAGAATTATCATTGTCATTTGGAGAGTATCGCTGAAGTGCCCATGGCGGTGCCTGAATCATTGGCGCAACACGAAGAAATTGATGGACTACCTGAGTTAATTGAGGAAGACTATTCTTTTCTTGAAGACTTACTTCATGATGATGCTGAAGAACCAATAGGGGATGTGAGCGGTTCATTCGGCTTGATGCTGGACTTGGATGATCTCTTGTCATAAATAATTGAATTATGACTTCGATTTGTATTGTAACTGTAACAACTTTTCCCCATTTACTTTAATCCTTTGTTCGTATATATTCGTATTGTTCAGTTTCTCGTATTCTTTATTCTCTTGAACCTCAATGAGTATGTTTTCTGCAAGCTGATAACAGGCAAAGGCATTCTGTTTGCATTTAAGCCAAAATCATCATTAATTAGTTCCAATCAGTAAATCTGATGGTTCATTCTCTTATTCCATTTATTTATTTACAACTGAGTTCACAAAAGTGATTGTTTTGAGATTACAGATAAAAATGATGAGATAGTTGGAATCTTTCTAAAAATCTACTTCTTAATTTTCATGAAGCACAGAATTTTGTTCCTTGTCTAATAGTATTTGGCAGCTCATCATACCGCCGGTCAATCCTTCAGTAAACCCTTCCACAAATTTTTATATATGCACATATATATTTAAGATTTTATAGGTACAAGATGAAATGGGCTTGTATCACATGGCTGAGATCCTGTTCATGAATAAATGATTTTGCATGATTAATAATATCGTTTGGTTTACGTGAATGGTATTTTAGGTCTCACAAATTTAGCGTTTTTATGCAATTTAGAGCTGAAATTTTAGAGATTTAACACGTTCGAACAGTTATGTTTTCAATTGTGTGTGTGTGTGTGTGTGTAAAAAAAGGGAACAATTGTTTCTTTACAGTCAAGCTAACGAAGAAAAATGTCGTACTATTTTTATTTTATCTCCAAAAACAGTAATTTATTCATTTAGTGTAATTAAGCAAATAAAAAAAAATCACCTGTCAATTGAAAAAAAAAATTGTATCGAAAGCAATTGGAATTCAATTCTATATTGGTCTTAGGACTTTATAAACTTTTTTTTCAATTTTCTATCATATAAAGTATTTGTTTACTATATAGATTAATTATGTAAAATCATTTTTCTTGATGTGGATCAAGGCAAAACAAAATAAAAAGAATTCTTATTAGACATATACAATATATCAATAAAATTGAATCTAATACAATTGTAATTTTTTATTTTATTTACCAATAATACACCAATTTTTCATTCCTATATCAATTTACTTATTTTACCTTTCATTTATAAGTCTTATGTTTTATTTATTTAATTTTATGTTTTATTTTATACTTATTATTAATTTTTAAGTTTTATATTATATTTGTAAGTTTCTTTTGTTTACTATTGATACACTAATTTATCATTTTCATGTTGATTTACTTGTTTTACCTTTTATTTAGAAATCTTATGTTTTATTTAGACAATTTATGTTCTATTTTACACTTAATGTTAATTTACAAATTTTATGTTTCATTTGTAAGTTTTTGTTTTGTTTACTAGTGGAACACCAATTTACCATTCTTATATTAATATACTTGTTTTACTTTTCATTTATAAGTCTTATATTATATTTACATAATTTATGTTTTATTTTATACTTATTATTGATTTATAATTTTTCTGTTGAATTTATATGTCTTATGTATCATTTACACAATTCATGTTTAATTACAGTATTAATGTATCATAGAATGAAACTTCATTTAATTTAAATATTTACCTCATTGTCCCAGTCGGTTTTCTTGGAACATAGCCAAGCACGATGATTGGTTTACTACTCCAAGCAGCATTCGAATCCATATAACATGTGCAAATTAATTGAATGAAGATATTCATCTAGTTTTTGAAAAATGAACTACAACAAGCCATGCCATGTACTCCAAAGTAAGGCAACATGATCAAAATAGGGTAAAAGTTTATTTAGTCTTTTTGGATTGGGTTAATTACCTAGTTAATTCCTATATTTTTAAAACTTATCCAAAATTCTCTATCACTACTTTCATAATTGTTGGATTTAGGGCTAGTTTAGTAATAAGTGTAGCTTTTAAAATAATTAATGCTAGTTGTGCTGTAAAAATAATCAGTTGTATAGAGCATCCGTTTAATACTTGGCAAAATTTATTTTTAAAGGTGTTATGAGTTTTTAAACCAATCATATATGTTTGATAAATCTTACAATTAAACTGCTATAAAAATGCATGCAAATGACTCAAATAGATATTATGTTCAATTTTTTTTTTAGATTTATTGTCATGTATATTTATTATTTTTATTGTGTATATATAATAACTAATAAAAAAATAAATATGTTTTTTATTAATTATTTTTTTATTTTGTTATTCAATATAATTGATAATAATAATAATAATAATAGTCTCTTTAAATTTAATGATTTTATTTCACAATTGAATAAAGATAATTTTGGATTTTTGTATATGTGAGGATATATATGGAATTGTATTAAATATAAAACTCATTTTCAAAATTAAATTTTAAAAAGCTACTCTTCCTTATTTTTCAAACTCCGCTATGGGATAAAGTAAGTTTTTCAAAAGTAGTTTAAAAAAAATTATCAAACACCAAAATTTTTTTAAATAAGCATACCACTCTAAGGTGGGGGGGTTAGGCGGGACCCCTACCTGTCATTTATAAAAGATAATGAAAGATACAAGGAGGGGGACAAAAACCAAAACCTCCAATCAAGAGAAAAAAATACAACAGAAAAAGAAAAGATTAAGGCATAGCCTAACATGAGAATCATAATAAAATGACTAATGAAGACGGTGATAATATGTCTTAAGATACTTACGGCCGGTAAGTAATTTAAATCCCTTTTTCGAATGACCAACAATGCTAAAATCGGGACTTAAGTCTATTCTCTCAGAATTCTCAGGAGCAAATAAAAAGTGTTCGTTATTCGCCAGGTGCTCGTCAGAACTATCATCATTATCAGTATGAGAATTGTAATGCCTAAAATCTGTGCTGGATGCTCGATGAAGATGTGGATTATACTCACCAATGCTCCGCAGGGGAGACAAGCTTTGATCACGAGGTTCCTTAGAATCATGAGTTGTGTCATCTTGGGCAATCGGCTCTTGAACGGATGTAGAATTTGTAACGTTAGGCCGGTTCTCCGAAGGTTTGGTGATCGGGGACCCCACGTCTGCAATCTGCTTAGTGATGGAAGGCTCAGGTCGAGGAGTATTTGAGGGTTGTGAAGTATCTGACGGTAGAACTTCTGACTTATTACCATCTTCTACTCTGGTCTGCCGATTCCCACTGGGTCGCTGGGGACGGAGCCCCGGATTGGCCACGTAACACGTCTCAATGGTATGGCCAAGGTGCTTGCATGAAGCACAGTAGAGTGGGATTTTCTCAAACATTACATTTTGCCAAAATCCAGAATCTCCCACCCCGATTCGTATCCTTGGCAAAGGAGGTTGGGTAACATCATACTCCACTAATACCCTAGCTACAGAAGGGTGAGCTAAAGAGGCATGCACTACTAGAAAAATTGTCTTTACTGACTTTAGAATAGTGTCAGAAATTACTTTCACTGACACTTGTTAATTGTGTCAGTAATCTGGGAGTCAGAAAAATAGTGACACTTGTAAGTGGTGTCAGTGATTACTATTACTACAGTATCACCGATATTATGACACCATAGTGTTAGTAGTTATTGATATTTTATTAGTGTCTATGATTACTGTTACCATGGTATCACTAGTTAATTTATTTTAAAAAAATAAAAAATTGAATTAGATCATTGCCTATTGATTTATTGGTAAAATTAAAAGGCACCACAAAATAATAAAAGGAAATTGATTTATATCACAAAATCTTTCATTTCACATTTAAATATTATTAGTATATATTACAAATTCCAAAACTTCAATAACAAAAATATGAGATATCCTACTCTCACAACTAAATAATTTAAATTCAATACATAAGAATTTCTACCATCCAATCAAATGTCTACTAGTTGCGGCTACATATAGAAAATTTAAAAGCTAAATTGATAAGGATGACTGCCTTTCACTCTTTGAACATAAGTAGTGCAGTTGTGTTATCACGCCAGCAACTTCTCTATTCAATAGACTGGATAGGTTAGGATACAAGTGAAGTCGAGGAAGAAACACTTCAAACACATTGATCAAATCGGCATATAAGTACATGGAAAATGAAAAAAATTGACTGTCAATTGAGAAAATTTAGAAGAACTAAAGTTTATATTATAAGGCAACTCAAATCTGATTAAAGTTTATTTCATAAAAAGAGAAATTAAAAGGAAAGGCCAATGTGAAAAAAATTAGAGATATGAAGGTGAAAAAAACCGCGAATGACACCCGGTGCCGCTATTTTTCTCAACACCATCTTCGCTAGATCTTGATGAGCCTTGTAGTCTTAGCTTACCCTTCGCTGATTCAGTTGCAGCTATATAGCTTGGCAGCGACGGGCTGCTCTGCAGCTCATTCTCTGCACATTTTTTCTTTGTCAGAACAACAACTTTCCTACTAGATTTATTATTCTCATTGTTTGTTGAATCCTCCTTTGGTTCAAAATTACCATTTGTCATGGGAATAGTCTCGTCTTTAGCACCACTCTTCATCCAAGGTTTTGATTCATCTACGGCTAGGTCACTGGGTGGTACATCAGACATCTCATTCATTTCCACTAGGTCTGGCGTGGCTTCTACTTTGGGTAGTTTGGATTGTTTCAAAGTTGTCTTTTTCTTCATCTTCTCACCTGAATTTCTCAAGCTCCGTTCCAAACCTTCATGACATACTGAGCTCGTTGGCAACTTATCCAAACTATGGTTTTTTTTTTCAATTTCAAATTCTGACTGGACAAATGCAGAATTTTCTACTAGATGATTATTAACCTTTCTCAGGCTACGCTTAACCTTTTCAAGTTCACTTTGTGGATTTTCATCCACTGGATCTGCTGGATGGCTTAAAGCTTTCTTCAGACTTCGTTTGGATCTCTCAAATTTGGGGGTTGAGTGCACTGTGATACTGTCTGCATTAGCAGCACGGTTCCTGCGAACACTTCATTTTGGTCGGCCTGTTTCAGCTTCAAGCGTTTGAGCACTAACATGCTTCTTCTGAGATTTTGAGTCTGACATTTTCTTTGGTTGGGGAGCTAGTTTCCAGATGTGAAATGCTGACCAGTGTTTGAGACCGAATTTGGCTCCACAGAATCATATTGCAGTTGCAAAGACAACACAATTGGTGATGAAGCAAGAAACTAAAGCAAAAAACAAACAGTCACTTACCCCACATCCAAAAAAAAACCAAGAAGGTTGTAGATCAAAAAGAAAAATTGCAACTACATCCTGCCATATTTGCCAACAGGTTATTAGTTAAATTGGAGGCCTCCAGCAAAATAAAATGGGTGCCATATTCAAATTAGAACTTAATGTCTTTGATACCACAGGCTCTGCCATGTACAGTCGTCCTAAATAATATGACATATGAACATAAAGCTCAATCCATTAAAAAGAAAAATCATAATCAGACAAATGGGCATGATAATGCCGAGAATACCTTAAAGATAAAAAAGAAATTCCTAACAGCTTCGATAATCATGTAGACAAATTAAGTTCAACAGGATCCACATGCTTGCCCTGCTGAAGGACAGAGCAGTTAAAAGAAAAATGAAATTAATTAGAAGTGAACTGGACATGTAGAAATTCAGGCAGTTTAGTAATGTCTGGAATGTATAAATAACCCATCCGTATATTTGTAGATGAAGGCTGTCTACATAAAGTGACGCATGTATCCTAAATGAATGGAACGGATGAAAAGTAAGAAGGTATATATTGATTTGTACAAGTACACAGTTGCTGCAAGGACAACCATTCAATGCTTAACCATAAAAAAGGTTCACTCAGACACCAATGTACCCCACTTGAGCTTTGGGTGGAAGTTCATGACATGCTCTATTCCGCATTGTTCATGGAATCAAAGCAAGACAAGTAATCAAGCCTCTCCATGCGAGACCTTTACTATTGAACAATAAACGACAATATCTCCACATTCAACAATATGCATTAACAGCGAGATCAATGAAATATATTTAAAAGATTAATCTTCACGGAAAGAATATGTTCTTTTAAAATAAATAAATAAAAAGAAGAGCAGTTAAATCCCTATCAGATGAGCTCTCAAGAAATTACCAAAAGCGTCAATGGAGTGCAAGTTTTCCCCACTTCAAGTCCAACATCAGAATGTCTGACCTTTCTACCACGAACAAGTGCCTGTAACTTGACAAGCCCCAGCATAGCGCCGAGAGTAGCAGCTGCTTGTCTTCTCACTAAATGTCCACGAATAAGAGCCTACAGCCTTATTGTGCCTTTAAGGGCTCGAAATGCTCACCGAGCCTTCACATCAAAAGCTAGTATTAGTGTGAGGTATATACAATATACCTATGGAGAAAGAAAGGATTGCAAAAGGTCTCAAAAATATATTTTCAATGGTGTGTTCACTTGATAAAGGCATAATCGCATCTAGGAATGTGAAGGAATGTCTATAAGCAAGTTAAACAAAATAATACCGACTGACCACCAAATAATATGTTTAAGAAAGAATACCATCATTTCTTATTTACATATACTACCCTGTTAAGCATATAATTTGCTAACCATGTCAACTAATTGAAACGCACCCAACAATTCTCACAAGCATCTCATCAAACACTTTGTAGACACCATACCAGTTGTCCAAAAACTATGAATGACTGACACAACTTTTACCATTCACATATCAACAAATCAAAACGCGGAAAAAAGAATTCCCAAACCATGTATTAGTTGAATAAAAATAAAAGAATTAGTGAACCTACTTAAAATTCAACAAAAAGAATCAAATTAATTTCTTAATAAATTCACATATAAGTAGAGAATATTTAATAATTATTAATTATTTAGCTAATGCTCACCTTACTTAATTACCATGCCCAGATCTATAAATGCTTCACCTAAGTGGTGCTTCTGCTTCTTCTTTAAACAGCCTCCAACAACGCTCTTTAACTTTGACCAAGGCATCCGTCCACGATCTTGGAGCTAAATTAAACACCTCAAATCATTTTTATCGATGACGAAGATTGGCGTTAGGCAAAAAAGTGGCTAGAATTTCACGACCGTGTGAGATTCTGTTGGATTGTAATAGAAAGATTTAAGGTTAGGGATTGAAAAGAGCCAAGATTGGGATGGAAAAATTGAGTTAGATAGTAAGAGATTGTATTGGACTGTAAGAGAAACATAAGAGAGGAGTGGCTGAGGAAGAGTTGGGGTTAAAAAGACGACGCTATTAGATTAGAGTTTTTGTGAATTCGGTGAAGTTAGGGTTTTTTAGATTTGGGGAGTTTAGGAGGGAATGAAAAAAATAAAAATTTTGTCTAAATTAAACAGGAAAAGTTAAAAAAAAAATGTTTGGTTTAGTCGTTACTTTTCTGAACAAGAAAAGTTGAGTTTTGAATGTTCTGGTCTTTTTTTCGAACTTAAACGCTTGAGTACTAGAGGTCTCCGGTTCGAGTTCTATTTAGAACTTAATTAGAATTATTTTATTTTTATTACTGATACCTTAATGTCAGAAATCTCTGATGTCTAAGTTACAGACACTATAGTATCAATAATTTGTGATATTTTTATGTTAAACACGGAAAATGGTCCATATGTATGAAAATACTGATACTTTTTAAAAAATTGTCACAAATCAAGTGTTAGTAAAGACCATTTTTTTAGTAGTGGCAGTAGCTTGGTCAATTCGCAATGGCTTGCCAATAGCTGATGCAATAGAAAATAATGCTTCCCTACAGTGCATGAAGTGGACAGGCATGTAAGGAAATGAGATCCATACTGGAACTATAAGGGACTCCTCGGAGCACCGAAAATCGGTGGTCCATTTAAAAATTCTCATGGCACTCCCATTAATGTGCCATGTCTACCTAACCCATAGGCGGGAATAGTCATTCTCAACGTCCAATTGAATTAACACATGTTGATTATCTAGTAAAGACACCTTAAAAGTTCCCTTCAATCTCAAAGAAGTAAAAAATTTACAAATTAATTCCATACTAGGTCTATTATAAGAAAATTTACCAACCAATGTCAGCTTGAAAGAAATGGCCATCCCTTCAATTTCCGCAACAGAGAATTGCACGTTAGGCTCTCCCCCGAAAGAAGTAACGGTCTTGATTGGAACCCTCTAGCTAGTTGGGCCGATCATAATATCCATAAACGATTTTTTATTGGTTCTCTTTTGATTCGAATTGGGGACGGAATTCAAAATTGAGGTATAAGATGGTGCGGATGTGGGCGGTGTAGCATTTTGAGTCAACGGGGTAAATTGGGGATTATTAGAAATGAGTGTTGAGGGCATTCGGGAGGGCTGGTTGTTGGGCTCAGAAATGGATTGGGCTTGGGATTGATTAGTGGAAAAGGATAATGGGACAAGGGGAAGGCTAGTAGGAAACGCACATGGGGGACACAAATCATGTGCAGCCGAAAGTGGTTCATGTGCATGTGGAGCAACATAGCTGCTGCACGCGTGAAGACTTTTGGGCTGGAATGTTTGCTCATGGCTGCTGCACGCGTGGAGACTTTTGGGCTGGGATGTTTGCTGATCTTGACTGGATTCGGTGGTGTTTGCTTGCATGGGGAGCTGACAATCGCCGGTCAGCAGCTGCAGCTGGCTGTGAACACTGTTCCGAGTGCGTGTGTGTGAGACTTTTTGGCTCGTGGGGGTTGTTTGTGTAGGATATGGTTGTGGCTGACTGGATTTAACCACGGTGGTTGCATCTTGAAGAGGTTCTTGATTCAATTGGCCATGAAGCACGGGCTGGTTTTGAGAATGCATAGGGGCTGTAACGGCTGGCTGATCATCTCCCGAGTGATCATGTATGGCTTGTGTTGGCTGCGGACTAGATGCTGGAAGCTGGTTTGTGTTAGCTTGTGAAGGCTTGGTTCGATTTGAAGGTGATGATGGCTCGACGGTTGGAAGGTGGTCATGGCTAGTTAAGGTTGGAGTTTGCTGTTGAAGGGATGACGATGGCGATGGTGGTTGATTGGCTGTGTTTACGGAAGTTGGTGGCTGTTGGGGTTGGATGGCTGGCGATTGGCTTTTATACTTTGAACGAGTTTGCCTTTGAGATCTCCTAAGAAAAGGAAATTCGTTTTTGGAAGTGAGGGGGGGAATCGGTGGTGGCTGGCTGCCATTACCATTGGCCGGTCAGTTCATGATAGCCGGCTCGTGAAGGGATGGTTGATTTGCTGCATCATGGCAGCCTTCATGAGACGTTTCTTCTTGTTCACTTACGACAACAGAGGTGGTTAAGGGTTGCCGAAGTTTCGAGAGGATAGAGGCAGTGGATGTCGGTGGTTGGTCAGCATGATGGTGGATTGGAGATGGAAGGTCTGCATGGGAGTGGTTTGGAGAGAAATGATTTGGTTGTGTGGATGGATTGAGGTCATTTTGCCGCTGGAGCGATTTGATTCGCGGTGGTGACAGTTGGACGTCAGGCAGTGGATCATTGGTCAATTTTGGGGGTCGTCTAAATGATTTCTTAGGAGGGTTCAAACTCCTAATAATTCGTTCTTTGGCGGAGAGGGTGTTGACCGGTGATGACTGGTTGCCATCACCGGATGCCGGAGAGGCCATTAAGGCCGTTTAAGGCTCTTGGGGGGGGGGGAGGGGAGAGAGGGGGGAGAGCATCTATCTTTTCCAAATACCAAAATTAATTTCTATCTTTTCAAAATTATTTTTAAGTCTCTCTAAAGTAATCTCAAAAGGGTCTGATAAAATAATATTTCATTTTGATATAACTTTAAAATTCAAACAAACCTAACAGGCAATAAGTAAAAATAGATAATGTGAGAGGACTTTACAATTTTTAAAAAATACATGAACTAAGTGATAATTAGCTCAAATAGTCATGACTAAAAGAGCATTTACCTATAAAAAATAATTAAAAAAAACATAAGAGCTATATTAACGATAAATATCAAATTACATATCCTCCGTAAAAGATGCTAAATTTAAATCTATGAAGTTCTTTATCAAGAGGGAAAAAGATGAAAAGTAAGAAATACAAAGATGAATTGATACCTTAACTTTGACATTGGCCACGTACATGAAAAACTCCTACAGGTACCAATCACATAATGGCAGCAAATGTTAATATATTCTACTATACTTTGCCGACCGGCACCAATAGCAGCCCCTACTAAATACATTGGCAAATTAATTCAATATATGCATGATACAATAGACTAAGGCTCCGTTTGCTATTATTGTTGGGAGATGTGACTTCATTAGCTCATAGGTGTCAATTGGTAAATAATGAAAAACTATTCTGATACTTGTTTATTTTAGCTATTATTGTTGTCATTCAGAGAGTATCGTTGAAGTGCCCATGTTGGTGCCTGAATCATTGGTGCAACACGAGGACAGTGATGGACTACCTGAGTTAATTGAGGAAGACTATTCTTTTCTGGAAGACTTAATTCATGATGATGCTGAAGAACCAATAGGGGATGTGCCCGGTTCATTCGGCTTGATGCTGGACTTGGATGATCTCTTGTCATAAATAATTGGATTATGACTTCGATTTGTATTGTTACTGTAACAACTTTTCCCCATTTACTTTAATCCTTTGTTCATACATATTTGTATTGTTCAGTTTCTCGTATTCTTTATTCTCTTGAACTTCAATGAGTATGTTTTCTGCAAGCTGATAACAGGCAAAGGCATTCGGTTTGCATTTAAGCCAAAATCATCATTAATTAGTTCCAATCAGTAAATCTGTTGGTTCATTCTCTTATTCCATTTATTTATTTACAATTGAGTTCGCAAAAAATGATTGTTTTGAGATTATAGATAAAAATGATGAGCTAGTTAGAATCTTTCTAAAAATCTACTTCTTAATTTTCATGAAGCACAGAATTTTGTTCCTTGTCTAATAGTATTTGGCAGCTCATCATACTGTCAATCAATCCTTCAGTAAACCCTTCCACAAATTTTTCTATATGCATATATATATTTAAGATTTTATAGGTACAAGATGAAATGGGCTTGTATCACATGGCTGAGTTCCTGTTCATGAATAAATGAATTTGCATGATTGATAATATCGTTTTGTTTACATGAACGGTATTTTAGGTCTCGCAAATTTAGCGTTTTTATGCAATTTAGAGCCGAACGTTTAGAGATTTAACACGTTCGAACAGTTATTTATTTATTTTTTTCTGAGTGTAAAAAAGGGAAACAACTTGTTTCTTTACAACCAAGCTAACAAAGAAAAGCTCCGAAAGTTGTCCTACTATTTTTATTTTATCTCCAAAAACAATAGTTTATTCATTTAATTTAATTAAGCAAATAAAAAAATCACTCATCAATTGAAAAAAAAATTGTATTGAAAGTAATTGGAATTCAATTCTATATTCATCTGGCTACATTTATAATTAGTTGTGTTGTGTACAACATTAGTTTAATGTTTGGCAAAATTTATTTTTAAGGTGTTATGAGTTTTAAAAACAATCATATATGTTTGGTAAATTTTACTATTAAACTACTATAAGAATACATACAAATGACTCAAATAGATATTTTGTTCAATAAATGTTTTTATTAATTTATTGTCACACACACACACACGCACATATATATGTGTGTGTGTGTGTGTGTGTGTGTGTGTGTGTGTGTGTGTGTGTGATTTTTTATTGTGTGTATATAATAGTTGATAACAAAAATAAATATTTTTATTGTATTATTTTTATTTTTTTAATTCAATATGATTGGTAAAAATAATAATCTCTTTAAATTTAATTATTTTATTTCGCAGTTGGATAAGGATAATTTTGGATTTTTACAGATGAGATGATATATATGGAATTGCATTAAGTACAAAACTCATTTTCAAAATCAAATTTTAAAAAACTATTCTTCCCTACTGCTCAAACTCTACTATGGGATGAGGTAATTTTTTTTTCAAAAGTAGTTTAAAAAAAAAATCAAACACCAACTTTTTAAAATTACATTTAAGTCTCTCAAAAGTAATCACAAACGGGTCTGATAAAATGATACTTCATTATGATATAACTTAAAATTTCAAACAAATCTAACAGGCAACAAATTAAAAAAAAAACGAGAGGACTTTAATTTTTGGGTAATTTTTAAGAAAATGAAAGAACTAACTAAGTGATAATTAGCTTAAATACTATGGACTAAAGGAGCATTTACCAAAAAAAAAAAATCATAAGAGCTATATTAACGATAAAGATCAAATTACACATCCTCGTAAAAGATGCTAAATTTAAATCTATGAAGTTCTTTATCAAGAGGGAAAAAGATGAAAAGTAAGAAATACAAAGATGAATTGATACCTTGACTTTGACATTGGCCACGTACATGAAAAACTCCTACAGGCACCAATCACATAATAGCAGCAAATGTTAATATATTCTACTATACTTTGCCGACCGGCACCAATAGCAGCCCCTACTAAATACATTGGCAAATTAATTCAATATATCCATGATACAATAGACCAAGGCTCCGTTTGCTATTATTGTTGGGAGATGTTACTTCATCGACTCTTAAGTGTTAATTGGTAAATAATAAAAAATAAGGTGACTTATTCGTAAAAAATCGACAATACTTTCACTATTCTTGTCGAAATAATCATTATGAAAAATATGTTATATATCATACATTATCAACTTACGTGAGAGTACAGGGCTACAGGCTGGACACCGCTAAGTAACATTGAGAAAGCTAAGGGGACAGAGAGTGACCTTGTAACAGATTCCGATACTTCTTCATCGCTTGTAAATAAATAAACAATTTTTCTGATGAGCACATTATTATCGAAAAGAAAACTCTGTTACACATGGAAGCAATTAAGGCAACTTTGATGGAAATTTTGCAGCTTTAGCATTTCCTCTCCCCAATTCATTTCAAACCCGAACTCTGGACATAAATACATACGTTTGTGTGTGTGTGTGTGTGTGTATGCAATAAAGCATCAGTATTTGAGTTTGCAAAGCATATACGCCATTAGAAACTCAATGTTTCAAAATCTTTCATACCCAATTGAGGCTAGGAGGCCAAAGCATAACATGCATGAACTCCCAAGCTATGATGTTGAGGCTACAAAGTAGTACAATTGATTTCATTAGTATATGCCTATGACACTCTTAATATATATGGGGAAGTAATGATATAATGGGCGGCAGTAATTACCTAATGATGAGCGACAGTGTCATGTGACATTGTCTGATTAATCCACAATTTAAATACTATTTACAGGATGTCCCAAAGTCCTACTACGTTTTCAGGTGCTTCCTATATGGTAAACGCTAATGACCACTAAATTATACTTATGTATGTAAGTATTTTTCAACAACCCATTATATCCATAGTCTTAAAACAAGTAAATAACCATAGAAAAAAAACATATTTTTCTTATTTTTATTACTATCATATATACTTTTGATAGTCTAATCTAATGTGTTTGTCAAAAGATGTGACGGATTTTACCTGTTAAAATTATTATTTATTTTTTACAGTAAATTTGAATATCAAAATTTTAACTTAAGAGATATAATGGGTAATTCGAAAGAAGGAAAAAAAAATTATAGGGACCAAAATAATAAAAGCGAAGCGAAAAATATTTGACAGTTATGTAGTATATCATTTTGTAATGTAGCTTGCAGCGCATTGAAAATCCAATTTTAGGGTAAAAAAGAAAAAAAGAAAATAGAACCAACATAGACTTATCATATGGAGATGGCAAATATCTCAACTCTGGCATTTTTCCATAAATTTAATGAGTATTTAGTTTTTATTAAGAATGCTCGGTTGCACTTATGTACCATATCATATGCTCGAAGATGTCGAGAGTTTAATTAGAGGAAATAACTCAGCAAAAGGATTTAAATTGAATCCTCTCCAAGAATTAGGGCATCAACCACCAGTGACATACAAATAATTTGAGTTTTTAAGCTGTGAGCGTAGGTGCCTTTTTATGGTCAAGTGAAAGTGCCAAAAACAAATAACGTCGGCAATGAACCATGGGCAAGAAATGTCCTGCCCTCACTATTTGCTATGTCTTTGCCTTGGCCAAGAAATTTGAAGATTGAACTTGAGACGATAAACCCAGGGAGCAAAATTGTTTCTGTAATAAGATGTATTATCCACTAAATAAATTGAAATTATAATCAAAATTAAAATGAGTATTGGAATGCTGCTCAGTAAGAGGAGCCAGATATATATACATATAATTGATCGATGGCATACTGATCGTTAATCAGCTCTCTCTTGTAATATGTATATTAATTTCCATTTATTTTTACAAATTAATCAAGTACAACTTTAAGATATCTAGCTATACGTGCTAGCTCGTCGGATTAATTAAAATCATCACATGTTGAATGAGATACCCAGCACATTAATCATAGAAATTAAAGAGCAAAATTAGAGCTACAAGTGCAAACTAGTTAATGTTAAGATATATTCAAATATTTGTTTGACCAAAACCGAAATATTGTTTGTCTCTCGTATATTTAACTGGCAATACGCAGCCAAACTTGAGCTACGATCAAGTATTAATTTTATTGCAGACATATATATTTATTTGCGACGCAAGCAATGTTGTATATGACGCCAATTTTTCAATAAGTTGCTGATTAATTAGCTAGTGGGGATGGAAAATTTATTATTTGCTATTTTACCATGCATAGGTTTGCTACTATATATTGAGTAGCGACAGTATTGTTCACCGTAAGGTGAGAATTATATCATTGACTAGATCATATATGTATGTGTGTGTGTGTGTGTATATATATATATATATAGTGGTTTTCTAATTATGAATCCTTAACTTTAATAAAGTCAAGGATTAATTAAAAGACAAAAAAAAATGTAAATTTCAATATATTACAAGATAAAATACAATGCATTGGAGTCTGTATTTATTTTATCTTTTAACTTATCCCTAACTTTATTAAAGTCACATATTTCTAATTGGAAAACTAATATATATATTCAATATGTGAATTTTCATCCCAAAGTCAATTTATACTTCAAGTTACTGCTTTAAAATTCAAATATAGTCGTGTCCAACTGTTTAATCAAATGAAGTAGGGGTGTTCGCGGATCGAATTTTACAGATTGGACATCAATCCAATCCGATCCACAATCTTACAGATTATAAATTTTCAATCCAATCCAATCCACAGATTGGTGAAATTCAATCCAAATCCAAATCCAATCCATACATCTGCAGATCGGATGCGGATTTGACCCAATCCATATCCAATCCACCATTTTACGGATTGGTTTGCGGATCGAAAAATTTTAATTATGTTCAATCCAAGAATTAACTAAATAAAAAAATTAATATAAAAATAATTTTACTATCGATCAAATTTAAAATTAAATAAGATTTAAATAAATAAATTGTTTAAATAAAGCTAGAAAATACATTTAAAGTTTCAAAATATAACACACCAAAACAAAAAAAAAATCTCATTCGTTTAGATCAGTACACGGAAATTAACTATTTAGGAAGCTATATTTGTTTATTTAATTATTTTTTATTTTTTATTATTATCAGATAAGATATAATATAGTGTTAATGTAACTATATTTTAACGTATTTATTTACTAGTAAGTACTAATGTCATGTTTACAAGTTTTATTTTTTAATTAAAAAAATATTTTTTATTATTTTGCAGATTCACGAATTTTTGCGGATTTACAGAAGTAAATCCATATCCAATCCACCGATTGTGGATTATCAAATTTTCAATCCAATCCAATCCACCAATCCACTTATCGGATTTCTACAGATCAGACGGATTGAGCAGATCGAATTGGATTCTGAACACCCCTAAAATGTAGTCTCTAAAATTTATAACCGAAATTGAGAATAATAGAAAACTAATAAGTACTCTTTGTTGTCTTTATGTTTAAGTTAGCGTTTACTTCTCGGATTGGATTGGAAATTCTGAGGAGTGGGAATCCTAGGATTGGGAGTATAAAGTGGGAGTGAGAATAAGTTGTTTACTTATATTGAAATTAGAGTGTGAAATATGAATTAGAATCTCATTATTTATTCACTTTATCTTGGGTTAGGAGTGAATTGTTTCAAATTACAGTTTTACTTATATTTAAAGAATTGGTTTGTAATTACAAAGTGAATAAAAAATATATTTGTAAAATAAACTATTTATTTTATTATTAATTTTAATTATATAAATTGATAATTATTATAATATTCTTAATTATTTAAATCACAATTTTTTATTAATTTTAATTTTAATTATGTAAGTTACAAATTCCTTATAAGAGCTATACATGAAGCATTATTATTAATAATATAGTACAAAATTAATATTTTCTTAGAATAACTATTTATTACTATTAATCATTACCATTAAATAAATATAATACTATTAAAATTAAATAAATGTAAAGTAATATTATTAGTTCTCCACGAATATAATATTATTATTTTAAAATAATTTTAACCTAGATTAAATAAATTATTATTTTTCACTAAATATAATAATATTATATTCAAATAAGTTTAATATTATTATTTTTAAGTAATTGTGACATTACTTTATTTTAATAAATATAATTATATTATATTTAATAAAAAAGGCTAAAAAAAAAAGAGGTGGGAGGAGGAATCTCACTGCACACTCCAAAAATGAGTGGAATTTGAGACACCCACTCCCCTTATTAAATAAACAAGTAAATAGTGGAGTGGGAAGAATCCACACTTCCCCACCCACTGCAGTAAATAAACACAACATTAAATGTACTTCTTGTGAAGATGCAACTTCTTGAATTAATTAACCTCAGAATATTAGATTGCACTTGCGCAGGCTCATTATCAAGCTCTTCTTGCCAACAGACAAAAAGAAAGAAATTTGATCTGAAGTTGTTATTGGTGTTAACGGTAATCGGTTTATTGGCAGAGAAAATACATGCATGATTGAGATTATCAGGATCTTCAAGCAATATTGGACCTTAACTTGTTGAGTTTAATTGCCGTTGGATTCTTCTTCAGAAGGCTTCAAGAGCCACTTATTGAGTCGTTCTGATGCTTTCTTCACCTAGAGAGAGGAAATAGTGTTGTCATCAAATGTATGATTCAAGTCTACAAATTAAATATGACACTTCTTTTTTGAAAAGTTTAGAGAGATTGAGCATTAATGAGGCATGCAATTGATGATGACGTGTACATATTGGTGAATTTATTTTAATTACTTACCTCATTGTCCCAATCGGTTTTCCAGGTGACATACCCCAGCACAAGTGATTGCATTACTACCCCAAGCAGCATTCCAGTCCAAATACCCTGTGCAAATTAAAAGAATAATCGGATCTTGTTTCTGAAGATGAACTACAATCGAATTTCAAAAAAAGTTAAACTGTTCATGATGTGCAATATCAAACCATTCATTCAAATAATCATCATGGAATTTTTAAGAAAAAAAATTAAACATAAATGTATGTTTCTAATTAAAACAAATCCGGTTCAATTTCAGTGCACTCGGGATTCGACCCCTTGACCATAGTATTGATATGAGATTTATAAAGATATTTGGTAGCATGGTTCATAAGAATACGGATTAAGTTTATTGTTGATATCATTTTTATTTTTATTTTTATTTTAGAGAATTGTGAATTGTGATCCATAGTTATTGAAAAATAATACATAGGTAATTAGATGTTAACGGTACATTACTATAGATTATTACATGCGAGGTAAAAATTAATTAAAAGATGAGCATAATTAAAATTATCGTATGATCTAAATTCAAATAAATCTTGTACATATGACACAAGATATTTTATAGATCACCCCAACTCAAATCAGTACTCTAGTCCAAATTCAGATTGAAATATCAAAATGCAAAATAATTCGTACCTTAACTTTGAGATCGGCCACATATCCAAGAAGAACGCCAACAGGTAAGCCAATGAAATAATAGCAAATGATGTTAATATATGCAACCACAGCCTGCCGGCCAGCACCTACTGCCACCCCTGCAATAAATAACTTACATTGAAAATATTAATCCATTGTAATGATGAATTAGAAACATTTTAATTATCGCAATCTTATTTATTAAATTCAGTACATGCCTGAGAGTACTGCCTGAAAGCCATTGAGTAAAACCGAGAAAGCAAGCAGCACTGAGAGGCTTGTGACGGATTCTATTACTTCATCATTACTTGTGAACAAATGTGCTAGCTTACGGCTGAAGACTAAGCAGATTAAGGAAAAGAAAAATCCAATGACAGTTGTGGTAGCTATTGCAACTTTTACAGAAAATTTCGCAGCTTTAGCATCTCCTCTCCCCAGTTCATTTGAAACCCGCACGCTAGAAAACCAAATAAGATATAAGAGATGATATGAATATAATAAAAGATGGCGACACCCGTGATTTGGAGAAATAGTGACAGGGACTCATTTATTTCAGAATAATGATCACACAGACCACCTTTTTTAGATAAATTTTAGGAGTTTGTTTAACAATTTTATGCACAGAAAAGATAATTTTATATACCAAAAAAGGGTCTGTGTGACCATTTCTATAAATAAGAGAATTTTTGTGACTATTTACCATACCAAAAGATGTTACTATTCTTTCTTTTTTCTATGTTATTATTTTAAAGGAGATGATCATTTTTGGAGACATACCCAGAGGCAGCTAGGAAGCCAAAGACCAACATAAATTCCCAAGATATGATATTGAGGCTACAATGACATTCAAATATTCTAATTTAGTGTAGTTTTTGGCATAAAAAAAACTTTACAGGAAAACAAAGAAATAGTATATATGGCATAAATTTAAAACTTACCAAATGGAGAAGGAAGAAATCTCAATTGTGGCATTTTTCATATATCCTGCTAATAGGACTAGAAGAGCATTGTACCAAAACTCTAAGCTATTAAAGTTAAAAGCCACCAAAAAAGAACATAAAACGATACGATTAGCTCAAAAAAAAACTGTTTGAAAACTCTTGGGTTAACTTCATGGGGACAGATTAAAACATTAAATAGATATATTGTTCGGCTATAGATATACAATAGAAATGGCTATCTTACCAAATCATTACACCTGAGGATATTGAGAGCTTCAAAACAGGATACAAATCAGCAAAAGCTGCAGAACTGAATCCTTTCCATGTATTGGGACACCAACCGCCAAAGAGATACACAAACTGTCCAATTACTATAAACCAACTTGCGATTATCATTGCACTCATTGCACCAGGAATCCCCAAGTTCAATTTGCTCACAAAGATCCATGACAAGGCCACATGAACAGCAAATGCAACAGCCGAAAGCCATCCGACGATCATGTTCTTGAGCTGTGCTTGCAAGTACTTTTGGATCGTTAAGCTGAAGACAAAGAAATAGAGAATGCCAATGAACCAAAGTGAGATGTCTCCGGCTCTGTTTGCTATGTCTGTTTGTTCTCCGAGCAGTTTGAAAATATCCGCTGCGAAGATAAACGCAGGAAGCAATATTGTTCCAGTAGCAAGATTTATGATCCATGATCTTTGCAAGTAGATACCCATCATGTGGTATTGCTTTGCTCCAAATGCTTGCCCGCACAGAGTTTCAGTTGCGCTTGACATGCCGATCTACAAAATGCAAAATGAAAAGATTGAAAAAAAAAATTTACTTCGATTGCATTATGATTGTAAGAGCTGATTGTTTTGATTTATAAGAACTGAATATCGTTATCAATTTGCAAAGATCTCTTCTACCTCCATAATTTTGTTCTATGCAGTTTCATTGTTCATCATCAGTGGCGCCCTAGCCAATTTATTCAATTTGAATCCGGAGATTTTTAATACACCCTTATGATACATTATTATTACATCTTAATACAATACAATACAATACAATACAATACAATATAATACGACGTATCGAAATAACTTAAAATTTTATGGTGAGATCCTAACAGCATGGCACAATTTGACACCCCTGAGTTCAACTATTTTAAGCTCTTTTACCATGGTAACCTTACTGTCAATCTACTACAATATATCCTGGATATATAATGGATAATTCATAATAAACTGGGGACTTGAATAATAAATGTGAAAAAAATATAGGGGACCTAAGACTTATTCTCCCTTAGAATTAATATCGAATCGGGACAAAAAGGGTGGTGAAATGATAGTACAAATAAATAGCTTAAATGGACACAATAAAACTATACGTTGGGATTCTCACATCATGGAATAATTCGATTTTATAACCCTAAAGAAATTCTGCACTCTCAAGGTTTCTTCATTGCGGGCCCTTCATTGTTTGCCACTTCTTAAAGTAATCATTACGCACAATCAGGAAGAAGCCAGTGCCCTTCTACGCAGAGTCTACACAGAGTCCCTGTACGTGTTGTAGTTGGACATGCACTTGTTAATTTTTAGTGATGATGCTAAAATTTTTAATAAATACTTAATATTGGAGTTTGAGATTTAAATTGATTTTATTTTTTATTTATATGATGAAAAATATATAATATTTTTAATATTTTATTAAAATTATAATTTAAAAATTATATTTATTATATTACTATTAATTTTTATTTTACAATTGTAACTTTCCTTGATACCAAACAAAGTTATAAGCGAATCTGATGCCCTTATTATAAAAAGAGTCAACTTGATTCACACAAAATTCAGCTAAAGCTAGCTAAAAGCTTATAGGCATGGAGAAAACCTGGCACATTAAAAAATTTTGTAGTCATGTCGTTTGTTTATTATTAAACATATTTATAAGTACTATCCATGAAATACTAGAAGAATGACAGTTAGATCCTTAATTTTTTTTTAAATTTTACCAAGAGTTTTTTTTTTTTGTCTGAAAAATTAAATAAGTATGAATTTAACAGAAGTCTAAATGAATATGAATACAAATATTTGGATGACCTATTTTTTTTTTTAATATTTGAACATAGGTACTTTTTATTTATTTTTATAAAATAAAAAAGATAACATGGATATTTGATGTTTATGTCCTTATAAGTTAAAACGTATAAAGATATTTGGTTTTATATTTTAAGAAATAATTATATTTGATAGAGATATTTCTGGATATAGTTTTACCTTTCCATTAAGACATTTTTTCATTTAGATAAAAGTCACAGAAGTTAATATAAATGTCTAAAAATCATATATAAGTTATTAAAAAAAACAAACAAGTAAACTTAAAAAGTATCTTAAATTAATAAAATTTCAGACTTCAGACGTTTAACAAATAAACTCTTGCTATTTAAGTCTCTAATATTCAAATATTAAAAGAAAAAAAATAATTTGGATACTAAGTTTTGTAGGTAAAAAGTTACATTTGCTCTTCAACAATAAAATTTGAACCTTGAAATTATAAAATCAAGAACGTAATGGGTATTAGGGGAAAAAAAAATAGAGCCTAAGTGATAAAAGTAAGAGATATTGGGACCTAACTCAAAGTCAATTCTCCCGAAATTCTTTACGTCATTTGATATGGACAAATTTCAGACACTAAACATCAATTTTTATCTTTAATTATTATTCAAACTCAAGTAACACGACGCAATTCATGACCAGTTGAGGGCTGCGCCAGCCGCCCAGTGGCTACAATAATTGAGTTTGAACAAATATCTTCTATCTAACAAAATAGGACAAACCAAAGAGGAATAAAAAAAAAAAATCACGTCGAAAAGGTCGGTGATGAAATAAATTGAGAATACCAGAAAAAGATATAAGTAAAATTTTTGCATGATTGCTTTTTAGATAAAGGTGCAAATTAAATAATGGCGTCAATATGTAGCTCAACTTTAGGACACTAAAGTGGGGAATTACCCGGACGAATAAGACCAACTTTCTGAAAAAGAAAAATAAAATAGAAGGTCGAGTGGAATCGTGAGGGAAGATAAGATTAGTAGTGCTCATATTTTGTCGATCCCTATTGTATTGTAACCATAAGCATCAGAATTAAGTAATAGTAAAGGAAAAAAGTACGGCAGATAAGGATAATAAATGCAATCACAAAAGCTTACCAAAATCCCATTTGAAAATCGGACGGCTATGATTTGAATGAGCGCGTAAGCTGCAAGCTCAACCTCGCCAAGATGACCAATAAATCCTTGTGTGATAACAAACATACCATACTGAGAAACCCTAGCTAACATTGCGGGAAATGCAACCCTCCATAGCTTTTTCGATTCTTTCCAAACCCTCCCTTTTAAATCATCAATATCTTTCGCTTCTGAACCGAGGAGTCTCTCCTCCATCTGAAACACAGTTTTGTTTAGAGAAAATAATGTTACATATGGAAAATGCAAATATAGATAGCAAATTAATCTACCTAGACTGCTTTAATCCAGTAAAGAATTAATCCCGGCCCCTCTAAATTTGATCAATACCAAAAATTAAAAAGAAAAATTTGCCATGTGCGCAACCAATAGGCACATAATTTGTTGATATATTGCATACACACACCTTTGTTTAATTATGAGTGATATTATTCGAGTCTGAATTTTAATAGAAAAATCATCTATACGTCTAAGATTTGTTTAAATGAATATGTAGATTCTTTGATTTTAAAAATAGTTTCATAATTTTTTTTTAAATTTCAAAATAGTTGTGCAAACTCTAAAGTTTATCTTAAAAAAAAAAATTATGTAACCGATGCACGTCTGTGTCACGTTTCAGTCCAAAAGCAAATCTCTTAAAAATCTTAGTGGCTTTTTCTCTTGAATTTTGCGTCTCATTGTGTGTGGATTTTGTGTGTCTCGGTGTTAGCTCACCGGTAGGAAGTGTTTATTTAAGGTGCACTTGTATGATGTTGGTAAGATGCATTGTAACAGCAAAAATCATGTTAATAATGTATCTTTTCGAGCTATGAATCAGACAAAAACTTGATTAAATATAAAGAAGACTTACGATCAAGTCCACTCAACTTATCTGAATTCATGGGTGAGTGTAATTAATACAAACTACTTAAAGGACAAATAGGAAATAAAAGAAAATACAGTCCAACCACCACATTTTAAAAAAAAAAAGTTTATTCAAGAAAGTATTAATGAATTGGAAATGACTAAGTACACGGGTAGGTATTAAGGAGAAAAAATCTATATGTATTAATTTAAACAATAAGAGATTGAAAGAAGAGATTAATGTTCATATCTTTCATTGAAAGAAAAAAAAAGGAACCTGATTGCAAAAACAGCTGCGCATAGTATGTATGTAAAGAGAGTTAGCTTTTTCTAGTATGAATCATGATTTCTTTATCACATTTGTCATGTGTTTTAAGGGTTCCAAGTTGTAGGGTTATTTTCTCAATTATTTTCTTGAAAAAGAATCAAATACAACAACACATACGTTCAAAACTTTAACAAAAAAAACTTATGAAGTTAATTAAGAGAAAACTTGAAACATATAACAAAAAACTATATTGAACTCTACACGTAGTTCCCCTCTGATTCATGTCACTGTTGACCGAAATATTTAGAGAAAAAGAGAGAGAAGAGGAAACTTAAAAGAGAGAGAGGAGGAAACTTACTTGGCCTTGAGAGAAGTTCTTGCTTGATTAGTTGAACAAGGAGGATAGCTTCTAGCTAGGGTTTCAGCCCAAGAGATTAATTTCTCACTTCAAGAATGCATAGGCAGAGGAGATATGAAAGTAGAGGCAAGCAAAGAAGACACCTGGGGAATGGGATATATGATATCAAACAAAATGTTAATTTAGTAAGCTGACAGAGTGGAATGAAAAAACAGTGAAAATGTGCGTACAATAATTACTCATGGGTATATATAATCAAGGAGCTGGCTAAGTTACAGATTCTGTAACATACAGATCCAACTTGGCCAGCTCCTGATTGGTTAGCTAGATACTAAACAAAAACAATTGCATGCTTTTTGTCCATATGCAGGACAGGTGTGGTGCATGCATTGGGTGCGTATGTTACAGAATCTGTAACATGGCAACCTCCATATAATCAATTCATTCATGCGTCAAAATCAATCGTTTGGGAATTTATCCATCCGCTCACTTTCCACTGGCCACGCTGCTCTGTAATTAATTAATTAAATTATACATGCTTCTCGGGCATATAATTGTACTATACATGGTGCTTGTTTTTGTCACAATATTTATGACAATAACGACAAAGAGAAATGGCAAAACAAGATTACTTTATTTGTTTCGCTGTTTAGTCTCTAAATTTAACTTAACTCTACGTTTAATGTTTGTATTTTAAAATTCTTTAAGACATTTTTATTATTAAATATATAACACTCCTATCCTTTCTTTTTTCTTTTTTATGTGTTTACAATAATACTCTTGAAACAATATATTTTACATACTCTTACAACAATATATTTTACATTAATTTTTTAGTCTATAAAAAAATTAATTAATAAATTAACCAATAATTACTTATTAATAAATTAAGAAATAAATATAAGTATAAAACAATTGATATTTTTCATACTTTTGTAACAATCTTGCTAATTAATATTTATAAATAAATGAATACCAAGTAATTTAAAGTAATGTTTAGTACCCTTGCAACAATCTTACTAATAGTTTTTTGTATAAAATTAATTTAATTACCAAATTAATCCTAAAATAATAATAACTCATTTTTATTTTACTTTTAAGGTTGATTTGACAAATTTACATTTTTTTCCTTTTCATTAATGTTTTCAAGAATATTGTTACTATGATTTTATTTTAAACAAAAAGAAAATTAAGGGTAAGATTGTAATATAATTATTAGCAAAGTTATCTTAAATTATTCTTTAAAATATAGAGATTAAATGAGTACTTTTCTCAAAATATAGAGAGTAAACAAACATCTACTTTTTATTACTTTTTATTTCTTTAATCAATCATGTCACAATAGTTTTGTCAATTATATGTTGCTCTTTTATCATATCGCGATGTGGTCTTTCATAATTCATTTTCATGCATATGCATAAGAAAAAAAAGACAAACTTTTTAGAAAAAAAAAATTGCAACCAAGTTAGGCGGGACCCCTTATCTATAGATTAAATAAAATAAAAGAAAATACATTTGAAGAGTGATGTGACCAAAACCACTAAGTCAAAGAACAAACACTACTAACAAAAACAAAATAAATAGCAAAAGCAATTAAATAACAAAGAATTAACTAAAGAGAGCAAACTAAGGTAAAATCTAACAAAGAAACTATAAGAAGATGAGCTAATACCTAGAGTGCCGCTTATTATACATGCGAGCAGTGTCAAATGTGAAGCCTTTCTTTAAACCAGAGGCATGCGGGCTAGCAATACCAAAATCGGGACTAAGATCAAGCCTTTCAGTATCCTCAGGCTCAAACAAGAAATAAGCATCAACATTGGATTCCCATCAAAACTGAAATTCTCATCAAATTGGACAAGATTGTCAACAGTATGAGAATTGAAGCTCGCAACCACATGCTGAATATCTTCCACTGGAGATTTGAAAAAAGTAAGACCCACGGAATACCCTAAAAATCCAAATCCTCCAAAACCATATCCTTACCACACCACCAACAATATCAACTCAGCTCTACTGATACCAGTAAAACTCTCAAAGGCATATATACTTATTGAGGTTATTTCATAACATGATCAAAAGGCAAAAAGTAAATTTCATGTGAATTGATTTTACCACTTTATAATTATTTCATGATAAGTATGATCATTTCATAAATAAAACGATTGTTTGAAACTTCCACAAATGAAAATTAACTAACTTAATTGTTAAAATATAACTTTTACCCATCAACAGCTTATTTATTCTGTCATTGTTTGAACATCATAGATAAAATGAGGTATTAAAATCTATTAAAGATAAAAATGTGAAAATGAGTTATAAGATGGACTAAGATGTTACTCTCCCTATTCTAATAGATCTCAATTGTTATTTTGAGAAATGGGTTTGTCGAGATCACGTCCATGGATTTCTGTCGCCAAGGAAAGATGTCACTATAATTACTTTCGGACAAATGTGAACGAGACAAGATCAATCACGTGATTCATTCTACACCCTATTTTCTTTTCTGGTTTGGTAAATTTTGGACGGTTGGCACGTCACTCGACGTGTGTGTTCATGATTTGTACTTTTCTTTCTTTTTTTCTTTTTATTTAACATTTTTCACATTGGACCCCAGGTAAAAATGCTATTTTGTGTACTAATTGTCAATTAGATTATGAGGAAAAGTATATTTTATTTTATTAATGAGGGTATAATTTTGAGCTGTGTTTTAATAGTATTAATCTAAGTGAGTTTTATTAGGATTCTAATTTTAAATATATCAATAAAATTTTACCGTGTTTAAAAATAAATATATATAAAAGAAGAAAGAAAGTGGAAGTGGAAACTCTGAGTCACTGAATGGCCATTGGCATATATGCAGGAGCATAAGTGCATAACTAAGAAAGCCAGTCAACACTTACTCTCAGATGAATGGCAAAAATTGCAGAAGCATTGATTACGATTTCGAGTGCATTGAGTCTTTGTTTGTCTCGTATTTGTTTGGCCACACGCGGACACATGAGCCCACGAGCATAAATTCCGAGTCCAAGCATATACAAGACGCAAGCACTCAAGGGAAACGTAGCATGACGCCACGATGTTGGTTGGTGATAGTTATTAAGTGGAAAAATATCTTCCACTAATTTTCAAAATATGTTTATATATCTTTTCCGTTATAACGGCGTCATCTTTATTAATTATTTTTCTATTTTACTTTTGGTCTCGATGTCAACCATGGAGTTCAAAATGTTTTAAGAGTATAAATCAAGTGAAATGACATATTTACCCTTCATAATTGAATTAATTAAATAATAAAGAGTTTGCATTAATACAATAAATAGTACATATACAGATATCAACGGATCATATAAGATACCTACAACTAATAATACTAATTATATATATAATTAAGACTTTGAGTATTAGATATCGTAGAAGGGAACATGCAACTGAGAGTCTTTTAACAATAAAGCAATTTAGATTGCCTATCGAAATTTCTAAAAGCACATTGATTTATTTAAATAAAACTGAGAGCCTTTTAACTAGGGCTGGCAATGGGACGAGATGGGATGGAATTTACCAATCCCAGTCTTGTCCCATAAATGCAAATGAGATAAAAAAATGTCTCACTCTCGTTCTTATATTTTTTTTGGGACAAAAATATATCACAATCCCGTCCAAAAAGAGATGGGATTCTGAGAGATTTTATCTCAATTAGAAAAATTATCATCCTTAGTCTACAATGAAAACGAGATGGGATGGGATTTGTCAATCTCAATCCCGTCCCGTATATGTAAGTGGGATAAAAAAATATCTCACTTCCATTCCTATATTTTTTTGTGAGATAAAAATATATCTAAATCCTGTCTCAAATGAGATGGGATCCCACAAGATTTCATCAGAAAAAATATTATCCCTACTTTTAACAATAAAATCATAGCAACATAGCATAAATGCGGTGGGCCCATAACCCACATGTCCCAGGATTTAACCTGGCTCAAATAAATTTTTTTATTTTCTTTTTAAATTTAGATAAAAACTTTTTAAAATCTATATTTTATGCAAATCGGGACGAACCTATATGTAAAATTACCGAATTTCATCTTACGAAGTTGGAACTATCAATTGCAAGGAATTTGATTCCAGCAGGTGCATGCACCATACCGAAGTAGGGTTACAAAATTGATTATGATCAAGAGCTTTCTAGATCGTCTCAGCTCTTGTGATTCATCCTTATCAAGAACAAAGTATCAATTCAGTCCGCGATATTATATAATCATCAAAATTTGGTACTTGTTAAAAGGTTTGCTTCTCATTCCCTTTTCTAGTCTTATCTCTATAATAACTATAAATAGTTCGTACAAATTTCAATTTTAATCTATTTTCCTTTCTCTCTTTTTTTTTCTCATTTTCATTATTTTTATTTTTAATATTTGAGAAGTTAGTTTTTTTTTGAATTTGCAGATAGAGAAAATTCAAAGAGAAGAGTAAAGATATTAAAGACTAAAAATAGTTTTAAAAGTGAGAAAATTACAGGAACACATAGATTCAAAAATAAAAAGAATATTTATTTTAAAAAATTGACATTAAGTGGAATATATAATTAAAGAAGAGATTTTAAGATGGATTTTCCAGGGGTGACAAAAGAAGATGGAAAATCCATTTTACATTCAATTGAATAACTTTGGATTCCTTCTCAAAAAAAAAAAAAAAAGAATAACTTTGGATTCAACTCATTCAGATTTATTATTATTCTACTGATAGGCCCAACCGACAAATATTCTTGTGCAAGTAATGAATTACACAACTCTACATATTTGGAGGGCTTCGATCAGATTCTTCAGATGGTTTCAGCAACCATTTGTTGAGACGTTGGGATGCCTTGTTCACCTGCAAGAATGAGAGCAATATCTATAAATTTTAGCCAACTTTTGATCTTTATTTATTTTTTTAATTTTTATAACCCCAAATAAACACCCATTGTGGACCAAAAAAACCCTTCAAAGAGTGTGTTCTGAAGCCAACCACTCAATAATTAATCTCATAAAAATTTGCAGTAATCACAACACGTGCCCTGCAATCAATCCTAATTTACCTGATCATCCCAATTGGTCCTCCATATGATGAAGGAAAGAATAATGGTTTGAATAACAATTCCACCCAACAATCCAATCCATAAACCCTGTCAAATTAAACCAACATCAATCAACTCGTGAGAGAGTCAATGGTACAATTTTTACAAAACACCATATCTATTTAATTAAAATTGTATTCAATTAACCAGAGTACATTTGATCGTTATTATTAATTAAACATAAACTATATTTCTTACCGTAACTCCGAGATTGGCCACATATGCAAGCAAAACTCCTGTAGGAACTCCAACAAAGTAATAGCTTCCCAAGTTAACAAATGCAACCGTGCTTTGCATTCCAGCACCTACAGCTACCCCTGAAAAATTGATTTGCGAGGCATCAATGAGTATCCCAACAAAGTATCATACTTAGGGTGCGTTTGGAATTGAGGTTGGACAGCTGTAACTTAAAAGGTACAGCACTAAAGTGTTTGGTAAACACTAACTGCTGTAACTTAAAAGTTATACTGATATAATTTTTCACTTGTGTGATGGAAAATTTATTATATCTTTAATAATTTTATCAAAATTATTATTTAAAATTTATATTTACTACGTATTACTAACTTTTATTTCATAGATATATTTTTTTTTTCCACAACAGCTGTAACTTTTAAGCTGCAATGCCTTAATATCAAACGCACCCTTAGTAATCATAGCATTATTGTTTTTTTTTTTCCAAGTTTTCGAAGAAATAACACTTGCCTGAGAGTACTGGCTGAACGCTGTTAAGCAAAACGGAGAAAGAGAGCAGAACAGATAGTTTCGATACTTCTTCTGCAATTTCCTCACTAGTTGTAAACAGGTATGAAATCTGACGGCCAAAGATTAAACATAAAATCCAACAGATCACTCCAAGACAGGCTGAAATAGTGAGTATGACTTTAATGGAAAATTTTGTGGCTTTCGCATTTCCTCTCCCGAGTTCATTCGACACCCGCACGCTGATCAACAAATGATATTACAACATTAGAGCTTGTGAATTTCAAGTATAAGGAGCCAGAGAGGGTATTTGTTGAAGCAATGTATATCTATACCATGAGGCACCAAGGAAGCCAAGGCAGATCATTAATTGAAATGCACTGATATTGAGGCTGCAACAACAATTTAATTAATTAGCTTTAAAGCCAAATTCTTAAAAAGATTATTTATGAAAATCAACTGGAACTGGAAGTAATAAATGTGAAATAAGGTTTTAATAATAGCTAAGACCTTACCAAATAGAGAAAGCAGATATGGCAACGGTTGCATTTTTCATGTACCCAGCCAATAAGACTAGAATGGAATTGTACCAGAGCTCCAAGCTATCACAATTCAAAATTAACTAAGATAATTGATTATGAAACCAAAAAAGAAAAAAAAAAGTGTCAAAACGGAATCTTATGAGACAGATTTAGAGAGCGTTCCAATATTTATTTGTTTGCTTATTTTTTAAAGCATAGCATAAAAATGAGCGAGGTTTGAACAGCAGATCATGTACTATCGTAGGATTTTACAAGTTCAATTAATTAGCACCCAGGAGATGCATCATGACATGCAGGGTATAATTTCCGAGGAAGAACATTCAATATTTACCATATCATGACCCCGGAGGATATCGACAGCTTTATTACAGGAAGAATGTCAGTAAAGGCAGCGTTGGTGAAACCTTTCCAAGTATCAGGGCACCAACCACAGAAGATGTAAACAAACAATCCAATGATATTTAGCCAAGCAGAAATGTTTAATGAGCCCATTGCACCAGCAATACCTAAGTCAAGTTCACTCACAAAGATCCAGGACATAAGCACGTGAAGCAGGAAAGAAGCAGTAGATAGCCACCCGATAATCATGTTCTTGAGCTGTGCTTGTAAGAACATTTGGATTGTCAAGGAGAAGACGAAGTTATAAACAAAGGGAATCAACCACAGAGAAATCACCCCCCCTGTTTCTGCTATATCCTTTTGCTGGCCAAGCAGATTCATGATCGGTGTTCCAAAGATGAAGACGGGGAGCATTATTGTAGCAGTTACACAATCAACTAGCCACGATCGTTGCAAGTAAATTCCCATCATATGATAATGCCCTGCTCCAAATGCTTGTCCACATAATGTCTCTGTTGCACTTGACATTCCCAGCTTCAAATGAATGAACAAGTAAATGAAACGAACCATAGAACATTTAGAGGCAAACAACAGCTCGTCACTAGATCTTTAAAAAGATATATATATAAAAAGACATTTGTAAAAGGCATCACATAAAGCAGAGTGCAGTTTAGTACAGGATCAGAGAAAATCATTCAGGTTACTGTCTTTCTTCAATCCAGTGATCTACACATTCACAAACGTACGCACACACAAACATGTATATGATTCAAATTGACGATGCTTACCAGTATTCCGTTAACAAAGCGCAAAAAGATGCTTTGAACGAGTGCAAATGACGCGAGTTCAATTTCCCCAACATGTCCAAGAAAACTCTGTGTCACCAAAATTTGTCCAAATGAAGCAATCCTGGAAAGTATAGAAGGAAATGCAATCCTCCACGTCAGCTTCATTTCCTTCCAAATCCTCTGTTTCAGATCATTCCTCTCCTGTTCCTCGAATCCCAGAAGCCTCTCTCGCTCTTCCAATCCGTTGTCCATTGTTATTCTGAAGTGTTTAATAAACAAATGCTAACTTATGTAATTGCCTTCAGCTTGAGCTTCCAAGATTTTAACATGTTAAATGTCATGAATGTGAAAGCCCTTTTAATTTCACGATCTATAAAATATATAGACAGTCTTATCTAAACAGAGGGGATACTGTGGCACAAAAATTAACCACATTTTTTAGCATATGACCTGTTGTAAGAGTCGAAATTATAAAGACATTGTACTTTACAATTTGGACACTATCTCTAAGCTGCATTGGTGACGGTATTTCAACTGTGGGGTACACTATGTCATGAGTGTTAAACTCAAAACACAAATTGAACTTTGTTTTAAAGTTGGCAGAGTTTTCACTATATATATATAGAGAGAGAGAGAGAGAAAGAGAGATTGTGAGTGGCTAATGTCCGTCCGTTAAGAACATCTTTATTATTATGTAATTTCAAGCTTGACTGTTTTTTTATTATAAGTGAATGAACCTGCGATAAGATTTGAGTGATGATCAACACTTTACCACAATAATCATGTTGGCTCTGTCCTTATTGTTGCCAATCTACTTTTCCGCGACAAGTCCTTCTCGTACTATATAAGGTAATTATTATTTAATATTATGTTACCTGACAAATCATCACTGGACATATGCTGAAATAGGAAGAAAAGACTGTCCTGCACGATTGCTTATATAATTGAAGATCATTTAAGTCATCAATGACCTATGCAGCTTGTCTTCATGCTCTGTTCTTTTTTATTCATATAGTCAATCATTCTTTCCACTTAATCGGTACCAGTCTTCATCTCGCGGTTGGTCCACCAAATTGATTCTTCCAAAATTTTAGAACCTATTTGATTGGTTGTCTTGTGAAGGTATGTAAAATACCTTTGGCATAGCAGACCTGGATGATGTTGTTTCAAAGTTTGAGTTAAAACATCATTTCATCCAACAAATGGAGACACAGAAGAGAAGTTGTTTTCTAAGCACCTTGCGAACTTTTTTTTTTCTTTTGAAATGTTGCAGACATTATTGCTAATCCACTAATTTGATGGCACAAGCAATTAATCTTTACTAATCACGCTAGGATATAAACTATTGTACACACTCTATTTACAAAACTAATGCATGAGTATGAACATTGTATTAAGTGAGCACATTGTCTGAGGGTTATAGTTTTGCGCAGCAAGTTCCCGTGCGGCACTTGAGCGATCTTAGCGTGTGAGTCGCCAAGTAAGCCTAGATTACTCCCTAAACAAGCCAAGCACACACACTTAGAGAAAATGTTAAGGGTAGTAAGAGTGGAATGGCCAAAGATGATTGTATTACACTTTGAATAATTACAAAAGTGTTTGTACAAGAGAACTTGAGAGCTAGTGTGCTAGGTGTGTTGTGTGGGTGTGTTGATGGTTGTGAGAATGAGGGTTGCTCACCCATATTTATAGGGGGTGGAATGCCTAATTCTAGAGAATTCTATTACAAGTGGCAAAACACTAAGGGACCCAAGTGGTGAGTCCTAGAAAGTCCTAGTAAATGGATAATATGTAGAGAGTTCTAGACCTTTGGGCCTTGGTGGACTTTGGGCCTTGGTGGGGGGTTTTGCTAAGTGCACCCCAGCTAGTTAGTTGTCTTGGTGGCCTAATTTCTAAGTTAACCCCCACTTCTAAGTGTATCCACCTTGAGTGCCAAGCGAGCCCGTGACAACATGCTCATTTTCTACCGCTATCTAATGAACAAATCCGAAATTTATCATGTCCAATGCTACAATTAAGCCAATACGAATGAATCTCACAATGGTGATGTTGAAACACCAAAAACAGGAAAAACAAAAAAATGAAATTCCAATTTTTGATTCTCCATCTACATGAGCAGTGTAGTTGAACATCAAGTCCCATGAGGCAGATTGAATGCTTGATTGTACTCTTGAAAGCAAAAACAAAACTGTAAGCAATTAATTGGCAAAAGATTTACACCAAGCAAAAAAGATTTTGGAAATTGAAGAAGTTTGATGTCAAGCTGTGAAATCTGCTTGTTCGTTAGGCGATTGTTCCGGTGATTCGGGAATGAACCACTTGTTCACGCGTTCGCGAGCCTTCATCACCTGCATTGATGCATCATATCATTTACATGTTCAATCATTGGGGTTAATCAAAAAAACAAAATTATAAACTCATACATGAGAAAGCTAGATGGAAAAACATAATACCTGTTTGTCCCAGTCCGTTTTCAAAGTGATGATGATAAGAACTACAGTTTGAACAAAAGTTCCAATCAACATTCCGGTCCAAACACCCTACAAAAGGAGAGAGGACAAAATAGAGCCGGTATGATAAGAAAATTAAACTTTTTAATTATGGAACAATTTGTATTCTGTCCTAAGAATTTTGAAGAAAAGAATGATGTGTGTGCACTCATGAAAAGCAACTCCTTTACAAAAAACTGCTGCGGCACTCATAATCAATAACATGATGACAAACCAAGCTGCAAGGTATCTGCATTATACAATAAGGAGGAGACCTGTTGTTCACTATATTCGTGCTTTCAGGACCAGAGAATTAGGATATGATGATTTGAGCCAAATTAAAATGGAACCGAACTGAATTCTATTTATTTGGAGACAACAGTAACAATTCAAATACTGCCAAGTCTAAGTAAAACGCAAAGATACAGCAGAATGGGAAAAAGAAAACGCACTTTGACTTCCAAATGGGTTAAATAACCAAGCACGACTCCGATAGGAATCCCAATCAGGTAGTAGCAAGCGATGTTAACATATGCTACGATACTCTGCCATCCAGCCCCGACAGCAACTCCTGTTCAGGCATGATTTTTGGTTACGAATTTAACAACATATTTTCCTTTTTATCTTGGACCCTCCCATTCAATTGGTGACTTGGAGAATATAGAAAGACACTGACAAGAAAGGGAAGCATTACCGGAGAGCACTGGCTGCACACTGTTCAAAAGTATAGAGAAAGAGAGTAGTGGTGATAGATCTGCAACTGTGTCAATCACATCTTGATTGTCGGTGAAAATGTATGCTACGCGTCCTCTGAGGAAGAGGAAAATGATAAAGAGTGCACATCCAATCAAAAAGGATGTGGAAACTGCCACCTTAATAGCAAATTTCGTAGCATTTGCGCTTCCTCGGCCAAGCTCATTTGACACCCTAACACTGAACATTTTTCCAACTAAACTGAGTTTATTCAGCACATATATCAACCTTCCAAAGAAAAGGGTAATAGAGAAGTAATATTCAATATTAACATGAAACATTGTTAAGGAAATAGATAATTCCCTTTTCTACAACACATCGCCTTGAGGATCATGCATTATGCACAGAAATGTTTCTAGGAGATTGAGCAGTTTTTGTTAGAATACAGAAATATAATTAGATTGACTTCTATCCGAAGTTCACGCAAGATATGGCTGAAATTATTGGTCAAGGCTGAAGGCAAAAAATAAGTTTTTTTTTTTTCCCTGCACATGGATAAGGCAGTCGGGATTGTAGTTAACTGAGTTTCATAATCAGATTTTCATTCTTTAAATCTAGCAAGTTTGTTTAAAAGAACAGAATAAAGATATAAAAAAATAAAAAAATAGAAGAAAAAGAAGAGGATTATACCCTACTGCAGCCAAGAAACCAAGCGAGATCATCATTTCTAGCCCATTGATGTTGATGCTGCAAATAAGAATAATTTAAACCACATAGATAACTGGCCCCATATAAACGAAAAGGAAAACAAAATCCAAAATGATGATAATGGGAAGGAGCCTATGAATTTGGTACCATATCGCAAGAGCATCAATGGCAACCTCAGCATTTTTCATGTTTCCTGTTAAAAGAACCAAGACTGTGTTGTACCAGAGCTCGAGACTGTCAAGTATAACATAATGCTGAGTTAAAATCCCCACATGGTTGAGTTACAGGAAAGCATAAATATGGCAGTTAATCAGCAAATACTAGATTAACATCATTGTTCCTCAGCGATATTATATGTTGTCTGTAGACCACAAACAAGTACTTTTTATCAGGGATTCATATCATAATATAAAATTCACCATTTCCCTGCCCCCACAACCCAATGAAAGAAAGAATATATGATATTGCCACACAGTAACACAAACTGAAGCAATCAATGATCTAAACAAAAGGGAAGAACCAAGAAAGGCTGAAACATGGCCACAAACAAAATGAGGAAAGATCCCACTCGAAAATAATAATAGTAACAAACACATATGAAATGATATAGATTCAGATGTAAGCCCTAGACTCTTATCTGCCGATTCCCAGTTAAGCCAATTAGAATTTATAAAATGCATAATCTTTTACTGCCTAAATTCATGCAAGGCCACAATTAGACAAGAACCTCACCATAGCATGGCACCAGACGACAAGGAAAGTTTTACTACAGGCCAGAGATCCTTGAAAGCGGCAAATGAGAAACCCGTCCATGTTTGAGGGCACCCTCCACATATAACAAACAGAAGTTGACCCAAGTTTGGAATCCAGTATGCCAGAATTGTTGATCCCAATGCTCCAGGGAGTCCAAAATTCAATTTCATGGTAAAAAGCCACGAAAGAAAGAGATGAAGCAAAAATGAACATGCCGCCAAGTAGGAGATAATCATGTTTCTGCTCTGGGCTTGTAGGTACATTTGGCAGGTAAAGGATATGATGAAGGCGAACAACACAGGGATTAGCATGAAAGAAATAGTTCCTGCAACTTCAGCAATATTTTCTTCTTGGCCCAAAGCCACCAAAATTGGTGTAGTGAAGAAGAACAGAGGTAAGAGAAGGATAGCACAAATGGTTAAGACTATCCATGATCTTTGAAGATATATTCCTAGCATGTGGTATTGTTTCGCCCCAAAAGCTTGCCCACAGAGCGTCTCTAATGCACTAGCCATGCCCAACTGCACTTTCAAATTCAGATATCAGAACAAGAGAAAACTGAAGCAACTATTTATAGATTTAGAGAATTATATTCCTTGTGAACAGATGACACCATGCATTATAACACATCTTCTTATAGAAGCTAGAGAGTGACTGGAAAGCATTGAAACTCATTAAAAAAACTGAACTGCAATGGAAAAGAAACATTCTTTTTCTGAAGCTCTTGGTCAGCCATTACAGTTCTCAGATTATGTGATTGGGGAATATGACTGCATGAAAAATTTGTCGAAACACTAAAAAAAATAGCAGTAGACATTTTTGAGTGGCGAAAGTTCAGATATCCTGATTGAAATTCAAATTATATTGATTGGTGTTAACCCTTGCATCATTAAAGAAGGTTCATTGGTTTGGCTGCCAGCAAATTCTGGTAAATATACTTTTGCCTTCACTTTGCTAGCTATGAGAAGACATTTATATTTGGTAGCTACACTCAAATATTTTGATCTGGTAAAGAATTTTTCTTTTCCTTGTCCTTTCTCCCCTTCTTGTGTCAGCTTTAAAAGTTCAGTAAAGCATTGCCACCAATAGGGTTACAGCAAAAGTTGTAGTCGTGTTTTAAGCTATTAAATCTCACAACCACAACCCTGAACAGAACATAATTTATGATACATATCTTTTTGCAGCTTTCTCCACTAAAAATAGCACAAATACGACACACACGAAAAAAAAAACAGTAATCAACAGAGGTAGCTTTAAATATAGGCAAACTAGACAGTCGCCTAAGCCCCAAATTTTAGAAATGCCTCATTTTTTAAGTATTTCATTAATAATTCTCTAATTAATAAAGATTTTTTTTCAAAATATTATGTATGGTAGTAAAGCCTATTAGACATCTCTCTGATCACTAATTATCCTATAATTAAGAATTATTTTTTCATAAAAAATCTATATTTAGTAATCTTATTGTTGAAGAGATATAATTAATAATATTGTCTAACCATTAATTTATTCATTATTATTTTTTCAGGAGAAATAAATAAATTTTTTACATTTTCAGTTTCTTAAAAAAGCTTAATATTTAACATTAGAATCTTTGATTTGTAACATTCCTTTTAATTTTTATTAAGAAACTTATAATATAAAAAATCATTGATGAAAAAATTTCTTGCTTTCTTCTCTTAAAAAAAAAAAATTATTACATGCTAGTTCATTCAAAAAGATCAAAAATTAGTTTCTTGAAATACAAAGTCCATATCCATTTTCTGATTATCAATTCATAATCCCAACTTTTCATGTGCTACCATTCTAAACATTCGATTTGAAAATAGTATTGTTCTCATTTATTTGTTTGTTTATTTTTGTAAATGTTTTGAAGAAAGTAAATTTTAGGTTTTGTTTTCAAAATTTTTTAGGATCTTCTTGATTTTTTGTTGAAATTCAAGAACTAAAGATGAAATGAATTTTGGGTTCTTTTATGTTTTTTTGAGTATTGACATTGCTGAGTAAAAAGAGACCTCATAAAATAAATCCGCTTAAGACCTCAGATACTCTAAAGCTGGCCGTAGTAATCAAGGCCAAAACAAAAACCTATTCAATAAATGACAACTCAAGTAAGAAACAGATAGAGAGTGCTTACCAGGATGCCATTTGCAAACCTCAAGAGAACAGTAAACACAAGTGAGTAGGCAGCTAGTTGGGTCGCGCCAATGTGCCCAATAAATGCCTGACTAACTACGTTGAGCCCAAATGAAGAAAATCTTGTGAAAATAGCGGGAGCTGCTACAATCCATAACTTTTTGGATTCCACCCACAGCTTTTGCCTGAATTTCACTTGCCCATCAACATCATTTTCCTCCGTGTTTCCTAATAGCTTCTCTTTGATCTCTCCCACCATTCTCACCTCCAGAAAAAAAGCTTTTCTTTCACTGTCAATGTTTGTAGAAATTGAGGAAAGAATTAAAATTAGGCATATATGGGAAAAGAGCACATTCAAATACAGAGAAGAATGCCAAGACGGCACAGAAGTTGACAAATTTTTTCTTTCCACCAATGCAAGAATTTTAATCGTGCACTATGTTGTCTATTTTCCTTGCTATGACGTTAGAATAAAGTGGAATATAGCTGTTTGTTCCAATAAAGCAGTAGATGATTCCCCACAATCCTGAACAGCATAATTGGCACAAATGCCTTTACTCGTTTACCATTTTCATTCCCTTCTGGCTGGCCACATATTTATTTCATATATCATAATGTCATGTGTAACAGTTCATTTTTTAAACTACTTTTGCAAGCATAAAACATCATCATCCAAATTACAATAGAAATCAACTTATCATCAAACAGAAAATTAAATTATCCCATAAATCACGCAGTTAAAAGAAAATTTACATTTACTGTCAATAGTTAAGGCACACATGAATAGAATCCTTATATTAGTTATGATTAAAGATATCTTCTAATCATTCACCCGCTGCTACAGAAAATATACAGTAATGATTCTCATCTTAGAAAGGATCCAATGAAAGGAAAGATGAATGGTGCCAGAACAAAAAGGAGTTCAACTAATAAGGACATATGCATCTGAATTGCGGTCCCTTAAATCAATGGTTCAATAACAGCTGCCAATAAAATTTCAATTACAGATACAAGCCTAGAACCAGTAGTACTTCTACAAAATGATATACATGTCAACGGATTATCTAAAGGAGAACAGCTACCAATGTAATTATTTCACATTTTTAATGCCTAATATTTTGTGATTACAAACTATAACATGAAGGAAAAAAAAAATCAAAACCCCTAAATGGGTGAATAATGAATAAACATTGTGAATCCTACAAAATTCCCTCAATAAACCAATAAACACTGCAATTACAAGAAACAGAGTTATTGAAAGTTACTAAAACTTGCAAGATTATGAAATGATTATGCACCAAACTTTATCCCATTACCTAGACATATAATGAAGATTACTAATAAATTTGGTAACGAAACAGAAAGCAAATTAAGCACCATTATAAAAGGGGAACACTCAAGAAATAAATCCAACAATAAATGTGACAATTTAAACAGATTGGCATAAGAAAAAAAAAAAAGGGAGAAAGAGAAAAAGTTTGTAAGCTTCCAACGAAACAAATTCATCTATCAGAAACCTAACCGCACCTCCACCGAGAGCTAGCAGGAGAGAGAGAGAGAGAGAGAGAAGAAATAGTGCAAAGGGAGCGGGAGCTCTCAAAAGGCCTTGCTTTTCTTCCGCAAAGAAAATATAAGAAACAGAAAACTGGTCAGCCAGCTAAGCTAAAATAAGTAAACCAAGTGGATTCATTGCACGCACATGTTAATGCTTTTGTATTTTGCCATTTTCCAATGCTCAGCAGTCAGCAGGATCCCAGTTGCAGGGGTAGTTGAAACCATTGGTTTCATCTAACTCCACGTAGCTTTGTGAGTGCTGCAACCCTTCCATCAATCAGACAACAAAATTGTTTTAAGAGCAATAATGTAATATTACCCTGATTGATACTCCTTAACTAATCCATAATTTAGAAAACTATTCATAAATATTATAAAATTCTGAAATTGTCTCACACGTGAATTATCAATAAATTTTTTTTTATTAACTCATCTTGCCGGATTTCAAATTATAATATATTTGTAAAATTATCATAAGCTCAAAAAAAAAATTCCAATTTTTCTTTTTTATTGCCACTTCTTTTTATTAATAGAAAAAAATGAATTACATAAATAATCTTTTTTTTTCACTCTTTTTCTTTTACAATCTTTTGTCAAAAAAAGTTCCTTGTTTTTTTCCTCTTTATTGGGACCGTCATAAAGTCAGACGACCTTTGGGTGCCATCTTTTTCAAATATTAATTTTGACAAGAAATTTACACGTGTTTGGCCTTTGTGAGGTGTCCTCGGGTCCACAAAATAGTATGCACTAAAAATAAATAAAATTTATCATCCCGCCCGACATTACCCAAAGCGTGGGTAGCGGTACCCTTGGTCACGACTCACGACGACCATATTCACAAGTCATGAAAAAAAAATTATTTTTTTGTTAATTGTGATCTTTCCTAATCAAGAAATTAATGGTGTTGGTTTAATAACAGACCGATGGGGCTAATTTCACTGCAAGTTTTAATAAAGTCTTGAGTTATTGGTCCTATTTGATTCATAATAAAATATTCAAAATTGAATGTGGTAGCGCCAGCGCATTATTTATAAATTTATGCAATATTAAATTACAGATCATAACTTAAAATTAAAGTTAAGAATTCCTTATTGAAAAAATCCATTCGTAATAAGAAAATTACTTATTATTTTTTTCTTATCATAAAACAATAACGATAGAGTTACAAATAATTTTATGGAAATTAATTTATACACTCTAATCTAATATAATGTGCAAATTGATATGCTACAGAAAAATTATCTGAAAAGTAATAATAATCTTTTTTTTTATTACGTGGAGTCACAATAGTTTTATTTTATAGAACCGAAAAATTATTTATAACTAGTGTTATAAAATTATTATATGGATACATCACATAGAATTGAATAGTATGTAGTTGGGGCAATTACACACGTGTCAAATTGTTATTGGGGAAGTGGAGCCCATAAGCTCTGAAGAATAATTTGACACGTTTCTCTCTTATTGATAATTTGACACGTCTCTCTCTCTCTGTCTCTCTCTCTCTCTCTCTACATTTGTAGTTATAGATATACATTTTAAGACAAAAACTTGTGCGATTAAGAACAAGAGAGTGGGTTCGCTGGGTAACGAACTAGTTAACTCACTGGGGACGACAATTCGTACCAGAATTAAGGTGACATAATAAGTTTGACAACGAAATCAGGGTACCCCACTTTTTGTGCAAGCTATCAGGAGCTCTTGTTATTCATTTGTCATCAAATCAGACGTCACGAGAATTGAATGTCGTACAGATTGACTTGGGGTCCAGCCGTGCAGGACAAAAACTCATCCTCAAGTATTAATTAACTAGGTTTGAAACTTGAAAGACAAGGGTTCCCATTTTCAAATGCCACGTCTCATTTTTCCAAATAGTTTATTTTTCCACATTTTTCCGCTTTTCTTTTTTTTAAAATGAAATTAGGACGATTTTCCTTTCACATTCTGAAGAGACGCTGAAGCATAAAACAAAGGAGTGAGACTATTATCACCCTCCAAAATTCTTTTAAAATCCTTTTTTTTAATTATAATTTATTTAATGTTAAAAATATTCTTTTTTTAAAATAAATACTATTATCATTTATAAACTTTGTAATTTTTAATAACTTTCTCACTCTTTTAGTCTTAATAATCGTATTCCTCTCTTCAAACTTTCTTTATTATTTCATTTCTAAAAAAAAATTTAAAAGAAAAAGTAAGAAAAATCTTATAAAATATTGAATATTTTATGGGTCCAATACAATTTTATCGTACATATAAACTTTCGGTGGTACAATTAGTTTGAGAATTCTTAAAAAATTATTTGTAATGAGATAAAATTTTATTTAATTTATTTTCTCACAATGTTGTATCCTAATTTTGTTGCTACATATATTACAAGAGTATTATTTTGGCTTAAAAATTTGCTTGTTAAATTTAGATTAATTTAATGATTAAAAAAATTTATAGATTGTTTCTTAAATTCAGATTATTCTAATGATTAAAAAAAATTTATATTGTGCAAGCAAAATGAAATTGAAGAGAAAAAGAAAATAAAATGAGATTAATTCTATTTATATTTGTCTTTAAATATAATTATAACATCACAGAGATTTTATAAAATCAATGAAGAGGTGCCAATAGTCCAACTCAAAACAAAGTTATTGTCAGTCGAATTTGAATAATAAAATATATATATAAATTATTGTTTTGTAGATAAATTTTTTCTAGAGAACTAAACTTTAAAATAACTTTTTTATATAAAAAAAGGTGTTTATTGTGTTTTTTTTATTTTTTATTTTACATAGTTTCCTTGAAAATATTTTATATTATTTGTCTTTTTTAATTTTTTTAACACTATAGTTATATTTATATTAATGTGATAGGGGGTATATTTTAACTCCAACAAAAAATCACATCAAAATTCATTAATAGAAGCACAACACAAATGTATATCGTGCCACGTAAAAGTACAATAAATTCTAAGTCACTTAAACCAAAACATAACATAAAATTAATCTTCTCTTCAAAGTCATAGTAAAAAATTTCTAAACCTTTGATTTCAAAAAAAAAAAAACAGCTCTCCTTACTCCCAAAATAAGAGAGTGCAGAAAAATGACTAATAGATAGATAAAAAAATAAAAAATAAAAATCTTTTTAGGTAATATTAAAATTCGATTAACGCAAGTCAATAGCATTTTGTATTAGTTTTCATTTTCAAGAACAAAAATCTAGCCCTACCCCATTAAAAAGATTTTGAGGATCATTTCCCATCTCAGCTCCCAAAAGAAATTATCAAACTCGCTTTCATTTTCACCCCATGGAGCCCAAACCAATTAATGAAGACACCGAACGCATGATTTAACACATTCCCAAATTGCATAAAACACGTAATCGTCTTTGACACCTCTTCTTTTCTGTCTTTTTTTTTTTTTTTTACTTTTAAAAGATTAAAATGGATTTTCAATTACTGATAATAAATATTAAAAAAAAGGTGTTTCTTGATCGAGTTAAACAAATAAACATGGATTCGTTTGGAATAACTTTTCTACGACAATTTTTTTTTTAATAAATATTCTACTACTAAAAGATTAATGAGTAGAGCTTTTAACATAAACAAAATTTTGGTTCTTTTGTTGTCAATAAAGAAACTATGACAAAACACTCTAATTGCGATTGTAAATTACAAAGGAAAAAAACTGAGAATTTCATTAGTTTTCTGGCTTGCTTTTTCTTTTTAGGTGCTATATTCTATTTTATTTCTAAATTGAGAATTCAAAGATAACACGATAAATATTTTTTTAAAAAAAAAATCCTCCACCCATACAAAAGAACTAGAACAACGGAGAACACATTTAAGTTATTTAACTAATGCATCCAGAACTTGGTGTTATTAATAGTTAATAAATAGATTAATATTTGTCTATTTTATATTAAAGTATTTATTTGTGAATTTATAGTTTACAAGACACTGAATCTATTCCTAATCTCATTTCATGTTTTACTTTCTACAATCGATTTGCAAATTTTAAATACTAATTTGAGATGTTGGAGTAAATTATTAGAATTGTATTTTTAAAATCAATATTTCTTTCAAAAAAAAAAAATCATGATCGGTGACTTAATTAATTTGTCAACTTTTAATTTTACTTTGTGTCATATTTTGTTAAAAATGAAAGACTTATTACAATTTCTGTAATAATTTATATTCAATATGTATTTTTAATTTTAATCCTCATACAGTCCGAAGAGACTCGAACTCTCCAACTTATGAAAACACATGTTATGCGTTAGCTTGAGTCAATATCTTGACATTATTTTCACTGAAAATTGAGATTGAATTATGAATACCATGCATAGAGTGAGGATCACGGAATTCATATGGTGAAGGGAAAAAAAAAGGTGGTCTAAAGTTGTGTTCGCGACACATGATGGATAAGGACATAGACTTTTTTAATAAAGTTCAAATTGGTTTGCAACATTATTAATTGACTTTTCAACAATAATTGAGGTGATTATAATTGTGTAGAGTTAATTTATAAGTACTTTTTATTTGTGAAATGCGAGTGGAGTAGAGACATTTCTCATTTGTGAGAGTTCTTTGTTTGGGTATGTATTTCATAGAATTTAATGTAATAATATAAGTTCTACTTATATATTTGATTGTAAATATCAATGTAATGATCAGCTGTAACAACAATTGTAAATATCTGTATAATACAATAATATGATGTGTAATCAGTATTAAAAAAAAAACACGCACATATCAATTTGAAATTTGTAAAAAAAAAATAAAGTGTCCTTTTATTTTTTTAAACATTCAAATAAAATTATGTTTTCACTTAATTACTTGAATCCTCTTTAATTTCAATTTTTTTTAATTTTTTGAGAAGTATCAATATAAAGTTAAATTGACTAGTTTAATCATATAATATAAAAGGATCACATTGTCTGCAGCTGCTTTGCAAATAACTGTGCTATTATGATATAACTTTCTTTTTTGATGAACCTTCACCAAAGTGAGGAGATTTCATCGAAATTAAAAAAAAATAATTGTAAAGATCAAATAAAAATATGTAAGAAAACCAAACAGTGAGATAACAAATTATATGTTAGATAATTTAAACAATAGTGTAAACTAGCAATCAGAAACAATAAATGAAGAACAGAAGAAGAAGAAACCGAATTGAAATAAAAAAAAAAAAAGGAATCCGAGGCCTGCACAAAAACAGTCTCCTTAAAACAGATTTACCACCTATTCGGAGTGCTTAAGGTCTAATGGTATCTGTTTCCCAGGATGCAACAGGTACGAACTTCCAGTCAAGCACAGGCTGGAAATTCCGGCAAACCACAACAGTGAACTCGATCAGAGAAAGACGAAGAAGAATGAAGGGAAAACAAGTGTGCTTTGTGCTCGTTTTTGCAAGTGGAAAAAACATAAGTGAAGGTGCCTTTTTATACTCAAGGGAGGATGTAACAGCTTTTGTAGTGAATTTTCGAATTCAATACATTTTAATTAATTGTTATAACAGCCAAATCAATTTAACGAATTGATTTCAAAATTGAATTTAAAAAAAACGTGAATAACAGCTAAAAATAATTGTAAAAGCTGTTACCAATTCTTTGAATTCACATGAACTGTGCTATTATGATATAACTTTCTTTTTTGATGAACCTTCACCAAAGTGAGGAGATTTCATCGAAATTAAAAAAAATAATAATAATTGTAAAGATCAAATAAAAATATGTAAGAAAACCAAACAGTGAGATAACAAATTATATGTTAGCTAATTTAAACAATAGTGTAAACTAGCAATCGGAAACAATAAATGAAGAACAGAAGAAGAAGAAACCGAATTGAAATAAAAAAAAAAAAAGGAACCCGAGGCCTGCACAAAAACAGTCTCCTTAAAACAGATTTACCACCTATTCGGAGTGCTTAAGGTCTAATGGTATCTGTTTCCCAGGATGCAACGGGTACGAACTTCCAGTCAAGCACAGGCTGGAAATTCCGGCGAACCACAACAGTGAACTCGATCAGAGAAAGACGAAGAAGAATGAAGGGAAAACAAGTGTGCTTTGTGCTCGTTTTTGCAAGTGGAAAAAACAGAAGTGAAGGTGTCTTTTTATACTCAAGGGAGGATGTAACAGCTTTTGTATTGAATTTTTGAATTCAATACATTTTAATTAATTGTTATAACAGCCAAATCAATTTAACGAATTGAATTAAAAAAAAAACGTGAATAACAGCTAAAAATAATTGTAAATGCTGTTACCAATTCTTTGAATTCACATGAATTGTGACAATAAAAAATTCAAAAGGAATTAAAAACGTGCCTAGCTTGCATGGATGATTTTGGGCTGACATTCGTGTACGCAGGACGCGCGGGCGCACACGAGTTCAACCAAATCGGGCTTTGATTCGCACCCTCCCTGCGCACGCTCGTGTGGAAAGAGCCTCCATCCTTATAATTCTTACTCATGTATGGTTAAGTGTTTATATTTAAACATTTATTCCTAGGCTTCTTTTTCTCATGTGGGATAAGACTCATTTCCTTTCAAATTTTCAACTTCAAGGGTGAACTTTGAGAGACAATTTCTCATTCACCCAAGCACCATTTTGAGAAAATAAAATTATACTATTGAAGTATCAACGGAGTAGAATCCAAACCTCACAATATTTTTCACTTTCGTTAAGTGGGACCCACTCAAAATGTGCTCTCAAATTAGCATGTTATGCTATTTTTTCCAACAAAATAGTACTACAACTTTTGGAGCTTGTCTTTGCTAGCTTAGCTGCAAAGAAGCAAATAGTTCATCTTTTTACAAAAAAAAAAAGAAAAAGAAAAAAAAATATAACTGTTCAAACTTCAAACGTGTTTAATCTCTAAAAGATTGGCTTTAAATTGTAAAAAAAAAAAGGCTTAATTTGCTAGACCTCAAGTAGAACATATTTTCTAAATTATGGAAGTATGTCGATAAAGTTGCATAAATTTTTATACGAACTAGTGCTTGTTTATTTATTTATTTTTTTTTTGTTGTGATTGATTCACTTGGATTCCTGGAATCCAAATATCCCAAGACCAAGTTTAAGAAACAATTTAATTGAAAACAAAACAAAAATCATATTAAACTAGAGAAATCAAGCAGATAAAGATTTCTATGATTCGGTAAGATCACATGTTTTTCATTATTATGAGTAGGGATATTATCATTTTCCCACCAAAGGTATTCTGACACATCATGTCAGTACCATGGTTTGGTAAAACTATCAATTTACCACCAAACGTTTAAACTATTAGCATTTTCCCACCATTCCGTTAAAACTCAGTTAATATGTAACAGAAAATTCATAAAAGGTCAATTTTACCCCTGGAACGTAAAAGACTATGTAATTAACCTTTTATGAATTTTTTAATTAAATTATCATTTGTTGTTCTTCCTTCTTAAAGGACAAAAATTACCCTTTATAAATTTTATAAAATTGACCGTGTGGTGCTAGGTACTTTATAAATTGATTTAATTTATTTAATTTTTAAAGGACAAATTTATTTATTAAATTGACGAGCTAAAGACAATTTATTCTACTACTAAAACTCAATTTATGAAAGGGCAAAAAAAAAAAAGAATGTGCAAAAGAAGCAATTTAATCTTTGATATGATGATAATAATTTTACACAAAAAATTAAATAAATAAATTTGCCCTTTAAAAATTAAATCAATTTATGAATTACCTAATACCACAAGGTCAATTTTACAAAATTCATAAAGGATAATTTTTGTCATTTAAGAAGGAAGAACAATAAATGATGATTTAATTACAAAATTCATAAAAGGTTAATTACATGGTCTTTTATGCTCCAGGGATAAAATTGACCTTTTAGAAATTTTCCGTTACATATTAACTGAGTTTTAACGGAATGGTGGGAAAATGCTAACAGTTTAAATGTTTGGTGGTAAATTGATAGTTTTATCAAACCGTGGTACTGACATGATGTGTCAGAATACCTTTGGTGGAAAAATGATAATATCCCTTATGAGTAATGAGATTACAAGAGCAACATGAACGGTAATGAGAATTTAAAAAGAAAAAAAAAAGAAAAAAAAAGAAAAAAAAGATTACTTTCTCTCTCTACAACTCTCTAGGTACTCTCTTAAATCTAATAATGAAGATAAGCTGTGAAGATATTAAGGGATAGGCAAGGACAACTGGACATTAAATTTCAAGAGAAAATTTCTTTCAAGCTTAGTTCAAGTATAAATTTGTCTCATTGGACTAATTAGATATATTAAATTTAGGTTTAAAAAGAACAAAAAAAAATAGGTTTATTTAAAAAATTATACAAATATTTACATGCATACGTGGATGCGTTCAGACTCAACCTCTTTCTTTTAAGACAAATTTTTATCCTCGCTGATTTGATTGATGCGCTTATAACCCCGCCCTAAGACTGTTTAAGAACCAAAAGAAAAGCCCCATAAGCTATTCCTGCGCTTGTCACCAGCCCTTGTGTAACTTAACTGACGCACAAAACGGCACCTCGTCGTTTCGAGCCTATGTGTTTTGGTTACGTGATTTACTCATGTTCTTACAAACGACATATTGCCCGTGCCGTCTGTGGCTTACAGTACTGTGCATGCAATGTCGTCTTAAAAGATACGGTATGTGGTTAAACATCCAATATTAGAACGACAGATCGTGTTTTCAAGTTTGAGTCTATTATTCAATCGTGTTTTACATGTCATGGTGATACGATAGTGGCATTCTAAAATAGATCAGACCAGGCGGACTGACAGCTGGGCCGGGCTACACCGGGCTGTAGCCCGGCCTTGATCAAGCAAAATTATTTATATCCCTTGTGTTTTCATTGATTTTATGTAATAATATAGTTTTTATTTTGTTTTCATATATGTCCCTCGCTCCATTACCCTTATATTTTTCATCAATTTTATATTATAGTAGAGTTTTTATTTTATTTTCAGATATATCCTTAATTAATTATATTTTTTCAATTGAAATTAGTGACTTATATATTCATTGAATAGATTGAAAATATTAGGGGGCTAAAATATTATTATTGCTTTAGTTCATTTTTTAAAAATTCAAATTGAAAAAAAGGTACAGCAATCTAATATAAAATTGTCACTAGTATTAAAAGTACTTACAAAAACAACATGTAATAGCAATTATCAACATTTTCATAAACTTTTTATGTGATTTTTGAGGATTTTTTGATAGAAAAATTATCAAAATCTGATCCTTTAAAGAGAGTCGGAGTGCCTACCAAAGAAACAATAACACTCAAATACGTTTTTACGAGATGAATTTCCTTTATGATTTAAACTTTTGACTAAAAAAATATTTATAATTTTAAAAGATGAATAAATTTTAGTTGTTTAAGTTCCTTTAAACCTGGTAATTAAGTACTTTACTTCAAACATTAAAGTTTTACTTGCGAATTTCAATTGATTGTAATTACATGCATTGATTTAAATTCTTGGGTTAACTCTTATATAATTACGATGTTTTTTCATCGTTGGCTCATAATGACATTCTAAGTTCTAAACAAATATTTGCGGACATTGCTGTTGTTGGATTTAATTAACTATAGAACGCAGAAGTCATGGATATTCACAAACTAACTAAAAGCAAAGGCAGAATGAAGATTTGGAAATCCTATTTGCGCTTATTTTCTTCAATACACTACTAATGGAGAGTTACGTACGGAAGTGAAGCAACGATATTTGAGAGTTTTTCTTTCTCTTTATTCCTTTGTCGCCACCTAGGCCTTCTCTTATAATAGTATGACAAAAGTTGACAAGAAGTTCAAGACCTCAATGACCAAAATGCTTGCCAGATATAAGTTTATGCGCATCTACAATTAGAGCTTGGATATTCATATTGATTTATCTTGTTTTGGTCATTTTATAACACTAATTCCATTTTCTAAGTGATGAGTTTTCGACCCTATTGATTTCAACTGGATTCTGCAAATAAACTAATTGATGAAACTAAATATATATGAGAGTTTTGGTAGTACTGCATTTGTGAATATCATCTGACAAGTTACATCATGACATGGTTTGAACTAAAATTGTTGATCGACACCTCTGAAAAAATAAAATTTGTTGCAAGTATGTCAGTTGTTAATGAACTTACTGATTGCAGTCGCTATAGATTAGTCATTCTAATTAGCCTTGCAAATGGCTTAACGTGTCAAGAAAACATAAACAGTAGCATGCATAAAAGTGGTCATAAAACATGTATATAAAATATAAATAAATAAAATCATCCATTTATATACAAACTATTATTAAATTTAGTTATTTAATTTATTTCTCGTACTGTCTTAGATACTGAGATTGTTATTATTAAACTCAATTCTTTTAATTATTTTTAAACTTGTATACAAGGTTTTCCTCATAATGCTATTATTGGATTTCATCAAACATAAAGCTTTTGCGAACATGCCTGAGAAGAATTGATATGTTAATAATATGCAATTTACATAGAGAACTATCTTCTTCCATTTGGAGGGTATACAATCTCTTCTTTGTACTTAGCCTCCTTGTTAGAGACTTCTTTGTGAACAGATCTTCCAAATTCTTCTAGAGACCAGCAGCTGAAGTCTGATCTCCAACCTCCCTCGAGACTCCATCTCCTCGACTCATAATTAAAGTTCTGTGTGCCTTGTCCATGGCATCTTGAAGATCTTCATCTTTAATCTTTCTTGGTTTCTTAGAGCTTTGGCTATCTTCTAGTACTTCCTCAATGCCCTGATGAACCAGTAAAGCCCTCATTTTTAGACTCCAAAGATGAAAATCATTCTCTCCTGTGAACTTTTCCACATCCAATTTTTGAGTGCCCATTCTTGAAACAAGAATCAGAGAAGTAAGCTCTTATACCAATTTGTTAAGATCTTAGACCTCCAGGAACTGTTGTACACATTGAATTCTCTATCAAGAATGATTAACTAGCTTATTAGGAATCGAAACAATCTAAAACAAAGAAAGAATAAAAAACCAATGAAAGAAAACACATAAAGGATTTATAGAGGTTCAGCCATTACATCCTACATCCTCTTTAAGAAACATGGTTAATTTTCTTTTATTCATTCATAAATAAGGCGCAAGCCTTCTTAGGAGATTACAAGGAATAACGTTCATAAAAATTACAGTCATCAAGGCCTTTTATACTAGCTTAGAAGTTTTTAGAAACCCATGTAATAAGCATGCAAAACGTTCTGGATTTGTTGCAACTAACCCCAGAAATTTCCCGCTTCTTTTAACCGACCATAACAGATCCCATATGTGCTGAACATGTGCTTAACATAAATAACTTAAAACGACATGAGTGAGTTGCCTTTTCAATTAATGTGTAGTTAAGAGATCACGTGCCACACACGTGCTTCACTTAACGAATTTTCTCTGACACGAGATGGCTGTCATACAGTCATGATAAGCTTCTATCCGACATGTCGTCTTATGTAGATTATTACAGCCGACATTATCGTTTGCCTTGCATACTGAATTCTGGTTCACACTCAACAACAACAATAATTGAACTTCTAATTTGATAATCAATGTTGTCACCATCTCCCATTGCCTCTTCAGCATCATAAAGTATCTTTTCCAGAAAAAAATAGTCTTCCTCAATTAGCTTGTTGCATCAATGACTTAAGCACTGCCATGGGCACCTCAGCAACACTCTTTAAGTGGCAATGATAATTCCCACCAATTTCTCTACTCTGAAGCATGTTTTTTTCGGAGTTCCATTACTGACTACATAACATTAATTTGATCAGAATGACTCGTCATCATATCCACAGTTGGATTATAACGACATTATAAGCTCTGAACAGATAGCTGCGACATTGTTGTTGTTGGATTAGATCAGCTATAGAGCGCAAAATGTATCCATGAAGTAATTGAAAACAAAAGGCAGAATGAAGATTTGGATATCCTCTTTGCGCTTATTTTCTTCAGTACATTACAAGCGAAGAGTTATGGAAGTAAAGCAACAGTATTTGACAGTTTTTCTATCCCTATTTTTCCTTTTTCACCACCTGGCCTTCACTTCTAATGTTTTGAAAAAGGTTTACAAAAAGTTCAGGACCTCAATGACCTTCATTTCGTGTATTATCTTTATATGACACTGAATGCTTGCTAGATATGATTTTATGTGTGTCTACAGTTGGAGCTTGGATATTCATATTGATTTATCTTATTTTGGTCATTTTATAACGCCAATTATATAAAACTATTGAGAAGGGTCATTTTTCATTTTCCTGGTAATGAGTTTTCAATCCTATTGATTTCTAATGGATTCTGCAAATGAACTAATTGATGAAACTGTATATATAAGAGTTTTGGTAGTACTGCATTTGTGAATATCATCTGACAAGTTACATCATGTCATGGTTTGAACTATTGGTTTATAAAAAATTTTATCGACACATTTGAAAAAGTAAAATTGTTGCAAGTGTATGAGTTGTCAATGAGCTTATTTATTGGAATTGCTATAGACTTATCATTCTAACTAGCCTTGCAAATGGCTTAACGTGTCAAGAAAACATAAACAGTAGCATGTATAAAAGTGGTCATAAAACATGTATACAAAATATAAATAAATAAAATCCTCCATTTATATACAAATTATTATTAAACTCAATTATTTAATTTTTTTTCTCGTACTATTGTACACACTGAGATTGTTATTATTAAACTCAATTCTTTTAATTATTATTAAACATGTATAAAAGGTTTTCCACATAATGCTATTATTGGATTTCATTAAACATAAAGCCTTAGGACTAAGTTCGTGGATATAATATAGACCAACAAGACAAATGAATAAAACTATGCAATTTACATATTATTAACAGATCAAATTACAATCAATGTAAAACAAAATCTTGTCATATATAATCCAGTTACAACCAAATATCCTCCAAGTTCAGCACCAAGTCACAATCATTTTGGTCAGCGAGAAGCATCTAATCAATTGATTCGAACTCATAATCAACTTCACCAGATTCCCTCCTAAGAAGAATGTCGATTCCATAATCACCTTGTTGGTCAAATGAAATCTTCTCAGGCATGTTCGCAAAAGCTTCTTCATATTGACACTCTATGCTGCTGGTTTTCTTACAGACTCGAGCTCTGAATGATTTTATCTAGCACCGCAATAAATGCTTCAAAGTATTGTTCAGCGACACTAGATGAATGATTCGTTCCATCAATTTCCTTATTTGGCACATCAACCATTGAACTTGTAATTTGACAATCAATGCTTTGTCCATCTTGATGGTGAAAAATCAAATTTTTTCTTATAAAAACTTTTAGGACCGATCTCATATAATACATAAGAAGTCGTAATCTAGAAAATCATACCTTAATAATTTGAGAAGATGAACGATCGAAAATAATTCAGGCTCCCAGATCACTATCTGTCACTACCACTCCTGTTAGATCACGATCCGCCACCACTAATTTTGTTAGATCACAATCCATCACCAATGATCTTCTAGGTTATGACTCAGGTTTGATCTGCACTTGACGTGTGGGCGCCTTTATCACCACTAAAAGCAACTAGCAAGATAAAATATTCCTCTCAAAATTAAAGAGAAAAATATTTTTCTCTTATCTGTATAATGTGCCCTCCCTCTCTTTTTTTAGAAAATAAGCCCTTTTATATCTCTATTTGGTGGAAACTCTAGGCTCTATATTTATTAATTTTTTAATTCTATTAACTCAAATTTGATTTAAATTAAAAATAAAAAATAAAACCAAAAGTGGCGTAACTTGTTCTTGTTATAAGAGCCCACCTTATAAAACAACACAAGGCCTCTTACACACAAGCATATTAAATAGAGTCTCCTACTAAATAATATATTTAGGCTTTTAACCCAAATGACTAGTTATCTTGCTTATTAATCCAGTAGCGGCGCAGTCAATTAAATGAGCTAACCCGAAGATCATATGGGTACATACAATAGTGGCTACGATAATTAGGTCTGTAATTAAACTATCCCAATTATTTAATTCCAAATCTACTCCACTAAAAGATTGGAATTGACCTCCATAATTGTATGCTATTTAGAATAGTGTTCTCGAAAAATAATTCGACCCACGCCACATTGATTTCTTTATTGCATAATCTTTTGTACTACATCATTAATTAAATCGATATCTCAACTGTCCAATCAATTTAATTATATCTTATTCCTTGATACTTACTAATTTTCTCTAATGACATTTTCAACATACTAAATATGTTGACACACTCTAATAAGAGAATTCTATGATCAAGTGTCGAAAACCCATCAAGAGATGTGTTGTACAAATTTTATATTGTTAATCTATAACTTCATTAATACTCATAATTGCTCCCACCAAGATACCGGTGTCGTGCCCATTGATAACTCAAATGGAATAACAATTACAATCATGAAATTATAACTAACTCAAGATTAAGATTACAATAAAATCAATGCCTATGGGATTAAATAAGTTTGACAGTTATTACAAAGTTAATTAAATCTTATATGTGATCTTGTTCAATGTAGTCGTACTATATCATTAAATGCATACATGATTAAGACAAATCATTCAATGAATTTATTACAGTCTATACCTAAATAAAGTGCCCAACTTTATTTATCAACTGCGAACTAAATTTATTTAATCATAAGATGACTTGTATTTATGTCTACTGTGAATCCACAAGGTGATCACATAAATACATTTAATATGATTAAATAGACTTTACTCAAAATATTAATGCAATTAAGATACTTGAATAAAATACCCCCTTTATTTTATTAATAAGAAAAATTGTTTATTACAATTAAATAAATACATATTTATTTAATTTTCAAAAACTCTAATAAAAAAATTTGAAAAGAGCTTATGAGATTAAATAACCACTTATGATAATTTGATAAGTCACACCAAACAGACACTACATAAGATATTTTGACTCTATGAGCAAAAACTCAAATTTTGATGTTTTAGAAGTAAAGGTTGAAAAACTTATTTTAAATGTTAAAATATTTAAAATATCCTTTACTTATTTGACAAATTTATTTCATTATTTTCAATATATGACTTTAAAAAACTTGTCCATTAAAGTAACTTTATAATTTTAATAAAAGTTTTTTTTTGATAACCAAACAACTCGAATTTTTTAGGTAAAGGCTCTATTTATAAAAAGATTTACTGACAAAAACTCTAGTTAAATAAGTTCTATTTCAAAAGTTATATCAAACGAAACCTTAATTGCTTTTGCTTATTTATTTCCTATAATTAAACTCTCAACATCTTCAGGTGTAATGATATGGTATATAAGCGCAGCAGAGCATTCTTAAAAAAAAAAAATTTATTCATTAATCCATTATTTTTAATTTCCTTTTGATATATAGCTTGGAGGTATGGTACTATACTGTTCTAGCATGTATGTGGATATGTATATGTATGTGTGTGTGTGTGTGTATTGAGCTATATCTACCTTCTCCCTATTGTAAATTTATGTTGGTTCCATTTTTTTTTATTTTTTACCCCAACTTGGATTTTCAATGCGCTAGAAGGTACATTGCAAATGATATACAACATAACTCTCTAATGTTTTTTGCTTTTATTGTTTTGGTCCCTATATATATATATATACACATACGAACTACCCATTATTTCTCTTAGAGTTAAAATTTTGTTGTTGGTTCCATTTTTTTTCTTTTTTACCCCAATTTGGATTTTCAATGCGCTAGAAGCTACATTGCAAATGATATACAACATAACTCTCTAATGTTTTTTGCTTTTATTATTTTGGTCCCTATATATATATACACGAACTACCCATTATTTCTATTGAGTTAAAATTTTAACATTCAAATTTATTGTAAAAAAAAAATAATACTTTCAACAGGTAAAACCCTTTGTATCCTTTTGACAAGCACATTAGATTAGATTATCAAAAGTATATATGATAGTAATAAAAATTAAAAATATTTTTTTTTGTGGTGACTTACTTGTTTTAAAATAAGGGATATAGTACGTTATTTAAAAAATTCAGACAATGCGATTTAGTAATCATTAATGTTTGCCAGATAGAGATGTTCCCTAGCAAATGAGCATATGAAAATATGGCAAGATTTTGAGACTCCCTCTAAATAGTATTTAAGTTGTGGATTAATAAGACAACATCACCTGATATTGTCGCTCATCATTAAGTGAGTATGGTCACCCATTATATAGATAATTATTTCCTCATATATATTAGGGACATAAGTGTCAACGGCATATATTAATGAAATCAAATGGACTACTTTGTAGCCTCAACATCACAGCTTGGGAGTTCATGTTATGCTTTGGCCTCCTAGCCTCAATTGGGCATGAAAGATTTTGATACATTGAGTTTCTAATGGCATTTATGTTTTGCAAACTCAAATGCTGATGCTTTAGTGTGCACACACACACACACTCACACGTATTTATGTATGTGCAGAGTTCCCATTTGAAATGAATTGGGCAGAGGAAATGCTAAAGCTGAAATTTTTTCCATCAAACACTACTAGAAAAAAAAAGGCCTTTATGACGGTTATTATCCGTTACCTACCCGATGGTATGACAGTTGATCGACCGTCATTGATTTCGGTGTCAAGAAAATAAGATGACTGTTTTTATATATCATGATATGCATGACATATTATCTATCACGATTATGTCATTGTCGCTTTAATGAAAATTTTTCACACATGATTAATATCTGTCATAAACACTTTCCATTCATAACTGTTGTTTGTCATATAAACATGACATATTTAATTAGAATAATAAAATTATTTAATTATTTTAATTAAATATTAATTCCTAAAAATTATTTTTGTTAAATCTAGTAGGAATAACTGACATTTCTTTAAGATATATTTTGGCGGGAATTATTGAAATTGGAGCCTTTTTTTGGCGGGAATTGAAATATATTCTTTAAATTATTATATAAATAGCAAAATCTACACACATACACACATAATTTATATATAATAATTCTCAAATTCATTCACAAGTTTCACACATTATAATTCAGTCATGAAATAAAATAACTACAACAATTATAGTTAAATGAATACTTCATTAATTCTTAATTTGCTTCCTAACATTACAGTTCCAATTCTTAAATGAACAACTCGAGTCAGCCACTTGAATCAACCAGTAACACCACCTAAGTCAACCATATGAATAAACCAGCAACACTAGCTGATTCAAGCACCTGCAATTAATATCAGCACATGCAATTAATATCAGCACAACAGGAACAATCTTAAATCAACACTAAGAACGGACCAAACTGCCATCGAATGCCACAAAACCAAACAGTCTGCTACAGCCATCAAATGCAAGCAAATATATGCAACAAAACCAGATGCAACTGAAATTCTGGAGAACATCGAATAAACCAACCCAAATGCCATTAGATTCACACTTCTAGTAATTAGACTAGATGCAGTGTTCAAGTAAACTAAATGTAGTCTCATAATACATTCAAAATTTCTAAAAAAGTAGTGTTCCATCAGAGGAGCATCAAAACCAAACCAATCTAATCCAGCATAATTACAAGCTCAACCCAAAACAATTACACATTATATTGACATATCACAATTCGCTATCAAAACAACCTAATATAGCCAAATAAATGACAACAAGAGAGCATAAGTTACAACTAGTTAAATTAAAAAAAGATTAATCAATTTCCAAATATGCTTCAGTCAATAACTCAAGTCCAACTCTTTGATAATTATAATTGGGCTGAAAGCCAATGACAAACATAGAGACAAATAATCCTACAAACAAAGAATTAAAATTGGCTCCCAAGTTGTCTACTACAGTCTATCCAAACACATTTTTCTTACTAATTGTGAACACACACATGAGGATTGTGCTTTGATTTGGCACGAAGTGTTGGAAACAACTTAACAAATCTAGACACAATCTATAACCATCAAGTCCAAACAAAAGTCAAGATCTAAAATACTTTGGAAAATAAAAAAAAAACAGCAAAATATCAGTTTCAATTTCTTTTTCCCCCATTGTCATCATTTGGGCTTATACATGTGACATTTGCTCATGAACTAAAGTTGAATAAGATTTTAATATGAAACAGAATATACAAAGACAAAGTAGAATATGACAGGAGCTACAGTATACTATTCAGCATTAGCAATATGTATATAGAAAATTTGGAGGTATTATATTGAGTCACAATCTTGCAGAGATAATACCCAGATTGTGGCACACAACTCATGAATAGCAGACGAAAGAGGAGATGCAGTGGGAAGGAGTAACCTAAGTGCATGAGAACTAGAAAGCAATATCCGAAGATCAATTATAGATCTCATATAACAAAAACAGTGAGGCAAAGATTAATATTGTGAATAAATATTCATAGAACCACATACCAGCAACAAGATCGGAGTCGTCTGTGTATATAACTATATATTGATTGCCCATAGCTGAGTGCCTCTGACCTAAACATAATGAACTTACATAACTAAGAAATAGAGTCATAAAATATGCTGCTGTAACATCTATCAAAAAATTTCCAAACAAATGGAATTTGATATGTAGGGCTATAACTAGCAACACTTGAAAATAACTTGAAGTAGCATGATCTTACTTTATGGACCAATACTACAATCTTTCAAAAAAATTAAAGTCTAAGCAAAATTAAAACCTTAAACGTACTAAAATCTGGTAAATAGACCTACAAGAAATCCAATGACCTCCAACATTTTCATACCTTGTTTCCACCTCCGGTCACACCACCAAAAAAAATGTAGTACTAATTAGCTTCAACAGAGTTTTTTTTTTCAATTTCTTTTTTTCCCCCAAAATAAACCTGCATTCTTATACATAAAATTAAAATATCAACTAAATAAACAAAGTCTACGCTTACTAGTAAAACACTTCCATTTTCAGGCAGAGGCAGATAAGAAAAGAAAATTGAAACTGAGATAAAATAAGAAGAGCTTACTACGCGCATTTGATCAACAATCCTCAATGACGGAATCGACGCCATCAAATAAGCCTGGCTTAATCTTGAAACCATAAACTGCACTAAGCATAGCACCAGAGCCAGAGCGTGACTATAAAGAAGGAAAAAAAAAAAAAGAAGGAAAAGAAAAATTATATCAACATGAAATTGAACTTTTGTTTTATCTTCCACAAGCAAGAAATTCAACTGGAACAATACAAAAAATGAAATTTTTAGCAATCTTACAAACATCATACACAAATCTCAATTCACGACAAACACGGGGTGAATAACTAACATCACCCAATTCATATATTCAAATAATGTATACCCGCTCCTAACAAGCAACGTGCTACCACAGTCGATAAGTTATTAGGGTTAAGGTTTACCGCAGAGAACTGGATGGTGTTAACTAAATGACAAGTTGAAACGGCATCTTCTGCAATCGTATTAAATGACATTGAACAGCGAGGTAGGGTTTAAATGAATGTCGAGCAGAGATAAGTTGTTGTGGTGAATTAGGGCTTTGTGGCTGCATTTTATTTCGATTGAAGGAGGGAATTTGAGCTAGGCTTTAATATTGACATTTGCTGCTGTTATGTGATTGGTACTTGTAGGAGCTTTTCATGTACGTGGCCAATCTCAAAGTTAAGGTATCAATAAAAAAGTATTTCTTACTTTTCATCTTTTCCCCTCTTGATAAAGAAATTCATAGATTTAAATTTAGCATCTTTTACGACGATGTGTAATTTGATCTTTATCGTTAATATAGCCCTTATGATTTTTATTTTTATTTTTGGTAAATGCTCCTTTAGTCCCTAGTATTTAACCTAATTATCACTTAGTTAGTTCTTGTATTTTCTTAAAAATTGCCCAAAAATTAAAGTCCTCTTGTATTTTTTTTTATTTGTTGCCTGTTAGATTTGTTTGAATTTTTAAGTTATATCATAATGAAGTATCATTTTATCATGCCCGTTTGTAATTACTTTTGGGAGACTTAAATATAATTTTAAAAAGTTGGTGTTTGATTTTTTTTTTAAACTATTTTTGAAAAAAATTACCTCATCCCATAGCAGAGTTTGAGATGTAGGGAAGAATAGCTTTTTAAATTTTGATTTTGAAAATGAGTTTTGTACTTAATCCAATTCCATATATATCCTCTCATATGTAAAAATCCAAAATTATCCTTATCCAACTGCGAAATAAAATTATTAAATTTAAAGAGATTATTATTTTTACCAATCATATTGAATTAAAAAAATAAAAATAATACAATAAAAATATTTATTTTTGTTATCAACTATTATATACACACAATAAAAAATCATATATATATGTGTGTGTGTGTGTGTGTGTGTGAGACAATAAATTAATAAAAATATTTATTGAACAAAATATCTATTTGAGTCATTTGTATGTATTCTTACAACAGTTTAATAGTAAGATTTACTAAACATATATGATTGTTTTTAAAACTCATAACACCTTAAAAATAAATTTTGCCAAACATTAAACTAATGTTGTACACAACACAACTAATTATAAATGTAGCCAGATGAATATAGAATTGAATTCCAATTACTTTCAATGCAATTTTTTTTTCAATTGATGAGTGATTTTTTTTATTTGCTTAATTAAATTAAATGAATAAACTATTGTTTTTGGAGATAAAATAAAAATAGTAGGACAACTTTCGGAGCTTTTCTTTGTTAGCTTGGTTGTAGATAAACAAGTTGTTTCCCTTTTTTAAACCCAGAAAAAAAAAATAACCGTTCGAACGTGTTAAATCTCTAAAAGTTCGGCTCTAAATTGCATAAAAACGCTAAATTTGCGAGACCTAAAATACCGTTCACGTAAACAAAACGATATTATTAATTATGCAAAATCATTTATTCATGAACAGGATCTCAGCCATGTGATACAAGCCCATTTCATCTTGTACCTATAAAATCTTATATATATATATATATATATATATATATATATGCATATATAAAAATTTGTGGAAGGGTTTACTGAAGGATTGACTAACAGTATGATGAGCTGCCAAATACTATTAGACAAGGAACAAAATTCTGTGCTTCATGAAAATTAAGAAGTAGAATTTTAGAAAGATTCTAACTAGCTCATCATTTTTATCTGTAATCTCAAAACAATCATTTTTTGCGAACTCAGTTGTAAATAAATAAAAGGAATAAGAGAATGATCCAACAGATTTACTGATTGGAACTAATTAATAATGATTTTGGCTTAAATGCAAACCGAATGGCTTTGCCTACTCATTGAAGTTCAAGAGAATAAAGAATACGAGAAACTGAACAATACAAATATATACGAACAAAGGATTAAAGTAAATGGGGAAAAGTTGTTACAGTTACGATACAAATCGAAGTCATAATCCAATTATTTATGACAAGAGATCATCCAAGTCCAGCATCAAGCCGAATGAACCGCGCACATCCCCTATTGGTTCTTCAGCATCATCATGAAGTAAGTCTTCCAGAAAAGAATAGTCTTCCTCAATTAACTCAGGTAGTCCATCACTGTCTTCGTGTTGCACCAATGATTCAGGCACCGCCATGGGCACTTCAACAATACTCTCCGAATAACAATGATAATTCTCTCCAGTTTCTCTACCCTGAAGCATGTTGTTCCCGGAGTCAGATTGTTGGTTACATATCATCTGATCAAAATGACTCATCATCATCTCCATGGATGGCCCGTAATAAAATTCTAAGTTTGGAACAGATATCTGCCGACTCTGTTGTTGTTGCATATGATCATCTATAACAGAATGTTGTTCGGTAACACTGCTTGCAAGCCCCATTCCACCAGCTAAGCTCTGCTCACTCATCATGTCAGAACTGCTGCAGCTTACTTCTTGATAATCCATATAGTTCTGTTGTTTATTCTGTTGGTGGGTCAACAGCCTATCCATCTCAATAACTGCTACTTGTTCGGATTGATTGCTGTTGTCTTGAAAATCCTTCAGCTTTCTTTTCTTTGCAGAACCGTACTTCATAATACCATGGCCAGTTGGTTGATTCTTTCGGAGCCTGCAAAGTACATAATTGGTAGCTTGATTCTTGGGCAAATGTAGAGTGTACTCGTGCATGATCCAAGCCCCGTGATCCTCACAACCTTTTTTTTCGTAACGAAACCGCTTCTTGGAGCCGATTTTGATTTTGGATTGGCCGCTTACTATATCTTTACCAGCATCCTCCCCTTGCCAAGAACCGCCGGAAGATCCCACTTTGCGGTCGATTCTGGAACCCTTGGAAGACTTTTTCTTCAACTGGGTGAAGAAATAAAGATCCTCATCAGCATTTAAGAAGGGTCCTCCATGAGAATTCCAAATCTCAGAGGGTTTTTCCTCGTAAAGGTTACAATCCCTGATGAAATACTCAGCAAGAGGGATGAATATTCCCGAAACTTTCTTCTTGAGATAAAGTTCGATGAGTTCTTCATCGGATGGTCTGAATTGGAAGCCATGGGGAAGAAAGGGTCTGTGTTCTTGCATTTTGTTTGAGGAGAAGAGGGTTAATTCAATGGTGGGTTGGTTGATTGATGATTGATGGAGGAAATTTTTTCGGTGAATTATTGAAAACAAAGAACCCAGAAGCCGAGAGAGAAACAAAGATAGAGTCAGAGAATTAGAGAAGAAGTGGTGAGAAGCGCGGGTGTTAAGTTTCCTTATAACATATGGAGGAGTGAAGTGAAGTGAAGTTAAGTGGCTTGGATTACAAGTAACAATTTCCTAAGGCAACTCCGCGAGAAACGCGGGCGAACTTGCGAGTTGGGTAAGAAGTTCTTACATTTAATAACCTTCCTAAATCGGACAAATCCAAGAAGCCGTTGGGATTGAGGTTGACACCAAGTCGGTCTTTAGAAAAAAAAAATTAAAAAAATTCTTTTTTTTTTAATATTTCGTGATTATTAGTAATTTACTTATTATTATTATTAATATGAAAAAATAAAATTAAACTCAGAAGTCCTCTATGAAATCATAAAATGCACAAATGTTAAAATGCGGTTCTTCCTTTGCTAATTGCTAAACCCTAACCCTAACCCTAACCCCCAGTTTGTTTCCACTCGAGATTAGATATTTCGTGTTCTGAGAAGTTCTGTGAGTGGCGTTAGCTAATCATGCTGCTGTGAGATTTGAATTCCCCTGTAATGTAGTGCTGAAATTTCGGTCTTGTGCACGTCTCCAACACTGATCAAGCCCCATCTCCAAAGCCGTGCATTTTCTGCTGTGTGCTGACCTTTTTGTTTTGAGTGGGTTCACTGTCGTTAATTGGAAAGAAATGAAAGTGAAATTTTGGATTTTTTTTTTGTTTTTTCGGTTTTGCCTTTGTCTGGGCTTTTGACAGAGATTCATTTTGGTCTATGCTTTTTGAATTCTTGATTTGTGTATGATCTGAAATTGTTCAATTTTGGGGCTTATGTTTAAAACCGAAGCACATCTTTATTTGTGACTGCGTGCAGATCATGTGAAAATTGAATAAATTTTTTAAGATTGTGGTACTTCAAATTGTTTTTAAGGATGAGGGGGTAGTATACTTACTGAAGTATGCTACATTTCACAAATTTGGAATTGTTTGGTTGTGAAGAAACTGCGAGTAAAAGTAAATAAATGAAAACCTAAAAGAGTAGTGCTGTGGTGATATTTCTTGCTCTATTATTTGACAAGGAGACTCGGGTTATGAGGGCATATCATCCCCCAGTGAGAATGGGGTTATGTGGGCATCATCCCCTAATCACCTTGAGTTGCTTTCCAACGCCATTTCACCATTCAAATTATGCTCTGATTCACCGTGTCTCATAATCTGGCTCTGATATCTTCAACAAACGAGGAGTTATATGTGAGCTGAGGCGACAACTAAAGAGGAGAGATGACTCACCGTGTGTCTCCAAATCTGGCTCTAATATTTATTCTATTCTCTTGACTGTTGATGGTTTGTTTACTTTTCAGCAGGGAAGAATCAATTGTAAGAATTCTTTTACAATTAGCAAACATAATAAGGTTTTGGCTACCTCGTTTCAGCTTCAAGGTAGACCACCCACCACAGCCATTGGATACACTCACTTGAACTTGAAACAATTGTGACATAGTGTATCCAATGGCTGTGGTGGGTGGTCTACCTTAGAACTGATCCAAGGTAGCCACTGCCACATAACAAACTGAATTTTTTTTTTTGGGTTTAAACAGTAAATAGAGATAAATAAGTTTTCACATTTTGAGAAATAAATTAAAGATTGTCATTCTATGGGTGAATTGACACCCTCTTGCAAATACATTCATTCATGAACAAAGAAATCAGACATGTGATACAAGTCCACCGCAGATTTTACCTATAAAAATTTCTCAATAAACTGTCAGGTAAAAATATAGCTCAGGCAAAACATAGGTCCAGGAGCACAATAACACTACACAAAGGTTTGACAAAGAAAGGCTAAAATCAGCCAAATAAATGCTAATCCCTAGAGCCATTATGAATTCCTCTGTTGAAACAAGCAATAACAGTCTCAGTAATCACACCCCATGAGATTAAATCCTATAAGCAAAACTTTTAACATTATCATGGCTGTTGCTTTTACAAAACTGAATCTAGGTATGTGTATCAAGAGGACTCCGCTTCAACTTCTTCTGTGCTGCTATCTGCGGTTTCAACTACAGCTGCCTCTCCTTCTGATGGTTGTTCTTCTTTCGGTTTCGCAGGCCCTGGACCAGCCGATACCTTTACCATCGATGGACGTAGGAGCCTATCGCCAAGTTTGAACCCCTTGCGGAATTCTTCAATAATCACACCTTCATCAAATTCTGTGGAATCCTCGCGCATAATTGCTTCGTGAAGCTGTTACATGGAATCTCATCAGAAAATTGTCTTAATCTTATTATCATCCAAGACTTAATAAGGGGCACCTAGTTATTAAACTCATTTGTCACGGCAAACACACAAAAAGAAATGAAGCTTTAATCTAGTTATGCTGATGCTGTAGGTATTCTGCGACATACGGAATGGACCAGAGTTTCATTAATCTACATTGTTTCTTAGAGGCACTCACCGAGTTGGCTCAAATCAATCAAGACTTGGTTCGAGTCAAAAACGTGTCCAGGTCTTCACAAAACCTGAACATACTTGATTAAGTATTTGAGAAAATTCATCAAGTACTCGACTGATTTTCAAGCCAACTCGGGGTTTCACCTGCATTAAGCCAGTGATGAACAGGACAATTATTACAATAATTAACTAACAAGTAGCTTCATTCACAAGTACAATTAATCAGCAAGAGATGTTATGTTTATTACGACAATCTCACATATATTCTGCTTCTATGCCTAATAAAAAGTAAAAATGTTGTGGAGAACCTTTGACTATTAGGACAAAAGAAAAAAGAAGGGGTACTCTGGTCTTTCATAAGGTTCATTTCCATGCTTAGACAGTAACAAGAGAAAGTTCCAGAGGAGAATAAAGTAAATATCTTTCGCTTTCACTTTTGGTAAAGAAAGAAATTCTTTCATGTCTACTTAACATATAGCCAGATAACTCACCAATGGATCAAAAGGATTCCCAACCGTCTCCACAGGAACAACACCAAGTGATCCTAGGATTTCCACTAATTGCTTATATATGCTCTGATAGCTGTTGTTTATTTTCTCCTCTCCCTCGGTCTGCACCTTAATTTGAGTTTTAGCTCTCTCAAAATTATCCAAAACTTGCAACAATCTCTCCATGACTTCTCCTTGAGCATTTGTTACCAGTGAAAGGCGTTCCTTCTCCGTTCTCTTACGAAAATTGTCAAAGTCAGCACTGATCCTAAGAATACGAGCCCTCTCAGCTGACAATTCTTCAGACAAGTTAACAACTTTCCTCTCAAGATCAATTTTCTCATCTTCAAAGGATTTTAATAAAGCCTCTATTTCAGCAGCTTTGGTATCGTCATTACTGGCCAAAGCTTCTTTGTATGATTGGAGTGTTTCCATAATGAATGAAGTAGGTGCTTCCTCAGCATCTGAGGTGTCATCACTAGTAGCTCCAGAGCTATCATCGTCACTAGTGCCATCTTCAATGCCAACAGCACCATCGGAAGATTCCTGTTACACAAATTTATTAGCAGCAGGAAGCTTGGAATGGACACAATCAAATCTTAAGATCTTCAATAAATCTTGTTTAAAAAAATTTTAAAAAGTTCAAAATGAAACAACAGAACTGGATCATGGCATGAATTATTTTCTCTGAAGTTGCAGCCCAGTCAATTGTGCTGAAGATAGAAATGGCGAATCCAGGCAATAAGAAACTGAATAATTGACGAAAAATAGAGATGTGCATCTGTCAACAGTACCGACAATTGTATTTACGACATAATGTTTTGCAATTAGAGGAGTGTCTAGCAGTATCAACATAAAGAACAAAAAATGTGACCTTCAAATTGACCCAAGACACATTGTGTTCATCTGCCCTCCATTGTTAAGAAAATCAGTTGCCCCATGTAGAGCTCTTTATGTATTATAGTGCTTTTTCTTCTTTTAAAGGAATATGAGGCCCTTGTGTGAAGTATGATTATGCATCCAATCCATAACAATTATGAAAAGCTCTTTCGAGAAAAGAAATTGCCAGTGAATTTAAATTCCTAATTAAATGCATACTTTAAAGTAACAAAAGCCCTATGTGTATGATAACATGATTATGATTAATTATCTACTTTTTGCTACATCATTATAAATGAACTTAAAAATTACACAGCTAGTGAAACAGATTGTTAAGCACTATCACAGGAAGGTGGCAAAATATATAGATGAGTGTGTGATGAAAATCTAAGCATGGAAATCATCTTCTTCAACAGTGATTAGGATCATCAAACTTGAGTACCTGACAGAAATACCAGAACTAAAGGAAAAATGATTGAACACTGGAATATGCAGTCAAGGATAAAAGGAAAGAGTTCAAGATGCTGGGAAAGTGCTTCTCATACGAGTAATCAAGATGTTAGCTATATTTTAAATGATCGTGACATAGAATTATTATGGCGCAAATTCCAAACCACGGCACCAGCTAAACTATGACATAGTATCAAGTGGATCAAGTAGTTGCCCTTGATGAAAAGAAAATTTAGATCAAAGTCGCACTTGATAAACAATATGAACAGAGATTTTAAACTGAAAATACATAAGATGGATGACACAGTTTGCTCATACAGCAAATACGGTTTTGATTCACTGATTTCTCTATAGTCCTCTTACATCATCTTTAACACAACTAGCAAAAATTGTGAGACATCAACTCAACTACTAATAAATTGTTACCTTCAAGACTTCAATACCTAAATCACAGAAGCATTTAATTTGTACTTTGTAAGCCAAGTCCGCTGGAAAAACCCACAATGAATCTGGTTTGCACACCACAGAAAGTTGAACGATTTTGGAAACAAAAAGCCAAGAGAAGTACACCCATCTCCCTTAGTGTCAGATGCTTCTATTGTTCAGAAATAAGCACTCCACCTAATTTTTTTTTTTTCAAATAAGCTTGGTTTTCCCCGCAAGCCAATCATGTTACAATTTTTAAACAGACTTTGGATGACAAACACAATTTTTATGCAACTACTTTTATCACAACATCCTGCTCCAAAATCTTAATTTTGGGTCTAAAGGTGAAAATCTGAGGGTTTGAGAAAGGTCCAACTATTGCACTTTAAATCTAAAAGTTGAGTTTACGTGAACATTTGAGGAGTACAATCCATGGAAGAGAACTAGTTACAAAAATGCTGAAGTTCCTAACTTCAATAAGAAGGCACCAATTCGATGAAAAAGTTATCGTAATATCCCATATTGTAGACCCACTCTCATATATTAATTCCTTACTCTTCTTCTTATCAATCCAAAGAGGGATTATTCTAAAACTAAATTTCCTTATTTCAATTAAATTAACAGCCTCCCATAAATCATGTTAAGTTTAAAACTTCCCCCACACAGAACTTACATTGCAGGTAAAGTGCCACCACATGTTAACCACTTAACCTCTTTCAATGCTACAACTTGCAAATGAAAGTTATCTAGTTGCTATGAATATATCAAAATAAATCAAATATCATAAGGCTTTATGAATCCCCAAAGCTTGAAAATTTAACTGAAAAAAAGGCCTTTTATTCTTAAAAAACAAAAATTATTAGTAGACATTGGATAAAATACCTCAATTTGGGGTTCCTGAATTTCCTCTTGGGTTTCAGTTTCTCCAGTTGAAGCTAAAGGAGAGAACTTTACGAACCGGAGAGACTGAACACTTACGAACCGGAGAGAATTTGACCGATGATAAAGTCTGCTGGTGCTTATTAGACGTTGTCTGAAGGAAATACAGATGGGTTTCGGAGATTTTAAGGAAATGGGGGCTGCACGTGTGGCGGGAAGAGAAGATGCGTGAAACGGCGGCGTTTTTATGACAGTGGCCATGGATTGGAGGGGCTGAGAGAGAGAGGGGGAGAGATAAGGGCGCAAAGTGGTAAGTGGGTGGAAGTAAAGACTTCAGAGGGGCAATGTGCACAAACTCAAGAGTGGTTGTTGTTATCTCTAAACCGTTGGATGGAATTTCGTTTTTTCAATTGGATGGTGGAGATTTGAGGTGGGAAGAAAGTTCAAGAAAATAGAAGAAATCGATTAGTGGGTCGGGTTTTCCCCGTATTATATGAACCCGGCCCCTTTTCATTCCATTTATTATTTATTATTATTATTTTTGTTTTTAAAAAATATAAGGAATTTTGTCACACTATTATATATAAAATACAAAATCTGACCAAAAGAACATATTAATCAATAATCAACACAAGTCAATTTGTTATTCACGTCGTCTTACACTCGCAACCACTGCAAACTAATTGGTACCTCTATATATTATTTTTGTATAAGCAGCTTTAAACAGTAATTATGCATGGCAAAAAGATTTGATATGAATTTTAGTCCGATTGACTCTACCTATTTTTTGGGCCTTGACTCAAATTTAAAAATTTCAAATTGGGCTTAGGCTTAAATATAAAGGCTCATTTAAATTCAGGTCAGAGTTCGGGTCTTAATTGGCCCCAACCAACCCTACCCCAAAATTAAAATAAAAAATAATTTTAATTATATAATTTTCATAAGACGTGATTGTAGATTATGCTTATTTTATTATTCACATAATTATATGGTTGAGACCTTAAATAATTTTTATATTTACATTAAATTTTAATATATAAGGGAGGTTATATCCATTTTTTAAATTACTTAAATATTAAAAAAATTATGGAATTCAGACTTGGATAAAAAGGTCCGACCCGACCGTGACCCGAATCAGTCGGACCTTTTATTTCTATGATCCAAGCCCAAGCTCGACCCGACAAATTGTCATCCTTAACAATAATGCATCAATCGAAACCTTCATGGCAATGCTGATCAACCTATTATCATTTATTGACAACATTATACAATGACAATAAAAAATTTAAGAAATTTCGTTTTAGATTATGATATGGTTCTAGGGTTTTAATTAGAGAACTCAAGGGAGAAAAGATTAAAATTTTAAGAATTCAAAGGGGAGAGAGGAAATTAATAAGGGTTGAATTAATTTTATTACTGCTTGCTTAAAAATATAATGACAACTATTTATTTATAATAGTTTAACACAATCCTAATTCTAATCTAATTAGTATCCTAAATTATAATTACAATAAGAAAATCTAATACTAATAGGAAATAAATTTAAATAAACTATTAGTCTTAACATTATCCATCCTTTAAAATGGACTTGGCCGCAGGCCTTTTACCCAATCTCAACAATCAAAATCTTCTAATCCGAATGATGGTCATGCAGCCTTGGAAGATTATTAAAAGGTATATCAGCATTTAAAAGCAATAACTAATGTTGTTTGTAGTGATGCCCTGACTTGAATTGCTCGTCACAATTGAAACAAAGCCCCTTTGAACATCTTTCTACTTGCTCCATTGAGGATAAATGTTTGACACTATTAGACAAGCCAGCGAGAATTAGTCCTACTAAAAAAGGTGCTGGTGGAGTGGTAGTTGACTATAATTGTGGGATTGGACCTTGGATGGTAAGGATTAGGAAGAGTTCTCTTGCATAGTAATTGTCTATTCTTGAAATGTGGCAAGTTCAAAAGTTTGTAAGAAACTAACAAGATTGAACAATTTTACACGAGCTTTGATATTGTCACATAACAGAAAAAAGAAACAACTAATGAAAATATGCCCAATCAAATTGTTAGTTCGATCTATCAATTTTTCAAATTATCATTTATAGTCAAGATCGGTCTTTGTTTGACGTAGTTTGGTAAGACTACTAACTGCAATCATTCTATTATACTGTCCTAAATCAAGTAATCAAAGCTCCTTTAAGTTGCGCCCAACTCATTTCATCTATAATTTGCTCTAGCTGATGAAACCAGGTACAACATCACCATTAAGATAGCCAATAACTAAAAATAATAAGTCAACATATGATAACCCAGTAAGGCAACAATATTGCTCACATAGAAAAATCAATCTCCTTAGATTTTCACCAATGAAAAAGAGGAAAGTCAAGTTGTATATTACAAGCTTGTATGAGAGTACCTCTAATGCGTTTGGCAAGTTCAAGATATGGTTGGTTAGCGATTATTATTCGAGGAGCAGAGCTGGTTGTTTTCCATTATGCAGCTAGCTTAATTACTGAAGGATGACATGCATGAGTTCCTAAAGATCGTTGTTCTGCTTGACTAAGGGTGCATTTGGGAGTCAACTGCTATAACTTTTAAGTTGCAGCTGCTGTAAAGTAAAAGCCTTAGCTTTTAAGCTGCTAATCTACCAAAGTCCAACTGTAAGGTGTAACCAAACACCTTGGCAACTGGGTTTTGGCAATCCAGCTATCTCATATCACTCCCAAACGCACTCTAAGACTGTAACATTTTCATCGACGGCTGTAATTTTGTTATTAAACTGTAGAGACAACAACTCAACTTTGTCTTCAAGCTCCTTAACAGTCATGATGCCTAAATTAAAAAATTCTCTAGAAAATTCATATTTGGTTAACTCACAAAAAACAAGATAATTGGTGGAATAAACTTGATTTAAAGCAAATTAATTGACTTACGAAAAGCCAAATCAAAAGTCAAGGAGTATTGCCAAAAGTTTTCTTTTGCAAAATTGGTTGGCGGAAGGATATGCTTTGATACTAGTTGATAGGATTCTAGGATTTTGATTAGAGAATTCAAGAAATAAAAGATAAAGAATTTAATAATTCAAAAAGGGCGAGAGAGAAATTAACGAGGATTGAAATTAATTTTATTATTGCTTGTTTAAAAAAATGATGAGAACCACTTATTTGTAACAACTCAATACAATCATAATTCTAATCCAATTAGTACCCAAAATTATAATTGCAATAATAAAACCTAATCCTAATAAAAAATAAATTAAAATACTAGCCCTAACAGATTTTTTGGCAAATGAAAACTTACACAACGTTCATATATCCAGCAACAAGAATTTTAACTTTATCAAATTTGTCTTGGACAATCGACGACCAACAATGAACTACGACATTGAGTGCAAAACGACAGCGGATGATTGGAGATATTGTCATCTATGCGATGACTTTAAGTCATGCAATAAACACACCAATTTATTATCTAACAATTTAAAGTTAAGTAATGTTAATCATCCTAAAATTCATTATTGATGTATAATCAAAACAATAATTTTGATATTTTAGTATAATAATACAATGAACTATTTTAATAACGCGAAATGGCCATCACCTTAATAAATACCACTTCGTTTATACAGAAATTATTATATAGAGATTTAAAGAGACCTTAACCCTCCATATGTCATAAAATTTTTAAAGATTTAGATTTAATGTCAATTAATATAATTTGTGTGTTGAATTTTTACAAAATTGTAATCGAGAGTTGCTGAGTAAAATATATTTGTAAACAACTCTTAATTATATATTATTATAATGCTACTATGGTTTTGCAACTAAGTTGCATAACATTTGTAAAATGTATCTTTCATAAGGAAGATACTTAAATCACATCTTGAGCACTGAGCAACAATTGTTAGCAAAAAATACTCTTTTTTGACCCATGTATACATCATATAAGTACGATGGATTTTATTTTTTTCCAAAGAACACTGAGGAATGCAAATTTAGAAACAATAATTTTTTTGTTAATTTCAATCTTATTCGAAAGTAATAAAAAAACAAAAAAATTGAATGGAGAATCTAATGATGATGTTAACAAAAAAATTAGATAAATTAAATACTTGGAGTGTGTCTAATCATATGTAGTAAAGAATATGCCAAACTTATCTTTCAATTTGTTAATTGTTTTATTTATTATTATTATTTCTTTTTTCAGTTTGTTAATAACTGCCGTGCTACTGTATTTTTCAATTAGTGATGCAATCACCAGAGCTGAAAAAAAATTAAAAAAAAGTTACAAAATGTTGGATAAATCAGACAATTATTGAACAGAATTCTGTCACACCAATTTTGTTATTTCCATAGAAAACGAAATTATTCTTATTGGCCAAAATTAGAGATGTTCAATGGGTTGGACGGCTCGTGGCACGGTACAGGCACGACACATGTCTGTATAATACAACACAACATGAGCACATTTTTATAGGGCAAGTTGCAAGGTATGGCACGGCACGCATGTAGGCTAAACTAAGCTGGGTTGAAAATTTTAGGCGCGTGAGACTTCAGAGTATAACACGATTATAAATAGACTAAAGCTAGACACGTGAAAATTCTCACAATAAGCATGTTTTACTTTTTAATAAAAGTAAATTTAAGATTTTATGATTTTACAATCTTTTAGTATATTTTATTAGCGTAAGGTCTTTAAATTCATTTAATTCTTAGTTTTAAAAAACTCTAATTTTTTATGTTCATAATTTATTAAATGAATAGATATATCATGATTTTAATAAATAAAATTATAAATATCATGATTGTATAAAATGTATGTATTAATATTATTATGAATTATGATCTATGATTCTATATAAGTCTAAGTTAACAATTAAATTAACCCTTAAGAAAAATTATTATTATTCTTGTCGTTGTTATTGTTAAATATTAAAAAAGAATTCTAATACACTGTGATTTAATTTATTTAGTATTATATTCTCTTATTATTATTAGTTTATTATTTTTTAATATGGACTTGAGTTTTGAACTTTTAATGTATTAAATTTGAGTAAAGATAGATGACCCAAAAAATATATAGACTAGAAAAAAAATCCAACTTGCTATGTTCTCTTAAAAAAAAAAAAAGCTTCTTGTGCTTTTTCTTAAGCACGACCCACATCACGACACACATAGCACATGTGGGCACGACATGCTTGATGTTGGGCCTAGGCCTAAAAAAAACATTAAGCATGACACTAAGGGCTTGTTTGATATGCCGGATTGGATTAGATTGTATTGAATAAGATAGGATTGAGCCACTTGAGCTTTAGCCCAGTGGTGAACCATTACCCTTAAAGTTAAGTATGACTTTGAGGGTAATGGTTCGAGTCTCCATGAACTCAAAAAATCTCTTTCAATTAAGTTTAATTGTGTGGAGATATTTGTAAAGTCTTTCTCCCTTACGGAATATGAATGGAGTAAAGGTACCCCTCCTCAGTGAGAGTTATTTGTCTGAGCATGCACTTAATCTAATTAAATATAATAACGTAAGTTTCAATTATATATCTAATTATAAATATTAATGTATTGATATGTTGTCATAACAGTTGTAAATATTTATAAATATTTGTGTAATACAGTAACTTGATGCTTAATCAGTCCAAAAAAAAAGAAGATATGATTGGATTTGATAATATTGGATTATATATAATATTATGTTGTATTTGGTGCAATATTGGATTGGACTATAAATAATCATGTTTTATATTATAATATTACAATTTACAAGTTATTATTATTATTATTATTAATATTATTATAAACTAAAATTTTGTATTATTAATTATACAAATCAAACTCAATGACATTAATGAAATATAAATCATAATTTAAATAAATTTTATTTGGTTAAATATATATGATATTTATATTATTTTTAATTCAATAACCTATTTTTTATAAAAAAAATTAACTTTTTGAATATTAATTTAATAGTTAATTTATAATGTAAATTTGAAATTATAAAAATATTTAATAAATAAATTAATTAAAATAGAATTTTAATTTAATATGAAATTAATAATGATTTTTAGTATAATTTATTTTTACATTATTAAAATCAATATTTTTTATTACATTTATCACATATTACTATAATTTTAATATTTATAAATTATTATATTTAATTGAGTTATCAATATAATCTAATACTAACTAATTTCATAGTCTCCGTTGAGATAATTTTTTTTACAAAATTGAGATTAGCATGTGGACCCAAAATAACTAAATTCTAATACTCTTAACAGCACCAAACATGAGAAAAAAATAAAATTTAAAAAAAATAGTCCAATCCTTACTTTTAATTCTCCAAGTATATAGTAGACGACACGTCAAGGTCCGAACACGAATCCGAATGAACCTTTCTTTGACAGTGCTGACCCGGCCCATTGGCTTTCTTGACCTAAAACAACCTTTGGCTCCTGGAAGAAGAAAACACTTATGAAAAGGGCAGTCATAACGTCCATAAAAGGAGAGAGAGAAAAAAAAAAGAATATTTTGAAAAATATAATAATTATAAAAAAAGATTGAGTTTTAAATTCAAAAACGAAAGGCACAGAGCGTTTTTGTCCCCAATCGAGCTGATTTGATTATTCCAGTTCCTCAACAAAAATTCAAAAACCCTAAAAGAAACCCTTTTCATTTTTTATCGTAATTGCATCGAAGCGGCCGAGTAAAACCGTTAAAAAATCAAAAATTTGAAACTGGGTTGTTTTTTTTGCGAGGAAAAGATCAAAATTGAGTTGGGTTTTGAAGGGATAGGGTTTTTTTTTTTAAAAACAAAAAATTGTTTGAATTTTTGTTGAGAAATGGGAAGTAGAAAAGAAGAAGAGAGGAATGAGAAGATAATCAGAGGGCTCATGAAGTTGCCACCAAATCGACGCTGTATTAACTGCAACAGCTTGGTATTATTTATTGCCCAGATGATGTTGAATCTTTATTGGCAAGAGTTTTGGGGATTTTGTTGACTCATTGATGATTTTTTTTAATTGATGAATTATGATTCAATCATTTGAGCTTTTAAAGAACTTTGTTTTACGGGGAAGTATTTGATAGTTAGATGTTTGATTTTATTTTGTAGGGTCCTCAATATGTTTGTACCAACTTCTGGACTTTTGTTTGCATGACTTGCAGCGGAATACAGTGAGTAGTTTTATTTTTATATTTTGTTGTTTCATTGTGTTATTAATTGGGACACTAAACTAAAATGACAAATTTGATTTATTATTCTTAATTTCTAAGTAGGAAAGAAATTTTAGATTTATTAATTGGTGCTGAAATTGCTTCAGTAGTATGTGGGTGGGCTTGTGCACACATGTAGTTTGGTTCATCTTGTTTTCTAATTTTACTTTGGTCTACATAGAAGTGAAAATTGGAGTAGGATCAGAGGAGGGACATTGACTAACATCATTGGTGCCCTGTATAGACAATTAAATTGATCCTTTGAAAACTTTATTTTCTTACTTGTACGTATCCATGTTTATTTTGTGTAATACAGTCGTGAGTTTACTCATCGTGTGAAGTCTGTATCCATGTCTAAGTTTACCTCCCAAGAAGTTGAAGCACTTCAAAATGGTGGTAATCAGGTACCAATGGTTGATATTCTTTCTCTTTGGCAAAAATGAGGTGCTTATTATTCTGCTGACAAGATGTTCATTCTTTCCAGCGTGCAAGGGAAATATATCTGAAGGATTGGGACTTCCAAAGGCAAAGATTGCCTGATAATAGGTAGCTGCGGATAACTCATCTGTTGCTTAATAAGGCATTTGAATTGGCCGTCTTGGAATTTTTCTAACTTCGATCTTCTTACAGCAATGTTAACAAGGTCCGAGATTTCATCAAGAATGTATATGTTGATAGAAGATATGCTGGAGGAAAGACCCCTGACAAGCCTCCAAAAGATACACAGGCAACAACATCTTAAACCAACGTCTACTATGACTAAAAACTGCTCTGATAGTAAATTTGACACTCTTGAGAGTTTATTTATTTATTGTTTTTGGTGATCATGAAGTGAACAAATTGTAAAGATGTGGAAAACTTGCTTGAATTGAAAAGATTTTAATTAGCAGTCTTCTTAATGCATTAAGTTGATCTTCTTTCTTTTTGGGGGGAAAAAAATTGAAATGTACTCTTTTCTGAGCTCTATGGATGTTTCAAAGAGACTTTTTCTGAAACAGAATCAGACAGGCATTAATCATTTGTGCCTTTCAAAATATCACACTTCTGCCTATAAAATTGTAACATGTGGTATTCATACATAAATTTGACAGGGCCTAGGCAGTCATTTAGACGAGTCAAGACGTGCCAGTTCTTATCATTCTTATTCTCAGAGTCCACCTTATGACTATCAATATGAAGACCGGCGTTACGGAAAACTTGGTGCTGTGCTTACTAGGAAACCAGGTTCAGATCGAGGCCACTACGTTGGGAAGATCTCTAGTCTTGTCCACAGTCCTGGTCGCATGAGTGAACAAATGTTTGAGGACAGGTTTGCAAATGAAGGCTCATGTTCTAGGATTTCTGACTACTCTGTGTCTAGTGGAGGTGATCCCTTCAGATCTGGTGCACAGTCTCCCAACTTTGAGAAGGATGCTGGATTCAACAGCCCACCTGTTCAGCCTTCAAGGGATGTGTCATCTTTGAAGGCAAACTTCAAGAGAGATGTAGATGGGATTCCACATCCAAAGGTCATTTATCTTTCAACTGTTTCCGTTAGTGGCAAAATGTGGGTTTCCAAAATTTCATTCAGATTCAAGTTGTTTTCAGTTGAAAGTGTTAATATTGGTGGAGCTTTATTGAGCATGCTAAATTTTTTAGTTCTGTTTGTTTGTTTTAAATTTTTTATTTTAGTCTATCTGTTTTAAATCTTGATCTGTTTATTTTTTAATTCTTTTAAAGTAGTCCGTTTGTTTTAAATTATATAACTTAGTCTGCTTTCAAGTGAATTGTGTGATTGAATGTGTTTTTGGGTGGATATCAATGGATTATTCTTTCCTACAGTTTCGGGCATATATTCATTGTGCATTTTTTTTCTGTCTGCAAATGGTCTATCCTCTTTTTTTCCCTGCCCTTTTGGTTTCTAAACGGTTGACTGTTCGTTCTGTCCAGAGAACCACATCCTTGGGAAGCATGGGATCATTTGATAGCAACTCCGTGTCTCTTAAGTCATGTAATTCAGGTGGCTTAGCTGATGTCTCTGAGCATGACCAAGCTGCTGGAGCTCCCCTGGACAAAATTTCTACTTTCCCACAATCTCATGGTCCTGTGAATTATGGTGGCTTGGACCTTTTTGAGGCTCCAGTTGTAACAGAAACAGTTCCCTCTACTGCACCACCAATTGATTTGTTTCAGCTACCAGAAACATCAGCAGCTTCTGTAAATATGTCTGAAATATCCCAAGCATCTTCAGTTCCATCTACTAATACATATCAACCTGCCCAAACTTCTTCGCCTTCATCTTTGAACTTTTTTCAGATTACTGAGCAGCCATCCACTGCAATCCTGAATAGAAACCCGCAGGAGTTATCTATCCCTAAAAATGAAGGATGGGCAACATTTGATACTCCTTCGTCTGGAGCATCAATTCCAGGAACTGAAAGTCTTTCTCATGCTACGGTGCCTGCTAATGAAGGTTCTTCGGTGAAATCTGACCAATTTCCATCCTCCAATACAAGTATGCAGTGGCCAGCATTTCAAAATTCTGGTGCTAACGGACCATCTCCATCATCTGATCCATGGTCTGGTAATTTGCACATTGTTCAGGCTCCTGCTGTTGCAACTAGCGCGCAGGTAGTATCTGCAGCATCTGATCCATGGCCTGGAAATTTGCACAATGGTGAAGCCCCTGCAATTGCAACAAACATGCAGGTAGGCTTTCTCTCTTTTCCCAAATGCCTTTACAAAATGGTTTTTGGAAGAATCAAATGGATAATGCTTAATGGACTGCGAGTTTCAGTTCTGCTACTAGGCTGGTTTTGATATTCTTTAGAAATATGTGGGATGATAAGCCTGAATTGGTTGTAATAAAGTTTATCCATTGCTTTTGAACAGTCATGGAATGCTTTTGATGATTTCACCAGCCATCTTCCCTCGGAGGGTTTTAAGCCAAATAGTGAACCCCATGTAGATGCGTACATGCCTTCACCAACTCCAGATCAGTATTTGGCAATAGTTTCCCAGGTTGCTGCATCAACAACATGATTTTTTTGAAGGCCTCTGTTGTCTCTGAGTTTTCTGCCCCCCACTTTTTTTTTTGTAATTGGTTTTCCATCAATTACTTTTCCTCAATTTATTCTTGCTTTGTTGTTAGCATGAGACTAATGATGATGGAAATCCGAGAGTTGCCTCCCATGATGGACCCCCCAACATGACGGTACCATCTCAGGCTGACATGGGCCCATCTTATAACCCATCAATGTTTCCTCTAATGGTTTGTGTTAAATTTTTCTGTATGTTTTAGCTTCTTTATTCTTGCTGAATTATCGTGCATGTGTCTAATCTTGCATTTTTATTTTGGGTCTAGGGACAGATGCGGACACATGCAACTGAACATAAGTCAACAAATCCATTTGATTTTCCTTGTGATTCTGATTTGGAGCAGAATAATATGGTATGGCCTAGATTTTTAATTTGTTAACAAAATATTGACACTGCGGTAGTAGCACTCCCCAATAATTTAACGTAATTTGTTCTGGAAGTGATCTTTCTTCTTTAGTTCTTAGTCATGTTGCCATCTCTCTGTAAGTATTGCTTCTTATACTTGTATAATAAAAAATTGATGATTATATATCTACTTAAAGCAATGGCATCATTAATTTACATGACTTGCTTGTTTGTTTATTGGGCAGGTTGGTGTAATATTTCCTCATTTTTTTTTTAATGGAGCTATAACATATATGGTCTTTACCTAACTTTGCTCAAGCATTCATGTTTGAAAAGGCAATGCATTTTTTCATTTACATTAGGTTTTTCTATGCTATGAATATTGTTTCTACTTAGTTGAAAAAAAAAAAATTGGAATATTGCTTCTACTCTTTTCTTTTTTCCCTTTTCTTGGTGGATAAGATGTTTACATATTTAAGAATTGAGTTGATTCTGGATGATATGGATTCTGTATGTCTTGCTGTAAAAATAACAAATCAGTCGCTTGCTGAGGAGAAGCAAGCTGGTCACAATATCCATTTGCAGTTTGTCTAATTGCTTGCAGGGGAAGGGACTATTAAATTTTGGATTTGTTGTTCCTGATTTCATTTGGTTGAACATCATAATATGCAGTTCTTGGACATGAGCTCTCTGCAAGCTGCACTTCCAAATTCAGAGTTGCCATCCCCCTTCCTTGGTGGTGCAACTCAATCATGGTTTCCTCAAAATCCAGTGAGTCCTTTTGTCCAGGCAGCAGCCCAAGGTAAATGTTCTGCGACTGTTGCGATGGAAATTTGACAGTAACATTTAGAACTGTTGTTATTAGAACTGTGTTTGCTAATGGTAGTTTACACAGCATATTATTGGATAATGTGAGACTGTGTAGACATCTTAATATCTTCAACAAGTCTTTTTGCATTTGTCTTCCCAATGATTTTTTTTTATGGTTTTTTTTCTGTAGGTGGCTTAGCGTACATGTCAGGACAATCACCATCAGCACAATTAGCGTAAGTCACTTTGCTGCTCTTGTTATGCTTTTGCAGGTTGTTGCAACCAATTTTTCTCACCTTCATTTGCATCAGCATTCTAAAAACGCTATTCATAATCCTTATGCTCAAAATGCACAACAGTAGAGTCATGAGTAACCGGTTCTTCTTCTTCATCTTCTCTCTAGCTCAACATTTTGCTAGACAAGGAACCTCTATCACTTGATGTTTATGCAATTGCCACAAAACATTAAATCTATTTTTGCATTATGACATAAAACATGCCATGCAACTGTTTCTTAAAACTGAAATATTTTGTTTTCCCTTCTTTTTATTGCAGGAATATTCCTACACAAGAACCTGTTGCTTCAGTTGGAGGAAATCCTTTCGCATAATATTTTCCTGGCAGGAATGCTGTTTTCGTACTTCTCTGTCAGGTAGTTGGAGTTTCCTAGTGACTAATTGTAGTGTCTTTCTGTATCCCAGAATGAAAAAAGTTATTTATATTATTATTTTTGTATTCTTTGCCAAAATAAAATCTTGATGTGAATAACTTCCCACTAAATTTTCAAGTACATCATATATGTATGTATTTGTTTTATGTCATTTGAACTGGTGGTATGCTAGCTAATGTAGCTACAGGGGTTGAATTCGTAAGGTCCTTTCGATTGGACCCACGATGTGAATACATTTCTGGTCATTATTGTCATTATTATTATTACATTTCAACCAGTCCACTACTATAAATTGGGGGGAACCTTAGGTGCAACTGTGGCACCGTGCCACAGTTGCATCTAACCGTTGGATGTCAGTGGACTCCACCAATCCAACTGCATCCAACGGCTAGATGCAACTGTGGCACGGTGCCACAGTTGCACCGTAGCCTGATCCCTATAATTGTTGCCAAAGTGTTGGTCTGCTTTTTGTTTTTTTTTTCCCCCTTTGAATCCTTCATCATTTTATTTTTCGGTTGATCTTATATGTGAAATCTTGCTTAGGGATGGCAAAAATCCCCACGGGGACGGGTACCCTCGGGGATTTTCCCCATTCGGGGAGGGTATGGGGATAATTTCATACCCAATTTCTTATTCGGGGAGGGGACGGGGAAATTTTTTTACCCAATTTCTTATTCGGGGAGGGGACGGGGATGAGGTGGAATCCCCATCCCCTACCCATTTCCCCATTTTAATTTTTAATTTAATTTTAATTTTTTAAAATTACTAGTAAATAAATTATAAAATTTAAATTATAAAATTATAAATATTGGTAAAAATAAAAAATATCAAAATATTTATATTATTAAACTTTTAGGCCTAATTAGCTAATTAAAGTTCTAAATTTTTATTTAGGACATTAAAAAGACTGAGTAGATTCAATTAGCCAAATTTTTTTTTAATTTTGATATTCTTTAAATATTTTAAACTTAAATCTATTTTTTATTTAATTTTAGATGTTATAATTGCCCACAGCGAATCACAATTTTAATATCTAATCTAATCTAATCTAATATTTACTTTTGATTTGCTCCGATTTAACTATTGTGTTGTAAAGGGAATAGTCCACATTTATAAAGTGCCCACGCCACCATTGAAAAAGTTAATTTTGAATCTAAATTTGATTTTATTTGTAACAATTTTGTATTAGACTATTAATTTGTTCATGATAGTTTGTAAAATAAGTTTGTATCTCTTGTATGTTGCGTTACTTACTAATTTAATGTATGTGACTTTTGTAATAGATATTAATGTAAGATATATTTCGAACTTTACTTTTATTTGAATTTTTTATTTTAATATGATTAACTCAAAATCGAAAAAAAAATGTATTAGTTATTCGGGGATCGGGGACCCTCGGGGATCCCCTGTTATTATTCGGGGAGGGGATGGGGATTCTCTCAAGTAATTCTGACGGGGACGGGGAGGGGATGGGGACATACGTAAAATATCGGGGATGGGTACGGGGAGATCGGTCCCCTCCCCTCCCCTCCCCATTGCCATCCCTAATCTTGCTACAATTCACCCTGCGCATAAGTTTCATTAAATCTAAACGAAGCCAAGATGACTAGGAATTTGCGAAGTCATTTGTGGGTGGTTGGTAATTAATTAGGTATTTGGTATATTTATTTGGATTGATATTATAAGTTATGATAATATTTTGCTCACATTTGTTAACTATGCTAGATTTAACCATATGCCATTGGATTGAATTAAGTGCCATAAATTTTTGTGTGAAAATATGAGGTCTGGATTTCAAATACCGCTTATTGTGGAGAGATTATTTACACAGCAAATGATGTTAATTGACATATCATCATTTGAATGAGAAATTTTTGTTATTTGTTATTATTATTATTTTTTGGATAGATAAAAAGGAGAGATGAAAAACAAAAGGGGTGTCTGAACAACAATTACCCTTATATAATAAAAATGGCAAAATCATCGGCTTCACTAACGATCTGAGAGAAATAGACCGTCTTCTCTTTGAGAGCAAAGCCTCATTCTTAAAATAATGAGATGAGTATTATATTGTTTTGCTATTTGTTATTAGTATCATAGTATGCGATGATCAAATATTTGTAGAGTGAAGAGAAAAGCTAATAGTAAATAATTAAATCATTGGAAAAATGCACTCACTTTTAGCTAGTGTTTTTACTTCGCATCAAGTACCAACCACAGTTACCAATAGACCTTTGTTTAAATGTAAGGGTTCAAACCTCTATAAGATCTTTATGGAGTTTAGTTTCAGTATTTCTTCATTTATCTAATTGAGTGGAGACTTTTTTTCCCTTACGAAATGTGAGTAGAGTAGATATTCCTCAAATATTAGAGAGGGTTTAAAATATCTAAACAAATGTTTCAGTGTATAAATGTATGGCGGTGGTCCTAGTTGTATAATATGATTGTAAATACTAATTGTAATATCTGATATAATATCACTATGCAATCCCAATAGTAAAGATGAGAGGATGGATCAATTGAAATTGCGGTCATGCCCTTGTCAAAATAACTTACTTGAAGGATCCAATAAACATCATTGCTCTGATATCATAAACGTAAATTAATCACTGCACATGGATAATCCAGGACTGATCATTGACAGTCAAAACAATCAAACAAGCGAAAGCAAAATTTGAAAACAGTGATTATAAGTTGTATGATCATCAGGTCATGGACTGATCCAAGGCCAGAACAGTGCTAAGATTCATGGGGTTCATGTACTTGGTAGAGCCACTCATGATCTGTTGAACGATTATCCTGTTTGCTTTTTCCGAAGGATGAAATGGATCCCAGAATGCGTAGAGGTCACGGTTAGGGCACAAATTCGATAACGCTGTGCATAGGCCTAGCCCATTGTATGGTCCTTGGCCGCAGCATGCTATCTTTGATGTTACAAATCCTGCATTCATATGATACGCATGGTATTGTTAGCTTCTTATCAAGAAGCAAGAGAGAGTAGTAATTGATTTCATGTTTCCTTGTATGTATATACCATAAGCTTGAGGGTCACTGACGAAATCCATGTGCATTTGCTGAGTATTTGCACCAATAAAGATTGTTTCACCTATTTCCCTGTTCAACTCTTGCAGCATTTGAACGAGTTGTGGGTTGTACAAGGCTGCTGCTCTTTGCAGTTCTGCTGAGCATCCCCCGTCTGTGCCCCGCATGGCCAGCTCTGCTGGAACGCAACCCAGTGGTCCAGTGCCCGTCACTAGAACCCGGCGTGCTCCCAGTTCGTACAGCCTCTGCGACCAACAGTAACATTGTATTAAGAAGCCATATATACTCATCCCTGCATTGCTTTAAGATGTTTAAGAGTTTCACGAACCTTTAACTGCTTTTTGTATTCTGAGATGAGGTACTTAACATATTCTGGCAAAGGGTATTGGCGCGATCTTGCAGAGAAGGGAACCAAGTAGTAGTTATTCACAAAATCGTTTCCGCCAACAGTGATGAGAACAAGTGCTTTGTTTACAAGCTGTTTTGTATTTTGCAGTCCAATGAGAGCACTCACTCGATGCTGGTATTCTTCAAAGCAGTGCAGTTGCCTGAACAGTCTTATGATGTTTAGCTGCAATTGTAGCATTCAATTTTCATCACTGTCCTTAATTATTAACCAGTTGAAGACTGAAAACTCAAGTAGTAAATTGACTTACAAATTGAATTCCAGTGTCATTGAGAATTCCTATTCCTGCTGAAGCAAAATTGGCACCATTAAGAAGCCTCTCTCCAGTGAGCTCTGGGCTCAAGTATGGCAATGGGGATTCTGGTTGCCCAATTTGCTCACCTGACATTGCATGTGAAGTGAATAAGATAGCACGTTAATGCATCACATGAAGATGTAACATGTAAATCAAGAAACATGAGATCTTGAAAAGTGTCAGGAACTGAACTATTTGTGCAATATTTAGATGCGAATCACATAACATTATATCAGAAACATACTGATAATGTCTGGAATGTTGAGGCCATTTGAGAAACGGCCAGTGGGACGGTGGGTAGGATAATCAATCCCATAGGGAGGTGCATCTGCACGGGCAATTGTTGCTAGGTAATTGTTGTTGCCAACATCAACAAGTGAATCACCAAACACAAAGAAAGCTCTGGCCTCAGCTTGGGGAGCAACAATCAGTGCAAATACCAGGCCTAAAACTATCCAAGTACTGAAATTTAATGAAGCAGCGGCCATTGGGAAGACTTTGAGAATCTCACAAAAGCTGCTTTACGTGGAAGTAGAAATTTATGGGATGTGGATGCAAGAATGACAATGCAGTTATATAGCTTCCGCATTCTGCCTATACAGCGAAGAAAATGGCCCCTGAAATACAAAATCAAGCCAGTAAAGGTAGTTGTGCAAGCCGAGCACCAGTTTAAAGTTAAATCAATACCTTCGAATACTGGTGTGGCGTTGCAATGGTTTCAATGCAAATTTCTACTACTCGAAGCTCTAATTAAGGATGTAATTAATTAAATGTTTTGAAATGAGCTGTAGGCGTGCGGCAACAAATTTTGTTTCAACGTTACCCATTCTACTAAATATGTAAAATGGACATATTATGCACGGTAGCTTGATTCTTGGTGCTATAGACAAACTTTGGCTATACATTTATTGTCTTGCATTTTCCTTTCCTTCTCCCTATTAGTTCTCCGTATTTAATGCATTTTTCAGATGGTCTTGTTGCCATAGCCAGTGTTTTTGTATCTGATACTGTTAAACTCAAACTAATTGGTCCATTTGTTTAAGGGATATGATGAGTGATACTATCAGGTAACGTTTAGCTGTTCGCATAACGCATAAAACCCAACCACCAAATATTGCGCAGTTGAGTCGCATGTGACCATTAAGTAAGAGAATGGATACTCACATTTGCCATTTGTCCATTCATGCTTTTTAGCCTCAACATTAATCAACAAAAGGAAACACAGAGAGTTCCAGCATTGAGAACACATACACACTGCGAGTACAGTTCTTGAGTTTCACATGTATAATATTGATTTGAACATTCAACTACCAAGACCAAAAATCAAAATAATTACTTAAATCATGATCCACTGATCCTTCCTTAATGTTTTTTTTTCTCTTCTAGCCTCTGAAATAAGTGGCTTAGATTGAATTTTGATATTAACAATAAAAACATTAGGAAAAAATCCTAATCTTCCAATCATACCACAAACTTTACTACAAAAAACATGAACATATACATAATAAAGCATATAGCAAAGCACATGTTTTATATTATTAAAGCAATTTATTTATTTATTTATTTATTTTACCTACTGAGGTAAGAGTGAGGCCATACACAAAAACAGGGTATCAAAGTACAGCCATTCATCGAGACAGCCTTTCAAAGCCCGATGTACAGTGATAATCTTGCAACTGGATATTAAGGGTTCCTAACTATTAAATCACAGCTTCCTAAATGATCCATCTACCAAAAGAAATAGCAGCTAGTCCTCTACTTTTTCGGTCTGAATAATAATACACAATGAAAACAATTTAGTGCACTGCTACTAACACCAATTCAATCCTGTGGATGCTGCCCCAATGGTGTCTTAAGTTTTGCACAGAACCTGACAAACCTGTCAACTGTATTGCTCACAAGAAAATGCCATCCCTCAGAGAACCCAGGTATTGCCAATGTCTTAAGCATTTCTTTTCTCAACATAAAAGATGAGGTGATGTTACATCCATCTCAATGGCACAGTACCAACAGACAGCTCTAGTAACAATAAATGTCAACTTGATACCAGTATTTCTTACCAACCACTTGGCAGATACAAATGAATCTTCTAATACGGTCGTTTCATAGGTTCAAAAGCCAAGTGAAGAAATCACCAACCACTTGGCAGATACAAATGAATCTTCTAATACGGTCGTTTCATAGGTTCAAAAGCCAAGTGAAGAAATCCTGGGATTTCCCAAATTCTCGACTAGGAAAAGAAGTGTCTTAATACCTGAACCATGCTCATCATCAGTGACACCAGAACTAAGATACCTCCTATGAATAATCTGAGAGTAGTCGAATTAAAATTTTCTGTTGGCTTGGACTCGGCAAGAGGCTTGATGGGCAGAGAAGCAAGCTATGAAAGGATTGTTGTATCTGGCCATGAGTCATATTCAAGCAATCCTCAAATGGATTAAAATTATTGTGCTGGAGAGGAATGGTTTGGAACACCGGAGTGGATGAGCACCAGTTGTGAAGCAAGAGAGCAGTAGGCAAGTTATTAGAGCTTTGGCAACAATGAGTGGATGAAACAGCATTTGGTGAGAGAGATGATAGAGAGCCATTGTTTGAATATGCATTTGAATTTGATAATTGTTATACAGGTAATAGAAGCGAGTTCTTAAATTAACGTTGCAGTAGAGGTGGAAGCAAATTAACATAGTCTGAACAATTATTAGAAGCATACACATGTAAGCGGATGAAAGCGTGTCAGCTTCTTTCTAGAATCCACACTATGAATATGCATCCTAAACTTCAATATACTCTAGTCAAAATAAAAGTGCAGAAGAAGCCATGGCCAACATACTTCTATTAATTCTCAAATCTACAGAAGGCCCAAAAGGCTACATTTCAATGAATTACCCGATTTTCTTCAAGATGCTGCACTGTCCCATCAGAACTCAAATCAAGAAACTAACATGAGCAGAAGGAAATGATTGACCTCCCAGAAACAATTCCACTATGCATAGAACGCTCGAGTCTACAAATTCATCAGTATTTCTTTAGAAAGTTTTATCTCTTTCAAAAAATGGAGGATCAAAACATCAAAAGGTTTGTTGTTGTTCCTACAACAAAAGGTTCCATTAACAGCCGAGTCAAGAAGTAAAATAGGACGCCCAATGTAATAGAAATTGGGAGGGCGGGTAGAGCTCGACGGCACACAGACAACAAAATAAGAGTGCACCCAAGTCCAGATATAATCGCAAGGTAACAAGCATATACTGTCATCAAATCATACATAGCTGCCCTACCCACGAGAACACTATAGAAAATGAAGTCTCCAAGACCAAGTCTAATACCCCTATCCGTTATCAAACTGTTCTCCAAACTATCGCTGGCCCGCTGTCTATTATTCCCCAATAAGCTCATATCAACAAGAGGTGACATCTCCTCCTCCATAACAATCTCATTCTCCCTATTAACAGATGTTGAACGATCAGATGATGAACCACTAGACGAAAATCCATCCCTCAAATGACCAACCAATGGCAACCTCTCAACTTCATCACTGCTTCTTTCATGCATCTCATTTCCAAAAGTACCAACATTTACAGCAGAATACTCAGGATCCCCATGATTTTCTCTTCCATCCGCATTATCTCTAGACACAACCTGCAACTCCACTGACCCAGAATCAGAAACTCCGCCAAGCAAAAACCTCAAGCCTGATCTTCGGTTTCTCTCATTTTCTGAAACCGTTGGCCGAGCTTCATACACCAAAGCAGGAAGTTCCTCATCTCGACTAGAGGCCAACTCCACCAACAACTTAAGGGGCCCACCAGGCGCCAAAACTGCAAACAGATCATATAAAGCCAATGCCAGTAGCAAGGCCCACGTAGTCCACTCAGGCAGCTTTGTAAACCAGGCTGCCATAATGATTCCCATGCACACCATATACGCTTGCCTCAACAGAATCGGTATCCCACCCGAAAACAGAGACAACACACCCACAATAGTGAAGTTAAAAAGCAGTACAAAGCATGTAAATGCATCGACAGGTATAGAGAATTGCTGAATGATCGACAAAAAGATCGAACCTCCCATTGTACCTAGCCAAGAACACAGTAACACCTCCGCATGAGCAAAATCCACTACACACACACATATATATTAAAAAAACACAAAGCAGCAGCTAAAATCAAATCAAATCAATGAGGCATAAGTATTACAAATAATAAGCAAATGGGCAATCAAGAAAATGGTGAATAAGGGCGAAAGGGCAGGTACCTAAGACGAAAAAGGCGGAGAAGCGCACGTAATTCTTCAAGAAGTTGGTGAAGTTATAGTAATAAAGGAGGACGAGGAGGAAAGTGACGATGGCGATGAGGATGACGAAGACAAGGGCGTTGAGGACGGCGCCCTCGAGCTTCTGGGTGGAGGAGTCGTCGGGGCGTTCGAGGTACACGAGATTGGCGGCGGTCCGGAATGGATCGGAGGCACCGGACAAGGACTGCTCCGATGGGGAAAGAGAGTAGACTAAGAGAACCACAAGGAGCATGCAGAGGGAGACTGGCGTCATCACGCCGATGATCTCGCTTCCGATGCTATCTAAAATGCTCGACTCCATTGCTGCTACCTAACGACTTTCGTCACTGCATTTTTTTTTTCTTTCTTTTTCTTTTTCTTTTCTTCTGGGACGAAAGATAGAATCTATCATCAATCAAATGGGAGAAGTGCGCGATTAGGGGGAATAATCTTATGATGCTTTTCGAAATTGAAATTGTTTGGCACGGCACTTAACCCTCTCTTTATTTTCTTTCTTTCTTTTTTTTAATATTTTAATTTATTTATTTATTATCAAAATTTAGTTTTTTTTTTTCAAATATATATTAAAATTTAGTTTGTAATTTTATGTTGAATGGAGAAATTCCATAACTCAGGTTACGTTCTGAAGATGGGACTGGACATAATAATAACATTTTCTCTGGCAGAGTGAAACATTAAAAAAAAAGAAAAGAAAAGAAGAAGACTGTAAATTCTAGAGCTGGTAAAACGGGTCGTGTTCGTGTTGTGTCAGTTTTGTGTTGTGTCAAATTTAAATCGACCCAAACTCGACCCATTAAATAATCGTATTAAAATATTGAGACCCAAACCCGACACGAAAAAATAATCGAATTACCCAATAATCCGCTTAATATCTATATATTAAACAAAAGTTACATCAAATATTTACATTTTATCATACATATGTAACATACATACATTCATACATTCATACATACATACATAATTTATCAATATTATAAAATATACATATCTACTAAAATATTACACACACTATTGAGGTTTTAATTATATATATGTAAATAATATTATATATCAATATTATAAAATATACATGTCTACCAATATTTTATACATTTACACTATTAAAGCTCTAAATGTATTTAAAATTTTATAAATAAAATATTGTGTCTATATTCATCCTTTTAAAGAATAAAAAAAATCATCTCTAATATTTGAGTTTTGATGACAAGAATCTGCAAATTATTTTAAAATAGAAAATATAATCGGGTCATTGATCAGATAAATGGGTCAAGAATTTTAACCCTAACCCGACACAGAAAAAATTCGTGTTGACCCAAACCCGGCCCATTTAATAATCGTGTTAAATTCGATGACCCATACCCATTTATTGGTGTCGTATTCGTGTCGGGTAATCGAGTCGTGACAAATTTTGCCAGCTCTAGTAAATTCCATCCAACTACATTTTGGTTCATCATGCTACTATCAATTATCTAATATGTGGTTAAATATTTAAAAAAAAATGGTCTTATAAAAAAACTTAAAGAAACAAAAAGATGGTGCCATTTACAACAAACATTTCATAATCACCCATAAATAACGTTTTAATTTTGCCTCCAATACTTTTAGGTAGTGTTTACTTGCTAGAGTGAGAGTGTGGAGTGTGGATTCCTTCCACTTCAGTATTTATTTACCTTAAAAAATAGGAGAGTGAGAGTAGGAATCCGTGGATTCCACTCAATTTTAGAGTGGGGAGTGAGATTCCCACTCCTATGGGGGGAGGTGGGAGTGGGAATCCACTCCCACCTCTTCCCATTTTATCCTTATAATTAAAATAAAAATAAATAAATAATATTTAATAAAATAAATAATATCATATTTAATAAAATAAATAATATCATATTTATTAAAAATAATAATTATATCATATTTATTTTATTAAATTTAATAAAATAAAAATAAATAAATATTATATTTAAATTAATAATATTAAACATTAATTTTAATAAATATTATTTATTTATTTAATTAATAATAATAAATATTTTATTCTAAAAAAATATTAATTTTGTACTATATTATCAATAATAATATTTCATTTGTGTTGCTATTATTAATAATTTTTATTCACATAATTTAAATTAAAATTAATAAAAAATTATGATTTACATAATTAAGAATATTAGTAATTATTATTAATTTATAAATATAATAAAATATTTATTTTATTTTCCAAATATATTTTTTATTAATTTTTTAATTACAAATTATAATTCTGTACATAAGGATAAAATTATAATTTAAAACAATTTACTCCCAATCCAAGACAAAGTAAACAAATAATTGGGATTCTGATTGACAATCCATACTTTCATTTAGTCTAAGTAAACACCCTACTCTCACTCACATTCCACACTCCTAATCCAAAGATTCCCATTCCTCATGATTCGCACTCCAATCCAAAAAGTAAACGCAGCATTATAGTGATAGTTGACATATGCCTTTTTAGTGATCGTGTATGAATATATTTAATTTTATTTATTAACCACTTATCACTTGATTTTTTTTTTTTATATAAAAGAGATAAAATCCTTTTCATCCTTAGAGTTTTATATAATTGCTCATTTCATTCTTATTTTTTAAATAATAGCCTAAAATTTTATTCCGTTAATTCAACGTTAGTTAAATGCTATTTGTTAGTAATTCGTTGAGGGCAAAAAAAATTCTATTAAAGAGAAAATTAGAAAAAAATAAATAAAAATTGACATATAACTAAAAATAATTTTTATCTAATCCCACTAAACATGAAATATCGAAAAAAAGATGAAAACTTCTATTTCAAGTAATTATTTTACAATTCTCTCTATTTTGACGGCATGAAAACCCTATGAACCTTAGATCTAAGTACAAAAAATAATCACAATTTTCGTATTTTTACAAGTATACTCTCTAATTACATTATGAGCCTACTTGGGGAGACAATGGTAATGATTTGGGGAGACAATAATGGTAAAAGAAGAGTGGTGGTAAAGCTCAAAATAAAAATTAATTAAAGATTAAGAAGATATTCAATATATGCAAGCAAATAAAAATTAGCTGTTTTTTTAGTTTTTGTATTAATTACAATTTGTTGCTTATGATGATTATTCAGTGGCTATATCAAACTATTTCATCATTGATTTCATTTAAAATAAATTAATAAATTTTGTAGTGTTTTTTAATTATGTAAAAAAATTTATTTTAATTTAATTTGTATCACTTTAATGAAAAATTCTATTTTGCCCTCAACAAATTACTAGTTAACGACGTTAAACTAACGGTGAGTTAGTGGAAAGATGTTTTAAATTATTGTTTAAAAAATAGGGATGAAATTGGTTATTTCATGAAATTATAAGAATGAAATTAATTTTTTTCCTAGGTAAAATTAAGAAAATCTTAATCCTTCAAGTTAGCTTTATCTAACTTAAACCTCAGCGAAGAGAGGGCTTAATGGTCCCATAATTTTCAAACTAAAAATTGTATTTATTAATATTAGGGGCAAGATATACCCTTAGATAGGATACATTTTTTTTTTTATATATCTTGAAAATTAATATAATCTTGCCTTTATCTTACCAGCCAAACGTGGCCTTGTACTGATACTTATTTAAAAGAATTAATTTGAATTTTGACCACTTATTAAGCAAAAGTTTTTTCAAATTAATATATTAAAATATGCAAATAATCATAATTATAAGCAAATTAATACTGGCTACATTATGCATTTATATAACTATCTATATATATATATAGCAAAGAAGCGAACTTTATCATAAAATCATACTATTTAAGTTACCAGCGATAATGTTAGCTAATGCTCTACCCGACGAGCTCGTCCGGAAAATTCTGGAATCCGGAGTTCAAAACCGCAGTTTCACCTATAAGGATTTGTGCTGCCTCTCGATCGCCTGTAGGCGCCTCCACCGATTGTCCGCAGAAGACTCCCTCTGGTCCCACTTACTCTCCTCCGATTTCCCGAACAATTCCTCCCATTCATCATCATCATCATCGGCGTCGTCAATCAAAGCCGTCTATCGAACTAGATTTGAGAAGGACAGGGAGAGGAAACTAGCGGCGCATAGAAGGGCTGTGCTGAGGAAAGAGTGTCAAGTGGCCGAGAATTTGAGGAAGGTTCGAGAAATTGAATGTAAGTTGCGAGACGAGGCCGATAAATTGAAATTTACATCTGCCGAGCTTTCGAATTTACGCAGAGCCAGGTAATCGGTAATCCTTCATTCAATTAATAGTCATGAAAGTTCCTTAATTTAATTATTTCTGTGTAGTAGCAGCTTTAAATTGATGTACAATATAGCGAAGCAGACCTTGAACAAAAAATGCTGCTGATTATGATAATTACTTGGTGTTAGAAGTATGTAACTTCTAGGTTTAGAAATGTAGAAATTAAAAATTTCTGATAGATTTGGTGCTCATTAACTCGTGGTGATAAGATAGTGTGAATTGGTACTTTCAGGCAAGCTTCTGTGGCGTTGAATGTGTGGCAGCCAGAAGTTGTTAGGGGTAGACAGAAACAAATAGTTGAGCAAAGTGTTGTTCCTGCTGAATCTAGATTGCATGCACTCGAGATGGAACTTAGGCTTTGCCAGCAACAAATTGCAGGTTTTGAAAAGGCATATGTAAGTGTCTACCTCGGTTGATATCTATAATTCCTTTATTTATTATTATTATTGGTTAAAATTTAAGGCATTTTGTGTTAACTTTGGAAATTGGATGTTAGTGTTTGTGACATGCGTGGATGGATAAATTTGATGAGTGAAATTAATTTAGCCATTTGAGGAATTTGCATGTCATAAATATCCGAGTGAGTTTTGAGCTTTATGTTTGCATGTCATCATTTGCTTTATAGTTTACTAATTTGCATGTTAATTATCCAAGTGAAATGCACGTCATTGCATGCGCTAAATGCAATCACGAACCTGCAAAAGTGGTGTAATTAGGAATTTATTTTGTTTTTAGTTTAGTTTTGCTCGAAGACTAACAAAGTCTAGTTTTGAGGGTATTCCCTCTAATCCTATATTTGTTGCATACTTTGTTTATATTTTCAGTCAATTGAATTACTTATCAATTGAAGCTTACGGAGTACACATGCACAAATGGATGAATTTAGGAAGATAAACAAAAACTAATTCAATTGGGGATCACAGCTTGGGGCTACATGTGAAAGGAAAAAGCTTCAATTGGTTTCCCATAAATTAATTAACTGAAAATATGAATACAAGTAACCAACAATGTAAGATTGGACGACAAATAAATAATTAAAATTCCCCTATCAGTGGACATGCAATGTGGTTTATTTCGATTTATGTTGAAGAGGAACATAGAATTTATTTGTAACTCTTTGATATTTTTCTTGGCAGAGGGAGCAGAGGCAAAGGCTTGACAAGGCAAAGAAAGAGTTGAATGTCATGAAATATCATCCTTTACGAGAGTATAACTTGACTAGTAGTGAGGACAATGAACGCAACAAAAAGAGCAAGAAATCGAAAACGTGCAATTATTGTAAGTCACTGGATTCTTGTTCTTTCTATAAAGAATAAAATATCTACTACATGTTTTCAGAGACCTTTCCAGTAATATGAATGAGATGAATTTATGCTTTATTGGATTTTGAATCTACCCATTTCTAGTACTGTTGGGGATGGCATAATTATTTCTTATATGGATGCAGTTACTGGAGATGGATTTTCGGAGGTCAGTCAGAACTCGAAGAAAATAAAGAATTGCAGTTTCAACAACTGACTGATGCAATCATCGCTTATTGGAACTTGAAAAAAAAAATGGAACAAATTCACAAGGATTCTTTCAAAATTGGGGGGGAAAAAAGGGGTGAACCAAAGAATATGATGGAACATTTAAAAGTCTGTAAGGTTTCACCTTACCTTCAAACCTCAACTGGAAAACAAAAGGTGAATTCAAAGTCCAACCTGAATTCTCCGGATTCATGTTCAAAAGAGGTGAAGCTCTCACCTTACTTCCAGAAGGTATACAACAGAGAGAAGAAATTGTGGAGATTAAAACGTGTGTGAAGAGTAAGGCTGGTCTTTTCTGCCTCAGAGAAGCTAGACAAGGCTTACAAAAGAAGAAGTCTGTATATCAACACATGGAAGCCTCAGATGGTTCTAGTTATTTGTATGGTTCTAAGCCAAATACCGGTTTCCAGGCTGGAGGTGTCATATCTGACCTCTCAACACTGAGCTTTGATGTGAAGACTGCTGCTGAGGTTGCTAAAGACGAGATAGAGAAGATTATGCAAATCTTAAAAGGAAGGGCAATAATGATAAAAAGCCTCTGTCCATAGCATTTGGAGGAGAGTCAGAGTTACGCAACTCAACTGTCACGAATAGGGATTAGGGAATTATGCAGCCGATGCATATGCAGTATTATTATTTTCTGCAGGAAAGTGGTATCAAGTGAGGCCTATTACTTGCTAAATTATCAATGGGAGTACCATTGCTGTAGTAGAAGTTCCTTGTGATAGTGGTTTCCTTTTGTTGACTTTAGTGACCTGCATGTATATGGTGATTGCAAACAATGTCTTTCAGGTCAGCGTATTTACTTGCATTAGTTATGAGCGGGTCAGATCATTAGTTTAAGCTGCCAATGATTGATGTAGAACCAGACTGCAGGCTATATTTGTTAAGATAATTTATCTCTATCATGGGGCTCTAGCTAGATTTGTTTAGATAATTTTTATCTGCCATAGGGCTGTAGCTCAAGTGATGAACTATTCAAAATACTTGAAAAATAAGAGAAGTGGAGTTTTCCTGTCCTATCAACTGGATTTTTGTTTTGATCCGTGTGTTGACTATTTGTGGATTAGACTTTATTTTTTTAAAAAATATTTTTCCAGCGACATTGTTTTTCATATTGAAATTGTAACCCGGTTTACTCTGGGGCATGTTTGCAGTCCCCTATGCTCCTCTGAGTTCCTATTCTGTGTTTTTTTCTACTAGTCTTCCGAACTTGTGATCTCATGTCACATAAACCACATGGTTCTCAAATTTGTAAAATAGAATACAAATGAGGAAGTTGGTGTTATCAAATCTGATTAATGTTATTCATCTTTTATGGATGCAACTTATTACTGGATATTGTGTTATATATAGTCTGTTGTCCTTCTAACCCTTGATTCAATGGCAAAAACATTGATATGAGAGCAAGCAATGATCTCACTTCTACTGTTTATATTGGAGCTCATGCTTGATGTAGGTAGCTCTCCTGGTTTTGACAAGCTATTTTGTTTGTGGATATGGTAATGTTTGACGTGTAGAATTGATGCGAGCAAAGGAAGCTGTAAGTATACAGTCTCCAAATATTCCGTTATGTTTTTCAAGTTCTTCGCTAGATTTTTCAACTTTTTTGTTCTATTTCAATCTCTCAATGAGTTTGTAACCTCGCCATAGGAACTTTAACTGTTGCCTTATTACACTGCCACCTTAGAGGGTTGATTGTAGGCATTTGAGTATACTTTGGATTTCCCTTGAACCACGGCTCTAATAAGTGGTTTACAGTGTTTCTGGTCTGACACTTAATGCAACTGCGGTAGAAGTCGGGATCTAGTAATTCCTTGTTCATGGGAATTGAAGTAGCAAAAGATTTAGAAATTAGCAGAAAGATGCTGAAAGGGGGAAACAAAAGATTTTATATTAGCTGCGCAAGCTGTAGATAAACCCAAGTAAAAATTGCCCAAAATCAAACCTTCTAGATTGAAAATCGGCAACGAATTCAATGGTTTTCAATGAAGGGTTTATATTACAGAATTTGGTTAGATGAGTGTTTGAGATACAGCTGGGAACTTCTGGATTTGGGATTTCTAATAATGTAATATATTCCTTCATATAAATGGAGAAGGTGAAGTGTTCATAATTATCCATCTCCCTTCTTCAATCCCCAATCCCCAATTTAAAATGCAAAGTGTGTTTCATGTGGTAGTTGCTACACCAATGCAATCTTCATTTTAACTCGACTTGATATGGCTATAATTGCTGAGATTTTCAATCATATAAAATCTCAAATAAAAAAATATTGTACATGATAATAATCTTAGACCTATTTTGAATATACAACAATTAAAAAAAAAAAAAAACTCATTAAGTTGGGATTCAAAAAAGAGTGATGCTAGGCATCTAGAAAGACGAGAGAAGCACGAGAGAATCTGTTTTCTTTATTATTTTTTATTGATATTTTTATTTTTTTAATTAAAGAAAGGTGAGAGATTTTGGGAGAGACGTGTTTCTCTCGCCTTTCTAGATACCAAGTATTTTCCTTAAAAAAAAAAATTGTGGTGCTCGTGAATAGTTTTATCACGTGTTTAAGTGACGGTTAGTTATTAATAACGTGATGTTTAAATACTATTAGATTTTAGATCAATAAGTAACACGTTAAGTGTTGCATTAGTCCCTGCTCAAAAATAAAATATGGGCAGGGAACTATGGGTGCCCACGTGTGACATTTTGAAACCAATTAAAAATTATTAAAATGCTTAAAGAAAATGACACGACGGATTTGGAGACAGAGGCATAATTTAGGCCGCAAATTTTGTTGACGGGGCTGGTGACCTCTAAATTACTCTCCGCCCTAAAATTTTGGAAATCTTTGAATGCAAACGTGTTCCCTTAGTTTGCATAAACTGATATCCCGCGGCTAAATGGTATGCTTTCTGTTCTGATATGTACGCGTCTTCACTACAACACAAATTAGTCCTTTTTGGTTCAGCAAGTTTTACTAGTTCGCCTAACTGGGTATTGAAACAGATTGACCATTAATTTATCTTCAGGTTTCAGTTATGTGTATGCGCTCCTGTGTAACAATAGATCTCCAGGTGTTTTGGGTTGTGCACTTGTGCTGAAATAGAATACCATTTTGGACAAATATTTGAACTGTGTTAGTGGAGTTAATATTTTTTTTGTTTTTTGAAAAGAGAAATTCTCATAAAATCAAGATGAGAAACCTCAAAGATAACAAGATAGTTCTCGTGGAAAATCTTCAATCAAAACAAATGATCTGCAAAGCTAAATCATTACAGCTTGACTGTGGGTTCTTGAGATATATTATTGAATCCTAAACTCATAATTTGGTATAAAAACACCCCTTTTTTTTTTTAAAAAAAAAAAAAAACATGGACGTTTATTGTGCTTGAAAATCGTACCAGCTCCCAACATATCGTCGTTGTAGTCTTGTCTTTTCTTTGTATTATTGGTTTAGCATACTTCTAGCCCTTGTGAAACACATTAAATGATCCCCCTCTAATATCAGCGTTATGAGGGACAATCTCTCTTTGCTTTTACGACAGGAGATTGAACCAACCGCGTTATCTCTTTGAAAATTATCGAAAAGACAAAAACTTCGATGAAAAATTTATACATAATTCACATAATATTATTGGAATATTTTGTAACTCCCACTATTAATCTTTTTTTTTTTTAACCACGAGGTATTTTGGGGAGGACTCCAACTGTAGGAGGCACCTTTAAACTTGTACCATAACCTAGATTAGAAGTTCGCGCTCGAACCGGGAAGCACAGGTTCTCCCAACAAAAGCGACTTCCCTATTACTCGAACTGGAGAGCAAATCCAATCAACTTACTTAAAAAGACTCTATTACCAGTGAAACCAACACTTTATTGGTAACTATTAATCTTTCTGTTACCACCTGACAAAGTAATTCAGTGTAAATATGTGTATGCATGATAATCGTACCATTTCTCTTACCATACGACAAAGTCGAGACACAAATTAAATTACACCTCTACCCCTAAACTCACATCACAGAGAGAGAGAGAGAGAGAGAGGTTCATGAGAAAGAGAAATAAAGACTTAAGGACTGTGAGGTTCCCCAACTTTGGTGAAGAGCTACTGTGGCATACATGTGAGTCAGAAAGGAAAGCTAGAGAAGATATTCAACTTGGGTGTCCAGATTGACTGTGCATTTAAAAGGAAATTTTACAATTAATAAAGATTGGCCAGGTCATCACTTCAGCCATATAGCTATCAAAATCACCAACTGGGTTTCTAGTAAAATAACAATAAAATAAGGTTGCTTCCTTCTCATATCGTCAAGTCACCAATGTATATAAATACTCTCGCTTAGACTTGTGGGTACTATTTGAAAGCCTTGACAACAAAACAAAGAAAAGAGATAGTGAAGCCAAATTATCATTATTATTATTCTTCGTAGTAGCGGCCATGGGAAGACCTCCTTGCTGTGATAAAGTTGGAATCAAGAAAGGTCCATGGACCCCTGAAGAAGACATCATTTTAGTTTCTTATATCCAAGAACATGGTCCAGGAAACTGGAGATCAGTGCCCACGAACACAGGTAACTATTTATACAATTAAAATTTTCAAGCTTATGTAAAATATATCTTATTAATTTGTCTTGAATTTTGATCAATCAATCGGTTTTGTGTTTTGCAAATTGAAAGGGTTGTTAAGGTGTAGCAAAAGTTGCAGGCTTAGATGGACTAACTACCTCAGACCAGGCATCAAGAGAGGCAATTTCACTCCTCATGAAGAAGGGATGATCATTCATTTGCAAGCTTTATTGGGTAACAAGTAATCTTCAAACATATATCCCACTTTTTTTTTCTTTTAATAGCTTTTTAATATTGGTAAAAAATATATATATGTGTATATATTAATTTTGTTTTTGATGAAGTTAAATTTGTATTAATGTTTTTGATGAGTAGGTGGGCAGCAATAGCTTCATATCTGCCACAAAGAACAGATAATGATATAAAGAACTACTGGAACACGCATCTGAAGAAGAAGCTCAAGAAGTTTCAATCAGCAGCTTTGGAACCCCATATGCCTCAAGACTCATCAGCTACCAGTAATAATACTCACCCGTTTTCGAAGACAGGCAACAGCTTCAGTAATGAAAGAAGGAGCTTAGATTTTTCCAACCAAGCCGCCTCAAATAATAATCTCAGGCTACACCAACAAGGCAGCTCCTATGCTTCGAGCACAGAGAACATTTCCCGTCTGCTCGAAGGCTGGATGAGATCATCACCAAAGACTAGTAGTAATAGTTCCAGCGCACTTCTGATCAAAGGAAATGGAAATATTTTTGACAATAGAAGCATTGAGAATTCGATTGGTACTTACAGGCCGAAAGAGGAGCAAGAGGGTGGCGGTAGTGGGGGTGGTGGGGGTGGGGGTGATTTGATTTCAAATGAAGAATTTATATCAATTTTGTCATTTGAGCAGAATTTGAACAATGTGACATGGGACAAGGCCAGTACTGGTGACTCAAGTGCAAAGGGCAGTAGTACTCAAGACTCTGCAAATAATGAAGATCAGAGTACTAAAGTTAATAATAATAATAATGATAACAATGATATCATAGCAAATGCTGAGAAGAAGCAAAGATCTGATCAGAACATCCATAATCCTCCATTATCATTTCTTGAGAAGTGGCTCTTGGATGAATCAACTGGTCAAGTTGAGGAGATTAATCAGATTATGGAATTATCTGATTCAATGTTCTGATATAATTGTCTTCTTCTTCTTGTGTTTTTTTTTTTTGGGTGGGTTATTTTTCTTTGTTTTAGTTTGAGTTTTTTAAATCAATGGATAAAAAAATAAAGTAGCACTAGAGAAAAAAAAATTTAAGAGTTTGATTTCTGTATGGGGTTTAGACTTGTAGTTGAGATTCTGAAAAGTTGGGATCTCTCTCTTTGTAAAATGTAATTAGCTTTAGAGTACGAGAAGTAAGCTAATCACAGTTACTTACTCTTTTAATGTGTTTTTGCATGAATTTTAATTAAGTTGCAATAGAATTTGTAAAATCTACTCACTATTCTTGTAATTAGTCCATATCACTTTGTGGTTGTGCTAAATTATTTAGGACGATATTAGTAATTTGGTGTCTGACTCACTTTAAAAATGAAAAACGAAAATGATTATATATATTTCATACCTACATTGGCACACAAGATCCTTAAAAGTCTAAAAGAACCCAAATCTAAAGAAAATCTTCATATTACTTTTACGCAAGAGTTAGGATGAAATCATATTGACAAACGTCATGTTTCAATTTAAAAACACCTAATTCTTTCGTGTTACCGCCTAGAAACTCATGAATTAATGTTAATAAAAAATAGAATGATGTCTATAATTGAGATTAGGACTCTATGCAGAAGCTATTAGCTTAATATAGCTTACTTTTGTAGTGGGTATGATTCGTGCAAAATAGGATTAAAATTAATGATAATTAGAAACGTGAACACTCAACCTTTTTCTTGTATGGGCGTGTGATGTATAAATGCAAAGTTAATTAGTCGAAGCAATTAAAAGAGAATGAGATCCTATAGCATATATTTGAGAGGAATAATAGCCAGATACATAGAAAGTAAATTGCATAATGTCACGAAAGTCTTGCATCTAAATGAGGCAAAAATGGTTGCCTCAACTCTTTCTTTTTGGAAATTATTATGAGAGAAACATGTGATCCTCTTGACCTTTCGGTGTGTGACAACAATCCATGCAAAATCTTTCACAAGTTAGCGAAAAATTACAAGAAAAACTTTCACTTAAGTCTCTATTACATATTTTTATAATAATTCATTTTCATTGCTGGTATTAAAGCGTCAATAAAAATAAATAAATAAATTGTTGAAAGATAAATGTGACAACCAAATTTACATATTATCAATTATCCGACATGTATAAATATTTTCAAAAAAATTTAAAAGAAACCCGAATGGTAAAGATGAAGAAACTTTGAAATTTTTTATTTTTTATTTTTTTATTTTTAATAGCAAAATGACTCAATGGTTCCTATTGAAGATGGGCATGTGACATAGTAAGCTTGCAGCTAATCATGCATCAAAAAGCTAGCAAAAAGAGAAAATGTGGGTAGCCAGAAAAGGAAAAATTAAATGAAATGGTGCTCTGAACTCATTTATTTGCGGTGACTTAAGCATGTTATAGCCTCAGTATTTTTGCATTTTCTCTCTGGCGAAAGCGTGTACTATAATAATATCCTACAATTTAGGTAGCTCATTATACATTTCTCTTTGGCACTTCATAACTAGACTCAGTGTTCATCATATATAAAATTTGTTTATTTATTCTGGTAGTAGCAATCACTACTCATTGTATAAATTAGACTGTGTTATAATTTTTAGGTAGTAAATGGGTGTACCAATGAATTCAAAATAAAAAAGGACAATGCACGTACGTATTTTATTAGATATTGGCGTAACAACTTCTCTGTGTAGTAATTAGCATCAATGGAGATTGGTAGATGGAGTAATACTTCAATATCTTTATTTAAAAAAAAGAAAAATTCCCTATTTGTCATTTTTTAGCTTTGATTTTCTTTTCAGTAAAAAGATAATTATTAAACGAAAAATACTGGATTTATCTTCTAAGTCATAGACATAATTCTCTTTTACATCATAACATTTTCAAAAGTTTAATAATGTTACAAATTTTACCTTGTTGATAAATAATAAATGAGTTTATATACATGTATATGTATGTGTGTGTGTATAGAAATATTTTAATTCAAAATTTTAAATTGCGGAAAAATCTGACAGAAAAACACATAAATTGTGCAGTTTAAACACTTTAAGTTTTAAGTTTGTTACACCCTATGGTTTTAAAATTTTCTGAAACTTTTCCCGCATTTGAAGATCGCAAAGCAGAAAACTATACATCTTGCATGATGTACTTTTCAGAGAAGTTCTGGATTACATGTCCATTTTTAGCTATCAAGAAATTCACAAAAATCCTAGTAACTAGAAAGTACTTCAATTTAAAAGAACATTTTATGAAAGCACTTACATACATATCATGTATATATTACGATTATTAATATTCGTTTTCTTATAACTAACACAGTGGGTTTTCCAATATTCAATATTCATACATGATAAAAAAACTAGCAACAAGAGGAAACATTTGTGTAGCTTAAAAAAAAAAAAAATAATAATAATAAATAGAACCTCCTCTTGTAAATCTTTTGAAAAGATTTCTACTTTCTCGAAGAACATTTTTATTTTATTCAAAAGAAGTTTAAATCAGAAGAGAACTTAAGATCCGGTTATTATTATCTATCACTTGTGGTGATTATCATATTAAGTAATATTTGTTCAAAGAGAAGATACAGATTAAAAAAAAAAAATTTAACAAGTTAACGAGGCGTACGTGCATGGTGCTGTTAAACATATTTTATACGAGAGGTCCACAAGATATCATCTTGATACGTTTTGATGATAACATTGAACTTGTTAGGTTAATTTTATTTCTGTATCTTTGATGTGTTTTGATGACCCATTAACGTGTTAGGTTTCTCTCTTTTATCACACAACATACAGCAAGCAATTTAATTAACACGTTCACACTGAAAGCAAACCCTGGCTATCAATATTGGTTAACCCATTTAATTAAACAACCAAAAGGAAAAAGGAAAAAAAAAATGAAGAATAATCTACCTTGCTATATGTCTCTTCAAATTTCATGAATACATTATGTATATGTCACTTCTGTTGATTTGTTTTATAATAAACCAAAACCCTACTTCAAATGAAACCCATCATCACATCACTTTCAGACTTTGCTATCGATTCTACCTAACATTGCATGGCTGGCATGTGAAGTAAGAGCCACCTCCTCTGGTTATGATCCTCATGAATTGCCTCTTTTTCTTTGCAAGAAAATTAATTATGAATAAAAATGCCAAGGGACCACAAGTAGCAAATCCTTAAACCTTAGTTAAATCATAAATATTAATATTAGGAACCTAATTTCACAAAGCATTTGTTTAGTTGAGTAATTTTTCGTCCTATTCTTGAGGTTGAGGGTTTCATTTTTTTTCATAATGAAAATTGACTTTCTTCCAAGTGTTTGGAAATAAACCCAATCGATTCTAAGATATAAAACTAAAATGTTCTGGGTAATTAAAAAGAAAAAAAAAATCACATTCAATATTTTCACAAAAAGCTGAGACACTTGGCAGGCACTTTCTAATAAGCATAGGGTGAGGAAGAGTCTGACAGTTCATAAATTTTCAGCCAAGAGTCTTACAATAATCCCAAATTATAATAATATTGCCATCGATTACTATGTGATCCCACTGCTTTGAATGCAAACTTAAATTCTGTCTTATCTCAACATCAATTCATTTAGTGTACTCCCCTGCTATACGCTTGGGGAAATGAAAATTCAGCCAAACATTATCATTATGATTATTATATAATGTTTCAAAAGCAAATCAACGTCTCTGCCATAATTTTTGAAAATGAAATGAGCCAAGTCCACTGCATTTATTGTGTGAACTTTATTGCCTTCAAATTAGGCTAAATATTTATGGGCCACCTGGGATGATGATGATAATTGATGCCAATTTTGTCGTCTAGTTCATGCATAAGGTCATAAAATTTTTTTTTTAACCTAATTAACCTTTGACAAACAAATATAATTAGAACTGTCAATTAGGAATGGCGTATACGTAGCTATGGATGGATTATCCATCCATGTGAAAATTTATAATTATCCATAACCGACATGTAAATTTATAATTATTCATAATCGGTATGTTTATATTCATATTTAATTTTAAATATTAGATTTAGACGTGGATTTTATCCACATAGATATCGATATTCATGAATGTTTATGAATATTAAATTTATATTTTTAAATTAAAAAATAATATAACCAATTAATAATTATATTTTTAAGCAAATTAACAAAATATGACATTATGAAATTCTTATTTACCTTTATTTATATTTCCTAAAATCATTAATTTTTAAAAGGTCACTAAAAATTATTTAATAAAAATATAATAATAAAACAAATATCACCAATGTTACTGTTATGTGATATCACCAGAGTTACTGCTCCGTGATGGTGGCGAAAATACCACCCAAAAGGATGATGGCAGCAACTCAATGTCATCGATTAATTGTGATGGTGGTGGTGAGTTGCACCGCCACCTTATTCATTTTCGGCAGCTTCCGATGAGTTTGATAGTCATCTCACTAATGCTTTAGGAATGCAGTGCGAGAAAAATCCCGACATCCGGTAAAATAGAATAGAAACAAGCAAAATGCTTTTAGTTAGTTTTGTGCCCCTGAATTAAAATATTTTTCTATGTTTTTTTTGGGAAGGTATATTTAAGAATATATGTTTTTGTTCAGGATTTTTTTTATTCATTTTTTAAAATCCAAATTTACCGGAAAATGGATTTGATATTCATCCAATATCTATTTGAATATATTAAAAAACACGCACATCTATAAATATTTTAAATAGATATTTTTTGGTCCAATTGAACTGGATATATAAATATCTAATTTGGATGGACCAATTTGCCATCTCTACCGTCAATAATGATGCAAGTTCTTAATAGAAAAGAAAAATTAGTTTTGATAAATTTATAATTAATGCCATTAATTTCTTCTTTGAAGAGAGAAAAAATGTAGCCTAAACTTTGTTTGGCTCATAAGCAAAGCTAGAGTGTATTTTGTGGTGTGCTGAATGATTAACATTAATCTTAATTAGTTCAACCATTTAGCAAAGTTTAAACAAACAAATTTCATTCTTATTCCGCGATAAAAATTTACCTTTAAATCAAATTGTATTTTTTTTTTTTTCCATCTTAGATATTTGAATTAGTACTCTTAATAATCTACCAAAAATTTGTGCTGTTTTCTTTGAGGGAAAAAAGTAAATGACGAATTAAAAACACAAAGAAAGATTTCCAGTTACTGTTAGTACAAAATTGTCAAGAACAAGAAGTTGCAATAATTGGACTTTTCAAGATATTATCAAAGGCCCATAAAATGTCCACATCAAGGTTCATGTGGGTGGCCCATGGAGGCTATTAAATGCGCCCACCGGGCCCATCAGAAGACAACATTGTCACACCTCCACTACAGGAAACATAGCAATTTACTTTGGCTTCACTCCTCTGCAATGATTGTATTCTTGGAATTATCCATTATATATATGAAAATTGAAATTTTTTTTAATGCAAACTTTAAACTTTAATTAAAAAAATTAAAATTAAAGGAGCAGGACCCCAGGACGACAGAAATGACGCCATAGTCAACAGTGCTAGAGACTGTAGTGTTATTTGTTGCCCCGGTGTCACCCTGTGTCAGTTGAAATATCATTGCAATTTTAATTAAGGGGGAAAAAATTGTATATAATGAATATGGGGTTTTATGAGGATTAAAGAAGAAATTAGCACAAGTCTTATTGGTAGCTTCCAAGCTACCACTAAAACAAGACCAAACACAAAATAGGTCATCACAATATTTTGTTTGTAGGCCTGCTTAGTTGCTTCCCATGGACAGAATGAAGTTACATGTGCTTTTATTTGCACATGTGATGAGATAAATTGATGTCTATTTTGTGTTAAGGAGATATGATTTGAGTGTAAATAATTAGAAGAAGAATATAGTATAACCGAGTTTCAATTCCCACAAAGGCATATATGATTAGGAATTCTAACATTAATAATAGATCAGAAAAGAAGTGAAACATCTTGATCAATGAAAGGAAAAAAGATACAAACACAACCCATATTTAGGAACTATCGCGTCCCCACAGAAAGATTATGCTACTAAAAGATCATTTCTGATTTTGTATGCCTACAAAAAGATTCATTTTCGTTTCCAATCGGTAAGCAAATACAGTGACTTAGAGACAACGGCTCCGTATCGACATTGACAGATAAATTTACAAATGATATAACACAAAAATGACATTGTAATCCTCCTAAAGCAAGACCTCCAAATCTTAGACCTTGGAAAGGAAAAAAAAATAAAAATAAAATAATTAATGAAAAAAAGGAAAGCCTGGACTACTTGCAAAGTGCAAAATCTCGTGAAAACTTCTGTTACTGGCTGCAATTAATCTGAGTTCGTGTGCCTCAATATCAAAATGACACCTGCTGAAGAAAACAAATGAGTTAATGACCCAGGAAAACTGACTGTTTTTATTCAAAAGGAATATTTAAATTAGAAACCTACTGAAAGATGATGGTTTCTTCTGTTCTAAGATGAAAACAAGCCAATTCCGTCCAAGGCTTGATGATCCACAGTGAAGTCACACTATCTTTGTTGCATATTTTGGACCTCTTCATATATGGAACGGAAAAGAACAGTGGGAATATACCTCTCGCCGAAGCTTGGAAATATAGCCTTTAAGGTTTATAACCATAAAAAAGCAAGTCAGAAAAGCAGAATCTGGTAGATAATGATATCAAGATAAGTGCATAAAGTTTGGGGCTTATGGTGAGAAAAATATTTTCCATTCTTAGGCAAATTTCCAACAAAATTCTAGATATGCATAAAAAGCTTGTCTTAACTTGATTCTTGCAGATTTTGTATGCATGTGCATGCATGTGAGTGTGAAGAATAGGAATAGCTCCTTTAGTGGGGCATTTAGACATCCAATTGGAATCAACAAAGAATGCGACAATCTACAAATGATCTGAAAAATCCACCTTCTGTTCTTCATGGACCTTTAAAAAAAGGATGATATGTTTGCCTTCACAAGAAGCAAACGAAGCAAAGGCAAATAATCAATATAAGTCACTATTCAAGGCCACTTTTAGACACAAAAATTGTTTGCTGAGCATGGCTGAAGACCTCTGTAGCACAGAGGCTTTTTTATGATGCCTCAAATCAACTTTATGAGCTTGATGTTTGTGTATTCTACTCAATAATATAAGTTTGCATCACATACTATATATGCTGCTCACCAACCAAGCAAATATAGTCTCATAAAAACTTCAAAACAAGTTGCTTCGTGCTTTTGACCAGTAAAACAATAGTGTACATACAAATTAAAAACAAAATTCCTCACCGCAATGAGTTTTCCAGAATTCTCAGGCCTTCTTGCTAAGCTGATTGCTGCAGCAGCAGCAGCTCCTGATGAAATGCCAACCTAAAAGCAGCGTGGAAAAATAAATTAGCACTATTAGCTCTTAAAACGAGAGATATTGTGCTCTACAAGCAATATAGATATAGCTGATAAAAAAGGTGCAAAAAGGGAGATGAATTCAGAAGGTGGAAGGATTATTTGAGGTTCACACCCAGATAAGGAGCTTTCTACACCGGAAAAGGCAATGTAACGGTGAAACATTTGTTCAGCTTAAATGGGAAAAGAACGGGTTTCAAAAACCTTTCAGGTGGAAAAAAATTTGAAAGATTTTGTTAGGTCTGTAAGCAAAAACTTCCAGCTGAAGGTTAGTCATGGCCGAACTAAAAGGGGCAGCTATAGAGGCTTTAACATCATGTGAACGATACTAGCACATTACCAGCAAACCTTCCTCCAATGCTAATCTCCTTGCCATGTTAACAGCTTCATCATTGGTAACCTGCAATTTTTAGGTCAATAAATCTAACATTAGAAGTTCATCGAAACGACATCCAGCATGCGAAGAAACAAACTAAGAAACCTAATAAGCAATTTCTATATGAATGCATTATTCTTTGAGCCAATCCAAATCAAATAGAATATGAATTCAAAAGCTCAGCCCAAAGGACTTGATAATAGGGTGCATCACCTAGTGGAAAATGATAAACCATAAAACAGTCATTCTCATCTCAGTCAATCATTGTATTATATATAACACTGTATATTTAGAATTCTTCAATTCATATCTACTACTGAGATTTTGATACATAAAACTACTGTCTAAGACCACGAAACTAAATCTTCTAGTATAAGTGACCAACTATGTGTGATCCCTTGCATATTGTTCCTTCCCAACAAGAGTTCCTAGTCCATAGGACCACAAAACGGAAAACTATATAACTTAATAGGGTAATACAAATCCCTGCAGGAAGAAATATAACAAGTAAGGACCAAAAATTACACTCTTATAGGGATAAATACTTCCAAATATGTGACAGATTCAACCTTTTGATGTATACATTGTCGTCAATCAGACCAATTAAAGCTTGGCAGTATACTCATAACTACTCACAAGGGACTTAAAGAAATAAACTGATTAAACCTCAACAATTTCAAGCATGAAAGTAGATCTGTAAGGAATAATAAAAATCTGGAACCCAGAAGATTAATAAAACAATATGCAAACATTAAAAAGTATTTTCTTTAAATAACCAAAGTGAAAAGAAGCGGAAGAATTTTTCTTTACCTTGATAACCTCATCAAGCAATTGCACATCTAAGATGCTAGGCACATAACCTGTACGGAGGTATTACAGCTGTAAGCAGGAATGACAGCTAGAAAAAATTCACAAAAATTAAAGTGAAGATAAAATGCTTTTACCTGCATTTTCTCCGGATATTACACTCCTTTCTGCAGGTTCAACGCCGACTACCTAATTAGACAAAATAAGAAAAATTAGGAAACCATACCCTGTCATTCAAAAGGTACATAACACCGACAAGATGCCACAATGAAACTCACACATTGCCACTCAGCAGATTCATATAATGCCTGCCCTATGTACATTTCTTCAAGGAAATGAAGTTAAACACTCAAATTTCACTTAAAACTACCTTATACCTTCTACTGATACAGTTGAGACAGTTGCAAAGCAAACTTCGACTCTGAAAAGTAATATTGAAATCTTATAGATTATGAGCCTGTTCCCTATCATTCCACCATATCAGAATTCAGATCTTACCATAGAAATCTATAACTTAACTTTAGAATACATAAGAGACAAACTGCACAAAACTTATCATAACATTGAAAAGATAAGTGTTCAAGTTCTTCACCATAGTAATATCCTTGCCTTAATTTCTTTATTCATCATTTTCAAGAAGCGGCCAGTGCCTGTAATGGTACCACCAGTACCAATTGCAGCAACAAATATGTCAACACAACCCAGAGTATCCTCCCATATTTCTGGTCCAGTAGAGTCAAAGTGAATCTGAAATTCATGGGAATCGATCTTGATGAATGCAACTATAGAAAAAAACAAACAGCATTATTAAATTAGGTAATGCAGAGAAAACATAAATAACCTTTAGATTAGCCATATTATCAAACTGTTGAAACATGTAGGCATTTGGAGTGTTCAGAACGATTTCTTCAGCTTTATCAAGGGCTCCTCTCAGACCTTTCTCTGGGTCTGTCAGAATAATTTCAGCTCCAAATGCACGTAAAAGGATTCTTCTTTCAAGATTTGTTGACGCAGGCATGGTGACTATAAGTTTGTATCCCTTCACTGCCGCCACAAAAGCAATTCCAAGTCCTGTATTTCCAGTAGTTGGTTCGACTAACACAGTCTGCAAAATGCAAGAAAAAATTGCATAACATGCGTTGAACATGATCAAAACTAAGACGCCACTTTCATAACAATACATCTAAGCCCAAAAGTTTAAAAAAGAAAAGGCAGTTAGGAGATAAAAATATCTCAATGTGCATTTTCACAATGATTATGCTAAATATTAGTCGATTACCTTCCCAGGAGTGATATCTCCACTTTCTTCAGCATCAGTTATCATACTATAACCAATTCTGAGGTATCAAATATTTACAAATAGAAGAGTCAGTAATTACACATCATTAGTGCGCATGCACAACCTTATAAGATACTACAAAATAGATATTGTAACTTATCATTTACCATCACAAACAAATACCCCACATACTGAACGATAGTGGGTTGAAGTAAACATTGAATGCTTTCAGTATCCAAGGCAATCAGGCAAAATGTAAAGAATGTTACCTGTCCTTAACACTACGGCAAGGTTCCATAGATTCAAGCTTAGCGGCAACATTCGCGACACAACCTTCTGTAACTTTGTTGAGATACACCATTGGTGTCCTCCCAATCAACTATATATCAATTTTGTCAACAGCTTCTCATATCAGTAAAGATTTTAAAAACATGCCAAGTATTTTACATTTTCAAAGAAGTAGATTGGTGACATAATACAGGGGCAAAAGGATAAAAGCAGAACCTGGGTTACGTCCTCGGCGATGTTGACACCGTGGAAGTCATTTCCTTCTTCTTTTTCAATTTCTCTGGTGCTTGTGGCGTAAAGCGAGGAAGAAGAAGAAGCAGCAGCACCAGCTTTGGCGGAAGCAACAATGGGTAAAATTCTTCTTCTGGTAGCAAGCGCGCCGTTTATTGATGATAAGCTTGAAGTTTTGAAGCGTGCGAAACGGTGACGTTTTTGAGATGTTATGTTCAGGGGATGAGGAGGGAGAAGCTGAAGCGAAGATAAAGCCATTTTGGTGTTTTTGGGTTATGTGAGGTTTTGGGGAGGTTTTAGATAAATGGGCAGTTAAAACTATAAAAAGGGAAAGTTGAGGCGCTATTTGTAATTGAAGACAAGTTATACGACCAAAAGTAAAATTTGCCTAAATTTTAAGGGCACCTTTGTTACAATACCCTCCTTTTTTTTTTTTTTTTAAATTTTCAAACGGTAAATTATGCTGAAATCAAATTCAGCCACACATAATAAAACTTACGGTAGCCCAAAAGTAGCTAAAAAATAATATAACTTACAGTAACTAAAAAATAATTATCCAATATTAAAAAATAATAGCATATAAAACAAATGAAAAGTCATGAATAATTATTTTTAGATTTGCTGAAGTTACTTAACGAGATCCTCAAATTCGACATATACATTAGGTCATTTATTTGAATTTAAGAGTATTAATAATTTAATTTTCCTCCACACAGTTTATATATTTTGTTTTAACAGTCCACTTAATGCAGGCAAATCATTATTATAAACCCAGAAAGTAAAAAAATGAAAGAATGAACCAATATGATCATTAAATATCTTTATTCATACATGATCTTCTCCCCTTCTTTGTACAATGGAGTGTTGGCATTGCAGTTTCAGTCTCAAAAATCTGCAGCAAAAACACTTTGAAATTCTCACCTTTGTAATGCAGCAAAAATCCTATTGCTGTATTTCGCATCAAAATGTTTTGAAACTGCCATGCTATAAAGAATGCGAACTTTCTCTTTCACCAAAAATTTGGTTGTGATGGTATCAATTTTAATCCTTCCTCTTTCCCAGTAACAGTCCGAGAGAATCGCCTAGACTTGTGAATGTTCCTTCTCATGGCAGGAACTTTTCGAGCCACAGCCTGCCATATCATTTGAACAGCATCACCTTCCTTGGAAGGGAACTGAAACTCAAAGAATCTCTGAACCTCTTTCAACCTGTCTCTCATGTGAGTCCATTCATCCTTTTTGATATTCCTGACTAGGTTTATTAGAAAATTTTCCTTCACAGCATCTGATGTGCGTACAAATATGCAGAACTCGGAGTAGTCAAGAATATCTTCATAAGGGAGCTCAATTTCATCACTGATGATGACAGGTACGCAATGGCTAGCTATAGCATCAAAGAGGCGGTTTGATGATGGGGTGTCACCTGCAATGTTGAGGCAGAATTTGGAAGAGTGCATTCCCTGGCTAGCTTGGTGGATTCCATTCTTTTGAACACTTCCAAATGAGAAATGCACATCTTTTTCATCTTTTAAAAGGTAAAATAATTCATGTCGTACAGAGCCACCCTGAATTTGAGCAACAAAATAAGAATATAAGCAACTACAGTGATATTAGATATATAAAAGAAACAAGGACACCTAAATTAAAAAAAAAAAAATAGAGAGAACAGATTGCATGAACAGGCATGAGAGCAAAGCAGGTCTAGGTGAGAATATCTGGACGATGTTTAACAAGATCAAAATGTTATGAAAATTTTTTGAGACAAATTAATTTGGAGATATTTATTAAAAAATGCCATCAGGTACACCCTTTCTTCACCAGCAAGAAAAACCATAATTACACACAAGTCCATATAATTATGCATAAAATATATGGAGAGCTAGAAAATACAGATATTCAGAAAGTTAAAGAATGCAAGATCATGCCATTTAGAGAAGTGGTTACAAAACCAAGAACAACTTTTTTGACTAAGATTTCCATAGACATAGTGATTCTCAATCAGATCCATGTTAAAGTTCAAGATGAAAGATGTTTGTTAAAAATAATTAAAAAAAAAATCTCATAAATATTCCATTTGAAATCTTATCCGCAAAGTTCTCCATTACATAATGGATCAGTGTCTTGCACAAGAAAAATTTCTGTGGACTTTCCCAAGACTTGCCACAAATCAGAAGATATACATCATCTTTTTTACAGGAGCCTGCACACAGGATGGTACGTGGTATGGGAAGTCTTGGCAGCAACTATAATGCATTAATTACAGTTCTTCAAAAAAAGGTTCAAGGAGTATGCATGGCCAAAAGACAATGTAAGATTGTCTGCGGTAGCATACACAAAACATAGCAAACTTTAGGAAGTGAACAAATATATGCAAGGGCTAACATGGAGATCCAATTTCCTGAAAAAGATTCTAGAATCACAACTAAAAATTATCATAATTAGTTGATTCGATGACTCTCAATTCAGATTATATAGAAAAAAAGTGGAAGGGCAGCAGAAGACTTTTCACTTTTCATCGTTCATTAATTAATTCATTCATAGGTAAAAAAAAAAATTTAATAGTAATAATAATAATAAAGAAAAGATGAGATATTAGACACAAGTACAGACAAATGAAAGGACTTTCGAAAACCACATAGCATCATAGTTTAATACTACGAGGTAACGTGTTTAAAGAAGAAATTTTAGGATAATTAAACACTTATATTTCCACCTTGAAATCTATTGCAAACAAGCAACAACAGAAAAAGGAAGAGCACTTACATCTTTTCGGTATATGGCTCCTTGGAAGTACAGCAAAATTGGACGACTGTCAAACTCAGATGTATCATTGACATAGGATTTGACCATATGTTTGTAAGGTGCAATAACATCTTTATCAACATTGGCAATGTGAGGAGGGTACCTCCCAAAATCCGCAAGTATGAACATTGCTGGCCACAGCTTCGTCCTAGCATCTAACATACTATTGGGATGGTGAGCCACGATTAAATGGTCTCTTCCACCAGACCTCTTCCACTCTTCTTGACTTGTCACAAATCTCACCACCTTCTCTTGCAACACTTTGTTGTTGATCTTATTTTTTTGTGGACTCTTTTTGGAATACTTGTTATAGCTCAATGATGAAAAGAATGGTACAAATATAATATCGGCTCCACTAGAGTTGTGCACTCTTATTGCACCACAAGCACTTGGGTTGTCAGGAAGCTCCGAAGCAAGGAGATCTAGAGTAAGCCAATACTCTATGCTGTGTTGCAAGTTCAAACCACCAGGATAGTGTGGTATTCTTGTTCTAATATCAGGCCAAACACTACCCCCTTGTGATTTCCAATCTAAAAGCTCAAAGTGAAACTGAGGAGGTAAATCATACATATAAACCTTAAGAACTCCTTTTTTATTTTTATTGCACTTTATATCTTTTTTCTTTTGGGGTAACTCTTCTTCTTGCACACTATTCTTAACATGATCTAGACTCTTAGGTTTTGATTCTTTTGAACTACCGTTATCAATTATGGAAGGGGGTGCAGAATTGGACAACAAACTATGGTCAACGAAATGAGGACTGCCGGTAGAACGCAATACAAAGAACCAAGATAAGGAGAACAAAATTGACGTGATTGCAAGCAAGAAAAACAAAAAATTTCTAGAAATAAAGCCAAAAGAAGACGCATTCCTCTCACCCATTGCAATACGCTAATCCAAGAAAATCAGCAATGCTTTCAAACAACAGCCATTTCAATTCAAGATCAATTGAAACTGATATGATTCTAACAAGATACTCTTGAATGCAAATATTCCAATAAAAGCTGCAATCGTTTGCAGAAATGAGAAATAACCAGAAGGTCAAATGAGCTTTGGTCTAATACTAAACAATGAAAGAACCCCATCACTGCACAAACAGATATCAAATGATTCCTCATTCACCGCTTCTCACTCCGCATTGCAAACGACAAGTGAAAAGAAACCAAACCCAGATGAAATCTAATCCAATCTCACCAACCCACAACAAAAATGCCAATAAAAGCAAGAAAACCAATCAAGAATGAGAAAAAAACAAAATGGAAGTTGACGTTTAGTTTCTTGCCGCAAAGCTTGCTCAGAATTCGTACCGTAAGGGAAAACCAAGAGGGGAACGCACCAAACAAAAACAAAACTGTTGTTGTTGATGTAAACTGTGTTTCAGTAGTTTAGTTTTCTTGCTTGGTGTCTCTTCTCTTGTGGGCAAAGACTTTCAAGTAGCGTGGGAATAGGGTCTCTCTGTTGAAGCGGGCTTTAGTTCTCGCAGCTGGCTGGCCTTATTTTAAAAAGCAAAAAATTATATTAATTATGGATCAGTTAAATAATTAAATACTAGTACTTTTTTAGTTATAACTCGAATCATAATTATGAACAAAAAAAAGATATATAATAACCTTTTTTATTATATATTTAAATACTAAAATTCAAGTGTTATTAAATATAAACTATTTTAAATTATTGAATGCAACTCTTTCCTTGAATATAAGGTAACTCATCCACCTCCATACTTTAGTACTTCTTCATTTATCCAATAATATGTCAAAAAATAATAAAGATGAATACTTTTAAATTTCCCTAGGTAGGAATTTGCTGAGTAACTGAAATTTAGGGGTCCACTTGAGTTGCGGTGGAGATAGCACAAAAAGTTGGCCAAGGACAAATATTTTGAAATAGTTGCTTTGGCTACAATAATTGAATTAGGTCAACTAACTAATACATTAGATTATTAATATTGGGGAAAACGAAATCATATATAGAAAATAATTATATATAACCAGATTTGTGATTAGCAAATGGTTAGGTATCCTTGTGCTAATCACAGTTTAAAACCAGGGCAGGTGAATCTGGAGCCGAACCCCACTGCTCAATTTTTGTATTTCCCATGCCCTCGTCATCATAAAATAAAAAAAGAAAAAATTCAATCCAATTCTTTCTCCACAAGTTAACTGAGTCTTGATTTAAAATTTTAAATAATCCTGGTAATTTGTGCAATATTTTGAAATGTTCAGCGGCAACTAGCATGAACATCTCTGGTGACCATTTATAATTTTATAAAGAATACCCAGATCTAGATACAATACACCCCACTATGCTATAAGTGTAAATACCCAAATGCTTTATTATTATCGCATAATTGCATCAGTACGAGTCTTTATTTTGCCATTTTTGTTTTAAAGTATTGTTGTTTCCTAAGCAAATATCTAGCAAGATTATGCATATTGGGTGGGACTTGGTAGCATGATTCATGAATATACTATTCCCAACTAGAGTTTAAATTTTGAACCAACTTTGTTTAAATCCTGGAAAATGGAAATGATTTTTCATTTAGGGATCTGCTGTCACGTTCCTGACAGTGACTCAATATTTTAAGATGGTTAGCTCACCAACACCTGCTTCCTTAAAGTAAACAGATCTTATCAACATTTACTCGCATTCAGTGGTTCTTATCTTTTCGGACCAAAATGATACACAATTGAAGGATTGTGCACTTACGTTGGCATGTATCATCAAAAACCCATTTTCAAGAGAGACTCACCGGAGACCCTTTTATATTTGAACCGGCAGTCTTTTTATTAGATGAAAGTTAGTAGTCCCTCGAATATTTGAGAGGGTTAAAAAAAAAAAAAATTGTTCGACGGGTATGTATTTACCAAATATTGTCACTGGTGTGCCTTCATAATTAAGCTACAGGCGACGCTCAATGCTCTCTTTCAAGTTTGATTTTCAATGAGAAGAAAAGGGAAGAAAAAAAAAAAATCTATTGAAACTTCCTACATTAACTCTGTAATGGGGAACTCTAAATATTTAATTTCAAAATTAGCCGAGTCTACTTCTAGATATTTAGATAGAAATCTACCTTCCTAAAACACATGAAGAACTCGAAACATTGCTCGTATAAGTAGAAAGCGAGGTGGTTCACCACCAAGCCATTCAGCAGTTACCTCCACATATATCTTTAGAACACACGTTTGCAAGACTTGGTACTGAATTATAAATGCGCACAGCAATCAACTCTAGAGTTATAAGGTCATCAAAGTATTATCTTGCCATCAACAAATTTTCAAGTATCAATGGTGCAATAATTGGTAATGGCTATCAGGGCCAATCTTGCCCTGATTTAGGTTATTGTAACCTATTTTCTACAGTTTCCAAGCTATAGCACTACAAATCCCTAATTTGAAAAACCTCATGGAGATTTGTTTTTATAGGTTAAAGCAAAAGATCAATTACAAAATCCATGCTCCGGTTTCATCGGCTTCTTTAGTCACAGGAGAAACAAAATACAGCTTAAAAGAGATGTAAAAAAGTTCTTTATGTGGACCGAATAGGAGTGACGAATATCAGTCCAAATAATTGGACAACCTTATGGAAGTGATTAGAACTGGAACAGCATTTCTGAAGTATATCCAAGTGCCTCGAGGTGAGCAGCCATGGCCTTGTTCATTGGTGGTGGACCACATCTCAGAACCTGCAGATGCCACAATAACAGTCACTGCTACAGTAATTTTTTTTTTGGGGGGGGGGGGGGGCCTCAAGATCTTTTTGCTTCTTGTCAGCCGAAATTAGATAAAGCATGATAATACACACGTCCACATAGATTTCAGATAAATATTCAACATGAGAATGATGAGCTGGAATATTCAATCAGTGTCCAACAAAAGAAACGATGCTTACATGCCATCCAAACATGTTAAAGAAACACAAAGCAAAGAATTTGGGTGTTAACCTGAATATCAGAAGCAGGTGCGGGACAATGGGTTTGAATCATTTCCTTTGAGACAAAGCCAACACCACCATTCCACGATTCAGGAGGCTGATGAAGTAAAACAATGATAAGAAACAACAGTTTTCAAAAAAATATCATATCCAATCAAAATCAATCACAACATACTTTTAGGTGGGTTTGCATACTGTAACTAAAGATTTAGCTATTGCTAGACTGATAACTTAGAAATTTTAGTGCAACCTAGCCAAATTTTAGTCTCATAAGTTAGCTTTAGTTCGACCTATCTGCATCATTGGGTTAGGATTGCAACCAAACATGAAAATGTGTTGAAGGTAAGAGTTGCTTAAGAAACGCAACTAACCTGATTCAACACATAGTAGATTGTGAATTGATCAGGGTACTTCGCCGCAAATCCATCCAATTCTTCCTGCAAATACATCATATGATTTGATTATGATACGGTCTCATTAGTTAAAAAAAAAACTTCAAATCTTCACATATTACACGTTCGGCCTTCTCAACTCCATTTCCATACCAATTATCTCAAATTACATCATCCTTGGCCATTTAAACCCACAATGATGACTATAATCACATTCAACATATGATATGAAAAAAGGTGGCAACTGTGGAGATTTACACAAGGAACTATTATAAAACAAAGAAATATTTATATATCAAATATAACCACTGAGAAGAAGATGTTACTTTGAAAATTCAACCAAGTTCTTTCCTGCAATGCTCGAGGAGCATTTCTAAAACCTCTAAAAGGTTCGAGATCACAAGCCTAGGCTCTTTGCAGGAAACTGATGCAATGGGTTTAGGTAGGTCTTTACTAGCTACTATGGGCTTTGACAAAGAAAATAACATGAAAAAAAGAGAAAAAATGAGAAACCCACTGAAAGAAAATTCTCATGTAAAAGATTTAAAATTTAAACACCACAAACAGGTACTGAGTGGCAGAAGGGGCTGCGCATGTGAGATGTGACTGAGGGGAAAAATGAAAGGAGTAATGTAATCCTTGGGGCCGAAATTGACATGTATTAACATAGAAGTGGGTATATATATACATATATATTCAGCTCATTTGCCTCAAATTTCCAAAGGATCAATTCCTATTTTCTGTTTACTCCTTGATTAATTAAGTGGGGAAATATTACTCTCCTGATTTTGCAATTATTGCTTGATGACCAATTAAAATATGCACCAATCCTATAGTTCCCAGCATGCATACAGCTACAAACAGGTCTGTGTGATAGTCTATCGGGGATAAATGGACCATATCTATGTGGAGTTCTGTTTTTAAGTACTTCAATAAAGCAACTATAACAATAAATAATAGTGCAATAGAAATGCAGATTACCTTTAAAAGAATGTCCTCATATGTAACATTGGCATAAATGAGGTGCACCTTTGTCTTGTCATTTGGGTTCTCTAATATGGCTCTAGTAACCTGAAATGAAAGAAGCAGTGGAATAAATGAACACCAATGTCGGATGGATGATAATACCCAACAACTATTAGAAGCCAAGATCCTTAAAAAGGGACAACATTGTTTCTTAGCAACCTACTTGGAACATTGGAGTGATGCCAGAACCTCCTGCAGTCATCCCAAATGCTCTGACCTGGCCAGGTTGATACCTGAATCGACCCTGGTAGCAATAATTTTCCAAGATCAGCAGTCCAAATGAGAGATTTTTCAAAGAATTGTTGTGAATCGTACATGAATGACAATTATCCACAGACAAAAAAATTGCGAATAAGTAATGATTATCCACAACTTACAAAACAAACATATTCCACATGAGCTGAAATGAAAGTTTGCTCCTGAGCATACCTCTAATTGATTTTCCACAAGAAGCAAATTATACTACGACATTGATTGGGCTTTAATACGTGAAAAACAATTTTCTATGATTAGATAAATTATGATATGAGATTTACCTCAAATCCAAAAAATGGAAACAGGATTCAAATTTTAATTTTTGACGTTACTTGGTATGGATGTACAGAAAACATATGTTCCTTTGTAATTGAAACATTATGACAATTTTGTTAGGAAAAATAATATGTACTTGCAGAACAATATATACATTCTTTTTTTTTTTTTGGGGGGGGGGGGGGGGGGGGTGGTGAAGCAGCATTATGACCTTGCCGTCTAAGCACCATTAAATAGACAAGTACATTAATCATTCAATTCATTAAGAGAAAAAACTGAGATAGTCTCAACTGCTATGGTAAAGAGTTCAATTAAATAGTTCACAAAAAATTATTAACTCCGAGTTATATTGAATAACAAGAATGAACAATACACATCCATGCCCAATGATAACTTCTGTTGTTACTCGTTATGCACTTGAAACATAATGGCTTGTTCTAAAACACACTATGATGTTTGCCACAGATTGCATTGAATTAACACTAATTAGAAGTGATAACAAACATGTGGCATGGTAAAGATTATTGAAAAATATACCATCTGAATGGGATCCAACAAAAATCATCTTAACAATCTCCTTTCTTTTAATGTCACAGACTAAAGATTTTATTTTGGCAGGCCGGGCGGGGGGGGATTGGGTTGTTGTGAAAGGGAATAAATACTCAGGCAGCCAAAAGGAAAAATGTACCTTGGGTCCCTTCACGGCAAGATAATCACCAACACGCATCTCACGGAAATGGTGTGACATCCTTCCTTGGGGGTACATCTACTTACAAAAAATCCCAGAGAGCCAATAAACAAGGGGCAAAAATTGAAAACAAAAATCATATACATAAAAAAATAAACCCAACAAAGTCAAGATACTAAGAGATAAGTCTTTATTTATACCTTAATAACCAATTCAAAATGACCAACATCAGAATCCAATGTGGTTGGGGTATATGGTTTAATAACCTCTTCACCCTGACTATCCTTGCCCCTGTTTCAGAATACAAGGAAGAATAACCAAAACTGTACTAAAGAAACGGGTAATTTTTAAAAACCTCCCCTGAGGTTTGGGCTTGTTGCAAGTAGATGGCGAGAATTGATTTATTTGTAAAAAACCCCCTACCGTCAGTTAAGTTTAACATTGACCGTTAGTTGACCGTGCAAAAACAATATTACCCTTAACAATAGTTTGTAAACGAAAATAACTAAAAAAAAACCAAAATTATTGGTGCAAAAAGCACAAATCCTATTTTTTGATAATTTTATCCTTGTCAATTCTAAAAATTTACAATATCATAGTTAAAGATTATGACTATTTCATTTTTAAATTTTTAATTTTATCTTTCTTGTAGGAATTTTAAGGAAATATCAATAATTTAAAGAGGATTTTTTAATTTTTTAATTTTAACTTTTTTATAGAAACTTTAAGAAAATATCAATAATTTAAAAAGTGTAAAATAGCTAATAATTTTGGTTTTTTTTTTAGTTATTTTCGTTTATAAACTATTGTTAAGGGTAATATTGTCTTTGCACGGTCAACTAACGGTCAATGTTAAACTTAACTGACGGTAGGGGGTTTTTTACAAATAAATCAATTCTCGCTATCTACTTGCAACAAACCCAAACCTCAGGGGAGGTTTTTAAAAATTACCCGTAAAGAAACATAAAACATTAGTGAACTTTCATTTTATCCATTAGAATCATTTACAACCAATACAGTAATCCAAGCAATGACAACCTTTTGACAAGGAAAACAAGAAATAAGATGCATAGATCAAGAGCAACAGTTCAAATGAGATGTTGCCTAATTTCAACAAGAGGGAATGCAGAGGAGAATTCATTCAACAAACCTGCAACTTATATGTTGTCCAATTGGAAGACCCAAAACCGATGTAGGCGTTGGGAGTTCAAATGTGAACTTTGCCACATTATGGCTCAGCTGTAATCGCTTGACAAGCTTAAACTCCTTGAAATTCTCAGGATCTAAGGAAACTGTAGACACATATTATTGGTTTATACAAGTAACAGCACAGATAACAATTCTGATAAACCATAGAGAAAAGAAATTCACACAGAAGCAGGTTCCAATTTGCAACAAATAAACCCTATTGATACAATATTTCAAGAAGAACTGAAACATTACAAAGCATTCATGAATAAGGTTTGGCTTAATTGAGCTCAGAGTTGGGATTGCTATTGTAGCTTAGTTCTCATACACTTACCCAAGTTTGAGCTTCTTTGTAAGCCAATTTGCGATTATTAACTTAATCTAAAGTCATTTCAGTGTCAAAGTCAAATATAAACTAACCCATTGTCAAACAAAAATTAGTGATCATAATAAAGATTATCTATTCTTAGAGACAAACTAAACTCTATAAGCCCTTTTTAGTCTGTGAGTGCCTTCTAGAATCCGTGTAGTCGGATTGAGGCAATCTTTTGTTGAGCTTACAGTCAAAATTGTCAAATTCGGTTGACAAACATTTAAAAAACCAGCTATCATGAGAAAACCTATATCACACAGTGCATAAAGCATTGCTTTGCAGGTAACTCATACGGAACTAATTAGCTTTATTTCCATGACCAAAATGATTGTCTTTGCATTGTGCAAAAACCCAACACAAAGGAACCATGAAGATGTAGCTAAAAATATAACTTCTTCAACAATACACACAGAGAGGGAGATTAGAAAATAAAAAGGATTAGCAATAGGATGGATCTCATATACTTGAGATCAAATCCAAGATTTCAAATTGTGTAGCATTTGGTTTCACAAAAATGCACAATTTCCATTTATCTCTACTCTTAACATTGATTGCATTCAAGTTAACATCATAGCATGATCTCTCCAAATAAAAAATACCCACCAACCGCTAAATACAAACAAACAATTTTAATCGCATATCAAAGATATTAAAGTCCCACATCCAAACATATATTATTTGAAAAATGTAACAAATTGAGTTAAAGGTCAAACCTTTGGGCTTCTTAGAGGAATACAAGTAAGCAGCACCAACAGCAATGGCCAAAACAGCCACAGCTCCACCAACGAGAAGCTGAACATCTAAGTTCTGCAGATATTCCATATCCATGATGATACAGAAAAGCTCACCAATAGAAGAACTAAAAGCCTCGGATTTATCAATATATGTATATAAAGAATAAATTTTTAACTCAAAAATCAAAACAAGAAATGGAACCAGTAAATGGGTGGGAGAGAAAATAGTGTGCGGTTTATTCCATTTCTTATCTTCTGGTGCTCTGTTTGTTGTGTGTTGGCTGGTAAGCTGCTATAATGGAGAATTTATTAAAGAAAGAAAATAGAAGAAAATGTTATTGGTTGGTAGGTGCAAACTTCAAACTGCGAAGATTTACAAATAATTCCCTTAATTTTTTTTTTCTTCTTAATCTTTTATGCTGATAAATTGAATATTGAGGGATTCGCTTTACCTACCAAGTTCTTGAAGTGAGGTTAATATATCATCATACATGTAAATAGTTCTGCATATTATTTAATTAATAAATAGATTTTCTTTGGCTTTTTATTGATTAATGTTTGGTCAAAGATGTTCGACCAAAAACAATTTTGCAACGAAAGCATGACTGAATGGGTGGAATAAAAAGTAGTAGATTTAATACATAATATTTTATGAGTAATGATACAGCCACAAACTCTTGTACAAACTTATTTTGTACAAACTGATGTGGCATGATAAGATTGGTTGAATTAAATATCACTTGGCCCACATGATTTGTTTTTATTAATTTATATTTTCATTCAACCAATGAATTAATGCCACATCAGTTTGTACAAAATAAATTTGTACAAGAGTTTGTGGCTGTATCATTACTCATATTTTATTTCAGTCGTGTACAAATTTTTTGAGTCAAGTGAGATGTACAATTATGAAAATTCTAAAATATATAATTATTTAATAAAAAAGGAGAAAATTTATCTTTTTTTCAAAAACATAATTATAAAATTTCACAAAACTCCCTGTAGATAACGCAATTTGAAGACAAATTGAATTCATTTAAATTAAATTGAAAGAAATCTTCCCCACATATATGCACATACTTAAAAAAAAATATGTCTTCACCGCCTTAGTAATGGGTGATTAATTTTGTTCTGAAATTTGTAAACAACCCAATGATTTAAATAATAAAAATTAATTATAATTTTATCGACTGAAATCAAAGAATTTTTTAATTTCTTTTATAAGCTTGAAGCTGAAGGTATAATATCGAATTTAAAATAGAAATAGAGTCCCTCCGTTTATTTTAATGCTGATTTGGAGATGAAATAGCCAACTGGGGCGGCGTTGAAAACGAAGATTAGGAGTCCAGTCACCAGGGGTGGGCCCAAGCAGGGGTAGTTCGGTAAATTAACATATGCCAGTCCACCTACTACCGACAGTGGTTTTAAGCCCGCACGTGGTTTTCAACCATCAACTATTCAACTTACTTCTGTTCTGAGGTGCACGTGATGGCCATTGCTGACTTCTTGGGTGCGCGGGATAAAGTTAAAGTTAATACCTTCTTTAATGGTTCCCCCCTTGGGGTCCCCCTAAAGGGTGTTTCCCTGTAGGAAAATTTGGGCTACAATAGGTTTTGGCATTTGAGATGCCAATATTGGCTTCGCCAGGCCATCGAGATTCAAATATTTTATTATTGAATCTCGTGCAAACTTGGACCCTAATAAGGTAAAGGCCTTACTCTATTCTTATCGGAATAGCGGTCTTAGAAGAGGGATACCTTTTTGATTTTAAGCCTAGATGGGTTCCCCTCTGTGGTACCGGATACTCGGGTCCCACTCCGGCTATTAAAATATAAAGGAATAGAAATGAATTTTAAGTGGGAACCACAAACTTATAAAATGAGAAATAGAAATCTCATTTTAAAAAATAGGTAGGAATAAAAATAGAGAATAAATTGATATTTTTATTCATTTAGCATTTTGATTTTAATCTATTCTTATTTGATTCTTAAACTGTAGACTAAAATATTGTGATTTGCAATTATTAGAAAAATAAAAAAATTATCAAATTCACAAATAATTCAAAGAAAACTACAAATAGACCCCACAAGTTTGCCATTCATCATGGATTTATCCATACTATAATGATTCGTCAATTTGTTTATGAATTTGTACTATACTGATGAAATATATATGGGTGTGTTTAGTATTGTTTTTTAAATATTATTTTTATTTTTGTTTTATAAATTAAAAATAATTAGTTTTTAGTGAAAATAAAAATATATTTGATTAATTATTTTCTAAAATGGTATTTGAAATGAAAAAGTGAACATGTATTTTGTTGTTTGTGTGAAAAAGTGAAGACAATGAATGAGAGTAAAAAAAAGTATTATAATGAAAAAGTTTTAATAAATATTTTATTTATTCTTTTGTAACTGTAAATTTTTATTTTATAAAAATGAGATAAAATTAAAGTTTTTGAAAATTGCTAAAATAATACATTATCATTATAGAAAAAATTATTAAACAAATAATAAAATTGTATCATAAAGTAAATATCGGTCATGGAGTCCACACGACAAGCAATATAAATTGTGGGAAAATGCTAAGGAGTGAGAGGAACGAGAGAATGACAAGAGAAACGACATTCTCTCCTGCCGTTTCGCTTCTCGTTTCTCTCGCTACATAAAACATTAAAATAATAAAAGAATGAATAAAGAAAGACTGTTTTAGCGCTTCGTGTAGAGGGAAAAGTTAACAAACCTATCTCCAGCCCTCACTTTCCTCTCTACCTCACGGCTTTCGGCGTGCCTCACCAGCTTTTGTCTCCCTCACGCTTCCAGAAGCTCCCTCACGGCTTCCGACGTGCCTCACCAGCCTCTCTCTCCCTCACGGTTCCGGCTTGCCTCACCAGCTTCTCTCTCCCTCACGCTTCTAGAAGCTTCCTCACGGCTTCCGGCATACCTCACCAACTTCTCTCTCCCTCACGCTTCCAGAAGCTCCCGCACAGCTTCCGGCGTGCCTCACCAACTTCTCTCTCCCTCACGTTTCCAAAAGCTCCCTCACGGCTTCCGGCACGCCTCACGCTTCCAGATCCCTCACGGTCCTTTCCCTAGAACTAATAATCTTAATTACCTTTGCTTCATACAAAAATGGAAGGCTTTGCACTAGTAATTTTTTTTTTCTGGGCTAAAGTTCTTTAACGAATAGGATGATGGCTAGTTGTTCCTCCTCCGCCGAGGTATCTCATTTGTCTTTTATTTTTTTGTTGCTTTTGGGGAACAATGTCTTTGCTCTCACTGTTTGTCACTCTTGTTTCATTTAATTTTTTTACACTTTTATTTTCTCGGTTTTGTTCTATTTGGTTTAATATTTTTTGGTTATTCTGTGATTAATAAGTTGTTTGATATTTTCTAGTTTGGATCTAATTTAAGAACTTTTGTCAGTTGGAGTTTTGTTATTTACATTTGAATGACTTGAAAATGCAAATGTGTTAGCCTTATGGGCAAGAATCAATTTTGATCAATGCTGAGGAAATTGCAACAGTTTTGAGGTTTATGTCAATTGTATGTATTTGCAAGGTTGATTTTGTCATTTTTGTTCATTAGATAATTTACTGGCACTATCATTGTTGATGGAAGTGGTTGAAATTTAAACTTGTACTTGTATATATATATATATATATATTTTTTTTTTCAGAAGGAAGTCATCTTTGCGGGCATGATGGTTTATTAAACATTTGTTTGAAATTTTTGGTTCCCGTCAATTGGGATATAATGGTTTGTTTGTTCTTGTCATATGAAGTCGAAAAATGTAATTGTTTGGTAAAAGAATATGTGGAATCAGATATCTTTGGATATGACAGCAATTTATAGTGGATTAATTGCATGCTTAGTGTAATTTTTGCTCTGTTTTTAACAATCGATTAATTGCATGGTTGCTGTAATTTTTGCTTTGCTATGTTTTTAACTTCCAGGATTGTATGCATGCTGTTTTTTTTTAATATTTTGGCAGTTTAAGTAGTTTATAAATGACGATGTCATCTAGTACAAATGAAACTCGGAATTCATTGCAAATATGTAACGAATGCGGTGAACAAATGGAGTTGTTCACGTCACGTACTACAAAGAATCCAAATCGCAAATTTTGGAAATGTAGAGAATGTAAGAAATTTGAATGGGTAGAAGACCGTAAATGCAGTGAAGAGAAAATTGATTTGTTAGTGGAGGAAGTTAAAAAGTTGGCATTGGAGATTGAATGCTTGTCTGTTAAGTTTCAATTAAACTTTGAAGAAGACAAACACCATGTTATGATTTGATTAGAATACTTGTAATTGTTTTACTATGTTTTATATTCAAGAATTTTTTTTAAGTTCTTTTAATTTGTACTATGAACTGAATTTACTATTGTAATTATAATTCATATCTAAAAAAATGCAACAATTGCTAACGGACCCAATAATAAAACATATATATTGGAAAATGAAAAAAAAAATACAAGTGCCAACAAACAAAAACAATACAATAACCGAACATTTGAAATGATTTTTTAATTTCCCACTTTTTCTAACTTAAATCCCAATTCAGACAGTTCCATCATTCCATGCAAATGCTAACAAACAAATGCCAACACAATAACACAAGAAACCGTCAACCAAACAGAAACTGAAAAATACAGCAAAAACCCATAAAGAAAAACAAAGAAAAAAGGAAATCATTAATTATACTTCCGCTGTTGGCTAGTGAAGCAAAGAAAATTGAAAGGAAACTTTTTGGGTCATCATTATTTACGGACAAGCTAAACTTTTTGGGCCACCTATAAGAAATTATCTGTAGTGAAAGGAAATTCATTATGTAGTGAAAATACTCGTAAACATTAACACAAATGTAAGTGAAAATAATCGAAACAAGTTAAAGTCAAACATAAATTTGTCGTCTCAAGCCAAATCTAATTGAAATGATAATGAAAATAATCGAAACAAATATAAGTCAAACATCAATTACGGCGATTGTTGTCTTCATTACATTGTTGATGTAACAATTGTTGAAAATTCTCACTTGCAGATCCTTCATCGAAGGAGAAGAATAATGTGACTGCAAAGCATACGGTGGGACTGATTGCATAATACACAAAAAATTAAAATATCATTATACATTGTAAAAATTTGACAACGTAAAATATAAGTATGCATTAAGAAATTTATAAATATAAGTATGCATTAAGAAATTTATAAATATAAGTATACTTACTGTGTGCCAACTATAAGGAATTGGTTCGTAAATATTATTTCCACCAACTTGAAATGGGTATACAGGTACTTAAAAAAAAATTGTTAAATTCATATTAAAATTGTAAAATTAAAATTTACTTGTGAATTTGTTTCTTACATTATAATAGCCTAAACTCCCGTGCTGATTGAGATTTGCATTTACATTGCTTCTTTCGTGAAACGTCTACATATACTCAACAATATACTTAGTTACATATGTTAAAAATAGTTGAACTAACATTAATAATAAAAACTCAAAATAATATACCATTGTCATGTTGCTCTGCTGTATGTTGCTCTGCTGTGTGGAGACTTCATTAGTCATTTCAAAAGATGCTGAAGCATTTTCTTGCAAATCCTATAAAATTATAATATACAATATAATTAAGAAAAAATTAAGATAAAAGATAAAATGAAATTATAAAACATATATATGCATTCAAACAAACCTTATTTTTTTTCGACTGTCTTGTTCTTTTGGGCATGTTTTTTTCGGAGTGAAGATTGTTTCTCAAACAAGGAGGACGCCCTTTGCGACGTGCCACTACTGAATCATTAATTACATGTTTGATGTTGTTGCTGCTACAACTTACTTCACCAATAGCAGTTGTTTCCACACTTGCACACCGAATTTGCTTGGGCAGATCCTTCATTGTTTTATTAATCCAATCCAACACAAATTTATAACTACTCTCATTATCAGCAGCTATGTTTGCAACCTCAGTGAAATCAGTACACATTTTGTCATATCTCTCTTGCTGAATGGATAAATTCTGCATACTATAACTAACTTTCACCTTACTATAACATCTCTTCACATATTTCCTCCACCTTGATAAAATGTACATCTCTGGAAGTATTTCAGTATCATGCCGTATCAGCACTGAAAGGGCATGTCTACAAAGAATTCCCCTAAACTGAAACTTTGAGCAGATACTGCTAACTTCACATTCAGTTTCATCAAACACAACCTCAAAGTTTTTTTTCTTTCCTTGTCCAAGTGATTCACTGATTTAATATATTGACCCAACAGAATCCATTGTATCACAATACATCAGTGCAATTAATTCTTGCTGGAATTATTTGAACTTAGCAATTGTGTACATCTTCTCAACTTGTTTTTCCATCTCATATCTTGTTACACACAGAGTGTTTTTACTGAAACACTTGGCATCTGCTTGCCATTCCAATTCAGCATTCCTTTGCAATGCATTTTCATATTGCTTCACAAACTGCTTTAAATTTATTTTTGAGTTAACAAACCCATCGAAAAATGGATTCATACTTTCACTTCGCTGCGTTGTTGACATTCTCGCCCAAAAACTGTCTTTTAAATAGCATGGAACCCAATGATACCTCTCATCATATAAACCATTTAACCAAGCATTATCCCATAAATCATATGTTGTAATCATGTCATTCCAATCTTTCTCAAATGCAGCAGGGCTCAACGAATCATAAACAACAGAAAGTAACAAAGAAATAATACTTTCACGTTCTTTAAAAGCCCATAACTTCTCAGGCACCTTCTTCATTATATGCCACAAACACCATCGATGCCTAGTCGTAGGAAAAACATGCTCAATTGCCTTTTGCATTGCTTTATCTTGGTCAGTAATAATACCAATGGGAGGAGAATCAGACATGCATGATAGCCATGCCTCAAATAGTCACGTAAATGTCTCCGTATCCTCGTGAGAAATCAAACCGCATCCTAACAAAATAGACTGTCCATGATGATTAACTCCAACAAAAAGGGCAAACGACATATCATACTTGTTCGTAAGATACGTGGTGTCAAATGTTACAACGTTTCCAAAATATTTATAAGCTGCCTTACTCCTCCGATCTGCCCAAAATACATTCTCCAATCGATCCTGCTCATCCAAATCAATGCTAAAAAAAACCCATCGCATTTAGCTTGTTTTGTCTCAAAGTACTTCAAAATTGCCATAGCATCTCCTTCTCCAAGCTGTAATCGTCTTGCTTTATCAACAAAATTTCTACAATCTTTTTCTAAAAATGACACATTTTCATGCCCACCAACTTCGACAACAATAGAATTAAAATTTTGGGCAATATTAATTCCCGTAGAATCATTCATTTCAATTTGCTTTTTTACACTTGCACTAATTCTACGGTTATAAGGGAAATATCTTTCTTTGTCCGAACTCAATCCATGATTATGCTGAAGGTTTAAAGTTCGAAGAATCCATTTTCCCTCTTCATTTACACAACCTCCGATTTTAGCTTCACAACAGGCTTCAACTTCAGCATATTACTAGATCTACTATCTGCTTTGCCGCTACGGCCACATGCAAAGGTCGCATATTTTACAGTCCCATCTGTCACGGGCTCGCTTGGCACTCAAGGTGGATACACTTAGAAGTGGGGGTTAACTTAGAAATTGGGCCACCAAGACAACTAACTAGCTGGGGTGCACTTAGCAAAACCCCCACTAAGGCCCAAAGTCCACCAAGGCCCAAAGGTCTAGAACTCTCTACATATTATCCATTCATTAGAACTTTCTAGGACTCACCACTTGGGTCCCTTAGTGTTTTGCCACTTGTAATAGAATTATCTAGAATTAGGCATTCCACCCCCTATAAATATGGGTGCACAGCCCTCATTCTCACAACAACCAACACACCCACACAACACTCCTAGCACACTAGCTCTCAAGCTCTTTTGTACAAACACTCTTGTAATAATTCAAAGTGTAATACAATCATCTTTGGCCATTCCACTCTTACTACCCTTAACATTTTCTCCAAGTGTGTGTGCTTTGCTTGTTTAGGGAGTAATCTAGGCTTACTTGGCGACTCACACGCTAAGGTCGCTCAAGTGCTGCATGGGAACTTGCTGCGCAAAACTATCACCCCGTGACAAGTGGTATCGGAGCTACGGTTTGCACCCACACGCAAACTAGCTCATAGACGTTGGCCAATCCTTCCAGCACATTGCAAGAGGGCGCACTCGGTGCAGAGGTACAGGAGCAAGCTCGTGGCCGCGAGGAGGGAGGACGCAGACAGCCAAAGTCCCGAGGTAAGTCCAAAGCCCCTTCTATGGATGCATTGGAACCTCGTGTTGCCACGCTCGAAACGTCAATGGCCGCTGTCCAAGACACCCTTGATACATTAGAGGAGCGAGTCGGTGGCCTTGAGGGCCAATATGGCGAATTCACAGTAGCCACCAAAGCCCTCATGTAAGACCAAGCCGACTCTCTCCGAGGGGAGTTTCGAGCGTTCCATGACGAGCTGCTCAGTTTGCGTACTTTTGTGCAAAATGAGTTGCGTGCAGTCCGTGCGGAGGTTGACGAGGTCCGCTCGAATTGGGCTTGGCACAAGCGCACACTCACGCCTAGCCCAACCGCGGTTCCCGCAAGCTCGAGTGATGCGCGCCGCATTGACGTGCCCAAGCCCGATACTTATGATGGTGCGCGCAACGCCATTGTGGTGGATAACTTCCTGTTTGGGCTAGAACAATATTTCGACGCGATGGGTGTCCGAGATGATGCGCAAAGGTAGGCACCGCGCCTACATTCCTCCGAGGCTCCGCGCAACTATGGTGGCGGCAGAAAAACGGTGAGATGGGCAAGGGCATTTGCGCCATCAGCACATGGGCCGAATTTCAGCAGGAACTTCGCAAGTATTTTGCCCCAAGCAATGCGGAGAAGGAAGCACGAGCGCGGTTACGTCGGCTTAAGCAAACGGGCAGCGTCCGCGATTACATCAACGACTTCACCACCCTTATGCTTGAGATTTCCGACATGTCCGATAAGGACTCTCTCTTCTACTTTCAAGACGGCCTTAAAGATTGGGCCAAGACGGAGCTTGATGGGCGTGGCGTGCAAACTCTCGACGATGCCATTGCCATTGCGGAATCACTCTCCGATTACTCCGCCCAGCCCAAAGACAAGAGGCTTAGCCACGACAAAGGTGAGGGAGAGGGCCGAAAGGACAAGGGCCGCAACTGCAAGGAATGGGGACAGAAAAAGCCTCCAAGCGGCAAGAGCGGGCAAGGCAAGACAGAAAAATAGCAGCCGCCAAAGCCTCGAAGCCCATGTTTCATTTGCAATGGCCCTCATTAGGTGCGCGACTGTCCGAAGAAAAATTCGCTTAGCACCCTCGCCGCTCAGCTCAAGGGCGACTCTCCATCGACACCGGAAGAACCCTAACCTAGAGTGGGTTCCCTCAAACGCCTTGGAGCGCTTGAAAGCCATCCGCCCATAGCCACGAGAAAAAGGGCTTATGTATGTGAACGCCACAGTTAATGGTCGAGCTGTTCGGGCATTGCTCGACACCGGAGCAACACACAACTTCATCTCGAAAGAAGAGGCTAAGCGCCTAGGCCTAAAGGTGACAAAGGATGGAGGCACAATGAAGGTGGTAAACTCACCCAGCAAGCCCATTGCGGGCACCGCACAATGAGTGCGCGTTACTCTTGGCACGTGGAGCAGAAAGCTCGACTTCTCGATTGTGCCCATGGACGAATTCAAGATGGTCCTCGGCATGTAGTTCTTCGACCGAGTCCATGCGTTTCCACTGTCGGCCACGAACTCCCTGAGCATCCTCGATGGGAGTATGGCGTGCATGGTTCCAGCCGAGCGCTCGAAGACCGCAGATAAGGCGCTCTCCGCCATGCAGTTCAAAATGGCTTTTCGGAAGGACCCTAGCTTCTTGGTCTCCCTTCGGGAGGTGAATAATGAAGAAGGCCGAGAAGACTTGTCAAGCCAACCTCCTCCACTCATTCAAGCCGTCCTCGACGAGTTCAAGGACGTCATGCCTCCGAAGCTCCCGAAGAAGCTCCCACCAAGTCGAGAGGTGGAACATGAGATTGAGCTAGAGCAAGGCGCGAAGCCGCCAGCCTTAGCGCCTTACCGCATGGCGCCACCCGAGTTAGAAGAGTTGCAGAGGCAACTCAAGGACTTGCTTGATGCGGGCTACATCCGCCCTTCCAAGGCCCCATTCAGTGCACCAGTGCTCTTTCAAAAGAAGAATGATGGATCTCTACGCATGTGCATCGACTATCGGGCGCTCAATAAGATTACAATCAAGAACAAGTATCTGATCCCCTTGATTGCGGACTTGTTCGATCAACTCGGCAGTGCGCGGTACTTCACCAAGCTCGACCTACGGTCCGAGTACTACCAAGTGCGCATCGCCAAGGGTGACGAACCAAAGACGACGTGCGTGACCAGGTATGGCTCTTTCGAATTTCTTGTTATGCTGTTTGGTCTCATCAATGCACCGGCGACATTCTGCACTCTCATGAACAAAGTTCTCCAACCGTTTCTCGACCGCTTTGTTGTGGTGTACTTGGATGACATTGTGGTGTACAGCACCACACTCGAGGAACATGCCCAACACTTACGACAAGTTCTCCAAGTACTACGCAACAATGAACTCTACCTCAAGCTGGAGAAGTGCTCATTTTCCCAACGAGAGGTGGAGTTTCTTGGCCGCAAGATAGCGGACGGGAAACTTATAATTGAGGACTCGAAAGTAAAGGCTATACTTGAGTGGCAACCTCCTACCAATGTACCCGAACTCCGGTCTTTCCTTGGGTTAGTGAACTATTACCGTCGCTTCATCAAAGGGTATTCGGCTAAAGCGGTACCCTTGACTGAGCTGCTGAAGAAGAACCGCACGTGGCATTGGTCCAAGGAATGCCAACGCGCTTTCGGGGAATTGAAGAAGGCTATCTCCGAACAGCCCGTCCTTGCACTTCCAGACCATACAAAGCCATTTGAGGTTCAAACGGATGCCTCCGACTTTGCCATAGGCAAAGTACTCATGCAAGAAGGTCACCCCATAGCATTCGAGAGCCGGAAGCTCAACGACACGGAACGCCGCTACACCGTGCAAGAGAAAGAGATGACAGCCATTGTCCACTACTTACGAGTGTGGCGACACTACTTGCTTGGCTCACACTTCGTGATCTTGACGGACAACGTAGCCATGAGCTATTTCCAAACACAAAAGAAGTTGAGCCCCAAGCAAGTAAGGTGGCAAGAATTTCTTGCAGAATTTGATTATAGGCTCGAGTACAAGCCCGGAAAAGCCAACGTTGTTGCGGATGCTCTAAGCCGCAAAACGGAATTGGTTACACTGAGCCAGCCAAAGTCCAATCTCGTCATGCGCATCAAGGAAGGCCTCCAACAAGATCCGTTGGCGAAAGACTTGTTGGAGAAAGTGCTTGAAGGGAAGACGAGGCGATTTTGGCAAGAGGAAGGCATCCTCCTCACCAAGGGAGACCAACTATTTGTGCCGAGGTGGGGAAATTTACGGCGAGAGGTGATCAAGGAGTGCCATGACTCGAAGTGGGCTGGCCACCCCGGAGTAGAGCGCACAACCGCACTCGTCCAAGCCTCCTACTTTTGGCCACACATGAGGAATGACATTGAGGCCTACGTGCGGACATGTCTCGTGTGCCAACAAGACAAGGCGGATCGCCAACTTCCGGCGGGACTATTGGAGCCTTTACCAACAACATCAAGACCATGGGAAAGTGTCACCATGGACTTTATCTCGGCCCTACCCAAGTCCGAGGGGTGCGGAAGCATCATGGTGGTAGTCGACCGCTATAGCAAGTATGCGACTTTCATCGCTGCACCGACCGATTGCAAAGCGGATGAGGCTGCCCGCCTATTTGTCAAGCACATCATCAAACTTTGGGGAGTTCCAAAGAGCATCGTGAGTGACCGGGATCCATGCTTCACCGGACGCTTTTGGACGGAACTCTTCAAGATGTTGGGAACCGACCTCAAGTTCTCAACAAGCTTTCATCTGCAAACGGATGGACAAACCGAGCGTATCAATAGCCTACTCGAGATGTATCTTAGGCATTATGTGAGCGCTCACCAGCGAGATTGGGCGAAGTTGCTGGACGTTGCCCAATTCTCATACAACCTACAATGGAGCGAGGCTACGGGCAAGAGTCCATTCGAGATCATCATGGGATTTCAGCCGACGACGCCCAACGCCATAGCCTCGACCTATGAAGGAAAGAGCCTAGCAGTCCACAAACTCGCTCGCGAATGGCATGAAGAAGCGGATATCACGCGAGCATACCGCGACAAGGCCGCTCGGAGAATGAAAAAGTGGGCTGACTCAAGGAGACGCCACGTCGAGTACAAGGAAGGTGACCAAGTGATGGTGAAGCTCCTACCCCAACAGTTCAAGACGTTGCGGAAAGTCGACAAAGGGTTAGTGAGGTGATATGAAGGGCCTTTCGAAGTAGTTCGATGCGTGGGCAAGGTCTCCTACCAACTCCAACTTCCACCAAGACTCAAGATCCACCCGGTCATCCACGTGAGCTTGCTCAAGCCATACCACGGAGACGCAGGAGATCCAAGCCGAGGCAAGTCAAGGCGTGCCCCAACCGCCGTTGTCACCGCTATTGACAAGGATATGGAGTACATTCTTGCGGATCGAGTAATTCGAAGACGGGGCATACCAGCTTACTACGAGTACTTGGTGAAATGGAAGAACCTCCCTGAGAGCGAAGCAACATGGGAGCGCGAAGACGATCTATGGCAATTCGCAGAACATGTGCAGGTCTACAAACACAACAACGCGACGAGGACGCCGCGAACATAGGTGGGGGAGGATTGTCACGGGCTCACTTGGCACTCAAGGTGGATACACTTAGAAGTGGGGATTAACTTAGAAATTGGGCCACCAAGACAACTAACTAGCTGGGGTGCACTTAGCAAAACCCCCACCAAGGCCCAAAGTCTACCAAGGCCCAAAGGTCTAGAACTCTCTACATATTACCCATTCACTAGAACTTTCTAGGACTCACCACTTGGGTCCCTTAGTGTTTTGCCACTTGTAATAGAATTATCTAGAATTAGGCATTCCACCCCCTATAAATATGGGTGAGCAACCCTCATTCTCACAACAACCAACACACCCACACAACACTCCTAGCACACTAGCTCTCAAGCTCTCTTGTACAAACACTCTTGTAATAATTCAAAGTGTAATACAATCATCTTTGGTCATTCCACTCTTACTACCCTTAACATTTTCTCCAAGTGTGTATGCTTTGCTTGTTTAGGGAGTAATCTAGGCTTACTTGGCGACTCACACGCTAAGGTCGCTCAAGTGCCGCACGGGAACTTGCTGCACAAAACTATCACCCCGTGACACATCGCTCCCTTTCTTACTTGTTAGCTTCTTCACGGGAAACCCTTATTGTCTACCGTACGCTTTGTAAAACTCAAACATTTCCTCATAACCATCGAATAACATGCCAATAGTTGGCTCAAATGTTTCCAGTGGCATATCTTCAATTACACGCTCATTTTCAAAATTTTCCATTCCTACAAAATAATTAACATTTATATTCAGTTTCATAAAAATTAAATTTACAAAATTTCTAAAACAAATAGTATTGAAATAAAACAAAATTTATAACATAACCCGCAACAAAATTCACAACATAAACACCAAATAAAATAAAATTCATAACATAACCCGCAACAAAATTTACATTGCTTAAATTCCAGAAGCTTACATTCCAACGAGACCCACCAAAATTTCTAAAACAAATAGTATTGAAATAAATTCTGCATACCATAACATAACCTGCAACAAAATTCACAACATAAACACCAAAGTGGAAATAAAACAAAATTCATAACATAACCTGCAACAAAATTTACATTGCTTAAATTCCAGAAGCTTAAATTCCAACGCGACCTACCAACAACACCAAAAAAAAAAACAAGCTTAAATTCCACAATATGTGCCGGATCTTTCACATAACAGAAAATTAAAACAAAAAGAACAAGCTGAAAAAAGCCACCGCTCACTTAATGTTTGCTGAGAGAGCCGAGAAAGGGGGAGAGGGAGGAGGCTGTGAACAGTTGCTCGGGCTGGAGAGGGAGGCCGTGATTTGCGTGAGAGAGGAAAGTGAAGAGTGAAGCCTGCCTGAGAGAGAGAGGAAAGTGAAAGCTGAGGAAGAGGAAAGTGAAAGTGAAGCCTGAAATTGAAGTCTGCGTGAGAACTGAGGAAAGTGAAAGTGAAAGAGAGAGGAAAGTGAAAGCTGGATTTCACGCCATTTTTTTATTCATTTTTTTTTATTTTTTTAATGTTTAATGAGTGAGAGGAACGAGAGGAGAAACGATAGGAGAGAATGTCGTTTCTGTCGCCCTTCTCTCGTCCCTCTCGATACCTAGCAGCACTCTAAATTGTGTCTTTTTATTGTGCAAAAGGGACTTGTGAAACCTATTTGAAAAATGGAAATCGGAAAACATCAATCCCTTGTTCTCAACTTTTCTTTTATGAAGTTGGAGAATGAAAACGAATCATTCTCAATTGAAATTAAATATTAAATACTATTTAAAAACAAGTGAACCAAACAAATTTTACACTTCTTTGTTCTTAGAAAACAAAGAACAACAAACAAAAATAATATCAAATGCACCCTAATATTCTTAGGATGATAAGTATGTGATTTTTTTTTATTACTCATGTAAATTAGTTCTTAAAGTCTCGCCGCCGACGATGCCCACACGCGTTCCAAACTCCGAGTAAATTCCTTCGTCCGGCGAAAAATTACAGTCTTGTGACCGGCTTTTGAAATGATATTAATGTCAGCATCTGGAACCTTAGTCTTGATGTAATGGCTGCATTCCACCGGGGCCGTTTGATCCCGATCACCATGAATCACACAGACTTTTACTCCAGATTTCACCAATGTCTCCAAGTAGCCGTCGATATGTCCTGCTGCCCCGCAGATAACATTGTGCATGCTATACCAAGCTGATTGATGAGTATGCTTTGTCAAATCCATGATCAAGAAATGTAATTCCCTGCTTATTATTAATTTTTTAAGAAAAAAAGACTACATTAAAAAGTTACTCATACATAATTTGTCACGGGCGACATTGTAAAAGGGTGCGTTATATCCAACATTAGTATAAAATTTCGAGCGGACGTCCGCACATGAATATTTTCAAATATATAATGACATGTGTGCTTAGAGCGTAGGTTAATTAATTATGCAAGTAGCTGTTTCTTAATCGGTGAATACAAATTTAAATTAATTGGATGGTTACCTTCTTTGTGTGAGAAGCTTAAGAATATTCTCCCATGTCCTGTGGTGCCGGCAAATAAAGAAACATAAACATCGACCTAAGTGTTCATACCATGACATGATTGCAGTACCAAATGTTGGCAATGGCCACAATCTCTTCTCTGCCACTCTTTTAAGCACCGCTAAACTTGCAGCTCCATCTCTCGAATCTGGGAAGCAAGGCTAATAAAGAGCAGAAAATTATAGTTAATACAGTTAAGGGCTTAAGGGGCATGGGTCCTTTTCTATATAAAATTAACAAAAGAGGGTGATACTTTTCTCCACCAGTACTTTTGCCCTACTTGGGCTTTACTACTACTACACTGGAGCAATATGCACTGTGCAAATTGATGTTCAAATGTTTGGACTTACGGGAGCAACAAGTGTGATTGATCTCACAATGTTGGGGTGCTTTGCAGCTAAGGCCAATGCAATGATGCAACCCATTGAATGTGCTACTAAATGGAAAGACTTCAAATCAAATTGAGAGATCACTGATTTCTCAATCATTTCGAAATGATCTCTCAATGTGTACAACTTGTCTCTTGGCTTGGGGCTTCTTCCGAATCCTAATAGGTCAACTGCAAACAATCTGTAATTATTACTTTGATGATCTGATAAATTTGGGAACACTGTTTCGGTCCAAAATGACGAAGATGAGAGAAATCCATGCAAGAATATCACATTTTCTATGGCTGCCGTCGACTCTCTTGAACCTTCAATGCCTTCTGTCATGCATGTATACATCAAATGCCAAACACATTTAAATATGAAAGAGGGTAATGTTAGGTATCCCAACATTTAGATCTTAATTTGAGTCACAACTGATATAGTATTCATCCATTAGATGGTGGTTTAGTAATTTTATAAATTATGAAATTCATCATCTACTGAATAAATGAGATATAACATTGGGGTTCAAGTTGAGACTCAAATGTTGGGATCCCTAATATTATTAAAATATTAATATTGATTAATAATATACACAAAAAGTGTACAATAGCAACATAATATTTATGGGGAAAAAAAACTGTATAAAAACATTTTGGTTAATGTAATTAGATTTCCAGCTCCCCAATTGATTGTTGACTTCGAATGACTTCGAACTAGAGCAAGTTCTAAAATATTCCTTAAGCTTCGCAATAGAGCCTGTACGCACTTTTATAGCCTGGTAAAGCTCCGCATTAATAGATACAGCATTTATGTACATGCGTAGCTAGTTGTGAACAATTAACATTGAACATATGCGTGTGTATAAAATGTTCAGGCTCAGACGATCGCATTTTTTAAACTATGGATTTAGAGTTTTACAATATCGCACATGGCTTTGACAACATTATAATTTTTGAAAAATGATTTTATAATTAATATTGTAAAAAAATTTTACAACATTGTAAAACTTTGAATCTGTATTTTAAAAAATGTAAGTGGCAATACTAGATAATGACTATAAGTATACATGAAATTCTTATTCAGACATGGGCTAGTTTCAAACGCATAAAATAGCTGATAGATGACCATTGTGTGTGTGACTATAGGTCCATTTGGAATTGAGATTGGGCAGCTGTAACTTTTAAGTTACAGCACAAAAGTTTTTGGTAAACACTATCTGCTGTAGTTTAAAAATTATGTTAATATGATTTTTCACTTGTATAATAAAAAATTTATTATATCTTTAATAATTATATCAAAATTATTATTTATTATATATTATTAATTTTTGTTTCATAATTATAGTTTTTTTTCTATAGTAACTGTAGTTTATATTATAAGCTACAGTTACTCAATCTCAAACATGATCTTTTATCTCAACAAAAATTTAAGCCAAAACACTAATTTTAAAAAACATCTTAGAGTGTATGATAGATTCCAATGACTTGGCAATTGTGAGATAATCTCAGTGATTTCTCGGCTTCTTACATTAACGATCGATATGAGTTAAATAATTATGACATGCAAAAATTAGCATTTTGATCGAAGATAAGAAAGAACAATAATGAAAATAACTTAATGAAAAGCAGGATCACATCTAAATTCAAGCATGAGTTGCATGCAAATAAGCCAACAAATTAATCAGTAAAATTAAATAAATTCTCCTCATTTTGTAATACGTTTTCTCATGATCCAATTATCAATAAACAGGTTGAGCTTATAATTAATTAGAGACATTAGATATACAAGTGTAAATTAGTAAATAAAATTAATAATAATTTGTTACTTGTCAGTAAGTAAAATGATTTATTTACCTTGTAGAGGCTCCTTGATTTGAACATGAAGCTTCTGCTCGTCATCTTGAACACAATTATTCATCCAAGAAACACAAGATTCACATCCACAATCAGACCACCTATGGCTATTTTTCATTACCTCGTGATCAACAATACCTGTTTTCTTGGAGTCATCCCATTTTCTTGGAAATCGAAGGAACCCCATTTCCCGGAAAATATTTTTCCTCCCATGCAAAGTTTCTGAGACTTCATTCTCTTCATTTCGAATTCCATAATTACTTCTTAAACACTGGCACGCAGAGGCTTTCCCTTCAAAGAACTTGTCAAGATATCTGAATAAAACACACAGAATAACTTCGACAAAGTCAAGCCAAAGGAAAACAATGAAACTAAGGCAGGTGTGAAAGTTCGTCGCAAATTTTCTTGCCCATTTTCCTGAGAAAGTCCCAGGAGACATTGAGGGAAAATGAGAGAGCATAAATCTGTACTACGGCTTTTCTTATTTGGACTAGCAAGTTGTTTGAAGGCTTGTTCGGCACAAACAAGAATATACTATACAAGTATTGGATTGATTAACGTAAGAAGTACAATATAGGCTTTTTTTTTTTTTACAAATACAATATAAGTTAGTTTATACGTGAGCTATTGAAACTAGAAAATAACGAAAAACACGGTATGTGCTAGTTTAGTAAGTTAAATAATTTTTTTTTTATATTATAAAGGGTTTGAAAATTTAGATATAATTAATTTATATGAATATTGTGGCTAGATTTCTTACTAATCTGACTGAGATAATTAATATAATAAGGTTTCATTATACTAAGAAAATGGAAATTAAGTTCACGTTTTCGATCTTTAATTTTAATATCATGAACAATATCATAAATTGAAAGTTGAAACTTTATAAATGAGAAAGTTGTGTTTCTTGTCTTTCTAGAAAAGTTTAAAAAAAATAATGTGTAAACTGATTGAAAAAATGAAAGATTTTTTTGGTTATTAATTTTAATAAGTAACTGATTGAGAAAATGAAAGATCTTTTTGGTTATTAATTTTAATAAACCGTTCACATAAAGCATGATTCATGAATTAATCTAAAGGCATTTGAAAATGCAAATTGCAATAGTAATTGCATGTTTTTCGAGAGTCAACTCTTGTACGTATATTGGGTGCAATTTCTATCTTTCAAAGCGATCACCATTTATTTCTCTATTAATTACTAAGGAGAAATAAAATACAATTTCAAGACTTGCATTAAGTTTTTATTAAAACATTCACATATTATTTTGACTCTCAAAGATTTGTTTTAATTTTTTTCTCCAATACTTTATTACTTTATTCTTATAATTTTATCTGGTAAAATAGCTCTTTTGAACTCTTTAGGAGGGGTTAAAACTAATAACAATTTTTATTTTATTTTCTAATCAGATTCTAAATTAATTACATTGAGCATCAACCTTTTAATGTGTTGAACAATCATACCTGATGCCGCACGTTACGCGACTCCCTTTTTTTTTTTAATTTTAAATGGACAAACTTAAATCAATTATTTAACTCCCTACTCTCTCGGTTCGAATTTAAATAGTTAGCCTAAAGTATATTAAATAGAGTAATATTATATTTTAATATTTGAGTTCTAACATAGTCATAATTAATTTGGCAATGATATATTGAATGGTAGAATAATAAAATAATAAAATTTATTATTTAATATGTAAATGATATATGACATAGGGACTGGAATTAATGTTGGATCCCATGCATTGTAGTATAATCTTAAACTTAATCTAATAAAATAAAGGCTGAAAAGCCAACAACAATGTGATTAGATAAGGAGTCAACTTTGATTGGTTTATCTTGAAGAGCCCGTTGTTCATCAACCATGACAAATTGACAAATCAGTTTATTTACTTTATAGACTTAAAATCATTAATGGCCCTTGAGATCCCATAGTATTGTAGAAAGATTTTAATATGGATTAGGATTCAGAGTTGAGGTTTTTTTTTTTTTTTTTTTTTTACTGAGCATTGAATTAATGATCAAAATTTATTTTGAATTTTTTTTATTTCTCTTACCTAACAATTATTGATTCAGTGCTCAACAAAAACTCAGTTCAGCACTGAATCATTATTCTTTTAATATATGAATCTAATAATATTTCTACCATATAATCAATTTTTATGCTTGCAATGTATAAAAGATATGTAATGGAATAGAGATCAATCTACAATATTAATATTAATAAACTCATATTTAAAAATAAAATGAAAATACATTGGCTTGTAAATTTTAATTTTTTTTAGGTTTGTATAATTTCTCACCATGTAAATATATTAATTGACATAAATCATAATTTCATGAAATAGCTATGCTAAATGAGTGTTAAAAATACTATATACGGCACGATCAATTACATAATGATCCTTAATAGTATGTCAAATAATTGATATTTTAACATGCCATATTAAATTTTATTAAAATATAGATGATCAAGTAATTTTTAGGTACCTATCAAAAAATAAAAAAGTAATTTTTAGGTAAACAAAAAATTTCACCCATGAGTTTATTGATATAATTTATGATATTCACTTAAATATACATATATAGTTGTGTTATTTATTAATGTTACACCATATATAAATTTTATAATTGTAGCTTATTTATTTGATTTGTGTTATATCTTATACTAATAGTAATAGATTTTGAAACATTAATGTTAAAAAAATTATCACACTAAAAACTTAAAGGAGGGTTGAAAGGTAATTTTTGAATAAAACATGCTATTTAAATGAAATTGTTTCAAGTACTAAGGATGATCATAGTTATTATGTACCATTTATTAAATTTAATGGTAAACAATTAAAACATTTTTGGTACGGAAAAAAAAATTACAATATCATCAAAAGGACCCATTAAATACATAGTTTCCCGATTACAGTTCTTTGGTTCACTCCAGTCAATTTGAATTAATTGAAAGGCGGCTCTTAAGACTTTCTAATTTCTAAGATTACTCACCCACTTGCTCTTACTTGCTAGTGATACTATCGCACAGTAGTCGTAGATTGAAAAGCAAAAAGGCTCAATCTGAATTCAGAAACACACCCTTAAGGGTGCGTTTGGGATTGAGATTAGGTAGTTGTAATTTAAAAGGTACAGCACTAAAATGTTTAGTAAACACTAGCTGTTATAGCTTAAAAGTTATGTTGATATAATTTTTCACTTATATAATGAAAAATATATTATATCTTTAATAATTTTATTAAAATTATTATTTAAAATTTATATTTACTATATGTTATTAATTTTTGTTTTATAATTATAGTTTTTTTTTCACATCAGTTGTTACTAAAAAGTCACAGCACCTCAATACCAAACGCACCCTAATTTCAAATAATCTCCCCAATGCTTGAAAAGTTCTATGCCAATGTCGTCCAAAAGAAAATCAACACAGCAATTGGATAGTAAATAACTCTGCTTCAAAATCTTTTTATTTTTTTTCTCTCGAATTCAATGAATAAATATGCAGACATGAAACGATGACACAGCTATCAGATCCCGAACATCATTGCCCTGGCCCTGTCCCGTTAATATCTGCTGATGATACCCAAATTTGCTCCAATGTCTCTGCAAAATCCTTCTCTCTACCAAGAATTACAAAGTTATGGCCAGCATTGGGAACTACAATGACCTCTGCATTCGGAACTTTCCTCCTAATGTTAATGCTGCACTCCATAGGGATAACTTGGTTTAGATCACCTTGAATTACATAGAGTTTTACTTTGTTTTCAATCAAAGATTCCAAACAATCATCCATAGACTATTTAGTACTGTTGCAGATCAAAGGAAGTGTCAGTACCATTCAAATTCTATTGTAGTAGCAAGTGATAGTGTCTTGCCAAAACAAATTAAAGCGATGACGAGACAATTTGATCATCATGATCAGGTCGATCAAATTTCGACATCAACAGATCTATTGAATGGTAGAATAATAAAATTATAAAATTTATTATTTAATATGTAAATGATATATGACATAGGGACTGAAATTAATGTTGGATCCTATGCATTGTAGTATTCTCTTAAACTTAATCTAATAAAATACAGGCTGAAAAGCCAACAATATGATTAGATAATGAGTCAATTTTGATTGGCTTATCTTGAATAGCATGTTGTTCATCAAGCATGACAGATTGACAGTTTATTCACTTTATGGGCTTAAAATCATCAATGGCCCTTGAGATGCGATAGTATTGTAGAAAATTTTAATATATGAATCTAATAATATTTCTACCATATAATCAATTTTTATTCTTGCAATATAAAAGATACGTAATGGAATAGAGATCAATCTACAATATTAATAAACTGATATTAAAAAAAATAAAAATATATTGACTTGTAAAACTTAAATTTTTTAAGATTTAGATAATTTCTCACCCTGTAAAACATATTAATTGACATACCATAATTTCATGAAATAGGTATGCTAAATAGGTGTTAAAAATAATATATACGACATGATTAATTATATAATGATCCTTAATAGTATATCAAATAACGGGTATTTTAATATGCAATATTAAATTTTATTAAAACACAGAAGATCAAGTAATTTTTAGATGCCTATCAAAAAGAAAAAAAAAATTTAGGTAAACAAACAATTTCACCTATGAGTTTATTGATGTAATTTATGACATTCACTTAAATATACATATATAGTTATGTCATTTATTAGTGTTACATCATATGTAAATTTTATAATTGCAGCTTTTTTATTTGATTTATGTTATATCTTATACTCAACAGTAATAGATTTTGAAACATTAATGTTCAAAAATCTTATCACACTACAAATTTAAAGGAGGGTTGAAAAGTGATTTTTAAATAAAACATGCTATTCAAATGAAATTATTTCAAACATTAAGAATGATCATAATTATTATGAACTATTTATTAAATGGTATGTAATTGAAACTTTATTGGTACGGTAAAAAATAATTTACAGCATCATTAAAGGACTCATAAAATACATAGTTTCCCGATTACAATTCTTTGGTTCATTCCAATAAATTTGAATTAATTGAAAGGCAGCTCTTAATATTTTCTAATTTCTAAGAATACTCACCCAATTACTCCTAATCGCTGGTGATTCTATCGCACAGTAGTTGTAGATTAAAAACCAAAACGCCTCAATCTGAATTCAGAAACACACCCTTAATTTCCGATAATCTCTCCAATGCTTGAAAAGTTCTATGCCAATGTCATCCAAAAGAAAATTAACACAGCTATTAGATAGTAAATAACTCTGCTTCAAAATCTTTTTATTTTTTTTCTCCCGAATTCAATGAATAAATATGCAGACATGAAACGATGACACAGCTATCAGATCCCGAACATCATTACCCTGGCCCTGTCCCGTTAATATCTGCTGATGATACCCAAATTTGCTCCAATGTCTCTGTAAAATCCTTCTCTCTACCAAGAATTACAGAGTTATGGTTGGCATTGGGAACTATAGTGACCTCTGCATTTGGAACTTTCCTCCTAATGTTGATACTGCACTCAATAGGGATAACTTGGTCCCGATCACCTTGAATTACATAGAGTTTTACTTTGTTTTCAATCAAAGATTCCAAATAATCATCCATATACTTTGCTCCCCCGCAAATCACATTATGCATACTATGCCAAGCCGAATGGTGCGTGTGCCTAGGAAGGTCCATTATTATGAAATTGAGATCCCTGAAAGAAGAAACAAAAATTAAACAAAGCCCCAGTGCAAAATATTTCAGTTGCTGGTTTGTATATTTTACACACACATGACAATGACACAACGTAGAAATGATTACCACCTTCTTCCAGTGAGTGGCTTAAGTAAACTCTCCCATGCCCTGTGATTCCGGCAAACAAAGAAGCAGACGCATCGACCCAAGTGCTCGTACCATGACATAAAAGCCGCACCAAACAACAATGGAGGCCACAATCTCCTCCCAGCGAGCCTATTAAGCACAGCGAGACTAGCGCCATCTTTCGAAGATGGGAGATAAGGCTGAACGAGTGGAAAACAGAAAGAAAGAAATTTGAAGTTATGTAGTTGATAAAATAACAAAAAATGAAATGAAAATTGGAAGAAAAAAGCATTCATATCTATTCACTTACAGGTGCTACAAGGGTAATTGATTTAACAGACTTGGAGTACTTTGCAGCTACGGCCAATGCGATTATGCAGCCCATGGAATGTGCAACCAAATGGAAGGACTTCAAATCAAATGGGCAAATCACAGATTGTTCAATCATATCCAAGTGCTCTCTCAATGTATACAAGCTATCTCTTGGCTTTGGACTTTTTCCGAATCCCAGAAGATCAACCGCAAACAACCTGTACTTACCCTTTACAGATTCAGACAGATTTTGAAACACTGTTTCTGTCCATATTGAGGAAGAACAGAGAAACCCATGTAAAAATATCACATTTTCAATTGGATTTCCCTTTGAACCTTCAGAAGAATCTGTCAAATAACATGCATAAAAAGCAAAACCCCAATAAGTAGATGGAGTTGCTAACTATTTATCAGAACAAGAAACCGGCACCAAACAGACTAACAATTAACATGTGCTTGTGAGACTGCATCAAGAGTGTCCCCTTTTCATATCAAGTTGAAGCAGGTAATCTTGTACTTATTACAAGCACTTTAAAAATGTTATGATTAAGGCCAAAGAAAAGTAGTATTAAAATCACCTTGAGAGGGCTCTTTGACCACAAAGTGAAGTTTCTGATCACCAGCTTTCATCCAAGAAACGCAAGACTCACACCCACAATCAGACCATCTATTCACCAACTGATGCTGATGATCACTTGTAACTTTGTCGCACTCTTTCCCTCTTCTTGGATTCCCAGGAAACCTCATTTGCCCAAACAAATTTTTTCTCCCACACAAAGTCTCCGACTGCTCATTTTCTTCTTCGCCATCAGTCCTCTTTTCACAGTAACAATGCGGGGCCTTCCCTTCAAAGAACTCATCAAGGCATCTGTACATAACGCAGAGTAAAGTTTCTAGAAAGTCGAGGCTTAGAAACACGATAAAACTGAGGATCACATGCAAGATTTCGACCAAATATCCTGCCCATTTTCCCGCAAAATTAGAAGCTGGAAGCATGGAGAAAAAGTGGCAACTGACAAGACTGGAAGGCCCAAGCTTTTAAGATGATTGACGGCTTCGGTTGAACGACACATGTTGGTTTTGTGTTCTTTCCTAAAATGCGACCAGCCCGGAGCCACGTAGTTCTGATAGAGCATTATCAAACTATTCCCTTAATTTACCAAAAATGATGTTTGATTCCATAATTATATCACTTGTATTAAATTAGTTCCTTTTATCATTCTATGATATCATCCAGTATCATTAAATGTTTGTCATATTTCAAATAAAAATCACTTTATTTAGGCCAAAATCATTTAGAATTTGTGAAGCTATTAATCTATATATATTTTAAAAAATAAGTAAGAACATGTTAAACAAGTGAAATTTTGAAATATAAAATATAAAGAATGTGTTCGTCAGTTGCCACAATTATAAATTATTAAATGGTTAGGTTAGCATTTAAAATTCTTCACATGAATAACCAACGGACCAAAGCCATATCCATCTAAATTTGACATAGCGTGCAAACTCAAATTGCTGCCCTAAAACAAAACGGACTGATTTGATATATATAGTATGGTATAATTATAGATGTTACATCTGTAAATTACAGGGACAGATTTGATATAAATGAAGATGAGAAAATTTGTCGTATTAAGCGGGTCTCCACTGTCCGCCCATGCTGCCATCATGATCCATGCCTGGCAGGCTGTTACTGCAAATCGTCAACAAATCTTTGCTCCTTGGTCCGGCCATAAAGCAGGATTATTTTTTTTTTATGTATTTACAAATTATTAAAATTATGTATTTGGTACTAATAATACAGAATTACTGATATTTTGGAAAAAAATTGACAAAATTCTACTAAAATGAAGTATAACATCGCGTACTATTAGACGAAAAGATAAAATTATTAGTTAACACTACAGTATCTCTTCAACATTTTTTAATAATATATTATAGTTGGCTAGTTTCCAATAATATAGTCAGAGAAAAATATTAAATGTTAATAATCCTAATCCCCGACTCACCGTCTGTTTCCAATTGTCATACTTATATATACCTTTCCAAGATCCAAGAGCTAAATTCCTCAACAAAATGCTCCAAATTCCCAAATGCTTTTCAGATCCCAAATGGCATGCGGCAAATGCCTTTCAAATCTCTGAGAGCTAGTTTTAGTATGTGGCTCTGGGTACAAAACCTAAACTACATTAAACTTTCTTGGTAGAGAAATGGTATCTAACATTGCAATATTTCGGCTGTTTGATATTGATGCAGAGAAATTGTAACTTAAAAATTGTATTACTAAAGTGTTTGATAAACACTAACTGCTATAATTTAAAAGATATGATTATATAATTTTTCACATGTATAATGAAAAATCTATTATATTTTTAATAATTTTATCAAAATTATTATTTAAAATTTATTTTTACTATATACTATTAACTTCTATTTTATAGTTACAATTTTTTTTACAGTAACCGTAACTTAAAAATTATAATACCTCAATACCAAATAGGATCTACATCAACATATTCACGGCTGAGAGCCTGAGGGAAACAGTAGTTCACTACGTATTCTCAAGTATAGTAACCTTCACAAACCGTGTGACAGCGAAAAAAATCACGGCTTGCTACAGTAGACCTCAAAATGCCCTCTTTGTAATCACAATATTGTGGCATATTTTGAAGGGTCTGTTTCCCAGAAATCTTACGAGGAACAAAAATTTGATAACATAAATATATTTTATATATGCATAGAGTACATTAAACAATACCAGAATTGAAATCTTCTGTGTTTTCTCGGCTACTATCACTTTCCTTCTTTATGGGTTCAGAGCTAACAATTGGAAGATTTCTTCGATACCGTTGAGATGTCAACCTCCTTTCTAATGGTGTTTTCCTCTTGCTTACAACAAACCTGTTCACTCCTTTCCGCATTGGCATTATTGATGGGAAATCCTCATCTGGGATCTGACTCAACTCTGATATGTCCTTGATCTGGGCGACACGTCGAAACCATCTCTCTGCCTTGGCCTCCTCAGACATATCTAATGGATCCAGTTCCTTCACTGCTGACCCCTCCAGGCTCTTTCCAGTCCAGCTACTTCTAACATTTTGATTTTCAGCTGGCTGAGATGGACTCGTGGCAAAATTCGTATTCTCCTTTGTAGAATATCCGCTACTCTGGTTTTCGGCCGGCTGATTTGAATTCCAAGCTGAATTTGTCATCTCCTTCCCAGAATATCCACTACTCCAGTTCTTGTTGTTGGTAGGCAGACTATTAAAATTCTTCCCGGTTGAATTTGCATTGATACAAGTCTCATGAGCTGAACTACCCGTCTTCATTCCTTCTACATTCTCTCCAGAAGATTTTGAGTTCCATCTTCCAGAACCTAGCTGCTGGTTTTCCATCTGTTGCACACCATTCATATCAGGCACAACCGGTCTTGCATCATTCAACTTCTCAGGCATCAAAGAATTTGATGATTCTCCAGAAGCTTTAGCAGTTGAATCTGCTCCCACTGGCTCCTGCCTGTCCTTCTTCGCAAAGTAGTCAGGTGGGAAGGGCACAAAGGGCACGAAATTAGTATTATTAGCTTGCTCCATAGCCACACGTCTCCTGTACATTGGTGAAGTCAAAGAACGATCTTTCTTTTTGTTAACTACAAATCGATTCTCTCCTTTGCGCATCGGCATGATCTCCGAGAAGTCATCATCAGAAATCGCACTCGTTACATCAAAGTTTTCCACCTCAGCAACCCTCTTAAACCATCTCTCAGGTTTGTCAGCTTGTTCATTTTCTTTAGGCTTGGTCTCCATCTGGCTAACAGGTTTCTCAGAAAGCTGCAAATGGTCTACAGAGTTATGAAATTCTCTGGCCCGACAAACTGCTCCAGTTTGTTCAGATGTATCAGAAGCATCTGACGAGTAGTTCTCGGACTCTGCATACATCCTTTCATCTACCTTTGCATTCTCAGTTTTCTCAGCAAACATATCTGCAGGTAATGGCACAAATGGAACATAATTGGAATTATTTCCTCTCGGATATCGTGATGAACCTGCACTAGAAAAAGGTGAAGAACTATCTGCACTAGCATTTTGGTCAGTAGTGATACTGTCATTATTTGATTCAGGAGAAGTTGATGAACGACCAAAAAGTTCATCTAAATTAAGGCTGACTTTTTTATCAGGGGTCTCATCAACAGCTCTCGTCTGGACATCATCACCCTCAGGCATGCCATCATTGCCCAAGTTTCTTCGATACTCAGCATTAGCAAGCCTTCTCTCAAGGGGTGTCTTCCTTGTGCTCACAACAAATCTGTTAACTCCTTTCCTCAGTGGCATAATTTCAGGGAAATCTTCATCTGCTATACTACTCAAATCGGAGGTATTATCCAGCTGGGAAACTTTACTAAACCACCGTTGTTCCTTCTCTTTGTCAGCAGTCGACCGGCTATCAATGTCATCCTTAATTGCAGAGCCATATCCATATCCTGAACCTGATCTAGAATCAGCAGTAGCATATGAGGATTCTCCAGGTCGCTTGCAATCACACCTCAAGCACTCCATATTCCTCGCATGGTTAAAGAAATCGCATCTGGAAAAGGGAAGTTACAAGTATAATCACCACTGGCCGATTGAATGGAAGCAGTATCATTAACAGTCAAAAGAATCATAGCAAGAAAGAAATACTCACTGAGGACACTCCCACTCCCCTCCAGTCAGCTGTCTCTTCGGTCTAGCTTCATCACACTTGAGGCATTTCACATTCCTCGCAAAGTTCATAAAACTACACCTGCTTAATCCAGATGAAAATAAACAACTATCAATTAAAAGAAAGTGCCAAATGTTCACAAAAATGAGCAAGTTATGAATTTTATTACATGTTAGTTCATCCAATTCGGTATGGTACAAAGTGCTGCTAAACAGAACTGTAAAAGGAGGAAGAAAAAGAAACTCAAATTTGTAAAGTTTTTAAATGATACATGAAGTACAAACCTTATGATGATATAGTAAATTCCAAGAATAGAAGGCAGATGAAAGGAAAATATTGAACACTCTACCTTGGGCAAATCCAGTCGCCTCTTTTCATTTGAATGTTTTGCACTGAGGTCCTTTGCATTTGCCCATATCTATCAGGGAACTGATTTTGCACAGAAGAAGAGTTTGATGCTGGAGTGCCATAGCTTAGCTTGGCCAATTCACCCAACAGATTTCGAACAGATGACTCAACAAGTTCCCTATTGTATAGATTATCCACCTCCAAAGAAGCAGCAAGATCACTTGCATAACTCAACAAAAACTTCATCAAATCAACTGTGTTTGGTTCATCAAAATCAGACACCTAAAAGGGTAAGATAGTAAACAACATGGATAGCACTGGATCAGTGAGTTGTAACTTCCATAATCAATTTAAATCTTTTGAATAAAATGGATAATTGTCAAGAGAAGAAGATAGAAACAAATAAAAACTTTCCCCCAATAAGTTTTAAGTTCAATTAAAAAAAATATGAAAAATGAATAAATTAGTAAAATACTTCAAGATAGACATTATAATACTCTTAGTTCATGTTAAGTTTCATAATCTAAGTTTAATAGAAAGTACAAAAGTTCCAAAGGTTCACAGCTTGGTTTTAACTATTCTTGGAACATCAGTGCATAAGATAGTTGATTAAACATTTTCTCCTCCATCTTCCATTGGTCAAATCCTGGTCTCTCCTATCCACAGATATCACTTAGTTTAAATGAGAGGAAATACTATATTAATCATGATTTGAGAAAAACTCTGAAAAAGAAAATGTTTTATGGAAATAGAAATCAACAGTAAAGAGTTCCATAGAGTGAGTAACAAGCTGCATTGCAAGGAGAAAAACCAAGAAACAAATAATTCCAAACTTCATGAGGAAAATTCACTTTCGGATGACAGGAATTTGCCTGATTTTTATTATCTTCTATAACCTGTATGCAAAAAGTACATTAAAAGGACCGCATACGCTACACGTTAATTGGCTTCTTTCTAAAATATTGCCTTTCTAACTATAGAAAGTTTATCATCTAACCTGATACCCTAGGATTCAAATTGTCTCAATCTAATTAAAAGTTTAAATAAGAAAGTGGCAAAGACCTTATCTTAAAGACTTACAGTAAATGCAGACTAAAGAATATAACACATCAATACTGTTCTTCTATATTATTCTAGTAGCCAATCGTACACAACAAAGAATTAGTTTGCATACAATTATCTTTTATAAATCCTAACAATATCAATTTACAAGGAGTTTCAAATTACATCTGCCGAAATAAAGGCTACAGTTAAATCAGCAGCAGTTAAATTGTCCCGCCAAGCATGGTAACTCTAATCGCGCATGTAAAGCTACAGAGCTACTCTGTAGCCATTTCTGAAACCACAATCTATTTTACCAGACGAAGTTATTTATACAATCATTTTTCTATGTTTGTAGAATCAATGAGAACATTCAAAATATTGAATTCAAAAAACTGATCAAACACAAAATTATGAAGTTAAGTTACCTCATTTCGCACGAATGATTTCATCCTCCTCACAGATTCATCCCCATTTTTGAACAAAAACGGCGTGCCGCTTTCAACTATCACCTCAACATCTCTCCTTGAGACCATCCTACGCATCCCACACAACAACCAGGATCATAAAAGTTTCATTTTACCAAAAAAAGAAAAAAGAAATAAAAATCTCGGAGTCAGAGAGTAATAACTAACCTCAACAGATTGGGCCTATCTCGCGCGAAGGAAAGGCAAGCGCTGGCAGCGCGTACGAAGTCCTCAGGCAACTCCGCGCCAGAGACGTAAGCGTCTTCAGCATGCAGGCGGTTGAAGCCGCCGCCGCCGCCGCGGCGATCGGAGAGGCTATCGAGAAGCGCGTGAAATTCGGACCAGGGGTGGAACACGCGCGGAGGGAGGGGGGAGTGGGCTTGTGCGTGGAGTTGGCGGGAGGAGGAGGAGGAGGACTTGATGGGGAGTAAACGCGTGGCGGTGGACCCCAGCGGTGGTGGGAGAGGGGATTGTAGGCGACGGTGACGGTGACAGTGTAGTTGGTGGCGGGAGAGGCGGAGGATGGAGGGGCAGCGGTGGCGGAGATGAGGAGAGGGAGTGAGAAGGAAGAGGAATCGAGTGGCGCTGCCCATTTGCTGCTTTAAACCCTTAACCGGGGCTTATCCTATGTTATGTTAGTGATAGCGGATTGCGGCTCTGTTTCTTTTCTTCTTCACAACTCACAAGCTACCGGAGAAATGAAATATCAATTTCAAAATATATATCTTCTTAGATTAAAGAATAAGTAAACAGCGCTTATCCGAAAAAAAAAAAGTAAATAACGAAATTAATTAATTAATCATACAAATGGAGGTGTGATTAGAAAAAAATATATAATAAATTGAAGAATTTAGTTAATAATTCTCAGAAGAGTTACATATGTTGATTTGAGGTGTAATTATTTACACTTAAAAGTTAATATGAATATCCATATCTTAATAAAAAAAAAAACTTTTGTTATAAATTATTCTTTAAATTATCACCAAGGTATCTATTACAACAAAATAATAATAATAATGTTATTATTACTCTAAACACTCATTTAACTCATTCATTCAGCGTTATCAATTTTTTTTATCTTAAACTTTAAAATTTTCTTTTTTCTTGGGTACTAACATAGATAAATTCTTTTGATTTATTCAATTTTTTATGATATGATACAGAAGCAAGTTTACATTAGTTTATTGAAATTGTAATATGTTGATTTTTTTTAATATCATAAAAAGATAATAAGCATTATTTATGACAAAAAGTAGTGCATTTTTCATAAAGAGATTAATTTCGTGGAGTGGTTATGAGTCTTTTGACGCAGTAGTTGCTTGCAACTTAAAATATTAAATAGGAATAAAATCATCTACACCTTTAAAGTTTGCTTAAATAATCACACAAATTTCTTGAGTTTTATAAATAACCATACAAACTCCTTAATTCCACAAATGACTATTATACCTTTTAATGATGACAAACCAAATAAATATAAATACAGTAATAAAAATAAAAATAATAAATAAATATCAAATGATACAAATAAAATATTACAATAAGTATAATTAATAAAATAACATATATAATGAAAATTATTTTTAATATTAAGTTATTATTAGTCTATCTAAACATAGTTTATTAACTAAATTATGATAATCAAAAAATTGATTTTAAGATTTATACTAATATAGACATAATTAAAAAATGATATTGTAAATAAAATAATATAAATTTTATAAATTACTGTGAATGTTAGGTATAATTATTTTGATATTATTGACATGTCAAATATATTTTTTTATTATTAAAGAATATAACAGATTAATAATAATTTTTCTAATATTAAAAATATTTTATAAATTTTATCTTATTTTATATATTATAATATTTTAAGTTTTAATTTATATTAATTATACAAGTTTATGTAAAGTCAATAGAGTTATTGTAATTAAAGGTATAATAGTTAAAAGGAAGTATGTGTGATTATTTATAAAAGTAAGAGGGTCTATATGATCATTTAAGTAAAATTGGGATTGTGGATAGCCTTCTATGTATAAATAAGGTTACTTTGATCATGGTAGCTAAGCCATGAACAGAAAGGAAAAGAGAAGACTGGTGGTTGGTGGGATAAATAATGCATATGAAATAAAAAAAAAATTAATTTTGTTGTTTTCTTATAGCTAATTTTATGATCAAATAAATTTAAATAAAAAAATAAGTTTTCAAATTTATATTTTAGGTGCACTTAATGTTTTATCAGTGTATATAGTAAATAAAAATAATTAATTTAAAAGGTTTACATAAGAGCCTTTTAGTATTTTAAATATTATAAAAGAAAAGTCAATTTTTTAAATTTATTATATGAGTGTATAAAGTAATTAAGTGTTTAGAATATTTTTTAGAGTACAAATAACTTCATCGTTTGATTTCTTTTCATATTCAAAATTTTCTAACAAAACTATGTATAGAAAAGTCAATGTGATTTCAGCTTCTGAAAATTATTAGGTTATATATATGGGTCCAGCTATGGTACCACGATGGTACCATACCACAGCTGGATCTAGTCATTGAATCTAGTTATGGTGACAATTGTAAACTGGATTTAGCTGTGGTATGGTACCACATTGATACCATAGTTTTGCCCTATATATATATATATATATATATAGCCAAGAATTGTAAGCAACATTTACTATATTACAAAGTCAAGCATTTTGGGTCAAACGAGAAATTAACTACAAATATAATAATTAAATTAGCATTTATATTTCGTTTTCTTGTGTATAATTCATTCATTTTCACGTTCTTCACGAACTCCCCCCTTTAAGGCAAGCTGCCCTGTTTTGTGTCATTTGCTTTTTTTTTTTTTTTTATCCTTTATTTGGTATAGCTTGTAAATAAAATTTATTTAAATAAATCTTTTATTAGTAGAGTTTTTATAAATAGAGTTTTTATTAAAAAAATTTTAGTTGTTTGGATATCAATGAGAGCTTTTACTGAAAATTATAAAAAAAAATTACATTATTAGAAAAGTTATTTAAAGTTATGTTAGAAAAGGAATTAAAAAACTTATAAAATAAATAAAGGATATTTGATGCAAAGAAAGAATTTGAAGGAATCTCAATTAATTTCATAAGCTCTTATCATAATTTTGTTATTGTTTGGTTATTTTTCTAATAGAACTTTTAAAACTTAAATAAACTATTTTGCCTCTACTAGTAAAAGCCCAAAATTTGAGCTTTTAGAAGTAGATGTTAAAAAACTTTTTTTTAAATGTTAAAATATCGAAAATATCATCTACTTAGTTGTAATTTTATTTTATTATTTTCATAACATAACTTTATGAAACTTATTTATTAAAGTAATTTCATAAATTTTTAATAAAAACTCTTATTGACAACCAAACAACTAATTTTTTTAGTAAAAATTATATTTATAAAATCTCTACTTAAATAAGCTTTACTTGAAAAGCTGTACCAAATAAAACATAAGTCATACCAAACAGCACTTAGGTTGGCTATTGAGTGAGAGTGCTAAATAATAATAACCACAATCGTAATACTAATGATGTCAATAACATTACATATTTAGGTCGTTTAATTAATTTCATGTGTGTAAAATATTTAGCTAATCTAGCTAATTTCACGTGTGTAATAATATTGAATTGAATCTGGAATTAATCATTCTGGGGTTAAGAAGGAATACGGCGCGGAAGAATCTTGCACTAGAATTTTGACAGGCTATTCGTTGAGGTGCTCAAGGCAATTCTGTTACTTGAAGAATAATTGAACTAACGAAATTAAGTAATTAATTATACAAATTAATGATTAAATTGAAGCGTGATTAAAAAAATGATCATAAATCGAAGAATATTTTTGGGGTCTAATAGTGTCATGCTTTCTCCATCACACAAGAGTTAGTAGTAACACACAACCAATCTATGACTTGAAGCAACAAACTTCCCTTCCATTTGTCTAAGTAATCTTTCTCATCCGACAAAGATCATCCATCACGATGCTTCTTTCTACATTAGGCTCTCTCTCAGTCTCTTATGTGAATAAATTAAAAACAAACTAAAAATGTTAATATTTAATGAAACATAGTTAGTGAAGAGCCATTATCTAGTAAGGGACCTCTTAAGGGACATTCTAAAAGACTAAAAAATACAAATTACAATATACTATAATGATTTTTTTTTTTTTTTTTTTTTTGGGTTAGAAAATTACTCGCCAAATGGATGCTTCCATGAATTTGTTTGGTTTCCCATTCCTGCCTTAGAATTGAGTTAAGCTATTTTGACTTACTTTCAAAGCCTCCATTTCCCAACGAGGCCGCGTATACAAAAATCGATCAGAAATATGATTTCTTGTGAAAAATTGTTGGATTAGCGGTGTGTGTATATATAAAATGCATATTATAAATATATTTTACAGCCAAGAATTTTGAGCAATATTATCACAATATGACAGAGTCAAGCATTTTCAGTAACATATCCTAAAGCATCAATGTAATTCTTCCATAAATCTGCAGCAATATTAGAAATCATTTCTGCTAGGCCCTCAAAAATCTCAGGTATATCTTTCAGCAACCCTTCAAAGGAGTCCCTTGTCTTCTCTACTAGACCTACGACGGCGGAACCCGACATAACAGCTGACTCTGTCACACCTTGTTTAAGAAGATCAAAAGCAGAGGAGATTAAAGAACCTATTGCCTCTATGATGATCCCTGAGACATACTCGACGCAGGCTCTCATGGCTTCTGCTAATTGTTCTAACGCACCCTGCATGGCCTCTCCCGGAACTTTGAATGCATGGATGAGCAGCACAATAAGGTGAGCCACCGAGCTGAAGATTAAACGGGTTACTAAGTTTGATACTGCGGCGATGACAAAGAAAATTAATTTTAGGAGCAGAACAACCATTTTCGGTATATTGGTTTGAAGGAATCAGGAGACAAGAAAAGGGCAGGTATAGAGCTGATAAATTGTTTATTGATTTGTTTTCAATTTATTGTTTTGTTTTTATAGTTTAAGCGTTGAATTTGATTATTAATATTGTGTGTTTGTGACTTTGTGTTGCATGTTGACGCATCATATGGGGTAGTTGATGTCCTCACTCTTTCCGGGAAATTTAACGTTACACTTTTAAAAAAAATGGTTGATTCTAACTAATCATTTATAAAATATATGTTATTGTACCTGTAAACGATGATTAAAAGAATTTTATACAATGATAATTACCTAGACCAAGACTTTTTAAACGTTCTCTAGAAGTTGCTTCAGGAAGAAGCAAGAATAAGATTAAGCTGTTGCTTGCAAGGACTGGATATTAACACTAACTAGGTCCGTACTGCAATTAATTTAAATTATAAATTTGTTGATTTTACAATTGGGTTGCCAGCATTAATTTATTCACAGAAGCTCCGGAACAAGTATTTTTGTTCCCAGAGAGAGCATCGACCAAAAGCCAAAAATGCCAAACTGAAAAACTCTCAAGACTCAGAATTCTTAAAAGAGATTTTTATATGAATTGCTCAAATATACAAGAGATTTGACAGCAGAACAGTTTTGAAACTGTATATTATTTATAAAACTGCATACACTATACAACTCAAAATCACCCGAGTGGTTGCACACCAAAATCTGAAAGCAGAGAGACCAAATGCATATATACAAAATTATGTTGAACAAAACCACCGCACCTTATTTACATATACTTCCTGTTCTCTTTCTCTCTGATTAATTTTCTTTCAGCTTATATACAGCATCGGCATACTCTTCTGCATCCCAAAGAAAAGAACCAAAAGCAATTGCCTCCAAAACCAACCTCTTCAGACTTGAAAATGATGTCAAAATAACCTCATCAGTATCCAGCAAACCCGTCTGTCCATCACCAAAGAGTGCACAGCTGTGCTTCTCAACCAAATTTACTGCCTCCCTAGATCTCAATTTTGCACACCTCTGCAATGTCTCTGGATCAAACCCCATGACATAGCACTTCAATTTTTCTTGCTTCAGTTCATGCCCATTTGTCCCTCGACCAAGTGAAATAGACTGCATATTATTAACACAGCCAACAACTTGATTTTGCTTCAATCCATAAGACCACGCTTCTGGAAACTGAAGGGAGTTCCGGTGAGTAAGATGAAGATCTTGATGGGCTGATGCAAGACACTCTTCCAGGTAGTACCTCAAGGAAGCGGACTTCAGGAAGTAACCATACAATATTGAAGCAACATATACACGGCCAAGACGAAGGCGTTGAATCTCAGTTGTTGCCCAAGAGTCTGTGACACTGCAATTGGCTCTCAAGCCAATGACAGTGGAAATATGTTCCCTTATCATCTCCAAAACCTCGAACTCGTGGATTGACTCCAGCTCCCAATCCTTTGAGGGCCAAATTTCTAGTCTGCCATTGTAGATGCATCTAGAAAGCTTTGGAACCAATTGGACTCTGATCTCAGAGAACTTGTATAATATTAACATGTACATAACATCTTCAACAGCAGTTTGGCATTCGTGTTCTTTCAATTGAGCAATCCTTCTGGCATTCAGAAAACAAAAATGATTAGTTACAGTGAACATTTAGAGACAGTATACTTTAAAATCATAATGTTTTATTCCACCCAAGTATTACAAGTCTGAAGGGTGCAATTTATATATACTAATTTTGTTAAGGGTAGCTCATGTACTTGTAAATTAACTACTTTGGTGTAACAGCATTGGAATTACTATTTTACATCATTGCAGAGATAAAAAGCTCAATTTTCTATGTTGTGCCAACATAGTTTACCACATACAGAGCAACAACTGCTCATCTAATCTAGAGAGTTCAACTTAATAGCAAGTACCTTTCGAGACACGATATAGTCCTTTCAGTTAGTTGGCTACATAGCATAATAGGTTGTAAAGCAATAAAGAAAAAATTCGAGGATCATCAATTGTAAATTCAGCTAAATAAAGAGAGAAATCAATTTATGATTGAATGATGTGATATAAGTGAATTTTATGACCACCTCCAATTAAAAAAGCATCTCCGCACTTCTATCATAACAAGATGGAGCTGAGGCTGTACTCTTGCATGGTTGAAAATCCAGAATTTGCATGCACTCTTAAGTAATGGCACACACTACATATAAAACCTATTTGTAAATCGGACTTAGAAAAACGTAACTCCGGGATAACTCTCCATTCTTTCCTATGTCTATATATTTTCAAAAGCATTTCATAGTTTAAGAGTGATATGTAAAAAATGAATTCTGCTAAAGCAAAATAGACTATATTTTGAACTAATACAGAGATGATGACAAGGCTGTATGGGGTGGAACAACGCAAACTCTTGGTGATTTACAACCCATTTTTATACCATATTTTATATAAAAAATTAGCAAGTGAACCAACAAAACCAAAATGCAAAATCAGTACAGATGAAGCCCAGAGAATATCCTAATGGTGGATTAAATTTTACAATGTTAAGAATATTTAAGCAAACATCCAAAATCAACACTTAGAGTGCAGTTGGCTTACCCTCTAGCAGGGAAATTTAATAGGTCAATGTTTCAAATCCAAGGAATACATAAATTACCATTCATATCATACGCATACACCCTAAAAGCTCTTTTTTCGTCAAATTGGATTAAGAAATTAAGCAACAAGAATTAAATCACACTTACCACCACCGTAATCAAAACTTACCAACAAAAACAGGAATCAGCACCATGTGCGGAACCAGAAACTACTCTGTACAACAACACCCAGTTACTCTAACATGTGTTTTAATTAATCAATTAATTGATTGATTGATTATTATATATAATAACACTAATCCACTTTCACCCAAACGCGAACAACAAATTAAACAACCCACTTACTTGCTTGCTTACTTACTTACCAAACGAATCAAGCCAAACAAACAAACAAAAACAAAAGTACCTGTGAAGCGGGCCTTCATCGGAGCCGGAGCTGAGGGACATCCTCGCAACAGCGGCGTCGCGATCATTGGCCAACAGCTTGAGCTCATCGGAGACAGCGAGGTTGAAGTACTGGCGCTGGTTCTGCAGCACGCGGCTCAGGAACTTCCCGGCCGGCGAGTTCGGCTCGAGCGGCGTGTTCAGCGGGCTGCTGCTGAACTCGCAGGGGCTCGGCCCGGCCCTCGCCTGCACAACAACCCCGCTGCGGAGAAGCCTCCGGCGGCCGAAATTGCTATTACTGGGAGGGAAAGAGCGGGGCCCCCTGGGTTTGGAAGGAGGCAGGAACGGCAGCGTTTTGGCGGGACCGTGGAGGGAGAGGTTGTGGTCCATCAACTGTGTACGGCGAAGAGAGAGCAAAAATTTTGTTTGAAGGGTGCGTGAGGCGATAGGGTTCGTACTTCGTTGGGACGAGATATTAATCTAATATAAATATGCCGTTCGGATAAGGGCTTCTAGAAGCAAGGGCCAGACTGAGGGAGCGCGCGTTCGTGGTCGGGTGCTCTGTGGTGTATGTGTTTCTTGATGACTACGGCTCGTACACGTGCCACGTGGATGAAATCGTAAAGAGACCGGGCTGCAACTGAAGCAGTGCCGGGTGGATCTTTGATTTATTGGTAGCATCAATTGCATGCGATAATAAAAGATCATGTTATAGGAGTCAACAGATCTCATAATCACAGTCTTGTCGTCCAGATAACTTATCATCTGACTCACCTACTTACCCTTTACGCACGTCGAAGAGATAAAATAAATAAATAAATAAATATTATATTATATTATATTATATTATATAATGCTTTGTCAAGTAATCAATGGGCGGAATGAACTTGTGTGCTGTCTGCGGAAAAATTTTAAAATACCTTGAGATAACGCAATCATTGATATATGTTTGGGACAAATCTGTGGTACCACTGTTGTATGGTACCACAGATAGATTCAACCATTGGATCTAGCCCACAGTTGTCACCAGAGCTAGATCCAATGGTTGGATCCAGCTGTGGTACCATACAACTGTGGCACCATAGCTGGATCCATATGTTTGATATATATATATATATAATTAAAATTAATATATTTACTGTTTACCTAATGATTCTTTAAAATAAATAAATTATAATTTTATTTATTTATAATAAGGCTGACATAATATTTTAATAGATTTTCAAATAATGATTCATTTACAACAATTATTTGAGATAAAAAGCGTAAATTTATTTTTTCACCTTAAATCAAATATGATATGAATATTTGAGGATTAGAGCACGTGGCAGGTAGGCTTGCTTTACAAAAATTAAAAATGTGGAGGGTCCCACGATAAGGAAATGGCAGAGATAAGGTACCGTTTTGCCGTTTTGGTACGTGGCTCCCGTGGGAAAAAAATTGGAAACTAAGAAATAAAAATTGATAAGCTCCCGCAACTATTTGGGTCTCAGTTATCCATATAGTTGGTGATTGCTTCGAAAAAAGGAACGCCAATTTATTAGAGGGAGGGTGATTTTTTAATTAAAAAAAGAAGAGATAAATTTTAATTAGGACTTTTATATTCATTGGAATTTTTTTTAACCGTAAGGCACGGTATAGGTTGCAGGTGATAATAAATCATATTCCATGTACTTAATTAGCAAGGCATAATAAATTTGTGACTTGCTTAAAATTCTTCTTGAAAATTCTTGCACAACCGGATTGATGTAATTATCAGATATTAAATTAGTAATTTGCTACGCCTATGTAGCAAATTTTTCGTGGAAAATTGAGTCAATAATGTTGTGGTAATCAAAATTCAACAGGGCGTATGTGGACCAATTCCCGTACGTACAACGAAATACAATTAGAAATGTGAAACGATTACGTTGGTACCATATTCAAAGCTAATGCATTAAATTTAGAGCAAAACATTCAAAACCCTAAGCTAATTATATATATCCTATTGGCCTTTCTTTTTTTTTTTAAAAAAAAAGGTACAATATTATTATTAGCAGAGATCAAGAATCATGGGAGCCTCCAACATAAAGATATGGGCCTCATCTGTTGCAACGATTGCAATTATTAGTATACTGGTGGTGAATCTAGCAGAAGTCAGAGAATAAGAAGGCTTTAGTGCTATGTTTACTCGGTGGAGTGGGATTGGAGAGTGTAGATTTTTATAATTTCAATGTTTACTTATTCATTGGGCCAGTGTTGTGTGTGGGTGTATGTTACGTTAAACATAATATAGAGAGATCCTACTCATTGAAGGAAGGGAGGGGAGTCCAACTCTATGAGTCTCACTTATTTTTGGAGTGAGGAGTGAGATTCACACTCCCATGGAGATACTCTTTCTTGTTACTTTTCCTCCCCTATTAAATATGATATAATTATACTTATTAAGATAAAATAATATTACATTTATTTAATAATAATAATAATAATATATTTATTCAACTAATATTATTTAATAACATTTGATTTATATTATTAAAAATAATGTTATTAAACTTATTTAAATATAATAATATTATATTTAGTTAAAAATAATAATTTACATTGATTCTAAGTTAAAATTACTTTAAAATAATGATTCTAAGTTAAAATTACTTTAAAATAATATTATTGTATTTAGTTAATTTTAATAATCACTAATAATAAATAGTTTATTCTAAAGAAATACCAATTTTTTTACTATATTATTAATAACAATGTTCCAATTGTGTTGCTCATATCAATAATTCTTAATTTACATAAATAAAATTTAATTTAATAAAAAACCTATGATTCACATAATTAAGAATATTAATAATTATTATTAATTTATATAATTAAAAATAAAATAAATAATTTATTATATATTTTTTTTTATTCACTTTGTAACTAAAAACTATAATTCTTTAAAAAATGTGATAATTGTACTTTCAAACGATTCACCCCGAATTTAAAATAAAGTAAAGACATACATGAGATTTTGATTTCTATTCTACATTTTCATTCCATTAAGTAAACAACATACTTCCAATCCTAAAATTCTCACTCTATTCCAATGAGTAAATGTTACCAAAATATCTATTTAATAGCAACTGCGCGGAGTCACCTCCAATGACTATTAGAACAAAGAGAATGACTGACAAAAAGGAAGAAAATCAAGATCGCTACAGCCAAGACTGTAAAAACTCCACCGTTACAGAGGTGATTAGCCCCCATGGAAAAACTTCAAGTTAATTGAATTATGAATGTTGGAGGCCCCATTTGCTAATATTTTGTACTTTTTTTTTCCAATCATTAATTCCTGCTAATGTAATGAAAATGATGAGGTTATTATGAAACGTTTAATTTAATAACATCATTTTATTTAACGAAATTCACTACATTTCGGGAAAAGATCTCAAATGTTACGAGAAATTAAAGTTTTGAGTGGGAAAATACTCCACCCATATTAAACACCAAAATTAAAATAAATTTAGTTAATCTATCTGCAGCGTATTTACCAAGTCTCGAAATGTGATGAACTCAAAAATCATACTATGAAAAATTGAACGTGTTGAACTTCGTATATATCGCTATAATTAAAGAAATCGTTAAATGCTAATGATATTGGCTCTTTTATGTTTTTACATTTAAAAATAAAGAAATAAAGGCTAACGTGTGCAGTGCTATTTTAAATCATTTAAGAGGTAATGTTTATCCTTGAAAGTGTCATATTTGTGTTCGGTTTAATGTCAAAGATGAAATGAGAGATCAAAAATTTGTAACAGACACAAAAGGTATAAAAGATTTCTATGAGGACAAAAGAGTCATTCTTCCTTTTAATTAAGAATAGAAATTGAAATATTGTTGGTTTTTGAAAACTTTGAGTTCTTGTAAAATTTGCCAAATAAGCTTTTATATTAAGAGTAATGATACAGCCACAAACTCTTGTACAAACTGACGTGGCATGATATCATTGGTTGAATGAAAATATAAATTAATAAAAACAAATCATGTGGGCCAAGTGATATTTAATTCAACCAATCTTATCATGCCACATCAGTTTGTACAAAATAGGTTTGTACAAGAGTTTGTGGCTGTATCATTACTCTTATATTAATTTATTCGATCCGAGAGATCAAAATCATCTTTTGTTGGTCCACAAATATTGTCGAGCAAGAAGATATACCAAATTCCTTTGGTTGGAAAAAATCAAAATCATTTGAAGAATACCATTAAGCTTGAACATACAAACTTAAATAGCTAGTTTGCAAATGGCAAATAAATAATAAAAAAAAAATAATTTAATCAATTAAACCTTGGACATAGTTTGACTGGCTGTGATTGTGTTTTGTGTATGTGGTCGCCTGAATTTGAGTAATAATAGAGAATGCAATATGCGTATGAGATTACCCGAGTTCAAATAGTAATTAATAGAGGGGTAAAATTTAAGGTTAAATAAATAAACAACCCCACTTAATTAGACTAATAACCAAATTCGTGACATAAAATCCGATCTCAACTTCGAAAAATGTAATATTAATTACTGGTCGCACAATTTCGTTTATATCAACCACACAATAATATTATTGTTTAACTAAAATTTCTCGAAATATAGTTGGAAAAAGTCTGATATCACTCCCTTGATTAAAATTAACTAATTAATTCCCAAAATTACAGCCACATATGCAAGATCTATATAAATAACTCTTGCCCTCAACATGAAAATACATAACGAAATAATAATTAAACAAAAATTAATCATGGGAGTCTCAAGGTTTGCATCAAGGCTATTGTGTTTGGCAATTCTTAGCATGCTGCTATTAAACCATGCGGAGGGTGGTTTATTCGATAAAAAAGGGGTGGCCAATAGTCCATGCCAAGCTTCTGCGGAACTGTGCAAAGACAAAATAGAAAACGATGCTAAAAAGGCCGGCGGCTGGTTCTCGGAAAATGTATGGGGCCCGGCGAAGGACGGCGGGAAGAAGGTGCTGAATCCTTGAGCAGCAAGCAATTCAATCGGCCAGTGATTTGTTTTGTGATTTCGTTTTCTTTTAATTTGTTTGTTTGTTTGTTTTGGGTTAAGAGTGGTAAGCTTGTTTTGTGATTTGATTCGTTTAATTTGTTTGTGGCTGTACTATTATTACTTAATTTTTTAAATGAGATGTTGTAACTCATTCGGGTGTATAAATCAACACCAATAAGAACTAGCGTGACTGTATACTTGAATGTTTGTGTTTCGATAAATATTTGCCAATTTCCCCTTAGTTTGTATTGTTTTTAACCAGAAAGATCAAATACCCCCTTTTAATATTCAATTTCGCAACCCTATATTTATTTCTTAATTCTAAGTTATTTCTACTAAAGTCGCTAAAGTGTATATGTGTGTGTGTGTCTATATATACATATATATTGTTGTGTTTTGGTCAAATAAGAATAAAATTTAATTATGAAAAGTCACAATGCTTGATGGTAGGTATTGCAAAATCACAATGTTTGGTGGTGGCGTGTCGGTTTTAAAAGTCTATATAAGGACAAGAGAGATGACTTTCAACAATAATCCAATTCTTTATAAGCCTTGTCCTTATAATTTCTTACGGCATCATAAAAAAAAATTTGCTGGATATAAAGTGTTCATATTTTCTTTCTTAGTGAATTCTTCATTTTTGCTTGCTACATATTCACATTAAAGGCTTGTCATATCCTGAAAGCGACTTACCAACAAACTCATAAGCAATCTCTACTAAGAGGAGACAATTAACACTTTAAGGAAAGCGTATTCAATACGTGTTTCAAGTCTTTATCTATTATTGTTATTATTTTATTTATTTATCATATATAAGCTTTTTTTGCTTTTGTCATCTTTCACACCTACCAAATATATAAGCATAATATAAAAATTAAAAACTATCTCATTTGAGATTGGTGGGAGAACTATGTATTTCTTGATCTCTTACTTCCACAACAAGGAACAAACCAGTTTGTTGGTGTTTAATATTAATTTATGGTGATGAGTGTCGATCCCACGAGAAGGTAGATTTAATCACGTATATGGTTAATTTTCCAAGTTTGTTTGCGAATTGGTAGGATGAAATTTTTTTAGCAGTACTAAGATAAAAAAAAATGACAAGAATAAATTAAAGATGAAACAATGCAAATGAATCACTTAATTTTCTAGATTCACACTCAACACTGAGCTTAATATTTCTTTTTAATTCTAATTAATTTATAAAGAGAGTATTTATACTCCTCATAAGTCTCATTTTAGTAAATATGATATCAAACACTCACTGTGCTAGTGGGAAGTAATCTTCTGCGAAATGTAGTGTCAAGTACACATTATGCCGAGTGATAACAAACTTTCTATCAATAAAATGACAAGATCATCCACTAAATAATTTAGATACACTCTTTGTCAACACTGAGTTAAGATAAAACACAAGTACTAGAGGAGAGTTTTTTTCTCTAATAAATATATTATAAAGTGCTCATCATGCCAAATAGTAATGATCTTGCACTAGGGGGCCGGTATACCTTGCAAAATCTAGACAAATTTATTGTCTGTCAATGATGAGTCAAGACAATTCTCATAAATCAAAGAGAAATGGTGAATAAACTTACCAAATTAAGTACACGGATCGTATTGAGACTTTACCTTCAACCATGCTTGAAATTATATTAGCCACTCATAATTCAACTAGGGATAAAATGATAATTCTATATTAAAATATGTAAAAATATAAGATAGAGTATGAGTTATACAAAATGGAGCTTAAATTTGGATTTAGAGCTATTGAATTTAGGGGGGGAAAGCCCTGTATTTATAGATATAATGGGTAAATCATGGTCATCAGATGAAAACAATTCGAGCGCACATGATTGCGCCATATGACAAGCTCTAATTAGATGGAACACATTATCAAGACTATGATTTGGTGTATTGTATTGTAACATACATGCATTTTTCAGTCTAATAATATACTGTCGCGTCATTTAACAACACAAAAGTCAATAAGCTTTGATTCAGTGTATTGCATGTAACATGGGCACATTTTCGATGGAAGAATATGTCACGACATCATTAGTCAACAGTAAACATGTATATAGGTTAAATAGGATGCTGCTATATCATCAGTCAATGCCACGTTATCTGACCAATTAAAATTGGCATACATCCTAAAACTGTAATTTTACCTTTTATGCTTTTCTCAAGGTTTTTAGTTATTATGAGCTCAAAAATGCTATCTATTCTACTGTCCAAATTATAAAAAATACATACAATTAAAGTTCAAGAGACTTAAATATATAAAAATATAGATGTTAGTGAGACTTAGAGTGTAAAATGATGATTTTATCTTTTATAAATATACACTCTCCAGCACTCAACACACTTGAACTTTCATTAAAGATCATCTAGAGCTTAAATTTTATATCCATTAGGGATATGACAACTTTATATTTTACTTAGCGCAATATCCATCGGATTCCAAATCTCATATTATGACGTACCACATTAGGGACATGATAATGGATAGAGGTCTTCCCAATCCTTTACCGCATTTACTATTTTAATTAAAATTTCCCAATAATTTAATAGAGTGAAAATAAAGATCCCCGTTTCTCTATTCCCTACCTGATAAATAATCCTCTTTTTTTTTAACAATACATATATAAAAAAGACAAATATAGCAAAATACAATAAATTTAAGCGAATTATCGTTAGCTATTATAACATCATTATAAATATAAAAATCATCATTATTCATTAAAACATTGTATCAATCTCTTATAGAAGCAACATCTTTGGATCACCAATATCTAAAGCTACCATAGTGATTATCATGACTGTCGTGCTTGTTTTCATATCTTCATGACTTAATAATATGAGTGTTAATAAAGCCATTAATTTTTGTACAAACTGATATGCTGATGTGACATAAATTGACTAATTGGTTTTCGGATACCATATGGTTTAATTTACTAAAAGAAATTGATTAATTGGATGAAAATATAAAATAAAAAAAATTGTGTGCATCAAAAGATATATAATCCAACCAATTTAATCATGTCATATCAATTTGTACAGAAGTTTGTAACTCTTTCATTATAATAATAATATTACATTTTAAGGTAATCTATAAAATGTAGGCTATTTACATTTTTTATTTTTTATTTATAAAATAATTACAACTTATTTTCTCTTTACACGTAGTTATAAAGGAAAAATGATTAAGCTAAAACAAAAAAAAAATCACTAATTAAATTAGATAATATATGCTTATATGTAATCATTTTCTTGATTTATGTATAATGCAATTCTTGATTCATATATAATGCAAGGAAGTGCTAATCAGTAAATACATCCTCACCGGTTAAGAATTTAGAGGTTAATTTTTCTTCATTCTTGACCCTATAAAGGTCCCTAAAAAATCTCTTATTATTAGGAAATAATCACTAAAAACCACACAAAAGATTTAAGGTAGAAGCTCATACCACACAATCTTATTATCAAGGTATAATCCCAAATTAACCCAAAACAGAAAAGGTCAAGACTTCCAAATTGAAATCCAAGTGTTAAGTTAGAATGCCATTCAAAAAATCTATATAAAGCCCTGAAGTCAGAATAAAAAAACTAATCGCCCCAAAAAAAAATATATTAATAAGAGTTGAGTTGAATATATATTTGAATAGAATTAATAATGGCTACCGTCTCCAAGTTCACATCAAGGCTAATGATCTTGACAATTCTTTCATTGCTGGTGCTAAATTACCAAGTGGGAGCATCTGATGACAATATAACAGAAACAAGAGAGGTGGCGAAGCAGAAGAATTGCAAATTATGGTATATGCCAATACCATTTTGCAAGAATGAGGAGAAGAACACGACGACGACGACGAAGACCAAGCTTTCGCTTGGTTTTGCCAACTCAATGCGGGGCGCTGGTGCCCTTGATTTCAAGAAAATGAGGTCTGAATATGAAAATGAGAAGCCCTAATTTCTTACAGAAGGAGTCGACGATCCCATCTGTTATGCATGAAGATGGAATATACTGCTCCATGCAAGATGTAGGGACTAGGGAGGCACGGTTAGAACAACTAAAATTTTGTTTGAGACGTGGGCCGAAATAAACAGGACACGTACCAAGTGTAATTCTTTTACTACCAGTAAAAGAATAATTGTAAATACATATAGTTGGGCTGGGGATTTAATTTATGCCCATATATAAATAAATAATATCTTAGGCCACATTTGTAAGGTATGTGGAACCCAATAGAAAAAAAAAGATTTTCTTAAAGAGTGGAACTACTAGCATCATTCAAAATCCTTTCAAAACCCTTTTAAATTACACGCAATCAAAAATGCAAAATTATATCACTTCTGAAAATACCCCTCTTTGTTCCATAATTACCCTCCAATTTTATTTCTTATAAAATGATAAAATTGGGAGGAAAAAAAACCTCTCTTTCTGCAGATGCTGACACCATAATCATAACCAATCTTCGTAAATTTGATTAACAAAAAGGATGGAATGAGATGTAACTTTAAATTTCCCCATTTTAACTTAATTATCTTTCTATTTTGTGACAAAAATGCCTACTATTTGAATATAAGATACCCATTAATTCATTTCTTTTCAAAGATCAAAATTCACTTGTTCCACAAAAAAAAAAAAAAAAACTTTGAGGCAATTCATTAAAAATGAGTTCTTTAATAACAAACTTGAATTCAAATATAATATTTTAAAGTCCTTTTTATAATCTCTTCAAATGAAATGTTTATTTTTCATTGATGGAATTTTTCTCTATTCTTTTTGTTGACACCAAAATTTCGCACGTTAACATGATTGGGTGTGATGAGTTCAAACTTTGATGATGTGTTTGTAAAAAAAAAAGGTTTTGATCTTTAGACCAATACTCCTCATCTGAAAAATAAGAAAATCTTAACGGTGTGAGTGTTGTTGCCAGCAAAAACCTCCAATACTTAAGTTAGAGATTGAAAATTACATCAATAACAGCTTTGAAAAAGAGAGAGAGAGTTCCCGACTTTTGTTTTGAGTGTCTTCATACCAAAATACTTACCTTATGATTGAGAGGTCCTTTTATAAGAAGACCTCATTGAACTAGCGTTGCATTTGAATATTTCAAAAGGATTGAACTAGTGTTGCATTTGAATATTTCAAAAGGATGACATGTGCATCAATTACTCCCAGTTTTAGTTAGAGAATAATATCTTAATTATTGTCATATTAGGTTTACCTACCCGATGCATGTGATCGGTAAAATAGGACACAACAGTTAATCCCCTAATTTACTTGTTTTGTGCTTGGAGTAAGAGAGTAAGTAAACTAATAAGGCTAAAAAAAATGTTGATTCCTATTGGTCAAAAACCTATTTAGTACAAAGACATCATCAAGGTCTTACCTCATCGCACCCAACCACGTCAACGTGTGAAATTTTAGTGCGAACACTTTTAGTTATTTATTTTATCTAACTTGATGTAAATCTTGAAATTTTTATTTGTCAATTTATTTGGACATATGCAACAGGCAATAGCTGTATTTTTACTGTCCATGAAAATTGAAAACCAGTAAACCCTAGTTGGGAAAGAAGGGGTGTCATTCGACATTAGGGTTAGAATTGTAAACACAAATAAAAGGGATTTTATGAGGAGTTTTGAGAGGTGCTTATAGCATCACTCTTTCTTAAAAATCTTCTAATATTCTCTATACTAATCCTCGGAAATAAAATCTTCATGATTCTCCTTGATCGGCCGGAACAACTTACTTTACTAAAGGGGAAAAAGCCACTGAGACCCCATGATTTGTTTAGATATAAATAAATCAGTTGGATTCAGAAAATGGCCGAACAAGATGGCAATTGCGCCCTTAACCCAAAGTGACTGAGTCCTAACTGCATTCTTTATAAGGACAATTGTACAATAAAAGGTTATACATAACCAACTTAAAATAATTTTAAGAGTGTTTTTCCCCCATATTAAAATGATCTATATTTTGGGCTAAATTTTTTACATCTCTCGTGATCAATTTCTTGAAAAAAAATTGCATAATATTTTTTTTAATAAAAAAATCCCCCCATAATCTAGTTTGTTAACAAAAAATGATATGAGAATTTGTATCTAACTAATTTACGAGACAAACCAAAAATATAAAAAAGTCAAATAAAATCTTACGAGACAAACAGAAGGGCTTGCACAATCAAAGTCAATAAGGGAACTCTAGTAAAACGATTGTTTTCTCTTAATATTTTGGGTTAAGAATCATTTTCTCTCTAAAATACTATTACCCTCTGACCGCTATTACCGTTGACGTTACTAATAAAATTGTGCCTAGCATGGTAAAATCTATTATTTATTACTTGTGTTTCCAGAAGAAGTGGTAATTAGATGACAAAAAAAAACGGAAGTACACCCAAAACGATTTATCTTATTAATAGAAAAATAATTAATTAATACAAAAAATTATTTCGGATGTACTATTATTATTTTTGGTACAACGGGGTTCTTAAAAATAGCTAAAGAAGGACAAGGTGGGAATAGGCAACCCCGTACATTTCATGCTTATGCTTGAGGAAAGGGAGCAAATCAGTAGGGAGAACATTGAAATGGTGACAGCCTATGGGAGAGGCAGGGCATAATTAGCTGAGAAATCTGCGGCAAAACTCGCTTCACTATACAAATGATTGATGGTGATGTTAACCAGCCTCGCTTCAAGAGTTCCTTGATAGATTTAACTAACGGGGTGTATTCATTAGCCGAAACCAATGGATTAGCAACCGAGTAACACATAAACAATCCACCTCAACTTTCAACCAACGGAATCCCCTTTGCCAAGCAATGCTCAAGAGTCAAGCCTTGATATAATCCCCAAAGCTCAGTCACTGTAACAGAGCAAGAGCGCATGCCAAAGCCAACAATCCACTTCCCATTACTATCACGAATAAAACCACCAGCACTAGATTCGACAGACCGCTTAGCAGCACCATCTGTGTTAAGTTTGCACCAAGGCCAAGTGAAGGGACTCCATGCGATCCATCTCTCCAATTTGCAAACTCCCAAATGCAATGGTGAATCATTTAGCTGCTGAATTTCCTCAGCCCTCATAAAAAATATCATTGACCATGTACTCACTATCCAAAGAATAGTGATTAAATAGAAGTTGATTACGCCAAAACCAGAGTCTCGAGATAGCATCACCAAAGAAACACCTCCAGTTCACCTCCTTCTTAAAAGGCCAATTGTTCTTTAAATTCTTACTCATCCACTCCCTAAGATTGGAAGAGTAGAAACTTGTCGGTAAGGCGCGGGGATGACACGGTTCCAAACTCTTTTGGCCACCATGCAATCGCGGAGCACATGTAGTGCACTTTCAAGACTCTCACCACAACGATCACAAACACTCCCTGTTGAATTATACCTCCTCATAAGCTCAGCCTTGGTCTTTAAACGATCATGTAACACGAGCCAGATAAATAGGCGAATACACTGTGGACCTTGCCAACTCCAAGCTAATCTCCGGACATGATCCACCATGCCCTGACTCTAATTAGAAATTGCGTGATATGCAGACTTTATTGAAAAAATGCCATTGGTGGATTCAGCCCTGTAAACTTGGTCTTCACACCTCTGATCCATTGACGGTTGAAAGGACGCAATTCTGAGTATAATATTATTTTTGTTATTTTTATCATTGACCATGCATTATTTTTTTTTGTCAGTATTCTGTCAACTTTTAGTTTCCTTTATCATTTTTAGTTATTATAATTTTCTAGAGGCATGGTTATTGTTGCTCAGTAGTTCGAAACCCCTAATGGAGACTTAATATCGCCAATCCGGTCAAGATGTTTGCACTCAAAACGTTACTCCCCTTCTCTCTCTATTAATTTGAACAATGTTTTGCCAAAAAAAAAAAGGCTTCATAAAATATCGTTCATTCATTTTCTTTGTATAGTGGTGGCGTGTCAAGTAGTTGCTAACATTTTCAAATCATTACTCGGTCCTGTTGGACTCGACAGGGTAATTTTCATTAGAAATTGCATAATTTATAGAAACACATGAACTGTGAGTGGCTTATTTATTGGAGCTTAGTGAGTGAGTTGATTATATTGCAGTTGCTTGTTGATGATATTGGTGAAGCAACAATAACTAATGACGGTGCTACGATTCTCAAGATGTTAGAAGTTGAGCATCCAGCTGCCAAGGTAGATATTAGTAGTTACATTTTTCTCTCTTGGATCTCTTATCTATAGTTTTGTGCGGGTGTGTGTGTGTTTGCTTTGGTTCTTTATCCCTTCACCCGTTCCTCGTGGTTGTTTTTTTCTTTTATGAGGTGGCAGGTACTTGTGGAGTTGGCTGAGCTTCAAAATAGGGAAGCTGGGGATGGAACAACATCTGTGGCTATCGGTTCTGCAGAGTTTCTGAAGGTAATTGAAGCTTAGTGTGTTTCTAGAGGCTGATATATTGTCTACACTCAGCTTTAAACTCAGATGGATTAGTAGGAGATTTATGATATTGGAGAGTATGCAGACTTGGCAATTTATGATCCGACCGTACATTTTGCAGAGGGCAAATGATCCGATGAGGAATAAGATTCACCCAACATCTCTTATCAGTGGATACAGAGTGAGTAACTCTTGTTTATGTCGTGCTTTTTATTATAGATTTATCCTCCATATTTCCTCATTTTTTTTATTATGTGGACACCTTGTCATAAGCTAATCCAGCATAAATGCATGTGCTGTATTTCGATGCTCTACAACACTGAATTTTATAACTGCAGCATTTATATTTATCTTATCTTAACCAAAAAGAAAAGAAAGAAACATTAATTTGTATTATCTATCATGTATTTTTTATTGGCAATTAATGTTTTAATCCCTGAGTAGACTTAAATTCTTAAGAATTGCTTTCAGTAATGCAAGCGGAGTGTAATAACCAAGCCTCTTTTCTTATTGCTGACTAGAATGAATTGAAATACAGAGCTATTCTGGTTTATATAGAAACAAAGAAATAATGACAGCTAGCATAGGGGTATTACATGGAAAAAAATAAAAATGATTCGTGAGAATAACAATCATGAACCAATCATATTATGCTTTTAGAAGGTTCAACTTCTCCATGCTCATGTGCTGATATTCTTTAGCATAACAGTTTTGTCAGCTCAATAAATTCGACTCATCTTCCACATTAGCTGGCTACAAATCAGAGTAGCTTAGGTGGCATGCCAGCTTGGCTTCAAGGTCAACCTTTGACCCTTCACAGTTGTTGTTTTCAACACCCTCTCTCAAACTCAAGGTCTTGTCAATGACTTTGAGTTTGTTCTTAAAGCAGCTGAACTTGTAGTGTGGTAATGGCTTGGTTAACACATTTGCAATTTGATCATTGCTGCCAACATAATTTATCTCCAATTCTCCTTTTGTGACTTTATCTTTGAGAAAATGAAGATCTATCTCGAAATGTTTTGTTCTAGAGTGATACACTGGATTTGCTGCTATAGCTGCTGCACTGGTACCGTCACTCAAGATAATTGGTACATTTTCAACCTCCATCATCAACTCACCAAGTAAAGATTTTATCCATGTAATTTCACTCTATATTCTGATTCTACAGTGGACCTTGCAACTATGCCTTTTTTTCTCGAGCTCCAAGCAACTAGATTATCTCCCAAGTACACACAGTATCCACTTATAGATCTTATGTCGTCTGGATCAGTTGCCCAATCTGCATTTGTGTAGGCAATGAGATCCAAATGCTCAGATTTTTTAAACCTCAGACACATATTCATTGTGTTCTTGAGATACCTCAACACTCTCTTATATGCCACCCAATGTGGTTGCCTGGGATCTAAAATAAACTAATTGAGCTTATTCACTAAAAAAGCAAGCTCTGGCCTAGTCAGTACTGCATATTGTAAGCTTCCTATGACACTCCTATAGAGTGGGATCATGAAATTTATTTCCAACATCTTTCTTTAATTTCTCAGAGGTGTTGAATGGTGTTTCTATTCCCTTGCAATCTGTCATCTCTATTTTGTCCAGCAAGTCTTGAACATATTTTGCTTGAGAAGTAAGATGGAGTTTTGATTCTTGAGAACTTGTATCATAAGAAAGAAATTCAAGTCTTCGAGATCTTTCAAGGCAAAAGTTGTATTCAAATCTTTTACCACTTCTTCAATACCTTTGCTGTCACTTCCTATGATTATGATATCATCTACATATATGAGCATAATAATTATTTTTTATTCTGCTCTTCTGAAAAACAAAGATGTATTACTCCTAGAATTTTTAAATCCCCAACAGCTCAAAGCACCTTTCAATTTGTCAAACCATGCCCTCGGAGTTTGTCTCAATCCATAAAAAGTCTTTTTCAATTTGCAAATGTAGTTTGGCCTGTTTTTGTCTTCAAAACCCTCAGGTTGTGGCATGTATACTGTCTTTGTCAAGTCCCCATTTAAGAAAGCATTGTTTATGTCCACTTGCCTAAGCAACCAGTCATTGTTTACAGCCAAGGTTATAATGATTCTGATAGTTGCAGCTTTAACAACAGGGCTAAATGTCTCATTGAAATCAAGTCCTAGAATTTGTATGAACTCCTTTGCAACTAGCCTAGCCTTATATTTGTTAATAGTGCCATCCGAATTTTCCTTCACTTTGTATACCCACTTGTTTCCAATCAGCTTGTAGTTTTGGTTATTTGGTATCAAGGTCCAAGTTTTATTCTTCATCAATGCATAATACTTATCCTCTATTGCCTTTTTCCATTTTGGATCCTTTAAGGCATCTGAGGTGTTTTGGGAAGTAAGGGTTGTATTTTGCTCGAAACCTGGTAGAATTTTGGTTTGAAAATGCCAGCCTTGGACCTTGTTATCATGGGGTGTGAAGGCAAGTTTTTTTTTGTGTGGGAAGGTTCTGATTGTTTATTTCTGTGATTTTTGGTGGACTGTGAATTGAATGAAAATGAGGTGAATGTGTTTGAGATGAATGACTAGTTGAGATTGTGTCAGTGTCAGTAACATGTTGCATTTCATTCTGAACTGGACTTGGGTTGCATTCTGTATTTCCAGTAGTGCTTTGAGAATGAATGTGAGCTGTTGTTACTTGTGTGAGGTTATGGGGACTATTAACTAAAAATGACACAACTTGAAACTTTTCAAACAATGCAACCTCATCACCTTCCTTTATTGACTCTTGTTTGCTAAAGCTAGAATCGTTTTTGAAAGGAAAGAAATTTTCATTGAATTTGACACCGACTGAGATGTAAATTCTACCTGAGTCACTTATACAGACATATCATTTGTGAGTATTGCTTTTTCCCAATATGATGCATTTGGAGGTGTGGAAATCAAATTTATGTTTGTTGTATGGTTTTAGATATAGGAAACATTCACAGCTAAAGACTTTAACTTGTGTGTAATCGGGTTTGAGAGAGTATAGTTATTTAAATTGTGTCTTATTTTTTTAGCACAGGTGAAGCAAGTCTGTTATTGATAAAGGTAGCATAACTAAAGGCTTCTTGCCAAAACTTTAAGGGCATTTTGGCTTGAGCCAGCAGGGCAAGTCCAGTCTCCACAATGTGTTTGTGTTTTCTCTCAACATTGTCATTTTGTTCATGCAAGTAGGGACATGAATGTCTTAGAATTATTCCCTCTATTTTCAAATATGGTTCAAAGGTTTTTAATTCACCTCCCATGTTTGTTTGCAATGCTTTGATTGTTAGGTTTAATTGTTTTTCAATTTGATTTTTGAAAGTAATGAAAATGTTCAGAGCTTGAGACTTTGCTGCTAGAAGGTAGAGCCATGTGTATTTTATTTTGTCATCAACAAAAGAAATGTAGTATCGGTGTCCATGAGTTGAAGGAATTGGTGCTGGTCCCCATAGGTCTATGTGAATTAATTCGAAGGCTAATTTAGTTTTGACTTCAGTGCTTTTGAATGGTTGTATTGATTGCTTTCCATACTGGCATGCACAGCAAAATGAAGGAACATCATCTTTATTAATTTTGAGCTGATTACAAGATAACAAGGTGTTTTTCAAGACTAATATACTAGGGTGTCCTAGTCTGGAATGCCACAAATCAATTTCTTTTGCAGCTTGTAAATTATTGCCACTTGACTTATTAGCTACACTTGACTCAACATTGACTTTGACAGACTCATTACTTGAATTAAAAGACAACATGGACACTGGACAACTAATGTTGTTTATTGACTCTAACTTTGAGGAAGCAAATAATAAAGCAGCATAAGGAATTTTGTTCCTGCTCAGGTTAGCAAGTAAGCACAGCAGCTCATATAGCCCATCTCTAGCCACTTATTTGACCAGAATTTTCCCTTGTCTCTTGTCCTTAATAAAACAAACATATTTTTGAAACTCAATATCAATATCATTGTCATGTAGTAATTTTGAGATGCTAATAAGGTTATTGATTATGTTAGGCACATATAATATATCGTTTAAGGTAATGTGCTTGTGTGCTTGTGTGGATCATATGTGGGCAAATCAGAGTAATCAATGTGACTGATCAAGAGTCCTTTACCATTACCAATAGCTAACTTATTATTACATTAGTATTCAGAGTTGATGTTGATGTTTCCAAGAGTGTTGGTCATGTGATTGGTGGCACCACTGTCAAGATACCAGGCTCCACTGCTTTGACCTTCGGCTGCAGCTACATACGTACCCCTTTGTTCTCTCATTCTGTTTGGTTGTGGCACATAGTTTTTTCTTAAATCTGTGCCAACACTCAGCTGTTATGTGCCCCATTTTCCAGCAGATTTGACACGGTCCTTTTGGATCTGAACCATTGTTATCAGCCACTGCTTTTTCTTTTCCTTTGTCTTGAGGGTTCTGATTGACTTGGTTATTTGTAGGATTGTTTCTAGGGCTTCTAAAGACTATTCCAGGCAGTTATTGATGGGTAGCTCTCTCATTGTTGTTCCAGCTTCTTCTTCCATTCCTCATTTATGCATAGTGTTTAGGAGAAATACGTCGACGAGACCAGGCATGGTGAGCGGATATCTGATGGCAGAGTTCTGCAAACCGGTATGTCCCGTAAAAGCCCGGTGCGCGGGGGAACAGGAACAGAAATATCCTGCTCACCCACGAGCACGTCATCCACGAGGCCAATTTCCTGTAAGAGGCATAAGGCCATTCCGGCTAGAGGTCGAGAGGCGAGGAGACCCGGTCGACGGCAGTCGGCAAGACGAGCTCCCCAGCCCGAGAATCTAGGTACGATAGCCACGCTTTTCCCAGAACCGTGGCGTAACACGCAAGATCTCACAGAACCACGACAGCCACGCTTTCCCCAGAACCGTGGCGTAACACGCAAGATCTCACAGAACCACGACAACCACGCTTTCCCCAGAACCGTGGCGTAACACGCAAGATTCTGCGTTTGCCCATAACGCAACAGTCAGAGTCCCATACTGTCTGGGAAAAAGCGGAAGACTGGGATTCAGGGGAAGCTTATAAAAAGGTAGCCAACGAAGGTAAAAGGGTTAGCATTTTTGAGATTAAAAAAGAAATTCAAAAGGAGAGAAAACCACGAAAAAGCCATAAGATCTGTGGCGAGCGTTCCCGGAACCTTCATATCTGACTTGAGCGTCGGAGGGTTTGCGCCGGGAAAACAACCGGCGTACTCTGACTTGTCTGTGTGCGCAGGAACCTCTGGAGAAGAAGCCTCACGAGAAGACCTTCTGGTCGTGAAGAAGTTGATCGGGCAGAAATCCTGGTCGTAGAACGAGGAGAACCGGAATCCCGCATCAACAATTCCAACCCCAGTGGTTCGAGTGATAGTTGATAACACAAACGTTGGTGACAGAATCTGGTCGGTCCAAGGGCGAGCAGATTTCCGCATCAACACATAGTTTGCTTCAATAATCCCTGAGCTCAAGTTTTGTTCAGTTCTGTTCTCTTGACTCAACAACGTACCATGTACTTATGAGAGTGAGGGACTCTCCTGCATTGAGTTGATATTAGTAACCATTGAATCATATTCTGGCCCCGACCCAGCTAGCACACACATAATGAAATCATCATCACTAATATTGTTCCCTGCATCTCTAAGTGAATTCAATAAGGTTTTCATTTTGGAGTAATATTCATGAATGGTTGATGAACCTTTTTTAGTGGTTTGAATTTGAGTTCTGAGGTATAATATTCTTGCTCTTGTTCTAGCACTAAATTGGTTAGCTAGAGTTGTCCATACCTGACAGGAGGTAGAACAAACTACTACAGTGCCTAAAACTCCTTCATTTAGTGATGATAGTAGCCAACTTAGTAGGATATGGTCCTGTTTCTTCTAAATATGATATTCAGGATTATGTGTAGTTATGATGGTTCGATTAGGTTCAGGGTTTATAAAAACTTTAGGAGGGCAGACATGACTACCATCAATAAACCCTTCAAGCTCATTTGCTCTAATACTGAAAATCACTTGTGATTTCCAGAGTACGAAGTTGCTTTGAGTTAGGTTGATCGGAGTAGTAAAAACATAAGTGTTGCTAGTGATGTGGTGGGTGGGTGATGCACTCATTTGTGCTGTGTTTCTAACATTAAGACCTGGATTTTGCAGCTCAGTATTTTGTAACGAGTTTTGGTTTTGATTTTGATTCAAGTCATCTAGTTGATCGCGTGAATCAACCTGCGTTGGATTTATATTTGTTTCATTATCACTGTTGCTTACCATAGCTCAAAGTTAGCTCTGATACCAATTTAAATTCTTAAGAATTGCTTTCAGTAATGCAAGCATAGTGTAATAACCAGGCCTATTTTCTTATAGCTAACTTGAATGAATTGAAATACAGAGTCATTCTGGTTTATATAGAGACAAAGAAATAATGACAGCTAGTATAGGGGCATTACATGGAAATAAATAAAAATGATCTGTGAGAATAATGAACTAATCATATTATGCTTCTAGAAGGTTCAGCTTCTCCATGCTCATGTGCTGATATTCTTCAGCATAACAGTTTTGCCAGCTCAATAAATTCGACTCATCTTCCACATCAGCTGGTTGCAAATCAGAGTAGCTTAGGTGGCATGCCAGCTTGGCTTCAAGGTCAACCTTTGACCCTTCACAGTTGCTGCTTTCAACAAACTTGTTGTGAAAATTTTAATATACTCGCAAGCGCACGAATCTAGAGATAGAATAGTGGTAACGAGGTCGATCCCACATGAATTGATATAAATTGAAAAGTCTAATTTAAATCCAAAATTAATATTAATCCTAATCTAGTTGAGAAAATTGAGATTTTAAGGGAAATCAAACTAATTAAACTAAGGAAGCAATTAAAATAAATGAGAATTCAATAAGATAAGAATTAACAAGGTTTCAGAATCCATCACTATTCAACTAGTAATTATCTAAATATTCATTAATCCCCAATTTTAGAGTGACAACTCGAAATCAATCTATGTCATCTCATGGATATAACAATTAAGCCCAAATAAAATTAATCTTGTGTATGTTCTTTTTCTGCTTAATAATATGATATCTAAGTGTCCCATGTAAACATATTGAATAACAAAGAGTCAAAGTTTTTCCTAAGTACTCTGTGTAAATAATTTAATGAAAGACATAGAATCAAAGATAATCATGTATAAACTTTATAAATCCAAGCATAAATTTAATCGAATATTAATCCTAACAATCAATAATGCATGACAGAATTGATGAAAAGATTTTAATAACATCCAATTAATCATGTGAAATAAAAACCATAATCATTAAAGAACATATATAGGGAATTAAATAAATAAAAAGATAACTATTTCATTAAATATGGTTTCATCCTTAACCTCAGTATAAGAAAATTAAATAAACATACTTAAATTGGGAGCAACAAATAAAATAAATTCAGCCATAGAAGCCGAACTGCTGCAGATTTTCTTTTCTTTGTCTCGCGTTTCCCTCCTCTGGCGGCTCCTCTCTCTTGCAAAAGCCAAAGTTCGGCTTTTATATTGTAACTCCCCACAAAATCCTCAAATCAAAAGGTTTTAAAACAAGCCAAGCACAACTGACTTTGAGCCCATGCATGTGAAGCCCACTTGGAATTTTCATTCCTTTTTTAATGCCATGCAATTGCTTTCCCACGTGCTGGCCACTTTAGCTTTAAATTTCTTCTTTGTTTGCACTAGCATGGAGAATTCAATTTATTGGCTTCGGCTTCTTCGGATTGAATTTCATACACATCTACTTAATTGCTTTCACAAATTGACTTGATTTTCAATGTTGTCCAATTGTTATTCTTTATATACTTTTCATCCATAATCTCCAATTAATTCCCTATTCAATAAAACAATTCAATTAATTAAAAATAACAAATAAAATTAGCTTAGCAATTATATAATAAAGAGTAAAATATGTATATAAATTATGCTCATCATAGGTTGTAGATGTAGTTCAAGCGGTAAAGTGACCGATCAATGAGGGGAAGTCAAGTACCTAATCAAGGTTGGTATTTTCTGATTGTTCAATACATATTGCCTGTGAAGAACCTTTATGTTGATCTTTTTATGTGTTTGAAAGATGCGATATGTATCTTTTCTTGAAGTTCCTTTTTCCAATATTTTAACTACTGATTCCTTCTTTTTTAATTTTTTCAATGCTACTTAGCTGAAAAAGTTATAATACTGTGATCGCTTTCTGCACAATCCAGGGTATCAATATTTGAAAGCTCATGGAAAAAAGGCTAGAGCTAGCTACTTGCTAAATGGGCATGCTCGTAACACTGGTCGTGCTGCTCAGGGAATGCATCTAAGAGTTGGGCTCGCAAAGATTGCCTGTCTTGACTGTTGTGCGCGGAATGCGGAATCAAGTGCACCAAATAATTACTGAAAAATAAATGATACAAGAATTTACGTGGTTCGGTAATTAAACCTACATCCACGGAGGCAAGAAAGAATAATTGTTTATTTAACAATTAATAGAATACAATATTTGAGTAACGAATCTCACTTCCCAGAAACCCAAATATACCAAGTATTCTCACACTCTGCAGGAAAAATAAATTCTCCAGACACACTTCTCTCAAAAGCTTAGAAACTTATAAACTTAACAATTTTGGGATGGTTTTGAAATGAAGAAATGCTCTATATTTATAGGCTTGAAGCTAGTACTATTCCACCTAACCCAAGTACTATTTCACCTAACCTATGCAAATATGTCAATGATGTCCATTTGGCAAATTTGACAAATTTGCCAACTTTTCATTTTTTTCTTCAAATGTTTGGTAGTTCTTTGAAAAATTGCCACATGTATGACTTTTCAACAATTCTCCACCTCGGCGAAAATTTGTCCAAATCTGAGCTGACTACTAACGGATCATCATCCCCAAAGTGGCTGCATCTCTGTGACTGTCTACGTACCCAAAATTTGGGATCAAGCTAACCGTAGTTCAAAATTCCCAAAGGACATAGCTTAACACAATCGAATGGTTTGAATTAGTTTCAAGCAATGTTGAAACTTTACTCCAGAAACTATCTTCGTCAACATATTTGATGGATTATCTTTAGTATCGATCTTCTTCAACAACATATCACCACCCTCGATAATTTTTCTCACATAATGATATTTCACATCTATGTGCTTCATCCGAGCGTGATATGTTTGATTCTTCGCGAGAATATCGCACTTTGGTTATCACAAAAGACCGCAATGTTCTCCTGGATTACTCCCAAGTCACCTAACAAGCCTTTCAACTAGATAGCTTCTTTCACAGCTTCAGTTGCTGCCATATACTCTGCTTCCGTAGTGGACAGAGCAATTGTCGATTGTAGAATCGACCTCCAGTTAACCGGACCTCCACCCAATGTGAATACGTAGCCCGTCTTCGCTTGTCAAGGTCTCCAGCAAAATCAGAATCACAATACCCAACACATTGTTGACCACAATCCTTCTTGAACAATAACCCTGTCCCATACAGATATCGGAGAATCCACTTTACCGCAAGCCATTGATTTTTACCCGGATTGTACATGTATCTACTAACCATGCTCACTGCTTGAGATATATCGGGCCTTGTGCATACCATAGCATATATAAGACTACCCACAGCACTAGCATATGGAACACGAGCCATGTAATCGCGCTCCTCTTGAGATCTAGGACATGAAGAAGAGCTTAATTTGAAATGAAGAGCTAGAGGTGTACATACCGGTTTAGTTTTGTCATTCATACCGAATCTTTCTAGCACTTTCTTCAAATAAGACTTTTGAGTCAACCATACGCTCCCATTCTTCTTGTCTCTACGAATCTCCATCCCAAGTATTCTCTGTTCATCACCCAAGTCTTTCATCTCGAACTCAGAAGCCAACTGCTTTTTTAATCTTTCGATCTCATCTCTATTCTTCGAAGCTATAAGCATATTATCGACATAGAGTAACAAATAGATGAAAGCTTCATCTGGTAGTCTTCTAAAGTAAACACAATGATCGTGTTCACTTCTGGTGAATTTCTGCCATTGTATAAATTGATCAAATCTTTTATACCACTGCCTTGGCAATTGCTTCAGTTCGTACAAAGATTTAATCAACCTACACACATGATTCTCCTTTCCAGCAACTCTGATACCACAAGGCTGAATCATATAGATTTCCTCCTCCAAATCTCCATGTAAGAACGCCGTTTTAACATCCTACTGAGCCAACTCTAACTCATATTCTGCAACTAAGGCAAGTAGGATACGAATGAAAGTATGTTTTACAACTGGAGAGCAAACTTCATTGTAGTCAATACCTTCCTTTTGAGCAAAACCTTTTGCCACGAGCCTTGCCTTGTATCGAAGAATTGTTTGATTCGGAGATCCTTGTTTTTTGGTGTAGACCCATTTATTGCCAATAGCCCTTTTCTCCTTTGGTAATTTTACAAGTTCCCAAGTCTGGTTTTGATGGAGAGATTTCATCTCTTCTTCCATGGCTAACTTCCACTGATCACTTTCACTACTGCGTAATGCTTCACTGAAAGTGTCGGGGATGTCATCATCAATAACTGGAAGTACATAGCCTACTACCATATCTTTAGTAAGCCATTCGGGTTTCTTTATCTCTCTTCTTGGCCTCTTTGTTGTTATAAAATCATCATTATTTACATCATCAATTGTTTCTTCATCTTGTGGGACATCAGAAAAAACAACATCTTCTTCAACTCTAGGTGTCACCTCCATAGTTGAACTTTTCTTTGATGTAGAACTAACTAGTACATATGGAGTTGCATCAAACTCCACCCGCTGCAATACCTCTTTGGTCTTGTTCTCCACCTGCTGAGAACTTGAAGCTTTCATCATTGAAGTTTCATTAAATGTGACATCTCTGCTACACACAAACTTTTTGTCTTCGAGATCCCAAAGCTTGAAGCCCTTTACTCCACCTTTGAATCCCACAAAGATAGCTTTTCTAGCACGAGGATCCAGTTTACCATCTTTGACATGATAATAAGCTGGACACCCGAATACACGAAGGGAATCATAGTCTTGTGCATACTTTCCAGACCACATTTCCATAGGAGTTTTACCTCCAATTGCAGCAGAAGGCAATCGGTTTACTAAGTGACTTGCGTAGCTCACAGTTTCAGCCCAAAACTTTTTATCTAAACTAGCATTAAATAACATACACCGTACATTCTCCAGTAAAGTACAATTCATACGCTCAGCCACACCGTTCTGTTGCGGAGTATGTCTCACCGTGAAATGTCTTTTAATACCCTCGTTCTAGCATACTTGCAAGAATGAATCATAAGTATATTCACCCCCATTATCAAATCGTAATACTTTGATCTTTCTACCAGTTTGAGTCTCAACCAATTTCTTCCATTTCACGAAAATCTCTAGAACCTCATCCTTTGCTCGTATGGTGTACACCCACACACGTATAGAGAAATCATCAATAAATGTAACAAAATAATGGCTTCCACCAATTGATGCAGTCTTGGTTGGTCCCCATACATCACTATGAACATATTCAAGGATCTCACGAGTATCGTGATTAACTGTACCAAACTTGACCCTTGTTTTCTTGCCTACTACACAATGCTCACAGAAATTTAATTTACAGGTTTTGGTACCTTTTAAGAGTCCATGCGTCATCAGAGTTTGCAAAGACTTCTCTCCAGCATGTCCCAGTTGTACATGCCATAGCTTGGTGGTGTCACTGTGCGCCTCAACAACATTTGCTTCATCAGTTGTACCTCCCTTCAAATAGTACAAATTGTGACGCCGAACCCCTTGCAGAATCACCATAGCCCCATGTGTAAACTTCATTGTGCCATCTTCAATAGTAACCTTGTAGCCTTTAGCTTCCAAAGCACCCACAGAAATTAGATTTTTCTTTAAAGCTGGAACAAATCTAACCTCTTTGAGTTCTCTGACCATTCCATCAAATATTTTGAGCTGAACTGTTCCTATCCCCATTGTGCGAAAAGGTTGATCATTCCCCATCACAACTGCACCAGATTCCAGATTATGAAAATCCGTAAACCATTCCTTAATAGGACACAAATGATAGGTTGCTCCAGTATCAAGTATCCACTCGCTCGAACTAGCCACATATGCTGCAGGAGTAATACTTAGTGAATAATCAGAGCCCTCATCTTTCCGTGCCATGTTTGCTGCTGCTGGTTTCTTCTCATCTCTCTTTTGAGCCTTTGGACAATCTTTCCTCCAATGGCCCTTTTCATGACAAAAGGCACACTCATCTCGAGCTATATTTCTACTTCTCGATTTGGATCGAGAATTCTTTCCACCACGCTTCTTCTATTTCTCCATCGCCCAATCTCTGCTCACCAAAGCTTCAGACGATGCTCGTTCAGAATTTTTATCATTATTCCGAATCTCTAAGCTAGTCAATGCTATGCAAACATCTTTAAAGACTATCACACTCTTCCTATATATCAAAGTAGTCACAAAATGGCTATATTCCTCTGGTAGTGAGTGTAACAAAATCATAGCCTTGACTTCATCCTTAATATTTTCGTCAAGATTCTTCAAATGAGTAAGTAACTTTTCAAATCTTGAAACATGATCGTGCATTGTCACCCCAAGCTTCATTCGAAAGTCATATACTTGGCTCATTGCATGAAAGCGATTTTCAGGACTTTTCACCAGGTACTTCTCCTCCAATGTACGCCACAAAGTCACCACACACTCCTCATCTTTCACCAAGTATTTCACCTCATTGGTCAAACAAGATCTGATCTGACCACAAGCTTTTTCGTTCATACGATCCTAAATTTCTTCATCATACAAGTGTCTTTTATTTTTCAGAACAACATCAAGATTGATTTGAATAAGGGCATCCATAACTTCGCACCTCCATATGCCGAAGTTGATTTTCCCATCAAACTTTTCAACATCAATCTTCTGGCCTCTTATAACAGGTGTTGAATAGTGATTTAACAAATCTCGCCTTCCACCTGAAATGTCTCCTGAAATAGTCTCGGTAGATCTCTCCCCAATTCTGGAAGTTTCACCTTCTACCATTTTCTCAACGAACTATTTCCACTTGAAAAACAGTCTCTATGATGTTAATTTCGCGTGAATAAATGCACCAGGAAAGTTCCCAGGAAACTGGACAGGAACTCGGTCCCAATTAAAAACCAGAATCCTTAGACTCTTATCGCCTTTTTTGATAGAACTTTCCTAGACATGCAAAAATACACACTACTTACAATAGACTGTCTCCCAAGTACAAATGGCCGTCTCCACCGTATTCGTGAACAGTACCGTATGTGAACAGTACCGTATACGTGAACAGTACCGTATACGTGAACAGTACCGTATCCCCCCAAGTACGAACCGTCGGCTTTGATACCACTTGTTGTGCACGGAATGCAGAATCAAGCCCACCAAATAATTACTGAAAAATAAATGACACAAGAATTTACGTGGTTCGGTAATTAAACCTACATCCACGGAGGCAAGAAAGAATAATTGTTTATTTAACAATTAATAGAATACAATATTTGAGTAACGAATCTCACTTCCCAGAAATCCAAATATACCCAGTACTCTCACACTCTGCAGGAAAAATAAATTCCCCAGACACACTTCTCTCACTTCTCTCAAAAGCTTAGAAACTTATAAGTTTAACAATTTTGGGATGGTTTTGAAATGAAGAAATGCTCTTTATTTATAGGCTTGAAGCTAGTACTATTCCACCTAACCCAAGTACTATTTCACCTAACCCAAGCACTATTCCACCTAACCCATGCAAATATGTCAATGGCGTCTATTTGGCAAATTTGACAAATTTGCCAACTTTCCATTTTTTCTTCAAATGTTTGGTAGCTCTTTGAAAAATTGCCACATGCATGACTTTTCAACATTGACTTCAATCTCCAGAAGACAAAAACGCAATTGGGTATCCAACTCTCAGTTACCAATCCCAGAGATCTTGAGAAATTCGTCAGAGGTGATCTGACGATGGGTTGTAAATTCACAATATGGTTTTTAACTTGCTGCTCCCTCTACCAAAACATGCTACATCTAATTACATCCAGTTTGATTAATTTTGCCTGTATCATTAGATATTGGGAGCATGCATAGTGAGAGTGTGGTCGTATCCCTCTACCAAAACATGCTACATCTAATTACATCCAGTTTGATTAATTTTGCCTGTATCATTAGATATTGGGAGCATGCATAGTGATAGTGTGGTCGTATCCCTGCGTTTCTGAACCTGGTAATTACAGAACTGAAGATTGTGTTATCTGATTAAACAAAAACAACTATGAACTTATAGCTCGACCACGCAGGACTGAAAAAAAAAAAATTTAAGGTCTCTGTGTCTTTAAACTGCAAATACCTTGAATGATTCAGTTAGTTTTTCCATTTTTTGTGAATACTGTTTCTTGTCTTCGAGCAGCAGTTTGGTTACAGTTACAGTTGTTTTGTTCAGTTTGCAGATCTTTAATGTACACTTAAATTTCTCATTTACACCTGTGCAAGCGAGGGGGTAATTTTATTGAAATTTCTGGTCATACCAAAAGGAAATTCATGTGAAATGTTTACAATTCATTTTGTTAGTCACTTAGTCTGTTCTTCTGTTTTGACTTCATTGAGTCCTCAAATGTTAGTATGTTTTTGTTGCAGAAAGGGCCGGAATTTTTCTGTTTATACTAAATTATGTGAGTTAATTACTTGAGATCCACATGTGGGCTTCCAGTTTTATGTATTGGAACCAACAGGATTTTACTCAGCTAACTCATGAGTGCCAAGGGCATGCTTGATTATTTTGCGTGTTGAAGACAAACGCTCTGACAAATGTATCATTCATTCTTGTGGTTGACACAAGCATTTTCCTCCTTGGAGGAATTGATATTCTGGGGAACATGCTGTTAACAGGTTGTCAATTAGTGAGGTTTCAACATTTGCTGACATGGAAGGGGAAGGAAACATTTGATTCGTCACTTCTTGGCTCTGCCCACGAAGTGGTACAGAGAGCTAGTTTGCAACTGAAGCAGCAACCACAATTCTTCGTATTGATGATATGATCAAGCTCATGAAAGATGAAAGTCAGAATGATGAATGGTAGGATCAGCTTCTCTTAAATTTTAATTTCAGAATTTCCGGGTTCTGGAGAGGAGGGGTTGAGCAGTTTTCGGATGCATTGTCAAGATTTAGAAATTTCTCCACACGCAATTTCTCAGGAAAAAAGTTTAATGTAATTGGCTCGCAGTTTTTATTACACCAGCAAGTTTTTTTTTTTTTTATGATAAATTATTTTATGGTTATTTTACATTTTTACTAACATAAAAAGTTTTACTAAAATATTGCTGGTCAAAAGATTTTCAAAGGAACCAACTAAACAGACTCTAAATATGTCGTAACCAAACAAAGTAAATGATGATACAACAAAATCTTTATTATTATTCTTATCATTATCATGTTATCTAAAGTTATCACAATAACAATGTTGGAAATGGTCAAATTTATTTAAAGCTAATTCCGAAGTTAGAAAAATAACTCATTAATTTCTTTTTATACATAAATTAGCCCTGAGCCCAGATTAAGAAATAGGCAATTAATGTTGAATAAAATCAAGTCATGGCGGTGTCTAAGTTCACATCATGGCTAATGATCTCGGCAATTCTTTCAATGCTGGTTTTAAACAACACAGCGGAAGCATCTGATGCAGAAACGGCGTCGGAAATGGCGACGGTTGGCTCTCCCCGGCCAATGCGCGGTCTAGGTGTCACCTGGTATCATACTCCATCCGATTACAGAAGGGAGAAGGAGACTATGGAAGCGGAGCCCGCATACATCAAAAAAGAAAGATCGAACGATGTGTGAAGATTGAAAGAAGGAAAAAAAAGCTTTGGTACATTTGACCTATGAACAACAAGTTCATAATGATTTTAACACATCGTATACTGCATCGTACACATATAATGATTTTATTAGTTGATTGTATGTATAATAGCAGTATAAAAAGAAAATCCCCCTAACTGATGAAGACACCGTACCCACAAAAATTAATTAGTCTTTTAATATTAATTCTTATTATTGATATAATTGTAAAACATCGTCAGTTTTTAGTGCGAATTATGATTTGTTTATTGGACTTCCCGGAATGTGCTACCGTAGGCTCTGGAAAAGTCGGAATAAGAGACCACTCATCTTGGGGTGGGCCCTCATGTTAATAATTTCTTATGAGAGTATTGGGGAAGAGATTTTACATTTTAGAATATAACCTGAGATGTATAATTTCAAAACTCAACGAATAAATGATTCTGACTGCCCCTGGCTGAGTTAAAACCTTCATTGCAAATTAGAGAAAGATTTAGAGAGGGATCTTTAGTTTTGTATAAGGTTGGAATATAAATAATAAAAACTCGTTTGTGTGGAGGGCATGAAAATTTGGGATGCCTTCCTGTAGTGCGTACGTTGTAACTTGCAAGAAATCAAAGAAGAAGAGACATGCAGGTTTTTTTTTTTGGGTGGGTTGTTTGTGTTTTATTCCAATTTTTCAAAGAAACAAGTTTTTCGAGACTCTAATTATATCTTCGGAAACTGAAACGAAAATATAATTAAACGACATAAAATTAAAGTGGTTCAGCACTAAAATCACTGAAAAATAAGACAATGAGTTTCACTATTATAAAGAATAAGAATTTGATGAATCTCTCTTTATATATCTCTCTCTCTCTCCCCCCCCCCCCCCCCCCCCCCCTCTTCACGAGGAGATCTAGGAATTTAGCCTAGCAACCAGAGCCTTATAAATGCTGTTTTCAGAAATCCAGAGGCTTCCCTCGCTTTTCAATTAGCCTAAAGGCTATTTCTTCTTTATGTTTTTTTTTTTTTTGAAAGAAAGAAAAAACTTTCTACCATTCAACTGAAATTAAGACAGGACAACGTCCGGAAAGTTTTCCAGCCAAATATTGGTTTCACCACATCTTATCGCTCTTTTAGCCAAGCTATGAGCAATAGTATTACAAGCTCGAAGAACATGCTGACATTTAACCACTTGGAAATCTTTCCTGCTGCTGCTGATTATATCAGAAATAGGCCAGCATAATTCAATCCGACTGCTTTTCCTATTATTAATTAGCTCAACCACCTCTAAGCAATCAGATTCAATAATTACTGATGAAAGTCTAGCATTTTGAGCTACGTATAATCCCCATTTGGCTGCCTCAGCTTCTGCAAAAGAGGTGTCCTCATAAAATTTTATACACCTACTAGTTGCTGCTACAATCTTCTGAGATGAGTCTTTGATAACAACCCCAAGACTTGCAATTTGCTGATTTTTGTCAATAACCGCATCCACATTGATTTTATGCCACCCTTTAGAGGGCGGTTCCCATTGATGTGTTTCTCTCGACTCTCTTTGTTTAAATTACTACTGCTCAAGCTCTTTGACTCTTTGATAAGCTTCCATGACTGCAGTAACCTTAGCTATTGATATGGCAGAATCTGGCTTTTTCCTTCATAAATAACTTTGTTCCTTGCATTCCACACCCCCACCACACAAAAGATACCAGCTTAATCTCCTTGGTTGTTAGTTTTTTTTGTCAAGCTTTGCAGCATGCTCAACAAATCCTGTCTGGCTTCATTTTGAACTTCTGCAGCAATATGGGTGTGCCTCCACATTTTCTTGGCAAGTTTGCAGTCCAGCAGAGCATGGGGAATATTTTCCAGCTCCTTCTTACATATTTGACAGATAAGCTCATGCACCACCTTCCTTTTCCATAAGTTTTCCTAGTTGGCATCAAGTTTTTTGCAGCTCTCCATAAGAAAATTTTCACCTTTTTAGGAATCCCCAACTTCCATATTGTTTGCCAACCTTGGGGGTCAGAGTTTGAACAACAAGACTTGTCAGGAAATTTGATCTTAAGAGCTAATTGGTAACCATTTTTAACAGAATAATTCCCCTTCTTGTCATAGTGCCAAAGCATCTCATCTTCTTTGGGCTCACTAGGCAAAGGAATTCTCATAATAGCTTCAGCATCATCTGCAGCAAAGTTCTGCTGAATTAAAGCTTCATCCCACCTGTGGTTAGGACCAATCAGCTCAGAAACTCTGGTGTCAGCTGGCAGCATTGATCTCACAATTGGTTTAAAAGACATTGGCCTAGGCAGCCAATTACTGGAGTGGATTTTAATTTTTTCTCTTCTTCCAACTCTCCATCTGATGCCTATTTGAAGAACCTGTCTATCCTATAAGATGCTTTTCCAAACAAAAGAAGGGTTGGATCTTGTCTTGGCCTTGAGAAAATGAGAGTTCTTAAAATATTTTGCTTTCAACACTCTTGCTACCAAGGAATCAGGATACTAAATCAGCCTCCAACCTTGCTTTGCAACCAAGGCTTGGTTAAAACTAGATATGTCTCTGAATCTCATTCCTCCTCTATATTTAGCACATCTCATCTTCTCTCATTTTGTCGAGTGCATTCCTTTTCTATCTTCCTTCGGTGCCCGCCAAAATCTTGCCATTCCTCTCTGGATTTCATTGCACAGCTCTATCGAAATTTTAAAAACACTCATTGCATATGCAGGGACAACCTGAGCTACGACTTTTATCAGAATTTCCTTGCCTCTATTGGAAAAAATTTTGTGCTGCCAACTAGATATCTTACTCAAGACTTTGAGTTTAATATCGTTAAAGAAACTTGTTCTTTTCCCCCCTATCATTGAAGGCAAGCCCAAGTATTTCTCATGCTTAGACACCACAGTGAGATCAAAAAACTTCTTTATTGCTGTGATTTGTCCTTCCTGAATCTGACCACTAAGGAACATTAATGATTTTTCATAGTCAAAAACTTGGCCTGATGCAGAAGTATAGCAATCAAAATTTGACTTTAAATGCTTGCACTCTTCAATATTAGCCCTTGTGAATACAAAGCTATCTTCCGCAAAAAGAAGGTGGAAAATAGTGATGTCTCTAGAAAATTCCAGCCCGTGAATCCAACTTTGCCGCTCTCCCTGCAATAAAAGATTTGAAAATACTTCTGCACATATGATGAACAAATATGGTGATAACGGACATCCCTGTCGAAGGCCTCTTTGGGCCTGAATTAGACCTTTTGCAATCCCATTTATCAGAATAGAGAATGTGGGAGTGGTGACACAGTTCATAATCAAATCCACCCATTTATCCATTCCTTTAATCTTTTGAATTAATTTTATATTTTCACTATGAAATTTTTTTTATCTGTTTTACTTGACTTATTATATAAAGGTCTTACATAGTTCAAATCATGCATTTAACAGTGTGCGCGTGTGTTAAGTGACTTTCAAAACAGCACATGACTGTGTCTTCTCTAAGTTGGAGCAATTCCAACATAGAACTAACAAATAAAATTATGCGATGATAGCCACAAGTCCCTTCGAGTTTTGATTGTAAGGCTATACTTGTCGGCTCTACATTAGAGTTAGTCCAACATAGCCAGATAGAATTAATAAATGTTGAAAATTTTTAAAATTTGAATTTGTGATTCTCTCTTTTCAATATTCCTCTAATATTTTTTAATTTAAAAAAAGAGGTCAATCATTAATGTTGCTATTTCTTTGTCACTTTATTATTTCATTCTCTAATCTTTATTTCCATTTTAGTGCCATTTTTTAAACCCTCTGAAGAAGCATTTTTTTTTTAATGATGAAAATTATGTTACTTGAAATATATAAATTTTTGCATAGAACATTGAGACAGTGCTTTTTCACATTTCTCATAAAGTAATCTTAAACAATAATTCTTGTAGCATATTGGTCTATTATTTTTTTTAAACTGATTATTACATCAGATTATCACTCATATTACATGAGAATATTACTGATATTTACAATCAAACTATCACTTATATTTACATGTGACTATTACTAGGATTTAGTTTACGTACATTCTCATGAAGCACCGTCCAAATTTTTATCATTTCTAATATTCGAGAGACGTCTATTTACAATCAAACTATTACTTATATTTACATGGGACTATTACTAGGATTTAGTTTACGTACATTCTCATGAAGCACCGTCCAAATTTTTATCCTCTCTAATATTCGAGAGACGTCTACTCCACTCACATTAGTCAGGGAGAAGACTGACCTTCACTCAATTATAAGTTATAATTGAGGAAGGACTTGAGCCCCACAATACTTTTGTGAGGCTTGAACTGCTGCCCTCACACAGCCCAGCCACTCAACTAAAGGCCGAGTGACTATATTGGTCTATTAATAGCTACTGTTCTGTTCTTCTGTAATTAAAATTCTATAACTCTTGATTATCTCATCACCATATATTTGCAATTCTTTTATCAATTTATTTGACAAAATTAAGACATAATTTCATTTTACTCTTTAGTTGTTAAGATATCAGCAAAGCTACGATGTAATTGTTTCGGGCAATTAAAACATATGACAACGTTAACTCATCTCTAGAAGTTTTTTGTTTTTCTAAGAAAATGTTAATTACTCTTTATTGGATACAATAAGTTCTAACTGCCAGCAGATTTTTTATTTTTACAAAAGAATAATGTTATCAGGGATTTAATGGAAATTAAGATGTTATAGAGCTTACTATTTGATCTTGCGATTATGATAAACAAGTTTAAATATACAGTTACAAATTAGAACTAAACAGAAGAAATTCGAATTCCAAATGAACTAGTTAAAAAAAAAGATAAAATATTATTCATTAAAATTCATTAATAATCTGAATAATAATAAGCTAACAAAATAAAAATAAATCCAATACAATCTCCCCAGCTGCGAGAAGGCAGCTGCAATGTCCATTGAAAGAGTCTCTACTAGCCCGATCACAATACTTGGGATGACACAATAGCAGCATTGCAAAATCAACTTCATCATCGATCATAAAGAAATCTGCAGATACTTCACTGCCAGTGACGAAATCAACAAAAACCATCTTCATCATAAAAAAATCCTTCTTTTTTTTCACAAGCTTTTAAGAATGGCAGTCAATAGAATGAAGATAAAGACTGAGAAGAGAACAGAAGAATATGATTGAGCTAATGAAGCGAGACAGAAACAGCAACATTAATGATTTGTTTCTTTTTTTTTTAAATAAAAAATATTGGATGGATATTGAAGAAAGAGAACATAAATTTTTATTTTAAATTTTTTTTTGGCATTTATTGTCATGTGTTCACCTATCATTAGTAGATATACTCTAGATTTCTAATTGCTGAGACCGATAACTTTCGGATGTTGTTCGATGACTGATACGTCATGTTTATTGTTCATAAATGAATCGTCGGCATAAATCCAAGACCACGAATGACAATGTTGGTCTCTTAATTTTGAGATTAATTCTTGTACTTCGTTTAATGATTCAAGATTATTAAACTCAAATCGAAGCATTTACAGGAACAAATCAAAATACATTTTTGTCTATTTGTTTTTACTTTTTGCTTGGATATTTGGTATTTATTGTTTAACTTTCCTCAATGCGATATACTCAATTTGCTTATTCAACAACTTTGTCCATGGATTCTTCTTAACATTGATATATGTGCAATATGCAGGATTAATTGTTACAATTAATCTTAATTATTTTATTTGTGATATTTTTTAGTATTATTTTCATCTAGATTTACCAAGCTTTTTTTTTAACTTACCATTACAATCAGACTATAAGTCATATTACATGAGACTATTACTGATATTTATAATGAGATTATCACTCATATTTACATGAGACTATTATTGAGACTAATTTACATACATTCTCATGAAGCACTGCCCATATTTTTACCCTAGTTTACATGCATTCTCATGAAACACTGTCCAGATTTTTACCCTTTATAATATTTTTCAAGAAATGTCTACTCTACTCACATTGGTAAAGAAGAAGACTAACTTTCACTCAATTAAAAATTATAATTGAGGAAGGATTAGCCCCCACAATACTTTTGTGGAGGCTTAAACTGCTACCACTCAGCTTTTGTGGGGACTTGAACGGCTGCCACTCGGTCAAAGGGCGAGTATATGAGTTTACCTAGTTGCTGCCTAACAAATAGTCTAAAAATCACACACAAAATAACCAAAGAAATAAACCAAGTCAGAATAAATATCGGTGATACAACGGAATCTTATTATATATATTACTCTCATCCCAAATTATCCCACAAACAAAACGTGGGGAAAAGGTCAAAACTTCCAAATTTAGATCCAATTGCTAACTTGGAACCCTCCATACAAAAATCTTTATATAACCCCGAAGTTGGAATTAGAAAAAAATTGCAAAATTACAAGATCATTTACAGAAAGAAAAAATGGCGGTATCCAAGTTCACATCATGGCTAATGACCTTGGCAATTGTTTCACTGTTATTTGTGAATAACGTGAATGCATCTAATCAAGTGAAAAATCAGGCGAAGAATTACTGCCAAATATGGGGCATTACGATACCATTTTGCCAGCCGGCAGAGGCGGCGGTGACGACGACCAACAAGGCAGGCACTCTTGAGCACGGCATCGGGTACGTTGATTATAAAAAACTGAAAGACGCGTCTCAAAACCCGAATCCGAGGAACAGAAATAGAAAGCAGCCGAACCCGTAAGAGGCCAAGCTCCATGTGTCTTTGGTGGCACCATGCATGCTTAATGACTCAGAAAAAAAAATTATATCTCTGTAATTGATTGATAATTTTGCACGAAATAAGGCCTATGGGATTGATGTAGCAAAGTGTAATGTAATCGATGAACATCATTCATTAATTAATCTCATTATCAAGCCAGATCGTATTGTTGTCATTTAGTTATGAATTGCATCCACTCATGCACCATGAATTGGCTTAGTCAAGATCTCCATTTCCTTTTCGATTATCAACGAATGGCAAGTTTATAATCAATTTTATACCGTACATATATATTAAGTCATGCACTCGAACGCTCCCCTTTAAGGATAATCGGCCAAGGTACAAACCAATCTTATTGGCGAAGTAATTAAAGCATCTCTAAAAATCTCTTCAAATCATATTTTATTTCTTATTTGAAGACCTACTTCAGCGATAATTAAAAATTTTAAAAGGTTCTTAAATAAGATTGTTCTTTTCTTCCTTTAATATTAAATAGGGAATAATCAAGAGCGACTTGTCACGGGCCACTCAAATCTCCCGCAATTAGATGTTAATTTGGTGCACATGGGTTCGCTTACTAAAAGTCTGCTTAGACGTGGAGTGCGCTTAGAAGCGGGTTACGCTTAGCACTAAAGACGAGATGCGTTTAGAAGGAGTTTGTGCTTAGTAATGGGCCACCGCACACAACAAGCTTACCGTGGTGCGCTCAGCAATCATCCAACCCTAGCCCAAATTCTAGACTTCTTTACAATTGTAAATATCTTAGAAGTTTCTAGGTTTGTGCATTTAGGTCCTTACGAGATGTTTTGTCCACTTGCCCTAGCGAGATCAACTATAAATAAGGGTGAGCCCTCCTTATTTGCTCACCACCACACCACACACACACAACTAGAGCTGGCAAAACGGGTCATCGGGTTGTGTTCGTGTCGTGTCAGCTTCGTGTCGTGTCAAATTTAGGTCGACCAAAACCCGACCCATTTAATAATCGTGTCAAAATATTGAGACCCAAACCCGACACGGAAAAATAATCGAGTTACCCAATAACCCGTTTAATATCTATATATTGAACAAAAATTACATCAAATATTTACACACTATCATACATACGTATGTACATACATACATACATACATAATTTATCGATATTATAAAATATACATATCTACCAATATATTACACATTTACACTATTGAGGTTTTAATTATATATGTAATATTATATATCAATATTATAAAATATACATGTCTATCAATTTTTACACATTTACACTATTGATGCTCTAAATGTATTTAAAATTTTATAAATAAAACACTGTGTTTATATTCACCCTTTTAAAGAATTAAAAAAAAAAAGAAAATCATTTCTAATATTTGAGTTTTAATGATAAGAATATGTAAATTATTTTAAAATAGAAAATATAATCGGGTCATTGATCGGGTAAATGGGTCAAGAATTTTAACCTTAACCCGACACGAAAAAAAATCGTGTTGACCCAGACCCGACCCATTTAATAATCGTGTTAAATTTGACGACCCATACCCATTTATTTATATCGTATTCGTGTCGGGTAATTGGGTCGTGTCAAATTTTGCTAGCTCTACACACAACCACCAGCACACACATACAAGCTCTCAAGCGCTCTTACAAAAGCTCTCTTGTAAATTCTTTCTAGTGTGAAATAAAATTATTTTTGTCCATATTGCTGTCACTTCTCTCTAGCATTGTCACAAGCAACTTCTCTTGGCTGGTTTGAGAAGTATTCTAATACTCATCCCTTGACAGACTTCTTCCTTTTCAATTAGTACTATATCATTATTTAGGGTGGGGATATTTCCACCCCATTTCTAAAAAATATTTATAATAAATATACGTTTTTTTAAATAAGTACAAATCAACAAATAAATTTATGTAATTAATAAATTAAATCATTCTTATATCTTTTTCTTACATTTTTTTACTATAAAATTAGCTTTAATATATGTTCTATTTAATTATTTTGCTTTATGACATAAAATGACCCACTTGCCCAAAACAATATGTATCTTGTATTTAATACTTTAGGTACTTAATTTTGTGACTTATAATCTAACTTCTTAAATGAAGTCTAATAATTTTTAATATTTTACATGTAGATGACATAAATTTGACAACTTAATAATTTACTGAGTATTTTCTCATAAAGACATTATGTTAGTTTAATTAAAAATTAATAATCGTACTAATAAAGTAGAATTAACTATTTAGAAACAATGAATTTTGTATAAAATTAAAAAATTGTTGAAGTATTTTTTAAGTTGAATTAATTTTTTGGTATTTTTATCCTTTAAGGGTATAATAATCAATTCAGATTTAAGTTAAAGCAATCTTATTAGTCAAATATAATAATAAAATTTAAGTCACAACAAAATAAAATAAGATAGATTTAATTGATTAATTCTTCTTTATTTAAAATTTTTAAAAATAATGAGAACTTTTTGTAATTATTTTTTACAAGTGGGGTGGAAGTATCCCCACCCTATTATTTATCAGGAAAATGATATTTACACCCTTAAAGTTTGGAGAAATGGTCATTAACACCCTCAAGTTTTCAAAAAGAGATATCAAGATCCCCTTTTGACCATAATACCCTATACTTCTATTATCCCAAAATTGATTCTAATGTTTTATAATAAATAGAAATATAACTTAAAATAAATTTAATAGTATATACATTTTAAAACAATTTCAATATTTAAAAAAATATTTTATTATTTTATTATATTAAAGTAAATTTTATACTAAATAGAATAATAATATTAAATTAAATATATTAAATTTAAATTATTTTGAATATTATGTTAAATAATAATTTTAACCTTATTAGTATGTGAGAATTTTTTTTAATTATGAAATGTATTTAATGCTAATATTTATTTAAAATTCCACAATAAAAAAATATTATTAAAATAAATATAATAATTTACATATTTAAATTTATTGAAATATTTTAAAATTATTAGTCTACTACATAGATTACATTATTTATATAATATTATTATTTTAAAAAATTAAAGTCAATTTTTTGGGGATAATAGAGGTAAAGAATATAATGGTCAAAAGGGGGTCTTGATATCCTTTTTTGAAAGCCTAGGAGTGTTGGTGATTATTTTACCAAACCCTGGAGGTGTGTATGTCTTTTTTTTTCTTATTTATCTCATCATTGTTAAAGAGAGTGAAAATTTGTGGAATAAAAAATTTAATTAAAATAATATAAACTTATTTATTTTTTATTTTTCCACTCTTCTATTTACTATATAAATAAATAAATAAATAAATATTTAGAAAATAAAATTAGAAAAGTCTTTAGTAATGCTGCGCTAGTTACTAGCTTTTGCAATTATAAATTCTAAGTATTCTCAATCACTAACAGCTAAGCCTAGATTTTGGTGTCGAACACTTGCAACATATAGACTTGCAACACAATAGTTTTAGTTCCAATTATAGTAAATCCAAAATAGTTAAAAAAATTCATACATTACAAAATTTTCTAATGTAAATTTGCGTTCTAAGTTTTTCACATATTTTTCTTGGAGACTTAGGTCCTCTTTGATATTAAGCCACTATTAAGGTGTTGTAGCTTGTTGTGGAAAAAAGTTATAATTATAAAAATAAAAATTAATAATATTTAGTGAATATAAATTTTAAATAATAATTTTGACAAAATTATTAAAGATATAATAGATTTTCTATTATACAAATAAAAAATCAAATCAACATAACTTTTAAGGTACAGCCGTTAGTATTTAACAAACACTTTAATACTATAACTTCAAAGTTACAGCATCCAAATTTTAATCCAAATTTCAATGGCAAACGCATTCTTAACATGTTTAGATTAGAGGTAAGCATTAAAGGGAGAAGAGACTTAATTATGTGCCGCTTAACTCCATCTTCCTCGATCGTGCTTATTTCTTTCTTTAGTAATGTGGGCTTGTGTCTTCTTCACTTAGAAATCCAACATATTTTCAAACAGGTAACAAAAAAATATAATCATGTCTTTCCAACGAGCGAAATTCATTCTGTAAAAATTATTTAACTTCACAGCATCTGGACTAATAATTTTAAAATTTTAATAGCCATTGAATATGACAAATTTTCCTATTGTTGATGAAATTAAAGAATAAAACATAATAGATTAATGGCTTTGAGGCGTGCGTAAAAGTTTCTTCAATTTATCTGTTCATTTTCTATTAGTTTGCTAGCCAGCAATTTCCATTGCAAATTACCCGTATCAAAAGATTCAAAACTAGAATACTGCGATTATAAATATTGAAATATTTCCAAAATACTCTTATCTTTCAAAGCAGTAAAATAATTTACCAACAAAAAAATGTTATTGTAACTTGTAAGAAACTCGATCTCCTAATTATAGTTCAATAGACAGCGTTCCGAAATTAAACACTCAGAATTTGAGAGAAAAATGGTACATACAGCCAATAATAGACGGGAAAAAGAAAAGGCAAACCGATGAGCAAGGCCACTAATCACCGTTGGAAAAGATCAAAGTCAAAACTTCCGAAATTAAAGCCAAATTGGCTAATTACGTTAACATCCAAAAGAAAATCTATAAAGCCCTTAAATCAGAATTTTTTTCAAAAAATCATTGCCGAATTTTAAGGAACATTTACAGGGAATTGAACCATGGCCGTCTCCAAGTCCCACTCATCATGGCTAATCATTTTGGCAATCCTTTCTTTGTTGGTTTTAAACCACGCGGAAGCATCAGAATCTGAACCACCAATTTCACCATCTGATGACAACAACAACAACATCAACATCAAGAATGAAAACAAGTTGTCTGTTGGTGGCTTAATTAACGGCGGCAAGAATTTGATTCACAAAATGATGTGGGTCGACGATCACCAATTGATGCCCGAAAATTACCCAACGACGTCTGAATATTACCCAATGAAGCCCGATTTGGCCAGAGGGAGGCCCGATGGTGCCAGGGTGAGACCAGTGTTTAACAGGATGGAACCAGAGTTCCTGCAATGAAGAAAGTTGCCGTGAAGAGAGGTGGATGGAGCTATATATGTGATAAATGGAGGCGCCACACGCCTACGGCTTAGCAAGGTAATTTGATCAACAACAAATAAGGCTCCCTAGGAATCAATGTAACAGTAAATTTAATTTTTATTGACACTAAGTAATCTCATTACTATTAAGCCCAAAATGGATTGTGTTGATGCTTCTTAGGCCCCGTTTGGGATTGCTTTTGGGAGGGTTAAAAGTGATTTTAAAAATCTAAAAGCTAATTTTGGTGTTTGGTAAAAAAAAATCAAAATCACTTTTGCCAGAATCAGCTTCTCCTACAGCTGATTTTGAAAAGCAGGGAAGGAGTAACTTTTAGATTCTGATTTTGAGAATCAATTTTATCCTTTAATATAATTCCATAAATATCCTTACAATTATTACTTAAACCCGAAATTATCCTTATTTAAATTAGAAATAATATCGTACGTGTACATTTTTATATGTATAAGTAAATTTCATCCTACATTATGTACATTTTAGTCATTTATTTTCTTACAGTAGTTTAACAATAAGATTTACCAAACACCCATAACTGCTTTCAAAATTCACAGTACTTTTAAAAATAAAATTTACCAAACACTTAACTGATTCTCTTCACAGCTGATTATTTCTACAGCACAGCTAACAACAATTATTTTAAAAGCTGCAGCATTACCAAACTGGCCCTTAATTGCTTCTGTCACATTATAGCTTAGGTCGTAGAAAATGAATAGAAAAACATCATTATTATTAACCATTAAGACATATGCCCTTTTTTTGGGGGTTTTGGTAGCGTAAACTATAAAACAGAGAACATTTACTTTTATGTACAGAAGTCATTTGTTACACCAAAAAATGAAAATTTGTATGTAGACAAGCATTTCGTAATCTATACTTATATGATATATTAATTTTATTCCAAGGATAAAATTAAGCGATTTAAAAGAAAATAATTTTTCATAACACTAAGATATATAATAGATTAACAGTAATTTGTTGCAGAATAATTTTTTTTTGTATACATCACTATCACAAACATTATTAAGAACAATTGATTTGTCTTCTTCTCTCATTTATACGAATGCTTCACACCTTTTCCCTAAAAAAAAAAAAGAGAGAGAGAGAAAGAATGCTTCACACACCCAAACTCTATTTAGGTTCAATTTAATATTGAAATATTTTATTTTTTAAGGTATAATTGCTTTAGAGAAAGAAAAGTATAATTATGAAATAAAAATTAATACTATATATTTAATATGACTTTGAGATTATAATTTGACAAAAATGATAAAGATATTATAAATTTTTTATAATATTGATAATAAATTAACTTAGGTTTCAAATCACAACTAGTGTTGATCAAAATATTATAATACCATAAAAGCTACACTTGCTCCACCAACAACAATTATCCAACCTTTTAAGGCATAATTACTATAGAAAAAGAAAGTTACAACTATAAAATAAAAATTAATGCATATACTGAATATGAATTTTAAATTATAATTTTAACAAAAATAATAAAGATATTTTAATTTTTTTATAATATTAATATTAAATTAATATAATTTCAAAGTCACAATAATTAGTATTTATAAAAACACTTTAATTATATAACATGAAAGCTACAGTTAACTGCCTACAGTTATCCCAGCTTGATAACAAATAATTTTTAATTCCAAAAGTGAAAAGTTCCGCTACTTTCAGCATATAGCACGATGATGTTTAGAGACTAAAGAGCAAGCACGCGCATGTTGACGAGATTGAGATTGATCGACTGATCGTTAATGCTCACGCAGGCTTTTATATTTTCAGATCACGTGCCGGACTTAACTATGGTGCAACTGTAGTAACATACTACAGTTGTATATAGCTATTGAATTCAGTTACACACATATACTATAATTAGATTTAATGACTAAATACAACTATAATATAGTACCACAGTTACACCATAACTAAACCCACACCGACAAAATTAAAACAAATGCTACATTGTCATTGTCACGTATAACCAAAAAAGATGCTTTATCTTGGCTATCTTTTAATTTTCCTAAAATACATACAGCCAGATTATTTAATCCATGTATTTACAATCATATATCTTCTGGATAAACTCAAATATATCAATTTTCTTATGTCACAATTGAAATGTATCCGACCAATACTATTGGAATATTGGAAAGATATATGCAAAGCGACAAAGTTTAAAGGTGAAAGCTCATTTAATTTTTTATATTATGAGGCTAATAGTAGTTTAATCTCTTTATTTTTAATAACACCTCATAATATTTATCTTTAAATTATTGATACCATGCCGTTAGTCTTCATTCATTTTGATTTACTTTTATAATATTATATCTTATAATAATATTTTTATATTAATAAAAAATTAAATTATCATTTTTTAATATAAAAAATTATTAAAAAATATAATATTATAAAAATAAGTTTAAAAGATTTAAAATAATAATAAGATCAACGTCAATGATTCAAAATAAAAGAATTAACGGTGAACGATCACTAAACAAACTTTTACCTAAAGATTAATAGAGGAACAAGTTTTCAGATGCGCATTAATTACTCAGCAATCGGGTCAATTTCTCTTCCGAAAAGGAGGAGCATCACAGCTGGCGCTGCTGGTTCGTCATTACTAATAAATTTAAAATGCTAATGAAAAGGGAAAGTGACTTAACTGCTTGTAGGGTTCCTCGAAATTGAGGTTGCAGGCCACAATCACGAAGTCACCCTCAAACAAATGGACCGTTGGCACTTGGCACTAGGCAATTTTTTTTCTTTTTTCACTTTACTTCGTCTGAAAAACAAAAGCACTAATCATAGGGAAATAAGGGTTATTTATCGTCAGCCCCCACATGTTTCGACAATTAGCACTGTGCACCCACAAGTTTCGATCATGTGCATCACGCCCCCATTTCCGTCAAACTACCGTTAACTTAACTCGAAAAAAGGGTAAAATGATGATTTCATATAAGATTAAAATAATAAATAAAAACAAAAAAAAAACACTCTTTTTAATCCTTCATTTTTTCCCCCTTTTCTCTCTCTCTCGCGTCTTTCTTTCTTTCTTCTCTTCTTCTTCGCGTCTTCTTTCTTTCACTCTTCTTCTTCTTTCTTTTTTTCTTCTTCTTCTTCTTTGGGTCTTTTTTCTTTCACTCTTCTGCTTCTTTCTTCTTCGCCTTCTTCTTCTTCTTTCTTTTTTCTTCTTATTCTCCTTCTTCTTCTTCTTGCCTTTCACTACTGTTGCCTGCCGGTGTGATCTGCCGTCGTCTTGAATCAACAACAACAAATGGCGCACCCTGCGTGATCTGCCATCGCTCGAAACCGTCGACGCCACCGCCTGAAGCAGCCGCCATTCCCGCCGCCTCTATAACTTAATTTAGGGTTTTTGATTTTTGGTTCCTTTTTGTTAAATTTTCTTGGTTTGGGTTTCTTTTGTAATAGAATTTTACAGAGAAATTTTGGTATAAGTATCTTAGGTTTCTTTATTATTGGCTTTTTTTTGTTTTGGTGGGATTATTGGAATTATTTTGTAATCTACTAATGATTTTGTGTTTGATTTTTTTCTTTTCCTTTGGAATCATGCTCTGTCTCTCATCTTAAAAGTTTACTGGTTTTACAATTTTGTTATGATAATGAAATAAGAAAAAATCGTTTCAATATAAGATATTATTATAATTAATTTTTATTTCTTAATGTAAATTTTATAATCTGTAAGAGGTATTTTTGCCAAATATTTTGGCAATGTAGCAATGGCTGAAGCTGCAGCCATGAAATGGGGAATGCATGTGGCTCTAAGAGCAGGAGGATCCTCGGTGTTACTTGAGTCTGATTGTCTTGAGGTTGTAGAGCTTGTAAACAGTAGATGTAGCAGCATGGCTGAAATCTCTTGGATGATCTCTGAAATTCTGGAAATGAAGAATAGTTTCCAGAATTTCAGAGCTCAGCACACTGCTAGAATTTACAATGGTGCAGCTCATGCTTTAGTGAAATCGGCTCTGCAAAAGATGACATATATGATTTGGTTGGATGAATTTCTGATGTGTTGTATATGATTTCGAGTATTTAATGGAAAGGCTTACTTTTTTATCCAAAAAAAAAACTCAATTCAATTCAAATTAGGGGTAGTATGGTCTTTTAGGTTAATAACTATTTAACCAGTTAGAATTAACTGATTTTTTTACGGAAATGGGGGTTGGGTGCACATGGTCGAAACTTATGGGTGCGCGGTGCTAATTGTCGAAACATGTGGGGGCTGACGATAAATAACCCGGGAAATAATAATAAAACAATGGGACCAGCAATAGAACGATGGCCATTGCTCGACTCCATGACCTCATGTAGCCGTTGAATTCTGAATAGGCCCTCTTCATAAGGCAATTTAACAAAAATAGTACATGATGGAAATTGATTTGGGTGCCCATTCTCTTATGTTTTCCAAAGCATGGTTACATCAATAGATCATAGACAAAAGAATTGATAATCTTATTTTGATGTTAAATTAGAATAATTGAAGGGGAAAAAAGAAAAAATGGCACCCCAAATCAGCAAATCACTAGTCTAATAAATAAGTCAATGAATCAATGCTCTACTTATTCATCAACATCACTGAGGGGTAGATCCCCAAGCATCCATGGCATAATATCTCAAAGGGTCACACTTGGGAACTTGCAGGATCCATGACCTGAAAATATATTGGAAAAAAAAAAAACAGAGAGACCATTAATTTTATCTATTTAATAATTTTCAGGGTTAAAAATAGATAAAAGAATAAGAAATTGAAATTACTTGGATCTTTAATGGTCTGTGTGGCGAGCCCATTGAAGTAACAGGTCCCACCAAGTTTCCTAAACTGAGACCAATAGGAGCTGAAGGCATAACTTGCTTTCCACACCAACGAACCGGGTTTAGCACAAGGTTTACCCGGTTGGATCGGGTCACAGGTTTTATTCCCCTGCGAGCAGGCATAAGAAAGAGCCGATGACAATGCAGTAGTGTTGGCTACTTTAGCTGCCACGCACCATATCTTCCCCTTATACGGCTCGTTATTGGTCGGCTTCGGCAGCGGCTCGTACTCCTTCTCCGGTGCATTTCCGCTCAAATCAATCTCATACACGTGCGACCCGTTTGGATACAATAGCCCGAAATGCCTCTCCGTACCCGGGCCCGGTTTCTGATTCTCGTTGTACAGAGCAAAGATAAAAGAAGGCAAAACCCATCCGGGTCGGGCCGGGGTGCCAATGGCCCGTTTTGCTGTAAGCTTTTTGACAATATTCCGGTTGTAGGTGGCGGCATTGTAAATATTGGCTCCAATCTGGTCGTAGTCTCCTCCATTGGGCCAACCCGTTTCGGCGATGAAAATCCGGATGTCCGGGTACCCGAGCTTCTTCATGGCAAAAACGACGGCGTCTAGCATCTGGTCGAAAAGGTTCGTGTAGGTCAATTTCGTGACCGGGTCGGTGTAGGTGATATTAGTGGACTCCAGAAGCGCGTAATCAAGATGAATGTTCTTCGGATCCGACGACCAAGGGAAGAACGTGTAAGCATCCACGAAGAAAAACGATTTCGTCCGGTTCAAGAAATGCAACATCGGCCGCATGACCGATTCCGAGATATCGGACCGAAATGTGCCGTTGGAAGGGGGAAACGACGACTGCAGGACATCCATAGCGGAGGGGGTACCGACTTTGATCTTGCGGGCACCGAGGGTTTTCAGGGATTTTCTGATTTTACGCATGGCCGGTACGAGGTTGGGCCAGATTGACTTATCGGGGAGGCTAAGGATCTCGTTGCCGACGAGGAGATATCGGATTTTGGTACCGGGGAGATAAGGGAGGACGTTGGTTCGGACCCACTGGTCGGAGAGGGATTGGCTGCTTAAGGAAATGTTGTTGATGATTTCATTCGGAACCATGATGGACACTTGGATGTCTGTGTTCTTCAGGGCTTTCAGGATCTTCGGATTGGCATCGTAGATTTTGACCCGTGTTGCTTTCAGAGATTTGATCATGAGTTCCACCGACTCCTGTGGCGATGGAAGGTTGTTCCCCAGCTGACCGTAGCATACCCCCACTTTGCTTGACATCTCTGCACCTGAAACACACACATTTCCAGAAAAAAGAAGAAGAAGATGAATATAAACGCCATATGATGATTATTGCATTTTGTTTTGAGATTTAAAAAACAAACTTACTTCCAATAGAGAAGAACATAACGGAGGCCAACAACAGATGAGCAACAACAAGACCCATCTTCGTTATGGGCTTGTTTCTTGGGAAGCAGAGACGAAAACCGGAGGAGTAGTGTTCAAAAGACTGTGTGACGCTGTTGCCAGGGAGAGTTGAGAGCTACAGCATTTAATAATGCGTCAAAGACTCGAGGGTCGTCACTTTGTTGATACGGTGGACTGACGTTTAATTAATTTTTATCTCTCTTTCCCACATCAAGGAAGTGAAAAGAAAGGAAGAAATGATAAAATAATAAGGGTGCAGAGGCCCAAGGCAATGAAGAGGATCAGGAATCAGTGGAGAGATGAGAATCGTGGGGCCTTCTGTTAAGTCACATTTGAGCTTTTAATTGGTTTCCGGGAAGGATAGGGAGAAAAATAAAAAAAGGGCGAGATTCCAAAATGAGCAATTAGCCGTTCGAGAGCTTGCCGCTCACGCTGCCCGCCCATCGGTCCATGTGCAACAGTGGAAGCTAAAGCTTCTTTTACACTGTCGTCTGTCGTCTGTCGTCTGTCGTCTGTAGAAGGAAAATGTTTTGTTTATGCACATTGACACATGACAAATTAGAGAATCACCGAATCAATATTTTAATTTAATTCTTTAAATATTTATTTATGTAGTAAATAAAAAAAAATCATCTCTTAAAAAATTCTTTAAATAAAAATAAATTTATATTATTTTAATTAAAATAATAGTAATTACAACACTTAATAATAAGAAAAAATAATATAATATTAAATTAAAAGTTCAAAAGACTCTCTAATTAAATGAATTAGTATTTCTATCTTTTAATATTAAAAAAATAACTTTATTTTAAAAAATATTTTAAAATTTTTTTTATGTGACTTTTTAAATAAATAATAAAATCTCAATTAAAGAGTTTTTCAATAATGCTTTGACCATCGTTTAGATATTATATAAAAAAAGAAAAAAGAAATCCCTACAATGATATATTATTTAAAAATTTAAAATTTCTAAACCATGTATTATATAGATATGAACAAAATTACTTAAATTAATTTATTCGTTATTAATTAGAACATTATATAATTTAAATTTTGATGAATAACTTGAAAGCCAATCGAACAAAACTTAAAAGAAGAGTTATTTTATGTTTGAAAATTAAGGGTGCGTCTGGTACCACTTTTGATACTTTCTAAATAAATAAATAAATAATATATATATATATAATTTATTTAGTGGGCTCATTCTTTAAGAAACCGCTACAATATTGGAAAACAAATCATTTTTGTTCTTTAAATTTTACAAAGAAAATTAGAGAATGCCGGTGTTCTTTAAATTTCATTCTCTATTGAGAGTGCAAATGGGCCCACAAAATAAATTTTATATATATATATATATATATATATAAATATAAATCATTTTTGTTTTCATTTTTTATCTACTATTTTAAAATAAATTCCCAAATTCATTTTAACTTTTAAAAACATCACATCAAAAACATCATTTTCCTTCTCTAAAAATAAGGATAAAAAATACCAATTGAAAAATAATACTAACCCCACCCTAATAATTAGATAGTTTTCACTCTTTGGAATTTTAATAATTAAAACAATTATTGCTGAATGACGATCATAAGCCAATCGTACATTTTTTTTTCTTATCCCACATGACATCTTGACAAGCATAAAATAAAAAATTATTCTACATCCATCCATACACGGCAATATTTTGATTCTTGCCGATGATTAATGTTCGTTTATGTGAATAATTAAATCATATAATTTTTCAATGATTTTCTAAATCGTGGCGTGTAAATTAATCGTCTAAAATTTTGATAACAGGAATCAAATACAATCATTACAAACAGTCATTTTCCAAAGACCAATGGCACAAGAAAGAAGTGAAGAAACTATTTTACCCCAACTGGTGGCTTTTCCCATTCTTCTTTACATGATTAAACATTGGACTTTGTGATTTGGCTTTACTTTTGATTTTTTGAGTTTTACTGGTGTTTATCCATTGATCTGAAGCCAAGGATGAGGTTTATTTTCACTGCGATTTTTTAGTACTCAGATTCTAGATTCTAGATTCGAGTTTTAATTAGTGAATCGAGTTTTAATGAGTGCGTGAGTCAATAAATAAATAAATGAAAATAAAATTCAATTGATTTGAAGTTTTTTGCGTTTATGTGATTGTTTAATCATTTATAAATATTCTGTTGGTGCTTGTATTTAGCTTGAAGCTTTTGGGTAAAGATGTTAAACTCTAATTTCTTTAGTTACGCAAGTTTTTTTTTTTTTTTAAAAGTGTTTCTAGTAAACTTATTCTTCTTTTGAAGAAATCCTAAAATACATCACAGATAATAGAATCAATTAATGTATATATGACGTATGCATTTAAATTTAATATAACCACAATTTAAATGAAGGTTTGTCAAAGTAAATGCACACATGTCATAACATGATTTGCTTGTTGTATGACCGATATTATATCTTTAATGTATTCAATCTACCGTACGAAGATATAGTTGCTTGTGAGAAACTAAGACCCCAATTTTAGTAAGTTCATGGAATGTTCTCTCTAAATCCAAATTTTCAACGGTTAATGATAATTTTCGACTCTTTTTTGTTTGTTGCGTGTTGGAGCTGTTTGAAAATCTTTCGTGTTTCTTTTCAAATTGAAAACCAAAATTCAGGTTCTTTCCATCACATATCCAAGCTATGTAAGAATTTGCTCTCGTATACTGCGTGCATATTTGGCGGAGATATCTTTGATGATATTACAGTACATTATTTTGGTAGAGATATCTTCCACGATATTACAGTACAATATTTTCCTTCTCGTATATCAATACGTGTAATGAACCTCTTTGTACTCGTAATAGTCCTGGAAAATTTTCTTCCATATAGCTTGTGTTGTGTCCTTTACTAGTAATTTTGAAATTAACAGGGGTTGCATGAGATAAGATGTGGGGGCTATAGCATGCTCTAAGACCAATAATTGAAACGAGTTGATCCATGTTTTAATGTGAGTCCTGGCCCGATAAAAATGGGCTGGAGCCCACAAAACCCTTTGGTGTGTATTGAGTCGCTAACTTTGCAGTAGGGTAAGCCACCAACAGCACCGCAACATAATATAAAAGGGCAATTATCAGAAACCTCCCCTGAGATTTGGCATATTTTCAGTTTGATAGATTGTATTCGTCTATTTTCAAAAACTTCCCCCGACGTTAGTATACTGTTAATTTGACCGTTTGTTGCATGCTAAAATGACAAATAAAAAATTGTTGGTTCGTACTAAGCACGTTTGTTCTGGCGCCAGGGAAGGCGAATACAATTAAAATACCAAATCATCCCTACTACTTTCCAAAATGACTTTGATGAATGAAATAAAGAAAAGATTTGAGTCAAATATCGCAGAATTAGAAGGAAGCTTTTTTGCACTTTGCCTCATTGCTTTGCTTTCTGCATCAAATTTCTTTCAATCTTGGTGAAGATTTTGCTTTATTTAATATAAGAAGAGTAAAAAAAGTAGGTTGTTTTTTACACAAGTGATAGAAATACTTTTGAATTTAGAGAATGTTACACTATTCACGTCAAAGAAATAAGATGATGAAGCCATTTCCCCAAATATAACAAATTAGTATTTGGTACAGGAGATGCAATAGAATTTTAAATTTTATTCCTATAGGGCTACAAGTGATACAAATGAATACACAAATCGACCATCACTAGCTTAACAAAAAGATGATCGAATGCGTAAACATGAAAAAAGTCTGCAAATTGTATACATGGTAACTATGCCTAAGTAAAATAACAACTTTGATTGATAATACCACCAGCAACAGGAGCTTCATACCTTCTTTATTAATCGTTAGCTGGTATGCTATAGCTCAGCCAAGTGTAAAATGAATGGCAATTGAGATTTCGAGCATCTATATACCCTTAATAAGTTTTCCCCAACTTCATCACGGACTACAATTGCAATAAGCAATAGAAAAATAATCATGATACAATGAGTCACATATACAGCATGAACCTGCTTTATATATATCCAAGAGTCTGAAGATAGCTACTTGGAGCTTGATTTGCAAAATGATCTGTCAGGAAAGTCTCGATGCAAAATCTTCGTCCATATTCCAAACAAAACCAAGCATATCAATCCTTTGCCCAACGACAATCCTATATATGTAAAGCGTCTCAACAGGGAGCATTGGCCTTGAATTTGGGGTCCACTCTTGTCAAAAACTTCAACATTTAGTATGGATATCCAAATACACTGAAATTTTCATTTATAACTCGAACAAATAAGACAGAAATTATCCAAAGACACTGCAATTTTGGACATTGGCTAACAAGCTTGATTATGTCAGGACTTTGTATGGCGACATAGCTCAGATTCTAGGTTGTTAGGCCAAAGAAAACAGATTTGACATATCACATTATTTGACAACACAACCAGGCTGCATCTACAACCAATCTTCCAAAGTTCTACCAATCTCTAACCCAGTACATTGCCTAATCTTCTTGAATAATATAGGCAGCAGCGATTATATAAACAATTATCTCCAACCAACCAGGTATGCCAGAAGCCAAATCTAGAGCAGAGAAGGTTTTGCGAATCTCCTAAAAAATAATCCAATCTTTAAATTAACAAAGACTGGCATGAATCCATGTTCAACAATCAGCAACAGTACCTTAAACGAATAAAAAGTTTTCAGAGCCATTTTCAATCAATCACAAGTGAACATGCATTTGCAGCAATCATTAACCTACAACTAACACTAATCGACGGAAAAAAAATGGAAGAAAAAAAAAATTCTCAAAAAATTTTCGAGACCCATTATTCTTTTTTTAACCAAATCTCCTAATTTCAGCTAACAAATTTGACATGCACGGAAATAATCTGATTCGTACCTTATTTGCGGCTCGAAAACACTAGGATTATTTGTGGGTCGAATGCAAAAGTCATTGGTCGATATCCTTCCACATAGCCATCGTGAATCAGTCGTCTCTAGTATTGGCGTCTCTAAATTCAGTGTCATGATCTCCCATTTGTGAGCAAGCATTTTAATCAAAGCACTAAAGAGAAGATGAAAGGGATGTCGTGTTTCATGGCTTCGATTTGAATAGAGGAAAGAGAGGACCATATTTCCTTTTCTTTTTAAGTGGGTGTTAATGTCTGCTGGGTAAAGGCTTTGCTTTTGTTCTTTACCCAATGGACATTCACAAAATTGAGACCAATTTCAAAACCCAACGTGAAATTTTTCAAGCTTTCTTAAATTTTTTTTTTTTATCATTAATGGGTCTTTTTACAATTTTATCCTCACCAACCAATTTATATGAAACGGTATACTAACGTTAGGGGAGGCATTTAAAAATATGTGAATACAATCTATCAAACTGAGAATATGCTAAACCTCAGGGGAGGTTTGTGATAATTACCCTAATATAAAAGTTATAAACCCACAGGGCCGACATTGTCTCCATAAACTCAAGTGGCTACTCAATAGGCCCTCTTATAATTTAATTTAATAAGCAAAAGAATTGACATGGCAGCCTATTCTCTATGTTTCCAAGCATAGTTACATAAAAAATATCATATCAATTTTTTTTTTTGATAATCTTATTTTGATGTTTAATTATTATAAATGGAGGAGGACAAAATGGCACCCCAAATCTCAAAGACAGACGGACAGGAACTTGCAAAGATTTAAAAAATAAATGAATGAAGTCGTAAATATATAGTAATATTAGTACAGTGAAAGGATATCGTCAATTCAAAGTATCCAAAGTCTTGTTACCGATTTGCTATCATATTTTGTTTTCAAATTCTAGTGTGCATCTTGTATTTACAGTGCAGATTTTTGGAGTTTCTTCTCTATACAACTCAAATCCTATAAATTGCTTAAAGAATATTACACCAACAAAAAATTACAGGGCCAGTGGAGTGCTGCAGCGAGCAAACAATACATACCGAGTAATTATCAACCTCACAGCCATAAGCCATTGGAATAATCACATTTGGATTATTAACACACTGAATACTTGACACTTTTTATTTGTCAGTTTCTAAGAAATATCAAATATATTTGACATTTTTTTTAAAAAAAAAGAGTAATTGTAAAATATAAATGACGTTTTATGAAGTAAGTGACAAATATATACACATTTGTATTACCAACTACCTTTTATTGACTTAAGGGGAAAAAAGGAAAAAAAAATTCTGACTTCAACCTCTCTCCTCTCGTTCTCTTCTAACTCTCTCGAACTGATTAATTTCTTTAAGAAAATTCAAGCTGCTTTCCGTTACTTTCTTCTTGTCAATCATCATCTCTCATTTTTTTTTTCAATCACTCATTTTTTAATTCATCTCCATTCTCTCGAGTGACGAAGAATCACGAAGAATTTCAGCTTGCTTCAGTTTCATTTACTTCTCAATTTTCATGTGTTTTTTCATTTAATTTTTTTACTTCTCTCTTTCTAATTTGATAACTTTTAGCGTTATGGCTTGATTTAATTGTTTTCTAATCAATTTAGGGTTTGATTTAATTGATTCTATGTCTAAGCTATGTTCCCATTCAAAAAACGACGAATGCACAAATAATTAATTTCATATTTCATTCTCAATTCGGAAATAACTAATTTATTTTATCTTCGGTTACTACACTTCTCTTCAATAGATTAATAAAAAATTGAATATCATATAAAAAAACATGCTTTGTGTTTTGGAATTAAGAATGAAAGACGAAAACATGAATATCATCGTCAAGCTAGAAACAATGAAATTAACACTTTTCATGTTTCTATAAGAAAAGTGAAATACATGAATATCATCGTCAAGCTAGAAACAATGAAATTAACACTTTTCATGTTTCTATAAGAAAAGTGAAATAAACTCTTTTCATTACTACTATAGTTTTCATGAATACCATGCATCGTCAAGCCAGAAAAAGTGAAGTAAACACTGCTCATGTTTTTACACGAAAAGTGAAGTAAACACTTTTTACTACTACAGTTTCATGAATGTCATTGTCGAGCTGGAAACAGTGAAATAAAAGCACAAAACATCTAAAAATCATGCGACAACATGAATATCATTGTCAAGCTAGAAACAGTGAAATAAACACTTTTCATTTTTTCATTTGTTTCTAATTCTGCAGTCTCTCCTGTCGTATAGTTTATCTTTTTGTACATATAGGGTTGCATGATAACTTTGGGGGTCAATATTGAAGGCTAACTAAGGGCTGAATTGTACTGATTGTTGCAGCTGATTTGGATATTGCTTTTGGTGTTGAAAATGTTTCAATGGTACTGAATTTGCATTCAAAGTTACATTGAATTTAGATAAATGTATAGTTTTAAAAACTAGATCATACTTTTTTTATTATTATATATGTTTCAAAGTTTGTCCTTATATAGTTTAGATAAATCTATAGTTTCAAACTAGATCTTATTTTTTATATATACAGGTCATGCTAATATAATTTTGAGTTTGCTATTTTATTGTTTAATTTAGAGTTCTATCTGATTTTTAATATTATAATTTATATTGTGTGAAGCCTACGAAAGAGATCCCATTGTTGTAATTTTCTTTAAAAAAAGGTGTAAATTTTGATTTTTTTTAAAAAGGTCATATGTAACTGACATTTCCTTGAGAGTCATAAATATAGGACTTTTACAAACTATCATACTCCATTACTCCTATGATAATTTTATGTTGTCAGTTTGTCACTAATATTTGAAAATTAAAAGATTTGATAATTTTTAAATGACAAAAGTAATTGATAGTTTTGTTAAATGTCAAATAAGGATATTTGATACAGGCATAGTTGACACTTTTTGACTATCAAATATACTCCTATTTGATAGTTTTTAATTGTTAATTATTCCATTTTTTCTTATACCGACAATTCCATATTCTTCAATCGTTTTGAGCCTTTTCATCTCAACTAAAGCTGTAATGACCATAACTATAAGAGATTAAAAACATCCTAGTCCCAGTTCTCTGAACATTTTGCTATAGGCACGAAAAGACGTTCATAGATGGGACGATAAGAACAAGGGCAAGGCCAATGAATGATGGAAGAGAATCTCCTTGCTTGGTAAAGAAAGTTGAAGGCTGTGCGAACACAATGCCATACACCAGGGTTGTTGTCCATATTGAACAACCCTAACAATTGCCTTTAAGATTTGTCTTGAATGTTAGCTTGTAATGAAATTTGCGAGGCCTTGTGATGTTTGGTGATATAGTTGAACAACTGTAGCTTAAAAGTTATAGTACTAAAGTGTTTAATAACCTACCTCTATGATTTGTAAGCTATGTTAATATAATTGGTAATAATAATTATAATCCTCTATAAAGTTTTGTATGTGTCAAGAGTTATTGTAGGGAATTGAGAAAAAATGCTTTGCGGAAATTCTCTCGACAAGCCCAGCCCTCCTCCTCTTGAAGATGACCGATCTACGAAGAAAACAAAGTTCCGACAGCAAGGGGAGGATGGTGATAGTCCGCCGGCTTTTACCTTTCGAGATAAACTGATGGAATCGCAATATGGTGCAGGGGATGAAACTTCTGGAAGGAGTGACTTTGTGGGCATGGATGACTTTATTGAGATCGAAAAGGATGATGTACTCATTGAGAGGGATGGTGCAATTCCTTCAATAGCTTTCTCACCAAAAGTGCATGAACAATTGATAAAACCGTGGCAGACGACAGTAGTAGTGAAATTACTTGGCCGCATGATTGGTTATAAGGCACTCGTTTCGAGATTGGAGACGTTGTGGCCAAATATAGGGGGATTTTCAGTAATTGATTTAGATAATGGCTATTATCTTGTTCGCTTCCGTTCAGACAATGCTGCTGAATTTGTACTTACTCAAGGCCCCTGGGTGATTCTGGGGCATTATTTGACAGTCCAGCAGTGGACTCCACATTTTGATTGTGCTAATGAAAAAGACTGCAAAAATCACAGGTTGGATCCGGCTTCCGGGAATGCCATTACACTATTATCATAAGAAAATTATTCGGCTCTTGGGACATATTTCTGGGAAAGTTATCAAAATAGATTATAATACGGAATTAGCCACTCGGGGCAAGTTTGCTCGGATTGCTGTCGAAGTTCATCTTGATAGACTATTAATATCGCAGTTTTTACTAGATAGGAAAGTTGAAAGAGTTGAGTATGAATCCCTCCCATCCATTTGTTTTGGTTGTGGCAGGTATGGGCACACGAACTCTTCTTGTCCTGAAAAGCGGAATATCGAACCCCAAAATACTAATGCTGAAAAACCAAATTCAAACGAACCCACCAACGGAAATCTCTCATCAGCTCCGACCGCCGAGAAGGCTGGCTCAGACAATCCTCGTTATGGCCCTTGGATGGTGGTGACCCGGAAGGAAAGAATCTAAACGGAAAAGGAAAGAAGAAAAGTCAGAAGTATGCTCAACCTCAAAATGGTAATTCGAATAGAGGATCCAGATTTTGGGCTCTTTTAATGGAAGATGAGGGAAGGAATACTCAAACTGAGGGAGGTGAATCCTCAATTGCCATTTTGAGTAACCAGCTGCCCATACCTACAGATCTTTATGTTTCAAATGGCAGCAAAAATTCCAATGAAAGAAAGGCTTATTTAGATTCTAAGATAGCTGATAACCAGCCCCCGCGAGCCCAAACAGAAAAAAAAACATGGTACTAAACAAGCCCAAAACACAGCTACCTCAACCGAAACAACACAGTCCAACCCCATGCAAAATCCTCACCCCCCACGTACACAAACTCATAATCAAGCTTCACCAACTCCCCTGCTCCCAACCTTTATTCCCACAAGCTTGGACCCAAAACACCACACTGCAGTATCCTTCCAAACCAATGAAGTCTCTTCTAGGGACCCAAATCTTTCCACCTCTGCACCTTATTTGCAAGTGCTTAGGTTACAGAAAGAAATCAGAATAAGGATGTTTGGAAGCTGAGAAAATTTAGAATTGAAAGCTTTTAGCTCTTATGATTTTATTTATCAAAACTTAACTAAGAAACTGTACACAGATTGCTTATATACACAGCTGATGCTCAGCTCAATTAGTTAACTAATTACAAAACTAATTCTAGCTAGCTATAACAACTTCAACTAATTATCACGTGAACAAGTAACTACATAACCACCAGGTGCCAGCTGGCATGCCATGTCATCAACCTTTAATTGTAAGCTGGAGCTGCTGCTATCCTCTGCTTTACAGTCTATGCTACTGATGTGTGCTTCCTTAACATCCCCTCTCAAGCTCAAAGGTCTACTGACGACATTGAGCTTGGATCTAAAGAAACTAAATTTAGAAAAAGATAAGGGCTTAGTAAGAACATCAGCTACTTGTTCTTCAGTAGGAATGTATCTAACCTCCAATTCTTTTCCAAGCACTTTGTCTCTAACATAATGAACATCCAATTCTATGTGCTTAGATTTTGAGTGAAACACAGGGTTGCGAGCTAGCTCCCCTGCACTTTGGTTATCACACCAAAGAACTGGAGTAGGTAGTTTAGCAATATTGAGTTCTGAAAACAAAGACTGCAACCACGAAATTTCTGAGCATGCTGCTGACAGGGCTCGGTATTCACTCTCTGTGCTTGACTTTGCTACAATTGCTTGCTTTTTGGAGGACCATGAAATCAAGTTGTTACCCAAGTAAATACAATAGGCTCCAATTGATTTTCTATCGTCAAGATCACAAGCCCAGTCAGCATCTGAATAGCCTGTTAATCCAATTTCCAGAGTTGCTTCCTTTCTAAGATAGAGACCATAGGTGATAGTTGACTGGAGATATCGAAGAACTCTTTTACAGGCTAACCAGTGCTGAACAGTAGGAGAACTGAGGTATTGACTGAGTTTATGAACTGAATAAGCTATATCAGGCCTGGTGAGAATTAGATACTGTAATCCTCCAACTATGCTTCTGTAAAGTGTTGGATTTTCGAACTCCTGGCCCAAAGGACCCCTGACATTTCTTTCTAGCTTCAAACCAGTACTAAGAGGAGTATCAGACCCTTTGCAATTCTCCATAGATGCTTTACTCAGCAAGTCTTTAATATACTTTGTTTGAGATAGATGCATTCCCTCATCAAAGTAACTAACTTCAACACCTAGGAAGTAAGCAACTAATCCCAGATCTTTCAAGGCAAAGGCCTGACTGAGTTTAACAATAAAATCTTCTAGTAGAGCAGAATCTGGTCCAGTGACTAGGATATCATCCACATAGATCAATACTATGATTAAGCCCCTTGTATCATGTCTAATGAATAGAGATGTATCAGCTTTTGAATTAAGAAATTGCCAAGTAGTAAGACAACCTTTCAGCTTTTCATACCAGGCTCGTGGAGCTTGTTTTAGACCATAGAGAGCTTTCTTGAGTTTGCAGATGTACCCTTCCTTAGTGACAAAGCCTTCTGGTTGTGTCATATATACATCCTCAGAAAGATCCCCATTAAGGAATGCATTATTGACATCAATTTGTCTGACTTTCCACCCTTTCATAACTGCCAAGCTGAGTATGACTCTTACTGTTGAAGACTTCACCACTGGACTGAATGTTTCTGAATAATCTATCCCTGCTGTTTGGTGAAACCCCTTTGCAACTAATCTAGCTTTATACTTGCTAACAGTTCCATCTGTGTTATACTTTGTTCGGAATACCCACTTACAACCTACTAACTTGTAGGTTGAAGACATTGGCACAAGAGTCCAAGTGTTGTTGTGAATAAGGGCATCATACTCAGTTTGCATTGCATCTTTCCATTGAGGATCTGATAATGCCTCAGGGACAGTGGATGGTTCTAAGCTGTTGTGAGTTGTTAGGAAGGCCTTTGGTTTGAAAATTCCAGCTCTAGCTCTGGTTATCATGTGATGGGTGGAAGTAGAAGGTTTAGGCTGAGATGTATGTGTTGGACAGAGTATTTGTGGTGCTGGTGACTGGGATGGAGGTAAAGACAAAGATGTAGAGGTCTGAGTTGTAGGTGACTGACATTGAGGTGTGTTTGATGACAGGAAATGATTGACAGGGAAGTGATCTGCTGCAGTAGCTTCAAGACTGTTCGGATTGCTATTAGGAACTGACAGAGTAAACCTTTGAAAAAGGTTATATTGGAAATCAGAGGAAGTGTGTTTAGAAGTGGAAGAAAAATTTGGATCTAAAGTGTAAGGGAAAGTAGTTTCATCAAACAATACATGACTGGCAATATAAATCTTGCCTGATGAATGTAGACACTTATAGCCCTTATGTGAAGAACTGTATCCTAAGAAGACACACTTTGAAGTATGGAAATGAAATTTATGGTTATTGTATTCTCTGAGAAAAGGAAAACAAGAACATCCAAATGTTCTTAGAAAGTTATAGTCTGGTTTGTGATGAAAAATTGATTCATATGGAGTTTTCATTGATAGAATAGGTGTTGGTAATCTGTTAATGAGATAGGCTGCTGTATGAAAGGAATCCCACCAGAATTTGATAGGTAATTTAGCTTGTGCAAGAAGAGTAAGGCCTGATTCAGTGATGTGTCTGTGTTTTCTCTCTACCAAACCATTTTGGTTGTGTGTATAAGGGCAAGAGTGTCTGAATTCTATCCCCTCTTCTTGAAGATATTTGGTGAAAGATCTGAATTCCCCTCCCCAGTCAGATTGGAGACATTTAATGGGCTGTTCTAATTGTTTTTCAACTTGAGCTTTAAAAATTTTGAACACATGAAGAGTTTCATCTTTGGTTTTCAAGGGAAATATCCAAGTGTATCTAGTAAAGTCATCTACAAAGCTCACATAATATTTATAACCTTGTATGGAAACCACTGGAGCTGGTCCCCATAGATCAGTATGTAAAATGGCTAAAGGTTGTTTTGTTTTTGTTTCAGTTACTGGAAAGTGTAGTCTATGCATTTTTCCCAATTTGCAAGCATCACATGAATCAAAATCTTTATTTCCATTGACAGGTTTGAAAGAGGAACAAGATTGTATTACATGATTTAAGATCTTAGAGTTAGGATGACCTAACCTCTGATGTAATACAGAAGTGCTTAAAAAACACTTAGAGTTCATACAAGACTCTGCTGCCACATTATGCAAGCAGTGATCTAGTTTATTTGACTGACTAAGATTGACAACTGAGAGCATTGAAAGAGGAACAACTGACTGAAAAGAAGACTTGATATTTGCAACATGACTCTGAAAGGAAGACTGAGCAGAGATTTTATTTGAGGACACTAATAGCAATCTGTACAAGCCTTTTTCAGCCTTGCCCTGCAGTATGATCAAATTCTTCACCTTGTCCTTCACAAAACAAGATTTATCAGTAAACTCAACTGAAATATTGTTGTCTTTGGTTAGCTGAGAAATGCTTATGAGGTTCTTGGTTATTTGTGGAACTAAAAGTATATTGTTTAGTTTAATCACAGTGGAATCAGTGCAGTTGTGCAATCTCAGAACAGCTTTTCCAATATGTGTAATATTCAAGCCAGTACCATTACCAATAATGAGTTTAGATGTACCTGTAAATGACTCAGAAATCTGCATATTGTTCATGTCATTTGTGAGATGATGAGTGGCACCGCTGTCAAGGTACCAATTTGCATCAGATGATCCTTCCATATTTGCCAGATATGCTGATTTCGGATTCCTATTTGGAGGTGGTCTATAAGCTCCAGAGGCAATAAATTCTTCCAGCTTCCAGCATACATTGGCTGTATGACCTATTTTGAGACAAACTTGACAGGTAGGCTTAGAAGGATTCCACTGGGATTTTGGATTTCCAGGTGTTTTACCATTATTGACAGCATTATTGTTATTCCAGTTTCCTCCTCCTCCTCCTCCATAATTTCCCCTGTAACCATTATTTCCAGCACTTCCAACAGGAAAACCAGATGATCCATAATTTCCTCTGTAACCACTATTTCCAGAATTTCCAGCAGCATTACTATAGCCTGAATTATATCCAAGATTACCAAAACCTTTTCCTCCTGAGAAGTTTCCTCTTCTAGGTCCTCTATTTTGTGCAAAATTAGCTTCTAAATTGTGTTTAACATCCATGTTAGCAAGCATATGAGTTTGTTGATCAATTCTAGCCTCTTGAGTTAACAGCATAGCATAAGCCTCATTAACATTCATTTTTCCAGTTCCTACTTGTCCAGTAATATAAGTAGCAACAGAATTATAATCAGGACCTAGACCAGAGAGTACATGTAAAATCAAATCATCATTGCTTAATGCACTTCCTGCTGCAGCCATGTTATCAGCAATAGATTTCATTTTAATGAAATATTCAGTCATTTTAAGATCATCCTTTCTAGTAGAATTCATCAAATATCTCAAATGCAGTAATCTAGACTTTGACTGAGATCCAAATTGAGTTTCAACAGCTTTCCATACCTCCAATGAAGTCTCAAGGTTGAACACTAGACTAATGATACCTTCACTCATGGATGAAAGAAGCCAACCGAGAAGTATCTGATCTTGTGCTCTCCAGGTTGCAAATTCTGGATTCTCCACAGATCTAAGATCATCATCATATCTCTGAGCAATATGAGAAGGAGGTGGAGTAATTGATTCATCGATAAATTTCTCAAGTCTATTTCCTCGAATTGAAGCAAGAACTTGAGATCTCCAGATCAAATAGTTTGATTGATCAAGCTTAACAGGAGTGTTGAAAGTGAAATTGACGGTTGTTGAATGAGCAGCAGAGTTATGAACTTGATTTAAGGAAGAGGCAAGATTCACAGATGCCATTGTGGCTCTGATACCAAGAAAGAAATCAGAATAAGGATGTTTGGAAGCTGAGAAAATTTAGAATTGAAAGCTTTTAGCTCTTATGATTTTATTTATCAAAACTTAACTAAGAAACTGTACACAGATTGCTTATATACACAGCTGATGCTCAGCTCAATTAGTTAACTAATTACAAAACTAATTCTAGCTAGCTATAACAACTTCAACTAATTATCACGTGAACAAGTAACTACATAACCACCAGGTGCCAGCTGGCATGCCATGTCATCAACCTTTAATTGTAAGCTGGAGCTGCTGCTATCCTCTGCTTTACAGTCTATGCTACTGATGTGTGCTTCCTTAACAGTTACCAAAACTTCACGGTCAGCCACATGCTCCTGTAGGACAACCTCCTGATACTGGAAAGCTAGCTTTGAATGAAGACATGGAGGAGGATAGTGATGACAGTGATTACCTGGGCAATAGTGAGGAAGAGGGCTAGGGAACTTCTGGCGATGACATTTCTCTCGACGATGAACAGGGCATGGGAGCGGAACCGGAGGGGTCAGGCTTGTTGCCATGAGGTGTTATTTTTCTTTGCTATATCAGAACTTATTTATCTTTTATTCCCGTTTAATTACTATGTCTTTCTCAATTATGTTTTGGAATGTTCAAGGAGCGGCTTCTAAGTACTTTCGTCAAGCTTTTCGAACTTTAGTCAGGTCTTTCAACCCTACAATGAATGTTTTGTTGGAGCCCTGTATCAGTGGCAGTAAGGCTGATGCTTTCATTAAATTTTCTGGCTTTGAACGCTCACACCGGGTAGAAGCAGCGGGTTTTGCTGGTGGGATTTGGCTACTTTGGAATTGTCCATATGATGTGCATATAGTATGGAATCACAAATACTACATCCATTTCCAAGTCTCCAAAAACAATTCCTTCATCTCTTGGATCACTGCGGTTTACGCAAGCCCCATTTCTTCAGTCCGAAAACAACTTTGGAGCAACTTGGAGGAAATTACACAAAAGACTCGGGGGCCATGGCTGGTGAGGGGTGACTTTAACACAATTCTCTATGCCTCTGAGAAGATTGGATTCTTTTTGGGGACCCGAATACAAGTTTCTTTCATCAACAAACCATGTTGAGGAGACGTATGAGCCGTGTTACAGCTATCTTGGATGACTCGGGTTCTTGGCTTTATGATACTGAGGCAATCAAACAACATGCTATTTCTTTCTTTTCTTCCCTCTACACTAATGATGATTCATGTTCTGGGTCCTATCCTCACAGAGGCTTTTTTCCGACGATTGACGAGTCCACAAGGGAAAGTCTTATGGTACCAGTCCAGTATGATGAAATAAGGCAGAGTATTTTTAGTATGAAGCCCCTTAAAGCTTCGGGTGTTGATGGATATCCGGTTATTTTCTATCAAAGCTAATGGCCTTTGGTTGGTGCATCTATTTGCAGGTTGGTGAAAGGAGTTTTCAATAGTGATCGAGTTCCAGATGATATTAACCGAACGCTACTAGTGCTTATCCCGAAAGTTAACAACCCCAAGAGTTTGAAGCTTTGTTGACCCATTAGTCTCTGTACAGTCTCCTATAAAGCTATCACCAAATTGATTGCAAATAGATAAAAGGATATTCTTCCTGATCTTATCGGCCCGCAGCAAACAAGTTTTGTTCCGGGAAGACACATTACTGAAAACATTGTGGTGGCTCAAGAGGTTATTCATACAATGAGGAAAAAGGCTGAAAGTGTCGGACAAATGGCAATTAAAGTTGACCCGGAGAAGGCTTGTGATCGGCTGAACTGGAGTTTTATTTTTGAAACTTTAATCGAGGCCGGAATACCAATGAACTTGACCCGGATTATCATGGCATGCATTACTACCGCTAACATGAATGTCCTCTAGAATGGTGAATTAACAGAGGGATTTAGACCCTCCAGTGGGATTCAACAGGGTGATCCCAATTCTCCTTACATTTTCGTGCTCTGTATTGAACGTCTCAGCCATGGTATTTCTAATGCGGTTAGTGCTGGGGAGTGGAAACTGATCCGTTTATCACGCAAGGGAACCCCTCTTAACCCATTTATTTTTTGCAGATGACTTGCTTTTATTTGCTGAAGCTTCCACTGCTAAGGCTAACGTTATTAATGCGGTCTCAGATGAGTTTTGTCGAAGCTCTGGGGAAAAGATGAATAGAGTAAAAACCAATCTTTTTTTCTCATCTAATGTCCCGGCGAACGTGGCTAGGAGTATTGGGAAGATTTTTGGCTTTACTATTACTAATAATCTTGGTAGGTATCTTGGTATGCCCTTACTTCATACACGGGTGACCACAAATACTTAACAAGATATTGTAGGTAAGGTGGAGAAAAGGATGTCAACTTAGAATGCATCTCACCTCTCACTAGCTGGCCGTATAACTCTTCCACAATCTACCCTCCAAGCAATCCCTATTTATGCCATGCAGACAACTTATCTTCCATCTTGAGTTAGGAACAAGGTTGATCAAGCGTGTTGACGGTTTATATGGAACAGTACTACAACCGGGAGAAAGCTCAGTCAAGTTAGCTGGAACACAATTTGTAAGCCAAAAATCAGTGGGGCCTTGGGTTTCAAGAATCTTGAAATTATGAATCAAGCTTTGCTTATGAAGATATGCTGGGGTCTTATTTCTTCGACTGAGAGCCTTTGGATTAAAGTTTTGCAAACCAAGTATGGGATTCGTAAGTTGAATTTTCAGGCTAGATTGCCGAACACAAACTGCTCCTCTCTATGGCGTTCCGTTAGCAAAATGTGGAACAAAACCATCATGGGTGCTGGCTGGTCTATCGGTAATGGTGAAAAGGCAAGGTTTTGGTGGGATTGTTGGGCCACAAAAATGCGTCCTCTTATTGAGTATGCTACTGCCCCAGTTCATGAGGACAGCCTGCATGGTAAGGTTGCTGACTTCGTGAACGTGGATAGCCAATGGAAATGGGAGAGTTTCAGTTCTCTATTGCTGACTCACGTTCTATTTAAAGTTGCTTCCATTCAACCACCAAGACCTGAGAGAGGACAAGATCAGATCTTTTGGTCGGCTTCCAATACAGGTAATTTCATTGTTCGATCTGCCTATCACTATCTTGCGGGATCTAGGCATGATGATAAGGATTTGAACTGGTTTCTTACTTGGCGTTGGAAGGGGCCACAAGCCATTTGTGTTTTCATTTGGACTGTGTTGCATGATAGACTCAAGACAAAACGGGAGCTTATGAGAAGGCATCTTGTTTCTAATGGTTATTGTGATAGATGCGGACTGGATTTGGAAAGCACGTTACATGTGCTTAGAGACTGCCCCATGACACAACGAATTTGGAATCATTTCGTTCCAAGAAGTTTCCAAGCCGATTTTTATTCCAAGCCTCTTAAGGAGTGGATAATTTCTAATATTCAGAGCAATGAGCAATACGGAAGGAAGCTGGCCATGGGAATTCCAAAACCCAGGACCACAATTTAAGGTTTCGTTAAATGTTTTTAATTAAGAAAAAGGGTTTAGAATGCGAAATGCATTTGTTAAAGGACCACTTATTTTTGAAGTGTGAAAGAGAGAAGCTATCTCCCCCGATTGGGAACTCTGGCCTCCGGGTAACAGGGTAAGTAAATAAAACTAGAGTGAAGCCATTGACACACTTTCTTATAAAATCTCACTTTAAATAAATTTTTTTAAAGTAAATTATTTTCATTTATAATTAATCTAATTTTCTTTTCTACCTATCACTTCCATCTAATCAAAATAAATTAGAAAAATTTAGAATAAAATATATTGTTCTTTTTCTTCTAACCAAGATAAATTAAAAAAAATTAGAATAATTTATTGTACTTTTCTTATTTCTTATTAATTAAGAATTCAGAATTATTATGCCCTAAGATTGCTTTCAAAATATAATTTAAAATATGTGTAATTTAACGTAAGATTGACAGTTAAAAAACCACCACCAAATTTTTTTTTTAAACATATGTGTAGGATAATAGCTAGATTACAAAGAAAAAAAAAAGTAGAATATACTTTGAGTTTTAATAATAAAAAAAATAGAAAAGTGTATTAAAAAAAAAACAGATGCTTTTGTAATTAAAATAAAAAATAACTTAAAAAAACAGCATGAGGAGATTTTATGGGTGGCAGCAGTCTAACTCATAAAACTATGATAAGTTTGCAAAGGCCCACTTATTTTTAAAGTAAGAACATTCGCTGCCAACGACCGTGAGGGTTACGGTTAAGGCTATGATGGCTGCGATCCATGTTCATAAGTATTTGTTAATAATATATTAATAAATAATTGTGAAAGCTACCAATCAAACTTTATCGTAGAGCCTTTTAATTTATTTTTCCGCATAACAAAAATTTTGAAAGGATATAAGGGGTTAAAATAAAGATTTTACATCTAAGCTTATGATATGATATAATTTACTTAGAACTTTAATTAAGTGATTCGACCAAGATCTACCGGGCCATAGCACCCTTTAGTGTTAGAGGAGTTCGCACTTGACCATAACTAACATGATGGGATAATCTACCATATATGAGCTCTAATGTAGACTACCACATTTTATACAATGGTCTTTTTAAGTTACATTTTATATAACTAATACTCAAATAAAATTTACAATCGACTCACTTGGCCACACTATTCTTTTACTTAATTTTATCTTATTTTACTTAAATATAACTTAGGCAAACCATGTATATAATTACAATTTTTTTTCTTTTTTGTTATATACACAACTTTTTCATTATATTTTTTTCAGTTATAAGACATATAGGTTGAAAAAGTTGAAAATAGCGAAAAACTCGTAGCAATTTAAGTTGATGTCGATGCAATCGCAAGATTAGATATGTCCCCAATAAGAAATTGTTTGACCAACTAATATTTTCTTTATAAGTTTCTAAAATAATAACTTGTCAATCCTTTGCTAAACTTCTGTTAATTTTGCAAGTTGTTTATCTTGAAAATCGGAAGCATTCTTGTTGTGATATAAATCGTGATGTCTGCTTTGAACAGTAGATTATCTAGGCCTCATTCGATTTTGATGGAGTCTTGATGGCTTGATATATATAGAGAGATGCAAAAGAGTCGAAGTTTTTGCTCGGTTGTCTTTGGCCCTTCTTGCCTCAAGTGTCCTGCTTTTCCCTATTTTTGTTGGATTTTTGGGTCAATATTTGCACTCAAACATTTGTTTTGAATGATAATCTATCTATATCTATATCTATATATATATATATATATATAAAGCTAAGACTTGAGGAGGTGATGTGGCATCACCATTTTGCTTCTTTGTATATTCTCTATTATCTAATAAATAGAAATTTTTTTTTTAGATTTGGCTTTTCATCTTCTCATAATTAATTTGATTGTATTTAACTCATTTAATAAATAGTAACTTTATTAATATATATCATTCCTCATCTTTTTATATTTGTTATTATCTAAAATATTGGTGGATATTCTTTGTACTTTTTTTCTCTTTCTATTTAAATTCAACAATATGTAATCATTAATAATAATTAATTATAAGTCTTTTGAAACATTCATTTATTTTATTATGCTAGCAATTAAACTTTAGTGGCTTAAAATACATGAATTAATTAACATAGGAAGAGAGGTTCTTTCATCTTCCCTCAACAATGCCACTAAGGCCTAATTTTAATGCCATAATCCCATATTTAATTATGCAACCTTTTGTTGAGTGTCTTTTGGCTTCTTCAAAATTTATTATGCTATCAATTAAACTTTAGTGCCTTACAATACATCACCTAATTAACATAGGAAGAGAGGTTCTTTCATCTTCCCTCAACCTCATCTTTTTATATTCTCTATTATCTAAAATATCTAAAATATTGGTGGATATTCTTTGTACATATTTCTTCCTCTTTCTATTTAAATCCAACAATATGTAACCATTAATAATAATTAATTATAAATATTTTGAAACATTCATTTATTTTATTATGCTAGCAATTAAACTTTAGTGGCTTAAAATACATGAATTAATTAACATAGGAAGAGAGGTTCTTTCATCTTCCCTCAACAATGCCACTAGGGTCTAATTTTAATGCCATAGTCTCATATTTAATTATGCAACCTTTTGTTGAGTGCCTTTTGGCTTCTTCAAATTTTATTATGCTAGCAATTAAACTTTAGTGCCTTAAAATACATCAACTAATTAACATAGGAAGAGAGGTTCTTTCATCTTCCCTCAACCTCATCTTTTTATATTTTCTATTATCTAAAATATCTAAAATACTAGTGGATATTCTTTGTACATGTTTCTTCCTCTTTCTATTTAAACCCAACAATATGTAACCATTAATAATAATTAATTATAAGTATTTTGAAGCATTCATTTATTTTATTATGCTAGCAATTAAACTTTAGTGGCTTAAAATACATAAATTAATTAATATAGGAAGAGAGGTTCTTTCATCTTCCATCAACTTTTTCATTATATGTGGTGTGGGTGATATTGAGATCGTTGGAGCTGGTTGGAAAAAAAAATATAAAAATTCTAACGGATTAGTAAGTTGAATATAATCAAGAAAATTATGACTTTATATTTTTTTAGTTATTTATGTTATTTTTTAGTTATTGGTTCTCTTTACATTATTAACTTTTGTTAATTTTTATGGATAGCTCGGTAACAACAAAGATTACTTTATGGGGAAAGTTAGGGGAGATGTTTGATCCAAACTTGTACAAGAAATACGAGGGTCCTTGCAATGTGATAGTAACTTCTACAACCATTAAAAAATTCCAAGGTGATTATTTTATTTAGATCCCACTAATTAACATTTTCAAATGCAATGTGGCTATTTTAATATTATACACAAATTTAGATTTTGTTCAAGTTTCATTTTACGTTACATTTGCTCTAAACAGGTGAGGTTAATTTCTCTACCACAAGTGCAAGCAAAATCTACATAAATCTTCAAATAGATTATGTAGCATCATTAATTAAAAGATTTTCCACCGTCTCCAACGTTGTGCAAGTTATTGAAAGTTCGAATGTGAATAAGATTACTTTTGAGGAAGAGATGTTCCTTAACAGGATGAGCATTAAAGAATTGTTGGAGGCTGATTGGAGTTCTCAAGTGAAGGTGATTTTTCTATTTTTTTTTCTTCTCATCCATTTGTGTTATTTGTTCCTAAATATTGGAATGTCCTTATTATTTTTGTAAATGTTTATTGTTTAATTGTAGGAATATATTGTTATTGTGCGGGGCAAGATTAGTGAAATAGACAACTCCTTTGGATGGTACTATGTTTCGTGCAAAACATGCATAAAAAAGGTCATACCTACAAACGGTATTTATATGTGTGGCACTTGCAAAAAGGAATGTGACTATCCTCTTGTGATGTAAGAAAAATAATATTATTTTTTTAAAAATTGCTTATTATGTTGTTAGTTTTTCATTCTAATTAATTATTCTAATGTAGGTACAAAATACATATAAAAGTCATGGATAAAACGGCAGAAACAACTTTTGTCTTATTCAACCATGTAGCTGAGAAGTTACTTGATACATCAGCCCACAAGTTGTTTAATAGACTACCTTTATATAGTAAGGATGTCCTTGTAGAAATTCAAAGCCTTTGTGGAAAATATTTTGTTTACAAACTGAAATTGAATGATTACAATTTGAAAGAGGGACTTGAGAATTTTACTGTGTCAAAGCTTTTCACCCCTAATGAGAAATTGGAGCTAGAACAAGAATTGAAGAAGGACAAAAAGGTATTATCTACCTATGCTAGGTTCAATTTGTAGGCAATATATGTAATGTTAAAAAAAATATTTAATTGTTGTTTTTTGTAGGAAAAAAACAATACAGATCATGAAAATGTGGAAATATATGAAAGAAAGGAAGGACATTCCCAAGAAATGGTAGTTTTATTTACTCTTATTTCCCAGTTGTTTTCCTTTATGATTAAAATTAACATGTTCAGTTTACTCATAATTATAATTTCCTTGATTAAAAAATTACAGGATCCTCATGATATCTTATCAAATAATTTGGAAGATTCTGTGGGAGATTTTCATGTTACTAATGCTGGTAAGAATAGAAAGAGAAAAAACCAAATTATTGATGATGATGAAGTTAGTGATGGTGGAAGTAATCAATACACAAAACATGTTTAGTGTTGTTGTTGGTCGTCTTTTTACATGTGTGTTAGTCTTTTGACCTTTTTTCTTTTTAGAGTGGTAATATTTAAGTGTGATATGATATGTTTTATTTTTCTGTCTATGTATGTATTTTTTTTGAACGATTGAGAGAACTTATTTTTCTTGTGTTATATTTCTTTCTTGGCATCTTGCTCCGTTCTATAGATGAATATAGATAATAAATTGGTAGTGACAATGCAAAAAAAGGCTTATCATCATCAACAAGAGTGATAGCAACAAAAAGAAACGCTAGACGCAAATAATTGGATTCATCTCTACACTTCTCTTGCGATAAAATATAAATTTAATTTTTGTTACTTTGAGTTTCAGACTTTCAATCACCGAAATTTGAAAAATGAAACCCCAAAGATCTAATCCAAACGCTCAAGATTGAGATCAATAAGTTAAAAATAATAGTTATATGTATGCTTATACCACTTAACACATAATGTTTCTAATTCATTGATTGATATTGTGAATAATCTCTTGGGTAAATTTTGAATTATTCCAAATTGATTATTTTTAAATTACTTCATTATTACATTACTTCAATAAAACTTCAAGTTATTTTTATTTTTGCTTAAAAAATGAGGGGAGAGAGGTAATTTACATTTTTTAAATTATTTTAATTACAAATATTTTTTAAATTATTTTAATTACAAATATTTTTTAAATTATTTTCCTTACTAACATTATTTTAATATGATTAGTTTACTGAACAAATGAAACTATTCATATTATATTTGTATTTATTGAAAATTTTTAAATTTCAATTTTTTTTAACTCTTCAGAGAAGAAACCCTCCCTAAATTCTCTATCTTCCATCACAAATCAATCTCCCGAAGTCTGTTGTTGATCGGCTTTATAAACTTAAAGTTTGTAATGCGAAAATCTTTTTTTCGTTCATTTGTTGCCCTCTCTTGCTCTTTCTAACCATTTTAACCAGCCATCAATTTGGTCAAATAATTCATATTTTTTATCAGTTTCATCAATTGCAAAGTAATAAAAAAAGATAATATTAATTTTTTTTAAAGCCGCACGAAGTGCGGTTCTATTTCCTAGTTTACTATTAATGAGAGGGGCAGTGCTTTTTCCCCCCGTGTTTTATATAAAACCACCCATTGATTACCCACCCCATAAAAAAAATAATAGGAATATATTTTATAAATCCATCCAATAAATACAAAAATGCCCCTGCTTATTTAATATTTATAATATCTTTTTTATTTCAATTTTTTCAGATTTTTTGTTTTAATTTAAAAATAATTGTTTATTGAAAAATATCATAATCATCGAAACCTCCAATTTCGTGTTTTTCTTTTCTATCTATTAGAGAGATGAATTTATTGAGAAATTACAATCATATTCCCAATATTTCATGATTTCAAAATAACATGGAATTTGCAGAATTTGAGACAACAACTTTAGGGCTAGTTTGGGATTGCGGAGGCTGATGAAATAAGTTGTTTGTGCTGTGCACATGAAATAAGCTGTTGATTAAAAAAGTAGCTTAGTGTTTGGTAAATTGTGTTGTTGCGGTTGCTGTGAGTTTGAATAGTATAGTACATGCATTTTGTAAATCTTATTACAAAAGTGTTGTTATATTATATAATGACCAAAATGGACATACATTTTTTTTTTACTTTATGTTTAATAAATTGTTTAGACATACTTTTTTCTTAAATGTGTAAAATTGATTAAAAAAACTCAATTAAGAAAAATCTGAAGAACTTCATAATCTATTACATAAAATATGATAAAAATTTATACTTTTATATAATCTAAATAAAATAAAAAGTAATATGCACTACATTCACAATAATTTTTTACAATAAAATTGTGGCAGTAATATAATATCTAATGATTTATATATTAAGGTTTATGGGTAAGTATGATATAATTATCTTTTTATCAAAATACTAAGGTTATAATAGATATTTAAAAAGGCGTAGTAGCTTATTGAATAAGTTGCTTATAAAAAGCAACCCTCTACCTGCTTTTAAAAGCTGTTGACGAAATAGAAAAAATTATGAAATAAGCTGTTTTTACAAAATTTACCAAACATTACTTTTATCAAAAATTATAAAATAAGTAGTTTATTGAGTTTCAAGCTCAATTTCAAACGGGACCTTAATGTAGCAACTTCTCTCAAAGCAGAGCAACTTATATGGGCACATAATCTGTGACTAGAATTAAACCATGGAGCTTCTAAAACAATGTTCTGAATTGCATTGTCTTCATAGGATCTTAACGAGGGGTCCACGGAGTTGAGGGTTTTTCAGACTTGGGATTGAAGATCCGTTTTTGCTGGAAAATGGATTGCGGATCATTTTCTTTTTCTTCGCCTGGCATATCTTCTTCCTCAATCAATGCAGTATTTAGTACTTTTTTTTCCCCATATTCTTCCCTTTGCATTTCTTCTTCCTCCATAATATTGGCTTTTTTTATGTGAACAGTTAGGAAAGAGTTTAAGAACATAAAAGCTCCCCGGTTTATTCGGTATAATGAATTTAACTTCTAAATTATAATAAATAATAATTTAAATAATAATTATTTAGTTACCTATTTTAGTCATTTCACGTATAGATAATATTTTAATTACAAAAAATCTAATAAGTGGAGTGGTTTTATATAAAAGATGGGGGAAATATCACCATCCTAATGAGAGCAGAATAAAACATACAGATTCGGTGCTGTGTATATCAATTTAAATTTAAATTAATTTCATTAAGAGTTCAATGGAGAGTAAAAATAATTTGTTTTATTAATTGACTTTCGGTTGCTCTACAGCTAACTTATATTTTGTCACTATTATTCCATTATTGGTTTTCCCATCATTTGCCAACAAATGATAAATTAGGAATAAAGACAAAAGTATACAGATGCATTTAACATCGCAAATATTAAATAAATAATATATATTTAAGTAAAGTACGAAATCATTATTTTGAGGGATAAAACTCATTTTCGTTCCAGTCATTATTTATTTATTTTACTTCAATATCAGGGCTCTTATAGAATGCAGTAAACGGTGCATCTGCACACTATATGTCATTACAATTACTTTGGAATTTTAAGATTTAAAAAAAAAAAAAACTGGTGCTATTTTATCATTCACATTCTTTAGAATCACTTTTTCATTGAATGTTTTTTTTATTCTAACTAAGAAGATGTTGGGAGTTGGCGCCCTTTTTTTCCCCCAAAAAGTTTTAGTTCTTTTGCTGTTTTAACTGAGAGAAGTCAGAAGGAAAAGACAGATGATTTAATTAGCCAATAAAATATGGGCCCACAAGTTTAAAAAAAGCACGTGAATTTGGGCCCACAAGTTCGGCCTTTTTTGTTTTTTTTCCTTGGACAAGGGTTTTAACTTTTAACGTGAGGATCTAAAGTGACAGGCCGAACTCTATCTGCATCTGTCGGACTTTTTAGCTGCATTTCCAGCCAATGCATTTCCTTCTGTCTTCTCTCAGTTCAAATAGCTGCATTTCCAGCCCTGCATTTGGAAGAAGGGGGAAGTTAGATCTGTTCGATAGTTGAAAAAAAAGAGTGAAGCAAAACCAGTGGTAATAGATCTGCAAACAGAGGTAATTTGATAAAATTGTTATTGATTGATTAATAAGTTGGTCTCTCTTATTACATTCAAATAATGAAAACCGCATAGCACTCTCTTCAAATATCAGATGAGGTTGCTTTGATATCTTCTCTTCCTGATTTAGAGATAAGGTGGGGATTTCGTTTTCTTTTTTTATTAATATTTTAATATAATTGTGGGGCCAGCAAATGCGGAGAAAATGATAAGTGAACGAAACAACAGCGAGTGGCTGCAGTTTCTGTCTTCATTTTATCGTTCTGGTGTCCAACTATCATTTTTCAAAAATTATGATACTTTAAGATAAAAAAAATTAAAATTAAAATTAAAAAAAAAAATACAAAAAAAAGGAGACCTTAGTACATCATTGACTACACCAATGAAAAGGATCCTGTGACCAAAATTTTAGCCTATGCATCCACGTCATTATTTTCCTGTTATTATTATTTTCCTTTAAAATAAGTGATGCAGTTTTGTGATATAATAAAACAATAATTTCAAAATTAAAAAGGGACATAAATATTACATAATACCATAACTTAGGGTTTAAATGCACTTTGAAAAGCTTCCAAGTGCTGTTGCACCACCGTCCACGCCACCACTACGTGTCGTTTCTCTGTCAACGTAGCACCAGTGGCAAATCGTATGGCGTAGATTCCTCCCAAAACGGCATGTGTCATGTATGCTTTTCCAGATGCATTAATCGACTCCAGTAATTCTCGATTGAATTCGTTTATTTGTTCCTCCTCTGAGAGCAGACAATTTACGTATTTGGTTTTAAGTTTATCCATGAGTACTGGTGATGGCGAAACCCTAAAGCAGACCACGGCAAAATGACAGGGAAACACAATTTCAAACCTCTTATCACCGCTTACAAGCCTTTCAAAAAGCTTGGCCATGTTTACATGGCTGCGAAGGAAGTGCCTTAGATTTGCCACGCCATAGTTTCTTATCACAAACCATAGTTTCAGCGAACGAAATCTTCGACTCAGAGTTATTTGCCAATCTTTGTAATCCACCACTTGCATCGACTCGGTGGCTTTGTTCTTCAAGTACTCAGGATTTGTTGAGAGTGAGCTCACAAGAGCTCTTGGATCCTTCACCCAGAGGCAACAACAATCTAATGTTGCAAAGAACCATTTATGTGCATTGAGACTAAACGAATCCGCACCTTCAACTCCGTCAATAAAATGTCGAAACTCCGGGCAAATGCAGGCACTTCCAGCATATGCAGCATCAACGTGGACCCATATTCCGAATTGTTTTGCTACGTCGCAAAGTGGCTTTAAGGGATCAACAGCAGTTATTGCAGTCGTCCCGATTGTGGCACATAGAAATAATGGGATCAGTCCAACTTCTACATCCGAGTTGATTTGTGCCATCAGTGAGTCTGGCGACAGCCCATAGGATGAAGACTTTGTTGTCTTAATAGCTCGGAAATTCTTGACATCGATTCCGACAATCTGAGCAGCTTTCTGGAGGGCACAATGAGTTTGATCAGATCCATATACAATAAGCTTGGATATGTTTTCTCTTCCAATCTTGTTCAGAACTCGATCTCTCGCTGCCGTTAGTGTGCACAGAATGGCCTCACATGTAGTTCCTTGTATGACTCCACCACCATTGCCCGAGAAAAGGAAAGACTTGGGAAGCTTCAGCATTTGGCCAAGCCAATCCATAACTATATTCTCAAGCTCAGTTGCAGCCGGTGATGAGATCCAGTTGAATCCCACAATATTAAATCCAGAACTCAGCATTTCACCGAGAAATCCGGCGATGCTACCACTTGAGGGAAAGTAAGCGAAGTAGTTGGGACTTTGCCAGTGCGTTATACCTGGGACAATGTGTTGTTGTACGTCCTGGAGGATAGTCTCCATAGACTCAGGATTGTTAGGGGCGGATTCTGGCAACACTTTTTGGAGATAACCCGGTTCCACTTGGCTTCGAACCGGGTATTTCTCGACATTTTTGTAGTAATCAGCAATGAAGTCAATGATCATGTGGCCTTGCCTCCTGAATTCCTCTGAGTCCAGAGGGTTAGTAAATGAACCTGAATTGTATTTGAGTTCAGGATCGGATGTGAGGCTCCCCATTTGGACTGAAAAAAAAAATTAAAACTCAATTGAAAGAAAATGCGGGTATAGCTAAGAATCTTGGAACAGGACAGGGTTTGCTGAAGCTGGAGGCTCAAAACTGAGGGAGCTGATTGAATATTTGCGAGAGAGGTTTGTAAATGCTTTTCTTGGCTTGAGTTGAAATCAGAGACGAGCATCTCTATTTATACATTTAGGGCTACAGGGGAAAGTCTGTCGGTGAAAAGAGGTGAATTTAAAGTAGGTGTGAACGTCTAGAGAATTTACCCATGAGAGAGCTTATTTTACGGCTTTTTTTTTTTTAAACTAAGCTTTGGGCTTCATTATTTAATTTGTGAGAGCTTGCACCTATTTAGACACTACTCCATGCACTTGGCAGACGCACGTAGACCACACAATGTACCTAACTCTCAGTTGGACCATACATTTTAACAACCTACTTATTCTCTACACATTTTAACACCCTAGTTATTCTCTTACTGCATATTAGAGCATCACCAAAATGCTCTTCAAATAAGATTTTCTATCTTCAACTTATTTGAAAAGTCAATTTCAGTTTATCTAAATCATCCTTGCATAAAAGCATGTAAGGGATTTTTCTCCTTCTAAAATGCTCTCTTTCTCTCTGAAAGAGAACAACAGAATGGAGTGGGTTGGGGCTTTAATGGCTCAGTTTGTTCACTCACGTATTTGAGTGGTTATAGTTCTGTTATTAGCTAATTAAAGTCGAGAGTCTTAAATACAGGGTACTTAGGAGGGAAGCATTTATTGTGCCCACCATCAATGGACATAGAGGAGTTAATACGCAAGTGTAAAGCCATCTCTATCCAAGATGGCAGCAAACGTAAACTCTCTCTTAGAAGCAGAATGAAAGAAAAGGGAGGCCATATAGTGGGAAATTCGTTAGTGGGCAAGATTCTATTAGCTAGAAGTGCAAACACCGAAGGAATCCGGACAACATTGGCGCAAGCATGGAGGACAAACAAGGAAGTGAAGATCGAAAACTTGGGAAACAATGTCTTTTTGTTCAAGTTCGATTCGGAAATTGACAAGAGAAAAGTGATGGCTGGAGGGCCATGGCATTTTGATAGGGCCTTGATTGTATTGATGGAACCTAGTGGAATCGGGAATATAAGAAGATAGAAGTTCACACACACAGCAATTTAGGTCTAATTTCATAATGTACCAATGGGGTGTATAGAACGAGAAAGCATTCAAAAGCTGGGAGAATTAATTGGAGAGGTCTTGGAAGTGGAAACTGACGATGAATGTGAATGTATAGGCTCATATGCGAGAGTTAGGATATCCATTGACATAACAAAATCGTTATAGAAAATGGTTTTCCTGGAGCTTGAGGATGAAGATGAGGTGGAGTTACCAGTGTTGTATGAACGACTCCCAGAATTTTGTTTTTGTTGTGGGCTTATCGAACATCAATTCAAGGAGTGTGAAGCATACAAGGGGCAATCGAAGGAAAAATTTCTCTATGGAACGTATATAAAGGCGTTGTCCAAAGCTGAAAAAACAAAGTTGAATCGGGGGAGGGAAATATGGAATGGGAGGTTTGAGCAGACCACCAATGGACACACAGATTCTGAAAATCATAGAAGAAATCGGGCAAGCCAAACGGGTAGGGACCAAGATGAAAATGGGTCAAGGCCAAATCAATCAAACCCGGGTGAGAATGAAGGGCAAACAACTAAGACTAGAGAACAATTAATGCTGATGACACTGGAACCAAGGGAGCAGCAAGTCTACAGTCAGAAGCAACCCAGTAGAAAAACAGTTGAAAACATAGATGTCAGAGCTAAGGTTCATGGAAATAATCAAGAAAAAGCGGGAACAGAAGATTGGGAGGGAACAAATGGAAATTTGGCGCTCGATTTGGAGCCAAATCAAGTTTCAAACACAAGTCAAAGCCAAGACTAAGGCAACTCAAGCCCTGATGAAGTGATTGATGACGGGCCAAGAGAAAAAATGGTAAGGCCCAAGAGAAATAAATAGAAGACACAAGCTAGAAAGGCAAGCAATAAAGGGCCAATGAAAGATGGCCCAATTACAAGGAAAAGGCCAGGTGATAAAGTGTTAGGAGTAAGCCTAAATTATAAGAAGTCACGGGTTCAAAGTGCCTACAAAGTTGTTGCAGCAAAAACAACCTCTCACCAGCTATCTTCATGTAGCGAAGAACTAAACTGGGATGGCTCAAAGATAGAGGAACCAGCTAAAACTACTCAATTTACCACTCTATCGGCAGTGGTTGACAATCAGTCCCGCCGATAGCCATGATAATTTTAAGCTGGAACATCCGGGGGATGGAGAATGACCGAACGTTCAAAGCCCTGCAAAAGTTCTTTTATTTGTACAAGCCTCAACTGGTTTTTCTATGCGAAACCAAACTATCGACTGTGCAAATGAATAATGTTGGAAGGAAGCTAAATTTTGGAAATTGTTTTGCTGTTAACAGTAGGGGCAAGAGCGGAGGTATAACTATGTTATGGGCTCATGACATAAAGGTAGACATTACTTCCTATAGCAGCCACCACATTGATGCCGAGGTGGAAGTGGAGAATGGGAAACACATGAGATGTACGGGGGTGTATGGACACTAGGAAGTAAGTCAGAAAAGCACACATGGACTCTACTTCGCAAGCTTGCAGGTTTATCTCCATCTCCATAGCTTTACTTTGGTGATTTTAATAAAATACTGCATTTGGGAGAAAAAAATGGAGTGAATGATAGAGATGCCAACTGGATAAATGACTTTAGAGAGGCAATCAGGGACTGTAAGTTGAGGGATTTGGGTCGTATAGGTTACATTTTCACATGGTCGAACAGGAAATTTGGCCCGCAATTTATTAAAGAAAAGTTAGATAGGTTTTTGTATAGTGAAGATTGGACCCAAACCTTTCAAGACCGAGCTGCAAAGAACCTAATTCTGTGGTGTTCTGATCACAACCCAATGATGATGGAAGTGGTAAGCAAAAATAAAGGAGCAGGCTACAGTAAAAGAACGCTGTCAAGATGTCACTGCGAGGATATGTGGAGTTCGTATGATGATTGTAAAGAGATTGTTAAGCATGAGTGGGTTGAAAAAAAGGAATGGTTAGGGAACAATCCAGTTCAAACTTTAAAGAAAACCCACAAAGCTACGTTAGCAGAGCTGAAATGTTGGAGCCAGGAAACTTTTAAGGGTAGAAAAGAAAAGTTGAATAAGCTGATGCAAAGAATTAAGGAGCTTCAAAAGCATAGTAGACAGTACAAATGTGGAGAGGAATTGAAAGATATCGAGAAACAGATTCATCATCTTTTGCTTGACGAAGAAATCTACTGGAAACAGAAGTCCATAGCAGATTGGCTCAAAGAGGGTGATAAAAATACGAAATTCTTCCACATCAAAACCTCATCTAGGAAGAGAAAGAATAGAATTTGGGGAATAGAGAATGCACAAGGAGAATGGACTGAGGAGCAGAAGACATAGAGAAAGAGTTTTGCGGGTATTTTGCGAAGCTGTTCACAACTTCCAGTCCCACCCAAGCTCAAATGGAGGAAGCTCTACAAGGAATGATGCCTAAAGTTTCACAAAAAATGAATGAGTTCCTGTGCCAACCATTCACAGAGGAGGATATCACAGAAGCGCTTGCTCAAATGTGCCCAACCAAAGCTCCAGGACCCGACGGATTGCCTGTTGCCTTCTATAAAAAACATTGGACAGCAGTCAAAGAATGAGTAATCACCATATGCCTCCACATACTCAACGAAGTAGGTACCATTACTCCCTTGAACCACACTTACATTGCTCTTATCCCTAAGTCAGCTAAGCCTAGGAAAGTCACGGAGTTTAGACCAATAAGTCTATGTAATGTCATATATAGAATTGTTGCAAAAGCCTTGGCTAATAGACTGAAAACTATCCTTCAAACCATGATAGCCCCATCCCAAAGTGCTTTTATCCCCAATAGATTAATAACAGACAATATTATTGTTGGGTATGAATGTCTTCACAGAATTAGACATAGTAAGGGAAAACAAAATGGGTTGGTGGCGCTGAAGCTTGACATTAGCAAAGCTTACGATAGAGTGGAATGTGAATTCTTAAGGCTGACTATGAGCAAGCTAGGCTTTACGAAGAAATGGTTAAGGTTAATAATGGACTGCATTACTACCCCATCATTCTCAATTATCATCAACGGGACTCCCAAGGGCATGATCAGCCCTCAAAGGGGGCTGAGACAAGGATGCCCCTTGTCTCTATACCTGTTTATAATATGTGCAGAAGCATTCTTTAATTTTTTGGTATAGGCTGAAAGGCAAAATCAAATACAGGGGCTGAGATTTAGACCACATATATCTATTTCATATCTCTTGTTTGCATATGACAGTCTAATCTTTTCCAGAGCTTCACTCAAAGACTGTCAACACCTCAAGGACATATTTGATCGATATGCAGCGGCATTTGGACAAATCTTCAACTTTGACAAGTCTTGCATGTTTTTTAGTGGTAATGTCCAAGAGAATTGGATTTCAGTCATTAAGAGAATTTTCCAGCTTAATGTGGTCTCGAAGCATGAGAAGTATTTGGGGATGCCTTCTATGATCGGTAGGAAGAAGAAATATTTTTTCAATGAGGTGAAGCTCAAGGTTCAGAGTAAGATTTCTGGCTGGCAGCAGAAGTGTTTCTCTAGTGGAGGAAAAGAGATCTTAAATAAGGCAGTCGCGCAAGCCGTTCTAGCATATGCGATGAGTGTCTTTAAATAAAGTTTGTTGATTTTTTATGTTACATTTTATTAGATTTTTATGTTAAATTTTTATGTTAAATTATCTGTTATAATTTTATAGGATTTAGAAGAAGATGCACCATCATCTTATGAAGTGCCTAATGAATTCTCCACGTAGCAGAGCAACGTGGGCGTGGTAAGTTTGTGAATTTTTATGTTAAACTTTTCTTTTATTTTGAATATACATAACTAAAAATATAATTGAACATATATAGACATCATAGGAACAAAGTGTTGTTAATGTAAATCTCAACCAATACGGGGTTTTAGGCTACTATAATGTAAGAATGTAATTCGTGAAAAAATTTGAATTTTTAATTTTTAATGTCGATTTTACATATATAATTTTTTCATTTATGTAAGTACCTATATACCCAACCCAAGGTAGTGTGCACAATATTTATCAATCATTTCCTTATAATTGGCACCAAGTAAGTTTTGATCTAAAAATCACAATTTGTTAGTGTATATTTATATTTTTTAATTTCTAAAATCTCATATCATGTTTTAAATTTTTATGTATTACAACAACCACTCCCACCGTATGCTTTGCAACCACATTATCATTCTCATTCGATGATGTACAAAGGATCTGGAAGTGGAAGTTTCCAACATTTGCTACATCAACAGCGTAATAAAGACAACAATGCATGTGATTGATATTTGAATTTGACTAAATCGAACTAATTACAGTGATGAACATGTAATTGCACAATTGTTGTTTTTTTCTATAATTGTTATTGGTTTGGTAGCTTTTTTTATGGTATTTTTTTGACCATTTTCCAAGACATAAATCAATACAATAACAACAATAAAAACACTTATAACAACAACTTGAATCTTATATTTAGAGGGACAGTACAATTATATATGCCTACAAATTTTTAATGAAATAATTGTACAAATTAAAACAACTTAAAAATAAAACTTTAATTATATTAAAAATATAACTAAATAATGTATTATTTAATTATACAATAATTAATTTATAAAATTGATCAATATTGAATAAATTAATATAAATAATAATAAGTATTTAAATAATATATAAAAATAAAAATATTACATAATATTACATTATTTAATTATATTACAGTAACTAATATATAAAAAATTGATTATTATTTAACAATTTAATATAACTAATAATAAATATTTATATATGAATAAATTTAAATAATATTAATTTAAAATTAATACCAATATTACAATTCATTTTATTAGTGTATATGTTACAAATATTATATCACTTTATTATTTAAATTAATAAAAAAATTAATACAGTAGAGTGTAGCATACCCTGAGGGAAATACGTGGTAATGTCTAAGAGAGAGAGAGAGAGAGAGAGAGAGAGAGAGAGAACACAGATGAGAGAGAACAAATGAAATTGAAAAAAAAAAGGTTTTTATCTTTTTTTCATAAGGGCAAATTTAAAATTAAGTGAAGTTAATTGAAAGTGAGGGCTGATGAAATAAATATCATTAGTTCAAAATCTTACAGGGCTCATTTTAATTATTTGTTTTAAATATATGGATTAAGGAAAAAAATTTCATAATTACTTATAGAAAAAGAATCGCATTACGTATTCCAGATTTTTTATCCCAAATAACTATTCGAAATAATGTGGCATTCATTAATTAGTAGTGAGATAATATAATTAATTTACTTAAATTTTATAAAAAATTATCAACCATTTAGCGAATGTTGCATTGAGCTACAAACTATAAGGTAGCAAATCAAGCCTGCAAAGGCCCAAAACACTCATTAATTATTTTGGGTGAAAGTTTGACTTCAGGAATTTTTTTTTTGAACTTGCTAAAATTTCGCATTTGTATCACAATCTCTAAAATCTATTGAGATTCTATATAAATACGTTTGTTTAGTTCAAAAGTATGTTGAATATTAATTTAGAAATCTTTTTTTTTATGAGTAATGAGAGACATCTCGATTTTTTTTCCCAAATAACTATCCTAAATGATGTGGCATTATTAATTGGTTGATAATTTTTTACAAAATTCAAAGTAAATTAATTGTATCATCTAATCAACCAATTGATAAATGTCGGATCATTTAAAATAGTTATTTGGGATAAAAAAATTTAGAATTTATAGCACTACTCTTTCATATATTAGTGCCGTTATCTTTCATTTCTTCAAATCTGGACCTAGAACAAAATTTTTGAAGGAATGAACCTATAACTCATGAATTTACTCTCTCAACATTAAATTAATTAATTAAAAACTTTATGATTAAGTTCTTCTCAAACCGAATTTGTTTTTAAAGTCTGAGAATTTTGTAACCTCTACTAACAAAAATCCATCTAATAAACAACGCAACAATTATCCTTGAATCAGTAATTTTTGAAATCTTAAAGAATTTGATTTGGGTCAGGTTGGCTCAGAGTTATTGCTATTTGTGTGGAACCATGCAAAATTATAACAGTAAAAATAGGAGAAAGTTGGGTAAGACCAAAAATTAGAGGTACTATTGGTCATTGCTTCCTCTTTGTTTTGGGTTGTGAGGAAAGAAATATTTGAGATACCAAAACCATGTGGTGTTACTTAATACTGATCGATTTAATTAGTAGCTTAAATCAAAATTAGGTATAGTCAAAGTCAAAAAAATAATATTCTACCTTGCAATTACTTGGAAATTTTGGAGTTGCAAGTTGTAGTATTGGAAATTGAGATAAAACGTATCAGCAATTCAGCATTCACTAATCCTTTAAATTTGTTTACCAGAGGTCAAGAGTCACATGGCCTTAAATATTCACAAAGTTCAAAACTAAAAAAATATTCCCTCTAAATTAAAAATTAAAAACTTGCTAGCAATAGAGTATAACTTTGGGATCCACAAAGAAAAATGATAAAAGTACTTTTTTTTTTTTTTGGAAGAGTCAAATACAATAGATCCAAGACCATTTGGCCTTTATTAGGTGAGAAAGACCGAAAGAGTCAAATAAATCTCCCATATTGTATGAATTAATATATTAGCTTAGGGGAACCTTAGGTGCAACTGTGGTACCGTGCCACAGTTGCATCTAACCGTTGGATGTCAGTGGACTCCACCAATCCAACTGCATCCAACGGCTAGATGCAACTGTGGTACGGTGCCACAGTTGCACCGTAGCCTGATCCTATTAGCTTAAGACAAAACTAGATGCAGTAGAGAAACTCAACAAACATTTGTACTTGTTTAGAAAAGAAAAATATTTTTTGTAATCTCTCGTCAACTAGTCCGTATACATATTTCAAATATGACAAAAAATTTCCTATTGTATATCTGTTTCTGCTAAAATCTATTTAGTTTTATTATTTTCTAATTGTTACATGCCATATTTGTTTGAAAATTAAGTTGATAAAAATACTATTTACATGATTATTTTTAAGGTATTTTTTAAAATACAAGAACTAATAATAAGTAACTCAAATTAATGCAACTAAATAAGTATTTATTTAAGGCTAAGGTATAATTTCAATGATAAAGAACAATCTCCCTAATATTTAATTTTTGAACTCAAAACTCAGGTTTAAATTCGAATCTTACTAATGTGTGTGGGTTAATTACATAAAGGGTAAATACATGTTTGGTATCTATATTTTAACTTAGTATCCATTTAATCATTATATTTAAAAAAAATACTTCAAGATATTGCTACTATTAAATATGTTAAGCTCTTACCTTTACTTTTCTTTACTTTTACAATAATACCCTTACAATAATATTTTTAAAATTAATTGTTTAATCTATAAAAAAATTAATTAGCAAATTAACCAATAATCACCTTTTGACAAATTAAGATTAACCCAAAATTTTAAAATAAACATTTATATCAAAATATAAAAACTAAATAAGTATTAACCCAAGTTTTATCCACTTAAAAACTTACTAGTTGTCTTAAATTTAAGAGGTTGGAATCTTTTGGGTCAAAAAGCTCAGATAAAAAGCATTGTGTAATGCTAGTTTATATATTTATCAGTACACAAGAGTAGCTCCTCGCGCGGCCTTAATTAATTATTGATAGAGCCAGAGTGGACAATCTTTTTCTTGAATATTGATATTGATAGAAGATTTCACAACTAAATTGATAGAAAGGACACACTTTTATTTATTTATTTTTTTAGTTGACAGGGTTAATTATCTTGTTATTTTCAATCTCAAACTTCTTAGTCCACTTCAGGCGACTTATCACATGCATCAACTATCCTTTTGGCACCTCCAAAAGTTGAATAATTCTTTAAGAGTAATGATACAGCCACAAACTTTTGTACAAATTTATTTTGTACAAACTGACGTGGCATGATAAGATTGGTTGAATTAAATATCACTTGGCCCACATGATTTGTTTTTATTAATTTATATTTTCATTCAACCAATCTTATCATGCCACATCAGTTTGTACAAGAATTTGTGGCTGTATCATTACTCATTCTTTAATAATGTTATACTTAATTTAAGCACTTAATTAAGATATTCATTAATATGTTGTTAACCATTTCATATTTTGTATATAGTATTAATTGGTTTTAATATTAATTATTAACCTATTATTTTTACATCACTTTCAATGGAGTATTCAAAATGAGTAATTATATCATTACTCATAATTCTTTAGTGAGGATATCCTCACTTTAATAAATTGAAGATGTAACTAAAATAAAAAAAATAATTTAACATATTAAAAATTGACTTTTTGTCTGCTAGTGTATTGATATATGTTTTTTTAAAAGGGAAATTATCACTGCACCACCTCGTTTTTACTTTATGTTCATCTAACCACCAAACAATTATAACATGTTCTCTGCACCACTTTTTTTTTAAAAAATTTTGTATCAACTAGACACTTTTTAACTAACACTGTTAAATAATTTAAATAAAATGATAATTTTACCCCTAAATAAATTAAAAGACCATTTTATTTTACAAAATTTTTGAAAAATGAGAAAATTATAATTATAAAAATACCCCTAAGTTTAATAAAAACTAAATCCTAAAATTAGAATTTTTATTTTTAATAAAAATTATAATTATAAAAATAATTACAAAATTTTGGGATTTAATAAAAATCCCCTAAATTATTAAAATAATTGAATTTATTTATTAAGGGTATCGGTTAATTTGGCTTCGATCCTATTTCCTTCTGGTATCAGAGCCAAGGGGAGGATAGTGTAATATAGTTCAGAGTTTTGTGTTTAAAGACTTGTGTTTTATTTTAATTTTGTTTGTGTGGTGAATTTCTTACTGGTAGTAAGTCCCGTTTTAGGATAAAAATTTCCGTTTAGGGCTGTAAAACCATACCTGTAGCCATTCCGACAAGACCATAGATAGACCATAAGTTCTTAATCCATGGATCCTCTGTTCTGTAGAGCATCGTCCTTTTCTAGCTCTTCTTCCGGGAAGACTAGTGATTCAAAGCATGTTGTGAGTTCAGAAGAATTCGTTATTGAGAACTTCGATAAAGCAATTGATTGTTGGGAACTTCCAAAAGTTTTTAAAGAAAAGATTTATAAAACAAAAAAACTTGATTTTTTCAAAAATGATTATGTTATAAAGACTGAAGAACGTGATATAACTCTTTCAAAGCCATTTGAAACAATTCAATTATTTTCAGAACATTTATTAAAGAAATTAAAAGAAAAGAATTTTAATTATGTTCATATAGGACTAATCCAGGTAGGAATAAAACCCTTAACCAAAGAGGGCTTAGATACTTCCATCCTCGTTGTCCTTAAAGATGGACGATTCATCTCTTTTGATGATTCTTTGCTAAGTAGCATTGAATCCAGTCTATGTAAATGTCCAATTTCTTTTGATTGTTATCCAAACATAACAATTTCCCTTAAAGACAAAAATATTTTAAAAAGCATGATTTTACAAATCAAGACCTACAATTACAATATGATTGAGGGATCTGTCCCAGTTGCACTAATCTTTAAGATTTCTCATAAAGCCATGATTTCTGCATTTAGCACGCAACATAAATTCCAGTCAAAAAGAGATGAGACTCTTCTCTTGCAGACTGATTTGTCTAAAGCCAATACTGTTATTCCAAAACCAATCCAATGGAAAGATGTCAATCTTCCAGAAGAATGGGTTCTTGAAAAAGCCGCTCCACCAGCGATTCCAAAACAACTTGAGCCAAGTACAGAGTTGCAAAATGTGACTCAGTATTCTGATGGTAGAGTCAAACTATCTTTCAAGAGGTCTAACTCAACCAGATTTTCTGATAAAGAGCCGTGCTCAAGCATCCCTTCATTAGAAAGGAAATTTACAAAAATCCCTTCTGTTATAAATCTCCTTTATCAGTCAATAAAAAGTCAACCAAGGTTTTCCACCTCAGATATACCAAGTTCATCTATTAGCTCTGTTGACTATGGAACTAGAGTTCCTCACCCTATTTACATTAGCAGTCAACATGAGCAAAAGCAGGAAGAGAAGGATCCTTCTCCTCCAACTTCTCCTACATTTTCAGCAGTCACAGAAAACGTAATTAATGTCATTGAAAAAGAATTTGAATTGGATAAAAATCTTCTTCACAATGATTTTACTCTGACATTAATAAAGACAAAAGACTTTGGTTTTTTAAGAATTTTTTAAACCAAAGAAAAGAAATCCAACAAATCTATTATGAATTTGTAAACCTACATCAAGTTCATATATTGTTTTTTGATTGGTTCGAGATATATTCTTCTGAGAACAACATTTCTTATCCCTTTAAAGAATCAAACCCTATTACTGTTAGGAAGAAAATTCCTGAATGGAAACTTTCTGATAGTGATAGAACCATAGAATCTGAGCATCCACCTCTTCGAAGTTTAACCGTCGATCATTGTGAACCTCCTATCCAGATTAGAGCCTCACCTTACAAAATCCCAAAACCAAATGATTCCGATGCAAATTTAAGTAGTATTATTCAACAGAATAATTTCTGTAATACTAACTTAAATACAATAGGAAACAGTTGACTAGGATAGAAAACCAATTCCAAAAGTCAACCATTGCTATTTCTTCTATTTCTCATGTTCCATCAAAATCGGATTCTGACAAAAAGCTTAAGGAGCCTATTTTCAAACCCTTTCAGGTTTCGAAAACTAGTCAAAAGCTTGTTCAGGAGTCAAAATCAGATTTTGCTAAAGCCATTAGAGAACAACTAGATAGGATAGAAGTTGCTTCTTCCTCATCTAGTAAAATTCAAATAGCCCCTGATACTCCTTAATCTAGTAAGATTGGAGTATTAGAACAAGACCAAATGTCTACAACCTCTTCTGATCTAGAAGCCTTTAAAGAAGAACCTACCCCGAAAGCCAATAAAATCCATTGGGAACTAGCCATTCCCACTACCAAGTCTCCACCTGATTTGACCATAGACAACAGGCCTAGTGCATTAAATCAGTCTCGATACAATGCATCCTCTGTCTATGAGTGGAATATAGATAGAATGTCTGAGTATAACATCCTAGGATTGTTGCAACAGATGACCATGGCAGCCAATGCCTATAAAACCCAATCAGGAACATCCGACAAAGCCATTGCAGAGATTCTTATTGCGGGTTTTACAGGTCAACTTAAAGGTTGGTGGGATCACCTTCTCACCAAGCAGCAATAATTAGAAATCCTAAATGCTATCCAAATTGATGAGAATGGAGTCCCCATTCTTGACGAGTTTAATAACCTAATTCAGGATGCCGTAGCCACCCTGATCCTAACCATATCCCTCCATTTCATAGGTGACCCTTCTCACCTTAGAGATAAAAATGCTGAGTTACTACATAATTTGAGATGTAGGAAACTTAGTGAATTCCAAGATTACAAAACCACCTTCTTCACCAGACTCTTTCTCAGAGATGATGCAAATCATATAACCTGGAAAGAGAAGTTCTTAGCAGGTTTACCTACTCTTCTAGGTGAAAAGGTTAGAAATTCCATTAAAACCCTTTATGACAATCGTATTCCTTATGATGAGCTCACCTATGGTGAACTAGTCAGTTTCGTCAACAAAGAAGGTTTAAAGATCTGTCAAGATTTAAAATTACAGAAACGACTTAAATGGGAGCTTAGGAAATCTAAGCAAGAATTAGGCAGTGTTTGTAAACAATTCAATTATGACCCCTTTAAAACTTCTACTTCCAAAGATTGTAATGGTGAGTGTTCTTCCAGACCTTACAAGAGACATTACAAATCCAAAAGCTATAGAAAACTATTCCAGAAATTTAGAGAATCTTCTTATAAGAAACCCCAGAGGCCTTACAAGAAGCCTAACTTCTCTAAGAAAAAAGAATTTAAACCCAAACACAAAGCCCCTTTCAACTACAAAGAAGCCATATGCCATAAGTGTGGTATAAAAGGCCATACTACAAAGTATTGCAGAATGAATCGAAAGCTTCATGAACTTGGCCTTGATGAAGAAATCCTCTCTAAAGTTGCACCCCTTCTTATAGAGTCTTCTGACTCTGAGTCTTCCATGTCGGGAGATAGTGACCCCCTCCAGGTCGATGAGCTTTTTGACTCAGATACCTCTGCATATAGCAGTAGTGATTCTGAAACAGATTCCTATTTAAAGAAAATCAATGTTTTGATTAAAGACCAAGAAACCTTTCTTGAGCTCGTAAAACATATTTCTGATCCAAATCTTCAAAAAGAATATCTTGATAAGCTTTTGAAAACCCTAGATTTTAATAAAGCAGAGACTTCCAAAGTTCCAATTGTTAAAAAGAGTTCTTATGATCTTACTGAGATTTTAGATAAGAAGAAAACAAAGAAAACTACCCGCAACATTCAAGACCTCCAAAAAAAGATCAAAGAAATCAAAACTGAGATTAGAGAATTAAAAGAAAAACAAAAAAGTGATTCTGAAACTATCCAACTTCTTTTACAAAAACAATTACAGGATAAATCGGATAATGAATCCAATTCTGATGATGGTGATAACAATGATCAAAGCTTAGAAAACATTGAATCTGTACCCAATGATTTTCTATTTGTTTTAAAACAAATCACCATGAGAAAATATTTGATTAAAATCACTTTAATTTTTTCTGATGATTTTGCAATTGACGCCATTGCCCTTTTTGACACTAGTGCCGATTTGAATTGCATAAGATAGGACATTGTCCCCAAGAGATTTCATGAAAAAACAAAAGAAAGACTTTCTGCCGCCAACAATTCAAAACTAAATGTTAATTCTAAAGTTGAAGCTTCAATTCATAATGATGGTTTTGAATTTAAAACTTCTTTTGTTCTTACAAATGACATAAACCATGCTGTCATTTTAGGAACTCCTTTTATAAATCTTATCACTCCTTATACTGTCAATTATGGTAGTATATCTTTCAAAGTAAAAGACAAAAAGTTTGTTTTCCCGTTTATTGAAAAGCCAAAAATAAGAAATTTAAATATTGTTAAAGCATGTTCTGTCTATCAGAATCAAATCAACAATCTTCTCAGATCAAGACAAAGTGATTTAATGTTTTTACAAAAGGATTTAAGTTTAAAAAGAATTGAAAGCCAATTACACAATGATTTCATCCAAAAGAAAATCTCTGATTTTAAAGATCTAATTGAGAAAGAAATTTGTGCCGATCTACCTTCAGCTTTTTGGAATATGAAACAACATTTGGTAGATTTGTCTTATAAGAATTCTTTTGATGAAAAACAAATACCTACTAAAGCGCGTCCAATCCAAATGAATATGGATTTGGAACAACATTGTAGAGCTGAAATAAAAGACTTGGAGTCTAAAGGACTCATTGTAAAATCTAGATCCCCATGGTCTTGTGCTGTTTTCTATGTAAACAAAAATTCTGAAATTGAAAGAGGAACACCAAGACTAGTCATAAATTATAAACCCCTTAATAAAGCATTGAAATGGATTAGGTACCCAATACCTAACAAAAAGGATTTGCTTCAAAAACTGCATTCTGCTTTCATATTTTCCAAATTTGACATGAAATCAGGTTTTTGGCAAATTCAAATTCATCCAAAAGACCGTTATAAAACTGCTTTTACTGTTCCTTTTGGACAGTATGAGTGGACTGTTATACTATTTGGGTTGAAAAATGCACCTTCAGAATTTTAAAGAATTATGAATGATATTTATAACCCTTATTCTGAATTTTGCATTGTTTATATCGATGATGTTTTGATTTTTTCTCAAACCATCGACCAACATTTTAAACATCTAAAGACCTTTTACCTTGCTACCAGAAAAGCTGGTTTAGCAATCTCTAAGTCTAAAGTCTCTTTGTTTCAAACAAAGATCAGGTTCCTAGGTCACCATATTTCCAAAGGAACCATTACCCCTATTGAGCGTTCTCTTGTCTTTGCAGACAAGTTTCCTGATAAAATCCTTGATAAAACTCAATTGCAAAGATTTCTAGGAAGTCTAAATTATGTTCTTGATTTCTGTCCAAATATCAATAGGATGTCCAAACCTTTGCATGATAGGTTAAAGAAGAATCATGTTGCCTGGACCGATGAGCATACTAAAGTAGTTAAACTTATAAAGAATTCTGTAAAAAGCATCCCATGTTTATTTCTTGCAAATCATGCATTACCTAAAATTGTTGAAACTGATGCATCTGATTTAGGTTATGGAGGCATATTAAAGCAAAAGATAATGATAAGGAACAGATAGTTCAATATGTTTCTACACATTGGAATGAATGCCAAAAGAATTATTCAACCATAAAAAAAGAAATTCTTTCCATTGTTTTATACATTTCAAAATTCCAACATGATTTATTAAATCAAAAATTTTTACTTAGAATCGATTGCAAAGCTGCAAAACATGTTTTAGAAAAAGATGTTCAAAACATTGCATCAAAACAAATTTTTACACGATGGCAAGCCATTTTAAGTGTTTTTGATTTTGATATTGAGTTTATTAAAGGTGATAAAAACTCTGTCCCTGATTTTCTAACTAGGGAATTTCTTCAAAACAGATAAATGCCGCCCAAAAGACAAAAAGACAAAGGGAAATGGATCCTCAAAGACCCTGTGTCCCAGACACCTTCAAAAGCCTCATAATCTTCCCCTCCTAAAGAAAAATTACTTTCATCAGCCATGCCGATAAAATCATGGATCGACATGATTGAAGATGATGAAGCCAAGTCTAAAGCCCTTTCTACTCATGAGCAGGTAAATGAATTGATGAAATCCATTTCTAAATCCCCTGAGCTTATGCTCGCTTTACAAAGTTTTTTTCAAAGCAAAATTTCTCCAAAAGAAGAAATTGAAAAAGAAAAATCAGTCTCTAAAGAAATTACAAAACCTTCTTCTCAAACTGTTATTTTATCTGGTGAAAGTTCAACTTCTCAAATTGTTCTTTCTCAACCTACACTTTCAAAGAAAACTTTCGATTGGTATGATAAAACCTATTTCCAAAATATTTTAACTATGGAAGATGGTTTTTACCACACTGATCATTTTCAAGCACTTTCAAAGTTTTTCCCCAAAGGCTGGTTTTTCAAACCATGGGATTTGACAAAACCCCAGTCTTATTATCAAAGCATTTTAGAAGCCACTGATTCTGTAAAATTCAAACATTTTTTCCTCAGTGAAGCCCATACAGTGCCGGCCTATTCCACAACCACTATCCTAAAAGTCATGAACCCAAACCAATGGGGTGACCAACTCCACAAATTTAAATCTTTCCCTCCAAATTTCCAAATGCGTTTACCACACTGCTTGACCTTTTCCTATTGGGATTATCAGCAAGCTTGGTTTAACACATCCTTCATCCAAAATCCAAAGAAATCTCATTCATGGTTATTTTTCTTCAATTCAAAAATAACCGTCCAAAGCCTCCCAAATTGGTTTCAACATTGGTGGAACTATTTTGGTCAAATTCCACAAATCCTAACCCCAAATGCCTCCCATTGCTTGAGCTTCTCAAAGCCCATTACATCCCATCTGAATCAGAAAAAAGATTCTCCCCTTTTCTCTGTTTCTATACAAATTTCTTCCTTCCATGGGTATGCATGTGGAATCTCCGACTTCATGCCCAAGACACCCAACTCATTCTACAAAGGACATTTAAAGTAAAATGGTGGTCAAAATTTGATGAACAAGCCAAATTAACCGATACCCTTATCAGAAATTGGCTTAGTTCTAAAGGATTCTTACCCCAAACTATTAAAAGCTCTAAAGCCCAACAAACATTTCTTACCTAAAAATCAAAAGCCCAAATCTCTTTTGGCTAGCACCAAAGCTGAAGATGAGTATTTTAAAGTCATGGAACAGCTCCTCACTTCAAGATCAAAGTCTTCTGTTGCAGACTCCTCCGAAGACACGGATGATGATGAAGAGCCATTCATTTCTCTTGGAGACGAAAATGAAGACGACTGTTTCAGAATTTTCTCTCCGGTAAAGCATTGTAAATAATTATTTGATTATTTACTTAATAATAATAATAATAAATATATATATATATAAATAAATAAATTTGTATTTCGGGTGGTCCTCTGGACACAAGTGAGAGCGCACATGTCTCTTCACCATTATAGTATTTTCAACATTTGTACAAAGAACTTACTATTCAAAGATACGATCCAAAGGTTAGTGTTTCCTCAAGCTCCGCTACAGTGAACAGTGTCGACTTCCAAAGATTACTGTATGCTACAGCTCCGCTACAGTCTACAGTTTAAAATTTTCAATTTGTATAAAAACCGAGAGGAAGACTAAGACTCCTCAGGTTTTTCATTTCTAAGTTTAGAGCTTCTCTCTCTCTTCTTTCTGCTCTTCTCTCTCTCTCTCTCTGGGAATCAGGAATCCGAAGGGTTCAAGGAAATTTTTCGGTTTACAGAATAGTTCCTTACCTTCACGATTAATTTCCCTTTCTTCTTTACAAAGAAAAATCAATCAATGTAAGCATTTTATTTTCAGTTTATTTTAAAGCATTAAAGCATTTGTAATTTTATTTAAAGCCTTGCATGCATGTTTAAATTTCTGCACTTTAATTTCAGCAATTTACTTTAAAGCAATTTAACTTTATGCATCCTCTGCAGACTGATCTGTATCAGATCTGCTTTAAAACTGCTACGTTCCTCTGAGGCAACGAGACCAGATCTCAATCCTCAGTTGTAAATCTTCTTTTCTCCCTCTTTTCCCTCAGAGCACCATTTCTGGGAACCAAATCTGGTACTGTGTATGCACCCAAGCCTTTTAGATGCATGATTGTTGCTAGGCTTGCTAAAGAATTTAATAAATAATTGGTAAAGAATCTTTAAAAATTGACCAACCTCGTTAAAAGAATCTAATAATTACTCGGTAAAGCAAAATTAAAGTGGTATATCGGCTGAAAAATCTGGACATGCGGATTATTGATCTGTTCTAAGTCAGATCTGGGTCCTATAGGCTCGGCTTTGATTCGAGCATTGACCGGGGAACCGAACGCCACATACCGTTTTAATTATTAAAATATTGACCAACCGCGATCCAAAGCAAATTTATTTAACTTAGATCTGGTAATATATTCTAAAATTTGATAAAGCCGACCCAATTCAAGCAATTGTTTATTTTGAGTTTTTAATAATCGAAATCCAACGACAGCACATCCATCCTTCGATCCTATTTCCTTCTGTGGTGATGTGGCATTAACGTGAAGGCGTTACTTGGTGATGGGCGGATTGCCTACTTAAGTATAAAGTAGTGTCATTCCTGACAGCTTAAGCTTTTGGGGCAATTGGTAAGCGCCTTAAGATGGTATCAGAGCCAGCCAAGGTTCGAGCCGCGGGGGAGGAATGGGCTTAATATATATCCCAGTCACTGTAACTGGGGCCTGCACCACCACGGTGGTGACTCTACCAACACCCATGTGGGTGATGTGGCATTAACGTGAAGGCGTTACCTGGTGATGGGCGGATTGCCTACTTAAGTATAAAGTAGCGTCATTCCTGACAGCTTAAGCTTTTGGGGCAATTGGTAAGCGCCTTAAGATGGTATCAGAGCCAGCCAGGGTTCGAGCCGCGGGGGAGGAATGGGCTTAATATATATCCCAGTCACTGTAACTGGGGCCTGCACCACCACGGTGGTGACTCTACCAACACCCATGTGGGTGATGTGGCATTAACGTGAAGGCGTTACCTGGTGATGGGCGGATTGCCTACTTAAGTATAAAGTAGCGCCATTCCTGACAGCTTAAGCTTTTGGGGCAATTGGTAAGCGCCTTAAGATGTATAAATAAATTCCAAAATTTTAATAAAATTTTGCAAAATTATAATTTTTAATAAATAAATTCAGTCATTTTTATTAAAATTTTGCAAAATTATAAATTTTTAATAAAAATAATTATTAAAATTTTACAAAATCTCAATTAAATAAAAATCAACTGAGCACCTTTGTTTGAGATTTATTTTTTATTAGATTTAGGGTACTTTTATAATTTTAATTTTCTTATTTTTCAAAGTTTTTGTAAAATAAAATAATCTTTTTAATTTATTTAGGGATAAAATTATCATTTCATTTAAATTATTTAACGGTGTTAGTTAAAAAGTGGCTAGTTGATACAAATTTAAAAAAAAAAGGTGGTGCAGAGAACATGTTAGAATTTTTTTGTGGTTGAATAAACATAAGGAAAAAAAGAGGTGGTGCAGTGATAATTTTCCTTTTTTTTAATGATAATCCTGCTTTGTTAAAATGATTTTGTCCTCATCAGAGAATTATTCTATATGTGAGACTTTAGTTTTTAACTGAAAATTTCGACATAAAATTTGAATCTTAACTTAATGCAATTCAAAGGTGAATGAATAAAAATTTCTAATATCCACCATTAAATTACTTGAAATCAGTTACTCAATTTATGTCAAATTTTAAACGAAAATATTTCTAATGTGAATTTGTCACTCTTTTAGAAGATTTTATTCAAACATTTGTGTTTAAGCAATCCCTAAATTACATTTAGAGTAATTTAAAACTAGCAAAAAACCGACAAAAATGAGTAACAAACGAGCAGGTCAAATGGGGCTAAAATCCTATTTTTATCTTATTTTTACTGGTTATAAATTACATTAAATGCATGGTGCTTTTATAAATATATATTAATTGTATACCATTGTAGAAAATAAACTACATTCAAACTCACTTTATTACTGTTAAATTTGTTGAACCCTATCATTAATTGAGAAAAATCTTAAATGTTCAAAAAAAACACAGTTCTTTTTTTCATTTATTACTTACCAGTATATGCTTCTAATTAATCATAATAGAGTGGGACTATTAGCACCCTATAACTTTCTTTTCAAACCCTTTTTCTATCAAAACCTACTTTAATTCCAAAAATATTTTTTCCCATTTTTCAGCTTTTTTAATTAAAAAAATAATTCAGTTTCTTCCAAACAACACTAATTACAAATATTGTTTTTATAAAATTTTGAATTATTAAATCATACATATTTTACTAAAAAAAATCAAATACATGTATGAATTAAGTAGAATTAAAGTGGACTCAAATAGCTATTATTTATTTTTTTAATTAAAAATAAGTTTAGAAGGTTTTGTAAATTAAAGTAGACTCAAATAACTATTATTATTTTTAAATTAAAAATAAGTTTTGTAAATTTCTCAAGAAAAAGTTGTTCGTGAGGTAATAAAAATTGTAAAAAAAATTGGTGTAGTTGTATAGGTATAAAGAGTTAAAAAGAGAAATATAATGATAGACTATATTTATTTTATCCTTTAATATAATTACAATAAAAAAAGAGTTTTACAAAAATTATAAAGGAGTGCCAATAGTTCAACTTATTGTAATAATGTTCATACGTACATAACAAGCAATGAATTAAGGAACAAAATGTTTTAAGGATACCCAGGAGCTTTCACCTTTGTCTCCATTAGGGTAATTTTTAAAAATCTCCCCTGAGGTTTGAGGCTGTTGCAAGTAGATGGTGAAAATCATTTTATTTGTAAAAGACCCCCTACCGTTAGTTAAAATTTTTATTGACTAACTGTTGACTTTAAAAAGACAATATTACCCCCAATAATAATTTACGTTAGTTAAAATTTCCTTAAAATCTTAAAAAAAATAAAATTACAAACTTAAAAAAAATTATATTTTATATCAAATAATTAAGATTTGTAATTTTATTACAAACTTTAAAAAATTACATTTTTATATCAAATAATTAAGATTTGTAATTTTATTACAAACTTAAAAAAAAAGTTTACGTCAGTTAAAATTTCCTTAAAATCTTAAAAAAATTAAAATTACAAACTTAAAAAAATTATATTTTTATATCAAATAATTAAGATTTGTAATTTTATTACAAACTTTAAAAAATTACATTTTTATATCAAATAATTAAGATTTGTAATTTTATTACAAACTTAAAAAAAATTATTTTAAGATTTGTAATTTTATTTTTTTAAGATTTTAAGGAAATATCAATAACTTGATCATGGTGAAAATAATTGTTTTAATTACTTATGAAATTGTAAATATTTAGTATTGTAAATATTGAGGGTAATACTGTCTTTTTAAAGTCAACAGTTAGTCAATAAAAATTTTAACTAACAATAAAGAGCCTTTTACAAATAAAATAATTTTCACCATCTATTTACAACAGCCTCAAACTTCAGGGGAGGTTTTTAAAAATTACCCGTCTCCATTAATCGAAGTAGCTCCCTCTAATTTATAATCAATTTCTGTGTCCTGACATTGATTAGTTATCACGTGGTAAGCAATTAAAACACATGAACATTGGAACAGGTCAGCTTTTCATGCATCCTCCACCACCAACCACGACAGCTGACTTTGAAAGAGAGAGAAAGAGACGTACTGCCAGCCTGCCATGTGCGACCATTCAACGTAATCTCAAAGGTAGTGAGCACATCTTGACAAATCACAAAACCCCAAATATATTACTAATTAGTATCTTAGACAACACATTTAATTTTCCACATGTAGCTAGCGAGCAATGCGTCTGACATTTTTTTCCCCACATTTTTTCAGTTGTGTATATATATATATATATATAATATGCACAAGTCTCAATTAAGGGATACATTAATTTTCCATGCGTAGCTAGCGAGCAATGCGCGTGACAATTTTTTTCCCCATATTTTTTCAGTTGTATGAATATATATTATCATTTTACCATTAAACTGTTAAAATTAACATAATTTTTAACAGAAATTATAATAAAAATCTATTTTATTTTTAACTTGTGTAAGTTAATACTCTATATTAAAAAATATAAATTAATTATATACCTAAAATAATTAATTAATAAAATTAGAAATATTATGGGTTGTTAAATTTCTAAAATACTGATGCGATGAAATTCCTAAAATATCACTATGACATTAGCAATTTATTAATGGAGTTAAAATTTAGTTTTAAAATGATCAAAACTGAAATATTAAGTGGAAAAGAGCAATTGTCATAAAATTTGGTCGTAAAGTGTTATATCAAAAAATTATTAGATGGTAAAATGATAATATCGCTTTCAGTAATTAATTAATTCTACAAGATAAATGCAACTCAATTGAAATTTCAGATGAATCTTTTGAAATATCATTTGAGATATAATGCGTGTGTGTTGTGTGTGTCTCTCTCTATATGTCTGTGTGTGTGTGTAACCATTCTCAGGTTCGGGCATCCTCATTTTTTTAATGTGGATACTCTCTTAAGCCATGAGGCTTAATAGTATTGAAAGCTAACTCTCTTAAACTGTACGACTAAAAAGCATGACTGCAAGAAAAAAAATGAGGGCGCTCGCTCTATAGAAGGATTATATATATTTATGTAGATGAAGTTAAAAGATAAATAAATACGAACTCTAGAACATTAAAGTCTGTATTTTTCTTATCTTTTAGCTCTGTTCACATTTTAATTTCATGCGGATGTTCGCATGTGAGCAGTACTACTGTGTACACACACACACACACCTCGTTCTAAAATTAATATCTAGCAATTTATAATATAATGATGTAAAAAATATTTGAAAACCATTTTAAAATCTCAAATCCACATTATTCAGCCATATGATTTAATAGAGTTAGGTGTGTATGTGTGTGTATATATACACACACCAAAATTTTCTAACATATCAATTCATTATCAAGATATTCTAACAACTACAATTTACCACCCAAATCTTAACACTATTTCAAAATTGCTAAGGTCACAAGGTTATCTAAGGAATTTTAAAATGAAGTTATTTTCTTATTTTGGTAGTTATTTTTTAGATTTTTACCTTTTCTCTAGATATCTGATTTATAAGCTGTTTTTTTTTTATCTCAAAAATCTTAATGGTGAATTGATATGTTAGAAAAAAATCTGGTGGGTATTTGATAATATCCCATAATTATAGTTCAGGTCCATATTTCACTAAATACACATATTTGAAACTTATACTCTTTATTTTATATGTGTTTACAATTTTACTCCTGTGCCTTTTATTCTTCTTCTTCTTTATTCAGTTTATTTTTTTGTAATCTGAATGAGTAAAAACTTCATTGCATTCCTTTATTTTCTTATTAAATGTAATGTCTGTGAAAACTATTCAAAATCGATCTACGATTATCTACTAATTCTAGTTAGCATGTAATGTTCTAGTATAATATGTATTAATATGAATATACAATTGTGATTTATCTTCTTTTATGTTAACTCTTATTTAATAACCACCTATAATAATCTTAAAATTTACAGTGGGAAAACTTATGTCATGAAAGAATCATGATATAATAAAGGGATTTCAAGATAACAGAGGATATTTCCTTAGATAATAAGAACCATTCTGATTTCTGACTCTTAATTTCATGGAGCCTAGTTCCTAGACCAACAACATGGCTTATCTTAGCCCAGCTGTATGTCCTACTGCTTCACTTAAACCAGCTATAGGGATTATGACATGATAGAGGGGCTCCTTAAAATTAATAGTATAGAAGTTCTTTTTAAAAGATTAAAGTGGTCGACAATATAATTTAAAACCTAAAAGTGTCTATCACAATTGAAAAATACTGGATATCATTTTATATGTAGCTCCTATGTAATCCTTTTTCAATAAAAAAACAAATAGCATACGGACATTAATTCCTAACATCCGAGGATTCTTAGTTTTATTCTTTAATAAAATCCTAGAAATCAAATTAAAAAAATGAAACAAAATGCGAGTTTCCTAAAAAAGATAAAAAATAAAAATAAAACAAGTGGAAAACGATCTAACGTACTCGAGGAATGAGAGGAGATTATAGAGCACCTCTATTATACTACATTTACTTAATACATGTATGACATATATGCATGAATTAAATATAACTACCAATTGCATGTCGATTATACATAATAAATGCACACATGTAGTCATCCATTATAAATGCGTGTTTAGATTGTATTTCAAATAGTGTTTTTGAGTTTGGTTTAGAAAACAAGGATTGTTAGCTTTTCTTAGTGAAAATAAAACATATTTTTTTACTTTGTCATGAAACTAATATTTGAAATGAAAAGAGTAAAATATAATTAATAGTTTGTTTGAAAAAATGAAAACAGTGAAAATGCATTTTACATAATTTTTATGAAAATTATTTTTCAATAGTTACATTATATGTACAACCTTTTAAAATTTGCATTTTAGATATTTTCAAAAAATTAAGTAAAGAAATAAATAATCTAAGAATAAATACTATTACAAATCATTAATAGTTTTTTATATTTTTATATTTTATGTTATTAAAAATTTTATTAAATAAATAAAATATTGTAATTTATTATATATCTATAACTACTTGCAAATAAAATTGAATAATTATTTTATTTTAGTCATGCATTTTTTAAAAAAAATTAATGCATAAACGTAACGAAATTTATAGTCTATAATTTATATACAAAAAATATATATGTATGGAGATTCCGTTAAATTGAATCTAACATTTTTTTTTCCTCTTTTGGGCTGGGTGATAGATTGCCACCTAGATTTGATTGCTTGATTTTAATGAAAAATGTTAATTGTGATAGTTTTAATAGACAGAGTTTCACACACATACATACACACACATATATGGATATATGTATACTATATATCATTGCCTGTCGGGCACACCAATTTTTTGATCGCAAATAATCACATTTGCTGTCAAAGGAAAATTTGTAGAATGACATGCAGCCTTTAAGGTAGAATCCCACTATAGTTATTAGGTAGGGAAAAACCCCATGCCAAAACCGTTTTCCATTTTTTTTTTTTCACAAAACGAAAAACGTAAAGTTAAAAGTCAAAATGACGCCATTGGGATCCCAAAGTTCACGAATGGAAGAACCACGCAATACAATCTCATAAGGACACGGCTATGATACAAAGTCCCTGTATCGTAGAGGGGGTCAACTTGCTTGATGGCAGCCAAACAACTTTTATGATTGGCAGCAACTGGTTTTCCAGTCGGTTGCTGCCATTAATATGTATTTTTTATTTAAATAAATTAAAATATAAAATATAAAAAATAAATAAATTTAAAAAAATAATAATAATAAATAAAAAATGATAAGTAAAGTAAAAATAGAAAAAAATATTTTTTTATTAAAAATAATTTAAAAAACAAAGTAAAATGTGTGTTAACATAAGGACAAAAGTTTAATTTATTTTTTATGAAATATGTCTCATATTTAACGTTTCAAGTTTCATATTTTATATTTTATGTTTCATGTAATAATTTTTCAAATACCCCAAAATTTTTCTTTCTTGCTCCCGTTTCATGTTTACGTTCTACGTTTCATGTTTGTTGTTCTACGTTTCATGTTTGATGTTGTAAGTTTACTGTTACAGACGTAGTCATATTTTATGTTCGCGGTTGCAAAATTTAAGTAAGATGTTTCATGTTTGTTGTTCAATGTTTCATGTAATAATTTTTCAAATACCCCAAAATTTTTCTTTCTTGCCCCCGTTTCATGTTTACGTTCTACGTTTCATGTTTGTTATTCTACGTTTCATGTTTGATGTTGTAAGTTTACTGTTACAGACGTAGTCATATTTTATGTTCGCGGTTGCAAAATTTAAGTAAGATGTTTCATATTTGTTGTTTAATGTTTCATGTAATAATTTTTCAAGTATCCCAAATTTTTTCTTTTTTGCCCCCGTTTCATGTTTATGTTCCACGTTTCATGTTTGTTGTTCTACGTTTCATGTTTGACGTTTTATGTTCATTGTTACTGAGGTACTCATATTTTATGTTCGCTGTTGCATATTTTAAGTAAGATATTTCATGTTTATTGTTTAATGTTTCATGTAATAATTTTTCAAATACCCCAATTTTTTTTCTTTTTTGCCCCCGTTTCATGTTTACGTTCCACGTTTCATGTTTGCTGTTCTAAGTTTCATGTTTGACGTTGTATGTTCACTGTTACTGAGGTACTCATATTTTGTGTTTGTTGTTGCATATTTTAAGTAAGATGTTTCATGTAATAATTTTTTAAATACCCCAAAATTTTTCTTTTTTTCCCCCGTTTCATGTTTACGTTCCACGTTTCATGTTTGCTGTTCTATGTTTCATGTTTGACATTGTATGTTCACTGTTACTGAGGTACTCATATTTTATGTTCGCTGTTGCATATATTTAAGTAAGATGTTTCATGTTTGTTGTTTAATGTTACATGTATGTATTTTCGAAATGTACTAATTTTTTTCACCTACTCTATAGTATATTTATTGTTGCATTTATAACTCACTAACTATTGAACCAATTAATGGCATTGTTCCTTCCTTCATAAATATACCTATGTATATATATATATATATTTCCATTTTAAATGCCACCTACCTACCATAACTCACTCACCTTGGATCAACATTTTCTTTCGCCTGCATAGCTACTACAGGTGCAAATTTCAGCCATTGCAAAATCTTAGTATTGTTTCTCAAGTAAGTGTTTATGACTTAAATATTTGTTTTATCTCAATTTTATTTTTAGTTTTTAATATATGAATGACATTAAAATGATGTTGGATGAATGTGGATTGAGTTTTAAAAATAAACTCATTGTCATTGTATTTTGATTACTGTATTTTATTTGTTTTGTCAAATTTCGTGCTATTACCTTTCAAGATTTACAGATGAGTAAATCATGTGATAATCTTAAGTTACCTTGGACTAATGTACTTGGAGCTCAGTTTGATTCAGTAGAAGATGCAGATGCATGGTACATGAACTATTCAAGATTGGTTGGTTTTAGTGTTAGAAAAAATGAGCTTCGTCGTTCCAAGTCTGGACAAACTATGATCCGTCGGTAGGTTTGTAATTTGGAAGGATATAGGGCTGAAAAATATTTGGCAAATGATAATAGAGTGCGGGAACCACGACCAATAACGCGTACGGGTTGTAAAACATCGTTTCGAGTGAATTACGACAATTCTAGTGGCAAGTATACTGTGACAGAATTTAAAATTGAGCACAATCATCCATTGACTTCTCCGAATAAAGTACATCTCCTTCGTTCACATCGGCATGTTAGTGAAGGAGATCTTGCTCAAGCTAAGGCATTGAGGCATGTTGGCGTGAAGACATGCTAAGTTGTGGATTACATGGGTGATCAAGTTGGGGGTTCACATAATCTCAGGTTCAGGCATAAGAATTTGCAAAATAGATTAGATGCAGATAGACGTGCTGAAATTGGTGATACTGATTCCGTGGCAACTATAACATATTTCACGGCAAAATCTGATAATGATCCTGGTCTATATCATGAGTACACATTAAATGAAAATAGGTTAAGAAACTTGTTTTGGACCGACTACATGGCACGGTATGATTATGAATGCTTCGGTGATGTTTTGGCTTTTGATGCGACATACAAAACTAATGCATATCATAAACCACTTGTGACCCTTGTTGGCACTAACCATCATCGTAGGACTACAGTTTTTGGATTTGGCCTATTGGGCGACAAAACCGTTGAATCATACACATGGTTACTCCAAACTTTTTTGTCTGCTATAGGTAATCGAAAGTCGAAGTCCGTGATTACTGATGGCGATAAAGCAATGTCAAAGGCAATTAAGATAGTTTTTACTGGAGCTACTCACCGTCTTTGTTGTTGGCATTTGGAGAGAAATGCACAAGCAAATATTAAAAATGAAGACTTCACTCGTAAATTCCGTGATCTTATGTTGACAGGCATGAGTGCAGGTGAATTTGACCAACGGTGGTTTGCTTTAGTTGATGAGTTTAAGCTACACGAACATGGTTGGGTTAAACAAATGTATGCAAAGCGACATAAATGGGCCAAAGCTTTTCTTAAAGGAACATTTTTTGCTGGTATGCGAAGCACTCACCGGTGTGAAAGTATTCGTTGTTATCTCAATCATTTTCTGCAGTACAGGTTAAAATTATATGAATTTGTGCTACAAATTGATCGCGCACTCCGCAACATTTAGACCACTGAAGTTCAAGACGAGTTTAAAACAAAATTTAGTACTTTTGTGTTGACCACACACTTACGCAGCCTAGAAAAGCATGCTACAAATGTTTTCCCAATTAGTATATTTCATTAGATTATGGAAGAAATTCGTCAAGAAGCCACTTTGATTCAGGTTGAAGCCTTGAACTGCACTGATACTAACTACTACACGCTGACACAATTTGGGAACGTAGACATAAAATGGACAGTGGTATATAATAAACCCACTAACAAAATCGATTGCTCTTGTCAACTGATGGATTCTGCTGGAATCCCATGTCGACACATGTTTCATGTCATGAAAGTGGAACAATTTAGAAACATCCTGATAATATGATTCTTCATCGGTGGACAAAAAAGGCGAAGGATTATACATCGTGCAACTTAGCCCGATCACAAGTTGATAGTGAGATTTTCGATGTTGCTAGATTCAGTTCTTTGAGCACCGCAACTAACAAAATGTGTTTCTATGCGGCAAAAAACGAGCACTCATATAAAGAAGCTTTAGCTGCGATCAATCAATTGACATCAAAATTTCAAGAACTGTTTGGAGGACAGAGAACTTGCCCTCAAAGTTCTGTATACGGTCCACAAACAAAATCCACGATACTATATCCAGTTGTGCTTAAGACAAAAGGTGCTGCGACAATATTAAAAAAACCCCCTTCAAACAACAGGAAGTGTAGTGTTTGTACACAGCCTGGCCATACAGTAAGAAGTTGTCATATTGCCAGTAATAGCACGAGGTATTTAATATGTTTTTTATGTTTGTCTTTGACTGTTTGATCCATTTATGGTCTTAGTATTAAGTTTTATTCACGATTAATTATTTACAGGAGTGGCGAAGCCAATGCTGCTAACAACGATAGTTGGGGTACATCTATATTAGCTGGCTCGAGTGAACATTTTTCATTCTACAACAGTGAAGCCTCATATGAAATTGAAACTCAAAATGAATGTGGGAGTAGTTCTCAACCGTGCTCTGAATCTACAAATCACTTGTGGAATAATTCATCAATGCCACCATCGATGGGAAGTAAATCCTTCACATTTCTTCCATATCCCACCATGCACTCTGATATGTGGCCTGGAGACAATTCTTTTCAATAATTGGAAAGCATGTAATGTATCTAATTGAAGCTTTTCACTATTCGAAACACATGTATTTAATTGAAGTTTTTTTAAACCATCTATTTAATTGTAATGGAAAAATATTTTCCAAAGATAAACCGGTATACCGCTTGTAATCACATGCAAAATCGTTTATCATGTAGATTTATCAAACCGGATAGCCAGTTTCGAGCAAGAAAGCTCTGGAACGAAACCGGCTAGCCGGTTGGCGCGAACCGGCAGGCCGGATTCATTCCAGAGAGCTATGGAATGAAACCGGCTTGCCGGTTGGAGAGATCCGGCAGGCCGAATTCATGCTAGAGAGATCTAGAACAAAACTGGCTTGCCGATCCGGCTAGCCGGTTTCGTTCCAGATCTCTCTGGCACGAATCCGGTCTGCATTTCGGCAAACCGGATATCTCTCTCTGTCTCAAACTGTTTCATCTTTTCTCTTTCTCAGTCTAAAAGCCATTATTTTCAACCGCTTTGACATCAAATGGGTTTAGAAAAATCATTCCCATCATGCCTAATGTGTTTGGATAATTTTAACCAATGTGCTTGTCTTGAGATGTTGATGATTATTAGGGCGAGGTTTTTAAATTTTTACAATTAGTTTTAAATCTTGCAATATTGAGGGGAATCAACCGTCACAATTGTAGTATGTGTTACGTCATCCTCAAAAATATATTATACAAATAGAGTGCGTGTCTTCGAAGTAGACAACGAGTCATTTACTAATTTGAATACACTAATTAGAACAATGTTAGTGGTAAAACTACAAAAATCAGTGCACTAAATGAACAATTATGATTCCACAGTTAAACCTACAACAAAATGTGAAATTTCACACGAACCCAATAAAGAAGACCTAACATTTACGACCGTAATCTTTTTGGATTTTTTTTCTGACTTTTCGCTGGAGCTTTCGCGGTTATTCTATATGTGTTTGCCTTCAGCGTAGACAGTATGACCCTTGCCTGGGTAGCATGCTCAACAAATGTGACGTTTGCTTAAGCAAGCAATTCAGCTCGTGCTTCATTAAAGGTCAAGTCGATAAGTTGAACTGCTAGTCTTCCACGAACATCTTGGGAATCATGCTACGCATGAAGAATATTTTGGAATAAGTTGTTTTACTTGATCAATACAATAAGGAGACAACGAGTTAAAATGTCCCTATTAAAATTTTTAATTGTTACCATATATGATTTATTAGGAATGAGCCCTGGAGTCTCCATGAATTTGATGACATAGATTCCACAATCAAATCCATTTGGTTGTTTCGGAACCCCCTCACCAGACCGAATAGGGAACCAAATGAATCGTGTTGATGGCTTGGCATTTGGAGGTAACTTAGAATGAAAAATGGAATCAAGAGAATGTGACTGCGAAGTTCAAATCAAAATGGTAAATTAGATTATTGAATAATAAAAACCTACACCAAATTGAGAAACGACATATACACATGTAACATACTATGCGTTCAGCTTGTTGCTCGCGTTTTCGATTACTTCGACCATCAGGAAGAGGGTCCCAAACCTCACCATAGCCTTCCTTGACATTCACGATGAACAGGAACCAACGAAAGGCACCATCGTTAATTGGAACATAAATCTAACCAAAAAAATCAGTCACCATCGATAATTGGAACATAAATCTAACAAACAAAAATAAGTATTTTTCTCATAGAAGATGTTTTACAAAAAGTAAAATTGTAATCAGTTGAGAGTGTAGAAGTAACCTCTTGGCACCTTTGAAAGTCTAGCATGAAAGGTTTTCCGACACTTGCTACTTGTGCAAAACCATCAATGTCAGCTCCAACGGTAAGTGCTGATTGCTATAAAAGAACAATAAGTAAACAAGTGATATGTCAATAAATGCACAAGTATTGAAAAAAAATCTTATTGTACAGAGCAATGTTTGAAAATTATTATAGATAAACAACAACTTTAATTCACATAAAAATAATAGTGGTGGATACTTACTGCATATATTGTCGGTAAATACCAGTTTATTGGTGCATCACTGCGTTTAGCCCGTTCATATAGTGTGAAGTGATATGCTATCATGGTGAGAATCTAAAACAGTGGTCAATAAGTGAGAACTTAGTATTCAATTTTGCAATAAGGCATCCAAACATATAGTACAATGATGTGAGTGCCAATGCACCACAAACCTCTCCACTCATAGCCGTGTTAGGCAAAAGGCTCATGAAATTATGTCCGGAGATAAATTGATCATCAGTAGAGACAACGATTTCGCTGAAAACACAAATAAGTAATAAAGTGTTAGCTAATCAATATATATGTACAGGGGAATAAAAAATACAAAGCCCTATAAACCACAAGTACCTTCTGTTACCATCTTTATCAAATGCATATTGAAAAGGGGGTTATTTACATAGAAAGGACCAGCTTTAAACTTAGCCTTCGCTCCCTGAGACACTTTATCATAAGGAGAGAGTTGGTATCGTCTAGGCCTTCTGTTCCGTGCTGGTCGTGTTGCTGGTACGCTCATGCTAGTGGAGGTCTGGAAGTCTTGCTTAGTGTCAAGTGGTTCAGCTAAATTCTATATATGTCCAGGGTCAAAATTAATCCATTATCATTAAAACTAAATTACAACTAAAGATCGCTTAGACAAACCTCTCCCTCCTCTCGAGGTATTGGCGTTAAATGGAGATCATGTCCTCTATCAAATTGAAATGAATTGAGCGGAGTTTCACTAGTATATGCAGTAGTCCCAATACAGCCCAACATAATATCAAAGGCTCGTAAACTTGCTTTCACTCTACGATCCACGGTGTCGTCATCACTGACCAAAATCATTTTCTCTTCAGTTTTTGACATTGTTTTTCCATCCAGAGATGTACGATTTTGACTGTTCAAATTTGAAGGTGGATCGGGAGCAACTGGTTGTTTGCTTGATCCTCCGTGATACTTTGATGTCAACTCTCCCAATATTTTCTCTATGTTTTCCAATCTCCGTTCAATGGTTTAGAACGACTCTTTGTTTTGTGCGACGAATGACCCAAACCTTTCCATTAGTAACTGAAAAGCATCATTATTCGCATTGGTCCACCCAGGAGGTTCTGCTTGTTCAGGCTTATGAAGCCGATCAGGGTCACGCATCGAAACCTAAAATAATTCATAAAATAATAACAATTTAGTCAAAAAATATGGTAATTGATTTCATTAAAATAGTATGCATGTATTCTATACCTTATTGCTTTTGATGTCACCAAGCTTTTTTTGCCATTTCAAGAATCGTCGAATCTCATCATTATTCCATACACTGATAGGACACATTGTTCTATCAATAGAATGTCGATCATATACAACGGAGGAAAAGTAGAACAACTGTCCATCAATGGCAAAGTACGTATGTTATACACTGAAATAACCAAAATATAAGAAACAAGAAACAATATATTTTTTCTTAATTAAATACGAACCTTTAAGAAAAGAACACAGTCGCTAACAGAGCTAACTTTATTATCTTTAAACTTTTGTACACCTTCCCATAAAAAGGTAAAGCACCAACTAGCCCAATTTTTTTCTCTAATTGAATTTGTATCTTTCAGTGCATGAAGATAGAACGGATTAATGTATATTGCACTTGTGGGACATAATATGTTTCCCAACGCAAAAAGACTAAAAAGTATCTTAAATTCATCATCAGAAGTTAAAGTATTCATTAGCCTTTTTTTCACCTCCGCTATATGAATTCCTCTAGGTCCACTACTATACACTACAAGCAAATCAGTTATATCAACTGCTTGGTCATTTAAGTCCACACGTGTGCCTCCATCTCTAACCCCCATTATAGTTGCAAACACTATAGGGCTTAAATTGTATTCTTTCCCATGTAGAATTATACTTTGCCTACCTACATCACATTGTTGAATTAGTGCTGCACATAACTCTTGTCTTAAGCATCCACATTTTAGGTCAAGTAGACTTCCTAAGCCGGTTTCATTCACTGCTACTTGTTGGTCACTTGAAAAAGATGAAACCACATCGGAGAATGAGGCTACACGACATCGAGATAGAAGGTTGCCACCACCAGTCTTCTCCTCATCAGATTCCTTAATATTTTTACTCGTACCACTATTTTCACCACTATTTGAGCTAGATATCTCATTCATATTACTAACCATCCATTGATGCCTCTCCTGGGGGTTAGTTTCTTCCAATTTTGTGCAATATCAGCTCTAACCTACAACAATGATAATATATATACGATCATTGGCATATCATTTTGGGCAAGAGAAAATTGAATATCCAGCATGTCATTTTTTTTGCTACATACCGTTTTATCTACCTTTTCTACCCCTAATAGCCTTAGTCGTTTTGCTTCTACCTTATTGTGATCAATATTTTAAGTTACATTAATTAAAAAAATTGAACCTTTTAACATAATGGGTACATAAATGCATATAAATTATACTTACAAATAGTATATCCATGCTTTTTTTTTACTACTTGCTTTTCCTGCCATAATAATTTTTCTTTCGATTTTTTCCTCTTACCATCAACAGATTCCATGTGTTCTTGTAAAATCTACAAGAAAGTAGTTAATAAACAACAATTATTGCCTCTCACACACGTGTTGGTGCGACGGTGCCTATCGCACCAAAACACACCTCACACGTGCGATGGGCATTAACCGAAATGCATCTTGCATCAAACAAATGCATACGCCAAACTATCACACAAAGCTACCACACTCGAATGGCCAAGTCTAATTTTTTTCATCATCGAATTATTATAAAAAAATTTGAAAACACGGCTACAACATTTTATCAACAAAAAAAAAAATAACCTATTATCTTAAAAGATGACAAATAGTTCTATAGTTCTTTGTGGCATTTTGTCAAATATTATGTGAGCATTATATTTCTACACTATCATTAACAAATCGTTTTCCCCAAATATAACAAATTACAGATCTAAATCACTTTAACAAATACAAGGCTAAGTTTAAAGTTCAGTAACCTTGATAAGAAGAGTGAAAGTCGGAGCCGGGAGCTAGAGCGAAAGTGAGAGCAAGTTCGGGCGTGAGTGTGAGTTGGAAGAAAAGCCAAGACCAACAGCAACAACAACGGCGAGAATGGGAGCCTGAGTATGAGCAAGAGTGGGAGCGGGAGTGTGAGCCGCAGTAGGAGAGTGACCAAGAACGAGACCGTGACAGTGTGAGGAATGACAAAGATCTGCTCAATGTTCGGGGGGGAGAAAGGAGAAAAAGAGGGAGAAAGGGAGGGAGAAAGAGAGGAAGGGAGGGGAAAATGCTTTTGATTCAACCGGTTGCCTTATTTTTTTCCTGTTTTTGTTCATTTTTTCTCTTTTTTTTTTAAATTAAAACCACAATTGTTGGATTCAAACAAGCTGAATCCAACGGTTTAAGTTTGGCCCCTGCACCATACAAGGATTTTATGCCCTGCATGGTAGCCATGTCCATCTCATAAAATGGTGGAAGCTCCCACCAGACCCACACACTTTGTATACTTTTAGGATGTATTTGACACACTGTATTGTATTATTTTAATATTGATATATTTGTATTGTAATGTATTATATTAGTATTGTATTATAATAATATTATATAATATTTGATGCTACACAATAGTGTATTAATTTTTTATAATTAATTTAAATTATATATATTATATTAATATATTTAAATTGTATTAATTCAAATTTAAATATTTATTATTGGTTATAATAAATTAAAAATTTATTAATAAATTATAATGTAAAAATAAAAAAAATTATAAATAATTAAAAAGTTATATTATTATTATTATTATTATTATAAAGCAAAAGCAAAAGCAAAAGAAAAAAAAAAGCAAGCTAGTAGCCGCATTAGCTAAACCCGACTCACATAGCACTACCATTAATTTAATGTGAACAATATTTTAATATTCCATAATGTAATGCACCAAACATACCCTTAGGGTGCGTTTGGCACCCTGTATTGCATTATACTGTATTGCATCATTTTAATGCCGATGTATTATATCATGTTGTATTGCATTAGCACTGTATTATAATAATATTGTACAATATTTGCCGTTACACTATACTGTATTAATTTTTAATTATACAATATTTGGTGTTGTACTGTCTTGTATTAATTTTTTGTGATTAATTTAAATTATATATTTAAAAAATAAATTTATTAGTACTTAGAAAAATATTAAATATAGAAATCTTAAATTTTAGAAATTTAATATTTTTAATATTTATTATTAGTTATATTGAATTATAAATTTGCTAATAAATTATAATGTAAACATAATAATGTAAAAATAAAAAATATAATAAAATATTATTGAATAATAAATAATAAATGTATATTAATAATTATAATGTAAAAATTAAAATTAACATAATATTTTATTATATTAAAAGTTAGATTTATTTATTATAATAATTAAAGTAAAAAAAAAAAAGCAAGCTAATGTGGTAGTTGCCGCATTAGATCACCCCTTTAATGCAATGCTGTGTGTGTTGGTTTTGGTGCCCGAGTGTGTATTAATTTAATACAAAACAATACCTTTATGCACCTTTACGCGGGCCACCAAACGCACCCTTATAATTGTATTTAATAAAATTACTACTTACATATTGATTTTTAAAATAAATAAATATATAACATAATATTATTTACTTGTTATACAATTAACATAGTGCCTTCGTTGTATTTTAGAATTTCTTCGGAACATATGCTTGTTATTTATTGGTAAAATTCTATTTTACAATTGAGCATCAAGTTTGCGTGAAATATTACGTGATGATAATAGATCGGAAGAAATGCCTTTGCCTAATACCATAGCAAAAGAAGGAATCAATTCTCTGGGGACATATGCATGCATGGTGCATGCAGTAGTTGTAATAATAATAGAAGAGATTTGTTAAAAAATTAATACTCAATAACGCCGCGGAGCAGAAGCATCAGAAAAGTATATACAATTAGATCCCGCTGGTGGGGCTATTATATTATTGATCTTATAATTATGCCCGCACCTCATGCATCATGGTCTAGGATAGTTTATATCAGTAAAACTTGGACAGCTATACTTTGTTGCCGAAATTACAAAAATGCCCGTATCAACAGACTATATAAACTGAGATGCTCACCTCCAGTTTTTAGAACCAGCCAAGAGAAAAGGCTTTTACAGAGAAGCTTTCTCCGGCAATTTAATTTTCAATAGGCTCCCTCTCATTCTTAATTAACATCCCAATACTTTCAACCTTCAGCTTCAAGCCCGACAACCTTGTCCTGCTCCAGCATTCTCAACTAGAAAACCCTCATTTCCAATCCGATTTTATTCCCATTCTAAATGGGCAGCCTCACACCCGATCTTGAACTCAAATACAATTCAGGTTCATTTACTAACCCTCTGGACTCAGAGGAATTCAGGAGGCAAGGCCACATGATCATTGACTTCATTGCTGATTACTACAAAAATGTCGAGAAATACCCGGTTAGAAGCCAAGTTGAACCTGGTTATCTCAGAAAACGGTTGCCGGAATCGGCCCCATACAATCCTGAGTCTATGGAGACAATTCTACAGGACGTACAAGAACACATCGTCCCAGGTATAACGCACTGGCAAAGTCCCAACTACTTCGCTTACTTTCCCTCAAGTGGTAGCATCGCCGGATTTCTCGGTGAAATGCTGAGTTCCGGATTTAATGTTGTGGGATTCAACTGGATCTCATCACCGGCTGCAACTGAGCTTGAGAATGTAGTTATGGATTGGCTTGGCCAAATGCTGAAGCTTCCCAAGTCTTTCCTTTTCTCGGGCAATGGCGGTGGAGTTATACAAGGAACTACATGTGAGGCCATTCTGTGCACGCTAACTGCAGCGAGAGATCGAGTTCTGAACAAGATTGGAAGAGAAAACATATCCAAGCTTGTTGTATATGGATCCGATCAAACTCATTGTGCCCTCCAGAAAGCTGCTCAGATTGTCGGAATCGATGTCAAGAATTTCCGAGCTATTAAGACAACAAAATCTTCATCCTATGGGCTGTCGCCAGACTCACTGATGGCAAAAATCAACTCGGATGTTGAAGCTGGACTGATCCCATTATTTCTATGTGCCACAATCGGGACGACTGCAATAACTGCTGTTGATACCTTAAAGCCACTTTGCGACGTAGCAAAACAATTCGGAATATGGGTCCACGTTGATGCTGCATATGCTGGAAGTGCTTGCATTTGCCCCGAGTTTCGACATTTTATTGACGGAGTTGAAGGTGCGGACTCGTTTAGTCTAAATGCACATAAGTGGTTTTTTACAACATTAGATTGTTGTTGCCTCTGGGTGAAGGATCCAAGTGATCTTGTGAACTCACTCTCAACAAATCCTGAGTACTTGAAGAACAAAGCCACCGAGTCCAAGCAAGTGGTGGATTACAAAGATTGGCAAATAACTCTGAGTCGAAGATTTCGTTCGCTGAAACTATGGTTTGTGTTAAGAAACTATGGCGTCGCAAATCTAAGACACTTCCTGCGCAGCCATGTAAACATGGCCAAGCTCTTTGAAAGGCTCGTGGGAAGTGATAAGAGGTTTGAAGTTGTGTTTCCAAGACATTTTGCCGTGGTCTGTTTTAGGGTTTCGCCATCAGCAGTTATGGATAAGCTCAAAACCAAATACGAAAATAGTCTGCTCTCAGAGGAAGAACGAATAAATGAGTTCAATCGAGAATTACTGGAGTCGATTAATGCATCTGGAAAAGCGTACATGACACATGCCGTTTTGGGAGGAATATACGCTATAAGATTTGCTGCTGGTGCTACGTTGACAGAAGAACGACACGTGATGGTGGCTTGGACGGTGGTGCAAGAGCACTTGGAAGCACTTCTAAGTGCAAGTAAACCCTAGGTAATGGTATTATGTAGCGATATATATGTCCTTTTTGGCTTTCGAAATTATTGTCATTACATCATAAAATAGCATCACAGCATTTAAGGTACGAAAATAATGACGTTGAGGGTGCTTAGGCTAATTTTGCCACCTCTGGATTCCTTTAAATGGTGGGATGCTGTACTTTTGTAACTGTCAAGGATGTTAATAATCTTCTATTTATCGCTTAATATAGTTTTTTTTTTAATTTTGTTATATGTAGTGCATTTCATTTTATACATTAGTCTCGTAACATCATCTCCTCGTGTATTTTTTTTTCTTATTAATTAACAACATTTTTCTTTACCGTTTTAAGGCTCGCCAATGAAAAAATTGTTCTTTTTAAACTTGCAATACAATGTAAATTTGTAATTTCAAGATATACTAAGATGAGACAGAACCTTATTATTGAATACAATTAAAATATTTTCACTTTCCTTCATTTTATTAAACTTAAAACTTCCAAACTAATCCTGTGGGCCAAATCGTGGAATGTAGGTATTAAAAATAAAAAATAAAATAAAATAAAAAAGGAAACCTCGCGGAATGTATTGATTTAGACTTCAGGTCCCAACAGAATTTGTTCTTCTATATGGATTCCATAATGGTTTGTCAACTGATGATAATCTTCGGAATCGTGGAATTCCAATTTTTTCGGCCTGTTTAAAAGGTAATTCCAATGAAAGTGACAGCAGGTCATATGCGCAGTCTTTGGGGTTGGATTGGCCTTCATTTTCGTCGCCTTTTTTTCCATCCGCGGAAGACGTTCATGTTCTTCGGAATTTAGTTTTTGAGACTAGCTTCACTGGCCATGTTTCTTGTTTATGGAAACTTTGTTGCCTTGTTTCCATTTATTATATTTGGAAGGCACGAAATTGCCTTAGATTTCAGAATCATTGGTGGCCATTTGAACATGCAACAACTCTTATAACTAGCCACCTTAGTTTTCTTGTATCCGTTAGTCCGCCGACCTGGTGATGCTTCTTTGTCAATTTATTCAACCTTGAATATATCACGTGGTAGGCGTCCATGCATCTTCTATCATCATTGTCTTTTGGCACTCCACTTATGGTGCTGTGCTTTGCGGATTCAATGGTGCTTTTCGAGTGCGACGCCTCTTTATCATCGAACATCCTTCTATGTTGAGATATATCCGATTGTTAAGGCTGTTGAGCTTGTAGCTTCAAAAGAATGAAACTTCTTTTTTTTTTGGTTTTTTGGGGTTAGACCGTGTCTAGGTTTCAGCTTTAGCTTGCCTTGAACTCCAACTTCAAGCTGCCATGGCGATTGGGCATATCAGATAATTGAATTGTTTGAGCCTAATTCATTGTATGCATTTTATTTTTTCACACATCTTCTGAGATGGCAATGAAGTCGCTGATAGCCGTGCAAGTTTGAAGTCAACGCCTAATGGTTATAAGTGGTGGGATGATCCTCTTGTTTCTATTCGTAAAGGGCTGCTTGAGGATGCCAAGGGTCTCCCCGCTTCAAATGTGTGAATCCACTTTTCTCTTAATAAAATTTAAGTATCTTTCATATAAAAAATAATTTAAATGTCTTTTAGATTCTAAATTTTGTGTTTTGACACATTCACGCAATAAATTACATTTTATCAAGCGTTTTTGCACCCATTATAAATAAAATCATCAAAATTATATTCCTTATCTATTGCTAAGTCCTAGAACCCAGATTCAGTTTCCGGTAATCACCAGCAAGGTGAGGCCAGGCGTGGCTGCGCGAGGACCGGGCCGCCTACAACTAACATATTGGCAAATGATCAAAATTCTTTCATGATCTAATCATGTCCTGAGTAAATAACTTAATTATTGATTAGTAATTAATAAATAAAAAAATAAAAGAAATTGAATCTTACTCATATACTACCATTAAGAGACACATGGAAGGAGAGGATCATTTTCCATTGGCAAAACAGTTGTTGTCCCTTCTTCTGACAGAATGTAATTATTAAGGAGGTAGAGGGAATTTGTGAATTATGAATGCGGTGCGAATCCTGAGGTTGCTTCTTCATTCACGTACTGCTTAAGGTTTTCTGAGAAGATGGCGATAAGTTACGAGTTAACGGCAGAAGAAAGTCTAACAATGCTATGAGGGCCAAAAAATGTATTAAAGTGTTTTATATCATGTTAGATGATTGTTGTGTGATTTTTTCTCTTTTAAAATAAATATGGTATTACCTCTGAAAATATAATTTCAAAAATTAATTTTTTTTGTTAAATTTATTGGAATTTTTAAGTTATACAAGATAAGATGTGAATACTATTTTCTCCTTTAAAAATTTGATTTAATGGTGCTACAAGTAACAAAGGGACAAGTTAGGCAATATTTAAAATAGAAAGACAAATTGAGTAAAGGTGCGGTTATTTGAACCCACAAAATTATTCACTAAACTCATTTTTAAAAATGATAATAATAATAATTTGTTACACAAGTATCCTTAACTTAAATTGTTATTATAACCATTGTAGCTAAACATTATGACTTTATCATCTTTAATTTCTCTCTCTAAAGTTTATCTCTGCATGCATTTGTTTTTCAATACATATAAAAAAACTACTACTACTCTTCAACATTAACTAAACTATGGCCAATAAGAAAATGACTTTTTTACTTTGCCATGCATTAAATTTTCTTGTAATTTAACGCGGAAAATTTGTGTTTTAATTGAGATCAGAGATTTTTATACTCTATCCTCTATTTCTAGTGTTTCATGATAAAACTTTGAGAGTTTTAATTATGGGAAAAAAATAAGAAAAAGAGCTATGCAACAAACCAAGAACAATGGAGGATTTTGTTATAAAACAAAAAACAAGATACTAAAAGGAAGTAGAGATACATGAGTCACAAAAAAGAAATTAAAAAATTGAATCAAAGAGATTTAAATAAGGGTATATTAAGTATAAAGTTGGATTTATTGAGTAAAAGACAGTGGCGAAGCTAGCTAGCGCATTTTTTCAGGGTGGACTAAATTTTTTTTTTAATTACAGTTCATAGTTAAAGTGCAAGGAAATTTTTGACGTTACACTATAAAATAAAAAGAAATTATAACAAAAACAAACCCTATTACTTTGCATTATAACATTAAAACAAAAAATTAACAAAAACCTATTCATCCTCGTCTTCCTCTGCCTTTGCCTCTCTCTCATTAAGATCTTAAAATAAAATTCCTATTTCTCAAAAGCTAAAATTAGATAATTTCCTTTTTCTCAATCTCCCCCAAATTTACAAAACAAGCAACCCTTTTCTTCTCTAAACTCAGGAACGCCAAGTTAGTTTTACACTCACATCAAGTTCTGAAAGTCGACCCTCACCTCACTTAACAGTCTATGGTTGTCATCCATCAGCGGATCCAATTCATGGAGCCATCAGTGCAGTTAATTACCAACGCTAAGCCGACGTCAATTTACAATTTGTTATGTTTAAAAATTTTTTAATATAATTTTTTTTTGTAATTAACTAAAAATTTTTCCGTAAAATCTCAGCCTCCTTTAGCTTCTCATTGGTAAAAGATAAATTTTTAAATTTAGATATTAGATTTATTTAATAAATGAGTTTATTAAGTATTATGGTAAGTCTAAATAGCCTCACGGTAAATAACTTAAACTACTTAAAAATTTGAGGACAAATTAAACACAATATTTGGGAGGGGTAAGGAGATTTAACTGTGACTACACTCCGAATCCGGATTAGTCGGGACCCAATACGGTAACTGGAAACTGGGTGGTTTAAACCAAAAACAATTGAAGACAAAGCTATGGTGCAGCACCTATTTTTTGACAACTCAAACTTTGAAATTGAAATCTATAACCCAATTCAAGAGGATTTGAAATCATGAACGAACTAATAAAAAAAATAAAAATGGGTCAACACTAAACACCCGACAAAATACATTGGAGTAGGAGGTCTTCAATGAATTAATAAAATTTTCTTCAAATAAATCCAATTTTGCCGGGGGGCAAGTCGCAGATCTCCCAGGGAAGGTAGTATCCCTTCGCCCATATAATAGTCCGCATCCGAACTTACAGATTCTCCGGTGAAAAATAAATAAAAGTGGGATTATTTAATTAAAAAAAATAATGGCGTGGGCACATGGAGTTGTTGTTTCGGCAGAAAAATATTGTCCAGGATATTATTTAATTATTATACGGTGAGCTGATCTGGTTGTTGGGGGGTGGGTGGGGTGCTTACCATATATTAATTTGACGCCAAAACATCACCCACGCCTTGTTGTATCATTTTTCTCGTGGCGACTAAATCATCTACTATTTTATTGATACTAATTTATACAATAATTGGTAATGGCGGCCAGTCGATCGTTTGTCTTCAGATGCATGACCCAATAGATCTCAAGCAATTATATTTAATTCATTACTTTGAATTTGGATTATGGGGAGGCTGGCGGTTAAAAATTTATCTATTGAGTTGAAGCTTTTGTGTTTTGAATCTGTGACTGTTTAAATATTTATTAGCGTTTTGTTAGTGTTTATTTCTAATTTTGAAGCTTTTAGTTGGCTAAAGATGCTGAACTCTAATTTGTTAACTGCACATATGTAAATTTTTTTTTTTTCAAAAGGCATCTAGTAAATTTATTTTACTCTTTTTTTTTGGTACATTACTAATTTGGTATCCGAAGATCACATTGGGCTCCAACCAATTCGGATTCGAGCCTAATCTAAATTCGAACCGAATAGGACTATTAAGGCGATAAAGCTCTCCCAATAAATATTTAATACAGTTGCATTTCCAAACCTCAAACTGAAGACTTTGGTTAAACTAAAATAGCCCTACGCCAACTAATTTACGCGCTCGTTAGTACTTATTTTTTAAAATTTATATTCACCTCATATTATTAACTTTTATTTCATGTTATAATTTTTTTTTTTTCATAACAGCTGTAACTCAAAAGTTATAGTACCTTAATTTCAAATAAGACCTAAGGATTTCAGAGGGGTATCAATAGCAACCCTCTAATGGTTAAATTTTTCCATCGATATAATCCCGGACGTTAGAAGTAATTTTGCGGCTAGAAGGGTGTCATGAAATAAGACGTGGGGGCTGAATAGTTTACGAGAATAATCTCAGTCCAATAATCAGTCATGCTGAAAACGAGCTGACCCAAATTTTAATGTAGGTCCTGGCCCGATAAAACTGGGCTGGCGCCCACAAAGTGTTGAGTCATTTCACTTTGCAGTGGCAGAGACGCCACCAACCGCAAGCCCAGCGCCGAAACAACCTAATCATGGAGCAACTAAAATGATAAAAACCAGAGTATGCCTTTCATCATCTCTCAAATAAAAAATTCAATCAAACATTTAAATAAATTATTCTTTTAACAAACATTATATACCCAAAAATTTCATAATTTATATTTATATTATAATAAAAAATATTTTTTGAGAAAATTACAAGAACATACAGTTATGAAAATATAAACTATATAATAAGGATAAAATAATTAAGATTTTAGTATTTATATGTATTTTATAAATAAAAACTTTTAAATTATATATTTTTAGGGTAAAAAAATATTATGAAATAATCGTTAATTTTAGTATATAGATTTAAATTTTATAAATTAAAATGAAATTATTTTAGGAAATAAATTTAGAAGGATTGATAGGATTTTATAAGGGTGTTAAAAGCTCCAATCTAAAGGCTATGAGACCAACTGTTGGACGAAGGCCGTGACCTCAAATATGAAAGAGTGGAGCCTTTCTCATCCCTTTTTTTTTTAACCGATTAAACATCAAGTTACTATATTACATATATATTTACAATTACTATAAATATACTGATATTTACAATCAGATATATAACTAAGACTTACATTATTACATTTTTAATTATATGAAGTACATGCCCAGAAAAATAATCCTCACACTCTCACTGAGGAGAGGTGCCTCTACTCCACTGGCATTTCGTAAAAGAGAAAGATTTTATAAATATCTCCACACAGTTAAGCTTAATTGAGGGAGATTTTTTTGAGTCCATAGTAACTCGAACCGTTGCCCTCAAAGTCATGCTTAATTTTAAGGGCAATGGTTCACCACTGGGCTAAAGCCCAAGTGGCGCCTTTCCCATCCCTTTAAAATACTTACAACACCATACATTTGTAATCATAGTTCTATTGTTAAAGGAAATTGCATAAAAAGACAAATATAAATTTAACTAAATTAAGATGCTTTTACATTTACAAATCATAACCCTCCCAACTTTAAATGATATACATTATATAATGATAAGATTTTTATTTTAAAAAGATTATGTTTAATTTTTCATTAAATTGTATTGTAACCTTTTATTCTTGTCTACTAAAATTAATGTTTTTCATTGAAATCAATCTGATATCGAGTGATGGACCATCTATTGGAGAAAAATCAGTTTTTAAAATTTTATAAAAACTTTTAGGATCGCTCTCATACAATATATAAGAATTTATAATCTAGAAATCGTACTTTGAAAATTTGATTTGCCTTTTTCTGCTAAATTGATTTAGGTTCCCAGATCACGATCCGTCACCAACACTCCTGTTAGATCACGATCCACCACCAAATAATTTTACAGGCTATGACTCAAGTTTGATCTGCACTTGACGTGTGGTCATCTTTATCACCATTAAAGCAACTAGCACGTGAAAATTTTTCTCTCAACAATAGAGAGAAAAATCTTTTTCTCTGATCTGTATAAAGTTAATGTTCTCTTTCTTTTGGAAGAAAATAAACTCTTTTATATTTCTCTCTAGTGGAAACCATAGGCTCCATTTTTTATATTATTTAATTCTATTAAATCAAGTTTGATTTAAATTAAAAATAATAAACTAAAAGTAACGTTACTTCTTTCTTGTCATAGGGACCCACCTTGTAAAATAACATAAGATCCCTTAGACACAAGTACATTACATGTAGCCTCCCACTAAATAATATATTTAGGCTTTTAACCCAAATACCTAGTTATCTTGCTTATTAATCCAGTAGTGGCGCAGTCAATTAAATGAGATAACCCGAGGATCATTTAGGAATATACAATAGTGGCTATAATAATTAGGCCTATAATTAAACTAGTCCAATTATTTAATTCCAAATCTACTCCACTAAAAGATTGGAACTTACCTCCATAATTGTATGCTCGAATAATAATTCGTCCCAAACCACATCGATTTCTTTACTGCATAATCATTTGTACCACATCGTTAATTAAATCGATATCTCAACTGTCCAATCGATTTAATTACATCTTATTCCTTGATACTTATTGGTTTTCTCTAATGATCATTTTCAACATACTAAATATGTTGACACACTCCGGCCAGAGAATTCTATGATCAAGTGTCGAAAACTCATCAAGAGATGTGTTGTACAAATTCTATATTGTTAATCTATAACTCCAATACTCATAAATGCTCACCCTAAGATACCGGATAATCTTGACCACAATTGTGTGTCGTGTCCATTGGTAACTCAAATGGAATAACAATTACAATCATGAAATCATAACTAACTCAAGATTAATATTACAGTAAAATCAATACCTATGAAATTTAATAAATCTGACAGTCATTTCAAGGTTAATTAAATCTCATATGTGATTATATTCAATGTAGTCGTACTACATCAATAAATTCATACATGATTAAGACAAATCATTCAATGAATTCATTATAGTCTATACCTAAATAAAGTGTCCAACTTTATTTATCAACTGCGAACTAAATTTATTTAATCATAAGATAACTTGTATGTATGTCTTCTGTGAATCTACATGGTGATCACATAAATACATATAATATGCTTAAATGGACTTTAATCAAAATATTAATACAATTAAGATATTTGAATAAAATACCTCATTTATTTTATTAATCAGAAAAATTGTTTATTACAATTAAATAAACACATATGCTTTTAAAGAGCATATTTTCCCAACAATCTCCCACTAGCTCTCAAAGCATATTTGACATATCACGCATGCCCATGGATTCTAAGTGCAAGTTAAAAGGTTTCCCAGGTATGGCCTTAATAAAAGGATCTGCCAAGTTTTGCTGTGACGCAATCTGAGTAACCTCCACATCACCTCTCTGTACTATATCCCATATAAGATGATACTTCCTCTCAAAATGTTTTTGTTTCTTGTGGTTCCTTGGTTCCTTAGATTGAGCTACCGCACCACTATTATTGCAAAGTAGTTTAACGGGTGCAGTTACAGTAGGTACCACCTCAAGATCTTGTAGGAACTTGCGGAGCCATACAACTTCTTTTGCAGCTTCGGATGCAGCCACATATTCAGCTTCAGTTGTAGAGTTTGCGATACAAGATTGTTTCACGCCCCTCTAACTAATGGCTCTACTTCCCAATGTAAACACATAGCCGGAAGTTGATTTTTTAGAATCCTTATCTGACATAAAGTCAGAATCAGTATAACCCACTGAAAAGAGTTCATCATCAGAATACACAAGCATATAATTTTTAGTTCTTTTCAAATACTTCATTATATGCTTGACCACAGTTCAGTGTTCAGGTCCAGGATTAGATTGATATCTACTAACCATCCCTACCGCAAAACAGATGTTTGACCGAGTGCAAAGCATGACATACATGAGACTTCTCACAACTTCTGCATAGGGAACTCGTCTCATTCTCTCTATTTCTTCATATGTTTTAGGTGATTGATCCTTATAGAATGTAATTCCATGTCTGAATGGTAATAAACCAGTCTTGGAATTTTCCATGCTAAATCTAGCCAATATCTTATCGATATAAACCGTTTGAGACAAGGCTAAAGTTTTATTTTTCTGGTCTCGTAGTAACTTGATACTAAAAATATAACTTGCCTATTCCAGATCTTTCATATCAAATTGTTTTGCTAACCAAATCTTTATTATAGTCAATACTTCTATATTGTTTCCAATTAGGAGAATATCGTCTACATAAAGAACTAGGAAGACTATATATTTTCCTTGAATTTTCTTGTACACACATGGTTCATCAATATTTTGAATGAATCCAAACGATTTAATCGCTTGATCAAATCTGATGTTCCATGACCGGAATGCTTGCTTCAATCCATAAATGGATCTCTGCAACTTACATACCATGTGTTCTTAGCCTTTCTGTATGAATCCATCTGGTTGTTGCATGTAAATGTCTTCTTCAAGATGCCCATTAAGAAAGGTAGTCTTGACATCCATTTGCCAAATTTCATAATCTAGTACTGTAGCAATGGAGAGCAAAATCCTGATGGATTTAAGCATAGCAACCGAAGAAAATGTTTCCTCGTAATCGATTCACTTTTTCTGAGTAAACCATTTGGCTACTAATCTTGCTTTAAATGTTTCCACCCTTCTGTCTACTCCTCTTTTTCTCTTGTAGATCCACTTGCATTCTATAGGTTTTACCCCTTTTGGTGCCTTTACAAGTTCTCAGACTTTATTGGAATACATGGATTCCCTTTCTTGATTCATGACATTTTTCCAAAATTCAACATCTCTATCTATTAGAGCTTCGTTGTAGCTAGTGGGATCTTGTACATGTTCATATGAGATAGCCGTATAAATTTCTCTCAATAACATGTATCTCGCAGGTAATCTAGTTACCCTCCCACTACGACGAGGTTCTAAGGTAGCGTTTACATTTTAGATTGGAGTGAGAATCCTAAGAAGTGAGAATCCTGAGATTAGGAGTGTGGAATGAGAGTGGGAGTAGGTTATTTACTTACACTGGAGTGGGAGTATGGAATTATCTTGGATTGGGGGGTAAATGGTATTAAATTACAGTTTTACCCTTATTTAAAGAATTATAATTTTTAATTACAAAATTAATAAAAAATACATTTGAAAAATAATTTTAATTATGTAGATCATAATTTTTTATTAATTTTAATTTGAATTATATAAATAAAAAATTATTAATAATAGCAATACAAATGAAACATTATCATTGATAATATAGTACAAAATTAATATTTCCTTAGAATAATATTTATTATTATAAATTAAATAAATATAATAATATTATATTTTCAAATAAAGATAGAATATAGTAATATTATTAATTCTCTATGAGTATAATAATATTATTTTTAAGTAATTTTAACTTAGAATCAATGTAAATTTTTATTTTTAACTAAATATAATAATATTATGTTTAAATATGTTTAATATTATTATTTTAATAAATTTAATTTATAAAATAACATACTAATATTATTTAAATAAATATAATATTATTTATTTTATTAAATTTAATAAAAATAAGTATGTTTATTATTTTTTTAATAAATGTAATTTATAATATAATATTATTATTTAAATAAATATGATATTATTTATTTTATTTTAAATATAAGGGTAGAAAGGGAAAAGGGGGAGTGAATTCCCACTCCCACCTCCCCCCATGGGAGTGGGAATCCCACTCCCCACTCTAAAATTAGGTGGGGCCCACGGAGTGAAATTTCCACTTCCCCCTTAAAAATTGCAAGTAAACATTGGAGTGGGAGGAATCCACACTCCTCACTCCCACTCCAGAAAGTAAACACTACATAAAAGTGATGGTTGTTCAAGGATAATCCTGTGTTGATCAGTTGGTTGTTGTTGTTCTTCCTATTCTGTAACAGGTGTTGAAAGCTGAGCATCAATTTGATCACCTGATAGTTCTTCAAGTATTTTCTTACTCTTAGGTTTGAAGTTATTCATATAGTCTTTCTCGAGAGAAGTGAAATGTGTGCTCACGATCACTTTCCTATCTTGAGCACTATAAAATAAATCTCCCCTTGTTCCTTTGGGATACCCCACAAACATACAAACCTCAGAACGTGAATCCATTTTGCCTGCATTTGGTTTCAGCACATGTGCTGGTGATCCCAAAATACGGACATGTCGTAAACTTAGTCTGCGGCCTGACCATAATTCTATTAGGATTTTAGGCACTGACTTAGATGGAACTAAGTTCAAGACGTAAATTGCAATTTCCAGTGCTAGTCCCCAAAAAGAGATTGGTAATGATGAATAACTAAGCATATATCTCACCATATCTAAAAGAGTTCTATTTTTTCTTTCAGCTACCCCATTTTGTTGTAGTGTTCCTGGGGCAGTCAACTGAGATATAATCTCATTTTCAACCAGATACTCTTTGAAATCTCCTAAGAGAAATTTACCACCTCAATCAGATCAAAGTTTCTTTATATTCTTATTCAATTGCTTTTCTGTCTCAGCCCTATACTCTTTGAATTTCTCAAGTGCTTCAGACTTATGATGCATCAAATAAACATAACCATATCTCGATTAATCATCAGTGAAAGTGATGAAATACTTATAACCTCCTCGAGCTTGTACATTGATTGATCCACATACATCTATATGTACTAATTCAAGTGGTACTGTTGCACGTACTTCTTTGGCCGAGAATGACCTTTTGGTCATTTTTCCTTCTAAACAGGATTCACAGAATGACAATGATTCATTTTCTAATGGACCCAAGAGCTCATCTTTGATCATTTTCTGTATCCTATTTTGGTTTATATGATCCAAACGTAAATGCCAGAAGTAACATTAGTTGGAAAAAATATTTATTTTCTTAGATAAATGTGTATACTCATCATTATCGATCACTGTGTCATGCATAAAATGAATCATTGGACGTAAATGATATAAATTATATTCCAATGTACTAGAACAAATAAGTTTCTTATTATAAAAAATAGAAACATAAGATCCAAAATTTACAGTGTACCCTTGTTTTGACAAACAAGCTACTGAAATTAAATTCCTCTTAATATCTAGAACATAAAGACAATTATTAAAAATTAAAGTCTCATTATTAAAAGATAATAAAACAGATCCAGTCTTCACTGCTGACACGAACTGTCATGTCCCTAACTGCAGCTTGACAATTCCTTCACTTATTTTCCTAGTTTCCTAAAACCAATAAAGTGAATTACAAATATGATTAGTTGCTCCTAAATCCAACACCCAAGTTTCAATAGGATTCTGAACTAAACATGCATCAATTACAAAAAGATTTCTCATACCTGATTTCACAATCTTAGAGCAATCCTTTTTCCAGTGACCTTTCTATCCACACTTGAAGCATTTGCCTTTTGGCTTGCCATCTTGCTTGGTAGATGGTCTCTTTTTCCCAGCTTTCTTTTTATCTTTGCCTTTCGGCTCAGGTCTAGAAGAGGAACCTTTTTCAACAATATTTTTGCTTCCCAAGGATTTCTCAGCATGATAGATCTCTTCAACAGAATGAAGTTCGTTCATCAATTCAGTTAAGGTCATGTTTTTTTGTTCATGTTATAATTGACCTTAAACTCCTTGAATGTTTCTGGCAGAGATTCTAGCACCTTGTCAATCTTTGAGTTATCATCGATTTGTGCTCCCTGAATCTCAGCCTCATTCAAATAGTCCATCATTTTGAGGACATGATCACGAACTTTTGTGCCCTTCCCTATTTTACTGTTCATAATTCCTTTCAGCGCTGCTTGTCTCGCGGAGAAAGTACTCTGCCCGAATATTTGTTGGAGACTATCGATTATTTCAGTGGCAATCTCCAAGTTTTGATGTTTGGTCTGTAAAATATTAGAAATCGAGGCTAAAATATAGCATTTTGCCATTTCATTAGCCTTTTGTCATTTCTCATAAAGCCTCCTCTGATTTTTATGAGCATCTTCCGCTGGAACTGGAGGGCACGACTGGGTTAAAACATATTTTTAATTTTCAGCAGTGAGGACAATAAATAGATTTCTTTTCCAATCTATATAGTTATCTCTAGTGAGTTTGTTTTGACTCAGAATAATAGTAAGTAGGCTCAGGGAAGACATTTTCTGAAAAATAAAACATTCATGCATGAATAATTTAAAATAATATTCACAATAAATGACAAAAATGCATAAAACCATAAATGCATTTTAATTTACTATAACGATAATCTAGTACCGCTTTGACAAGTTATCCGTTGGGGAAGTCATGTCTATACTTACTAGACCCAATTACCCATTAGATTATTTACTTTCAATCTACGGTTTTTTCATATCAATAGTCACTGTTGAGGTGAACAATTGATTGAAAAATATTTTAATTTTATCTTTAAAGAAGTTCATTAAATAAAATATCTAATAGATATACCCTCCAAAGAGAGCATCACCATATTATGAAGTCAAGGTATATATATAATTTTATTTTTGAACTAACAATAGAGCTCATGGGAAAATTATCTTGAATTTTCCCTCTCCCACTCAATATTTTAAAATTGGTTTTTCCTTTTTAAAACATACATTAATTATATTGTTAATTGCATGCTTCCTATAATATTATCTAGATGATATCCAATATTATTAAGCATATGCAAATTTCAAACAATATAATGAGATTCATAATTAATGAATGACATGTATCATTATACATAGAGTAACACTACCTATTCTATATGACATGTTATCATCCATAACATAACATATAGAAAAATAATTAAATAATCTTAATTCATAGCTTTCCTAAAATGAAAAAAATACATTAACCCTAAGCCTAATCTTCATTGGGCTTCTTGTCAATGGCAATCTTCCATAGGCTTGTCTTTATTAATGGATTAGGAGAAATTAAGCTTTTAAATTTATTATTGGTCCCATTTTAATTTTGAAAGGAAATAAATAAATAATTTTTTTAAATAAAATTTTTTGACCAAAAAATAAATTTAATGTGTTCAATTTCATTTATGTATTTTAATCCATTAAGCCCAATTTCAATTGGGCCTAAAACTATGATTCATTAAGTCCAAAACTATTTTTGGACTTAAATACAAAAAATTAAAAATGTGACTGCCCAAAGGAAGCAATTATGGAACTATAGGGATCTCAATGATAAAAACCATTGAAACCCTAAATCCATCTTTTTCTCCCCTTTTCTTCTCCAACCGCCATCACCAGAAAGACAGCCACCGCTCAGAATTTCCAGCCATCTCCCGCGCCGATTTGATCCCCGCCACCTCACTGGAAAGCTCCCAAACTCACGCACACAACTTGCTGGCCACGTTACTTGCCGCTGCAACTGCTGGCAGCGTTGCTTGCAGCACGCAGCTGGCCACGCGGGCCGCGCATGCTGCTGCACGTGCAGCTCAGCGCGCTGCTGGCCACGCTGGCCGTGCGCGCTGGTTGGTTGCCACTGTAAATTTCCAGCAATTCCTTTGATCAGTCGTCCCATGATTATTCTTCAGCGATTTAGAAATTTCCTAGGCCAATTTTGGCTTACAAATTTTCTATAACAGTAAAATAAATCAAGAGGGAAACATGGTGATAAAAGACCACCCCTCTTGTTACAAATTCAAAGAAAAAATACAGTAGAGAATCTAACCATAAATTAAGACAAACCATAAGTATGTTTTATTCATATATTAAACAAATAATATATATCTGAATAAAATGTGACACTCTAATACATAAATATCAAGATTGATTTCATACGAAATTCTTATATATTAATATGAGATGGCTCTGATACCAATTGTTGGAGAAAAATCAGTTTTTAAAATTTTATAAAAACTTTTAGGATCGCTCTCATACAATATATAAGAATTTGTAATCTAGAAATCGTATACTAAAAATTCAATTTGGCTTTTTCCGCTGAAGTGATTTAGGCTCCCATATCACGATCTATCACCACCACTCCTGTTAGATCACGATCCATCACCATCACTCATGTTAGATCACGATCCGCCACCAAATAATCTTCCAGTCTATGACTCAAGTTTAATCTGCACTTGACGTGTGAGCGCCTTTGTCACCACTAAAACAACTAGCACGAGAACATTTTTCTCTCAACAATAGAGAGAAAAATCTTTTTCTCTGATCTGTATAAAGTTAATGTTCTCTTTCTTTTAGAAGAAAATAAACTCTTTTATATTTCTCTCTAGTGGAAACCATAGGCTCCATTTTTATATAATTTAATTCTATTAAATCAAGTTTGATTTAAATTAAAAATAATAAACCAAAAGTAACGTTACTTCTTTCTTGTCATAGGGGCCCACCTTGTAAAATAACATAAGATCCCTTAGACACAAGTACATTACATGTAGCCTTCCACTAAATAATATATTTAGGCTTTTAACCCAAATACCTAGTTATCTTGCTTATTAATCCAGTAGTGGCGCAATCAATTAAATGAGCTAACTCGGGGATCATTTGGGAACATACAATAGTAGCTATAATAATTAGGCATGTAATTAAACTAGCTCAATTATTTAATTCCAAATCTACTTCACTAAAAGATTGGAACTTACCTCCATAATTGTATGCTCGAATAATAATTCATCACAAGCCACATCGATTTCTTTATTGCATAATCCTTTGTATCACATCGTTAATTAAATCAATATCTCAACTGTCCAATCGATTTAATTACATCTTATTCCTTGATACTTATTGGTTTTCTCTAATGATCATTTTCAACATACTAAATATGTTGACACACTCTGGCCAGAGAATTCTATGATCAAGTGCCGAAAACCCATCAATAGATATGTTGTATAAATTTTATATTGTTAATCTATATCTCCAATACTCATAAATGCTCCCCCCAAGATACCGAGTAATCTTAACCACAATTGTGTCGTGCCCTTGGTAACTCATATGGAATAACAATTACAATAATGAAATCATAACTAACTCAAGATTAAGATTAAAGTAAAATCAATGCCTATGAGATTTAATAAATCTGAAAGTCATTTCAAGGTTAATTAAATCTCATATAGTCATATGTGATCATATTCAATGTAGTCGTACTACATCAATAAATTCATACATAATTAAGATAAATCATTCAATGAATTATTACAGTCTATACCTAAATAAAGTGCCCAACTTTATTTATCAACTGCGAACTAAATTTATTTAATCATAAGATAACTTGTATTTATGTCTTCTGTGAATCTACATGATGATAACATAAATACATATAATATGATTAAATCGACTTTAATCAAAATATTAATGTAATTAAGATATTTGAATAAAATACCTCATTTATTTTATTAATTAAAAATTATTTATTACAATTAAATAAACACATATGCTTTTAAAGAGCATATTTTCCCAACACCATTACCCACCAAGTCTTTTTGCTGTCAAGATGGGTGATGGTCGGGCGATAGTTTACAGCTTAATCATCATCCATTAGAAAAAAAAAAGAAAAGAAATTTGTTAAATTCATTTTAATAGAACCTTATTAAAATGAATTAATCAGATTTTAATTATTATAGGTTTACTTTAAATGCACAAATATTGCCGTGATGAGGTCCGGTGAAAAATGAGCTTAACTAAGTTTTAATGTCTCGTAAAAAATGGGCCTGGACCCGATAAATTTGGGCAGGGGCCCATAAAGTCCTTCGCCGAAGTGAGTCGTGTTGAGTCGTTTCACACACTTTCAGTCTTTCACTTGCAGGCAGTAGCAGAGACCAGAGAAGCATCGAACAACAAACTGCGAAATATTGTTGCTCAAAGCGCATCGCTTCACCATTTACCTTTGTCGCCCTTGCCTGTGATAATGCCTGTCACCTTCCTTCGCCTTCTCACCACGGCTCTCAAAAACTCCAAATTCCCCTCTATCGCGCCTCTCACCTCTCTCCACGTACCCGCAATCCCCTCCACTCCCTCCGCCCACCCGTCACTCTACCAACCCCACCGCCTCAGCTCCAACCCACCCACTCCGAACCCAAACCCCCAAACCCGAACCCGAACCCCACTCGAAAAGCAATTCGAAACCTGGATCCAACACCTCAAACCCGGCTTCACCCCGTCCGACGTCGTTTCCGCCTTGCAGGCCCAATCAGACCCCGATCTCGCCCTCGACATCTTCCGATGGACGTCCCAGCAGCACGGATACAGGCACAACCACGAAAGTTACTGCGCCATAATCCACATTCTAATCAACGGCAGGCGCTACCGCAACGTGGAGACCCTCCTCGAAGAAGTCCTCGCCGGCAACTGTGAGATGTCTGTTCCTTTGTATAACTCGATAATTAAATTCTGCTGCGGCCGCAAGCTTCTGTTTAATCGCGCTTTTGATGCTTACAAAAAAATGCTGAAATCACACAACTGTAAGCCCACACTTGAGACATTCACTTTGTTATTAAATGCATTGCTTAGGAGATTCAACAAGTTGAATGTTTGTTATGTTTATTTACATTCGGTTAGGTCTCTAACGAAGCAAATGAAATCTTTAGGAGTTATACCCGATACATATGCCTTGAATATGATTATTAAGGCTTATTCTAAGTGTCTTCAGGTTGATGAAGCTATTAGGGTTTTTCGTGAAATGGGGTTGTATGGATGTGAGCCGAATGCTTTTACTTATAGTTATATTGCTAGAGGATTGTGTGAGAAGGGGAGAGTGGAGCAGGGTTTTGGGTTTTATAAGGAGATGAAGGAGAAGGGACTCGTGCCGAGTGGAAGTTGCTATATGATTTTGATATGTAGTCTTGCTCTAGAGAGGAGGTTTGAGGATGCTCTTGAGGTTCTGTTTGATATGTTGGGTAATTCAATGGGGCCGGATATGCTGACATATAAGACTTTGTTGGAAGGGTTGTGTAGGGAAGGGAGGGAGAGTGAGGCTTTCGACTTGCTTGAGGAGTTTCGAAAGAGGGATGTGGTGATGGGTGATAGAAACTACAAGACATTGTTGAATGGATTGCATTTTCAAAATCAAGAGTAGATTACACATGCAATTTTCCTTTCTTTGGAGTTATGTAATTTTGATGTCAATTTCAACAGCGAATCAAGTTTGCAACAGCCAGTAAACGACAGTAGGTTTCCAGTCTGGCCTGTTCGTAATGACTTATGAATTCTGGATATTAAGTCTTGATATGGCTCTATCTGGATTTTCCTAAGATTGATTCACATCTTGTTGTGATGTGAATTTCCATGATTATTCTATTCTAGACCATATCTCTACTTTGTGCTTTATAAAATTTTATGCATTTTGGTCTGGAGGCTTGAAGAGAAGAGAATCTTCGATGTGCTACTTGATGCAGGCTGTCAAGTTTATCGCTTGAAATTGCTAAATGGGTTTTCACTGTTGGTTATGAATGCTGGCACATATTGCAGGCAAAGGGTCCAACAGATTCGCCATATCTCATTCTTTATTCTGAAGAGTACAAGAGTGGAAGTGGTGTGCTTCGCTATATGAGGCATGTTGATTGTTGTGACTGTCTCACACAGTGAATGGAAGATGTTGACGGTAATGTAACCTGATAAATATGTTGAAGAATGTATTTCTAAACTAGCTTCTATCAATGAATGCACATCCTTTCTCTGTCTGATCCTAATATAAGGACAATTCTTTGGGTTCCAGTTAAATCGTGGTAAACACATCAGTGTTTTTTTTTTAACTTTATGTACGTATATGTACATACATAAATCTGCAAAGGCTCTCCTTTTCAATTTCTCAATTATACATACACAGTTGATGAAAAAGCAAGACTTCGGTGGAAACAGTGATGAAAACTAGCATTTACAACTAGCATTTACTTCCAGCTCGAATTGGATCACATATAGTAGTAATTAATTAAGTCAACAGAAACTTCATCTTAAGGGAAATCAGAGAACTGAATGCACATTAGTTTTAAAAAATTCCATGGGCCGCGGGGCGATGACGGCTATTTAAGTGGACCCTAGTTTTGAACCCACACATGTTTTATGACTTTAGCCCATTAGATCCAGATCCATATTGATAAAACTTTCTACACAGAGAAGAAAAAGACAGACGCTCAATTTGGAGACAAACAGAGAGAATTGTGAAGATGAGTTTCAACTCAGTATTGAATATCGCCGCTGCAATTTCGTTCCTTTTGGTTCTTTCGACGTTAGGTAATTCACTTATCTACTTTCCTATTCGATCAATATTATCGACACTTAAATGCCCTTCTTTTTAAGTTTTATTTGCTTTAACATTTGTAGATCTGATCACCCTGAGACATTTTTTTTTTTTGTAATTTTCATAAAATTTCAATTCTCAAAACGGGTTCTTTTTGTTTTCTTTTTCAGTTTCTGCTAACAAGTCAGGCGATGTAACAGAGTTACAGATTGGCGTAAAGGTGAATTCTTTTACAGTTTTGTATTTATTGCATTAACCTTGATCACGATTATTCTAGTGAGAAATTAAGGTGTCTCAGGTTTGTAGTGGTTATTTGATGATATTCTTGTGAAGGAATGGGTATTTAGGTTCTGTTGCTTTAGATTTTGTTTTTGGTTTTCGCGATGATGACGGCTTTCTTGCTCACTTATTATTTTTGCTTCTTTATACTTTTACAGTACAAGCCAAAAACCTGTGACATTCAGGCTCACAAAGGTGATAAAATCAAAGTACATTACCGGGTAAGTTGCTTGAATCTCCAATTTGCTTTTAGTTTCATGCTTAATCGCTTGATGGGGGAATTTATTGTTGCGTGAGGGAATAGCAATTTTCCAGCAATCATGGATGCTGTTACTATGTGTTTGTGATTTCAGGATTCTGATTGCTCAAGCGCATATGTATTTCGGTGCTCATGTTATATCTTTTATATAATTGTTCTGACTGAATAAAAAAATCCATTTTGGATTCAATTTCTTGGCTGATATTGTTTTTTAATTATCACTGCAGGGAAAACTGACTGATGGAACTGTTTTTGATTCCAGTTTTGAAAGAGGTGATCCCATTGAATTTGAGCTTGGCAGCGGTCATGTAATCAAAGGTGCGCGTGGATTAATAGTTTTACTTTTGTGAAGTCTTACCTGTTCTGCCTCCATCCTCCACGTTAACCAAAGTCGGCTTGTTTATGTTGCATTGACATTATTTATGATTGAATTACTCTTTGTAGGATGGGACCAAGGACTTTTGGGAATGTGCGTCGGTGAGAAGCGAAAGTTGAAAATTCCTGCAAAGCTTGGTTATGGGGCCCAGGGTTCTCCCCCTACCATCCCAGGTATCGTTTTTCCTTTGGCTTCTTCCTTCTGTGGTCTTACCAGTCACCGTAAATTTGTAAACATGCTGCCAAGCTATCTCTTCTAAGCTCATAATTAGATGATTGGAAACTTATAAACTTGGTCAAGCAGGGAGTGATGCTTTCATCTAAGATTATATGATTTTTGGCTTTAATTTAGAGAACTAGTGTACAGTTGCAATGGTTAGGTAGAACTAATGAGCTCTGATAATATAAAATCTGTAGCCACTTCAGTTGGTGATACCTAGTGACCAATCTGACTCTACTAGATTATTGCTCCTCGGAGTTTAGAATGATGGAATTTTTTTACTTTCCTGTCTCCGTAGATAGCTGAAACAGGATAATGCTGATTCTTTTAGACAGCTGATTATCTTTTACCATATTGATTAATATTTTATAATGTCAGTTTAATTTCACTTGAAAACTTTGACCGTAAAATGGGGTTGGGATGTAAACACCCAAGCATCTATGTATTCTAGTCAATGCTTATAGTTAGTTGCTGAGTTCATAATACCAAATGCTACTGTTTGACATCAATTAACTCCATTTCTTGAAGGTTCGGACTAGGATAGTTGAACTTTAAGAATTCCTACTGTTCTTATGTCAGAATTCCAAGTCACACTATCTCAATTTTGTTATGTATGCTGTAGTTATTAAATGGATATTTTAGAGAGATATTTCATTAGGTAAACTATAGTGTAGAATCACTTGGTTAAATGAGACATCAGAAAATATAGTTGACGAGACGTAATAATTGATTGTTTGAAAATTTCAGGTGGAGCAACATTGATCTTTGACACCGAGCTTGTAACAGTAAATGGGAAACCAGCAAGCGGAGAGAAAACTGAAGATGAGCTATGATTACCTCTCGATTGAGCAGATTTACCTAAGTCATTCCTGTTGCTTTTAATGTATCGGCATAAACCAGGTTTCATAGGCCAGAATAATTTATCTATTTAGTGACCTACAGCTGAACAATTTTTGTTGTTTGGATCAGAAGAAATCTTTTTAAGGGGACAAAATATTAATCTCTGAATATTCGGAAGGTTGGTTGCCTCGCTCTTAAGTGATGCGAACATAGCATTATTAGATTTTTCGCAGATCTCCCAGTACCCTGACATGGAGTATGGATCTTTCTGGTCTCTGATCATATCACCTTTAGTGTGACTGTGACATAGTAACATTTCCCCTTTTGAATGGACGGAATGTTATTGTTCGTTTGGCCGGAGACTTTTGGTGTACTGTTTCTAGAGTTGTGCCTTTGGTTGATTCCATAATAAAAACTTTAAAAATAATGAATTCGAATATTTCGTTTATATAATCCATAAAGCATGCTAAAATTTTGTATATGCTATGATTTGTCGGATCATTCAAGAAAAAATTTGATGAATTATTTAAATTTTTATGATTTACGCATTACTCTTGTACGGAATTTCTCTTGTCAGCCTTACAATTCTTTTTTTTTGGTTTTCCTCAAAAATGTTAAAAAACTGTAATAAAGTACTTAAATAATAATAATAATGTAGAGAGATCTCTGTATCGTAAAATTTTATTAGAAATTATTTAAAATTTTGTAACATTTTTTCTCAAATTTTCCGAACAATTACGGTAATGAGAAATATTAAAAAGAAATTAAAAAATTAAGCTGTTGGTGCTGGTGAATTTTTCTCAAGTTTTCAAAAAGGGATATCAAGATCCCCTTTTGATCATAATATCCTATACTTCTATTATCCCAAAATTGATTCTAATGTTTTATAATAAATAGAAATATAACATTAAAATAAATTTAATAGTTTATACATTTTAAAACAATTTCAATATTTAAAAAATATTTTAATATTTTATTATATTAAAGTAAATTTTATACTAAATAGAATCATAATATTAAATTAAATATATTAACTTTAAATTATTTTAAATATTATGTTAAATAATAATTTTAACCTTATTAGTATGTGGGAATTTTTTTTAATTGTGAAATGTATTTAATGCAAATATTTATTTAAAATCCCACAATAAAAAAATATTATTAAAATAAATATAATAATTTACATATTTAAATTTATTGAAATATTTTAAAATTATTAGTCTACTACATAGATTACATTATTTATATAATATTATTATTTAAAAAATTAAAGTCAATTTTTTGGGGATAATAGAGGTAAATGATATAATGGTCAAAATGGGGTCTTGATACCCCTTTTTGAAAGCCTAAGAGTGTTGGTGATTATTTTACCAAACCCTGGAGGTGTGTATGTCTTTTTTTCTTATTTATCTTATCATTGTTAAAGAGAGTGAAATTTTGTGGAATAAAAAATTTAATTAAAATAATATAAATTTATTTATGTTTTATTTTTCCACCCTTCTATTTACTATATAAATAAATAAATAAATATTTAGAAAATAAAATTAGAAAAGTCTTTAGTAATGCTGCGCTAGTTACTAGCTTTTGCAATTATAAATTCTAAGTATTCTCAATCACTAACAGCTAAGCCTAGATTTTGGTGTCGAACACTTGCAACATATAGACTTACAACACAATAGTTTTAGTTCCAATTATAGTAAATCCAAAATAGTTAAAAAAATTTCATACATTACAAAATTTTCTAATGTAAATTCCCATTTTTCTAATTTTTCTTGGAGACTTAGGTCCTCTTTGATATTAAGGTAGGGATGGCAAATATTCAATTATATAAATATAAATATATAATTATCCATAATAGATATATCTATATCCATATCCAGTATTTAATATTGGACATGAATATAGATTTTATCCATATAACTATGGAGATCCATAGATATCCATGAATATTTTATTTTTATTATAAAAAAATAATAATATAAAATAATTAAAATTTCAATATCAAATTTAGCTATTAAACTATTTATATTAGTAATATATATATATATATATATATATATATATATATAAAATAAAATGGCGGTCCGGTGGTCGGTGGCGGCGGTCCGACGAATTCTGGTGGAGGTCCGGCAACCTTCCGGCAACCTTTCGGCAAAGCCGGCGGTGGTCCGGTGACCTTCCGACAAGATCCGACGGTAATTCCGGCAACATTCCAGCGATATCCGACGGTGGTCCGACGAGGTCTAGTGGTGGTCCAGCGACTTTCCGGTGGAGGTCCATTTATAATATTAAATTAATAAAATAAAATAATAATTATTAATAGTATTAAATAAGTTAAAAAATTAAAGGGTAATTTTGAAAATTTTAGTTTTTAATATAAGAAGAATTTAAATTTTTCACTAGTTAATATAATATTTTTACAATTGTTTGTTTATAATATTTTTAATTTTTAATTTTATAAAATTAAAATTTTTTAAACTTATGTTAAGTTAAACGGATATCTATTGGGTAAAAATAATTATTCATATCCATCCATATTCATCTGGATATAATTTTAAAATATCTATTTTAAAATCTAAAATTTTTTAAATAAATATTATCTAATCTAATTAAATAAATATTATAAAAATTTATTATGGAGCGATCCAATCCTCATCCCAACCGGTGATCGCATCTTAATCGTAAATCTAAATTCCCGAAAAAGGGTGAAGAAAAGTATCTGGAACCATCTGGGCTCGGCGTTTGGCATCGTATTTTTAAAAAGTACAAAAACCCTCGTAGAAGCCTCTAGAACCCAAGGCTTCACCTCGCTCCTACACACAACAATAAAAGAGAGAGCCCAACCCCCTTTGTCTCTCAGCCTATAGCGGATATCACTGTCGCACGCATTTAGCATTTCACATAATCAGCAGCTCTCTCTCTCTCTCTCTCTCTTTCTCTCGTTCGTTAGAAGAAGATGGATGAGGATTTTGATATTCCAGCTGCGAATGAGATGGACGCGGACATGGATCTTCCCGACGATGCTCCCATGATGAAGGTTGGGGAGGAGAAGGAGATCGGTAATCAAGGTTTGAAGAAGAAGCTTGTCAAGGAAGGCGAAGGCTGGGACACTCCTGAAAATGGCGACGAAGTTGAAGGTATCTCTATATTTTTTTCTTCTTTTTTTTTTAATTTCTAATGATTTTTATTTGGCTTTTAAAGTTTTTTTTTCCTTATTTTGTATTGTTTTGTTGCAGTTCATTATACTGGAACGTTGCTGGATGGTACTCAGTTTGATTCCAGTCGTGATAGAAGCACTCCTTTTAAGTTCACGCTTGGTCAAGGTAATTCTTTTTTCTTTTTTTTTTTGAAATTTCTTATTGATGTGTGAATAATTTAGTATTAGGTTATCATAAGTAAGGTATCACTGTATAGGTGTAACTTGTAGCAATTGATGATGACGATGATGTTCTGCATTCTTATTGAACTAATGACATGGAAGATTAATTGTGGAAACTAAATTGTAAGGATTTTTTTTTTCCGAGGAGAAAGAAAGAAATTGTTGAAAATTATTGTATTTTCTGAGATTTTTTTATACTGAAAACTACTGCTATAAATTTTTAATGGGGCCTCATTCTGTTGAAAGAATGAGACCTTCTTAATGCCAGCAAGGCATCAGTTAGAGACGTTATTGAGAAGATAATCTATGTACTGGCAGAGATGTGCTGTTAAAGTAAACATAGAGATGAATTGGAAAAAGTAATACCTCTACTGGATGTGCAGGGAATGTGATTAAAGGATGGGACATAGGTATTAAGACTATGAAGAAAGGTGAAAATGCTGTCTTCACCATTCCTCCTGAGCTTGCTTATGGTGAATCTGGTTCACCACCGACCATTCCTCCAAATGCCACTCTTCAGTTTGATGTTGAATTACTATCTTGGACTAGTGTCAAGGACATTTGCAAGGACGGTGGGATTATTAAGAAGATCCTCAAGGAAGGAGAAAAATGGGAGAATCCCAAGGACCTTGATGAAGTTCTCGGTACTATTATGATTCCTAATCTTATATGATTATTGATCACAGCTTTGTCGAAGAACTTGGTTGAGTAAATACATTTCATGCTTGATGTGACTGCAGTTAACTACGAAGCTAGACTTGAGGATGGTATGGTTGTTGGAAAAGCAGATGGTGTAGAATTCACTGTTAAAGATGGTTAGTATCTAAGTATTGATTGTCAAATTATCTTTGAATATTTGTGCCTCTTTGTTCTCCAGATCATTTCTGATTCTTACCCATGTATTTAGGTCATTTCTGTCCCACGTTAGCGAAGGCTGTAAAGACGATGAAGAAGGGAGAGAAGGTACTTCTTGCAGTGAAGCCACAATGTAAGATTTTAACTAGTGTACCTTGAGTTATTTGAAGTAACATGCTATAGTTACAAATTACTTATCTTTTTGCCTTCTGTTTGGTGGTAGATGGATTTGGGGAGAAAGGGAAGTCTGCCTCAGGCAACGAAGGTGCAGTCCCACCAAATGCAACACTTCAGATTGCTTTGGAGTTAGTTTCATGGAAGACTGTGTCCGAAATCACTGATGACAAGAAGGTTATCAAGAAGATTTTGAAAGAAGGGGATGGGTTTGAGCGCCCTAATGAAGGAGCTTTTGTCAAAGGTTTGTGTTAACTAGTTGGAGCTTATATATGATGTTCAACTGTTGTGTACAGAATTCTGATTATATTTTGTGGCAGTCAAATTGATTGGGAAGCTGCAAGATGGTACCGTGTTTGTGAAAAAGGGTCATAGTGAGGAAGAGCAGCTGTTTGAGTTTAAGACAGATGAAGGTAGTAATAGCCAGGGATATATAATTTCTCTTTACTAAAAATTTTTTCTAGTTGACAGTATCAAAATATGATTGATTTATTTTTTGGACAGAGCAAGTCATTGATGGGCTTGATAGAGCGGTGATTACAATGAAGAAAAATGAGGTTGCACTGCTGACAATAGCACCAGAGTATGCTTTTGGCTCGGCTGAGTCGCAGCAGGAGCTGGCTGTAGTACCTCCTAATTCAACTGTGCATTATGAGGTTGAGCTGGTGTCCTTTGAAAAGGTATGTTGATGGGCTTACCTGGGTTTTGTTGTAGCTTGATTAAAATTTTAGTAGTTGGACTAGGTATGAGAATGTTCGGACGGGCTTCATTTATAATTTTCTCCTCTCTCAGGAGAAGGAATCGTGGGACATGAATACTGAGGAAAAGATTGAAGCCGCGGGGAAGAAGAAGGAACAAGGGAATACATTGTTTAAGGCAGGCAAATATGCAAGAGCCTCAAAGAGATATGAGAAAGTATGTAACGTGTGGAATGTGTATGACACCATATTATATTATTATCTGATCCATTAATCCTAGGATTGATTGAATTTGTTTGATCTACTTGTACGCAGGCTGTCAAGTACATCGAGTATGATACTTCCTTTGGTGACGAAGAGAAAAAACAGGCAAAGGCATTGAAAGTTGCTTGCAATCTCAATAATGCTGCTTGCAAATTGAAACTCAAGGATTACAAGCAGGCAGAAAAATTATGCACCAAGGTCCAACAACAGAAGAAATTTTACTTCTTCCTATTTTTAATATTTATGCGAGGTTATAAACTATTTTAATTGTGCAGGTGCTTGACTTGGATAGTAGAAATGTGAAAGCTCTGTATAGAAGGGCTCAGGCATACATTCAGATGGCAGATTTAGATTTGGCAGAGTTTGATATCAAGAAAGCACTTGAGATTGATCCTGATAACAGGTACATGACCTGTTCTGTCCAGTCATAGCATTGGGCTGAAGAATTTTTGGCTTGGAATGGTTTTGGTTTTGGTTGTAGAAAAACTTGTGTTTGATTTTTCTCTTTTTGTGGAACTGTTTGATATTTAATGTGGACAATGAGATTTGGCTACATTGCTTCTTTCATGTTCTAATCATTCTTTTTTATGCTTTTGTGGTGACTCAGGGATGTCAAGTTGGAGTACAAAACTTTGAAGGAGAAGATGAAGGAATACAACAAGAAAGAGGCTAAGTTTTATGGCAACATGTTTGCGAAGATGAGTATGTTTGGATCTGCTGAATCCAATGTAAATCTCTGATTCTTTTGGAATTGAATGGTTGTAAAATCACAAGATGCTTTTCACATTTACAGATACAGGTTCTGACTTGGACTGTGGGGGTTGACCCCTTTGGTTCTTGTTAAGATATTAAGATTTGAAGCTAGACTAGGACCTTAGCTCGGTTGGGTATTCTCTTAACAGAAAAGTTTGATGAACACAAGTCTCTCTCTTTTTTTTTAATAGTGATTTTTTGGTTTTTTTTTTTTCCCGCCCAGTGCTTATTATTCTTTCTGCAATATTTTAATGTGATGTTTTGCGAATTTGCAGAAAGCAGAGCCCAAGGAGGCAGAGCCCATGAGCGTAGACAGCAAGGCATGACTGAAGTATAATCAATTTGATTTTTAGATATATATTAATTGCTGGTTTTTGTGTTCCAATTCCATGGATTGTAGGACTTGTTGGGTCGTTTGCCTTACAGAATGAGAAGTTGTAATGGACCTTTCTTTTATTTGATTACATTTTCTTGATGAACCGATGACGGTATAAGAAACTTCTTAATAACGTGTTTCTTTCTTTCTCCTCCTCTTCTTCCTTCCCTTCTTCTCAAATAAATGTGACCAAATTTATAGTTTTACACGAGGTCTTCCCGAAATAAATGTGGGGTCCAGCTGTGGTACTACAGTGGTACCATACTACAGCTTCTAACCATTGGATTCAGCTTTGAGGACCACTGTAGGTTGGTTCTAATGACTAGATGTAGCTGTGGTATGGTACTATTATGGTACCATAGTTTTACCCATAAATGTGACCAGGTTTATAATTTTACACGGTGGTTCTATATGGTCGTCCGGTAGTGGAGTCTTTTTTGATAAATTTTTGCAAGTGCATCAGACCTGTTAGATGGCTAGATACTTTCATGATGCTAGTGCTTCAGTCTGCAGCTGAGCTTGACTGTCAACAGTTGAATCTTTGCTGTCAATATACAAGACTAGAAGTAATAGCATGTTAAGCGTGAAACTATTTGACGTGGGATTGTCTATGTGCGCCGAAACTTTAGATATTGAGGTAGAATTACCGAGTGGAATGAGCATCAACTCCAATAAATGAGGTGGCTGTTCTGTTCGTAATTATCTTAGCTTTCGCACAAATTATGTTCAAAACGTTGTATTTTGAACCAATTCAACTCACATGTATAATATATGGGTTTTGCTAAGCTGATTCATAAATCATAATATCTATGTAGTTACTGTACTTATGAGTTAAATTATTGAGATAAATGAAGAAGCCTTAATGCACTTTTTAAGGAATTGGCCGCAGTTGTAGCGTAGTAGTGGTGCAAGCTCCTCCATTTTTGCGAAGAGCACTGTTACATTTTTAAAGTCGGATGTTGCGTAACACGGTGTCCTCGTGTGCGTTGCTCTCAAATGTTTGACTTGAGCTAGGGAAGGGAATAACATCGATTAGCCATTACTTGAACCAACGGGCTCAATAATGTGTCCCTAAATTTCCTATTAATGCATATGAACTGGTCCCTAAATTTCCGATTAATGCATATGAACTGTCAAAAAAGAGAACACCATAGTCTTACTTGAGACTCACTTATGCCCCAAAACCTGCTAAAACAATTCCGAATTATTCTTTTGTTAATGGAGTTGAATTAGTTTGAATGAAGCTAAATGTTTAAGTTCAAATGTTTTTTTTTTTTTTTTCAATTGCTAGAAGCAAATATTCAGCAGTTTTTTTTTTTTCAATTGTCGGAAGCAAATATTAAGCAGCTTTAATATTTGTTTTGGCAAGATATTGTGCTTTGTGTAAGATATCGTCTAATAGAGAAGGGTGATGATGGGTTTTGGCAAGATGTCGTCGTAGAGGGTGTTCCATTATATTGTGCTTTGTGTAAGCATCTTGATCACTCCGCTGATGCTTGTTTTGTCACCAATCCTGGGTTCCAGAAGCCCCAGCAGTCTATTGGTCAGGTGCAGGATACAGTTGCTTATGATAAATGTAAGATGTTTATGCCTGATGTTGTTGTGCAGCATACAGTGGATCGTGCTACGCATGTGGTTGTTGCGGAACATGTTAGATTTATTTCTCACATTATGTGGACTGACATAAATCATTCTAATTATTTTCTATATTTTACCGAATTAATACGTGACTAAAGTCAAATATTGTTGAGCAATTTTGACATACCCTGTACAGTAGTATATTATGGACAAGTATATCCTTAATTGTGTTATTTTCGCCCATAATGGGATGGGCAATTTTGTACTAACACATGAGGGGTCCCTGCACTCAACCGCTGTATTTAAGTAACTTCAGCCCATTGGGAGTTAATTGTTGGAAAAATCAGTGGCATGAGTGCAGTGTATCTCTCTCTCTCCCTCTCCCTCTTTTCTCTCCCGTGAGTGTGTGTACAGCAAATTTTGAAGCAAGCCGATCCTTGAACTGAGGCAAGAGAAAGGAATTCAGAAGCTAGATCAAGCAACTAGCAACTCTCTTGAGGCTCCATAACAAGCTTTCAAGGTCAGATTCATGGGAGATCACGGTAATTTTCGAAATTCCCGAAAATATGTGTTTAATTTGGAAATGCACGATTAAGGGCATAAAGTTTGTGTTTGTTTCATCAGAACAATCTACCACAGGGGCCTACTCTGGCCTAGGTTCAATCATCAAGCTTGGATTTGCAGCCCAATTCTAACAAGAGTACTTGTTTGGATGCTCGATCGCTTGTTCTTGTTGCACAAGATAGTGCAAATGTCGTGTCTGATTCAGTTTTTACTCTGCAAGTTGAGGATGATGATACTTTGTCGGATACTATTTCTCGGAGAGATGTTGTTGGCTGTGTTAAGGTCATTAATTCTCTTGTTTCGGATGATCCGAGTGTTCAAAGGGGTTCTACTTTTTTTTGGACTCGAGTGGATGATATTCGCACCATGGTTGTGGGTTTTCCTTCTCATTCTACAAATATTTCTTTTCAATCAGATGAATAGTTTAGCTACAATGGGAATCTTATGGTTTGTCGCGTCTAAGCCTGAGGGTACTTGGGGGAGGTGTGATCTTGACCCTAACTTCAGTGTCGTTGGTCTAAATGCTTTTGGTTTTAAGAAATTAGAAAGGTTTCAAATTAATCATTGGGCGCAAGTATCGTAAACGGTTCTCTAGGCGTTTGCTCTTATTAGTTATCGATAATTTATTATTTGTTATTTTTATTGCTTGTTATTTTTTCATTTGTTGTTGTGTTTCCCTTATTTAGAGGATTTGATCTATGTTCCCCTTTATATGTAATGTTTTTTAATTTATTAATCTTTTTATTTTTATTTTTATAAACAAAGGGCTCTAAAAGAGAAGAGCTAGAGGGGCACAAAACGGGGGTGTGCCACCCCATACATATCCGAATACAAAATAGATCTCAAACCTGAAGGTACAGAGTGAAAAAAGTGCACTCCAAGAGGCAAACTCAAAGCATGCGTAGAAAGAAAATCAGCCGCCGAATTTGCTTCGCGGTAGATGTGATCAATTTGAATCCTCCAATCCCTCCTTATGAGTTCCTTAATCATCTCGATTATATTCGAAAATTCGGTGACATTAGCATTGTTCTCCTTGATAAGCTGTACCACACTACAGTTGTCTGTTCCAACTTGGATACGTCTATATCCAAGGTCCCATGCCATTCTTAACCCATGCAAGACACCCCAAAGTTCAGCCTTTATAACCGAACAAACTCCAAGATTTGCGCTGAAACCATGAATAAAATTACCATGGAAGTCCCGCAACAGGCCACCTGCACTCGCCTCTCAATTTCCTTTCCTTGCACCATCCGTATTTAAGCATAAGAAAGGCCATGGGGGAGGATCCCAACGAATCCATTTCTGAATCCTTGCATTTCTTCGATAGCCTACGCTGGATAAGGTAGAACAAATACTCTCAGTCCTTGCCTTAATATCCCGAACGATCAAGTCACCATTCCAGCTCTTGTTGTTGAACATCACCTGATTCCTCCAATACCAAATTCTTCAAGTGGCAATACCAAACATAACCGGCCAAAATAAGCTCCCCATATCACAGGCTCTTCTCCTAAGATTTGTCATGATCCATTGTCGAAGAGGATAACTAAAGAAATCATGTTGTCTAGGCGCGGGAACAAGCTTCCTCCAAATACCTCTCGAATAAACACAATCTCGGATTGCATGCAAAAAACTCTCAACATCTGCATGGCATCTCCCACATAAAGGATCAATATCCAAATGCCTTCTAGCAAGCTCTTATGCTTTGAGGCCCCTTCCATTGCCACAAATGCCACCAGTCTTGACAGTCTTCAGCGGGGCCGAAATTCGTAAGCACTCGATAAGCGGAATGGACTGTAAAAATGCCAGTATTTGATGCACCCCAATACACCCTATCATCGCCTCGCATTGCCGACGGAGGAGCCATGGAAGCAATCTTTAAAACAGCATGGTTATTCAAGCAAAAGCTGAATTTGTTCCACAACCAATTCCTATTTTGATCCACACAATTTGCTACCAACATATTTCGCATGCTATTAGGAATTGAAGTCACCGTATAGTTGGTTAAGGGATCGCCATTCGTAGCCCAAATATCATCCCAAAACTTCACCCGTTGGCCATTTCCAATACTCCATTGCAAACCCCTCTGGAAGTCTTTCCAAATCTAACCCACAGAACGCCATAAATAGGAGCCATTTTTAGATGGAACATCAGTAATAGGCATATCACAAGGCGCAACATATTTAGAGATTAAAACCTGGGAGCACAACCTGCTAGGATTTATGAATAAATCCCAGGCCACTTTCATTAATAGTGCTTTGTTCATAAGATCCATGTCCTTAAACCCAAGCCCTCCATTACTCTTAGGCCTATAAATGTTGTCCTAGCTAACCAGACTTAACTTGCGTTGGGAACCAGCCCCACTCCAAATGAATCTTCTACATAGTTGATCAATTTTAATTCTAACACTAGACGGGAGATACGTGGTCTGCATAGCGTAAATCAGGATTGCCTGAAGCACCGATTGAGCAAGAGTAACTCTCCCTGCCAGAGACAAATGCTTTGCTGCCCATCCTGAAAGCCGCTGATCAATTTTGTCAATAATACTTTGATACGTTTCTTAGAAACCCGATCATGTAGAAGAGGCATGCCAAGATATCTTCCCAAATTATTTGTAACCGAGAAGCCTAAAGCCTTGCCAATTCCACTAGTTAAAGTGACCGGGACAATTTTGGAGAAGAAACCTTGGGTCTTTTGATTACTAACTTTAGCGCCTGAGCTCCTACAGAAATTCTCCACTACGTCATTTAATATATCAACTTGGCCGTAACTTGCTTCCAAAAAGAGAAGCAGATCATCCGCAAAAAATAAATGGCTTAGAGGAGTGCCAATTCTAGTCAGCCGAATGGGCTTCCATCTACCTTGATTAACCGCCTGAATAATCCCATGGCTTAATCTTTCAATACAAAGTACAAAAATATAAGGCGAAAGGGGGTCTCTTTGTCGAATTCCTCTCCCTGGCCGAAAAACTTCAGTCATTTCTCCGTTCCACAAAACATTCATTTGGGCTGTGGACAAACACCCCATTATGAGCTGAATAAATTGCTCCGGGAGCCCAACTTCTTGTAAAGTTTCCTGAACAAAACGCCAACTCAACCGGTCATAAGCCTTTTCCAAATCCACTTTAACCGCCATCATTCTTTTACCCCCACATTTTTCTTCATTGTATGGATTACCTCTTGAGCGATAACAATATTCTCTGTAATATGCCGACCCGGTACAAAACTGGTTTGTTGGGGTCCAATGAGATTTGGAAGAAAAGCCTGTAGCCGATTTGTAATAATTTTTGTCACCGTCTTGTACGGAACCGTGCAAAGGCTGATCGGCCGAAACATCTTGAGGCTTGTTGGATGATCAACTTTAGGGATAAGCCAGCAAGGTTCTGTTGATCTCTGCAGGGATATGATTAGAAGTAAAAATATTTTTAATGGAAGAACTCAACGACATACCAACTGTATTCCATTGCGCTTGGTAAAAACCAGCATGAAAGCCATCTACTCCGGGAGCTTTGAAAGGACTCATACTGAAAACAGTCCGTCTGATTTCCTCATCTGTTACCGGAGACATCAAGCTTAAACAAAAATCATCTGACATCACAGGGAAATACCCCCTGACATTATAAGTGTTATGCACCCCTTGTTCAGGAGTGTATAGATCAAAAAAAATATGACTGCAAGTTGCTTAATGATCTCGACGTCGTGTATCCACTGCCCATCATCATTTTGAATCACAGTAATCCGATTCTGACGACGCCTAGTTAGAGTTTTTTTTTTTATAGAAATAGGCAGTGTTGCGGTCCCCATACAAAGTCCAATCTCTCCTAGATTTCTGAAGCCACAATAATTCTTCCTGAGTGAGAACCTCTTCGAGCTCCTTCTGAAGTTTAACTTCAAGTCTAGTAAGGCTATGATTAGGCTTAGTTTCCAAAATTCGTTGGATCGCACCTATTCTAGCCAACAATTTCCGCTTCCGATAAATAATATTTTCAAAAATGTCCTTGTTCCACCGCCTAGTTTGTTGAGTAAAATCAGCCACAGCCTCAAGAAAATTCCAGCTTCCATTCACAAAACTCCCAAACCTCTCATTCGTGAGCCATGCAGCCAAAAATTGAAACGGCCTCGGGCCCCCATGCCTGGAATCCATGTTATGGAACTTGACTAGAATAGGCCGATGATCTGAATCAATTTTTGGAAGATGCATGACACTACTATTTGCATGTTTTATTAGCCATCCATCATTGCAGACCGCTCTGTCCAGTCGTTTAGAAAGGTTTCCCCTAGACTAAGTGAAATGAGGGCCTGAAAAATTTAGATCAAGCATCCTGCAAGAATGAAACCAATGATTAAATAAATTACAAATGCCACTTGTTCGGTTAGAGCCACCTTTCTTCTCATGTGCGTATAATATAGCATTGAAATCCCCGCCCACCAACCATGGATCCGACATTTGAGAAGCAATGCTTGCAAGGTGATACTATAATTCACGCCGGATTGTTGGAATAGGGCTAGCATACACGGCAGTAACCCAACTCTCTAATCCATTGCTAGAAACAATCTTGAAGTGGACAAATTGCCTATGGTTTAAGGCTACCTCTACTGTGATAAAATCCTTCCATAAAATCCAAATGCCTCTAGAAAACCCACCGCCTCTATCTTGTGGGATCTCTCAAAGCCACAGCCCCGAATGAAATTGTCAGCTTTTTTACCACTAATTCTTGGTTCAAAAATCACCACCATAGATGGATTATAGCATTGAATAATTGTAGCAAAAGAAAGTCAAAAGTCTGAGGCTCTCGCCCCTTGAACGTTCCAAAACATAACTGAAATCGACATAACCATAAATAAAAACCAAAAAGGTAGAGCTTTCTTACTGGCTGGATCCATGGATCCTATCCTCCGTATTCATCTGCGTATCCTCCACAAAGGAATCCTCACCAGCTGTTGTCTTTGCATCATCCTCATCCTCCACATAATTCGGATCAGCCTCCATTTCAAGATTCGTATCACCACCATGTAAATCTGGAGGGTCTCCCAAAAAAGGTAAGGAACGACCCTTAATCTCCCGGCTCATTTGTATTGTGTCACCATCCAGCTCATGTGTATCTATAAGTTTATTATTTGGGTTATGGACGCTAATTGACGTATGCATGAGAGGGTTAAGGGTTGTAGGTGCATGATGAGGAATCATCATGGGGCTAGGTTGGGTATCGAGTGGCATGGCTGACGTTGTAGCCACGTTAGGATTCACCACATGGTTTTGTGTATTGGTTTTGGGATGCATGGCTATCTTACTATTTCTGGTGTCTTTGGCTGCAATAAGAGACTTTCCCTTATCTGTAAACTTTTATGGAAATCTTGTGGAGTGTCTACGTTTGAATTCAGATGCATGAGGTTGCAAGACATAATTTTTATGTGGCTGTTTTGGGTCTGCATGGCTGGTCTCTTTTCCCTGAGTGTCAGTAGCCACATATTCATGTTCATTGTCCCCTGGATCTTGCGATGCAAGCACAGCAAAACGAGAGTTACTTGGCTGCCCATTCGGCTGCTCCTCGACGGTGCCATGTGAAAAATTCTTGCCAGCATAATTTCCTGTTTTGCCTATGCGCGATACAACCATCCAAGGGCCAAACTTGTTTCCTCCCATTTCAGCTGCTCTAATATTCTTCTCGTTGGCTACCACTGGTGCGTTATTTGCCACTGACTTAACTATACCAGTCCCCATCATATCCTTCTCCCCACAATCCTCCGTAAAATGTCCATATTTTCCACAGGAGAAACATATCATGGGCAGCCCCTCATACTGCACCAGTTGGATTTGCCCATTTACCTTAATTTGCGAGACTAACGGTTTCACAAGTGAAATCCTTATTGCTAACCATGCAAATTTCCCTCTCTTAGAGTCCTCTGTATTATAGTCAATCTTAATAACGTCTCCAATTTTATTGCCAAGTCTTCGCAGGTTGCATTTGTCATAATATTGGATTGCCATGCCGGGCAATCGCACCCACACCATAGTCGATGTGAGTTCATTAGAGAAGCAATCAAAATTCGGCGTCCAAGGTTGAACAAAAAGGTTTCTACCCATAACAGTCCATGGTCCTTCAGTTAGGGCACGTTCTGCATCAACTGCAGTTTGAAACTTGACTAAAAAATAATTATTTTCTAGATCAATGATGGAGAAACCAGCTACCATCGACCGCCATAGGATCTCCAATCTATTGCATAAAACCCAATAGCCTATCTGCCTTCCCAACAATTTGACTATGACAGAGTAACGCCATGGCTGCTGCAGTTTCTCTTGCACCCTGTTGGAGAAGTATATCGCAGGAATCCCTTCCTCTATTCGCTCAACCACATCTTCATCTTCAATATCCCAATCTTCTTCTTCACTTCCTGTCTGACCTGCCATCACCGTGACTGCCTTCATAGCCTTATCTCTCCAAGAGGGTTTCTGAGGATTATCAGCATCAGTTCCCTCAGCCCGAAACCGGGCCTTCTTAGTCGTCATGTCCTCTTGCAGTGGTGGCGGGTTAGGGTTCTCAAAACCCTAGCCCTAGGTTTTCGTCGCTTCCAAAATTTTCGGAGCTCATAATTAACTAATTTATTAATCTTTATGCAAGGAAGTACCTCCTAACCGCCTCCAACCCTTAGGTAATTTTTAATTAAAAAGATATATTAAGCTATTTTTTAATTAAAAGAATTTTTTGTATTTTTTTATTTGTGTCTTTACACATTATAAATGTTAAATAAATGATAAACATCTTAAAGAAATTAAATAAGTAACATATTTTTATAATATAAAATATGTTTAATTAAATACAACCTTTTATATTCTAAATTAGTATATATTAATCAATTTATTGAAATTCATGATGTTTTATACGAAAAAATATCCATAAAAAATTATGAAGATGAATAATACTACTTTGAAGAAAAAAGAAGATAAAAATAATAATAGTCTACCCCATATTATCATAATTTATAAGAATGGATAATAGTGCTAATTATTACATTTTTATTTAGCTAAAACATAATTAATTAGATAGGGATATTTTGGAGTTTTTTTTATATCATTTAGATTTAGATTAAGCAAAAAGGTAAACAAATTAGCTTAATAACTTAATGACTTAATTGATTGAAATTAAGTCAATTAAGTCATTGAGTAAAAAAAAAAAAAAAAGCCCTTATGTTTTCTTAAACCTTAATATTAATCCTTTGTTTGGGATTGCTTTTGAGAGATTTAAAAGTGATTTTGAAAAGTTGAAAGCAATTGATAAATTTTTGTAGGAATCACTTTTTGCAAAATTACCCCATTTTATGCAAATTTTGAAAAGTAGTGAGTAGTAGTTTTTCAAAATATAATTTTGAGAATTATTTTTTATACTTAACACAATTTCTCAGACATCCTCATATATATTATAAAAATAAAAAATATCCTTATTAATTAGGAAATAAAATCATTAACTTTAAAGAAATTGTTATTATTTATTATATTAAGATAACAAAATAAAAACATAAAATTAATAATGTAAAATATTTATTTTAGTTATCAATTATTCTATATACTCAATTAAAAATATTTTATATACATTTTTATAAATGTGTTAATAAATTTTATTCAATATTATGTCTAATTCGATCATTTACATTCTTATTGCGGTTAATTAGTAAAATTTACCAAAATACACACAACTGTTTTTAATAGGGTTGGCAATTTAAGGGCTTGGGCCTGAGCTAGTAAAAATGTAAGGACTGGGCTTGGGGCGAGCTTGGGCTTTTGCTTATTTTTTTCAATTTTTTTAAAATTGTTGTAAAGTTGAAAGGGAAATTATCATTCATATACCCTATATTTGTTCTGTTATTAAAAATACTACAACACTTTGAGGGTGTATCAATCATCCACCCTTAATTGACAAAATGTATCAGCCGACCACCAAACTGTTAGTTGCCGTTTGAAAGTTAACAGAGTTACAATGAATTGACGATTTTACCCTTAAAAATTATCACGTGTATACCCTTAAATTCTCTTTTTTATCACTTGTATACCCTTAAATTATCACTTGTATCATATGAAAATACCAAATTACCATTCTGACGTCATCATACTTAAACGGCAACTAACGGTTTGGTGGTCAGCTGATACATTTTGTCAACTTAGGGTGGACGATTGATACACCCTCAAAGTGTTGTAGTATTTTTGATAATAGAGTAAACTAAGGGTATACAAATGATAATTTCCCAAGTTAAAATGAGTTAATAATAATCAAGTTGTTATAATCAATAATGAATTAAAGAAAATAAATATTTCAAAAATTAAATAATAAATAAAGAAAATGAAGCAAATAAAAGTTTAGATATTTGTTTTTTTTGTACTGGATTTTCTAATTCACAGACTCTCTTAATTAATTAATACTTCAAAGAGAGTTTAATATTATAATTTTAAGTATTTTGATTCATTATTGATATATAAATTAGGAATTCAGGGTTTTTTCTATTATTTTTTTAAATTTAAATTTATTATTCTAATTTATAAATTTATTTTTTTAAAAAAAACAGAGGGCTTGGACCTGGTCTAGGCCTTTTTTCATGAGCCCTTGTCCAAGCTCTCCTCGAGAGGCCTAGGCCAAAGCTCGTAGGAATGGACAGGGTCGGCCCATATTTTTTTGCCATTCATAGTTTTTAAAACTCATACTACTTTTAAAAATATATTTTATCAAATGTTTAATTAATTCTCTTTATAACTGATTATTTTTACAATACAACTAACATAAATTATTTTAAAAGTTATAGTATCACCAAACTAGCTCTTAATATCAAAATGGGCATATGCAACTTATTGTTGGTGCTCATTTCGCCTAATAGTTCTCATTGTGTGTGTAATTTAGGAAATATCTATGTGTTGACTTGCTACCTCGACAAGAGATAGGTGTTGACAACATAGGTTATACGGTGTTTTCATTCAATCATACTATTAAGTCGCATTCATCTGAACAAAATAATTTGTAGAATAAATTTTTAGATCCAATATTATTATTAATTAAAAAATGAATTACTTACGAGAAAGAACAAATATGATTAGGGATATTATCATTTTCCCACCAAAGTTATTATGACACATCATGTCAGTATTACAGTTTGGTAAAACCATCATTTTCCCATCATTCCATTAACTGAATAAAAATTATGCTGACGTCATAAGGGCATTTTGGACATCTCACGTGAAGCCAAAACGTTGCGTTTTGCAATGGTAAAGAAAATAAGCAATTTGGACATAGGAGCCCTAGAAATCGAAATCAACCCCCCTCCCTCTCGTTTCTTGTTCCATCTCCGCCCTCTCTCGCTCATTGTAATTGACCTATATCTCTTTCACTCTCGCAGCAGTGTTGTTGCCATCTCTACTGTCTTCTACTCTATCCATTGTAAGTTGTTGACTTCTTTTTTTCTTTTTCTTTTTTGCTTATTGTTCAATAGATTAGGATTACTACTTGCTTATTGTTAATGAATTTTTGCCATTTTATTTGTAATCATCATGCTTACATACATTTGCCATTTTGCTGTAATTTTGGTTATTGGGCATAATTTTGGTTATTGTTCGTTACTTTTTACCTAATTAAATTGCTTTGAGTTATGCTATAATTTTGGTTATTCATATTTTTTCCTCGTTTTTAATCTTGTAGATGATGTTACCATTACAACTACATTTACTGTACAAAGGTGAAAGACATCGTATAGGGTTGATTGAACCTGATGAATATACCCTACAGTAGATAAAGAATGAAGCATTGAAGATTACCAGCGAGCATGGGTTGACGACTTCTGAAAGTGTGCAGTTATCGGTTACCAACCCAAGGAACAAGCTTTCGATTATTATAGATTCTAAGGTAGCCTTGCAGGTTCAGTTCGTTGCACGTGATTCAATGGAAGTGGCAGTGTTTGAAGCTATAGTTTTGCCGACCCTACGTTCTGATTTACCACTTTGTGGAGTGTTACAAGCGATGTTACATAATTTTGGAGTGCAGTTATCTACAGAGCAAATTACATGGGTGAATGATGGTGGAAATGAACCACCACCTAGGACTGGAGGCATACAAAGGCCTCCAACAGAGCTAAATAAGAATGATGGGCATGAGACTGATGATGATGATGATGTAGTATATTCAACTGATGGGAGTCGTATAGATGATGTTGTGCAAATTTTAATGTACTCACAAGCACACGAATCTATTGTAGTATAGACTAATGGTAACGAGTGTCGATCCCACGAGGAGGTGGATTTTAATTGTGTGTAAAATTAATTTTGTAAATGGTTGATTGGATTTGTGGTGGAAATGATTTGGAATATGCTAAAACTTAAATTAAAATGGCGAGAATAAATTCTAAAGTTGGAATTGAAATGGCGAGAATAAATTGAAGAGAATTCTATTAAAATGACGTATTTGGGTATCTGGATTCGTATCAACATGCATCATGGGCTAAATAATCCTTATTAATGCCAATTAAATCATGAGGGGGGAATCCACACCTCATGAACCACGCTCTAATCAATATGGTGCTAAGGGCTTATCGTGCTAAATAATAATAACCTTATACTAGAGAGCCGGTGTAACCAAGGCGGTATCTAGACAAGATTATTATTATTTGTCGACGAGAAATCAAAACATCTACAAAAACTAGAGGGGAAGAGAAAATAAATTTACCAAATTAAGCCCATAACACATGTTGAGACTTCACCTTCAACCCAAGCTTGAAAGAAAATTAGTCACTCATAATTGAACTAGGGGCAAAATGGGAATTTATTAAAATACGAAGAAAATACAAGATGGAGAAGGAATTACAGAAAATGGATCCCAAAAATGGATTCAGAGATATCAAATTAGGGGGGGATGCCCCCTTTTTATAGATACATTGAGTAAATTGTGGCCATCAGATTAAAAACAGTTTGGACGCTCAGGATTTCACCACGTCATCAGTCAACAGTACGCGTGAACAGTACGCGGTTTGACCACGCGGATGAACAGTAACACGGTTTGACCCGGGTGAATTGTGACGCGGTTTGGTTGAAAATAATCTTGTGTGATGCATGTACCGTACGCGAGATTTTTGGTCCACTGATATGCTGCCACGTCACCATCAACAGTACATAAGAATTTTAGTCCAACAGGATCGTGACACCTCATCAGTCAATGCCACATCATCGGTCAATGGCACGTCATCGATCCGTCTATGTGAACAGTACCGTGAACAGTAACGTATACAGTACCGTACATGTGAACAGTGCCATTTTTCCTTTTATGCTCCTCCTAAGGTTTTCGACCGTCCTGAGTTCAAAGGTGATATCCGTTTTGCCATCTGATCTCTCGTTTATTGTGAAATGACTACGATGCCCCTAAAATGCATAAAATACTTAATTAAAATAAAACACACAGAATGAAATCAAAAGAAGGTTAAATTCATAAAAGTAAAGGTGTTAGTAAAACTTGTAGTGTAAAATGATGATTTTCTCCTTTATAAATATACATTTTCTAGCACTCAACACACCCTCCAACCAGCTTATTGCTAGTCCCTAACAAATAAAGCGAAAACAAAATTCAAAACCAAAATGATTTTTTTTTTATATAGAAACACTCGTGTTTATTCAATCAAATTAATGATAGCAATCAAATAAAAGTATAAGCATTATCTCCAGTCTAAAGCAACATCACACCCACATCAACCATCCACATGAATCAGCCCAGTAGACTTTGTTATAGTTACTTTCAAGAATGACATGCTAAACCCCAAAATCTCACTGGAAGTAGTGACACTCTCACAAAGAAATTAAACTCAATAAAAATAGTTACTCCAATGAATGGTAATTGAGAGAAAATAATAAAGAAGTGATATCACATGCTCTCACCAAGATGAAATAAATATGCCCTCAGCTTAGAAATAATACAATCTCAAGTCAAACAAAAATGCTAGTCAACCCAATTTATTTATCTTTTTTTTATTTATTTATTTATTTATTTTTTCTTATGCACCACTACATCTTTTTAGCCCATATAACTAGCTTCTACTTCAGAATATAGTTCCCTAAAATCAAGGACTTTTATTATGACGTAACGTAGGCTATGGACATGTCTAACAAAGAAAGGAAATAAGGAAAACAAAGTGTATGTTTGAGAAAAATGCAGAGAATTTTTTTTTTTTTTGGAAGTTGCAAGGTGGATTTCACCTATTATTTTTATTTTTATTCTTTTGAAACAACAATTTTTTTTTCTCTTTTTTTTTGGCATAACTTCACTGAATAAATTAATTATTTACATTTTGCTCAAACATAAATAGGTGATGGAACTTATAAGACATCGGGTAATACTCTAAATCGGAGTGGGTCAAGATGATAAGTTGACAAAGAAAAGGTTTTTTTTTTTTAAAGGCTCAAAAGGGTTAACTATGGATATTTAATAAAAGGGATGGCTAGAAAGGCTCAAACGGATCAAAGATTGTCTTTCCATCGTCTTTTAGGGCTCTAAATAATCATCCATATCTACTAGTTAGATGGGTCTCCCAATGTAACAACACACATTTTTTTCTTTTTTTTCTTTCTTTTTTTTTATATTTTATTTTACAATTTTTTTTAAGGGTTAACTCAAAAGCAATTTAGAGATCGTGTGTAAAATAATAAACTGCTTAGCTGTATAAAGAGTGGGCAAAGGGTTATTCTCCAAGAAAAATAATAGGCTCAAAAACTCACTTGGTACTTATTATGACATGTTCATTCCTTCAAGCAACTCACATTTGTCTCTGACATCAACATGTAAAGTAGCAAACATAGCATAACATCACTTAAGACCAAAGATAATACAAATACTAAATTTTGAAATTAATCATGTCATCCAATATTAAAACAAATCACACAATTTTTTTTTTAAAACAACATTCTACCCCCCAACCTATTCTAAATATGAAAGGAAAATATGCATGCAGAAATGTGAAAATGATGCATAAAAACTAATTAGAAAAGTTACACGTAAAATGATAGAAAACGAAAATAATTTTATTTTTTTAAAAAGATGTGTTTCTAGGGGCACTACACTCCATATTCAGCCATCTTCGACTTAAAAGTTGGAAAATGGATATTTATAGATGAGAAATTAAAAAGAAGAAGAAAAATGAACATCAAAACTTAATAAAGAAAAAGAAAATTTTGTTTTTATTATTATTTTTTTTTAGTTTTTTTTTTAAATTTTTTTTTAAACGATGAAGATGCGTTTCTAGAGTCACTACCCTCCATATTCAGCCATCTTTAACACAAAAAGTTAGCAACAGTTAGTTTCTACAACAAAAAATTAGTAAAAACTTAACCAAAATTTCACAATTGTCGACTATTCCCTCCCCCCAACCAGAACGAAACATTGTCCTCAATGTTTGAAAGGAAAGAAGTAGAGTTTAGAAGACATCACCTGGATAGTGCAACACAGAAGAAAATATTTACAAGCGGAGAGTTAAATCTAATTTGTACTTTTTACTGCGGCCACTGTTACCATCATTATTTGGGCGCTCCAACACAAAGGTCCAGGGGTCTGGCTCCGGTTTATAAGCTTGTAACAGATCAAATAGCTCATTAGCAGTGTGAGCACAAATAAAAAGTTTTTTCACATTAGAATGAATGAAATAGTTTTTTATTGCATGGTTAAGAAATGTGATAAAGCCATCATAAAAGTTATTGACATTTAACAAACCGATGGGTTTCTGGTGGATATGCAGATGGGCCCAAAATGCTGAATAAGCATTTCAGTTATTCTTTCTTGCATACCGGAGACGACTAACTCTTCTCCAGTTGATAAGTCAGACGAACTGCCCAAAGGTTTTAGGGCTCTTGGGATGATGCCTAACACTTGGCTGCCTTTGATAAAAGCTGCTTCTGAGACCATTTTGGATAACCCTCGATTACCTCCTCCATACACCAAGTGTAATTTTCTTGTTGTTATGCTTCGACCAAGATCAATGGCTGCCTCAACGAACTCTTTATGTTTGCCATAGGTAAATCCAAAAAGCACACAAATGTTCTTGAATTGTCTATTTGGAGTAGCTGCCATTGTGATACTTCTCAAAAAATAATTTGTGAGTGCTGGACAAAAAAAAAAATTACATTTAAGAGCCTTGGTGACAGTGGGACACAGTTGTGTATGAGGTAACATGTCAGTGTCAAATAACGCGTAAAGCACGTGGCTCGCGAGTCAAAAAGGAAACAGTAAAAAGGAAAAAACAAACAGTAATAAAATTATTAAAGACAATAATGCACACAATAAAACAATAGTGAAATAAAATAACAGTAAAGTAAAAGGATATTTACAGGTAGTTGCGACTGTGGCTCACATCTTCCTCTGGTTTTACGTCCAGAAACGGCTTGAACGCCCTCTATGGGTCGAGGATAGGCTTCCTATCCAGTTTTCTTATAAACTGGCAAACAGGGTCGTTTATAGTCAGATTCCCGAGACTATATCGTGCATGCTCTTTCAGAAATAATGGTCATAACTGGAGAATCGCTCCTTGCACATATCCACTGGGATGCGTTTCAAGAGACAAAAGGATATCATCCAATGACTCCTTATTCAAGCCATCCCTAATGAATTGAATTTTATCTTCCCTGTTATCAGACACCATTCCTAAAGAACATGGGTTTTTATTGCAACTCATTCTGGCACACTTATGACAAGCAACAGAAATTTGTCGAGCTCGTCGTTTTCTTGCATAATTTCCTTTACCACAACCAGGCATGTATGCAATAAATTTTGGAGGTAACTCACCTGCCGATCGTACTTTAGCCTTGATTAACCAACGGATGTCAGCAGGTATGTTATTTCTCATGAGCAATCGCATGCGTTCGGACCGAGCTTTATAGATCGTAAGAAGGACATTCTGAGAAAGTAAAGGAAATCGCTTGTGAAGCTTCGCTAGAGTCTCGTTTCTGTCCATATCTTCGCTTCAGAATATCAGTTATTATGGAAAACTGAAGTAACCGACTTGATTGTCACGGAGTACCGTTATCCGCCACTTCACCGGGGTAACAAACTAAAGCACACAAACAGAAAAACAAATTAAAACACACAAAGAAAATTAAAATCGTCCTTTTATTGAATTTACCTCAAGCTCCAACTGGATGTCGTAAACACTTCTCTCAATGTCTCGGAGTTGGCGTTCTAAACCCTCAACATAGGCTACTAACTTTGGTAGTTGTAGAGCTCAAATGCGATGTGTTTTACAAAATTGAATCTGCCTTTTGAGATGAGTTTTGACATGTTGAAGTGGTTTAAGAATGTTCAGGAAGAACGGTCTAAGTAATGTACTCATGATTAAAAATGATAAAAGAAAACTTAATAGTTAAACAAACACACTTATGCAAAAATAATTTCAATTAGCAAAAGAATAATATAAAGAAAAAAAAATCAAATCACCGAAAAGAAAAAAGAAAAAAAAATCAATTAAAATCTGGTGGGTCACTCAAATTTATTTCGATGTCTTTTTCATGTGGTTGGTACTCTAGATATGGCTTTAATCTTTGACCATTAACTTTAAACGTGACACCGTTTTTTGGGTCCTTAATTTCAATTGCTCTATGTGGAAAAACAGTATGAACAATAAAGGAACCAGACCATCAAGAGCGTAACTTACCTGGGAATAAGTGCAAGCGAGAATTGAATAAAAGCACTTTCTGACCTGGAGTGAACGATTTTCTCATAATTTGCTTATCATGGAAGACTTTCATTCGTTGCTTGTAAATCTTGGCATTTTCGTATGCGTCATTGCGAATTTCTTCAAGTTCTGCCAGTTGTAATCTTCTTTCTGAGCTGGCTTGCTGCATGTCAAAGTTGAATTTCTTGATGGCCCAATACGCATGATGCTCGAGTTCCACAGGTAGGTGGCAAGCTTTTCCATACACCAGCCTGTAGGGTGACATCCCAATCGGGGTCTTGAAAGCCGTTCTATATGCCCATAATGCATCATCAAATCTTAATGACCAATATTTTTTGTTTGGCCTCACCGTCTTTTCTAATATGTGCTTTATTTCTCGATTGGAGATCTCAACTTGGCCACTGGTTTGCGGATGATACGGGGTCGCCACTTTGTGTGTGATTGAATACTTTGTCAAAAGAGCTTTGAATGCTTTGTTACAAAAGTGGGCACCACCATCACTGATTATTGCTCGAGAGAATCCAAATCGTGAAACAATGTTGTTTTTTAAAAATCCTATCACCACCTTGTGATCATTGGTTCTACATGGAATTGCTTCTATCCATTTCGATACATAGTCAACAACAACCAATATGTATTGATGGCCAAAAGATGGGGGAAAGGGTCCCATGAAGTCGATACCCCATACGTCAAAAATCTCAACCACTAAAATTGGATTTAGTGGCATCATGTTCCTTCTTGTAATGCTTCACATTCGTTGACACCTATCACATGAAGAACAAAAAGTGTAAGCATCTCGAAATATAGATGGCCAATAGAAACCACATTGTAAAACTTTAGTCGCTGTTTTCTTAGCATTGAAATGGCCTCCACAAGCTTGTTCATGGCAAAATGAAAGGATATTCTGAATTTCACTTTTTGGGACACATCGTCTAACAATTTGGTCTGCACAATACTTGAACAAATACAGGTCATCCCAAAAGAAATTCTTTATCTCTGCAAAGAATTTAGCCTTGTCTTGCTTTGTCCAATGCTCTGAAAGTTTACCTGTAACAAGATAATTAACTATATCAGCATACCAAGGTAATACTTCCACATTCATTAATTGTTCATCTGGAAATGACTCATTCAATGGTAATGATTCTGTAATTGTGTCAAAATGGAGACGAGAGAGGTGGTCCGCCACAACATTCTCTGGGCCTTTCTTATCTTTGAATTCCAAGTCAAACTCCTGCAAAAGTAACACCCAACGAATTAGTTTAGCTTTTGCATCTTTTTTTGTGAGAAGATATTTAAGAGCAGCATGATTTGTGAATATAATTATTTTACAACCAATGAGATAAGATCGAAATTTTTTCAATGCAAACACTACTGCTAGCATTTCTTTTTCAGTAGTTGAATAGTTCAACTGTGCATCATTTAATGTCATACTAGCATAATAAATAACATGGGGAATTCGATCAACTCTTTGTCCTAATATTGCTTCTACTGCATAATCAGATGCATCGCACATGAGTTCAAATGGTAAGCTCCAGTTTGAGGGCTGAATGATGGGTGATGATGTCAACAACTGCTTTAGTTTTTCAAATGCCACAAGACATGAATCATCAAAGATAAAAGGTACATCCTTAGCAAGTAAATTGCATAAGGGTCTAGAAACTTTGCTAAAATCTTTAATGAAACGTCTATAAAAACCAGCATGCCCAAGGAAAGATTTTACTTCTCTGACTGTTTTAGGTGGAGGAAGATTAGAAATAAGATCCACTTTGGCTTTGTCAACCTCAATACCTTTGCTCGAAATGATGTGACCGAGAACAATACCTTATTTTACCATAAAATGGCACTTCTCCCAATTTAAGACCAAGTTCTTCTCGATACATCTCTGCAGAACTAGTGTTAGATGATGTAAACTTTGATCAAACGAGTCACCAAAGACAGAAAAATCATCCATAAAGACTTCAAGGAATCGTTCAACCATATTAGAAAAAATGCTCAACATGCATCGTTGAAATGTCGCAGGTGTATTACATAATCCAAATGGCATTCTCATATATGCAAATGTGCCAAAAGGGCAAGTGAAAGTAGTTTTCTCCTGATCTTTTGGTGCTATGGGGATTTGATTGTGTCCTGAGTAGCCATCTAGAAAGCAATAAAATGCATGGCCTGCTAATCTATCAAGCATTTGATCGATAAATGGTAAAGGAAAATGGTCTTTACGTGTGACAGAATTCAACTTTCTATAATCAATGCATACACGTCATCCTATAGTTACTCTAGTGGGTATCAATTCATTATCAGCATTGGTAACTACTGTGACTCCTGACTTTTTAGGGACAACTTGTATAGGACTGACCTATGAACTATCAGAAATTGGATAAATGATACCTGCATCTAATAGCTTAAGGACTTCAATTCTAACAACTTCTTTCATATTAGGATTTAACCGACGTTGCATTTCCCTAGTAGATTTAGCATTTTCATCAAGGTGAATGTAATGCATGCAGTCTACTAAGTTTATACCTTTTATGTCCGCTATGGTCCATCCTAATGCTCCTTTGTGCTCTTTTAAAACATCCAACAACTTACTTTTTTGTTCGTCATTTAGGGATGATGAGATGATTACCGGCAGATTGCTTTCTTCTCCTAAAAACGCATATTCTAATGTGTTGGGCAATGGTTTGAGCTCGAGTTTCGGTGGTGATTCTGATGATGGGATGAGTTTCTTCTCTGATAGTGCTAGTTGTTCAACTCTTGACTTCCATTTATTAGTGTCCATGGATGGTGCTGAGTCAAGTAGGGCGTTGACCTCATCGACTGATCTGTCAATATCAAAATCCAAACCAAAGTGAGTTAAACATGTTTGTAAAGGATCATCACTAAGGTTTGAAATAAAAGTATCATCAACTAATGCTTCAATTAAATCCACATCAACAATTCCATCATCTGCATTATGAGGTTGTTCGGCAATGTTGAAGATGTTAAGCTCCATAGTCATGTTGCCGAAGGACAACTGTATATTTCCAGTCCTGCATTGAATGTGAGCATCCGCAGTTGCCAAGAAAGGTCGGCCTAGAATAATGGGGATGTGCTTCCTTGAATCCTGTATTGGTTGAGTGTCAATTACAATGAAATCAACAGGAAAATAAAACTTGTCTACCTGGATAAGCACGTCCTCCACAATGCCACGAGGTATTTTCATGGACCGATCTGCAAGCTGTAACACCATTGGAGTTGGGTGTAATTCTCCAAGTCCAAGTTTCACAAATACTGAATAAGGCAACAAATTTACACTAGCTCCTAAATCCAACAAAGCATTTTCAATTGTGTGGTTCCCTATGCTACATGAAATAGTGGGGGAGCCTGGGTCTTTGCATTTTAGAGGAATTTTATGTTAGAGGATAGAACTAACGTTTTCTGTTAAAAATGACTTCTTTTGAACATGCATATTTCTCTTTTTAGTACAAAGGTCTTTAAGAAACTTAGCATAAGATGTAACTTGCTTTATAGCATCAAGTAAAGGGATGTTAACACTTACCTGTTTGAAGATTTCAAGAATCTCACCTGTGGATTTTCCCTTTTTTCCTTTAGCTAACCTCTGAGGAAATGGAGCTTGCGGAACATATTCTCGTGGGTTGGTTTCTTCTTTCTCCTCCGGTGATGAGTCTTCAACACTCACAAGTACAATTTGATTTTCTTTTGTCACCGGCATCTCCACTTTGTTGTCGACTTCTTTTCCTTTTCGCAAGGTCATGACTGCTTTGACCTCTCCATGCTGCTGTGGTGAACTAGTACTTGCTTCATGTACTCCTTTAGGATTAGGCACTGGTTGACTTGAAAATTTACCTTTCTCAACAGTCATTGCCAAAGTCTGGACTGAAGAAGCAAGCTGTCCCACCATCTTCTCGAGGCTTGAAACTGATTGGGCTTGTGAGTTGAAGCCTGCTCTCAACTCATTTCGTAGTCCATCAATGGTGCGGTTCTATTGCTCAATCGTGAAGTGAGTAACATTCTTGAAATTCTGGAATGCATCATCCCATGGTCTGGGTTGAGAGTAGTTCTGGTTCTGATTGTATGGTCTAAATAGGGGCTGAGAGGCTTGAGGATTTTGAGGAATTGGTGGAGCTGGAGCTGCTGGTCTATTCTATTGGAATCCTTGAGACCATGAAAAATTGGGGTGGTCTCTCCATCCAGGGTTATATGTGTTGGAGTATGGGTTGTAATTCGATGGCTTTCTCATTACACCTATGGTATTGGCTTGATCTGAGTATGAGTCATGGTCATGTGCCTCTGTTGATTTAGCAGTTGATAACGATGCTATTTGTCGAGCAAGACCTTCAACCATCTCCTTGACTTATTTGATTCCCGAAGTTGACTCGCCAATTTGAACCTCATTTACTCCCTTAATTCTTCTAGTATTCCTGAGTGATCGACTCCGTTGTTGAGAATTATCCGCTTGTCGCTGGAAGAATTCCCAAATCTCTGATGCACTTTTTGACATTAGCTCTCCTACACTTGTTGCCATTAGCTATTCTTGCACATTTGGTAGTAATCCCTCCAAAAAGTATTGGCATTGGTGTCATTTCTCGTACCCATGATGTGGACACTTCAAGAGTAGCCCATTGAATTGCTCCCAAGTTTCAAAAAATTGCTCGTCTTCTCTCTGAGTAAACTCTGAGATTTCCCTACGAATAGCATTGGTTTTATGCACTGGGAAATATTTATTCAAAAATTTCGTTACCATTTGTTCCCATGATGAAATGCTATTAGCAGGTAAAGTATTTAACCATGAACGAGCTCTATCCTTTAAAGAAAATGGGAATAATCTGAGTTTTACATCATCATCTGAAAAATTCTCATATTTAAAAGTTTGACAAATGGCATGAAAATCATTCAGATGATTATATAGGTCCTCATTTTCTAGGCCATAAAATGTGGGGAGACAATTTAGCACACTAGGTTTTAATTCAAAGCTCCTAGCAGCTACATTTGGGTATCTTATACATGATGTGCTCAAATTTGCTAAAGGACTGAAATAATCCTTAAATGACCTCTCTTGTGGTTGCAAATCCATTTTATTTTTTACTTGTTTGTGTGTGCGAAGTATTTTCTCAAGTTCAAGGTCTATAGGTTCAAGATTGGGTAATAATGACCTTCGACCATGCATGCAAAACAAATAAAATAAAAAATAAAGATGGGAACAAAATAAATAAAAATAAAGAAGAGGGAGAAATTACAATACTAACCTTATTGCGCTATTACAAACTTTCTATAAAAATACACAAAAACAAATACGTGAAATAAATTAACTAAAAAGAATTAGTAAGATAAACAAAAATTACAAAGAAAAAAAAAATAACTTGAAAATTAAATTACAGAAATTTAAAGAAGAGAAAAAGAAAAGAAATTACTAACCTCTAAATGCGGATTCACTTTTTTTTTAATAAAAAATACAAGAAAATAAATAAAAGAAATTATTCACAAAAATTAATTTTACGAATTAAAATTACTTACCTCCCCGGCAACGGCACCAAAAACTTGTTGTGCAAATTTTAATGTACTCGCAAGCACACGAATCTATTGTAGTATAGACTAATGGTGACGAGTGTCGATCCCACGAGTAGGTGGATTTTAATTGTGTGTAGAATTAATTTTGTAAATGGGTGATTGGATTTGTGGTGGAAATGATTTGGAATATGCTAAAACTTAAATTAAAATGGCGAGAATAAATTCTAAAGTTGGAATTGAAATGGCAAGAATAAATTGAAGAGAATTCTATTAAAATGACGTACTTGGGTATCTGGATCCGTATCAACATGCATCATGGGCTAAATAATCCTTATTAATTCCAATTAAATCATGAGGGAGGAATCCACACCTCATGAACCACGCTCTAATCAATATGGTGTTAAGGGCTTATCGTGCAAAATAATAATAACCTTATACTAGAGAGCCGGTGTAACCAAGACGGTATCTAGACAAGATTATTATTATTTGTCGACGAGAAGTCAAAACATCCACAAAAACTAGAGGGGAAGAGAAAATAAATTTACCAAATTAAGCCCATGACATATGTTGAGACTTCACCTTCAACTCAAGCTTGAAAGAAAATTAGCCACTCATAATTGAACTAGGGGCAAAATGGGAATTTATTAAAATACGAAGAAAATACAAGATGGAGAAGGAATTACAGAAAATGAATCCCAAAAATGGATTCAGAGATATCAAATTAGGGGGGGATGCCCTCTTTTTATAGATACATTGAGTAAATTGTGGCCATCGGATTAAAAACAGTTTGGACGCTCAGGATTTCGCCACGTCATCAGTCAACAGTACGCGTGAACAGTACGTGATTTGACCACGCAGATGAACAGTAACACGGTTTGACTCGGGTGAACAGTGATGTGGTTTGGTTGAAAATAATCCTGTGTGATGCATGTACCGTACGCGAGATTTTTGGTCCACTGATATGCTGCCACGTCACCACAACAGTACATAAGAATTTTAGTCCAACAGGATCGTGACACCTCATCAGTCAATGCCACGTCATCGATCCGTCTATGTGAACAGTACCGTGAACAGTAACGTATATAGTACCGTACATGTGAATAGTACCGTACATGTGAACAGTGCCATTTTTCCTTTTATGCTCCCTAAGGTTTTCGACCGTCCTGAGTTCAAAAGTGATATCCGTTTTGCCATCTGATCTCTCGTTTATTGTGAAATGACTACGATGCCCCTAAAATTCATAAAATACTTAATTAAAATAAAACACACAGAATTAAATCAAAAGAATGTTAAATTCATAAAAGTAAAGGTGTTAGTAAAACTTGTAGTGTAAAATGACGATTTTCTCCTTTATAAATATACATTTTCTAGCACTCAACAGATGACACTGATGATGATGATGACAATGACCAAAATGTAGCTAAGGGTGCATATATTATGGATGATGCTAAGGGTTCTAGTTCTGATGATGAAACAGCTGAAGTAGATCCTGAGCTATTAGCAGACACATCCAATTCAGATAATGATTTGGGTACCACTCAGCTAAAAGATTATATTGAAGTGCATGCATATAAGCCAAGGTGTAATGGTAAATATAGGCTGAGGTTAGGAGATGTATTTGATGATGTGGAGCATTTTAGATTAGGTGAAGTGATGGTGGATAAAGGCTTTGAAATTACAAAGGTGTACAATGAGCCTAGGAGATTTTACAGGAAATGCAAGATTAATGATTGTCCATGGTATGTGATGGGAGGTAAAATAAGGGGTAAGAGTGGATCTGCAATCAAAGGGTTGCAAAGAAACATGAATGTAGACAAATTGGAAAGTTAGTGGCTGTGAGCAGTAAATAGATAGCAAAGAAAATTAAGAGTAAAGTTGTTGTAGATCCTCGTGTGAAGATTTCCGTTCTTCACGAGTTTATACAGGAGACTTATAGTGTGTGGATAAGGGATTTAAAACTATATAGGGCTAGAGAGAGGGCAAGAAAAGACATTAATGGAGACCATGTGAGGGGATATGAAGATTTGTTTCAATATGCTGCAGTGATTCACAAGTATGATCCTGGTGCAATTTGTAAAGTGTTTTGTGATGTTGTAACTAGGCCTGAGAAAGTGCTCTTTCAGAGATTCTTTATGGCATTTCCAGCTCAAAAAAATGCCCTTAGCAATGGTTGTAGGCCATATATCGAGTTGGATGGGTGTCACTTGAAATCAAAATATGGTGGAGTTCTATTAGCTGCTGTAAGTATGGATGCTAATAATGAAATAGTCCCATTAGCATTAGTAGTGTGTGAGAGAGAATATTGAAACCTGGACGTGGTTTTTAGAAATTCTGCATTCGTATTTTGATAATGGATTAGACTAGATTACATTTTGCATAGATAGGCAAAAGGGTTTATTGGGGGTCATTGAGATGACATGGCCTACTGCACATCACAGACCATTTGCTAGGAACGTATATGCTAACTTCTGCAAAGAACATCCTAGTATTAGTTTAAGAAATCTGTTTTGGAGGGCTATCAGTAGCACTAACAAGCAGGGCCGGCTTTAGAGTCTGAGGGGCCTTAGGCGAAATTTTCTTATGAGGCCTCTATTTATTTTACAATTTCAATATTCAAAGACATATAAAAAGAATTAAAATTTATTTCATCTTTAAGTTTTGAATTTCAATAATAAAAAAAAGATCAAAAATTTTAAAAATAAAACCTAAAAAATAGTCAAGAAGATATATTTTTTTATTCCATTAAAACCGTTAAAAACAAACAGACAAATAAATAAAAACAATATTTTTTCAAATAGAATATTTAAAATGATAGAGTACAAAATTTTGAAATGATGAATTGATGTTCAAAAACAAAATTGGACTTTATATTTTAAGAAACTAATTATTTTACATGAACCAATGAATATAATAATTTTCTTTGTAGAGAAAAGAACAAGAAATTTTTTTCATTTACTAATTCTTGAGATTATAAGGTTTTTAATAGAAATTAAAAGAAATACTAAAAATCAAAGATTCTAACATTGAATAATTAAAAAGGTAAATATTTTTTTGGAAATAATAATAATGAATCAACTAATGGTTAAATATTATTATTAATTATATTTCTTTAAAATTAAGGTTTCCAAAAATAGATTTTTTTTAATAAAAAATAACTCTTAATTTCTTAAAATACGTATTAAAAAATTTATTAATTAGAAAATTATTAAGGAAATACTCAAAAAATGAGACATTCTTAAAATATGAGGCCTTAGGCGACTGCCTTGTTTGCCTATACCTAAAGTCACCCATGCTAACAAGTATGATTACGCGATTGCAATGGAAAAGCTCAAAAAAGAGAAGTTAGAGGCATGACAGTGGCTGGAGACTGTGCTTGCTAGGTTTACTTGGTCAAGACATGAGTATGACAAGAATTACAAGGTAGACCGTACAACTAACAACACTTCAGAGTATTTTAATAGTTGGATATTACCCCACAGAAAGAAGCCTTGCTTGACCATGCTTGAAGAAATTAGATGCATGTTTATGACACTCTTCACAGAAAGGAAAAAAAAAAAGCACAATCTTAGACCAACATTCCACCTAGAGTGAAAAAAGAATTGGATGTTGCATATGAAGGTGGAAGCAAGATGAATGTAATGGCTTCTAGGGATCTTCACTTTCAAGTATAATTCTAACTCATTTTCCTTATAATTATTTTTTTTCCTGAACCTGAATGTTTGTTAGGTTAATCAAATTTTTTTTCCTAAACCTTGTAATTAATTATTTTTTTCCTAAACTTGAATGTTTGTTAGGTTAATCAAATTTTTTTCTGAACCTTATAATTAATTATTTTTTTCCTAAACCTGCATGTTTGTTAGGTTAATCAAAATTTTTTCCTGAACCTTATAGTTATTATTTAATCATTATGCTAATTTTTGTCAGCTTAAAGATAAGGGTTATTATCCAGGAAGGAGGTTCATTGTCGATCTCATGAGCAGGTCCTGTGATTGTGGTTATTAGGACCTAGCTGGAATCCCCTGTACTCATACTATGGCTGCAATTAATCATGCTAGACATACAGCAACAAAGTATCTACCAAAATACTTCACCAAAGAAGCGTACTTGAACACATATGCAGTGATGTTCAAGTCAATTCCTGACAAAGTTACATGGGACCCTTGTGATAGGCCCAAGCTCTCTCCACCTGAGATTACCAAGAAAATTGGAAGACCAAAAAAGTCAAGGAAAAAGGCAACCATTGAGCCAATAAAAAAAAAGATCATTTTATATATGTTGTTCCTTTTGTGATGGGATGAACCACAATGTCAGGAAATATGCATTAAGGCCATCGATAGCAAGAGAATTAAAAGCCCAAAAGCAGGTAACAGTATAGTATATTGAACCTAATGTTTTAATTGCTTTTACGTGTATTGAACTTAATTTTTTATTGTTATCTATGTAATTTTAAATAGGGAGTTAGCGGACCGGGAGAAAGTTCTAATGCAGTAAGTACTTTGAAGAGGACAAAGAAAATGGTAATTCGTTTATTGTTATTCATTGAATAATTTTTATTTTGTTGTAAATATTGATGATTCGATTATTTATATATTTCAATTTAAATAGTTTGTAGGTGGTTCACAAGAGTGGTTTATTAATCATAGAGGAAGATGAGGTACTGGTAATAAAGGAAAAAGAGGGAATAGAAGCCGAAGGGGCCAAAGGGGTAATAGAGCAAGAGCAAGAGATGATGAAGTAAGAGAAGGTAACAGAGGAATGACAACTAGAGGTACAAGAGGTATTGTTATTATTTCAAATTAATGTTTGATGTCTGCAAATAGCTATTGCTGGTCTTAGATAATGAGGTAATATTTTTTTTTCTAGGCCAATATGAAGCTGATAATGTTTCCCAGAATCCAACTCAAGGCTCACAAGCTTCATAGATATTAAATGCTTTATGAAATATTACCATTAGGGTGCTGTTATGTATTTTGGATGCACAAACTTTATATTAGTGCATTAAGTTGCTGTTATGTTTTTGGAATCCACAAACTATTTTTATTGTATTCACTGCTGTTCTATTATGTATTTTAAATGCACAAACTGTTTTGATTACTTTCGATTTTCATTACATCTTAAACTATAATGCTTCATTACATCTTCAACTACAATTATTGATTGCTACAATATTTTTTCATGTTTATTACATTACTTCTTCATAAATAAGCCTATCACAAGGCCACAAATAAAAACTATGACCAATTTCAGTTTTGCTTCAATACATCGTAACCGTTCACTTATCTTCATCACATCTTCATTTAGGTTCATGCCATGACCGGATGTAATTTTACGCATTTCCATATCTTCTTTTGCTGCTCATTGCCAAAAATTATACTTTTTAAACCTACATGTCCAAAAGAGCTTATTAGGATTTTCCTAGGTAGTAGATACCATCGCACATGCCTGCACTCCACAATTGCAGTATTTAAGGTAGCAGATAACTTCAGCATGTTTCTTAACTCGAACCTTGGTATTAACACTTAAGTTACTATTGGAGGCCATTGTTTTGTTTGAATTTATGTGTACGAAGGCTGCAACTATGTTTGGTTTTGAATGAAGATTGAGAAGAACTGGATTTTTTGAGCTTGGATGAAATGTAGTGTTTACAGTGGCTTATTGTTGTTGTCTTTGAATGATAAAGTATGTTTGGTTTTGCTGTCTTTGAGCTGGGCATGTCATTTTCTAACTTTTGAAATGGGGTTGCCACTGTTGAAATGGTCTGATTGTTAGTATTAAAATGAGCTTGCTGGTGTTTAAAAATGGATTGGGCTTGCTGGTGCAATGGTGGCTTGTAGTTGTGGGTTAAAATTTGAGTTGCTGGGTTGCCATTTTCTTTCTTTTTCATCTGGGTTGTTGGTGCTCAAATGGGGTTACTAATCTTTAAATTAGGGTTGTTGGTTGCTAGTTGAAATGGCTTAAGCCAATAGCAGCTCTTATAAGCATAAAAGTAGCCGTTATTTGAATGTAACAGCTACTTGTGGGGGTAATTTTGTAATTAAATCATCTTTCGATGTTCTTCCTTTTTAAAGGGTAAAATCGTCTTTTATGTTTCTGGGGTAAAATTGATTTTTTATGAATTTTTCGTTACATATTAACTGAGTTTTAACGGAATGGTGGGAAAATACTAATAGTTTAAATATTTGGTGGTAAAATAATGGTTTTACCAAACCGTGGTACTGACATGATGTGTCAAAATAATTTTGGTGGAAAAATGATAATATCCTATATGATTATTTCCGCTAAGGATAAAAGGTAGAGTCATGACAAATAATAATATGTAAATATTATATTAATGAAATATAAGAAATATTAAATTTTCCTATTCATGTTTTTCATTTTTTTAAGTTAAATAATTATATTAAAAATATAAACATATTGCAATTGAAAATAGAATATATAGTAGTCAATATAAATATGGGTTACCCTAATATAAATTTAGAGTGAGACTATTGGCACCCCTTTAAATATCTCTCAACACCTCTTTTCTTTATTTACCTCATTAAAATATTTAAAAATATTTTAAAAAAAAATTTAACACCCTTTTAATGACAAAAATATCCTTAATTTAAATTTATTAATATAAACCCCTTATTTAATTTTTGACCCCTTAATTGTGGATTTTGAGACAATTAATCATCTATTAAAAAAGAGAGAGAAGGAAAAAAATAAAAAGGAAAAGGGAACTTACTCCACCAAACTTCTACCTTATTGTGGCAAATCATTGAAACACCACATGGTCAGCACTTTAATATATGACAACTCATTGTAATTGATAATGACACCTCACAAACACTTGGCTACCATGAGTGTAATTCTAAGGCCAAGTGCTAATTTGGTTTACTGATGAAAATGTTGAGCACAAGCTTCTAAAATGCAGAATTACATATTCTTCGAAAGACTACGTGCCTTTGTGGAGAAAGACAACTGAGGCACTGGAAAATATGTCGGTGGGAAAATAATTCTGATGATCGTTCAGCTCGTCCTTTGCTTTATAATTACCGTCTTCTTTCTTAATTTCCCTCGTGAATCTCGGTTTCTTCTTTGAAGCTTGTTGATAATGAGTTGTTGATGCCGATAATTCCTCACCAAAAAATAAGATAAAAAAGTAACTTTTTTAATTTTTAAAATGCTAAATTTCAATTTCAGGTACTATTCATTTTGTCTCTTAATCAAGTTATTTTTTATTTTTCTGCTGATATTTTAATATTTACAATCACTTATAGCATTACTTAAATTTATAATATATATATCATAATTCATAAATTAGTTTGCAGTTGGAGTAAACTCGGAAATGTTAAAAAAATAAAATAAAAACAAGAAGTTTATATTAATTTAAGTAAGGGGTTTATAATTGTCTTATTATGTAATTTTAATAAAAATTAAAATTATAATATAACTAATGAGATTTTAAAAGGTATTTTGAGGAGTGTCAATTATCTCACTCATAAATTTATCGTGCCCGTGGCCCGCGGCCCGCTGCCTACTTTAAGGTTGATGCGGAAAAGGCAGAATGACTATTATACCCTCAGGCCTGTTAGGTTATTAAAACTCTCTGGTAAATAATAGAGACTGCTAGGGTTTTAGAGTGGGAGCAAGGCGAGAGTACGTTACAGTCAGCAGCGCCGCAGCAGCAGCTACAGCTCAACCAAGATGGGTACGTATTACCCTTTCAATCAAACAGATCTCAATTTTATTTTCCTCCATTTTCTAAGAATCGAATGAGAGCACAACACAATCATAGTGTTCCTAACATGGAATTTCGTTTGATATTTCAGGTATTTCCAGAGATTCAATGCATAAGAGGCGCGCCACTGGTGGCAAGAAGAAAGCTTGGAGGAAGAAGCGCAAGTAAAAGTTTCTCTCATCTTTAGTTGATTTTCGTTGTAGCATTCTGTTTAGTTGTTTTGATGAGCGGGACTCATTGTTCGCGTTTGGGTTTGTTAATTTTTGGTATGACTATGAGCTATGTAGCAGATAAGATCATGTAAAGATGCACCAACTTTGATTAGTGTTGCTCAAAAAGTTGTCCTATGTATTTAAGCAATCCAAAAACTAATGTTACTGAAATAATTTTTCCTTATAGATTGCTAGTTATATGTTCTTGGAGGAGAGCTCTTTTCGGCCATCAAGTTGCCCTATCTCGCGCAATTTTAAGGGTCATACAGTCTTTAGCTAATCTTGCAACTATCTGTTTTTTGGTATTCCCTCACTGTATTGTTACTGATAAGAGCCCAATAATATGATCGTTGTCTAGTTCTGAATGTGCTGTATGACTATGTTTGTCATATTGGAAGGTTTTCGTTCTATTTGTTTATAGGTTGATTTTATAGTAATCATGAATACTTAGGCTAGTTATTCTGGCCCTGGGACGAGCTGTCTTTGAACTTGGGCTGAGAAGAAAAAGAAAGCTTAATAGAGATTCTCCTCTTCGGATGGAGTAAGAGGCTCCTACTACAATATTACATATTGCCTACTTTACGGGTACTTTACGGGTTACAGGTGAAGTGAGAGTTGTTGGTACTGATCCATGTAAGACATTTCTCAATTAGAATAATTCTATGTATGAATATTCAAAACATACCCATCTGTATTACTGACACCAAAAAGGGATTGTATGCCTGATATTTTGGAATGTATGGTGTATACAAGTGGCCTTTCCAGGGAATTGACTGATCTTTCCTTGTGGCCTTTGTTCATTGTTGATAGATACAATTTGCACTGTTGGTGCTTGCTTTATAATCTCATTTTTTTATTGTCTATTAAGGTACGAACTTGGTCGTCAGCCTGCAAATACCAAGCTCTCTAGCAACAAGACTGTACGGAGAATTCGTGTCAGAGGAGGCAATGTGAAGTGGAGGGCCCTGAGACTGGACACTGGGAACTATTCCTGGGGTAGCGAGGCTGTCACCCGCAAGACTCGTATCCTGGATGTTGTTTACAATGCCTCTAATAATGAGCTCGTCAGGACTCAAACTCTGGTGAAGAGTGCTATTGTGCAGGTGGATGCAGCGCCTTTTAAGCAATGGTACCTTCAGCACTATGGCGTTGACATTGGTAGGAAGAAGAAGGCAGTTACCAAGAAGGAAACCACAGAGGTGAATGACTTTCATTTTCTTTTTACGAAGCCAATTCTTAAGCTAGATTTCTGGATGTACTGGCTTGTGTTATCGGCAATTCATTTTTGTAATGGGTGGTTATATCTGCTCATCTCACATATAAAAAGTGAAAGATACACATGGTTGTTTTTACTGATTATTTATTGCATAGTTTGAGTGCCTATTTAACCTCAGTGGGACATGCATAAAGAATGGGAGGGCAGTATTTTTTATTTTCTTATTTTTTAAATATTCAGAATTATTGAACTTCTTCAAGTTTAGAATCAGAACTTGTGTCTAAGTCCCTCAAACTTGTTAGAAATTCTCATTTTGGACTTTGAAATTAACTGTGGCACTTCTGTCGGTTAAAAATGCCAGGAGGGAGAAGGTGCAGCAGCAGCAGCAGAAGAAACTAAGAAGAGCAACCATGTTGTTAGGAAGCTTGAAAAGCGCCAGAAGGACCGCACACTCGATCCTCACATTGAAGAGCAATTTGGTGCTGGCAGGTTGTTGGCCTGCATTTCTTCACGCCCAGGTCAATGTGGCAGAGCTGATGGGTAAGCTTGCTTTGATAAGAAAGTTTTTACTGCCTGCCATTGTCATACGAGTTTGTTTTGCCTGACGATTACATGTATGCATGTGTATAGGTACATACTAGAAGGTAAGGAGCTGGAATTTTACATGAAGAAGCTCCAGAGAAAGAAGGGCAAGGGTGCGGGAGCCGCTGCTTAGAATCATTATTGCCCATGCATCTGTTTTGATCTTTAGTTGATTTTGTTTGTTTTATGTATGGGACCTTGACGGGCTACAATTAAAGAGCACAAGGGTGATATGTTTAGTGTTTTTTTTTTTTTAATAAGAACATTCTTTACCATTGTTATGTTTTCTATATGATAACCGGCAATTTGACAATTTCTTGTTCAACCTATGAAGGACAATTTGAAGTTAAATGTGTGGGATTGATGAGAAATTGACTCTCTATATGAAGACAGGACTACAGGCCCGTTTTACTTGCTGGCATTCGGCTTATGAACTGCTAAAGTGATTTTTTCCATTTAACCTTGAACACTCGTTGATTAGTGGCACCTTGGAGATTATGAAAGTATATAGCCCTTCCCAGCATTCGGTTTCTGTAATATTGAAAAATCACCTGGATGTCAATGGATAACTCAATGACCAACTCAAGAATTGTACATTCGATGGGGTAAAACAGACGGGGATTCTTTCTAGTTTTTTTTCTCTCCTAATCTTTCTTAGTGAAATAAGTGGCTAAGATTGAATTTTAAAATTTAATGTTGATAATTAAATCAGTTTTATTTTATTTTATTTATAATTAAACTAATTTTTTCTAATAAATTTGAAAATTTTGGAGAGACTATGAGAAAAAAACATTCGGAGAGGATTCTAATAAAAAAAAGCGAATGAAATTAACATTGATATTTAATCCGTTAAGTATTCAGTAGTGCAATGCACTCGATCTGTCTAACAAAAATAACAAAGAATGAAAAATGTTATAATTTGACAAGAAATTGCCTCAATTCACATTGGCAAACAAGTTTACATTTGTGATATTTGCCTACACGAACTGGCTGCACAGAAGAGAATCGAGTCTTTGGCATTAAAGTCTGAACGTAATTTCCTAATCTTCAGCATTTCTGAATTTTGAGTCGGCTTGACCTAACCACAGGCCAACAAAAATGATACGACAGTCGACAAAGTAAGTAAAACCAATACACTAAACATACAAGCCAAGCACAGGTGAATAGATTGCTTTGAGTAAGAGCCAAGAACTTCAATGGCTTAATTGTGTTGGAGGCCATCGAAGGACATTGCCAGTGGTCACCGTTCCAGTTTCCAGAAAAGAGCTCTAAGAACTCGTCGTATTCACCTGTTCTCCAATCAAATCGAGACCAACAAGAAGGAAAGAGATTCCCTGAAATAACAGGAAGTAGAAGTGCATCCCCTGTGCGGACAACAAACTTCTCACTGAGGCAGTTAACAAGATAAAAGCAAGAGCAAGTTCCTTTCTATACAGTTTGTTTCTTCTTTCGGTTTTTCTGGTTACACCTAGTCTATTCATCTGAGCGATGCCTGACTCTGAGGTAGACCTAGGAAAAGTAGAGTCCGATTCCTTTTCAGCAAAAGCAACAAGATCTGCTTCTGATGATCTTCCCAACTTTTTTGTAACTATCCACTCATAGGAACTTCCAAAACGGAACAATCCCGATATCATGGCATTAAACTTGGTCACTGACATGGTGTTTTCAAACAGAAGGTAAGGGACGATGAAAGGGAATGACCGTGGTGCTGGAAGAATATTCAAGATAGACATGAATCCAGGGACATATGAAACAACCCAAGCTGGTAATTCAGCTTCTGGGATGAACATGGTCAGAGGAAGAATGATGCAGAAGAGAGTAAATGAGTAGAAGGGCAAGACAAGCTTCCTTAGGAGAAAGAAAAGAAAGATCAGATTGGCTTTCTTGGCCCAACTCACCTGCAAGTGGTAAAAGTATCATTATCAGAATCCCATGCGTCAAACTTAAAACTACAGAGTGAAAGGCCACACAAAACATGTTAATAGTTTTATTACGACTTTAAATAATTTCAAACAGTTGCAACAAAATGTCAAGTTTCAGTATCAATGACCACAGGTAAACACAATTTGAAACATTGAAAAAAGAGGAAGTCCTATTGACCAGCATTCATATACCCATATGAGCTGGGAACTCAAATTCCTTGGTTCTCATATAGTGCTGTCACTGAGAATTGTTTACTGTTTTATTAATTCAAAAACAGACAAGCAGAAAAAGATTTAGAATTTTTTTGAAGTACTAAAGTTATGCAAGTAGAAATCAGGTTTTGAAAAGCACAAAATTCTTTCTCTAAATTAAAAAAAGAAAAACCTATTTCTCATATGAACTTATAAAAAATCTCTCAGAAACGATTTTCAAAATCAGACCCTGAACCGAACTTTAAAAATTGTACTTGATTTTTCCTTTTCGTTTTAGGAAAGTTCAAAACTTTTGCTTCACTTCTCTTAGCCAATGGAGGATCAAATATTCTCAGTTTCTTTCTCACAGAGAAAACAGTAAATCCTTGCCTACCTGTTTGTTCCATAAACGTTTTTCATTTTCAGGTCATCAAGGTTTCCTAGACTGCGGTGAATTGATTAACTCTCACATGTCTAAAATTATATTCAACTTCTTACCTTTGAACGGATAATGTCTATAAAGCACATTCGGAACAACTGCATGGGACCAGAATGCCAGCGATGCTGCTGTTTCTTGTATGCCTCGTATGATTCCGGAAGTTCACAAAGGCACTGCAAGGGGAAAAAAAAAGTCAAGGTAATTTTACCATCTAGTTTCACATAGAACTCCCCAAATGGTGATAAATTGCATACCTTTACATCATTCACATATACAAACTTCCATCCACAAAGGTGAGCACGGACAGCAATATCCATGTCCTCCACAGTTGTCCTATCCAACCAGCCACCACATTCCTCCAGGGCTTTAATTCTCCACACTCCAGCAGTCCCATTGAAACCAAAGAAATTGATGAATACTCCATTGACCTGTTGTTCAACCTCAAAGTGGAACGATAAGTTTATGTTCTGCAACCTTGTAAGCAAGTTCTCGTCCTTGTTTACAAAAGACCACCTTGTTTGGACCAATGCTAGATCATCATTCCCCTTCAATAAAGAAAAGGGAAAATATAAGATTCAGAAAGGTAAAACAGCGACAAATAAATCAACTTGTAAACTATTCAGTTTAGATAAAAGCAAAAATGAAACCAGGACAAATAGCTGATAGCTAAATAAACCTGAATTCTACAATACACAACTTGAATCTAGGACCATATTTTATACAGCTGGTGAAGTTAGTCAACTACTGGAACCAAAAACCTTCCATGACCAGAAGAATCATCAAGTTAATATATGAAATATAGTGGCCAAAGAACACAATAAGCATTGCGACAAGAACCAAGTCACAAACTGGCACCCTTGTCTGAATGCAATGTCTAAAACCAACATTAAATAACTAAACTTTGAACAAATTTTCATAAATTACCACAAAACCGCAATTTGATTGCCTTCCTGAAACACAGCATCAGCAGAGTCAAATTGGCAAACAAAGCTTTTGGAGTATTAGGCCTAATATTAGATGCACCAAGAAGTCAAAAAGACATTTATAAACACAATTAAAAAACTGCGAGCCTACCAACAAAATCACATGAATAAAGCGTAATCAGCACAAAGTGCCATATAGCAGAGTATGTTAATTATAACTCAAAAACATTTAACAAGTTCCAAGTCATAAAATATACATGAACCCTCAAAGTCCAAATGTTAAAACATTAATTAGTAAATAAACAGCAACATAGACATGGATTATAGAGTTACCTTGAAGTACGGAATTGTTTTCTTCAAGAAATCTGGTGTTGGCTGAAAATCTGCATCAAAGATTGCCACAAACTCGTAATCCTTCACATAATCACAGCCCATTGCAGAATTGAGATTCCCTGCCTTATAGCCTGATCGTATAAGACGATGCCTGTATATTATGTGAACCCCTCTTTGTTGCCATTTTAGAACTTCTGCCTTGATTAGGAGCTGCACATCTAAATCATCGGAATCATCAAGAATCTGTACAAGCATTCTCTCCTTTGGCCAGTCCTGTATACAAACAGCTGCAATAGATTGTCCATAAACCTGTGCGGCACCAATGAGCGCCACCATTGAGAGTTAGCAAAGGGAAAAATAAGAATTCATAAGAAAAGTATTCCTCACGTAGAAGAATTGCAAAATCTATGTACTATTACTCGAACGAGAAGCAGGCACGAAGCACATTCACGGCTAATCGAGCTACACTGGATCCAAGATAGCTTTCTATTCGGAAGAACTTAAGTTAGCAAAAAATTAAAGCATTAAACAACTGCACATGGGTTCCTATTTCTCCGATTGAGGCTCACACAATTAAAAAGAATCCCATGAGCATGCATTATATTATATTAATAAGTGCAGTGATATTCATATTAAAAAAAAAAAAAGGCAAAGCTCTAACGGAAACAATTGTTAATCACTTGATACGTTGTTTTGTCTCAGTAGTATTTTTCTATATATAATTAAATGGAGAATTATATTATAATATCAATTTAATTTTGACTAACTTAATCTAATTTACTCTCACGCTAAGGATTTGAAACCTACGTCTGCTTACCTCCCTCTCATTGCACATAGGGATCTGCACCAATACCATGGGATAATCCTCTAGATCTTCGTCATCCCCCTTTCCAACGGGATACGCCATCGCAGCCTTTGGTTTCACTTTCTTAAATTTGATCCACGCGCATCCGATCACCAACACCAGTCGATCCAGCGACTGTATCAGGAACAACACGATGCACGTGTGCCCCAAACTCTTCAACGGTGGGGCCAAGTAATCGGCCCTAACCTGCAACCACGTCGCGTACACGAACTCCACCATCAGCTCCGCGGTCTCCGCCGTCGGCGGGCTGAAATGCCATCCCTTGAAATATGCCGCCAGCTCGAAGCACAACAGCGAAATCACCAGAATCAGCATCCATTTTATGGCGCGGTAAAATCTCGAGTGCGACGAATCGGACGCCGACCGCGACTGGATTGTACGGACGACGTAGATTACTGCGTACACGACAGAATATGCTATTTGCTGTAATTTGAGCAGATAGATCCCGGAGAGTTGCCTCACGCTCCGTGCCCGCATTTCCTTGTCGACCGCTGGATCCGAACTCGGGTTCCGGATCTCAACGGTCAGGAAGGGGCTGTTTGGATGATGATGATTACTATTATTATTATTATTGTTATTTATATTGTCACTATTGGTGGTACATTCGTATTTCTCGGGAACGACGTCGTGGCCATTCTCTCTTTGTTTGTTCCACCAGTCCTGAAATTCATAGTTTGGTGGTCGCGGCATAGAAGTCAGAAGAAGAAATTGCGCTTCGAATTTGAGAATTGCTGTTATTGTTTATTCTGGCGCAACACAAGCGAAACAAGAAAATTCTTTTTATTTTAATGGAAAAAGATTTGATTTCATTTGGATTTTTCTTTTATTTTTTTTTTTTGTTCTGTTTTATTTGTTTGTTTTTTTAGGTTTTGTGTTGTGAGGTCTTCGTTTGTGAGTATGAGAGAGTGATCCGGAGGACGAGAGGCTCCGCTAAATTTAGAAAGAGAGCAACCAAATTTAGCGGAGCCATGCTACGCTTCAATTCGCGCGCTTTTTGTTTTTGTTGCGAGTGTTTTATTTTGTTGTCGTCATGGCAAGCAGGCCATTTGGCGCCTGATTTGGCATGAAGTAGTTAATACAGTTAATTATTTTTTTGGTTTGCTCTGTGGATAGGTCGTTGACGCTGAAACTGGGCCATTTTGTTTTAAATAAAGACTAACTGGGGTCACATTCTAATAAATCATATTTTAACTGTTAAATTTGTAAATAATTTTTGGATGTACGTAATCAAATCGTGAAGGTGCACTGCTCTTAAGCGAACAAGTCACACGAATATATGTGCAATTATGGACAGGATATCGTATAGCACAGTGCCACAGTCATGCAACGTGGGGAGATTGATGGGCAATTGGGCATAATGGTTAAGGATGCATTTGATATTGATATTGAACAACTGTAATTTAAAAGTTATAATATTAAAGTGTTTGATAAACACTAATTACTGTAACTTGAAAGTTATGTTGATATGATTTTTCACTTGTATAATAAAAAATATATTATTTTCTAATAAGTTTGTCAAAGTTATTATTTAAATTTTATATTTATTACATATTATTAATTTTTATTTTATACTTACAATTTTTTCCACAGCAGCTGTAACTTAAAAATTACAGTACCTCAATTCCAAACATGACCTAAGTAGTTTTTAGTTTAAAATTGGGTTATACAATATAGTATAAATTTACAGATGAATACGCGAGAAAAAGCCTATACAAAATTTATATTACAGTCCAAAGGTTAATCGCATTGACTTACCTTGATGTATTAAAATTAAAATCCAACCTCAACTTCCAATAAAAGAAAAATTATGTTTTCATGAATTAATATAAAATGCTCAAATCCTCAACCTAAAAATAAAGTGTTAGGCTTCCACAATTCAATTAAACAACTTTATTTATATTGTTCAACAATGTTCTGTGGGTACCAACTAATTTAATTGGTAAGATCTCGTACTTTGGTACTTTGAAATTAAGAGGTTTGATGTTCGAAACTTATAAGGATAGGAAGAGATTGAATTGCATTGGATATAAATAGCGAAAAATAAACTTTAGTATATGAGGCTTTATTGGATCATTTGTAGTTGACGCTCTGGACCAATATATGCTTGACCAATATGTATACTGAGGGGTGCAATCAGATTACAGGTGGAGGTACACAGACTGTAACCCATTTGTGATTTGTTCCGTTTCTGGTCAACTCATTGGCACTTGTCATTTATCAATTTTAGACTTTTCCCGTCAAAAAGATCTGTTGACAATTTCTAGACCATGTTCAATCGAACGGTGAGATCGCCATTCGAATACATCAAATTGATTACAAACAGCCAGATTCAAGCAAATATTTGATTGAAATCACTTTTCACAGAATTAGTTATTTTTCAAGATGATTTGATACAGCGGGATACACTGCTTATCTAAAGTCTGATTTTCATAATCAATACAAGAGAGAATTCTTTGAGGGCTATAAAGTCATTTAACTTCACTTTTCGTGAACATTTTTTTAGGCAGCTGCCAATTCACTAGCAGCAAACGTAATAGCTGTATGCTTTTTAGACCGTTTATAAAAATGAATGAGAGTGAGACTTTAGAACACAATTGCCCACGGTTTGATGTGATTCGGTGCACTAGTTAGACCATGGGCAATTAATTGAGTTTTGAAAAAATAAAATATAAATTAATTTGCCCACAGAAAACCTCTGTGCATTTCACACATAAAATTAAATTCGCAAATATCTTTGCTAGAAACCCAAGTGATGAAAGAAAATCTAGACATGATGGTGACATAAATAATAAAAAATAATAATAAAGAAAAATCATGACAAATTTTTATTGGAATTAGATGTGGAGAGAAGCTTTGAAATGCAGAAGATCACAAAACACGCTTACAGTTGGAGAGCATGAAATTAATAATGCATGGTTGGTGAAACAAATGATGGTTTTTTCTTTCTCAATTGCAAAGGAAAACACCAACCAAAGTTAAAAATTGGGACAAAAAGAAAGGTTACTAAGGGTGAAAGAAAGACAGACGCCCCCCCACAAGAAACGAAAAAGGGTGTGTTAGTAGAAATGGGAGACCTTTGTTGATAGGACACCTACCCTAATCATCATCGCCTATAATAACCCTGAAGATAATCATAGTTGTTAAGATCTATAATCCTAACCGTTCTTTCTTTCCTTTCATTTTTTAATTTTTGAAAGGGGACCTTGTTTTCGTGTCGTTTTGGTGGCATGATCTTGCTGCTGATTCGCGGAGACTCGAAGCTTTTCATTCCATGAAGGACGTGGATTTCAGGATTTGATAATGACAACTTAACCACAAAATTCCCTACCATAAGTAGTTTCTTCGAAGCATCATGCTAGCTTGATACATCATGTATTGTTGTAGTGTTCATATTTCTTCACTAAAAGTTGATACTAGAGCAGTGCAAAAGATTTTCTTGGTGTAGTTTAATAAATCTATTTTAAATTGCTATTGATTACGATGTTTACATTTCATTTATCTTATTTTTTTGTCCAATTCGAATAAAATTTCAACAAAAATTAGAGAATGACTATAATACAATCATTATATAATACACAATTCTCTGTTGTATAATACGACAGTTATATAATGCACAACTGTTAAGTTTTTAGTTGACCTCTCAAATTTTTGTTCTCGATTCTTAATTTATGATATATTATATAAGATATATGAAAACACGAAAATAATCAATAAAATTCTTACAGAATTATAAGGAAAAACTTAAAATTTTTAATAAGAATAAAGAATATTGTGACTATTATATATACCCTAAAAATAAATATACAATGAATTAACTTTGTATTCAAATGGAAGAATTTTTTTAACATTTTATATCACTAAATTATTTCTATTCATGTGAATGAGTTTCGGACCACACCACACACACACACACACATACATACATACATACATACATATATATATATATATATATATATATATATATATATATATATATATATAATAAGATTATAAGCACTACAAATCACTATACAATATAATGGGAAAAGTTTTTCCCAAAAACCAATCCAATAATAAATCATTAAACAGAAATAAAGACACCCTAAACCGTCATGGATAAGTTAAAAAAGAAAAAAAAAAAACAAGGGGAAAGCTTAAAAAATCAATCCCTAGACACGTCGCAAAATGATTGGGCCTTTTTAAACTTTCTCTACGACGGGACTGTCACATGAACATTTTCAATTCCACTAGTATTTAATTATATGTTAATGTATGTAACTACTCTAAATACAACTCCCACATTCAAAGAATCTTTCTGATGATTAAACTAACAATAATTTGCAGAGCAATAATACACAAACCAGAATTAAAAAATAACTAAGGCTGCAATGCAGAAATCTTTTTTTGAACCCCAGAAACTGGATTTTTTTACCAACCACCTCTCATATCATGAAAAAGATTAATTTTTTAATTTTTTTTAAAAGGGTATCTTTCCATACCTGAACTCCACTACAATAACCCTTTTTTTTTTTAACAATTGAAAAATGTATTTAAAAAGTAATGATAAAGCTCAATGATTCATTGGGTCTAGTCAGAATCTCACCACTGCCAACCTGGGATTCTTTTGTTGCTGCTTAATATATTTTGTAGTGCAAAAAAGAAAATTAAAAAAAAAAATTGTTTAAAAGTAGTAGTTACAACTTCTAACTTATGATTGATTGATTTTTAATCCTGTACAGTGAAAAGGAACAGAAGGTTCTGTTTCTGGTTAAATTTTATCAAAATTACAGGAAGCCAAGATCTGGCAGAAATCATTTTGTTGACCCCAGCTGAAGATAATCTATGTCTGAATCACCCAAAACCAATGTCATAATCACTCAAAATTACTGACTTTTGACATATCTGAAAGGTCCAGCAAATACAGCTGGTTAACACTAGTAAGAATCAAATCCGCTAGATTACGCGATCTAACAATGCTTAATTGATGTGACACATACAAAAAGATTAGCAAGAAAAATATTGTTGTGAAATTTGTAATTGATTTGATGATGATAATGTTGTTGCTGAACATTGAAGTGAAATATATCCAACAAAGTGGAAAGCAGAAGATAGTGAAAGCTTTGTTTCTAATTAGCATTATATCTTACATTCAGTAGTAGAAGCGGAGCTATAAGAATTTGCAGTGAAAGTTACAGAATTTCTTTTCTAGGATTTGACAGTGGATACTTGTAAGAAAATACTCCACAAAAAAAGTGGGAAAAAAATTAGAATACAAAGTCATTGCAGAAACTAAAAGCTGAAAGAAATGACCAAAAAACGAAACATAAAAAATGCCCTCTTCATTAGACCTAGAGATAAATTGGTTCCGTGGTTCTTGTGCTGGTCCAAATTAGATATCTTGTATATACAGCTGCCTTTTTTAATTCCTTATGGACCCAAAAGAATTGTGATTAAAGCTCAGCTTTCATGTGGGGCGCTTGATTTGAACCTGCACTTAAAATAAGCGCTTATCATCAATCAAATCTGATGCTTGAAAAGAACTATCAAGGATTTGATTTTCTAGTGAATAGTCCCTTACCATGAAAGCTCTGCGACTGTAATGACGTTTCGCTGTTCGGATTTTGTCCAAAACCCATCTGAACAATGCTTTGCAGATCATCCTCACCGAAATTTTGGAACTGTAGAAAGAAAAATTCGGTCAAAAATTTGTTACTTCTAATGACATATTTCCTATTTTCTGGTTGGTGTGAACACTAATTTACCTGAGGAATAGTTTCGGTAAATTGTTCGAGTTGAGGTAATTGCATGCTAAGGTTTCGGCATAGTGCATTATCTAATGGGTCCACTGGGCATTGGGTCATTGTCCCATTAGAAATATTGCCATGTAGTGCTGGATTTTGCTGGGGCTGGTGGCTGAAAAAGGCTGACGCCGAGGAATCTATTTGGAATATTGAATGTGGCAAAGGTTTGTTTGGCTGGTATATCTAAAAAAATACAAACAAAAATTCAACCATTGGAAGAAATAAAATAAATGTTAGAAAAGAAAGCTACTGCCGCAAGATAATAAACTTACATCCTTTGACATTAAAGCATCCACATTTAATTCCAGCCTGGTATTCACGGAAGCCAACTTCATAGACAGAAACTGCCGTTGAAAAAACTAAACTTACTAAGCAAGGTGGCTTAAATTTGAATACAAGATCATTAAAAAAAAAAGAAAAGATAAAAGCTTAATTACCTCAACTTGTCGTTGCAATGACTGGACATAGTTAATAATCTCGTCAAGCATAAGGGCTTTTCCGGTCACCTGAATTAAAAAAATCCGATGTCAAATTAGTGACAAAAAAAATCTCACATGCTGTTAAACTTCTTAAAGTTCAAATTTACAATTTTTTTTTCCTTTTACACTCACCTTATTGCAACCGGGCACGAGGTCTTGGAGAAGCTTCATTCTTTCGCTAATCTTCTCTCTTCGGACCTGACAATTAGTGACATGATATATGCAACATCAATATCAATTAATGCAAAGGCCTTTAACGGGCACGCTAATTAAATGTTGTGTTGAGAGAGAATTGGCATTTTGTGATTCTCACTCTTTCAGCTAGGCTGTGACTGTCAGTAGCTTGACCTCTTCTTGCTCTAACATGAATGTAATCCTTCGGAGGCTCCGGTGGCTTTGCGTTATTAGCCTTGGCTTGTTTGTCATCCCCCTCATCCTCTGCTTTAACGGCGCCGTTTCCATTTGCCTTCCCTTCATTCGGCTTACATCTCTTGTTCTTTGAACTTTCACTAGCATTAGCTTCAGCCTCCTGGAAATTAAGACAAAGTTCCCAGTTATACACATGAAACAAGACAACGGAAATTGGGATGATTTTGACTTTTTGTGGTACCACTAATTAGCACTTGCCTTTGTTGTATTATTGACTGATGGAGATGCTGCAGTTTCTTTTCCTTTTCCTTTGGAGACAGCTTTTCTTTTCCTGGAATTGAAGTCATTTGGAACTTGTTCAGAAACAGAGGATTCTTCCTGAGAATTGGCCAATTCAGATCTGTCCTGAGGACTCTTGTTCCCAGTAGCTTGAGCTTGAGATCCAAGTACCTTGAGAGAAGGGCTACTCGAAACACGCGGCAGCTTCTCATTGGCCGTCATTGGATTTGGATTATTGTTAGATCTACTGAGACCAAACTGATCAGGGTTGTGATTTGGAACGAACTGGCCGGTGCTTCTGCCGTTGAAACTCCTGCTGCCAAACCGAGAAAACCTGGCTGCCCTTTCAGCAAATCCGGGATCAGCTGAGAATTCAGCCACGCTGGAATTCAAAGGCATTGAATTTCCCAAACTCATTGGCAAATTTAGCTTAGGTGGGGAATTCAAAGGAGTCGTGTAACATGAAGCGTTGGTGCTGCTACTGCCATTATTGTTGTTACTATTGTTGTTAATATAAGGAGCCAAAGAATTTGGTGTGATCTCACCGGCGCCGGAGTTATTACCAATGTTACCCAACTTCCCTATCAGTTCCCTGATCACAGAGCTCTCATTAGAAATGTTTGAATTTGATGCCGCCGGTGAAGATACTATTGAACTCAGAGCTGAGTCAAATTGGAGACTGTGATCCGTTGACTTTTCCCAGTTGTTTGGATTGAAAAAGCAATCCGAGGACTGCTCTGATGAGCAATTCATCATCTCATTTGTTGCTTGAATTTGAATTTCCATGGCAGCTGAAGGCCAAATGGGCATTGCTACCGGCGCAGGGATTCCTGCATTTAGAAAGAACTCGTTCTCCATGAAACAAGAAAAAAAACGAACAGATAAACAATTGCTTCAAAATGAGGTTTTAGCTTAGCTTAGATTATAGAAAAGATATAGGACTCAATTTAATGATAATGATTTATATAGTGAAATGAATAAGAAGCAAAGAAAGTGAAGGGGGTGATTGATGTTTTGGGTGAATTGTGCGATCAATATGATTGCATTTGATTGAAAAAAAAAAAAAAGGAAAATGAAAATAAGTTTGGTGAAGAAAAAATGCTACGCAAAAGCAAAGAGAAAGAGGGAAAGGGGAAAGAGTTGGGAGTTGTGATGGAGTTAAATAGAAGAGAAAACACAAAAGAAAAGGTGTTGTTTGACCTTTTTTTATTTTATTAAAAAGAAAAAAAAATTAGTAATTTCGTTCTCTTCTCATCTCTGTCTTTCTCCGTAAAAAGCGGAGAGAGAGCTGTTAATGTTGCCGGCACGTTAAAGCACCTACTAATATCTATATCTCATTTCCGTCTCTTGAAATACTCAAGTCTCTTCTCTTCGTCACCATCAAACCTTTGAAAAAATTGAAGGCATGTTTACCATTCATAGTCTTCGGTTAAAAAAAATTATTGTAGTGGTTAAAGATCCAATGAGAAAATTTTTTAAATGTAAAGTAATTGGTCATATTAGTCTCATTCGGAACATAACTAGTAACTTTAGAGACACAATCTCTTTTGCATATATTTGATAATTTTACGAAATAAGAGTTATAATAATATTTTTAAACTTAAATTAGTAATATTTAGAGAGTAAATAATATGCTTCTATTATATTTTAGTTATATTTTGTATGAACATCCATTTTAATTTATTTTTAATAAATTAATTTGTTTTAGAATTATTTGTGATTAGATTATATGCATAATTGTAGGTGATCGAAAACTCAAGTTTTAAGAAAAGAATGCTGTTGCAACAAATTTGCAGAGACTGGTCAATAAGAATTGTTACTCCTGCTACACTTCCAATAGGATAAATGGCACTTGCTGTAAAAAACTCCAGGGCCTCCCTTACTTCTGTCTATCATATCGGGTACTCGAGCCGTTAACAATCCATAGGTCAATTTCGGGCATTGAGCTCATTTATCATAAGTATAGAGTTGGGAGAGCAAGATAGAGACAAATACCCAATGGGCGGTGAAAAAGCCTACCTAACTAAGTTGATGTATTTGCAGAGTTCTAATTGAAACAAGTCTGGATCAGTGAAAATGTTGTAGCCCTTGCTTTAGCAATCATGGAGTGATGACAGACTAGATTTTGCACAAGATAAATAACATATTACGATCTAAAGTTTCCTAAAATGGAGGAGACGCGTCACATACTTTTGGTTGCCCTAATTCTAAGTTATAAAAGAAACACACATTAAAAGAAAGAAAGAGAGTCGTCACTCAAAAGGATAAAACCGCAAAGAAACAACAAGAAAACAGAAATCAAGAGATAGATTGGAGGCTGTAATAGGGGAGAAATTGCAGAGGTCAATCGAAAATCAGTTCTTTTTCTTATCTTCTTGTTTTCTATTTATTTATGGAGATGTATTTGATGATTGAACTAATTTTATTTACTATTTTTATCGCAAAGTATGAACTAAATTATATTATGGTTGAGTGATAAATGATCTTAATGGATACTTGACTTACATATGAGTGTTGCTCTGTATTTGCTATAGCATTTTGTCTTAATTGTATTTATTTTAATTTCCTATTTCGGCTGACCATCCATTTAGTGGATACTAATTAAGAAAGAGCCTCAGAAAAGTCTAATTTAGTGGATCTCATTAAGACAATACTTGGTTTTATATTGAGTTTCCCAAGTTGAGTAAATCTCAATTTGAATAGGGTCATATTTGATCTAAAATTAGTGATGAACTAAACATAAAAATTCACCTTGTAGGGTAAATGAAACTTAGATCATGTAATGTTATACTTAATGTTGGCGTAACAATTGGTCACTGTTATGTTGCATTAGATATAAGATATTTAACATGTGACAGCTGATGATGCATGATGGATTCTGCCCAGTGTTGCAGTAGATGTTGTAGCAACGATACTATAATTGAAAAATAGTCAATGCCATTAAGTGAGTTTATTTACTCAAATACTTCATTTCCATTGGTTACATCCTTATGTTTGACGTGAGAATTTTTTTATTGCATTTTTATTTTAATTAATTTATTAGTTTCATAAATTGTCTTATTTAATTTATAACAAATTGCATTGTTAAGGTTGTTGTCGTAAATTTGATAACATCAATCCAAGTGGAGACGATCTGAACATTTATTAATATATTACTTGTTGTGTACACTTGCATATTATATCGATGTTGATTGGATCAAATACTACATGAAGAATTTATTCGATGTCTATTTATCAATGTGTCTAATTCCCAACCATTTATTTGTAAGTCACTTATAAGATAAGATGGGAGCTAAGGACCTAGTTAAGTGATTTTTTAACAGTTTTATTTAACTGACAACCGAATTTAAATCTAAAAGAAGGTAAGGGCTTAAAAAATTGATTTGTGCTTTGCCATCCTTTTGACATATAAGATAATTATCTTATAGTAATGCTACAACTCAAAAACTTCGTGGGGAATTTCTCGCTAGTTTTTAAAATTTAACATTATAAAGTATTTTCATCAGGAGACAAATTGGACTTGCTACAGACACCTGAGAGACCTCTACAAGGCAGGCTAAAAGAGTAAGAGGACAAGAAGCAAAGAGTCATACTTTCGTTTCTTTGTTGATATTCGTTCCCCATAAATTACCTTCAATTATCAGAATTAAAACAATTAAGGACAAAAAAAAAAAAGACTATACTTGTTTGCCCCAAGAGATTTTGAATAAGAATTTGTAATCTTCAAAGAATTCCACAAATCGAATCCAAATGTGTACCTACAAAAGGTACTTCGATTCTCAAACTAGTGTTTGTTAAGGAGAATTTATGATTTGAAAATTTACGGTGATTATTCATGAAATTAGTTAAAGAACCCCTCTCGATTCTTTAGGCCTCTATTTATAGATCGAGGTACGCTAAGTTGGCAGAAGATTTCGTTTTGGATCTAAATCTCCATCATTCGTCTCTTTCGTTTAATGTGCACAATTAGATCTAATAATTGTTTTTATCTGTATGTGAGTTTCTCACGTGTGATTTTTTTTTTCGACATTCTTTCATTTGTTTTATTTTTTAAAAAAATTCAATGACGGTGGTGACTCCTACATATCCAAGTCAATTTTTTTAGCTTGAAAGCTTTGGTCTAATTTCTAAGTCCAACGTGTGCAGAAAGAACCATACCGGCATCGGCAGAAGCAAGCAGCTGCAGGGTAAATTGAATTGTATGAGCACAAATTTCATCTCTTCGGGCTTCGGCATTGGCTTCAGAATAAAGATCTGGGTACCACTGAAATTGCTTCGGGGTCATTCGCTAAGGGACCAACATTATTTAACCTCATATATATATATATTTGTATTTGTATTTATTTTATTTTGAATACATGGATTTTGTTCATTTTTGGCAATGGCCATTTTTCCCATTCCTTGGCACAATCAAATGATCAGCTTACAAATTCAACCCACTTCTCTGTTCCTTGCTCTTTAGGCAACATTTACTAGCCATTTGCCAGCCGCTATCTCGGGCTTTGTACTCTTGTCTTATTGGCCTTCAATAAAGATTGGTAGTCCCTCTTAATTTTTATTGTTATTTTTAATAGGTTTATACAAGACGGTTATTATATTATTTTCTTATGCACTTTTTTTTTTTCAAAAGCATCCTAAAATGTTTGTTTGATTCCCAAAGCCAATGTATATTTTTATCTCAATTCTGGACAAAATTAACTAAGCAAATATGCACATTACAATAAGATATTTTTAACCATCAGAAAATGATATAGTGGGCCATTTGCCACACCATTTGAGAGCGTCGAGTCCAACAAATGTTTGAACTCTTTTTTTTTCTCTAAATTTATCGGGTAGGAGTACATATTCCACCTACTGATGTGAGTAAAATAAGATATCCCCTAATATTAGAATTAGAATATAAATCTAAACTGTGAAATAAAAGACTTGATCTAAAATAGTCTAAGGTGACGTTTGTTTTTTAGTTTAAATACATTTGAATTAGTCTGAATTATTAATATAAATAAAATTTTGCATATGAATTATGTGTTCTTTTTTGGCCTGAATTACTAAAAATAAATATTAAGCTGTTTTTTAACTTAAAAATCTGAAAATTAATACTTTTACATTTGTGCCCTTACAAATTATAAATGTTAAAAAAATAATAAATATCTCAAAGAACTTAAATAATAAATTATATAATATATTATCATAATATATAATAGAGCCCTTTATATTCTACAATAGTATGTTAATCAATTTTATTGTATTTGATGTTGTTTTTAGATGAAAAATATTCATAAAAAATTATGAAAATAGATCATGCTAATTTGAAGATGATGATGATGATAATAATAATAATAATAATAATAATAATAATAATAATAACCTACCACTATATTATCACAAGTTTTAGAGATAGGTAATAATGCTAATTATTAAATTTTATTTAGGTAAAGATGAAAATTAATTAATTAGACAAGGATATTTTGGAAGATTTCTTTTAATGGCATTATTTAGACTTCTTAGATTAAGTAAAAAGCTAAAAAAAGTTGGTTTAATAACTTGATAACTATAATGATTGAAAATTTTTACTATGTTGACAAAACAAATGGATTTGATGACTTCATTGATTAAAATTAAGTTAATTAAGTCATCAAGTAAAAAAAAAACCCTCAATAAATTTCTAATTGTGAATATCAATACATTTATGATTGTAATAGAAGTATAACAAAAACAAAAACAAAAAAACCATTAGAAAACAAGTTTGATGACATCAAAATGGTCTCAAAAAAACAAATTTAATCTTAAAAGCTATCATAACACCTTATTATTAGTTGGGTCTTCCTAATTATGTTTAATTTAATTTACGTACATCCATCCACTGACCCACCTGATTTTACTGTTTTGATACTTATTTTTGTAAAAAAAAAAACATTCTAATTGTAAGTTACAATAAGTATATCTTAGAAAACCCCATTAACTCCAACTTGAATTTTGATAGGAATATTAACTACATTGGTCCTACAAAGCTACCCTAATCTATTAGTCAAGGTAAAATCTACCAAGAATATCACGTAGGGTTTTTGTTCCTTCTTTCTGTTTTTTTCTTACTAGATTTAAAAAAAAAAAAAAAGTTTCACAAGATTCGATGTAATGTAGGAAAGTTAGCATCCAAGTGGGATGGGTGGTTAATTCCATTGTAAAAATTCATTCTCCCCCTTCTACTTACATTATCTTATCTTTTAATCTCCCCTTATTCGGATAATTAATAATCAAGAAAGGCCTAATTAATTTAAATTAAATGTGGCAATCACTGGAGTCAACAATTGACGTTGCTTGGTTACAAGTCAAAGTAAAATTAAATACAAAGTTGTATGATCTTTGATTGGTCGGTTAATTTTTTATCTGATTCTTAACCAAAAAAAAAAAATTTAAAATTAATTAATTAATTAATGATATTCTTGAACGTGTTTGGGCTCAGTCAATCATTGCATTAAATTCCCATCTCGCCAGTTTGCTCGGGTTTGGTCGGGTTCACACACCAGGCCGACTTAATTTTTTTAAAAAACTTAAAAATTAAAATTGTCTTGGCTCACTTTCTCATAAGCTCCAAAGACTATTGCCAATTCATAGCAGTATTTACAATTGCAGCGGGCTAAGTTACAGATGTAACTTACAGATCCAGCTTTAGCCAACCCCCATTACTTGCATTTGCATGGTTTTTCTCACTCCTCAGGACACTTGTGCTCTTCCCATTGGGGTGTATGTTAATTAACATAGCAACCTCCCAATTGTATTTTACACGATGTTCAGCATGCACGAATCAAAGGTGCAAAAGAGTCGAATAAATAAGTTGTCTAATCATGACTAGCTTCCAAATTTTAAATACTCTTCCTAATTTATTTAATTCCTCATTAGCAATGATTATATATATAATCTTTATCAAATGCATATGTTTGTATTTCTAAAATACGAGATAGAACAGACTGCTTGTTAGCGACTAATTATACAAAAGTAATTGCAGGTAGGAGCAGAAGCTAGAAACTCTAGTTGCAAGGGCTGCAAGAAAAATGTAAAATAATAATAATAATAATAATAATAATAATAATAATAATAACAATTTATTAACATAATTTAAAAATAATATATTTCAAAAAAAGAAATTATGTTAATATGTTCATCTTTCAATCAACTTATTCATATTCTATGAAAGTATTTAGTCAAATAAGATTTAGAAATATAAAAAAAAAAACAACAACAAATCTATAAAACTTCATTTGGATGTTCTTTTAAGAAAAAAAAATTATTCATTATTGACTTCTTAAAGGATAAAATAAAATATTACTTGCCTCTTTGGTGTTGTTTAGTGTTGAATGTTAGAAAATGTATATTTATAAAGGAGAAAATCGTCATTTTACATTACAAGTCTTACTAACACCCTTATTTTTATGTATTTAAGTCTCTTGTGATTTAATTATGTGTGTTTTATTTTAATTAAGTATTTTATATATTTTAGGGGCATCAAGGTTATTTCATAATAAACGAGAGATCAGACAGCAAAATGGACATCACTTTTGAACTCAGGACAATCGAAAACCTTAGGAGGAGCATAAAAGGAAAAATGACACTGTTCACATGTACGGTACTGTCTCATGTTACTGCTCACGACATTGTTCACATACACGAAACGATGACGTGGCATTAACTGGTGATGTGGCATTGACTGATGAGGTGTCACGATTCTATTGGACTAAAACTCTTATGTATTGTTGATTGGTGACATGCTAGCATGTTAGTGGACTAAAAATCGTGCGTACGGTACATGCATATACATAGAATTATTTTCAACCAAACCGCGTCACTATTCAAGCCCCCTCATTGTTCATACCGCGTCACTATTCAAGCCGCCTCATTGTTCATACTGCGTCACTATTCAAACCGCGTGGTTAAACCGCATACTATTGACCGATGACGTGGCGAAATCCTGAGCGTCTAAATTATTTTTAATCCGATGGCCATGATTTACTCAATGTATCTATAAAAAGGGGGCTCCCCCCCTTAATTTGATATTCCTGAATTCATTTTTGAGTTTCAATTTTCTGTAATTCCTTTTCCATTTTGTATTTTCTATGTATTTTAATAAATTCTCATTTTGCCTTTAGTTCAATTATGAGTGGCTAATTTTTTTTTAAGCTTGGGCTGAAGGTGAAGTCTCAACATGTGCCATGGGCTTTATTTGGTAAATTTATTTTCTCTTCCCCTCTAATTATTATGGATGTTTTGACTTTTCGTCGATAAATTGTAATAATGTTGTCTAGATACTGCACTGGTTTAGCCAGCTCCCTAGTACAAGCTTATTATTATTTAGCACGATAAGCCTTTAGCACCATATTGATTAGAGTGTGGTTCATGAGGAGTGAAAATCCCCTCATGATTTAATTGACATTAATAAAGAATATTTAGTCCATGATGCATGTTGATACAGATACCCAAGTGCTTATTTCAATAGATTTCGCTTTAATTTATTCCTGCCATTTTAATTTAAATTTTTGGATAATCTAAATCATTTCCACTACAAATCCAATCACCCACTTAGAAAATTAATTCTATACTTAATTAAAATTCACCTCCTCGTGGGATCGACACTAGTCACCTTTAATATATTCTATAATAGATTCGTGCACTTGCGAGTTCAATAAAATTTGCACAACATTTAGCTTACTCTGAATATGCATTTTACCCACTAGTTTAAATTAGAATATTAGCAAATGTTGGTGTCTAATGGATGAGGTTTCTCATCCCATCCAAACCATATATATATAATATTAGTTGGAAAATTAAAGAAAAAAAACTAGATAATAAGTTAACATTGTCAAAGATTGAAAGTTTGAAACAACAACAAATTAAGAAACGGGTTGAAAAATATATGTTTGAAATGAATATTAAACTAAAGAAGAGAATTCTGATTCGTTACTGCCTATAAGTAAAGATAAGTTGTAATAAAATTATAATAAATTTGTAGAATTTTAGAGGTATTAGTGATTAAACCGTCTCCAATAAAAGCTTGGATAGAAAAGACTAAAGATATTAAGAATAATTTAAGGATATATTTCAACTTCAATTGTAACTTACTATATAACATTTGCATAATATATATATATATATATATATATATATATATATTTCAATTTCTTACAGGTGCCACGGCCCCTATCTGTCTTCATAGTAATCCGCCCTTGAGTGCGGGAGCTTTTGTTGGTCACATGAAAAAATTTTGATGTCTTATCAGTAATTATGTGAGTGTAGTTCAAATCTCAAACCTTTTTATTTCACCACAAGAGATTTCATCAGTTGACGAAAAACTTGTCAAAATAGATAATCTTAGTCCAAATCTGTGAAACACAAAACCGCCAACAAATCCAGGAGAAGAAATTCTTCATAGAAGAAAGCCTCTGAGCCAACCTATCTGCAGAATGAGTGAAAGGATAAAAAGATAATGGTTTTTTTTTTTTTTTTTTGCCCGAAAAATTGAAGGCAGGGTAGGTATTTTTGGGACAGAGAAATTGAAAAACGAGTGCTAAAGGCAGAAGAATGAGAGAAAATAGAGAGAATAAGCTGATTGAGTGTTTTCATCAATTTTTATTTTAAATTCATGGAATTAAATATATCCTGATTTGAAATTAGACTTTTACCCATGATCGGTCAGTTGGATTTGTCAACATTATTTTACCAAATCACTGCTTAATACATGTGAAGTAAGTACATATGATTGGAATTAGACAAAGACACAGACAAAAGCCAGCATTGACGACACCACAACTTGAATAACCAACACAGTCCAAAACCAACAACCTTATATTATTATATGGGAAAGGCATGCAAATTATTAACATTTTCAAAGTAATGTAGATTAAAAGTAGCATGAATTGTAAAGCATTCCTAAGCTGATAATTAACTCATCAGTGTGCTAAAAGATTTTGATAAACTATCATGGAGTAAATAATTAATATCTATCCAATAACGTTTGAAATCTTATTAACCACTTCTCTTAATTATTCTATTGTCTTCTATCAAGCACTTTCCGTTTATAAAAATATTTACGAGTCTATAATTGACAATAATTGGGAAGTCAATATATATTTTTTAATTGGGACGGAAAATATAATTATGATTATCTATGTCAAGTAAAGATTTTTTAATTTTCTTATTAGTTTTTTTTAAAATAAATATCATTAGGTTTTGATTAGAGACTCACTCTAATCAAACCCACTAAATTCTTTTTAACACCTCTTTTCTTAACATACCCTACGATATCTCAAAATTAACCCTCTATATCTTTATTGTTTCATACTGTTTTTACTCTTTACACCCACCTTCCAAGCAAGCAATCTCCATTTTTTCTTGTTTTCCTTCCTCTTTGATAGTTTTTTCTGTTTTTAAAATTCAGATTAGATTCTGAATTCCGATTTAGAAGCCTATACGTTTAGAAATTGATTTTTCTTTATGGTTTAGCATAATAATTAATAAATATATAACAAATTGCACTAGTTTTTATGAGGGGAACCAATTTGTTGGTTAATCGAGGCACAAATCTCAGTCACAAGGCAAAGATAATTATACTCATTAATTAAAACCTTATAATACGAGCGTGATTGTTAAGTAATTCATACCTTCACAATGCATTTTAGTGAATGTCTCAGAAGTCTTCTCTCCAGAACCGTACCATTTATTACTCATAATAACAATAATTTATAAGAATAAATAAACAAGCTATGTTGCTTAGATATCCCTCATTTAATTATGGCAGGTAATAAAATAAAATTGTCTTATAAAAAAATAAAATTACCACTGAAAACGTCAATACAATCCAAACTAAATGATTTATGTGAATTTGTAACTCGTAAGAATTCTATTTAAGTGAATTTATAACTCGTAAGAATTTTAACAGATCGAATGAATTAACTTTTATAAGAATCAATTTAGTCTTATTATTGTTGTTGTTGCTTTTTGTTTTTTAAGTTATCACACATCTTCCATCATTCTTTCATGTCTATAAACACAAATTATACATAATTTAACAAATCACATCACCTCAATAGGAGGGAAAAAAACAAAAACACTAATAGTGTTTGGTTGGTGGATTACAGCATTTAATGCATTGTTTTATAACAAAGTAATCACAAATTAAACATTTTATGATCATTCTCATCACTTGAGTTGTACATTGAACACACTCCTGGATAGAATTTTTGAGGGCTGCATCAGAGAAGAATATTCTAGCTCTCAGACTAAAATTGACTAGTTTGGGTCAAATTTTAGTAAAGACTACTTATTATTATTTTTTCTTTTTTTCTTTTTAAGGGTTTGGCTACTTTGGATAAGCTCTAAGGTAGACCACCCACCACAGTCATTGGATGCATGTACTTGAACTTGAAACAATTGTGAAAGAGTGCATCCAATAGATGTGGTGAGTGGTCTACCTTGGAGCTAATCCAAGGTAGCCACTGCCTCTTTTTAAATATAGTGCATGGATATACGTACTATATCTACAATTTTGTGAGAGACATATCAATTTCTACTCAATTATACATCCGAGTAAAAAGTCTATTTCACATCAAAAATAATACAATTAACTATAACCAATGTAACATGTGTATTTAAATTTAATATAACTATTATTTGCACGTTGATTTATCAAAATAAATTACCTCATAACGTGACATTATTTACTTCTTATATAACTAATGTGGTATCTCCGTATTTTAGAATTTCTTATACTTGGAAGGGAAAATTTAAGTCTTAGAATAGAAGTTGAGACTCAAACTTATCCCCTCAAATTAGTTCTTATTACCACCAGGCCAAAGGCCAAAGCCAGGTGGCTAAATACTTATCAATTTTGAATCCTATTTACAGTATGTCTGGGATTGATGTTAGGCAGTTGTAACTTAGAAGTTACAGTATTAAAATATTTAATGAACATTAATTGTTGTAGTTTGGAAGATGAGTCGATTTAATTTTATACTTTTATAATGAAAAATCTATTATATCTTTACTAATTTTGTTAAAATTATTTTTTAAAATTTATATTTACTACATAATATTAACTTTTATTTCATAATTATACTTTTTTTTAAACAGCTGTAACTTAAAAATTATAGCAACTCAATTCCGAATAAGATCTTAATAGTGTTTGGTTGGTGGATTACAACATTTAATGCATTGTTTTATAACAAATTAATCACAAATTAAACATTTTATGACCATTCTCATCACTTGAGTCGTACATTGAACACATGGCTGGATAGACTTTTTTAGGGCTGGATCATAGAAGAATATTCTAGCTCTCAGACTAAAATGGACTAGTTTGGGTAAAATTTTAGACTACTTTTTGCTTTTTTCTTTTTTCTTTTTAAGGGTTTGGCTACCTTGGATCAGCTCCAAAGTAGACCACCCGCCACAGCCATTGGATGCATGTACTTGAACTTGAAACAATTGTGACAGAGTGCATCCAATGGTTGTGGTGGGTGGTCTACCTTGGAGTTGATCCAAGATAGTCACTGCCTCTTTTTAAATATAGTGCATGGATATATGTACTATATCTACAATTTTGTGAGAGATATATCAACTTCTACTCAATTATACATCAAAGTAAAAAGTCTATGCCACATCAAAAATAATACAATTAACTATTACAAATGTAACATGTATATTTAAATTTAATATAACTATTATTTGTACGTTGATTTATCAAAATAAATTACCTCATAACGTAACATTATTTACTTTTTATATAACTAATGTGGCATCTCCGTATTTTAGAATTTCTTATACTTGGAAGGGAAAATTTAAGTCTTAGAATAGAAGTTGAGACTCGAACTTATCCCCTCAAATTAGTTCTTATTACCACCAGGCCAAAGGCCAAAGCCAAGTGGGTAAATACTTATCGATTTTGAATCCAGTTTAAGGCATGTCTGAGATTGAGGTTAGGCAGTTGTAAATTAGAAGTTACAGTATTAAAATATTTGGTAAACACTAATTGCTGTAGTTTGAAAGATGAGTCGATTTAATTTTACACTTTTATAATGAAAAATATATTATATCTTTACTAATTTTGTTAAAATTATTTTTTAAATTTTATATTTACTACATAATATTAACTTTTATTTCATAATTATAATTTTTTTAAAACAACTAGAACTTAAAAGTTAGAGCAATTCAATTCCAAATAAGATCTTAATCATCACAATTTACAACTAAATACTTTTTTTTTTTTTACACTAAAAAATATTTAACAAAGATGTTTGCACTCATGTAAAATCAAAATGCAATATATTTCGGTGATGGCTAGTGGCTACCGGCCAAATTAAATGAAATATATCTTAGTACAGTTGGTTGCAGATTCATCACCTCTAGCCGGTTACTTGTTTTGCAGTGTAGACATATTAAAAGAACAAAGCATCTAATTGTATTCAAGTCTATTAGGGGGAAAAAGGAAACAAAAACTGAAGTGAGTTGTAGCCAGTTGTTAGGCATACAAATTGTAAACTCGACATATTAAAAAGGAGATTTTATACATATCCATTTTTGTCACGTACCTTTGCAATTGAACCAGAGCAAGAATCTCATATCATCTATGACCTCTTTACCGCATGCATTTATGTGATCAGCAAATTAAATAGAAAGCCTGCTCGCTTCTAAATTGATAATCCAGGTTCCAAATAAAAGAAACCCTATTCAAAAGGAAACACCGTCGCTCACCACGTGGCACATTATTATTGGTTGGTAAAGCAACCAATTACAAGCTTATTAATCGATCTATCGATTTAATTTGCCAACCCTCATGAACCACATTTTGCAGAAAATTAATGCTTGTCATTTTGTTCAAACTCGATCACGATGACAACATTTTTGATTCACACGTGGGTTTTAAAATGAATTCTAGTTTTTTTGTAGTAGGAAATTTACATGCATGCATGTAAAGGATCTGAACTTCAATTAATTAGGTCAAAATATCCAGCTGCCAGCAAATTCTTGCATGCGTGCCATTCTGCCAACCAGATAATTACTTGTATGGCATGGCAACTCAACTCAAACCGTCAAAAATAGTATGTTGCTGATTCAATATTTCTTCTTTGACAAGATTTTTCTTATTGAATTTCATTAATTATTATCTGTCAGTTTCTCACTCTCAAAACTGTGAGTCGAATCTGTGTGTCAGCTGACACATATCTATACGTGCAGCCATTTCCAAGAAAACATGTACAAAATGTTAACTCACAATCATTTATAAAGTGCATAGATATAAGTGATATACATACATATATATATATATATATGATAGACAGATTCTGTACCTAACATCTCCCGTCATCCCACCGTCCCATTTTCTATGGTTTAATTTCTCACTCCACATCCAACCACATCCAACGGCTGATGCTGCAGTCTGTAGCTTACAGATTCTGTAAGCTAGTCGAGTCCTATATAATAAGTTGCATTAACCATCAAAGATGAAACTTCTGAACTGTAATCAACCGTTTTCTTAAGGTAGTCATTGTAATTAATATTAAATTGAAAGCATATCATTGCATATGGGCGCGAGAGGTTCAGCTAATTTACTTGCACGCTTTTTGTCAGGGTCCATCATTGACACAAAAGAAAAGTTACATTTTGTTAATTTAATTATCCACTTTTTTAAATAAACTTTTCTACTTAAAATGTCGTATTGAAGCAGCCTCCCCTGTAAAGACAATAAAAGCCATATTTTCCAGGGAATCAGGCAGTGGAGGCCAGCTTTGTTGGATACACAATTAGTTTTTGCTATAAATTTTTAATTTTTATACATATAAATACACATCAAAACATAATTTACAAATACTGAATAAGTTTCCCTTCCTGCTCGATCTGTGCATTGTCTTGTACTTTGCACTACACAATAAAAATTGTACTAATTACTAATTAAGTTTATGAAATTGGGACAAACAAAGATAAATAATTTATTTATTAAGAATGACTGTAGTTTAAGACAAATGAGAGAGATTTTTTTAAAAAAAAAAAATCTAAAAAAGACTTGGTTTAAAGGTGTTGCTGGGGTAGTTCTTTTCTTGATTACTAATTTTAAATTAGTGCCATCAATTTTGTTATAAATATAATATTATCTTTGTTTGTGTGTGGGTTGGTTATTGAATAAATTATTACAGAATAATATTATGAAATAGTATTTAAAGAATGTGGTCGGTGCTTTGTCCAAAACCAGAAGTATGTAAAACAAGCGGCGTAAGCTTCTAGGAAAGGCGGGAACTCGAATAATTAATTATTATAAACATTTGTTAAATTCCACTGCCCAATCACGTCTCGGATTTGTTTGGAATTTCTTGGTCTTTACTCTCTTGATTTAAAAAAACAAATTGACTAAATCATTTGGACAATTATTTTTATCCGTTCGTCTGGCACCAAAGGATTTTTATAAATGAATCAAAGATAATACAACTAATGAATGCATGTATAATATTTATCATTAAATTTAATATAATAACCATTTGTTTGGTAATTTTTTGAAATAAATATACACATATTATACTATTACTTATTTATTGTATAGCTGACATAGCATCTCTCATAAATTTTAAATTTTCTTTTCATACTGTCAGCGTCTTTTTTAATAAATTTTTTTATTTAAATTGTATAAAGTAGTTTAACTAGAATAGTTAATTTTTACTCAAACGGACTTTATTGTTACGATGGAAAGGAGTAAAGTGGAAGATATTTTTAATGCGTAGGGCTGGACTATGGTGCTACAGCTATATTGTATCCTACTGTTTACGTATTGTTATATGATAAAAAAAAACTTCTAACCGCGTCCAGAGGGTATAATAATGTAATGTTTTCAAGAGAGTAGTCTAGTAAAGTAATGTGCAAAAAGCATTCAACTGTAAACTAAAAAATGTGATGTGTTGACAGCACGTCCTCTAAATAAAAGAAATAGGAGCAATACTCTCATGCTGCGTTTATTTATCAGTAGTCGAAATGGATTGAAATTAAAATGAGCTAGAATGAGAATGAAAAATAGGAATCATAATAAGTTATTTACTTTAACTGCAAGAATCGAAATATGAATGAGCTAGAATCCTATTGATGTGTATATTTTATCTTGAAATCTGAATCAAAATAAGTTGAATTATTTTAAGTTATTGAAATGCCCTATTCGATAATAATAATAATATTTATTATTAGTATTATAATAAAAATGATTAATAATAATAATATTAAAAATAATATCATTAATAATTTATTAAAATACTCTTTGTTAATTATTTCCATTTAATAATAATAATAATAATTAATAAATTAATAACAATAACAACAACAACAACAATAATAAATTTTTTTATGCATTTACCGGTCAGGACTCAAGAGTTCAGCTATTTTAGTTGGATGCAAATAAACCATGCGGACCCATTATTATCTTTTCAAACCCACGACACAACAATTTTGCTCAGAATGGGGTGGTGCAAGATAAAATGTGGGGGGCAAACTAGTGCTTTCGCAGAAAAGAGCTTAAATGTTGAGCACATTTCCCGGTCAATATTCAATAGTCTAGATATTTCAGTTGGGTGCAAATAATCACCACGTACACCCCATCATTATCTCTTCAAACCCGGTATACAAAAATTATGCTCAGAATGGAGTGGCGTCAGATAAAGTGCGAGTGCAAACAGTGCTATGCTCTCATTTGGCCCAGTTCTTATACTTTCAGGCCCCTTTTTTTTCACTCAAGCATTTTAGATATAGACTTTTGTGTCTCGTAAGAAATTTTTGACGGGGTAAAGAGTACTTCCTTCACTTTCGAACAGATCCATTTACAAGAGGATTTTCAAAATTAAGTTAAAAAAACCGGCTTTAAATCAAAAACCAAACAAATTTTAGAAAACACCAATAATAATAATAATAAATCATCATGTATAAATTTTATTAACAACCAACAATACAAGCAACAAAAATGATCAAAAGATTATAATATACTTTTTTTCCCTCTTTTGAAACTAAACATACTTTAATTTTATTAACTTCTAATTTACTGAAGAAAATTAATGAAATAATATAATATCTTCAAGAGTATCTCAGATTAATTAAAAATCATGTTTTATGAATCTAGATAAATGAAAAGTAAACATCCCATTTTCCTTTTCCCTTTGCTGAAACTTTATAACTCTACCTTCCACTCTTTATTTCTAATTTTCCCACTTCACTGACTAAATTCTAAGGCTTCTATTTTCTAACGTAAATGTTTACATGAGGATATGTCTCTAATCCATTCATACACATTTGGATTTAATGAGTGGACCAAAGAAAATGCACTGTACTGCAGTACTGCTCTTTAATTATCTTCATGTATAGATAGCCCACAATAACAAATTCATGGGGACACGAAATTATTGATCACATCTTCTTTATTTTATTTGCTTACGATCTATTTTCACATCATTAGGGCACGCCCTTAATTATTTAAAATCTTAAACATAAATAAATATATGTGAACTATCCTTATCACATTCTTCATCAAACGCAGTACTTTGGTTTGAGATCACATTGTTAAATCATAATCCAATAGCTGTCTGCATAATGCATGATCACATGGCCCATTTCCTAGACTTGTGTGCATGCATGCTGAAGCATAGCTGTTATCAAGCTATAATATACTTGGTCATGGCCAATGGATCAAGTAGCAGTTAAAGAGTAATGTTAGGATTCTTTATATTTGAGTCTGAGTGGATGTAGCTGTACTCATAATAGATTAGTTATTAATATTTTATATAATGTGACGATTATAAATAATTTCACCCATTATCAACTGAGACTAAATTCAGGCTCGAATGATTGATCGGAACGAAATCTATACCCTTTTCTCTTAAAAAGCAATCATTCAAAAGCAACCCAACTTTCGGCGCCCTGCGCAAATCACGCACGCACAGCTCAAGATTATGTCATCATCAAATCAAACACGAGTCAACACTAAACAAGAATACGATCTTAAACAAATTCATAAAGCTTATTGTCAAAAATAACAATCCAAACCAATCCCCAATTACACTAATATCAAGATCAAGAAAGTTTGCAGGTAGCTAGCAACTAGTATTTACGTGTAAGTGCCTTGCTTGTACTTGCGAAAGAGGTCTTCAGTTTTGTCATTCCTGAAGGCACAGCATCCAATCAAATAAACCAATATCAAAGCAACAAGAGTGACGATCAATATGATATCTACTCTTCTCCATTCCTTTTTCAGATTAGCAAGTAATCCTGCTTTGCATGAATCACAGTTGTAGCAAAGCTGTATCTGGTCATTGCTCCACTGCAAGCAATCCATGTCCGCAGCATTGTTAATTGGACTTATCCAATATGTAGGGTTTACAAATGTGTACCCACACTCTGTCGGAGGTTTACAGCACCCCGACTGTAAAGAGAGAGAGAAAAATTGTTAGAGAAACCACTTAACCAAACGATTAAGTTGATGGATAAGAGTCCAATAACATATTATCTAGGACATCACGTGAAGCGTGTATAATACATAAGGCAGAAAGAAAATTGAAGAAATTATTGGACTTAAGATAAGGGATAACGGTTTAGTAATAATATTTAAGCCAAATCTTAATTAATTTGTTTATAAGAAAAATATGAACTGAAAATTAACTTAGTTAATTTACCTGTAGAGGGGTAATATCATGTGCATTGAAGAAATCCTGAGCCATTGTATAACTCTGGTTCAACTCAGCACACATCTGGGTAGAGCTAAGACAGCTTTTGATCCGATCCCATTTGTAAGAGCTTCGAACTCTTCTTCTTAACCAGCCAGAATAATCATCGAGGCGATATTCTAAGTAAGCTCTACTGGGTGGAAGGTGGCCTGAGCCCTTACTGGTAACCATGTAAATGAAAACAACCAAACAAGCCAGCAATATTATGAGAATTAGCATGGCAACGAGGTAGAGTATAAGGAGCCAGGGGATGCGCCAAAATCCTCCTATAAAGCCTGCTAGAGAAACAACCAAAATCAAGACGCCCAAAACAATGACTGGCCATTGCAGAAGCTTGACACAAGAATTGTCTGGCTCGGTTGCAAGCCAGACTCCGGCACCGATGACTGGGATTGAGAGAAGAATGGCTACGAAATTGATGGCTCCCATGACATTGCTGCTTAGTGCCATATTTTTGTATATAGATCTTCCAGTGTTTTGTTTCGGTTATTATAGAAATATTGATTATGAAATGAAATTTACTTGAGAGTAGAAAAATGTGCTACATAATAAGAAAGAAATACTACTGCTTTCACTTTAGGATCCGCCACATGACAAAACACCACTGATCCGTAGTCACACAAGTTTCACTTTTGTCATAAAGCCCACCGAGTTTTGTTCATTCTCTTGCATCTACATGAAAGCTACTAAAAGCAAAGTAAAAATAAATTTTAAGTTGTGTTTTGGTCTCCCAAGTCTAATCACTTGAGTGCAACTTTTTGAAAAGGTACTTATTCCAATTTGAAATAATGAAAATTTTGACAAATTTCTTTTAAGTCAGTGCTGTTGTTGCAGGAATATTGAAAAGGAAAATACTTGGTATCTAGAAGGGTGAGAGAAACATGACATGCTGCCGTTTCACTCCCAAAATTTCTCGCCCTTTTTTAATTAAAAAAATTAAAATATTAATAAAAAATAATAAAGAAAACATAATCTTATCTGCTCCTTACTCCATTTTTGTAACTCTCTCACCATCTCTGTCAAGTATCTCTCTCTCTCACTGTCTCTCACTATTTCACCATCTCTGTCAAGTATCTCTCTCTCTCACTGTCTCTCACTATTTCACGATCTCTCTCTCACTCACACACTCCTTTTCATGATCTGAAATTCTCTGGCCTTCTGCAACTCTTACAAGAAATTAACACTTTGGTTCTCACAAGGGCAAATTGGTTTTTTTGGGAATCTATTAATTAGAACCATTAATTACTTTAATTTCCATAAATTGTAATGACAGTGCAAATGCATCTGGTTGTGACAGCAAAGGGCCAGCTTGAAGTATTAAATTTCATCAGCTATTACTGGAAAATGCTTTGAAGATAACTTGCTTCTTCCTTTGCTCGACTACAAATTCAAAATTCTTAGGAGTTTTCCATTGTTGTCACAAACCAAGAAATTGTAAAATACACGGCCCGATTCTTTGGCGATGACCATCTCATCGTCGGCGGTCGTGTCGTCATTGTCACTGGTCTTGCTCGACCGAGATAGTGAGAGAGAGGTCTGTTAGTGAGAGAGAGTTGTAAAGATGGAATGACATAAATGATTTTATTTTCTTTATTATTTTTTATTAATATTTTAATTTTTAAAATTAAAAAAGGCGAGAGATTGTGGGAGCGAAACGGCAACATGTGTTGCCGTTTCTCTCGTGCTTCTCTCGCCTTTCTCGATTTTCTCGATGCCCAGCAGCACACTATTGAAAATGTTAAATATCACTGTTCATTGGCCATCTTTTTTTGGCCTAATTCTTATCTATTAGGCTGGCATTTTATGTATTTTAGTTATAGTTGGATTATTGGCAGGTGGGTATTTTGGCTTTTGTTTCAGTTTTTTTATGGTTTTATGGCTTTGGTTAAAAAATAATTTCGATTCGATTTAGTTTGAGTTTGTATTTCAATTCGATTTTAGGTTGTTAATTTGGGTTTGAATATAGTTTAGGTTACTTAATCAGGTCGGTGTTAATTCGGGTCAAATTATTAATTCAGGTTACATCTTCTTATTGTGTCTATTAGAAAAATACTTGCCTTTGTACTTGAAATAGAAAATGACTCTCTTAGATGTGGCTATGGCTAAGCAACGGGTTGTTTCCCTAGGATTTTTATTTAGATATGACAAAATCATACACACTTTACAAAAATATGATAACTTTTATTTAATTAAGTGTCCGTGACATTTTGACGGGCTGTAGTCTAAAATACCATTATCATCTCCAACAAAAGCATGGGCTCAACACTTTAAAGTATTATCAAACACTTACTAAAATCACCATCTTCTCTAAGTAAAATTCAACTCGTTTTAAAAAATTCTTCAACAAAATCTTTATACACTATTCTTATTGTTCTAAGAAGCTACATTGTCTTCAACATTTATTATAAGGGTTAGTTTTTATGTTTACTTAAAATTAAAAGTATTGAGTGCTGTTATTTAGGCTTTTTTAAAGGTAAAATGTGATCGATTATAGTTAAATGTACATGTTATTTATCATTTTTTAAAGAAATTTATTGTGTTTGATCTATAATAGTTGAGTTTGTTACATTCATGGTTCTAGATCGCGTTCTTGACTTCTCTACTTCTAGACTTTTAGACCTCTAGGAAAGGTTATAAGTTTGGAAGTCTAGAACTTAATCCTAAAAGTCTAGAAGTTTTAACAGATTATTTTTGTTAATATTACTATGTTTCACATGATTTTTAGGTAAATGGATTTGGTATGTATTATTGTCTTGCACAATGTTGAATGGATTAATCAAATCAATAAACACAAGTTCAATCCCTTAGCCACAAAAGGAATAATGGTGCACCTTCTTCAACATATTCACAATTGCTTGAAAACATAACTCAGACTATTGAAATTGGTATTTCAAAATATGAAATTATTATGAAGTTCAAATGCAATTCAACAAATTTGGTGCCACTTGTGGAAATTATCTTAGATGATGACGTCCATGAAAATCTTAATGGTATTGCATATAGAAAACCTTCTTGAGGCACATATCAACGTAGGTTCACTACTCCTATACTGCGAACAAATTTGAGTGGAGAGGATAATCAACATTTTAATAGTTTGTAGGAGGAGAGTCAGACCTATCCAATATTTAAACCATCAACATTTTCTAAAGAAAGTGTAAAAACTAATCGAAAGGATGTTATCAGTCCCAAACATTTCTCTACTATATCTCATTTACCATAGGAAAATGTGCCCACTATTGAGCCCATAGATGAGTATGAGATCGATCCAAACATCAACAATATTTATATGCTTAGAAACATAATCAGTTTTCTTGCAAGTAGTAACACTATGAGTACTAATGATGCATATCATTGTATTGACAATATTATAAGTAATGAATTTATAAGTGACAGTGATGGTTTTATGAAAAATGAGGTGTGCACATCAAAAGAGAAGTTGCAAGTGAGACTTTGTAAGCTTGCTTTGCAAAACTATTTTCAATTTAAAATAGTTAAGTCTGGAAAGAATATTTTGATTGTTACTTGTATAGATAATAATTGTCATTGGGGTATTCGTGCTACAAAAATAACGGATTCAAGTTATTTTTAAATTCAAAAGTATCGTAATAGGCATAAATGTTCTTTTAGTGAATAAAAGAGATCGTCAATAAGCATATGCAAAATTGATTGCGCCATACAGTTAAACACAAATTTAAAGGTACTTTATCAACATACAAAACAAAGTAGATTAGACGAGACTTTCAAAAAAATTTCAGCTATGATATTAGTTACCATGAAGCATGTAGGCAATAATGCATGCAGTGACACTTGTCAGGGGTTCACTAGCAACATTGTACAAGTTGCTCTTGACATACTTGAAAATGGTTGAAAATTAAAATGTTGGTTCTTATACTCTCATTGAATCTGTTGGTTCAAATCACTTCAAGTATTTATTTATGGTTATTGGTAGTTGTCTGAAAAGGTTCAGTTGGCTATTAGACCAGTAATTGCAATCGATGGCACATTTCTGAAAGGAAAATATAAAGGAACCATGTTTGTGACTTTATGCATGGATGGTAACAATCAAATATATCTACTTGCATTTGGTATTAGTGATAGCGAGGATGATGCATCATGGGAAGCAAAACTAAGGGATTTAATTAGCAATGTTAAAGATTTAGTTTTCATTTCAAATCCTAAAGGAAGCATAAAAAAAGGGTGTTGCCATGATATTTTCAGATGCAAGCCTCTGTATGTATCATCTCGATCAAAATCTAAGGTCAAATTTCAAGGATACACAAAATCTTCATATATGTTGCAAAGTTATACATTGTTTCTCAATTTGACATTGTCATGACTAAGATAAAAAGGATTAATGCAGACATTACTCAATACCTATTTGAAGCTGGTGGTTTTGCTTAATTGGTAGTGGACACAACTATAAAACTCAAAAAGTGGGCTAAAAACAAACTTCTTTTGTAGCAAGTTAACTCTCACATGTACTAGATTTTGTCTCTAAACTTGCATGAATTTATTGTGAAAGGTGGTCAATTTGAGGGCCACGCTAATATGCTTGCAAAAACTTGTAGTTGTCGAGCATTCTAACTAAACCATATGTTATGTGAATATGCTATTGCAGTGTGCAAGCATCTATCTTTTGAATGTCATTTATTTTTTTCTTCTACTACACTGTCTATGCATGAATTATAATATACACAGAGATAATCTATCACGTTGGTCTAATAGAAGAATATGATGTTCCTATTGAATTACTTACCACTAATATGCAACTTCTAGTATTAAAGCCAAAGAAAAGGCATCATAAAACAAATAAGATTCTATCAGTGGGTGAGGAAAATGTTACTAAAAAATGTCGGCGTTGCGGAAAAGTAGGTCACGATCAATTGACTTGCACAACATTGACACCATTGTATGAGCAAAACTCAACAATTGCCAACAATTTGATTTGAGGTGAGATCTTTAAGTTTATGCATTGTCTTTCCATTACAAACTTATTACTTGCATACCTTGTACTAATGTGTACTACTAATGATACTTGTAGACATTGCTGGGTGATGAACATTAAAACTTGTAGTAGTTTAGTGTTTACTTTTTACTAATGAGAAATTTCTAAATAATGAAGATGTATTATAATGAATATATCTTCATGAAGCAATTGTTGAACATGTCATTTTATAATCAGAGGTTGTACTTTAATGAGCTGTTATGAAATTTTTATGTTATATGTTTGGTTCTATTTTATTGTTATTACAATTAAAATTAGCATTCTGCAAATATATCTCGATTACTAGATTTGTCATAGGTCAATAACTTAATTTCTAAAAAAGTCTGTTAGTTTAAAATATTAATAAGTTTATGCGAAGTACGTATATATAATCTCAATTTGTTAAGAAATTGTATATTTTAAACACATTTCTTTATTGTAATTCAGCTACTACATTTTTCTTGATTCTATTAAATTATCTACTACAAAATTGGTCTATCAGTCAAGAACTTAACATATACACTAGTCTATTAGTTTAGAATATTAATAAGTTTGTGTGAAGTACATATATCTAATCTCAATTTCTTTAGATTTGTATATTTTAAAGACACTTCATTATTATATTTTAGGTACCATGTGTTCTTGATTCTATTAAAATATAGACCACAAGACTGGTGTATCGGTCAAGAACTTAACATCTACATTAGTCTATTGGTCTAGAAATTTGACAAGTTATAAACAATTAATTGACAATGGAACTACAAAAGCTATAGTTTGTATTGTTATCAAGCAATCAAATCCTGCTATAGTTTACATCCACATTACTAAACAATACATTCACAACAATTTTCAACTTCTATCTTTAAACAAGTCCAATATAATATGCTTCTTACAATAATTGATATCCTTTTGGTTGTACTGAGCTTGAATATCTTGTCCGTGCACTAAGATCTCCAAGAATCGTTAAACGAATACACTACAATCACCCTTATAATGATAGTTAAATAAGTATTTCGCAAATAAAACAAATAAAAATGACTTTAAGGTTATAAAAAATACCTAATAATCTATTGCGATGCATTAGATATCTGGTGTACAGGCCAAGGATTTGCCTATTCAAATGTAACGGAGGATCCATTGAGTCCTATATTGGCATCTTATTAAGAATTAAAGGTAACATCGCAACATATGGTTTCATTTTATTACTAAACTCACTCTCAGAAGTAAAACATATGGATGAGCCATAACATGAATTTTCCTACTCAATATGTTGACGACCACAAGAGCTTAAAGCTCTCCATACAAGTTTATTGGAATGTAAACACAAGAAATAACAACATTAAAAGATATATTAAAACCCTACCTTAAGTGACTCAAACCATGGTATTACAAGGGTAATTTTATTTCCACTCGCATATTGGACAAGTGAGTCATTTTTAAGCAAAAAATTATTTGGATTTTTTAAAGCTTTTAATCTCTATTTGATTAGTTGCTATGCAATAACAATAATAATATTTGTTAGAAAAAAAAGTTAAAGAAACAAAATAAATCATATTATATGTATTATTTTTTCATTCACTACTTGAAAATGAGAGTTCATAACAGCACAAGGTTACATATGGGAGTTATGTATTTACTCATAGCCAATCTCAACTTATAACAAAGTACATCCATGTGCTATTTACCATATATGAAGAAAAATAAAAATCAAGTGATAAATGGCTAATTTCATTAGTTTTTTATTATGTTTTTGAAATAAAATTCTAAAAAATACCAAATTGCTCAGCCACTTGCTTGAATTGTAGAGATCTCAGAAGAAACTTCTATCACCATTGCCAATAGGCTATTTTACAAAATTTCTACGTCAATCATCATATGATATTAGTTTATAATTTGTATAAATTATAAACTAATAATTATAATATTTTTTAAATTAATAAAAAAGCAAAATCTTAGGGTTCAACATTATTTGTTTGTGTCATCTATCTCTTTAATGCAAGACTATTATTTAGCTCCATCGATGGCTTAACTTCAAAGGCAACTAGCATTTGGGGCTTTTTCAATAGGCAAGTGTATGAAAAATGCAATTATATGGATTCGATTCCAACTCTCTTTTTTCAGACATAAACTTAAAAAGTTGGTTTGTTACTTACTGTACACCTCGAGCTTGTGTAGATGATATGGTGATCAAATTATCACCTCTTATGTCTGGAGGATGGACTAACATCATTTCTATGGTGGTTCTAGCAGAAGTGACATAAAAAATATCATTAAAGTTATAAGTTTCCTGAAATGAAAACATATAAAAATTTGTTAGGCTATTTTTCTTTGCTATATGCATATATACTAACATTCTACAATTATTTTGATATCTCATCAGAGAAGTTTTTAACTTGTATAGATTTCAACTCTTCAAGTAACTTAATCAAGAAATCTCTTTTCTAAACTTCCTAACTCAATTTTTGTTTTATTTTTTAAATTAGTTAGTGAGAAAGGTTTATGTGTATTTTCACAATTGAGTCATACTCTTGACATTTACCAACTAGTGAGTTATATCTGGAGCAATTTTGTTGGAAAAAAGACTACCACAAGCAGTTGCAAATTAAGTAGAAATAAAACTATTTCCTTCTTTATGTGATTAAAATAGGATGTGTACAACAAATAAATAAGCAAAAAAATAAACTACCAAATTCCAAAGTAATAAATCAACCACAAGAGATACAAATTGTTTATGTTAAAAACTCAAAGCGAGAAAAACTACGGGATTGTAGTCCAATATAATCTTCCATTATATTAATGAGATTACAGCACAAATTCTTCTCTAGATAATACGTGTGGCTAATAACATCAAGAATCTCAATATTCTTGGCTTACAGTAACAGTCTAATATTTGTCTATATAATAAGTGAGTATCTCAAATAATAGTCAACGAGATGATAAAATAAAATCAAGACTAATAGGAATGTAGAGAGCAATGCCAGGAACTTACCCTTCAAATTTAGGATAAAATGGAGTTAAAATCGCCTTCCGATCGAGTAATTAAAGATTGAAAAACCTTGCTCCCAATACTACATTCACGCCATTGTCTCTTCTCTCTCTCTCTCTCTCTCTCTCTCTCTCTCTCTCTCTCTCTCTCTCTCCCCTTCTCCCTCTCTCTCCTTTTTCTTATTTTTCCCACAATGTTAGTTGCCACTTACTCTTCTATATATAGTGCTTTCAAAACCTAAATTTCATGAAAATTTTCATCTAGCACCTTTAAGATTTCTTTAATTATTTAAATGCCCAAATTAATAAAACTTGGGCTTGGGCCACCCAAATGAAATGGACCCAATAAATCTCTCATTCCAGATGAAGTGTGGGGCACCACCAAGCCCACTCTCTGCATATAATTTTTCAACTTTTTCTTGGGCAATGACTATGTCATCATATCTGATTCACTCTCCATTGTGGGTATCTTCTCAAGTTGCAACTGTTTCTTCTGAAGCACATCTTGTATCCAATGATGCCTCACATCAATATGCTTGGATTTTGAATGGTACGTCGAATTCTTTACCAAGTGAATGACACTCTGACTATCTCATTGCACACCATATCTATCGTCCTTCACACCCAACTCTTATAAGAAATTCTTCATCCACAAGGTCTCTTTACAACCTTCAGTGATTGCAATATATTCTTTTCTAGTAGTAGACAAAGCAACACATTATTGAAGCCTGGACTGCCATGAGATTGCTTCCCCAGCTAAGCTTGGCAAAATCCGGGTCCGGTCCGGGTTTTGGTGTTGCCTGGGACCGGACCGGATAAGTGGACAAAAAACCGAGACACGGGTTAAAACCCGATTTTCTGGGTGCGGGCCGGGCTCAAACCCGGCACCACCCGGGTCCGGGTTTTTGGTTCGGGCTTAGAAACCCGCATGAAGTAACTTAATAGTAATGGCAATATGGCATGCAATTCTCTCCTGCAGAAGCTGAGAAGCAGAACCTTTTATTATTATTAACTATTAACTAAATAGCTAAAACCATATGAGAAAGTTATTTATGTCAAATAACAATGTAAATTTATTACACAAATAATAAATAAAAATTATTTCAATCTATGTAAAAGAAAAATTAGAGAAATCTAATATAAATAATAAAAAACTTAAAAGAAAAATTAAGCAAATAAAATTATAGACAAACTACTTAAATTCATCTAATTTTTAATCTAAACTCATTCAATCTATATCAAAAAAAATTAAATTCAACAATACAATAATCACTAAATAAATCTAAATATTAAAATAATATCCAACATATCATAAGTTCATAATTATGATACCAAAATACCAATTACCAATACAACATATGAAAATTTTAAAATGTTCAACTCAAAAAATAGTTCATTAAAGAGTCAAAATACTCCCATGTAAAATAAGTAAATAACAAGTTCATGTCTAATTCCAAATTAAAAAAAAAAAAGGTTCATGTAAAGTGCTCCCAAGCTTCGGAGACTTTCTTCTTTTTTCCGGTTTCTTCCTTGCTCTTACTATCATTCACAGTTGACACTGAAATTTCCTCAACCTCATTATCAGTTTTATCTTCGACATTACGAGATAAAACTGGAACACTCGTTGAATTGATTTCCACGTTGTCCGACATTGCATTGCTCATTTGCTCTGCTGTTACAATAGCAAAGAAATTAAGGAGACTATCAAAAATACTAAATTTCATATTTTAGTAATATCATAAAAGATATAGCTCATATTACTGTATTACTTATGTTTATTATTATCAAAAATCAGCTCGAGCATACAATAACCAACCAAATTAACATCCAAAAAAATACAAAGCATAAATAAACATTATAACACAAATAATCATAATAATTTATCATTTTTTTAACTAAGTCGGAAAAATTTTAACAAAGGTAAAATACAAAGCATAAATAAACAGTATAACACCAAATCTTAAAATGCAAGCGTAATTTATTTTCCCCTGATTTTGACTGCTAAACTCAAAATGATGTAAAGATTATGTATTGGCAAAAATGCAACAAGGAAGGCAAAATTAAGAAGTAAAAAATCAGTACCTAGGGCTGGCTGTGGTGGTTGTGATGGTAGTTGAGAAAGTGGCGATGGAGAGTTGGAGACGGTGGCGCTGATGGCGCTGATGGCGCCGAAGGGGGCCTCACCTGCACGGACGACTCACTGTCACTGAGTCACAACCACACAGCCACTGGAGATGGAGCAACCGAGTAAAGCCGCGTGCCAAGCCGAGTCAGCAAACGAGAAGAGATGACGCCGATGATCGACGGTGACGGTGGGTGGTGGTTGATGTCGAATGCCGACGATGACGAAAAAAGATGATACCGGTGACAGCGTTGCTGGCTTGCTGCTTATGCCTCTTTCAATCGGGAATTAGCCAATTAGGGATTTGGGTTTTGACTGCGGTCCGGTTTTGCCCGGATCCGGCCAGGTTTTTTTGACACCCCTATCCCCAGCAAACGTAAGTAAATATCCTGATAGAAATTTTATAAAATTAACATCTCCTGCCATATATACATCTGTGTACACTTGTAACATATGTTTGTCATGGCCAAAACATAAACATGCCTTAGAAGTGTCTCTGAGATATCTGAGAATCCATTTTACCATTGTCCAGTGTTCTTTATCCGAATTTGAGAGAAATCAGTTGACTACACCAATTGCATGAGCAATATCTGGTCTTGTATAAACCATGACATGTATCAAACTACCAATTACTGAAGCATAAGGAACTCCTTTCATCTCTAACTTCTCTTTTTCGCTTATAGGATAATGCTCAGAACTAAGCTTGAAATAACCTACAAGTGGAGGACAAACAGATTTTGCTTTGCCCTTATTAAATCTTTCAAGAACTTTTTTAACATATACTTCTTGAGATAACTATAACTTCATAGATTTTCTATTGTGGGAAATCTTTATGCCAAGAATATGTTTTGGCGGTCCCAAGTCCTTTGTTACAAAAGACTTGTTAAGCTCTCTCTCTAGATTATCAATTTTACTAGCATCTTGGTCAACAGTCAACATGTCAACCACATAAAGCAAAAGAATAATGAAATCATTATCACTGAACTTTTTCACAAAAATACAATAGTCACACATAATCTTGTGGAAGCCATAATTTTCCATGAAATAATCAAACTTCTTGTACCACTGCCTTGGTACTTGTTTCAGCCCATGTAAATTTTTCTTCAACTTGCATACAAGTTCTTTTTTACCTTTTACACTGAACCCTTCAGGTTACTCTATGTATATTTCCTCATCTAAATCACCATGCAAGAAAATTGTCTTTACATCAAGTTGTTCAATCTCCAAATTCAATCTAACATCTAATTTTAGAAAAACTCGAATAGAAGACATCTTCACCACAAGAGAAAATATTTCTTCAGAATCAATACATTTCTTCTGACCGAAACCATTCACAACCAATCTAACTTTGTACCGTTGTTGTGAGTTATTTTCAGTTTTCAACATATAAACCCATTTGTTCTTTAGTGTCCTCTTTCCTTTAAGCAGCTTCACTAAGTCATAAGTGTGATTCTCATTCAAGGATTTCATCTCCTCTTGCATGACTTTAACCCACTCATTTTTATACTAGTGAGACATGACTTTTTCAAAACATTATGACTTTCCTTCATCTGTAAACATCACATACTCATGTGGAGGATATATAGTGGAAGGTCGTCGTTCTCTAGTGGATATTCTCAATTCTGGCTCAATAGGTGGTGCAAGTGGTTCTGGAGGTGCTTGCTCAACTGGTTCTTCTAGACCATTATTATTATCTACTCTAGCTCCCCCATAATCATCATGAACAGTATGTGAGGAAACTGAAGTTAAGATAATAGGAATCTTTAGAGATGATCGAGACTAATCACTTTTCTTTATATCACCAACTATTTGATCTTTAAGAAATACAACATCTCTACTTCTAATCAATTTCCTTACTATTAGATCCCATAATCTGTACCCAAATTCTTCATGTCCATGGCTTAAGAAAATGCATTCATTGGCTTTATCATTAAGCTTCGATCTTTCATCCATAGAAATGTGAACATATGCTTTACAATCAAACACTCTTAAGTGTTTATAAAAAAACATATTTCTCAGTCCAAACTCTCTCAGATACATCACCATCTAATGGAGCTAAAGAATAAAGGTTAATCAAGTCAACCGCAATACACATAACCTCTACCTAGAAATATTTAGGAAGCTTGGCGTCAGAAAGTATACACCTTACTCCCTTTTTAATTATTTTATTTATCCTTTCTGTAACACCATTCTGCTACGAGGTTTTTGGTACAGTTTTCTCAAGTCTGATTCAATGGGATCTTCAATACTGTTCAAATGGTCATCTGTACTTACTATTATTATCTGCCCTGACATATTTTAATTTACTTTATGTCCCTCTTTTAATATAAGTATGAAGAACCTAAATGTATCAAGCACCTAGTCTTGAAATTTCAAAGCAAAAGCCCACACTTTTCTAGAACAATCATTAATAAAAGTCACAAAATAAAATGTATCTCTTATTAATCTACTTTGCATCATACAAACATCAATGTGGATCAAATCAAGTGTTTACGACTTTCTAGATAGAGAAAAGCTTTTAAAAGCTACTCTGTGTGTCTTTTTAGTTAAGCAATGAACACAAGTCTTGAGGGACATACTTGTAAAACTGAGTAGAAATTCTTTTCTGGCAATAGTTTCTAACACTTTCTCATCAATGTGATCGAACCTTTTGTGCCATGTCTCAATGTCAGAATTTTTTACAGCCACATTCACGTCTTCTTTCTTAATCTTGGCTTATATCACATAAAGAGTATTTACTTTCTCTCTTTAGCTAACACTAAGGTGCCTTTGGTGAGTTTCCATTTTCCTTCACTAAATTGGTTAATATAACCATCATCATCAAGCTTACTTATAAAAATCAAATTAAGGTGAATATTTTGTACATGTCTGACATCTTTAAGTGACAACTTACAACCAATGCTAGTTTCCAAGTAAATATCTCTTATGCTCATAATCTTGGAAACCCCTCATTTCTCATTCGAACATGGCCATAATCACCATTAACATAAGATGTGAAGTAATCAAGATATGCAGTGACATGGAACGAAGCACCCGAATCAATCACCCAATCACTAGTATAACAAGTGATATTTACATAGCTCTCATTATAAACAATACCCATATCACTATTAACTATGGCTGCAGTGTTCACTTTGTCATTTTTCTAAGCATCACCTTTTTTCTTTCGCCAGTTCCGTTTTCCACAATCTACACTCATTTTTAACGTGGCCCATTATCTGATAATGAAAACATTTTACGTTTCTCCTCTAGGATTTAGATCTTCCTCTATAGTTATCATTGTTCTGCTGGCGGGAATTTATACTTTGGCTCCTCCGCTTTTCTTGTTTTTTTGAAATGAGTCCATCTGACTCAGAAGAAAGTACTCCAACACTTGCTTTTAGATTTTTCATTTCGTAGCCTATCTGTAACCATATCTAAGGTTAATTTCTTGTTCGGCGCTAAATTATTCACTGATACCACTAATGTCTCTCAACTATCAGGTAAAGAACTAAGCAACAATAATGTTTATAACTCATCATCTAAAATAATTTTCATAGTAGTTAACTGATCAACCAAACCCTGAAACTCACTAATGTGTTTAGTTATACTGTGTATCTTTTTATATTTCAAGTGAAATAGTCTTTTCATCAAATTAGCTTTATTCTGTGCTGCTGGCTACTCATAAATCATCTCTAATTTTCTCCAAAGAACATCAATCTTGGATTCCTTTGCGATATGGTGGTACACACTCTGATCAATCCATGATCTAAGTTCTTCACCTTCAATAAGTTCATGTTAGTCTTTCATGTACAACAAATCTTCCATCCTAGACTTTCAAATGCCATAATTCCATGACTTTAGTTTAATCGTGCATGCCGAGGATTCCTCTATCTCAACCACACAGGTAATAAAAACACACAATCTAACGCTCTAATACCACTCTTTTGGGAAAGAAACTACCACAAATAGTTACAAATTAAGCAAAAATAAAACTATTTCCCTCTTTGTGTGATTAAAATAAAATGTGTAACATAAATAAATAGGCAGAAAAATAAACTACTAAAATCCAAAGTAATAAATCAACTATAAGAGACACAAATTTTTTACGTGAAAAACCCAAAGCGAGAAAAATCATGGGACCATAGTTCGATATAATCTTCCACTGTATTAAAGGGATTATAGCACAAATTCTTCTCTAGATAATATTAAAGGCTAAAAACATCAAGAATCTCAATATTCTTGGCTTACAATAACAATCAAATATATGTCTCTCTAACAAGTGGGTATCTCAAATAATAGCCAACGAAAGGATAAAATAAAATCAAGACAAGTAGGATTGTAGAGGATAATGCCAGAAACTTACCCCCAAAAATTGAGAGAAAACGGAGTTAAAATAACCTTCCAATCATGTAATCAAAGATTGAAAAACCTTGCTCCGAATACTACACTCACGCCACTGTCTTCTCTCTCTCTCTCTTTCTTGTTTCTTCTTTTTCCCACAATGTCGGCCGCCACTTATTCTTCTATATATAGTGCTTTTAAAACCTAAATTTCATGAAAAATTTCAGCTAACACCTTCAAGATTTTTTTTAATTATTTAAATGCCCAAATTAATGGAACTTGGTCTTGGCCCACCAAATGAGATGGACCCAACAAATTTTGCCCATTTCCTTGAGATTTGGTTTGCCAAACAAGTGTTCAGCCAGGGGCCAAGTTTTTCCTTAGTAGCCCTATGAGCATTGTACCTCAATTTTGCCAACTGCTTCCTCCTCTCATAAGCTACTGTCATGGGCTGCTGTGGTTGGCTGTTGTGCAGTTGGGGTGCAAATGTTGTACGGTTATGGTGCGACAATTTTGGCTGACATGACACTAATTTGAGAGGAGAAATGAGGGCTATTGTTCACTGTTGTTACTATCGGCGACTCTGTCGTGGTGTAGTTGTACTATTGTGTCGATGTGGAACAACAAGCCGATAGCTTTAGCCTTGAAAGAAAAGAAATGAGGGTTTATTTTGAATTTGATTTTGGGGATTGATTTCACAGGTGTGGGCTTGTAGCCGATGATTGTGCGTATTTGGGTTTTTTTTCTTAATGTAAGCTTTCTTTATTATTATTATAAAACCAATCAGTTTTACAAATTTGCACTGTTTTGGTTTCAAGATTAACTAGAACCGAACCAAAAATTAAATTAAAATTTGGGTTTGGCTCCATTCAGGTTAACCTAAACCGAACGCCCGCCCTTAATTTGCACCTCTCGGATCTCCTCATGAAATCGTTATTCCAATTCTTTTTCAAAAAAAAAAATCATTTTTTTTCAAATATACCCTTCCAATTTTTCATTTAATTTTTTATTGTCAAAACCCAAAGTAATATTTTGTTATTTGGTTATTTCTTTTGTAATCTTATTATTACCCCACACACAAATTAAAATATATTTCTAGCGGATGATTTTTGAACGTTAATCATTAGCTTAAATTACACATATTTTAAATTATAATTTGAAAGCAATCTTAAGTACAAAAATATTCAATCAATAAGAAGTAAGTGAAGAACAATACATTATTCTAAATTTGTACAATTTTTTTTTTTAGATAGGAGGTAACAAATGAAAAATATAGAGAATTAATTATGAAGTTAAGTACTCCGGAGGAAAAAACTGATGTGTCTTTAATTTTTATTTTTCTTTTAACTATAATTTTAATTGAAGTGGAGTTTTATAACGTTAATGAAGGGGGTGCCAATAGCTTTGCTCTTTTAATTATTTACACTTTGGGTCTAGGGAGATAAACTTTGGGGCTAAATAGTAAATCAATTACTGTCCAAGAGACTATTATCAGTTAAGTTAGCTGATGGACTGGGCTTAAAACATGTCAGGGTGTATTTAGCATTAAAAAAATAGGGAGAAAAAAGGCTTTTAAATTTTAACTTACTGGACCAACTTTTGCAGAAAGTCTGAAATATTTCTGTGCCATTATATTTTCTTCACTCTCCGTTGTGAGATGGAGAGGGAGACTACTAAAAGTTTTTAAGTCATTGCCTTATTTTATTTAACATTTGGCGGTTTTCACACATATTTTTATCATTGCTAAATTAAGAGCTTGTGGATCCTTCTTTTGAGACAAGCTTTCTTTTTAGTTTCGAAATGAAAGGTAATAAGCCTTCATCTAGGGATTCCACATGGTCCTATCGCGAGGCATATATCTCCGAATTTGCTTATTCTCATAATTTCTATTATATTCAGTTTTTATTTAACGTCATCGTATATTTACAATGATCAATAATATAGCGATAATTATTTATAATACCTTTACTTAATGATCCAAATTAATTATCAAAAATATATTCACACATATACGAGTGTATGTATGTATGTATGTATGTATATGGCTACACACACACACACACACAAAGGCAATCATTATTGTTTAAGTAACCAATTAATCCTTGTATTTTAAAATATTACCCAAAACACTTATATCATTTTTTTCATAATTGCTGGATCTATTTTTTCAAGGGTAAACTTTGTATTTATGTCCAATATAACTTAAAATTCAAACAAATCTAACATGCAACAAATAAAAAATAATTATAATTAAATAAAATTTAACGAAATAATTATGTGACAAAGATATTTTAGATAAAATGTGGGGTTATATGAATTGCTATTAAGGACAATTTATTACAAATCAATATTACGTAATTTTTTGAACACTTATATGGCATTTGAAAACATATACAGCACACTCATTATATAATGTATAATTCTCATGTCTAAATATATATTGAATCTATTGAAATTAGGTGTATTGAATAGTTTTATTGGCGTAAATAAAGTTAATTAATTTAAATAATTTAAATAAATATTATTTTGAAATTTTAAAGAGTGTGTAAAGTAAAACTTATTTTTATTAAAATTTACATATAAGTATATGTAGTAATAGAATGCTCCAAATAATTTCTAAGTACAAATAACTCCACCATTTTAAATAATTTTTAAAAATATAAAAATTAATTGAATAATGATAAGTGCATATTTTCTCTATATTTTACTATTAATTTCTCCATTTTTTTCTCGTTTTGGTCTTAAATATTCTAGTTATTTTAGTTAAATTTTAATTTAGTATTTTATTTTGATTTAATTTAAATTTTGTATCTTTAATTTAAATTAAATTCATTTTAGTTAGTTGATAATAAATTAAATTTACTATAGATAATTTCCTATTCCCGAATATTTAACTATCCTTAATTTTGTTTTTAATATAGGTGAAAAATTCAAATAGAGAAAGTTGGATTTGATTGAGGTGAAAATGTAGGGATGACAAAATAACCCACCAACCTGCAAATCTGCTCAAACCCACCCGCAAAAACCCGCCTGCTGCAGGTAATTTTGCGGGTTCTGGGTGGGTTTGGTATTTCAAACTTAAATCCACTACAAGTTGCGGGTGGTTTTGGTATTGAAAAAAAATCTGTTGGATACCAGTGCGGGTATCCACCAACCCGCATTCTTTATTTTTATTAGGAGAAAAGACTAACATACCCACAACGTTTAGATAAGGGGACAAAAATCCCCCTAACATTTCGAAAAAGACATTTACACCCACATTCACTAACAAAAACAATTACTTTTAATAGAAATAGTATTTTTAATATATAATTACCGCTATACCCTTCTAGCACATAAAAAATAATTGTTAATTGTCCATTGTCCAATTTGTCCATATATTGTTAATAAAATTACAAATATACCCTCATTGCCCAATTCCGCTATTTAAATTTTTATCAAAATCTCTCTTCAAATTCATCAAAATAACAATCCACTAAATGTGCGATAAAAAGATCACTCGTCATGGTTCAAGATACCTGATAATTGAAGGTAAGTTGAAATCGACATAAATCCGCAAAACGACATTAACGTATCATCTTTGTGCGCTAAGGGGGTGATATAAGAACATATACAACACAACAAAAAATGCATAGATGGGAAATGTCAGGTTGTTGACGATACCAACTGTGATGGAGAATATTGATGATAAGCGGTGAGTCCAAGACGAACTAATGCTATAGCATGTAAAATAGTATTGACCTATACAAATATTGGTAATTTTGTACGCATAAGTAAAGTTCTAACAATTATCTGTAACTACTTAATTAACAATTCCGCCAATCCATTTTGTGTATGTACATGTGGAACCAAATGCTCAACAACAATATCTATTGATGTACAATAGCCATTAAATGTCTTAAATGTAAACTCACCAACATTATTTAGATTTATGGTTTTGATCTTATAATTTGAAATTTGTGCCTTTAATCTTATAATTTGGGCAAGCAATCTTGCAAATGTAACATTGCATATAGACAATAAAAAAACATGTGACCTCCGTGCAGATGCATCAATCAAAAACAAAAAGTAACGAAATGGTCCACTAGATGAATAGATTGGTCCATGTATATCTCCTTGAATTCCTTGCAAAAACGATGGAGATTCATAACCAACCTTAGAAGAGGATGGTCTAACCACAAATTTTTCTTATGAGCAAGCAGTACAAACAATTTCACTGGATAATAGAATCCTCTGATTTTTAATAAATGTCCATGAGAACTTTTGCTAATTTTATGCATCATTATAAATCAAAGATGTCTTAGGGAGTTATGCTACAAGATAAATTTTTTTAGATTTGTGAACTTTTGGTTCATCACTGCACAACTTTAAATTGTATTTATGATTGTGTAATATAATCCTGATGAGAATGCTTTTATTTTCCTAATATGTATTTCTTCCCCAAGATATTTTTAGTAATGCAGAGATATTCCACATTATTTTCATTTGAAGTCTCAATATGACATCCATTTCAACAAAAAATTTTAAAGCTCAACAAATTCTTTTTGGATCTTGCTGAATAATAAACCATTTTGGATATTAATTTTGTTCTGTTTGCCAACAAAAGTATGGCTCTTCTAGAGCCTTCTATCAAGTCTACAAGACCAGATATAGTATTTACTTTTCCTTCCAGTAATTTATCTCCAAGAAATATATTTTATCTTGAAAAATAGTGCTATGGTTGCACTATCAACCAAGTATCCCAACTTTTGTTTCCAAAAAAATAATTCATTTCTAAAATTCATAACCTTACATTAAACAAAAGTGCATGTTATATATGAAGATTAAATATGAACATTAAGCACATATGATGAAATTACAAAAAAATAAAAATAAAAAGTTAACATATTAGTAACTTAATAATTATGGCATAATAATGAGAGCTTTAATTAATATAGACATTTCCATCTCTAACTAAGTGATCATTTTCCCCTCTGTTTCTTAAAAAAAAAAAAAAATCAGAGGTGTCAAGATGAGTCAGATCAATAGGATTTGCAATATCGACTAAATTAGTCTCAGTTTTTTCCGTTTCTTTATTGGATGCTTGGTATAGGTCTACCAAATATTTGTCAGTCTGGCAGGTGCATGACCAATGTCCTTTTCCTCTACGTCGATAACAAACTTCTTCATTATCATTTCTAGCATTATTCTTTCATGCATTATTGTATTTATTAGGTCTCTCATAAATATTTCACTTCTAGTGGCATCCATTTTTATTGTTGCGCTGTCCTATTAATACCTACATTCGCATTCACTTTTGGGAATAGTTGAGAGTCAATTGAATGTAATTAATGGTTTTTCATTAAGAGCTCATTGTTTTTTAGCAATTAAAAGAGTTATTATTAGATCACAATATTTGCTATATCTACGCTCCCAATGTTGTTGTTGTTGCAAGATAACATTTGATGTAAGAAAAGTAGTGAGTTTCTTTTATCTCAATCAATAATTTTTATACCACACAATTTCAATTACAAGGTGATTTGGAACAAAGTAAAGTTGTAATTCGAGACTCTTGCATAATCTTAGAACCTCATATTTAACATTCATGTTTAGCATTTGGAAGAAAAATATCAGCTTGGTGGTCAAATCTTTCCTTGAGGTTACTCCACAATGTTAGTGGATCCTCTACTGTTAGACATTGAGCTTTCAGGCGGTCATGCAAATGGTGGCGGAGAAAAATCATAGCCTTTGATTTTTCCTACAAAGATGCCCCATTTCTTTTGCTATAGTGCCTTCCAAGCCGATAGTGCATTTTGGCGTGCAATACCTAAGAAAGGTAATTTCTTTCGAAAACTTCAAGAGCAGGGATTTGTAAATTCGTAAAACTTGCCATTTTTAAAAAAACTTTGTTATTAATAATTAAAAGGAAAAAAAGTATCACAAAATAAATATATAAATATAAACAAAAATAAAAATTATGGAATATGTAGGAACTTCATGTATAAAAATTATGAAATATGTAAAAACTTCATTCATGTATTTAGAATTTCATATTCTAACTTGAAAACATAACTTAGAACTTCAAGTTCTAATTTTAATGAGGTTAGAAGTTTAGGTTCTCACCACCTTATTTGTTTTATAAACTTCATACTAAAACAACAATATTTAAAGGCAAATAATATGCAAGAACAAATCATAATTTACTAAAAATTAAAACAACTTGATAGGTAGTTAATCCAACCATCTAAGCAAATAAATTAAATAAGATAGGCGGTTAAACCAACTATATAAATAAATTGAACAAATCATATTAACATAATAATAACATATTAACAAGATAATAACAATATAGGCAATATTATAGAACCAGCTATTAAATTACTGTGAACAATAAATAATTAAAATAACAGCAAAATAAACTCACAATATAATAAAATAATAATGATAAAGCATAAATAAACATAAGCAGTAAAAATTAAACTACCCACATTAAATCAGTTATCATGTTGATGACGTGTTATGAAATAAATAAATAATAGAAAATTTTCAACTAAACAAAGCACTAAATAGTACCTTGTTATTAAGTTTATATTTAGCTAATTTTTGTTGTTACCAAAACAATGGAATACATTACTATATATAGAATTAAAAAGCTATAGGGGGAGGATAATTTGCGGATGTGGGATTTTAATAAATTTCAAATGGTAAAAGTTCACTAATTTCACAACAATATTCAATTTCTATCATTTAATTTATTTAATTGAGATTGTTTATACTCTTTCATAATTATCGTTTATGATTTTATTTTTGTCTTATTTGAATGGCCAAATTAGATAGGACTTGAATAATTATTGCTAAATTAAAATACTTGATCCATAATTGTCTCAATATTTTAATCATTAGTAGTAAATTGGAGTCGGTGATTGCAATCGGTAATTGCAATTGGAGAACATAATCTCGGTTTAATAATCGAGTGTGTGTGTTTATTGCCTTAATCAACTTAATATCTTATATACTTAATGCTTCCATTATCTTAAATTTAGAGATCTTGTTTTAAATTATTTAATGATTAGAGATTAGGTGAATAAGTTTTTTCCTTAACAAATATTAAGGAAATATAAAGATTAACAGAGTTTATTGTTGTCTACGGTTGATAGTTTCAATGGAAATTGATACTAAAATTGATGTGTTGATTATGTGACGAATGATCCTTCAATCAAAGTATTCATTATTATCATATCTATTTGATTATTATTTTCATACTTTTAGTTTCTTTATTTTTTACAATTCATTATAGTTGGCACTTTCTTTAATTAGATTAATTTATATTTTTAGTAGTAGTAATAGTTGTTGTTGTTATTTTAAGACTTTGTTTTAGAGTTGATAATAAGTAAAACTAATATAGTTTTCATGGGATCAATCTTTACTTACTCTCTACTGATTGTTTATATCATTAGTAAAATTTTATTAAAATTTGGTGTACCTTAACTAATTAAAGGAGCATTTTCCTTAATTAAAAGGAAACATTCCATTACTTCCCTCCTTTGCTGAAACTTATTACACTTTCCACTTTTTTCATTTATTTAATTTTATTTTTCTCACTCAACTTTTTAAATTCTAAAGTGCCTGTACGGTACCTAAATTTTTGCATGAGAATTTCTAGTACATTCACACATTTAATGAATGCAATAATACATTGCACTCTACTCCTCTTTATCTTCACATATTGGTTTTATTATAATAATTAGTCTGTAAAAATAGTAATCCAGACAGCCCCTAATACAACAAATTCTTGGGGACGCAATAGGTAAGGCTAGACGCAAACATAAATTCTCAAACTTAAAATTTTTTTTATATTGGAATTGGTCACAATCTGCCTATATTAGAATTTAAATACATATATTTATAATATAGTCTAAAAATCTATCGAGACAAATTTTAAACTCTATTTCCCACAATTATTTAGGGAGATACTCGCCTCTACTAATGATATAGCCAAAGTTTTAAAGTTGTGGATATAAATTTTATTACCTAGTAAATTTGCTAATAAATTTCATCTTCTTACAAGTGTTTTAATTGAATGTTGGGTATAATGTACTTATTTAAGTTGATTTGGTGATAAAAATATGATTTTAAACCTATTGTTATGTATTTTATTTAAAACCAATAAGGACAAATCACAATTTTATTGGGGTAAATAAAAATTTAGGTGAAATTACAAAATAAATTCAACAGAAACAACTGCTAATACTGAATAACACGTGATTTCACCACTAACCTCTGTCCATACTTATCAGTGGAGGCTCGAACTTTTGACCTTAACATAACAAACCTACCATGCAGGCATGTGTTATGCTAAAATCTCATTACTATTTTATAATCTTCGTTTTCATTTGCTTAGGATTTATTTTCACATCATTTGGGCGGTGCCTTTAATTTTTTTTTAAAATCCCACGAAAAGAGCGGATGTATATAATCCATCCATATCACAATCTTAATCAAACAGTACTTTGGTTCATAATCACATCCTTAATCATAATCCAATTTGAAATAATGAAGTTTTCACACAAAATAATTAATAATTAATGGATAAACCTCTTTACCCTTCCATTGCACGAAGAGCCGGAGGCCCCACAAACATTTATCCAGGTGTCACGTCCTATGGAAGCACAGAAAGAAACCAATCGCCAAATTACATCCGTCCACGTCACGTACTGTACATCGGAATAAAGGCACAGGTGCCGTTGGATATGCTGCCACATACGCAGGCGTCGGTCCGATACCGTCCGGTATATCCAAAACATATTTTAAATGAAACGCATAACAACTATTCAACACACTATAAACGAATATTCCAAAATAAATTCCCTAAATAATTTTTGCTTAATCCAAAAACAAATACAATTTCTCTATAAGTCTCTCAGATATTCCTTTGTCCTTCTATATCTCTTAAGCTAAATAACTCCTACCTCCAAGAACGTACTGGAGATTTTTTGAAAACGGGAAACTGTTTTTATAAAACCGTTTTTGTATATTTTCAAAAATGGCAAGCTCTGGCAGGGCAAAACGAGTTACTGATCCACTCAATGAGAAGGTCAAGGCTCAACTCATTGGCCACCAGCTCAGTTACGTTAGCAGCGGAAGCGAATACTCTGCCGCCGCCGTCGACGATGACTCGCCTAGCTTATCGGAGCTCGTTCATGATTTTCTAGAACACGAGTTGTCGCAGGCTCAGCCCCCGGGTTACGACTCAGATTCGGAGCGAGTTGACACAGTCGCAGACTCGACTGAACTGATCGAGGACATTCTCAAATCGACAGCCAACGGCAATGTGGATTTGTACAGGAACTTGCTTCTAACTCACGTTTTGAAAGCAATGGAAGTGTTTTCGCGTTTGAGACAACAGAAATCTGTTTTCAGGCGCCAAGTGATGAGCCTGCTTCGCGAACTCGGCCACAATGCGGCGATCTGTAAGACTAAGTGGAGCTCATCTGGTGGACTCACCGCCGGGAACTACGAGTACATCGACGTGGTCCAATCAGATTCTTACACGTCGACGCAGAACCGATATTTCGTCGACCTCGACTTCGCCGCGGAATTCGAGATCGCTAGGCCGACGAGTGCGTACACGAGGTTGTCAGCGACGCTGCCTAGGGTTTACGTAGGCAAAGGTGAAGAGTTGAAGAGGATCGTGAAAGTCACGTGCGATGCCGCCAAAAAATCGCTCAAGAGTAAAGACTTGACTCTGCCTCCTTGGAGGAAAAACCGTTACATGCAAAACAAGTGGTTCGGTCCGTACAAACGGACCGTTAATCCAATTCCGGCCGGTTCTTTGTCTCCGGCGGTCGGACCCTCGGTTAGTAACGGAGTTAAATGTCGGTGCATTGGATTCGACGACGGTGTTAACGGCCGTTTGTTTGTCCGTACTAGGTGATGATAACATTATATTATATCAAAAACTTCGAGAATAAATTGTGAATATTCGTCTTTTGTTTGGTTGATTTTTTTTAATATTTTATTTTAATTTAGGAAAAAAAAGAAATTGACTAAAAGCGTATGTAGTGTTTGTGGAACGCGGCAAATCCACATCGTGTAACAATGACGGCGCACAAGCCAAAATAGTTGTGAATCACGTGAATACACAAGTGTTTATATCATAGCTTGCACGACTGAAATTGACCGAATTTGGACCGTTGGATGGATATAATTAATTCATGCCTTCATCTCATGGAAATGTAGATTTAAAGGTCATGAGATGAATCAAGCTTCTGAAAAATTACACGAAAGAAACAGGATAACGTTAATTTTTATACTTGTTGGCATTATCATATGGATTATAAAATGACGTGCCAGATGGTGTTATTTGTTTCGACGTGATCCGCAGATTTCTAACTGAAATTTTGGCGAGAGGTGGGGAAGGGAGGCAGACAAGCAGCTGTAGGAGATTGATGTGGATTAATGAGGGACATAAATGTCAAAGTTGAGTTGATTTTTTTTTTTTTTTTGAAAGGGAGTTGATGTATCATGTATTGGATAAGGCCTTTCTTTTTCTTCTTTTTTTTTCCCTCTCACTGTCTGTGAAGGGACAAGATAATGCTAACCTCTGGTTTTCGACAAATGGCAGCTTCTGTAAGGGCTATTGACACTTAGTCCACTAGCATATCATGAAATGGCCCAATGAAAAGCGTGAAGGCAGTTTTGGATTGGAATGATATACGTGGGGCATGTTCAAGCTAATGGCGTTCCAGGCTGACTTGTTCTTAATCTTAGCGAAATAACTTGCACGCTGCAGCGGTCAGTCACGGCATCATATATTCTTTTTATTGTGTAATAGTAATCGAAGGGACAAATTTGCTTTCCTTTTCCAAGTAATTACGTATAGGCAAAATTAGTTCACAGCGTTGAACGTGTTTGGTGATGAAACTTCAATTAGGACGGATCAAGTTGAACGGCCAGTCAATTTTAATCCTGAAACTTGAGAAATACAGCTACCAGATTGAAATTACACTCTGGGCCGAACAGATGTCCATCTCCTTCTGCTTAGCCTAGTCTAATGAAAGTCTTCGTAGTTCAGGCTTTTGTTTCAGGAGTTCGGCTTCCAAAATTTAAGTACAAAAAAACAGAATCGGTTCAGTCTAATCTGACCATATCTGTTAGCCTAGTCTCACTCAGTCAATCTCAGAATACAATTTTAAGTGGTATTATTTTGGACGCACGACTCTAGGACTAACGGGGCATTAAGATGATCCGCTGTATGGTTGAGAACTGGCCCCCGGCCACAACAAGACGAGAGGTGTCAATTATCCCAAACTAGAACCAGATAAGACCATTTTAAAGTCTAATAGATAAAATAAAGTGTCCCCAATTCCCAGACAAGATAAGGCCACCAAGGTATTATTTAATTTTCGCAATAATTATCTCTCTTTTTTTAAAGTCGAGATAAGCCTTTTAAATCCTATATAAAATAAGGTTATATTGCTTTTGATCTGAGAAAAAACAAATTGCATAGCCTATCCAATATTAATTAATAAACAAACATCTAGCAGTAAAAATGGAATTGATTGCGGTTGTCTTGCAATACTTGTTTCCAAAGAACCTCCTGCTCCTGTCACCATTTTGAAAGTTGTCTCATCCATCATTCATCGTGGGAGATAAAGTTTAATCCTAAACCCGATTCCCGAATTAGGTTCGTCCTTCAAATATATGAGCTAAGAGTCTTTTCTTACCTTATTCTGCTTTCGTTTTTGTTTTTGCTGGAAACTTTGTACATCTCATTACAGCATTGAAAGCGATAAGGAAACAAAAAAGTTGAATGGACTAGTAGAAATTGGAAAGCATATGGACGATTGTAATCGAAATGGTTAAAAAGTTTACATATGAGCCTCCAATACTCGACATCGGTACTCTCCAAGTGCCCAAATAGGGAAAATGTTTCTATATGCAGAGTAGCTGATCATACAATTCCTATTGAAGACTCCCATAATTTCCTGCGAGAAGAATATATCAAAACAATCAGGCATTATAGATGTTGATGCCATATTAATTTTTCGACCTTTTTTTTTTTCTCAAATTCAATGCAGTTTAATATCAGCCTGTAACATTGGAAAGTTGAAATACCATACTGATATTGTATGTCAGGGTCATATAATCATTCACCATGAAATCTCTCAATTATTTATATCATTTTCCAAAATGTATGTGCATTTAAACCATCATATAAAGCTGATAGATACTGTTACCAAATACCATCAAATACCAACATAGATGTCAAGAGACATATAACAAACATTCATCAAAAGAAAGAAAACATTATAATACAATACCTTGTCATTTATTAAAATAAATGGTTTATATTTTTGGCCCTACTTTCAGTTCTAAATTGTTGCATGGGTATTGCTTTGCAGCATTAGCATATCTAGAAGCATGCATGCATGGTTCTGCAAGAATTAGTGTGTGAAATAGAATGGTATCTGTGCCAATGATAATGTATTCCATCAAACATGCATATTGCATAAAGTGTCACAGAATTACCTCCTGTGGATAATCTCCATTCTCCATTTGCGAATTTATTAAATATCTAGCAGCACGGTGCAAAGGTGTCGGATCTGTCTCAGCCTGCCCAATAAGTTTATAAGCATGCGACTACAAGAAGTATATAAAATAGAATGTCTGATGAATGATGCTATCAATATCTCTAGAAGATTCGTCAAAAAAAAATATCTCTAGAAGATGACCCAGAATTTAATAAGTAAATAAATTAATAACTCCTTGATGACTATTACCATTATTCACACTCTTTTGATCAACATATATGAGATGAACTCTAGTAGTCACACGAATTAATCGAGAATTCTCTTACTAAGCTCAATGTAACTTTTAAAGTACTGCAGCAACAGTTGATGCGTACCTGTCCAGCATCAATCAGAGCCAACATAGCCCATGCTGTATTTACCACATGAGACCTATCCCCTTCAAGATTTGAATAAACCTGTGCAAAATGTCAATAAAACGTAATAAGTGAGCAGTTCAATGGCATTTACAAAAGTTTCTATATATAAGGCATCTGAAGTTCACATTCTTTATGTGCTTTCATCCTTTGTGGAAAGGAAAAGGGGATGTATGAATGCTAGTCATGAGAGTACCGCTAGCAATTCACATATAAGACAGTTAATTCTATGCATTAAAATGGAGATAAATTTTTTGAAATGACTACTGTGGCAACCTCAAGTTTGTGGTCTATGAAGTTGAAAAGTATTCAAAATATAAATTTGACAAGAAAGAAATAAAAATTGATGTACTAACCTTTTTTTGACATGAAAGATAACTTTCTCCCCAGCCACCTGAAGGACGCTGTTTTGACAGCAGAAACTCACAAGCTTTACGGATGGTAGAAGAATTGCTGTAGTTCATTCCAGCAGCCACCAAACCTTTCACCCCAAACCATGTACCGTAAGTGAAGCAAACACCCCATGAGCCGTACCTATTCAGCAATGTAAGGTATTAAATGAATGTTCTAACTGTGAGCCATGAGAATCTTTAGTGGGAGCTGAGAGAAAACATAGATCCTCATACTTGAGAAGCTTGTAGGAATTATTCATGCAAATCTTGAAAACCCATAAGCTAAAGTGTGATACCAGACATTTAAAGCAAATGGACTGTAAATTTAATATATCTTCAAAATACAGCTGTTGAGAGAAGAGGCAAACCATGAGCCATCTAATTCTTGAATCTTTTCAATAAACTTGACAGCTCTTTTAATACAATGATCTACATCTTCTTGCCAATGCCCAGGATATAATTTCTTAAATGATGTCAATGCTTGAATTGAAGCTGAGGTACATTCCACACAACTACAGAATCGAAGTGGTTGATGTTAAAGTAACTTGTATCAAACAAACAAAAAATAGTAACAGATTCAACTCAAGGTGTTGATGTCTTACGGATAATCAATCACAATGTCACCAAAAGTTTCAGCAGGATTGAGCACCTACAACAGAAAAGGTAAATAAGAATAGTGATATTCCAACGTTCTACCAAGAACTCCAGAATCAAACAAAATTAGCATATCTGAATAGGTAATTCATCAAAATAAATTCCATATTGAAGGGTAAAACACATGCTAAGATGCATTTTATGGCATATGTTTTCTAAGGAATGGTTTATTTTTACCTAGACTCTACTAACTGTTCCATCAGTTACCTAAAATACTGCTTTATGCCCATAAAATGAGAATTGATTTCCATTCACAGACCTCAGTCTTTACCCTATTTTAGAGAAGTTAATGGCTTTCAGATGGAAAATACACTGTACTCATCAAACAACGATTTACTAATGGAGACTGACAGGTTGGTGGGGTTGTTAAGTAACAAGGGCAATGAAAGGTGATAGATGGCCTGGTCTGAGTCAGGGAAATGACTTCTTAAATGTAGAAAATGGAGACTTGAGCAAAAAAGTAACAGGCATAAACATAAAATGCACGCTACCTCCAACCAAGGATAAGATCTCATAAGCTCATATGTTGCAAATCCACCATCAGCATTCTGAAAAGAAAAATAGAAAGCTAGTCAATGAATTGATAAATTCCCATATCTAAATGTACTTATGTAAGAGTTATCTCCGGAAACACAACAAATAAAATCATAATTAATTAGCTAAACTCATAGTGCATCCGAAGATAGGTACAAAGGCACAAGAATCAAGCATGCACAACATTGTCTGCCCTCTCTAGATGCAAGTCTCAGAGCATCTCACTCATCCTTTTTTCGCCTAGCTGTGGGAACTTTGTCAGAGACAAGATTTTCCCATATTCCGATCCCTCTCCCAACATCTTTAATCACTAGCACATGTTGATAACAAGCTTTCAAGGACAGAAGGGGAACCAGAGATTTCAGTTCACACACTCGTGTATCATATAATCTTAGAAAAATAAAATAAAAAACATTACAATTTACTTTATGAGCTGAAAGTAGCTCTTAAAATGCAATCACCAAATACTTTTAGACATTGCCACATCAGTGAAAATGCAATTACATATCTATATACGCGCACACACACAAAAAGACTTAAAACTCATTATATAATTGAGCCATTCCTATCAAAAAGCATATTGAACAAATGAATTCCAACAGGAGATTCCTTCAGGACTTAATCAAATAGTAAAATCTACTACATAAACTAATAGGGCATAATTGAATCGTTTTTCTTTTGAGATGAAGACATTATTACCTAAATTCCATGCAAAGGATCTCTCATATATTCTGTGGCAAGGGGGGAAAATCCAACAAATATATGATTATTCCTCCAAGCATAAATATGCCAGAGGCAGAAACACAAGCCTTTTGTAAGATATTTACAATGGATATGTACTCGTCTGTGTGTTTGTGTGTGGATATGAGTATATTGCATAAAAAAGTGAATCAATGTTTTCCTGTCAACAAGAAGCATCGAACTATTTCATAGCAGAACACAAGAAGAATTAGGTTCCTCAACGGTAGAATATTCTGCAAATGACAACATGATTGCTTTAAATAGACAATCCAAGGATATAGGTTCATTAACAAACAATTTCAGTTGTCGAGAAGTGGCTTCAAATGCCATCTGAGGAAAAATACAAAAGAAAATATAAAGGCTGTGCATAACTTTAGATATCTTCTATTTCCTGCAAAGTAATCACTATTTCATATCCAAGATGCTTTTAGCTACATAGGCAGGAGTCTCATGGTAGCATTCAGCCTTAGAGCCATCAAATTTACATACAAGATAAATAATTTTCCGTTGGAAAAATTGCTGAGTCATTCGTCCACATATTAAAAAAAGAAAATTCAGAACAATAAACAATAAAATTGGAGTTTCCAAATATAAATTCGTAATATCCAAAATTTATGCCTGTGAGTAGAAAAAATTGCAAGCTTTATGTTTCTTCAAAGAAAAACTTAGATTAGGAAGTAACTTCTAATGCATTGAATAGACAACAGAAAACCTAACTTTTTCAGAGAACAAGAACCCGAGTTACCTGTAATGAAAAAATAACATTCACAGAATCATATAACCGTTTTGTCTCTATTGGTTCACCAACAATCGCTGAGGATAATTTTGATAATAGCAGAGAAGCCTAAAGAAGTTAAATAGATAAGTTAGGAGTGCAGAGGAAAAATAAGAGAGTGTGTGTGTGTGTGTAAAAGATAAAAATTCAAAAAAAGAATACTTGCTATTTCGTAAACCATTACTTTCAAACCCTCTGATGTGCAATCTGAGATGGGCCATCCATGATCAGCAGTTGAGAACGGCCAAGCACCTTTTGAAATGTGACGGTACCAAAAATCAAGATTACCAGGGCAATCTTCTAACACCTTCAAAGCAAAGAAAAACCAATCAGGAAATCATTTGGGGATTTAAAAAATATCAAATGTTTAAGAATGCATTAATACGAATTCCACAGAATTTAGAAATAAACAACCTGTGAGTCCTTTATGTACTTATGTGCTTTTTTCAGAGTTGCACCATATTCTTCAACAAGATTGGTTGAAATTATTGCTTGAACGGCAAAAGCAGTGTCCCATAATTGACTTCCATTATAACCCTGCAAAGTAATTTATTATGCATACTGCACATGGACATTTAAATCCTGTATTCATCAAAGTTGTAACCAATGGATTCTTAACGCAGTTGCATTTTTAAATTAGTCATATACATTATAAAAGTCAGGGAAACGACAAAAGTATTATATTATGGGGTACCAATTAGCACTTGCCGATGCTCATCATTAGTAAAACCAAATTATACTCAATAAGTTCTCTCCAGCATTTCTCAAAATTTTGATAGATGTCTTCTCATTCAAAGCGGGGATGAAAATGGTCAACTTAACAATAATATTGTCCCACCTGCACTTTCATGCCATCTTCAGCAATCCACAAATAATCATTGACTCTTGGAATATGCAACTTGAAAGCCTCTGAGTTCGGGTCTTCCACCCAACAGCAAAGCATGTTCAGAACCTGCACATTAACAGAAGAAAGAAGCATACATTGTTATCAAATCTTAACCTATAATTCTCAAGTAGATCTAAAGAGAAATTTTTGGAAGTGGGATGACCACCATGTATTAACTAAGCACATTAAACGCCAAACATTTGGGAAATGAGATAAGTAACTTGAAAGATCAAAGGCCATTGCAAAGTCATCTTAAATGAACCCAGATGGCATCTAGCAGGGAAAGGATTTCAAATAATCAAACTCAATTTTACCACAAACTGAAAGAATCTGCATGTTTCCATGATTGGGGTCCTAACTTCTAACCCCAGACCTCTTGTACCACCCGAAGAGTTTTGTTCAGTTGAACCAACTAGCACTGACAGTGCCCACCAGTTTAAAAGGCAGAAAGTTCTGTACAAAGATAAGAAACACTGCAAACCTTTGAATTCCCACCTTGTTCACAGGACCTATGCAAAGATAACGAGTATTCTCATCTTCATAGTGTATGTGTTTAATTGCATTGCGAAGGGCCTTTTCTCTTAACTTCTTTCCAGGCCAATGCATTAGGAGAGGTTCAACAACTTTGTCGAGTGTTGCCCAAAGTACATCTTGGATCAATGGGTGTGGGTAGTACAAGTCTTCCTAAAAAAGAAGTGAAATTCTTGTCAATACACAAGGTAAAAGCCCTGTAAAAATTATCATATTTAAGTGATAATAAGAAGAAGACACAATGACATATGCTAGGGAAAAAGGATATGAAAATGCCACCCGCAGTCTCGCAGAGTTCTACTTTTAACATTTTCCATAACTTTAGGACAGGACGGAGAATAAAAGTACATGACCTCTTTCACTTCAAGAGTCCTTATAATTTGACTCAAACAATCATACATCTAACCATTTTAAAAAATTAGTCAATTGTTTCAGGGCTGACCAACCATATATCTGCAACCTACACAACGTAAACAGAAATTGTCTGAAATTATCAACCAGTGCTATAAGAAATCAATATATCTAGCAATAAAGACTAAGTAGATTGATGCAGGAAAGAAATGTTTGTATTTTTGAAGGAAAAAGCATGGATAATATTGAAGAATTATGGGATAAAGTCCATCTTCTTGCTTCGCTGGCTTCAGTGTCTAAAGAGTTCCAGCATTCACCTTTTTTCTTCATTCATTTAAATTGGGAAGGGGTTTTGATATAGGGTGTTAAAGTTGAAATAGCATTGTACCGCGGTGGTTGGGTATACTTTTGCATATCACTAAAAGCTTTTCTTTATAGCTTACCTAGTTGATACCCTTAAAAAAAAAAAACACTAAGTATATTGGCAAACTATGGTGCCCTGCCCATTACATGTCTATATTGGATGACTCCTCATGGACATAACAAAACTTTCATTCTAAGATCAATTTAACAGAATATGGACGTGTTAGAAACACAGTTTTTTATTAGGACTAATGCCAATTTCACTGACCTTTGCACAGAGGTTGCGCGCCTCATTCCAATCTATTTCATGATATGGAACAGTGAAAAGCTCCTTTCTCAAAGCCAAGACTGTCGGGGTAATTGGACCAACAAACCTCTTTCCATACAAGTAAGACATAGGCAGATAGACCATGCGGCAGTGACACCACATCCTTCCTGCAGCATAGTACCAATTAAATATATTTCCTTTCAGTTTTCATGACTATGTATGTAGAAACTTTTAACAACTTCACAAAAGGTGAATCGGAAACACCATCAGTCAGAAAGTGTAAATCCCAATGGAATCACCACAATCAACTAATACAAATCATATTTTCATACAATGTCTGTTGGACTTCTCTGAGGACATAGGGCTTAATCCTAAATAATTGCTATAACTGGAGCAGAATAATGTAATTCAATCACACAGGTCCCAAAGATGTCCTATCATTTCACATATTTTCCCTGGCCGTTACCAAGAACAAAAGGCTTATTGAAGATTGTTGGAGATTTAGTCAATTAATTGTAAATATTTTTGGGTGTATCTTTTCCTTTATTATTTGATTTAGTCATAATAGGAAAGCTTATACTAGGGAGATATTGTAGGATTAGCTTACATAATTTAGAGATTCTTTATTTAGTTTCCTTTTTAATTGGCTTTCTAAGTGTATATATTCTGTCAAAGTTAATGAGAAAGCATGAACAAGAATTATTCATTCATCAGTATTCTTGTTTCATGGTATCAGAGCTAGGTTGCTAGTCAGTTTTTTTTTTAAATGTCTGAAGAACCGCTAAATATGACCTTAGAGCATCTCTAGGATCCATCTCCGGATCCTCATCTACACCTTTTGAAAGCCACTCTCTGCAAATCACACAGCACAAGCTTAATGGACTGAATTTTCGAGAATGGTTTCAATCCGTTATTCTTGTCTTCAAGGGTAGAGGGAAGGTTGGCAACTTGATAGGGGCAATAACACCTCCTTCAGACACAGCACCAAATTATAGCACTTGGGAAGCAGAAAATTTGATTGTCATGGCTTGGCTCATTAATTCTATGGAGCCAAGTATTGGACGATCTTATCTGTTTTACAAGACAGCAAAGGAGATTTGGGAGGCGGTTCAAGAAATTTATTCCGATCTTGAAAACACATTTCAATGTTTTGAGATTCGATCAAAGATTCGCAACACCAGACCAGGAAGTCTCACGGTCACTAAATATTACAATTCCTTAATGGAGTTGTGGCAGGAAATGGATCTTTTTTATGAGATGGGATGGTCTTGTACTACTGATGCAGAAAAATATAAGAAAATGCTTAAGAAAGAGCGTACTTTTGATTTTTTGCAGGGATTGAATCCAGATTTGGATGAAGTACGTGGAAGACTGCTCGGGATGAAGCCCTTTCCAACCCTTCGAGAATCGTTTGCTGAGGTAAGGAGAGAAGAAAGTAGGAAACGTGTGATGATGAATCCTTCCAGCCAAGACACTCCTTCCTTAGAAGCACGGGGCTGAAGCAAACAAACAAGATGATGGCCATGTATCTCAGTCGAGAGACAAGGTCCGGTGTGATTATTGTAAGAAGCCCTATCACACTCGTAAAACTTGTTGGGACTTACACGGCAAGCCACCTGATTGGAAACCGAGGAAGCAATGCAAGCAATCCAATCAGCCAATATGGTGGAATCAGATTCGGGCAAAGTTAGTGGATTTAACTTCTCAACAGAGCAAGTGGAGATTCTACGGCAACTTCTCAACCAAACTAAGGTGTCAACAGGATCCGAGAGTCAAAACTCAAAGATTCCTAATGCAGCTATGGCACAAACAGGTAAAATAAGTCAAACTTTCCTGTCAAAGTCACAACAAGCAGGCTGTTGGATTGTAGATACAGGGGCCTCTGACCATGTGACTGGGTCAATGAATGTCTTTGAGGACTATGACAAGTGCAAAAGTAAGATCAATGTGTGGGTTGCGGATGGAAAAATGTCACCTGCAGTGGGGAAGGGCACGGTTTGCTTACCAAATATGATATTGAAATTGGTTTTATATGTGTCCAAGTTGACATATAATCTTTTTTCAGTTAGTAAGTTAACAAAAGATATGAATTGTGTTGTGACTTTTTTCTCCTCTCACGGTGAATTTCAGGATCGTTCTTTGGGGAAGATGATTGGCATTGCTGAGAGAAAAGATGGCCTATACTACTTCTCAGGAGTTGGGGATTCCGGTAGAGTGAAGTCACAAAATAAAATGTTCACATCAGTTGTTTCCCATTCTGATATTATGTTATGGCATCACCGCTTAGGGCATCCAAGCTATTCTTATATGAAAGTTTTGTATCCAAATCTTTTCGTCAATAAAGAAAAAGTTTCGTTTCAATGCCAATATTGTGTCCTTCTAAACAATCCAGAGTCAATTATCTGCCACATACATACAAACCCTCAAAACCTTTTCAATTGACTCATAGTGATATTTAGGGTCCATCCAGAACAGTTAATTTAAATAGAACTCAATGGTTTGTCACTTTCATAGACGACCATACTAGGGTGTGCTGGGTGTACTTGATAAAAGATAAATCTGAGGCATTTTACTGGTTTCAACAGTTTCACAAATTTATCCAAAATGTTTTTCAATCCAATATAAATGTCCTTAGAACAAATAATGGAAGGGATTAGAACAGATAATGGAAGGGAGTATTTCTCAAATGAATTTAGCCAATATTTGGGGAATAAAAGGATACACCATCAAAGTTCTTGTGTTGACACACCCAAACAAAATGGGGTTGCCGAAAGAAAGAATCGACATTTGTTGGAAGTTGCTCGATCAATAATATTCACTAGTTCTGTTCCAAATTCCAATTGAGGTAAGGCAATTCTTACATCAACTTATTTAATTAATCGTCTACCCTCAAAAACACTTCAATTCAGAACTCCTTTGAGTGTCCTTCTTGATCATTTTCCAAATATAAATTTTTTCAACTCGTTGTCCCCAAAGATATTCAGCTGAACATTGTTTGTCCATAATAAACAACCCAACCAAAGCAAACTCGATCCCAGGGCTCTTAAATGTGTATTTGTCGGATATTCTCCATCCCAAAAAGGGTACAAATGTTATTCTCCTTTTCTCAAGAGATTTTTTGTCTCATGTGATGTAAACTTTTTTTAAAAATCAGCCTTTCTATCCCAACAATCATCTCCAAGGGGAGAATTCTGATGAAGATGGTCATTGGGATCTTACTGTATCTCTTCCAATATCATAAGATGTCTCATTTTTGCCCATGAATTCTACCCTAATAGAACTAGGAAATGTCACTGTCCAACCATCTCTAGAAAACTCAAGTCCAAGTCCAAGTCCAATTCCTATCCCTAGTCCTGCTCCGAGTCACGGTCGAGAAGGAGAAACAATTTCTGAGAGACCACTTCAAGTTTACTCTCGAAGGTCAAAAGCTCCTCAGCACGACCAATCATTGAACCAAGAACTAGATCCTGGAGTGAGCAGTGACTTGGACAAAGTTATCTTCTGGGTTTAGAGCTTTTATAGCAAAGATTGATAGTGTGGTAATTCCAAAAAATATCCACGAGGCTTTCAAAGATCCAAAGTGACAGAAAGTTGTGCAGGAGAAAATGAAAGCATTGCATGATAATGGAACTTGGGAAGTAGTTGACCTACCAAAGGGTAAGAAAGTGGCTGGAAGCAAATGGGTTTTCACAGTGAAATATAAGGTAGATGGAGAGGTAGAAAGGTATAAAGTTCGGTTAGTGGCACAAGGCTTCACACAAGCATATGGGATTGATTATGAAGAAAAATTTGCTCCAGTGGCCAAACTCAACTCTATTCGGATCCTCTTGTCCTTTGCAGTTAATCTAGACTGGGAACTACACCAAGTCGATGTGAAGAATGCTTTTTGGAATGGCAATCTTAATAAAGAAGTGTATATGAAGATTCCACCAGGATTTCAATCTAAAAAAGAACGAGGTAAAGTTTGCAAATTTAAAAAATCATTATATGGTTTGAAACAATACCCACGTGTGCGATTCACCAGATTTAGCTCAACTCCCACTCGGCTAAAGTACACTCAAGGGCAAGCTTATCACACTATCTTCGTTAAGAAAGGAGAAACTGGGAAAAAGGCCATTATTCTTGTATACGTAGATGACATTATACTTACAGGTGATGATAATGTTGAGATTCAAAGGCTCAAAAATCAACTAAAGGAAGAATTTGAAGTTAAAGATCTAGGACCTCTAAAATATTTCCTCAGTATGGAAGTTGCTAGAAGTAAAGAGGGTATTTTCATTTCTCAAAGGAAATACACTCTTGATCTACTAGAAGAAACAGGGAAGTTGGGGCGCAAACCAGTAGGAACTCCACTCGAAAAGAATTGGAAAAGCAAGATTAAAGATGATGAACCTTCAGTGGATGTAGGAAGATACCAACGCCTGGTTGGTAGATTGATTTACTTATCTCTCAGACGGCCTGATATTGCATATGCTATGAGTGTGGTGAGCCAATACATGCATTCACCTACTCAGAGACATCTAGAGGCTGTAAATCATATTTTGAAGTATCTCAAAGGAACTCCAGGAAGTGGACTAATGTTTCTAAAAACTGAGAGCAGGAGTATCGAAGGATATATTGATGCGGACTGGGCTGGAAGTGAAGATTGTAAGTCAACTTCAGGATATTGCACCAAGCTGTGGGGTAACTTGGTTACATGGAAGAGTAAGAAACAAACAGTTGTGGCAAGGAGTAGTGCCGAAGCCGAATTTCGGGCTATTGCATAAGAAGTGTGTGAGGTTATATGGCTGGAAAGGTTGATGCAGGACTTGCAAATCACAGTTTGCTCTCCCACTAAGTTGTATAGTGACAGCAAATCTGCCATCAGCATCGTGAACAATCCAGTCCAACACGATCAAATGAAACATGTCAGAATTGATCGAAGTTTTATCAGGAACGAAATCGAAAGAGGAGGTTTCGATTTATGCTACATCTCTACTCATGCACAAGAAGCAGATATCCTCACCAAAAGTCTACCCAAGCCAACTCATGAAAGGCTTGTCAGCAAGCTTGGAATGCAAAATATATATTCCTAAGCTTGAGGGGGAGTGTTGGAGATTTAGTCAATTAATTGTAAATATTTTTGGGTGTATCTTTTCCTTTATTATTTGATTTAGTCATAATAGGAAAGCTTATATTAGGGAGCTATTGTAGGATTAGTTTACATAATTTAGAAATTCTTTATTTAGTTTCCTTTTTAATTGGCTTTCTAAGTGTATATATTCTGTCAAAAGTTACTGAGAAAGCATGAACAAGAATTATTCATTCATCAGTATTCTTGTTTCAAAGATGCTATAGGAAATTACATACAGAAAACAAAACTGCTAAAAGATAAAATAGAGCAGAGTTTTAATTTTGCAAATAGTTAAATAAATTGGTTGCTCTATCAGGAATAGAATGGATGGAAAGAGAAAGGCGTCCTAGGCTGTCTTGCATCAGCAACTCTGTGAAAAAAAATTATTATTCTCAATCTGAAACAGCATGCATATATCTTTATTGATGCATATTTCTTTTAACAGTCCAGTCTTGATTATCCTCTTTGATCACATACACCATAAATGCAAACATTCTTTATCTTTTATCAGGAATAAGTGGATCAAAAGACATCAAGGAAAGGGGCTCATATAGTACATGCAGAGGCTAAAAGACACTGAATTCTTGAGTGTTCGAAAACTTCAGAGAATTATTTCTCTTCAGACAAATAGTACCAAGAAATTTGCATGTACTTGTCCCAATTAAAATTTCATAAAAAAATGCACAAATGCGCAGAAACCTGGATGGAATGGTAGAATATAAGGAAGAAGCCATATCTCAGGGGGAAGGGGATTGTTGCCAGACCATTCAAATGCTCCAAGTACCTATTAGCATCCAGAATACAGCAAGAATCAAACAAGCAGCAATAGAAAATGAAAAAGCCAAATCAACAATTCAAAACCAGAAAGAAATAGGTTCAATACAGAACTGAGAGCCACATTTTCCCCCATGATGTTAGTGCAGTTGCACCACCATGTTCCAGAATCCAGCTACGCCCTCTCTCCATTGCCCCTCGCCCATCATTAGCCCCTCGCCCATCATTAGCCCCTTCACCAAGCAACCTTAGAGTGACATAGTTCAAGACTGAACCAAACATGGTACTTGGGCCCTCAATATGTAAACCCCATCCACCGTCTCTGTTCTGGAATAGTGAATTTTGAGAAATTAGAAAGTTTCATCCATGATGAAGGACCAAATTAAAGGAAAAATCTGAATGAACCAAAACCATCAATCTAATGAAGAGACATCATACATATTGCGACCCCAAATAGAATGAAAAGCATCCTTGCCTGGTGATTGTAGATATAACGACACATCTCCTTCTTATGTTCTTCCAATAGAACAGCATTCAGTGCTCCAGTAATAGACAAAGTAATGACCTGATGCATCATATTGTTAAAGTGAATCAGAACTTGCAGTATTTTTATTTTGGTTTTTTTTTTTCCTTTTATGGACAAGATGTAAAGGTAGATATCAAAACAATTTTGCTTCCAGCAGCAGACGACCTTGAAACCCTCACATATACATTACACAACCACAATTGTGCAAAAGAACCAAGAAATCCATTGCATGCACTATAAAAGGAATCACAGCAAAATCAGCACTTACCAAGCCAGGCATTAGAAACATAGGACCTCCATAATCCCCTGGCCAGTGCCCATCATGGGCCTGGAGAGTTGAATGGTAACTTAATGCCCTTCTCAATGTGTTAGTCACTATATCCTCAGTAACATCTTCTGTGTCTTTCACTTTGACTTGAGGTAAAACTCTAACACCTGGATTCTCCTTGGCAAACTAGAGAATTAAAAAATAAAGGCAAAAAGTTGAAATTTTATGTAAAATCATATATTAGAAAATTGAAAAATGTGTTTATACCTAATTGAAACATTTGCAATCTCAGACATCATTTTTGAGTATGAGAGCCAGAATAGATCACGTCATATGACATCCAGTGGGGTAAAGTTAATTTCTAAAATGCGCTTGGTCAATAGTTCTTTCAGCTCTCAGGAAGCCCTCAATAAACACGGGGATGCAGACAATTGAAGCTGAAAGCAGCACCTTTTATACCCAAAATTTCAAAGTAAAAATGGGATTTCACTGGTGTTGAAACAATATATGAAGCTTCAGACCAATTAAGCAAAGGTTGAAACTGGTGCTTATCAAGTGTTTCCCAGTCTAACTTGCCCCATTATTTAGCATCTCTGATTCTCATTCCAGTTTTTCAACCTAAGCGCGATCTAATTTCTTTTATTTGACAAATAACCAAAAGGCATTAGGTGAATGAAAAAACAACAAGAGCAATTATGGTAGGAGATCGAAAACTTGGCTTCTTAAGGTTTGTAATTTAAGTAATGACAATGCCCATCAATGTGCTGGTACTTCTATCAAATGCGATACTGTGCAATTTGTTTAAATACTGACAAGGTAGTTACCCCGAATCATTATTAAAAAAAAAAATCAAGAAAACTTGACAAAAGCTTTTTTTTTTTTTTTAATGTTATGAAGACCAGTAAAGACACCAAAATTCATCATTACCATTTCATGCAACTCCATTACAAATTAAAATACAATTCTTATTGCGCCAAAGACTTATCTGTTTATAAACCAAAAACATTCAAATGATGTTGAAATTAATAAATAAAACAGAGTCAAAGAAATGCTTCAAAGTTAAATATACAGGGGCCTGATCATGATTAATAGTAGTAATTCACAATCAAAACACTTTTCCACTTAAAACAAGTAACAGCGTCTACTTAGTAAATTTGAAGAAAAAAAAATTGCTTAATGAGGTAGATCACTAATCAGCGATTAAATCAGCACTATTTTATAGTAATCATTTGCTGTTGTTCCAGTCGTAGAAGCAATTTACTTCACTAATTTTTTGGTTACCGCCATCGCTTTCGGGACACACAATGACAGCGCATTATTTGAAAAAAAAAAGAATAAAAGACTCGCTGAAAGTTGATACCTGCAATCGCATGAGCAGATCGGCACTGTGCTTCTTCTCGAAGCGATGGTTATGGAAATTTTCACGAGCCTTTTCGATCTTCGCCAGCTCCTCCGGCGATCCGAGCTCCGGATCGAACTCCCATACTTGTCTACCGACGTGATTGTTCAATGTACGCAGCCATGCATTGCCGCCCTCGGCGATCTTCAGCTTCCACATATCTTCTTCTAACTTCAGGTTGGAAAAAAAATTAAAAAAAAAAAAACACAATGTCATATCACACGTAAAGCTAATTTTTCAATTTTCGAGTGAAAGCATTAATATTAATCAATTTAATAAATTACCTGATTAACGGAAGGAGAAAAGAGAGTGGACAACTAATGTTGAGTGGAACGAGGCTTGTACGACGATTGTTTTGTGTTTGTATGGAGGTGGTGTGCGTAGAATAAAAAATGCTAACGACGACCCCTCACGTGACGTGGCCAAGTCGGCTTGCGCTATAATCCATCTAGCGGGCAAAACTCAAGGTGTTCGCGGATCGAATTTTATGGATTGGACATCAATTCATATTCGATCTATGATTTTACGGATTATAAATTTTTAATTCAATTCAATCCATTAATTGATTAAATTTAATTCAAATCCAATCCATACATCTGCGGATCGGATACAGATTTGACTCAATCCATATCCAATCCATACGTCTGCGGATCGGATATGGATTTAACTCAATTCATATCCAAATCCATCATTTTACGAATTGATTTGTTAATTAAAAATTTTAGTTCTCTTCAATCTATAAAATAATGAAATTAAAAAAATCTAATATAAAATTATTTTACTACCAATTAAATTTAAAATTGAATAAAATTTAAACAAATTAATTGTTTGTTTTAATAATACATTCAAAATTTCAAAATATAACACATCGAGATTATCATTTCAAATAAAACTATAATAATACGTTTAAAGTTTTAAAATATAACACACTAAAATTAATTGTTCAAATAAAATTACAATAATATATTAATATAATATCAAAATTAATTGTTCAAATAAAACCACAATAATACATTGAAAGTCTCAAAATAAAACACACCAAAAGGAAAAACTTCCAGCTCCAATTTGTGCTTCGTATTTTAGCTTAAACAAAATAAACATAATTGATATAAATAACAAATAAAAAATTTATTAAATAAAAAAAATTATTTAATAAACAAATTAATAAATATTTACCCTTATATCCCATCAAATGCCATCAAGCTTCATCAAATATGTTCTTGTCAGCTCCTAAAATCTCTGTACGTATAAGATAACAAAAATGTCAATTTTTAAAATAGAATAACAATATGAAGTCAAATAATAATAAAAAAAATAAAATTAAGTTAAATTGTTACATTTTACTTGTCTCAATATGTTCAATCTCATCTATTGCTTCATCAAGATTTATCGAAGTTGAACGTAGCCAATTTTGTGTGCAAATTAATGCCTCTACCGTCCTTGTAGATAGTGAGCACCGATGTGGATCAAGAACACGCCCACCAGTGCTAAATGTTGACTCAGATGTCACAGTGGAAACAGGCATGGCCAAAATATCTCGAGCAACATAAGACAAAATTGGATATTTGGAAGAATTAATCTTCCACCAATCCAAAACATCAAAACTCTCATTTTCTGGGTTCTCACATGATTCTAACAAGTAAAGATCCACTTCTGTTTTGCACTCTACAAAAGTGTTGTCTTTTAAAATCCTCATATAACCCGAATCAAACACTTGCCTAACATCAACCTCTAAATCTTTTTCATCATTGACAACATCCGTTACTTCCACATCATCACCATAAAGCAATTTGTATTCCTCATATAAACTATGTAAATAATTCCGCACTTTAACAACCAATTCATTAGCTTTAAATTCACTAAACAACACTACAAAACAATATCTCAAAAACCGTTCTTTATGTCGAGGCTCAAGCAAAATAGAAACAAACAAATAAGGGTTGATTGTTTCATAATTTCCCCAATACTTATCATACTTCTTTTTCATATTTTCAGCCATTATCTTCAAAAATAAATCCTTACTATCCCTCCAAGCTTGCAATTGTGTATGAATCAAACATAATTGGCGCAAAAAATTATTGGATGTCACATATAAAGAACCCGAAAATGTCAAAGTGGCATCATGAAAAACCTTCAAGAATTTAATGAAATAACGAGCATATTCGCAATCAATTGACGAATGACACGTTTTTGGCTCGCTCAAACAAAACTCACGAATGTATTGTGCATCATGAAGCTCTAACCGATCAAATACTTTTCAGCAGCCTCTAACATAAAAAAAGTGGAATTCCATCTAGTTACGACATCTAGACACAACAACTTATTTGAAGAAATTTTCTCTCGCTCTGCATATGCCTTAAACTTTTGTGTCCTAAAAGGTGAAGATCTAACAAATCTTACCACATTGCGAATTTTAGAAATCGACCGATGATACTCTTTTAACCCCTCTGCAACAATGAGATTTAATATATGTGCACTACACCTCAAATGCATATTTTGACACCCTAAGATTGCACTATTCCAATTGTTCACAACTTTTGACAAATAAAAGACAACACCATCATTAGAAGAAGCATTATCAACCGTTACTGTAAAAACTCTCTCAATACCCCAATCTAATAGGCATGTTTCAATTTGCCTACCAATTGTTTCACCTTTATGGTCAGCAACTTGGCAAAAATTCAATATTTTTTTGTGCAATGTCCAATTATCATCAATAAAGTGAGCTGTAAGACACATATAACAAAGATTTTGAGCTGAAGTCCATGTGTCTGTAGTGAGGCAAACTCTTTGATGACTACTAACAAAAAAATCAGTCAAATCTTTCTTTGTTTTTTTGTAAAGTTGCAAAATATCACGAGCAATAGTAATGAGAGATGGTACTTTAAATCTTTTTTCAAAAACTCCCAACATTTCCCTAAACCCTTCACCCTCTACAACTCCAAATGACATATCATCTTTTATAATAAACTTAGCAATTGCTTCCCTACAAGCCTTAACATTATAGGTTGTTGATACAAGGTTACATGACTCTCCAATTTTCACTGGTTGGTAAGACAAAGTTTTTTGTTTTTTGTCCACTCGAGCTCAACCAAGATATTTTAGACATCTCTCTCTTATATGACCCAATAAATTAGATGTTCCTTTTATTAAAACCACATTTATATTCTTTTCCACAATATCAACATTTGGATCTAGGATGCAGTGGATCAGAACTTAATTGGATAAAATGCTCCCAAGCTTCTGAAGTAGTGGATTTATTGGGTGTACCTTCAGCATTACTGGATGATTTAGAACTTGGGGGGCTGAATCTACAGCTACGCGTTTTCCTTTGTCAAATTGAGAAGTCATCTACACCACCAATATGAAAAATCATTAGAATTAATTACAAAAAATGACAGGAACAAATTAAGCTTAAAAGAGTTTAGTTAGGAAAAGTAAAAGAAGCCAATTCAAAAAGAAAAATCACAAAATTCGTGTGTTGCATTCAGAAAAGGCAATATGATTGTTAGATCCACAGAAGCAACATGATTTAACCACCCCCCACAACAGCTCTTTAATCTTCATTTTTTTTAAAAATAGCCCATCAAATAAGAAATTAACAGATTCAGTTTTACCACAGAACAAAAAGCAAAAGCAACCGAATTAAGACATGCAATCAACAAATAATTCTCTCCCTCGATCCCCAACAACCTTATTATTAATAAAAGGATATCAAAATCATTATCCCAAGTCACCATTGATAAAAAAGAAGATAAATAATAATAATTAAAAAAATTAAAACAAATGTTATCGAAGATAAAATCAAAATAATAAATTAAGAGAATGTTTTACGAGCACTGTACCTGAAGAAGGAGATAGAAACACCGTGGTAAAGTTTAATAATACTCGTCGGAATCATGCGTGTGACTGTGATGGCAGGGAATGAGGAAGCAGCTTAGGGTTTTTTTTTTCGTTTGCAGATTGTTGGTCGTGACCACTGATTTGTGATTTTGGGTTATGCTAATGCTAGTTTACTTTTGGGCTTTTGGCGTTATCTAATTTACTTTTGGCTTTATGTCATTGTTACTTTTTTTTTTTTGACAAAAGCTTTACGTTACTTTAGTTTTGGTTTTGGATGAGGATGACTTTATTTCAAGAGTTTTTGACCGCCGATTTGATATTTTTTATTTTTTATTTTTATTAGATAATGGTTGTTATGTTACTTTACTTGATGACTTTACTTTACTTTAATTTTTTTTATTAATTTAATCATTTTTTATTTTTTATTTTTATTAAATAATGGCTAAATTATATTATGGTGTTTATGTAATTACGTAATATTATATTTATAATATTTTTTAAAATAAATAAATAAAATTTTTTTTTTGCGGATTCACGGATTTTTGCAGATTCACAGAAGTAAATCCATATCCAATCAACCGACTGCGGATTTTTAAAATTTCAATCCAATCCAATCCACCAATCCACAGATCGGATTTATACGGACCGGATTTTTACGGATCAAACGGATTGAACGGATCGGATCGGATTCTGAACACCCCTAGCAAAACTTATGTATGACAGTCTAGTAAATGCATGACATCTGTCTTAGTTTGTTTTTATCTCTATTAGCATTAGCATGATTGTAAGCATGGGTATGTTTGTAAGGTAGAACGCGTCTTTATAACTATTTATTAAAATTAGTACCTCTTCTGAGGTTTTCTGTGAAAACTAAAAGGATGAGAGGGTGAAGAGAGTTGTCATAACTCTGGCTTTAGTCACTCTTTCATGAGTTTTTCTTCTGAGTCCAATAGCATTAATACTGTTGAATTAAAACTTAGTTACTGTAGTCCAGTGGTAAGAGCTAACAGTTCGTAAGCTTTTACTGAGGTTGGTGAGCACTTATTGGGGCTGAGCTCCTTGAAGATCAAATGGATACCGAAGAATTAATAAAGCGATGCAAATCTATCCGATTAAGTGAAGAAGAGGAAGGAATGAAGACAAAAGGGGAAAAAATATTGAATGGCTGTCTGGTGGGAAAAATACTTCTCTCCAGAGAAGTAAAGATAGAAAGACTGCGTTCAGCAATGCAGCATGTGTGGAAGACAAGCCGGGAAATAAAAATTGAAAACCTTGGTGATAATGTCTTTATGTTTAAATTCGGATCGAATGAAGACAAACGGAGAATTCTAGCAGGGGGACCATGGCCTTTTGATAGGGCACTTATCGTTCTCACGGAGCCGTCTGGGATTGGAGATGTTAAGAAGTAGGATTTTAGCCATGCATCTTTTTGGGTACAATTACACGATGTACCAATCATGTGTATGGAAAAAGAAATGGCTGCAGAATTAGGGGAAGCTATTGGAAAGGTAGAAGAAGTTGAAACCAATTCTTCCGAAGGGTGTATAGGCAAGTTCTTGAGAATGAAGATTTTGATAGATATCACCAAGCCTTTAAAAAAGTTAGTAGTTCTGGAAAATATGGAGAATGAGAGGGAAAATGTAGAAAGAAATAAAGAAGAAGACATCCCAATGCTGGTATACTACGAAAGGCACCCTGACTTTTGTTTTTGTTGTGGCCGCATTGGGCACTAGTACGGGGAATGTGCTTATTATAAGTCTCAATCAAATGATGAACTCGCCTATGGTCCATGGCTTAAAGCAACTGCATCAGCTGAAAGGTTGAAATAAAGTAGAGGCAATGAGAGATGGAAAGCAGAACCCGGTCAACCAATCACAAAAGTTCAAGCTCAAGTAAGCACGGATTTGATGCAGGTAGCAATAAAGGAGAAACAATAAGATCCAATGGAGAAAGAGGTAACAGAAAGCTTGCAACAAACCCGAATGGATCCGGGTAGGGAAAATGTAGATCCGAGAACAGACAATAGTTAAAGGGTAGTTGTAAATCATTTAATGCATAGAGCTACTGAACCTAGAGGGTCAGAGGCTAGCTATTCAGCAGCAGAAAGGCCAGTGGTCAACATCACAAGTCATGGGGAAGAGGCAAAAAGGGCGGGAAAGAAGATTGAAGAAGGAAAAAAGAGGGAATCAAAACTTTAAGGTGACATTTTAAAGGAAAAAATGATTTTTGAAAACAAAAAAGAGTTGAATGAGGAGCCGGAATTGAACTGGAGCAATAACAAGCAAAAAACAATTATGGGCTCTCAACACAAAGAAGCATACATGGGCCAAGTGGAATTAGAAACTGAGGATGGAGTTAATGAGCCATATGCAAATAAATGTAAGCCTATAAGGAGAAAATAGAAGCCTCAAGCCCGCAATTTAGAAGAAAAAAAGAAAAACAAAGAGGGGCAAGTTGTAATGAAAAGGCCAGCAAGTTCTCAAAATTGGTACACCCCAAATTCTAAAAGATTGAAAGAAAGTAGCCCAAAAAATATTGCCCTTTCCCAACGATTTCCAAACCAACTCCCAATAGCAACTCAGCTACAGCTTGAGGATGAGGAAGGTGAAGTTATGGAGGAATCACCACTTATTGTTGATGAACTATCGGCGGTGGTTAGAAATCAGCCCCGTCGACAGCCATGAGGATTATAAGCTGGAACATTCGGAGTTTAGTGAAAAACTAAACGTTCCGAGAAGCTCAAGAGGTAATCCGTGAGCATAAACCCCAAATTTTGTTTCTCTGTGAAACAAAAATGACAGTGCAACAAATGAAGAAAAAGAATGAGCAGCTATGTTTCCCAGGCTGTTTTGCTGTCAGTAGAGAAGGAATGGGTGGTGGCCTAGCTATGCTTTGGAGCTCTGATGTCACGGTTGATATAAAGTCATACAGCTTCCATCATGTTGACGCGGTTGTGCACAGTGAGAATGGGAGCTTGTGGAGATGTACGGCCATTTATGGGCATCTAGAAACAGTTTAGAAACAGAATACGTGGAAGTTATTGAAAAGGTTAGCAGATTTTTCCTCCTTACCATGGCTCTGTTTTGGGGACTTCAATGAAGTTCTAAACACAAATGAAAAAATAAGAGATAACGAAAATAATGTAAGCATGATAACTGATTTTAGATAAGCTCTCAGGGAGTGTAATTTGAGGGACGTGGGGTGCACTGGGTATCCGTTTACTTGGTCAAATAAGAGGTTTGGGGTAGATTTGATTGAAGAGCCATTGGATAGATTTTTATGCAACAGGGGTTAGGGTAACTATTTCCAGGAAAAAGCAGCTCTGAATTTAGTTTCCTGGTGCTCTAATCACCACCCAATTTTAATAGAAGTAATCGAAAAAGGAAAAGATAGGAGATTTTTCAAGAGAACTTTTCACAGAGCTCATTATGAAAACTTTTGGAGTTCCTACGAGAAATGTAAGGAGATCGTTAAGCACGGATGGAGGGACACCAGCTGCTGGAGTAAGGGAAACCTTATGGATTTGTTTAAAAAGAAATCGAATGAAGCTTTGGCCGATATGAAATTGTGGAGCAATAATGAATTCAAGGGCAGACAAAAGAAGTTAAAGCGGCTGAAAGATAAGTTGAAGATTATCAGAGAAGATTCCAGTCATAATGATAGTGGTGCTGAAATCAGAAAAACGAAAAGGCAGATTGATAACATCTTGTTGGATGAAGAAATTTATTGGAAGCAAAGATCGAGAGCAGATTGGCTGTGAGAGGGGGACAAGAACACAAAATTCTTTCATTCCAAAGCCTCGGCGAGAAAGAGGAAGAACAGAATAGTGGGGCTTGAGGATGAGCGAGGAATCTGGAATGAAAAACCTAAGGATGTCCAAAGTATGTTTTATGAATACTTCACCAGCATCTTTACTACAATCGATCTTTCTCTAGCCCATCTGAATGCAGCCTTAACAGATTTGCCTCAATGAGTAACAGGGGAGATGAATATGTCCCTAGAGCAGAGTTTACTGAGGAGGAGATCTCAACTGTCCTTGCTCAGATGTGCCCCACCAAAGCACCAGGTCCCGATGGTCTTCCAGCAACCTTTTTCCAAAAGCACTGGAGCTCAGTCAAGGAATGAGTGATAACAACCTGGTTGCATATTCTCAATAAGGGAGGTAGTGTTGCCCCTTTAAATCATACTTATATTGCTTTAATTCCAAAAGTGCGTAATCCTAGAAAGGTGACTAAATTTAGACTCATTAGCCTGTGCAATGTTATATATAGGATTGTGGCAAAAGTCTTGGCTAATAGACTGATACAAGTTCTGGATGAGATCATTTCGCCCAACCAAAGTGCTTTCATCCCAATCGATTGATCACTGATAATGTAATCATAGGCTATGAATGTCTTAATAAAATTAGGCAAAGTAAGGGAAAAAGAAATAGAGTAGTTGCCTTAAAGTTAGACATTAGCAAAGCTTATGATAGAATGAAGTGGTGTTTTGTGGAAAAGGCAATGCAGCAGCTAGGTTTCTCTGTAAAGTGGGTTAATCTTATTATGAATTGCATTTCTACAGCGAGTTTTTCTGTGCTTATCAATGGTGTGCCTACCGGACTAATATATCCTCAAAGGGGGTTAAGACAAGGCTGCCATTTATCTCCTTATCTTTTTATCATTTCTGCAGAGGCCTTTTCGAATTTGATAATTCAAGTAGAGAGACGTAAGCAAATCCAAGGCCTAAGTTTTAGCAAGAACTTGTCTGTTTCTCATTTCCTATTTGCCGATGACAGCCTGATCTTCGTAAGGGTGTCTATTGAAGATTGCAGAAATTTAAAAAAGATCTTTGATGTGTATGCAGCAGTTTCGGGTCAGATCTTCACTTATCAAAAGTCCTCAATGTTTTTCAGCAGCTCAACAAATTAGAGGCGGATGGAGGAGATCAAAAACATCTTTAATCTAAGTATTATTTCCAGGCATGAGAAGTATCTTGGTTTGCCCTCCATGGTGGGGAGAAAGAAGATTAGCTTCTTTAACGATATCAAATTGAGAGTCCTAAGCAAGCTGTCCAGCTGACAAAGTAAATTATTTTCTTAAGGGGGAAAGGAAGTGCTGATCAAAGCAATAGCTCAAGCTGTGCTTGCTTATGCAATGAGTGTCTTCAAAGTGCCCTTGAGTATTTACGAAGACATCCAAAAAGCCATAGCTAGATTCTGGTGGGGAGGTTCAGAAAAGCACAAAAGCATCTATTGGGCAAGATGGGAAAGATTGTGTTGTGCCAAGAAGATATGAGGGTTAGGCTTTAGAGAATTTTCCAGCTTTAATCAAGCTCTAATCGCGAAGCAAGGTTGGAGGGTCCTGCAAAATCCAGAGATTTTGCTGTCAAAGATACTAAAAGCAAGGTACTTCAAGCATTCTACTTTTATGGAAGCAAAGCTCAGTTCAAAGCCTTCATTCGTGTGGAGAAGCATAGTGTGGGGTAGGCAAGTTCTTTGTAAAGGCTCAAGATGGAGAATTGGAGATGGAGAGAAAGTGTACATTTATAAGAGCAACTGGATTCCAAAGCCGGAAACTTTAAAACCAAGCTCCCCTCATACTCTACTTCTCTGTGTTGTAGTAGCTGAGTTGATCAGAAACCAACAATGGAAAGAAGAGATTATTGCTCAGCATTTCATGAAGGATGAGGCTACAACAATTCTAAGCATTCCACTGCCAAAGTCCCCTCAGCCGGACCAACTTATATGGCATTACGACAAGCATGGTAATTATTCAGTAAAAAGCGGGTACCAAATTGCTTTGAAGCTGAAATTCACTGAGACAGCAAGGAGCTCAGACAATTCCTATTGCGCGCAAGATCAACTACTTCTTTGGAGTCTGATTCAACAATTATTGGCAGGAACTTTGCATTTTGAGCTACTTGAATGCCTAGATTAACTGCAGCTGCTTCCATATATGCCACATCTCCTCTGAAACTGACCTTCTGAACTGTAGCTGCTACTGCTTTGCCCCTAGAGTCTCTGATAATCACACCTAGGCCTGCTGTTTGGTCTGAAAGTTTGATGGCAGCATCAACGTTCACTTTAAACCACCCATTTGGGGGAGATGTCTATGCTTGCTGGTTACAGCTCTGATATATGGGAATTGTCTGATCAGTTGGAGTTTTAATTCTCCTATATGAATCCAGAATCCCTATAGCTCTTGCCACTGATAAATGAGGATCTTCACGCTTTCCTTTAAAAATGACAGAATCTGTAAGTTACAGACTGCAACATCAGCCGTTGGATGTGGTTGAATGTGGAGTGAGAAATTAAACAATAAAAAGTCGGATGGTGGGAAGGTGGGAGATGTTAGTTACAGACTCTGCACCAAAGACAGGTCCATAATAATATATTATTAAATTGGGGCACATGGTTCATGCGTTTCTCCTGGCTCGCGGCTGATTCGTAGTAAGCTTTGTAGGGCACCAGCTGGCGTTCGCTGCACCACGGCATTTTTTAAAATCTTTTTAATTTTTGAATTTTATTATAATCATAAGTTTTGAATCCATAAGCATATGAGTTCAATGGTCGGTCAATATTTGTGATTTGTTTTTAGATAAATTTTTTTTTACAGTCTTTTTGGATAATATTTGATGTAATTCCGTTTTTTACATCTTGATAACTGCTCGTTCATTGGGTGGTTGCGAACTGACGGGTGCAATTAATTGGCGATGTATGATTTTATTAAATATCACATTTATTATCAATTGGCAGATAAAAAGTCAGGACAGCCCTCGTAGATTTTTACCAAATTTTCCTTAATTATAGTAGTACAGCTGTACAGAGATAGATTTCTCTCCTGGATTAATTTTAAGGAAATGTGATAAATTGGTAAAATAATAGATAAATAAATAGTGATCCAGTGTTGTGTTATATTAGTTTATTATGTGGACTCAAGCCTTCCGGCTTTTCTCATGTGACAATATATTTCTTAAATATGGAATTATTCATACACGTGCCACGTAGAAATGCTAACATATATATTTACACGCCACACAAAAAACAAAAAGGCCGGTGAAGATTCTAGGCCGAATTGACTCTTGAGGCCTGCGTAGGCTGCATTTAAACCTCTTAAAAATATTTAAAATTTTACATAATTTATTTCATCGCTCTACTTAATTTCAAAAATAACCCTAGTCATTGAACTCATTTCTAGCCAATTTAAAAACACCCTAATCTAACAGTAGTGTTTACTCCTTCTCAAGACCTCATGAACGGTCAAACCGCGTTAATAAGATTTTTTTGCTCGCTTAATCATCCTTTCCTACACTCATATTCTACAAGTTCTTTTCGTTAGTTGATTATTTCTTTGAAATTATAAAAAAAAAAAATTTCAAACAACAATAACAACAACATTTGTATTGCAATAATGATAAAGATACAAATTATTGTACAAATGTTTTTAGAAAAAAAAAATGATGAGTACAGGAAGGTTGTCGTCGGTGAAATAAAGAGAAGTCATCAGCGGAACTATGTAACGCAAAGTGAAGGAGAAAAGTCATCAGCGGAACTATGTAACGCAAAGTGAAGGAAGAAAAATACAAATAAAAAATTGAAAATTTTTTTACTTAATCGTCTACTATTTAAGCTTTTTAAGCCATTATCTTTGAATCATTTAACTTGTTAATGTGGCTGGTACAACATAACTATCAACTCAAGTTGTACAAAAGAGTTTTTATAATAATTTGTAGTTGTATAATTATTGTTTGTCAATTATTTATATTATTCTCATTTTGTTTTAGAAATAGCAATATTAGATAAAGTGATTTTTCAATTAAATACTACTCAGTGAACAGATTTAGAAGGTTTAGATATCTTGCAACGTCATAGAATTTGAGACACTTTAATAATTAAATTTCCTGTGAAATCCCATAAGAAATTGTAAAACTCAAGATTATTGATAGTTTGAGCTTTACTTTTTCAAGAAGAAGTTATAGATTTATAGGTCTTCCTTTCTGCAAAATTTTTACTCCATATTTTGTAGGTGCCAAGAGTTCGCAATAGAAAGAAACTTTATATTGAGAATTATGTTTGTCTTTTATGTAATTAAGGTAAAAATAGTAAGTACTGGAAGTGGGTTTTAAAAGACTTGGTAAGGGGTGTCCGTAGCTCAACTCCGGATTATTCAGTGGTGGGCAAGGCCTTCGAAAAGGATCTTCGGCTATTTTCAGGCTTTGGGTTTCAGGCTTTCAGCTAAATTAATTAAAAAAAAAAAAAAGGAATTGCTATTAACATTCAACGCCCCTGTGAATAATCTAATAAAAACCCCTTTGATGTTTATGTTAACAAAAAAAAAATGATATTTAGTAAGCCCTTTCGTATAAATTAATAGCAAATGTAAAGTACTCTCATCATTCTATTTAGTAGAAAGGTTTTTAAGACCAACAAAAGTATTAAATCAAAACTAGGATTTTGATTAATAATAAGCTTATTATTGTCATCTTCAGGAATCAAGAAACCAAGTGTACTAATGTCACATTCAAGAGATGAAGAGACAATGAAATGAGCCTATAAATGTTTTCCTCAAAAGATAACGAAAATAAACCAATTAATGTCATCTTCAAGAACAACAACGTCTCGCTCTCTCTCTCTCTTTGAATTTACATCAAATGATTTTTGGGAAGCAAGAATGTTGCCAAAGTCAAATTATATTGAACCAAATAAAATATCTTTTTCACATATGTTGTTCTCATTTTAACGTCGCACACCGCCACAAAAGAATGGGAGATAACTGATATAAAAGAGGGGGAGCAATCAGTACCTTCAGGGTGTGTTTGGTGTGTGGTATTGCATAGGATTAATTGTGGGCCCAGCATTAATTTAAACCAATAACATGTTTGAGAGCAATTGAGCCTCATTGGGATTGGGCATCGGGAGGCGCGCTAATGCGGGAACTCCCGCATTAGATCACAGTCGGGTTTGATCTAATGCAGGAGTTCCCGCATTAGCTTCTTTTTTTTTTTTTTAACTTTAACTTTTAATTTTAGTTTTACTTAATAATAATAAAAATTGATAACTATATAATTTATAATTTATAATATAATTTTTTTTACATCATAATTTATTAATAAATTTATAATTTAATATGATTAATAATAAATACTTAAAGTATATAAAATATAATATAATATTACACTTTTTAATTATTATAATATTAATATATAAAATTTAATATTTTTAAATAATATAATATAACAAATAATAAATATTTAAATACGAATGAATTTCAATAATATTAATCTAAAATTAATAATAACATAAATAATAATATAAAATATTAGCACAATTCATTTTGTAATTAAATTTCTAAAATATAAGACCTCTATATTTAGTTTTTTTAAGTACTAATAAATATTATTTTATAAATATATAATATAAATTAATCACAAAAAATTAATACAGTACAGTGCGACACCAAACATAATATAATTAAAAATTAATAAAGTACAGTGCAGCACCAAACATTGTATAACATTATTATAATACAGTGCTAATGCAATACAGTATAATGCAATACAGCATAATACAATACAGTTTGCCAAACGCACCCTCAAGACATTAAGCTGTGGTATGATTAGAATATAAATTTGCAAACTCCCCAAAACAACCTGGAGGCTGATAAAGTAATTTAATGTGACGCAAGAGACTAATATTGCGTATTGACATTTTGGTCTATTCAATTTTATTTAGTCGAATTCGGTGCAACAAATGCACCTTTTGTCAAACAACCAAGTGCAATTAGTTAGATTAATACAATCTTCTGGCACGCTACTTGGATTCCATATTTCCATGGCTGTTTTTTTGGGTTGCTTTTCCCTGCTTTTGAGTACTAAAACATCTATCTACGATGAGATGTAAGCTATTATTATGACTTTGGAAATTGTTGTGGATACAGAGTGGACTCATCTATAATTAGAATATGATTCGACGTATGTTGTTATTTGTTATTACTGTACCACTTGTCATCCACCTTGGGAACTATATGTTCGTTAGCAAAATTGTAGAAGTTATTAAAGTTCTATTAATTTTGAATGTTCTCATAATTTCAAATATTGAAATTCGGTTGCATATTTTACTAATTGTTAGTAAGAGTTTACATGAGGATTCCTGTAGTGTATCTAAATATCAAGTTTCTTAATTGGTGTTACAACCTCTTTACCTTGTAATTTTTATTTTTCTAATAATAAAACTGCTGTAATTTTATTTTTTTAAGTACAATGAATTCGATTTTTTTTTTTTTCAAGACAAATGTGAGTATGCTTGGAAAACTGTATATTGGAGTGTGATTAATAATGTGATAGCATTTTAATCAGCACCCGTGATGTGTGTATGTGGACCTATCGACTTTTGTCTTGAGGGCTTCGCTGGCTTCAAAAATTTCGATCCAAAACCAGCACAAGATTGAGGCCTAGTAAGTACTGGGCCGCGACATGGGCTACACGGACTAATCCATCTGGGCCATGTTTTTCAAATGGCATTTTCCAAAGAAATCCAATTCAAATTCTCTGAACCACCGTTGTCTGCCACCACATTACATAAAAGCCCATCAAAATAGTCGACAACATATTGAGTTCTCGTGCAACTCTTTGATTTCTCCAACCAATGCATGTCTCAATTGAGGTTGAAACACGATGGAATTTTATACTGCTTACAAGCCACTCGCTAATTCAATGCATAAATTCACGAGCTGTAAATTCAACGATTTCTCATTAAAGTTGCGTCGTCGTCGTCGTCGTCTTCGATTCACCATAAATTCGATTTTGCTATTGAAAAGGAGTAAAGGACTAAGGATTTATTTGTTAAACATATGAAAGTTTAAAATTTTATTAATTTAAGATTCTTTTAAAAAAATTACTTGTTTACTTTTTATAATTAATGTCTGATATACGTACATTTACATTTGAATAAATAAAATAAATTTTTGTGACTTTTATTTGAATGAAAAAATGATAATGAACAGTAAATATTATATTCTAAAAATACCTCCTTTTACATATACTTATTTACTAAATTATAAAATATAATCTCTTTTTTAATTTGATTTATGAGGACGTAAATATCAAATAAAAATGTCTAAGATGTATTTTATTTATAAAAACAACCATAATACTATTTACATTTAGTTATTAGAAAACATATGTCAATTAAATATTTATATTTAGACCCATTCAAGCTTTAAAAAAAACTGAAATCTATTCAAAATTATATATATATAAACGCTATCTAAATGTATGACTTGAGTTTGTGTCTCCGTTGACTTACAACAAATGGTATCATTAAGATTCCACAAGGATCGGCTCCCCGTTGCATGAGGAATTAGATTCTTCGAGGTTGAAGATGATCATGAAAATAGCAGTGAAAGATTTTAATGAAGATTACATATGATCTACAGCCATATCCCCATTAATATTTTTTTAAATTATCCAAATCTTATCTAATCTTCGCATTAAGCATTCCACATGCATGCCATTGTTGCCAATGTACTTTAAAATTTTGTGCTAATATCCTACGTTGTATGGCGTGGAATTTCGCTCAGCAGGCAGCATTCTCCATTAATTGTTAATTACGTACTAGCGGCGACAAAGATTAAGTATTTAACACCAATCGATTTTGTTTCTTAAAAGAAAGAAATCAAATGATGCGGTGATCGATGAATCAGAATATCACATGGTGTGAGATTAATACGTGCATTTTGAAGGTGTAATCTTCAGCGCAAGATTCTGTAATAAATGAATTCAGTTAATAGAATACTAGCATTGGATCGTGAGAATAAATATGGGATCAAGATAAGGCTAATTAGTGTTATGGAACAGATCGAGAATAAAAAATCTGACTCTCAGTAATTTTACAATGGGTGGGTTTATTTGTACTCTAAAATCTATTTGATTATTTTCAACATCATTTAATTTATACACTCAATTAATAATTTTAAAATATTAATTTTTATTTCGAACACTCTTTTAAATTCCTACATTATTCTCATTAACCATTTCGTAAATTTCTTTGTTTCCTCTTTACACCCAATAAAATATTCATCATCACAAATAAAATATCTAACTTTCTTCTATTATAATTAGACTTTTATCCTCCTTTCATAATAAGGTTTGATATTTGTTTGTTCTTCTCTTTAATGAGGTAATTTAATTTTGTTTTTCAAACCCATGAAAGCATGTGGATTAGATGCAGTGAAAGCAAATTTAAAACAAATCTTATCCTTTGATTTTCTTTCGTTTTCTTATGTTGGAGTGGTACAATTTATTGTTCTTCCTCCACCACAATTTTTTTATTACTTTTGTTTCAGTTATAAAAGATGGAACATGTAAGTTGATGTTTTCCAAGCAATTTTATCAACCAAAAAAAAAAAAATTGAAAAAGGTTTAGTTCATAAGTAAAAGAAGCGTTTCAACGTGAACATTGATTCAATTTTCATTGTTGATGTGGTTTATTGTAGATAAAATATGATGTTTGGGATAAAAAAAAAATTAAACTATATTTTATTAAATTGTCCTTAATAGTGAATTACATTCAGGCTAATTTAATAATATAAAAAAATTATTAAAATTCGAGTGTTTAAAGTAAATTTTGAAGTGCAAATAGCCTCAACTTTTACAATAAGGGTTTTTTTTTTACATAAGTTAAAATATACATTAAAAAATATACCATTTAATACATTATATTTTATATTCTAATATATTAAAATATGTATTTTTTTATTTTTTTAAACTTATCGCTTACCTTCATATTCTCTTATTATAAAATTATTCATTTGTACCCAATAAAATTGAGGGGTTGACACAGGGTTGGGTTGGGTAAATCTTTTCCAACTCAATTGAGCTTATTTTCCATACTATTTACTATTTTAATTAGAAAAAGAAATACTAAATTAAATAAAAGAATAAATATAAATATAAACTTGAAAAATTGTTTACCATATGAATTTTGTAGAGCATTGTGTTTTGTTGTAAATTAATTTGATTTTGAGGCTTTAAACTTTGTGTGCGTTTATGTTTTTATATTAATTGTTTCAATAATTTGTTTTTAATAATTGAAGGATAGCTTTAAGAAAAATAAGAAAATGAACCTTTGAATGCGCCTAATATGGCCACCAAAGCCCGTACTTTAGGCATCTTTGGTGGGTTAGAGATCCCAACTTGTCCGAACTTAACTTACGCCCACTCGTACTAATAATATTTTAAAAAAAATGACGTGACCTTTTTACTAGAAAGAAATTCTAAAACATAAATTTTTGTTGGTAAATCTTATCTTACATGCATGTAAGATACATTTTCCTCACATGAATAGTGCATATGTGGGATCCACATACCATTCATGTGAGAAAAATGTATCTTACATGTATGTAAGATAGAAGGATCCCATTTTTGTTTATTAGTTTGGAATTTATCGTATTGAATATAAATAAACTTTTATATTTAATCCATTTTAAAACAGTAGTAATAATTCCATCGTCATTTCGGTTTTTGTCACGCGGGAAAATTGGAGCACCACGTCCATTTGGTAGTTGGGAATTATGCTATATGGTACTTTTGATTTTTCTGACACAAATTGTGCGTTTCACCCAAAACGGCGAGCAGAACATGAGCCAGTTGGCCATGCTGGGTGCATCAGAGCAAGAGACGTGGGTCTACGACGGCCACCTGTTAAAGTGACCTTACGGACGGGAATCCAAGTTGGCATTTTGGCTGTAAGGAGAGAATGGCCCCACCGGACACCTCAAAAAAGCTGATGCCGCAACAACCAATAAAGCGGGAGAGCGATGTGATGCCGATGCGATTGGTGATCCTCATTAATTATCATGGATCGCCGAGAAAGCAATCATGCTAAAGATAGCGGGAATGGCGACAAACCCTCGTCTTTGGGTTCCCATGTCTCCCGCCAAAAGCATTTTTAGACACTTCAATAGTACCACCCCTTTGTGATTGATTGTGATGATGCCATCGTCTTCTTTTTCGTATTCGTTTGAGTTTAACCTTTTTATAATAATTATTATTATTATATGATTTCTTATAAAATATTCGTCTCAATCAATTTTAAAATTGTGTAGAATTTCACATACATGCTCGAGAAGCTTAAAAAAAAAAAAAGGAAGATATAATAATAGTTAAATTTGCCCTTTATAAGTTTAAAGATTCAAATTTGAATTGATAGTTAAATAAAGTTATTTAAAAATCATTCCGTCAAATTCTTAAGTTCAAATCTGTAAAACGAGTTTGTTGTTGATAAAATATAAAATCATAAGTTAACATATTTTGACTATATATGGTTATTAACAACATATACATACGCAATACAATTTTTTAAAAAATAACCTTATGAGAACTTTCATATAATAACAGTGGGTGCGGTGCTTGTTAGTCTTATGAGAGATAATTTTTATTATGTTATTGTATTATTTAAGAAATAAACCTCACCTCTCCTCTCAATGCGCACAACTTATTATTTGGTCAAATTTTCACAAGTTGATAGACGTACAAAACATTGCCTTCTAGAGAAAATATATCATGCTTAAGGCAAGTAAGTACAGGTTGTAGAAGTTGACACGCACGAAATAATAACCATATCTGCACTTCCTACATGTACCAACGCGCATGTTGAAATATGTTTCATGCCAAAATGAAAAAAAAGAAAAAGAAAAAGAAAAAAAAGAATGCAAAATAGTTCAATTTAAATTTTAATTAATTCTTTATTCGGATTTCGGAGTGCTCGAGTCTTATTGAAATCAACGATCTCAAAAATTCACGAGTCTGGCTTGAAAATACATCACACGCAAGACTTTTGAGAGTGGAAGCATCTGATCCATTTGCAGCGAAAGGAAAGTACAATCCACTCTTAACAGTGAAATTTTCGGTGTTTGAGAATCTAATTGAAGGAGCAAATCTCGCTTTAGGCCATTGATTGGATTGATTACTTTTTGGTGGGTGCGCTTTAATCTCAAACTTAGGGGCCAAGTTAAGGGTAGGATTGTAATTGAATAGTAAAAGGGGATAAACAATTAAACATGCATGTGCCTACAGGTAGTGTTTTCAAACTGATCAATTTTTATGACTCACTGTTGGGGTTTGACTTTAATCTCGAGCCTTCCCTTCCTCGACACTCAATTAAGCTTAATTTTTAATTTCCTTTTAGGCCTTCGGAGGAATCTCACCTACCTTTGCTTGATCTTTCATCCAACAGCTGCTTGATTGCGGATCAGAGAGTTCGGACAGTTAAATAAACATGATAAATCTTTTTTTCTTTTTTTAATTTCTTAAGTTTTGCCATTTTCCTTTCAAAATCTCGTTTGTGTTGATTTCAAGTTTTTTTTTTTAATTGAGTTTCATAATTAGTATTTTTCAGTTACTTTATTTTTAGAGTAATGATATAACCACAAATTATTGTATTAATTTATTTTGTACAAACTGATATGTCATTAATTTATTGATTAAATTAAATATCTCTTGACCCACATCATTTATTTATATTATTTTATATTTTCATTCAACTGATGAATTAATGCCATATCAATTTGTACAAAATAAATTTGTACAAAAATTTATACTTGTATCATTACTCTTATTTTTAACCTATAAGTAAACAAAATAAGAGAAGGTCAATTATATTTTTTTAGAGTATTTGATTTCTGACTTTTTATTTTTAAGCAAACATGGATTTTTAACACGTTTTAGAACGTTTAGTTTGGATAGATAAAACTATAAATGTCTTCCAAAACAATGTTTGTAATTGTTTTTTGGAAAAATATTTTTCATGAAAAAGTATAAGCCACATATTTTTCTCAGGTGGCATTTTCTTGTGTTTCTATTTTCGATGGCTGTTTTTATAAAAAAAAAAAAAATCAAAGTTGTTAACAATTAATGCTAATTTGACTTCGCTCAATTCGTATTAAATTACTCATTTTCAATTGAGATTTGGGATTCATACATAATGAAATATACTAATTAATAGACTTAAAATTTATGAAATTGACTCAATAGATGAATATCTTCTTCTTCTCGCTGTTTGGAATAAAAATGTCAAGAGTAAAATATAAAAAAAGTATGTCAAGAGTACAATATAAAAAGTTTAACATTACGTATAAAATTCATTATTTTCAAATCAATTTAAAATATTTAAGTGTGAATAGGATTTTGTTGGGTGACCTCTAGTACCGAATTTAACAATCCATTTTGACAAATACATGGTTGCATTGAAGAATCTAAGCGACTACATGTAATAGTCTTCATTAATGCATTTACTAAATATAATTCAAGTAAATACTAAATATTATTAATGAAAAAAAAGTAATTTTAAATAAAATCAAAAGAAAATTACCGAAAGCACCGTCGTTTGCATTCATTCGACCTTTTTTCCACTCAATTACTGCTTTCAAAGTTGACGGCTTGATGGCTTCCGCCGAACAATTTAAGAAACCTTTGACTGAAGACCATAAAACTCAAATGCAATTGGCTGAGATCACCAAAACCAGCTGTGCTGAAGACCACCTATTCTTTGCCTCTCAGGTCCTTCCCGTGCCGCCGATATCATGCAGAGAATAACTCGAGCCCTACTTTTCTACATTCTCACATGACACGCGTCTTTATTCGCAATTCCACGTGCCCTGCCGCCGTGAAAAAAAAAAAACATTACATCAACCTTTTTCCCGTGAGCATGATAACAATTCTAGAAACTGATACATACGAACAAGAACTCTCGCGTAGCAGCCCGACTTTAATTGGATCTACTGATGGCCGTCAGCGTTCCCTTGTCCATGACCATGCCACGCTAGACCCGTATAAAAACAAAGCTTCGGCTTTCCCCACGCGTCATGCCAGCTGCAACTGCCATGCAGTCCGTGTTGCGTACATGTCGGACTTCGTGGGTCCCTCCATTTTCTCTACCCCTCCCGCACTTAATTCTGTTTATTATTGTTTTTGGTGGGAACTACTTAGGCTGGCTGAGCTATTATTATTATTATTATTATTAAATTTTTTATTAATTTTATTTTAATAGCTAATGCTGCCAAATCTTCTGATAAATTATGAAATTATGTTTAAAAAAAATTCATTACATGTAAGAATGTGTAATATTTTCGTTCGTGTATCATGACACCTACTTAGTATAGTTTCTTTTCCAACTAATATGTCATCTATTTATTGATTACAATTTATAAGGTATTAATTGACTATATTATTCATCATAATTATAGTCCAATGATTGAACTACACATAGGATAAAATTAATTAAGTATAAATTATATGCCACAATTATGTATATGGAAAATTATTATATTACGATTTTTTCTTCATAAAGATATTATACGTAAAATCAAGGAAAAAAAATCGTACGCTGCATTTAAAAATACAATTTGTAAATCACTCAATTTTTTTTTTTTGTAATTTTACATTAAAACAGAAAACTAGACAATCAAGGATTTTTTTTTAATTCAAATTTTGGTTAATTTTAAAGGAGGTCTGGAAGAAAGTTTTGGGGTCAAAAAAATCCCTTACAATCTTTGAATTATTTTAATAAAATGTTACAAAAAGAGAAGTATTTTTTCAATATATTTATATGATCAAATTGGGACAGCCAAAAATTAATTTGATCATAAAATGCGGTTGTACATTAACTTTATGCTACCATCACAGTGTCAACGTGGCAGCATATAACACAAACGGAGAGATAAAAGAGACGCGGCAGAGCTGACCCATTAAAGCGAGGCGTGTGAAGGAAACTCTAGAGAGAAGAGAACCTAGCCAAAATATTGCGCCACTCTTATATGATATTAATATTAATAATAATAATATACAAAAATATATAAAAATAAATTTAAATTTTGAAAATAAAATGTGTACAGAGAACGAGTGTTGTTTGCACAGAGTGAGTGGTATTTGTTTCCTTCTTTCTACCACACGGTTCATAGAATTAGAAGCAGAAGAGAGAGAAAGAGAGCAGGAAAAAAAAACTAAAATTGAAAATATAATGAGACTGAGCATTCTCATTCTGATTCTAATTCTCTGTTTCGCCATTATTGGCAACAATTAGATTGAATTTGTTTATTTATCTATTTATTAAATTTATATTGCTATCGAATCGACGGCGCTGATTTGATCCATTTTGTTTATGGCCAAGACCGGGATATTCGATTCCGATCCGACGGTGATGCCGAAAGCGACGGAGTTAAAGAAAGAGCTGCAGAAATTAGTGAGGCTTATTGTGGATGACGTGGATTATCGTACGGAAACGATCGACCAAGCCAGGGACACGCTTTGTGCTTTAAAAGAACTGAAGACGAAGAAGAGATCGCTGTCGCTGAAGTTGCACGAAACGGTGTCGTGTCCTGAAGAGTTTAAGTGCCCGCTTTCGAAGGAGTTGATGAGAGATCCCGTTATTTTGGCTTCTGGTCAGGTTAGTTAGTGCCTAAATTTGTTTGGTTTGCTGTTCTGTTTGGATGCTGAGAAAACATGAGCAAAAATTAAAGAAAATTTCTGGTTTCTTGGCGAGTTTTATACAATAAGATCTTTTATAGTGAAAATCAATTTCTTTCATTTATTTTCTTGTCAACGAAACAAAAGTTCCTTTTTTTTTTTCCTATTATCAATTTTGAACATTCTAATGTTCATAATGCTGTTATTTGATACCTAATAACAATGAATTCTTCACTCTATTTAGCCTTTTTTTTTCCCATTGGACTCGTCGCATTAGCTCAAAATTTTAACTTTCTTTTCTCCACAGCTAAATGTTGCATAAAATTTTTGTTCTTTACAATGTGAGTTTATTTTGCTTTCTTGTTTTGGTTAAAAAGAAAAAAAAAATTAAGTACAGTACCAGTAAAAAGGTTCTGATATCTGGTGGTGGTTGGTGAAATTAAAACGTTCTGAAGAATGTACTGTGACCTAAGAATTGAAAGTAGCAATTGCTTAATTCCCAAAAATTTATTGTATTCTGTATTCGCACATTTATGATGTCATAATTATATTATACTTGCTGCTCAAGGGTAATTTAATTAACTGATTTATTTAACTAGTATTGAAGAACCTCGCAAAATTACAATCGTAGATTTTAATTGTTGTTAATTTGGGTTCCTTCATTTCTTTTGTTGATTTCTTGTGCAGTTTTAGTGAATGAAATTGGTCATCATGTGAATCTTGTTTAATGCATTTCTTCATGGTTTCTTGACTGTTTTATTTGTTATTTGTTTCTTGTACAGACTTTTGACAGGCCATATATACAGAGATGGCTGAAAGCAGGAAACCGGACATGCCCACGAACCCAACAAGTTCTATCTCACACAATCCTTACTCCTAATCACCTTATTCGTGAGATGATATCACAATGGTGTAGGAGTCAGGGAATAGAATTGCCCAACTCTGTTCAGTACATTAATGAAGAAGGAATAACGGAAGCAGATCGTGACCATTTTCTCTCTTTGCTGAAGAAGATGTCTGCAACACTTCCTGATCAGACTGAAGCTGCAAAGGAGCTTCGGTTGTTGACAAAGCGGATGCCCTCATTTCGGGCACTTTTTGGTGAGTCTCGTGATGCCATACCTCAATTGCTGAGTCCTCTCTCTGAAAGCAAGTGTGAAAATGGAATAAACCCCAATCTTCAAGAAGATGTGATAACAACACTCTTGAATCTTTCTATCCATGATAACAACAAGAAGCTTGTTGCTGAAACCCCCATGGTAATTCCTCTTCTGATGGATGCATTAAGATCAGGGACCATTGAAACAAGGAGCAATGCAGCTGCGGCCCTTTTCACATTATCAGCTCTTGATTCCAACAAGGAAGTTATTGGAAAATCCGGTGCCCTAAAACCACTCATTGACCTCTTAGACGAAGGCCATCAATCAGCGATGAAAGATGTTGCCTCTGCAATATTTAATCTATGTATTACTCATGAAAACAAAGCAAGAGCTGTGCGTGATGGTGGAGTAAGTGTTATACTGAAGAAAATTATGGATGGTGTGCATGTAGATGAGTTATTGGCTATACTGGCAATGCTTTCGACTAATCACAGGGCTGTCGAGGAAATTGGAGATCTTGGGGGAGTTTCTTGCATGCTTCGCATTATTAGGGAGAGTACTTGTGACCGCAATAAGGAAAATTGCATTGCAATACTCCACACCATCTGTTTGAGTGATCGAACCAAATGGAAAGCAATGAGAGAAGAAGAGAGTACGCATGGAACAATTTCAAAGCTAGCTCAAGATGGAACTGCAAGGGCCAAGAGAAAGGCTACTGGAATTCTTGAGAGACTGAAGAGGACTGTTAATCTTACGCACACAGCCTAAAGAGATTGGCTTCTGCCCCAATGTCCCGGCCATTTGTAAATTCTACATCTTGGTTGTCAATGCAACTCATCCTCCTCAAATCACCATTTTGTAAATTCTCTTCCTCAAATTCTCAGTCTCAGGTTATTTTACGAGTTTAGTCCCTGTGAATAAATACGTCAAGCTTTTGTTTATAAGATTCTCCTTTTGGGTTTGTTTCAATAATTTTTTTCTGATGCCTTATTCTTCTTAATTGTTTGGAGTTTGCTTTGTACCAGCAGATAGCTAGTAAATTTTACTCCTACCAGCTGAAACGAGCCTTGGCGTTTGCTTTTCTCTTTGGGCTTTTGATTATACAAGTAAGATTTGATCCTCTAATTTGTCCCATATAATCGTCCATAGCTGATACGTCGTATCTATTAGGTACCTCGACTTCGAAAATTGTCTCACATTCGAAAATTCCAAAATGTAAAGTCGCCATTGACTCAATGTCAGACCTTAGCTTAAACCAAAAGCGTTGTATGATATTTTGGCTGATTCATTGATGATGACTCAATCCAAAGGGTGAAGAAATGAGTGGTTCAGAAAGAGTTAGATAAATAGCAACGAGAAGTATGAGCTCATAATGAATGGCGCTGTGAATTTCGGTGTTGTGGTCCATCCATTTTATAAAAGAAAGATGCTTTGGGTTTGCTTGCCCTTTTGTGAAAGTCCTCAATGGAACAGTTGTTCCACCACCTAAAATTTATCCTCTTCCATCGCATTAACATTTCTTATGTGTTGCATACAAACTTTCATTTAAAACCCAACGATGAATGCCAACTAGTTCACTTGATAAATCTTGAGTGGAAATAAAAGATTTGGATTTCTAGCCTGTTAATATAAGTGGGGAGGGATAAGGAGTTCATCGAGTTTTTGTATATAAACTAACTCAATCTTATGCGATTGTGATTTGAATCCCAAAATTTTTGTATTGCTCATGAAAATAGTTACCGATTGAATCATCTAGTATTCACAATCTTGAATTCAAGATTTTAAGATTTTGTTTGGGACAGCTGCTCCACTCCCTTTTTATTAAAAGAATTTTCCTAGAATAAGGGCCGCGCAATGTGTTGAATTTGTGATTTGTGCAAATTAGAGGAATTTGTTTTGTGAGTAATATCATACTTTTCAAGTAATATCTCGATGATTAGTTGTGATATTCATAAATTAGATTGTCTGATGGAGTAATGAGTAAGTGTCACCTAATTGAGGTGTAAAAAATTAAAAAAAATATTGATAAAGTACAAGAAAAGAATTAGTTATTTTTCATTATATTTTTTTCTCATTTATTATAATGTTGTGAATGAAACCCATGGGTCTACCATGTGACAATGGTTATGAATTTGACTGAGTAAGTCTACAACCTTCCAAAGGGCAGTGTAGGCTCCAGTCCCAGCCCTAATGTGTTGAATTTGTGATTTGTGCAATTGCAGACTGAACCACTTGGAAGAGTGGGAGCTAGAAACTGGCTATTGTAAGTGTTGTTTCTACTTTCCACATAATTTAATTATTATGATCAATAAGCCAAAAAAGAGAATAGTGGTTCTCCAAAAACTTTCATTGGCTGCCGATGTATTGTCTTGTTTTTTAGTGCTTATGAATTATTGCACTTTGATGTGATAAGAGAGTACCCTATAATTGGGCCTCTGTGCTGGCAAATTTGGATGTGATGCCAGGGAAGTGTATTCCTTCATTTCACTCTCCATTCTTCAAAGGCTTTGGATGGAATGACTTTTATGAAGAATAATAGACAAATTTTAGAATCACTTTATTGATTGGGATTTTGCCGACCGAAGACACGAATTGTCAATGCTTAACCGTATCTTGTACTATGAAAAAGGAGATATACTTTTGGAACAAACGAAAACAAGTGTTTTAAAAATGACATTATGAGATGAGATTTTAGCTATATTAATAATCAAAATGAGTGAATTAGAGAAGGTCTCATTATTTGAATATCAACTCTAATTATCAACTGTATTTTTTTACGCTCCATGAACATTCACACATTTTAAAATAAGAATTTTAGATTACAAAAATATTATTGTGTTACAGCCAAACTTTTTGTTCTATCATATCAACAGCGAATAATTTCAATAAGATATATAGTCCCATCATGTTATATTATACAATAAAAGATCCATAGAATAAACCAACCGCAATATTGGTCAAGAAAAAGACAATAGATTGAGGTTAACATATGTTTAATATAATTAGCCATGTGTCGGTAGGATTTGGTCATGTAGTGATGCTAATGCAACAATAGATTGAGAATCTAAAAGAAAAAGTTTATTTGTTGGTGACCTGTCTTCTTCGTTAGTTGTCACTGGTCACGAATCAAAACAGTTTTGATGGAATAATTTTTAATTTTTTTATGAAACTGATACACTAACTGCAATATAAATACAAGTATTTTTTTCCCTCTTTGAAAAATTAAAATTATATTTATCTACATTTTTTAGGAACTCTTTCCAGATTACAAATCAAAAGTCTATTAAGTGTCAAGTCCTGCTTGATACAATTTGATAACTGTTTAAAGTAATCATTGAAGTTCCCTCAAAACATGAATTGATTACTTCAATTTGCTGGATTGTTTACTGGGTGGGGGTCAATTGAAAGAAATTTTGTTTTAGATGATGAAATACGGCCAATGCATTATCAGCACAAGGTAAAGGCTAAAATGGCGGTGTTGATTGGTTAATGGGTTGTTTTCATTCAATCCAAAGAGAGATTGGAAAAATTTGGCAAAATGGGTCTAATCATGACCCTTTTTTTTTTCCCTTTTTTTTCACTTCTTTTTGAACCATGCATGACCCAATTGCTTAAAATTAATTAATTCACAAAACTACGATTGTGTAGTTTAACCATTAGCGACGCCTTATTGGGAGATTATGGTGATGTTGCTTTGATGCTAATCATCATTGCTCCCAATAGTTTAAAGCCAAATTTGCTTCCTGTCGGCAACCGAGCTTTGATTCACTGTGATATTATATCATACAGAATGTGGTTAGATCCTCAATTGATTCGGATGTGAATTCATTAACTTTTAGCAGTTTATTCTTTCGGACCTTTGACACAAAAATTATTGAATTCTTACCACATCTTTCAACCTAAGATTAAGGGAGTACATAAAAACATTCAAGATTTTCTGCTAGCGACAAACTCAACAGTTCGAGTAAAAAATATTGATCTTCTCAGACTAGGAGTACGATAGGACCATCTACCTGGGCTTGACTAAAATGAGCTTCTCTTCTTTGACCCATAATAGGTCTTTCTTTCTTTCTGCCAGACTTAGGATGAGATCCTCTTCCTTGGACTTGATTAGGATGATTTAACAATCATTAAGTTAATGGATGGGTTCAAGTAAGCAATGCGAAAAAAAAAACCAAGGTGCCCCTTTCTTAAAAAAAAAATTGCAGAGAAAAAATCAATAGGTTAATGAATGGTTCAAATAAACATAAGCTAACACAATCTAAAACTACTTCAACAAAGCCTATTGGCACTTGCCCGGCCTTCTAAGTCTTGGTGACACTACGTAGTACTTGGCAATTTACGCACAAGATAAATGATCTGTGTAAACACATCCTTGATCCTTTCTCTTTATACACCCTGGTGAAGGAGTTTTAAAAAAGATTTATTAGATAATCTTTTCCTTGGGCTTGATCGAGGAAAGAATCTGTTAGGCAGGCCGTCTTTAGGCTCATTCTAAATCTAAGGCCATCTCTAATGCTTAACACCATATTGGTGTAACACTAACATAAAAAATATACTTTTTTCATAATAAATTACTATTTCATCACCAATCCATTTACATCAAAAAGAATATTCTTCTTTTTATTCTTTTAATTCTCAAGAATTAATTCAATTAACATAATAAATATTACTATTAATATACATAATTAAATAATAAGTAATTTTATATCAATTAGTAAAAAAAATATAAAAAATTATTAAATTTGTATTTAATTAACTAAATTAGTACATTATGAAAATTAGTACTAAATTGGAGGATCTAATAATGATCTCCCACATTACTATTCATAACACCATTTTAGTGATGATTTTGGTGTTACATTGGAGAAGCATTTTAACACCAAAAATGGTGTAAAAAATAATTTGGTAACAGATTTAGTGCTACATTGAAGATGCCCTAATTCACCAAGAAAATCACTATATATTTTTTCTTTTACTTGACTTGCCCCAAATTACAAAGATCAAACAAATAAAAAATGGCAACTTCAGCATCATTATCTCTCACTTCCCTCTCCATAATCCCAACTCTCCCCTCCTGAAACCCTAATATCTAATTTCTTAACAATCATATCAAATTCACCCCAATTTCAAATCCAGCTCTCTTTCCACCTCATCACCTTAACCAACCCCAAATCCAGTTCAATCACTTATCCAGTACGCATAAATTAGCAATTGAAAAGCGGGGGCAAAAAAATTATCTAACAATGATCGAGGAGAAGAAGAAATAAGGGGGGAAAAGATAGAATTTTAAAAATTATTTCTTTTTTAAATTAGGGCTAATATAGTTACACAACTACTTTACTTATTGTAGCTAAAAATTAAAATTAAAAAAAAAAAAAAACATAACATGACAATGGCCAGCCTGGGATCAATATTACAGGTGGGCAAAAAGATCCTATTACTGACAGAAACAAACCTTTCATGCTATGAGTATGATTCAATAAAGTGCTGTACAACATACCAAGTTAGGATCTAAACTTTATAACAACTTTTTCTGTACAGTTCAAAGGATCTTGAGACATTATATATAACTGAAATCATGGTGAATGTAAATTGAAGCTGCAAAACGATCATTACCAAATGCGACCAATAACTCATACCACAACTCAGAAATAATTGCTCCAATCCTGCAGTTAAAATTTCAACTTGCCTTGTATGCCCAACCATGTTTGTCCATATATGCTCGAACTGCTTCCTTTATTGCCAAGTTTGGTACAAGCTGGGATTCTCTCAGTGGTTCCCGCGTGATTGGATCAAACTTACCCACCTAGAATGTAACAAAGATGAGAAAATGTTGGAAACATATAAAACAATGACAGCAACTAAGTTTGAAAAGCACAGTTTCAAAAGCATTTGTCACCTTATCAAGATGATCAAGGATTACTGCCCTCTCATAAGTAACCCCACTTGGAGTAATGACAGGATCTCGAAAAATATCAAGAGTTATTTTGCAACACAGGTAATCCGGGACCTAAAATACTTAATCAGCATCTCAAACAATAACAGAGAAGCATGTAATGATTTAAAAAGAAGCAAATAATGTAAAACTTAACAAATCGAAATACTCACCTCAGCTGGCGTGTCATCTTCTGCAGCTTTCCGGAATACTTGTCTCAAAGCCTCCATTTGTTTCAAATGAGTAGAACTAGCTTCATCCAAAAACCCTTCTTTTCTAGAAATATCAAGAACATGCTTTTCTTCAAGAGCTGCTTCACAAGCTTCCCTGAAACAACAGAGAAATTGCATGAAGCATTCATAAGAAAATGAAAAATGTAAGAACTTTCCAATAATGATGGCCACCCTCCAAAAAGGAAGGGAAAAACTCACAAGAAGCACATACTTCAAGCTTTGTAATTCCCATGAACGCTTGCTAGATTCTTGCTCCCACAACAGGTATTTTGCTCTTGCCAGCTCCTGCCAAATATCCTCTACAATATAACCCTTTGGCTTTGCACCCCTCCCAAGATTCAAAGCCTACAATATAAATTCTGTAAGAGCTCAAATCTAGGGTGATGCTCAGAAAAATTTAGCAAAAAAAATTTAACAAAGATCAGCAAGTTACAAGCATTAGATTTTTAAGATTGTTTTCTGCTACAGAAGAGAAAGCAGAATCAAGCTCAATCAACTCCATGGAATTTTAAAATCCATAACTACAAGATCATGCCAAGGTCACAAATTAAACATCAATCGCATTATGCTGTTTGTTTTGTTACCAATGATCTTTGTATAAACCCAACAATATTGATTATTAACTCCTGGTACTAATAACCCCACATTAAAACACAGCAGAAACATGTTGCTAAAGCCTGGAATAAAAATATATTGGAAAAGACCTTAGTTAGAAAGCTCTCTTGCCCTATTCAAAAAGCTACACAAAAGACAATAATTTGAAACACTATTAAGTCGGCTAGAAAGACCATCTATTGGGAAATTAACATGGCCTTTGCATACACATCTAGCCAAGAACTATTAGTTCTGCAAGATCACATATTGCTCTCCACCTATTCGGTGATGGATTCGGTGAAGGATAAGCAAGTAGCAATATTTGGCGAGCATTCAACACATATAAGCTAATTGGTGGTACATGATACATAACTAGTAAGCATATCATGAGTTGCTTGCATCCTATTCCTTGCTAATTAAAAGCACTGCAGTAAAAAACTGTTTATGCTGTCACTACCTGACAAGTAAAATCAATAACCCAAACCAAGCTGCACAGCAATATTTTTCACCAACAATGATGTTATTATTCTTTATAATCATAATAGCAAGCAATAAAGAATTTGAAGAAGTTGGTCTTTAGAAAATATATGTTTTACCACACAATACACTCTAATATAAATAGCTAATAAAGTAAACTAGCACACTTTGCATCTATAAATAAATCATATGATTTCATTTTTATCAAAAGAGCGATGGTACAAACTGATGTGGCATAAATTCATTGGCTGAATGAAAATACAAAACAATAAAAATAATGTGAGCCCGAAGATATTTAATCTTGAATTATGCCACATTAGTTTGTACAAAACAAGTTTGTACAAGAGTTTGTTATTCTATCTTTATTCTAATCAAAATCTACAGATCTGAACCAAGTCAAAATTTTTAAACGAGATTCAAAGTATTCAAAATCAAGCAATTCCATTGAGACTGAACTACTCTCTTAAGATAGTTACTTAAAGCTAAAATCAGATTTGAATTCTTACATAGCTGTTAATACAGATAACAATATGTTATGAGCAACCATATACAATACGAAAAGTTCTACAATTTTAATGATAAAGCAAAAGTGGAAGACAACTATTGAAATAACTAACAACATTAATGTCAGAAAAGTAAAATTATACTCTCAATGTGGAGAATGTAGAAAAACCAGACTGCATTTCCGTTATTCTCTTCTTTAGAGCTCCATTGTTATCTTCAATGTATTATTAAGTCTCTCATTGTCAGCAAAGCATTCCGAACAAAAGAGGAAAGAATAAAGCTATGAGAGCCTCACCAATATCTTTCCCAACCTAAAATGGACCGGAAGCTAGTTTTCCATTCTTTTAGATTTGTTTTCAAGCCATGAAACAGACCATAAGAGTTGAAAACTTAACAGGTGATGCTTATTAATCCTAATTCTTAAGTCATAAATAGAATAAGACGTCCAAGGAGGATGATGAATCTATTCACATTCCATTTCCAATGCTTAAATTAAAAATTGATAGCACTTCACATGAAGAATCTCTAATTAAATATTGAACAACCATCCAGAATATGTATAACAACATACTTTTTCCAGTTCCTTGATTCCATCAGCATACTCGTTCCTCTGTAGCAACGTTTGTCCCAACAAATAGTGTCCCTGTCATTTAGCAAAATGTAACAGAAAGCATAAGATTATAATTATCAAGAAGAAAAAAAATGTTGCATAATACAACAAGAATAGGAATAAACAGAGGAAGCAGCCGCTAGTTAAGAAACAAGGAACACATGAAGAAATTTACTAAATGGTAGAGACCACAGTTTACTTCAACACTTTCTGTGAAAAAGAAACAAGCGACACAAAGTTTCATGCAGCATAAGTTGCTTGCTTAAGCAGCTGAAGCAGAGCAGCATCTCAAACAAACTGAAGGCTCACACATTAAAATTTCCTAATAAGCCCCAGAATGCTTTCCCGTGCCAAAATATAAAAAATAGCACCTATTTGAAAATCACTTATAATTAAGATTAAATTGATTAATTTAGTCTGGACTATTCATCATGATCAATCCTCCATCTATCAACTTCTGGACCAGATAAGTCAATAACATCAATCCAGAAAACAATTAATCCACACAATACTCTTCAAGAGGTCTTCAAGTGTAAATATTTTATGATAGCAGTCTCCAAAATTCTTCACTTTTGATAATGAGAATCATTATTCGATAATCTTTTGACCTCAATATACTTGACCTGTCAAAAAAAGGCCCTCTTTTTCTTTCGAGTATCAAAAAAGCATTGTGTATAACCCATTCATCAATAGGATAAAAGAAATTAGGGAGAAAAGAGGAAAATCCATAAGGAGCCTACTGGAACTCTTAAACAAAACCTATTCCCAAATGCAAAGACAAAAAAGCAATTTGTAAGTGTCAGTAAGGCCCAAGTTCAGGCAATCTTAGGCACAAAAACACCCACAGAGAACTCCAGAACTTAACCCCGGTGCTTAGTGAACAGGAGCAAAATTCCATTGTTCTTTTCAAGAAGCATAATCAAAGAACTACATCAACAAACACAAAAATGCCCTCAAAAAGAAAAGGAAAAAATAATAAGTTGAAACAATTATAACAAAACAGAGGAAAAAACAAACAGACCTTGACAGAATCGTGATCCAACTGAATTGCTTTCCTACAATCAGCTTCAACTTTTGTCCAATCACTGTACATTTACGCCCACAACAACCAAGTGAAAACAGAATCAAACGACATAAACTCGAAAAGCAATTCTTTTAGTACTGATACATACTTCCTCTTGAGATGACAAAGAGCGCGATTCGTCCAATAAATAGGCACATTAGGGCAAAGTGTAATCGCCTTCAAATGAAAAGCAAAAAAAGACCACAGTAGTACATTAATTCAAGAATCAATCCAAAGGAAGGGCCTTTTTGTGATATTAATTAATAATAACGGGACAAAGAAATTAAATTTCGATAGAAATTTGAAAATTTTACCTCTGTATATGCGTCAATGGCAGCTCCGTAACGGTCTTTAGAGAAGTAAAAGTTTCCGTCTAATCTCAGTTGCTCCGCTTGCTTCGCCACCCCCGCCAATCCCGCTCCTAGCACCATTCTCTCTCTCTCTCTCTCTCTCTCTCTCTTCTCTCTCTCTCTCTCTCTCTCTCGGTCTCTAATCTGATATCCTCTCCGGTTCTGGAACTTTCTTTATGGTTTTTTATAAATGTGAAAATTACGAAACGAAACGACGAGTTTTAAGCGTGTTTTAGTTTTGGCGATGGAGGTTCAAGAGCGTTCCAGGTGAAATCGAAACGGAGAACGAAATGAGTACGAACTTCCGCTGGTCAGCAATTTAAACGACACTTCCTTGCGAGAAGAAGATTAAGTGACAAGCAAAGAACCGAATTACGTGACGGTGAAATCTGATTGGCTGATGCTTTTGTTGACTTAAGTCAGCGCGTGCTTTGATTCGCTTGTGACTTCGACAAATTTGCGGAGAGACTTCTGGTTGACCCATTTGAGGGTCATTTCTTGGACGGACATTTGGATTGGTGTAATTGGATTCTAGTTAAGCATACAAGGTAGTGCTTTGTCACGTAATGGCTGCATTACCTTCTCCTAGAAGTTTGTGTTTTTTTTTCCCACTTTTTTTCCTTTTTTTCAATTACATTACAAATATAGACTAATATATCGGAGACTCGACCATGAGATGAGAAGATACTTAACAAACTCAAGAGATATTGACATCAGTAGAATTTGTTCGTGCAACTTTCTTGTTTGTCACCCATTTATTATTATTTTATTATTATTATTATTAGTAAATTTGGGGTGCGAGAGTGAAAGCCACAAAACCAAACTAAAAGTAATAAATTTATTTTTGAGAAATGCTAAAGGTTGGGAATGCTGAGAGAACACTGAGAAAAATGGTAGGTTGTGCTGTCGTTTCGTGTTCTCTCAGCTCCCCCCCCCCAACATGACTAAGAAAGCGAGCCCTCACATGAAAAAATATTTCAGCTCAAGTCACTTTTGCCAGGTGAATTCTGCCCCCCACGTGAAAGTTTGAGTTCTCTCCTTGCTCATGACCAAGCAAAGCTAAGTTTGAATTCTCTCCTTACTCCTTTACTCGTTCACTTCTTCTTCATTTCTCGTTCACTTATTTGCTCATCACAAACCATCACAAACCAAGATAACTTGCTCCCATTAATTTCAAATATTAAACTGCTTTGTTGAGTTCTACAACCTGAAAATACAATTCTTTCAACATTCTAACAGCATCCTAGTTCACAGTTAGATATCAGAAACAAATGTTAACATATTTAATGCTAATCTTTATTCCATGAGAACTTAAAATATCTAAAAGAAATGCATCTACCCTACATATCTATTTACACAACAAGTGTCCCTTCAATTCCAACAGAATATACATGCCTCCATCTTAAGATTTCATATGGCACTGAAATTAAAAATTTCGTCAACTGATAGAAGCCACCACACAATGGCAAAATATATATGTTTATTATCAAAGAACAGAAGGCATCATTTGAGCAAATTAAAGAGACAACTATTCTCAGCCATTCTTCTCAATATGGGATAGACTTCTTGTATCGTCATATCCACTCTCAGCACCATAGGCTGGTTGTTCCTTATGCAATCGGCGCCCTTTACAATCACCCACTTGAGGGACTTTTGCTTGACACTTTGGGTGGAGCCCTCTCTTTTCTTGTCTCGGGAATGACTACACGAACAGCCGTGATATTTTTCTGCTTTGCTGTGATTAAAACTGTTGATGATCACTCTGGGCTTTGGTTGCCTGGCAATATCTTCCACTTGTTCTTCTATAACAACACCGCTTATCACGATGTCCACCATCAACTTCAGGGCTTGAAGTACAACTATTCTCAGCCATTCTTCTCAATATGGGATAGACTTCTTGGAACTCACATGTCTTACCATCTAGTCAAGCTACCTGAAGGAGGTTTTGAGGCTCGGCTAAAGAAAGACTAGATGCTATTAAGACAATTTGACTGTATCATAAATTAATTATTAAAATAATTATCAACAATACAATTACCAAAATAATTGTGGGAGTTGGAGTTCATGTGGCAGTGCTGGAGAAGGAGTTGAAAATAGAAAGGAAAATGAGTTGAAAGGGAGTGAATGAGTGCTGGAACGGATCTGTTGAAAGCGAAGAAGGAAGTGGAAGAAGGAAAATGATTTGAAAGTCACATGGGGGACAGATATCTATTACTCACGTGGGGGGGGGGGAGGGGGGGAAGGCAGCACAAGCTGCCGTTTCTCTCAGCGTTCTCTCAGGGTTCCCGATGTTTAGCAGCACTCTTTATTTTTATTGGAAAGCGAGGTGTGACTCGCTTGTTCTGGGTGTGCAAATTGTTTTGATTTTTATGAAGTAAAGGAAGAGTGGTTGATAAAGTGAGAAATTTAATTTAGATGCGGAAAACTCTAAAAGTCGCCTTAAACTTGCAAAATAACGAGAAAGATGTCAGAGGTAAAGTCGGGGATGACCGGCGACCACACTCCAATACTCAAATCAGAGTTGGATTATCTTAAGTTAGAGAGCTTGCACGCTCTCAGTAATGGAGCCTGGAAGTTGAAGGAACCTCAACCCTCGTAGTGTGTATGTTGGTTGTTGTGATGAAAATCAAATATGAATATTATCATAAGGTGTACCACGACTGCCGTGCAAGCTGGCGTTATTTTACTGGCGTTCTTTGTTGTCATGTCAGAAATATCCTTGTTCTTCGTACGTGTGGTGGCTTGAATGTTTAAAAAAAAAAAAACGTAGAGAGCAAGTTTGAGGAATATATACTTGTTAGACATAGTGTGATGGTCCCGCGTACTTCTATTAAAGTTGTTGAGAATTTACACGAGAATGTCCCAACTATCATAGCATCAACCATTTTGGCTTATTTGCTAGTGTGACAGACTGTTGTCCCCTCTTTTATAACACAAGATTTTCTCGTTGATTCATATTTTTTACTAGAGACTCAGCCAATCATTTTTGGAATTATGTCTCTTTCATTCCTTACATTTTTTAAAAATATTTTTCTGACCTTTTTATCCTTATTTGCTAACCCGAGTATCTTACAGAACACTTGGGGTAGGTGGTGTAGACCAACATTCTTGTAATTACTTTAGCAACAAAACTCCATATCAACATGTGACATTTTTCTTTGATCTTCTACTTTTCCCCCAAACAATCATCATTATTATTTCATTGCACTAGAATTTTAGATATAATATAAAAAATTTTGAAAGAGTTTTTACTCTTGCAAGTGCAACTTAACTATCATCCGCCAAACGCAGAAGTTAGCCATGGTTAATAGACTTTTCTTTGGATTTCAACATTTTGCTAGCAATAAGAGAATACTCTCATGGCATGCCTTCCAGTTCAGGTAATAATACTGGATGGCAGAAGTATTTTTTGAAATATGTCCCTACCAACAAAGATCAAAATATTTTACTAGAGAGTTTTCTTTTCAATATTCTACCGACCTATCCAAATTTGCATAAAAGGAAAATTCCTGTTGCTTCTTTACACCCTTGTTCTGTTTTTGCTTATGAGTATAATTATCATACCTTAGTGGGTGTAAGAAGAAGGTTTAGAAGTTGACGAGAGGAATGGGTGGCTTTGTGTTGGTCAATTTGGCTAGCAGGAATCACATGATTCATAGTAATGCTGTCAGTACGCCTCAAGAAGTTGTCATTGGAGTTGAGAATATAGTGAATTTGTTTAAAGCGGGCACTCTGTAAAGTGGAACCAATGCGAGTACTAAGTCTAATAATCTCAGCCTGTGTTGCCAAAGTCCTCCTAAATTACAGTATAAAATGAATGTTGATGCGACTGTCAGTTTCAAGGATGATTATACTAGTGTTGCAGTATTAATTTGTAATTCAGAGGGTGAAGTAATGGCAGCTCGAAGTGTTGATTCGTAATTTGGAGGGTGCAGTTATGGCATCTTCTATTTGCAGGGTGATTTTTTTTATGGAGATGTAGGGTTTGTGGAAGTTGTTGCTGTGCAAAAAGGAAGTCGATTTGTGAAGGACATTGGGCTGGCTCCAGCTATAATTGAATCAGACTCTCTTAATGTGGTTAGTCTCATTAGTGACAAAATAGCCAGCTGCTGTGAAGTGAGGTGGTTAATCTCTGAAATTCAAGAAATCATATCTTCTTTTGAAAGCTCTTTTAAAGTTATTTTTACTCCACGATCTCACAATGGAGCTGCACATCATCTAGCTAAATCGACTCTATGTAATTCTATCGAGAAAGTTTGGATAGAGGAAGCTCCAAGCGAGATCTATGCTTATACATATAAGAACAAATATATGTAACAGTTTTAATCAACGAAGTTTCAGTTTCCACCAAAAAAAAAAAGAGAATACTCTCATGGGTAACCAAAAGTTAAATTGAAGGGAGAAACCTCCCATCTGAATCTAACAATCTGTCATTGAACCAGCAATCAAAGACAAGAAACTAGAAGGAAGATATTCGCAGCCGAGAACAACTATGGCTATCTATGGTATCAGAACCTTTTAGTAACTAATTGCAAGCCATGCAAGAATGAGCATACTATTGATGTCACAGTCATAACTCAATAAGTAAATTACAACAATCACTGATCCAATAAAACATCACGATTCATGAGAGACTGGATTCTTGACCCTTGCTACTACATTCACAAATGTTTGATAACTTTTCTCGTACTTGATCAGCCAGTTGAGAGGTTTCCTGGTCTATCTTTAAGGGACGCCGCCTCAAACTCTGGAAAAACTCCAAACATTAATTGATCTCTCCTTGAAGTTTTGCTTGCAAGGAATAAGAAAGCAAATAAGTAACAGTTACCTCAGAAGTCCATAAGCAATCATGTGCCTTTCTGGGAATTATATGGATATGAGTCTGAAATTTCCAAATTTCAAAACCAAAATGTCAAAATTTATTGTTCTCGTCAATGTAGATCAAATAATTGCCACAACACTACATCTAAGTTCAGTTTGATAAACCAAACAAAAGAGGTGGGGAAGGAAAGAAAGAAGACAAATACAATATATTGGCATGCAATTTATTGTCAAGATCCTTTTGACTGGAACTTGTAACAACTTACGTGAAATATAACCTGGCCAGCAGCTGCACCATTGTTAACCAGCAAGTTGAATGAATCTGCATCATTCAAATGCCAAATAGGATAAATTAATCTGCTGATAGGAACAGTTTTGCTAGTACAGCAATGCGTAATGAAGAAGCATAAAACATTTCTCTTGTAAGATTTACAAATGGTCCCATCACTTTGCAGAAGTAGAGTCACTATGTTGATGAACTGATGTTTTCATTAGCATAACCTCAACATTTAAGCTGCCTAACATCAAATATTCCTCTTCGAGGACGTAATGAGAAAGAACATCTAAAGTAGCATAGACAAGTATGAAACCATCGCTGTATGTTTACAATATCAAGAATCATTATCATGAAAGACTAGGAAAGTCAAAGCTAATGTCTTCAGGCCATAGAAGATTTGCTATATAGAACAGAAATCACGGGCCATAAGAGCCAGGACACTGAAATTCATTGCTTCATGCAAGTACCTAATCACCCTGTAATTTACCCAATGAACAAGTTCATGAAAAGCAAATCAGCCACTCCCACATGCAGTATCAAATCATTCAAAGCAAATGCACAAAACAAATAACTAAATAAGTACAATAGTGTGTCTAACAAGAAGTTTCAGTATATGTAACTCATATACATCAGAAAAATATTCACTGTCAACAATGACATTCTAACAGATATTACTGAACAACAAAATTTGGTCTCCATAATTTTATCACTATTGTCCATGTGACATCACTGAAATCACATTCACAATGCCAAAATACCCCCAACCAGTAGCACTTTTTATACATGATAGAGCCAAGAAGCCAAGAGAGTAACTGGGCAAGAAAAAAAGAGGGAGGTGAGAGTGAGATAACTTAGTTGTAACCGCCGTATAGAAAATTTGGCACATACCAGCATCTGTGGCTTTCATGATTGCATTGCTGATTAAAGGTACCTTTGCGCACATTGCAGCTACCACCTGCCCAACAAACTCATTGAAATACACATAAAAGACAAAGAAAAATGGATCTTTCTAGATAAGAACTCCTGTACTGAAATTTTTAAAAGGGATGGCAAACTCCAGCAACATAAAATGGGCAAGAAATCTTATAGGAAATGAGAGTTTGATCAATGAGGATATTACTACACACTTAACAGAATTATTATTCTCCTTGACCGGTAGAATCTAATGTTTGAACAAATGGACAGACAATTATACGTTAGTAATCATGCATGTGTCGTGACTACAACAGACAGGATTACTATTTATTAAGACATTTGAGCCCCTATTGTCAAAAAGGCATCCATTAAGCAAAAACATATAATCCTATATTAGAATACAAACTACTATTACTGGAAAGACCATGATTTGAAAGTACTGGCAAATATCTACATGAGAAACATTCAGATTCTAATTTTGTTGTAGAGAATGGAGAACCAGAAAGAACGCTGTCAAAATGCTCATACATGCACCTCAAGGTTCCTTCAAGAGGTTCACAGTGAAATGGTAAAAGTTTGATAAAAGTAGAACCACGAAAAACAAGACAGCACAATCTATCTTATCCTGTATTTCCAATATCCAGAACTTCCCACTTGCTGGCGCTGTGACTGGAACACCCAACTCAAACATTCACTATGACTCCATAAGTACCCTACAAATTGTTTAGAGTGAATTTACCATGTTTTGATGTAAACTGTGTGTTCACTTGCTTCATATGTCTTATAGCAGCACCTTCTCACAGTCTTTGAGAAGTATATCATGACATCAACATGGTTTGATGCAAACCAGATTTTTTTTTTTTTTTTTTTCGATTTCCTCAGTAATTTCAAACACATGGAGAGACAGACACACAACCATGATACAGTTGTAAGTCAGCCAAAGTCATGAAAGAATCTTTGCTTCATAAATACTACTAACAACTGCTTCAACAAGCAAATTCTTTTACATGGACCTTTTACCTCATTCTGAAATGGGAGTTCCTTCGTAGATACAACAATACTGGACAGAGATATGATAGCCACAACCACCAATCTCAACCGAAATCTTCTGCTCGCCAAGAAGTGCCCATGTTGTTAATTTTCAAGTTCATTTCAACTTTTGTTCTAGAAATTTCAAGTTTTGTGCAAGATAAACCAAATTTTTGTTGGAGTTTGTATCTTATATATACCTAATATTAGTCAATCCTTGTATTATAAAGTAACAATGACAATACACATTATATAAAACAGACAATGCATAAGGACTCCACAAACTAGAAATTTACTTACAGATGGAGGAGTCGCATCCAAGCAAGAGAAATGAGATTTCGGGACAATAAGAGAGTGCCTAAGAAACAAGCACGAAACTGTAATGAGCAGACCACAAACAAAATAAAATTAAAATCAAAGATTTCGAAAACAAAAATGAACGTATAAATTATCACAGACTCACGAGTACAGACTTCATTTCCAGAACCTTCTAATTCTACTAACATCAGCAAGAATGTAATAAAAATTTATATTGGATAGATGATACCTTACCCAAGACTCAGAGGATTGGTATCCAAAATACACAGGCACGTGTCGTCTTCATAGAGCTGTAACAAACAAAACTGAAAACCAGATCAAACAATTAAAGCCTTAAAAAAAAAAAAAAATTCACCTAGCACCTTATTTTTTCGAAATTTACCTTGACAGCAGGAGATTCGCCCCGGATAATCTTGCAAAAAACGCAGTCGTTTTCATGACCGCTCTCCTGCGAACGACTCAATCGCTGCTGCGCGCAAAACGACGCCGAAACGCCTGACGAAGAAGAAGAAGAAGGAGCCGGACCTGTGGGGAGTAAATGTGAGGAGAGGACAGCAAGCCTCCGTTTCGGTGTTCCCATTTGAGGCTATACCTATGATATCGGTGTCTGTGAATTCGCCACGTGCGTCGTCATGTTCATTCTGAGAGAAAGGAGAAGAGAGGAATTGGAAGTATTATGTATTATTATATGTATTATTATTGTTCGAAGTTCGAACCGATTGTTCTGTGAGGATGTGAAGTTGTAATAGTGACTGGTCGATTGGTGGCTTATCCAATTTCATCCACCGGACCACAAGCATGATTTTTATTTTTAAAAAAAAAAAGTTTTGTCCTCTCTCAATCCCATAAACAAATTGTATTTTTGAATTTTTATCAATTGGCTGTGTAATTAATTAATTAATTAATTTTTAATTTTATTTTCAAGATGTTTCTTAGTTTATCGAATGAAGAAGTTTTTAATTTGTAGTGTGATATATTCAAATTTATTAACTTCGTAATTTGAATGAATGAATGAATAATAATAATAATAATAATAATAATGGAGTGTCCAAGTGATATGCAATAGTTTTGATGGTTGAAGTTGAATTTATTAACTTTTTTCGTTATTGTTGTTGTAATTGAATTTTGTTTTTTTCCTGAGAGTATATACTCATATATGAATTTTGTTACTCCTCGTGAGAAACTGAGAATACCAAAAGCAGTAGACCACCAGGCGCGTGTATTATTTTCTTTTAACTACTCGTTTTCAAATGAAATTAACCCACTAGAAGTTTTGAGCTTTTTGGGCTAAAAATGTGTAAACATGATCGAAGATGGGCCTGCACATTTAATACTAAATTCTAATAAGCTTTTTTATTTTTTAAAATCTCATTCTAATAATTTTAAAAGTGCTTTTGGCACATTATATTCTATTACATTAATTATATTACATTAAGTTGTAATATAATATTATATTGGTATAATATAGACTGTATTGTATAAAATAATTTTTCATTTTAATATTTTTGTTAAATTAATATTTTAAGATTATTTGAGTTTTTAATTTTATTTAATATTATTTATTTATTTATTTATTATTTTAACTAAAGGAATTATAAAAAAAAAAGCAAATGTGAACAAGACCGTATTACAGAAACCCACCCCCCCCCCCCCCAAGTTTATTTAATTCTGAACTATTCATATTATGGTGTATTATAGTACATCGTAATGTGAACAAGAAAATTTACCAAACATGGGTTGCATTGCATTAGCTAATGCAATCCCATGTAATATCGTGTACCAAACAAATCCTAAGAGTAGTCTATTTATAAATACTCTTATTATTATTATTTACAGTGGCGAGCCTATAGTTGGGTTACACTGGACTGTAGCCTAGTCTTGATCAGGAAAAAATTATTTCATATCCCTCATGTTTTTATTAAATTTATATAATAATAGAATTTTTATTTTATTTTCAAATATGTCCTTAATTAATTATATTTTTTATTTGAAATTAGTGACTTATTTTATAAAATGATTAATTTGTATATTTATTTGAATAGATTGAAAACATTAGAGGGCTAATGTTATTATTGTTTTAGTTTATTTAAAAAATATATAATTGAAAAAAAAAATAAGCCAATCTAATATAAATTGTCACTAGTATTAAAAATACTTACAAAAATGACATGTAATAGCAATACCAACATTTTCATAAATTTTTTATGTGAATTTTGAGTTTTCATTTAGTATTTACATTAGCTAAGAGTATAGGTAAGAAAATAAAATTTGAGTATTTTGAGGAGTTTTTGATAAAAGAATTATCGGCATCTGATTCTTCAAAAGAGAGTTAGAGCGCCTACCAAAGAAACAGCGACACTTAAATATGTTTTTACTAAATGAGTTTCATTTATTATTTAAATTTTTGACTAACAATATATTTATAATTTTAAAAGATGAATAAATTTTAGTTGTTTGATTTATTTAAATCTATTAATTAAGTACTTGACTTCAAACATTAAAGTTTTACTTGTGAGTTTTAATTGATTGTAATTACATATATTGATTTAATTTAGCATAAAATTCTTAATTGATTTATTAATTCTATACAATTATATGTTATTATATGTTGTAATGTCAGATTTCATAATTAAAAAATAGTGTTTTAACCCGAGGTAATATAAATTCTTGGGCCCGCCCCTGGTTATTTATAATATTAATTATACTTAAAATTACCGACCAAGAAATGACCATGTAATATATTTTATACACAAACTGTTCTCTCACACACAGACGTAGAAGAATTTTGGAGTGAGAGAGAAAGAACGTTATGTGAGAAGCAAGATCTAAACTGATATTAAGAATTTGTATATATTTCTTGTACTGATTTTTTTATCTTTTTAGAATCAATCTAAACATAAAAGAATATAAAGAAAAAAGTAGATTTCGATTCACATTTTGGCTTGATTATAAGAAGTTAATGAATACAAAGTGTTGGCTCCACTGGCAATGGAGTCCCCTTAAGTGGCTTGACTGGGTTTGCTCCTCAATTCGAGTCGCAGGGAAGTCGTCTTTGTTGGGAGAATCTGTGCCTCTCGGTTCGAGCGAGGACTTCTAATCTGGGTTGTGGTACAGGCTTAAAGGTGCCTCCCACAGTTGGGGCCCTCCCCAAGATACCTCGTGGTCAAAACCAAAAAAAAAAAAAATAGAAAGTTTGGAAACTGTTTACTTATAATTAGTGGAGGATAATTTATACGCAGTGAAACCTTTTCTCTAACCTAAATTTCGGTCTATCATCACGGATTTGTGATTAAATGTTAAATTATTCTAAATGTATCGGAGAAATAACAAAATAATCCTTGTGGTAATAGGTTCAAAAATGTTTTACAAATTTCTAAGACTTGTTTAAAAACGAGTCTATGTATCTTTAAAAAAATTATGTGTGACCATATTTTGAAGTAAGAGGATCTTTTACTATTTCACCAAGCTACGGGAAATTGTCATTTTCTAAAATATTTGATATATTTTAAATAAATCATTATCTATTTTAACTTTGGTTCCCGACCCCAAGAATCGGATCATTAGGTAACAGGATCATAGTCCAACTCCATGGGCCAATTCAGATTGCCCAGCTGATATTTGTTGATTCTCCGGATGCTGGATGGTTAGAGATGTGGGTCAAGCTCCAGCCCATGATTGAAATGCGTGGGGCCTTAACTTTTAGAGTGGGACTATTATCACCCTTGTAACATTCTTTTCAAACCCCTTTTCTATCCAAACCTTCTATAATTCCCAAAACATCCTTTTCTATTTTTTCAGTTTCTTTTTTATTCAAAAAGAAAAACAATTCAGTTTCCTCCAAACAACTCTAATTACAAATATTGTTTTTTATAAAATTTTGAATTATTAAATCATATATATTTTGCTAAAAAAAAATCAGATATATGTATGAATTAAGTAGAATTAAAGTGGACTCAAATACATATTATTTATTTTTTTAAATTAAAAATAAGTTTAGAAAGAAAAAGTTGTTTGTGAGGGAACAAAAATTCTAAAAGACTTTGGTGTAGTTGTATGGGCTTAAAGAGTTAGAGAGAGAGAGATATATATATAATGGCATAATTAGATTTATTTTGTTCGTTAATGTAATTGTAATAAGAAAGGGGTTTTATAAAGATTATATAGGGGTGCCAATAGTTCAACTCTAACTTTTATGCTCCAAACCTCAATTTGTCCTGTCCATGAGAAAAAAAAACCTCGGCAAAGAATATATGTTATTGAGACAAATGAATTTGTTTTCTTATCTCTATTTTCTTCATTCCAATATAACTTATAGTACCCCTAATCTATACCAAAACTTCCATCTTAATACACATATTCATTAATTTTACATTAATGATCTTATCAATCACAAGACAACGTTGCTTAATATTTTATATGTGTTGTAAATTGTAGAACGCATATGTGGATTCCACCAAATAGTGATCTCCCCATTATCTTCTTTATTGTTAACAGTCCTAAGTGCTCTCTCCATTAACGTTCTTATAATTAAGAAATGCAAGCGCTCCACCCACTAATGCCTATATATTACTCTTCCCTTACTAATGATAAGACACAATATATTTTCTCCTTGAAAGTATTCTACTCTTGTTTCTTCAATTTTCATCTCTCTATGAATGTAGCATTATTTGCTCAGATATCATTTTTAAATAATTACTTACATACGATTCCTTTAAATTATAACATCCATTTCCTCCAATTCATAACAATATGAGATATGTTCATATATGCATACTCTTTGTACCAAAATATTATTGTAGTTTGGCAAAACTTTGACAAAATTTGTAAAAAGACTAAATCATCCCACATTACTTAGTTCCTCAAAACTATGCTCTAAAAATATAGTAATATAAACTAAGTTAACCACTTCGTTGTATTCTTGATCCACGAACTCATATTAAAGCGAATATACACTTTTCTAATGGAGGTTAATAATGTGATTATAATACACATCAAACGCGTCCAAGCCTCACTGCTCCTTCCACAGCATTTCTTTGAGCTAATTGTTTTGATGTTTTGTTTGGTGAAGAAACTCCTCAAACCAAATTGCCCACTGATCATTCATCAACCAATGGAATTAATTATCACTTTTGTCAAAGTTTATATACTTGACCTTATCTAACTCTATTAAAAAGGGATATTAATTTCGATTGATATCATTATCAATGACAAAACTATGTTGCTCTCAGGGTGTAACATTCTCCCAATTGTGGCGTTTTCTGGTTCAATTATTTGTAGTCCCTACCGGTTTTCATATTTAACATCTAAAGTCCTATTTGTTTCCCTAGAAAAATAAAAATCCTATTTATTTAAATTTTTATGAGAACATGGAATCTCTTTCTTCTTTCTTCTTCCACTCTCCTACACGTTTCTTTACTTATTTTTCGCTGTCTTTTTCTTATTTCTTCTTCTTGTCCTTCAGCATTAATGTATTTCGGTTTCCGGTTGTTATTTTAAGAGCATTCAATAAGTGATTGATTTTGATTTCGGATTAGGTATGGACATATGGTGGTGAGTTAAACAGATTGAAATTGTGGATGAATTTGAGGTGGGATTTTAAGGAAATTATTGAAGAGATTGGATGTTACGTGGGATTTTACCCTTCTGTTAATGTATAGATTCATTAGTTGTGGTGGTTAGAAATTAAATGAAAAGTGGAGGGTGCAAGTGTTAGATTTTCTAATAACCAATTTGCTTTGTTTAGCATCCAAATCCAATCAGCTCCACATTTTTCCTTTGATTTTCTTGAACGATTAAAAAAAATAAAATTTTATTGGATTTTGAAGGAAAATTTAGAAGAAAGTCTATTGAAAATTAAGAATAACATTATGTTGTATTGATACATGACAAAATACCTAAGTAAAAGTTACAGAGATTAAAAGCTATGCTTGATGCAAATAATAGATGCTTGTGTGTTTGATTTCATGTCAGATTTCAAATTAAGCTGTATAGTTGATTGTAGAAGTTAGAATGAATGGAGTAGGAAATTCACTAACTCATAAAGTAAGGAGGAAATTCATGATAATGCCTATGGTACGTTAATTTTCAACAAAGAGCATTTTCAGAAAACAATAGGGTCTGTAGTGTTAATAACCAAATAACACATCCGTTGAAGCAACGGCAAAACGGACAAAACTTGGTGTACCTTGGCACCATGCACACGATGGCTGGATTCCCGATATCAATCTAGTGACTCCTTAGTTGGGGTAAACACTTATGGTTAGTGGGTAGGAAACTTGCTAAGCTGCATATGATATAACTTACATCAATTTATAAGTAATCTTTTTTATGACTCAATTATTATTAGTCAAATAACTAAAGGAACTTACTAAGTTGTATATGATATAACTTATATCAATTTATAAGTAATTTTTTTTACTCAATTATTATTAGTAAAATAACTAAGGGTCATGAGAAATTACTTACAGGTTGATGTAAGTTACATATATTATAATTTAGCCAGCCTCTACTATCTCCTGCACTTAAGATAAGTAGCATTAAAACATGTTTTAAACTTGGGAATGTTTGTTATCAGTCTACCTAATAATGTCGCGTCAATGAAAATTATTGAGACATAACTCAGAAATTATTTAATTATTCCATTCGAAAAATCATAAAATATTCTTTCGATTTTTTTTGTTCCACATTTTTTTTCTCGTTGTAATTCAAATCGAGAGGGATTTTGAGATTTTCAACAGTTTCTCATGCATTCATCGTTTATCCCCACTATTTAGTTCCTTAAAATTATGCTCTAAAATTTACGCCTAGTAACTTTGTTTTTTTTTTTTTTAAATGAAGTGAAAGTGAGTAAATTTTAAATTGATTTTTTAACATATATCTCGCTCAAACTTGGATTGCGAAGTGCAACCAAATATTATATTCTTAACACATCATTAGCCTCATTTCGACGATATTAACGTTTATTGATATGATTTCATGGACCGTTTTGCAAACAAAAATTATTCTGTGATCCTTCCAATCCCATAATTTCAGACCCGGTCCTTCGTGTCGTGATTATAATATTTAAACGCGTCCAAAGTTGCTTTTCTATACTCTTATGTCGTGTGCAAGAAAAGTTGCCATCCAGTTATATATGACTAGCGTTTAACACGTTGTTGTTGTGATGTTTTTTATATATATAATGTTATTTAATCTGGATTTTACAATTTATTAAAGAGCAGTGCTATACATCTATAATTTTATCCTAAAAAATTATCTCTAGTATTCATCAATTAATTGGTGCGACAATATAATTAATTTATTTTTGACACATCATTTAAAATGACGTTTGAGATAATAAAAAATTTATGATGTTTATTATTACTATGTATTAAAATTTAACAAAACTATTATACCATACCGTTTAATAACTTTTCTCAAATTTTATCAAAACTTAGAAACGTGAATTGGATAATTTACATATATAAATGATCTATCAAATATTCCTAACCATATTAAAGTAGGGACAAACAAAAATATAAAAAAAAACACATATAATATATTAAAATATGTGTTTTTAAAATTTTTTAACTTATTTCGAACTTTAATATAACAAAAAAATTTATGATAAAAACCCCTCTCTCTCTCTCTATCTCTATATATATATATATATGTATATAAACTTATTATTTAAAACAAATTTAGTGTTGCGGTGCAGTGGTTTCTGCCCTCCCACCGAAAATCGAAAAAAAAAACAAATTTAGAGTTCCAAAATTTGACACTGTTCTTAAAATATATATATATATATATATTGACACGGTTGCTTCTACTCTTTAATTAAAGTTGTAACAGCTCTCGATTCGGTCCGTCCGCGCCCGCCTTTGATGAAACATGAGTCATGCTTGCTGCCGCTTTCCTCATACTTTCTAGAACGGAACAGCCCGTTCTCCCCCAATTACCTCGTCAAAACCCAACCAACAGTGCAGATCTCGCCACGTATTCCAAACTCCCCTTACGTGTCACAATCAGAGCACGTTACCAAATCTTTCATGGAAATTTCCCACAGTTCGTTCTACTTCGTCTCCAAGCAAAAAAGGTCATTTAAAAAGCAGCCTTAAGAATAAAAAAGGCTCTCCGTAGTCCATTTTCTCCTGGACTCCTCGAGTCGTGAATCCAGCAGTCTCTCTCTCTCCCCTCTCTCTCACCAACTCCATCTCCAAGTTTCCGCCATCATGAACGATGTCGTAAATGACCGTCCAATTCGAAGCTTAGATTTCAGTTGCCTCAGAATCGTATCAGCTCTCGGCCGCGGTGCCAAAGGAGTTGTGTTTCTCGTCAAGGACGTGGAATCAAGTGAGAGCTTCGCTTTGAAGGTCATCTGGAGGGACTTAATTGAGAAGAAAAGCAAAGAATTAACTAATAATGATAATGGCGATAAGTATAGGAGGATTAGCTTTGAACAGCGCGTATTAAGAAACGTCGAGCATCCGCTTCTGCCGAGATTACGAGGAGTTTTGTCTACTGACAAATTCGTTGGCTACGCCATCGATTATTGTCCCGGACGCGATCTCCATTCTCTCCGGAAACAACAAAGTGAGCAAATGTTCTCCGATGACACCATCAGGTAAAGTGGTAAACCGGAAAAGAAAAAAAAAAAAAAAATATATATATATATATATATATATATCAATTTGAAGTTCGTAATTACGCTAATACATTTTATTTTATTTTACAGATTTTATGCCGCGGAACTGGTGTTGGCATTGGAGTATCTTCACAATATGGGCATCGTTTATAGGGATTTGAAGCCCGAAAATATTATGATTCAAGAAAACGGCCACATAATGCTCGTCGATTTCGATCTCTCCACGAAACTATCGCCGAAAACACCTCAAGCTTCTCCGAAAACGGTTCTCGCCGCGAATACGAGGTCGGGGATCAAAAAACGACGGTCGTTCTTGTCGAAGTTCTGCAGCTCAGGGATTTCTCTGGAAGACCCCGTCCATTCGCCTCGTATCGGGCCCGATCCGCCCTCGAGATCCGACTCCGACTCGTCCGAAAAGTCTAACTCGTTCGTCGGAACGGAGGAGTACGTGGCGCCGGAAATCATAGAAGGCAAAGGACATGATTTTGCTGTGGATTGGTGGTCGTTAGGGGTTGTTCTACACGAAATGCTGTACGGCGCGACGCCGTTTAGGGGTAGTAGCAGAAAGGAGACGTTCTATAGGATTTTGTGTAGGCCACCTGACCTCGTGGGCGAACCGACGCCGTTGAGGAATTTAATTAGGAGGCTGTTGGAGAAAGATCCGACGAAGAGGATCGGCGTGGAGGAAATCAAGGGCCACGAGTTTTTTAAAGGTGTAAATTGGGAATTACTGTTGAAGATTTCGCGGCCGCCGAATATTCCTGCACGATTTGAGCATGAGAATAATGAGAGCGATGGTAGGGGTAGAGATGGAACAAAAGAAATTGACGTGGAGAAATTTGTCCAAGGAATTTTTGCGGGCGGTGGCGATGCTGAACAAAAGAATGAAGTAAATGATGAGATGAATAAAAATAGAGGAGGAGAGAAAGTAAATAATCAACGTCATGCTTGTGAAGAGGATAACTTTTTGGTTTTTTAACTATTTTTTCATTTTTTTTTTAATTTTTATATATGGGTTATAAAATTTAACTATGATCCATTGATAGTTTATGATGATGATGATGATGAAAAATATTTGTAGATGAAATTATTGGAGTAATTTATGCACCTAAAATCATTTGTCCTAAAGTGAAATTGTATTACTTGTACAATACTTAATTATTAGTCGATTCACTAAAGGTAAAACAATTATTTACTGTACGTAATTGTTGAGACCTTTTTACCATGGTTTGGTGGGATTAGAATTACAAATATGAGTGAGCTAAGTATTTTCCAAATATTAATGAGTAAATATATCACATCATAGGGTCAAGAGTCAGAGGGTACCATAACAAAATTGATTTATTTAGTCTGGAGTGTGAAAATTAAAGGTCCTATCTTGCCCACGCATAGAACAATTAATTTCCATTTGATAAGTAATTATTTACCTTTTAGATTGTCTTGTCCGCTTACTCACCGAAAGAAAAGAATCAAATAAATGCAGCTTTTTATAATGTGAGGAGCAATTGAAAAATGACTATATTTGCATTGCAAAAACGTTGAATGTGAAACATTAAACAAACAAGGTCGAAAACCACTAAGGTTTGGCCCCGTGGTTAGAATCACTTTCTCATAAGTGTCAGGGAAGTGGTTTGAGCCTTCGCAAACATATTACAAGGATTTAATTTAAATTTTCTTCCTCAAAATTTGAGTGAATACGGTTTTTTTTTCAAGAACGGAGTTGATATAAACTAGTCTTAGTAACGTCCCTTGAATATTTAAGAGGGTTAAAAATATGAGCGGTGCCATATCAGAGTTGGTGTAAATTGGTTTCAATGATTGTATGATTTTAAATATCATAAGCAATAGTTTCCTAAGAAAAACAAACAAGGTGGAAGGTATAATAATTGCTAGGGGTTGACAACTAAGAAATAATAGCTACGGACTTTCTTAGTTTTGAAATTCAAGGGCCGCAATCTATTGAAAAAACGGGGAGTGTGATTAAGAAAGTTTGAGTTTTTTTATAATATTGTGAACAATGATGATTTTTAATCGATAAATAATATGTTACTAAGTTTTAACGGCGTTATAAAATCAAAATTCGACTAATAAGGGGCGGAGCTTTGAGTCCAACTCTACATGAGCCAAATTTAAACGTTTGAAAATTGATTACATGATTTTTTTTTTTCAATTGTATAGGTTGTAACATTTAAACATTTTATTTCCATAATGCAAAAATTAGTTTCTTAATAAAAAAAGATAACACAAATTTAAAGAGACCAAAGTCCACAAAATATCAACAAAAATATAGGCTCATTTGTTTTTAACAAATGAAAGAGAAATAATCAGTTAAAATAAATTAATAATTACAAATATTCGAGTTATTATTAGTATTAATATTTGTGGGATCATACAACTTAAATGATATTTTTCTCTACAATTTAAAAATTATTAAAGAATGTGCAGTGTTACAAGGGTCAAAATAAAAAATTTACATCATTACATATAATGTTTTATTTAGAAATTCATTAATTTCTTTTAAAAAAAAATTACAGGGCACTTGTTTGGATGGGGCACCTCCCCCGTCGAGCAGTAAACAAGTATGAAATAAGTAATTATTTTAAAGTCAAAATTAAATTAAATTTAAAAAAAAAATGAGCCTTTTCCGAAATTTCGAGCAGATTCATAATCACGTGTTTCAGAGAATGAAAACTGGAACTGGGTTTCAAGACTCGCGAGTCTCGACGCCTTGTTGTCAACGGCAAACAAAATCTTTGACTTAATGGACATTACAATAAGTAAATAAATAAATAAATAAATTCTACCTTCTAGAAACCCTAAATTATACAACTAGGATAACAAGAAGAAAGAACCAATTAAAATAAATCGGAATTAAAAAAAAAAAAAAACCTATGTTTTGGATTGCAAGTATGGTTGGATGATTGTGTATAGCTAATATTTTGTTTACTATTTGATTTGTGGCTTTATGAAAAACTCCAGTTTCTATCAAAAAAAATAAAAATTAAAAATCAACTTCTAATGCTTATTCATTTATTTATTTTCAATATCCTTCCATTTCTCAATTCGAGCTATTTATTGGGCCTCAGTTGGGTGATTGTTGTTTGGAAAAAAAAAAATTATTTAGTTTATATCAACTTCTAACAATAATTTTAACAGAAATGTAAAACACATGGTATGATTTTAAATGATCTTATTACGATTATCCTATTAAAAAAACCCATCAAAAACATACTTACAAGATGCAAATAGTACCAACATATAGTATAATTTTTTTAATTGTAAAATATCAATGTCATTGTAATTGAAATTATAGGAGTAGTAATGAATACACTGCTGATTACAAAAACTACCCCTCTTTGGGAGAAGAAAGCAACTCAGCACAGGAAGCTTGTCAATTGATTGATTGACAAAACTCAGCGTTTCGACACTCAAATTCGACAAAATCATGGCAGTTGGCTTGTGGATAACCCTTTCACATTGAATTTCAAGCAAAAATTTGACAATGAATTCAACTTTGAGTTGGCTTATGATCTATGGACCAGCACTTCTTGCAAGCCGCAACATATATCAATATCAGCTTTGAGAAACTCTCGCGTTAAATTTAGGCTCATCTCCCCATTTTTGTAACCAAACAAACACCATCAGGAGCCGCATGAATTAATTGAGCTGTCTCTTCATAAAACAGATCGAATTTGAGTAGCTGTTTGACAAAATGAGTGGAGATGTAAATTTATTTTTGTGAAAATTCATAATCATATGATATAGGGTCTGACTACGGTATTCAATCTATAAAATACAGTATCAATGGAGTAATATAGTCACAACTTCTGACATAATTGCATTAATTAAAAAAAATTACTTGGGTCATAAAATTTGTTTGTATAATAAATTCATTAATTTCATATTAATTTGTACAAAATAAATTCATATAATTTTCGTTGCTCTATTATTTAGTATTTACTTTAACAAATGAGGTTTTTTTTTTTTTTTTTTTTTGGGTGGGCATAATATTCAATACGTGGTTGCATTGTTGATCGCATTTCACATACTCACATGATATTGTTGGGTACTAAAAGCAAACTAGAGTTTTGGACCTTAATGATGTATATTATGAGCGAAAAAAAAGTTAGGTCTTGTGCCATGTGATGGTGCACCAAATATAGGGACTTCCCTCTGGTAGTTATTTTCAGTATATATATTTATTTCATTTGCGTATAGTCTGCATCACCGTCCCAGGAATTTATATAAGCACTCTTAACTACCGCCTATAACTTGTCCTGTCAGTTTTGATTTTTTGGCCAAGCCTCTTCCGAATAGTTCTGTTGTGTCTGAATTTGATGCTCTTGTCTGTGGTATCTATTGATTGATACCATACTATTTAGTTCCTCCGAATTAAATATTTATTCGTGTTTAATACAGAGATGATAAGATACCAGCTAACTGCATTTCTTCCACAGAAAATATTTTTAAAAAATAAAATTGCATAATGAATTAATTGCAAAGCCAAGAATATTCTTAATGAAAGTGGAATATGGTTAGATTGGTGGTTGGAGAGAGTTCAGACCTCATACAGCTTTGTCCAGCGAAATTGCGATGACTCGAGATTTTTTTTTTTTTTTTTTTTTTTTTTGGAAAAAAGAAAATGGTTTTGATCAAATATTATATTATTTTTTAAAATTGACTATCAATTTGTATAATTCTACAAAACATAGTTGTATTTAATTGAAGGTCCCATTGCAAATAAAGCAAGACGTCCCATTACTTGATTCCTCCTCCACCAGCCAAGTCTTCATGAAAGGCCATTATTACTTGGAGCCTAAGATTTGGTCAAAATAATCTCTGAGTTTTTCATATTTGTATGACCTCATTGTTATCGTCAGGCGAGGACTAAAACCATCCAACAAATAAACTAAACCCTCATTCGTGACATAAATTGTAACAATTTCAACACTTCAAAACTCACAGTTCACATTCTTAAAAAATAAAAATAAAAATAAAGATAAAATGTGTCCAATTTTGACTCCCCTTTTCTTTTTTTTTTTTAAAGAAAAAGAATTCAATTTCCATAATACAATTCAATGGAGATGAGCTTATCGAGATTTTGTTGTTTACATTTGTAAGTCATGTCATGCAACAGTATCCCAGTAGAACTAGGAGTCGTAGTTTGGCTTCGCCTTTTCGAATCCATTCAAATTAAATGAATTTTAATTTGAAAATATTAATTCGTTTAATAGATGGATGAATTCAATCACAACGAATCGAATCTGACTTTAAAATTCATTTGTATTTTGTAAAATACTAATTTTGTGGTTATTTTATTTTACTTGATCATTATTTATTAATTATTATATTTGTAAACAACTTCAAATTCAAATTTTTTTTGTTATAAATTTTGCATAAATGAATTAATGAATTAAACACGAATATCCGTGTAATAAACAAATCGAATCTAAATTCTAAGATTATGATTCATTTTTTAATCCATTATATTTTGACCTAATTTATTAAAGATTTGATTTGAATTCCATTTGTTTATTCAATTTACCACCCCTTAAGTAAATTACAATTCAATTTCAATGAATGAAACCCAAATTTAGAATTCATTTGTATTTTGTAAGATACTAATTTTGTGGTTATTTTATTTTGCCCAATCATTATTTATTAATTATTTTATTTGAAAACAAATTCAAATTCAATTGATTGTTATAGATTCCGCATAAATGAATTAAATAAATCTAAATTCAATTTGTCTAATTTTGCAGAGTAAATGAATTAAACATGAATATTCAGTTAATAAACAAATCGAATCTAAATCCTCAATTGATCGTTCAGTTGATTCATTTTTGGATCCATTAAATTTTGACCGAATTCATTAAAGATTTGATCTGAATTCCATTTGTTTATTCGATTTGCCACCCGACTACAATGTAGAACGTAGGCTCCCAGACCCTGATAATTGATCGTGATCGATGAAAGATATCAAATAGAAACAGTCAACAAATTAACGCTATTAAACATCATACGCTTAACATTGCCCACTAATAGTTTCGGCAAAATATGCAAAACAATGTTAATAAAAGGCTTGGCCATAAACCTTAACTCCTAAGTTGACATAACATTAATCATGCTCCGCAAAAAACAACAAATTCAAAATATCATTCAGGTGACAAAAATAGAAAATACATCATAATTCAACCCTGGAAATGTTCATCCATTCCAAAGACAACCTAGGAAACATTTGGCCAAAAAGCAAACACTAACACAATATAGAAACCAATTTTTACTCCTCCTCCTGGCTGCGCAACCTGGCCAATTTGTTGGTGACCACAACATCCAATTGTGCAGCACGCTCGACAATCTCCTTTCTCTTCTTGGTTGATACGTTGTGGGCTATCTCAGCACAATAAGTCCTACAACAAAAAGGTAAGCAATCATTGTCAAGGAACTTCAGAACAATTCAAGGAAACATGACAAGTAAATGTAAACTGTTATTTACCTGTTGTGCATCATCAAGAGTTCCAGTTCATTGACATTGTGCACAACAAACTTCTTGAATCCATTGGGCAGATAGTGGCGTGTTTTCTTGTCCGAGCCGTAGCCAATATTGGGCATCAGAACACATCCTTTGAACTTTCTCCTGACACGTGAATCAATACCCTTCGGCCTTCGCCAATTTTCCTGCCACCAGCCAGTACATTAATTTGACAGACAATTTATCGGTGATCCAAGCGCAATTTGTGTTAAACGTCCCAAGTCGACAACAAAATCAAATATCTCCAGCAGGATCAAATATTGGAACACATGAGCTAGTCTAGTTTATCTTTGCAGGGTAAAGTAATTTGAAGTTGTTGATTAGTGGGATAAACCTACAAGAATGAATACTGAAGAAGTGCAATACCAAATTCATTAGGATGAAATGCAAGAACATGGCTATTACAAGATTATACATCATCTAATTGATAATATTTGAATGAACATCCAAGCGATTCAACAAACAGAAAGAGCATGGAGCATTCTACTTGCAACCTATTCATAGGATTCAATTAGCAATCAATTTCCTGATGATCATAAATCTTTCAAAATAGATTTAAAATAAAAGAAAAAGAGATTCAAAATAGAAATAACAAAATATTTGGCGCAATCAACAACCAATATGACCATAAATCTTTCATGTAACAATCTGCATGATTAAAATCAGGTAATCTTATGGTTCCATAGAAGCATTGTCAAGACAAGCATACAAAAGGAACAGAACAGAAGTCCACACAACATAGTGCAAGTAGGAACTAAACAAAAGAAAGAACAAATAACCTATTTCAGCAAAGTAGAAGTAAATAGATACCTTCACTGATATCTTCCTGTCACTCTGGGGCCTCTTGAACTTCTTGAGACGCTTCTTCACTATCTTCTTGGTCAGCAAAGGAACAGCCATTTTTCTGTAACATATACAAAAACACAAGAACACAAAATTGAGCAACCGGACATTAACAAGAGCACAAGAAAACATAAATAAATTATAAGCTTCTGAGACCAGCATAAGAAGGAACTACAACTACGATGAAATCCAAAAGCCACACAAAGCAACCAAAACGAGATGGCAGAGCACACTAATTAGGAGATTCAATCACTTCCCCCAATCATGATAAACAACTAACAATTTTACATCTCCATAGTTGAATTCTCAATTTTATGCTCCGTTCATCAAATATTCTATTAAAAAAAAAAAGAGACGATATTTTAATTATCAAGGATCCCAAACTATTCGCATTAAAATTTACTCTAAATAAATAATACTTTCATGGATATAAGTTTCAAAATAGTATATACTCAGATATGATAGCTGAAGCCAGCAGATATACGTAATCAATAACATAAATTAACAGATAAATAGAGAAGTGAGGAAGAACAAAAGTGAAGGAATATACCTGAAACGATGAGCCGCGGCTTCTGCAAACCCTTGTGTGAAGTGAAGAAGAATATGGTGGGTTAGGGTTTTAAAGTGGAATATATACCTGGAGGAGCAGTGATCCGATGACATTCGGGTCGCAGTTTAACAATTTGCATCGTGTCTGGGTTTGGTGGGGGCCCAAAACATCAAGCCCATTAAAAGATTTGTGTCGTCCAAATCATAGCCCATTAATATACTGGGCTTGGCTCGTTAAATGGTCTGATCTTGTCCAATTTCGATTTGTAAAATAAGCAAATGATGTGATGAATCGTCAAGATGAACGGTAAGAAGGGCATCTGCTACGGCACGTTATATGTAATTTATAATATCATAAAAGTAGTTACTTAATAAAATAATAATAGGATGTGATATAAGAGGGAGGTTATAGGTAATTATGTTTGAGTTTGTTGTAAATTATATTATATGTAATTTAGCAAGAGTTGGTAATTATAAGAGGCAAATCTACTCTTTTTTTTTTTTAAATTTAACAACTCAATTCCTTCTTTACCCATGGGTTGATCATTATTTTTTTTAAATATGAACATAATGTACGACCTTGAATCATTTTTTTTTTTTAAAAAAAAAAAGATGGCTGCTTCTAATTGGTGGGAGAAATTGATTATTGACTTTCCAATAACTCCGACTTTTGTAGAGTCTGTTTCATCCAAGAAACAAATTGCGTTTTGTGCAAGAAAAGAGTTTCAATTTCTTTCCTTTTATCAAAATCAAATTAGGCCCCTACATCGCCTAAGGCCTAACTACAAGCAGGATAAAATAATTACATTTATAAAATAGTTCCTTCAAAGAAAAGAATTTGCAACGCGTTCGACATCCATAAAAGCTTCACTTTCCATCTGACGGTTTGGTTGAAATTAAGGGTAGGGAAACCCAATCCAATTCAACAGATCCAATTCAACTTAATTTAATTGTGTAAAATTGAATGAATTATTGTGAATTAATTGTTCTAATTTTTTTGAACCCAATAAATAATTGGTTGAGTTGGATAAATTATGATGAATATGTTTAACTCAACACAACCCACGTACATTATGATGATGATGATGATGATAAATTGTAAAACCCTCATAACCTAAACAACTAATTTGATCTTGAACCATTTTTTCTTTTATAAAAGCGACTATTTCATTTTCGTATCTACTGCTTTAGATTTTAATTCCAAAGCTAAAATCACTTTCTCAAATCCTGATTCTTTCATTTATTCATTCTTAATTCTTTTTTATTGTACTTTTAAGATTGTTGTTTTTTTTAGCTTTATTTATCACACACTAGACATTAAATGAAAATTTCATTTTATAATAGATTTATACTTGATTTTCATAAATTTTATTTCAAGTTTCATATCTTTTTCTTTATTTAATTTTTAATTTAACCTTTCTGAAATACTAACTAGGCAACCCAAGAGGGGGGGTGAATTGGGATTTTAAAAATTATCCTAGGCAAATCACACAACAATTTAATCTAATGCCTTAATAAATTAGAAAACAATAAATTCAATAAAAGCACAATAATAAATGAGTAAGGGAAGAGAAAGCAAACTCAAGGATTTTTACGTGGTTCGGCAATCCCCGCCTACGTCCACGCCTCCAAGCACACCGGGCTTGAGGATTTCACTAAGCTAGCCTCTCAAGGCTTCAAACGCTTACAATTGACTTCCAATGTGTCAATGGACCTTTACAACAAGAGATTATCTCCAATCTCTTAACCCAAGTGTATCCCAACACTTACAATCTTTTAACTTGATTTTACAAAAAAGATTACAAATGAATCCCTCTCACACAATGTGTTTGATCTCAAGTGAAAGCTCAATGTGTGAATGAATGAGATGAATACAAAGATTTAAAGCTCAATGAAAGTTGTATTCTCAATATTTTGCTCAATGATGATCGTTGGAATTCTTCTTGTTTGAATTGGATTGAGCTTATTTATAGTTGGAGCTGAAAAACTAGCCGTTATAGATTGTCTGCACGAAAACGGTTCGCCGTTAACCATTAACGGTTAACCGTTTAGGTTGGTCAAAGTTACCGTTGGGCCAATTTTCAAATAAACGGTTAGCCGTTTAGGCTTACCCTTTCGCCGTTAATTTCCAGAGACCTGCGAAACAAATTTGGTTTAACCGTTCTTACTAAACGGTTCAAGGTTAGCAATCTGAAAATAATCGGTTAACCGTTTTCAGTAAACGGTTCACCGTTAGTTTCCAGAATCATCATTTTAACAATACTTTGCAGAACATGATTTCTGGAAATTATCGGTTAGCCGTTTTTAAATAAACGGTTAGCCGTTTGCTACAGTAACCTGCACAGTGCACTATTTTCCAAAATTACAGTTTGACCCTAAAACTTTACAAAATTGTACTATAGCCCAAAACGTTATGAAACTTTGCAAATAGGTCCAATTTCAGAATTTCTAAGTAATGCTTTGTTAATCCCAAAACTTTCTGAAATTATGTTATAGCCCAAAATGCTATGACACTTTTCAAATAAGTCCTTCACCAAAATTTCAAGCAATACTTGTTTGTTTCAAAGTTTTCAAAATGCTTTCAATTAAACCATAAACTTTGAAAAACAACCAATTTCATAAAATCATTTTTCCATTAAATATGAAACATTTATAATGTGAAAATAATGATTTATTATTTAAAAAGAATAAAAACAATCAATTTCATAAAATCATTTTTCCATTAAATACAAAACATTTATAATGTGAAAATAATGATTTATTTAAAAAGAATATTAAATAATTTGAGCTTAAAAGATTAATCATTCTTAAACTTATTTGTTATCATCAAAATCAATATTATGGAAACATATATGTTAACACTTTCAACCTTATTAATTCAATCCAACCCAACTTAATGATTTAAGGGTTAGATTGGATTGGTATGAACATGTTCGCTTTGTTAGTTGGATTAATTTTATTTCAATCTATTCAATAGTGGGTTGAGTTGGATTTTCACAAACCCTATCCAACCCCAGCTTGAAATAAGAAATTAGAAAAATAAAAAATAAAATGATCCCCAAACCAAAACATTATTAAGGGTCTGTTTGGGATTGCTTTTGTGATGCTTAGAAGTGATTTTGAAAATATAAAAGTTAATTTTAGTATTTGGTAAAAAAGATTCAAATCACTTTTGTCGATTTTTTTTTTAAGAGAAAGTAAAGCTTTCTAATTAAACAAACTTAGACAGTAACAACATGATTTGAATTGGAAAGTCCTTCAGCCAAACTACATGGCTTTCAAAACCTAAGGCTACTTTGGCCAATGAGTGAGCTACTACATTACAATTTCTAAGAACGAATTGAATTGATGCTCTGCTCTGGTTCTTTAGACATGCTTGTATCTCTTCCACTGCCCAGCAAATTTCTGCCATGCTGCTCTTCCTTTGCAGTGATAGCTCTACCACTTCTAAAGAATCTGACTCTATAATGATTGGATCACACTTTGCTTGGCAGGCAACTTGAATTCCAAACAACACAGCTTCCGCTTCCATACAAGCCACATCTCCTCTGAATCCAGTGCTCTGAACTGCTGCAGCCAAAATTTTCCCGCTTCAATCTCTAATCACTACACCTAGCCCAGCCTTCAAATTTGCCATTTGAATTGCTGCATCCACATCCACTTTATACCAACCAATTGGAGGGGAATTCCACACCTGTTGATTATTATTGTGCTGACTTGGAACAACTTGGACATTTGGACACTTAATTCTCAAGTACAACTCTACAGTTGCTGCAGCCCGGGCTGCTGTTATTTGGGAATCTTCTTGCTTACCTTCATTTACCACTCTATTTCTTGCATACCAGATTGCCCAACAGGTTGCAATTATCAGCCCTAAATCATCTTTTTTCCTCTTCCCGGCTAATTCTTGAAGAACACTCAGCATATCCTGGTGAGCCAATTGCTTTCTATCCTCATAAAATTCTGTCAACTTCCACACCTTCCTAGCAGCTCTGCATCCCACCAATGCATGAAAGACATCTTCCCTGTTGCTATGGCATCTCCGACAAACAGAATCCATCACCACTTTTTTCTTCTAGAGGTTGTCTATAGTTGGCAACAAGTTATGGGCAACTCGCCACATAAAATTCTTAATTTTTTCAAGGATCTCATTAGCCCAAATAACTTTCCACTTTGATTTGGTGGCATCTGAACAGCCTGGTGTGTCTGGATATTTGAGTTTGACTGCTAACTGATAACCACTTTTCACTGAATAAGCACCATGCTTATTATAACTCCAGATCATAACATCTTCTTGGGGGGTTTTTGGAAGGGGAATCTTCAGAATTCTCTCTGTGATCTCCTTAGGGTAATGTTGAGCAACTATATCTTGCTTTCGTTGGTTTTTCTCATCAATGAAATCAGCCACAACAGCATCATTAGATAACCTTGCTATAGATGTCGGGTTATGAAGCTCACCTTTCTTCATCCAATTCTTGCTGAACACTGAAATTTTATGTCCATTACCTACTCTCCACCTTAAACCCTCATGAAGCAATTGTCTACCCCATAAAATACTTCTCCAAACAAAAGAGGGGTTTGACCCCAGTTTAGCCTCAATAAAATCAGTGTGCTTGAAATATTTGGCTTTGAGAATTTTAGCCATTAAAGAGTCTGGATTGTGCATAACCCTCCACCCTTGTTTCGCAATCAAAGCTTGGTTGAAGCTTGAAAATTCTCTAAAACCCAACCCACCTCTTGTTTTTGCACTACACAGCTTTTCCCACCTTGCCTAGCGTATACTCCTCCGAGTTTCGAAGGATCCCCACCAAAATCTTGCTACAGCCCTTTCAATATCATCACAGAGGCCTTGAGGAATTTTGAACACACTCATTGCAAATGCTGGAACTGCTTGCGCCACAGCTTTGATAAGGACCTCCTTACCTCCACTAGAAAATCTCTTGTTTTGCCAACTTGATAGCTTACTTAACACTCTCAACTTAATTTCATTAAAGAAGCTAATTTTCTTTCTTCTGACCATGGATGGTAAACCCAAGTACTTCTCATGCTTAGAGACAATATTCAGCCCAAAGATGTTCTTGATTTCCTCCATTTGACTTTGGTTTGTGTTGGAGCTGAAAAACATAGATGACTTGTCATAATTACTTAATAAAATATGAGAAATTATCCACCGTCCACCCATTTTTTCTAACTTTTTCAAAAATACACAATTCTTTTTTTTTTTTGGCTAGAATCCACCTGAAGTTACATTTCTTTTCACTTTTCCACTGTCATTGTAAAATAATGATTTTACCCTTATGATGTTAGCAAAGTTATAATGGTCTCCAACCGGAAGTGGAAAAGTGAAAAGAAATGTAATTTCAGGTGGATTCCAGCAAAAAAAAAAGTATTGTGTATTTTTGAAAAACGGTGAAAAAACTGGTGGACGGTGGATAATTTTCCATAAAATATTAATCTCTCCCATAGCCGATTTTAAAAAGTAGAGAAGGAATAACTTTTAGATTCTGATTTTGAAAATTAATTTTATTCTTTACTACAATTCCATAAATATCCTTAAAATTATTACCTAAACCCAAAATTATCCTTATTCAAATTAGAAACAAAATCAATATTTTAATAAATTTTTATTATGATTCATCAATATAAACTTATTAATATCAATTTGTTGGTCGAGTTATTATTAAATTTGTCTCACTATATTATGAATTTAATTATCAATTGTTTTAAGATAAAAAGTAAAATAAAATCAATACACTATAAATTTTATTTTTCATAAAAATTATTATACTACACTATTAAAAATATTATATGTACATATTTTTATATGTATAAGTAAATTTCATCATAAATTATGTACATTTTATTAATTCATTTTCTCTCAGCAGTTTAATAGTAAAATTTACCATACGTTCATAATTACTTTCAAAACTCACAGTACTTCTGAAAGTAGAATTTATCAAACACTTAACTAATTCTCTTCACAGCTAATTATTTGTACAGTACAATTAACAACAATTATTTTTAAAAGTTACAGTAGTCTCAAATTGTCCCTAATTAGATGCTCCTAGATTTGTGAGAATTTTCAACGCGTAGATTTGCTATGAACTTGACCCTTAAAATGATAAAAAAAAAAAAAAAGACTTTAGTTCAACTTAATAGCGAGACAAATAAGATTGTTTGATACTATAGTAAGGTAATTGTAACTTAAAAGTTATAATACTAGTATTTGATAAACACTTAGTACACTAATTTGGAAGTTAATTAGGTGAATTCATTACATACTTATACGATTAAAAAAAGTCTTTAATAATTTTATTATTTTTATCAAAATTATTGGCTAAAAGTCATATATATCACAAATTATCAACTTTTATATTATATATAACTAAAGTTTTTCTTCTACAACGATTGGCTTTTAACCTACAGCAGCTTAATACTAAAAAAGGCCTAAGTAGATATAAAGAACTTTAATAGAAGATTTAACCGAACAAATCTTTTTAGCTAATAGTTTTGGCGTTAACGGCAGCTAGTTTGGTGTTTGTTATTTTGCCGCTATATTCATGGGGATAAACTCACAACGTTATGCATTCATTAACAGTCAAGAACCTTATAAGGAACATAGATTACAAGAGTTCCTCCACTCTCTTTGGCGCTTCCTTCCTATTTTCTTCTCCAGCTCTCTCTCAGAGTTATGAAGAAAGGCTGACAAGTCTCCCAAAGAGAAAATACTGTCAAGACATAAATAAGGTTACTATTTATGCTACAGCATCATTATAGCTCACAAAACGATTAGTATTATTCATGCTACAAGGATGTCGTTTTTATCTTTGTGGTGTTTTCATGGTCATTTTTCTTAAATGAGTTATGAGGTAATAATTAATCTTATCACGGTGATCACTGATGTGGTTGTCTGTGGCAACAGTCACCCAATACGCTGGTGCCCCGTAAAATCATATCTTCTATCGGAACCTTCATGTCATTGGAGTCTTCAATGCTCTACATGTTACATTTTTGTAACATTAAAATAACGTATGGTGATAATATTTTTGGTCGTTACAAGTGGCGTTTACGTGCACACTTGATATATACATTTTTCATCGTTAACGTCCCTATTGTTACTAGTCGACATCCATAATCAAGTGGATCCAAATCAATTATATGATTATAATTTTTTTGAAGTTACAATATTTGTTGCGTGACTAATTTAGAAGACAATCTTTAACCATATGAATTGCTACGGCGACATTCCCCCCAAAAATATCAAACTGTGCCAAACCTCATACATATTCTGCCCCAGTACTGTAAGGTTCTATTTTGGAGTTTTGTCTTTAAATTTGTACGTTTCAAAATATGACATATAAATCTGGCTTTACTGTTAAATGGAATAACTCTATATAGTTTCCACTCTTTCACACAACTGTCTTCAAATATGGGCAGGCAATGCGAAAACCTTATCTCCACATGCAAAATTATTTTTTGGCTGCAAACGTAAGCTTTATGTATTTAGTCAATAACTTTATTCTTATCACAAGCCTACTTTTTCCTTTATATACAAGTGAACAATCATAACTTGGATGGATGCCTTGTCTCTTTCATTTCTCAGGCTTGTTTCAGTGTTTCTTAGAGTAACCTCCACTTCTGCTGCTAGCTCATGGTAAGTTTAAATTATTATAAACATTGGCTGCTCTTATTCATCTGCCAAATCTTTTTCACTCTTTTTAATTGAGAATGGTCATTTGATTTTTGGCTCCTTTCTTTGATCTATGTTGTTATTTGTTGTGGTTCTTAATTATTTCTACACAAAATAGGATGCGGAGATTCATGCAAGCATTGATCAAAGTGGAGATTATGAGGACTGGAGAAGAAGAAAGGCGGATTCTAACAAGCACGGGGGTGCCCGAGCTGCCAGCTTAGCATGCGGTATAAAAATAATAGTACAGCTCAGAAATTGTTTAATTACTTGAATTAAGGCATCCTTTTCTTTATTTTATATAAATTTTTTAATCCAGAATTATAAAGTGCAGAAAATTATGAGAAATTTTTAAAACTGTACGATTTTAAAATTTAATTTCATAATATTATTAAATCTCTACAGTTTTAACGATTTCTCAGATTATAAAATTTTAGACCAAAAAACTACTCTATATATATATATATATATATATATATATATATATATATATATATATATATATATATATATAATTTAGTCTCTCTAATATGCGGACATCTAGAAATTGTTAATTGTGCTGATGTGAGATACTAGCCGTTGGATGAATTGAGTGGATAGGATATGTTGTCAATGTGGGATCCGCGGCTGAAAAGAAAAAAACTTAAACACTTCACATACTATACTAGGATAGTAGGATCCATTTATAAAATGAAATAGAAAAAGTAGAGAACTTCAATCACTCTTCTCTCTAATCTCTATATTTTTTCAAATAAAATACCTCTCAAAGCCGTTGTAAATTGCTTCTTCTCCATTTTTCTCTTGCTAACGCATGTATGCATATGCATATATATAAGGCAACTTTATCTTTTTTTGGAAGACCAATACAATATATGCTCTAACGAGGCCATTTACAGTACCGAACTTCATTTTTTTGAGGGGGGGAGGGGGGTAAGAATATAGATTCAGGTGCTGATTTGACCATGTCCAATCAAGAACTATGATTAAATGATGATCTAGTATTTCACAACAAATATTTTGTCGACAGTTGTAGAGGCATTGGAGAACATGGTTTTCTTATCGAATGCAATCAACTTTGTTGCATACTTCCTCAAATCCATGCACTATCCAGCTGCTGAATCTGCAATCATGGTGAACAATTTCATGGGAACATCTTTTTTGCTTACGATATTTGGAGGCTTCATCAGCGACTCTTTCCTCACAAGGTTTACAACATTCATCTTGTTCTGTACCATAGAGCTACTGGTATAAACTTTACCTCAATTTTCATTTTAACAATAAACTTTAATGAAGCCAAAATTGATATTGAATGATGAAGTCTCAAACATTTTTAGGGGCTGATACTGCTGACAATTCAAGCTCAATACAGTCGGCTACAACCTGCGATGAATAGAAGGCCTTCTCACACTCAAGCTGCAATTTTGTACACGGGGCTTTACGCGATGGCCACAGGCGTTGGTGGCGTCAAGGCAGCCTTGCCTGCGCATGGCGCTGATCAGCTTGATCACAGCAACCGGAGACTAATCTCTGCTTTCTTCAATTGGTTCTTCTTTTCTTTATGTGCAGGTGGCCTCGTTGCTGCTACTGTTATGGTTTGGATTGAAGAGAACAGAGGTTGGAACTGCAGTTTTAAAATTTCTGCTGTAGCTTTGGGACTGGCTCTATGCATTTTCACAATTGGTTTTCCAATTTATAGATACAAACGTCCTAGCGGAAGCCCAATAACAAGAATCTTTAAGGTAAAACAGAAGCTTGTAAAAATGAAGCCAATAAGAACTTTTCGCCATTTCTTGATTGGATTTTTCCTATTTGGTTGTTAGGTGATTGCCTCTGCAATTCGAAACAGGAAAGCCTCAAGGTCAGAGATGACGGAACAGATTGCAAGTCCCGGAGCCACAAGGTCCAATGACATGTTCAGGTAAGTTTTCTAAACGTGTGATCAACTATAGAATTGGTAAATTTCATCGTGGGCTATGTATTAAGTAACAGATAGTAAAATAAAATTATGCTGCAGGGTACTAGATAAAGCACTATTTGATGATACCATAACTGCAGCCCAAGTTGAAGAAACAAAGACATTTCTTGGACTGCTTCCGATATTTGCAAGCACAATCATGATGAACTGCTGCTTAGCACAACTACAGACATTCTCAGTGCAACAAGGGATCATCATGAACAGAACAATAAACAATTTCAAAATTCCAACCCAATCGTTAACCGTGTTCCCCCTAACCATAATGTTGGCTTCCATACCATTATACGAACGTTCTGTGCACATCTTCGAAAGGAAAATTTCAGCAAAGTATAATATTTTCCGGCCTCTTAAGCGGATAGGACTGGGGCTAGCACTGGCATCAGGGTCCATGGCTATGGCTGCCGTGGTTGAGTCCACGAGGCGGGCTGCCGCAGAAAATCATGTCACGTTGTCTGTGTTTTGGCTAGTGTGGCAGTATCTTTTGCTTGGGGTATCGGATATGCTCACTCTTGGTGGGATGCTTGAGTTTTTCTACTCGGAGGCTCCTCACAGTATGAGAAGCATCAGCACTGCATTGTCTTGGTGCTCAACATCAATGGGATATTTCCTCAGCTCAGCTCTCGTGTCCATTACCAACTTGGTGAGTGGAAAATTTAGTGGTGAATGGCTTGGAGGAAACGATCTGAATCATGCCCGTTTGGATTTGTTCTATGCCCTGCTTTGCATTCTTAACTTCATAAATTTTTTGAACTACATTTACTGGGCTAAGAGGTATTGATTATTTGCGGCTTGTCGCTTGGTAATTAGTGTATATCAACGTATAAAATTTGCTTTGCTCTCGGGAAAAATTGGGGTTTTAAATTGTTCATAAATTTTGCTTTATGTAATAAAAAATAAAATAAAGTTAGTTAAGCATGTCTAGTTTTGTGCACAACTTTTAACGAGGCTTTTGGCTTGAAATACACCCTGTTAAATTTTATGCACGTGAATTCATATTTAAGAATAATTTTAAGTAAATTATTATGTAAAAATCATATTTATTGCATATATCGATTTTTATTTTACTAAGATCACTATCAATATTTTTTAATTTTTTTTTTTACAGTTGTTTCTGCAACAACTCAATTCCAAATAAAACTTAGTATGTATTTAAATTTAAAATAAAACATGAACACTACCTTATCCAAACCTTAAAACATATTCTGTGTGGTTGTAAACTTGTAATTTAGAATTGTGTCCTAAACTTGCATGCTTCAGATATGTCATGTAAATTCATCACATATGATAATGTGTTGAATTAGGAATCCCTAAAATCTTGCTTACTTTAAAAGCATGTATTCTGATTAGATTATAGTCCTTCGTACATATGTAAGACATGAGAAAAATCTTATTTTCCATATATACATATTATTTTGGCCCCAAACTTTATATTCTTACACTAAGAGCTTGTTTGTTAAACGTCTAAAGTCTGAAAATCTATTAATTTCAGATTTTTTTTTTAAATTTACTTGTTTGTTTTTTGCAACTTATATATGATTTTCAAATATTTACGTCTGAATAAAAAAAGTAAAGTTACGTTACTTTTATCTAAATGAAAAAAAGTCTGAATAGAAAATAAATACTATATTCCAATAATATCCCTATTAAATATACATATTTCCTATATTATAAAACATAATCCCTTTTTTATCTCTCTCTAATTCACGTTCAACTACTCTTTCTATTTATTCTCTTTTTTATTAGCACTAAAATTTTTCAGGAACAGCCCGTTAAAACTCCAGTGTTAATATTGTGATTGTGATTTGTTTAATTTCGGCAACTCCATGGATTTTAGAACATTGACTGATTTGTAGAAGAATTTATGGTTTCCCATTAATATTAATACTGACGTGGGGAATTCAATATTACCATCCAAGGTAGAATTGTGGAAAATTAAAGCAAAATGAGAAATATGGAAAGGGAGGCCGAAAGGAAGGCATGATGAAAGGCTTTGAGAAGACTTAAATTGGATCATCATACTCTAATTTTGCATTTTGAGTAATGTAATAATATTTTTATTTAAAGATCAATTACTACCTAATTCTACATATGTTTGATTTTAATTGTAATGTATAGATATTTAACTCTTAAAATTTGAATAAATAATTCTTATAAGGACATAAATGTCAAATAATCATATTTCATATGTTTGTGATTTATAAAAATAAGCAAGATGTCACTTATATTCCGATATTGAAAAAGAAAAAACAAACATATCATTCAGACATGTTCACACTTTAGCCAAATTCAAACATATTCAGATTTCAAATGAAAAAACAAACGCTACCTAAGTGTACACACACAGAGATCTGTATATATATATGTGTGTGTGTGTATGTATATTACTTAATACCTATTCAAATTTCTGCAACATTCACCCATTCAAATTTCAGATGGAAAAAAAAAACAAAACATTACTTAAATTATGCTGATCTTTATAACAATATTTGTGCTGAAGTTCATCTTCTTGTTGTTCACATTGATAGTATTTTAAAGTTCTCTCTTTGACAGACTTGTGCCCTTATATAAAATGATATATTGGATTAGTTTGGTTAAGTCTTCGGTTAGATTTTCGACCCAGATGACACAAACCAGCAAAAACGGAATGGTTATGTATGCAAGTATGTTCAAATCGGTTCGGTTTCGAAATTTTATTGTAGTTTGGAAAGGTTTGAAACAAAGCCAAACCGAGCTATACTTAGTTCGGTTTGAAAATTTATGTTCAAAAGCCACAGTTGCAAGATAAGAAACTGGGGGTGGATAAAAAGCCCACGACTCATAACTCATCCCAAATTCAAATCAAGTCAGCTCAGCTTGGTAGGGTTAATAATTTATTTGGGCTAGGACGCTAGGTTGAATCTAACCAGTAACTTGGTTTAGATGGGGTCCAACTCATTAATAACCAACCAAACCGATAATTATTTTAAGGTAACCATATTGAGAAAATTGGAGACTGTTGCCCCCACAATTTTTTTTTTCAATAAATCAATTCGAAATATGAATAGAATTCTCCTTCATTTAGAGTAGTTTCCTCAAGTTTTTAAATTGTACCTTTCGTTGTTGTACTTATCAAGACCAATTCGATAAATTTCTTATTGTGTAGATACAATTATATTAAAAAAAAAATGCAAGCCTCATATATTTTATAAAAATTCTGAAATGTCTATTTCACTCACATTTCGTAAGAGAGAAGACCAACCTCCACTTAAAATTGAGAGAGGAATTAAGTCCTCATATTGTTATATGAGGACTCAAACTCAAACTTTCATACAAAATTATTTTAAAATAAAAAATGGCACGTGACATTTAGGGATTGGCTAAACCTAATTGGTTCAGTTGATTTTTTAGTTCAATTTAATTTTTTTAGTTTCGGTTCGATATTTTGTAAGTAAAAAAATTGAATTTATTAATACCAAAACCGAATCGGATAAAAATACCCAAATTGGTGTTTTAAAATTCCCAAACGAATATTTAATTAAAGGGGTATTAAAGTCTCTTATTAAAAATTTCGGGGTCTTCTAACTATTTTTTCGAACTTCTAAGCTGTGGTGTCCTTTTTTCCTTAAAACTTATTATCTAACTAATTTAGTTACTTGCTTAACAAACCAAAACAGTGTCTTAAAATATACTGATGCATGCAGGTAAGTTGTACGCATGCCAATTAAATCCTTTATCCAAGCAACTAAACCTAGGGGTGGGCATATTTTAACCGAACCGATCCAAACCGACCTTTTGGATCGGTTTGGATCGGTTTCATTAGTAAAAAAACTGGTTTCGATTTATTGGATTGCAAACCGACATCACTCGGTTTGGATTTCGGTTTGGAAGGATTCCAAACCGATTCAAACCGATCCAATCCAGAAATATTATATAATTACATTATATTTTAAGTTAAGCAATCTAACTAATTATATTTATCATTTTATGCAGATTTTGGCAAATGAAAAGTAATTGGGCTATAAATTTTGACGGACAAGATGCACAATATTTTAATTGTCAAATGTTGTTCAAGTTTATTTTAATTTTGTGAGTTTGTTTTGAATGAACAAGTTAAGAACTTGTTTATTAGGATGTATTATGCTGTAAACTTGTATGGATGTATTTTTGAATTGTTATGTAGATATCAAAGTAGATGTGAATAATATAAAAGAGGTATCAATTTAGATTACTGACACAAAAAAATAACAAATAATTTAGGTAAAATAATATAAAAGAAGTGAAATTTTAGCTAATAAGTTCAAACCGGATCCAAACCGATCCAGTCGGTTTGGATCGGTTCGGTTTGAAAAAATTTTAGGTTGATATCGGTTTGAAAATATTTCAAACCGATTAGTTTGGATCGGTTTGAGAATATGTCCCAAACTGATCCAAACCAAATTTGCCCACCCCTAACTAAACCTGCATCCCTAGACTTCATCATGTCTCAAAGCTTCTTCCAGTGCTTTTTGAGGGTTAACCAATATTTAATTTCTCCCCATGGTAAGTTTAAATACATATCTACTTGTATATATCATAGTTATGTTCAATTCTTCTTCCAAGACTTGAATGATTATGTATGAATTATGAATAATGACGCAAGAAAATTAAATATAAATTTTGTCATTGTTTTAAGGAGGATGATCAGATTGAGATGGTCATTTAGAATGTTGGAGATAATGGGGACTGGAAGGGAAGACAAGCAGATTCTAGCAACCGTGGTGGTGTCAAGCTGCTATGGAAAGACGGCCTTCTCACACTCAAGCTGCAATACCGTGTACAGGGCTTTACGCGATGGCCATAGGCATTGGGGGTGTCAAGGTAGCCTTGCCTGCTCATGGTGCTGGTCAGCTTGATCACAGCAATCAGAGAAATGTCTCTGCTTTCTTCAATTGGTTGTTTTTTTTTTTCTCTTTTTTCCCCCCTCAATGTACGGGTGGATTCATTTCTGCAACTGTGAAGGTCTGCATTGAAGAGAATAAAGGTTGGAACCGGAGTTTTTAAGATTTCTGTGGCAGTGTTGAGCTTGACACCATGCATTTTCACTGTTGGGTTTCCAAATTTATAGATACAAACGTCCCAGTAGAAGTCCAATAACAAGAATCTTTAAGGTAAAAACAAATGCACAGAAGTATTTTTTTCACCATTCAGTAATTAGAAATCTTCTAAGGAGAGTTTCAGCACCTCATTAAAGTGTAATAGTAGTTACGTACTTTAATAAGGTCCAGGAACTCTCACAAGATAACGACTCTTTTTTAATTAGACAATTAGATGTGGACCTTATTTGGGTGTACATTTTATTTTACTGTGTAAGGGTGATTGTTTCCTCTAGCATCTATAAGGTATAATTCTCTCCTAATTTGTGCTAATTTTCTGGTTTGTTTGTCAAGGTAATGGCTTCTGCATTTCAAAACAGGAAAGCCTCGGGGCTGTCAAGGAAGCTCATAATGTATGGAAGGATGCAGCACACGTGTGAGATGAATACAGTCAGCTGAATCAATTGAAGAGTGGAGTGCCAGCTCAGCTGAAGTTAGTTAGACACGTTAAGATCATATTCAGTTAGCTTCTTTATTTTCTGTTAAGCTGTAAACAGCTGACTATAAATACAAGCATCTTGTAATCATTTGGAAGTTGAGAAAAATAAAATAAAGCATTTGATTCAGAAGTCTTTTACAAATTTTTCTTAGCACTTTAAATACATTTTCTCAGTAACCAAACAGTATGTTCATTCAAGCTTTTACGCTTTCAAACATGGTATCAGAGCCATACAGAGCTAGTTCCAGTAATCAACAGTCAAGCTTTCGTAATCAAACAACAAACAACACAAATCAATCTACTCAAATCAACTTCTCCTTTACTAATCCTATCAAGCTAGATCGATCAAATTACTTACTCTGGCGCTCTCAAGTTTTAGCCTCAATAAGAGGCAATCGTTTGAAAGATTTCGTCACATGAGCCAAATCAGTACCTGATAAGTGTCTTCTGTTAACTGGAGCAGATGGATCTACACAACAAATTGAAAATCTAGAATATCAGATCTGGAGATCACAGGATCAGACACTTCTTGGCTAGCTACTGTCGTCATTAAGTGAAGGTATCTTAAGTTTTGTTATCAATTGTGAAAGTTCATTTGATATATGGAAAACTTTGGAAAAGAAATTTGGAGTTCAATCTGAAGCTCGAGTTCTTCAGCTCAGATATGAACTAAACACTCTTAAAAAGGAAGCTCTTAGTGTTAAAGATTATTGTATTAAAATGAAAGCAATAGCTGATAAGCTAGCCAGTGCTGGTAGTTCAATTACAGAGAAGGATCTTATGTTAACTATTCTTAATGGATTAGGACCAGGATTTCGTGATATCGCTATATTTATAACTAGTTCACGAATGGAATTTGATGATGCTTATGCACTGTTACTCACTCATGAGACTAGATTAGAGCAGGAGCAAGGTGACTGAAGTATGTTTAATGCAAACTATGCATATACGAATGCATATTATCCTAGAGCTTATTTTGCACAGCCTAGAGGAAGTTTTAAACGAGGAGGTTATTCTGGTGGTAGAACTCCTTTCTTTGGTAGAGGAAACATGAATTACTCTCCAAGAATGTTTAATGGAGGTGTTAGAAATGGATATGGCAGAGGATTTTTTCCTGGAAATAACTCAACTGATTTCAATCATTTTTCAGCTCCTAGGAATCCAGTACCTAGGAACTCATCCTTTCTAGCTAGAAATGGTGCTAATATGAGTGGATCACAAGGAAGCTTTAATAATGCTGGGGAGCTGGTATGTCAGATTTGCTTTAAGAATGGTCATACTGCTGATGTCTGTTGGCACAGATTTGTTGAAGACTTTGTACCTGTTCCAAGAGGTTTTAGCAAGAGAAAAACACCAAGAGCAGCATATTTCTCAAACTTTGATGGCTCTACTTCTAATCCAGATTTTGGCTATGAAAATAATAATATGTTTCCAGGTTATGATTCTATATCTGGCAATAGTTACTATTCTAGAATGGATGGATACACTTCTGGATCAGCTGGAACAGCTTTCATGGCTAATTTTGAAGGGACGGTTGATGATGGATGGTATCTGGATAGTGGGGCAACTCACCATTTAACCAACAATATGGTTGCAGATCAATGAAGAGTTTAAAGGTATTGATCAGCTTATCATTGGAAATGGTCAAGGTTTGTCTATTACTCATGTTGGACATGCATTTATGGTATTAAGAGCTTCTAAATCTTTATCTACACATGCTAGAATAACACTTAAAGATGTGTTACTTGTTCCTTCAATTACCAAAAATCTATTAAGTATTTCCAAACTCACATATGATAATCCTGTATCTGTTGAATTCTGTGGAAATGTTTGTTTTGTGAAGGACATGAAGGGTCAGGTTCTTCTGCAGGGTATTGCTGAAAAGGGCCTTTACAAGCTACTGCTGAAATCTAATTTTCTTTCTTCATCACCTACATCTTATCTTTGTAAATCCCAACCAAATAAACCAGTTTCTATGTTATCTGCTTTCAAACACTGTGATAATGGTACTCGAGCTTGTTATCAGTCTGTTTTAAATAAGTGTAATGTCAAACCTAATATGATAACTTTGTTACATAGAAAGTTTGGTCATCCAAGCTCAATGACATTGGTGCATTTGCTCAAATCATGTAAACAGTTTAAAATCTCTCCAAAAGATATGTTATCTTCTGCAAACACTTTATGTGAAGCATGTCAGCTAGGCAAAGTCCATAAGCAACATTTCTTAATAACTGAAACAAAAACAAAAGGGGTATTAGAATTGATTCATACTGATCTTTGGGGGCCTTCACCTACTGTGTCTAGAGATGGATACAAATACTACATTAGTTTTGTGGATGATTATACTAGGTATTCTTGGATCTATCCTCTTAAGCTCAAATCACAAGCATTTGAAGTTTTTAAATTGTTCAAAACTCAAGTTGAGAATCAGTTTGATACCAAAATTAAGAAGCTACAATCTGACCTTGTGGGAGAGTTTAGAGCATTTACTGATTTTCTGAATCAAAATGGAATAATGTTTAGACACTCATGTCCTTACACTCATCACCAGAATGGTCTTGTTGAGAGGAAACACATGCATATAGTTGAGCTAGGCTTAACCCTCATGGCTCAAGCAAACCTTCCTTTTCAATTCTGGTGGGAAGCTGTTCATACAGCAGTGTATCATATTAATAGATTGCATACCCCTGTTCTGAAATTTTTATCTCCTTATGAGAAACTTTTCAAACACAAACCAGATTACACATTCCTGAAGTGTTTTGGTTGTCTTTACTACCCATACTTGAGGGATTTTAACAAACATAAGTTTGATTTTCACACCTCTAAATGAATTTTTATTGGATACAATCCCTCTTATAAAGGATACAAGTGCTTAGCAAGTTCTAGCAAAGTCTATGTTCTTAGACATGTGATTTTTGATGAAAACACATTCCCTTATCCAATAAACACTACATCTCACTCATCAGAAAACTCCATATCTTCTGAAACCTTAGTGTCTAATTTCTCTCAACAACATATCTATCATCTTTCTACAATGGCCTTACCCAACAGCAGCTTTGAAGGTCTTCAATCAGCAGGCTCAGCAAGAAGTGAACAAATGCCCTCTGTTCCCACACATACAGATATTCTGAATCAACAAGAACATCCATCACACACATCTTTAGAGTTATCATCCTCAACCTCACCATCACCAAACACATTACCAGTACAATCATCCATTCTACAATCAGAGGAAACTTCTATTCCACAGAACATAGACCAAATTCAAACCAGAAATCATTCCCAACCATCTTCTCATCCAATGATTACCAGATCAAAATCTGGAATCTTCAAACCAAAGGTCTATACAGTCACCCTAGCCAACAAAGAACCGAGTACAGTTCAAGAAGCTCTTAGTAGTCAGAATTGGCATCAAGCCATGGTAGATGAGTATGCAGCTTTGGTAAAGAATGAGACTTGGTCACTGGTACCATTTTCAAATGCATACAAAGTAGTTGACAATAAATGGGTGTTTAGACTTAAGCAAAATACTGATGGAAGCATAACTAAACACAAGGCCAGGTTGGTTGCCAAAGGTTTTCAGCAAACTGAAGGTGTGGATTACTTTGAGACCTTTAGCCCAGTTGTAAAAGCTTCAACAGTAAGGATTGTTCTGAGTTTAGCTGTGATGCATAAATGGAAAATAAGGCAAGTGGATGTGAATAATGCCTTCTTGAATGGAGACTTGACAGAGGATGTCTATATGTATCAGCCTGAAGGTTTTATTGATCAACAAAATCCCAATCATATATGTAAGCTGAAGAAGGCCTTGTATGGCTTGAAGCAAGCTCCTAGAGCTTGGTATGACAAGCTTAAGAATTGTCTTATTGCTAATTGGAAATTTCAGAATTCAAAGGCTGATACCTCTCTCTTCTTCAAAGAAGTGCAGGGTTCAATGATACTTATCTTAATCTATGTTGATGACATTCTAATAACAGGACCTGATAATGGTGAGCTGGAAAAATTCATCTCAGAATTCAGCAAGACTTTTGCATTAAAAGACTTGGGAATTCTGTCATATTTTCTGGGGATAGAAGTTTCCTATGCTGAAAACTGCATCTATCTATCTCAGAAGAAATATATCTTGGATTTGTTATCCAAAGCTAATATGCAAAATTGTAAAGGCTGTGACACTCCCATAGTTACTGGAACAAAGCTTCAGAAAGAAGTCAAAGGTTGTTTAGGTCAATATATTGAGGATGCAACAAGCTATAGAAGCTTAGTTGGAGGTTTACAATATCTGGTATTAACCAGACCAGAGATAGCATTTGCTGTGCATAAGTTGAGCCAGTATGTGACAACTCCAACACTCCAGCATGTTATGGCTTGTAAAAGAGTTCTTAGATACCTTAAGGAAACTGCAGATCATGGTTTGAAGTTTTCAGCAGGTGGGGAAATGAAGATCACAGGATTTACAGATGCAGATTGGGCATGTGATGTTGATGACAAAAAATCAATAGGAGCATACTGCATTTATTTTGGAAACAATCTAATTTCATGGTCATCCAAGAAGCAGGCTGTGGTTACAAGATCCAGTGCAGAGAGTGAATATCGTGCTCTGGCTTCTGCAAGTGCAGAGATAACATGGATCCAGTCATTATTCAGTGAACTCAACATTAAGTGTACTTCATTACCAACTATCTGGTGTGATAATATAAGTGCAACAGAGTTGGCCAAGAATCCAGTTTATCATTCAAGGACAAAACACATTGAACTGGATATGCACTTTATTAGAGACAAAGTTTTGGCAAAGGAGTTGGAGATTAACTATATTCCCAACGAGGAGCAAATTGCTGATGCTTTGACAAAGCCTCTGACATTCATTCATTTCAATTATTTCAGAGACAAACTCAATGTGCAACCATGCCCCTTGAATTTGAGGGGGGCTGTCAAGGAAGCTCATAATGTATGGAAGGATGCAGCACACGTGTGAGATGAATACAGTCAGCTGAATCAATTGAAGAGTGGAGTGCCAGCTCAGCTGAAGTTAGTTAGACACGTTAAGATCATATTCAGTTAGCTTCTTTATTTTCTGTTAAGCTGTAAACAGCTGACTATAAATACAAGCATCTTGTAATCATTTAGAAGTTAAGAAAAATAAAATAAACCATTTGATTCAGAAGTCTTTTACAAATTTTTCTTAGCACTTTAAATACATTTTCTCAGTAACCAAACAATCTGTTCATTCAAGCTTTTAAGCTTTCAAACACAGATGAGTGATCAGATTGGACGTCCACGTGCCAGTGCCACAAGGTCCCGTCAGAAGCTCTGGTAAGTATTTAAACGTGACGTGACATTATCTTATAGATTCACGTGATAATTTGTTCGGCTTGGGTATACGGGAGTTGTTATGAGGTTCAGCACTAGTTCGTAATCACATGATTAAAATTATAATAATTTTATTTATTTATTATTTTATATATGTTTTATTATTTATTATTTTATATATATGTGATTGAGATTCGTATTCCACCGTAAAACTACTCTAACATAACTATTAACCTAATTTGCTATTAGCACTGCTCAACACTTCAATATAGCAATGAATTTTAGCTGAAATCTCTGTGGTAATGTAGTTGAAATTCGTACTCTACCGTAAATCTACTTTAACGTAACCATAACCTAATTTGTTATTAGGACTGCTCAACACTTGTTTTTTTGTCAAATTAATTAACAGCACAATGAATTGCTATTTTCATGAGTGCTACAATGATTTATGATTTAAGCGCCAGAAAAGGACTAATTGCTGACATAACAGTCTAAATTTTGTGGCTTCTTCTCATACACAAACAATGACTTTAAACATGATTAAGCATAAATTGGTAGCAGAGCACATGAAAGTCCACTAACGTTTGCACTTTTGGACATGCTTAATTACAGCATGCTGTTTCCAATAATTGTGCAGTAATATCATCATGGATTATATTAAAGTCACAAACAACATTTATGCTGCAGGGTACTGATAAAGCATTAATTGATGACACCAAAACTGCATCCGAGGTTAAGGAAACATAGGAATTTCTTGGCCTTCTACCAATGTTCGCAAGCACAATCATGATGAACTGCTGCTTTGCACCTGTTACTATCAATAAACAGATGTGCTATACGAACGTGGCTACTCAACTTGCTACGTGGCCTTGAATTAATCTTTGTTGAATAAGTCTTGTTTGTTAGTTTTGGTTATTAACTCTAGATTCCATTTGAATAAGATAAGTAACTGAATTTGTAATATTTTTATTTATTTGAAGTTAAGTGAATAACAGAGTAGGCTTTTACCAACTTCACTTGAAGTCTTACAAAGGAGGATTTTGGGTTTCCCTCGAAGTACCCAAGTGTTATAACTTTATTAATTCTCTGTTGAAGAAAAACTGTGAAACGCCAAAATAGGTAGAACTAAGGACGCCATACCAAAGTGGTATCAGAGCTCAGGCATGGAGCAGAGTATAGAGCAACTGGAACAAACCAATGCGTCGCTTTCCAGTGGACAGCAGGATCTAATGGCAAAAATGGCATATAAGCTTTCTATATCGGATGGACCAATTGGTGAGCCAATCAACTAGAGAACATGAAGAAACCTCACAAGCTCCACCGAGAGCACATGTTACCCGTCAAAATAGCAATCTAAATCAACCAGGTTCAACAACCTCATATGCCCCCAAACTTGTAAAATTGGATTTTCGCCGTTACAATGTAGGAGAGGACCCAACGAGTTGGTTGTGCCGAGCTGAACAATTTTTTCAATTTCAAGAAACTCCAGAAGCTGATCAAGTGTCACTCGCTTCATTTCATTTAGAAGGAGGTGCTCAATTGTGGTATCAGTTACTAAAACAGGACACGTCTCATCTTATTTGGGATGATTTCCGAAAAGAGCTGCTTTCTCGCTTTGTCCCAAGCCAATTTTGTGATTTTTTTTTTTCGTGAACTAACCAAATTGCAGCAACATGGAACTGTGCAAGAATACCAATCGCAATTCGAAAGACTCTTGACCAAGCTCGGGCATCTACCTCAAGCACAACAAGTGAGTTGCTTTGTCAGTGGGCTACGGGATTCTATTTGAGCTAATGTTCAAGCAGGAAGACCAATGACACTTTCTGAAGCCATTGGGTTGGCAAGATTATTTGAATCTCGAAACCTGCTGCAGAAAAAGGTGAATCCTTCAGTGGCCCAACTGAATATCCAACCAGCCAAGAATAAAACCAATGGGATCTCTGCAATTCCAGTGAGAAAACTTTCAGCTGCAGAGCTACAAGATAGAAGAAAAAGAGGTCTTTGTTATAATTGTGATGAAAAAGTATTTATGATAGAAGCTTGCGTAGATGAAGAAGATGGTGATGTGATCATGGAGGATAAAGCGGCAAAAGTTTTTTATGCAACAACCCCTGAGAATATCGAAGGCGAAAGGGAAAAGGAGAAGTCTTGGTCCATTGGCAAGGCCTTTCACCATCGGATGCAACATGGGAAGATATTGAATTCATGATTTTGCACTTGAGGATAAGCGACCTCTTTAAGTGGGAGGGAATTTGTTACTATCAATAAACAGATGTGCTATACGAACGTGGCTACTCAACTTGCTACGTGGCCTTGAATTAGTCTTTGTTGAATAAGTCTTGTCTGTTAGTTTTGGTTATTAAGTCTAGATTCCATTTGAATAAGCCTTCCTATTTATAAGGAACTGAATTTGTAATATTTCTATTTATTTGAAATTAACTAATTAAGTCAATAACATAATAGACTTTTACCAACTTCACTTGAAGTCTTACAAAGGAGGATTTTGGGTTTCTCTCGAAGTACCCAAGTGTTAACAACTTTATTAATTCTCTCTTGAAGAAAAACTTTGAAACGCCAAAATAGGTAGAACTAAGGACGCCATACCACATTCTTAGTGCAACAAAGGAACATCATGGGTAGAACAATTGTCTCGGTGCTCAATATCAATGGGATTTTTCCTCAGCCCGGCACTTGTGTCCGCCACCAACTTGGTGGTGAATGGCTTGGAGGAAATTATCTGAATCACACCCGTTTGGATTTATTCTATGCCTTTCTTTTCGTCTCAAGTTTATAGATTTCTTGAGCTACATTTACTGGACTAAGAGGTATTGAGTGATTCAAGAATGTCAGTCTGTCACAACTCATAATGTCATAATGTTACAAAATGAAATAGTTAACTAGCATAACTAGTTTTGTATACAACTGCTGTGGATAACGCGATCCATTTCAATTGGAATCACATAACTCGGCCAATTTTCCCACTTATTTGTCGGTGCAAAATAGACCGCGGCATGGAAATAAATATAAAGCTAAAATTCAGAACCTGTTTGGCAGTTCCACACAAACGAAAGTGGCATGAAGAATCCAATTAGAATGCGTAAAAAGTCTTGTGGGGGCTGGTCTGATTTTTTTAATTTCAATTTTCCTGAAATAAAATTAAAAAAGAAGAAGAAGAAGAAGAAGAAAAAGTTGATAAAGATCATTCACATTCTTGCCTCTTGGGTGTTGGGTGGGTAGGCATGAATCACACAGACGCCCCCCCCTTCCGTCAACGGCAGCAATATTGGTGGCGACAAGCACGCCTTGTCCACATGTCACGTGGTCCCTCAATTTCTCAAAATTTTTTCCTTTTCTCGCCTTTAATAAAATGAAAATATCATTCGTTGCACGTGATCTATCTCCTTCACTCTTTGATTCTTGAGTCAACCAATTACGTAGTGAGTTTATTTTTTTTAAAAAAAAAGAAGAAGTAAATTCTGAGAAACTGGACTGCTTAGCTAAACTACCTCTACGCTACGGCCAAGTGCCGTTTTGAAAATTTCTAGTCGTTGTTCCCACACGCGACCAGTTCCCAACTCCCAAGTCCTCCCAATTGAAGGGAACCAGAGAAGGTCGTCTGTGGGGCTAGGTGCGACTATGTTACAGAGCTTAGATGCATTATAATATAAAATAGCCAACTTTTTTGACCGTATCTGGGGAAGTTTGTAAATTGTGTAATAAATTAATTTCCTTTTTTCTAAATTGAGTTTGACGGAAACAAAGAAAGGGAATATATATTTAAATCATTTTATGATTTTAATCACAATTTTCTCATCATCCAGACTGTCAATGGCATTATTATTACATGTAAGGGCTTCACAATTTTACATAATTTGTAAGAGACATCCCTAACAAACTAGGTAATTGAGAAGGAGAGCTGTATCTTACATAATTACATAAGATATCATAATCCTTACAAGTAAATACCATTCATCCTAAAAATTTTATCTTGAGACATTCATCAAGTAAATAATTAAAATTAAGAGAAATTATTGTAGAAAAGTTGACTTAATAAATTTAAACCAATAACATTTCGAAGTTAAACTATCAATAAAAAAAAATCTTCATTAAACAATTCAATAATCATCATCGTCATCCTTACGTATACATATTTGTAGTTGATTATTGTTTTAAAATAACTAACAAAACAAAAATAACAAAAAATTAAAGACGTGTGAAAAGGAAAGCCAATTTTTACTTGAAACTGCAACCGAGTTACCAAAACGACGCCGTGCGGTCGTTCCTCACTTCCCCTTTCACTGTCTATATAACAATACCTCCAAAAGTCCCAAACACACAGCCACAAGCCCACAGCCCCACACCAAAGAAAACACATCTCTGTCTCTCTCTCTCTCTCTCTCTCTCTCTCAAATTGTTAACAATGGCGTTGGCCGTGGTACTCCTTTCCATCTCGGTCTTGCTAATCTCACCGGCTCATTCCCTCACCTGCACCTCGCAGAGACTCACCAACAACAAGAAGCCCTACGACAGTTGCCTCGATCTCCCCACTTTGAGCTCTTACCTCCACTACACGTACAACGCCACGAACTCGTCTCTCTCCATCGCCTTCGTGTCGACTCCGGCGTCGCCCGACGGCTGGGTCGCGTGGGCCATCAACCCGACGGCTAAGGGCATGGCCGGATCCCAGGCCCTCATCGCCCTCAAATCCAGCGGCTCCCTCGTCGTCAAGACTTACAACATCATCTCCTACTCCAACCTCACCGAATCAAAACTCTCGTTCCAAACCTGGGACTTGAAGGCCGAATCCGGTGCCAGCGGGACCACCGTCATTTACGGTAAGCTCAAGGTTCCGGAGAAAGCGGAGACGTTGAACCAAGTGTGGCAGGTGGGTGCTCAGGTGGCCAATGGACATCCCATGAAACATGAGTTTAAGCAGGCGAATCTTCAAGCCAAGGGGCCATTGAATTTGGTCAAGAAGCCCGGTAGTTTGACGCCGGCGTCGGCGCCGACTCCCGGTACCCCCGGTAGCCCCGGCGTTCCTTCTCCCGACAGGGGCGGACAGTCGATGATCAGAGCTAATGTTGTTGGATTGTTTATGGGTTTGGTTCTGTTTCTTGTAACAGTTTCCGCTTTGTAAACTTTCTGAGTTTTGTTTTTTATTATTTTTTTTAATTTTTAGTATTTTGCTGTAGTTATTATCCGCATTTTGTCCATTGGAGATCTCTGTGTTTTATTTTTTCGGCGAATAATTAATATATTTATGTTTTACATTTTTTGCTTTTGGGTTTTAATTTAAAAATGGTGAATTATAATAATTAATGGTCCTCGAGTCCGAATGATTGAATTTTTAAATTTTTGGTACTCTTAAATTATTGTTTCTTATGATTATTTATTATTTATTATATATATATACACACACAAATTATTATAATTTGTTGAAACATATACATAACAAATAATGAATAATAAAAAAAAAGAATAGTACTTTAGTAGCTACAACGACTTGTCCTTTCTATATAGTTGTTTTAGTGTTATTTTATAATGCTGCATAACTCTAATTTTAATTCAAATCTATAATTCGAACCTTCGGTTCTGAAAATAACTATGATAATATTAAAAGTCAAATTATCTATATTTAATTGCAATGGGCCAATGGGGGTTTATTTGTAAATGTGAATCACAAGTGGCGTATTGATTAGTTTTGAATTTTGAATTGTCTGACACTATAAATAAAGGCCATATGGTATATATAATTCATTGCTTCCTTATTTTATTTTTCAGCGGCCTTTGGACGGAGGGAACAAAGCAATTGAATTCTCACAAGTGCACCTTTTAAAAATGACATAGAGTTTGTTGAAAAAGGTTCAGAGGTCATGAAGAATTTCCCTTTTATCTTTTTTTTTTTATTTTTATTTTCACATTTTGGTGCCTTTTTATCTTCCTTTAATTTTCATTCCATTTTGCATGAAGTGAAAAGCAAGGGGTCCCCTCTTTGGCATAATAACAAGACTACGTACAACAGGCTTTTGGTCCCGTGGGAGAGCCTTTGCACTTATAATATTGAGTGTAATGATTCGAGCCTCCATAAAAGTATTTATAGGGGTTATTTACCATCATTCCTCAATTATTTGATAATTGAGTAGAGTCAGTCTATTTCTCACGAAATGTGAGTGGAGTGGACATCCCTCGAATATTTGAGAGGGTTTAAAGAATTTAGACAGTGCTTCAGAAGAGTACATATCATGAAGAAAGACCCAATTGTAGAGTCTGTTTGTAAATATTAATTATAATACCTAAAATTCTGTATAACAATATTAAAAAAAAAATAAGACTACGTGCATATCATAGAATAAGCGACAAAAACTGTACAGTTATAATAATATCATGAACGTATTAAAATGAAAAAAAAAAAAACAAAACAAAATTAATAATTGGCGTATGCTGTTGATTAGAGTGTGACGTTTTGTGCTTTTTCTTTTGCCTACAACGATCGATCTTCATCATCAAACTCCTTTCATTGATATAATTGCAACAATTCTACGTGGATTGATTAGCCATAATAGTTCTTCAAGCCACGTTTACTTTTTTGTCGGAGGTGCGTTTTGTACTTTTGTTATAACGGGAATATTGTGTAGCAAAATAATGGCGTTACCATCATACCTTTTATGATGGCTCTTACTTAGGGCCAGTTTGGGAATGCTGTAGCTTTTAAAATAATTGCTGTTAGCTGTGCTGTAGAAATAATCAGCTGTGAAGAGAATCAGTTAAGTGTTTGGTAAATTTTGTTTCAAGAAGTACTGCGAGTTTTTAAAGCAGTTATGGACGTTTGATAAATTTTACTGTTAAACTGCTGAGAGAAAATAAATGACTAAAATATCCATAATATAAGATAAAATTTATTTATATATATAAAAACATGTACATATAATATTTTTAATTGTCTATTATAATAATTTTTACTAAAAATAAAATTTATAATATATTTTTTTTATTTTTTTTCTTAAAACAATTGATAATTAAATTAATAATATAGTGAAATAAATTTAATAATAATTCGACCAATAAATTGATATTAATAAATTTATATTTATGAATTATAATACAAATTTTTTTATAAATTATTTTGTTTCCAATTTGAATAAGGATAATTTTGGATTTAAGTAATAATTTTAAGGATATTTATGGAATTGTATTAAATGATAAAATTGATTTTCAAAATCAGAATCTAAAAGCTACTCCTTCCCGGCTTTTCAAAATCAGCTGTAGGAGAAGCTGATTTTGACAAAAGTGATTTTGATTTTTTTTTACCAAACACTAAAACTAGCTTTTAGATTTTCAAAATCACTTTTAGGTCTCTTAAAAGCAATCCCAAACGGGCCCTTAGTATTGATCCAAAAAGAGTTAGAATCTATAGCGATCCATGGAGTTTTTTATGGGCTTCTTTAGATGAAACTTTGAAGTTTCTAGACTTGTAGACTTCAGATGTTGGGGGGTGAGTAAAAATAACTTGGGGGCTCTTTTGTGCAACGCCACTTAAAAACTTGAATTCCACGGCCAATGTTTCCCGTATCAAAATGTATATGAAAATAAATTAAGAATCTAATATTTGATAATCAAAAGTAGATATGTAGTTAATGGCTTGGTTCAACCTAAACGAATAAATTAGGAAAAGAATCTTTTAATTTTAAGAATTAGATTTTGAAAGTGTTATTTTTTGGTACGCGACTGGAGCATAATATTGGGCTTCCTATCAATAGATTGGCATCTAGCAAAGTAATTTTGCTATAATTCCCATTTAGAGCCATTGGCTTCCATTCCCAAATCGTCATCACTGACATCAAAATTGTTCTTACGATTCACCGCAGTAGTGCACTGGCTTATGCCAAATTGATCAAATAAGCATTAAATCTCAAATCAAAATGACAGCTACGGATTGGAGAGACCAGAGAAATTGGCGTTAATCTTTTCTATAGAATAGGCATGGGGCACATTTTCAAAACATTGCCGAAAATGTAAAAATGAATTCACAAAAATCATTAACCTGAATTTCTGTAATTGGGTTGGATATAAATCAAATTTGGGCCGAAGCCCAAACTCATGTTACCGGCCCACACATGATCACACAAGACGAGTGACGACGCGATGAGAATCGACAAAATCGTGATCACCGTAACTCACAAGGATAAGGAAATTCAAAATCTTATGACCAAAAATTGCACACGAAAAATTGAGAATGAAGGAAAGAAACTTCTTCCTTTTCAAAAGGAATTCAGACCCCGCACGAGCCACGTGGCTCATTTACTAATCATGCCTGCGAGTGATCTCCACGAATCTCCCATTTCACGCTAAGTCAACCGCTTTTCTCCAATTCAGCATCCCACGATTGACTCATTACACGTGTCGCGCAATCATTGGCAACCACTCTCCCCCGCACTTTAAAAAGGGGAACAATTTTGTAACCATGTCATTTTTTTTTAACTCGCTCCACTGCTTCATTCACTCAGTCCCTATATATTCCACCAAATTTATCGGCGCTTAAGCTTTCCTTAATCTCTGCTCATGGCTTCCTCTTCCTCAACACGTTCGATAGTTCTGGGGCTTTCGCTCTGGTTTCTGTTAATCTCACCCGCGCTGTCACTCACATGCACCTCACAGTCGAAGAATCTCAAAAACGAAATCTACGTCCACTGCCTCGACCTCCCCTCTCTCTCCTCCTTCCTCCACTTCACCTACGACGCCTCCAACAGATCGCTCTCCATCGCATTCGTCGCCGCCCCTGCGAAATCCGGCGGCTGGATCGCGTGGGCCATAAACCCGACGGCCCCGGGCATGGCGGGGTCCCAGGCGCTGGTGGCGTACAAGGACTCCAAGGGGGCCGTGACCGTTAAGCTGTACAACGTCAGCAGTTACGAATCCATCGTTCCGACGAAGAAGCTGTCGTTTGATGTGTGGGACACCAGCGCCGACGAGTCCGGGGGGTTGATGAGGATTTACGGGAAGGTTAAGGTGCCGGAGGAGCTTGCGAAGGCGGGAAAGCTTAACCAGGTCTGGCAGGTGGGGCCCAGTGTAACGCCCGAGGGGATGATAGCTAAGCATGATTTCGCGCCACCCAATTTGAACTCTAAGGGGGCTCTGGATTTGAGTGGGGCCCACACCGGCGGGGGTAGTACCGGAACCGATTCCAGGACTAAGAAGAGAAACGTGAGTTTCTTTTTTCGTATTTTTATCTTCTTTTTTTTTTAATATTTTAAATTTTAAACCGTTGTTAATTTTTTTAACTAAAGAAAAACAACTCTTGAGTTATTATTTCTGTTTATTTTGCTTAATTTTGGAATTATTAAATTGATTCAAAATGGGTTTGTAGTTAAACTTTGTTTTTTTTTTCTTTTTTTAAAAGATGAGGAATTTTCTTTTTCAAGTCCAGAAAATTTTGAATTTTTTGGTTTTTCTTTGACTTGGAGACATTGTGAGTTTTTTTTTTGGAAAATTTTGACTTCTAATGAAATCTTTTTGCTAAAGAACTGGATTCCGTTTATTTCTTTGTGTTTACCAGTTGGGTGATTGGTTAGATATAGAATGATATCTTACAGGGATTCTTTAATTTGATTACAAATTTGATTGTTTTTAATGTCAGATTCATGGGGTATTGAATGCTGTGAGTTGGGGAATTTTGTTCCCAATTGGAGCCATTATTGCCCGGTACTTGAGAACTTTCGAGTCTGCAGATCCGGCATGGTTTTATCTCCATGTACTCTGCCAGTCCTCTGCATATGCTATTGGGGTTGCCGGCTGGGGAACCGGTCTTAAGCTTGGGAGCGATTCAAAAGGAGTTACATACACTGGGCACCGGAATATTGGAATTGCCCTTTTCAGTCTTGCAACTGTTCAGGTAACTAAAGCTCTTGTTGTCCACGATATTAATCTAATTTAGCATTACAAACTTTAGTCATTTTGTTTTCTTGAATTGAGTGACTTGAAATGTGTGGCTTATATGCTGACTCGAGTATTATAGACAATGTGACACGAGTATGGCCATTGAAGTTGATGGAGTTCCTTGATATTGTGTCTTGTGGCTGATAATTAATTCCAAAAGAAGTATTTTGGAATTTTTAGTATGTGAATTGGATTGGTTTGATTTGCTATAAGATAGAGATATTATTCTAGCTTTTTCCCTTTCTGCTATGCTAACTGGTTATGTGTCGTGAAGTTATATTTTTATTTGATTTTTTTCCTTCTCTGATAAAAACTCCCTCTTTCGGCTCTTGTTAGATTTTCGCACTGTTCTTGAGACCAAAGAAGGACCACAAGTATCGGTTTCACTGGAATCTCTATCACCACAGTGTTGGATATGCCATACTAGTGCTTGGCATCATCAATGTGTTTAAAGGGTTGGACATTTTGAACCCCGAAAACAAATGGAAATCAGCTTACATTATAGTTATTTCGGTCTTGGGTGGGATTGCTGTGCTGTTGGAAGCAATTACTTGGATCGTAGTCATCTCAAGAAAATCTAGGTCCAGAAAGGCCTAAGATTGATACAGCTACCGGATCGGCAATCAACTAAACACTTTTTAGAAGATTCTGATTTTATGATTATACCTCTTTTGTTGCGAGGTTTATCTCCGCCGGCACCTATTTCTTTCTTTCTTCTTCTTTTTTTTTTCTATTTTTTTACCCTTTTATCTATCTTTTGTAGTCTGTAGAATGGTTTGCTTTCACTTGTTATTATGTCACTTAGGATGTAAGTAAAGATTGTTTAAACTTTCTTCTACTCTGTCAGTGTGTCTTCAACTAGGAATTATTAAGTTTTCATGTTTGTGCTTGTCCATTGAAACGATTGGTTATAGGTGATTCATGATATACAAACAAATACCCCTTTTTTGTAATTTGCGCAAACATACATTATACATTTCGGCTTGCAAGTGGAAAGCAACCTCAATTGATTAATCAATCCTTCAAGCAATATCCTCCTATTTGAATCGTGTTGCAATTTGCAGCCTCATCTGTGAGCTCACATGGCAGATGGAGTCCGTTTCACTCAACACTGTCGAGTTCATAACGTTCTGCATTTGCGGGCACCTCGCAAACAGTTCCACTCCACTTGTCAATATTTATGATCTCCTTCGCTTTCTTGAAACTTTAATCACACAATTGTTAAAGAATAATGATACAACTACAAACTCTTGTACAAATTTATTTTGTACAAATTGATGTGACATGATAAGATTGGTTGAATTAAATATCAGTTGGTCCACATGATTTATTTTTATTAATTTATATTTTTATTCAACCAATGAATTAATGCTACGTCAATTTATACAAAATAAATTTATACAAAAATTTATAACTGTATCATTACTCCTTTAAAAAATTTTGATCATTCTTTAATTTGATCTACTACATAATGAGTGCAAAGTGATTTGTACAATGTGTCATGATCACGAGAGCTAAATGAGTAAAAATATTCGCATGACAACGACATCCATCTTTAGACAATTGACTGTGTATGTTAGTTTATATGTATAATCAAGCCAACTTTATTACCCACTCATCATACTTAATTGCAGTACGTGTCGATTTTCTAATCGAGATAGACTAATGGGTCGTCATATTCGATTGCAATTTGTCACCATGTTGTTAGTAAATTTCTTGAAGTTTTCGGAAAGCGATTAAGTGCGCAAAGTTGATTTGATAGATTATACTTTAACTCGAATCCCGTAGCGGAGTTAGTATTTTTTTTATCCTTTGTTATCACGATTTTGGTTTGGTGCACGATTAGTTTAATTAAGTATCCTTATTGACTTAATTAAGTCTCCCTAGAACAGGGTCCCTCAATCGATGCGCTTTGTTCTTCGTCCCCACGTTGCTAACTTTGGCTTTCATTTTTGCATTATTAAGCTTTGTTTACGGATTCCCAGGTGACAAGTGACAACGAAGCAATAAAAGGAGATGCCTCCCACCTTTTATGGTCAAGTCTTCTCATCTTTGTGATTGGTTCCATTGGAATTATGTATGAATTTTGACATGGGAATTTTTTATTTCATCGGATAAGAACGGATAATATAATCGATTGATTAATTGTATATAAATAATTGGTGTGTTACGTGCGCATAGTTGTAAACTTAAGGCATATTATTTGTCATTTAAAAATATATATGTGACTTTTAACCCAGTTCATATCTCGTAAGTAATTGACAATGTAATTAATTTGAAAACAGACTAAGAAAAGGAGTTTAATACAAGTGATGAACCCTAATGAAAAATATTCCCAACCGTCTCGTTGAAAAATTGTAAGAACTGCTCTAAGTAGCAACATAAATGCATAGAAAACGAGAGAAACTGCTACAAGTATAATGCTAATTTTTTACAACGCTATATTAAAAATGTATTAGTTAAAGCTCTAATTGAGGAGGCAAAGTAACAACCTAATAAAGGGCAGTTAATTAAATTGAGAGCAAAGGTAAATAAAAAAAGTGGGTAAGAAATTAAGAGTCCCAAAGCCAAAGTAGGTGCGAGAGGCAACTGCCTGGGATTGTGATATTGATAAAGCGATGTGAAAGCCAAACAAAGCGTAATCGTGCTTTTAACAAAAGCAATTTTGTGACTATGACCTTTGAACCCACATGCCTAGGTTAGCTCAAGTATGGCCACGGCTCTTCCTTTTTTTAATCTTTGCAATGAATGTATTTTTGCCATTAATATGTACATCAAAGGATGGGCAGGTGATCCCATCTAACTCTCAACTCACAATGAGGAAAAATGAAACAAGAAAACAAAAGATGGAATCGATTAAACTTTTTGTAAAGAAACTTATCATGTAGATGGTAATGACTTGCATGTGAGCCTAATCAAATTAAGCATGTTAATTATGGAATTAAAATGCATGTACTAAATCGGAGGAGGGGAGAGGAAAATTGAAACAAGAAGACAAAAGAAGGAATGTACCTTCTTCTTTTTTTTTTTTCTTTTTTTTTAAGTAGAACTTATTTAAGTAGAGTTTTTACAAGTACAACTTTTACCCAAAAAAAAATTAGTTGTTTGGTTATTAATGACCACTTTTATTAAAAATTATAAAATTATTTTAATAGGTAAATTTTTTAAAGTTATGTTATGAAAAGAATACAATAAGATTGTTAAATAAGTAAGATGATATTTTAGATATTTTAATATTTAAAAAAAATTCAACCTCTACTCCCAAAAGCCCAAAATTTAAATTTTTATAAATAAAGGTAAAATAACTTATTTAACATTCAAACTCTCTACTAAAAAATCAACCAAACACTAACAAAAATTTTGATAAGAACTTATGAAATTAAATAAGTACTTATAACCATTAGATAAACCGTACCAAATAGACACTAAGCCTTATTACTTTGAATTCAAATAATAAATTTTTATCAATGACACGTTAATGAAGATATAATCTATAAACTAAATATTTCAATTAAATAAATATATCATCACCCTTTCTTCGTAGAAATATCAAGAACGAAAATATTTAAATGAAACAACAATGAAAAGTGTCGTGTTATGGGGCATGTCACAATGATGATAGGATGACCAAATAATAATGAAGATTTTAAATAAATTGACACGTGACATCATTACTGCATCACTAATATCTCACACTTATCAGTGCTTTTATGTAGTACTAGAAAATTATAGTACCCCTTTTTTGAAAAGAAAAAAATTAAAATATCAACTGGACCACTTATGAATAATAATCCATCCATCCATTGGCAGCTTTGACCTTTTGTCATGTCCTTGTCTTTTGTTGAACCACCATTAATTAATTGGACCAAAGCATCGAGCCCATCACAAAGGCCAGGTTCTTTAAAGCCTTCGTTTGTTTAAACTTTAAACCACTCTTTTCTTCGTTAAATACTTAAATTTGCACTTTAATAGATATTAGATAACAATGTGACTGCCAACCAAGTACACCATTTTTTTTTTTTCTAAATTCTCCGTTAATAGAAAAAAAAAGTAAATATTTATATAGTCATTATTATACTCTTCATTTTTTTCTTAAAAATAAATTTATAAATTATAAAATTTATTATCTAATAGACAAGTGCACGTCAAATCATATTATTTGCTTTACAAATTTGATCAAGTGATATTTTTGAGTAGTCCCCTTAGCACAAATCTGAGAGATAGACAATTAAGAATTCATTTGGATTTTGGTCATTCTATCGTTTATTTCTTTTTTAAAGAAAATGTAATATTATTAAAAAAAATAATGTATTTAAGTTGATGTTTTCTTTATCTTTTAATTTCCCCAAGATTTTTAGAATTTCAAACTTCTTATAAGATGACTACTCGTTATACATATACAAGTATATGAGTTGAAATGACGATATTCATTATAAAAATTTCAAATTGACGTACAATAATTAAATGGTTGTTGTCTTTGATATCTGATGGACCACCAGAAATCTCTATGAAAATGAAACCGGTCAAGAGGAGAATGCACGCGATTGTGTGTTAACTCTTTTGTTAATTGATTTAGTAGTAGGGCTTTCAATTAAACAATGCTTGTTAATTGATTTTGTTATATAATAATTGTGTCAATTTGTGTAATTAAGAGTGGAGAAAGTCTATTGTATATCTGAGGCAATACAACCAACTATTATATGTGTAAGTGTGATATGTGTAATTGAATTTAATATAACTATCACTTGCATGTTAGTTTTTCAAAACAAATGAATACATATCATAACATCATTTACTTATTTTATAGCTGACATAACATCTCCGATGTATTTCAAAATTCCTTATAAGAGTATAAAATAGATTAATGATTCTTTGCTACTATCAAGTTTCCCTTGTAAAATTTTTGGCACGATCGAGTTTAAATTTTTTATTTCAGAAAAAAAAAATGATTGACAACACTTCTTTTATTAATTAATAGGGTTATTTATTATTATTATTATTTTTACTACTTAAGTTATTGTGAAATAACAATTAGGTACAACAAGTATTGCTTCATAATATTTTACCATATACTAAAGAATTATAAAATATTATAATTTACTACATTTCCTTTAGTTGACATTTAATTGATCTATACAATATTAATTTTGCCCTTACTTCGAGGAAAAAAACGCAAATTCTAATAAAACTTAATAAATAATTTTACCTATTGTATCAAAAACCCAAAAAAAAAAATAAATAAAAATTTACATTTATACAAACGAAAAAAATGTAGCCTAAGGTTTATTGTAATGTATTCCAATAATTTTTCATTCAATTAAATATTAATTTAATTTTAATTATTAATTACCTATAAAAATTGAAAAATAAAGAAAAAATTAACAAACAAATATACTTATAAACACATACATACATACATACAATCACAAAAATTTCAAGTATTAAATAATAAAGTTTATATTTGATTGATAACATATGAATTTATATTTTTTAATTCTTATTGATAATTAATAATAAAAATTAGACTTATTTAATTAAATGAAAATTATTCAATACAATGATAAATATTTAGTTAATAATAATTAAGTTCTATTGATAATTTATAATTTTTCCCCTTAAAGAGTTGGTAAAAATTAATATTTTATATGTCAACTAATGGTCAACTAACGTAAAAGTAATAAAATACAAGATTTTATAGTTCTTTAACAATAAAATATTAGGGTGCAGTAGTCATTGCAACTATTTGTTTATTTCACGATAACTTAATTAATTAAAAAAAACCTAATTATTATAAACAGGAGCTAAAAACGAAAACTTGTCAATTGGAAAGTGATTATCCCTTTGTACTAGTAATTTTTTCAAATAAAATAATACTAATTCGAAAAAGAAAAAATTTATTGTATTCAAAATATAATTTGTTTCCATCACTAATTATGTTGATTCCATACACATTTTGTTTTTCAATTATTGCACTTGAATATTGGTATCTTTATTTATTTATTTACTTTTAAAACCTTAAAACTCATTTAAGTACAATTTGTAATTTCTGAATAAATCCCGGCTCGCTGGCCCAAACCACCACAAGATTGACCGGGCCCGACCCAATCATTTCCATTTAAATACTTCCACTTTCGTAGCAATTCTTGAAATAGTGGTGCTTTTAAGACCCCTCCAATGTACCGATAGATCCTCTCTTCCATTGAAATTGTATGAAAGGACAAGTACAAATATAATAAACCCATTTATATTTATTCCATCTCGTTTGCTTGGACATACATGATTTTTTTTTTTTTTCATGTTGCAGTAAACTCTTCAAAAAATATATATATATTATTTATGATTCTCATCCATTCAATTCGTTTACAAAAATTTAAAATAATCTATTTTTTCTTTTTTTTAGATTAATTATATTTATTCTTGAAAAATTAGTGATTTTGAGTTTTATAGAGAGAGAAAATGATCAAAGAGAAGAATATAGATAATAAAAATTCAAAAAATTTCACCAGCAGAATTATTTTTTTTTGAAGGGTGATGTTACAAGCACAATGATAGATTGAACAAAATAAAGGGAATTCACAATAAATATAGGTTAATTTGAGGAAATCTAGACTCCAAAATAGTAATGGCTATTGGAGAAACTTATAAAACTCCCAAATGCAACTTACAAGTAGCCAAAATAATAATACAAATTCTTTATTGAATAACATTATGCTTGACTACAACTTCGCTTAGGATTACAAATTTAAAAAATAGCAAACACTAAGCATGTGCTCATGTCATGCTCCATAACTTACACCATGATACCACAAGTAAGTTCAACTATTTTTTGACTAATTCAAAATTAACTGATAACATAAAATAAAGTAAATAAAAATAGATAATAAAAACAGTAATTAATAAATTATTTTGGGATGTTGTATCATCAATTCCCCCTTGAGAATACCCTTGTCATCGTGAGTAAATTTTCTTGAGGTATTTTTTTTTTCTCTTTTGTTTCTAATTCATGATTAGATATAACAATGTCTTGAACCTCTCTGGAAGATTCTCCATTAATCCAACCATTTTCTTCATTTCTATTTTTGATATTTTATCGATGAATGATTCCTCATCATTGTGCCTGGGCATTTTAGCTTCGCACTTGAAAGAGACCATCTTTGGCAGGCCAGATAAAACTCTAAGCTTTAGAATGCGAATAGCGAACTTGTTGAATACGTTGAGTTTCGCAATGAACCCACAAGCTTGTTGCATTGTTGAACAAATTCATTGTCCTTTGAGATTGCCATATTGCCACTTTGTTGGGAACTTTTAGTTTCAATTGAACATGTTTCCTATCTCGAGCTTTGCATCCAATTTGATTGATATTTCACCCATCATGCACGATAATCTCTCTTGATAATTCTTTTTGTTTAAGAATCATAACTTCTATCAATTTCATTATCCTCTCTAATCACTACTACTCCATTGTAAGGATTTGCTCTTTTATATTTATTCCCTTATTTTAATACCAATTGCTACAGATATAATGATAACTTGAGTAAAATAGAAAGAATTCACAAGAAATATAGGTTAATTCGATATAACCTAGGCCTCCAAAATAAATATTAGTTCTTCAATAAATATTAGACTTTAAGTACAACTTAGCCTAGGATCATGAATATGAAAAATAGCAGACACTTAGCATTTTCTCATATCATACTCCGTAACTTATACTATGATTCCACAAATAAGTTGAACTAGTTTTGATTAATTCAAAACTAAGCAGCAACATAAAATTAAGTGAATAAAAATAGATAATACTAATAATTAATAATTTTTTTGAGATGTTGTATCAGGTGATATAAGGAAATTGTAAAAGATTTTTTTTTTTGGGTTTTTCTGTCAACGGCATAAGAGCTTTATGTTATATTTATTTCCTACATATTGTGTGCTAGCAGAAATCATTCTGATTATTTTATGCTTTACTAGATTAAGATGTGACTAATGTCAAATATTACGGAACAATTTTGATAGACTCTTTTATTATGTGATAAAATATTATGCTAAAGAGTCTAATTTTGTCACACCCCATATATTAGTATATTATAAACAAATATAATCTTTAGGATTGGCAAAAAGATCGGGCCTACCCAAGTTGGGGTTGACACGGCCTGCCCCACATGAATTGGACCTAGATAAGGGTTTAGGAAAAAAGCCTGGTTTGGCTCGAACTTTTTAATTTATAAATAAAAATATATCAAATTAAAAAACAACTCAAAATATTATATTAATATTTTTTTATTAGTATTTGTGATTTATTATGTTGTATTATTGATATTTTGTATATTAGACTATTATTTTATTATGGGGTAATTTTTAAAAACCTCCCATGAGGTTCGAGGCTGTTGCAAGTAGATGGCCAAAATCGTTTTATTTGTAAAAAACCCCCTACGTTTTTGTTTCGTTTGGTTATCGTTTGGCTAATTAGGGGCGTTATTGATATTTTGCAATGTTATCAGAGACTTGTCGTTTTATTGCCTTTAGCACAATGACTTGTCATTTTGAATGGGTCAAGTTCCTTTTTTATCTCGTTTTATTTCTTCTCTCTCCTAAGTTCAAGTTCTTTCCCTTTGTCTAGACCCCCAAACTCTCTCAATGGCCGGTGTTCTTAACTACACTAGTGAAAATGGTTGCTCCTGCTACCTCGACCAACTTCATGGGGATGAAGCCGCAGTTGCTTGTGGAAGCATCGAAGGCTACTGGCTCTGTTCGGTTCTACGAGACAGCGTTTGGTGCTGTGGAGATCAGCCGCAACATGGAAACTAAATGAAAGGTTGAACAGGAGCTCAACTCCAGATTGCCGGCTCCACATTTCATGTCTCTGCCTTTTCCGATGATTTTGCTGCAGCTAAGAATATGGGAATCAAATGCGTCCTCTGCTTGGAGATTGAAATGTTAATATGCCAGGTACTTGATTTTCTTCGAAGTTATAGTCATTCTGTTTCTAACCCACTAGCTCTTGTTACTTTTGTTCATGTGACGCTAACTCATTATCTGTTTGCGAAGGCTGTTGTTGCTGCTTGCATTGGTGCTAAATTTGGAATTGATGGGAATCCTGGGGAGCTGCCGAAGTGATATTCAATTGTTGTAGTGCTTTTCATCTGCATATACGTTGCTGGATTTGCCTGGTCTTGGGGTCCTCTTGGATGGTTGGTGCCTAGTGAAATCTTCCCTCTCGAAATAAGATCAGCGGCACAGAGTGTGAATGTTTCTGTCAACATGTTGTTCACATTCTTGGTTGCGCAAGTGTTCTTGAACATGCTGTGCCACCTCAAGTTTGGCTTGTTCCTTTTCTTCGCGTTCTTCGTGCTGGTGATGTCATTCTTCATCTACTTCTTCTTGCCGGAGACCAAGGGAATTCCGATTGAAGAAATGGGTAGAGTGTAGAAGACTCATTGGTTCTGGTCTTGTTATGTCGGTGAAGATGATTTTGTCCCCGGTGGAAACATGGAAATGCACAAAGGAAGCAATGCTACCAAGAATGTGTGATCAAAACGTGGAAATGCACAAAGGAAGCAATGCTACCAAAAATGTCAATAACGCCCCTAACTAGCCAAACGGCAACCAAACGGAACAAAAACGTAGGGGGTCTTTTACAACTGAAACGATTTTGGCCATCTACTTGCAACAGCCTCGAACCTCAGGGGAGGTTTTTAAAAATTACCCTTTTATTATGTACTGAATAATTATCTTTAATTTAATTTTTTTTTACTTTATCAATAATTTATTTTAAAATTAATGAATGCCAGGCCTGGCTAATTTAAGTTTGGATGGACTTTTAAAAAATATGGGCCTATTCTCAATAACTTGGGCTTCAAGCCTGGCCCAGACTCTTAATTTGCTCATCCTAATAATTTTTAACTATGTCACACCCTATATATTAGTATGTTATAATAGTTAATTATAAACAAGTATAATATTTAAAACTCATAATGAGATAGATAATTTTGTACTAATATATAATTTATTCATGTACTTAGCCATAGTATTTAAGTGGTTCTGTCTCATTGAGAGTCACTGTTTAGACAATTCATACTTAGCTAAAAGGTGTAGCTTTATCCTCTTCTGTCTCGTGGTACTTGTTGTGTGCATATTGTTGAAAAACAGGAAGGCAGCAAGTTGTGGAAGCTCAAAATCATAGCAAATCAAGGTATTGAACTTCTCTCTCTCTCAAGCATGTGTTCAGATGTATTTGCAAGATCACAAGGTTTTAAGTATATTATTTTAGAATTTTGGAGTGAAAAAACTGTTAAAATAAAAAATTTGAATAAAATGATTGTTAATCTAGAGAAAAAGGATAATTCTGGTATTAAATGGAAATATAATTCGAAATGGAATTTTAGAAGGATAATTCCCTTTGTAAAAATAAAATTGACGAAAAGAGAAACCCGACCCGAAGAAAGTCATGGGTTTAGAAAACAATCTCTGTAAGGGTAAAATCGGGAAATCACCTCATAAGTTTAAAACTCGAAGAGCCGAACGCGAACGCGAGCCGCGACACGGACACGGACACGAAACGCGACATCAATATCATCTTCCGCTGGGGGGCTGGGATTTGTGGGCATATACGCATATGCTTTCCCAAAATAACAGCCCATCAATATCACCGTTTCTTTAACACACGGAATCATCGAAATGACAACTGAATTTGTCGTTCTAAGAAAGAAAAACAACTGAAAGAAAGACGACGACAGGATGGAGGCAATACAGCGCAGAGTGGAGTCGTGGATCAAGGACCAGCGAGCGAAGATGCTGAATGTGTCGTGGGGTCCACTTCAGTGGCGAATGAAGTGGCCGCCGTGGAACGCCGGCGAGAGGGAACAGAGGAAGAGGATTCATGAAGAGTACGAGAAGCGCAAGAAGCAGCTTCAAGATCTCTGCCGCGCCGTCAAGGCCGAGTCCGTTTCCGACCTTCAGGATATTTTGTGTTGCATGGTCCTCTCTGAGTGTGTGTACAAGGTTACTCTTAAATTTAATTTACTTTTAAAAGTGACACTTTATATAAAATGCAAGCCAACTGTAATCGAAAGATTTCTACTGCGTTTTCCTTTTGCTTGTGAATTGTAATTGCATGCCTCAATTATTTTGTATCGAAGTGCTGTAATTTTGATAAAATTTCGTGCTTTCTGAGTTCAGTTGAATAGAATTAGGGCATTGAATGCAAGAACATGTGATATTGTCAACTGTTAGAATTTCATTTCTAGGAAACATGCAATGCAGATGATTTTAGTGCTATGGACTCTTTAGGAAATGTCAGTTTTGATTATTTATCGTCTATAGTTGTACTGCACGTTTTGATGTGCTTGTTAGAGCAGTTCTAAAACCTAGAATTATTTTTTTGAGTAATGACTAGTGACTCTGTGTGCAAAGGAAAATGGTTAGTGATAGCGTTTTACATATTATGCTTCATGTAATTTCTAAAGGTGTTGCTGGAGGAATGACGAAATTGAGTCACTTATTTAGAAGTTACGATAGTTGGTTCTTGTGGATTCACGGATCTCAGTTGTCTATGTCTCTAATGAGAGCCACATATGTCTGAAATTTTGGTGGAGAGAAGTTTTTTGTTTATAGTTAATGCTATTTTCATCTTGAACTGAAAGTTTCATATGTTGAATGAATTTGTTCATTGTTTCATGGTAGAAACCTGTTATTGAGATAGTTCGAGCTGTAAACAAATTTAAGGCTGACTTTGGAGGACAAATTGTTTCTTTGGAGCGTGTGCAACCTTCCTCAGACCATGTTCCTCACAGGTTTTTTATTCTTTTTAAATTTTTCTGTTCATTAGGTTTAGTTTACAATATGCACTTGCTTTACTAAAGTCGTTTGTCTCTACCATTTTTCTAGATTTTTTTTTTCAAATAAATATGGCAAAAACATTTGATGTATTATTTTTCCCTCAAATTTGAATTTTGACTCTTTAATGTCTTTGCAGGTACCTACTGGCTGAAGCAGGTGATACATTGTTTGCTTCCTTTATTGGAACAAAGCAGTACAAGTAAGCATATTGGATAAATTTTTTGTTGAACTTTTAACATGCTTCCTACTGTTTACTTTTGGAAACATGATTCCTTTCTCCCGTTAACTAGGGATGTCATGACTGATGCAAATATACTGCAAGGAGCTATATTTCATGAGGATGCCATTGAGGATATGGAAGGGATCGAGTTAGGTGAATCTAAACAAGCCAAAGAACAGAAGGGGAATGGAGAAAACCGGTGGAATCCCCTGGAAAAACCTAGGCAACTAAAAGATAAACCTAAACCTGCTGCACATCGGGTATGAATGATTGCATAACTGTTTTCATTGCTTTTAACTTGTGTTTTTTTAGCAGGTTATTATAATTTGTCTTGTATACTATCATCTGTCCTCTGATGTATTTTATGTATTTTTATGCGTAATCCAATTCATGTTCTTGCTTTGAGTCATTACTGATTGGCTATAAATAAATTAACTTTTTTCCTTTTAAATTATTATATTAGGGTTTCTTGGCTCGTGCTAAGGGGATACCAGCTTTAGAGTTGTACAGACTTGCTCAGAAGAAGAAACGAAAGCTTGTATTATGTGGACATTCGCTTGGTGGAGCAGTAAGCCTGACCTTCCTGCTTCTGTATGAATTTTCAGCACTTTGCTTGTGATTAATGTATTTCTCATCTACTCCATGCCTCATTTTATCTGTAGGTAGCTGCATTAGCTACCCTTGCCATTTTGAGGGTTGTTGCTGCATCCTCTTCATTAAAAGAAAACGACAAAGTTCAGGTCAAATGTATTACATTTTCCCAGCCTCCAGTCGGAAATGCAGCTTTAAGAGAGTAGGTATCAGCTCATTTGATACATAAATACTTATATTAGCTTGTAGAAGAAGGAAGCATTAATATGTATTTTAATTTTTTTTCCTAATTTTCAGTGCTATAATAAATTTTTTAATTTTTTATTTTAACAGTTATGTTAACAGAAAAGGGTGGCAGCATTATTTCAAGAGTTACTGCATTCCTGAAGATTTGGTGCCCCGCATCCTATCACCTGCTTATTTTCATCATTATAATAATGTTCAACCTCTGTTGGTGTCTGCTGAAATTAGGACAAATGGTTCATTTGTGTCTAAACATGAGGAAGGGGTAGAAAAATCCAGGGCAGAGAAGCCAAGAGAGAATGAAGGCGAGCAGTTGGTTATGGGATTAGGCCCTGTTCAGAGCTCCTTTTGGAGACTTTCAAGGCTTGTTCCTTTAGCGAGTATAAGAAGTCAATTTAACAAGTACAGAGCAAAACAAGTTGATCCTGTAGCATCTTCTGTGACTGATTCTGCTGTGACATCTTCAATCGAAGATGTGGCAGATGAACCGCAATCTCTTGAAATCCAAGAGGGTTCTGATGGCATATCTCTCAAACCACTAGCTGAGACCAATAATGGGCAATCAAATGAAGCAATAAATGAAAAGTTAGTAGAAAAAAGAAACACAGATGTTGGGGATGGGAGGAAATGGCGCAGAGTGCCTTCTTTACCTTCATATGTGCCATTTGGGCAGGTATATAATGTGATTGTACTTCTTTTACTTTCTTTCTATTTTATCTGACGACTTACATGTGTGGAAGAAGGAAAAGTAGTTGAGAAACTGTGGTTCCTTGATTCTTTAGTAACTTTTCTTTGATTTCCTTTGGTTTTATAGGATTTTTTTTTTTTTGGGTACTTTTAGTGGGTTTAATTTACAATTTGTTTGCTATAAATAGGTCATTAGGGCTTTGTTTGACTGTTAAGGATGCGTGCTAATCTTGTTTTCTAGCAATTCGCATAAGCTGTTCCCTTTGTTCTGTAGAATGAAAATAATTTGTTTCTTTCTTCTCACTAGATCCCTCTGGAGTAACGATCAAACCCTCTTTAGTTTGTGTTGGCTACCCTTGTTATATCTTGTTGTGCATAGTTCATCTTGTCTTACTAATGAAGCTAATATAATTAACTAAACTAGAAAAATGAGGTTCTATTCAAGTCATTTGTTATATTGCCCAACATAAGGGTATTTCTTTTTGCTGCTTTCCTCTTATGTCACTGAGAATAACATTTATTGTCAGCTAATCTTGATGTTATTAAGTCAGTTATGATTGGAGTATCTAGTTTACTAAGACTTATTTTATTCATTACAGCTTTACCTGTTGGAGAATTCATCCGTGGAATCGCTGTCCAGTGCAGAGTATTCTAAGCTAACATCGGTATGAGCTTCCTTGAATACTCTTTCTCTCTCTCTTTTTTTTTTTTTTTTTCAATTTATGAAAAGTTTAAGAATTTTTAAGTTCTTGCAAATGAGGAATGTTTGGTATTTTATTTATTCTACATAATGTAAATGAATTGTAACTAGTATTAGTTGGTGGTTACATATTTGATAAGAATTATTTGGTGGTATCCTCTTCTTGAATCTCTCATTTTGCTTGATTTATTCTGGCAAAGACATTTTCAGGTCAAATCTGTGATTGCTGAATTAAGGGAACGATTTCAATCACATTCTATGAGATCATATAGGTCTCGATTTCAGAGGTAATGAAATGCTTTATGTACGTACATATGATTATGTCTCTCTGCTTACACCTTACTCAAATTTCTTTCGTTAAGTGAAATTACATGAGTCATATGTTGGATAAATGGAATCTACTAAAAGATACAGGAAAGAAACTTAGTTGTCTGAAGAGTCTGGAAAATAATAATTGTTTAAGGTGCTGCTAAAGTTGCTTAAAATGATCTCAAATAGATTGAAGATCACGGACTGAAAACTTAAGAAACTATGAATTCTGTTTACTTGGAATCCAACTAGTACTGGTATGAAATGTCAACACTGCTACTTCTATTATCATCTTGTAACTGTAACTTTTGAAGACACCAGAATTATGCTATTGCGGTGTTTACAACCACCATCATGGTGCCACTACCTCTGCTGTTGTGACGTTGGTGGAGCTAGATTTGAAAATTGTAGCGGAGTCGAAGTGGAAAAAAATGAGGGGACTGGAGTACAAATAATTTTATTTTCAGGATTGAATTATAAATACATGTTTATTTTTTTCAAACTTGTGGGACCTGGCCTCCACCAAACCTACTCTACTTCTTTTTTGTCGCCACTTTGGAAATTAATGGGTGTTTAATACGTCATTATCTTGTTTTAATTCTAGATGATGACTTCAGGACAGAGAATATTAGATAACAATACTATTTGTGACAGCAAGAAAGTAGTGTTTGCCTGTATCTGGTATGCAGACTCGTAGACGTCTCCATTTTATTAGGCATTTTCTCGTTTCCTTTTTTTCGGTGCATGCCTCTGTGCTCTATACCATCTACAATAGAACCTCGTTAAATTAATACTCGATAAATTGATAAACTTGATCAAATAGTAGTTTTTGTAGATCCCAACTTGGTGCCAATATGGTAAATTAATAATTTGATAAATTTATTAGATAATAAATAAATAAATAATCTTATTTCCTATAGTACCCAATTAATACATAAATTAATCAATAACTAATTTGAAAATTTCTCTGTTGTACTAATATAATGCTTTACATGTTTCATCAGTCGCTATTGCTCTTTTTACACTTTTTAGATGAAAACCATTGTTGTATTCTATGTGTTATGTTAGGAGAAATAAGAGAAAGATCAGCTTAATAAACTTTCTAAAAAAAAGTCTTCTCTAATGAGTTACCATGTAATCTTGATCTAGTCAAAGGATTATCAAGTGACCGATTCACTAAATCAATATCAAATCAGAATCGTATGTTACAACTTGACAGAATCATTACATTCTCTAATTATATTACCTTTATACTTCATAAAAATTTCCATTATGAATGTGATATTAACTTTATAAATAATAAATTATTAATTTATTGATGAATTAATAATTATTAATGCGATATATTAATATTTGCTAATTAATAGATTTTTCATGGACCCAATACTATTAATTTATCGAGGTTTTACTGTATTTTACTGCTTTTTCCAAAACCCTACAATTACTGGTTCTCTTGATAAAATTTAAGCTAGTTTGTTAAGATTTACATGAAGTATTAAATGTTAATGTGATTGTGGTAAATCCTCGTCTTTCATATTTTTAGGAATGTTTCTCTGATTATTCAATTTTAGCAAGTTTTCTTTTGTAATTAGCGTGAAATGTTATTGTTGCAGGTCTAATAATTGATTCTTTTTCCTTGTAGAATCTATGACCTGTGCATGAGTGATGGTGCTGCCATATTCTCTGGAATGGAGCAACTACAGCAGTTTCCACATTTACAACAATGGCTTGGCCTTGCAGTGGCAGGTACCGTTGAGCTTGGGCATATCGTTGAGTCTCCAGTTATTCGTGCTGCTACTTCTGTTGTTCCTCTGGGATGGAGTGGGATTCCTGGTGATAAGAATTCAGAATCATTAAAAGTTGATATAAGTGGTTTCAGGTTGCATTTGTGCTCGCTGGTTCATGCTCAAGTAAATGGTAACTGGTATTTACATTTTCTCCTTTTTCTCAATTCTTTTTGCATCAGTTTTGGTATGTTTTTTCATGGGAGCCTAATTTTATCTTCAATTGTATCTGTTCTAGCTGTGGCAATTCCTGTATTGTGCACGTCTTTCCTAAGTCCTTTATTTTTTCTTTTTTAATTTTTAATTTTTAAAGTTGATTTTTTGCTGAATCTTTTGTACTTTGAATGATATGATCTCCGTTGTTGGTCTTTAGTTCTTTTGAGCGTCTTAATTTTATTACCCAACAGTCATAGTCTTTGTCTGCTGGTAAAAAGAAATTTACATTTAACTATTTCTGAATAAAACCAAAATAAAATTAAAACGGGGAAATAAAACGTCGCCATAACATATATATTAGAAGCTCTTGCTTTTTTAAGGGATTTTGGCATTTTGCAAAGCAGCTATTTGCCGAGGGATCTATGATTGCAGCTCTCCACAATCAAAAAGCGTTGTATAATGCCGAGTCTAAAATGTGTATACTGGGAAGGATGAATAAGAATAGAATAAAGTTGTCTGCTTGTCAGATTATTCTTTTTTCTTTTTCGTTTTCGTTGTTGTGTCTGCGGTCTGCCATAGAAAGTGTACAGATTCATAGGAGCTAAGTGCAGGCTTGCATTATTTAAACAGTGGATAATAGCACATTTTTTCCCTTTTACAGAAAACTGATGTAGAAGGGAAGAGGAACTTTGTGAACTTTGGAATAGTCATCCTTTGCTGTTGAAGTTATTCTGTTCTTGTTGAGTTGATACAGACATTGATAATCACACATACTAGGTCATAAAAATTGATTTGTGATTCAACTTTATATGCCGTATAAATTTTTTGGGGGGCATTACTTTATAATCAGAATAACTTTGAATCCATTTTATTAGATGAGTGAAATGGTTTATTGTGTGTGAGATTCCTTGTTTTTCATCACATTATGTCTCTCAATCAGGTGTTCAACTACAGTGGAGTCTTTTCCTTCAGCTCCAACATACTCTTCCAATATTGGAGTACAGCCAGAATTACAACAAATGCGAGTCTTAGTTGGAGCTCCTCTAAGACGACCTCCAAACTTATCAATTTCAGTCTTTCCTTCCATTGATTCAGAAACTGTTGATTGTTGTATGGAACATGGTTCAGGGTCAGCTGATGATGAAAAATTCATCCGTCCCGAGGGTTTGAGTGATGTTTTTATATTCTGCACCAGTGATTTTACCACAGTATTCAAGGAGGTGCACTTCAGAACTCGTAGGGTGCGACTACTTGGCCTTGAGGTATTGATTTGGTACATTATAAATAATGTACCACGTACTCTTGTTTGTCTTCCCCCCCTTCTGTTTTTGGGTCACAGAGATTATGGCTTATTGTTTTGTATAGGGTGCTGGTAAAACTTCTCTTTTCAAGGCAATACTCGGTCAAGGCAAACTTGTCAGAACTATCAATTCTGGGAATTTGGATGCAGAGGCTGATGATCAAGAAGGTATTGCCGGTGGTCTATGCTACTGTGATTCAGCCGGTGTAAATCTGCAGGTACATTTGTCTCCCCTTTTGCTTGTAGTTGTGCCTCATTTTTTTCCCTTTGTGGAAAATAGCTCAGTTTCCAGTGTAAACCTTCAGGGCTGCCAATGAGACCTGATTTTATGTAGTTTTAATAAGATTGTACTTGCATGTGATTGCAAACTTTGAATTTGCACATTTGGAATAGAATTCAAGAGGGTGTATGCACACGAATTATATTCATATATAATAACTATGATGGAGATATATTGAGGTATCTGCTGGGTTTGAATCCTTCTCAGATTAGAATCAAATTGATTTAATCTAGCTATAGCAGGATGTCTGACTCAGTGTTGATTATCCCTGCCGGTAGATTAACCATTTCTATCAGGGTGGTTGATTCAGGTCAAACTCACTCTGGCACTATGCTTTGAGTAATGAACCTTCATACATGTCTTATAATGTTCTACAATTTCTGTTGTTCGTGGAGATTTTGGTTTCTGATGGCTGAATGGAGAGAGTTGAAACTTAATTTTGCCTTGTTGAAATTTTAAGTTCAGGTTTGCTGACAATCATTCACTTCATAGTTGCTCTTGGTCCCTAACGAATTCATTCCCTTCATGTTAAATTATCTAAAATACTGCAGTCTGACTTATTATTAAATGACTTGTAAAATGTTCCTTGTTGAACACTTCTATGTCATATTTATTTATTGCATTCACTTGTAAATTGTCGCATGCTAGTTGACCACTGAGTGTAACTCATACATTTGTTTCTTTCTCCATTTGATTTAGATGACACGTTTTCTGACTGATATTTTGTAAGACAAACATCTTTATGTTCTCTTTTTATTATTGATTTCTGCATCATGCGGTCTGATTGAATGGATTAACTTGCTTATATATATAATAATGATATAAAATTCTGGGCCGTCTTCAACTGATATGCAGGAGCTAACTATGGAGGCTGCTCGTTTCAAGGATGAAATGTGGATGGGAATCCGTGACCTCAGTAGAAAAACAGATTTGATTGTTCTTGTGCATAACTTATCCCATAAGATACCTCGGTATAATTACTCAAGTGCATCAGGGCAGCAGCAGCCAGCCCTTTCACTTCTGTTAAATGAGGCTAAATCTCTTGGAATCCCTTGGGTCCTTGCCATAACAAACAAATTTTCAGTCAGTGCGCACCAGCAAAGAGCAGCAATTGATGCAGTTATGCAGGCTTATCAAGCATCTCCTAGCACCACTGAAGTTATCAATTCTTGTCCATATGTTATGCCTGGTGCTGTCAGTGCTTCTTTGTCTTGGGGTGCATCAGGTGGAGATTCAGATGGGAGGTCGGGTGCACAGAAGCTTCTTCATGCCCCAATTAATTTAGTCTGGAGGCCTTTTCAGAGAAAGGACAATATTTTACCGGTGGAGGGCATAAACTCCCTAGGTCAGCTTGTGCACCGTGTCCTCCGGACCCATGAGGAGGTCTCCTTTCAGGTAGAAACAATTTTTTAAGTGTCTTTTAACACATTTTATTATGATGACTTTGTGTACATTTAAGAGAATTGACTTTGATTTTGGAATTTTTTTTGGGGAGATGTAAAAGAATGATCAGAGTCATGAAATTTCATAGCTGACAGAGAGTTCTATACTGGAAAAATAAATAACCCCTTGCGGCCGCCTGCTTGGGATATTTACATCTTACAGGTTTCTAAACCATCCAGTCTTTTAGGTTGGCTAGTAGTCCCAGTTAGAACTCGATGAACTTAGGTTGAGATGAAAATTCCATTGAATGAGTAAAGAAAAAGATGTGGTTCTACTCTGTTTTTATTTGTCTAGTTTTAACATTATTGAACTTAAAATGGTACTAGTCTACTAGATGCTTTGTGGACAATGATATCATGTTGACATGTCTGACATACAAGCCATATTTGAAAGATATGCTATCATGATACTGATTAAATCCGATGGCTTTGTACTTTATTTAGATTGAATGTTTAATAACTATAGCTTTACATGAATTGATGGTGCCAATCCGATGGTCAAAATACTTATAACATTTAACTACTAGTTTTTCTGAATTTTGTCCTGCAAGAAACTGTCAAGGAAGGCAGCAATTAGTTGGAATTAGTTAATTTGAAAGTCCTTTTATCTGTGGGGTTCAACTTTGAATTCAACATGTTCATGAATTTGGGTATTCACAATGTTTGAGATTTGATGCAGTAGTCAGTGGCATGTAGCTATGTTTGAGATTTGATTCAGTAGTTAGTGGCATCTAACATGTTTGACTGGGTCAGGTGAATGTAAGTTGATTGTTAGGAGAATCAACTTATGGGTTATTCATCAACGTTTTCTATATTTAAAATCTGTTGTGTTTGGAAGCGTGTATGTCTCTTGTTTTCTGGTTTATTTGTCTGATGTCGTTGCTGACAATTTTGAATTTTGTATTGCAAATTTCAAGGAAATTGCTACGGATCGGCTGTTGGCAGAGTTGGAACGAGAGCGTGTTATGGCAATAGATGCCAATGCAAAAGCCAAGTCATCTTCTATGACAGCTGCTGCCGTGGGTGCTTCCCTTGGGGCTGGTATTGGCCTTGTCTTGGCTGTTGTTATGGGCGCAGCATCTGCTTTGAGGAAGCCCTGAAAATTCAAAATTTTGGGCCATCTTTAATGATGTGAGGATCACATCACTTCAAGGTGAATGTGCGTAGTCCTTGTGTGTTCATAGTTGGGTCAATGAAATTGTCCTAGGCGATTTATTTATTCTATTGATGTATATTTTACTAGAATTGCTTAGAGAGACTCTGTAATCTCACTAATCTCAAACATATGAAGAGAAACTTGAAGTTCTATCTGGAGTCTATGACATCAGTTCAGTGTAGAAAAATCTTTTTCTTCATTTCAACCGTTAATTTCCTGATGATTTTATTTCTTAAGGTTTCGGATCCCCTTAAGAAAGATGAGCAACCAAAGCCTAGATGTTCCATAAACTTTGTTTTAATTAATGAAATTCTCCGTTACATAATAAACAACCATATTAAAAAATAATTAATTAAAAAAAAAATACGAATACGATCGTTTTATAGCTTGTTCCAACAAAAGCATCCATCAGTGACTTGAGTATAAGACCAAATATGAAAAATTTGCTTGGTCTTCTAATTGGAAGAAAGCTAGAAACAACACAAGCAGTTTGTATTTGTACCGCCAAGGAAGGATAGGATCCTGTGTTATAAATGAAAGAACAGCTAGAGCTTATTTAGCACAGCATGAGAAATCCATCATGCTGCCTTTTGAAGAGTTGGCCCCATCCTTAACGAGGGTTACTCGATTGACAGACAATTCAGCTTTGTATGCATCAGAGTTGAGTACTTTCCTGCTGATATTGCTGTAAATTTCTCGGATGACAACCTCAAAAGCAGCTTCAACATTAGTAGAATCAAGAGCTGATGTCTCCATGAAGAACAATCCTTCTTCCTCCGCAAGGCTTTTGCCCTCCTCTGTGCTAACATCTCTAATGCTATCCAAATCACACTTGTTCCCCACCAGCATTCTTCCCACAGCAGTATCACAGTGAGCTGCAGCAATGCACGCATCATTCAACTCATTAAAAAACAAACTTTGGCTTCACACAACAGACACATTACCAACAATAATAGCACACAATTTGTCATGGTTTTGTTTTGTTATTTAAGACTAGACTGTAATACAAAACACTAGCCAAAGATCATCTCTCTCACTAGTCATGCGTGATAATACAAACTATTCATTAGACAAATATATCACAAGAAGAGCAAAATAATCCGAATGAAGAAGAACTTACTGGTGAGCTCCTCAAGCCAGCGTTTAACACTGTTGAAGCTGCTTCTCCTGGTAATATCATAAACCACAAGAGCACCAACAGCTCCCCTGTAATAAGCAGAGGTAACAGCTCTAAATCTCTCTTGGCCGGCAGTGTCCCAGATCTGGGCCTTCACTTCTTTCCCATCAATATCCACCACTTGCGTCTGAAACTCAACTCCTATTGTCGCCTTTGAGTTGCTGTCAAACTCATTCCTCGCGAACCTAGACAACAGGTTCGATTTCCCCACAGCAGAGTCTCCTATCAATACAATCTTGAACAAGTACTCTTCTCCCCCTCCTCCTTGCTCTTCTTTACCCATTGCTCTTCCTTTTGTTCCCTGTTAATTGGGCTTTTGATGGAAATGCGAAGTGAAGGGTTGAAAAGGTGGCACAGAGAGACAAAGCGGCGTGATTGGCGGGGGGACACTTTGTCGTTGTTTCCTTCGGTGGTGGACTTTGATATATACTTCAGCGGCTTTAAGTGACTTTATATTGTGCCAATTGCGCCCGGTACACCTCCATACTTCAAAAATTATCTCAATACCCTAAAATTTATTTTTGCCAAAATTTTCATTGATACCCTTTAAAGACTGATAGAAAATTACTAATCTATCCTCATTTTAAAACATTTCAACTCAACGGACAGCTCCTCTCCCTTCTCTACTGAAGCAAACAAACACTCATCTACTGCAATTTCCTCCATTATCAAACTCAAACAAACAAACACTGTAATTCCCTCACCGGCATCACCTCTACCGAAAACAAACATTCATTCTCCATACATGGTAAATCAAACTTCAACACGAGCAAACTAAGCCTGAGAAGGGGAAGCTGCCACAACTAAGAAAGTGAAGCATAGTTCGTCACTACATAATCGCCGGAGAGAGTTGAACATTTACTGTAAAATTGTCAGATTGTAACTAGTTGAGACAAGTAATTCCATGTAATTAGTTTTCTTGTTAATATTCAAGGGAAAAAAACAAAAAGTTAGGGTTTTATATTGAAAAAATAGATTAATTAGTTGTGGGTCTCTCATAACATGTTTGAAAATAAATTTCTAGTTGTTTTGCTGCATGCAAATTGTGAAAAATTAATGGATTGTGCTGATTATAATTTTGTTATGTAACACAAGATTTGGTCGTGTAAGGTTATGTAAGATTCAAGGTTGTGTATTACACGATCTTCATGTATTGCACGATTACATGATCTTCATGTATTGCACGATTACACGACCTTTATGTATTACACGTTTACACGACCTTCATGTATTGCATGTTTATACGACCTTCATGTATTATACAATTACACGATCTTCTTGTATTACACAATTACACGACCTTAAATTCCACATTTTATTTTTTGTCAATAGAATCTACACATTACATTTAGTTTAATTAGGCTCACAATAAATTGGAATGGTGTATATACATTTATCTGGTGAAATGTCATTAGTTAGAGAGATTCTTAATTTCCAATTATAAGCCATGTTAAGTCATGATATGTCTAGTTATGAGTGGAAATATTTTATCATTGCGAATGGTGTTCTTATGTGTATAACATTACATTAATTTCCTATAGTTGATATTTTTTTTTTGTTAATTGATTTCATGGATTAATTATATGCAGGCATTCCTCATGTATGCTTGTATGCTTGGCCAGAGGAAGAAAGCACTTTGAAGATAAAAAAAAAAAAAACTTTTTAAATGGCTGTAATATGTTTAATTACGACTTTAAAATTACACTAATTTTTTCATTAATCATTAGATTAATTTAGTTCTTTAAAAACTTAATTTGTGCTAAGAATTTATATTTGCTGCTATGCAGAAAATGTCAATGAAAATTATTAAAAAAAAGAAGTGAAATTAAATTGGAATCTAAAAAAATTCTACATCATCATTGGTTTGAATTGTAACTGGTGGCATAGGATCAGATGTCTTAAGTTTGAACTTCATTGTGATTTCGAATTTCGAAGTATCTATATCAATAACTTCAGCTATCTTCTCCACCAATTCGGCATATGTTGTCGATCGTGGTATCATTATCCCTTTAGCCTTTGAACCTTTGAACTTATACTCGTCATTTTACTCAATTCATTCACCATTGAAGATAATATGCACACGTACCAAAACCATATCTGATGATACAATAAAAACAATAATATTAAATTTCATATATAAGTAACTACACGACCTACATGACCTACACGACTATATTACTTACACGACTTACACGACTATATTTCTTACATGACCTACACGACTATATTTCTTACATGACCTACACGACTATATTTCTTACATGACCTACATGACTATATTTCTTACGTGACCTACACGACCTACACGACTTACACGACTATATTACTTACACGACCTACATGACTAACTATATGACGTACACGGTATCAAAAGAATGCACGACTCGAAACATTTTTGCCATAAATAAGTTATATTGCTGAAAAAAATAATTAAACAACCTACATCGCATATATTTCTATGTATAAGAAAAAATGGTGAAAATAAAACATTGTAATGTGAGGAAAATTTATAAATTTTCCTAAAAATTAAAAAATTTAAAACCCAACAACATTAACATACCTTATTGGGTTGTTTAATAAGCAATGCACCTTTAAAAAAAGAGTGGGTGTTAAAAAAATGAATACATAATTGTATTTGTGTAAGAAGTTATGAGAGATTTTGAGAGATTCTAAGAGATTTTGAAAGAATCGACAGCAAAAATAGATTTTGGTGAAAGAAATGAGGAAAAAAATATGAAGACAATTCATTGAGTGAATTTGATGCATTCATTAAGGGTATTTCCGACTTTGCTCACATTTGTTAGGGTATCCATGAAAACAAAAAAGGGAGGGGGTATTTAAATAATTTTGAAACTATTAAAGGGTATTTAATTAAAAACCCCCTTTATATTAGTGCGTTGAGATAAGCTTTATGGGGATTTGGTTAGTTTTGTGGCCGATTGAAGAAATGTCTTCATGTCATAACAAAATATTGGCCATAATTAATTTTGTTTTATTATTGTTATTGTTATATTATTATGAGAGGCAAGAACAATGACATGTCCATAGTTTAACGAAATGAACACGAAGGTTTTATTATTTTTTTTAAAAAAAAAATAGTTATCTAGATAAGTTTTTATGATAATTATGTTTTTTTTATTATAATGATCTAATTATTAAAAAAAAAACAGTTATGTGACCACAAATATAAATAAGAGAGTAATCACATTATTATAGATGTTGCTCTCATTTTCTCTTATTATTGTACTTATTATAAAATGAGGGTCAACAGTAAAAACATTACTTCGTATCTAATTATTTTGTTGGTATTTATTATTATTTCATTTGGTTCGTGGTTTCCCATTACTTCATACTTCTTGATGATGAGGTTGCTGCCAACATTGTCTTTTGCCCCTTTGTATTGAAGATTCCCATGTGACTGCGACGTTAAATGTAAGTTGGTTCCTAATGAGCCTCATTGAAAATCCAACACCCCCCACCACTATCTCACATCTATCATTATTATTATTATTTTTATTATTATTGGGTAAAAGAACTGTGATCCTAATTGAGCCTTATATACCATTAAGTTATTATTATTATTATTTTTATGAGCCATTAAACTCTTGAACTGTCTTTTAGACCCAATATCTGAGTTGCTGCCTGCAGACCTCAGTTTTAAAAGAAGGTTGAATTATAATAATTTTAATTAAGTTTGGCATCACCTTAAAAAGCTTATCTCGTGGACTTATAAGTGCCTAGAAAGTAGACTCTCTCTTTCTATAAGCTGCAGTACTCTTTTGCCTCTAGAACACCTTTTGTTTGGTAGTTTAATTTTTTTTTTAGACGTATTGAGATAATGGATAATAGATACAGCATGTTTGATTGTGCTACCTCTTTAGATTGACTTTTTGAAATAAGAGATATTTGAATAATGATATTCGGCCCAAATGATCAGAGAAGCCGATAAAAACGATCTCTCATGGTGTTGTTTTGATACCCTCCGAAAGGATGCATCACAATAAGTCAATAAATCTCTTGGATTAGGATTTAAGCACCATTAAAGATTATAATCAACAGCTAAAGATTCTATGTTTGCTATCAGAGGGACAAAGGAAATTAATCAAACTTTGTGGTTAAAACAATCAGTGATGCAGCTTTCATATATAGTATAATTTTTTTTTTTGTTTGACGCTCCTTGTATCTCAATCATTGACAAAAACATTTTCATAAATTTCAACAAAGATTATTAATGGAAGACTACCTTTTGGAAGCAGTTGTTTGAGTCCTCCACTCATTGGAGTCAAGAATGTCTGCTGTTGTATCCCCACATCCATTATCGGTCATCACTTCCCACTTTCAATCACTCTTATAAGTAGAGTCTCAATGTAATGGAGTTTCAACGGAAATAACAAGCAAAACCATGGCTTTGGTTCAGAGTCTTGTTCTCTTACTGTTTCTATACATTTGTGCTGCAGATCCTTTGGGAGAGTTTTGCAATAAGGACTCTAACGTGAGTGGCAATGGCATGATATCAGCAAACATAGATAATTTGCTGGCTGAACTAGTTGCCGAAACTGCTAAAACTGGCTATATTGCTACTTCTTATGGTAAAGACCAAGACAAAGTCTTTGGCCTGGCTCAATGCAGAGGAGATGTGGACAGCAAAGATTGCGCGAGCTGTATCCAAGATGCAGCGAAGCAAATCCGCCAACGTTGTGTAAACCAAGCTGATGCCAGGATTTGGTATGACTATTGCTTTTTGCGATACAACACAGAGAATTTTGTTGGGAAAGTTGATACCTCGTTTGGTATATTCTACTACAACGTTGAGAATGTGACAGATCCCAAAAGTTTTAACAAAGAACTGGGAGCCTTAATGGACGAGATTAGATCACAAGCTGTTGTGCCGAAGAACGAAGGACTTGGCAAAGGTGAGACTACACTTTCACCATTTGTGACACTTTATGCCTTGGTGCAGTGCACTAGGGACCTGTCTCAGATAGATTGTGCTCAGTGCTTGGCTATTGCTGTTGGAAATTTTCCCAACTTCTGCAACAACAAGAAGGGGTGTCGGGTTCTATACAGTAGTTGTTATGTTCGCTATGAGCTGTATCCATTTTTCTTCCCTCTTGATTCAAAAAATACCCTCGCTGATACTTCCATCAAGGTGGTCGTCTTTCCTTAAATCTTCCCAATCCTAGTTTGTTAAGCCAAAGACAGTTTCTTCGAAGAAAACAATGAATGAACTTTAAGACAAGGTCATTTCAGCAAGTAATTTTCTGCATTTACATTCACCTGTGTACATTTAGATGAACTAAGCATAAAACAAGTGAAACAATACAAGTATGATATGGAATGCCTCCTTTGTTTCACATCTCCACAAATATATTTACATGACATTTTTCATTTCTGTTTGCAATCTGGGAATTGGAAAGCTAAACAAAGAATTTTCTTCTTTTTGGAGTTGTATTCTGCTGGGAGTCCAGTTAATTGTAGGCTTTCCCCAGGCTTCTAGGAAAAGGGATAGCATCTCTAACATCGGTGAGACCAGTAGTGAAGAGAACCATGAGGTCAAACCCAAAGCTAAATCCAGAGTGCTTGACTGTTCCATGCCTGCGTAGATCCAAATACCATTCATACTGTTCTCTTGGCAATCCCAGTTCCTTGATCCTGAAGACAAGAAGAGGAAAAAAAAAAAAAAAGTAAGGAGATTTGATAAAGATCTATTTTGGTTTCAGCCATTTCTTAAATCACTTTAACAATTTCTCCTCATTTTCAAGGCTCAAAACTTCATTCAGTAGAAAGTCCACTAAATTTAACTCATGTTATCTACGAACTTATTATGTACAAGCTGACCTAAGATTGAATTACCTTGTATTCAACATATCTATGCGTTCCTCATTTTGGCTACCTGTAATCACTGTCCCGCCCTGCAAGCAAATGCATTCCATTTTTATAACTAGCATTCTTGGATATAATTTGTAATGGAGGTCCTTCATATGTTTGGAAAGATCTTGAGCTTACCTTTGGTACAACCATATCAAATGCTGCAACTGTGTGTCCATCATCATTCAGGCGCACATAAAATGGTTTAACTGCTTTAGGATAATTGTATACGATTACAGGCCTCTTATAGATCTCATCAGCCAAGTAACTGTCATTCCATGAACAGAATGTTAAGTTTTAACAACCAGATGAGGCCTTAGCTCCTATAGTTCAGCTAAGAGCAATTGTAAACTAAAATCAGAATATGAATACCTTAGATGTTCTGCCGTGAGAGCTACACCCCACTCCAGTTTTGTCTCAAATATCTTCTCTGTGACCTGGTTAACAAGAAACCTTTATGTTATAACAATGCTGATGTGAATATGTCTTGTTTATTGAAACAACCAATGGATATGTTCAACTTCACCTTTTCCAAAGCCTTCACTGCTTCTGTATAGGTGATTTTTTCAAAAGAACTTGATATCACTGACTGCAGACGATCAATACAGGTCATGTCAATTCGTTTTGAGACAAATTCCAGATCTTTTGAGCAATCTTCCAATATCCATTTGCAGAGAAACTTGAAATAGTCATCCGCACATTTCACGGCATCCTATGAAATCCACAACGTTTTTAGCCAGTTGTTATAAAATTTTTCAACTGAGAACTACCAAACAAAATTCTGATTATCTTTAAAATTCTATAGAAATTTTACTGGCAACCACAAGCTTTATCTACAGTGCAAATGGTCTGCCACCCAAGGCATATCATGTGTACATGAGAATCCCTTGTTTATAAACTACACAAAACTGAAAGGAATTCTAAAAAGCTCCTCACGTTGTCAATTGATCAGAAAAATGAGGATAAAATGTTCAGCAATAGCTTCAAAACTTAGATTTCTTTGCTAAAAGGAAAAATAAGTAATGAAGAGTATTTTTGCATGAGGTCTGATAAATAATGCAGCTTGAAGGCAGAAATGTGTAAAAGCATATAAAAGTAAATAGCAGAGATACTTGAAAATATAAGGTCAAGGTTTAATACCTCTAATTGTGAAAAAGCTATTTCAGTCTCAACCATCAACATCTCTGCTGCATGTTTTGAAGATTCCTTTTTCTCTGCTCGAAATCTGGGTCCGAACGAGTAAACATTTCCAAGGGCACATGCATAACTCTCCAAATGAAGGCGACCAGAAACAGTAAGATATGTTTGGCGAGAGAAGAAATCTTCAGAAAAGTTAACTTTATCAGTCTTAACTGAAGGCGCTTGTAATAGTTTGTCTCTTGATTCTAGGTGTGATACTAGTTCATTTGTTTTCCGTAAATCCTGAACTGCAGCAATGAGTGCCTCCCTATTGCTTTCACTTCTCTTGAGTTCTTCAACTTTGTTGCTTTTTTCCTTTATCGAAGCCTTCAAAATGTCAAGGTTAACACCTTCAATATCTTTAGCAGTTTTCGGCCCCTCTTTTTCTCTCTTGTCAAAAAGAGTAGTAACCTGGAACTTCTCACTAAATCCTTCAGAGTCTGTGGTTGTGATAACGGGCACTTGAACATACAGAAACCCATGGTTTTGGAAGAATGTGTGAGTTGCATGAGTCAGGGAACTACGGATTCGCATAACAGATGCCACCTGCAGAATGCAAAACATGCTTAATCAGATAGATGGATGAGCATTTAGACAAAGCTAAGTAAGCACAAGATGTCATACTTCCTAGCTATAACATTCGACAAACAATTCAAATGAGACAGGACAGACAGAAGAGGAATTGATGCACAAGCTACCGTTGTTGTACGAGGACGAAAATGGGCAGAATCCCGCAACATATCCATGGGAAGTCGCTTCCTTGATAATGGATATTTATCATGATCAACTGTCCCAATGTGAAGAATTTTCTCTACTTTTAGTTCAACAGCGTGTTTCCCTTGAACTGACGGCTGCTTCAGTACACCTTCAACCATTAGACAAGTTCCAATAGGCCGGATTTTGCTAGGGGAAACTAAAGTGGATTCCACCACAACCTGAGAGTTTGTAAAAGCAGTCAAAGGAGTGAACATGAAGTAGCTATGAATTTTTTCAGAAACAACTTTAATCAATTAAAGTCTCTTAACACGTATTCTCACTGTCAAGTCTTTTAAAAGCAACAGAGAATTTCAACAAGCAGATAAACTACATGACATTTTTGTACCTGAAGACTAGCCACACAAGAACCATCACTGACTTGCAAGAAAACAGTGGAAGGCGGCGGTGGCTTAGGAACCAAAGCCTCCAACTTCTCGCGAAGAGGGACATTGTTGGAAATGCCAGCGCTACCACCAAGAACCCTGATTATTGTCCTGAAAAATGGGATTCTTGATTGAAGAATCTCCACACAGCTCACGTCTTTCTCTTTCTCTTTCTCTTTCTCCTTGGAACTCGTTGCCGCTGCATCATCTGCCGGCGGGGGAGGCATAGGCTCTTTCTTCACTTCTTTCGAAGTCTTAACCCACCCACCAATCACCACTCTCTCGTTCAGCAATCCCAGCCCTCCATCGCCGGATTCAAGAATGGTTTTTAGAAGTACCCGGTTCGAGTACCTCCACGTGAGAGTCACCGGGGTGGCGGTGGTGGTGGTCAAAGCAATTTCTTCTTGGGAAGCGGCCATTTTGTGATTGTCAAGATAGAAAGAATGTGACGATCGAGTTGATTATTATAAAATGAGAAATGGGAAATGGTATTGACAGGATTGTGAAGAAGCGACATGGTGGTAATATAGAAGACAGATGGATGCTTTACTTTTGGGGAGTGATTTTGGAGAAGGGAGAGATTGGTGGTGAAAGGAAAAGGATTGTTTTGAGGAGGACTTGATGAAGTGTAGGCGGCAAGGTTTGGTATTCTTCAAGAAGCGGGAAGCCTAACTGTTTTTAAACCGTGGCGGCTTGTAACGATAATCCAAAGGACACGGCAATCTTTGGGCTAACAAGATACCTGGGCCTGTTCATGGGTTTGGGCCCAACTTTTGTTTTCTTACTCATACGTGTTTTTATCATTTTATGCAAACCACAGATCGGTCGGACCGATAATTTTTTTACAAATTCTTAGAAAATTAATTATATTATTTCATTATAACTGTCACATTTTATTAGCTAACACAATCATTTTTCTATAAATTAAAAATTATTCACCTCAATCTTAAGCAGGCTTAAATTTATTAAATCAAGCCATAAATGATTTAATTTTAACTTCTCATTTTTTTTTTGGTCCACTAACGCAGATATTATTTGCTTCCGTCACTTTGGCAAACTTTTAAGTCCTCAATCATTAATTCTGTTTATTTTATATAAAAAATCTGAAAGAGCCTATAAATTTATTTGTCATTGTGTGGCCTTATAAACCAAGGTTGTTAGGAATTTTAATTCCCCATATACTACTTATTCAGAGAAATTATATCTATGTGGGAAAACAAGATCCTGAAACATCATTTCCTAAGTCTGGATGCTCAATTTAGAATTGGTTTATTGAAAACTGAACATGCTTTTTTTTTTTAATTTAAACAAGATCCATTGATGAAGCAAATATTATAAAATAATATATATAATATCTCTCTCACTCACCAGGCCTTTTGAATTTTGCTTTAAATGCAATTACACGACAAAAAATAATTTATCGTGTATCCATATAACCATGTCATCTCCACTAAAACCACATTCACATCGAGTTTATGGAAATCATTCTATTATAGGTAAAATCCTATCTTCTATCTAGCAGTCATATTTTACTATACTAAGAATTATTACACTCTATCTTATTTAGAGCATATGTATTCGACACATGTCAATCGCCTTCTTGAAAATACCTACTCTCATGTTTAGCTTATTTGAGAGTCCATAGCCATCAATATAAAATACTCCACTACATACCTTGCATAAATGTTAAACCAAGCCTTGTGTGCAAATCTTGTGGACCGTTAGTAGTGACACATATTCTTCCATGGCACTGGCGGCTTACCATAAGGATGTCTTCGTCATTTATTACAAGGGACCATCATCTCCCACAATAATGAGAGACTTTTTACTAGCGATACTATTAGTATCTTCATATACTAACTTAGAGCCATTTACCGAACTTACTCTATTTACTTTATGATAATTTCTTTTAAGTTGTCCTAATTGTCCACACAACCAACATACTCCTTTCTTTTTGAATTTATTTTTCTTTCAGTTACCAAATGTCAATGCCATATCATCAGAAGCTTCATTACTTCTACTACTCAGCCTTTTTTGTTTTGAAAGTAGAGTATTAGTAACTTCTCAAGATCTATAGTCTCCTTCTCATGCATCAAAATAGGCGACAAATGCTTGTAGGAAATTAGAAAAGAGACCAAAATAGCCTAAGTGCCTTTTCCTTGTCTTTAATTTTACCTCCAATTGCTTCTAGTTATATCACGATACCATTGAAAACATTAAGATGATCAAAAACTTTTGCACCTTAAACCACTATCATCATGTGAAATCATTCCTTAAGGTACAAACAATTAAAGATTCATCTGATACAAATTTCCTAGTCTCTCCCAAAGTTCTCTTGCTGAAAGAATTTTTCCTACATTTGTAAGAACATTCTTAGCTAGACATGTTCGTATATCATTTGTAGTTCTTTCATCCAATGCTTTCCAATCTTCATTGATCATAATAATAGATTTTCCAGAATCATTGCTAGAAGTAGGGAATGACTTGCCCGTGTGTATCCCTAATTGAATCAATATACCCTTAACTTGAATTTGCCACAAGCCAAAATTAATTGTTCCATCAAACTTTTCACCTCAATTCTCACAAATTTAAAAATTTATTTGTAAATATAATCGCTTCGCGTAACAGCCTTAGCTCTGACAATACGTGTTAAGGAATTTTAATTCCATCCAAGATCTTGAAAGCAAAAATATAAAAAATAAAAATAAAAAAAATAGATAGAAAATAAAACCAATCATACAACACAATAATTTACGTGGAAAGCCCCTATACTAAAGAAAAACAACAAGCGCCAAGGACGATATGAGAAAAATCTATTATGTAAAAAATTATTACAGTCACTCTAGTATTTTTCTCACACCAAAACATCAATAACACTCAATCTCTCAATAGATATATTGTTCCTTTCACACTAAAAACTGTTTACTTAAAAAAAAAAAAACTGATTATTGTGTTATGCAAACAAAAAAACTCAATCTACTTATATAGTGATTATTTCTTATATAAGTTTTATTCATCCTAGAATAAATTAAGTCCTAAAAGGAAAATTAATTATTCCTCAAAGATGAATCCTCCTAAAGATAAAAAAATGCTAGGGAGGAAAATTTTATTATTTCATGATTAAAGTGAGGGTATCAATGCCATGATAAATATAAATTTTGTAAATTACAAATAAAACTAATAAATAGAAGGTAAAACAAGTAGATTAATATAAAAATAGTAAATTAGTGTTTTAAATTTGTAAAAAATTTTTTTGTAAAAATAACATATAACATGTAAGTCCATATTAAACTTTCAGTAAATAAAAAATAGTTTATTCATTTAATGTAATTAAACAAAGAAAAAAGTCAGTCATCAGTTGGAAACAAAAAAATTACATGGAAAATAATTAGAATAAGTTTTATTGAATAGATTCAACCATAAGTTATATATTCATTCTAGGACATTCATTATGTTTTTTTTTTTAAAATTTTCTATCATAGTGTTGTTACATGTTAATTAAGCAAAATTATTTTTCTTGATGTGGATCAATACAAAAAAAAGAAAAAGAAAAGATATTCTTATAATACTAGACATATATAATATATTTATAAAATTGGATTTAATTTTCTGCTTTTACATATTTCATGTAGTTTTAAACTTTACTTCTTACTTGTACTTAAAAGATCATTTGGGGTTACTATCAAAAAGGTTAGGAGAATCACTTTATGTTACAAAAAACTTTGAAAAATGAAATACATGAAAAGAATAGTTTTTCAAATTCTAATTTTGAGAATAAATTTTATTCTTAATAATATTTCACATCTACCATCACATGTATTACATAAATATAAAAATATCATTATTCAATTTAGAAACAAAATCAGCAAATCATAAGGTAATCATTATTATAATGAGTTTTTATTTTTTTAATAATTCTTATATTAATTAATTTATTTTACCTTTCATTTACAAGTCTTATGTTTTATTTACATAATTTATATTTTATTTTACAGTTAATATTGATTTACAGCTTTTATGTTACATCTATAAGTTTTTGTTTTGTTTATTAATAATATTCCAATTTACCACTCATATGTGAATTTACTTATTTTAGCTACTATTTATTGTTCTTATGTTTCATTTACATAATTTATATTTTTTCATATTTAATGTTGATTACAAGTTTTATGTTATATTTGTAAGTTTTTGTTTTATTTATCAATAATACATCAATTTATCGCTCCTATGTTAATGTAGTTCTTTTACCTTTCATTTACAAGTATTATGTTCCATTTGCACAATGTTTTATTTTACATTTAATATTGATTTACGAGTTTTCATTTTGTTTATCAATAATACACCAATTTATCACTCTTCTATTTTTTTTTTTGTTTTACCCTCTATTTAAATGTATTATATATGCTTCATTTATATAATTATGTTTTATTTTACACTTAGTGTTGATTTACAAATTTTATGTTACATTTATAAGTTTTGATTTTGTTTACTAATAATACATCAATTTACTACTCCTTTGTTATCCATGAAATCTTATGTTTAATTTACTTAATTTATGTTTTATTTGACTTATGGTTGATTTTTTAAGTTTTATTTTATATTTGTAAGTTTTTGTTTTGTTTGTCATTGATATAAACAATTTGCCACTCTTATGTTAATTTACTTATTTTACCTTTCATTTACAAGTCTTATATTCCATTTACATAGTTCATGTTCTATTTTGTACTTAATACTGATTTACAAAATTTTATGTTAAATTTATATGTTTTATATTTTATTTACGTAATTCATGTTTAAATAGAATATTAATATAATGATTTTAATTATGGCATCATAGAATGGTTCCCTAAGAAATCCTTATTGAAAAAGAACACATATTTTCTAACAATATATAATTCGACCCACTTTCTCATATTATCAATTCTTATTATTATTACTATTATTTGTCATACACATTTTTCTTAATATCAGAAAATGCTCTTATAACTTTGCAGGTTCTAAATCAAGTGACACTTCCTCATCATCAAAGCTTCTCTCCTTCATCTCCAGTTCATTTCAAGGTATTAATTATGTAATTTGCATTCACTGGTTTGAATTCTTTTCTTGTTTTGATGTAAAAACTTTTCATTGAAACATGCATTTTGGTGTTTATATATATATGAAAGCAGAGAAGCAAAGGTAATGAATAGGAATTGAAGAAGATTGATGATTGGATCGACAGCGGTAACTTGCACTTGTAATGAATGTGGAGGTTGCAAATAAAGTGTAGACCTGAACAAGTTCCAGATGAAGGAAACGACTCTATCAACAGTGCTTCCCATCACAAATGTGTCTCATCGGTAATCAATTAATTAATAATCAGTTACTGGCTGGCTAGATCAAAAAATTTATTAATTAATTGTAAGGTTGATTTTACGGTTGAGTTTCTGAATCGAAAAGTCTTGGAGTCGGTGTCGTGTAAGAACCTGAAATTATCTTTTAATTTCTTCTCGTACAATCCAACTCTGGTTTTGTCTGAACAATGTTATTACATGAGTATTAATTCACGTTCGTCGGTAGTGTCCATTTTGACGCACATAAATTTTCAGCTCTGCGATTATATCATGCAAATCGAGTTTAATTTCTTGAAGAAAAATATCATCAATTAATTAAGTGTTTGGTGAATTGTTATTGTGCATGATATGTATGTTTTCTTCAATGATTTGAGAGATAAAGAAAGGTTATCTTGATGGTCCAAATTTTTTTTTTTTCAACCTTCTTGTCTCTAATTGAATAGCAAAACAGATTATAGTTCACAAGAACTGTAACCTCACATGCAAGATAAGTAAAGGGTGGTCATTGAGGTAAGATATGTATATAATTATATACATAAATGTATCTACATTGTATATAATACACAAATAAGTACATATAGTGTTTCAGTATTCAAATTCCTTTTCACAAATTCTGTCTAGTTTCCCAAGCTAGGACTAAAAAATTTGATTCTGTAAACAGCACTCATCAGATTCAAAAGCACTGTGATTGCTTTGATGTGAAGCCACCTAGAAGCTAGCTATTAAGCCAAGCCACAACAGCAACTGTTGGAAAAGACTAGATAGAGGCATATACAAATACGATGCTTGTATATATTTGTATTAATTTAATTATTTAGGGTTTTGGGCATATGGGTAAATTAGACATTGGGTAAATGGGGCTGATTAAACTTTGAAGAGTGATGAAATGAAATATACGTACTTGAAGCCAGATGCCCAGATGGATAGCAAAACTCTGCAAGTGGGCACATGGACGTGGTCCCAAAATTAAAAAGAGTTACACATAAGCTAACAAAAGGGGTCACATGGGCAACTTTGTTTGAATCCATTTATTTGCACACATACAGGCAAAACTGAAACTAATAAAACAAAGCCAGAAAATTAATTTTTCACAAAAGCTACGAGGAAATATTAGCTAGAGGAACCCCATTTTAATTTTTCAAGTGCTACCAGCTGCATGTCATGTTGTATGTGCTTGGTCTCTTGCAGCATATCACACACACACATATACATAGAATCCTTCTCTAGTGTGGAAGCTTTTTTTTTTTTTTTTCATACGGACATACTTTAAAATTAACAAGTTTAATAGAGTTTAGATTTTAACTCTTTTAAACCGCGTGACTTTATAATTCATTAAAAAATAAACTTATTAAACTCCACAGTTTAAAAGCGTGTCTGTATTAAAAAAAAAGCAAGTACCCATACTATATATATATAAATACACTTTGGCAAATCTTTAGGTCCCTTATCATTAATTCTACTTATTTTATACGAAAAATCTAAAAGAACCTATAATTTAATTTGTGCCATTGTGTGACTTCAGAAGGTTGTTATGAATTTAAAATATATATATAATTGTGTTTATTTTATTCAAAAAATCTGAAAGAGCCTATAATTTGATCTGTGCCATTGTGTGGCCTCATAAACCAAGGTTGTTATGAATTAAATTCCCCATATACTACTTATTCAGAGAAATTATATCTATGCGGGAAAACAAGATCCTGAAACATCATTTGTTAAGTCTGGATGTTCAATTTGGAATTGGTTTGTTGAAAATTGAACATGCCTTTATTTAATTTAAACAAGATCCGTTGTTCAAGAAAATATTGTAAAATAATATATATATATATATATATATATATAATATCTGTCTCTCACTCATCATTTCCCAAGTCTGGATTCTTCATTCGGTGGGTGACATGTCTCCACCGTTACGTCTCTATACCCATCTAGAGGCATACAAATGATTTTCTTGACTCAAATCCCCTTTCTACCCATAAAAAAAATCAAAACAATTACAAAGTATACTTGTAAAATGTAGCAAAATCAAAGGGCATTGCAGTAATTTTACCCCTTGGTTAAGCTCCAACAAGCGATCTGTCGGTTTTAGGAATGCTTGGGAACCTCCTTAGGTGCGCTTGTCTGAGATTCTGGGTCACTGCAAATAGATTTTTGCCAGTCTATCTCTTATGGTCATTAATTGACCACAACTCTCTTCAATTCTGTTATATCTTATCAGACACATTTTGTGTTTTAAATACAAATAATTCAATTCACTTCCATTTTTCCCATTTCACCTTCGAAGTTTTTATTATTCTTCAAAAATGGCAAGCATTAAACTATGCAACTTTGTCCTCCTACTACTACTCGTACAACTTCTTGCTCCTGCTTATGTTGTAGTACAAGGTCACATATAACTCAACCCACTTTCTTACACTATCCAAATCTTTTTTTTTTTTTCCATATACATTTTTCTTAATATAACAAAAATGCTCTTATAATTTTGCAGGGTCTAGAACTCAAGTGGGAATTCCTCGTCATCAAAGCTTCTCTCCTTCATCTCCTGTTCATTTCAAGGTATTAGCTATATAACTTTGCATTCATTGGTTTGAATTCTTTTCTTGTTTGGAAGTAAAAACTTTTCATTGAAGCATGCATTTTGGTGTTTATATATATATATATATATATATAGGAAAGCAGTAAAGCAAAGGTAATGAATAGGAATTCAAGAAGATTGATGATTGGATCGACAGCACCAACTTGCACTTATAATGAGTGTAGAGGTTGCAAATACAAGTGTAGAGCTGAACAAGTTCCAGTTGAAGGAAACGACCCTATCAACAGTGCTTACCATTATAAATGTGTGTGTCATAGGTAATTAATTAATTAATAGTCAGTTACTGGCTAGCTAGATCAAAAATTTTATTAATTAATTGTAAGGTCGTTTTGATGGTTTAGCTTTTGAATCGAAAAGTCATGGAGTTGGTATCCTCTTACAATCCAACTCTGGTTTTTGTCTGAACAACTAGCTAGTTAGAATGTTATTACATGAGTATTAATTCAAGTTCGTCGGTAGTGTCCATTTTGACGCACATAAATTATCAGCTCTTCGATTATGTCATGCAAATCGAGTTTTCTTGAAGAAAAATATCATCAATTAATTAAGTGCTTGATGTATTGTTGTTGTTCATGATATGTATGTTTCTTCAATGATTTGAGAGATAAAGAAAGGTTATCTTGATGGTCATTTTTTTTTTTTTGACCTTCTTGTCTCTAATTGGATGGTAAAAGAGATTCTAGTTCAGAAGAACTGTAACCTCACATGCAAGATAAGTTAAGGGTCATTGAGATAAGATACATATTATATACTTTGTATTATTGTATGTAATACACAAATAAGTACATATTGTGTGTTACAGCATTCAAATTCGTTTTGAGAAATTCTGTTTAGTTTTCCAAGATAGGACCAAAAAAGCTGATTTTGTAAACAGCACTCATCATCGGATTAAAAAGGACCAAAATAGTTTATTTTTGTAAACAGCACTCGTCAGATTCATAAGCACTGTGATTGCTTTAATGTGAAACCACCTGGCTAGCTATTTAGCCAACACGCATAAGCCACAAGAACATCTGTTTGTTTGTATTAATTGATGAGAAGCATGATTCTAGAGCTTCACAAGATTCATTGAGTATCCATGAAAGTCTAGTGACACGGGTAAAAACTAAGAAAAAGAAGAAAGCATTAAATGCATTAATTGAACAGCTTTTAAATTCATGCCTTTTTCAAAACACTAATTTGTCGAATATAAGTATTTAAGATAGATAATGTTTTGTCAATATTGTTTAAGCTTTTAAATTTGATTGATAGTGACTTGCATGAAGAACAAACAAGATCTTATCAAATTAAGAAAAAAATTCAGGTAAAATCTTTATTTCTTAATTTATCTTAGAAATAAGATCTTCTATTTCCTTTTTACTTTAGGATCTTTTAGTTCCTTTTTATGTTATATTTAACAATAAGGAAAACCTTATTCCATTAGTAGAATTCAAATTTCAGATAAGAGTTTATAATAATAGTGAGAACTTTTATCCATTTAATGCTTATTTCATTTTCTTGGTTCTTACCCTTGTCATTGGACTACCATGGATACTCAACGGATCTAATAAAGCTTTATCAACATAGTTCTCTATCATTAATTTAATTATTTAGGGTTTTGGGCATATGGGTAAGTTAGATATATGGTAAATGGGGCTGTTTAAAGAGTGATGAAATGAAATATACGTACGTGAAGTGAAGCTAGAGAGATAGCAAAACTCTGCAAGTGGGCACATGGACGTGGTCCCTAAATTAAAAGGAGTTACATATAAGCTAACAAAAGGGATCACATGGGGAACTTTGTTTGAATCCATTTATTTGCACACGTAAGGGCAAAACTGAAACTAATGAAAAAGAGCCAGAAAATTAATTTTTCATGAAGGCTATATGGAATTATTAGCTAGAGGACCCCCATTTCAAATTTTCAAGTGCTACCAGCTGCATGTCATGTTGTGTGTGCTCGGTTTCTTCTCTTGTTGCAGTCACCACTTCACGTATAGCTAGTTTGTGACAATTAATCATTTTTACATCATCAGTAGGACCACAACTGGTTGCTTTGGTACGTTTTTCAGTTTGGTTTCAGACTCTTAGTCTTCTCTAGTTTCTGCTTTTCGTGCATGAGTCAGCAATACCAAGGCCTCTTCTGTGTCTTCCCATGCAAATTATTATTTTTCTTTTTCGTTTTTACAGAGAAAGTTTGTATGTATCTTCGGCAGTGCTGATGTGATGGTGTTGGACCAATAATTATTTTATGGCACGTGTTACTACGCGGCAATCATTTTGAATAACTCTTAAATTTTTTTTACCTAATTAATTATTAGTTTCTCACTTCTTCTTCACCCCTCAACCAAAATAGCTATATGATAACTTTCTTATTTTTACATAGTTTACATATGGGGTAATTAATTTCTTTGTTTGAGTAAAGTTTATGTACATTGGAGCTGCCGTGTTGGTCACATAGCAACACAATACAAAAACCTAAAATGATTAACCCTTTAGACTAATTAAGATCTAGCTCTACTGGTTAGTGGACACTCTACCAAAACTTAGGTCCGAATGCGATTCTCATATAGGGGACGTGTGTGTTTAATTGATAATATATTTTTTTTTAAAAAAAAAGAAGAAAAATAACCTCCACTGCACAAACTTGGCAATGGCAGATTGATTTCAGCTCAGCAGTGATCCAAATTGGGAGGAAACGCCAAGGCTTTTAGGGCCCTGTTTTAGACTTTAGTTCCAGAATTCATCTATGTCAGGACCAGACTGCAGCGTTGAGGAATTCCAGGCCCACATTGAATGAGTCAATATACTTTTAGAAATTATAAGCGTACTTTTAGGGTGTGTTTGGTTGGAGGATTAAAAGTGGAGATTTGAACTCTTTTTTTTTTAAAAAAAAAAATTTATCTTAGTCTTTCATGTTTGGTGCTTTCAAAAGTATTAGGATTTAGTTATCCAGTACCTACAAGCAGACAAGCTAATATCAATTTTGTAAAGGAAATTATTTCAAGGGGGGCCATGGGATTAGTTAGTATTGGACTATATTGATAACTCAATTAAATATAATAATTTAAAAATATTAAAATTATAGTAATATGTGATAAATGTAATAAAAAAAATATTGATTTTAATAATGTAAATAATAAATTATACTAAAAATCATTATTAATTTCACATTAAATTAACATTCTATTTTAATTTATTTAATTATTTAATATTTTTATAATTTCAAATTTACATTATAAATTAATATTCAAAAATATAATTTTTTTATAAAATAATAGATTATTGAATAAAAATATCATAAATATATTTAACAAAATAAAAATTATTTAAATCATGATTTATATTTCATTAATATCATTAAGGTTGATTTGTATAATTAATAATACAAAATTTTAGTTTATAATAATAATAATAACTTGTAAATTGTAATATTATAATATAAGACATGATCATTTATCGTACAATCCAATAATATTGCACAAAACACAACATAGTATTATATATGTAATCCAATACTATCGAATCCAAACCTATCTTATCCAATCCAATCCGATCTAATCCAATTCAATACGGCATACCAAATGAGCCCTTCGAGATAAAAAAAAAAAAAAAAAAACTAACTAACGGAGTATGAGTTTTCCATTTAGTTAAAGAATGAAAATAAATAAGCAAACGTAATATAAATGACATCACATCAATAAACGTTCCTTGTTCAGCTATTATAATTACAAAAAACAACGGCTATTTAGTTTTAAATTCATATTTCAATATCAAGCTAAAATGTAGTTAGATAGCGTAGTTTAGTTTTAAATTCATATTTTAAGGTGTGCAAATATCTATATATGCAAGAGAATAATTACCATAATAGTCGTTGTTAGAGATAATATTCTACATGGGCAAATGATGAATTTTGAGGTTAAGTACATAAAATTTAGGCGATCCTCAACTCTTGAGAGCTAGTTTTTGGTTTCCATTATTGCTGGTCTTGATATGTTCTTTCTTGTCATTTTACTTTTGATTTTATTATGTTCTTTTACCAACCATCAATCAATAAAATAAAATAAGCAAAAGTCAAGAACAGCAAGGGATCGATCTAAATAATTTCTACTTTGTATTCATTTTTTTTTTTAAAGAAAATTTCATTTCTTACAGTTGAAATTTTTTTTTTTTCCCTTAAAGCAAAACTAATTATGTCGAGTCGTATCAAAGGGCTGACTTCGAGATTATCAAGTTCTGAATTTAGCTACGAAGCCCGTGAATATAATTAACTGCCCAGATATATAGGCCGGCCATAGGTGATGATCAAGTCACAGGGAAAGGAACATGTCCCCTGTCACTGAAATATACACCAAAACTCTATGATGTCAATAAAAAGTCAATCACGGGTGGTGTAAAAAATTTAAAATTTGTGACGTATATGAAAGGTTAAAGTATAATGTCTCAGGTTACAAAACATTTCATGCAAATTGTTCTAAAAAAGATTCATGTAATTTTATTCTTTAATTGCTCATTTATTTGCCTATCTGTTAAATAAAAAAGTGAAAGAAGAAACTCTCTTTCTAAAAATTCTTTTATGTAAATAAGTTTATATTATTTTAATTAAATTCTTGTTTTATTAAATTTAACTACTCTCTATTTTAATACTTCTCTCTCTTTAATAATAATGATATAAATAATAATATAACAATATTTGAATAAGAAAAAGTCACTCTTCAGTCTTCAACATTGAAAAGAGAAAGATAATCTCATTTAAAGAGTTTCTATTTTTATAGATTTTATTATTGATATGACTCTTCAAATAAAAAATGAAGTATTATTTAAAGAACCCTTTTAAAGATGAGTTCAAGTTCGTGTAATTGCAGAGATTTGTAGGAGTAAGTTTTTTCTCTCACGACCACACATATGAGTGAAGAATAGACATATCCTTGAATGTGAGTGAGGGTAATACAATCGATTATGCCGTAATATATAGATTCCATTAACAGGAGGTGTCTCACACCGACGCTCATAAGAGCTAGCCTGGACTCTTTTTAAGTCAACAGTCAACTTCGAATGTGACCCTCTCAAATCGAAGCTGATCAGAAAGACAAGCAAGATCTTTGAGACTTTGACAATTCTAATTGTTTAGTGACGATCCGATTAAAGTTTCACTTTCGGTCCACGATAACGTTCCATGTCTCGATGGTGATCCAAAAGTTTATTTCTTCCTTAAAGCCTAAGCTATTACATCTTCAAAAGCAAGTGACAAAGAATTTGTTGGCAATGAAAAAGAGCACCCCCTTGTCGTCCCTAAGGTATCTTTCCAAACGATTTTTTTTGAACGACGTATTTATATCTACAGTCAATAGACTTTATAAAATATAGTTTATTGAAACATATTTTAAACTCTAAGCTATAAGCTATTGACCTCAGTGCTAAGGTTCCTGGTGCCCGTGAAGCTGAAAGAATTAATAAACAATTAGAGAAGGCGTTTGGCTGTGAAAAACAATCTGGGGTTATCAGATATCGGATCTGTGGATAGTGATTTTCTTTTAATTAATTAAGTTTGAGATTAGTGATTGACATCTATATAATTTGTGATTAAAAAAAATTATATAAAAACAAAATCTTTTACCATAGAGCATGACCCTGGCCGCATAGGATATATATTGCAATCGCATGCAGATGAAGTACTAGTTTCTCCAAGCCGATTAAGACAAAGTTAATTTAAATTTTGACAGCGTCATGAACTATGAGAAAATGTCAGAAAATGTTCTTCTTCTTCAACCCATTACAGAAGTTTTTAGTTATCATATATGCTGTTTGGCTTTTCAGATACAATAAATTATTTTATCCTTCAACTTGAATATGTCTTCGTTTGGTCAGACTAGTTTGATAATCCCCTAAATTAAGTCACAAGCAATGCATGATATATTTTATATAATATACAGAATAGACGTTTGCATTTTTTTTTATAAATAACGACCCCCATTTGAATTATTTTAATAAATCATAATTCTCCTTAGATGTGTAAAAAATATTTGCGAAAAGAAATCTCAACGGATATTTTCAATCTTCATGGACAAGTACTTTTATTGAACATAAAAAAACAATGAAGATTTTTTTTCCTCAATTGTTGGGGTTCGTTGAGATTTTTAATTCCAACTATGATAGTATGGCGTGAGAGTCTATCGAATTCGAACATGGCTAAACAATTTGATCAAGTAAAGAGAAGTTCTTCTCCTCAAAATTTGGATGGCTAATATTCAATATTTAACATTCTGCTTCCCTTATCTGTCCAATCTTAGCTCAATTCTTAGGATGCACACGTTAGGATGATATATCATCTTAATCAAATATATGAATGGTTTATCCATTTATCTATTATATCAATAGTTTATAAATTATTTTAATTATTTGTAATAGACTCATTATTGTATATATTAAAAAAAAAAAACAGCTCAACTCCTCTTAGAGTGTGTTTGTAATTAAGGTTGGATAACTGTAGTTTTTAAGATATAGCAGTAAAGTGTTTGGTAAACACTAACTGCTGTAACTTGAAAGATATGTTGATATGATTTTTTAATTTTATAATATAGAATTTATTATATTTTTAATAATTTTGTCAAAATTATTATTTAAAATTTTATTTACTACATATTATTAACTTTTATTTTATAATTATATCTTCTTCTTTTTTTTTCGCACCTCAATCCCAAATGCTCCCAAATACACCCTTAGTATCTCTGTTTTTAGGAAATTGTTAAGGTAAAGTAAATTATCATGACTGCACAATCTCATAATTGCTACCGATAACACAAAAATCGAACCAATAAAAACTACACGTATATTATTGATAACAATCACAAGGTTGACGTATGGTACATGCCAATGTACCGTAACAATATCGCTTTGTTTTTAATTAGTATTTCAAGCAGCAACGTTAGTGCTATATATTTTTCGATCGAGGCTTAGAATGAATCAAACAATACATATTTAATTTAGCATACGAGAGCTGAATCCTCGAGCAGATCGAATTATAAGGCCTGCAACAACTCATCAATCGAGTTGCGTAAGTAGCATAATAAAATTTGCTCATGACTCACGCATGTACGTTGCTATTATTATTTGAGCCTTGAAATGAACAAAGTAATTACTCAACAATGAAGATAACCAGACAGCACTAATGCTTGTGCCTAAACACAAAACTTTATATACGCGTACACTATATACATATATATATATATAGCGCTTATTTGGTGAGGGTTTTTATCCTTTATTAAAGCGTGAGAAAGTTGTTATGTATTAGACTATTATACCATATGATAAAAAAAAATAAATTTTCTGTATTTTAATAAAGTGTTAGAACTTTATATATATTATATACATAATTTTTTTTTATATATAGCTATCAGATAATAGTGATAGGTGCACAAAAATTAGCACAAAAAATAACACATTATAGTGGATAAAAAAAAATCAGTAAAAGACTATATATATAATGCTTATTTGATGAGGGTTTCTATCCTTTATTATTGAAGTGTGAGTTGTTCTGTATTAGACTATTATACCATATGACAAAATAATTTTTCTGTATTTTAATAAAGTGCTAGAACTTTATATATTATATACATATACATATACATATATATATATATTAATGTAGCTATCAGATAATAGTGATGGGTGCACAAAAAATAACACATCATTACTATAGGATCAAAAAAGTTTCCGTAAAAGACTTTTTTTTTTTTTTAACTTATAGTTTTTGTGCTAATTTTGTACTCTTTTCGATATAAACATCATTACACAGTTATCAAAATGCTTTTGTTTTTAATAAACAATATGTAATGTGAACACAACCTAGAATTGAAGACGCGCAGAGAGATATATTTTTCATTTTTTGAATTTAGATTTTATATTTTATTATGCTTTCTCAATTATCATACAAATTAGCTATCTTTACGTGCTAAAAGAGAGAACACTTTTTTTTTTTTGAAAACTCTAGTTTGTTATTTAGTTTAGTATTTTCATTCAATAAAAGTAAAAATTTCCAGAAATCTTGTTTCTTTTATTTCCGTTTCGTCATAAGTGACTTGAGGAGAAATTAATAAGATGGCGACTAAAAGCTATTTTCTTGATTTTTTTATTTTTATTTTTTATTTTTTTGGTGATTCATGATCTGCTAAGATTGCGTGAAAGCAAAAGAGTTTCAAAGACACCTACCTTTGAATTATCCTTGCACAAATTTGAGTGTAAATGCATTGAGTTTGGGATGAAAGGGACAAAGGGTCTTGCTTTTAACAAAGTGGTTTGTCGGACACATACCACTTGTGTAATAAGCACGATGAAAACTGATTGTAACATGTCAAAAAATTTCCACATAATTATTTTTCATGTACATGAAGTATTGTCATAGTCATTTGAACGTAATTTTCAAAACCACCCAAAACCCCTCAAAGAAAATAAATAAAAAATAAAAAAAAGAGTTGTTCAAATTGAATGGGAGCATCCTTGTTTTTCAAAACCCTAATTATATGGTATAAACAAAATTTTTTTTTTATAATAATAATGTCCCAAAGAGTAATCATTAGCAAGCACAAACTTAGGTGTCATCATATCTTGCCTTATATGTTTAAGAGGGAATAGCATTAATTATTGCTAACGGATAAAAATATAGCTCCCAATTGCCTACCTAATTAAAAATTTAAAATACCATTATTGGCGTAAATAATAAATTTTACCTTAAAAATTGAAAAAAAAAAAAAGAGGAAAAAGACAGGGCTGGAACCCACTCCTGATGAGCAAATTGGACCCGATTTTTTATTGAGTTATTATTATTAATTTGTGTCGTATTTGACCCTAAAAATTAGGTAATAAACAGCACAAAGTTCACCCATCAAGACCCAAAAAGACCAAATAGGCAGCGTTGACGTGGTGATGACGTGGCAGTTCAATCAAGACAGCGAAGGAATTCACTGCCGTGTTTTGCAAAAGGGGAGATTTATTATTATTATTATTATACAAAACCGAGTCCAAGGACAGTGGAGAAACAAGAAGGATAACCTGCAACGGGAGTGGGGCCCACAAGAACACGAGGATGAAGGCTTCCCGAGAACCGACACGACGACCTACAGGATAATGACACGTGTGAGTCTAACGGGCAGGGCAGTATGAACTGGCAATAGCAGGTAAATATTTTTTTTTTCTTCTTCTCTTCCGGAAAGGGGGGGTCTAAAAATTAAAATTCTTTGCACAACCAAGGAATTTATTCACTTTCCAGTAATAATAAATTACTAATATATATTTATTTATATATATTCTTTTTTTTTTGGGTGTCACCTGTTCTCTCTCCAGCTCTTTTTCATTATATAATGACCTAGTCCTTCATCTCTCTCTCTCTTTTCTCTCGAATAGTTTCTGTGTTTTGGTCTCTTGCTTTGAATTCAAAACTAACGAAAGAGATGACTACTGGAGTAGGAGATGGAGAAAGCGTGAGTCTTGATCTTCTCAGGCAGAAGATGGCTGACTTCGCAAAAGAAAGGGACTGGGACAAGTTTCACAGCCCAAGAAACCTCCTTTTGGCTCTCGTACGTGTCATTCAAAATTCTTGATTTATTTCTTTTCTTGTCAAGTTATTTAAAAGTTACCCTTCAGTCCACTTATTTATTTATTTTTTCTGTTCTCTGTTGGTATCTTTGATGATGACACATAAAAGACTCAATGAAGATGATGATCATACTCGTATTTCTTCTTTTATTTTTCTATGTGGGGTTTTGAAGACTTGACCAAAAATATTACAGCCAAAACCAGTTGTATTGTATTTAGAGAAGCTCGTAATTGATTTGTTGCTCACAGGTTTTTTTTTTTCCTTTTCTAAATTAATGTCATGTCTTTGTTAATATTATTTACTGATCTTCGAATCAGAAAGTCTACATATATTACTGAAATCTGCCGGGGTAACTTAGATTGATTATATTATATTACATATGTTAATCTTCTGTTTGAAGTTAGGGTTTAATTATTAAGCAAACAAATCTTCCTTTCTGCTTTTTCTATTTTGTCTCCCTTTAATTACATCATAGAAATCTTGAAAATCCCACTTGTTTTTTTTTGACCTTTTTCTATTTTGTCTCTCCCCCCATAATATCAAAAAGACCCTCAAAAAAGAATAATTAAGAAGATTTAACACGATGATTATTTGAGTCACAGGTGGGTGAAGTAGGAGAGCTCAGTGAGATATTCCAGTGGAAAGGAGAAGTGCCAAAGGGATTGCCAGATTGGAAAGAAGAAGAGAAAATACACTTAGGAGAAGAGCTTTCAGATGTTTTGCTCTATCTAGTAAGGCTCTCTGATATCTGTGGCATTGATTTGGGCAAAGCTGCTCTCCGTAAAGTTGAACTTAATGCCATCAAATACCCAGCTACTGCCTGCACCAATGGCTCGTCAAACAAACAACCAACTCCAAATTAAACCTGCAACCTCCTGCTGCTGCTGCCGCCTGCTGCAAGAATAATAATAATAATAATAAATGGCACCAACAAACAAGACTGTTTTATTTTTTCTTAATTTTCTTCTTCTTAGGCTTTAGAGTCAATACATGATGCTTATTATTAGTAGGAGGGTTTTCAGTTATTGCTGTTTAACTGCATGGATGGAGATTGGAGATTTTATTAATTGTATGGCAGTGTTTGGATTTTGCATTTATTCTCAGATTTTGTAACTTTAGTAGCAGCTGAATCGAATCCCTCTGACATATTATTAGATATGACCGTGATATCATATAATAGAGCTAAGTTAAGCTTTTGCTTTTAAAATATTTGATGTTTTGGCTTGGTCTCCTAATTCTGTTGTGTTCTATTTGATTTCTTCTTGGCTTTCTAAGTTTACGAACATTAAAGTTTCCACCTACTTGTGGAGGAAAATAAAAACTAAACACTGACATGTCGAATCAACTATTACTTCTTCAATTTGGTTACTGCAAACAATGTCATACAAAATAAAATATGATATGTTCTCTCCTGCTGTTAGTGGGGTGCGAGTTATCGAACTAGCAAAATGATAAAGAGTTCTAATACTGACACAATTACTATAAAAATAATTTGTAAAATTATGTGTTGTTATAAGGTTATATTAAAACTTAGTATTAATGTTTTATTCAACCGGATAAAATTATATAGTTTTACATTTGTTTTGTCGTTATTGTGTAAGATTTGTCTATGCAAATATCAACACTTAACGAACTATATTCTATTCTATAAGAGTCATGATAGAACAATAAATTTTTGTACAAATTTATTTTATACAAATTGATGTGAAATAAATTTTTTGATTGAATAAAAATATAAGATAATAAAAATAAAACATGTGGGTCAAAAAATATTTAATCTAACTAATTGAATTATTTATATAAGAATTGTTAACTGTATCATAGTACATTCTATAAATGTATGGATCTAAATTTTTAACATTTTCAGTAGACTTCAAATTACAATATAATAGTAAAACTATAACAATTCAAAATAATAATACCATGCAAGCACTTTATGCTAGCTAGTTAGAAAAAGATAATAATGATGTATGTGTTTAAGGCAGCATAGTAAGAAATCACCTTTATCATATGTTTCTTTAATTGATAACCTTTTTTTTTGTTATTGGTAATAATATTTTTCTCATATGTACAATAAATTTATGTAAAATTTGTTCTTTAGAATATTTACTCGAGATTGTGAGAATGTGTTAGTTGTTGTAAGAGTAAATACTCGTTTAGTCTCTTTTTTTGACTTAAGAGCTTGTTTAAACTCTATATTTGCCATTGTTAGAGATGTAATTATACACGTATATAAATATTTTCATGTGATAGGATTCCTATCTTGCATTAAATAAATGCACCATGCATTCACCTTTTCCCATTAGTTTTTTGTTATCCGTAACAAATTTTCGTTAATAGTAATTATATTATTGTTACATGTAGTAAGTTTCCGCAGCATATATTGTAAAACAAAAAAATTTAATTGTCTATACAATGAAAAATTATTAACAATGATAAAAAAACAAAGTTGTTACTAATAACAAAAAAAGAACTAGGCAGATATTTACAGTGCAAATGATGCTCTTTTAGTCCCACTTTTCATGGTATTATTCCAAATTGACTAGTTATTTTCCATGCTGCGTTGGCTTCCACCTATTATGAATGTGGATATATGATAGTATCATCAGGTGAAAGCTTAGCCGTGTTATTAAATCAATTAACAAACCATTTCTTACGGTAAAAAGTCAACCAAGGCATTGCAATTTTATTGACGACCAGGAGCAAAGCATTGCACTAAGACACCCACCGTCAAATGATATGCATGCATCAAATTTGAGAACGTGACATATTTTTTCTGCCAAAGTTTCATTTTCTATAAAGCAGGAAGTCTTTCAAACCTTAATTATAACCACCGCATAATTATATTTGAATTAATTAAGATGAACATTCAACGATTTCTTTTAATTGTTCAAAATATTACGAAAGAAGAAGTTAATTTTTTTCCCATTCTTCTATATAATATATTGTGTAACATCGAAACAAAACTAACTAAAGTTTAAGGCAGTTGGCATTTGGATTATTCAAAGGTTGATGATTATGGTCATGCATGTGGGGGAGCAAGCAATAAACATTTGTAGGAGGGGTTTATTGAGCCGTCCCAATGTGTGCTTGTACGGGCACAGTTAGAACCACACAGCTTTGTAGTTTGGGTGTTAATGGTGTTTCTGTTGCTTCTTGGGAGATGCCGATGGAGGGCTCGTTTAAATTGAATGTTCATGCAACTGCAGATGTGGACCGTGGGAAAGTTCGGCGTGGTGTAGTGCAACGAAATTCATGATGAGATTGGTATTTTATGTTATGTTGCCGAGCCTGGGCCCTTACACTTAGATAAAAGACACTTGTTATAGAGTTAGTTTGTTTCCCATTAATGGTTAAATCTGAATAGCTGCAAGTTGTTGAACTTACTGTAAGCTAGCAAAGTTCTCATACTAAATACTTTTTATTTGTTTCTAGAGTATAATTCTAACACTAAAGTAAGATTTTCAGATTCAAATCTTGATCTCAAGGACTTTTAATAACCAAATACTGATTTTTTTGGTCAAATTGCTATCTATTGTTGTGGTCCTTATGTATAGTTGGAAGATTTTCAAAGCCATTTATATGTTATCCTTGATATTTTATTGTTCAAAAATATATTTAGTTAATTTTATTCTAAAAATATATATATTTGCTACCCAGGAGAGTTAAAAAAAAAGGTTTAAAATCAAATTTTTAGACTATTATCTCTGGTAAGATTCGAATAATAGTGGCCAGTTATAAAAAAATTAATTACTTGGAAACCAGTCAATAAAACCCCAAGATAAGTAGAAAATTTATAACTTTACGTGTCATTTGTACAATGAAATATAATGTTACATGCAGTGGCGGATCTAGAAGAATAATTTACCGGGGGCTAAATTAGATAATAGTAAAATATAAAAAATTAAAATTTTGAATATATAAAATATTTATTAATACATTTATAATTATTCTCTACGAAAGTTCATATTTTAAAAATATTATGCAATAGACTTGTCATCAATATTATTAAATTTATTATTTCTTATATAAACAACCAAACTATCATTTATTTCATCCAATTCCAAAGATGATTATTAATGAGTTCATTACTGAAAACGTTCTCTTTACTATTATTATAGAAAATGTAAGAATTAATCTTATTTTTTAGAATAGAAAATATTTTGGGTGGAGGGCTATCATTATTTTTAATTAAAATATAAGTTTTTATAATTCTTAAAAGTTAAAGTTTAAATTTTATGGGGTTTATAATTTATAATGACTATTTTAATAAATTTAATGAGAGATAATTAGAAAATAAAAATATTTTTCTTTTTTATTTTTACAATTTTTTTTTGGCCAGTGGGGGCTCAAGCCCCCACTGGTCACATGCTAGATCCGCCCATGGTTACATGACATCCGTTTAATTAAATTTAGAACAAAGCTTTTTAGGATATGCATCGTGTTACTCAAAGAAAAAGCATTGGGACACTTACCAAAATTTAATAAGATAATAAATGTAAAAAACACCCAAAGTATGCATTGCAACGTGTAACATGAATAAATAGATTCTTTGATATCAACACAGTGTTGGCTCTACTGACAATAGAGTCCCCTTAAGTGGCTTGACTGTGTTTGCTCCCCAGTTCGAGTCGCAGGGAAGTCGCATTTGTTGGGAGAACCTGCGCCTTCTGGTTCGAGCGGAGACTTCTAGTTTGAGTTGTGGTACGGGCCTAAAGGTGCCTCCCACAGTTGGGGCTAGGGGTGGGCACGGTTCGGTTCGGTTCGAAATTAAGTAGAACCGATTTAAATCGGTTATTTTATAAAAAGAACCGAATAAGAACCGAACTCAATAAGAACCGAACTCAAACGGTTCTTTTCGGTTCGGTTCAGTTTTTTCGGTTCTAGGCCTATTGGGCCTATTTTGAATTTTTAAATTTTTAGCCCATTGGGCCTCATGAATGTAATAATTTTTTTCAACAATGAATTTATCCTAATTTTATTACAAATATTAACAATAAATACAAAGTATTCAAAACACATTTTATCACTAATATCTTACTAACTATTAATAAGATACTTCAAAAATATGAAATATTAAAATTTCAAAATACATAACCAAACTCCAATACTCCATCTATATAAAACATAATCATAATATTATAAAGAGAAATAACACATGTTTGATTTGAAAAAAATCATGTTTGATTTGAATAAAATCAAAAAATAATTCTGTTTTTCGGTTCAGCTAAGTGAATCGAATACCGAACCGACATTTCGGTTTTTTTACAAACGGTATATTTGGTTTTTTTAAAAAATAAAAATCGAACCGAATTAGAAAAAACCGTCGGTTCGGTTCGGTTTTTTTAACACTACGATTTTTTTGCCCACCCCTAGTTGGGGCTTGGGGCCCTCTCCAAAATACCTCGTGGTTAAAAAAAAAAAAAAAAAATTCTTTGATGATCGATACATCTCACCAACTACTTCTTTAACATCTTTACATAGTTTATAGTTTAAAAGAAGCCCATCACTCCTAATCATTACTACCACAAACCTAAAGTAAAATAAAATAATAAATTTAATGAAAAATATATATTTTATAGTTCATTAGCATTAGGCCTGAGCATCATATATTATTGGTATAATCACTGCCATAATGACCATCATGATTAACCTCAAGAGCCAAACTTTAAGCCAACTATATAAGAAACACAAGCACAAAACACTTTCACAAAAATGTTGAAGAGAAGTTCTTTAAGTGTATCAATGTTGTCAAATTCCGCCTTGTTAGTCGGGTGGTGCCGCGGCAGTGCGCGAAGTCGGTCGAGGCGGCGGAGGGTTTGCACGGTTCGGCTAGGGAACAAGAGACGGAGGTTCTGTCTTGGGTCACGGCCAGTGGTTCAATGGGGGGTCATGGTTGGTCCTCTAAGAATGCTGAAGAAGATCATCATGGAAATCACACCAAATGGACGGTGGATAGAGGCCTATTATTTGTCTTTGCCCTTATTCTTACGTCCCCAAATAATTCCATTATGTTGATTTTCTAATAACGTTTGCTTGTCTTTCGTTTAAATATTTAATAAGGGGACAGCAGTTAATCCCTCTCATCAATTGAATGGCAAATCGCTGCTTTTGCAAAATGTTCAAAGTAACAAAAAATGAAGAAATTGACTGTTATGTTGCAAGTAATGCTAAGGCATCTCAAATTTCGAGCCTATGGTGTGCCCACAACTATTATTAAATGGTATGTTGACATAATTATCAATGATTGTGATTAATTTGTTACTTGAATGAGAAAGCCGAGTGTTAATGCTGATTTTTCTCCAAGCCCAGTTTACTGAATGGATCGATCAACGATGAGATCCAGTATTTCTCGTAAAAATTGATTCCAAATAATTAAGATCCGATCTGAGGAGAGTTTGATCGATAAATTGAAGGAAGGATATAAGAAAACGGATCATTTATCATTTTTCATATAAGTGTAAGTAACCACATGGGCGGATCTAGCATGTGACCAGTGGGGTGAGCCCCCACTGGTAAAAAAAAAATTGTAAAAATAAAAGAGAAAAATATTTTTATTTTCTAATTATCCCTCATTAAATTTATTAAAATAGTCACTATAAATTATAAACCCCATAAAATTTAAACTTTAATTTTTATGAATTATAAAAACTTATATTTTAATTAAAAATAATGATAGCCCTCGACCCAAAATATTTTCTATTCTAAAAAATAAGATTAATTCTTACATTTTCTATAATAATAGTAAAGAGAACGTTTTCAGTAATGAAACTCATTAATAATCATCTTTGGAATTGGATGAAATAAATGATAGTTTGGTTGTTTATATAAGAAATAATAAATTTAATAATATTGATGATAAGTCTATTGCATAATATTTTTAAAATATGAAATTTCGTAGAGAATAATTATAAATGTATTAATAAATATTTTATATATTCAAAATTTTAATTTTTTATATTTTACTATTATCTAATTTAGCCCCCGGTAAATTATTCTTCTAGATCCGCCACTGAGTAACCAAATCACTTATTTAAGTAAAAAGAAAAAAAATAAATTGACAACATTAGTATTTTTTTTTCTATTGTCATCTTATAAAAATATCTACAATAACCACTTTCATCTCCTTGTTAGAGGTAATTAATGATACATTTATAGTTGAAATATAAATTAAATTGTATATCAACTGACAATTTTATGTATCAATTATTGATAGAATTGTATAATTAACATGCAAAAAAGAATAGTGCTACTTGATAAAGAATGGCTTAGGCGTGCCAATTAATGATAAATGACTGATCAGTTGAGATACAAATTATGTATTTTAAATTAAGTGTAGAATTATTATTTTTAGTCTCATTTATTTTTCGAGAGATTCTAAAAGTATTTCTATGGTACTACGTTCACTTAATGTATTTATGACATGTGTGCATTTCGTCTTATAATAATTGATAATTATATTTAATTTAAATATCGCAAATCATGAGTATTAGGTGCGTGTGTTAGGTGAGTGTAGTACAATAGAACTACTCTAAAATTTCTCATTTAATAGAATTGTATTATAAGCTAATGTTAAGTTACATGCATGTAACTTATAATCCTCTCACATGAATAGTGAGTGAGCCCACAACACTCAGAACCTGAATTTGGGCCGTGAGGAGGGCCACGAAGGCCCGTGGTTGCATGGAACTATCCTGATTCCAATGGTGGAAGAAGAAGAAGAAATACGCAACTACAGATATGAAACCTCCTCCTACAGAAACTGCACTCTCCGCTAACAAACTACTTCTTCTTCAACAAATCAAAAAAAAAAAAAAACATGGCCACCGCATCTCTCCTCCTCCGCTCTCCCGTCGTCTTTCCAAACCCTAAAACCCCTCATCACCTCCTTCACCACAACCACTGCCACCTCCGCCCCCAACCCATAAAAGCTTCCTCTTCTTCATCCTCATCTTCATCTTTTTCTTCTTCTTCTTCTTCCTTCACATTCCCAACTTTACCCTTCAAACCCTCCAAAATGGTAACCCCTACCCCTCTCCTCGCAGACTCAACTCGCACCGTCTCCACAATCTTCTCTCTATCCGGCCTCTTCATAAAATCCCTCATCCAAAACTTGGCTCCAACCCTAAACAAATCTTCTCTGCATTGCAATATCGTCCGCACGGTGGGCCCCGCGTTCTTCGCTAGGATGCGTGAGCGGCCCAGCGGGTACCTGAACACGCCTCTGACGGTTGTGGCGGCGGGACTGGCGAAGTGGCTGGACATATACAGCGGGGTTTTGTTGGTTAGGGTTTTGTTGAGCTGGTTCCCGAACATTCCGTGGGACCGGCAGCCGCTGTCGGCCATAAGGGACCTGTGCGATCCCTACTTGAATCTTTTTCGGAATATAATCCCTCCGGTTTTCGATACGCTTGATGTCAGCCCCTTGTTGGCTTTCGCCGTGTTGGGCACCCTCGGCTCCATTCTGAATAACAGTAGGGGTATGTAAGGATCAACGAAATAATATTCACATTTTTTTTTTCAAATTGTCAATTATTGGTTTGCTAGTTTTGCATTCATGCATGCATTTCAATGTCATGGTTCTTTCCTGGGCATGTCTTGGATTATTGGGTGTGTCTCAGATAGAGGACTCAGAGATATTTGTCAAATGGTATAATATTTTTGCCAAAAGTACGAGTTTACTCTTGCATCTTGCTCGGGCAAAATTCCGGCAATTTCGTCGGTAACCGTTTTCCCTAAATCATTATTTTCACTTTTAGCTCGAACTTTGAAAAGTTTACAAGTAGGTCAAAGTTAACAACTTTGAAAAGTTTTCAAGTAGGTCCCAATCAACTTTGAAATATTTGTAATTAGATCCCTATGCTTAAACTTTAAAAAGCTTGAAAACAGGTCATATTATGAACTTCGAATGTGCAAATAAGTGATTGTGATTTCTTTTTTTCTTTTTTTTTACAATCTATAGGTGCAGTATAATATGAATTTTACTGAGATTATTCTCAATTTGTATATTTACACCACAAAGTTTAAAAATAAATTGAGAATAGTTTCAAAACTTACACTAATTAGAAGCGAGACTTCTATCTCCATATTTAGAAAATTATTCTATTCCCAATAATATTAGTGAGATATATCTACTCTACTCATATTTATGGAAGTGACCAACCTACCATTAGGTTGGCGACAAACTATATTGATAATAAATTATACTTAAAAGTATTATATAATTTAAAATTCAATATTGTGAGCTCTTATATATTTGTATAATGAAAAAAATTACAATATTTTATTATTTTCATAAAAATTATTATTTAAAAATTCAATATTGTATGCTCTCAACTTTTATCTTTTTCTACAACTGTGAATTAAAAACTATAATTTCTTAATATTAAATTAGACTTGAACTCAAACCTAGTCAGAGCCAGCAAGGTTGTTATCATAAAAAATCAAGTTTTTTGTATAGTTTTGATCTTTGCTCAAATTCAGCTTAAGGCATAAATTATTGTCAGGGGCAATCCCACTCCTCCCTGAAGGTACGCAATAACAGCGTGGTATTAGGTGCATAGAGCCTCGAGTTCAGCAAAAGTAGAATAAATTAGCTTTTATAAATTTGAACATAATTGAATTGCATTTAAGGAAATCAGATGTCATGTGCAGATTCTAATGTAGATGCAGAAAAATTGACAAGGAGTACACAGACAATGCAATTACAGTCCTATTTTGGTGGAATAACCATTTTCCAGAAACGTGTTATGCTACAACATTGGAATTTTAGATACTTGTAAGCGCTGCAAAAGGAAGCCAGTTCAGTTGTAAGTTGTATGTACAAGTTGAGATGCACGCAAATAGCCATCCCGTTCTGCCGCAAGAAAATATACACTGCTACATTGGCAAGCAATGGGTATCAAAGAGAAGCATTGCTGGAATGCACTCACATAATACAGATTTGAGATACCATCAAGTGTTTCCTAGAAAGCTCTCATACCCATACCTGAAAATGATTCTGCTCACAAAATTGCATTTCCCACAAAATATGTTGCTTTGGTCCCCAAAAAGCCTTGTCTGATACAAGAGTAGTCAAACTTCATTTTTTGCTGTAATATGAAAATAGCGTTGGCTGTTTCTCACCAGCATCCTTAACATTTCCCTTCCTCTTCAGGGGACTCGTTTCCAGCTTATTGTTTCCATCAATAACTGGCTTTGAATCAGCTAGAAACTCCTTGTAGTCCCGTTTCTGTAGTTCCTTTTTAGTATCTTCATCAGAAAGTACAGAAGCAACGGATTTGGTATCAGGGTCTCCTTTTTCAACTGAGGATTGAGTTCTTATGTCATCTGCAGTCACAGCTTCGTCTTTCACGCTTTTCGGCAGATTAGTCTGAGCAGTAGTATCAAATGAATATTTCTCTTCCAGGCCTGATACTGGTTCTTCTTTTATTTCTTTGATGGGCTCTCCTTTCATACGTTTGGGCAGATTTGTCTTCACAGACTCGTCAAAAGAACTTTTCTCATCCATTTTTGATTCTTGTTCTTTCTTGATTTCCTTCTTCAAAAAGAAGTTTGAGATTGGATTCTTCCCCTCAGTCTTCAACGGAATCTGAAGAATATAAGTTAATGATTTTTTCATCAACAAAACCAGGAACTATAACTATCTAAAGAAAATTTTCTATGAGAAAAGCTGTCAGATATCTTTTGATAAGACCACGTTATGGAGCAATAAACGATGTAAGGAGCTATAGAACATTAAGCACGGTTGCTAATGACCTCTGGTAGTTCATAACGGTTAAATAACAGCAGCCATAAATTGCTAGATTTAATAGCAAATGCTAACATGACGCACCTCCTTAATGCACTCTGGCCCATTGAAAGATAGCTTGCCCATTACAGGTGTCACAGGATACCACACCTGGAAATAACAGTTATTATTCCACGAGACAAGAATGATAAGTAACCTGGAACCCCATCCCCCTTCCCCAATTTCCCAATTTAAAAAGGAGATGTCATGCTGATAGTATATCCAGAAGGCATACCAAATCAGACTCTTCATACGGTTTAAGAATTGTATCATATTTGGAAGATGAAGAACCATTTAGCCATGCATCTGATGATTCCTTGTCACCCAAAATTACAGGCATCCTGTCTATAATTATCAACCAATGAATTAGGGCATGGCTGCTCCATTTGGCAAGAATCAAGAATGCATGGAAGTCATGATCAATCAATTACAATAGCATATAAATTTCTCAATTTCCTCGCTCAAGATCAAACTGAAAGCAAATGTATAACCTAGCCAAACACCTTTAACAATATTCTATTTCTTAGAATTAGCCAGATTACCATAATTTTATCAAGGTCAGAGACCATCAGAGTCCTCCGACAAAGTATTTGCCAGTTAGAGTCCTAATTAGTGTTACTATTATTTTTCAAAAGAATAATCAAAATGCAAAACAAATATCATATTTCAAAAGAATAATCAAAATGTAGAATAAATATCATGCTCATGAACATTCTCATTCGTTTTTAATAACAATCTGTAGCCTGATTTTCTACCTTTGCAATAAATATAAGCTATTAATGCATGTTGGGTATACTTTCAAGATGCTCAAACAAAATCAATATGTGACAAGGAAATGTGGCTTCATTCAAGTGAATCCTGACACATGCAAAAACACTTAAACTGTCATTTTTTGAAAAATGTATGAGTATGAAAGTGTACAGATATTTCATGATCTAAAACAGGCAATCCGAATAATGAAAGCAAGCACAACTCACCATGCAGCCACTGTAAGGCAGCTGATGAAGAAGTTGTCAGTATGGTGAAAGTGTAAAGTATCTCGCCTGCAAGAAAGCATATACTATTGTGATTGTCTAAAGATAATGGAAGAAAGCATAAGCCTTTCAACAAAGGAAAATAAGGATTTCTGATAAGTAACTGTCAAATATCAATGTCTGTAAGTTATGACAGATGTGCCAACATCTCATCATAAAGGGTAACAGAAATACTAATAAGAAGATTAACTACAAAAATGGAGACTAACGAGAAATACTAATGAGAAGATTAACTACAAAAATGGAGACTAACGAGAAATACTAATGAGAAGATTAACTACAAAAATGGAGATTAACGAGAAATACTAATGAGAAGATTAACTACAAAACTGGAGATTAATGGTATAAAACCATATTTTTACTAATAATCTTATATCAAAATAATTTTCCTCAGATAAAAATGTATCAGCTGTTAAGCACTAGCCATGACTGAATAGAAGCAGAATATAAGCAGAACAGCTTTCAAAACTGAAAACTAATAGTAGTAAAGAATTATGGGTTAAAAAAGAGTGGATCCTGGAGCAAAATAGTCTGGCAATTCATGTCATTTCAAAAAAGTGAATATTAGAAGAGTGTTCACCTTCAGAGCTTTGCCAGGTATCATAAAGCGCAGCAAACACTAGAGGCCTACCATCCTTAAAATGAACATAGTAAGGCTGCTTCTTTGACCCATCCTTTTTCCATTCATAGAATCTGAGGAGAAGATTGAAGTCAAGTAAAGCACGGAACATCTGAAGCATTAAATGGAATGAAGTCAAGTAAACAAGGCAGATATTACTGTTGGCCAAATGGAAATAAAATGAATGTATTAGCTTGTTTAAAAGCTGCAGCTAATATAACCGAAGTCAGAGAGATTAAAAGAAAATGCTTCACGAAATTATTGGAAAACATCCCCCTAAATTTCAAATTACACATAACGGCTAAATATTTTGAAAAAATTTTAAGATTCAGCTAAAACACTTCAAGAAAAATATTCAAGATAATAAACATTAATTATTAAACAATAGTAAAATGATGCAGCAGTAAAGAGCATGCATAATCTTATGAACAAACCAAGGAACATAAATACCCTTCTACTGCCGCTAAGCACCGGCTTTTAGGAAGAAGACGACGAAAAGAAGCCTTTTCAGTCACTGATTCAGATCGAGCATTGAACTGCAAAGCAGAACACATATGAGACGTCGACAATCCTCCCACATAAATGAGTGATTTTGACCTTATGACTCACTGATCAAATTACAGTCATCTTACATTTGTATTTCCCTTGAGATTTGTATAAAGAACTATACAAAAATGGGAGTCGGTTTCGAGCCCCAAAATAATTTCTAGAGATTGTTAAGCCTTTTTTTGGGAAAAAAAATTAAAGAAAATCACATAAAATTAGGAAAACCTTCTGGCCCATTTCGGGCCCAAATTCAATGGCTTTGGCACACCGGTTTTGAACTTTTCAAGGAGAGCATTAGAATAAATAGGCTCTACAAAAACCTCTACTTATTTAACTTTTGACCACGCCATAAACGAAAGCTTGTTAAACAAAACGACTCATAAAACCACCAATTCACAGCATCAACATATTTATTTATTTTCGGATACAACCTGATGGTAACCCAAACTCTCCTCGGTATGTAGTGGAATTCTAAACCCATACCTTCTGTACTACCACAAGAGGTTTTACTAGTTAAACTAAACTAGCATCCACAAAATTATGTTATAATTATAACTTAATAATATTAATATTGCAATTAAATGTTCAAGCTAAATGGAAATATATTAACAGAATCAGCTGAATAATTTCCAATCTTGGCCTCTGTTAGTGCTACTCTTGTTTCTTAACAAAAGTATCATTTCGATCATAGACTAAGCTAAGTAAGAGCACAAATTAAAGATTTAAGTAACTGGAATGAAATAAATTGATATTACCATCTTATAGAAATCAGGTTTCTCATTTTTCTTAGTGAAACTAGGAATTAACCCCCACTTCATGCAATGGAGGACAAACCCTTCACCGTCGTCGTCCCTGCGAACAACCGGAAGATTCCATCCCGGCGCGACGTTGTACGACGGGCGATACCTAATTCAAATTTTCAAACGAATAAAAAATTAAAACAATCCGTTGTTTTTTTTTTATTATTACTATTACTATTTTAAAATGAAACTGAAGGAACAAAAAGTGACAGTACCTATCCATGTTGAGGGTGCGGGCGGGGCTGCCGGTGCGGTGACAAGCCCTAGGGAGGTCGTCGGCACGGAGAGTACAGCGAGCTCTTCCACACATCTTTGTTTAATTGCTCTGTTAATTCAATGAAGGCGGGAAGCAATCGGCGGTTTTTCTAGAAGCAACCGTTGGTTGCTGATTGACTTGAATCTTCATCAAAAGGTGCTTGATGTTGACACGATGCCCGATACTTCCCTATCCATTTGTCATTTCATGTACTATTATTATTACGCAATTTAAATCCATATCTCTGTCGCTTTTTTTCTTTTTTTAAGACAGTCGAAGTTAATTTATTTTTATGAATTAAATCAAAATTTTCATTAAATTTTAAAAAAATTAAGAGATAATAAATCTAATGGATTTTTTTAACTTAATAATTTAATTAACTTAATTTCAATAAATCAAGTCAAATCATTAATTATTTATTTTTTCAACTAATAAATATTTTTAGTGATTAAGTAATTAAATTATTAAGTCATTTTTTAATTTTTTTTACTTAATCTAAAAATTCTGAATAACAACATTATAACATATTCTTCCAAATATCCTTATTCAGATTAATTTATTTTCATCTTTACTTAAATTATACTTACTAATTAGTATTATTATCATCTCTATGACTTGTGATAATATATTAGGAGATTAATTTTTATCTTTTTATTATCTTCAAATTAGCATTATTTCTATCTTTATAAAATTTTATGAACTTTTTTTTGTATAAAACATCATTCATTATAATAAAATTGATCAATATATTCTAATTTAGAATATTAAAAGATTGTATCCATTTGAATATAATGTTTGTTATAATTAAAGAGAAATTGCCAATATTCCTTATTGAAATTAATATATACATCTTAACCTCTATAGTTTTTATAATAACCAATAACTCCCTGATAGCATAATCTTAAAGTATTACCCATGATTTTAAATACACTTTATTCATATTTATTATAAATGAAATAAAGCATGTTAATGAAGATTAAAATGAAAAATTTAAGTACTAAAAATAAGAAAATCTATAATTTGGAGTGAATAAAAAAATAAATTTTTATACATTTTTCTTATAATAAATATATATTTTTATATTTCCAGGTTAAATTATCAAATAAATAACCTATTTATCCTTCTTTTCTTTTTAAATTTATATTGCCAGTGTGTTATTAGTTATTATAAAAGTTGTAGGAGATAAATGGTATATATTGATTTTATTAGGAGAAATTGACAATCTCTCAATAATAAAATATTATATTATTAATGTTTTATGAGATGTTTATTATTTATCTAACATTAAAATTATGTAAGGGCGCAAATGTAAAATTACTTGGTTTCAGATTTTTTTGAGTTGAAAAAAAGAAAATTGGTACTTTTTTAGGAACTCAAACAAAAAAGCGAATATGACATTCATATTTTGACATTCAAATCTATTTAAAATTTAAATTAATTATCTATTTAAATAAATAAAAAAATGATACATAAGAGAAAATCCTAATCCATTATTGTTGACTTCTTTTAATTATCAAAATTCAAAAATTAATAGTAAGGAAATTGCTTTATTACAACATGTACAACCTCTATTAAGTGTGATAAAAAATTAACTCCAACCCCATTTCGACCGCATCTTAAGTTTGAATAATGATAAAATTACTTAAAAATTTTGTGTTAATAAAGTTAAGATTGAATTCATCAGTAGGAATTATATATTTTGAATTGCCACATCCTTTGTCTCCTCGTAACCTTAAGTCTTTACCAAAGATAGTAGTGTGGGAGTGTTCGAGTGAGTCTTTATACTCTTTTTTGGTTTCTTTGTTCAGTTTTTTCTCTAATTTATTTATTTATTTATTTCTAGTGCTTATGGACACTTCGGAAGTCGTCTGCCTCTGTAGTTCACTTTCGATGAATGAACAGGTTGCTATAGTAGTGGTATCTAATAAGGTGCAACAACGAGGAGATGCAATGGCTGCTACATGTCTGCTTGGCAAGATCTTAACGTCAAAATCATTCAATAATGATGTTTTTGTGAGAAGTATTCCGACAATCTGGAAATTTACACGGGGCATTCGAATGGAGCATATTGAACATTTTTTTTTTTTTTTTTTTTGCTTCTCTTCAAAGCAAGACCGTCATCGGATATTAGCTATAGGCCATTGGCATTTTAATCGTTCCTCATTAGTCCTGTCTCCTTTAGCAGATGGTGGTGTTTTAACTAAGCAAAGTTTTAACTCAGTTGCCTTTTGGCTGCATATTCTTAATGTGCCTCTGAAGTATACGTCCAAGGAGATGGCAGAATTTATTAGAGGTATGCTTGGTGTTGTTGAGCAGGTGGATGTTGGACCTTATGGTGATTATATTGGGTAATATCTTCGTATTTGAGTCTCAATCAATATCTCTGAACCTAATCAACCGAGTTTGTTTTCGTACCAGAGAGGATGCCTATGTGCTCTCTGTTATGTATGAACGCCTGCCGAATTTTTGTTATTTTTGTGGTAGTTTTGAACATTTGATTAGGGATTGTGCTGCTTTGAACTTACTAAAGCTGAGAAAGGCCGAGCATTATGATTGATTATGCCCGTAGATTTGTGTGGCTCGTGATTACAATAAGGTGGTGGGCCGTAATGCTTCTCCGAAGCATAATGACTGGGTGCTGGAATCCTCTAGTCTAGAGTTGACTTCTCAAAGGGATAAACATGATCAAAATGGTAAGAGATGCTCTCCTAATGTTGCTTTAGTGGTGATAAAGTTAGTTATAACAGTAGGGAAAGTGGCAGCATCTCTATAGGGCTATAAGTATTTGGTCAATAGGGTGATAATGGTTTCATTGTGCAACCGACTGTAGGGAAACAAACCTTTTGCAATACACGTGTGCTACCTCATTCTCTCACTAATACACTCGCGCCTTCTCATTTTAATGACAGCTCATGCTCCACACGTGACTTTACTCCAAAACGTGATATTGTTTCTTTGCCTGATAAAATGGCATTAGATGCTTCTCTCAAAACTAATACCAGCTATAAGGATGTTAATGATGGTCTTTCTAGCAATTTTTATCCTACCTTGGGTTGTGCTAATAAGGACCAACATGAATCTTAAGAGGTGCTGCAAAACTCAGCAAGTCTAGAAGTGGGAAAACTCAAAAGGAGGCTGTGGAAGCGTCTGGCAATGATAGAAAGTTCTACTCCAGTTTCTATTCCCTTGGCTATTGTTGAAAATTAATTAAAAAAAAAGAGTTGAAAAGTCAATTTGGAAGATATCATTTGAATTCAATTTGGAGATAGTCGAGAAGTTTGATAAGCAATTGGAAGTGGTCAAAACTATTGAAATGGTGGCTATTGAATGTTGAAAAATTGGCTTGATTTTAGGCAAAATCTTGCCTATAAAAGGAAGCTCTCATTTGAGAGCTTGGCATCCAAAATCCCAGAGAATGAATCCAAGTTTTGGTGAGAAATTGAGAAAGAGAAATATTCTTAAGCATGTAGTTATATTGAAGGAGCATTTGACTCCTTAATATGGGTATTACGAGTTTGCTTTGTTAAGGGGTATTTCTCAGGATTATGTATTTGGGGCTTGGGTGAGAGAAAATTATTTCTGAGAGTGGTTGTAATAATTTTCCACATAGTGAATATTTTTCTTTGGTTGTCTTGTGACAACGGCCGTGGTTTTTCTCCGGATTTAGAGTTTTCCACGTAAATCTTGTGTTGTTTGATTGGTGTATTCTCCATTGAATTTTCTTATTAATTTGTTGCTTGATAAATTGCTTGAAGTGATCTTGGGAGGAAGTTCAATTTCCTAACAGTGGTATCAGAGCCATTGATTGAAGTTTTGGTTTCGGGGTACTATTCACGTATACGGTACTGTTCACGTGAAGCAGTGGGAGCCAATCCAAATAATTTGTGGTGAAGAGAATAGGTTGATCTGTAAAGCAAATATGTTAGCAGCTAGTGTTTTTTCAAACTTAGTGGAGTTTGATGTTGTTGAAAAATTAATGGGAGAATGATTTTATTGGCTTGTGGAGAATTCAAGTCAAAGGTGTATCCAATCTGGTATGCACAAATATTTGAAGGTGTGGACAATTTTGGTACCTTAAGAAAATTGTCAAGAAAGCGGAGTGGGCTCGGCAAATTACTCCAGAATCAGTAAAGGAGATACTGATATTCTCGTAGATGGTGAGTTTCCTTTTGATAGGAGACTGGGTTAGTTCTTTTGGCATGTAGATCTCCAAGTTGCCATGAAAGAGAGCATGTTATGATCAGCGGGGTCCACAAGTTTGCACGCGGGCATTGGCTTGGTATAAATGCAAGGTGTGTGGTGGAAAAGTTATGTCATGGCTGAAGAATTCTCAGGGAAACCAAGCATGAGAATTGCACCATAATTTTCAGCGGATATGTTCGACATATGCCGGAAAAAAAAATCTTAGAATGGTTAATTCTAAGTGGTATACTCTTTATGGTGGAGTATGGTAATTCTCTATGTTGAGAATTATGACCGTTGGTGAAGACAGTGCTTTGTAACATTAGTTATGAATTTTTTTTTTAATCAAGGTGGAGATTGTTGAAAATTGATTAAAAAAAAAGAGTTAAAAAGTCAATTTGGAAGATATCATTTGAATTCAATTTGGAGATAGTCGAGAAGTTTGATAAGCAATTGGAAGTGGTCAAAACTATTGAAATGGTGGCTATTGAATGTTGAAAAATTGGCTTGATTTTAGGCAAAATCTTGCCTATAAAAGGAAGCTCTCATTTGAGAGCTTGGCATCCAAAATCCCAGAGAAGGAATCCAAGTTTTGGTGAGAAATTGAGAAAGAGAAATATTCTTAAGCATGTAGTTATATTGAAGGAGCATTTGACTCCTCAATATGGGTATTACGAGTTTGCTTTGTTAAGGGGTATTTTTCAGGATTATGTATTTGGGGCTTGGGTGAGAGAAAATTATTTCTGAGAGTGGTTGTAATAATTTTCCACATAGTGAATATTTTTCTTTGGTTGTCTTGTGACAAAGGCCGTGGTTTTTCTCCGGATTTGGAGTTTTCCACGTAAATCTTGTGTTGTTTGATTGATGTATTCTCCATTGAATTTTCTTATTAATTTGTTGCTTGATAAATTGCTTGAAGTGATCTTGGGAGGAAGTTCAATTTCCTAACAGCTATGGCATAAAAAAGGCTCATTAATTAGAGGGTTGCAGATAAGAATGGCTCTGGCAAACGAGTATGATTAGCGTCTGAGGATTATGCCCATAGGGTTGTTGATGGTGGTTCAGTGATTTCTACTAATATTTCTTCACAATTATCAATGGGTCCTAAGTCTCAGCCCCATCAATCGCAATGAATGTCTTATGTTTGAATGTTCGAGGTTTGAGGAATCCTGAGACATTCCATGCACTTTGAAAAATTCCCCATGAGACATAGACAAATATTATATTTTTGTGTGAAACTAGATTAACTGTGTCTGAGATGCAACATAAGTATTCATGTTTGAGGTTTGAAAATTGTTTGGTTGTTGATCGCCGCAAACGTGGGGAGAGGGTTTAACTTTGCTCTGGCAGCGAGAGATTAGTTTTTTGTGCATTCCTATGGTTGGCACCATATTAATGCCACTATACGGATGAAATATGATTTCATATGGCATTTTTCTGGAATGTATATGCATCGGGAGGCTGCTTTGAAAATCATACATGGCAGCTACTACATAGATTGCATTCTTTCCTTTTTTTACCCTGGATAATTGGAGGTGATTTTAATGAGATTTTGAAATTGTCACAAAGACTTGGTAGGTTGCCTAGGGATTTGAAAATGATGCCAAATTTTCAATCTGTTTTGTAAGATTGTAAACTACTAGATATTTTTGTAGATCGTCTTCTACACAATTTTTGTAGGAAGGCTCTGAGTTTTTTCAATGTCGTCACTCATCTCGTTGCTTGGGGTTATGATCATAGTCATATTTTGGTATCTTTTAAAAATTCGGTTGGTTATGCTAATAAGGTTTCTTCGTGTAAGCGCAATTTACAATATGAGGCTTTTTAGAAGGAGTATGGTCAGTGCTGTGAAATTATTTTTCGCTATTGTCAAGGTCATCGTTTCGGAGAGGTGGATCAGGTTGATATTTTTTAGCAGAGGGTTCGTTCAACAGCTACAGCCTTGTCTCAGTGGAGTAGTCATAAGTTTAGGGGTTGGCGTAAGCTGGTGGATGCAAAAATATTTTAATTGCGAGATTTGTGGATTAGTAGAGGGCATTATACAGATGGTAGCTGTATGCATCGCTTAAAGGCTGAAATTGATGGGCTTCTACATGAGAAAGAGCAATATTAGATCCTGTTTCATGGCTACCACGTTATTGGTTAATGCCATGGCATCATATCGTATATGTAAATAGTACCGTATAAGTTAATAATTTTGTATATGTAAATAATACTATATACAAAAACAGTACCGTATATCTCTTTATGTTCTTCCTAAGGTTTTCAACTGTTCTGAGTTAAAAAATGTCATATGTTTTGCTGTTCGACTTCTCGTTAATCATGAAATGGACACAAGATCCCTGGAATACATAAATATTTAAATTATAATAAAATACACACAATTAAATGTTAGAGGATTTGAACACATAAAAATAGAAATATTAGTGAGATTTAGAGCACAAAATGACAATTATATCCTTTATAAATATGCATTCTCTAGTACTAAACAATAGATGTGGTGTTTACTTACTTTTGTTAAGTCACTTGCTGCAAGGGCGTTACAGGCTATGTATTTTCATTATTGTTCATTTCTTGATACATGCATGGGCAGTAATCCATCCTTTATTTAATGGAGTATCCTTTGAGGGCAATAGTTATTACAGTGCATAATTTTATGAAGACTAGGGTCTGGACAGGATGTTCATATTTACCAAGATATTTGAATTCTTAGACCTCTACTGTTCAAACCTATTTTGTCAGTTTTCTTTGAAAATGTCTGGAATATAGATATGTTACACTGGCATTTTTCAACGGCAGATATCTATTATATTCTGAAGATTAAATTACCACTGTAGATTCTTCATGATCATATTATGTGGTATTTCGATTATAGTAGGGAATATTCTATTAACTCTGGGTATTATGTCGCTTAGGGGAAGAAGAGTTTGTCACATCTTGCAATGTCTGCTGGTTCTTCTCATCAGTGGTCCTCAATTTGGAAATCGAAAGTTCCCTCCGAAATCAGATGGTGTGCTCTCTTTAATTTGCTTTCTACTGTGTGTAATCTAATGTTGAAAAGGGTTGTTGCTGACCTAAGGTGTATACTGTGTGGAAACCTTGGTTGGTTAGTTTTGCACGCTTTATTTGTTTGTGGGCATGCTTATGATGTGTGAGATTTATCTCCTTTTTCTGGGTCTATTTTGCCTAGTTGCTTTTCTTGTTTGTGGGAAGTATAAGAAAATGTGCGTTTAGTCTTTTCATCAGATGAGCTTTATTTGTTTGTTTTGCTTATGTGGGGGATTTAAGGGCAAAGGAATAAACTTTTGTATAATGGGGCTATTGCTTGCTCTTTTTCCGTCACGTCTTGTGCTCAAGGGCTGTATGATGCTTTTCGTCAACAATCCTTTACGTGTGCAGGTGTTTCTTAGCCAATAGCTTCCCCTTATGTTTTGGGAACCACCTCATGTTGGGTTGGTTTAAGCTTAATTGTGATGCGGCTGTCAATGCTCAACAATGTATGGGTAGTAGTTTTGGGGTTGTGATTCGTAATCATGAAGATTTAGTTGTGTTACCAGGGGCTGACATTGATGTTTATTCTGATGATGTTAATGTGGCTGAGGCGGAAGCTTTACACTTTGGTTTAGGACTCACCAAGAGAGGCTGGTTGGTCTCTGACTCTCTGTTGGTTATCAAATTGGATTCGTTGTATGTTTCTTTGCTTATCCAAGGGTAGCAAAGTACGAACACTAATATTTTTTTATTTTATTTATAGTTGAAATACAACAACTGATTATACCAAAACATAACTTTAGGATTTTAATATATTTTAAGGAATTGCAATCGAGCTGCGGATAGTTTAGCTAAATTTGCACTTCGTCTTTGTAGTTCTTTTATTTTGCTTGAAGATTTTCCGCAGTCACTATCTTATTATTTTTAAGATTTTCTCATTCTAATTTAATGAATATTTTCTCTATTAAAAAAAAAATAAAAATTACCACACCCCTTTTACTCGGCTTTAGTAAAACTACCTCGGTCTTAAACATAAGAAAAAACAAAAAAAGAGTAAGAAAAGTTTTAGTCCCCCCTTAGCCATCCCAGCTCTTTTTATTCTTATCCTTAAATATTCTACTCTCCCCTTTATTCTCTTCTCTTCCCTCTGTTTTCCTACGCATAAAATATCTACACGCTCACTCTTCAATCAAGCAAACAACAAGACAACCTAAATTCTCTCTGCGTCGATACTTTCGACAGAAGTTTTCCGCTCAGCTCCAATGGAGTCAAAATCATCTGCTCGATTCACCTTGGGCAAGCAGTCTTCTCTGGCGCCGGACCAGCCGCTTCCAGCCGACGACGATGCTGACGGCTCCGAGGCCATTGACCCCAGGGTGAGGCTCATGTACATGGCTAATGAAGGTGATTTGGACGGGATTAAGGAGCTCTTAGACTCCGGCACCGATGTTAATTTCCGTGACATCGATAAACGCACCGCTTTGCATGTTGCCGCTTGTCAGGGAAGGACTGATGTTGTACGGCTGTTGCTCAGCCGTGGAGCTGACGTGGATCCTGAAGACCGCTGGGGCAGCACTGTAATTTTCATTAATCCCTTTCTTGTTCGAATTTTTTAGCAAACACTTAACACTTGTGTGATTGCTTTCTGAAAACCCTTTTTAGAATCACCTTAGGTGCGTTGGGTATTGTTTTCATATCTTGTTTTCTATTTTTCTGAATTTAGAAATAGATTATTTCTCAAAATATTTTTAAAATATAAAATTCATTCTACATTTTTAATAAAAGAAAAAAAAATTCTTGTTTTGTTTATTTCCCAATACAGTATTAGGCTTCAATGAATAACTTTCCTCTATAATCTCTCAAAATGATAATAATAACAAACATCATTAATATTAATAATAATAATAAAAACAATAACATCATTATTATTAGGGAAAATATCCACCGTCCACCTATTTTTTACATCTTTTTTAAAAATACACAATTCCTTCATTTTTTAGCTGGAATCCACCTAAAGTTACATTTTTTTTTCATTTTTCCACTTCCGTTTGGAATCCGTTAAGAAAACTAACGGAAACTTAATAAAATGACCATTTTACCCCCAAAACGAAAATTACAATTTCACCTTAAAAAATACCAAAAATAATAAGATTTAATGATGAATATCATTATTGGTACTTTAATGAAGTACAAAAAAATCTTAACTACTAGAGATTATAACTCAATTAATAATAAAACTCTACTTATCTTAAATTCAATTGATGATTTGTGAGATTTGGCTATTTTTAATACTACTGTTATAATTTAGTATTCTAATTACAGATATATTTAAAAAAAAAACATGTATTTGATGGTTATGGAATTAATTTATTTATTGACCGATGGGGAAAATAATTAGATTTAATCTAATTATTTTTTGTAATTTTTAAGGTGAAATTGTAATTTTCATTTTGAGGGTAAAATGGTCATTTTTTAAAGTTTCCGTTAGTTTTCTTAACGGATTCCAAACGGAAGTGGAAAAGTGAAAAAAAATGTAACTTTGGGTGGATTCCAGCCAAAAAATGAAAGAATTGTGTATTTTTAAAAAAGGTGTAAAAAATAGGTGGACGGTGGATATTTTCCTTTATTATTATTATTATTGATATTATAAAAAAAAAATTTCCCCGTCCATAAAACTTTTCTTTTCTTATACATTATGATATTTATGTTTTATATATTAATTAAATCAAGTATATATAATCTATCATTTTTCTTTAAACAATTTAAACAAATATAATTAACAACATCACCTAATTTATTCTTAAAATTAGAATAACCAAACTAATTAAATAACAATAAAAATAATTATATATTAATTGATGTTTATTTAATGAAAATTATTTCAATAATAATTCTTTAAAATATTCCTATAAAACGGATTTGATTATTAATAATTCTTTAAAGTATTCCAAGTGTTTTTCAAATTTGTTTTAATTCAATTGAGGCTGTTCACTTTTTCTTACTCTGTTCTTGTATACCTTTTGCAAATCTAAGTAATAATCATTTTCAGACAATCAAACTCACAAATGTGACCATTAATAATGAGCTAATAATTCATAGTTGATTGAACAGCCTCTTGCAGATGCGGTGTATTACAAGCACCACGACGTGATCAAACTTTTGGAGGAACATGGTGCAAAGCCTTCAGTATGTATCAACACCTGTCATGTCCTATTTGCCCTGTGATTTTCAGTTCCTGTCGCACTCTGTCTTTCGTGATTTTAGTATGATCTCCTGAACCTTATTGCATCTGTATATGTGGTTCTGTCTGTTCAGACAGCTCCCATGCATGTTCAAAATGCTCGTGAAGTCCCAGAGTACGAAATTGATCCTAAAGAGCTCGATTTTTCCAACAGTGTTGAGATTACAAAGGTATCTTATAAGCACTTCTCCACTGGTTGTTTCTTATTTCTATTCTTGGTTTTACGTTCGATAAGAAAATGTATATGGATAAATAGGGTTGGAAGGAATGCTTTTTTTGCTTGAGCGTCAACCTTTAGCACACTTTTTGAGTTATAGAAAAAGCTTTTATATAGGATCTGACATCTGATTCCACTCTGCCCGATATAGTATGGCTTCCTATGTATGACGTTAAAGCAGTCAATTGGGATTCCTTGTTAAGGCCAAACTTGTGTGATGTCTGATTGTTATGATTCTTTGTGGTTAAATGTTGCACTAATTTATTATTATTTTTTCAAAAAATAAAATACTTTTAGCTTTATAAGAATGCGATTACTGAAATTGAAATTTAAGCTCTCATATTTGCATTAAATCAGAGAATTAACATATCAATGAGTCTTCAAGTTGCAAAAATAAAGATTACAACATACTGATCCGTTTTAAGTTTTACAGTCTGCAAGCACATGTTCTTGCTTCTTTATGTTGTTATTTTTTTTTTAATATTTATTTTTCGTTCTTTCTTGGGCATGGCAAATGCCTTCTATATTCTCTGAAAATGCTCCATTTAGTCCAAGCTTTTCATCTGTGAAAAATATCAAAACTTGATAAGGGATCCATCGTATAAACTATCACCTCATTGATAATAGGGAACTTTTCGGATTGCATCATGGCGTGGAACACAAGTTGCTGTGAAAACACTTGGAGAGGAAGTTTTCACTGATGAGGATAAAGTGTGGGTTGGTCTAATACCATCACTGATTTTTGTTCCTTTTTCTTATTTTGCATTTTTTCATTTTCTTAAAGTTTCTTTTAATTTTAATTTTTGGAGTATGCTTTCTGGAATCTTTCTTGCGACTTTGGAGTTTCATTGCTGCTTGGCATTGCAGGAAGGCATTCATTGACGAGCTTGCATTACTTCAGAAAATTCGTCATCCAAATGTTGTCCAGTTTTTGGGTGCTGTAACCCAAAGCACTCCAATGATGATTGTCACAGAATATTTACCCAAGGTTTATTTTATTCTGCAGTTACTATAGCAAGGCAGACCTTATATTGGTGACTTGTTGTAGTGCTGTTGAATTTTAGTTCTGAATCTATTGTTTTTCATCATTTTGTCCTCGGGGATATTGATTTGATTGTATACAATTGGCATTATCTGTCTTCATCAATCAAAGTTCTTATGCTTTTACTTGTAATTACTTGCAGGGAGATCTCCGTGCATATCTGAAGCAAAAGGGTGCATTAAAGCCCACACTAGCTGTGAAGTTCGCTCTTGACATTGCTAGGTTGGCTTCCCGGTTTGCACAGCAAGTCTATCTATTACTTTTTGGCTTGCTTGCTGCAGAGCTATAAGTGATGCGTGATTTATGGTTCTAAGTTTTCAGGCATAATCATTGAGTTGGAAATTTGGAAAATGTATTATGAGATTTGAGATAATTTGTTTTTATCCTTGTAGAATTTTAAACACGTTCTGTAGTTCTTTTCATATCTTAGCAATTAATTTAAATGAGGCCATCATGTTTGAAGTTGAACTTCTTATCTTTATATCCCTTAGCATTTGCATTTGCAACCAATTAACAATTAATATGCTTAGAAAATGGTAGGACACATATACGACTGTGGGAGAAATTTTTTGTAAATTTGACGTGGCTTTTAGACCATATAAATTGCTCTGCGTATTTTTTGGAGTGATATATTGTAATTTGTGTCTTTGTTTATTTCTAAAACAATATGCTCTGGTCTTTGTGTTATTCTTTACCCATCCTTTTTGAGTAGGAGGGACCATTGTACATTGATATATTTGATGAATTATTAGGTGTTTCTTTATATCTTGATTGGAAGTCATCATGTCTATTGTAGGGGAATGAATTATTTGCATGAAAACAGACCTGAAGCAATAATTCATCGGGATCTTGAGCCTTCGTAAGTTTTCAATCTTACATCCCCCTCAACTGTGCATGTAAAGAATTAGAAAGTATGAATGATTAGTACCTGAATGGTTAAGACTGTTTTAAAATTTCTCAACTGTTCGAGTAAGATAACAGAAATATACTGCGGGATGATTCTGGGCATCTGAAAGTTGCAGACTTTGGACTCAGCAAGCTACTGAAATTTGCAAATACAGTAAAGGAAGACAGACCTGTGACATGTGAGGAAACTTCCTGTAAGCTTTCTTCTTTGAGTACACTTCTTTATACTGTTTTCTTTGATTAATGCTAGCTTAGCAGGCTATGTACGATAGATATTTAGCCTTTTGATTTTGGCCTTGAGAAAGAATTAGACCAGCTCGGAATTTTAAGTGACTGTCCGGATCAAAATTTGCTGCATGGGCTCCTATCCAAATAGGATCTCCAAGCAGTCTCTTGCAATAGGCAAAATTTTGAAGTTTTAAAAGTTAAATATTTGTGTGCTTTAATGGTAAATGCTTCATGTCATCCATTTTTTTTGGCCAGGGAGATATGCAGCCCCCGAGGTTTACAAAAATGAAGAATATGACACTAAAGTGGATGTGTTTTCATTTGCTTTGATCTTACAAGAGGTTCTTCCTCTTGCCCTCTCTCCCTCTCACTCTTCCCCGACACCCACCTCTACCTCATCTTCCCCTCTCCACCTCGTCTTCAAATAATACATGATATTGTTTCCAATATGCTTTAGGATATGTAATATGGGTGGTGGATATTAGGTTGCAATTAGTAAACATGGATGCCAACTTCAGCACTTGACAAGCTGATATTATATAACAGATGTTTGAGAAATCTTGTTAATTCAGCCTGCAACATAAGGAAATGAACTTGTGGCGGAGATAAACTGACCTTTTCGAAATTATACCTGTGACTCTTTTTGCAACTAAAGATTTCTTTGAATTTTCAGTTCACACATACTGCTATATTTCTTGATTATCATCACAAGGGATGTCAAAAGTTGAGGACACTGGATGTTCAGCATGGAAATTTAACAAATTCTCTATGGATGCACCAATCAGACTTAAATTATTGACAATCAACTTAGTTTGTTTCTAATTTGATTTTGCTGTGGTTACAAATATTATGCTTTTAACTTTACCATCAGCTGTTTGTGCATTTATATTTGCTGGAAGTTTAATGTATTTTGTTGGTTTGTTAATGTTACGTTACTTTGAAGTGACATTTAACTATCCCAAAGAGTGCATTATCATGATCAGATCCATTAGTCAAACTGTAATGCAAATGGATTTTAGCAACACTTTCTGTATGTTTGATCCAATCAGTATGTACCAGTACATACTGATATGGATTTAGAGCTATATATGAAATAGTTTTTAGCAATATTTTCTGTATGTTTACTTTTACTGCCTCAGTTTTACACTTGATGAATTCCATGTTGCTTGAATATCAATATTAGCATCTCCCCAAAAAAAAAATGAAGTATAAAATTTAACACTTTATAATTAAGAAGATCCATTTGTCAAATTGTTAGAATGCAAATTTGCAACACCTTCTATATGTTTACTCAAATCAGTATGTGGTGGTACATACTTGCATCAATGCACAGCTATATATGCAAATAGATTTTAGCAACAGGTTCTATATATTTATTTTTACTACCTTAATTTTTACACTTGATGAATTCCATGTTGCTTAAATATCAATAGCTGTCATCTTATGTTGTTTTAAGATCAAACGTGACATCCTCATTACAGTTGATGATATAATTGCTTTGGACATTTTTTTTCAAATTGATCATACATTGGATTTCCATGTTATCACTTTGGACTTTCTATAGTCTATATTTCTTGTTTATTTTTCTACTGATAATAGGCAAGTCTAAATTAAGTTGGTATTCAATCCATCAGATGATCTTGTTTCTCCACAATCAAAGTATTGATCCTCCCTGTATCCTTTTGTTGATATTTTTATTATTTGGATAACAAACAAAACTTGTATATATTAGCAATGAATGGGTTTTTAAAAAGTGAGCAAGCTGTCCACTAGACTAGGATCAGCATGAAGACAACCTTATAATCTATACAAAACAAAACTAAACCACTCAAGTTCAAAAGACTAACCAAAGAAATTCTGTCCACTAAGCTAGGATCAGCATGGAAACAAGTTATTCAATTTCAGCCCAAAACCTGATGCTGGTACTGCAGTGGATTGATAATTTGACTGATTTACCCTTGATCTACATTCTAGCGGAGGCTGGTTTAAGATTATGAAGATGAAAGAAGTGTCTTGAAATTCCTTTGTCAGTGACACCCAAAGCTAGCAAATGAACTCTTTCCCATAAACATTTAACATATTCCCTAGCCAAGCTATATAAAAACATTATTCAATTTCTTTTTTGCCAATTCACCCCAAAAGAACCACAAACCAGAACACTTCCATAAAAGTTCTGTATATGTAAAATTGGTTGATTTGTGTGCATCGTTGATTAGTAATATATCAAATTAGTTGAGTTATTTATCATTTTGATTAATTGAAAGTTGATTACTGGGTTTTTGTGGCATAAAGTTGTCAGGTTACATACTCTAGATTAGATATATTGCATGTAAGGATGATGCTTTTTCTGGGTTCCAATAATTTATTTAATCTGCTGTTACTCTAGATGATTGAAGGTTGTCCACCATTTCCCACAAAGCAAGAAAAAGAAGTTCCTAAAGCATACATAGCGAATGAGCGGCCACCATTTAGAGCTCCGACAACGCATTACGCTTATGGATTAAGAGAGTAAGTCCGAGATCAATCTTGCTTTCTTCATATTTGTGGTGTTCTTCTGTAGACATATATGGGTATATTGCTGGTTGATCCTGTAGTCACCCAATTTTTTCAGATGATGGCATCATGATTTTCCCATGATTCTTTTTTATCTCATCACAAAAGCTGGCATACGTTTTTATGCAAAGTCAGAATTCCTAAAAGAATGCAATAAGGTGGAATTGGCTTCAATATCGCTAGGCCAAAGTTTGACATTGTTGAAATTGAGCTTTTATTGTTTTAAGAGATAAGGGGAATGAATCAAATTGTACTTCTTTTGTTAGCCTATTCGTGGATACATTCAGATTTCGGCCATAAGATAGCAACATTAAACAAATTGAGATTTCTCGTTTCCTTTTATCTAGTGATTCCAGTTGCCATTCTTTAGGCTGGCGTGTGGTATCCAGGGACCCTTGTTTTTTGCACCCTTTTTTGGTTGCTTTCATTGTTCCATGGCAAATGTGTAATTTAGAGGTCAGAGGAACGTTATCATACTATATATCATTTATAACAATGTTTCCATTTTGTCTTCTCACTTGAGGTGGTTCACTGTTTGACAAAAGCCGTTTTGATTCTTCTTAAGGTTAATTGAGGATTGCTGGAGTGAGGAGCCATTCAGGAGACCAACATTCAGGCAAATACTTATGAGGTTGGATGACATAAGTGACCAGCTTTCTATTAAGAGACACTGGAAGGTATCAATTCTCTCTCTCTCTCTCTCTCTATCCCACTCTCCTTGCATGTAAGTTTTGTGTGTTCATGTGTGCGAGCACCTCCTTACCTTCCATCTCTCCCTCCTCTAATCAATTTACTTTCAATGTTTAAAACTACATTAAAATATCTCATGTATCCAAAACCATGATAGGAAGTTTGATTTGCAGTATGAGAGAGAGTCAAATTAAGGGGACCAAGCTATCAAATTTGCTGCCATGATTTTAGGATATACAATTCTTTTGAATTTGGATATCAATATGTTGATGATGTGTGAAGCAGAAGCCAAAGAGAGAAGTGGCTAAGTTCTGTATGTACAAGTCTGTGGTTCATGCGACAATCGATTTTGTGTTTTCTGTTAATTTAAATGGAAAGTCAACCTGCAAGGGACATTTACTTGCAGTAGTGTGAGGCGAAATTTGATTCAAATAACTTTCTAGAATTAGTCTAGTTGCTGCAAATTTGCAGTTAACTCAATACAATGTGATTCCTTGAGCAGCATTAATAATGAGGAAAGTAAGAAGTGAAGGAAAGTTGGCCCTTCTTGCTGTGTGATTTAGATTTACCAAAATAAATTTCTTTCTTGAACCTTAGAAAGATAGTTCCTGATCCTAGATAAGTAATATAAGAACTAGGTGAATGCGCTTGTTGCATAATCCTAGGTTATTGGCGTTTTGGGATATCATCTGGAGCTGTTTAAATGCATTTTGTTGCCTGTTTTATCTTGAGAAAAAATATGAGTCTTATCCAGTACCCTGCATACTCAGGTTGGGCCGCTAAGATGTTTCCAGAGTCTTGCAGCCTTGTGGAAGAAAGGTCATGCAGATCCAAGCAGCCGTTCATCTCGCTCTACAAACAGATGAGTAACTATTGCTTTGGCACGTGCATAATTTCAGTTCCTTACTACCCGGAAATCTGGAGCTTTTTATGGCTGGTTTTACTGATGAGTTCATATTAATTGTTTTTGCCAGAATCTTGTTTGAGTTGTCAGGCCTGTCTCATCCTGTATTTTGAGTTCATTTCTTCCCTTCATGCTCTTGAAATAAGATGTACAGAAAATTGAAAGGACCTGACAAGGTAATTAAAAAATAAAGAAAGAACTATGAATTGTTGTTACATTCCCTCCCTCCTTTCTCCGTTAATCTTTTCCATCTATGAAATTGAAGTTTACACAGTGTTGAACCTTCTATTTTTTATTTTTTGAAAAAGAAGATTAAATGAAATTTACAATAACAGTATGAAAGCAATCTGAAGTTTTGAGCATTCTCGTGAATTTTTTTGTGAAGTGTTTGGTATCTTCGCAGCAACCAGCTTCCAGTCATTTCTAGTTTATGATTCTGAAGTGCTTGGATTAATCAAATGAAACTTTTTAAGGTTCTAATTCACCGTGTCAACTGACACCTACATTTGAGATCATGTTATTTGCTCAAACTTTGGTGCCAAAAATTCACTCGAAAGTTCTGGAGCTCAGTCAATGTGAGTTTAGAGAAACAAGCAACTGTATGACTCCGATTATGTGGCAATGATGGGTTTCTCTCAAGAGCAGGAACGGATGAATCTCGTTCCTCCTGTGCTGTGGTTCTTTGTTTCTGCAGTCTTGCTTTAATTATTGTAATTTTGCTGTGCTATATAATGGCATTGGAGGAAAAATAGATGGTCTGATGATATAGAAAAACAGTTGGATGTTCATGTTATGCCTCTTGTGGACTCAATAAGAGAACAAGATATCCTATCTGAAGTTCTGATTCCAAAGATGGCGAATGTAGATGAACATTGAAACTGGCCTCTTGTTCCATGTATTTTTAGTGGACGGTTGATGCTGTCCACAGACGCAGAGCTCTTATTCTGGGTGCCAAGGATTTTGACAATACTAACAAAACTTGTTCAATTCTTTTTGGCTTTGTGTGGGTGTCAGACATTGTTTGGATTCATGTATCTATGTGGTCTAATAAGAAAAGGGAGAACAGCAAATTAATAAAATGCAAATAGCTTCTCATCCTAAAACGCAAAAGCTGGTTTGGGCCGAACCTAATCTTCCGATCGATGTTTGATAATAAACAATATCAAAAGTCACTAATATTGTTTGCAGAAAAAAAGGTTTAGATAAATTAAATAAAAATATATATTATTTCTATCCATGGATTTGTGTACTAAGTTTTAGAAAAAAAAAAAAGAAGTTACGATTTATTTTGTATAAAATGTATGGCATTATTAAATCGTGTGGATTAAATATCTTATAGCTCACATAATTTATTTTTATCATTTTGTATTTTTATCAAACAAAAGAAGTTATGGCACATTGGTTGATACAAGAGTTTTTTTAACTCTATTACCACTGTTACACTTTCGAACAATGAATTTCTATCCATTCATAATAAGAATCGCACAGCAAAATCTTGTCGACAGTGGCATGTTCTTTAGTTACCAATTGGCCACCCGAACGTTAATCCGGAGCAATTACGTTTATGCATCAAGGAATGAAGCTCCTCTAAAACGAAATATTTCTCCCCATTCTCTTCTTTAGCCAGCAAACCTGTCTCATTCCCTCTCTTATATTCTTCATTGTTCGAATAGACTTTTGCCTTCCTTCTTAAACCACCTTGTTAATTAACCAAGTTAGACTTGGTGAGGTGTTGCCGTCTTTCAGACATCATGAATCTCAACTTGTTCATATCACAAATAAAACACAATAAAATTAAGACAAAAAGAAAACCTTATCATACCAGGCCCTAGGAACCTGTTTCAGACCATATAATGCTTTAAAAGTTGGCATATCTATCCATCCTTAATTAACAGCAAATGCCGCTAGTTGAGCAATATAAACATCTCCAGAAAAATCATCATTAAGGAAAGCATTGTTTAATATCTGTTTGCCTGACCGTCCAATTCTTCACTACCATTTAATTGAGAATCATTCATGATTTGACAACGGGGTTAAAAGTCTCAGAATAGTCCACGACAACTGTTTGATGAATCCTTTTGGCCACAATTTAGCTTTATACTTTGACATTGTGCTATCAGTATTTTATTTGGTTCTAAAAACCTACCAACACTTCAGATAGAACCACCGTCTTAACCTTTGTCCAAACACTTATGATTACTAAAGTTAAAGAAGGAATTTTTGAACCAAAGGCGTTCTTATCAACACACAATATTTTAGAACCAACTACAGTTGCAGAAGCTTTATGATCCTCTGTGGAAAGTAGCCATGTAGAATGAATTTGATGCCCTTGTTAAGAGCAAAACTAAAACAAAAAAAAGAAAAAAAGAAAACAGCACTTTGCCCTTGGCAGAAATCCGCCGAGGAATTGCCCTGAGGTAAAACTCCTTGTTAAGCTTTAACACATTGGAGAAATAGAAATCTAAAGCTAACTATAGACCAACGTTAATGTTTTATTGATACGGTTAGCGTTCAATTAATATATATATATATATTCCCTTTAAATATATATGAATCATTTCTAGGGATGGTAATGGGGAGGGGAGGGGACCGACATCCCCACACTCATCCCCAAATATTCTACATATATCCTCGTCACTGTTAGAATTACTTGAGGGAATCCCCGTCTCCTCCCCGAATAATAAGCTTGGGGATCCCCGATCTCCGAATAACTGATACATTTTTAATTTCTGAACTTGATTTAATCATATTAAAATAAAATAAAAAATTTAAACAAAAGTAAAGTTTGACAATATATCTTACACTAACATTAATTCAATAGAAACATCACACTAAAAAATACAAATCATCATAATAATTATATTCGTCAATCTTCATAATCCTATAATAAAAAGAAATTATTTTTATATCAATAATGAAATAAATGAAATGGGTATAGATAGTAAAAATAATATTTTCAATAAAAACATTTACTCTTGCACCTCGTGCTCATCCTTTTTTTCCTCAAGGAATGTGGCAAATTGAGAGATAACATTACGTTTCAAATCTAAAACAATAAAAATAATATAAGCAATATCACTCATAATCTAAAATAGTTTTGGGCCAAGACTTTTGAAATAAGGTATAATTGAATAGTAATTAGGACTACAACTAGTTAACTAAGCTCTTAATTTTTATAGTTGATTTGTACAAATATTTTGATATTTGTTATTTATACTAATATTTAATATTTTATAATTTAAATTTTATTAATCATTTATTAATAATTCTAGAAAATAAAATCAAAATTAAATTTTAATATGAGGAAATGGGGAATGGGTGAGGGGATGGAGATTCCACCTCATCCCCATCCCTTTCCCGAAAAAAAAACTGGATAAAATATTGTCCCTATCCCTTCACCGAATAAGAAATTGGGTTCAAAATTGTCCTCATTCCCTCCCCGAATAGGGAAAATCCCCAAGGGTCTCCGTCCCCATGGGGACTTTTGCCGTCCCTAATCCTTTCCTTAGCCTTTGATGATTTCTCTCTAGTAAAATTCTTTAAAATTCAAATTCTAAAAAGATGGAGTTGGGAACTGGGAAACTATGGAGTTGGGAACTGGGAAACTACTAAGTTTGAGTAAAAATACCATCATTTTCGTTTATTTCTACTTTTATTTTGAACTTATTTATTACATATACTGATATACATTTCTTAATCACTTCAATTACCTCACATAAAGTTTGAGATATTAAGTTTTTAATATACACATCTCTTCAATCTTGGACAAAATAATTTTCTTTTTACGTAAATTGAACTACTTTCAATATGCCCCACTTCGATCAAACACTAAATGTGTAATTAAAATTATTGCAAATATTAATCCAATGCAAATTATTGCTACACATAGGCATGGCCAATTCACAAGATTTATATATAAGGGTGGATGGATGCCAAAGTAAATTATACGCAATGAGCATAAGGAATTAAGCATAACGATGCAAAGCAATTATGTAAATGAAGGGGTTGAAATTTTTACCTTCACACTTATTTATAGTTTGTGGAGAACTTGTCACGATCATTGGCCTCGAATCCGGTGAGTGAATACCTAACAAAGACACTTCGATACTCAAGTTAGTGTTTAATGAATATTAAAAAAAGAAGAAAGATGGAAATGATAGGTTCTCTCTAAGTATGAATAATACTTTTGGAGGCCAAATACCATTTTCTCTTAAAGATGAGTCTCTATTTATAGATGATGAGTGATGTGGATTTAGGGTTTTGCTTTAAACCCAAACCTAATGACATGTGTCACCCATAATTTATGCACACGTAAAAGTGAATTTGGTCATAAGGAATTATTCCACATATGCATATTTTCCTGACATTATGACCTTTGAGCATGATTTTCCTAGACCAATGGATTAAGTAAGTAATTCCCTCTCTTGCCATTTTCGGAAGAATTTTTCCTTAGGTGTTATTCCCTTGGAATAGTTGGGGTGTTGTTGCCCGGAATAACTTCTTTTATTTGAATAGATAGACATGTGGCATGGTTTAGTGCATTTGAAATATGACACTTATATTACTCCCTCTGCAAGTGTATTTTCTTTAGCAAATACTTTAATTGGAATAAGAAGTTCTGACTTTTGTTTGACCGGCCATGTGGCCTTTTTTAAAGAACTATGCTTTGGGTGTTTGAATTTTGGGAGGAATGTATCAATGAACTTTTCTCTTTGTTGACTTAAGGAAAAGTGAACTATTTCCTCTTAATTGAAGTTTTTAGATGAAATGTTATCTTTTTGAATTCTTTCTCTAAATTGAAATTCCAGGAGGAAATTGAATTCTTTCTCTAAATTGAACTATTTCCTCTTAATTTGCTTTTGATAAGCAGATATTTTATGCCTTGGTTTAGCTTGACTCATTTTTGTCTTGGCTTGTATAGGGTTGGCAATTCCTTAGTTTGGCTTTCCCTTGTTGTCTTTGGCTTTTGTTTTCTTTTGTTAGCTTTTGCCTTGTTGGGCATTGGCTTTCTCATGGCTTTCTCATGGCTTTTCTTTACCACGGTCTTTCCTTAGCCTTTGTTTACCTTGTTGGGCATTGGCTTTCTCATGGCTTGGCATGCTCTTCTTGCCTTTCCTTTTGTTTGCCTAGGTTTTTTCTTAACCTTCGGTTGTCTTACAGGGCATTGGTCTTTTCTTGGCACTAGAAAAAATGACTTATTCTGAAGGAATATTATCATGAAAGTTTTTCTCCTTGTTGGCTTAGGGAAGTTTTTCCTTATTATTAGCTTTAGAAGAAGTGAAATATTTTCCAAAGGAATACTATTATGAAGTTCTACGAGGAAATTTTCCTTTCCTTTAACGGAGGAATGGATATTTCTTGTTCTTTAAACTTCTTCCTTGAATTGAAGTTTTATGAGGAAATCTAATTTTCACTTTATTAGGGATGGCAAAATCCGGGTCCGAGTGCGGGTTTAGCCTTTCTGGATCTAGATTAGGACGCATATTTTCTATACCGAACCCGAAAATAAACCCGCATTTTTCCACTCCGGGTTTAACCCGAGAAAATTTAGGTTCCCGGATTACGGGTTTTCAACCCGGATTGATGAATCCAATTGAAAAAAAAAACTAAATTCAACTAAAAAATCAAATAGAAATGAAAATCCAGGATTTCAGCAAATCAAATACAAATTTAGGTTTTAAACAAACCAATACAAATCAGCTCGTTCAATTCTTGGTTTGATATCATCATCATTATTGCTGCATTTGAATCAAATCGATCATGTTTCCAGCACTCTAATATATTAACAGCAACAACCAAGACTTTTAGTTTTTAACCCGTGAGTAGTTCTCCAGATTTGTTGAGTGGCCATTTTGAACCCTTCGCAACGGATTGCCTTATTTGTTAAAACTTCCTCCAACAAGTACTATTCTAATTTGTGTACGCCAGCATCGTGTGCACTCCCCTCAATAGCAACTACCTCGCCTTCTTCCTCGGGAAGAGAAAGGGCAGTATAGAACCGATACAACTCTTCAGAGTCCATGCAGAGAACAGATGAAAGACAGAAAAAGAAAGTTGAGATGAGTAGGCGAAAGAGAGAAGAAAGTGAAAGCACTTCGATTGAGTGAATAATCACAACCAACAATTAAAAAATATTTCAAAATTAAATAAATTATAAATAATGATGATGATGAACAGCCACATCATCGTTGGTTACCGGTCGCGCCAAAGAAAACAAGGAAACAACGGCTGGTGATAATGATGATGAACAACCGCGAAGGTGAAAACGATGATTTGATGAAAATGAAGATGAGCTAAAGAGGGACTGAAAGAGGAAATGGTTGCTACAGCTGTGAAAGTGTAAATGAGTTAGGGCACCATTTGGGCTTTTTTTTCCTATTTATATTAAAAATAATTTTTCAAAATTAATATTAAAATTAATAAATATCCGGGTCCAGATTCTAAATATATGGGTTCACCTGAACCCGGAATCGGACCTGGATATATGCGAGTTTTGAAAATGGCATCCGGATACCAGATTTATTTAATTCGATACGAGTTGAACCCGGTCCGAAAAATTCAGGTTTCGTCCGGGTCCGGGTTAAATTGCCATCCTTACACTTGATGTAGGAGGAAATATTTCTTGTTCTTTGAACTTTTTCATCTGTTAAAGTTCTAGCGGGAAATAAAAATTTTCCTTCGGCAATCCAGTTAGTTCTAAAATTGATTTTGAGATTTTTGGAAACATATATGACAATGTATGAGATAATCATGAGCGCTCATGAGACAATAATGAATGTGAATTCTTGTGAGATACATAGATATGAATATTTATGCATGCGAATGCTCATTAATACAGTGCATGAGTCATTTGAAAATATGGAATAATTTTCACATTTTGTGATCAATAACTTGAGTATATGAGTTATACATTATCTATTAGATTAATATTTTCAAGAGTTGAAATCATTCATATAGTCATATCAGCTAAGATGAAATGTTTCTCATCTACAAGTTATCAATCTAAGTAAGCATTTAGATTAGTCCAGAATATGATTCAAATGGACTTTAGCTTTTTCTCTAGGGGGCCAATATCATGGCATCATCTGCTGTGGAAGCCATCTGGAAATTCTTTCTAGAGCTTCCTTAAGATCTTTTAAATTCCCTTTTGTAGGAATTTTGGAACCCGCGTTCCTCATCACTATCTGTTCTATGTGCCTTTTTTAGGTTGTTCTATGTGGGTTCAGACTTTTTCTTTTGGTGGGCCAATTTGCCTTTTCACCTATTTGTAGTTTTTTCGAGGCTATCTTTTGACTGTTGTTCAAGGGCAAGCATTATCCGCTGTGGAAGCCATCTGGAAGTTCTTTTTACAGTTTCCTTAAAATATTTTGAATTCCCTTTGCAGGCATTCTAGGAACCTTTATTCCTTATCACTATCAGTTTCCTATGTACCTTTTTAAGTTTGTTCTGTGTAGGTTCCAACCCTTTCTTTTGGTAGGCTAATTTGCCTCTTCACCCGTCTTTTAATTTTTTTCAGGACTACTCTTTTGACTGTTGTTCAAGGGCAAGTAATTTGGTTTTTCTACTTCCTCTAGGAATTAGCATATAACATTATGAAATTTGTAAATAATCGAGAGTAAATACGAAAATGTAAAAGCTAGATGCGTAAAGATAATCGTTAGTTGTATAATATGTAAGGAAAGTTAGATTAGTCTACATTGGCGTAATATCCGTTTGTTTATTCTCTATCAGGAGGTGAATGTTTGGGTTGTCCTTAGCCTTACTTGTGGGTAATACCATGATTGTTAGATACACGATCATGGTTATTCTATTAGAATATAAAATTATATTGATCCACGTCGGCTTAATACCCTTCATATATTCCCCTTGGTAAGGTAAATGCTTGAGTTTTCTTTAGCCTCAATCGTGGAAAAATAAATAAATTCCGAGGGAATAAATAAAATGGCATAAATGTAAATAAGTTAGCATAACTGTCAGGAATTAGTTTTAAAGACCATTTTGACCCTTTTTTATCATCTTGACATTCTACTATTTGGCCAAAGTTTTATGTTGACCAAATGAGCTTTTCATTTTCTTTACTCTTTATCTCCATCAACTCACTTGAAGAAGAGACCTTTGTTTTTTAGCTTGGATTTTTGGTTTTATCTCCTTTTTAATCATGTTTAAGGTTTAAACCTCATAATAAACCCATTTTTATTAGTATATGCAAGTATTCACCTCTTTTTACAACCATACACAACCAAATTTAATTTAAGAAAGTGAATTTAAAGTGGTGGTTGTGTGGCCTTTAAATGGCTTTCAACTTAGAAATTCCCCACAGACAGTGCCAATGAATGGGCTGAAATTTTAACCTTCACACGTATTTGTAGTTTGTAGAGAACTTGTCACGATCGTTGACCTCGAATTCGGCGAGTTGAGTACTTAAAAAAGACACTCCAACGCCGAAGTTAGTGTTTAATCAAGATTTAAGAAAAAAGAAAGATGGAGAAGATATGTTCTCTATCTAAGTATGAACAATACTTTTGGAGGCCAAAAACTCATTTCCCTTAGAGATAGGTCTCTATTTATAGATGATGAGTGATGTGGATTTAGGGTTTACTTGAAACCTTAAATCTAATGACATGTGTCACTCGTCATTTTTGTACACGTGGAAGCGAACTTGGTCGTAGGGAATTATTCCACATGTGCTTATTTTCCTGTCATTATGACATTTGGAAGTAATTTCCCTAGACCAATGGGTTAAGGAAATAATTCCCTCTCTTGCCATCTTTATGAGCTCCAGAAGAATTTTTCCTTGGGTGCCATTCTGCGGGAATAGCTGGGGTGTTATTACCCCAAAATAGTTTCTTTTATCTGAAAGGATAGACATATGGCATAGTTTGGTACCTTTGAAATATGGCACATGTAGTAACATTTTATGTTACGGGATTAAATTACATATATAATGCCAGATTATTCATCATCCTTCACAATTTGCTTGCAAAGAAGGAAAAAAAAAATACAACATAAGTTTCAAAGGAATTCAATTAAAAAATATATTAGTTTTATCCATAAATTTCTATGAATTAAATTTAAAGAAAAAAATGTTGCACAGCAAAATCTTAAGAATAGCCTATTTTAAATCTTTTAGTTGGCCAGCCAACGGTCAATTCGTGGAGTAATTATTTTTCTTCATTAATGAATGGAGCTCCTCTAAAACAAAATATAGTTATATTTCTTCTTCTTTTTAACAAGCAAACGCACCTTCTTTCTCCTCTTATATTTCCGGTCGTAGGTGCCATATTTCAAAGGCACCAAACTATACTACCTATCTATCCTTTCAGATAAAAAAAGTCATTTCAAAATAATAACACCCCAGCTATTTCGAGGGAATAGCACTCAAGGAAATTTTTTTTTAGAGCTTTTAAAGATGGCAAGAGGGGAATTATTTCCTTAATATATTGGTCTAGGGAAATCACGCCCAAAGGTTATAATAACAGGACCATATGCATGTGTTGAATAATTCCCTACAACCAAATACACTTTCACGTGTTGACGAGTGACACGTGTCATTAGATTGAGGGTTCAAAGTAAAACCCTAAATCCACAACACTCATCATTTATAAATAAAGACCCATCTATAAGAGAAATGAGTTTTTAGCCTCTAAAAAAGCACGGTTCATACTTCATACTTAAAGAGAGAAACTCATCTTTTCCATCTTTCTTCTTTCTTTAATCTTGATCAAAGACTAACTTGGGCCTTGGAGTGACCTTTTCAGGTACTCACCTTGCCAAATTCGAGGTCAACAATCGTAATAAATTCTCCACAAACTACAAGCACAAGTGAAACTAAAAATCCAACGCCTTCACTCGTGATCCAAAATAGACTTTTTGTCTACTTTCTTAATGTTGATAGCTTCAAAAACAATTAACCATTTGTGATATGGTATTATATCCTATTTGTTTAAGTTCCAATATCCAAATTAGAATATACAATGGGTAGGAGAACTTTCTTAAACCACCTTTGTTAACCAAAATAGACTTGGTGAGGTGTCGCAGCTTTTCAAACATCTTGAATCTCAACATGTTCAAAGCATAAATAAAATGGAAAACATAAGAAACGAAAAAAAAAGTAAAATTTACGCAATATATATATATATATATATATATATATATATATATATACGATAACTCTTGTGCTAAGTAGAAAGCCGGGAGATTGAGATAGAGATCAGCACTAAAACTTACAAAGTTTCTCTGCAACAATAACAAAGGACAGAAACTATAAACCGTCTTTTTCAAGAAACTAGAGAATTTAACTTAAAAATGACTTAAAATAACCATTTAACTATATCATTTAGTGAATGATGGTCAAAATAATACGATTTCAAGCACTTTCTATAATGATTAAAAAAATATATTGAAATTTCATGTTATTTATTTAAGGTAACTTTCATATCCATTTTATTTCATAGACCCCTACAATTTAGTTTGACTAGTAATTGAATTCTAAAGTACCAAAGTGCCCTTTCAAATAAAAAAATAAAATAAAATAAAAAATACTATCAAACACTGGTTACCATTTTTGTTCAAATAAAAAAATAGATATCAATGACAATTACCAAAACATTAAATCCTATTCCCAAATGAAAAATTCAAAAACCGATCGAAATTAAATAACCCTATTGCCAAGATAAGAAAGAAAACTTTAGGAAAAAAAAACTTCAGCCAAAAAAAAAAAAAACACCATAAACAAGTCAAAGTTCCAAAACCATAATACCTCCTAATAAACCTGAAATTAACCCTATTTTACATTTCGAAAACTTTATATACAATATAAAAATTTTGATATTTTGTTTTCAAGTTTTTTAATTTGACCTCATACACGTAAGAAGCTAGAATCAAATCGCTGTCAAGTAGTGAATGGACCCGACCCACGTCAGCTTCCCAATTGGAGAACTGGTCTACGTTACCATGTCATGTGTCGCATGCATGCTCAATTTATCATACACGTCATCGTTGAGCCATTCAAACTCCCAAGATGTCTTTTGATGATGCTCATATACATAATATGTGAAAAGTAACGGGGGTGCGATTGTAAAAAGTGCTGGGGACGAATCGATAACCCTAAAAGTAGGTATCCAAAAAAAAAAACACATAACAAAACAAAAATCAACGGTCATTATCATGCGGTCTCTTAACCCTTCACCATCCTCATAATGTTTCACGTACTTTTGAGTCTCCCTTGTCCAGCTCCGCGTTAAGTAAAAAACAATTATACTCGCTGCATTATGCTGCCACGTGTAATCTATGGAAAAGTAAGCGGCTTTTGGTCGACTAGGCTTCATCATTTTGAGTTTTTGAGAGTCCGAATGCGCTTGGACCGCGTGATTGGCACGTGCGAAACTTTACTCCCACCTTGTTTCACTTCCAATGTAGCAGGGCTAGTAGCTGTAGCTAGTAGCCCATGAAATGGCGGCAAATCTAAAAGCTCAATAGAAACGTTGTCTGTAATTGTCACACTATTTTTATATTATTTGGAAAATGGAAAACCTCACAATCGAGACTCTTCATTCTTCAAGATCAAGAGTAATAATAATATCACGGCATATAATTAATTATATTATTGTTGTTGTCCCTAAGTCAAAAGAATCGCGAAATAATTATGTAAAATCTCTTAAACTTACGATGTAGTCAAAGATTAATATTTAATGATGCCAAGTTTTTAAATCAGTTAAACTCATGTTACAGTAGATACTTTATACTAGGGTCCAAGTTTTTAAAAAATTATTAAATGCGAGATCATATCAATAACGAATAATGCATGAAATGGCTTTATGACACGTGAAATTGAGCAAATTTTGAGCTTAATGTTACTCCTTTCACTATTTATGCTTCGCTTAAAAGAGTGTTTACAAATTCCAATTATTTCCACATTTTTAATGAAATCTGTTTTTGTGCGGCCAAGAGAAGGGCAGTAGGGGAACAAGATATGATGGAGTCCATTGCTCATGAGAGCTAGGAATGTCGACATTTGATTTTTATATGAATCTCAAATGCAATTGGAGTTATAATTGTAAGGGTCACATCAAATTCGTTATAATATTTAACATCATGTGACTATTAACATATAAGCTGTTACATGAGTTGGGACTCAAAATATTAAATTTTTATTAATATTATTTATGAAGCTAGACTAAGAGAGACACTAACTGTAGAACTGGGACTGAAGATACTTTTGGATAATTTTCTCAAGCTGTGATAATATTTTGGATGTAGGTCAGCATGCATGCAAGCCAGTGACTCTAGATTTAGATTTTATCTAGCTTTGTCTTGCTATTAGATATAGCAATCTACAAACCCTGCTGCTCTTTGTTTATACTTAATATGTATCTATATATGCAAATGATCATCCAGAACTTAAGGTCCAACTTCTTTTATTTATAGTGATATTCTATATAGCAATTTCTATATAGTTATAAAATATTATGGTCTTAATTTGGTCAATTATAAATAAGAATAAACTCTATTAATTTTTTTCTAGATTGAAGGAACTTACCTCCACATCTTAATAATTACATTAAAAGTTTAAGATGTAACAATATATATATATATATATATATTTTAAAACTGTTGGGGACATTAATTTATACAATATATAGTATTTATATTGAGAAAAAATATTAAAGAGAATACAAACATTAATTTAAATATTTTAGATGACTTTTTTTATAATACTAAATAGTTTTGTGCACTAATTTTTAGAAACTAATCTATCTTTTTCATAAATATCTATACGTAATATTTGACATATTCTTTTAATTAATTATTAATATAGTATATATTTTACCTTTATTTCACTTGCGTTAACAATAATTAAGATAAAACTTTAATTTTTGTAATAACACTTCTATTAAATTATATATAATTTCGTAGTAATAATAAAATTAACTTGGCTCCAACAAAGAGAAATTTGACTACATATATGCATCCACACACACACACACACACAGAAAAACAATGAATTTAGCATTGGTTGCTACTGAACTCTATGGGGACGCGAGGGGACCTCAAATATATTTACCATGAATGATGCTGCTTCATATGCCTCTCATTCAATGTTTTTTTATTGATTTAAAAACCTCAACGTGCATGGACCACAACCCATTACTTACTACGTAGATGGCGCGTGTTCATCACGCGCTGAACCACTGCGCGTGCGATGGCCTAGAGGCAGGAGCGAATCTTTGTTCCATTATGCCAACACGAGTCCGTATAACTGCTACAGTGGAAGACATATGTAGTATCAGTACATGGGTCTAAAATAATGTAAAAAAGAAAAAGGGCAGTGAATTAAATTACCTTTTAATTAAATAAATAAATAACGAAGAAGAAGAAGAAAGTGAAATTGATATTCTCTGAAAAGCTTTAGCGGTCGCAATTCTCATACGTCGCTGTCAGTTATAAATAAAAATTAAGGGGAAGCAATGCCTGTCCTGTAGAATTGATGTGAAGAATAAGAGGGCTAGCTGCCGCTGCTGCTGTTATGTAATCAGAAAGAAGCCCACTGCTTTCTCTCGAGCGGGAAAAAAATGGGAGAAAAAAGAAGAGAAAGAAACAAAGCCTTTCTCTCTCTTGGCTCTTTCTATGTTGTTGACTGATCACTTCTTGTGAGATCTCCTGTGTTTATTTTTTTTTCTGCTTTGAAGCTGTTCTTCGATCGCTCACTTCAAAAAAATTTGTTGGTATGAATTTTTTTTTAAAATTTTTTTTCCAGCTTCTCTTGTGAAGATTTTGTTAGAGTAAAGTATGTTGCTTGCTTTTCTTAGTTACTTTTTTTGTTTCTGTAGGTGACGAAAGCTATGGCTGTTGTGTTTGAGGGCTTCTCTATCCGGTTAGTTATATAGTTAGTTAGTTTAGTTTTGTATGGCATTTTTTTTTCTATTTTTAATTAACATGTTGTTACAGTGAGTACGCGGCGAAGAAGAGGAGCGTTGACATAGCGAAATGCTGGCCATTTGGTGGAGATTCTGATTCTATTTCTGATGAGAAGAAAAGAGAAGTTATTGAACCCTTGCTTCCGCCGATCACCGTCACAAAATTCCGCTGGTGGTCCCACGAGCTCGAACTGCTCAAGTCAAAAGAGGACGAGAATGAGGAGTCCTCCAGTGCTGTTGAAGAAATCCCTCAAGATATCACGAGAAATTATGATGATGACGATGACGACGACGCCGAGAAATTGGAAACGGTTTGTCCAGTTTTCCGGCAATTTGCAGGGGGCACAGTGAATGTTGTGAATGCGCATGTTGATAGCTGTCTTGCTGAGGCATCACGGGAGGAGAGAAGAAGGCAGTTGACATTGGCCGTGAAGGGAAAGTCGAGACAGCCCAAGAAAAGATCCATTGTTGAGATTTTCGCTGTGTCTCAGCAGATCCAGAAGGTTGATGTTGATGCTGATGATGATGAGAATTTGGATGCGGTTGATGGCCAAGAAGATGAAATGAATTCGAAGAGTGAAACAAAGAAGAAGAAGAAGAAGAAGAAGAAGAAGAAGGTCAAGAAAGTGAAAGTCGTGAACAAGTTGATCATCAATAACAAGACCAACAAGAAGGATAAGTTGAAGAAAATTAATAAGGTATGTGTGATTCTTTAAAGCTTGATTTTGTTGAAAACTTTTACAGCATTTTCATTGATGAAGAAATGTATATTTATGATTCATTATTTCATGTCATTGATAGAATATTTTGATTGTGTTAGTTACAATACTGTATGCAAATCTTGATTAAGAATTTGCAATCTTTGTCACCTTTATGCCTAAATCACTGCTGGAAAAGCTGGTTCAATTAAAGACTGTATGTATATATGTATTTGTTTATTATGAGCAATGAGGGTTCAGAATAAAAAGAAAAAGGTTGAAAGAAAGAGAGATGGGGTTTTCATGTTTGACAAGGTGGGTGTGTTTTGCTGATCCAGCTGTGCAGTACGGGATTGGGTGGAGATGGCTTTTATAGGCCTTGAGGGTGAGGGTTTTTTGTCCTTAGTTTGGCATATCAATTATCAAATCCTTGATTAATGATGCTGTTTCTTGCTTCACTGTTTGAAGCTATAGCATTTTTATTTTATGTGAAAGATTTAATCATTTGGGCATGGGGGGCCAGTCAGAATGTTTTGATCTCATGGCCAGCCTTAAATTTGATCATATGGATTGGAGAGGTTATGAAAAATCTAGTGTGTCTGATGTTCAAAGTAAGTTTTCAAAAGGACTGTGCTGATGGTAAGATATATAAGTCTTGTTGATGATCTACACCAATGAGTTATTTGATGCAACTAATCCTGGACCGCAGCAACAGAAAAAAGAAAGAGCAAATACCATATCATGGTGTTATCTTGTCGATTGCTTGAATAATGTACTTTTAATCACGGAGATTACTTTATGAAGTGGGATATACAAATATTAGTTTGACTTGTTGGTTGTTGGAGTTGGAAAAGTAAATTTTTGCATAACTTCGAATCTTTATGTTAAAGAATACAATGGATGCATGATTATTTTGTATTCTGGGGCACTGTATTTTGGTGTTTGAGTGAGCTGGATGAGTTATGTGTATGCTCGCAGATGGTTCAAAGGAGGGATGCTACGGTTGTTTAAGAAGGTTCATCAACAGCAATAGCTTCTTGTCAGTTATTCCAGGATAATCGCTTTGGATTTTCAACTTACCCCCTATGTTAAAATCCCAAAGCTGAAGATCTTTTTCATTATTTTATGGCACTTCTTCCTGAAACAGGATGCATCTTGGTGTCACTAGATTGGCCATCATTTTGCTCTATGTGGCCTGTGGCAAGATTTTATTTTCTTTGAGGGATTCATTTTACGTTTTGTTCAATGGATTTTCACTTGGATGAGATTCTAAATTTCTAATGTTGAAGCTGCTGGTGCGAGGTGAATATTTTTTGAGAACTACCATCACTGGATATCTACCTTGAATTTACAAACTTTCAACTGTTAATGAAATATTCCTTTAAAAAGAGCTTGAATGTTGTTCAGAAGAACATATTGCAGGTGCTATTAGGGCATGAAAGGGATAAGTTTGTGACTTGCATTTGTAATCTTCGGCGGTGTGAGCTTAGGCTGAAAGCAAATTGCGAAATTAAATTACCATATTTAGATGCTGCTAGATATAGTCCAACAAAAAGGATTGTAATTAAGATATTTGTTGAAGAAATAAGTTGCTCTTTCCAACCTGAAGAACTGCAACTTGAATGAAGTTACGGATGTTACGTTTTTATTATTTTCAGGAAAATGTTATATGTAAAAGAGTTCGGTAATTTTTCGTTACTTTATAAGATAACTGAAAAGTCTTTGGATCTGGAAACATATCTGCTGAATTTGAAAACCTCCTAATTTTCATTTTTTTTAAGGCCTTATTGTTTTAACATCATGCCTAGTTTAATTCACGTTTATCATGTTAGCTTTAATATTTCTTCTCAATGAATATATGCATTTTATTTAGTTTTTGTTTGTTGGTGATAACAGCTGCTAATATCTGTTTATTTCCTTGTATTTTTGGCCTTCATATCATTTGACGATTTAGCTTTCATTTATGATTATGACTAAAAGCTCTTACATCTGCATTTACGTTCTTGGCTAGTGCTCTTGCTGATCCTATATCCTAAAACTAATATTTAGTGAAGTATTGGCAAGAATGAGAAATGAATTGTCTGTTTAATTGAGCTATAAAATTTTGGGAGGTTTCTTTTATGTGTTATTTTAGACATTATGTGTTTTTTATGCTTTATGCTTCAATTCAGGAAATATGCCTACTTTATATTTTACTATTCTGATTGATCCTTTTTCTTATGTATTAGTTGTAAGTGCACATACATGTGCTTGTACATGCATTATAATGATCAATGATGCAACAAAGTAGTCATATCTCTAGGATAAACTTGTCACAAACTCCAGTAAGCTCCACCTTAAATTACCAAGGCATTAGTCAGAATCTGCACATCTACTAGTGAAGTAAAATGTAAAGTTCTGCACATCTATTAGTGAACTGAGTTACGTTGACAGCTAAATTTAGTATAGTTACAAATGTATCTACTTTCTAGTTTATTACATGTTGTTACAGCTTTCTTGTCTGTTTTAGGAGAATGCTAATAAGCTCAAACAGCAAACTCCAGTCAAATTTATCAGACAATTGGATGATTCATCATGTAACAAGGGGTTTGCAAAGGACATCTTGGATTCTGTTACTATTCATGGAATGAAAAGACATCCGAAATGCTTATCTAATAAAAAGAAGCACAAAGTAGTTCAAACATCGAAATTGATGACAAAGCATTATGAAAAAATTCGGGGCATTCTCAAGAAGCACAAAAATGATGTTCCTGGGCAGAATGCTACAATTTGCAGCCAGCAGAGTGCTAGTCAAGTGACTCCTTGCAGCATTCAACATTCAGACAGGCGTGTCAGATTCTCAGGCAAAGATGACATACTTGGTCCAAGAATGGAAAGTGTTTCTTCTTTTGAGAAAAGCATTTGCAACCTATATTTAGATGCCTGTGCTTCTTCATCACAGAAACACCAGTTGATGGGAAGTGAGAAAGAATTAGCCACTGTGAATGAAATGTATGGTGATGTGGGATCAATTACCATAGAAAATGGAACTGGGCTGCAACGTGTGATTGAAAAGGACTTTTTCCCCAATGGCCATGATCGTGTTGATATACCAAATTTTCTGAGGCCAGATATTGCTTCTCAAGAAAAATTAAAGCATCTGTCAGAGAACTCCATATCCCTTAGTCAAGTTTCAGTCCATGATGATAATTTGCATATGTTTGATCGAGGCAACCAAATAACTTCTCATAGACCACCATATGCTGGTTTTCCCAGACTTATTTCTACACTAAACGAAATAAGCAATCCATGCATAAATTCTCATTTTGGTGGTACTGTTGCTAGAGCTTCCAATCCCAGTGATAATTTTGTTGATTATTTTGAAAATCATTCCCATGGAATTGCTGAAATGACTTCAATGGAAAATATGAGGGGATTTCTGCAGCGTTCATCTTCTGGATTTACTTTAAATGGAAGTGCTAATGTAAGGCTTCCATCTGCGTCAGAAAATATGACTGGCTATGCTGCGCAACCATGTTCTCATCTGCCTACATTGGGAAGCTTGTATCCTTTTCCAGAGTGGAAGCAAAGAACGGCTTCCTTCAGTCAAAACTTCATGAATGATGAATGTTTTGGTTTGCCTCTCAATTCCCAAGGTGAGCTTATCCAGGCAAGTTCAAATGATAAAGGAAGTTTTAACCTGATAAAGAAGACGAGTGTAGGAACTGGTTTGTCCAGTTGCTTACCCGTGGATAGCTTTGACCGGCAAAAATGCAAAGGGGCTTGTTCCCACATGAATGAGAGGCATTTTGTTGAGAAAGCACTTTCAGGAGAGCAGCCAAATTTGTTTTGTGGGGAGAAATATGTGAAAGAGAACTATAATTTATATATACCAGCCAGACTAGGCGTTTCTGGACCTGAGGTTACTGCAAAAGATGGTGTCAACTATCTAAATTCGGGGAGTGGAAGCAACCACCCTATATGCCGGTTGGATTCAGACCGACATATGATGAACTTTTTCAATGGATTCGGCCAATGTGACCAGCTTCAGAATCAAGAGAGAAATAGGTTGATTCCTTCAAAACAGAATTCAGATTTCATGTCACTAAACACTACACAGCTAACAATGCGATTGATGGGTAAAGATGTTGCAATTAGCGGAAGTAGCAAAGAGACACAAGGGAATCTGGATGGAAAGGTATGGACTGACAAGGGAATCATAGCAGATCATTGTTCTTTGGGTACTGCCCCAGACAATTTGTCTGTCAAAAGGCATTTTCAGGAGGACTGCTGTTTAAATCCAGCATCAGGAAAATCAATTCAGCCATCAGAAATCCAAAGCAGTGAGGCCAGCAATGCACCAATGACGGTTCCAGGTTCTAGGCCTTTTCACCCATATGTCAACTGCAAAACTAATGATGTAATTCAAAATCCTATCCTTCCCAGCAACGGGAATCATAGTCCTAAATCACACCGTGTTGCTTATCTGCCCACTTTCCCTTCACTATTTAGTAGGGAAACAAACTTCCACAAGCCCTTCATACATGGATCAGAAATTTTAGGGGTCAGCTCTCATCTAGCTTCTGTATCGACTCCTCACATTAATCAGCATTTGCATTGGAGTCCTGCCAATCCAAAATACAAGCAGAATCATCCTCGAGGTACAAAATCGGCTTTCAACTTTCCTTTCTTGCACCCAGATTGTAGTGAACCTGTCCAACAATCTTGGTTCCGAAGCTCTACAGAGAGACTGCTACCATGGTTACATGCAACTCCACAGGTAAAGACGCCTTTGGTCCCTTGTCAGACTTTTGGTGATATAGATGGCAGATACCCTCCTCATTCAACTGAAATGAACCTGCTTGCTACCCCATCAGTGCATAGGCCAAATGTTGTGTGTCCTTCCCATGCCATAATCTCTCAGTCACACATGCAGAGTTCAGTTGGTCCAGCATCTGTTGTTCACCCCTCATCTGTTCCAGCCTTTTCAGATATCAGACCAACCTCTTCAATTGACATGAGCTATGGAAACAGAAACATGGTTATAGACAGAATGCAGTCAAAAGGTTGTGGCATTATAGGCCTTGACCATTGTCAGAAAATGAAGAAGAGGCACGCGTCTAAAGAAAATGATCGGACAAAGCCTACTAAGAAGCTTAATTTAGGAATTCCTGAAGATTTAAGTGTTGTGACAGAGTTGACAAGAGAAGATTATCAGAGGAATAACCAATTTTGTGCAAGAGCTTCTCAATGCAATTCAAATGGGGATCAAGCAGGCAGTTCACTATGTGGTCCCTTAGAAAAGCAAGAAGATGCAAGTGCTACTGCAAGATTGGCAAGACACAATCTTAACCAGGAGAATGGACAATTTGAACTCTATTCAGACAGTGCTGAAGCAAGCGCTGTAGGCTGTGTTTCAAATGACAGTCAAAGCATTGGAGTCGGAGCTTCAGCTGGCATTGATTCTTCTAATCTGGACAGTATGGGAAGATCTGGTCCTGTCAAACTAAGTGCAGGAGCAAAGCACATCTTTAAACCAAGCCAAAACATCGACCTAGATGACTCCAGGCTGGTCCACCTAACTATCCCTTTTGCTGCAATGCCTGATTCTAATATCTTCTTAGAGTCTCAGAAGAAAACAACAAAGATTTACAGGTTTTAGCAGTAAGTATTTATTAAATCCTGTAATTGAAATTTTGTTTGATTTTCACATACTCATACATCATATTGCCATGTTCACGAAACAGGTTTGCTCTTCCTAATAAAACATGTCTCACTGCTCTGGTTGGCTGACTTCAAAGGAAATGTGTATCATCAAGTGCAGTACTCATAGAGGCTTTTGTGACTACCTCCAATGTTTGGAATTATGTAACCATATTTTATTTACAATCTTTTTCTCTGAGATCTGTCACTGAATTATGTTTTTTTTTTTTTCCTTTCGTTCTTAATTGACTATTTCACGCATGAGCATCTGTAAGGAATTCGAATGCTTTGCCAAATTATGACTCGAAATTCCGAACATTTAGCCGTGGGGAACTTTTTCTTTTTAAGCATGAAATTGTTGCTTAGATGATTATCTAGTTTCATTCAATTTTGATGCTAGAGATGAAGAAAACTTTTTCTAGTATAGCTTCTTCGTTTTCGTAGAATTAATATTGCAAAATGTTGTATTATATTTTCTTGGAAATGATTGATATAAACATGAAGAGGGACCTAAGTTCTGTCAGATATGAACTTTTACATGAGTAAATACATGCCCTACTAAATAGGAGTGAATATAACGATCCTAGAAAAAAGGTTAATGAAGACACTCACAGTGTTATACTGCCGGGTTTTTAATAACCACACAAAATATTCTAAAAAATTCTACAATAATACCAGAATATATGATCAAAATTTATTTGTAACTTTGATTATTTAATGGGAGTATGGTTTCTTTGAGGAGGAAAAAAAAAATGGTTCACAGCCGCTCTACAAGATGCAGATATGTGACACCATGAACATACAAAATAAGATTCTCAGGTATAATTTATTGATCAATACATAAAATTCAATCAATACATTGAATAAAAGTATGATAATTTCTTCAATTCTCTGCTGAGAATAGAAGGATATTTGTTTTGATTGGGTCGGTTCCTATACGTATGTTTTGTCTACCTTACTTTCTTTTCTTCATTATCATTACTGGAACAAGTTTATACTAATCTTTCAAAAAATAAAAGATAAAAATTCTCCTATCTAAGCTATTATCCTCCTACTTGGCTGACATAAGTATACTTAAAGGTCCTCTCTTGTAAGAAATGATCAGTTAGAATTCGCGACCTCCTGATGGTAATGCAGCGCTTTGATGGTTTTGGTAACTTCGTTACTCTTTTGTCACTAATAATGATACCATTCGATATATCACGAAATATAGAGTCCTGTTGTGATCGCGAAAATGTATTAGATATTAAAATTTATTTTTACACAAATTAATTAAATTCTGAAAGGTTGTATTAATAAATATTACAACTCTTGACCAACAATTAGTGGGATTTATCATAGCACCGCACTAATTTTTTTTTTTTTTTTTCGTAACTACAACTTTTATTTCAATGGTTATGATTCGAAACCACAAACATTTTAATACTAAATAGACCCTAAAATTAAAATCTATCTCCAAGAGCAAAGGTTAAAGCAGTGATCTTGGAGAGTAAAGAGAAGTAGAGAACATGTTGAAGGGAAATTTATTATGTTTTCACAATCACTTTTGAGAAAAAAGATAATGTTTCCCCATTGATAGAGAAGCCTCGTGACTCTATTTTGAAGATTCCACGTTGTGATTTAAGGCTCACCTTGTGTGCTGAAAGGTTGCATAATTTGAAGATCCAAAGTGTCCCCATGCCAAGACATGTTATGGTCCGTTATCGATAAAAAAAAATTACTATTTTAACATAAAAAATCTCAAATTAACGGTTAACAATTAATTCTAGTTTGTCTTTGTATACATTCGTCAAGAACATTTACAGTAACAAATTCATCTCATTCTCTTTGGTAACACAAATTAATTAATTAATTGGAATATATGCTCTAGCTCGTGGGATCTTTCCATCTTTACATTTTACATAAGAGTTATAATTGAAGAGAATGCGAGGCTGATCTGATGACGTAGTTGGAGATCCTCAACGCTTCTTTGTTTCTTTTTCAGCCTGCAAAAACAACACGAAACATATATATGATGAGCCACTGCATATAAATGTGTTTAACTTTTTAATTCAGTAATTAATTACCGCTTTGATAGCCCGCTCGACAGCTTCCCATCCATGTTTCTCAACATATTGAGAGACTGATTTTCTAGCATCAAGGCTCATCATCTGAAGAACCTTCCTCTGATCTGCCGTATAATTTGATGATGGGCTCACATACCCACCAATCTTTACATATCTCCTTATATGCTTTTCATATATATAAGCTGCCCCATGGAACATTGGCAGCACCAACCACATGCAAAATAGTAGCTTCATGTATGCCCAAAATGGAAGCCTGCATGCATGCATGGTTAATTAATTAGTAGATATTTTACATACAATTCTATAAACACTTAATGAGAATGAAGCATGCATATGTACCAAGCGAGGACTTTGTAACATGATAGCTCAAATAAGGTTATGAAAGAGTATATAATCCAGTACGTCAGCCACTGCTGGTCATCTAGAGTTGAAGGCGACTCAATTGCTCGCAATGATGCGTATCTGTATGTACATTCATATCCATACAAATAATTAAACGTCTAGTTCATTATGTTATATAGTTCATTTTATTACATTTAATACAAAATAATTTTTACTTAACGCTTTTCACTTACAATGGATAAAGAAGCATAACTCCTGGCCTGTTCAAAACACAAATCAAATTTAATTTCTCGGCAAGGATTTAAAAGAGAAAAAATTTAGAGACATATATATAAAAGAGCAATTATTAAATTAATTAATTAATTAATTACCCGATCAGCGCATCCAAACGTTTAGCGATTACTGCAAGAACACCCATATTGCAGTGTTATGTTCTTTTGATTAATTTTCCCAATTGATCGAAATGATAATGCTAAAATGATTTGATTTGCTGTGAAGAGCATGCAAAGAGGGCAAAATAAGTATTTAAAAGGTTTTAAGAGTGGGCGTGTTTTGATCATGAAAACAAGTAAAGAATTTTTGTTGCAACGATCTCTCTTTCCTTTGTCAACAAGACAAGCATCGAAGAAAACATGGGAGAAATTAATCATGCGAAAAGTTTTACTTATTCTTTACACCTTTTAAATGTCTACGTTATGCCTTAACTCCCTTTCTTCTGTGGCCTTCCTTCCTCTTTTTAGAATTAATATTTATGATTTCACAAATTTTTTTTAAGAAGAAGAAAGGGGAAAAAAAAAAAACTCAAAAAGAACCTTTTTATGACTAATTTATAAAGAATATTCTAATAAAAACCAAGTGCAGATTGATGCATGTATAAAAAACTTAAAGTCATTAGAGATTGATGCCCACATGACAATTAGAGTACACATACATAAAATAAATTTAATAAAATGGCCTCTATATGTCTATAGTTTATGTTTGCCAAAATGTTCGATTTATGATCCGATACATTACATAGCATGTGTGTTGTTTGTTAAAGCCACTAATATTACTTTGGAGTGGAATCATCATGCTCAAAATTCAAAAGACACAAAGAAAACAAAAAGAATATTGTGATAAAAAGGCTATCACTAAAAGTGAAGTTATCGAAGGGCAAAAGGATTTGAGAATGACTTTGCTACATCATTGCGTCAATTCCGCCCTGTCTCTGTTGGCCAACTAATTAATTTTTATTTAATTGAGTGGTCCAATAATAACAGCAATGTCCTTCCGTAATTATTCCCAAACTCTCATTTTGAATTAAACTGTTTGTATTTGTCATTATGAAGTCTTTATAAATGATCAACACTCGCTGGTGGTAAAATTTTAACTAGCCAATGAAGGGGTGGCGCGTATACAAGAAAGTGTTTTGAATATAAAAGTCCTCGACAAGCTTTAAATTGAGAGTTTAAAGGTTGGGTCATTATGGAAAAAAAAATAAAGTAATATCTGAAAAAAATTAGAGGATGTCTCCTACTTAGTGCTGAATTATTGCCGAGAATCATTTGGAGACAACAATAACACTGATAGGGTTTCCATTAAAATTAATACATGTTAGTATGAGATGACCCATCGGAACCCATTCAAAATCCTTTCTAATTGTTATGGGCACTAAAATCGAGAGAGCGGACCACACCAGACATAAGTAAGGCAGCTGCTCTCATCAAGGATAATTGAGTGGAGACAATCTCTCTCTTACGAAATGTGAGTGGAGTAGCTATCTCTCGAATATTAGAGAGGGTTTAAAGTATTTGTCTAAGTGCTTCAGTGGGTTAATGTATGGTGGTGGTACCAGTTGTTTAGTACGACTGTAAATATTATAATTGTAATGTCTGATTTAATATCAGTAACCATCTCTGTATAACAAAATTAAAAAAAAAAAGGGAGACCCCACTTTAAAGAGACTTGAGGACTGAAATTAAATAATTAGATTACACAGTTGCCCCTATTAAGGAGGGAAAGAGCCATATATGAATTGCCACAAGTAAAAAAGAACTAAAACCACTCTAAGGGGTACACTACTATAAAAGATTAAGTCAATTCCATCACAAAGGAGGTCCTCTTCACTCTTTCACTTCTTTATATTTATATTTAAGGTTTCATAAAAACCCAACCTTAGGAATGACAATGGGCACCGCTCGCAGCGGGTTTGCCATTAGCAAACCCAAATCCGCACAAAATTTAAATTATCAAAATCACCCGCAACCTGCAGTGAGTTAATTTTTTTAAAAAAACCCACCCGTTACGGGTTTTGACAATTACCAAACCCGCAATGGTATCCGATAGATTTTTTGTGGGTTTATACATTTAAAATAACAAATGTTTAATATATAAATTTACAATAATAACCTCAAATTCCACATAACATACTCATTTTTAAATGCAACCAATGTAAACGAAAAATTAAAATTTCAACATCAATTCAACACAAATTCTCAAATTTAAGTATAAAATACACAAATCCATTCAAAAACACCGCAAACTAGTATAGAAAAATAACAATTATATTTTATATTATCATTCAACACAAGTTCAAAGAGAAGATCTTCATTTCATTCACCATCATTAACACTCATCCAACATGATGCCTACAATAATGACTAAGATTAATATTTTTCAAACAATAATATTTTTCAAATAATAATTCAAAAAATATAATAATGAAAAAATTCATGCATTAAGTTAAAGAAGAATAGTCCATACAAAAATACTTTGGTTATTTGGCACTTTGCATAATTGCATTATTTTCTTTATATATTTTTAGATTTAATTTTTTCAATTAAAATTAAATTAAAAATATTAAAAAAAAACATTGCAGGTCTAGCGGATATCCATGCGGGTACCGGCTGGATATTGGGCTCATATCAAATCCACCAGCATCTAAGTGCAGGTTCCAATTTGTAATACCAAATCCGCCTGCAACCCGCAAAATTATCAGTAGTAGGTGGATTTTGGCAGGCGTGTTTGGGCGGATTTATGGGTTTGTGGGCACAATTGCCATCCCTACCCAACCTTCTCTTGACCATATACTGACTTGATCGTCGAAGTATCATCATCGACTATTGTTGATGATTCCTTTAACGATCGTTTTCCTCTTTTTTAGGTTTTATGTGAGCCTTTCCCATCAAGTCCTTCCCAAAAATTTAGAGAAATCATCTTCAAGACAAGTCCTCAAATATTTTGGTCATTAAAATCGAGCCATTATCCTGTCCAAAATATTGTGAAATATGAGCAAGAGCAGATAAAAGATGATAATGTCAACCTCGGGAGCAATAAATTTAATCAAAGGCGAAGTTGGATATGATCTTGATGGAATGATCATTTTACGTGGCTATCCATTGGCTCTGGTTGACCATTTCGAATTCAGAGTATTTGTTAAGAATTTGAAGCAGCTTTTTGGACTTGTAACATCTAACACAGTTAAGGCCGACTGTATAGAAATTTATGCAAAAGAGAGACTAAAAGTTTGTGAAGTGTTGGATAAATTGCTGGCAAATCCAGCCTCAGTGCTGATGTGTGGTGTGCTACGGGTGATTTTGAGTACTTGTATTTGACAACTTACTTCATTGACGATTAATGACAATTGAAGAAGAAGACTTTGGATTTCATTGCAATTAATCCCTCTCAAACAGAAGATATGCATGCAAGGTTATCATGACATGTCTAATGGAGTGGGATATGGACCGTAAGTTGTTCTTTGTGGCTTTTGATAGTGGGGCTAGCAGCAACAACATTGTATGTAGAATCAAAGACAGGCTGTCACAGAACCGATTCCTCTATTTAAATGATCAATTATTTGATGTACGCTGTGCTGCGAATGTTGTTAATTTGATGGTTCAAGATGCTCCAGAAGCACTATCTAATGTTACAACTAAGATTAGGGAAAGCATTCGATATGTTAAAAGTTCTCAATCAACACAAGCAAAATTTAATGAACTGGCTCTACAAGTTGGAATTGAGAGTCACAAGAGCTTATGTATTGACAATCCTTCACTGTGGGACTCGACGTATTCCATGCTTAAAGATACATTCGAGTACAGGAGACATTTAGTCGTTAGCAAGAATTTGAACCAGACTACAGAATGTGCCCATCTGATGTGCATTCGGAGGGAGTGAGTGCCACTATTGGCCGCTTGAAGCTCTTCGTTGAAGTTACTAATGTTTTCACAAAGAGCAAGCATTTGACTGCAAACATATGTTTTCCTGAGATTTGTGATTTACATTTGCAGTTGATTGAATGGTGCAAGAATCCAGATGATTACATTAGTATTTTTGGCTGTAAAAATGGGAAGCCAATTCGATGAGTATTGAGGAAATTTTGTTTATATTTCAAACATTTAGATGCAAATTCAATATTCCTGTCATGAGATCATATATTATGTGACCAAAGTCATGCATTATAAATTCGAACACAAAAACAATTGCTTCTTTTACCATGTTATCATAAAAAATTTTACACCAAGCAATCCAAAATATTCTTATGTGGCAAGATAGCGACATGTTGTCATCTAGCATTTATGGAATTAGGTAATGCATTGAATATTCGCACATCTTTCGCCATCATTTTTGAAGTTCCAATATAAGCATCATCATGCTGCAAGCTGCAGCTACCATCAAATTTGTGGTCCCTGATCAAATTTATCAAACCTGCAGTTGACAACAATGTACATTATTTGATTTTTGCCTTGTACTTTGTATTAGTTTCCTTTCTTTGTCAATGGTTTAAAAATAAAAGATGCAAAAATGCCATTCCATTTAACAATGCATCATTGCATCCCATTCAAATATGCCTTTGTTCATCTTTGTTTTTGACCACACAATCTTACTTTGCCCAATATATTCTTCCCTTCGTAATTAATGATATCAACTTTGTTCCACTTCTTCATGCTTCCACCACCGTTTTGATACGTATATAGGTCAATATTCCACCCCGTTTCAGCAAATTCCTTGTGCTTTGTTCACTCTAAATTCTTCTATATGTTTTAACCATTTTAGCTTATCTCAAAGTTTGATCAATTTCTTCTATTATTGAGAAGATGCAGCTAGATTTATATGTACACGTGTGGGGTTGTGCATGATTTCCATCATTTACTTCTAAATTTTAGAAGCCCCACATCTTTTACTAGTGCGGGGTTATTGAAACATGATATGTTAAGAGATGCGTATTGTTGTCAAGAAAACAATTGTCGTCAATTTTATATATACGAATATAAAGCAATAGTTTCTATGATTGAATAATCACTTTGAATGTGGATGAGAAAATTGTGCAAAAATTTTATGTAACAAAATTAAGTTAAAACAACCTAATCAATAAAAATTAAATCATACTAACGTTTACGTGAGTGAAGTTCAAACTTAAACCTCTTTTAACTAAATTGCACTTGACTTTGATGTATCATTTCTAAAAATATTTACTATAACTATTTACCTCCTATATTTTTTACTACTTTTAGAATAACCCAAATCTCTTTACACGTTCTATTGGAATTTTAATAATTTATCATTTTAGAGCGAGTTGTCTATTTAATCAAAATAAACATAGCTAATGCAGTTGGTGCTCTTCGTGCATCGCTCTTTCTTTTCTTTAAATTCTTGCGGTACGTATCTTTCAATCAAATCAATCAAAAAGATATACATACATATATGGAAAAAAAAATTAATAATCGAAGAGCCGAAGAGGAACCTCTACACAAAGAATATATACTAATAAGTCTTGACTGATTCGTCTATTTTGAAATTTTTATTTATGCTTCTTTAATTATCATCTTTTTCTTTTCTTTTTTTTCCAACAAAGATTTACTAATACAACTAATTAACCAAAGATTAGTGATACTGAACAATGCAATAGTGATAAACAAGTTAAACAATTTTAGAAAAAATGGAAGAACAAACTTTCTTCTCGGGCACCTTCCCTCCCCTCCTCACCCACGACTTGGTAAACACATATAACATAAGTCTCAAAAATTATGAATCGAAGACATTTTAATTAGCTAAAACAAAGGAATAAACTATATCCTTAATTTAAATCATTTTTAAGTCATATTTTAAGCTACATTGCATGGTGGATATACTAATTAAGCATATTATTGGACACACACATGCACACACACAGTTGGTCAATTGGTCAGATTTCAATGTTTTTAAATGTAAAAGAGGTAGAAGGGTGATGGGTGAGCAATTATAACTTCAGACAGTACGTAGCACCCAACATTGTGGTCCTTATTACTGCAAAAAATTTCAAGACTTTTTTCCTTCCCGAGTCGCAAGAAATAAGAAAAGTTTTGCCAATTGAATAAAGTTAGTCACTGTGGAGAATCAAAAGCAAAATGTAGCCCACCCGAGGCGAGGCATGCTATTTCACATATCCAGTAAATAATATCTTGTGTACTCTCCTTTGAAACTCAATGCATTTTTATTGTTCTAGCAAGAGTGAGGAAGTGATGAAAACTCACTGTTCTTTTAGTTAAATGAGTATTTCTACATTCATATTTCAAAACTGTCCTAATAGCACTTAAGAAAAGAATTGGTTAACTTATTGTAAGATTTAAATAATGATGGAAAGAAATGAAATAATAAATTGAACGATTGATTTTCTCTATCTTAATTATTGATTAAGAAAGATTGATTGTCAATAATTAAAAAATTGATTGTTTTAGTCTTTGCTAATCAATCAAATTATGTTAATTGTATCATTTTCTTTTTTAATTTTAGAAGAAAGCCTTTCCTTATACTCGTGAATCAAATGAATAAGAGTGAAATTTATTTCCTTCATATTATTTTTCTTTAAAATTAAGCTTTTGACTTTCATTCTTTTATTTTTACTATTTTACCCTAGAATCAAATTTGTTCAGATGCTTTACTTTTATGAGTCTGGCTCTAGGGGAACATAGTAAAGTGCCAAAAAGAAATTGGAATTTAATGGAAACTTCAAACAATAAGCGGATTTGATTGGTTTCAAATCAGGATGGGAGAAATGATTAATTTTGACAAATATCATGGAGGTTTTTATCATCTTCCCCTAGCAAGAGCGAGTAAGAACACTAAGATGGATTTTTTTTTGTCAGTGTTGAACTATATATTGTATGATTTGTCAATATTCATCAAGCTTATCATGGTGATAGGTCCAACTAGGAATGGTGTGAGGACATTGAAAAAGATTGATAATTACTACCTTGATTGACATTGCAATAATTTCCATCTTTTTAATATATAAATATATATACACATACGTACATGTAGCACAAATTTACACCAACATAGTCTATCAGCTAAAGTAATATAATAATAGAGCAGACTTTAAAGGGAAAAAAGGTTCAAGATAGAGGAGTTGACAACTTGATTCAACTTTGAAGCTAGTTATAAAATGTTGGTACATAACTATGCATTAAGGCATAGAAGTGGTTCAGTACTTTAGTCACGTTTTTAACATATATAATTAAAATATATAGATCAATATATCAATTTATTATTCATGTCACCAAGTTTGACTTGACATGCATGTTCTTCTTGACACTTTTAGTTTAATTTTATATAACTACTACTTAATGTTGATTTTTCAAAATAAATGCACACATATCATAACACTATTTATCTTGTTATATTATTAATATGGTATCTCAAAGATATTTTAAAATTTCTCCTATAATGAGGTATGCTAAATGCGCATAAAATTTAGTCAAATAATTATGCCATGCATGAGCATGACAATATAAATTTGTTATTAAGGCACTACTACTAATAGAAGGTTTATTCATTGGCGACTTTTATATAGTTCGGACTCAATGATAGATTTGGGGTACCATTCCCATCACTGTCACAATGATATGTTGACACAATCTAACCCGATCCCTCCGTCAGACTAGAGGCGGATCGTGCAAAAACTCATTGTATTACTTATCTCATGCTTATATATAAACTTCATATCATAAATTTAATCTATAAATAAATAAAGCTAGCTTTGGGCTCTACTATAAACATATAATAGTATTCGGACTTTATCTGAAAACATGCACAAAACTTGTGCACTTCACATCTCACTATACATTTCATATATAGAGTCATTTTCTTATGAGGGCATCCTCACTTCGTTAAAGTGAAGATGCATACTAAAATATAAAAAAAAATACAGATTTTAATACATTGAAGATTGCCAAGAACATCACCAAATGAGCATAAGGGGAAAATCGTGGTCATACCCAACAGAATATCATCATTGCATAGGTTCAACACACATGCATAGAGCACCTAACAAGAAGGGTACACATCTAGTGACTTGTAATCACATTTTATAAATGAGTCAATAATATAACATCCCTAAATATAATCATAGCATGTTACTACACCATGTAACCACACATAAATGCTTCATATAATGCATCATAGTAATAATGGCACTCCACTCATAAAACTTGATTCACTCATGGATTCGTTGGGCTCCTGAAAATTCCCAAGATTGTGGATTTCTCTTAAAACACAGGGTTTTAAAAAATAACTATTAGAACTGATATAGAAACTTATATGTATCATGAAAATTATAGCATAACTATTCAAACTTTATAAATCTATTATCTACTGATTCATTAGATATAAAACTAATTGCCCAATTCCATTTGCTACAACATTTCCTCTCAATTCCTCTTTTCAACTTCTTTTTCACTCTCGACTTCTTAATTTCTTTATGCTTTTCCTTCCTTATTATCTTATCTTTTTTTTTCTCCTGTCTATTTTCTCTTTTTCCTCACTCTCATCTTCTCTTTTTTTTTCTTTGCTTCTTCTTCCTCTTTTACACTCCTCTCTTTCTTTGCTCCTTATTTCTATCTGGACTTTTCAAAATGAAGTAAACGAACAAATTACTTAAACTTTATATATGAACCCATTGAAGCAAGCATTCAAATTGATAAAGCATGCATGTTAATAAAAGTGCAAATGCTCGTTTAAGCTCTATATTTTGAGTTGAATGTTCGGTTAGTTTTTATATTTTGAAAAATGCCGCAAAACACCCCTACTATTAAATATTTCATACTTTTACCTTATTTTTCTTTACTTTTACGATAATACCTTCACAACAATATTCTTGGTGACATTAATAAAAAGTACAAAATATTAATTTATCAAACTAAAACTAAAATTAAAATTAAAATTAAATAAATTTATTATTATTATTTTACTTTTAGATTTAATTTGATAATTTAAATATTTTACAAATAATCTAAATATTTTACAAATAATTATTAGTAAGATAGGAAGATATTAAACATAGCTTTGAATTAGTTGGTATTAGTTTATTTATAAACAATTATGAGAATGATTGTTGTAAGGATATGAAAAATACAAGTTCTTTTAAATTGATAATTATTGGTTAATTTACTAATTAACTTTTTTATGGATAAATTAATTAATGCTCTCAAGATTGTAGCATGGATATTATTATTGAACGTAAAGGTAAAGGAAAAATAAGAATGAAAGTGTCAAATATTTTTCAGCAATGTTATTTTTGAGATACTTTTTAAAATATTAAAACTAAATAGATAATTAACTTATATTTTAAAATATAAGAATTAAAAGAGTATTTAGCCGTGAATGAAATGATGAAGCATGCAGGTTAAGAGAAATAGAACACATTTGCTGGTTAATGAAGCAAGCATCAGACTGCTTCTTAATTAATAGGCCACGGGTGGCTTCTTAAGGCACAAACAGGTGCATGACATGCGTAGCGGTTTAGATGTTGAAAATGTAGACTTTTGTGGATTTATTTTAGGCCAATTAATTGGTTTCTTTATATGTTTATTTTTAGATTTGATGTTGAGCATGCATAAGTAGAAACGTGGAACAAAATTTAGAAAGGAATTGGTACTTATTAATTTCTTGGATTGGAAAGACATTGTTGGAACGGCATTATACAGTGCATTTTAAAGAAAGGAAAGTGGGCATTCTCATCTCACATGCCAAGTGATTAGCATTAACAACCTTTTGGTACTTGAATAGTTGAATTTGACTGGGAGAAAAATGGGGGTGTTCAATTTTGAAAATTTTTGGTTTACTACTTTATACTCTATACTGTTTCTATTTTGATCTTCATTTATGTAATTTTTAAAAACAAAAAAGGGACAAAAAATAAATATGTCAATGTAGCATATTGTTGTATATATAGCTATAAAACACATTAGGAGAAAAGGGGATGTGTAATCAAAGCCATATATAATGTTGTAATTAATTAAAATAAATACCTATTTGTGCTGAATTTCATGTAGATTGATATGAGATTGGATTGGATCGAGTGATGATGAAAATCTATTAAATCTTTCAAATTTTTAACTAAAAAAAATCCTCATTTTTTCTCCATATTGTGAAGCAATAAATCAATATTACACCCCACACATCTAATTTCTTTCGACAAACAAGTTCATAAATTATTTTGGTCATTTAAGGCTCCGTTTGGTGTAACTTAACCTTTGGATGGGCTGGGCAATTGTCCACCAAAAGTATTACTTTTCTGCCATTCATTCTCTTATCAAACCAATAAACAAATTATTCAAAAAGTAATCCAGTCATCCATGTTTTCTTGTTAACTCGATAATGACAATTAAGATTGCTGATATTTACATTTTTAAAGCATCTAGAATTAGCATACTTACCAATAATCCAAAGTGGTACTTAGTTAAAACCACCACCATTGCAACAAATAGCAATAATAATTCTCCATTTGTCCTTCTTTCGTCCTTCTAATTGCTTTGTAGCGAGTGAATGATCTGCTTCTAAACGATAGAATAAACTCATTTCATTCATATTGTAGATATCCTTCCATTGAAATTGGTCTAGTTTAACTTTTATACTTGGTAAAGTAGCTTCAATATTCTCCATAACTACCGAACCACTTTCACCAAACCTTCGATAAGATTTAATTCCATGTCTTACCTTAAACTGCTCAAGCCAACCACTTGAAAATTTAAATTCTACATTAGAGTCGCCATACATTTTTTACAAGAACTCTTTTGCTTTGATTGGGATCATTTCTCCATATCTCCCCTTAATTGGGCTAAATACTCCATGATTTCTTCTCGTATATCGTGTGTATAAAGCACATTCTACACCAAATTTAGCATATTCTATGATCATAGCAATAATTATTTTTATTTGATTCTTTTTACAAACTTCTTTTATGCATGTACCAAGAAAACTCTTTATAAATTAATAAATATTCATTTATCAATAAATTAATAAATTTATCGATAAATAAATAACCTTGTTAAAATAAAATTTTATTTTATAGAGGTTTTATTGTATACAAAAGAATTAAAATAAAATAAAATAAAAAAGCACATTTTTTACCTTTTAATTTCTTTCGTTTCTTATAGGGATGACAATAGGGTGGGTTCAGGGTGAGGAACATGGTCCCTGCCTCTATACCTGAAAATTCATATTTGAGGATATTTTGGAAATATTTCTGAAAATTTCCAAATAGGTGGGGATTAAAACGGGAGCCCCATCCCTAATTTTATATTTTATTTTAGAAAACATAATTTTATATACACTATAATTAAAACTTTAAAAACATGACAAGTTGCTATTACTTGCATTTTTCGTGGATGCTCTTATGAACCAAAAAAAAAAGTTTGCTATTCACGTAGCAAATAATTTTCACCCAATTAGAATTTTTTTTAAGAAAATTATAAGAATCATAATGAGAAGACAATACTTTAAGATTTTAGGATTTATTCATATTTATAAAATAAAATCAAAAGAAATGGCTGTTTTTATGGTGGAATTTTATGAAAAGATGATTGTTTTTAATATATGAATTTTTATTTTATAAATTAGAATGAGGTACTTTAGAAAATAAGTTCAAAATGGTGTTATAAAAATTTTAGAGAGGTGTTAAAAGCTCAAGTCTTTTGAATTGTATTGCCTCTAATATAAAGTACATTAGCATGATTGTTATGTATTCCTTTTTTCAAATACAACAGACGAGCTGAATAATTCACAAATAACAAGTGTTACTAATTGTCGTACACACACACACACAAACCACAACGCAAGCTAATTAAGAAGAGAGAGGAATTTTTGTGTTTTATTTCATAATTTTTATTTAATTAAAAATATTTTTGGTTCGGGTTCAGCTGCCTGACAAAATCCCCCTACTCAAACCTGAAATTTTGTTAGGGGACTATTTTTAGAAACCTCCCATGAGGTTTGATATAATTTCACTTAGATGGCAAGATTGATTGTATTCTTACTTACCTCCCCTGTCGTTAGTATACATACGGGTTGACAGTTAGTTGACGTGTGAAATGACTAAAATATCCAAACCAATTTGGTGAGACATAACATGTCTCTTAGGCAACAAGTGCTTGTCTCCCTAAATTACATAATGCTTGTTTCTATAATTTCGAGCGACGGATGTCGTCTCCCGGGCGACAAATGTCTGTCTCCCCAAATTACAGAATGCTTGTAAGGGTTGGAGGGTGAAATAAAAAACCACTAAAACATAATTTAGTTCTCTCGGCAATAGACTATATCAGTCTCCACCAAACAAACCACCAATATTTTATGTGTTTAAAGAAATAATTAAATTCAAAACCATCAAGTTGTATGCCATCAAACCGGCAACATAAATAAAAAATAACAAACATTTTAATTTGTGGTGAGTGGAAAAAAACATTAGTGTGAGTTAATTGAATTGGAAAATAACACTAAGTAGAATGACACCATCATTTAAATAATAGTCACATGGGCATTTCCGCATCTTACAGTTGGTGACAATCACAATTTGACTGAATTTAATCTGCCTATCTATCCAACAGTCGCTCATATACACAAAAAGAACAAAAACAACAATTATACTAACAATGTAGCATGATAGCTAAGTTATACTTTATACATGATATTGTCCATTTCTGCTGCAGGTTCCAGTGGAACAGCAGACGGTTCAACTGACCTTCTGTCCCTATCATATGTCAATAAGCACGCGTTAATAAGTGAAAACAAAGTAATAATTATGAATAATAATAACAATGACATTACTAAACAATAACAACAACACTTACAATAATAAAGAAAAATAATGATAATAGTAATATATTTTAATGTTTTTTATGTGACATGCTTGTCGCCTAAAAAAACAGAAATTGCGTTCGTGTGACAAAAACTGTTGCACGGTAGACATCACTTGTCACCCAAAAACACAGAATGTCTATATGTGCGACAAGAGCACGTCGCCGCCTCCTAAAACACAAAAACAGTGTTTTGGGGCGACATGGGTTGTCACCTAGAAAAATAGAAACTGAATTCGGACGACATAAGTTCGTCGCACGTACGACAACAATGTCACCTAAAAATACAGAAATTGTGGTTATGCGACACGAGGGCTTGTCACACAAGAGACAGGCCTTGTCGCCCAAAAATGCAGGAACTGTGTTTGTGCAACAAGCGCACACAAACACTGCAAATTTATAAACATATCAACTTTAGCAAACTTTGGCGAGAAAAATAAAAATTACAGCTAAGACTACTTCTATTCTACACACCCATTTGCATAAAAATAACAAATTATTGGCTTTATATGCCTTATTACACTATGTATAGTGTAAATCACAAACATAAAATAACCAATAATTAATTTTTTTCAACTCATGGCCACATATGCCTGAACCCATTCTCCTGTTAATCAATTTTTCCACCACCAACCCATGAACAAGACAAATCAAACACAACCAACAACAACTACTTATAATATCTCCAAAAATAAGAAAATCAAAGGTGTTTTAAAATTTTAGACTTTGATAAAGAAACTAATCTATTACAAACTCCAATACCAGTGGCATATCCCGGCCGCCGTCGATCATCACCGGTCGGTGCCCTTCGCCGACCACCTATATTTTTTTTCTTCATGGGTTATATATGCTCTTGGTGTTTATTTCTTTTTGTTCCAGCAAATGAGAGTAAGGGAGTGAAGTGAAAATTGTGAGAGAAAAAAATGGTGAAGATCGACAATTGTGAGTGAAAATGGAGTGGAGTGGAGTGAAAATTGTAAGTGAAAATGCTGTTTATCTCCATTGCTTTTTTGTGGTGGGAAAAGAGAAATGCACTCTTTTACACCATGGATATTGTGTGTAATCGGATAATATAATTATCCAATAAATTTTAAATCATTTTTTATTGTTATTTGATTTTTTTTAGAATTTCAGCTTGTCTTTTACATTTTTGCCCTCAAATAATAACGTTATACATGTATGTATACTAACGACATGGGAGGTAAGTGAGAATACAATCAATCTCGCCATCTAAGTGATATTATATCAAATCTCAGGGGAGGTTTCTAAAAATAGCCCTTTTGTTAGGTCTTGTGCCTATTTGCAAAATAGCCTTAATTTGATATTTGAGGCTTTTCGGCGGCCCATACCTTGAATTCATCGGGGACCAGTGGGTTTGGCGACTTGCAGGGAATGTTGCCATCTCTAATTCTTAGATAATACTGGACATAAGTAGGTCCAATTTAATAATATTAAACAAAAATAAATCTAAAACATATTGTAACAATATCAGACAAATTTATATATAAAGTTTGTTTCTCACTTGATATAGTATTTGATGTGTCAGTCATTTATTGGTATTTTATATATAATTTTTACATTAACGAGAGCAAAGATAATCTATCCACAAACACCCTACTTGAAGCTTGACAATATGATTTTAAAAACTAGACAAAAATTAAAGTGATGTTAGTTGGGATTCACGTAGGGTGCTTGTGGGTAAAATATATTTTCCTATAAATGATGCTAAAAATCAACTATTGTCTAACATGTCGTAATCATTGGTTGGTAACACATTTTGAAATATACAAATTTTATATCCAAATTCTTTAAGCATTACTATTACTATTCAGTTAAAAAAAATATTAGATATCTCAATATCTAAGTTTAATTTGAGTTCTAATTGATATTACATTCGTCTATTGGATGACGATTAAATAATTTTATAAACTATGAAACCTATCGTCTATTAGATTAATGACACATAATATGAAAACTCAAGTTGCGACTCAATCACAAATGTTTCCCCCTTCTTATTGAATTAAAAAGAACAGCAAAAGGAGTTAATTTTATGAATTTTAAGAAGTGATAAAAAAAAAGTAATGCTAGCTGTAGTCAAGTTTACAAAGATTAGATACAATGTTTTTATGCTTATAGATGTGGTAAACGCGTGGACCTCTTATACAAATAACTACAGTAACTATTAGACAGAGAAATGTTATGACGAAATCATGTCATTTGAATCATTAAGTGAGAATTGACAAATTTGTTTTCCTGACTTTATAAACATAAATCTTCTGGAGTGGTTTTCTCCAAGTAAACAATTTTTCATTTCACCGCATACGATAGCAATATAAATGAGTCCGACGTATGTATGTTTATTTGAAATCAGTGAATATCATTAGAATAAGGTTCATAAGTTCTCAAATGAATTTACATACTTGAGCAGGAAAATCTTTTACCCTCATCAAAAACTCAAAGTAAATGAATAAAAAAATCTGTCATTCCTTTTTTTTTCCCCAATACATACATACATACATACATAAATTCTTTGGTGTAAGAGCACTTTTTTTTTTGCAAATACACTATTAAGTCATATGATTTAATAGAGTCAGCATTCAATTCATTATAAAGCCATGCATATAGTTTAATATCATATCTGCACTGATTTTATTAAACCATATGTCTTAATAATATGACCATATAAAAAAAAATTATAATAAGGGCACGTGCATAAGAGAAGTGCTAGCCAAAAATTCTCTATCCATGTTTGATAAAGATTCAAAGAAGAGAGATAAAGCTTAAAGCATAATTAATGATCAGATGTAAAAGAGCTGATCACTTAACAGAGTAGTGTGGTTGTCAAAAATTCTCCAAGTACCCGGCCAGAGCAAATAGCCAAATAGAAAGATGTAAAAATGTTACAGCCGTAGTTCATCAGTGAGTCTATTTATTATGATTGTTATCATTGATTTATGGTATTGATTGTCTTTGAAATCTAGTTATTGCATGCATTGAAGGCTACATTCACATTGAAAATTAATTTGAATCAGCTGGCTAGCCGGTCTGCGCAAAGCTGGGCGACTTCATTTTCTTCCCCAGAAATGATTACCCATACCAATTTCAAAATCCTGTAACAATGTGGTCAATCGGTATGAATCTGAAAGTCTTAATTTACACATCTTTTTGCATTTTATTATTGTCACGCATGCATTTATTTAATTATCAGATTGTTGTTTTGAATTAACACGTGTACATTACCGATATGAGGTAATTATATTTGTGAATGAGCGTCTTTTATCTGAATTATTGTGGATTTTTAATTATGACATTTCATATAAATACTAGACCAGGCAAACCTAATGTTAGAAAAAATATCTCATGTCATCTAAGTATTGAACTTGAATTAATTAAGAATATGAAATTTTGATAACCCTCAACTCTTGAGTTAGTTTTTGGGTTGTTTTAGACCCGTAGGCTTTTATATGATATCTTGAACGAATTTACTAGCTTACAATAAGCATGCCATAATGAACAAAGTTTCAGTTTATTATTCTAATCAAATAAACATGCCATAATGAACAATGTCTTCTTCAATTGTTGTGTGGTTGAAGAACAAAGTGGTGAGAGGCTATGTGCCCAAATAGACAAAATCTACTTAATTAATCAAATTGTTCAACCTGAGCCGTCACACAGTTACACTCATCTTTTACATATTCTCTACACACTCTCAAAAACCAAAAGAGAGAGAGAGAGAGAGAGAGAGAGAGAGAGAGTGAAATTAAGCTCCTTGGATGAAATTACAGGCATAATTTTAATATGATTTTATGTCCATTGTAAATGAAATTTATTTTGCAGTGCATTACACAATGCAAATAGTTAAGCAATTTCCAAATGGGTTCAATCCTTTAACATTTTTTTGAATACCCAAAAAAAAAAAAAAAGAATAAAAAGGCAAAACTTGTAATAAGCTGGGTGCCATAGTGCCGGAAGCAAAATTTAGTAATAGAAAGCCATATTGGTCATGGACTTGAAGCACTACTCTTATGTTCCCAAAGTGAATAATAAGGTTAACATACCTCACCATCTTTACCATAAATGAAGAAAAAGAATAGGAGATGGTGAACAGGACATCACATGGGAGTCCTTTTTTTTTTTTTCACTAACAAATAGAACTTCTAATAATGTAGGAGAGAGAGAAAGAGAGCTAAAAATACAAGTCATATGAGATCAGAAACAAATTTAGGACAAAGTCCCCACCCTAAATAAAAACTCCAAAGTCCAAAAAGAAAGCAAAAAATAATAATATGATACGTCCTCTCGTTTTGTAATTTTTCATTAAATCTAAAATCTTTGTAATTTTCCAGCTTAGCATCAAGGTCTCATTCAACACCATTTACCATCATTAGCAGTCACTTCCAAAACAAAACTCTTATTATCAACTTTCCATTTTGTTCACATTCATCAACGAATTAATGAATGATTAATAACGCCAGAAGGTCTTTGATATTCCTAAAGCATTACTTCTTATCAATTTAATGCTTGCCATATGGATATCCATATTATCATAATTGATTAAACAGAAAAGAGGCAGTGTTTTAAAAACACCCCAAGACTTTTCTTAATAATACTCCATGAAAATTAACTTATACCATATGAATTAAAATATTACATATACCCAAAAAAAAAAAGGTAAAAAGAAAAAGAAGATGAAATTAAGAATATAATTAATTTAGCATTATATATGGTTGAAGGGTCTATTTTCTATCTATAAATATATCAATGGCCTAAAAGAACTCACTTCCATTTTCTGCAACTCCAAGCACTGTTGCTGACAAACTACACCAAAAAGAAGCGAGCTAGCTCTAGTGAAATTATCAAGAATCCTTATTCCTCTTTAGGTCTTCTTTCCAGGTTATATTTAATTAATTAGTATATGCATAATTAAAACAAAGATTACATGTAAGTTTTTTTTTTTTTTTTTTTTCCCTTCTTCTTTGTGTGTTTGTGTGTGTTTATATGTATATATGTGTCTAGATAGATAGATAGATAGATATATTTTTTTCTTTTTTCTTTTTTGTCTTTTTCAGGTGTAGCTCAAGCAAGTTACCAGCAACCATGGAGTTTCCAAAACAAAACCCAGAAAGCTCAAGCCAAAGCAAGAAAATAGGAAGAGGCAAAATTGAGATAAAGCGGATCGAGAACACAACAAACAGACAAGTCACCTTCTGTAAACGCCGCAATGGATTGTTGAAGAAAGCTTATGAACTGTCTGTCTTGTGTGATGCTGAAGTTGCTCTCATCGTCTTCTCTAGCCGTGGCCGCCTTTATGAATATGCTAACAACAGGTTTTCATTTTCTCTTTTTCTCTTTTTCCTTTTTCAAGTCAGCTTCAATTTTTATATATAAAGCTCCAATATATTAATCTTTTTTCCCTTAAGTTATATATATATATATTTTTCCATTGAGAAAGATTTTTGATCAACATGCATGATCATTTTGTTCAGCTGAGGTTATTGCATCATGGGTGTAAAGTAAAGTTTCAATTTCTGTTTTCTTGATTTTTTGAGTTATTTTTCTTTATTTTTTTTGAGTGGTTTGCAGCTTATTATCTTGCATAAAAGTCTAATGATTATATTATTAAAGTTTAATGAAATATCCAGAAGAAACCGATTCTTCACTGATCTAATCCGTTTCTTGATTTTGTTTGTTTTCATTTCTGGGATTTTACAAATATTTCTCTTTCCTCTGAGTTCTTTGTTTGTTTAATAGATACGCAGATCTGCCCAAATAGATATAAATGGAAGTGATTTATATTTTATATTTACTCTTTGAAGTTTTCTAGAGCAAAAACAACAAGGGCTTATCAATCAAACTGTCTATCCAAGTTTCTGAAAATCTCAGCTTCCATTGATGTTAATCTATACCGAAAGAAATTAAAAGAAAAAAAAAAAGGGAGTCTGCTTCAATGAAGCTGTGCGTGTCAAGCTCTCTAATTGGTCCATTCTCTTGCTTCTCTTCAAGATTTGACACATCCTTAAAAGCTTGTCAATTCAAGAAATTGAAGCTATGCCAACAAATTTGAAAAAGCCACCATCAATTTTGCAGACTAGCTAGGGTTTTTAAAACCCTGCTGATTGCTGTCTGATCGTAATCTTAATTATCACAAATCTTTATTACTTTGAATCAATCTGTCAAGGCCATATATATTAAATAAATGGTTTAATTTATAGCCGGTCTGGATCTTTATCCCCTGTTTGTTTGCTGATGGCCTTTTTACCCGGAGGGGATTTGGTTAAATTTGTTGAACAAAACATTGTTACCAAGAACCAGTCAAATTTCAGATTAGGGTTTCATTTTTGCTCAAAACCTCATCAGCATGACAACAACAGCTGTAAAATAAGGGGGTTGATTTCATAGGTTAATGGGTTCTGATATTTACCTTGTAACCCTCTTCCAAAACTCATTAAACTCGTCTAATCTTTTATCTATATTAATTAGGGTTTCATTGAACAAATCTTTATAACTGGTATTAGGCTTTTGTCCCATCATTTTGACCCAATTTTTGCCCTTCTCTAGATCATAAGACAAAGAATGTGGTGGTTGTGAATTGTGTGATAAGGGCTTTGTTGAGTGAGACTGTACTATTATTATTATTATCATCATCGCCATCATCGTCATCATCGTGTCTTAGTTACAACTCAAGAATCTCTGGTCACGTCAGACATGAATTTTTCAGTTCTTCAAATATGACACTTAACAATATGATGTCATGATTCCTTTACTTAGCTTCTCTTTTTCTCTATTATCTGACGAACGATATCTATTCTCTTAGCATTCAGTTTTTCCATTTCTCTAGTTTCTTCTGCTTTTAGATCTCTTTCTCACTTTGAAGCTGCAGCTAAAAGCAACCACGTTATTGACCTACAGCAGTGGGGCACTGGGGGCAATCACATCTCCAGTTCATTTTGCACTTGTGAGAGAAAGAGAGAGTTATATTTTTGTTGCAAAGCACAGTAATCGTTATATGTATCATATATGTTAGTAGAGTAACACATTATATTTATGTCATTGGTAGAAAAACTTTAACTTTAGTATACGAATTTATGCTACAGGTCATATCATAAACCCTTATACACATACACACACAAATGTTTAAATCAAAAGAAAAATAAGACAGAAGAAAGAAAGAGAAATCAAAATAAATAAATAAATAAAAGGTTTGAGGTGACAGAAAATGAGAGAGCGGGGAAACAAAGGGTACGAGCCAATGGGGGATCACTGCACATTTACTGGAGAGTTTCATCAATCCCTGCTTCTGCTGCTTCCTGCATTAACAGACTTTTCTTTTCTTTCTTTCTTTCAACTTTGACAGATGCCCGCAAATCTTCTCTCTCTCCCTCCCCCCCCCCCCCCCCCCTCTCCTCTCTCTTTGTAGATTCAGAATTAACACACAATGACACGAATACTTTTCAGTTCTTCTAATACCAAGATTTTGATTTTAATAGCATGAAAGAGAAATTGTTTTAAGCCTGTTGTTGGGGATTTCTAACTGATTGTGGGGAGTGGGTATTTTAGTGGTCCTTTAGGGTCACTACATTACCCATTGTGTAGTCAAGTAAAATGAGTATAAAGAGGAAGAAGATTGTTGAGCCAATCATATTGGGGGGTCTTCTGCCAACGTGGCAGAGACAACCAATCAGTGGCTCGACAAAGTTAAGGTAACAATAATATACTCTGTGTTGTTAAAAGGCTAGTCCGGTGACTCCGGTCTATGATCTCTTCTTCTTGACTTGACTGATCATTTGGTGTCTGGACAAAAACCAAATCAAACTTTTATCGTTATTAGGTAGTCTATAGACGCATGACACGAAACTTGTTTCTTTATATATGAATTAATTGATGATACATTCTTACTCCAAGTCTGAACAATTACCCATATTAAGTATTTAAGGTATATTCTATTAAATTCTTCTTTTATGTTTTTAGCCTTGTTTATGTCTATTGATATATAGTTAATTTCTTTTCTCTCATTATTTAAGTCATCTGTTTATTTAGATGGAATGGAATTTACATTTTTATGGAATCCTTATAGTTAATACAGGAATTTTATGAACTAAATTTATTTCTTTTGATTATAGAACCCATATTTTTGTTTGACTATATTGATAATTCATCCTTACATAAAAAAAATAAAAAATAAAAAATAAATCTTCCCGCATATGTAGTGGCTGGAATAGAAACATCTCTTCTTTTAGATATAGGATAAATCTCATAGAGGACTTATCTCTAAAATATGTTTAGTACATGTTTAGTATGGTTGTACATATAAGTGCCTAAAATGTCCTAAAAATATTTAAGTTTTTACTATTGTTTAGATGTGTTTTGAGTAGAACTTTTAGACATCAAATAAGTTATTTTGTCTCTACAAAAAAAAAAAAAAAAAAACCACAAATTTTGGACTTTTAGAAGTAGAGATTTGAGAGTTTTTTTAAAAAGTTAAATTGTCTAAAATGTTCATTAATTTTTCACAAATCTTATCCATTTTTTTTCATATCATAACTTTGAAAATTTACTTATTAAAGTAATTTTATATTTTTTAATAAAAACTATATTTATAAAAGATATACCAATAAAAACTCTACTTGAATATACAAGCTCTATTTGAAAAGGCATATCGAGATTTGGGCTATCTATTTCTTCAATAATCTTTGTATTAGAAGTGGATGAAAGGAAAAAAAAATACTCAAAGAAGGCAGAGAAAATTATTACTTTCGTAACTTTGTTTTCATTAATAAAACCCTTTTTGTTTTCGGGTGCATCGAAATCTCTCTTTATATAATCATCTGGACTGGAGCATCATATCTAAATCTCTCTTTGTATAATAATCTGTACTAGAGCGTTATGTAATCTTGCTCCACAAGTTCCATGTTGAAAAACTGATCATGCATCGGCATTTGTCAAGTTCTATTACTCCGCTTCCACTAGTCTACTACGTGACCATTTCTTTAAAATATCTAAAAATATTTACTTTCAGAGTTATCTGAAGAGTTTTTCTTTCTCTTTTTTGATCTTACATCCTTTCTCCCTTTTCCTTTTAACTGAAATGTTTGGAAATTACTTTCTTCATCAATTTTCTGTGTTGAGCTTTCATCACCTGATCTTTTTGTGCTAATAAATCTATCTTCTTTTGTTAGTAATTGTTTTCTTACACCGGACATGTGGAAGCTAGATATTTAATACCTGTGCTACTAGAATGAACTTTTTTATTTTAAATAAATTAAATAGCATGTGGTTCAGCTTTGAGAATTACGTGATACAATATATATATATATACATATTAGCATCAACACAAGTGTGGGGAAGATTTGGTAAGCCATGCCTATATATGAAACTGTACTAATTGGAATATGGACATGGTGGAGCGAAACTTAATAGTTTGAGCTAATTAAAGTTGAGTGTTGCACAGCTATTATATAGAGAGAGCTCTATAAGACAAGTTTTTTCATCGCCATAGCTTTACCATGCATTTGCTTCTTTTCTTGTTGGAGTTGCATGCCTTTTACTTTCAAACCTAGCCCACAGCCTATGCTTAAATTTGGAATCAAAACAATGTAGCAAAAAGTAAATTGTCCCAAGGATTTTCCGGGGATTGAAATTCTGTCATGTTTGTTATATGCTTTCTCATGCCCTTCAGATTACTTCTATTTTAAGTACCTTTTTCTCCTTAGAACTAAATGAATCCACCTTCTCATCATAGCACAATCATTGGCTTTCAAATATTCTGCACTTGGCAAAGCCTACTTTCTCACCTTGTCGCGGGTTTGTTCCATTTTGAGTACTTGTCAATAGGATTTCAGATTTCGTATTTTGTTTTACCGGCTTCTCATTCTCCATTTCCTGCCAAAGAGCATGAAAAATATATATAAATTTTCTTTTAATTTAGTTGTTTTTGTTCATAACCTAACAGTACTTCACATTATTGTTGTACATTAATATATCTGATGTCAATCTGTTGGAAATTGATATGCTTTGAGTTCAATTTTTTGAAAATTGTTAAGATAATAATTCATTGTAAATATTACCAAAGTAATAGCTTGATGATCAAGCCTCCTTGACATTGATTAACGATTCCACACCTAAAGCAAAGAAATAAACAAGAAAAAACTAAAAAAAAGGCATAATTATTAAAATATACTTCTAAAGTGTAAGGGTTGAGATCTTCTGGTGATGATCTCATGCAATGCTTCTCAGCAACTATTTAGGCTTCGTTTGATCCTTTTGTCTAGTAGCTGTGGCTTTCAAGGCACAACTTTAGAGTTTTCTATGATTGCAGCTGTAATTTGAAAGCTAAGTTAATTTTACCTAACAATTATTAATTTTACAATGATGTTAAGTTGCTTTTACCTTCATTGTTAATAAAATGATGGGACGAATGCATATTTTTACAGCATCTTAGGTTATGATCTGATGATATCTCCATACTCAATCCGGTATTAGAAATTCATTGTCCATGTTGTATTTAAGCAAACTGTCAGCTGGGATGGGTTAGAATCTTAGAGTTACTTAAGCTTTTGGCCAAGTCTTAACTTGGCAATGAAGGGTACAATTAGTTGTTATAATCCATCCCCGCTTCATGACATCCCATATGTTGGACTGCATGACTTAATAAATCCTGCATGGCAGCCCTTATGCTGGGTTGAGTGACTTCATAAATCCTGCATGCGGTCAGGCGGTAACCCTCCCCAACTTACTTCGTCCGTGACGAGAACCTTTTTGAAAGAGGATCACGAACTCATCTTTAAATATTGGCTTGTAGAAGAGAACATCCAAGTATTTATAGGCACACATGTCAAACTTTAGCGATTTGGGAGACAATTAGAATCATTACATTGAACAGGCGGATAGCAGTGATGGTGATCTTCTCTTTTATATATATACTTAATTTCACAAAAATCAAGGCCTCAAATATATATATTCTCTTTTATACTTCATTGCTATCCTTTCTCCCTTGTTAAGGAGCATTTGTGGCATTTCTCAAAGATTCTTTACAATGTGCTTCATGTATGTATGCATGGATTTTATGATGAGTTGGCAAGTGTTCATTTGATAAAAGAAAAAAAAATCTTGATTTATTAGTTCTTGCTTAGCATACTTTTATTATCAGTGAGATAATAATTACATAATTATATTTACTAACCATAAATTTGTTTCTTCCCCCCCCCCCCCCCACCCTCTTTTTTTTTTTTTGCAGTGTCAGAGCAACAATTGACAGGTACAAGAAAGCATGTGCCGATTCTTCTAACCCAGGATCTATTACTGAAGCTAACACTCAGGTAAAGTTAAAAGCTAATCATTGTTGTTGGAAGAAATAGTTTTAAACTTGTTAATTTGAAAGAATCTTATGGTTTTGCAAATGTTAAAGCAACTAAAAAAGTTTATTTATACTTTTGATTTGACATCATCAGAAACTGAAAGTGGAATAAATATCAAATTTTTAGTTACTTCATTAGAAATTTAGAAATGTTTTGTGCTCCAACGCTCATCTTGGGTCACAAGAACTGCTTGTTTTTAGCTTTCTTTCGTGGCTTTCTATTTTAGGGTAACAAAACCTACTCAGGCTTAGCATTTTTTATTAGTTAAATGATACCTGAAGTCATATATTTTGGATTTCTTATTTTGTACCTAGACCTTCCTGCAATTGTATAAGAATTTGGTTGTTCCTTGTCTGTGAAGATCTATTTAATTAGTACAGTAAAATTAAATTGAATGTTTAGGTAAAGAAAAAGTTGAAATAATTTTCTTCTTCTAGCACTGCATTAAGCTTTTCTTTATGGTACATATGTAAATCTGTCTTTTCCAATTTCTGTGCCTCTCCAATATTTAAAAACGAGGCTGTAAAGGACTTAGGTTTAGGGTTTCCCTTGACTTTGGTTATACAATATTTAGAATAGCACATTAGAGGGTCTAATGCTAAATTTATTGCTTTGCGAACCACAAAGACCATCTTATGCTGATGCTCATGGCTTTACTCCTATAAATTGATATTTTAATGAATCTTTTTGGAGTTATGTTATTTTAACTTCAATTTCTTTCTTAAAATTTTGACACAAATCTTGAGCTATTGATTTTAAGAAATTAAGTAGTACATAAATAGTCATCATTAAATGCTACTTTGACTTTCAATGTCTAAAATCGGATTATTTTAATTGCATGGCTCAAAATCATCTCAAAATTTCAAGTAAAAAACTAAAGTTGAAATAGCCCCCGCCCGATTTTTGTAAGGCACCATCCTCCTCTTTGCTCTCAAATTGTAAATCTTCATTAAAGTCAATATTTTATGCAGAATAAATTAATTAATTTTTCTTTCATTTCAATTATCTAGTAATGCCTTAAATCAAAGACTTTGACTTCCTTTGATTTTGTGATGCAGTTACTTGAATAATATGAAATAAAAGTTATAGACGTGAATATAAATATATATTTGACAGCTGTGGAAAACAAACAATTATACTGCCAAAGTAAAATTTAAAATGTTTATCAAACACTTTGGCAGCTTAACTTTTACTTGAAGAACTCTCAAAAGTTAAAAACAAATGAAGTCGTAATATGTAAACATAAAGAAGATCTTTAAATGAGATTGTGTGTGAATCAAACTATAAATAAGTGAGAAAAAAAATAGTAATATCGACTAAGATGTTGGCACTTAAGAATTAAGAATTGAGATGATTTTTGAAGAACTTATCTAAGGTCTCATTTAGTGATTCCCAAAACAACTCTCTGAATTTCTCTTGCCTCTTTTGCACGTGTTCTTTTTTTTTTCACATATAAATGCTTCTGTGTCTGATGCTATAAAATTGTATAATGGAATCATAGCTTTCTCATATTCTTGTGGATGTATGCATATGCATTCTCCAATTCACCCACCTTCACTTTTTCTAGAAGGTATAGAGATGTTCTAACAGTATTGTCCCATGTATAACATCTCAGTTTTACCAGCAAGAAGCCACAAAACTACGAAGACAAATCCGGGAGATTCAGAATTTGAACAGGTAAAACACATTTCATTGCCTATATTAAAGTACATTCATCCGATTGTACTTGGGAGGTCCCAATAGACAATATGTATAATCTCCAGGCACATTCTGGGTGAGGCCCTCAGCACTTTAAACTTTAAGGAGCTCAAGAACCTTGAGGCAAGACTTGAGAAGGGAATCGGCAGAGTCAGATCCAAGAAGGTATTGTATGTGTGTGTGTGTGTGTTGGGCATCGTGACATATTGTTTTGAGTCGCACTAATATGATCATTTGAATTCCTTTCAATAGTTTCCGCTGACATGTTTAATTTCATTTGTTGATTCTAACAGAACGAAATGTTATTAGCTGAAATCGAGTTCATGGAGAAGAGGGTAACTTTTCTTTCCTACTCTTTAGCACATTTTGCTTTTGCATGTGCTGTAACTTTGTTGCCAATGAGGCCATGACTTCAGAATTTACACGCTTTCTGATCTCCAATATACAATGTAACATTTTGGCTCTTGCAAATGCGCAGGAAATTCAGCTTCAAAATGATAACATGTACCTGAGAGCAAGGGTCTTTATTTCTTCTCTCTCACCCTCACAATTCACACACACACACACACACATAGCCAATCTTTAATCAATTAATCATAAAATGAAAATCATTTGTTATTAAATATCTGTTGCAGATATCTGAAAATGAGAGAGCACAACAAGAACGGCAATCAGAAAGCATGATGCAGCAAGGAGGAGGGCATGTGTACGAGCCCGCGGCTTCACAGCCCTATGACCGAAACTTCCTTCCTGTAAACCTCTTGGAACCCAATCACCAGTACGCTCGCCAAGACGATCAGCCCCCTCTTCAACTTGTGTAAGTTCCTTTCTATCTTCCATCACCAATTTTTTTTTACCCCCATTGTTGCTATTATTGTTTAGCCTAACGGCAGTCAAACCTCTCCCCACCCATATGAGCGGGGTTTGATGAACAATCACCAATATAATCGATCGCATATAAATTATGAAAACAACGTATGAATATGTATTTGTGTCGCTTGAATTTGATATTTTGGCACAGTTGAATTGCAGGATAGCTGCATCTACCAGTGAGATATGCAAAAGCCTTTCTGCTACCTTGCATCTATCAGCTTGATGAGAGTATGGTACGTACGTAAATTGAAAAGGTGAAAGCCAGTTTCTTCAAAATCCACCGCATATAACGAAGGCCTCGTGGTTTTCGCTAGCTAATGTTTGAATCTTAACTGTGTGATGTTGTTAAATAAGGGATTCCTTCATGTATTAATTATGCACCTAAACATTTCATAAACATATCTCCTGCTTACATTTACATTCATCCTTGCTACTCTGTAATTTTTGTTTCATCTATTATTTTCAATGACGTTGAACGACTAGGATGCCATGATAATTAAATAGTATACGTACCATCAATTTTACTGTGAACCGTCTTCCATAAAACTCCACACATGACAATATCTGTTAGACGCAATAATAATATTAGAAGTGCATTGAAATAACCCTGGAGCATATCATTTTGGTCAGAGGTCTAATCGATAATCTGAAGAAGAGTTAGACCAAAACTTAGGATTATGTAAGTATCGAAGACTTTCTCGTCCGACCAAAATATTCTCATTAATTTGTAGTGAAAGTACAAAATTAATCCGCCAAAGGAGTCCAACATTTTGATCAGAGGTTGAATCGGTAAACTGAAGAAGATTTAGGCGAGAAAATTAGGATAATAGCTTACTCGCATTATTACAAAAACATTAAACAAATGATAGTTTCAAATGGACAAAGATGACGAGTGCATACTGAAATACGAGAGGTTTGAAGCAAACGATTGGAGCTGAAATCCGGAAACATTTTTATTTTTGTGTGCCTGCATGTGCTCAGAAATCTCTTTAATTTTCTTAAAACCATTAAGCCGATTTCAGCTCCAATCGAACGTGTTTCTTTACACCCCATTATATGTCTAAATCAGCACACCCTGCAAGCCAAAAAAAAAAAGCGAAATAAAAGCTTATCACAGCTCGCTTTGAAGGGATGCATTCATGACAACTTGGTAGGCAATGCATCAGTTTCAACAAAAATGGAGCACTTAGCCATATGATAAGACCTGCTTTAGTTTTAAATCGACTAAAGTTGTAAAACCCGTTATTTGTTTCCTCTTTTACCCTTATTAAATTGGGTAGGATAGTTATTATTGTATGTTTGTGTGTGAGTAAAACTTATCAATTTGTTTTAAATAAGTTATGTAAGTTATTAACTTTTATTAAAAAAAGAATTTTCTTAAAATTCACGTTTTCTTACTCTCTATTTTTTTTTAAAAAAAAGTATTTATTAATTGTCAAAAGTATTTAAGAGAAACCATCTTTTTAAGAGGAAGGCGTCTTTTATTTATACACCGTTACAATCCTAAAAAAAGAAAAAAAAAAAAAGAAACATAAGTCTTTGGAGAAGGAAAAGAAAGTTTTATAACTTCTTTGCTTGGTGTTTGCCTTAAGGTATTAAGTATTTCTTTGACTTATATAATTTATTTTTATTAATTGTCTGCCTTTAATTACTTGTAGTATGATTTGGGTAATATGTGTGTGTTTGTAATGTTGTGATAATATGAACAGTCTCCATTCTTTGCTTCAAATCGTTTTCTTTATTTAGAATCCCATGAATACGGTTACATATCATGGAACTAGACATCCTAAGCTTTCCCTTGATATGTTTTGTGTTGAAATCCTTTGAGTATGCAAATTGTTATGATTTTTCGAAATTGGGTTACTGGTGCTAGAAAATTCCGATTTTCAGTAGTATTTTTCACTTCTGGAAAAGTTTCCATAAGATTACACATCTTTAAAAATTATGGCGATTTTTGTATCAATAGATCTATGTCTCATGTGACTGCATATTTAATTTTGTGATTTTATTCATTATGGTTAAATTATTAAAAAAAAAAACATAACATGCGGCTGCTGCAGATCTGGAAACTGTTTTCCAGAATTGCAGAAGCTGAAACATGTAACATTTTAGGCTAATTTATGAACAGTATATGACTGTTAAGATTTTATAATGAAATTTCAATCTTTCCTTTGTCTTTAATGTTTATTGAAAAACAGTTTTTCTTATAAAAACTTTTAGGACCGATCTTATACAATGCATAATAATTCGTAATCTAGAAAATCATACCTTAACAATTTGAGAAGATGAACGATCGAAAATAATACAAGCTCCTAGATCACGATCCATCACCACCAATTTTGTTAGATCGCGATCCATCACCAATGATCTTCCAAATTATGACTCAGATTTGATCTCCACTTGACGTGTGGGTGCCTTTATCACCACTAAAAGCAACTAGCAATAGAAAATATTCCTCTCAAAATTAGAGAGAAAAAATCTTTTCCTCTGATCTGTATGATGTGGCTTCCCCTTTTGTTTTAAGAAAACAAGCCCTTTTTATATCTCGATTTGGTGGAAACCATAGGCTCCATATTTATATATTTTTTAATTCTATTAAATCAAATTTGATTTAAATTAAAAAAAATAAAACCAAAAGTGGTGTTACTCGTTCTTTGTTATAGGGGCCCACATTGTAAAATAACACAAGACCTCTTACACACAAGTATATTAAATGGAGTCTCCCACTAAAAAATATATTTAGGCTTTTAACCCAAATAGCTAGTTATCTTGCTTATTAATCTAGTAGCGGCGTAGTCAATTAAATGAGATAACCTGAGGATCATATGGGTACATACAATAGTGACTACAATAATTAGGTATGTAATTAAATTAACCCAATTATTTAATTTCAAATCTACTCCACTAAAAGATTGGAATTGACCTCCATAATTGTATACTATCTAGAATAGTGTTATCGAATAATAATTTGATCCATGACACATTGATTTTTTTACCGCATAATCATTTATACAATATCATTAATTAAATCGATATCTCAACTATCCAATCAATTTAATTACATCTCGTTCCTTGATACTTACTGGTTTTCTCTAATGATCATTTTTAACATAATAAATATGTTGACACACTCTGACCAGAGAATTGTATGATCAAATGCCGAAAACCCACCAAGAGATGTGTTGTACAAATTCTATATTGTTAATCTATAACTTCAATACTCATAATTGCTCCTACCAAAATACCAGTAATCTTGACTACAAGTGTGTGTCGTGTCCATTGATAACTCAAATGGAATAACAATTACAATCATGAAATTATAACTAACTCAAGATTAAGATTACAGTAAAATCAATGCCTATGAGATTTAATAAGTCTGACAGTTATTACAAAGTTAATTAAATCTCATATGTGATCATGTTCAACGTAGTCGTACTACATCACTAAATTCATACATGATTAAAATAAATCATTCAATGAATTTATTACAGTCTAAACCTAAATAAAGTATCCAACTTTATTTATCAACTGCAAACTTAATTTATTTAATCATAAGATAACTTGTATTTATATCTTCTGTGAATTTATACGGTGATCACATAAATATATATAATATGATTAAATGGACTTTACTCAAAATATTAATGCAACTAAGATATTTGAATAAAATACCTTATTTATTTTATTAATCAGAAAAAATTATTTATTACAATTGAAAAAAATACATATGCTTTTAAAGAGCATATTTTCCCAACATTTAAAAGTTGGAATCGAGATTTTTGGGCATGTAAAATAAAATATATGAAAATTTGAAATTATGTCTTCAAATCTGGAATTTGTTAGGCAAGTTAGATGTTCTCGGAAATAAAATGCTTTTAAAATAGTTTCGGGCGTCCAAAATTTAATTATATACTTTCTGAATGTGTCTACTGAAATTAGAAAAAAGAAACAGATTATTTCGAGTACTAGAAAATATTTTATGAATTTCCTAAGTGGTAAAGGTCTGTTTTGATCAATGTTGGATAGTTTTGTTAATTTGGTAAAAAGTCAATATTCTGACTTGATTTTCACTTGTGCTGATTTTTGTGAAATTTTTTATGCAATATGTATGTTCATAGTACCTTTGTAAATTTTCATGGTTTTCCGACATGTGTATAGATTATTAAAAATCAGCATGTGCAGGATACTCATTTTTATATATAGAATATGTATAAGTATTGAGCTAGTATAAGTGCCTATGATTTAAGGATGATTGAGATTATTCTTAAGGTTAGAGATAATATTAATAAGGATACTTTTATGATGATTATAGGACGTGGGTGAGCTCGTTGGTTTGTTCTTGAGGTATTGAGTTGATTGCTGCGGATTGAGGTAAGTAGATTCATGTATGATGTATTTTATAATAAATGCAATTTATGTTATAAGAATTTTGTTTAAATGAAAATTTTTACAAAACTGATTTCTAAAATATTTAAATGAATTTTGTATAAAAAAAACACTTTTAGACGAATTTATAAAGATGTATTTTAAAATGAATTTTTCTTAAGAAATTAGTTTTCTTAAACAAAATATTTTCTTAAAGAATTTTCTAAAAGAATTAAATGATCAAAGGAAGGTTCTTAAATGTTTTAGAAGATTTTATATGCTATTTATGAAAGGATGTAAGGTGGATTTAAAAATGTTTTGGCTCATAGTTCGTAATAATGTATATGATGTTATGTAATGTTATGGCCAGCTTGCTAGTATGATGATGATCTTGTGCACAATGACGTTATGAATTATGCGGGGTATAATACCCTGAACAAGAAATAATGCAAAGTATAGTACCATGAATGATGAATGATGATGACTACGAGACATGAGCTACCAATTGTTTATATTTTAATGTTTTTAATGCTTTTACATGAATCCATCAATTTTGCTAAATGAAGATATTATTATAAGATGATATAAAATGTTTAAAGGTATAATGACAAAGGTTTTCAAATATTGTGCATGGATTTGCTAATCGAGTTGACAGCTCATCCTTCGTCTCTAATATTTTTCAAATTGATTAGAGATGTGGCTTGGGTACTTAGATGGAGTTTTTTTTTTTTAGTGGATCTTTAGAATTGCTTTAAAGATTAAATTTTGCTAGAATTTTTATTTGAGATTAGAGATTTTTTTCTGGAGACTTTATTTTAAATTTTTTATGTAAGAATTCAATTAGAATATGAATAATGATTATTTATCTTGAGATTTATTAATAAGAATAAACAATGTAAGATTTCATTCCAATTTTACCCCTGTACTTTCATTAGTAGATTTTTAGAGTGTTACAAAAGTTCTCTTTAAAATTGAGGTGGGACAACAGTAATTTTTAAGTGTTTAATAAACACTAACTGTTATAACTTAAAAGCTTAGTCAATTTAATTTTATATTTGTATGATGAAAAATATAATATATCTTTCATAATTTTGGTAAAATTATTATTTAAAATTAACTTTATTTCATAGTTATAATTTTTTTTTAATAGTAACTGTAACTTAAAAATTACAACATCTCAATTCCCCAAATAAGACCTAAGCCACTTTCAACTCCAATGTGTGGATGTCCTTATCCCTTGCTGATATCAAAGTCCAGCTGTTTTTGCAATAAATTTCATTCCAATAAACTACAAGCCATAGCACAATCGAGAGAGAGAAATTTACTGTCACTAATGCTGCGTTTACTTTTTGGATTGGAGTGGGAATCTTGAGGAGTGGGAATCCTTGGATTAGGAGTGTGGAGTGGGAGAGGGAGTAGGGTGTTTACTTAGACTAAATGAAAGTATGGATTGTCAATCAGAATCCTAATTATTTGTTTACTTTATCTTGGATTGAGAGTAAATTATTTTAAATTATAATTTTATCCTTATGTACAGAATTATAATTTGTAATTAAAAAATTAATAAAAAATATATTTGGAAAATAAAATAAATATTTTATTATATTTATAAATTAATAATAATTACTAATATTCTTAATTATGTAAATCATAATTTTTTATTAATTTTAATTTAAATTATTAATAATAGCAACACAAATGAAATGTTATTATTGATAATATAGTACAAAATTAATATTTTTTTAGAATAAAATATTTATTATTATTAATTAAATAATTAATTAATATTTATTAAAATTAATGTTTAATATTATTAATTTAAATATAATATTTATTTATTTTTATTTTATTAAATTTAATAAAATAAATATGATATAATTATTATTTTTAATAAACATGATATTATTTATTTTATTAAATATGATATTATTTATTTTATTAAATATAATATTATTTATTTTATTAAATATTATTTATTTATTTATTTTTATAGGGATAAAATGAGAAGAGGGGGGAGTGGATTCCCACTCCCACCTCCCCCCATGGGAGTGGGAATCCCACTCTCACTCTCTCATTTTTTAAGGTAAGTAAATACTGGAGTGAGAGGAATCCACACTCCAGTATTTACTCCTATCTTTGTTTGAAATGAAATGTTCAGAACTATGCTTCTAAGAATTGTAAAACAAAATAGGGACGGAGTCGCATAGAACCAAAATCAGAACATTATTGATGAATTTCAACATTGACATCGTAACTTCAGTCATCTGACTAAAAAGTAATATACAATATAGTTAAATTCATGATCACTTTGTATTTGCGTGGTACCTTCATCTATTTTCTATTATGAACAATTGAACATGACTGTAGCTAATATCGAACTGTGCAATAAAGCATGAGCAGAGACTGAAGCCAAACCTTCTTCCCTCTGGTCTCACACTGTAGGTCTCTTCTGGTCCCAAAATGAAAGTATGGAAGTGAGATAAATTTTGTCAACTTCATCCGGCGATTCTACATTTTCTAATGAACTTGTTTGAGAAATTTACATGTCCACTCCATAAACCTCGTACCTCTGGCAACCCAATCTCAAGCCATGGCTTTGCAGGGCCACTGAAATGTAAAACAGCAGCAGATTTCAATGTTTCTTCATGAGCTTCCAGGGATCTCTGACCTAACTCAGCCACGTGCCATGAAGGATCAATAGGATGCACGTTACCATCCAAAGCAAGCAAAGCTGGTGGAAGTGCTCCTGGTTGCCATAATTCCAATCCAGATTTGAGGTTCTGTAGATTATGATAATAGTATCATGACAACAAAACAAGCAGAAAGTGAATGATTTCTTTCATCAGTAGAATATCATTGAATCAAGCAAGTCAATAATGTGTACATATTTTCATATCTAGCATCACTATATAGGGTCATGAACATTTGTTCAGAAGTGGATCTCACGAAAAAGGTTAGGAAATATCAATTCAACGATTATCATATTTCTTGCATTTCTCCTGAACATTTGTCCTTTCAGTTTGTCAGTAGAATTGTCAGTATAGAGTAGATTTTCAATCCTCTTATTCTCCAATTTTCAGGGTTCTATAATTTGAATACTATGGGGAGGATGACCGAGTAAATTCATCTTCAGATTAAAATGAAATTTGCACCAAAAACATCTTTAACACAATCCAGTTGCCAGCTAACTAACTTCAATGCATTTGATATACTTACAAGTTTTAACCATTTATGGTATGTTGCCGTGATGTTTGTCCTCCTCCAAGCTTCAAGATCAAGCACATTCATTCCATAAAGCCAAGCACAATGATCATGATCAAAATTTGACGATATTATTGGGTATGAGAAATTCAAGTAATCCTTGTATTTTCTTCCTGGGCAACAGTTGTCCCCACATAATGAGCCAACAACAGCACCAACAACTTTCCCATTGAGATCCAGTTCCAACAGGGATGACAAGTCATGTTGTACTACTACATCATCGTCCAGAAACAGTATCTTGTTCAGATCTGGAAACAGCTGTGAGGCTCAGCAGAGTCAGTTGATAAATCAATTATCATTACAAATATCAAAGTCAGCATTATCCATTTGAACAGAGAAGGGGATTGTCACAAAGTTTTGGATGCTTACCTCGGGAATATAAATTCTGAGATGATTCATAAGAGATAGGCAGCTAGGGCTTAGAACCTCTAGACATCTCCTATTCTCACCCTCATATTCAAAGTCTTCATGCTTCAAATTCTTGTAGTAATGGCTCCAAATTAAACGATGAGCCTCTAACATCTCTTTGACTCCAACATTCACCTCCTGAGGCCAATCATATTGGTGCAATCCCTTAACTTCCACAACCGCTGGTCTAAACGAATTGATTGCAAACCATGAATGCATTGGGGTGTAAGTTTTCTTGTCTGTGACTATGTGAAACACCAACTTCTCAGGTCTGGCTGAGTTTTGGACTGTAGAAGAGACGACAACAGAAGCGGCGAGGACATTATCCGTTAAGAGAACAACATGGTGAAAGGATGGATCAGTTAGGTGCGAAACATATTCGGGTGAAGGTAAACGAGATCGGGCCATGGCATTTACAGCATATTCTTCTGCCAGTTTGAGGCAAAGGCAATGTAAGCTCTTTGGGACACCATGTGAAGCTAAATGCCAGTAAATTGATTCACGTTGTCTAGAAGACTGGACCTCATGCTCCATCTTCAAAAGCTGTTTAATGGGGAAAAATGCTCTAACTTGTGAGAGGTTTCACACATAATGCTATTATCCTCATAAACTAGTTGTAGGTGCAAATCATTCACAATGAGCTTGTCAATCAATGACATCGATTCATAACAAAATTCAAATCATCCAACAGGTCATGCAAGGTTGATACATCAGCAGCAAGATAATTGCCATCAAACCAGAATGCATTAACTTCTGAACAAGCAAAGAGATTGAGCCTAAAGAAGCCCTACCATTCACAAATTTTCCAGTGATAATTCAAGAGCAAATGTCAAAGAATGTCAAAGCAGAATAAACATTTAACAATCTATGTTGTCGAACTTTCATTTGTTATCCTGTCAGCATTAATTCATTAGGGAAACTGATAAATAACTTGTTAAAGTTATTATCTTTGGTAAATGGACCTGGCTGGTTGGATTGCTGTAAATATGTTTATCACATCTTTTTCAACGATAAGCATACAAGATAAGTGTTGAAGGGGGTGCAAAACTTATCATAAATTAGAAAACCAACTGAAATCAAGTACAACTCTGTAATTAAGACGGCAGCTCAAAGAGAGCAAGCTAGAAACTGAACTTGATGTTCAGGTAAAATAGACATTGACAGAATATAGATCTGAAAAATTTAGGTGGAAGTAGTAAAAATAGGAAGCAATTATCATATACTAGCATTTAAATGAATCACATGGTTACCAAACTCTGCTTAGACCCGTCTTTAAAATCAATTAATAGGCCATATATTAGCGTGGTTCTATCACCCAAAAAAAAAAATCATATTAATCAATCTATTTAGGATCAAATTCGATCAAACCGCGCACCCCAGCCATCTGACTCAATTGGGTTAAAATTTGGATGGTCGGTTTGACCTGAACTGGTTTTACCAAATAACTACCAATTTTTCGTCTTTCTTAACCAATCTTTTGTCATTAGAAAGCGAAGAAAATCTGTAAATCTAGGATCAAACTTTTCTTTCCCTCTTACCCAACTATTAAAATTAAAAATTTATGCCGCTAGTGTCAAAGAATACCTTTTGAATATCATCTTTAACATTTGTTTTTTGACGTCTTAAAGCAACTTCATGTATGAAATGATTGTTTGTAGAAAAGGTAAGTAATAAAAACATTATAGATAGCTAATGTGCTTGTATATAACTAACATATTTGTTATAATATCATTTTGTTACATTATTATTTTGTTACATTTTCAAGATGATGTGAAACATTTTGTTTAAAGGGGCTAATCAATAATCAGCCTAACAATTTGTTTGTGCAGATTTTTTTTTTTTAATCAAGTCAATGATAAGACCAAAGTACATTTTTTTTTATTTTATAAGTAGGTTCAGACCTTCAAAATCATGTTATTGTATGTATGGGTATTGTTAAGTTATATAATGTAACTTATATTAACTCAAAAGATGTATTTAGTGACCTAAAAAATAGTTTAGTTAGTTTTAGTTTTAGATCATTAATTACAACTTAATGATTAATGTAAGTTACATCTTAATGTAACTTAAGAAGGCCCTATAATAATAGTAACAAAGTACATTTATTTAACACTGCAAGCTGATTGACTTCATTATCATTTTTTGCATTAGAAATTAATAATTTATTAAGGACGATGGCTTAGCCCTGTAGACTTAACTCTATTTTATGCAAGTTAAAATGATGGGATTGATTTAGCCTAACAGATTTGGACCAGAGGCTTCGCCAGCTGAAATTGACATCAGTCATTTGACTAATAATGGTACCCAAAAAAGCAGAACTGGGTAATGTCAAAAGAGAACACAAGTAACAAAAAGGAACTCCAGAAAAAGATGTGCCATTTACCATAGCTTTGGTCTTGAAAGCAAAAGCCTTGATGTCTTGTCGTTTTGATGTCACTTCCTTCACAAGCTCGTTGAAAGAATCTAAGGTACCTTGTATTCCTCCTCCTCCATTACCGCTACCATCTTTTGCTTCTATTAAAGCTCTTGTCAATTCTTCTCTGAGTTTCTTCATTGTACATGCAAGCACAGTAAAAGAAAAAACATAAACAGCCAAGATCATCAAAGTTAAATACTTTACAGCCGTCAGTTCACCAAAACGTGTTGACTTGTGATAACTAGAGGTCACAAGACTTGGAGCTTACTAACTTACAGATTCTGTAAGTTACAGCTCACTCACAAACTTGGTTGTGGGTCCCATATGAGCCCACAGCCAAACACTATTCATGTGAGGGCTGTACCTTACAGAATCTGTAAGGTAGCCCTCTCCCACAAGACTTACAACCCCATCAAATATAAGCAGCTTCGAATTAACGAAAGGACCACCAACTTTGAATTTTCACTAAAAACAAGCAGCTAAACAGTACAGGCAATAACAATTTATCCACCAATTATTATTAGTTTCCTTTTGCATTTTTTTTCATTTTCATTGAAATTCAAATAAATTATGAACAAGTGGTGCAAAAAATATAACACAAGATAAGAAAGCCACAAATCCAAGAAAGCAACTTGAGATGAGAAAGAGAATACCGACACTTCCTCAAATGCGCTAATTTATGGACTCCACACCATAAAATCTATGGTCCTAGGACCATAACACCGGCTGTGAGCCAGAGACTGCAATACCCATCAGGTATCGTGCATATCACAATCACACCATCAAATACTTAAAATTTTATTAATTTTTATTAATTTTTTTAATAATTTAACAACATTCAAACTATAAATCGTGATACTCTTAAAACACCGTAAACAAACCCCCGTAACACCAACACCCATTTTCTATTTCATCTAGAATGCCACCTACCTAGTGAAGGATAAAATGAATATCTTACATTACGACATTAGGTAAGTGCTACAAAACCTGCCCGTGGATTTGCAATGTTTGGTGGTCCCACTGGTAATTGTTTAGAACGCTGCAAAGTGTTTAAAATAATGCCATGCACCAAAAATGACATCTTGTGAATGTGGTGTGCCCTACTCACCTCTTTTTTTTTTTTCTCTCTCATTTGAATTCAAAATAAATATATTCTCTGTCTCATAATTTGCAAATTGCAACTACCTTTTCTTATTGTTCTAAAGTGTATAAAAAAGTGAAGCAATCTAAAAAATTTAAGATCATAGCTCAAAATTTGTTTATCAGTTAGAATACAATAATTAAATGCCATAACTGAAACACAATCAAATATCTAATTACTTAAAACACCAGTATAAACAACTTGATATAAAAACAAATACAACCAGTTGTATCGGCACATAGAAATTAACATTAAAAAAAAAAAATTAGGACGAGTAATGACAAATCGTGAATTTTCTAATACGGGTTCAAGTCAGAAAATTTAGATAAGAGCCTTATGTTTCCACCACATTATTGGTGCGCTAGGAATTGGAGGCACGTAGATATAAATATCCAAGTGGGTGTTAAAAAAAACTTTATTATCCAATCTGGCAAAAAATAGACCAATAGCAAATTCAAAGCTGTCAGTAACAAACATATTTGGTAAGATTCAAGAAAACAGAATCATTTTTGAATTAGCTAAAATGAAAAAAAAAATATTAAAATAAGTTCACAGAAAACGAATTCCAGTCACATGTAGGTAGAGAAAATTTTAGATAGGTGAAGGTGACAAATATTAAAAATCAAAACTCCAACAAGAAGTCCTTATCATGGGATGAGGGGAAAAAATTCTAATTTGTAAATTCCCAAATTTAATTCCCCAATAAATTCATTATCCCAGAGTAGACAACGACAAAAGCTATTTCCCACTAGTTCAAGTTCAATCAAAATTACCAGAATGCCCCAGAAAAGTGCACCTAGCAGTGTAATAATACCAACTAATGTGACATTAGCAGCCATCATGACTCAGATTAGGATAACCATTTTTTTTTTCCCGTTACCTACTGCAGTATATGGAAAATAGAAATTGGGAACATCATATGTGAAAGGGTATATTCGTCATTAAAGTAAAATGTAGCTACCAGAGATGTGTCACTCCCGCTGAAAATCCTCCGTCCTATACAACCTGCAAAATATGATAACTTGCTATTAAATCGCGGAAATTGATGTACTTCCCTGACATAATTTTCACAAATGTCCAAAGTATTGTAATTTTTAGCAGCATATTCTAAAAATGAAAATAATAAAAAAAATTATAAATAACATTAATTCTTATTAAATGAATTTTTTTGTTTCCTAATAATGATTATTCAAATATAAAATCACATGTATTTCTATCTGATAAGTGATAACACGTATAAAATAAAATTAATTGCGAAATTAACGTGATTTTATTTATTTAATCACATTTACTAAATAAATGTATAAAGTCACTCAATCAGATTTTTTAAAAAAAAGAAAGGAAAACCAAAAACAGTCAGAATTTTTTTTTTTGGGAAAATAAGTGGAATATTACCAAGCGAAGAAGAACAGACAGCAGAAGATTCGAGCACCAGAAACGCAACGCGAACAAAGAGAAAGGGCAATACGATTCCAAGGACGAGCACCACCGGCAACAGAGTCCGGGAACTCGGAATCCTGCGGCCAGCCAGAGCCGCTGCCGGCGCCGACGATCGCTTGCCAGTACCGGAGTTTGATATCGTGACTCTCTTAATCCCCGTCGTCGATATGTAGAACTTCATTTTGTTATTACTCCGCCAGTGTAAGCAGCGGCACTTATGCTTCCCCTCACTTTCCCGCACTTTCTCTCAGTTTCCATCAATCAAATCAGAACTCACACAATAATAAGATTAAGATCCAGGTCTACCTGCACTCGCACTCTTGCTCACCTCACTCCCTCTGTCCGTACCGTACACAATCAAATGACGTAATAATTATAATAAGTAAAAATAAAATTAAAAAAAAACTTTAACAAAAACAAAAAGAATGAAACGGCATTAATATTTTTATTACCTTATGGTGAAGAAGAAAGGAGCAGTCACGAGTTGGATTTGATTTTGTGTGGAGTCGGGATTTTTTTTTTTTTTTGATTTAAGAGATCACTCACCAGTCACGCTCTTAAGTTTTCGCACGCCAACAAAAATAATATTTGTAAATTTTATGAATTTATTTCTTTTTTTTATTTTTTCGGAAAAACTAAAAAAAATATATAAATAAAAAATAAGAGGGAGGGAGGGAGAATTGAGAACACGGAAAGCCAAAACGAAAGCCGCGTTTAAAGCCGCGGGAGGGAAACAAAATCAATGATGGGGGAAGGGACTGCAATTATTTATATATTCTGAGGGAGATTTTACGGAAATTACTGACTTGTCCTTGAATTTTCAACTGTTTTTCTCACCGACAGAGAGTGTAGCTGTGCTCTATATCGCACCCTGTACTTAAAAGTTAAACCAGACTGATTGGGTTACCGTGCGGGTGAGTCTATACCATTACGCTGCACCTCCTCTATGGTAAGGTTCTGTAGGTCATTTACGTAATATTAAGTTGTTAACGGTGTTTCCGTTTCTTTTTTTTTTAAAAAAAAAAAAATCTGTTAACGGTGTCGTTTTTATAAGTTGGTAAAATTGTATATCTTTGAATTATGTTTTTTTTTAAAGATTAAATGTGAGTCACGTTATCGTTTCAATGAATTTTTATTTTATGCTTGATTTTGACTAAAAATTTAAATACTTTGGGAATTTTTTATGGACAATGATTCGGCGGTGTACTGATTTTTCGTTGAACACAAAATTGATCAATGCGTTATTAGATAAGAAAAATGAAAAATAAATTTAACAATATTGAGTGCTCAAAACCAACCGTGCTCGGCATTAAAACTTTAATTTTTTTTTTCCAATTAAAAACAAACTAAACAAGCCGAATAAATTTTCACAAAATCATCAAATAAGAACTACTAGATTCAGGTTCCACCTTAATAAATGAATGGTTTAAAGGCTTACATTTTAGCTCTAAGTATTAACAGCAACATAATTTCTAATTATGTGGTATAAATAATAACACAGCTAGCAATTTCCATAACGTTCCTCATTAATTGTCTGTTTTTATATGCTTTCAATTTGCAAGTGTAACAGCTAATACATGTAACATGGCATACATGGCCCAATTGTCAAAACGCAATAAACAAAATTTGGAATTACCCAGAAAAAGTTTTGAACTTTGTTGATTGCAGGTCACCTCCAAAAAGGAGCTCACATGAATTGTTTTTTCGTGGCCTCTAAATTATTTCGTTAGCCTTTAAATAATTCTCAACACACACTACTAAAATTGCAACGTAGCCAATGCTGCTACTAAAGAATAGATATATATATATATATATTGAATAATACTGCCGTAGATTAATTTCGACTTCACGACAATATTTTGACACGTGTATTTAGCACTCATATTTCAATTCCACATTTGTTTTTATGTTGATTTTTCCTCTTTTTTTTTCATAATCGGAAGAAGAGTCTTTTAAATACGTATATTATATTTACTTAGGACCACTAGTTCATTGTTGCTAGTTTCCAAATGAACGAATCAAATATGTTGTTACAAAAAATCAAATAATGGAAATGTTGAAAATTTTTCTACTAGATGTGAATTAAAACCCTAGTTGAAATAAAGCAAACGCGTGCAAAAGCAAATCTGAAGTTTCATTCGTCCATTTGGAACTCTTTTGGAGACTTCCTTTTATTGCATGTAGGTTTATATTAGGACACTAATTTGTACTAATATTTGACTTTTTTTTAGTTTTAAATATCCATATTTAATTACTTTAGAACCTAAAATCGATCACATTCACATGCGAAAAGAAAAAAAAAAAATCATAAGTTCTCAACGTACAAAATTAAGTGACATAAAAAAAATTGCGTACGGGCTTTAACATAGTACTTGTTCGAATCCCCCATCCCCCATAACAAATTTCTTTTCACAAATAGTGACGTTAGAAATCCCAACAATTGAACTCCAACTTAAATTTTAACTGATGTAACATTCGTTTATTTAGTAGTAAAATATTAATTTTATCACTTAAGAAATCTAATATATCCACTATATAAAAAGCCACACAACAATTGGAATTCAAGTTGGGATTCAACTGTTACAATCTCAATCATTATTATTCCACAAACATAAGTGGGTGATCTCAAAATTTAATGAGATTATATCTATTTTTTAAGAGAAATCATCTCCCAACTACCTTAAGAATATTAAAAGCGCAAGGTCTCTAATAATATCTCGAAACTATCTCAACTATGAGTCTCTGATAATATCTCAAAACTATCTCAAGTTTTAATTTTATATCAACTAGTCACTATTTTATTAAGTCCATTAGTCACCGTTAAATAATCTAATTTAAAAGACTATTTTACCCTTGGAGTCTCCCAAAATATTATTTTATTTTCTTTAATTTTCTTTAATGAATCAAGACTCAAGAGGCAAAATAGTTTTTTTTTTTTTAATCTTAGATTCTTTAAAGGTGGTTAATGGAGTTAATAAAAAAGTTACTGGTCGTGGTCGATATAAAACTAAAACTTGAGATGAATTTGATATATTATGAAAACTCATGATCGTTACTTGTACTTTCAATATTCTAAGATATTTTTCTAGTTTTTTGTATGTGGGTTGGAAATTTCCTTTTTAGTTCGTCCACGTATATCGTAACAATCCTTAATAGATCACTGTGGATTTTGCTATATAAGTGTATTAATTTAATCTCGCAATTGACTTATAAAAAATTTAGGGAAAAAAAATTATCATAAAAGATAGTGATCAATTAATAAGACACAACTCACAAATAGTCTCCTTTTTTTTTTTATTTTCTCATGAATGAAAAGGACTGTGAGGTGACCATGTGATAAGTATAGAGTGCTTGAAAAGAGAAACACGTTCTTTGTCCCAGTATTTGCCCGCGACAGGCGAAGCCACAAGGGAACAGCGGCACGGGTTGGGCCACGGCGATCTTGTCACCTTCTTATTTTTATTTTCCCTTATCCTATATGTATCATGTATGTATATTTTTTGGAAACTTTTCACTATAAAACCTTTTTTTTCTCTATTTTTGTTCATTAAATCTGATAATATCATTAATCACAGAATTGGAAAAGGAAAAAAAAATTTACAAAAAAAAAAAGTGCAAGTGCACAAAAATTATTCTATATATATATACCTTCATTTTGTAAATTATCTCATAATTAGGAATATACCCAAAAAAAAAAATTAACAAAAATCAATTAAATTCGACTACTCAAGAAGTCAAGATTTGGGATATGGCACCTAGTCGCAGTCATTCACACAAAAGTTTGATGCGTTTCAGATACTCAAAATTCAAATTTTGATGTTTCATTCTTGACGTTTATGTCGTAATTGGAAAATGAGTGATTCATCAGATATATATACTTTTTTTTATTTTTCATTTAATAGTTTTGAAAATAAAATGTCTTGTTTCAATCGAACACCTTCTATTAGTAAATTCTAATGGCGTTGACGCGTACGCGAAAGAAATCATCTTCATATTTGCAATTAGTCCAGCTGACACGATGACTCAGTCTAAAACAACGGAGACAAGCTTTCCAATTAATAAAAGAGGAATATATTTTGGGAAAATAGTACCAAAAATTCCACATTAAATACTAAATACTATTTGTATATTGACTTAAAAGATCAACACAACACTTGGTTTAATGTTATTATCATTGATATTATTATGATTATGATTATTATTATTATTATTACTGTTATTGAAAATGATCAACTTGTATTATTGGAATCAAACAATCTATCACAATTTAATAACTAGGGGAAAATAATTAAACTGATAAGAGATAATGAAATAAAAAAATCTTAAGGTCGATCGTGAGAGGGAAAGGGACTAGCAAGCTCGGCCATCGCTGACTCACTGTCATCTAGTTAATGTTTTGACATTGAAACGATGCAGCTTTCAATCTTTAATTATCATCATCGTCCATCCAACAAGAATGATTTAAATAACAACACTAATAATGATAACGAAAAACAAAATCAAACAAATCCTGTGGCAATAAAAATGAATGTGTTTAGATATTTAAAAATAAGATATTTCATTTTCAAAATTATTGGATGAAAAACCAACTCAATAACTCATATTTAATGCAAATGCTTAATTGTCATAACCACAAAT